>NC_087513.1:192367095-195189595 GCF_963921805.1 Phalacrocorax carbo | reverse complement strand
CCCCCCGAGCGCCCCCCGCACGGCCCGCCCCGTCGGGCAGCGGCACCGCGCCGCGCCGCCAACCGTGGGGGCGCAGCGCCCCCTGGCGGCGGCGGGAGGCGGCGGCGGGGGGTGTGCTGGGGGAGGGGGTACAGTGGGGGGGGGGGGGTGTCCCCGCCGCAAGGCTGTGGCAGCGCGGGCGCGGCGGATCCCGCAGCACGGAACCGCCGCCGGCCTCACCCGTCCGTGGCCCTCCTCGGGGCAGGAGCAAGCACACGCAAGCCAAGACCAATGCGTGCTTGTGCGTGGGTGTGTGCGTGAACACCCCGCGGGAAGCGCTGCGGGATAAACTTAAAGCACCTTTTAGGTCGTAAGGGACTCGTCCTTGAAGGAAAGCCACTAACTTGTTCAAAGGCAAACCACCCCATCCCGCCGGAGCTTTGGCAGAGTTCAAAACTGCCTGTGCACAAGCAACCGAATGGCATCCGTCTTTTTTGACCACCCACGGATGCGTCCAGCTGATGGCTTGCACCCACTCTGCGTGGCCCTGCGGCTGCTCTCTGCTGGCTGAGCAGCCCCCTTGAGCTGCCATTAGCAGGTTATACAATAAGTTGTAAATATTGGAGCATTCTCCTTCCCGAGGAATGTCTGAGATAAAGTACTATGATTTGAAACGTGATGCTCTTCCTTCTGAAGAGGAACAGAAAAGGGTCTCCATCATATTGCTTTCCAGCAGGATAGGATTTGTCCTTGGGTTTTAGGTAAGAAAAGGCTAGTGCCAGTGCTGCTTTCTACACAAGCTGGTGCAGAACTGCCACATTCCCTCAGGTCCAGGCACTTTTTCACTAGAAGGATGTGTTGTTATACTTGTGATCCTGGTACAACAGAGAAGGCAAACGTCTTGTGGCAGGACAGAAATGTCCAGAGGAAGGTTAAGGGTTAGCTGTCCATCAGGTGGTTCAGTAAGCCTGGAAGAGACAGGTGCATCTTTCCAGGGCTTGTGGAGGTCTCTGGGACAGTGGCTGGTCAGAGAGGGCTGCTCTGTTCTCTTTTACCACTAATTTTGTGGTTTGGCTTTGCATGAATCTAGAAGAGGCTCTGCAAAGGCCAGGAACTCCCTGGGCCAGCTGGTGGCCTAGCAGGATCTGTTACTCTTCATTTCTCCAGCATGCACAGGAAAGGTCTCTGCAGCACTTAAGCATTACTACTTAAATCCTGCTGCAATTTAGATTAAGTTTGTTCATAAATACAGCACTAAATAATGCTGTGCTGAAGGTAAGGCATGATGTTGCAGCTGAGCATTGCTAACCACTGCTGGATGGCCACCCCTCTTATCAAACCAGTAACACTCCAGGGCTGGATACCTGATCTAGTAAAAGCTCTGTTGACAATGCATTAAAGAGCTATAAAGAGCTGTGTTATGGACTTGCAAACTACTGCCAAAACATGGAAGGATGTTAAGGGACAATAGGACCTGGGGTGATTCATCCTGGACTGAAAGAAGGGTGTGAACATGGGCATAGCGGAGCACACATAATGACTCTGGATAAGGAAACCACACACCTGTGTGCCCAAAAAAGGATTGTGATTCAAGAGAGATAGACTATCAATATTAATATGACTTCAAGTCTTCAAAGGTAAAACAATTTCAGGATGATGCATAAGATTTTCAGACATGCTCAGCACTAGCCATGCCTGACTTTCAGCAGAATGAACTAGGAATGTGCTGCTTTCTACAGCAGCTGATTGAAAATAGGGCTGGAAATGGTGGGACAATACTGTTTTAAGAGTAGAGCATATAGGCATTCCTTTAAAAAAAAAAAAAGGGAAAAAACCCTGAAATTCCAGTGGGATGACCTGAGTCAGAGTCACAGTTCACAGCACAGTCTGGCTGTAACCCTGCAGCCCTTGTCAAGGCCCCAGGGTTAACATGTTCCCTGTGCAAAACCATCTTTTAGCCCAGTGGTCTCCAAACCTTTTTGATCGCACAGCCTTATCAGTAAAAAGTTTTTGAGCACGTACTCCCAATCTATGTATATTTATTTGCAAATTATGTACATGCACCACTGTATTAATATATTATATGCATTATAAAACATAAAAAATAGAAATTGAAATGGATTAAATTAAGATGAAATAAACACTATTTTTAAAATTTTGTTTTGTTTTGGTTTATTTATTAATGGTACAAAAATTATTATTTCCCACACCCCAATGGATTGTCTTGCACACACCCGCTTTGGGACCACCACCATAGCCTGTCGTATGTCACAGCAACACCAGCGACCATGGCAACGGTAGCAGATTTTGGGCTCAGTGATTACATGAAATGAAGAGCCATCTTCTATGTCCCTCCTGAGAGGACTTGCAGCTAGATGACTCAGTTCAGGTTCAATGGCTCGTAGTGCAAAGCATGATCCCTGTTTATGGTGGTGGAAATTTATGTATATGTCAGTGACGGGACAGATTCCTACATTGTTCTCCTCCAGTATCGGATGTCCTAGCATTCGTCTGCAAAACCACAGGTGCACAAGGATCACAGTGCCATCCTGAGGCAACTGCTCCACCTGTGTCAAGAACAGAAAAATCAGGTGCCCAATCCATCAGTAGGACCTCTGCTGCCAGGGATGGCCACCTAACCTCAGGGAATGGCAGTGTTCATAATCTGAACAGCTAACTCTCTCTCTGAGCCTACCTGTCCCTATTATTTCCCATCCGGTGACTCATAGAAAATGACATCAAAGTAATGAAGCACTGTTTGGCTCCAGAGGTGGGCAATACTATATATTTAGGCCATTTAAATTAGGAAATGGCAACAGTGCCACAGGAGTTGTCATTTCTTGTTGTGTTACTGAAGAGGAAACAAACCCAAAAATGCTTCACTGTTGTGAAAACAGATGGGAATTTACAGGGATATAAAGACATTGCAAAGACCAAGCAAAAATAAACGAGCACAACTTGGTATTGGAACGGAGGAGGTTACACTGGCAGGTACACGGAGGATGTACATGGATGGAGGGCATGTCTCTGACTCCTGAACAGTGAAATGGAGTACTGGACCTCAGTGGGATCTAAGAGCACCTTCCACCTGCTAGTGAGTATAGAATGGACTTCCAACAGCTCCATTTTTCCAGATAAGGAGAAAGTTTTAAGCCATTATCGCAGTGTGTTAGGAAGTATGAGCTTCTGGGATGGAACAGGTACAAGTAGGCTTACCAGCTTTGGCAAATGGAGCAGTAGTGGAGATGTGGAAGAAAAGCTGCAAGCCCAGGTAACAGTGTGTTTGTTACCTGCAGATACTTCAGAGCATCTCTTATCATTGTCAGAGAATTTGGAATTATATGGTACAGAAATCTCATGTTTTTGCAGTTGTCATTGTTCACTAGCAAAGAAAGTTGTACAGAACCAGTCCTTTAGAGGCTTCTGTTTTGTAGCTTAGGAGGCCCTTAGAGTCTAGCTGCTTTGTCAGGAGACTGTGTCCTAGCACAGTCACTGGCTGGGCCTCCAGTGGGGACAGCAGGAGAGGAGCAGAAGCACATCACTCTGCACTCTGCTGTCCCCTCTTCCGCTGGGAGCGGGGAGGCTGGGAGGGAGAAAGCCTGACTGTAACAGTGTTTCCAGCTGAAAAGCAGGGAAGGAGGAAAAGAGCATGAATGAATTCCCTGATTTTTTTTCACAGGACAAGAAAAAGGCAGAGGAACAGCTGCGTTAGCCATGAGCCCCTCTGGCCAGCAGAGGTGGGAGGTTCCAGCCTCTCCCATTCTGTTTCTTTGGGGCAAATATCTCTTTTACATATTTTTCATAGAATCACAGAATCATCAAATCATTAAGGTTGGAGAAGACCTCTAGGATCTTCAAGTCCAACTGTCAACACAAGTTTTGTGTTCAGGCAGCAGTGCCACCCACAGCCCCTCCTCCTTACTTACCCCCTGACTTACACTTGGCTCCAGTAGCCTTTTCCTCACTCAGAAATGTCCTTATTTAAAATGTAGCTATGACATCTTGTCTCTTCTTCACTGATGCAGCTGTTGCAAGCTGGTTTTCAGACCATGCCATGAAGCAAAATCTTCTACCCTTTCTCTGGGTCATTTGATCTTTCACATAACCATTTTTGTGCTGTAGCAACATTGGCATGGATATATTGTATAGCCCTTGAGTTCACTTCCATCTTCAGAAAACTGTAAACTCTGTGTACAGAGATTAGCTCATCCCACAGGGTACACAGATCTGTTGCTTCAGGCTATTTGAGTTCCGCATCCTTACCTCTTATTCTTTGCCACATTCGTAACTCCTTTTTTTTTTCTCATTCTTCAACTCCACTATTTTCATGCTGCAGTCTTGGAGACCGGTGCGAATAGCACTGACATTGGAGGGAACGCTTTGCCAGCAAATATGCTGAGAAGATTCTGGGAGCAGTGGTCTCCTTGTGTTGCCACCTCCTGATGGATTTGCATGTCACTGTAATAGGAATGAACAATAAGCTGCTGCTTGTCATTAAAAATGTCCTGGGTCCATCCATGGAGGGAAGATTTGGAAGCAGACAACCTCGGCGTTTTTAACTTCTGCTTTGAACAGAACAATGAGGAGAAACAGTTGTCAAAAGATATGACTGGTACAATCTAAAGATTTCTAATTAAATAAGCAGTGAGTGTCTCATCTTACATAGACAGGCCTTGGAAAAGCTTGCCATAAAATATCTGCTACAAAACTGTGTTGAGGGAAGGGAACCATAAGGAAGTGGTAAGAGATTTGTATATTTAAAAAAATATGTTATATACTTTACTCTGTACCCTGGCCATGGCTATGTTTATGTTGCAGTTAACCTAGGTTTCTGTGCCTAAGTTAGTGCCACCTGATGCAAGAGTATTCACTGCACAGCCCACAACATTACTATTTTCTCGCTTCTTGCACATGCCTTCTGGTGTCCCTACAAGGGCGTAGCTCATGGTTCTTTGGATTCAGACACTCTTAGACTGACAAAATCAACCAAACCATCTGTGAGAGATGCATTGTGGGAAGAGCATGGAAGGTCTCCCAGCTCGTGAGTGAACCAGCCTGTGCTCATGCTGTGAAGCAGGTGGCTCCAGGCACATTAGCTGAAGGGTTTTCATCACTGCAGTCAAGTAAAAAGTCTGATACTGTCATAGCAAAGAGCTCTGAGGGGCTGATCTGTGGCTTCTTGTAAATCTTAACTTGGCAGCATGACATAAATTGCTAAGTACAGGCTAGGGAGAGCCTAGGCACTGGATCCCTGCTTGGTCACATTGCTTAGGTGTTACCTCCCTCCTTGTTGCTGTTATGGATAGACCTCTCCACCTAGCTCCCTGCAAAGGGAATGATCAGTGTGCTGCAGGGTGGACTATGAGCCATTCAATGCCATTTGGGTTTTACCAGACATCACTCTCTGGCCCTTTTTTACTGAACAGCACAAATATAGTCTGAAAGATGCTCACTGACGGCTACTGTCTTACAACCCTCACTGTCTGTTCCCCCTTTGGCTGGAGGACACATTCATGTCGTGATGAGAGTTTGATCCTGAACCTCAAATGCCCCAATCCCCACCTTGACATAAAAGTATAAACACTCTCTGAGGTTGGGTTTCCAATGTCATTATGGACTGTAGATGCAATGATGAAGTGAAAATTGTGTTCTAGAGGTCTTCCCATGCAGCCACACACTGTATCGACCTCATCTTCCAGGCTGTGTTAAATCTCTCTCTGCAAAACACACCCCCTCATCCATCTCGCCCAAGGCAAGGGCAGTGGTGCATGACCGAAGTTATGCAGGATTTGGCCCCTGTCCTGCAGTCACCCACACTGTTTAAGGGTGCAGCACACTCCCTGGCAGAATTTCATCCCATGCCATCTAGCCTGGACATGGTTCAGGAGTAGCACAGAGCTGTTCCCACTAGGTGCTATAGATGAACCACCCACTCTGCAATGGAAGAGGTTTTAGCTGTATGGATGAAAGCAGCAACCTGCCACTTACCCCCAGTATCTCTTCTCTGTCCCATTTGATTTACTAGTATAGATGTCATCTGTGAGTCCTGGTAAACCCTGGAAGATTCAGAGGGCGTCTGTTGAGACCATGATTAAAAATGGTTGTAGATTACTAGAGAGATTCTTTACATTTAAAGCATCTAGGAATGGAGGCTTGCCCCAACTCAGTGTGTTTCTCCTCCCAGCTCTGTGCTCCACCCCCCACAAGTGAGGAGACTTATTAATTATGCTACGGATGCCTAGTCAAACACACTCCGACAGAAGTCAGTGGAAATGTTGGCATATTACAGAGCAGGAGTGAAAGCTGCAGCAGCCAGCCTAGAAGAAACCAAATGGACCAGCCAGCACACATCTAACCAAAGCTTTCAGATGTGGGTTGTGCACCAAAAAAGACATTTGAGGCTATATTCCATACAGATCAAACAACAAGACCTTAGATGCCTTTTGTTGGTTGAATCCACCTGGCCTGGTAAATATGCTCTCCGATATATGTAGTATTACTTGGGCACCAAATGATTTATTGTCCCTCAGTTTTCGTTTATAAAACTGACAAAGTCTGGGCTGATAAATGCTGATATATGTTAAATTCAACCAGCTTATGATAAAAGTTGCTTGCCAAGTGGCGACAGTTGGCTGCCTCAGTAAACATGCCATGTAGCTACCTTCACCCCTGAGGAATGTTAATTGCTATTTGATATAATAAAGCATATTTAAGGTCCAAAGGAAAGAGGCGAGGAGGATAAACTCAACAGATACATAATACTACCAGACATATTGCCTAGCACTTAAAATTTACTACCAAGTAGGGAAACAGCTAATACCAGCTTCATCCAAGCCTGCCAGGGCAGTGTTAACAGTTGTGAATAGACGTGAGATAGTTACCATCATGATGCTTCCAGATTTACAGTACAGCATTGCTGAAGTGTCATCTAGATAGCTATGGAAGGAAAAAATATCTCACGGGGAGATAAGGTCAGTACTGCATTGTACCATTAAGTTCCTCTGGCTATGTCTACCTTGGCAGGCGGAACACCTGCCTGGAGCCTGGAGCCTGGTATGAACTGTGACTCACAGACAGTGCATCTCCATCCCTGGTCCTGGGTGTGGTCACCAAATCCAGGCACTGAACGACTCCATCAGCCCTTAGTGCTCCTGAGATTGGTCCATGTTGCAGACACAAGTACTTTTAGGTCCATGCAGAGAGGTGGCATGAGTTTGAGCTTTCTCCTTGCCTTACTCTGCCTCTCAGCACAAATTTGTGCCTGACACAGGCTTTACTCCAAACAGGTTGGGTTTGGGGCAAGCTGGAGCTTGTGAGTGGACTTTGGTCTATACCTGAGTGCCAAGGGAACAGTGACATGTGCTGTGACTGGGAAAATGCACAGAGTTTTGGGGCCCCAAAAGACATTTCAAACCTTGTACAGAAGTGTGAAGAAGGGCTTGTGTTCAGGAAAGCTTCTCCATTTGTTCCCAAGGTTTTCATTGAGCTAAATAAAGACATCGTCTCTCCTACAAAATTTGCCCCATTTACAATTATTGATCCTTTGGGCTTGTACAACATTAAGAGACACAGGACACTGGAATCCTTCACTGTAAGATAAATCATAAAATAGCAACATTTAAAAACCTATGTTGGCATTTCCAGCTCTGAAAAAGGTTCATAGCATGATTTATGGCCCTTTCTTGCACAGAATAGCAGCTATTTTATGAATCAGTAGTTCTGTCAGAGCTCTAATACTAGGGCTGTCACTGATTTAAAACACACCTTTGCATTATCACCCAATTGCAGTTTGGTTGCTGTGAGAAACCTGGATGTTTTCAAGGGACTCATGTTTCATTTGAATGCTTTTTACTGGGCTGCAGGAAGGACAAGAACTGTAGATTGGAGTATATAAAGATTTTCTTTATAAGAACAGGACATGGTATCAACCAAAGTATTTCAGAGGCACTGGGGAAGGCACTTAGCTGCCTAAATCTTAATTCTCAGGTCTAAGATATCCAAGATGTCCACACATGGCTAGCAAAGAAAACACAGGTCCTATGGGAGACTGCCCCATTGCAAAGCTACTGGAAATCAGACAGAATATCCCAGAGTAGCCCACACAGCACCTATGTTTGGGCAACTGAATCTCAGACAACTAATTTTGTAGTCTCAAGTGTTGCTTTTTTCTTGCCCGTGCAGCTGCAAGAAGATACCCCCTCCAAAGAGCTGCCCCCATCCCCTCATAAGGGTGCAACTGAAGCCAGACTCCTCTCATTTGCCCTCTGCGGTGGTCCTGTCCACCATTTGTTTACTAAAGATTCTTGTGTGATTTTCTTCTAGTGATATTATGCAGAGGCTACATGTGCTCCACACACATAGGAAAGGACAAACCTCCCTTAGAACCTCCTGGGCTTGACTGGAGAAATTGTACTGAATCCTGGGAACAGGTGTCACATCCTTTCCCCGTTGCCAAACTTCAGGACCAATAAATTCTAGTTAATGTTTGTGGTTTTTTCCCTGGCAGGATCACCATGTTATCATGTTCAGACCTTTAGTACTTTAGAGAAGAAACATCTGCAAACTTTTGGGGACCGCTAGTGTTGTTCTGGGTGTCTGGCATAGTGGGAAATAACCAACAGTCTGGTCACTTCACTGCCCTGATCCCTCTTCTCCCCAAATCACTCTGAACATGAGACAGCTCTTTAAGTAAATGTGCCCATTTGCACAATGCAAAAGAGCCATGGGTAGCCAAGCAGAGCAGTGTCTCCTTCCAGTCTCAGTAAGCTCTGTAAAGCTCCTGGGATGCATAGTTGGAAGCAGTCACTATGCAAGAAAGCAGTGAGATCTGGGAGCTCATATCTGTATTAATTTTCCATAGACACAGATGAGTTAGCAACCACACAAATTCAGGGATGTCTTGGAGTTTGGAGTAGGCAGTGTCAAACATGACCTATTGGTACTGGAATTACTGTGATTAATATGCCATCTTCTTGAACTTCAGTCATATGAACGAGGATCAGAAGGACTGTAAAACCCACCATCCCAGATATCTTGAAGAACTAACTTGTGATCTCATCAGTTAACTTAGGAGAGCACTTGATATCTTGTGGTGGGGACATTTCTTCTGGAGGAAATTTGAACAGAAAGCACTCACTTCATACTGTGGTATTTGTGTTGGAAAGATGCAAAAGCTCAGCCCTCTCACAGCATGACCCTGTGTCGTGCCACCTTGTCATTGCTGCCTTTCCTTCTGCCCTTGGAGCACTCATTGACATCATGGGGCTGCACCATACAATGCCATGTAACAAGTCAGCTTGGGCAGAAGAACCCCAAGGAGAGAGGTCCAGCAGAAATGTGCCTTCATTAACCATCTAGCCACAGCCCTGTGCAGCTACTTGCTAGGTGGCTTTTGCCTGGATGAAGGCTTCTACCATTTCACCACCTTGGCAGCACTTCTGAAGGACATAACATGTTGTGAAGTGACCTCATGCAAAGAAGTAGTCTGAGCTGGCAGGAGCACCAAGGCATCCATAGACACCACTCCTGGTGGCAAAGCCACCCAGCACCCTGCTGCCTTTTTGCTTCAGGAGGAGAAAAGCACCAGATGTCTCTGATACTGACAATTAATGGGTCAATAACCAGCCACCACCACACAGGCTTTCATATGGAAATGTATGTCCAGGATCTTCATCTGAGGAAATAATTTTGAGCCGCTGGCCTGCTTCTCTTTGCACAGCTGTCAGAAATAGTTTTCGGCTTTATCAGAAAAACAACAAAGATAACTCAAACAAATCCCACAGTAGGAAGGAGCGGGGGTTTCATATCATGTTACTCCAGGTGTCTACAGCATCTAAGCTAGGTGCCCCAGGCTCCTGGGACAGTGGCATTAATGTGACAATGTTGGGAACTGCATCCCTTGTGGCTATTTCTCTCTGTTGCCTTTGAAGAGAGCATGGGAAGATTGGATTGTGGGCAACTTCTGGCCATATGAACCTCCAGAGATTTATCTAGATAGCATGTATCATACCCACTTTCTGGGACCTACAGCAGCAGATGGATGGGCTGTTAGGTAGATAGGTAGACAGATAAACACTCCAATATCCTATTTACCTGTCTTACTGTTTAGCAATTTTCAAAATATATACACATACACAAAAATATATACATACCAATGATGTGATTATCTGTTAAAGAAATACATATGTGCTACAATAGCTTATTCATATTTTACATCAGTTGTGCATCATGGAATAACTGAACTGGTTGTTAGAACTAGTACCTTAATTTTTTCCATAAATGACATTTTCTATAACAGGAAATTCTTTAGATTTCATACTTGCAAAATGCATGGATGAAGCTTTGAATGGCAAATTCCATAGATTTCTAGAGTGCAAAATAATGCCCAGAGGCCTCTCAGATTACTTCTGGCAAATCTGCCTGGGGAGACTGAGACCCTCTGCTCTGTCCTTCTGGCAAGGATGTTGGAGAAACACATCCATAAGATACTCCCATCAGTCAGTGAACAGCTGATGACAGTGGAGTTGCAGTAATGGTGGCCACCAAGGTCACACTCCCTTCTTGCCACGTTTGCTGAAGATGAGAGGACAAGGGCTCTTGTGGAGACAGCTGACAAGGGGTGCTAGCTCAGCAGCCCATCCTGCTCTGAACATCTGAGTGAAAACCCTCAAGATACTAAACACTAACCTGAGCTCTGAGCTGTTTTTTGTTGGTTAGTGAAGGTTTCTTTGCTCCAGCTGACCCAGGCATGTGGCTCACTCCCTGGGGATGCTGCAGAAGACAGCTTGATTGATGGCCCACTTGAGGTGCCTGACAGGAAGGAAAGCTCATTCCTACTTGTTTCTGGCTTGTGGTTGGCCACTCAACTGGAAGAAAGTACATGGGAGTTTGTTCCCTTTCCTGCAGGCCAAGTCTCCAGCATCCTTGGTAACTGCTGCAACCAGCCACCCCTTTTCAAAAACTATAGGGTGTACAGAATTCCACTTCAAATACCAAGAATGTGACTGTGCCAACACATCCCTGCTGTTCCTTCATGGAATGGCCCAAGCAGCTTCCTGCCCATCAGATGTGTGCTGTTGCCTGTTCCACTAAGCTACAAGACTCCCTGACATTTCTGGACAGACCCAGACAGCTCATTAAGAATCATTCTTGAGCATCTCCCTCTCTCCATTGACTGTATAGGAAGCTTATGCACTCAGAGTGGCTCTTCTGGGGCCAAAGCATCCATCTTCTGAAGTTTTACTGCAGATATGAAAAGCCTGCAGTGACCTACATCCACTGGAGAGTTTCTTCTCTTCCACTGTCACCTAAATGCACAGCACAGATCAGAATCCTGCCCACTGGAGATGTCAAGATTCAAATGATCCAAGAAACTGCCAAGTCCCAACAATTACTCTGATTAGTTTGAACTCAAATGTGACAGGGTTTTGCCTAGATTTTACTACCTCTTTCATTGTTTCAAAGCTTCACTACATGACATTTCCAAGAAACAAAGAACACTTACATCTTCAGAGGTGTAGGTGTTGTCTTTTTGGGGAAAACATAACGATATTTTTAGGAAGAGGCATTTTCAAAGTGATCGAAGAACAGAGGCAATCCAATTTATACAGTCCAACACACTTCAGCAAAGACAGAAAGGAAAGCTAACCTGTCAGTGTCACTCACTCCTTCATAATCCCACCAATGCCAAAAAAACAGGAACTAGCAGCATGATTAGTCCTGCCCAAAATGGAAAGAAAGAGAGTGCAGTTTTAATAGACTTGACAGATCAGTAGCAACAGACAAGGGAAAAATCAAATATATGTGTCCTTCTGTCTTTAAATAGTGTCTGCAGGTAACTGTTGGATGTAACACTGGAGAGCAGAAGGCTACAGAATGTGTCATTTTGTCATTACTAGTGAAATAAGTCTTCTGGCATCTCAATTTTCAGCTTAGTTTTCTTCTCTCTCTGGAGTCTCAAAGCAAAACCAATGCTGTGCACTAATATATATCAGTTATTATTGTTCAGAACGGTGCCAGTGGGGTCTAGGTATAGTGTAAGGCAACTCCCAGTACTCAGACAGGGATAAGGGTGATTACTGTGACCAGCTCACAAAGGCTTGCTCAAAATGCTCTGGCAAAACAGGTTTTCAACTGAAAAGAGGGTTCTCGTCAGGGTTTTTTTGAGAATGTGTTTGCCTCTTTATTTTAGGGAAAGCAATACCTTTTCCAAAAGCTGTTCTCAGTTTTTGCTGGAAAAATGAGAATCCCAAACCCAATGCTTCTTGACTGAAGACCTGAGAGTTTGGGGGTTACTTTTTGACGAAAATAAATAAACATTTTTTCAGAGAGCAACCACCTTCAAATTTTGTGTTCAGGGCTACTGTCTGATTTGATCATCTTGCCAGGCTGTCATGAGTTAAAAATCCTGGTCCAAAGGTTGGTTACAAATTCTGTGAGATTTGCAGAAGTGTACCTTTTAGCATGTAACGGCCCTGTGAAGATTCTTGCACCTGAATGAGGTGATCCAGGACTTCAGCTTTATTGGAGATCTTTCCATTGTAGCGAGCTGTGTATTTTCACCTGTTGAAATGGCTCTCCTCAAATGTCTTTAACTGAAAAATTGCTGACAGTACCTCATTTGCTTGTCTGTCAGTATCTGGCATATAAACATTTCTAATACGCCAGCAAGCACCTTTATTCTTCACTGCTCTTTAGGTTAATAACCTAATCTGGGTCATGATTGTGTAGAGAAGCCCTCAAGGCTCCAAATTCCTAAACTGAAATGACAGTCACAGAATTTGCAAGACTGGCAGATGAGAGAGAAAGGGATGAGGGAGTGCAAAGAAATAACAGGGTAATATTTGTTTTCTGCTTTGAATATTTATAGTTGTGATTCACCTATTTCCAAAAAGCTGCCCTAATTCACATCTAGTCCCAGTTTATCCCCTTATCCACCTTCCCATCTCATGTCAGCTAACCATAAACCTGAGTTTCTGTACCTGGAGAAGGGTTGCCCGTATCTGAGGAAGGGTTGGCAAGTGTACTTCTCAGGGCTTTGTATGTGGGAAGGTGCTTCCATGACCTACTGCTGCATGCCTTCCTGGAGGGAAGCTGCATCCTGCACTAGGACATGTAATTCTCTGCACCTCCCAGAGTGGACCAGCCCCAGCACCTAAATTAGGTATTGTGGTTAGACTGACGATGAGTGAGACCCACCTCTTTTTCCTCTCACTGGTGGTAAGGCAGATGCCTCTGGCTGTGCTGGTCACCCTCAGCTCTCCTCACTATCAGTGGGAGACACCACCTCCAAGCACATGTTTGTCTGTCCTGTTTGGGACACTGGCTTCACCAGGAGATGACTGAAACCTAATGTTCCTGTCTGCTGTATATAAGGTGGGTTAGGACAACTAGCTCAGATGAGGAAGTGTGTACTGGAAATGTTGAGGAACATGAGGACATAGATACAGCTGCACAGTTTGGGCTGAAGATTCTTCCTGTTGGCTATCCATTACCTAGCAGTGGCCAGGAGTTGCCTAAAGAAGAGGAGGTGAGCAGGATAACCACCTATGGATACTCCAGGATGCTTTCCCTGGTATGGGAACTTCCTTGGCTGCACTAAGATGTTCTTCACTAGAGTGCTTGTCCTGGGGAGACCGGCAGTTAGATAAGATAAATGCCACCCTAAACTACAGCTGTTGCTGAAAATGTCTGCGCAACAGGCAGAGCACTGGCTGCGGACCTGGACCCCTCTCAGGCAGCAGGGGTGTGAGTCAGCAGCCCCATTTGTCAGGACAGTATTTTGGCTCCAATCCCGCTCCAGGGGCAGGTGCTTTTTGTGTCCCAGAACAGGCTGTGGATCATCCATTATTTTTGTACAAACAATACCTTCCCCACAGTTTTTCAGCCTTGTTCTTCATTTAGAGTTAAACCAAAAAACCTCTAGCCCTTCTTTGAGATTTTTATCTCCCTACTGTCACTAAGTGCCGCCTTACAGACTTTTTTCCTATAGTACCTCCAGGGTGACCTTCTTGTCACCTTCAGACAGGTTCCCACTTAGTCACACCTTCTGTCCCCACCAGTGACAGCTTCAGCTCAGGCAGTGCTGGAGTGTTCGTCCTAACAGCCTGAACTGAGATTTGTGACCCACTCCTCAGCTGTGGCCCCGACGCCCACCGTGTCTAACATCAGAAACTTCTTTAAAAAGTGTCATTGAATTCATGCATCCAGGTACAGTCTTTGACCTTCTGTATTCACTGAACACTTTGCAAAGCAGATCTGTAATCACTGGTTACAGTTGTACACAGCTTGCAAAACTGTGTTTATATGTGGAGAAAGAAAAAAGCCTTGATAGTCTGCAAAATCATATTTGCCAAGCCTTACAGCAATCACCTTTTCTTTGCCCATAAATGTACGGTTCATCTTGCTGACTCAGCCACCGAAAGCTCTAGGGCAGCAGGGTGACTGTGAGCATGGAGATGTGCAACCAAGTAGTTCCCAGCATCACTGCTGATTCAGGCAGCCAGGGCCTACCTTTCTAGCACTCACTAACCCCAGTCATGTGAGAAGTCTTAACGATATATCTCTGGTAGTCCCTGTCAAACAGGAACCTACTCACTGGTGATTTTAAAGGATTGCCTTCCTATCTGTGATGGTGGAGAGAGATACTCACTGATGCACTAAGTCAGCAGGGGGACTCTGCTAAAAACCAGCACCTGACATGGCCACCTGCTTACACGTGACACCTGCCCCTCCAAGGGGGCTGCAATAACAGGTCTTCTTCCCGGCACACTGTGCCAAACCTCCACTAGGAAAGCAGGTGGAAGAGAGAGGAAGCTTTAGCTGGCTCTAGGAGCATCTTGGACACACCACTCCCTGCTGGGAGCATCCTGGAGATTTCATCCAGCTCTGACATCCCAGACTGAGGCAGACCCTGCCCCTGGCAGTGCCCGGGCTGGGGGCTGCACGCCAGTACGAAAGGCAGAGACTGCCAGAGGTGCATTCCTGCCATGCACTGGGGAACCACACTGTGCTATGCCTGAGCAAGAGCATGAGAGCCTTCTGCTTGCTGCCTACTGTGTAGGTGAGAAGTAAAGGCTCAGACCACTCTTCAGCCCAAGGCATTGGGCTGATAGTGTGTCCCAGATGGAACAAGCACAGGACCTGACCTGACTGATCACAGCAGGCTTCTGGCCCAGGCTCTTTCTGCTTGGGAAAAAACCCAACCAAAAAACAACAACAAAAAACTCTCTTCAAGGAAGGAGCAAAGGCTGATGCATCGGTTTGTTCCAAGGACATCTTTCCTCTGCAGAATGGACTTGTGCCTGGGCCTTGTGCATGTCAGCCAGTGTTTTTCATGTCCATGCAGAGGAGCTGCATGGAAGTCTATGGAAGGAAACCTTATCCTTTGTGCCTGGCCACAGATACTGCAGATGCCAGTGTTTGGGCAATGGTCTTTGGGAGGGGCCCAGATTCCCTGGTGACCTGACTGACTTTAGACAACCTGTGAACTTCTGTGTTGGTTCCTGAGGCAAGAAATAGCTCTGACTTCCCTAGTCCTGTAGACAGAAATGCTCTTCATCTTCCTCTTTAGCTGAAACACCCTTAAGGCTGCATGTTGCTCACATCCACCCCCTCCTGCCAGGGTCACATGGGTGAGCCTGTGCTTTGAGATGTGCAGTGGCTGGTGGCTGCCTGGCTGTTGCAGAAGGACACATGCAAAGTCTAGGAGGAGGCACAAGGCATGTCATCCCTTCTTTTTGTCATCCCATAAGGCAGCAGCACTCCTAGAGGGAGTTCACTCCTGGCACGGGTGAGACAGCCACTGCATGTGGTGGTTTCCATCCATTGCCCAGCTATGGACAGATGTTTGGGTGCCAGACAGCTACTGCAGACAGGGGACTGCATTATTCAGAAACATCCTGGAGCATGGGAAGAAATTCCCACACAACTGGTGACAGAAACCAAGGTAGCTGAGAAGTTGCTGTCAGCTGGGAGCTGTCTGTCCCGTGTTGCCCCAGATCAAGAGCTACCCGGTGTGATATTAGCTGTGAGCTCTGAGGATAACAGTTTGCCATGCAATGAATAGAGTGGCTTACTCAGGGGCAGTGAACTAAGCAAGGGTCTGAAACAGCAGCTGGTTTTCAGAAAACAGGCTGCAGGCATCTCCTGTAGTATGCAAACACATCCCCTGCAAAGAGGATCCTCCTCCAAGCCTCAGTGGGTCATGAAGGGCAGCTTGTTACAAACTTGTGGGGACAGCCACATGTTACAGGGAACTTCTCTGACCTTACACCAAGCACAAGAAATGTTCCCTAAGGGTAGCTGAGCTCAGTGTTACCTTGTGCGAGCCCTTTTTGCCTCCATAGGCTGAATGCATGAGAGTGATACCCTGACCACAGAGCAGCTGACAAATGGACCTTTAATGGGGGTTGAATATATGCCAGTGGCAAGGTGGTAGGACATTTGGCCAGTGGGTGCCAGGAGGATGCTGTCTTCTGATAGCAGAGAGGCTAATGCTGGCTGGCTGGGCATGGCGTGACCCCAAGTCTGCCAAGCAGTTCATATGGCTCAGGCTTCAGGCACAGTCCCGAGTGTCTGTGGGATGGAAAGCTGGCGCGTGAGGGACACGAGAACAGCCTGATACACCTACATACGCGCCTCACCCAGGCATGCAGAGCAGGAAACAGGAGAATATGCACCTTGCACGTCATGCTCATATCAGGCTACTGCTGCGATAATGGCAGTGTTTAGAAACAGATTAAGGGCTTTGGGCATGACTTCCTGCCTCTTCCTTCTCTCCAAGCACCAAAGCACCAGCGTGCTGTCCATGCCCCTTCATTAGCAGATAATACAAGGTAAAAAGAACATGACACATAGGCGGGATTTCGCTCACATAACTACAGATGTCCAAGCCTGAGTTAGCTGGTACCTTTGTGGTGGGTGAAGACTCATGCGCTAAACATGTTGCGTCAATCTGCCCAATGCCCATGTGGAGCCAGTGATTAGCAGAGGCCCTTTGCCTTTCCTGACCACAGCTCGGACGTTGTCTCCAGAGGGCTTGGCTGGCAGCCTGGTCCTGCCCAACAGGGAAAAACTCATGGCAAAAACAGGTGGCTTTGCATTCTGCAACCAGCACCCCCGAGAGGCCAGCACTGCTGCTCTGACCAAGGCAGGATTAAAATCTTCACAGATGCATGCTGGAAACATACACAGCCCTGGGCAGAAAAGGAAGCACTGGCAAGGCAGGGACATGGAGGCAGCGAGACATGTGCCAGGGCCTGGTTTTGAGAGGGGTAGCTCAGGTGGGAAGCAGCACGTGGTGCAGGTGCAAACCACAGGATGGCAAGAGGGACAACAGGTGCTTTTTCTTTGCTGAATACTAATTTGGACGCCTCTTCCCCTTGGGCTCGCAGAATGCCTAAGTCTACCCTGATAAAAAAGGCAGGAGGAACTTGGGTGAAACCACAGGAAGGGCACAGAGGGTGCTTGCAGCGTGGCCTCACCTCCAGAAGACAGTGTTTCCTTCGACATTCCTGTCATCACTCCCACGAGGGCACCAGCACCCTGGAGGCTGCTGGCCCTGCACATCATGGCTCCACAGGGGAAGGAAATCCTTGGAGCTCTTTCCACATCCACCCAGAGCTAATGCTTCATCTTGGGAAAAGTGTTAAATCCATCTAGGCTTTGAAAACACACTGATATCAAATCTGAATTTAAAACAATTTATGCTTTAGACCATCATAATATTTTAATGGGAAAAAAATACACAGTCGTTTCAAGCTTGAAGAGTCTAAGTAGTATGGTTTTGTATAAATGGATGATATGTTATTTGTTTATTGGGCAATCTACTTTTTTATACTGTTTGTCAGGCTATATAATTTTAGGTGAAAGCTTTTTAGCATGCTGCACTTGCCAGAAGAACTTCCTTTATATACAGGTTTCTGCTCCAATGTGCATAGAAAACAGACCACTAATTGCCTTCTTACCCCCTCTTGCACTGTTAACCAGAACCTGGCTACTCCCTGAATTAGACGACCATATTAACGGTGCTGCTGCACGAATGAGTTGAGCACTAAAGCAGTTGATTTCATTTGAGGTTCACAAGAGGATCATTTAGTTTAAGAGGCTGATTTTGACAACTGTAGCTCTCATTTATTCAATTGGAGGTTTCCTAACCATGGGGGGGGGGGGGGGAGGGCAGTGATCTCTTCATAGAACACTGCCAAGGATGGGAGACCTGGAGTCTCACTGGGGTTATTTCTTGGGGCTGGTGTCTTCCTTCCCCTGAGCCTCTGTCTGCCTTGGTCTCCTCTGGGTCTTTGGACTCTGCATTACTCTAAGAGGAGGTTGTCTCCTAGGCTGCACTGATGTGGGTACCACTCAGCCCTGACGGCTGTGGGGCTTCTGAAAATGTTGTTAATAAAACATGGTGTCTCACTACCTTCAGTTGCTATGATGAAATTACTCTTGCCAAGGTTTCTGTAATGCCATGTGGATTTTATTGACTGTGAAAACCTGTTGTAGATGTAATATAGGAGAACAGTCTTAAATCAAAAGATCTAATGGTCATGCCTGGCTAGAAACCCGGTGGCTAGGTGTTGCTCTGTTGAAGCCCACCAAGTGGCATTTTAAAGTTTAAAACCCAGCAGAGCCTCCCACTGCTGCATCAAGCATTAATCCATTCTTTGGCAGTGCAGACACCACCTGTGTCAAGAGTCAGCAAGCCCAGGGATTTTACAAATTCAAATGAACTCAGAGTAACTGGACTCAGAGTAACTGGACTGGAATTTCTTCTTCCCTTTCACTTTCCATATTACTCCAGTTTGACTGTCTCACTATCACCTTGCAAGTCCTCCGCACTCACCGTGCACCGTTGGGCTCTCTGCCCACTCACTAAGCACCGAGTCCAAAGATGCCCTTCCAAGGACCAAATGCCCAATGCATTCCTTACCAGCATTGGAAGAGACTCTTCCCATTCAACTCTCCCTCAATGGACAAGACCAATTAGTCTCCTAAATCACACAGAGTCTTTTCTGACTGCTGCTTTTTAAAGCCTCTTGTTATTCCTAGGGCTTGGACCAAACACTGAGTTAATGATTACTGGGTGGAGTTTCACTGGTTATTTTGAGGAGACAGCCTTTTCCAGCCTTCTGGACACCTGAGGCTGGACATTTAATCAATGCCTTTGTCCTTGTCAGCTGATGCATTAAATCAGGCGGTGTTTAGGTACATAAAATCATTTCAAGCTCTGACGATGTGCTTTGCAGTGTGCAGGTAAGGAGCAATAAAACTTACATGCATCATTAAGAGAATTAAAATCTAGTCAAGCTTTCAGTTAAATGTGCAAATTTATACCCGTTATGTGTGTACAGTTCATCACCACTCCATAAAGATAGTGATTTTTTTTTTTCTGGTCTATGTAATTCTGGTTTTAAATCACAGCTTTTCAAACTTAAGTTGGACTGAACTTGCAAATGTTATACAGATATGAATATATAAATACTGAACAAAAATAGTATACAAAGACAAGGAAATAAATATATAAATAAGGGACTGGGAAATACTAGATGGAAATACAATGAAGAAGATTATGGTGGAGAAAGAGAAAGCGAAAGAGAAAGCAAGTGAAAGAGAAAGTGGGGGAAGGCAAGGTAAGGCAAGTGCAAGGCAAGGCAAGGGGCAAGAAAGGCAAGCAGAGGAGTGCTGCAGGTAAGGGGAAATATTCGAGGCTACATGGGTCCTTAGCATGACAAGACTGAATTTGAAACCTTATATTACAAATAAATAAGCAAGC
The DNA here is from genome assembly GCF_963921805.1 of Phalacrocorax carbo. Classification (NCBI taxonomy): domain Eukaryota; kingdom Metazoa; phylum Chordata; class Aves; order Suliformes; family Phalacrocoracidae; genus Phalacrocorax; species Phalacrocorax carbo. Next base: position 195,169,842 of record NC_087513.1, on the reverse strand, counting down.
TAATAGATGTTACACTGCACAATAAATTTAGATTATTTTATATACACAAGGAAAACAGTGGTCATTGCAGCTGAACAAATGAGCAATCCATATTATTTAATTGGTTCTGCTTACTTTCGTGTTTGTGTATTATCTGTGAGAAAATTCTAGTTTCTTTTCCTTCATGTTTTAAAACATTAGAGGTTCTAAAAAGTTTTCAGATGTATCTTAATTTTAAATAATATATATTTATTTAAATATTTAGTATTCTATCTGTGTTAATAACTGATTGGACATGTAAGGTGTAGATACATTTGTCATTCCTTTTTGGATGAACATAAGGATTAGGTCCCTTGCAGTGTATTACACAGGCAAGGAGATACAAGCGAGGAAGTTGACTGAACAGCTTCAGTTGATGCCACTGTCTATGTACTCTGTGAGATGGCATTTTGCCTCCTGCCCTCCTCTTGTTCCTTCCCAGGACTCCTCTCTTATTTACAACATGTTCTAGGCAAATCCCAGTTAAACCAATTCTGCATTTGTTCTACTTTCCCTCCTGAGGTCCTTGAATTAAGACTTAGTCACTGCAGGTTTTATTACACCCATGCTCAGAGGGCAGCCGGGTGGGTTTCCTCACAAGCTCCATCCTAGGACTTCCCTCTGTGGGATCTGAGGGGTTCACAGCACCTCCACGGCTGATGTGGTATCAGTTCACAGGAGGGAGAATGAAATCTGGTACCCTGATTTTCAAATTAATTTCAGTCGTTGCAAAGCCATGTAAATACCTTCTGAAATCCACGTTAGATCAAGTGGGATTAAGTTAAGAAGTCTCCACTAATTCTTAGTGCCTTGTTGAAGCGCTCGGAAGTGCTACTGACCCTACCAGCTCAGAAAAGGTCCATGAGGACAGCACTGGAGAGGGTCATGACACTTCCAGAGCCCAGTTCTTGTGGCATTGGATGTTCCCAACCAGACTTTCCAAAACCTTCCCCTTTTCCACGAAGTACCTCAAGCTGCTGCAGACCAGCTGCCCAGAAAAGCAAAGCATTTGCAGCTGGAAACATTTTTTGTGAAGTTCAACCCAAAAGATTCATCAAGATTACCTTATCTCCATGCTTCCCACCCAGGCAGAGGGCTGGTGAGAGCACACCCTTCTTCTCCCCTGGCTCCTACACCCATGTTTCTCCCTGTGGGGAGGGACAGGGGAGGGGAAAAGGGTCAGGCTGGTGTACTCCCAGGTCTCACCCAGAGCTAAACTGGGAGAATGCCCAAGGCTAAACCTTCAAACTCTTTCCTCTGAAGGGTAAGCATGTCATGTGTCCTTTGCATAAATCACCTTCCTCCTCCACGCTGCCCAGGCTGGAGGACAGAGCATTAGGAACATCTCCCAGCTTTTCAGCTCCTGGGCTTGATACCACGACTGTGACACAGTGAGATCTCATTCAGTCCTGAGGCCCAGGGCAGGGATTTGCTCACTGTAGAAAGAATTTGTAAAGGGCTTAGCTCCAAAGCTTTAAGATGTGTCTGTGGAGCCTGTGTGATGTGCAGCAGTTCAGAGTTTGACTGAATGCAGGCAGCTTTGCACAGAGACCTCGGTCTGGAGGGACATTGCTCTGGGACAACATCCCAGCAGGACATCTAACATACTTGAATCCAGCGAAGAAACACAGCAGTGAAGAAAACAGGCCAGGAAAATGCTGTGTAGGATTGCTGTCTCCAGATGTCAGCTATTCCAGCCCTCCCCAGTTTGGGAATTGGCCATGCTCACCCAGCTCTCGTTTTCAGTGAATTGCAGAGGGTGACTCCACACCCTCCCCATACAGTCAGGTCCAGGGTGTCACATTTTGTGCCAGTCCAAACCATTTTAAAGAATGTTTTCCCACATCTTTTGTGAGAGGCGGAGATACAGAATGGAAAATTTCAGCCCAAATGGTTGAAGTCCGGCAAAGTTACAATGGACAAACAAGAGGGGAGGGCCATGGTGAGAACTGCCAGGTGCCACCTGCACAGCCAAGCTCCGGACAAGCCCGAAACCTGCCTTCCCCCGAAGAGCCTGGGGTCTAGGGGAAAAATCAAGCAGACAAGGGATGTGAGGAGGAGCCCTCTCTGGGTTATAGTTCTGCCCTGAACTCCTCTATCTGTAGCTATCTGAATATATATCTATATAATCTTTTTTCTACTCCTATCTGGTATAATAAACTTGCAGTGGAGACTAGAAAGTTGTGTGGGGCAGACAGCATAAAACTGCTGTTTTCAGCGGAAAGCTTGAAAGTGTTTTAAAGTAATTCCTCAGCCCTTCTTACAAGACAATGAAATTTTGATTCCCTGGTGATAGACAATATTCCTATCAGAAAATAAAATTATTAATATCGGGGGGGTGGGAAGAAAATTAAAAGGTGTAAAAGAGAAAGTAGAAAAAAGAGACTATGCATCTAAGAGCCTCTCCTACTCTCAGCTTTTCCCAAGGCAACTTTCCTACATATATCCTGGGCAAGGTCTTATTCAAAATGGCTTACATAAATGTGTCTTCCTGCAGTTCAAGATGTGGCCCACACCTACGACATAAACAAGCTGATGCATGGTGGGAAGAGCAAGCTGAAGTTCCTGTGTGCTACTGCAGAATCGCTCAGAGACCGAAAAAGCGTCTTGCCAAAAAAAAAAAAGAAAAGCTGAAGAACCAGTGTTACGTTAAGACAGGTGGAATAGTTCGTGCTCTTGTTTTTATCGTTAGTGCTAAGAGGGAAAGACAGCTTTGTTTTCACATGGTTATTGATTATTAACCAGCTTTGTGAAAGGTTACCTTTCTGCTAGATACAGCTGGGGGGCAGGGGTGTTAAAAATCAATCCCTGGGAAAGCTCTGTTTCCCAGTCAACTTCTCCTTCTCCCACTGCCAGCCCTTGCTATGGATACAGTTGCCCTGTGTCTGTTTGAGCACTGGTGGGAGAGAAAAAGAGATTATTTTGAATATGTTCCATTCACCTTTGATACCTCTTTTCCATCTAAGTCTGGATTGCAAAAAAAGTGGTTGAGCACTGAGAAGTCATCAAATAGTGTGCAGATATAGAAAATCAAACCAGATCACTATTAGGAAGTGGACTGAATTACACCCTTTATGATTTTATACTCTAGTTAGGCAGTCAGGGAGGTGGGAGGAATGATGAAACTACCATCGGTCATGACAGGAAAGGGAACTAATTGAGTAGGGGTTCACAAATTATTTGCATTGAAAGGCAATAAAAAATGGTCCCGCCACCTTTCCTAGGGAAAAAAAATAATACTGTGTCCAGGTGGTTTTGCATTTCACTGATCTCAGCAGCCTGCAGGGATGTCTGCCAGACACTACTGGGGAAGAAGGGGACAATACTTTCAAAATACAGTGACTCTCATGCTCCTAAATTAACCATTTAATGTAATATCATTGAAAATGCCATTGAATTTAAAGAGGCATGTTGTATATGTTGGCATACATTTTAAAACCACATAGATACAACATTAGGTAAGTGGCTTGGCTTTCCAAATGACTGGGCACACGCCACATTCATATTATATTGTAAAGTTTTAGGCTTCATATAATGCAGACTAGCAGTTAACCATAGAGACAACACCTTCTCTGTTAGGCAAAGATCATGCTAGAGGAATAAGATCAAATCTTAACAAGTCCTTAAAAGACTCTTGAATTTAATATGATAATCCAGGTATTGTAGTGTGATTATTGCATGATTTTATTGTAGGGTGGCAACAGCTGAGTACCTGAAACATTTGTTACTGTTACTTGAATACCTGAATTCCTGCGCTTGTGTTGAACATAATTACAACCTGCCTGTACTACTATAGCATTGCTGCTATCAGATTCATTCTTCAATTACTGGTACAGGCTCATGGATTCATTTTTGTCTAATCTCATAGAAAAACCGACTGGCTATAAGGATTTACCTTCTAAATAGTTTCTCACAGCAACTTTAATGAGAGCATTGAGTAGTCCAGAAAAGTCACCTCAAAGGAGTAAAGTGCTGTTAGAGGAAACAGCCTGGATCTACTGGGGTTGTTTTCAATGGTTAAAATTCTGCTGTACATTTATCAGTGGGAATAAACATGTTTGTATCAGTCATATTTTCTTTGCATGGTTACCAACAGACTAAGGACGGCCAAGTTTCTTGTCACTCCAAGCCTGCCAAGACCACAGACTCAGGGAGTCAGGAGAGGGGAAGTTCCCAGCTGGAAGATGACAATGTGTCTACAGGAGTCCCTGGGCTCATTATTCAAACTATTCAAGTACTGCTGGCCTTATTGTGTCCATATATGAGCTAAAGAGGCAATGCTGCACCTTTTAATTTCTTAATCCTGCCTACCCATCTCAAGGCTCTTCTAGTTAGAGTCTTAGGACTGACTATATGCAGCCAGGTGCAAGGTCAGCAAAAGGTGGCAGTGCCTCACACTGTTAATCTGGGAAACGTTTTACCACATGGTGGTGGGAGGCAAAAGGTTTACGTAAGGTTTCAGAGGACACTTAAGGTGTGGAAGAATCAGCTGAGGAAATTGCTGGAGCAGGAAATTCTGGGAGTTTGGGAGAAGATCTGGGAGTGGTATCTCCTGTGCACACTCTGCTGTGACTGCCTTAGGCATTGTGTATGGGCACCATTTAGGAGGAGAGCATGGAGTCACTGGGCCTTTGCCCTGAGTCAGCACAGCGGTGTCTGCAGACCCTGGTTCTGGGGCAAGTGGGGCCCTTCCCGTCACTCCCACCTGCCTTCTCCATCTCCCATTTCCCACACAAAGTGGGTACCGGGGTGGGAGTCACTCGTAGCTCAGAGGTTTAACCTGGAAACCCACAGTTGTGGAGGGGCTCTTCAGCCAGATCCCACTGACTGCATCCCAGGAGGAGGAGAAGGAAGTGGCAGGCAGTGGTGATCCCTGGGCTTGGGCTCCAGCTGGGCTCAGCTCCCCAGCCTGTGGCACCCCCACTGCCAGACATCACCACCCCTCAGCCCTGGCTGGGGTCCCCAATGCTGGGATACCCAGCGGGGCCCTTTTCCTGCACTGCAGCTCACTGCCTTGTTGTTAGCATGGCAAAGCGTGCCCTTATCGCCTGCTCACACAGGCAGAATGAAAGAGAATTAGCTCTAAATTATACGAAATTCATTTGCTTTGGAGGGGCAAGTGTTTGCTCTATTTAGAAATGTTCGTTATAGAGAGAGGACCGCATTAAGACACCGGGTAATGGTCCTCCCTGGAGATGAATCAATTTGCTCTGGGTTTTATGGCCTCGCGTTTGTTTGTCCACGCCAGTTTCCCGTGGAAAACCCGGGGCTGTAAATGCTGCAGGGAGCAGATCTCTGGACAAGGGGCTGGGGGAGCTGGGCTGGGGTCGGTGCACAAGAAGTGTCCGGAATCAAAGGACACCCCTACCTGCAAGAGACCTCAGGGGAGGCATCGCGGCCATGTGGGTGCTGGGGGGGGGGGGGACACCACCGCTAAGGGAGCTCGCCTGGCTCAGCGCATCCCTCCCCCGGCCCCACAGCGGCTGCCAGCCCCGGGCAGGGCGCCTACCCCGCCCGGCATGCCAGGGGATGGAGCGGGAGGGCGCCGGCCGGGGCAGCCCCAGCAGCAGCGATGTCTATCGGTAATTCCCGCTAATAAAATACTTTTTCACTATCCACACTGTAATTGGTTTACAGCCTTTTTTGTTTATTTATCCATAAGAGCTGCTGTTAAATGGCTTGGGAAAGCAATCGCTTAATGGCTCAATATTGAATCAAAGGCTCAGTGTGCTTTCTGAGAGATGGGGGACCCGCGTGGGTTCGGAGCGGAAACACATTTTAAGTGTAATGGACTGGGCGGGTTTATGATCACGCGGAACCGGCCTCAGGAGCGAAGGACCGGGAGCCTCCAGCGCCTCAAGCTCGGGGGATGCATCACCACCGGCTAAGCCGAGCCGAGTCAGGCCGGGCTTAGCCGAGCCGGGCCCGCCGCGCTGCTCCCCGCGGGTGCGCGCCCCGACGGCAGCGGCCGGTGCTCCGGTGCCGGGGAAAGAGCCGGTGAGAGGAGGCGGGCTGGGCGAATGGGAAGCATACCGGGCCCCGAGTCGGCGAGAAATGATCTTTGTCCCTTTCGGTAGCTCTCCGCCTCCTCATAGCCTCGTCACCAAGTCAACAGGCACCAGCTCGGAGCAGATTATCTCCGAGGGTCAACACATTGCAGCCCAAGCCGCGGGGAAGGCTCCCAAATTTACCCCTTGGGCAAACAATCCGCTGCCTATCGCTCGCTCCGGTGATAGCATTGTGGTCCCCACCGGCCGCATCCCCCCGGGCGGAGGGGGAGCGGGCAGAAAGCCGGTCCTTGCCTGCTCCCAGGGCTCCGGCACACGGGTCCCTCCGAGGGAGCGACCCCCCGGCGCACCCTGCCTGTCCCCGGGCACCCGCATCCCTGGCCGAGATGGCCCTGCAGCCAAAAGCGCCTTGATGTCAAACCCCTCTGGGAGCCGCTAGTCCCCCCTCCGAGGGTTTTCCTCTCCGGGCAGTGCCCGGGGAGGGGGGCTGGGGGATGAGCGACCCCTGGGCAAGCGGGGAAGGGAAGAAAGAGTTGGGTTCCAGGACCAACCCTTCCGGAGCGCCCCGCACGTCGGGGCAATTCTCCGACCCCCTCCCCGGCCCCGCAAGCCCCCCGCCGCGGGGCTCCCCACCCCAAAGCAAGGAGCGGGCACCCCGCAGCAGGGTCGGGGGGTGCCGGAGGACCCACCCGGCTAAAAGGAAGGGGGTTGCGGGGCCGGGGCCACCCCGGGTGGCCTCTTATGGGTCGCGCCCCGCCCCGGAGGGCTGCGGGAGGGCTCACGTGGGGGGAGCGGCGCCTATGGGGAGGCGGCGGGAGCCGGGCAGGCGGCGGGGCGGTGAGCTGTCAAAGAGGCATCCCGGGAGCCGGAGCAGCCCTATGTGTCCCTAAGCTGCGAGACCCCCGGCCCCGGCCCCGCTCGCCATGAACACGGAGGAGCAGTATTACGCCTCGGCGCAGCTCTACAAGGAGTCGTGCGCGTTTCAGAGAGCCCAGGCGCAGGATTACAGCCCCAGCCCCCCCGCCTGCCTGTACATGGGCAGGCAGCAGCAGGCTCCTTACCCCGGCGCCTTAGGGGCTCTCGAGCAAGGCAGCCCGCCAGACATTTCACCTTACGAGGTGCCCCCCATCACAGAGGATGCCGGGGTCTCTCACCTTCACCACCACCACCACCACCACCCTCATCTTCCTCCTCCCCACCAGGACGCGCTGCCTTTCGCAGACGGGGCGGACACGGGGGCGATAGAGGAGCCCCGAGTGCAGGTGCCTTTCGCCTGGATGAAGTCGACCAAATCGCACGCCTGGAAGGGACAGTGGACAGGTAAGCCCCGCCGCCTCCCCTTGCCGCTCCCCCGCCGCTTCCCTCGCTTCCCTCGCTCTCGGCGGGCAAGAAACATTCCCGGCACCGGCCGTGCCCCCGCCGCTCCGGTGGAGGGTGAGATGTCCCGGAGGAGGCGGCGAGAGGGTCTCTTCCCCGGGACGCTCCGTCCCGTCCCCCCTCCCCGACAGCTGTCCCCCTCCGACCCACTGCTGTGGGGCTGCTACCGTCGGGTTGAACGCCGGCCCTCCGGTCCCCGCCGGCGGGCTCGCCGCGCCCCGCGCCGCCCGAGCCCTCAGCAATTATTAACGAATTATTTTACACCAATTAACGAATTGTCGCCAAGTCGGGGCGACGTGCAAACGCCTCCCGGGCGCTGCCGCCCCGCTGGGCGGGGGGGTCTCCGTGGTGCGGCCGCTCCGCGGGCGCCGGGGGCTCCGCGCGGGGCCACGCAGGGCGAGGCCGGGGGCGCGGAGACACCCGTGGGGTGGAGCGGGAGGGGAAGCGGCTGGCAGAGCTGCGAGGGCAGGGCACGGCACGGCCACCCGCGTCCTTGCGCGGACCGTGCAGCCGCAGAGCAACGCTCGAAACCCCCGGGGCAGCCGCCTGGCCGCTCTCGGCTCCCCCCGGCTCTCCCCAGCGCCCGGGAAGCAAAGCCCATCTTCCCCCCGCGGCCCTTCTACCCCACACCCTCCTGCTTCACAGGTGGGTTTTAGCCGTAATTGCACCTTTGCAAGTGAAAACCCAGGGCAGGGGAAACAATGCACAAACAAAACAGAGCTGCCAGCGTGGGGAAGAAACTCTATCTGGGCAGAAAGTTCCGCTGCCCAACAATATTTTTGTCTCTGCCTGCACAATGTTATCGTGTCCTGCGCCTTTGTCACGCCTATACGGCAAATATTATATTAATGGCTTTGTACAAATAGACAATTGAAAAAAGGACTGGAGTATTAAAATTACCGTGCAATAGTTTGGGAATTGCATGGGGCAGACCAGGGCGGGGGACGCAGAGAGGGAGAGGCGGCGGGTCCCAGTCCCCACGGAGGCGCATCCGCCGGGAAGGGGAGAGGAGCGCTGCCCCACGCCGCGGGCTCGGCGGCAGAGATTGTGCCGGGAGAGGGGCGGGGGAAGAAAATCAGATCGTTTCCTTGGGTTGAATGAATTTGTGGAAGATAAAAAAAAAAAAAAAGATAAAACCAAACTCTCAAACTACCCCTCTTTTTCTGTCTCCTGTACCCCAGGAATGCCAAAAACAATAAGCAAAACGAAACTTTCTCCGTAAAAGCCGAAAACTCCTCCCCGCTCTCCCGGGCTCTCCAGGCCGGGGCTGTGCTGCGGCGTTACGCGGGGGAGGGGGGGATGTGCAAGCACACGCACGCACGGCTGCTCCTATCGCGGGTGCGCCGAGCACGCCCGGGCCGCGAAAGGGGCGCAGCCCCCGCAGGCGAACCCCGGTATTTTTGCACGATGTTTGCCGCAAACTATATAACCTAAGGATATGTTTTTTATGGAGACCCTTGGGATTGCGGCGTCCGTGGATTTTATGTTGTTATTGTCGTGGAAAAGCGCCCGGAGCGGCCGCGGCGGAGCCCGGCCCGGTGCCACCCGCCGTGCCCGGGGAGCCCCGGCGCCCTCCGCAGACCCGCGGCGGTCCGCCCCGCTTTGCCCGAACAGAACAATTTTTTTTCAGATCCCTGCATACACATGCGGGTATACAGCAGGTTCATATTTGCAAACATTTCATGCATAAGTATATATTTTAATATATATTTTAATATATAGGCATAAATAGATGTGCGTGCATAGGTTTATATTTATAAACATTTTATGTATTTTTAATATATATTTTAAAATATATATATACACACAGGTGTATATACATAGGTTTTATATTTATAAACATTATTTATATAAAATCAAGGGAACAGATGGGAGGTTCCCTGCTGAAATGGCTGTTCTGGCCTGGCTGCCTGAGCGACTGTGCCCCACGGGTGACACCGCCACCAAAAGCGCACCCGGCTGGGCCCCCGCTGCCCGCCGTGAGTTTCGGTGCCCATCCCCAGCCCCTCTCGCTGCCGCCGGCGGCACCACCCGCGCCCCAGCGCCCACGCGGGACGGCGGCGGCCGCGCTGGGGATGGCGGGAGACCGGCGCGGCCCTCAGCCTCCCGCTCCGGGAGATTTCCCCCCACCTTTTGGGGGCTTGCACGAAGGACGGAGGCCCCACTCGAGGCCCTGTCGGGGAGAGCTCCCCGCCGCGCCGCCTCCCCGGTACCCCACCGGCCGCGGCCGCGGGCCTTCCGCCGGCGGGGTGGCTTCTGCCCCGGGCCGCTTATCGGAGAGCTGAGACACCCGCAATTTGTCTTTAGTGATGTTTTGTTTTGTTGCTTGTGCGTGCGTGCAGCACAAGAAAACCTTTTTTTTTTTCTTTTTATTGCTTTGTTTTGATTTTTTGTTGGTTTTCTTTATTTGAGTTTTTGTTACCGTTTTGTCTTGGTTTGAGGTTTTTTTTTAGGGTTGCATTTTTTTCTTTTCCCTTTTCTTGCCTTTTTCTTTGTTTGTATTTTTACGCGAATCTGAGCGATTGCCAGGCCCTGGATCCTCCGGACCTTTCGGCGACACGCAAACACGGTGGCGCCTTAAGCGTCTCCCCCGGCTCGAGGGGCGGCTTTTCTCTGAAACCTCCATCAAGTTATTATTTAAAAATTACTGAATTTTTAGAAAATAAAATAGCAGCAGTCCTGATAGCCGCCACCAGCACCGCCCCGCTCTGCCCGGCCGGGGGACGCTCCCCGAGGTCGCTCCCTCTTGCACCCCACTTTCTCCCACCCGCGTGGCGCCCCGCAGCCCGAGTGGGGGCCGGGCGGGCCGGGGCTGACTCTCCCTTCTCCCCAGGGGGGTCCTACGTGGTGGAGCAGGAGGAGAACAAGCGGACGAGGACGGCGTATACCCGGGCGCAGCTGCTGGAGCTGGAGAAGGAGTTTCTCTTCAACAAGTACATCTCCCGGCCGCGGCGGGTAGAGCTGGCTGTCATGTTGAACTTGACCGAAAGGCACATCAAGATCTGGTTCCAGAACCGGCGGATGAAGTGGAAGAAGGAAGAGGACAAAAAGCGAGGGGCGGGAAACAGCAATGAGCCCGAGCAGGACTGTGTGGTGTCCTCCGGGGAGCTGCAGGGCAAGGAGGATCTCCAGCCGTGCCCCCCCGGGAACCTGCCCTCGGGGGCCTCCAGGGACCTGCTCGCCCCCACACTCGCCCCCAGAAGGCAGCAGGACTCTCGGTGAGCCGTAGGGAGCCCCACGCCCCGGGCCGAGGAAGGGGATGGGGCCGGGGAGAGGGCCGAGAGGGAGGCGCCGGCTCTCCGCGGCCGTGTCGCGCCGCGGTTGACCCTCGCTCGCCTTCCCCCGGGGAAACTCGGTGCCTCCACTCCCAAACTCCCGTCCTGCGAAAATTAAAGGAAAAGTTTTCGGCTGTGGCAAAGAGAGGCTCGCCGCGGGCCGTGGGGGTGGCAGGGAGCCCACCCTCCCCCGGGCACCCCGCGCCGCAGCGGGCCCGCGGGGCACTTTCCCCCGGGAAAGGCGGATTTCGGGCGGCCACCGGCGGTGTGTGCCACCCCGGGGTGCACGGAGCGGACTGGAAACCGGAGGAGAACCGAGCGTCCTTACCGCAGGCGGCGGCCCGGCCGGGGCGCGGGTCCCGCCGTGCTCGGAGCTGCACAAGAGCTGACGCCGAGCTGAGCATCCCTGACCTTCCCGGGGCTGACACTCCGCCGTTCCCGGCCCTTCCCGAGGCCCCGCGGCATCGCCTCCACCGAGGAGTCCCCCAGGACTATGGCTCACTTCTTTGGAAACAGGAATCTGTTTTGTTTCGTTTTATTTTGACTTTGGGGAGGGGGGAAAGGGAAAAAAAAAAAGGGGGGGAAAAATAGAAGAAAAAGGGGAAAAAGAAAAGCCCGGGTGTCCTGCGGGCAGGATTTCTCTCTCCCAGTGACCAGCTGCCGATGACCGGCACAGATCGCCAGACCCTCCTCCGGGCTCCGTGGCGCGCAGGGCTGCAGTCGCCCCCCGAGGGGTGGCTGCAAGCCCGGGGATGCGGCAGAAAATCCGCGGTGATCTCCAGCCAGGCGGTAGAGGCAGGTCGGGCTGCGAGCAGAGAGCGGGACGTGTCCGAGGGGATAGGGCTCGGACCTACCCCTAGGTCCCAGGGATATTTTCCTTGGGGGAAAACCTCCTGCCTCTCTTCCTCCTCTCCCGCAAGCTCGGATTCTGCCTCGGAGAGAAGAAACCTCCCTGCAGCACAAGCTCCCGGCCCGGCGTGGCTCTCCGCGTGGTTTTTTTCTCTGCAGACCTGGCTTTACACCCCGGCAGGGTTTTGGGGCCAGTTGCTTCCCCAAGCGCTGCCGGGCGCCGGTGCCTTTTTTCAGGCGTTATTTCTCATCCCGGCGTGCAGGAGAGCCGCGGCTCCGCCGGCTGGAGCGGGCCGAGAGGCTGCCCGGGGCTTCCCCGCGGGGCGCCGGGCACCGAGGGCTCTGCCGCCGGCCCCGGAGCCAGCCTGCCTTCTCTTCAGCCCGTCCGCTGCCAGAAACATCTTCCCTGTCGCGATAATGGCGGGAGCAGGCGTTTGGTACGAGGGAGTCGAGCTGTTGCAGCGACCGCCTGAAAGAGCGTCGGAAATTTAACTAAGTAAGTGGGGGGGAAAAAATCACACCCAAACTAGGAACAGAAAAGGAAGCAGGAGCTGCCCGGGTTTGCTGTGGGTCGGGCCGATCTGCCTCCTCTCTTCGACGGGGAGGCTCCAGACCTGTCGAGCAACCCCTCGAGCATCTCTCGGGGACCGCCACAGTCCGCCCTGGGCTGAGGGGCCAGGAGTGTCATGGGAGGAGGAAGAGGAGGGGGGGGAGGAGGAGGAGGAGAAGGGCCTGACCCACCCTGGGCAGAGGATGCTCCCAGTCCTTCGGCTGAAAGCGAGGGGGAGAGGAAGTGGCTTGCCACAGCTCTTGGGTTTTTTCCATCTTACACGAGAGTTCTAACGATAAGGTGGAGACTTGAGCTGAAGGTGTAACTTGTCTGTTGCTTTTCTTTCCTTCGGCGGCATTAAGGTGTGTGCAAACCAGGGACATTTCTGGTCATTTTTCCTGCAAGTTGCCTAAGAAATTTGTTATCCAAGCCTGTATAACCTTATTCATCAAAACGCAGTCAATGAGTGAGAACTTTATTAATGATTATATGAGCAAGATTCAAATAAAGCTGTTCTGCTTAAGAAGCAAAGCGCCATATTAACTGAAGTAACATTTCTCAAACTTCTGGGGGCCATAAAGCCGTTTTTAAACCTCAGCGTTTCTCATCACTATTTGTTAGCATCAACCTCTCACTGGTAACACACAGTGGAACAATTTCCACGTACTTTTTACAATGTCTGACATGGAAATTGCAATTCGGGAGCCACTATAAAAATAGATCTAAATTGCAGAAAGGATGTCTGTCACACAAAATACGAGTTTGTGCTACAATTCATTCAGCGCATTGCCCTGGGTATACAGCATTCATGGTGGCTGAAATTTGGCCTGTCCTTTCTCTTCTATAACGCATTTGGTTTCGATTTTCTCCATGCACTGCTGTAAAAATGGAGAAGTCGCAGAATTGATAGGAATTGTTTGATCACGGTGCCAAGGTATTTTTATGAGTGGAAGCAGAATCAGACTTGCATGGTTTAGTTCTAATGAATAAAGTCTTTTCTTCAAAGAATTAACATAGTTCATGGGTTTAGCACTCTTTATATATATATTCATGCTTTTTACAACTGCATCAATGGGAAAATTTGCATTAACCGAATCAAGACAGCTCCAGGACCTTGTAAAGGTAAAGGTTCACAGTAACCTTCAGCTGGCAGACCAGCCAGCTCTGCACCGTGCTGGGGAAAGGCAAAGCTGACATGGCAAGTTATAGGCTGCTAAAGTTCTTGAGCCATGTCTTCTTACCAAAAACATTTGTCCAGACATACCTATTTTTCCTAAGAGACACCCCCTCTTATTAAATAGTTCATAATTTATATTTAATCACCGTTAGCCCTAGGATAGGGTTTCCACAAGACACTCTAAAAATTCTGACTTTAAAAATTGGGCAAGAGGTGAAATATGTGAGATGTCTTTTTCTTTCTTTCTTGGGCAATACTCAAGTCCTTTAGGCATGTGTGGGAGAGGTCTGTCCCCAGAAATCACATGTATTCAGTGTTAATAATTTTTTTAAAAAGCCGAACAAGACTCAGGGCGATTTCCCCCTCCCCAGGTACCAACATCCAGCATCAGGAGCTACGGAGACATCAGTTCTACCTATGGCTCTGGGGCAAGACAGTGAGGCTGCAGGTCTTGATGAAGCTTTGCACAGGCTACAGCTTTACTGCTCCTGCTTTGCTCAGATACATCCCCCAATACCACAGCGAAAGCTTTCTTCTCTGCTTCTGCACTACCGAGATACTGATTGTTATTACATGAATGCCCACAGGGCAGGGAATATTTAATGCTCTCTTCTTTCTCCAAGCAGGGCTGAGCATCTGATGTGAATGGCACACATCTAGGCAAACCCCGGCCAGGAGCTGGGGCCTGCTGTCACACATACAGGTCAGATCCTGCCACAAAATGGTTGCTGGTTTGCTGCTGGCCTAGAAGATGCATCCAGCAGCCCCTGTTGGGGTCATGCTACCACCACGCTTTGGCTGAGGCTGGGGAAGGGAAACAGGAGCTCACACACACCCTGTGCTAATCCCTATTTTACCTCCCACATACAGGACCATGTCCCAGGACCCCGCAGGAATGGCCATATGAAAGGTAGGATTGGGAGTCTGTGCTTGTCTCCTCCATTACAAACCCATACATTTGCCTGAAAATCCCTCCATGTATGAATAATTATGCCCATAAATCAATTCTGAAAGCAGTGATTTAACCTAAGGTGTGAAAGCCTTTCCAGTCCAACACTGAAGCCTGCTACCTCCCACGCTGCAGCTGCTGCTGCTGCCATGACCACAGCTGAGGAGAGATGTTGCAGGCTGAGAGAGGAAACATTGCTCAGGAAGGCTTCAGTACTTTGAAGTGCAAGAAGGGGATGGGGTGCCAGCCCTGCAACGAACACCAAAGCAGGGCCTGTCAGGCTGGGCAATGCACCTGACAGTCTGGCCTCTGCATGGGGCAGAGTTGGCTGCGAGTTAAGCATGGTGTTTCAAGGCTTTGGGAGTAGGAAGAAATGTCACTATGCTCCTTTCGCTCCTGATGGCTTATAGGGTTGTTTGTATGAGAGGTTTTCACATAAGCGTAAGCAACCCATACGTACACAGAGCTTCTGATAAACTGTGACTCAGAAAGGCAGTTCCCTCCCTGCTTTCTTCTACCCCAGAAGGGGATAAGAACGACCAGATCTTCAAGGATATTTTTATAGCAGTCAGGAACATGGCTGGTTTAGCATCTAGGGAGTACAATGAAATGTGGAAACACTGCAGTGCCCGTATTAGTAGAGATCATTGCCTACATTCATTTACCCAACGCTTACTTTCATTTACCATTTATCATCATTGATCCTGTCCCACTGTCTTCCAGCACCCTTTACAGTATCTTTCCATGTGCTTTGCCAGCACTGATGTGCCCCGGCACCACTTTAGCTGCAAGCACAAAGAATGGTGGAGCAAAGGAGAAACTGGAGGTGAGGCTTCTCCTAGTCTCTGTCTCTCTCCATCTCTTCTTTTCCCACCACCTGCTGTCCTGGTACGCAGCTCTTCTGTTCTCCAGTGCTTCTGGGATCACAACATATGCAGGGACAAAAGAAAAAAAAATGCAGAGGAAATGAGCTGAGTCCCTCTCTCTTCCCAGCGTGCCTCGGTGATGAGTCAGACCTGGCCAACCTTCGTTCGTGCAGTAGGAAACTCAAAAACGTGATACCTTTAATATTAGGCCTCATGGACCTGCTGCCTCATATCAGGGCTTGTTCCAGGATCCATTTGCTTCCAGCAGCGGCGCCACTGGAAGGAGGAGAGGCTGCAGTTGTGCTGCCTCTGACCGAGGTGCCTTTAGATGGGACCCCATGTTCACAAGAGCCATGATGCCTGGCTCCATCCACCAGGATCCATTAGGCACAAAAGGCAGGTGCTTTGGCAAATAGGCATATTCTTCACAGGTGACCCAAAAATACATTGGGAGGGAAGAAACTTGAGAGATGAGGGTGAGCTGGACCAACAAGCCAAGAACAGAATCATCTCAAGCAGGGGTAGAGCATCCCACTTTGAAAGCATTGGCAAAGAGGGGGTGCTGAGCTTTGTTTCATGTCAGGGCTGGTCTGGGTACAATGAGCTGTTGCCAGTGGCAGCTTCATGTCCTCCCTGTCCCTTGACCCAGACCTAGGAGAAGAAAAGCATCTGCTCAAGGAAGCCTTGGCACAGTGTGCTTAAGATTCAAGAGCAAAACACATTTATCAGGCATGGAAAACAGAGGGTACAATGGGTGGCGTCTCCACTTGCAGGGCTAGACTTGATAGTGGATAGTGGAAAAGAGTTGTCTACATGAGCGACTGGTAGCATGCTGGTGGTTTGTTTGAGCAGAGGCAGCATGTGCCATTAAGTATTTAACTACACCTGTTTTGGATGTTCCCTGCAGACCTCAAAGCACTGAGCAGAGGCAGGCAGAGATTAGTGACTTCACTGGTGTAAGAAGAAGCTACAACCAAGAAAGGGAGCTCCCTTCAGAAAGAACAGAGGGTACCCACAGCCCATGCCAGGAGACCAAGCTGTCTCAGGACCAAGGTGGAACTAGGGGAGGGATACCAGGTCCTGGGCTGTGCAGAGACCTGTGTTTGAACACCACTTCCCTGCGCCCCAACCCTTCTCTAGAGAAAAGCAAACAGTTACCTGCTGGGAGCCTTAGCTGGGTGCGGCATCCTAGGGCTTCAGAGTCATGTTTCGAAAGCAGCCCCTCCTGGAGAGGAGGTTGTGCCTCTCTGTAGCAAGCAGTAGCGAAGCAGCCCGCTCGCATCCTGGCTTTTAACTACACTTCAGCACAACTGCTCAGATCTCTCTGATTTAAAATGTGTGTCTCTCACTCTCTGCCAAGCTTCCAGCAGTGAGATCTGCCATCTTGTATGCCCTCTCTCCTTTTCTGCTGCTAACCCCTTGTTGGTGAGTCAGTATTTGGCTAAGGGTGAGACTATGTGAGGTGACATTGCTTAAGATAAGCTGGCAGAATAGCAAGTCCTGTTTTTTTAAGTCCACTCTGTAAGCTGAATTTTTATCCCAAGAACAAAAATTGAGAAAAAGGGAGATGTGGGGGAACCCCCTCTACTTTAAAGGCATCAAATCCTATACCCTGCAATGAATGTGGTAAAACTAGTTGTTAAAGTCACAGCTGATTCCTGGAGTTGTGATTGGAAACCTGCTCACAGCTTCACCCTCTGCTGCCACATCATCTGTGGTTTGGTTATATTCATCCCACAGACCTTAGTGAGACAGTTTCACTTCAAATACAAAGACCTACATCTGACGGCAGGTGTGCAAGACAGCATGTTGAGCTGTGCATGAGATTAAGTGGAAGTAAAAGCAGAGAAAAGGACCATAGGGCACAGAGCCACATGACCCTTACATGGGAATGAAGGAGAATCCTTAGCAGCATTCCTGAAGGCACAAAAAGAGAACTGAAACTGGAACCACTGATGTTTCTGCTCTATTCTTCTGCCCAAACCAGGACCACCAGACATGTTGCTTTGTCCTCTTCACTAAGGCCTACAAAGCTGCAGGTTTCCCAACCTTCTTCTGTTCCCGTTCATCATTATTCCAACCATGAGTGCATTTTCCTAACATCCAACCAGTCTTATCTGTTGCAGTTATAGCCTATGGTTTCTTGTCCTGTGAGCAAGCAGAACACAGTATATTTCTCTTCCCTTTAAAACAGCCTCCCAAGAAACCAAAGGACAAGATTTTGAGAAGAAAATGGATTTTCTAAGCACTTTCTGGCTTATTAGAGACTTAGAGACATCGGCAAGAGCAGTTTCCTCAGAGCTCAAAAAGCAGAAGCTGGAGAGGGTAGGCCTACGAGGCAAGCAGAGGAACAATACTCTAGGCAGTGATGGAAGGCAACACCACCAATGACTGGACAGGCAGGAGGCTGAAAAGGCACTGAAAGCAGGAGGTGTCAGAGGAGAGACAAGTGGAGGCTGAAGCCGTTTGGTTTGTTATGGGAAGAAGCCAGAGGGAGGCGTTAATGGAGAAGGGTGAAGAAAAAGGTAACTGAGGTAGTGCCAAGACCTCAACAACTACAGCATTATGATGCCAATGAGCTCATTAGCTGGGAATGCTGTTCTGCTTCTAGGGAACAAGTCATGATACAGAAACCAGGTGCTTTGTGTGTTTTACTTAGCTGTTAATTGCAGCTTGCACCTTTTCTGCAGAAGCTCAATAGCTCAATTTCCTCTTGTGATGTGATGGGGTTTGCTCACCCCTCTCCCCATTCCCCCTGGTCCATAGACTAAGGGAAAGTGTTGGGATTCCAGCACAGATTTCAATTTCTTGCAGTTTCTCTGCACTAGTGTTTATTCGCGGTTAGATGCGGGATTTTTTCCAACTGTCCCCGGTCATCACAGATCAGGTTCACACAGTCCAGCTTGCCCAGGGCTTTAAATAAAGCTGGTTTTGGCAAAACATCTCATAGATCTGCCTTACAGTTCCTGGGAAAAACCATCTCCATTGGTTTAGATGCAGGCACTCAGGAAAACTGCAGAGATGTGGGACATGAAAAACCATTTGGGGCAGCAGATTTATGTCCTGCTCCAGCAAGGTCCCATTTGCTCCTATGCCTGCTTTTATTCCATCCTCTCTGCTTGGCCCTGAAAAGTGAGGTAAACCACACGCCAGCACTGCTTATGGAAGATCTGAAAAATCCTGCCCTCCTAGTGAAGGCCCAGCAGTTAGGTGACAGAGGGCTGGAAGTAGTGATAGCATGTTGGAAAATCCTAGTGTCCATGCTTCTTCTCCAGATGTGGTCACTAGGTATGTCAGGGCTTCATTCTTCAGGGGTCGTCAACCTGCAAACACTGGGGAGAGGGGGGAGAGGGAGGCTCAAGGCAGGGATAACTTTTACAGATTAAGGTCAGGACCAAGGAAGAGACAACTGGCATGTGCAGGCCATGCCAGCATCAAGTTGGGCAAGTCAGACCGCGAGGGATGTGGTGTTTCTTCCGCACGCTTGTATGATCCCAGCCTGGCTCTGTGACTTGTTGTGGAGCCTGGAGTGGGAAATGGAGGAGGATGCATCAGGAGCTAAAAGCCAGCCAGGAAGAAAGGAACTGAAAAGACAGTACTTCCCTCTGTGGCACAGGGAATGGGCTGTGGCTGGGAGCCAGGAAAGTGGCAGAGAGGAAGAGAAGAGGCACAAATTGCTTTCAAACGCCCTCTATCCTTCAGGGCTACACAGAACGAAGCATGGGGCAGAAAGCAATGATGCAGGTGGAGTAACTGTCAGGCAAGGGCAGGGCTGGGGAGCACCAATGGGTGGGAAGGAGCCAGAAAGCTGTCACATCCCAGTCTGAGGGTGTAGTGGCATGTCACATTAATCCAAAGTGCTAGTGCTCCCTCTCTGCCTGCTCTTTCTGTAACAGACATTAAGCAGCTGGATGAGGCGGCTCAGCTCACCGACCCAACAAAATATTCCGTGTCCTGCAAAAAGTGCGGTGCCTTTTGTTTTTGGAAACAACTCATCCCACATTTGTGTCTGCACTAGCTTTGACACAAAGCAGGAGCTGGGTGCTCCTGCAGGATCTGGGGGCCAGGAAGAAGCAGGCAAGGAGGCAGAGGAGAGCGACCCACAGGACCAATGGTGCAGCTCAGCCGCTGCAAGAAAGGGCAGAGGGAGTAAAACCTGTGGAAGGTTATTTTACCTGACAGGTAGTGAAGTGCTTGGAGGGCGCTTCTGTTCCTCTAACCCCCTCCTAGCTCCTCTGCTGGATGTTAGTCATGCTTCTAGCCCAGAGAGACTTCTGCTTAGGGATGAACCTATAAGAGAGAAAAAGAGGTGGGTGAAAGCCTCAAGCACCTTCAGAGCTCCTTCTGGAAAGTGAGACCGGGGAAGGGGGATGTTCACTGTGCAGCCTTGAGTTTCCTCCACTGGTGCAGGCTCTTGAGGGAGGGAAACATTGCAACTGTAGCTCTCAGGAGTGAGTCTCAAGCCCATGTGTTTGAGAAGAAACTGAAGGCTGCTCAGGCAAGCTCTATCCTTGCAAGTCCTGTTTTCCAAGCATAGCCATGATGCTGCACTTCTGACATTTCTTTTTATATTCAGCTTTAAAAAGAACCATAGTGCTTATCCTGTATTACAGAGTGCTGTGAAAAAAAAAAAACAAACCCAAAGGCATTTCTCTGGGGAGATTATATTTAAATTTTGTCATAAGAGCAGCCTGAGAGAAAATACATTAAGTTTTAGAAACAAAGGCATGGCTGCAAAGAGGAGAGGGAGAGAGCTGTCCTGTGCCAGTTGTGGGAAGGCTGCCATGACAAGGAATGTGGATGCCTTGGGACCCTTCCTTACAGTGAGAAAAGTGAGGAACAGTGAGAAGAGCCAGAAGACGTTGCCTGGAGAAGCTGTAAGAGTCTCCCCACTAGGCAGCTTGAGAAGCAGGTTAGGAGCAGCCCTGTCATCAATGCCATGACTACAGTCAGTGTAACCAAGGAAAAGGAGGCTGGATGAGGTGAGCCCTTGAAAAATGCTCCCGCTCTATTTTTGAGGAGTCCCCTTGTCATCAACTTCACCTCTCCCCACCAGTACTGCCTGTTTGAAACTGGGGTAATACATTCATTGACTTAGGGCATGTACCAGTTCAATGCTCTCACTACTGTCAGCCTCCTGTCTTGTCCTGCTGAAGAACTTCCTTGTTTTGCCTAAGTTTCCTTTTGAGGCCCAACATGTCTTGGCTGTTGGCCACCCTTATTTCTCTGCTGAAACTCCAGGAGACACCGCTCTTTGCAAGTAATCTCGCCATCTTCTGCCATCCCTTAGATGGTCCCTGCTACATCCCAAAATGCTCCCTGAAGCCATCATCTACCCAGCATAGAGAGGCATCCTGAACGAAACGGGACTAAGGGAAATTTGATGAAAGAGTGCCTTCAGGCAGGCAGAGACTGTCCCAGGCGAGGGCATGGAAGAGGTGTAAAGCCAAGAGCCAGCAAAGGAGATCTAGGCCATGGTCCAAAGCTGACTGCAGCCAACAGGACTGATTTGAATGGGATTTGGACCAGACTCATGGAGAGCAGCTGCGAAGGAGGATACCAGGGGCATAATATGTATGGAGATCTGAGGATAAATTGAAGAGGAGTGATTTGTTCAGCTATTCAAGCATGGTTTGTGTAGGACATATAAAGGCTTTCTTTAGTGCCACCAGGGCTCTCCAGATGGTGCCATAGACATTTGCAGGTTCTACTCCATGAGGCTGTGTTTTACATGACAGCAATGGCTTAGGTCTTGTATTGCAGCAGCAACAAATATTTGGAGAAAGGTGAAAAAAGCTGCAGAGGGAGGAGGACAAGTAGAGCTGTACTATGCTGCTCAGCACTACTGTGCTGCTTGGTGGGAAATGGATACCGAGCAGTTTCAAAACTCCTGATGCTGATGCCAGACTCTTTTCAGTGGTGGCCAAGGGCAGAACAAGGGGCAACGGGCACAAGCCGGAACACAGGAAGTTCCACCTAAACATGAGAAAAAACTTCTTTCCTGTGAGGGTGACAGAGCAGTGGAACAGGCTGCCCAGGGAGGCTGTGGAGTCTCCTTCCCTGGAGACATTAAAAACCCGCCTGGATGCATTCCTGTGCCCCCTGCTCTGGGTGTGCCTGCTCAAGCAGGGGAGTTGGACAAGATGATCTCCAGAGGTCCCTTCCAACCCCTACCATTCGGTGGTTCTGCGATCCCTGGTGGCACAAGCCCCGGAAGGGAGGGAGGCTGCGCCAGCCGAGGGAGCCCCTCTCGGGAGGTCCGACGAGGCGACAGCGCAGCCCCGAGGAGGCAGCGCATTTCCCACCGCCAGCTCTGAGCGCTGCGGGTCGCCTTTGCAGGAGCGCTGCTGCTGGCAGCGGGTCAATGGAGTACGTCGGGTCCGGCAGAGCGCCGCCGGAGCCGGGTGAAATCCCCTTACGGAAAACACCGGTGGCTTCGCTCTAAAACCGGGAGGGGTCGGCGCCAGCGCAGAATGGGAGCCGGGACCGGGGGGTGCCCGCGGGGCCGGCGGGGACTGTGGCGGAGGCTCCGCGCCCGCCTTACCCCGGCCCGGCCCGGCCCGGCCCGGCCCTGCCGCCGCCCGCGGCAACGCTGCCACCTGCCGGCCGCGCCGCGCCGGCCGCGGGGCGGGGCGGGGACACGCGGGGCGGGGACGCGCGGGGCGGGGACGCGGCGCACCTGCGGTCACGGGTGGGGAAGGGCCGCGCTGCCCCTCCAGTAACGAGCGATTCTGGACAGCCTTGTCTGTCCGTCTCTCTTTCTCTCTTTCCTTCCTTCCTCTCTTTCCTTCCTTCCTTCCTTCTTCCCTCCCTTTGACTCAGATCCCCTTGACTTTGACCCAGGATCCACCCACCGGGCAGTTGTAGAGCAGTGGTGCCTCTGCAAAGGGAGAAGTGAAGGGGGCAGGTGAATGGCAAAGCAGGGGCGGGCTGGGCGATGCAGGCAGCGAGCATAATGTACTTGCTGAGCAGCACAAGGTAAAACAGGGACCAGAGCTGGATTCTGCTGCAGGCTGGGAGTCACCAGCTGTGGTCCCAGATCTTTCTAATGCAAAAAGCACACGTTCCTTGTGTGTGTCCCAAGCCCATTCCAGTGCCACAGCACAGAGATGCTGCAAGAAGAGCACTTTTGGCTGGGAAGAAACAGGGACCAATTCCCTACTGGAAAGCCAAAGACTCAGGTGACTCTTGGTCGGCGTGCCAGCAGGTTGGGGTTGGCAGATGGTTGCTGGCAGCTGTCCTTGTCCCAGCCATTCAGTCCTACCAACTGCACAGGCTCAATTCTGTGCAGCTTCCTAGCAATAACAGCAGAAATCAGTACTGTAAATTCAGCACAACTGGAGAACCTACCCCAATTCTGCTGGGTTTGCCTTCCTGCTGAGGAAGTAAACAGAAAGGTGTAGATCCCCTGGGACATCTCACTAACTGTGTTCACAGCTCCAGGTGTCCAGGACTTATTATAAAAGCACAAGGAACGCCATTCCTGAACTGGCTTATGTGATTTCAATGCCATTTATGAATCTGAGACTACATCTACACCGCAAGTTGAGCATGTCCCAGATCACTCCTCAGCACTGAGGTCAGCTGTCACCAAATGGCCCATATGCAGAATACTTCTTGTTACCTTCTAGGACAGGTTAGTTGCACCCAGACCATGTCCTGGGAACAGTCCCTTACTTGTACTAACTCCCAAACCATGCCCAGGAGTTCCTTGGGCAAGTAAAAGCTGGCCCAAGCCAAGACCCTGCTCTGAACGATGCTAACCACTTACCAGCCCTGTTGATTGAGTTGCAGTGCCCAGAAATATTCCCTAATACTTTTTAATTTGTTAGGACAAATGTAGGAATCCTGCCTAACCTTTGCTTCTGTGGCTCATCTTGTGGGCATCTTGACAGCAGCAGGGAAGATTTCTGTCATCTGAGCAGGTTCTGGATGTCTTTAGAAAATTTCCATTAGAGTGAAGAGATGCCACACTATTGAGCTTGACTTTGTTAGACAGGTACTCTGCTTTTGGGTTTTGATGCTGTAGGGTACCACAGCAGTGAGCAGCTGGGAGGCAGTCTGAGGGCCTCTAAACCAGGACTGACTTGAACTTGAAGAGCACTGCTGTAGCGATTTGAGTGCATGCTGATTTGGGAGAAAGCAGTCTTGTGCCTTGCATAAAACAATGTACAGAGAGAGTGATGTTCACAGAGGAAAAATATACTGAGCAAGAGTAAACATCAGAACTCTTTCCTGAAACATTTAAAGCCACATACCACCACGCTGCTGATTCCTCCATCATGAATCATCGGTTTGTGCTGATGTGCTCCTGACAGTTCACACCAGCCCTTGATTTTCCCTGGGCTGAGAGGAAGGGCCATGTGTGTTGAGCAGGCTGGGTGACCAGGGAAGGGTGTGGCATGGTGGCACACTGTGAGGGACCTTGCTGGAAAGGAGCAGTGGCTTCTGGGGTGTCACTCCTGACTTTTTTTTTTTCTTTTGTGGGCTCTGCAAGCTGCCCTGGTGCATTTACTTATGCCCCTCTCAGCAGGGTCTCCCTTTGCTCTGGACTTCAGAGCAGATCCCAGACTGGTCTGGGCTTCCCACCAACCACAGGAACCCCACAGGGCACAGGCAGCTGCCAGGTGGGGGTGAGTGGCACCAGCCACCTGCACCAGCTGGGCCTGGGCTCCCTCTGGGTGGGAAGGCAGGAGCTACCACTGAGGGAAGGGTTGCTGGGCATCCCCCTGCCCCCAGGGGCACTTGGCACTGCAGCCCCAGCTCTTCCCCTTCCTGTGGCAGAAGTGGCTCCTTGTATCTGAGACAGGAAAATTCCTTCTTGTCTTTTCTTTCTGATCCTACACTTGAATTTTGCTGTCTCGTGCATAAGGGACCAGCACCAGGATACCTGTGTGATGGCAGCTTCCAGCCCATGGGGGTTATAGGGTTACTTTCCTAGGCCAAGAAGAGAAGGTGGGTTTTCAGGTGCTTATGGTAGGATGCCTAGGGAGGAATGTGCTTGGGAGGAGGCTGAATCCCCCCAGCTCCTGGACCACCATGGACTTCCCTGAGGCTGCTGAGTCCCAGCTGCCCCTGCTCAGGCAGCTTTTGTTGGACCAGTGTTGAGGCTGTGTTTTCCTGCCCCAGTTCAGGAGCATGTGCCCAGAAGCAAAGAGATAACATTGGGCATGTTTTACTCGCAGGAGCCACTGGCAGAGGCCAAGCCTCTGAGGATGGAAAACACCTTTGGAGCCATGATAGGAGCTTGGCGAGGGAGTCACTGAGAATGAAAGAGAGGGCCAAAGTGCTGCTCTGGCTTTAGAAGAGCAGGATGTCCTTACTGGGAACAGAAAAAGGATCATGTTTCCAGACTGAAGTCCTGGAGGAAGAAGTACATTTCTGATAAGAGAAAGTCACCTTTTCTTCTGAGTCACTACATTCCTGGGAGTCATTGCGCAAGATGTTTTTAGAGACCCCATTTTAGCTCACTGTGGTTACATCTATAGGTCAACACAAGCATACTGATGAGGATCAAAGAAGACCTCAAAAATGAACACTGTTGCCACAGAAAAAATATGCTGCACTTGCTATGTATGAAAAATGAGTGGTTTGATTTTTTTCTATTATTGCAATTTATGGATCATAAAGCAGCTCATCTTTACTTTAAACTAGAACAAAAATTCTTTATTATTGCTAATAGGAGGTGATTCTCACCAAAACTAATGCAAATTCCCTCTCGTGTTCCTAAGTTTTAAAAATAGCAAAACAAAAAAATCCCTAGATTAGGTGAGGACTGGAATTTCCCTATAATGTAATTGAAAGCTTGAGTTATCTTTAAAGAAACCTCAATAGTTAACTGTTACACAGGTCTTTATATCACTTCTGACAACCTCTGTGAGAGGGATTGCATCAGTTTCAAACCGTGGGAAAAGGAAAAAAAACCTTGGATGCTATGTGCCTTTTGACTCCTGCTTGGTTTAGGAGCTTAAATCCCTTTGAAGGCTCGGAAGGCCTCTGCGGTCCCTGTCTTGCCCATCTTTCCCTTGAGATGCCTAAATGCAGAATTGTGATCTTGAAAATCCTGAGACCCACCTGATCATGGAGGCCTCTGAATCATGCCCCTAGTTTCCAAGGTTTGAGTTTCGCAACAGGATGTTCTCCAAGGCCTTGCTTACAAGTAAGCCCTTGTCAGAAGCCCTAACTGGTCTTTCTGCTGTCACTCAGGAAGGCAAGGGAGTGAGCAAGTCTTGTAGCCCTAAGAGATTTTTCTGTTTGCCAGGTCAGACCATTGCATGGAAAAATTAGACCACAAGCAATCATATTTTCCAGGGGTGAAAGTTTGTCTTGTTTGCCTGCAGAGGAAGGGATGTCCTGCAGCGAGGAGCATCCCTTTCCAAAGAACGCTGGAGATAAGACAGCTTTTGTCTTACAAAGGTCTTTGGCTCTATAGAAGTTATCTGAAGGATGGGCTGTGACTCAGTGGAAGGCAACAAGGTGTGTCAGGGGAAAAGGATCTGACTCAAAAGCAAAACTACATGAGCTTGCAACAGCTGCCAAAAAATACCTGGCTGACTAAGGGGAAGAAGAATGTTGAGAACATGAAAAGTCCATGTGCTCTATTTGGCTTGTTCTTTTCTTTTGGAAGGGGGCTAAAAGAAGCACTTTCTTTCCAACCTATTTCCTACCTATTACAGCTGGGTACAGGAGTACCGGGAGATAGATATTGAGTCCAGATGTTCTATTTGTCATCTGTCTAGTTGTCTTCAGTCCAGCTCAAGTGCCAGGGATCAGCAGGTTGGAAAGGAGCAGTTAGAAGTTTAAACTAAAAGGAGGGTAGATTCAAACTAGATGTAAGGAAGAAATTTTTCATGATGAGGCTGGTGAAACACTGGCGCAGGTTGCCCAGAGACATGGCAGATGCCCATCCCTGGAAACATTCCAGGTCAGGTTGGACGGGGCTCTGAGCAACCTGATCTGGTTGAAGATGTCCCTGCTCACTGCGGGGGGGGTTGGACTAGATGACCTTTAAAGGCCCCTTCTAACCCAACCTATTCCATGATTCTATGAAGCACACAAGACCTCTATGAAAGGGAATGATGCACTTTTATTAATTTGAGGGATTGAATCAAAATCTTAACCTTGACCAATAGGTTAAATATTACATTAGATGGGTTATCTATTATAGATAGATAGATTATATTAGATATTATGCTAGGTTAGATGTATTATAATTAGAGGAAATTAGGAACATGAGGAAAATTATTCCTGTGACCTGCAATCTTGCCAATGGTTAATTGGACTGGGGCCTGCTGGATGCCACAGTTCTGTATCTAGACGTCCACATGAACACAAAATGAGGATCTTCCATGTTCCTCTCTTTTCCCATACTTCCCATACTTTGAAAGCATCTGCAGGGGGATCCAGGGGGTGTCATCCTAAAATAGGTGATACTTCAATTTAGAAATACAGGGCTAGAAAGGGATTCCTAGGCCTCTGACTCCAGTCTCCTGGCAACAAACTATTTGTTTTAGGAAATAGCTCAAATTTTTCCCGTCCCTTTGCAAGCGAGTGTCTGTCCCCATCTTTCAAGGAAGGTAAGTCTGACTTCTAAAAGAGCCCAAAACTGAGAATGGAATAGGGGGCATTGCAGAAGCTGAGACATTAATTAGAAGAAACTGCCTGTGTTTACCTGAGTCACAGCAGAGCAGAACACACAGGTGAGATGGAAGCAGCTCCTCCTCATCAGCGAGGAGAGAGGGAATGTCCTACCACCACCAAGGACCTCAGCTGCAGCAAAGCCCAGAGAGCTGTTAAAGTCTCCAGGATAGTTTGGCCCCATCTGGCCCCAGAGGTTTCTGACTCTTCTCTGCCATGGCTCTCACCCAGTAACCAGAGCTGGTTTTGCTAGGGAGCTTCCTGGCACACACCTCCCTGGCACTTGTCCACTGCTGCATCAGGCCACCCATCCCATGCCCTTTCACGCCAAGGCGGCCTTGTTTTCTTGCCAAGCTACCTGTGCAGCCGGATGTGCCTTCGTCAGACTTATGTCCTGCTGACTTTCCTTACCACTTACGAGCTGTTTGATCCTGGAAAGCCTCCAGCGCCGCTTCTTTGGCATCAACTCAACTTTTGCTTTCAGCTTTAACTGCTTTAAACTTAAGCACATAGCTCCATTACCCGTGTGGGACACAAGGAAAGTACTTGGTCACGAATTTTGGCTACGAAGCATTGCATCCAGCAGCACTATGTCAATGGAAGTGTAAACTCTGTGATTTCCACTTCCACTCCAGCCACTGATGGAGAGACAAAGGGAAACCTACGGCCTTGCACAGCCCTCTGGAGCCAGGATTTAAGTCACTCATAGCAAACCCCCCCTCGTTATCTGAAGGACGGGCCTTGCCCTCTGTTATATTGCTGGGATGTGTGTTTCTAGCCTTAGCTTCACCCATGAGTGGGAACAGCCTGTGTCACCGAAGCCATTTATGTGGGCAAAAAGCAAGGGGGGACAGTCTCTGAAGTTGTTGCTTACTGCTGTCAGGTATGGGGTTTTCACATTTTATAAAGCTTACTGCCTTCATACTGCAGACCGAGAGTGCTCAGCTATCAGGCTGAGGGTATGTGATGTGCCCCCAGAAAATGGTCATGGTCAGAGGAAAAGTCATTTGCTTTAGATGCCATCCAAGTCCTCTAAGGACCTTACTGTTCTCCCCATGGTGGGCTATGACTCATATGGTCATTTCTTGCCCCAAACTCAAAGAGCTTTCTTGAGAAACTCTTGTATTAGGCTAAGAGCTAAGCCAAGAGAAGGGATCCTATGGGCTTTCTATTTTGTACAGAGCAGGAAAATCTGTCAAGAGAGGTAGAGCAGGAGTTTGCTGTCGTGCAGTTTTGGGGCCAATCCTTCTGATTTCCTGGACTTTACCCAGCCTGGGCAGAGGGTCTCTGAGGACACCCGCTCTGGCCCCTGCCAGGCAGGCAAGGTGCAGGGACTCTGGCCCACCATGCCCCACCAGTCTGGCTTGGCTCGCTGCTGCAGGACAGTGGGGAGCTCTGCAAGGGATGCATGTGGGTTGGATGGTGAAGCACCACAACCAGCTCACCTCTCTGAAATGGTGCTTCTGGTTCAACGCCGTGGTCCAGCCACTGGACTGATCCAGGTACCTGTAAATATCCTCCCAAATGAAGAAGAAATGCAGTTTGTGCCTTTTTATTCTCCTTTATGGTGTGCGAGGAATATAAAGGAAGCTGGAAGGTTGGTGGTTTATTTGTTTGGGGATGGGAGGTGGGAAATGTTTGAAATTGGGTTTGGATATAATTTGCTTCATCAGATCCTTTTTACGTAGAGAAATCTGAGTTCTTATTTCCATTGTTAGGAATCTGAGGGTAGCTCAGAAAATAAATCTTAGCTTGCAAGAGGGGAAGAGATCTGGAATGGGGATTTTTGAAATGTGTCAGGCTTGTTTATATGTGTTCAATGGACTTTTTGGAAACATGAAACTTTCATGGACATCAAGAAGTTCACCTCAATGGAGGCAACCCTCTTTCTCAAAAGTCCTACAGGCAAGAAAGAGAAATGTTGATACTTTCAGCATTAAAACCAACAAGGAGCAGAATGCTGAAGAGATACAGGAACTGTCTGAAATGTTGCTGTGCCTGGGCTGGTGTCGGGGGCTGCTGCATTCCACCATTGTGGTGAGGAGCCCTGGGCTCTGCCACTTCTGTACTACCCCAGCCCCACCAGCATGGAGAAATGCCAGGAAAATCACACCAAGCAGCACCTCTTACACCCCCAGATCCTTTGTGATTAATTAACTTATTGATGGCCTTTCATAACTCCGTGGTCATCTTTTTTCGCGCTGCCATTAATTATTCCTGGAAGCAAATAAAAGGGCCCACCGATATCTCTCCCTCCCTCTTGCCACAGCCAGCTTTTCCTTAGGGAGAAAAAACTTGTGCTCGTTTGCAGTGGGACAATGCCGACTTTTGAACCTCTAACCACTAAACAAACAAACCTTGTGCTCTGCTCCACAATCCAAACAGGGTTTATTGACAGGCGTATCGCAGCAACGCGTAGCAACTCGGGCAGCAGCCAGGCCGGGGATCAATGCTGCGGGGGTGGCCCCGGGCGCCAGAGGGCATCCTCGAAGGGATGGCACCACCCGGGGCTGCCTGGGCCCCAGCTGCCAGCATGGCCACTGTGCCTTCCTGGGGAGAGCGCAGAGGCAGGAGTGAGTCATGGTCCCTGCAAAGCCTTTCTAACTCAGCCATCCCTGGTGCAAGCTGCTCCCCTCTGGTTTGAGGCTGGTGCTGCAGAGTTAAGCCCCTCAGTTTGGGTGCTGCTCAACTTTAGGTGTCCCCAGGGAAGCCGCTCCTCCAGAAAGATCCAAGGATCCTTTAGAGGCAAAGAAGGATGGACCTGGCTCCTGCCTCCCTCTGTTTCAGAGGGAACCATGGACACTGGACCCAGCAGGACGTGGTGTGTGTCAAGCCCACATGCGACGAGCATAACAACTGCCTGGATGCTGCACCCGCATCTCCTGGCAAAACCCGCTTCAAAGACTACACATGAGGCAGAAAACCAAGCCGCTTCTCTGCACTGGAGGTGCTGCCTCCCACCATGGTACTCCCCCAGGCACAGGAGCCCTTGATCAGGTTGTATGGCCATACGGCCAGCCTGCGGGCCAGCACCCAACCCCTGGCCCAGCAAGCCATGGAGCTACATGCAGCCAAAACGTGGCGCAGAGGCTTTGGGGCTGGTGGTCCTATTTCCCCAGCTCTCCCAGGCAGTGAGAGCTACCTTGTCCATGGGGCCAGGCCCTGGCAATCCAGTCCTCCCTGTGCCGTCCTGCAGATCCTGCTGGCCTTTGGCTTTCAGCAAATAGATGAGAACAGGGTCAGCAAGGAGAAAAATAAAGCGCCCAAAGGCAGAAAATGGATATGTTAAATAAATTTGATGAGAGAGAAAATGGAAGTTTTTCCATGAGGTCAAATGCCGGAGAAGTCAGAAACCCACATGACATGTTTAGGGCTGGACAGTGCTCCCATCCCTGCTGGGGCCTGAGCCCAAAAGAGCCAATCCCACACCCAGCCCTGGGCATGGCTGCAGCGTGGCCATCCCAGCCCAGTTGCACAGCCTCACTTTTCAGTGCGGTTTCTCCCGGCCGTAAGTAAGAAGTACGCACGGCAAATAGCCAGGGCGATTTGGCCAAATCAGCGAGATTTTTCTTGTTTTCATTACCAGGCTGGTGAGTCGTTTGGCACCCCTGTCCTGGTCCCCACCATTTAACCAGCAAGTGGAAATGGGCCACAGCCTGTGCCTGGTGGGGTCTGGTACAGCACAAGGTTCTTCCGAGGATTTCTCCTCCTGGCGGGGCTGCGGTAAAACCTACATAAAGCTGATAAAACCAAGGCGACTTTGGAAACCTAGCTGGAAAAAAACTCCAGACAAGCCAAAAATTGTAAGGAGGTGAGAAACAGCACATAATTTAACCGACGGGACATTGCACAGACAAGCAAGGCTCCTCACTCCAGCATGACAGGACGTCTTCTTCAGAGGAGACTTCATTCTTCTGATTTCTCTGCGCTGCAGCTAATAAATCTGGCTGGGTGACTATCAGCACCGGATTTATGGGCTCTTTTACAAGTGTCTAACATTTAGCAAATCACTTCTGAACCGTTTAAGTAGCGCCTTATCTCATCTGCTCTGGCCCTTAGGGCAGGATGAACGTTTTGCATATTTATGGTTACAAGAAAAAAATAAAATAAAATGTAATAAAATAAAAAAAATGTGCTTTAATTTTCTTTTTTTTCCCTCTTAAAATTCATCGTTAGCCCAACAACATTTCTAAGGTGTTTCGGACCGATCCCTGAGATTTACCGGCGGGTTGGCCTGGCAGGCAGCGCCCCCCCCACCCCCCCGCCTTTTATCTAACAAACTCCAGGGTAAAGAAACCACCGAAACATAATAATAATAATAATAAAGCGATGGCCACGCTTCCCCCGGACGACGAGACACATACACTGTACATCTGTACACACGGCCGGCCCCGCGGGGCGGTGTAGTGCATGGGCGGGGGGGGCCGCTCCCACCGCGCCCCCCCCGGCCCCGGCCCGGCCCGGCCCGGCCCGGCCCCGCCGCGGCCGCTCCCTCCGGCAGTCCCTGCGCCCCGGTCCCCCGGCCGCTGTCACTGGGGGACGGCGGGGCCCAGCCCGGCGGCGGCCGCCCCCGCTGCGGGACCCTGCAGCGGGGCCCCGGGGCTGAGCGGCTCCGCCCCGCCGGGCTGCGCCTGCTGCAGCTTCTTCTTGTTGATCTTCCTCTCCTTCGCCCGCCTGTTCTGGAACCAGATTTTCACCTGCCGGGGGCGGGAGGGGGGGATAGGGGAGTGAGGGGGGTGGGGTGCCCGCACCGAGAGCGCATCGCCGCTTCGCGCATCCCCTCTCCGTGCATCCCCGCCCCGCACATCCCAGCCCCGCTCATCCCCGCCATGCGCACCCCCGCCACGCGCATCCCCACTCCGCACATCCCGGCCCCCCGCATCCCCGCCCCCCGCATCCCGGCCACACGTGGCGGGCGTGGGCAGCGCCGCGCGTGGGGACAGACCTGCCTCTCCGACAGCCCCAGGTTGGAGGCCAGCTCCGCTTTCCTCCTGATGGTGATGTAGCGACTGTAGTGAAACTCCTTCTCCAGCTCCAGCCGCTGGTGGTCGGTGTACACGACGCGGTACTTGTCTTTCGTCCTGGTTTTAACTGCGGAGAACAAAGCCGGGGTTAGGAAAGCCAAAGGGCCTGCGTGGAGCGCGGGTCTCCTCTATGCGGGTGCAGGGCGAGCAGGATCGGGCCTCCCCGGCTCCCCGCTCGCCTCTCCCTGCCCCGGGCTTTACTAAGCACGGCTTGCAGTGGGGAGAGGAGCGGGGACACGGGGCACGAACCCCGGGCATGCCGGCTGCAAGGGCGAGCCGAGAGCCGGCTCTCGGCCCCTGCCCCGCCGCACGCCCGCGCATCGCGCTTGGGACGCCTTTATTGTGCACTTGCTGTTGGCTTTCGGTTTTGTTTTGCCTTCCCTACCGAGAACAAACTTTTGACGAAGAGAAGGGAAAATGGAAAAGAAATAAAAGCCCCGTTCAGGGCACGGCAGCTTCGTTTCTAAACGAGAAACACCGATTTGAGCGCGGGGAGCCGGCAGCGGCCGTCGGGGGCCCCTCGGGGCCCGGCCGAGCTCCGGCCCGGCTCCCCCCGTTTCTCCCCCGGCCGCCGGCGCCGGGGCAGCGACTAAAGCGACTTCTTGGTGACCCTGGAAGCGCGACATGAACTTCAGCGCTCAAAAAACACCCCCCCACGCCCCCGAAAAATCAAACCCGACGACACGGGAAGGCGAAAGCCAGCGAGCGGCCGGCGAGCGTGCATCGCCGCAGCCGCTGCCCTCCTTTCCCCCGGCAAGAGGGTTTCTTGTCGAACTGGTTGTGTCCCCGGCCCTCCCGTTCCCCAGGGAGCCGAGGCGGGGAGTCTCTGTCCCCAAGGTGCTTAATGGCTAGCAGGCTGACTTTGTTCAGGTAAACTCTCTGCAAACCACAACAAAAGCACCCTGTAAAGATACAAGCCTGATCAGAGAAAACTCCCCAGAGCCGGTGAATAGGGAACACAATCCCAAACAATGCAGGACAAGGAGATCTTATCAAAGAAAAACCCTTCTCAAAGCCTTAATGACAGCCACATTCTGTTTGAATTACCACTACTGAACAAATGGCGGCAGGCGCTTTCATCCCCCCAGCCCTGCGCATTAACATAAACACTGGCTCCAAAGGCAGAATTTGAATGGAGACAAGGGACCGGCCACCACCGCACAAGCCCAAACTGTGGGAACACACCGGGCTGCTGTGGGAAGAGCGACGGGGCTGGGAGCGCTCTCCCGCCACCGCCAGCCGGGGCCGGCACCGGGGCTTCCCTCCGAGGCGCGGCGGCCGCGGGCGTGGCCGGGACCCCCACGGCACCCCTCCCCGCCCGGGGAGCCCCCGCCGGCCCTGCCGTCCGTCACCCAGGACGGGGGATGAGACAGGAATGCCAGAATTTGCTGCGATACTCGGCACCCTTTTTTTAAAAGCCACTATATATAAATATTAAAAAAAGAAAAGACGAAAAACTAAAGGGAAAAGAGCAGAAAACAGCCGTGGAAGGGGTGTATCAAAGCGGGGCGACACGCACCTCCCCCGGCAGACGCGGGAGGGAAATAAAAGAGAGGGTCTGCGGGGGAATTAACATCACAAGGGAGCGCGGCGCCGGCCATGGCGTGACCCGTCCTGCCCACGGCAGCCGCGGGGGGACCGGAGCGGGGGGGGGGGCACGCCCTCGCACCTCCCGGTGCCAGCGGCCCGGTCCGGCCCGGCCGGGAGCACAGCCGGCGGGGGTCGGCGGGCAGCCCCGTCGGGAGGCCCAGGTCGCAGGGAAACCTTAGTAAAGGGTAGGCGCCCAGTGAGTCAGAAACAAACGCAGAGCGACACCGGCCGATGATTTATATGACTATAATTGGTTATAAAAATCTTCTAAGTGGCTATAAGCGGACGAGCGGAGCGGCGGGAGGAAAAGCGAGCGTTCCTTCGGGATCCCGGGGCATTCCGCCGTGCTCCGCCGCAGCCGCAACCCCGGGCACCGGCGTCCCGGGGCCGGTGGCGGCCGCTCCCCGGCGGAGAGCCGCTCCTGCCCCTGCCTGCCTTGCTTGCGGGCTCAGCCCGGCAGCCCCCGTTCTTCCGAGGACCGGCCCCTCGATGGGGGTTGTTTCGGGGTGATTTCGCACCGCGTGCCGGCGGCACCCGGGGGTGGGGGGGGAGCGGTCTGCGGGGCAAGCCCCCCGCCCCGGCCCGCACTTACCCTGGCTGCTGAGCGGGGTCTGCGCCGGCTTCCTCATCCACTCGCAGAGGCCGCGGCGCTGCCCGCCGGGGGAGAGCGGCTCCGGGGCGGCGGCGTTGGCGGCGGCGTTGAGGGGCTGCATGACCCCGGCGGAGCAGTGGGGCGCGGGGCCGGCGTGGTGGTGGGCGTGCGGGTGGTGGTGGTGGTGGTGGTGGTGGTAGTCGGCGGGGCTGTAGGCCATGGCGGCGGCGGGGGAACCGCCGTTGAGGCCGTGGACGGCGCCGGCGGCTGCCGGCGCCCCTTGGCCGTAGGCGCCCCAGTCGTCGCGGAGCGGGGCGGCGTAAGGCGCCGGCCAGGCCGGGCCGGGGGACTGGGCGCTGTCGAGGTTCACATGGTAGCCCCCGTAGTCCGCGTACTGCGGGGCGCCCACGAAGTTCTGCGCCGCCAGGTTGAGCCCCCCCGAATGTCGCACCGGGCCGGGGTACATGGGCCCGTCCTTCTCCAGGAGGTAGCTCACGTACATGCTGGCGGGGCCCCGGCGGCGGCTCTCCGCATGCTGCTCGGGGCTCTGGCAGCGGCGCGGCTGCTGCCTGGGGCCGGGCTGCCCGGGGCGGGGAGGGGGCAGGCGGAGGGGCCGCGGCCCCGGCCCTGCGCTCCGCGCTCCGCGCTCCCGGCTCCCGGTCCGAACCCGATGGCCGGCAGCACTTACATGATTAACGATTGTTTACAAGGCTCTATTAGTAATGGCCCAGACACACCAAAGGCAGGTGACGTGGAGAGGCGCTGGGTATATAGCTACTACCCCTAAAAGACGATTTGCATTTAAAAAGATAAGGAGAGGGCAGCGACCTGATCACAGCTAAATATTCAAGCCTTTATTGTTTAAGAGCTTCCTCCTTCCATTGCAACCTGGTGCACTTTAACCTCCAATCACAGGTTCAAAGGATGAAATCAAGAGACTTGCAAAAGACAGAGAGGGAGATCTAAGGGCGAGGGTGGGAATATGGGAGCCGTGTATCGCCGCCGATCTGTAGGCAGCACTTTAACCAGCTCTTCTCCGTGCTTGGGGCTGGGGGGGTGGGGGGTGGAAGGGGCGGAGGAGGAGGCAATTTTGATTAAAAATCCACAAAGCCATTTTCTCGTGGTTGTTTTAAGCAACAAACCCCACCGCGACGGCCTACTGCTTTTTCTAACGCGCTTCCCACCCGCTCCCGCACCCACTCGGTCACGGGCGATGAAGGAGAGGTAAGAGGAGAAATCCACCCCCCACCCTCCGAGGCCGCAGCCTCCTTCCCCCCGCGTCTGCCCGCAGAGCTTCGAGGCCAGGCGCTGCCCACCCTCCCCACCCCGGCCGGTGCCGGGGCGGGCCGGAGGTGCCTTGGCCTAAAACACCCTCGTACCCGCCACCGGAGCGGGGCCGGAGCATCTCCCGCCCTCAGGAGCCTGGGTACCGACCAGGGGATGGTGTGTGCGTGTGCGTCCCCCGCCTCCTCCCGCCACCTCGAGGGGGCGATTCCCTCGCTGAAGGCCGGACGAGCCCACGGGGAACCCGGCGACTTGCCCCTCCACGTACAGTCGCTTTTTCCCACCCCGACGCCTTGGAAAACCTCTGGAAATGCTGGCCCGGGAAGGGCGGCACCCGGGCAAGCGGCAGCCGGCTCTCCCGGCCCAGCCAGCCCGCTTTGAAGAGGCGACCCCCTCTCAGCTTCCCCCCACCGCTTTTATGCTTTAACTTTTCACCCTGAGCGGGGACAATGCGAGACAACGTTTGCATATTCGCATCTTTTCCCATGACACAGCGAAGAAACCTCTCACCCGCCGAGAGAAAAAAAAAAAAAAAAAAACAAAAAAAAACCAAAAAGGGAAAGGATGGGGACGGGCGCGTCCCCCCGGTTCCCCAGCACGTTTCGCCGGGGCCGCGCAGCACCGGCCGTCCCCGCCGGCTTTCCCGGGCGCTTGGGGAGGGTGCGGGTGGGCTTCCCCACGGGCCCCGCGCTATCCCGGCCACGCGTGTCCCCGGTTTTCCGTGAGGAGATCCGGATAGTCGTGTCTCATGGGGTATTTTTCCTTCCCCGTGGGTGGCTGTTCTGCAGACCGAGGACTGTCCCTCCCTGGGTCACTGAGACTGGGCATTTTGCAGCTGACGGCGGATTTCTGCCCTGCAGGGGCAGATCCCCCGATCCGCACTCCCTGAAAACCCCTGCCCTCCGTTCCACGGGGCCCTTTGATGCTGAGCGTGCGGCTGCCGCGGAGCTATGCTTTGACCCGAGTGGGAATAATTCAGCGACGTCTCCTAAAGTATCCGTGTCAGTGGTCGTGTGGGAAGGACGGAGCATCCTTCCCGGGGAAGACACCACGGGCGGCCCCCTCGGAGCCGCCGTGGGTACCCCGGCTGCGAGGAACGGGTTACCCCAACCCTGTACACAGCCGGCAATGCAACGCCTGCACCCACGCCGTCACTTTGTCGTTCGCAGACTGCCTCTGACGGCCGCGGTGGCGACCCTACGATAAGAGCAGCACAACAGCAGGGATGCGGGGACGCCTGCCAGCCGCCCTCTCCAGAGGGGGTTTCTCTCCCCGCTGCCCATTCTCACCCCGCCCCGGCGCGGGGGTAACGGGGAGAGGGAGCCGAGCTTGCAGCCCTCAGCGCTCCCCGAGCGAGAGACTGAAATGTAAGTTTGGAAAAGAAATGCTTCAGTGTAATCGCCTCTCCCGATAAGCACCGACACAGCCGATCTATGCGGATGTGAATTTGATGATGCCATAAACGGAGGAAGGGGCCATTAAAATGACAAAACTCTGAACATATTGTATTAGAACGAATCAAAACCCTGACAAACCCCGAGCCATCTCGGTTTGGTGTCTGAGGCTCCATCCGTAAATCCCCGGCAGGCAGGTGGCAGCGCTTTGGGGGGAGACCCGACGCCAGACAGAGCTGGCGGGGCTGGGGGCGGCGGGGACGGACGAAGAGCCGCGGGGCTCCGGGGGGGATCAGGACAAGGCCTTCGTCGCTGCCGAGGCCCCGGAGCATCCCCCGCCGCACAGCCGCCGCCCGCCCCCGGCCCGCCGTAGCCGCCTACCCGGCTGCTGGGGCGGGGGACCCTCTGCCCCTGGGACCCTCTTGTTTCAAAATAAGAGGGATCCCGAGCCGCCCACACCCCGAACCTAGGTGCCTGGGGGCTGGCCGGGCTTTCTTTCGTTGCGGCTGGGATTTGTCCCTCCTCTCGCCCCCGCCAGCGATCGGTGCTTCCCAGGGGACTGGGGAGAAGGGGTATCTCTCTCAGCTGGGTTTCCCCCCCTTTCTCCGTGCGAGTCCTGGAAGCGGCGACCAAGGCGGGAGGTTTCCCGAGCCCTGGCAGCTGCCCGCTCCTTCTCCGTCTCCGTCCCGGGGCCTTCCGTCGGCGCCGGCCCAGTGCCTCTGCCCCCGCGAGAGGAACGGGGACCCCGGGGCCGGACCCCGAGGCCGGAGCACGATCCCTCCCTCTTTGCTTCCTTCAGTTTTATTTAATTTTTTTTTCCTATTTCGTTAGATCCTGAGCAGGGAAATGCAATTCAACGCCTCTCAACCTGACAAGTGCCTGATCCGGGCTACCGTTTGTAGGGAAATCTTTTTTTTGTTTTTCCTTTTCCTCCTCCATGCTGATCCCTGTATTTTCACCGAAGGGCCGTTTCACCCAGACCTCCGGCATACGCCGGGCTCCCCGCCTTCCTCCTTCAGCTTCAGCCCCAGCCTTACTTCTTGAGCTGAAATTATCATTTCCGAGGGGATCTGCCCCGGGAGGAGTCAGCTCAGCGGCACGGTGGCGTGAGAAACACCGGGGGCAGGGCGCCGCTGCCCGCTCCCGGGCCGGGGAGGCGGCGGCCGGTGCCCGGCTCTGGAGCGGAAACCTCGCTTCGGAGCCGACCCTCACCGTCGCCTCGGGCCCCGGGGCTGGGGTAGACTGCGGGGTAATGGAGCGGGCAGCACAGCCCGGGGACCCCCGAACCGGGCCACAGACCTCCCCGTAAGCCCCGGGAAGGGCCGCGCATCCCCCGCGATCCCTCCTGCATCGACGGCTCCCACTTGCCGGGACCCTTACCGGGACGAGGATTCACCACCTTTATTTCTAACAATTTTCGAACTTAAAAAATTTATTTTTCTGTCACTTAGAAGAAGATTGGGTTGGGGTGGGGGGGATCTTTCCCCACCTTAACGACGCGGAACCGGGAGCTTTGTTCGCAAGGTTAACAAAAAAAAAAAAAAAAAGCCTGCTTGAAAGCCCTGTGGTGGCCGCAGAGAGCGAAGGGAAGGAGGAATCGTGTGTTAGTTAGTCCGACCTGTGGAATTTATGACTCCCCCTAAGCACAGACATGATAAGGACTTAGAAAACATCTTGGATCTTTTCAAGCCGGCAGCCCCCGAGGCTTTGATGTAGATTACGTTGCAGAATAACCCAATACTTTTATCGTGGGGTTGATACTCGGCTTGTTTAAGCACATGCCTCCAGGAGCGGGTTAGATGATCCCGAGCGGCTTCGCCTTGCTGGGAAGGAAGCAGAGGCCGGGGGGAAAGGGGAGGGCGGTAACATGTGCCAGGCTGGGGCCCCGCCGCCCTGTGAGCCCCGGCCCCGCCGCCTCGCACCGGCCCCCGCCGCGGTCCCGGCACAGGTGCTGCCGGGCCTGAGCTCGCATCGCCCCGGCTCCCCTCCGGGAAACAGGAACGCAAGGAGAGCAAGGGAAAAAGAAAAACACCAAAAATCCCCCAAAGAGCCAAGCTATACAGCAGGGGCTTCGTGCAGGCACAGGCCGGTGGGGCTGTCCCCAGCCGCTCGGGTCGGGTGGCCAGATCTTCCCGGAGAGACGCCCGGAGTGTCCCAGGGGACCAAAGGCTGATCCCCGTCGCGTCCCCTGGCCCTATTTACACGGGCCGGGGCGTTGATCTCCTCCCGTAAAAGTCGCTGGTGCACCGCCACCGGAGCCCCTCCGGGACACCGCTGCTGGCTGCTGAAACCCAGCCTTGGCTGGATTTTTAAAATTTTTATACGTTTATTTAAAAAGATATTTTAAGTGGCAAGGGGAAGGAGAGGCGCAGCGGCGCTCCCCGGGCCGCCGTGCACGTCCCGGCCGCCCTTCCCGCTTGTGCCCGGTCCCTGCTGTCATGTCCCGCCTGGGAGGGCCGGGGCCTGATCCTGTCACGGGAGCCGTGAGTCACCCGGCAGCGCACCCTCCGCGCGGCCCCGACAGCGCGGCCCCGGCCCCGGTGGGCGGCGGCAGCCTCGCTGCCGGGAAAGGAGCCCAGGTCTCGGCTGTTATCGCCCCCCGCCCCCCGAGGACACCCACCTCCCCGCACGGACGCTACGGGCGCTCCTCGGAGCACGCAGGGCCACTGTTATCTTCCCCGGCTCGCAGCCGCCCCGGCGAGGCGGGCGGACGGGACACACGTGGTGGGAGCGCGGCGCTCCCCAGCTGCATGCTTTCAGCTTTGCAGCGAGGCAGGGCTGGGGAGCCTGAGGCAGGGGTGCCCCCCGGCACCCCAGCCCTCGCCCAGAGCCACGCAACTCCCGGGGAAACGGCAAGTCTCGGCCCAGCTGGTGGGACGGTGCCGCTGACGCGCGTGTTGGCTCCCACGCCAAGCAAAACATCAAATTCCAGCTTCGCCCCCAGCAAGCCCCCGGGCTATCCCCTCCACGCCCCAGGGGCAATATAAAGGTTGATGTCCTCTTTGCCTTCCTCACCACTTCATTTCCTACATCTCGCAGCTTTGAAATGTAACCTTCACGGGGAGGTGATGCATGCCCCGTGGCTGTGTCCTCCCACACGTCTCGGCAGCGCTAGTCCTGCCGATTTAGCCCCCCCAGGGGCCTTCCATGGCAAGCAAACCTGTTCAGACAGCCTAGCACGGGGTGGCTCTGGCCCACGTAGATGGTTTGTTGTTTGCAAGGTCGAAGGTTTCAAAGGCCATAGCTGTACACAGCCCCGCAAGGCCATGGTGTTTTTTGGAAACTATTTCATGGTAGGCAATGTAAGTCCAAGGCAGGGAGGTGCCAAGTGCTTCCTTGGCCTGGAAGGGAGTGGGCTGATGCTCCCATATGGGCCCTTTCTTTACTCTGGGATGGAAGAAGGCAGGAGAAGACTCTTCTTCCTCTGTGGGCAAACCTATTCCCTCCAAAACAAATAAAAAACCCTCATTCGTTTTGGCTCCAAGGAGAACTGGTCCCTGTCTGCTCCCCACCACCTCCCATTTGCTCCCAGCTGTCTTATTCTGCTCCTGGGAGGGAAGAGGAGTCTCCCCCCATTTTATTCTGGTCTGAAAAGAGGCTCTAGACGGAGTGAAAGGGAGGGCCAGCCCCAGATCGCAGGGCCTGGCTCCTGGCTGTGGCCCACACTGCCATCCTCTGGCCGCTCCCTTGGCGGCTCAGCTCCTTGGGGACCTTCCCTGGCTCTGCCTGGGTTTGGCTCCGCAGCCCCTCTGCACCCGGGACACCTCCAGCTTGCTTCCCCTGCCGTGGGAGGCTTTTCCAAAGGACATCCCGGTCCACATCAGGTAGGCAGTCACTTCTCCAGGAGAAATATGGTGGAAACTAGAGATAGGCACCTCCTTCTTTTTACAGTCTGAAGGGGTGGCACTGATGGGACTGGAGGGTTGTGATCAGAAGTAACAACCAGGCTTTCTTCAGCTGGAAGACAGTGATGTTCCCATGGAATACGGAGTGGAGGGAGGGGAACCCTAGTGCAGTCACGAAGAAGCACTTCTGGGCAAATATGTGCAGCCACAGCTGCGTGCCAAAGCTCAGCAGTGGATCACGGGTGGGTGCAGGCAGCACGTGGCAGGAGGAGTGGGTCACTGCCAGGATGTCCCATGGGTTCCCATACCAACTAAGCAGTATCTGAATGAACTGAATCCCACCCCAATCTGCATGTGCCTCTGTGGCAGTGGCCACAGGAACACCACTTTTCCACCTCCAGAACACAGGTCTTAAAAATCCCTTCTCTGCTGATATTTGATCCAGACTGTACCCCAAGCACCTACACTTCTGCTAGCAGTGTTGCTCTATTAGTTTTTCAGTACAGCTTTAAACCCCTAAATTTTAGTCTGGCAGTGACCTCTAAGGCAGGATCCCTGATGTGAGCAGCGCCCCTGTTTTATCTCATCCACAGAAAGCATGCTGGCAATCAAAAATCTGGCCCCAGTCTCCAGCAGCCTGGCTGGAAGGGACTCCTTCCCCACCTCACCACAGCTCAGCCTTGGGATGCTCACCAAGGGTGAAAAGGTGTTGGGCTCTGGTCCCACCTCTTTCTGAAGTGATTTGTGGTCTCCTCAACCACAGGTCTGGGTGGGTCTTTTTGTGCCTCTTTTTAAAGCTGGTTTACTTTGTATGGCCTAATGGATTAGTCAGTGATGGAGGAGGGAAGGGGGCAGCAACCCACTAGCACAGCAGTGCATTTAGCTGTGAAGAAGGAACCCTGTGCCACTGGGTACTTCATCTAGTTCAGTGTGTGGGAGAAGGGGGCTGAGACATGGTGCACCTATCTGCATGGCGAATGCCCATAACTTCAGCCTGCTTTGATTTCTGCACCTCCAAAATATTTCCCAGCAGAAGTGTGGACTCTTAAAAATGACATATCTGCAAATGTCTCTATAGCAAATATGACCTTGGCTTTCTCTATCACCTTTCACACACCTCTGTGAACATGTGGACTGAAAGCCACTGCTGACCTGCATAACACTCCTGCTCTCCTCTTCTGGTTCAACGCACAATTAGCCCCAGCTTCTCCCAGAGGGACCTCAGAGAGCCCATCCCAGGTATCCCAAACCTGACAGCAAGACTTGTGTTGGAGAAGCACATCCAGTTTCTGTTGAGCCAGACAGGGAAGGGCCTCCTATTTTTGTAGTCTCTGTGGCAACACGGGCAAGGTTGTCTGGGAGATGCACTGAGGAAGGGGGCTCACCGATTTGCACTGGTAATGGTACCGGTACCAGTGCTACGAAGTTTTTGGCTGTGGATTCCCTTTATCCGGCACCATCATCCCCAGCCCTGCTCCCCCGGGTCTCCTGTAGCTCTGGTCCGGACACCGTGGCTGGCCCATGTCCTTGTGCTAAGCACCGGCCCGGCTGCTGGTCCCCCCTCCCGCCAGCCGCCCCGGCGCTGGGCCGCCCGGGAGCCGCCGGCGGAAGCCTCCGCGGTGGCGGAGCTCCACCTAGTGCCGGCCGGGGACAGCGGGACGGGGGCGGCGGCACCCCGGCGGCATCCCGGGCAAGGGATGGCCTTCCTGGGGACCCGCCTGCAGGCGCTGCGCTGTGTTTCGAAGGGAAAATGGAAAGAAAAGTAGGGCCGATTCCTCAGCGCGTCTTGCCTTTCAGTTTGGCTTATCAAATAATTCTTTCTCTTATTGCTAACAAGGAGAGTGCGTGTCCTTTGCCTTTCAGCGCTTTTAGCTGACCTCAACCCCTCCCGTTCCTCTTCTTCCTGGCTTAACGATTTCTGAATCTTTGTCAATCCTACTTCACTCAATATATCTAGTTTAAACTAATGGTGTCTCTTGTGGAGGTCTTCAAACAAGCTTAACTCTCCCCACCCACTACAGGGGGAATTTAGCACTTGCTCTAGGGAGCCTGCTCCTGGAGGCACAGATTAGGGAGTCTGGATCCAAACAAGAGAAATGTGGGCATTTTCCTTCAAGAATCATGAAACTGCTCCTTAAGCTGCTCTGGCTGTGGCTCTGCACAAACCTCAGGGATGGACCAGCACCTTGCTGAGCATCCTGGAAAGGAAACGTGCTCCTAAAAGATATTAATTTTTCACTGAATACCTCCTGTAGCTTCGGTCCATCCCTCTCTGCTGCATGGAGTAGCAGGTGCACAAGACCCAGGAAGGTCTTTCTCCTGATTGTACTTCCTCACAGGGTGCCGTGTGGCCTGAGCTGCAGTTCACGTGTGCATCAAGAGGAGTTCGTGTTAGCTCCAAGGTTCTCTGTTTGCCTTTACATTCCCAAATCTCAGCTCAGTAGCACTGATTGGGCCAGAAGACCCCTGCCCGCTCCTTTCTTAATCTTATGGAAAGACACTTGACACAACTCCCTGGTATGTTTTAAAGCACATGGGATTCCCATCTGCCTCTCCATGAGCCAAGTTCACACCTGCTTAGGTTCCAGGGCCAGCTAGGCTTGGATACAACCAGGTCAGCATTAAGCTCCTCTAGCTCTGAAGGTTACAGCGGCTGAAAACTCCTGTCTGCAAAAGACACTCAACTCTCGCTTTCCAGCTGGTGCAGGCTGCGCGTCAACGGTGCTGAACAGTGACATCTTGTTGCTGAACACTTTGAAATTGTGTTATATGAGTATGTTAAAAGTCATATATATTTTCCAGAAAATGTAATGTTAAAGTTTTATTTCCATCTTTGTATTTCCAAATTATTATTCAGCAGTTTATATCTGCTTAAAAAATCAATGGTTCCTTGCTAATTCAACAATGTTAAGAAAAATATACAAATCATAATTGCTGTACTACAACACTGAATTATTTTCAGACAATGTTAGTAAAGAGCAGCTCAATTCATATGATAGGATATTCTAACCAAACAGTTATTAATTTATAACACTTGCCACTGGAAATCCTAACAGGAGTTAGCATCTTGTAAAACGTAAAAGAAAAGAAAACTATTAACCTGTATATTCTCATCTTGATTCACTGAGATGTAGACAAGTGTATGCCATTAATCATTATGAAAGCCACATTTACAAACCCCCAAACCTCATAAAGAAAACAACGTGTCTTTTTATCTATATTAAGAAACCATCAAGCCTCTGGTTATTGTCCTGGGAGTCTGGGAGAAAGTTAAAGATAAAGAGATAGAAAGATAAAGAAATAGTCTCATTTTATTGCAGCAGGGTTCATACACCCAGGCTGACTTCTGGGAACTGGGAGTGATGATATTACACTCCTAAATTGCTACAGAAGACAATTTCTTTAAAAAAATAAACATTTTATCTGGTATTAAAACACACAAAGCCCAAACATTGGAATTGGTTATAACTCATTTGAAGTGAGACTGCCAGTTGGAGACTGCCACCTGGATTTTCTAGACCAGGGAGGCAGAAGGTCATCTCCAAATATCACTCCTGTTTGTTTTAGATGCTTATTTTAGGTAGGAAGGAAACAGTTGCTGTAAGTGTCTAGCTCTCACCAGCAGGTGAAGAATATCGTCTGGATGACTACAGACCACCTGCGTACCTAAAGCTCGATGAAATGCACTTGCCTGAACTGGACACCTATCGGGAACTTCACAGCAATTGAGATGTTCAGGGTAAGACAGTCGTACACATTCAAATGTACAGTTCGTTGTAATACAAGGCTGCTATTTTAAAATCTGGGCTTCATAAGCTGGCTACTCCA
Source organism: Phalacrocorax carbo (assembly GCF_963921805.1). Lineage (NCBI taxonomy): Eukaryota > Metazoa > Chordata > Aves > Suliformes > Phalacrocoracidae > Phalacrocorax > Phalacrocorax carbo. Next base: position 195,125,579 of record NC_087513.1, on the reverse strand, counting down.
ATGGCTTTGTTTTCCAACATTCACTGACATCTGGAGATCAAGATGTGAGTAGCACTTCTGGAAATCACACCAGTTCTCTCTAGATGCATAGTCCGTGCTTGTAAACATTGACTAAAACCCCATGGATTTTCTTGTGCTTGCTTGCAATATGGCATGAACACTCTGAATTCAATGCATTGATTAGACACTGTTTACAAAAAAACAGGAAAAGAGATATCCAGTTGTGGAGAGACAGCCAAAAGACCGTTGCTTTTGTCTTGCGATAGACGTGTTTGCTGAATTAAAAGAAATTAATTGTGTCTTCTCCTCAAAGTAACAAAAATGTGAATAAAGCAGCAGCTGGTAACATTTTCTTTTCTTAGTGGTGATATAAACCATCTATGCTACACAGAGTTTATGAAAATACTGAGATCAAATCCAGAACCTAGATTATTTTTCAACCCGAGAGTCTTCATGCTGTAGCACAGTTGGGGATAGAAGAGATTCCTCATCCCTGCTTACACATGGTTTAGTTTTGATGCTGGAATTGTGTGTAGAAACATTTTTCTTCATATTCTGGTAAACCTAGAATTGGGAAGAGGAAATAAAATATATCTTCTGGTATTGCTTTTTGTACTTGGATAACTGCTTTTCTCCCTGTGAAGCAGGCACTTGTAAAGTACAGCCCGCCTTCTCTTGAGGGAGAATCATACTCAGATCTGCCTGTTATTTCCCACTGACTCTAAAGGGAGCCCAGACAGCTGTCTAAGTGAGATGGACCTTATCTAGCCAAAAAGAGCTGGGCCGAGGAAGGGCACTGGACTGCAGAGAACTTTTTTTTCCTAGCTACAGTGCTTTGAAGTTGCTCATCGGTTTGCCTCTACACTCAGCGGCTTCTGCCAGGCTAACAGTCTGCAGAGAGGTTCCAGGCTGAAAGGTGAGAGTCATTATAGCCCCCACATCCCAACAGGTTAGCAAGGACACTGCACCAGGAAAAAGTGTCTGATGCCCAGGCAGGAATCACTAGTTTTGAAAGGAGTTGCTTATCCTCCCTGAGGAAGAGATCACAGTCTGTTAAGGATGGAATATGATTTCCTCAGATTCTGTTTATTATTTTGACCTTTGAGAATGACATCCTCTGTCTGTGAGGACATAGGAGCACATACCTACAGTGGCCCACCATGAGATTCCTGGAAGGTGGTCCAGGCTCAGGCTCCCTCCTATGGCAGCTATCAGCCTCACCAAAGCCAACTGCACTGGCTCCTGCACCAGGGAGGCACAGTCCTGTAGCACAGGCTGAGATTTCAGCCTTCCAGAGTGCCAGTGCAGGCAGTGGGAAGAAAGAAAATCTCATCAGGGAGATCAGGATTCCTTCTGATGGCAGAAAAAATTTACCCAAACTGTTACATAGATCCCCAGGGAATGTACCCACAACACCGTGGCACTCTTGAATAGAAACCAGAAGACTATTTCTAAGCTCATTTTGACCTATGGGGCTACACAAAAATAATAAAAAAGAAGGATTTTTCTCCTTTCTGTGTTTACTTACTGCTCCTTCTGCGTCAGCCAGCTGACAGGCAAGAGAAGAAACGAGCCAAGAAAAAGAGGGTCTTTTTCTGGAGTCAAGGGCCCAACAGGACTGCATCACACGATAGCTGCAGGAGCAAAGAGGTGACATAGAAAGTATATTAGCTGTTGGAGTCTCTGAAAGTGACTACATGGAAGTGCAGGATTTGGATGGGAATCATGGAGCACCAGAACAACTTTACAGTAAGAGGCCAGATTTGAATGTGTTGCATCAGAGGAAAAGATAAGGACAAAGGGTGAAATGAAGACCATGGCTTTATCAGAGTCCTTAGCAAAATCCTCCTCATAGGACTGGGGCCAGGATTTCACCCTGGCTGGCACATACTAGCATGCTAACCTTGTTTTCCAGCTTCCATACAGAAAGTGTTAGGAAGACAATTCCTGTCTGTCTCTGTCTGTCTCTGGGGTTGAACCTGCTCCTTGCAGACTCTGTAGTCTTGAGGGGACTTTTCACATCAAGTCTTTTTATGCAATTTGACATCACAAAAATCTTTTTGAAGTTCACATGCCACCTTAGAGATTTTGCAGTTTCACCAGGGACCAGTGCAGCACCTATCTGCTAAAATCATTTGCAAACTTACCAGGTCAATAGGTTCCCTGATATTTATAAGCCCAACAGCAATCTGTCAGCTTCACCTGTACCTTAAATACCATCACAGTCTTTACATGGAGAGGATGAGAAGAGTACGGTGCCATAGCAAGGCACTGAGTCCTTAGACCATCTATGAAATGTCTGCCAGAAGAGCTCTGACAACCCAAAGTCCTTCCCTTTCCTCCATGCTCCAGGTCTTGCAGCTCCCCATCACCTTCTCTTCTCTTGTCCCCTGGGGTCTACCTCTAGGAAGAGCCTACCCCGGCACAGAGGCACAAGCTGAAATTCATGTGCTGAGAGCACAAGAATAGCTCCTGCCAACTGTTCCTTAGCAGGGTTTTTCCCTAAGAGGATCCCTAACCTCCTGGAACCTGGAACCGAATCACACATGCTAAACTCAATTAAAAAAAAAATAGTTTAGAGAAAATCACCAGAGATTTAGTTAATATTAAAAATTAATATGGTATAACACAGCTTTTGCAAAAAGAAAAAACAAAGAAAAAGAAAAGAAGTTTGTGACCTGGGAACAAGAAGGTCTCTGGGAAAGAAAGGCACAAGTAAATAAAGATAATAAATTAGTCCTTTCAAACACACATAACCTTTAGTTTTAATCAGTTCTGCTTTAGGACAAAACCTGCATGATCAAGAAGCCTTTTCAGAGTTAGAGGAAGATCTCACCTTTTGCAACTTCTTTTGAGCAAGGTACAGTGTACAATAAAGAAAAGCTCATACAAACAGTGACCTAGTAAATGTAAATTCCCATGCTGTGCTTCACTCAGGAAATACACTTACACATCTTTTGTAGCATAGTACGGTGGGTCCATTTTAAATCCACTTTGTATTAATTTGTAGAAGTTTGTATCAACCTGAATACCAGGGTAGGGATTTACACCTGTGAAAAATATTGGAGAACACACATTAATTCAGAAGTTGCCAAAACCAAGCAGTGCTCTTTTGTTGCATTACAGAACATACCCAAAGAGAATATTTCCCATAGTAATATTCCATAAGACCAGACATCACTCTTCATTGTGTACGTCCTCTCGAATAAGCTTTCAGGAGCCATCCATTTAACTGGTAAACGAGCCTGTACAGACAGGGGAAAGGAGGCCATGTCATGCTGTGACACAGGCTTTCTAGATGACCCACTGTAGTTCTCACTGCTTCATTGGATCAATTCATGTTTTCTATTTGAAAAGCCGGGCCTCTCTTAGTAGCCCCTTTAAATTTCCCTAGAGAGACAAACAGGCACTTCTAAGGAGCCAATTCATCTCATCCATTTCATATTACTATTTAAGAAAGAGATTAGCTCAGCCCTGGAAAAGCCTTCTTCCCTCCTCTGAATTCCAGAGTGAGTAACTTGGATGGAGATGTTCACCCTGTACTTCTTCATATAGCTGGAGGATTTGTTGTACCCCACGCATATGCTATTGTTCCTATACTATCGTTGTCTATAACAGAAAACAATTCCCAGCACTTCCATTAATGGTTTCAGTGTGCTTTAGAAAGGACACGGGTGCCATCTCACTTACAGTACTAGCTTGATCAGGTTAATTAAAAGCTAAGAATTTGCATTTGCCAAAGGCAGGAAAAAGTGAGATTTCTGCACTGTCTGTACTTTCTTGGTTCCTTATCATTCTTACAATGGTATGAAAAATAGAGAGCACTCAGGAACTTACATTGCCCCTGACGATGTAGTTGGAGTCGTTCACTACATCTCTGGCAAGCCCAAAGTCACATATTTTCACCACTTTTCCCTGGGTCACGAGTATATTCCGGGCAGCAAGGTCTCTGTGAATGCACTTAGAAGGAAAGGATGGGTTAAGGCTCTGCAGCATTTGGTATCAGAAGGAGATAATTCGTTTGCCTCACACAGAGCTCTCTGAATTGGTGCCTCCTTCCACTCAAACGTTTTGGAGAATGAGTAAGCTGGACAGTCCCCAGCTGCTCATGGCAAAGGACAGGGCCAGGGCAGGCAGAAGTGTGCAATGCAGCCACTTCTTACTCAGGGTCATGCCTAAAACTGCAATCTAGTCTTGGTGTAAAGCCAGGGAAGGAGGTATAGTTCAAGCCTGCCACTCTGTGGCTCTGTTCTTCAGTCTGCCTTTTATAGACTGACCTATTTTTACTATCTTTTCTATCTAAACAATTTGCTACCCTTCACCATACCGATTTGGACTCAAGAAACTCCATTCCTTTGGCGACTTGGTAAGAGAAGCAAAGAAGGTCTTCAAAAGTAAGCACATTAAAATCCTCGTCTTCATCCTTCTGTCTGCTTGCATGCTTAATTTTATCTGTAAAAATTAACCAAAAGTATGAGTTTTCCCTGCGCTTCCTCACTCTCTGATTAATTCCACTGACTGTTTTAAGCATGTTCACATGCTCCTACCAAAGGCATCACAAAGAGCATCCATCTTTTGCATCCTTTGCTCAGACACAAAATAAAGCAAAGAGCATTTTCATACTCAAAGACTATGTATAACATGACCAGAAATGTAAGCCTCTGGTCCTAAGTGTTATTGAATCCTTCTCCACCAAAACTCCTGCCAAGAGGGAAGAGAGACGTATGATAGAAAGGAGCCTCCTGTGTCACTGAATCTATTCCAGTTGGATCAATAATATAATAAATAAAATAGTAACATAATTACTAGCAATAAAAGCAACTGATCTCTTACCTTCCTCAGAATACAGCACTGTTCCATTTGATACAGATGTCACATTTATGTTTTGACTTCTTTGTGTGATTTCAAATTCATCTTCTCTGCATACAGTCATATTCACATTGTACTTCAGGTGAGTTCCCTTCCTGGAGTGGGTGACACATTTTCAAAGGTTACACACAGTGGATCACATAATCTTCTACACATAAATTGTTTTGCAGTGAAAAAGCATGATCAGTTATTGCTATTAAAAATCTGGGCACAGACATGAGTCTTCTCAAAACTGGGAAGAGAAGCAAGAAGTTGCTTGTCTTTTGCAGTCCAGTGCAGAGAACATCATATGTAGAATCAAAAGTCAATTCCTCCCAAGGCATTGCTTACTAAAGTATGTGAAAGCATACTCTCAGGGATTCAATAATTTCACCAGTTTACAGCACAGCTGAGAATGCTGCTTAAAAAGAGACAGTAGCTTTGTAAAGTATTGAACTGTTGCTGAATGCTTTACCTGGAATTTTGGTCCAAATGGATATTGTGGTAAAAGCTGAAGTTGTGCTGTTTAAAAATATCCATCAGTGTCCAGTGAAACTTTTCCCTCTTGCTCCTTAAGTAGTTTAGAAGGTCACCATAGCAACAGTATTCAAATATCAAGTAGATTGGTCCTGAAATAGTTGGAAATGTAAACGCCTCCTGCTATCTATAGCAATCCCTATTAAAGCCCTAATGATGCCTCATCTTCTCCCAGGACTAATCTGTATTACATGTCCCAAGCATCTTCCCTTCCCAGGTAGATAACTTTTACTGATGGGCAGGTGATGTTTACTGACTGTAGTTACTGACTGTAAACTACCCTTTGGAAAGCCTATATAGCTGATTTTTCCCTGTGGTGCATCTCCCAAGGTGGATCGTAAATCCCTGTGAGGGTATAAACATCCTTCCTCATACCAATGGCACTGGGGAGGACAGCACAGGCTATAAAGATGCAACATATTGTCTAAACCATACATGGCTCAAGCAAAAGATGACCCCTGCTAATTATCTTGATGATGTGAATTGGTATCCTTCGACCTTTCATTTATCTGCACTGCCTTCATGCTCTAGAAATATCCCTTTTTTTTTTCCATGGGGCCACCTGAAAACCAAGCGTACCTGCTGAGAGGAACTAAAGCAGGGAAAGATCTTGCAAGGGAATATGTCTGAGTGGAGCACTGGTCAGGCCACTTTCTCAAGAAAGGAAAAACACCTCCAATTCCCAACCAGGCAGGCTCAGAGGAAAGCCACGACAAGCCAGCAGGAGCAGAGCGAATGGCCCAGGGAGAGCTCAGGGTGGTCACACATCACCCCTGCAAAGTTTTACACTTGGTATCACCACTTCTGGCTAAGAAAGACCAAATATGAATTTGTGGACTTTTCTGCAGGAAGGGCCCTGTCAAGGAAGGTAGGGCACACTGTGAAAAGCCTGCAAAGTCTCTCAGAGGATGGATGTGAAGTCTGGAGAGCCATGGAAATGCTTCTGAACATGGGACTTGGACAAGGCTGGAAGTGTCCCTGCCCTACCTTGCCAGACTGAGCAGTCTCCCCTGCAGCTCTCCCACCTACACCATCACACCTGCTGAGTTTTCCAGAACGCAGTGGCAGCCTGTGTAATTTCAAATCAGCTACAGCCACCAACAATGATCTATTTCTATGCTTTCCTCTTACGCCTTAAATGTCTTTGCACGACAGTATTGCTGTTGATGCAAACTGGGGAAACAAGAGTTAACTGTTATCTTTGGTCTTTCTGACTTAATAAATATCCATGGCAGAAAATCTATCAAGTTTTTCAGTGGCAGGTGTTAGAGTTCATGGTATGAGCAAACACTGGCTAAATCCTGCCCTCCGGAGGTGATCTGTTCTTTAGCCTCTCTCCACCTGCTCCTGTTCACTGCTGGACTGGCCAGAGGGGGAGTTCTTGGGACAGGAATATCCGTGTATGTTGCCTCAGTGATATCTCAAGTCGCACAATAATTAATTAGTGGTAATACCATGTCATTTTCATCTTAGTTAATTTTTGCTTAGTTCTTTCCATCTTCAGGTTTATTTTTACATTCAGTCCTTTAAAAAGTTTTCTCTTTTTTCATTATTTGCTTCTCTCCTCTTCTTTCTTTGAGTGTCCCACCCACCCCGGCTCTTTTTTCAGTTTATTTTCTTTCCTGTCTAGCCTTTAGCCATTTTTAGCTTTCTTTCTACAACTTTACTATTTGGTGAGCCACCTGATTAAAAAAAACAAAATAAAATTTCTTATGTGAACAGAATCATGTGGATACAAAGGTATCTTAAACCAGATAAGCTTTTCCTTTTCATTTAATAAACTGGCCTGTATCAGTGCCATCACCATTGTAAAAGGAAAAGTTCTTCTATAGAATGGTTATTGTTTCACTTCATGCATGTTCAATTAGAAAGGACCCATTTCCATAGACACGCATGGCCTTAACTTTGATTTAATTTCATTTTCATCTTATTTTAGGCTGGCGCAGAACAGCAAATATGGTTGGGCAAAGACAGGACTCAGGTGAAGAGGGGATCAGCAGCAGAGTAGAACAGGTGATTGATTATGTCTTGGATGTTTTTAATACTGCTTTCAGTAACCAATTTTTGATACTTCTTTTCTGCTCAGGAGTCCTCCTTAGCCTAAACATTTTAATTTGTACCTTTCCACAAGTTACCTGACACAGTACAAGCTCCTAGTAGGTTCACAATATTTTCATGGCTTCCAATGTGAGTCATCATTTTCAGCTCAGACATTAGAGCATCTTTTTCTGAAGCATCAGGTTTTTCTGTAAAAGTAACACAGATTTGGAAATCTCCAGCAAAGAATTAAAAATGTAAATGGTTGTGATGCTTTGCCACACCCAAGTCTTCATTTCAAATTAATTGGACTGAAAGTACATTTGAGAACATCCTAAAAATTTTTGTACGCTATAAAAAGATTTAGCCAAAGGTGGAAAGTAAATGTGTGTGTGAGTGTGTATCATTTGAATGGTTGGTAAAGCAGACATAAAATGTTAATATTTGTCATTCTTAGGCTGGCAAGGAATGACAACAGTGTATTAAGGTGTTCACAAGCACAGAAAAAATGGCAGTCAACCCTGTTGGAGAGAAATGTTATGAGAAAAAATGTCCTAGCAGCCATATGGCACGCAACCAGTTGAGATCCCATAGCTAAGAAGGCCACCCTGTGTTTCAGTAGTAGCTTTAGGCTTGTTTTTCAGCAAGCATTTGGTCCTCAAAATCTCATTGAATTGGGGATGTGAACCAAAATCATCAAGATGAACTCCCACAAAGGCAACTGCAAAGGAGTGGACCAAGGAAGTGTAAAGCTGATCCACATGTGCCAACAGGAGATGAGGAAGTGGATGGCAGTGCTGGCAGGAAGGGACTGTGTGGGCACACAGGTGAGCAAGGTGCTGGTACTGCTGCCAATGCTCATCCTGTTGTGTATCAACAGGGTTGTGCTACTCAGGACCCAGTGAGGCAGCCCTCATCCTCTTCTTGCTGCTGGGGACGCTTGCTTCTAGACACTGCTTTTATGAGGAGTCAAGACAGTTCAGAGAGGCCAGAACAAAGCAGCAAGGAGGATTAGAAGTTTAAGAAGCCTGACCCATAAGGAGGGATGGAAAGAAATTGTTTTGTGTTATCGAGAAGAAAAGACTACAGGAAGATGTGCTGGAAGTTTTGCAAACAAGCTGGCTCAGACATAGAGGCGAAGGGAGTGCAACAGCTAGACAGCACTACAAGAAAAAGGGACCTCACACCAAAGTCCACAGAGTCACCAGTGTGACCAGCAGGCTAATCTGCACTGTGAATTTGCATTTGTCCTCTTTAGAGCAGAGCAGCTCCATCCTTCCCCACACAACACAGATCTATGGCACATAGGACAAAATGCAATGTGCTGCATGAAGACGGCACTTCAGCACTACTTTTCTAAACTTTAACAGGATTTTGAAAGGATTTTGAAACCAAACATCTGTGTGGTGTAATTGCTACAAGTCTGTATATAAAGGGATTTCCAACTCCGGTTCTGCTTTGGAGCCACTAGAATGTATCACTGCTTGCAAAACACACCCAAAGTTTATCATACCTTTTAGCATTTTGACTGCAACCTGGACTGAATCACCCGCATTGCTAATTCCATATGCTGTTGCATTCACCACTTTCCCAAAAGCCCCAGAACCAAGGACTTGTCCTACAAGACACAATATGCCAATATTATCTGCAACTGCTACAGTACAGGCTACTACTCCAGCATTGTGGGTTGCCTTGTGGACTGCTCACCAAATTCCAGATTTTCCCTGGGAAATTCCCATTTGAGATCATATTCAAATTCTCTGAAGTCGATATAGAGGTACTCGTTATCCGATGGGCCTATCATCTGAATCATTTGCAACTGGCTTTCATATCTATATTGCTTTGGAAGAAAAAAAAAAAGGTGCAATAAGTCTTAGAGAAGAAAAAACACGCTGGTAGGAACAAAACATGAAGGAGTCGGTATTTATGTTTGCTCTTACCTTTTTGTATTTATGAAAAATGAATGCAAACAAAAAAGCGATCAATAGGAGGAAAAATCCAACAGAGACATGGAACGCAGCATTGTCCTGAGGGGAAGAAACAGCTCCTGCAACTTTAAGAGATACATATTACTACCCACTGAATCAGAGCTCGGGTGTACAGCTAAAGGTGCAAGGAGAACCCATGGTGGCTTGGTCAGTTCTGCCAGCTTGCAGTCCTCTCATGCCTGAGCCTCCTCTGCACAGGGAATGAGATGGAGCCACATACAAAGCAAGGAGCTGGGCAGGAGGCGTTAAATGCTGGGTAATCATGACATCTGTTTTCATTAAAAAAAAAGCTACACCAGTTAAGAAATCTAAGTGCATGGAGGTGTTGGTGTGATTCACAGACTGGACATGGTGAACATAAACAGGAACAATTATTCTTCTCATTTTGTCTTCCTTCTCTGCCTGTGCCTTCCCCCAAGCAATGTACGCCAGATACCGAAGCACCTGTTATCAGCGGATGGACTGCACACAACCTGCTTGGAGCATTGCTCTGCTGCTTAGCCAGGAACTCTTTTAACTAGTCAAGAGCATACTATAAGGCACCAGTGCATAGGTGAGTGTTACCTGAAACCTACCCTCATATTCTGGTAGTTTCTAAGTGCATAAGTATTATGTTTACTTTCTGTTGTAATTTCAACATAAATGCTCAAACTCTTGTCAGGCATCACAGCTTCCGCCAACTGTAGTCAAAAGCACCAAACAGCTTGTTTATTCATGACAAAGGAAATCTCTGTACTGCAAATATCTGGGTGCTTCAGAATACTTCCCAGGTGTCACAGCATGTTCCCTATAACTGAAATATTTTGCCCTATGGGATGTATATGGTGTTACAAGTATAAGTGCATGGGCAAATAATCATAATGATTTTCTTGTTCAACAAGGAAAGAATCTCTCATGTCCCCTACAAGAAGAGAGACCTTACAGTCGTTCTCAAACCAGAGCCTGGCCTTCTGCCAACTGCCTACAGCAGTTTAAGAACACCTCTCTCCTACTACTCGCTCCTGCTTCCCAGACAGGGCCTGACGCTTGAGTGGGTCTCTTTGCTCAGTCTTGCTCTTGCTCAGGCATGCGATAACCTCCATGGGGTGAGGAGAGCTCCCACAGGCATTTCTGGCAGCACCACAGTGACCTCCAGGAGAGGAATAAGAGCCAACACCTGCCACCAGCTGCCAAAGTGCCTTCAGCTCTTCCCAAAGTTGATGCCTCCAGGTTTCAGGTAGAGATTACTAAAAGGAAATAAAAAAGCAGACCCCAATATTGCCATGGCTCCATCCTGCACCTCCCATTCATGTGAAATTCCTGCTCATTTTAGTCAGGGAGGCCCCTGCTTTGGGACTAGAGAAAAGGGACCTGGGTTTCCCATTCACTCGTCATTTCCCACACTGCATACACAGAGCATGTGTGTTTTACCTGCAAAGCCGTTGCATGGTCAGCCATTTAGCCAGATAAAAAATACTGTAAGTTCTGCCACACTAGCTTTAAGTGAGAATCTGTGCTAAAGCACTCGCTTAGGGTACCTGACAGGTTAATGAAACTTTTTTCACAGGCTAAACCGGCAGAATTGTTTGCACAGCACTCAATGGAGAACGTTGTTGCTGTGTCCTTTACATCTAAAGTACTGCTTGAAATCCATGACCCCAGGGATCTCCTCTCTGGCAAGAAGTTGTGAATCCCTTCAGTGATTTCTTCTGTACAGCTGAAAAAGAAAGGACACCAGTTCTGATTTTTGGCTCAGAGTGGTATTTTCCAAGGGAGAAGGTGGGATGTTTCAAAACATGTCTTATGTCCGTGTTGGAAGGCAGGGAGAGACAGATGGCCTTGGTTTTTGTCACTGTTAGCATGAGGCTTCAGGGCGGTTGCCAGTCTCATTTTCTGGTGATTGACATGGCAGGGTCAGCAGGAGGTGAATTGGGCTCCCTACATCCCTCACTGGGCTCACTCCCACTCTCCACCACTGCCCTGGCAGGGCACCTGCACCCCCTGACCTCTGGGACCTCCACCAATTTCACAGCTGACACCTCCACACCCCCAACCCTCCACCCCCGCCCTCCTATATCTATTCCCACTATTTTCACGTTTACCTCAAACAGTCAAACTGCTGAGCAGCTCCAAATGAGCTGTTACTAAAACAATAACTACAAAATGAACCCACAGTAAAAGCTCTAACTCATTTTCCTGAAGGTATATGACTTCAAGGATGAAGTTTCACTCAAGATGAGTGAGAATTAGGGCATCAACCCTGTATTACTGGGGCTCTGAGCAACCTGATCTAGTTGAAGATGTCCCTGCTCATTGCAGGGGCGGCTGGACTAGATGACCTCTAAAGGTCCCTTCCAACCCAAACCATTCTGCGATTCTATGATTCTATTCTATGATTCTATTAATGACTTTAAGACCCAATATGTAGAAAGAGGGTACGCTATACTGGAAGGAAAGGAAGCCCACACAGAGATAATTTTGACCTTTAGCTTTTCCATCATTCATCAACTGGCTGCCTAACTTACTGTCCACATAAATAAATGAGGAGGTAACTAAGTAAATAAAATTCATTCAGCTCTACACGGAGTACTATCTTCTATGTGTCGAAGTTCTCAAGAAAAGAAATGTCACAGCATTTTCTTTCCAGCAAGCTGTTTTAAGGAGTATTTGAAACTCACTAGCTGGATGTTTTCTTTCATCTGGCATTTCTGCACAAACAGATTGATGTTAGGAAGCCTTTTCAGAGGTATGGAAGAGAAAAATTGTCTAGTATTTTTTATTATATCCCGTTAAAATACTTAGAGCTTTATCCACAGTTTTCCAAAACATAATTTGACCCAATACTCTTCTACACTGTGGGATTATTAGCTTTTTGGCACATCTAAAATAAAAACTGCAGAGTTCATAAAGCAGCTCAAAGCTGTTTCAGCACCTCTTGAAATTTTAGGGCTTGACGCATTGCCCTAAATAAATAGAGGAAATGGAAAGGTTCTCACTAACTTTACTGGAAACGCTCTGACTGACTTTACTGGCTTCGGTTACAGGTCACTGTAACAGCTGCATTAATGAAAGTTTAATCAATTAAGCAAGCCCATACTAACCAATGCATTCCCTGAATGTCTTCTAAGTTTGACAGGCCAAGAGAAAAACTTAGGTTGGACTTTGTAACTACCTAACTCTTGATATAAACCCAGTGGGGTTTATTTCAGTGTAAAGAGCCTGAGATACAGATCTTTATAGACTTCATTCGATGCCAGTTAAAACATTGAAAACTTTGCCTAGTTTTGGTGATCTGGTTCCCTGGAGTGGGCCACCGTGTCCCCTTGTACAAACAGTTGGGGGTGCGTTTTACACTTAGCTTCTTACAGGACAGTCTTCATTTAACCAGGGATAGCTCAGCTATGGTCTTTGCAATAAATCGAAAAGAGGGAAAATGATTTACTTGGACGAGTTCTGTTCGGGACAGTTCCTCCAAACCCAGGATGAGGCAGGGTAACTGTCAGCGACGCAGGAGATCTGCTTGAACAACAGCTGCATCGTTACTTCAGGCTTTCCTGCAGCAAGATAACACAGGACAATTTCTGTCAGCACTTCAGTGACGAAAACCTTTATGTCTATGTGGCAATGCTACGTCTGCTGAGACCAAGATCTGCTTCTGTGTTTTCAAAATAACCCACTCACATGTCACTGTGAGAGCTGGGTGCAGCCCTCAGTCCTCCTCCTTCCTCCAGCCCCACACCTCAGTTCTGTGGGATGGCAGTATGGGCAAGGCAAGGGGAGCAGCCACTTCTCTGTACAGGCACAGCCAGACCAAAACAGTGGCAGAGCCGAAATCAGAAGTCTTGACTTCTGCTTATCTGACGTGGAGCAAGCAGTCTGACCTAGGACTCCCCTGATACCCCAGTTCGGGGTGTCCGGCTCATACAAAATGTGCACAGAGGATCCCTGTATAAATAATATATAATAAATAATGCTCCCTGATGTAGAAAAAGGGTGGGATGCTGCAGTCACATTGCAGAACTGAGTACTGGGCAAGACTGTGCATGTGTGCGAATTGTGGGCAGGGGTGTACGAGGTAGTGTGGCCCTAGCATATGTGTCACACACCAAAGGGTCTCCAGACTAACTGCATTAACTCACAAATGCCATTAGGAAAAAAATGACATAAACACACTGTAGAAAGCTAACACCTGATGAGGATAAGTGTTTTCTCTCACTGTGTATCTCATGTGGTCTCTACAGCAGCCACATCTATTCCAGGTCTGTAGAGTTAGAATACAGTCACTGTATTTTACTGAGCTCCTAGGCTAAGTGGTTTTCTTAAGAAGTATTAATTTTCTCAGTATACGATTAATTTCTCACATTCTGTCCTCTCTGCTTATGAAGAGAAAAAAAATTAATAACTTCCTCCTCTTCCTCTGTTCTCCATCGCTGACCAACACAAGAAACATGACCCACAAGCAGCCAGCATCCTTCTCTGACCCAGTGCCTGGATTTCAGTAGTGAAGCACAGATAACCACATTTTTGCCTCATGTTCCTCCTTTTTTTAACAATAAATTTATGTAAATTAAATGGAGAATACCAAGGGAAAAGCAACATATTAACTCCATTTATCTCAGTGGCAAAATCCCAGGCTTTGCCAAATCTTCACAGGGATCATTTTGTCACTTACTTCTCACGTACAGAGTGAAATTTTTTGTCACGACCGTGTCATCATTTTCAGCATAAAATACATATATCCCAGACTGGTGCTGATGGTTGCAGAACTTTGATGAAATGCTGTGGAGCAAAGAAAAGGCAGGAAAAGGACAAAAGATTGACTTGAAAAACATTTTAAATTCAGTTAAAACTCATATATATGTTTGAAACAATTTAACATCTTCTAATGAGGAAGCCAGACTAAATAATTTTTCATTAGAGAATATAAGCCCCAGAATGTAACTGTTTTGATAAGAGGATATTTTTTTCCTGCAGTATTGATTTCATTCTGCAGTTTTCCTCATAGCTCCTGGAGTGCATCTGGGCTGTCAGGCTCTGGTTTTGTTACCAGTCCATTGAAGACAAGGTATAAAACGCATCCTGGCACAGATGCTAAGACCTGCAAAGGATCAAACTCTCTACTCTCCAAAGGATTTTGATGGGAGTTTCGAGTTAATATGATAAACAGTATTAGGAAATAACCATGACAGTTAGGATCTTATGAGATAAACCTCTCCAAATGGAAAGATCTGACAGAAACTCAGAAATGAGATCATCATTGGAACTTCATTATGAATGAGACTGAGGACCAACCACTAAGATATGTCTGCAGGAGGAAGGCCAGCCTTCTACTAACCCCTACGGTGATGGCAGCAAACCAAGACCCCAACCATGCAGGAAATGGCTTGTGACAGTGGAAACAGTGAGGGAGGGCTCTAACAAGTCCCTGGGCAGAAGCTAACAACGGAGGACTACAGAGACTTAAAGATTCCTAGACAACTGACCTGTTGAATCACTGTTTTATGGGACATGGGATGAGGCCGGGAGAAGGGAATATATCATCTTACAGAGATGGCATCCTATTTCAGTCCTTTTGGCTGGGTTATTATTGTCAGGACCATCATCATATTTAAATGACAGCTATTGCAACTCATTGTAGTTAGAAGAGCGCTTAAGAAAACCTTTTCTTAGGTTTAGTTGCTGCCATTTTGGGAGCAGATGTTTAGCAGACTGCTCAATGAAAACTGGGTAGGGGACCCCCAACTCAAATTCAACGGTAAAGACAAGCAGACATATCAGGGAGTTTGAAGCAGACAGAAAAACAACAGCATATACCAGTAATTTGCGAAGTAAGAGAAAGTAGCAATGAGCTTGGAACAAGAAATCTAGATAACCAAAATCAGGGTGTTTCTCATTAAGCAAGATACATACAAATTAACTAAGACACCAGGTATCACCTTGCAATTCTAAAGCAAGAAAACTCACATTGAAGCCACTGGCACTTTCGCCTTCTGACTAAGGCATCACCTCCATATAGTTATTGACTTCTGAATGCCTTGATCTGAAATGGCCTAAAAGGGGTCCCTGAACTCAGGGACTTTTAAAAATAGATCCCTTTTAAGCTGCCTCAAAATAGATACTGAAGGCAGGATAAACCACAACTCATTCGTTGCTTTTGAAATCCTAGGTCTGAAGGATTAAATACTAATGAAATAATGAGAAAATAATGAAAAAGAGTGTCTTTGATAACTGAAAATATAAGTGGATGTGGGATAAATATTATAAATTTATCAGAGGTCATTCTGCGTATGAAAACTCATTTGCTTTTAGGAGGGAAGTGAAAATCAGCAGCGTGCTAAAACAGCGAGTCAACAAAAGCAAGTAGGAAATGGAAATTGTGAAAGAATCTCTCAAAACATGTCAGGGCACTGACAAAAGAGATAAATCCTTTGGACCTGACATTAAAAGCTAAAGAAGGGGACAGAATTAACTAATAAAATTTAACATGATCTATAATCAGGAGGAACAAATTGATAAAGAAATGGCAGAAATAAAAAACAGAGAAAAACAGAAAATGAAAAAGGATATGAAAGGAATAAAGTAGAAGTGTTGGGAGATGGGATTACACAGAAGTCAACTAAAATATGCTAAGTTAAACCCACAATACATTAAGGTATGTGATGACCTTTTTTTACTTTGTTTTGAGAAACCTTCTGCTTTAAAAATCACATTGAAATGTGCAGTGCTACAGCCTGTAGGCAGAATGTCCTGACCTACCTACCCCTAGCTGCTTCTGGGGACTTCAAACTGAATGAAATATCTACCCCTACTCTTTTTCCTCAGGTGAAACGTGTCTATCCAATACTAGCATTCAACCAAAACTAAATAGCTGTGGGGGATGTTCATACGGGAGAATGTACTTGTCAGATGAAATGATCAGCAAATTCATGTATTTTTCCCTCAGTTGTATTTTTCCATAAAATAAATAGAATGATAAGTCAGTGCAAAGTACGACTACCTAAAATGAAAACTTAAAAAGAGTATTTAATCAACAGCATAGCCATATGAATGGCTGAGTTGTCTGTTTGAAGCAGCCTTTAGACGAAGCAATGGCCTGGCTGTGTCTGAGCCAGCCTAGGATGTGCTGCTCCAGGGACACAGGCTGGACTTTCCCCTGTCCGGCAGGTGGAGATCAGCACTCGGCAACCACCACTTCTGGCTGCAAAGGCTATCTGAAGTGACTCATAAATCCCAGGCCACCAGCAGCTGCACTTTATCAATTAATGAGGGTTACCTAAACTATTTCAAGAGTTCTCAAAATTGTTATTGTTGGCCCAGTCCATAACACCTTCTTCTTATCTGGATTGAATTTACACCAGCTGTCAATCATCCAAGCAAAACTGACTCCTACTGTTACAAGCAGTGAGAAGAGTTCCACACCAGCTGCAAAATAAATCAGCTCTGCATTATCAGCCGGAGGGAGGCACCTATTGGACAAGGATGGGCTCATGGCCATCCCCTGAGACCTCATTTCCAAAATCAGTCTTGACTACAAAGAACAGATCTGCCTAGCCCATGTTAGGCATTGCAGATTAGTCACCCAACACCCACCCAACGCTATCAAAGTTTGCTGACAGCCCTCACTTTATCAGCAGGGACAGAGTTCCTGTAACCATTGCCAGGAGATGACAATTTACTAATCTGAACTGAGCTGCCTCTGAACCTCATGAAGGTCTGACTCCACCACACCATCTGATGAAGATGAAAAGGCCAGTCTGTTGCAAAGATGACTTGACATGCTAGCAAATAAAATTGAGTGTACCAAAATACTAAGGAAAGAATAAAAATGTAATCGAGGCTGAGACACCATTTTATGCAGATGCTGAGAGAGGTTTTAAGAATATGAGAAGTAATCTGTCCAGCTGCATTAACTCCTGCCTAGCTCCTGCTTGGTTTTAAAGCTAAAACTAAAAGAGCAGCTTGGCTTTGTTTTCATTGAGGTGAATAAGAGCTGTTACCTTGAAAGCCATGGGACTACTGTGAAAGAAACTCTGAAGGAAATTAGATAATGTTATCAAGAAATTAGAAAGCCTAGGGAATGGAGAAAACATTAGCCTTAAACAGGATTCATGCCAGAAATTCATTTTAGGAAATAACAGAAAAGGTAGATAACTAACAGGTTTATTCAAAACATGTTTTGCAGCAGCAGAAGAATACATGACCTGGGTAATGAGCAGAACGGTATGTTTCTGTGGCACAGGCACAGCCAAACAGATCTAATGGTGGCCTGGGAAACTACCTGGCCCTGGACTTGATTTGAGCAGTCTGAAAGACACTGGGAACATCATCAAGAGCAGGATGACAAAAGGGGAACATGTAGAACTTGCGATCCAGTATGAAAACACGACAGATCTGTAACTGAGAAATATGTCAGAAAGAGAATGGCAAAATGCATATAAACTAAAGGGTTACTAGATGCATAACGTACCAAAGCGTTTATTATAACGTGCAGAATAAAGTGATTCTAGAAGTTATCTACATGAACTGCTGTTGAAAGCAAAAATAATGTTTGAGTGCCATTTGTTAACATGGCTTCATCACGTGGCCCATCCACATTTTAAAACCACAAAGAGAGTACAAAACATGGACAGTAAGCAGTACAAATGAGATTTAAAGAGGAAACATTATTACATCAAATTATTCCAAAATATTCAAGTACCTGCGTCCATCCACACTGTAACTTTGTTTACATGGAAATGTTTTTTTGGAAAATAACCACATGCATCTAACTGGTGGATATGCTGTAAAGTTAACTTCAAAGCAAAACTCTTCCTCACCAATTTCAAAATCTTCTTTAGAGTTGGTTATATTTATAAATCCCTTTTCTGGGGGGGGGAAAAGAAAATATTGACATTATTAAAGGCTGGACTGCTTAATGAAGTAACTTTGACATTTGTATGTTTTTCATTTTGGTTACCACAAGCAAAAAAAAGCACCATGTTACACCATAAAAGGCATCCTGCTAATCAAAATAAGATAATGCTTCAAAACAGTATTGAAATTATGTCACTGTGTTCAGCTGTAGACAAATGATCTGAGCCTACTGAAGTTGCGTATTTGGTCAGACCAGAGACTTTCCAAAATGGTCCAACATTTCTCCCCCATCTGTCCTACAGAGCCACAGGGCCAACACCACCATCATTTATTTGGTTTGGTTTAGGTGTGTGTTCCAGGTGTTAAGAGCTGCATCTCCTGGCTTTCGTCTAACAGGGAAATAACCAGGTGTCACCACCAGCATAATCAGATGTTGATAGTAGCTGTTTCTTCTTCTCTGAAATGAACTGAAGATTTTGTGAGTGAGTGTTTTAGCTGGTCCTTTATTTCTCCATCTAAATTAGACATATTTAATGTAAGACAACAGCAACATGAAAAAGTGTTATGAAGATGTGTGTGAACCATGAGTTGCTGGTACCTGCCCTGCTAGGATGGGATTAGCTTCACCTGCTGGAGCTGTCTAAAGTTCAGGGATCCACCCAAGCTATTTGTTTGGACCTCTGATAAACTCAGTGGAATGAGACAGGCATGTCCAGATGTATCCCATCCTAAACCAGAAGATAACAAAGATGTACTGAACTGCTTCTGGAAATATCTGTTTCTTGACACTGACTGCTGAAGGAACCAAAGGCATCGGTGGGGCTAGGTGTCTCATGAAGTGAAATGTATCCGACCCAAGGAGACTGAACAGCAGACACGTGTGGGAGGAGGCTGTCCCAAAGGCATTGGTGGGGCTAGGATTAGCTTTATAAAAATCATAGAATCACATACGTTGGAAGAGATCTCTGGAGATGTCAAGTCCAGCTCCTGCTCAGAGCAGGTCCAGCTAGATGAGGTTGCTCAGAGCCATGCCCAGATGAGTTTGGGTATCTCCAAGGAAGTAGACTCTACAACCTCCAGGAAACTTGTGCCAGTGTTTAATCAGCCACATGGTGAAAAACCGCACTGTAGAATTACTGCTGGACTGGGTTTTTCCTTTTAAGTGTTTTTCTTCTGGTTATAACCATATATTCTGCTTGGTGTGTTTTATCTCTGCCTAGCTCACTGGTTTAAAAAAATACTATCTGGAAACTCTCATATAACCCACAAAAGTTTCAGTATTTTAAAAGAAGAAGTAATACCTTTCAGGACTGTTCTCATACTTTTTGATATTAAAGGCCTATTGGTTTTACAAATTGGACCTTCACCTTTTGAATGATCTTTTGCACCCCATCCTTCCAGGCAGAAGGGTATCTCTGTGTGTACTGTTAATAACACAACCAGCCAAGAGTAGAGGCTTTCTCCAGAGTGCAGGCAAAGGCCTTGCAGCAGGGTATGCCATTTCTCTGGAAAACAACTCAGAAGAAGTAGTTTCTTTCTTGAAGAAGAAAGAAAATAGCACATTATTGCTTGGCTTATCATTTTTTGGCAGGTTTAAGTGCATTTCTGCCAGAGAAACAGCGAGCATGATTATTCAGCGTGACAGAGAAGTGAGATGAAATTCTTGAGACTGGAATCAAAGATTTCAAGTCTCCATATTTATTGTATTTGTTTATTTGTCACTTTAAACCTAACATGTGTTGCGAAATAGCATCAAGATTGCTTAGTGTTAAAAATTCTTTATTCAACACTGGTAGAAATTGAGCATAAGAACTGCAGAAACAAAGAGCCTTGCAGCTGCAGTTATTGGCATGATCTCTGTTGTGCTTTACAGTGGCCCAACCACCCTGCCTGACCTGACCAGCTACACAAGATGGGATAAGCTGGTGAAGTGTCAATTAGCAAAGAGCAAACCAGAGCTGTCTGGCTGCAAGGTGTTATCAGAGATTAGAATACCACCCATCAGCGTAGCTATGCTAGCCAGGCTCCCAAGGCAATGCAGTATGTGCCGACCAAATCAGTTTTCTCTTGGTTAAGGTACATCTCAACCATTCCCAGTGTAGCTATGGGTGCTGACTCATGCACATGGTGGTTTAAAGTTAGGACACTGACCAGATTTCAGAAACTGCTACCCTATGACAAGGACAACTGACTGAAATCTGTACCTATATCACTGCCAAAATAGAACCTGGGACGCCAGCACAAACTCACACTAATGATGGTTGTTGTTAATACATTAGGCTAAAGGCAGGGATGGATCAGAGGCACAGGGTGTCCCTGTATAATCTTGGAGAGAGAAGCATGGCTGTTAGCTAGCTATGACAACATCCCCCAACTTTAATCCACCATGTAAGTAAACAAACAGGTTTTTTCATCAGCAAAGCCAATGAGCCCTCAGAAGTTTTGTTGGCATAAGGGGCATTAAGGAGGGTACAGACAATTATCGTAGCATGGTGTATCCCTGTGAAAAAATACCGCACCCAGAAATACAGCCTTCCACAGACAGTGACTGAAATATCTTTTTAATGTGACACATACACCTGATAGTTTATGGATCCAAGAAGCCACTGTTTCTGATCTGGGCACCTGTACTGAGAAAAAGGAGGATCTTGCCCTACATCTACACTGCCACCTCACCCCTACTTCCCTGTTTACTAAAAGACCCGTGCAGAAAAACTGCCCAGGTATCGTACTTGGTTATTGTAAATGATGACAGAACTTCCTGCTCAGTGGTAGGCAGATGCTGAAAAGGGGTTATTGCACTGGGAAAGTAATTTCTGAAGAGGTTGGGGTAAGTATTCTCACTTCTTACCATTCCTAGCCTAGGTGCTGTAAACTCTGAGAGTAGCTACATCTAATGTCAAACATGTGGTGAGTGTTTCAGAGCTCCTTTTTCTCAGGGCTGCAGAGTCCAACTCCAGGCATATCAGTCAGAAAACTACTCCCAGTGCCTACTCCAGCAGCACAGTCCTAGCCACAGTTTTCCTTTTTATGCCTTATTTCCAGACTTATGCATTTTTGTATAACAAAATGTATGCATTTTTGAGAAACAAGGTTTGTAGTTGAGGCTGTTTTGTACAAGCTTCAACACTGCTGGCTTTTAAATCAACATGCTGTTTAAATAGAATGAGGTTGCCTTTGGTATGTTTTAACTTTTTTAAATTTTCAGACCTTGTATAGCTTGGTGTTACAATGACAGTTCCCTTCAGTGCCTGGAAAGCAGGAGACAGGCAGAATGAACAATAATGCTTGAGTAGTTGTCTTTCTACTTTCAGGTTTTCCTTCAGATCCATCACAGCTGCAGCAGCACTTACTACATGGCAGTTTGCCAGCTCTGTCAGCACTCATTATTTATCATCTCTCTGGGCTTACATTCTTCGTTAACATGTAAGTTTTAATTTCTTTTCTGCCACCAGTTCACAGCTCTCAGAGCTAAAATTCTTCCCCAGATCTACTTTCCCATTAAAAATTTGGCAAACTCAAATGGCCACTTGTCAGTCTCTCCCCCACTATAAGAGGAAATGGTCATTTCTTGTTTGTTGTGGGTTTTGAGTGGGAGACCCTACCACCAAGAACCTTCCAACTGTTTGGCTGCTTCCTGGCAGACCCAGGTCAGGACTGGTACAGATTTTCTATCTGCTTTTTTCTGTGTAACAGCCACAAGCACCTGCAGAGACCATACAAAACAGCAGAGCAGAGGCCATGAGAACATCTGCCTTAGCTCCCCGCCTCTGAAGGTGCAGGAAAGGTGCGGTGGAGGTGCTGTACTTGAGTGAAGGGAGATGGAGTGGAAGCAAGTGCTGAGAAGGAGGCTGAGGCCATGGCTGCAGCTTTTCAAAATCCATACAGGAGGCACAGCAGGACATTTATGTCTCACATTACTTGAAACCAGTCACTGGTCATTCCAGACTCTGGCCAAAGTAATACATGGAGCATTAACAGCTGAACACACAGGGCAGGTCATGCATTTTATATTCTCAGGCAGCTCCAGAACAATGTTTTCTGCAGGGCTTTACCTCTAGTTTGTATCTGCTCTGCAGCTGCCTACATCTGAGTTGGTGGCACAGAGAAGGGCTACATAACTACACAACTCCCCCCTGCCCAGACATAGCTCCCGGGGTACCCTATAGCTTTGTGTCCCCACAAAAAGCTACTATGGCTTTGTGTCACACTGGCTGAGAGTCACCTACAAGAACACCAGATAAATCCCAGCCTGTGTTTCTAGAGATACCATTGACACAATCATGTAGACTAGACCTCGAAACAGTGCCATTTCATTTCACTTCTACAAGCACTGTCTTTTAATGGGAATTATTTGAAAAGACATATAAAGAAAAAGGTTGATTATCTTCAGGTACCAGAATGACTCAGTTCAGATTAATCTCTTGTCTTTTCTGGACTGCCAGTAAGCGCAAACAGAATTTTTTCCTTAGAAAAGGAACTACATACGCTGCATACCTGTAAGCAAAGGACTGTCACATGGAAAACAAAGCAAAATAACCAACCAAGGGACAAAATTAACACTGAGGGTTGGAATTACCTAAAACTGTAATCAAAGCAGTTTGGTTCAGATGAACTGTAGAAGAACAGGTATAATGTCCACTATCACTTCTTCCTGCTGCTGAAGCAAACATGTACTGGATCCGAATTGCCGAGTGATCTGTTTGATATTCTAATCCTTCAAACTGGTGATCCTAGTTTTCAACAGAGATTTCCATTTAATCAGTTGAAAGTGCTCAATATTACCTGTTTAAAAATACGCCCTGTCTTCTTACCTGCTCAACTTCTTTGTTTTCAAAAGATAATTTTATTCTGAATTTATAATTATGGTAAACAGCTCTACATCTGATCAGCAATGGTTCCCCAACTTTAAGAAGTAATTCAGGTAAAGGTGCTGCTTGTCTTTCATTTAAATCTACAAAATCAAAACATTGTCACTGAAATAACAACTGTCACTTTGTCTGGCAATATGCTCATTTAGGTCAACATTTTTTCTTCTAATGCTGTATAGACATCCATTATTATATTATAATGATAATTAGAATTTGGGAAAATTACTCGTTAATCATGAAATCAGTAGATTTGGTGGATTTAGATGTCTCAAACAAAATTTTGTCATAATTTACAAGATAGCTGCAGGGCACAGTTCAGCACAGAGTTTAGCTCAGGTCAGGTTTATTTAAAAAAACAGACAAACAAACCTGAATTTATATATTTATTTATAATTATTTATAATTTTATATATGTAAGAACACTTTGAAGAGCATTTGACTGCGACACAGTTCTAAAAGCAAGCAGAAAAAGATAATGGATGCTTAGAAAATGTAGAAGGGCAAGACATTTTTTACAGACATCACAAACAGCTGTTAGAATTTAGGGTTTAAACATGAGACAGAGTAATCATATTCACTGTTAGATTTGTTACAGTGAATACAAACACGTAGCTTAGCCCACAAAGCCTGCTCAGATGAGTAGCGCAACCAACTTCAGCTGCAGGATCCAGCTGACATATAAGTAAATCATAGAGGGAAGTTACCTATTGTAAAGAGGCTGGTGCATTCTCTGCCCAGGTCATTAGCTGCACAGCACCATATATAAGTTTGAAACAACTCATGTTGTACCTTCTGTATGCCATCTATTTCCCCAGTGTCTTCATGCACCTTATCAGGGCAACTGCAATTACAAGCACAATTATTCATTGACTCATTTGATTAACCTCAAGCAAATAAATCTGATAAATCTCCAAGCCTTGAAAATATGAAACAATAGTGGGAAAACTGGATCTTACATAGCTGAATAAAAAGGAACTAGGAAAGGTGAAGATAAGAAAATAAAAATCTCACAGCCTGGGCAGAAATATGAGCTGAAATGACCTGAATATGCTCAAACTGGCTCACAGACAGGTAATGCTGTGCCTAAAATCTGGACAGGAATGAAATCATAGAGGTTGAGCTTTCACACCATATCTCTCAGTTCCTGGTGGTGGGAGCTGCTGCAAATCCAGCGGCTGTATGAGAACTAGATCCCAAGATGCCATGCTGCAGAGAAAGGCATTACTCCTGCTCTTAATAGAATCAGCGTCATATGTTAATAGAATATGAAAAAAAAAATCATTTAGCTCAGAAAATTATGATTCCTTGTAACATCTTGCCAGCTCTAATGCATTCACATTTCCACAAAATGTGAAAAACTAAGGGGAAATTAAATACCTTTGATTTGCTCTAGTGACATCAAAATAGCAGAATCTGAAATAAATTTTTCCAAGCCAAGAGCTGAAAGTTTCCAAAAAAGCGCAACAGCCGAAATTTCTAAGAAAAATGTGCTGCAGCACTCCAGAAGTGGATCACGCAGACACAGGCTTTGAACCAGCACGTGGGTGTGCAACCCTGCAGAGTCCATCTCCAAAAATTCTGACACAAAAGCTCTCCTTCAGTTATCTTCCCAGCTTGCTAGGCACACTGAGCAGTACAAAGCCTTCCCCTTCCTCTTCAGAAGATGGTAAACTTTCAGTCTAGAGATTCAACAAGCATATAAACATGCACCTTACCTCTTTTCAGGTGTTTTGCAAAATATCCACTCCACAGAGGGCTGGGGGTAGCTCTCAGATACGCACTCGATAGCATCCGATTTTTCCCTTTTCCTGAAATAGGGTTTGCCTGGTTTCTCTGTTAAAAATCACATCAATATTTAGGAATGCTGAAATAATTTTGAAACGGTGTGTTTTGCTCATTTCATAGTACATGAAGTTACAGAGCTGTAATATGTTTCAGGAGGTTTCAACACTGAGGGAACAGAAAATGATTCTGCCCTAGGGATATTGTGGGTTGGCCTCACAAGCCTTTCAGCCTTGATTGCTAAATGCACAGCTTCCCCCATATCAAAGGCTTGCCTCTCTACACCAGAGGATAATGCTGAGACTGATACTGAAGGGTGTTAATTTGCTGTGGTTGCTATTCGTTTCACTGAGCAGGAGCACAGATACCTTTTGAAAATACACCCCAAGCCCTTGGCCTTTGGTGGAGTATCTGTTGAGACTACAAAGTCTCTACACAAAATGGGATCCTTCCATTCTACTCAGTTAGATCAGATACAGATGGAAAAACGACGAGTGATAATGACTTCTGATAACCAGCAGGCTTCTCTACCCTATATCTGTAACCCAGGGGAAAAGGCTCCTAGACAACTCCCAGTGTCCTGAATCCATCAGGCACAGACTTGGACTAAGCACACAAATTTAATGTATTAAAAATGCTAAAGATGTGACCCAAAATGAAAAGTACTGAGTCTGGTTTTAGGTCATCTTACAATGAAATTACAGCTTCTGCACAGAACATTTCCTTTCAAGTCAGACTTCCATTGCTTGCAAGGTGACATGCTAAGGTGAAACTAATACTTCTGACTTTTTAATTTATTTCTTAATTTATCTCTTATAAGCTGGGCCTAGAAGGTTTTTTTTTACCTATAGAGATTTACATCTCAGTTGAAGGGTTCACATCTAGCCTGGAGAATTTTATGAGAAGTGTAATTATGATATTAGATTCACGGGAGCAAAGAGAATGCAATCCAAGCAATTGATATGGAAAAGATCTTTATCGAGACTGTTTCAAACTACTCTTGTTTGCACATGTAATAACATTTTTTACCCCTAAAGCCTAATTGATAGAGAGAAAGTAGTTTTAAATTAAAGATTTAATACCCTGTCCCCTCAATGAAGCTGTTAAAATTATAACTGAAACATGCAAAAGGCCTTAAAATAAAACAAGGAGAGACTGGAGGTGACACTTCTGACACCTGAGAGAGAAAATAATCAAACAGAAGAAATACTTAAAAAAAAAAAAAGGAATAAAAATGTTGATTAGTCACAGTTTATTAAAAATAAGGCAAGTAATGATGCACATTGTTAAATCAGTCTCTAGAAGGATTTGGTCCTAACTTTGCCAGTCTTAGCTGTTTGGGTTGATGTTTTGCTTTCTTTTCTTTGAAATTTCTTTTACACTTTTAAATTTTATCTTTAAATTTGGCCCTTTTCAGACAAAATAATGATAAATATTTTCTTTTAAAAAAATAATGTAAACATTAGTCTTTTTTTTTTTTTTTTTTTCAGATGTTCTTGGACAACCGTACTTAGAAACAGAATCTTGTCTTTCCCTTTCCCTTAGTGGTCCCTGTTGCGAAAGGAAAAGCTGTGTGCTAAGTGCAGAGACCCCACAGCAGGCACAGGCGGAGAAGAGGCAGAGTGGGACAAGGCGTGACTTTGGAGCACCAGAGACCAGAATATAAAAGGGACGTCCTGATCTGGTCCAGATAACAGCCCAGCCAGCAACACTGAAAATAAGTAAGTTAAGATGCAAGCAAAGATATCTGCCCTGTGAGCTCTGAGACCACACAAACCACCATTGATTTGTCCCTCTTGGCACAGAGCGGAACCTCTCGTAGGGGTGAAGAGGGCTGCTGAGCATTTACATCTTTATTTGTTCATTTGCATGGTTTATTAACTAGCGAAAGCTAACCCTCACACAGTCTGTGGTTTTGACTTCAGTCTCTGAAGACAGCCCCAAGTCCTATGCAAATCTAGGAAGATGCTTGAAACGCAGCATGCAAGAGCTTCATTGCTTTGACTGAACTTGAGCCTCTCCCCTTGAACCTATTGACGGAGTGACACCTTTCATCTGAGATATACTTACTTCGTATGAGAACAGGCACAACTACTGTGTAATTGCCGGTTTTACTTATGACCGAGAGGGTATATTTTCCAGCTTGTGTTTCTTTTATTTGGAAAAAAACCAAAGACGTAACATATCTATAAAATGGAAAACAAAGCTGTATTTGTAATCTAGAGGATGATATGCAGCAGACATAATAAAATGCCAGTTCTTTAGCTCTTGCAAAAACATTTCAGAGATACTAGTATTCATTATTTACGCAGTGCCCTCAACCTGAAGTGTTTTCATCATGTATCTTCCTACATGAGCAGCACGTAGGAACTTATGACCACAGGCATCCAAGCACATGCTTAACACTGAGCATTGAGAAGGATGGACTTTCTGAGCTTAGGACAGCTGGGGGCGGGGCGTCCACAGGGAAATGCTTTACCTAGAGTCCCATCCCACATGTTTCAGTGGGAGGCAATAATCCAGCCTCAGGTTCCAGACCAGGTTTGGCTGTGAGAAAGAGGGTGCTGTTGCTGGTGCTCTTCCTGATCTGCAGTGTGACCCAACAAGTCACATAATTCCCAATGCCTCAGTTTCTTTTACTATAAAGCCACAATATTTGCGCCACATGAGCACTGCAAAGCTCAAACTGATCAATGTCAGGAAGTCCCTGGAGACCCCCATGCATGATGCTATATAAATTAAAAGAACAAGCAGATTTCAAACTATTCTTGGCTTTAAGATTCGTATGTGTATGTGTTTAAATGACAATCAGCAATGTGCTGCTGGATGACAACAGTTAAGAAAGATTAGAAGATTTAAAAAGATAATGCATAACATGAAATTAAATGCAAACACAGTCATAGAAAGTATTCCATCTGCACCCTAAAAAAAAGATCTGTTAAAGGTTCTTTGATCCAGTACATCCTTTGACTTACCTATTCTCTGAGTCCAGTGAAGGTTTACAAGCATTGCTCTCTTTAAAGAACCAAAAGCATGAAATGATCTCTGAAATGTTCATTATCACTCTTAATTCAATATCTTCAAACACATTGACTTCCACTTTTTTAGTTGGTTCATAGACATTCTCTGTTGCTTGAGAATTCAAATAACAGCCAAGGTCTTCCAAAACATTAGAAATCTGCAATGCAAGGGGACAGATTGTTATGTATTTATTAGCAATTAGCTTTATTTGCTTTTTTGAATTAAATCATTTTTAAAGGATGCTTTTCTGGAAAAGCTTTCCTAAATTAATAATGCCTCATAATGCCCAGATATGAATACAAATTATACTGAAACAACACCTTCATTATACCTTCATTTTGTTTGGTTTTGGGTTTGGGTTTTTTTCATTTTTACTGTCAGACTTATTCATAAATATGTTGAATTCTAATGCAGGAGGAAGCGCTACAGGATACCTGCCGCATTAGTTAATTCTGTTCTCTAGAAAGACATCACAGAACAATTTTTGCCAGAAACATGGTAATTTCCCTTAGTGATATTGGCGGTTCTTTACTCTCATTTTTGTTTCCTTTCATGTAGAACCATAGGAAGACACAGAACAATAATACCACCTTTCTGCTTGAGACCTCAGCACAAAGGCAGGACCAGAATATTTTTTTTAGCACCCCACTGCTTGTCACTGTATCATCTGGCTAGGCTGCTCCTCAGCTCCTCGGAGGAACTTTTGGGCTGGGCACCTTCACACCTTTCATTTCCTCACCATTGCATATGGCTAAAGGAGAATTGCAAACAGAAAGAGAATATTCCACAATCATTCTGAAGACCACCAATGGATTAACGAGTCTCTAATCTTAGCTGCAGCAAAAGGTGGCAAGTAAATAGCTCCACCTGAAGAGTAGCCCTAAACGTCTCCTGTACCTTGGTGGGTGAAATTTATCTGGTGTAAGTTTATGAAAGCACGGACTTCATTGCATCCTCTGCCTTGCACTGTGCTTGGCCAGTTGGTTCTTCTCACTCTTTGCTCCTGATAAGCAACTCGTTCTCTGTTAGATTACCTTAGGAGATACCGATGTCTCTGGTGTTCCCGAACCTTCATCCTTCTGGCTGATAAACACACATGTAATCTCAGATGTATTTTGATTCATTGCAGAAGTGAAAGTAACTGCCGTCATAAGAAGAACTGTAAAACAGAAATAGAAAACAAATGTAATCATATCTAGATCTCTGCTCAGGGATCATCATTTTAGTAAAAATAAAATACAGCAAAACTGTAGAAAGATTACATTTAAAAATAAACACAAAAAGAATATGCAGATATATCGTGCATTTGCAAACTCTGCATTTGTGAACTGAAGCTGAAGCTGAGTGGCAGCACTATTCAGAGGACCTTTCAAAAGCACAGATATATCACACTTTAGAAGTATGTCCCAAAATATTGCAGAAGATGCCTAAAGACAAAAGCCACAATGTGTTATGGAGGCTCCTTTAGAAACCACATTACAAAACACAGGCTCCCTCCTGCAGCTCACTTCTGCATTAGTGTCTCTGAAAGGTCCCTGCAGCACCAAACCCTGCAGCCACAAGCCAGCATTTCCCCATTGTGAGCTGGAGGATCATAACGCACCATCCCTCCCACTGGCACTAAGGAGATGTCCAGGTCAGAAACACCCCCTCAAGCACTTCTCACTCCTGCTTAGAAATAAAGTCCTCCAACTTTCAATGGCAAAATAAAATCCTCCAACTTGCCTTTAGAGCCCACACTCAGCTCATTCGAGGACTCAGGATGTAGTGTTCCCTTTCCCTTCCCTCCAGGACAGGCTGTATTTGATCTGAAATCCCAGACACTCTCCTGAGCCTTCCTGGCATGGATCTGTGCACCCCAGCAACTCTGAAGTGAGGTCCAGGTTAGATGCTTCTTCCCTTGAGCTGCCATTCACAGCCTTGTACTCTTTCCCCTCCAGGAAGCAAACAAGGCAGCAATTCCCACTGTTTTGAGAAAAGCAAATGCAGACAGTAGAGGGCAAGGAAGAGTAAGGCCATGGCTTTCTCCTGCCTCTCCTCCCTCCATACCTCCCTGGCTCTGTCACACCCCAGGAGCCTATACAGCCAGGGCAGCCCACCTGCCAGCTCTAAGCCCTGGCAGGAGTAGCAAATGCCATTTCTCCTTATGCATAAGGAGCAGTGTGGGAAGGCTTCTGGTGCCTCAAAGGCATCATCTCTCTGGAATTCTTCATAGGAGCCTCTCTGCAGGGACTGCAGCTTAAAACACCACCTTTTAGCCTTAAAGAAGCTATATAGTAACCATGCCCACACCATTGCATGTAAATAAGAAAAACAGAAGTAAGACTTCACAGCGGGCAGGGTGAAATGTGTCTGATTTCCATTAAGTCCCTAAAGCCAGACCTCAACAGTACAAATAAGCACTGAATCATAGAATAACACCTCTCCTGGCGACCTGGTTTTTTTTCTTTCCTTTTTTTTTTTCTTTTCTTCTTTTTTTTCCTCAGCTCCTGAGATGGTTGGACATAAAGCAAGGTGCAGAGTTGAAAGAAGGAAAAATGGTAAAAATATCAGGAATCGCTTGAAGGATGCTTCTGCAGGTAATGGAAAGAGCAAAACTGGAAGAAGGAAGAAATGAGTAAGAATTGCTGCCATCTCCTCTTTGACATTTGTGCCTTCTGGAGCTGCCTGAGCCCTAAGCTGGCAACACTTTGACAACCCTTCTCAGTCCTCTTGGCAAATGTGGATTAAGACTGAGTCCTCATTCAGGCACCTACCATACACTTCACTTTGAGTGCCACCTTTCCACAGTATACATAGGCAATGGTCCGTTTTGCAGACCTCTGAGGAAGATCCTGTCCATCTGTCTGTGATCCCTAAGAAAGGTGAATATGACTTCTTTGTGGATACATGTATCTCCCTCCATTGGCTATAAAGATAATGTTGGCACTTCTTGAGAGAGTGAGTGCCAGAGGGCAGCTGAAAGACAGGTGTGCATTGGGTTATCTATACCAAGCATGCTGAATTCCTCCCCATCGATGCAGCTCAGGTTTCCAGCCCTCCCACTAGCCTTTCACCAAGTCCTTCTCTGCTCAGCTTTCTCTCCTTCTGTTTGTTTGTTGGTCACTTTACCTTTCACCCTTTCAAACCAGACACCATCTGACCAGCTGTGCTGGTTTTGGCTGAGATGGAGTTAATCTTCACAGTAGCTAGTACAGGGCTGTGTTTTGGCTTTCTGCTGAAAACAGTGTTGATAACACAGGGATGTTTTAGTTACAGCTGAGCAAGTGCTTACACAGAGCCAAGGCCTTTTCTGCTTCTCACCCCACCCCACCAGCGAGTGGGCTGGGGGTGCACAAGAAGCTGGGAGGGGACACAGCTGGGACAGCTGACCCCAACTGACCAAAGGGATATTCCATACCATATGACATCATGCTCAGCATATAAAGCTGGGGAAAGAAGAAGGAAGCAGGGACGTTTTGAGTGATGACATTTGTCTTCCCAAGTAACTGTTACACGTGATGGAGCCCTGCTTTCCTGGAGATGGCTGAACACCTGTCTGCCGAAGGCAAGGAGTGAATGAATTCCTTGTTTTGCTTTGCTGGCTTGCATGACTTTTGATTTACTTATTAAACTGTCTTTATCTCAACCTACGAGTTTTTTCAGTTTTACCCTTCCGATTCTCTCCCCCATCCCACCAGAGGGGTGTGAGCGAGCGGCTGCGTGGGGCTTAGTTGCTGGCTGGGGTTAAACCACAATACCAGTCCACAGCCAGGGGCTTAGCTGATGGAAACCCACCTATGTCCACTGATTTCCAAGATGTACCAGCTGAAAATACCTGAAAATATGACCTCAGAAATTCAGCTTATTTGGCCTGTTGAGCATTCCCTTGCTTCACCTCTCTGATCTGCAAATAGTTTTACCTTCTGATTGTACAAGCTGGGCTAATTTATCCTTGGTATTACTCGCTTTGCTCACATTGCCTTGTTGGCAAGATACCTAACGCTGCAGTAGGAAAGGGAAAGATGTATTTAAACACCAACAGGGAAAAGATTTGCAGCTAAAAGTTAGGCAGCAGCAGACAGATGTAGCAACCAGACTGTGAGCGAGACATGCAAACAAGGTGTCTGATGAACTGGAACTGCATCTGTAAAGGACAGTATGTGGGAGTGTATGCTGGAAGAGGGAGCAGTGAGCTTCCCGACTCCCTCACGTATAAAAGAAAACAGGAGTCCTTGTCCTGTTAACAGCTAAAGCTTGTCACTGCTGTCCTCTACCTTTAGTCCTGTGAAATCCGGGAAGATTTTTAGGGTAAGGAAGGATATTTTGAATCTGAGATGATTCCAGCTGCTTTACAGTGAGAAAAAATGAGTAATGTGATAGTCAGAAGTATTTACGCGACATGGAGTGGCCTAAACTTGTGTAGGTCTTAAGGAAATATGTTACATTGACAAAACAGAAAATGAAAGCATGAATGAGCCTTTCAGAAGAAGTGGAATCAATAAAAGAAATACTGGGGAAATGGTAGTGCTCTGATTCACCATCCTGATCTTTAAGCTTCTAGCTGGCCTGTTCAGGGGCTGCTGTTATGGTCTGCCCGTCAGTCATCCTCCCAAAAGCCCAAAGTAAGAACTGCAGAGACTGAAAGTACTGGGTAAGGAATATCAGATATGTGGCATGCATAATCATATTGTTTACTGCCAAGCTGTAGTTAAGCTGCAATGGAAATAAATTTCTGCTTCTGAACAATGTTTGTTTATGCCCACTTTCCATCTTCATTATCTTTTTATAGGTTATACAAAAATAAATGCAGTAGGAGAAATCTTGTTCTCACTGGAGTCAGAGAAACCTCTAGTTGCCATAAACTGAGTCAGGATTTCATCAAGATGTGTAGGCACATACATGGGGAAATGCCTGTACAAGTCAAAAAGTAGGCTTACATGTTACGGTGCTGAGAAGAAAGGCCTGAATCTACTGGAGAGATATCAAACCAAGAGGCTATGTTTAAGCTATTTCAGCTAGCAGATGGTTCACCTAATGGAACTACTTACAAATTTTATTTTTTCAAATGGGGCATGACTAAAGCAGCCTTTGGAAAACTGGGAAAGCTGCTACAAAATATGTTGAAAGCCTGAGTTTATCAGAAAGAGACTAGCTGAGGAACTGGAGCATTGTGAAGGATGAAGAGCAAACCTTTCTCTTCATACCAAGGGATACATCTTGTGTTTGTGTTCAGCTCAGGGTGCTTAGTATTTTACAAAGCACTCAGACCTTTCCTAGATATAGAAGAACCTTCCACTCTGCTTTACAGCTCGGGAGACTTACATAAAGCAAACTATGTTTTGCTTCTTATTTGGCTTCTGACAGTTTTCTCTGGATGAGACTCTCTGGATCAACTTTCCAAAATTTTCTTCCTGATCAGGGAAGGTAGAAGGACCCTTTTTTCCAGGAAAGCTATAGTTGTCCCACAGTTATGTGCTACCAGAAACAAATCTGTAAAAGTGGTGGCATGGATGAGCTTAATATGCATGCGTTAAGTCTTAAAAAACACACCTTTGCATGTGGCTGTCTTTTTCTCAAATCATCCCCAAAGTGGTGGATCCTGACGTGAGAATTTTACTCAATATAACTATGATAAAAATCAGAGGGAGGCAGGATAGGTAGAAAGAATGAATTCCTACCTTTTACCCATATCTTATTTCTTCCCATCAAATGTAACTTTTCTCCTTCCTCATCTTTTAGCACACCTTCCTTCCTTGGTGCCGTCACCCTTTCAGCTTAAATTAACTGCTGGCTTCCAAAAAAATGCAACCTATGAGTTTATTCTCACATGACGTTGGGGTCTGAGGCGTTGCTCCATGTTGTGGAATAATAACCATGTCAGGGCAAGGTTTAACAAGTGAGGCGGGTGACAAGATGCCTCTGCTGCAGCTCACGCCAATTGTGACTAGTTGTAACGCTGGATGGGGTCAGGACCAGGCATTTATCTGGTCTTACCAGTTAATTACAACAAATATCACGTGAACTGATTTAATTGTTTACAGTCGTGTTGAAGCATGACCGAGATTTGAGATTCTAAAAAACAAGCCTATAGAGTGTGGTAGCTCTTCAGGAGGGTTTAGTGGAAGGGAACCAGGAGTCTCTTGGATCACTGAGCAGGAAAGCATCGAGAAAAGGGGACGAGGGGACACCGTGCCATTTCGGGAAGTGCTTAATTAGGCCCTGTGTACTGAGTCAAAAACTAGTAATGTGGAAGAATACTGATATTATACAGCATCCTGGAATGCTACCGTCACCTGGCCGCGTCGCCTGCCGGTACATGCAGCCCTCCGCCTGGATTATTTTTCCGCCTGGATCCGCCCCCCAGTTTTTACCACCTGCAGCCGTTCGGGCTATGGCAGGACCGGCCGCTTCTTCCCGGGGCTCTTTTCCCGGGGAGAGGAGTCTCGGTGCAGCGGGCGGGAGAGGCGCCGGCGGGGCGGCCCCGGGGGCGGGCAGGCGGCGGCCGCCAGGGGGCGCTGCCGCCGCGCGCTGCCGCCGCCGCCGCGCGCTGCCGCCGCCGCCGCGCGCTGCCGCCGCCGCCGCGCGCTGCCGCCGCCGCCGCGCGCTGCCGCCGCCGCCGCGCGCTGCCGCCGCCGCCGCCGCGCGCCGCCCGGTGCTCCTCCGGCAGCGCTGGGTACGCCCCCGGGCCTTTGAAGTGCAGGGGCATTCTCCCCACCGGTAACTAACTCGACCAGCCTGGCTCCTCTTTGCTTTCGGAGGAGCTGCCCCCCTGCCTTTTTTTTAATATTCTTAGGAAATGAAACGTGAAACAAAAAAAATCCTTGTAAATTCTTTCGTACATTAATTAAACCATCGGTGACAGATAACCGATTTTTTTTTTCTTCTTTTTTCCCACCGGGTCTCCAGCAAATATTTTCTGATTTTCTATTAAAAGGCAGAAAGAAATACCGACCCTTTGTGGGAAGATCCCATGGTCATCCTTGCATGGCTCACATGACTCAGTTCCATCATTTTGAAAAAATAATTTTAAAAGTTGGCCTTTTTTTTTTTGTGCACAAGAACAACTCATGCATATACAGTAAAAAGTTCTTACTCAGCAGAACATCTTCAAATAGGTTGTGCCCTGATTTATTATAGTGGTCTCAAAAGTGTTTCTTTTGCAGAGATATTAAACCAAAACTTGTTGTGAGTAACCGTTTCTAATTCACCCAATGCAGGTGCCAGCAGAGAGTTCTGCTGCCAGCTAACTTATTCACTTTATGTCAGCTTCTGTAGTAAAACTACACTCCCTCTGCCTAAGAATTTTGCTTCCCTGGTCCTTCCAAATTTAATCTATGCCTGAACATATAAGAGATCTCCTTTCAACGCATGAGAAAAAGAAGCATTTTGCTCAATCTGCCTCAGGAACATCACTGCCAAGACCCACCTACTCCAACCCAGTTTGCCATGTGCAGCAGGGAAGACTCTGTCCACAAACCAATCTTCTATATTTTTCATTTTCCTCATCTTTTCCTCAACCTCCATTTTCAGGTCCCAGATGAAAACAGCTGCAAGGAGTTTATTCTTTCACATTTTTTTGTATATCTAATGACTTGGCCATCATTTCTAAGAATTTGTTCTCTGTCTTGTATTGTCTTAACATATTTTGTTACAGATTTCAGCAAACTTCAACTTTTGGATAAAATTATGCTTTCAGTGTTAGTACCTTTCTTTTTAGAGGAGGACAGTCAGCAGCTCTGCCTATGGCTCATTGCAGCCAGCTTATAACTTAGGTAGAGATTTTAAGACAGAATCATTGAGATGGCTGAAGGTTTCAAATCAGGAATCACACTGGGAATATATTTTACACTCCTCTGTCTGAGAATCAAAGAAAACCTTCTCCAACAGAACAGGTGGCTGGGAGTCAGCAGAGCTACTCATGCTTTTTTACTGGTTCCTTACAGATACATTTGCTAAAGTGCCTTATGTAGTAAAAATAAGCTAATGATGCCACAAGGTGCAAGCACATGCTTCACACGGTACTATTACATATCCAACTGCACTCGCTACTTTTGCCATTGACTTTTTTTGCAGACTGATAGCCAGACCATGCTCTGTGATTCATATTGTGATTTCAGCATTCATTTAATACAGGATGAATAACAATCCAGTTTGACTTATTTGTATATTTCTATAATTTTTCAGATTTCTAATCATATACCTGAGTACATGAGACTTGCTGTTCCTTTGGGAATAATTGCTGTTAATGAGGAATTGATTGTGTATGTTTATGGGCAGTCCAACCCCTTTAGCTGTTGCAGGCTTCTTTGCTAAATACAAACTGTCCGAAGTACCATGTTGCTTGTTGCTTCTTAATTTATAGATTTGCTTTGAAATCACATTTTTGAGTTCTCAGTCTATGCCAGTAACTCATGGTTTTTATCCGGGAAAAAAAAAAATCTCCTTAGCATGAAGCAAATGCTGAAGGCTGAAGCAAGCAAGATGTTTAGCTTCTTTTTGTCTCTCTGTCCCGCCTCTGCTCATTTTGTTTACCTAGGCTCAGGTGAGGAAGGACAGCAGAGTTGTACTTAAACCCTTATTTGCCTTTCCTTTCACTAAGATAACTTTCCATCTACCTTCCCTGTGGGTCCGAGATAAAGGCACTGCTCAAACAGCTGAACTGCTTTTCTTCTTATTATTAATTTTGTCTGCTTTGCATGGGACCAGCTGAATGAATGATGACAACCCTTCCACAGGTCCCCTGGACTGTGATCCCACAGTGACTCTCTGCTCGGGTTGGTGCCCACAGGGAGCTCAAAAGCCCCAGCTGCTCTACCCACAGTTTGTGCCATTCCAGCCACTTGTGATCCTGTTTACAAAGAATGACTGGGACTGCTGAGGACACCCCTTTTTTGGGAAGTGGTTGAAAAGTGGCTGAAAAGGCAGTGAACCTCAGCTACCATGGCAACCTCCCTTTCTGAGGAAGAGCCTACATTGTGGCTGGTTCTTCTTCTGCTTCTTGCCCACATCTTCCGTCCTCTCAGGGGAGCTTCTTCTTGGCTCCCACATTGCCCAGACCTTTCCACCCCACTAAGTATAGTGAACAATGGTATCCTGGGCTGCATTAGTAGTATTGCATCTCTCCTATGAGAAAAGGCTGGCAGAGATGGGACAGTTCAGCCTGGAGAAGAGAAGGCTTAGGGAGATCTCGTCAATGTGTATAAATACCTGAAGGGAGGGTGCAAAGAGGATGGAGCCAGGCCCTCTTCAGTGGTGCTCAGTGACAGGACCAGAGGCAATGGGCAAACTTTTTCACCATCTGGATGACTGAGCACTGGCACAGGTTGCCCAGAATGGTGGTGGCCTCCATTGTTGGAGATATTCAAAAGCCATCTGGACAAGGTCCTGGGTAGGACCAGGGCTCTAGGTGGCTCCGCTTGAGCAAGGAGGTTGGACCAGATGGCTTCCAGAGGTCTCTGTCTACCTCAATCCCTCTGTGATTCTGTGAACAAAGGGATAATTCTGTGGGCAAAGGAGTGCTGCTGTGATGCCACCACAGAAGTCTCTCACTAATCAGAACATGGCATTAGGCTGTCTTTGTTCTTGATTGTCCTCTAGAGGATGTTTGCTCATGGGAATGGCATGTTTGTGCCATTAAAAAGCTGGATAGACAACGCTGAAGCAAAGCAAACAGATACGTGTCATCTAATGACATTAGTAAGTTTGCTTTAACTCCTGTTTTTTTTAACTGCTCTGTGTTTAAGTACTCCAGTCTCTTTACCTGACACACTCTAGCACTTCTATGACACTAGTGGAATTACTAACTCCTTGCAAGCAAGGGCTACTTTATTTAAGTACCTAAAGGTAAAGGTACGAGATTCCTGGCACCTCATCAACAAGGAGAAAAGGATCTGCCCGAAAAAGAAATGAAAACAGAAGATGGCAGATAATGAAATGACGCTACTTGTCATCTTAGTAGTGCAAAACTTCCCTTTTAAATTAAAGAAACAGTTTCCACAACTGACTATAGTATATTGTTCTTCCTTTCCTGGAAAAGGGGGTGAGGAGGGTACACAGAAGGCCTGAATTATGTATGGGGGAAGGATGGGCAGAAAGAAGGATGGTGGAGAGAATGGCTTTGCTACAAAATATGAAAAGATCAAAAATGAATCCAGGGTATTGGATAAAAATGGTCATTGGAATTTGGTACCAAATTTGGTAAAAATGAACACAAAATAAATACTAGTTGTTCTTATTTGTATCATGATGAAGTTAGGGTTAAAAAACTTTTGCAATTCCCAAGCAGTTGTACAAATGCAAAATCCAACATACTCCTTAAAGAGCATGTTGTAACAATAAAACATTTTTCAAACCAGCCCTTGTATGTCACCCATTAGAAATCTTATCTACACAGTTAAGCCTAGACTACAAAGAAGGGAGTAAATAAATGTCTTACTTTTACAACAATAACAGAGCTAAATATCCAGGCGATAAGCTAGCTTTTCTGTCTGTTCACCCTGTTCAGTCTTTTCAGCAGTTTTTAAGGAAACACCTTAGAAAAATTAGGGAGCTGTTCTTTCCTTTGGATGAAAAATAGGCACATCCAGCTACCTGTCTAGCTTTGTTATCATCTTAACTTCTCATGAAATACAGAGGAGAAAATAAGAGTCTATCCTTCAAACACACCAGCAATTTTTAAGGCATTATCTGTGTTTGAAGGGTTACCGATTCCTTAAGGAAGCATTTTGTATCATGTTTCAGTTTAGAGTCTTATAGCATCTTCTTAAATGTATTTCTATTAACACCAATAGGGTTAAGCTATATGGGAAATAAGGTTTTCCTGCCCATTTGAGAAATGCTGCTGTTTGTTGGCTGTAGACTGATTTTTTTGTCCCTATTTTCCTTTTAGAAGTGTGTGATCACTGGATAAAACTGTCTTTGTGCTTTTCTAGTGTTACTATAAAAAACTGAAATTGCTTTCTGCCTTCATCTGTCACCCAATCCTGCTCTTCCACAGTTTTTCTTCGTCTTACTCTCCAGTGTAATTCTCACTGCTCTTTGCTGGATTTCTTCACTCCTGCCTTTCACAGTAAACATCTCCATGAAGATTTTCAGAACACTTAACTCAACCCAATGACCTAAAACAACTTCTCAGCTAACAGTGCAGAATCTTAAACCTGGGTGAGTTTATGCATTGAAGTTCAGCTCTTTTGAAAGATACATTTTCCAAAACCCATGAACAAGAGGTGCTTTAGGCTAGGTTATTTTGGGATCATTACAGGAAGGGGTCTTGAAGGGGGTGCTGCAGAAGGACAGGACGCCCACAGTTCCGCTCCGCTGACAAACCTGCTGCCGCTGGGCAGTCACAGCAGCACGCACCCACGCACCGCTGGGAGACGTGGGGGTGGCCCTGGCAGTTGGGCTGTCCTCTGGGCATCTTTCAGCTTCTCAGTAGCTTGAAATACAGGTAACCTGAGGAATTTTCTGGAGAAAAGGGGAGGAAAGCAAATGGGGCCAAACTTCA
This sequence comes from Phalacrocorax carbo, assembly GCF_963921805.1. NCBI lineage: Eukaryota > Metazoa > Chordata > Aves > Suliformes > Phalacrocoracidae > Phalacrocorax > Phalacrocorax carbo. The sequence continues at coordinate 195,086,178 of NC_087513.1, read as the reverse complement.
AAAGAAATTAAACGCCTGTAGTTTTCAGTTGCATATACTTCCATTGGAAAATAACCCTTTTCCTGCACAATCGTTTCACCTTCAGGAATCTTCACTTCAGAATTGATATCTTATCTTCTGATCCATGGTGATGGATGACTATGAAAGTATGTTCTGCTAGGCACGACTGTTTCCCCAAGTAAGCAGACCATGTACTGGCCTTATCCAGCATTCACAGCCAGCTTGCACCCAGGTTTTTTGCATGTTTTGGGAAAGAGACTGTAGTCAGGATCAAACTTGATTCCCCCTGGGGTGCTCATTGATTTCACCTTTCTGCCAGCAGCAGGGCTCAGCGCCTGAACTTGCTCTGGAATGTTTGTCAGCTGCTTTGTCAGAGAGAAACTGGTGTATTGCTGGGACATGGACAGATCCTGCATAAGGCTGAGCTCCAAGCATTTCTGAGGTTCCCTTTAAAAAGAAGTGTGCTGGCCCATCTCATATTTTCCTGGGTCTCCACCACAGGAATGTAACGGACACCTGTATGTTCTGTGAGGGGTTTTTCAACAGTATTGCCCTATAGTTTTTGTGCAATCAGACACATGACAATCTAAGCTAGAGCTTGTTAGGGCCTGAGTTTGCAGTCCTTGTTCATGTAAAACTTCCATTCATTTGCCAGCAATGGGGACATCTCAATCAGCATCCCACAGCTTCATTTCTCTCAGGTGCCCTGAAACTGCGGGTAACCCCATGAACAGCTCTTAGTAAAAGAGGGTGCAACAAAAATAAAGGGAGCAAGAGTGGCTGTTAATGGAAGACTTCCCCTGGTGAGAAAGGTCAACAAAAGTCTGCGTTCATCACAAAATTCTCCAATTTGTAAAACACGAAACTATACTACTGCCGCAGTTCCCAGGCCCCATGAACCCTCCCACCTCATCCACTATGGCAAGACTAAATGTACGCTAGATAATGTTCTCTTTAACCGCAAGCTCTTGCTTAGGATGACCAGAAAAAGTTAAGAAGATGGGGAACCAGAACGGTGCTTTTAATGTGTATAGCTGTATTTATATATATAGTGTATTTTATATATTGTTTTCTAAAGTTCTTGGGATTACATTCCTTGTTGCTGGGGAGCATTTATTTCCAGCAAATAACACAGGCAAGATGCTTTTTCTTTCCTGCAACTTTCTTCTGTAATTTAAAGACAGACCTGGTGCCTTAAGTCTACAGATATTGTGGACATTCTCCTGTAGGTGTTATTACAGTTTAGCTTTTCTTTGCTGGTTAAGCGTGGCAGTTTCTGATGATTCTGGTTCATCATATGGATATCGTCTGTGCATCTGCACAACTTATTACTAGGTCTTATCTCTAGACAACAGATAGATTTTCAAAGGCAACACACGCATGTTTAAGAAATTACATGTAATTCATTAAACACTTCATGTTTTTTACTTCGAAATTGCTTTTGAAGAGCGATCTGCTAGACAGAGATGTATGGAGCTAGCAGTTCTCGGGATTTCTGCTGTCAACTATGCATCCTTCAATGCTGTCATCTGATCCTTCAAATACTAGCTGGTTTGTATGTCCAAAAGCATTTGCTTTTTTTCCCCTCTATCAGCTGGCCTTAGAAGAAGTAACACTGCCTCCCTTTATATCTCGCCTTGACTAAATAATATCTCAACAGAAAGAACACCAGCCCTCCTGAAGGATAATCACACCTTGGGGCTCCCCTACCTTTTGCTCTCTCTCTGAAGAACTGTGTTGCAGCCATGCTGAAGTCTACCCCTTGCAGGGGCCTTTGGGCACTGTCACATCCCAGATGCTAATCATTTTTATTTACTTTGTTATGCAGCCTGCAAGACCAGCAAGGCTCAGCCAAGAATAAAATGCAGAAATCCCTCTTTGACAGGGCTTGCTTAGTAGTAGTATCAGCAGTCATGCAAAGCAGTAGATCATAAAATACTCATTTTCATTTTTACTCCACCTTTTCTTCAAATAGCTCACGTAGACTTTCAACCATGAATGAATAATATCTAACAATTGCTCTTTGAAGTAAATATTATTATCCCTGTATACGCAGCTGAAAATGGACTGCAGATTGTTAAATAACATTCCCAGGCATGCATCAGAACTGCGTGAATCAGGTAAAAACACACTCTCTTTCTGCTTCAGTCACGGATTTTGAATCAGCAAGATCATGTTTGATAGGAGCAAGCCATTTATTTTAGAGCTAGAGAAAAATAGTTACAGGCATTTGATATGGAAGCAAATGCTATTTCCTTTTCTTTTAACAGTTAACTGTTGGGATGATTTTCAGTAGAGGAAATCAAGCTTTAAAATCCAAACCTCTTCACTCTAACAAAACAAAGACACTTTCTAGATATTAATATCATGCCTTCTTCTATTTACAGCATTGAACAACAACAATAAAGTCTCATATGATACAGATGCATTGTTATATTTCACTCTACTAAGCTACCTGATTCACAGATTATTTACCTAGGAAATTGCAGATAGATTGTTTAAAGTGATCAGGTCAAGGTAGCATTAACATCAGGAAAAGGAAAATAAAAAATCAGTATATTTAAATACTTCTTGCCTTGAGCATGAAATATATCAGGTGCAGTGAGAACAAAAGCCAGGCTGGGCTGGGAGAGACTAGGGTGACGGGAGGGAGAAAAGCATCCCCAGAAGAGAGAAGAAAGGTAGGACAGAAAATAAATGATGTGGGAGAAAATGAATGGATGAGAAGTCAAAAGAGAAAGAAAGGGAAGATGTGAAGGGATGCAGTGAGAGACTGGGAAATGGAGAGGAAAGGGTCCAAGAAGTGGCATGAGGAGACCTTACCTGCTAGCTGAAACAGGCTTCCAGCGAGATGGCCATGGGGCCAGCCCGCTACCATGGCTGGTGATGCCCTGCAGTCCTCTGGCCCGGCAAGTGAAACCGAATCATGCAGGTGGTTGTCTTAAGGGTGCGCGTCACTGCCCACAATGAAACCACTTCTTCAAAAGCGAGGGCCCGAGACCTGAGCCTGAAGGAAATGGCTGTGGGACGGGGAGAAGAGGGGCCTCTCTGGAGGCTGGGGAGCGTCTTCCTTCTGTCGGAGGATGCCTCCACCAGGCTGAGCAGCTGCCTCTGCTCCGGCTGCTCAGTCCTCGCCTAGTTCTTTAGCCCTTTGCTCACACTTCTACAAAAATATACTTTCTCGGGTAAATTCGGTGCAGCTGACTTTTTGCTGTCTCACCTCAATTCTTATTTTTGAAGCAGTTATAGTTTCTGCTTTCACTCACTGGCAGTCTGCATATTTTTCTCGGTATTGATGAGGGGAAGAACAAGTGCTGCTGCCAAGCTAAAGAGCTCAAAAAAAAAAAATCCAAATGAAGTTTGCGTGACACCATGGGAATACCCGGCTGCATCTGCTGTCGCGGGCCGAGGGAGGTTTCCTGCGCTGGAAGAGTGCTTGGTCTGCTGGTGCCAGAGGACCTGCTGCAGTCACCTCCGAGAGCCCAGGGGGCTGCCACCCAGACGGGGAGCGGGCTTGCGGTGCGGGGCTGTGTTTACACCAGGGGGAACAGGGAACTAGTGCTGTCCGCAGGAAGGTTCAAAACGAGCTACAGCTGCTCTGAAGTCGTTTTGCAGATGACTTGTCTAGGGGATAAAAATAAAGGCCTCCAGGCTTGCCCTCAGAGGTGCGCCTCTAGGGACACAGTCCCCCTATCCTCAGTCTGTCCCTGCTCGCCGCCTCTCTCAGAGCGTAGCACTCTAGGGCCTGCCTCTTCATTGCCTCCTGGTCGCTGGTGTGTAAAGGGTAGAACTAGTCTGGCACCCAGTGAGGCCCCCTGGTTTGTACCAGGACAGGACATCGCAGAGAGGCAGGCAGATCTCCCTGGCTTCCACAGCCATGAGTCGCAGCCCCCGGGCAGAAAGTGGATCCAGTTCCAAGGGATTAGCTGGAGTACCTCCCCCAGGATCTTTTTTTTATTCATTATTCATTCAGCTGTTCTATTCTATAAATAAAATTATATATTATTATATTATTCATTCAGTTGATATATTTTGCTTGCTAGGGACTAAGCATCCATTCTGCAATTGTACAAAACCTGGATGAAAAGAATCCCTAAGCAAATAAATTCCATGTCAGTAAGGTGTTCTCAGAGACCTGCCAGAGATGACATCTAGATTTTTAATTTTTTTTTTAATTGATAATTGCTAAACAGCTTCTTTTGCATTAGGGAAGATTTAATAAAAATGTAGATGGACCAGTACTATCAAAGGTAAAAACAGCCACAGAAAATGTCCCAAAAGTAATTACAGGGGCAATGGGGGACATGGCATTGAGGACAGCATTGTTAGCAAAGATGAGCGCATGATCTCTCACAAGACTGCCTCAGGAATACAGACTGAGGCAACGGCATTGTACTCTGGTGCTGAAGACAAATTTGTATATGTGATGCAGTGCAAAGGATGGAGCTGAAAACATATGAAAACTAGGGAGGCATATATTTGCAATGATGCAAAAACCAGGAAAGGAAGTGTAGGATTCCACAAGCCTTAGAGGAATCATTGCCTTGCTGGCAACAAGCTTTCTTGGCCAGGAGGTAGCCTTTTTTTAACACAGCCCTCACTGGTACACAGTCCCAGCATGTATGAGGTGGAAGACACCCCTGGAGATCACCTCGTCCAGCCCGGTGCTCAAAGCACAATCAGCTAGCACAGGTTGCCCCAGAGCACATCCAATGAGCTTTTAAATACCTCCAAGGATGGAGAGCCTACAACTTCTCCAGGCAATCTATTCAGTGCTCAACCACCCTCACAGTAAAAAAGCGCTTCCTCATGTTCAGAGGGAACCTCCCATGTTTCAGTTTGTGCCCATTGCTTCTGGTCCTGTAACTGGGTACAACAGAAAGGAGTCTGGCTCCCCCATCAGATGTTTATACACATTGATAAGATCCCCCCAAGCTGCCTCTTCTCCAGGCTGAACAGTCCCAGCCCTTTCACCCCTCCTCTTATGTCAGATACCCCAACCCCTTATCATCTTCATGGCTCTTCACTGGAGTCACTCCAGTTAGTCCATGCCTTTCATGTTAATTTCTTGTACCCCTTTCAACACCACACCTACATACAAGTCTTGCCCTCAGAAAACAGGGTGCAGACAGTCTGTGCTTCTGTTCTGAAACTACCAGAAATCTACCCCAGTCTCCTACTGCTCATGGGCAGTCAGGTGGCATGGCAATGACCTGTCCGAACGCTTTAATTTATACTAAAAAAGTGGATGTTTGCCCTTTGATTTAAAATTGGCAAGCAGGCAACGTGCTTTGTTTTCTCTTTCACCTGATGCATTCAGCTCTGAAAGCTGCTGGGATTTCATTGAAGATATTTTGTCTTTTTGCAGTTCAGACAAGGAAATACTAATCACTTTCTTAATCATATATATGAGAACCTGTTGCTGGCAATTCAGCTGATTTGGTATCAGAAGTCTTAATGTACATGTGATATTTTCAGCTTAAAAGCTTTTGTGAAAGGTGCCATCAGCTAGGACAGTTAATATCGACTGGATGAACCCAAGATAAATTTATAAAAGCTGGCATATTAATTTATTCCTAAAGACGGTGGACTGGGGGTGGAAGGGGTTTAACAAACATGTCATACACATGTATATGACGGTAAAGCATTCTTCTGAGTGAGTAGGGTTTTTTCCGTCATGGGAGAGTGGTTTCTGTTACCAAGGATTTTATCCAAGATATGTCACATCATGCAAGGCCTTCACTGCAACAGTTAGATAAAGCCAGTGGGAGTAGCCAAATGGTAAGAAATTCTCTAGCTAAACCATATGATTGGATTATCAGCACAATGAAACTAGACTTACATTTTAGTGCTTGTGCCTATGGGTACAGTTCCCCCCAGTACGTAGTTGTTGGCAGGAGCACTTCAGGGTCAACTCCTGACTTGCTACTTGATTTGAATTAAAAACTTCACCAAGTTGGAATTAATTTCTTTCTGCATGTGAATGGGAGCCTGGTTAGGAGCAACATTTCATTTCTTCCAGATACTGTTAGTAAAGACAACTGCCTAGTTAGGTACTCATGGGTATTGCCACAGCAGGTTGGTCCATTCAATCCAATATCCTGACTGACATACTAGTCATCCTCAAACACTTCAAAGGAAGATTTAAAAAACCCTAATTTTGTGGAATAATCTCCCCCAGAGTGGCAATTTCCCTTAGACTTCAGAGAACAGTTGGTGTATATCCTGAATGATCAGGCTTTATTACTCTTCCTCCAAAAAATAAATGAAAAATGCTAAATTCTTGTCTAATATGACTGTGGACCCTGATCATGTTTATATTTTTGTAAATCTTGCTTTTTTTTCCCTTAATGATATACTATAATGATAGACTTTAAAGGCTAAACTCAGATTATGTGAAAACTTTTTTTAGAAGTATTTCCTTTGATCTGTTTCAATAATATTAAGCAAGGCCAGTTTTGTAAGTAGAGATAATATCTCTTAATAGACCAACTGGTACTGTTAAAAAACCCGTGTTCAGGCATTACTTTTTCCAACTACTTGGTTGGTTTAATAAGATTCCTACCTACAAAGCTCATCTTGCCTATGCTTTAAAAAAAATCACAGTTACAATAACTCTATCCCTCAAAAAGTATTGTTATTTATTCTCATTATCCGATGCCAGCCTGCACTTCAGGATCTGTTTCCACATGATTTACTAAACATGTTAATTTTGGGTCAACACAAAGAGAAACTGTCACTCTCAATAACAGACATGGCTTTCTCAACACTGGTTCAAATGTTAGGGGACAGTTGGCACTTGCGACCTGATTTGGCTGGAGAAAAGAGCTCTTGGCAGGGCTCTCCTTCTCAAAGATTTCCTTCCCCCTCGTTATTTTTCATATCATAATGTTTGGTTCTGCCTTTCTGTCAGAGGTCATACAAACTCTGTCACTTGGCTATAGCTGCATGCTGGCATACAGGAGTATTTCCCCATTTCTGAGTCAAAAAGCGCACCACAGTTATGACTTGACTACAAAGTGGGACGAGACCCAGGGGCATCTATCTGCTTTGCCTTCTTCTTGCTCTCTGGATCTCCTGCAAAGTAAATCTGGGTATGTGCCCAGGAGAGGAACGGTAGAGTTGTCCATACAGGTGCCAGCTTCAATTAACAGGGGACCTAGTTTTGCGAAAAAAAAAATGATAACACTATCAATCACTACTCTGCAGGCATGCCCAGTAAATCTCTGTGCACTGCACGAGGCAGTGGAGCAAGTTCAAGCAGAGAGCAAATGGCTGGCAGGACTCCTCAGCGCTCTGGCTGACCAGCAGGAACAGGCAATAAAATAAAATTCTGGAGATGAACATGTTTATGATTAATGAAAAATCGTCAGGCTCCCATACGGACACGCTATAGCTGCAGGTCAGCCTTCAGGCCATGTCGTTATATACAGTTAACAGATCTGAAGAAACAGGATAGGTGAGTGTGCCAGAGCCACAAAAAGCTCTTGCCATCTTGAGCCTCTTCCCATTATTGGCTCGCTCTCCTGGCCAAGAGAATGTAGAAAAGATGAGGGATGCTTCCAAGTTGATTTGTTGCTCAGTGGCTCAGGTACAGCACTTACACTGACTTTGGTGGGGGAGAACCCAAATGCCCTTGGCACTGTTCTGCACGTCTTACTGCTATCTGGGCACTCTGGCTGGCAGGATCACGTGCTACTGCCCAGCCCGTTATCTCAGCTCTTCCCACATCGAATGCAAATGTTTTCAACCCGAGCTACAGCATGCAGACAGAAAAAATGTGGGTCGTGTATACACAAGCCTATTTCTGTCCTTGCTCCTAACCTCACTGTGTATATGTAATATTAGACATATGCATGGATCAGCAAAAGAGCTGTGGGAAAAGCAGATTCACAAGGCTGACAACACAGCGTTAGAATACACTTCAGCGATGGGAGTGGCTACACAACTTAAGTCTTTGCTTGGAAGAATTCATTTCGTGTTCAACCAGTTTACCCAGAAAAGGTATTACCCTATGTGTATCATGGAATCTCTGAAGGAAGTGTGACCCATGGGCACCTGAGTGCAGCTGCAACAGCTCACAGGGCAAGGAAGCCCTTGGTTTCACTCCACAGTGCTGTAACACTAATGCCAGGGGCAGTGCAGCTAAGCAGCGCTGCAGGCACCTCAGCTAAAGCAGCCAGGACTGCCTCTGATCCATGTGCTAAAGCAAACCCATTCTGGTTGCCTGAGAAGGTGCAAGTTGGGACTCAAAGATTTCCCATGGTTGAGGCATTTATGAGGACTCTCTTCCCTGTGGAATCTGCTGTGGTTTGCCTGAGCTCTTACCCAGAGATCTTAATGGACAAACCAACAGGGTTCTTCCACCCTTTTGCCTACTTTTCTAAACTTGCAGGAACACAAAAGCTGTGAGCTCTTTGCCATACACTTGAAAGGAAGCAAAATGCTGAATTTTTTTTTGGGAATGACAGAGATGATACCCTAATCTTCTTTTCCTGGGATACCAGGCTAGAACCGGAGCCCAGACTTTCATAGCCTTGCCCTTCTCTAGTTTTCTGTGCAATGTTTTTTTGGAAAGCAACCATCTTTTTTTACTTAGCTGGTTCATAAGCTTGGAAAGGTACACTTCTTACTGCAAAAATGTTGATCTTTGAGATTTCAGCTTAAGGCACGTTTACTTCTTGAAGCCTTTGAAGACTTTACCTGAGGAAAAAAAAGACTTTGATTTATTCCAATGCAACATTTAAAAACTCACTATTTTTTAAAATTTCTTTTTGCACAAACTGTCAAAACGTCTTGGGGGCAGGCCCTGATTTTCTTTTAGTTTTTAGGAAGAGAGAAGACTACGACAGACAAAAAGGAATCTTAATGCTACAGTACATGTTTTTCTTACCAAAATAATGTCAAGTGCACTTTAACATATTTTTTCCACTGTATTATATATATACACAGACATTATGTCAGTGATTACACTACAAGCTATGCCAACAATTTTCCGGAAAAGTTAAAAAAAACCAAACAGAGTATCTTTGCGAGTGAGTCGCTGAAAATTCACAGAACAAAATTCTCCTTGCTCGGGAAAACACCTCAGACATCCCGCCGAAAACAGCCAGCCCGCCCATCGACTCCTGTGGAGGGAGAGCCCCTCAGGCTGCGCTCCCGGTGTGCCATCAGGCAGGGGAAAGCGAACGTGCTTTTGCCGTGTGGTTTTCAGCAGGGGACGAGGTACATGACTCTTTTGGGGGAAATCGGTTGCGGACCTGCAGGGACTGCCGGCGCGTTGGCCTCCGCCCCGCAGAACCAGCGCGGGAGCCCAGCGGCCCCGGGCGCGGCCCCCGCCTTGTCGCGGCCCCGGGGCACGGGTGGGACGCGGGGGGTCGCCCGCACCTGCCGTTTGTCCCTCCGAAACCGCCGTTAACGCTTGCGGGCCGCCGTTCGTCGACGGGCAGGTAACGCCCGCCTGCCCGCCGGCCGGCGCGAACCCGGCCGGACAGTCGGATCGCTCCGCGCCGGCTCCCGGCCTCCCTCGCCCGCCGGACACCGCGCTCGATAGCCTAAGGCAGCGCGGCCGCGGCCCCGTCCCGGCGGGCGGCTCGGCGGGGCTCGGCCCAACCCGTCCCGGCCCGTCCCGGCGGCACTACCCAGCATGCCCCGCGCCGGCGCAGGCGCGCCCGTTGCTGCCGCTCAGGAAGAGGAAAATGGCATAAACAACCCCGAGCGCCGGGACCACTGAGGAGGCGCCGCCGCCCCCGCCGCGGGCCGCGCGGCCCCTTTAAGAGGCGCGGAGTCGCACCCCCCCCCCCCCCCCCCCAGCCCTTTCCTCCCCCTTCCGGAGCCGGAGCCCGGGGTGACGGCGGTTCCCGCGCCCCTTCCCCCTCCCCGCCCCCTCCCGCCCGCCCTCCTTCCCCATGGTGCCGACCCCGGCGGCGGCGGCGGGGCGGTTGCCATGAACAGCAGCGGCCTGCCCTGCTCGTCGTCGCCGTCGCCGGTGGTGGGGCCGCCGCCGGCGGCGGGGGTCGGCGTGGCGGGGCCGGCGGCTGGCGGGGCGGGGGCCGGCGGTGGCGGTGCCGTGAAGCTGAAGTTCTGCCGTTACTACGCCAAGGACAAGACCTGCTTCTACGGCGAGGAGTGCCAGTTCCTGCATGAGGAGCCCGGCGCCGCCCCCGCTGGCCCGGGGCCCGCCGCCCCCCTCGGCGGGCTCCCGCTCGGCATCCCCCCGCCCGCCGCCGCCGCCGGCGGGCCTGGCTACCCGCCTCACGGGGCCAGCCCGGGCCCGGCAGTGGCGGCGGCGGTGGTGGGGCCTAAGAAAGCCGAGCTGGGGGCGGGAGGCGGAGGCGGTGGCGGCGGCGGCGGCGGCGGGGGGCTGGATGGCCCGCGGCTGGCGAGTGAGTGCGGCGGGGCGGCCCGGGGATGGGGTGGGGCGGGGGTGCTGCCCGGAGGGTGGGGGGCGGTGGCGGTGTGGGCGGGAGGCGCGTTGTTCCTGCTCCCCCACACGCTGTCGGTGCTACCGGAAACAAATAACAACAGCCATAGTGGCGGTGGGGGTCCCCGGGCCGGCCTCCCCTCCCCGGCCCGCCGCCTCGCCCCCGGGGTCGGCCGGTGCTGGGCGCCGCAATGGTCCCGCGACGGGGCTGTGCCCGCCGCCCTGGGGTACGCAGCGGGACCCGCCCGTTTCTGGTGGGGAGGGAGCGGGCTCCTCCCCGGCTGGCTTTGGGGGACACCCCGGCAGCTGGCTGTCGGCCACTTCAGCGCTGGGCTCGGTGCAGGTTCGCTGGACCTCCCTGCCCAAAGCCAGGCTGGGAGGAGGGTCGTAGCAGGGAGGCAGCGCTTTCTGGAGTAGTACCCTTGGATGGGCTCCTCCAAACAACCCATGCTGCGTTTCAGCTCTTGGAAGTTTTGACTGTTCCAGCTGAAACATTACATTACAAAAAGAAAATTAGAAGTAACTATATATATATATATCTATATTATCCACCACTGCGAGCAGAAATTACTTCTGAATTTGTTTTCTAAGGCTTTATATCAGCCCCTTCTCAAATGGTGAGGGTTCAGATTGCCTGTATGCCATGCAGAGCAATATTGCTGTTGCTGCTCTGTTATGCATCTTTCTAATGTGTTAGATGAGTTAGATGATGTTTGCAGCAAACTGGTTTTTAATAACTGTTCTGTTTGTAGGTAAAGCAGCCCTGGGCATCTGGAAAAAGGTGCTCTTTCAGAAAAGATGTGCCCCTTTAAATGAATATATTAAGCTTGGTTGCATTATTGATTTCTGTCATAAACCTAGTATTTGTTTGCATTAAATGACTCAACTACTAAATGGTCACAGCCATACCTTTTCTGAAATTAAGATGCAATCTGGCTGAACATCCTGCATATAGCTATTTAGTGCTTGATGTGTATTTTGGGAACCTGCAACTGCTATTTTGCCAGGTGTGGTGAGCTTGTGCCACTGAGCAGTGTTACCTCTGTAGTTGGTAGCTTGTCAGTGTCTTACATTAACACAGCACTGTCATGTCTACCCTTCCAGGAGGAGCCTATAATATAAAATTAATTAATGCTTTCTATTAAAAGACACTGTTTTTTCAGATTTTGATCAAATTTCAGTTGTAAAAGCTGAAGTCTTTCTTGCCTTTTTTTTTCAGGTAGAAATATCTTAGAGATTTGGTAGTGATAAATCTATCTTTATTCATTTTCCGTTTGGACAGAGTTAGGCACAAAAACACTTTTTCCCTATGCAAAAGGAAATCACTAAAATGTATTAAACTGGGGGATTCAGGCTTGGGTAGAGGGTGCATAATTTGGCTTGAGAGTAGAAGCTCTGTATGGAGGCTGCTCTTGTAAGACAGAGTTCCAGAATTTGCCCAAGCCCTAAATCTAAGAAAAAAACCTCAGGATTTGTGTGCTCAGAGGCTGATACTACTGAGCAGTTAAATTATTTGGAAAACTTGCTTTTACTGAATGTGTCAGAGGTTTAAAACTATGTAGAGCTCTCTGCAGTTGTACCCATTGTGAGGAGCGACGGCACCAAGAATGGACAAAGCCACCCCGGTTTTATCAGTGACTACCTGCTGGGAAAGTCACCTCACTTGAAGTCATAGGAGGCAGAAGCTTGGACTGGAAGAAGGTCTTGTAGGAAAGGGAGACTAACTAGGAAGAAAGAGTAAGGAATGGGAGGAGAGAGAAACTAAAGTTGAAGAGCCAGGGAGTAGGGTCCGTCTCGCTTCTAAGCTCCCTTGCTTTGGTATATATTTGTGAAACAAATATGGAGAAGAGTTGCTTAAAATCTGAAGTTGATCAGTATAGGTACTGACAAGCTAATAGCTAAAATCCTTACCTTGCTGATCGTAAGTGTGTAAGTAGTGTTAACAGTATGATTTCCAAATGGACGGAATTAAAGTTTTATTTCTGTGCAGGTAGGAGGTGATATACAAAGTTGTATTAAATAACAAAGTTCTGAGGTTAAGAACATGAAATTGCCAAAAATAATTTGCCTGTACCAAAAATAATTTGCCTGTACAGTCCCTGTCTTAATTCAAAAGTATTTGGTAGTCTTCAGTTTTGTGGCCGTGGATGCCACCTTCTTTTCCTCCTTTCTCAGTGGACCCCAGCCTCATTTGTGCACAGAGCAAATAGTGCTCATTGACTAATTAACTGTGTAGTCCTATTTATTGTTAAAAGTGGGTCAGTGCCTCATTCTAACATGCGTGTTACTCTAATCCTGCTTTGAGTACAGGATTATTAATTTACTTATAGGTTTTTCTGTGGTAATCACAAAGGCTTCCCAAATACCAACTCATTTTCACAACATAGGTAATAAGAACGTTGAGTGATAAGGAGAAGGTGAACAGTGAAAATACAAGACATACTCCAGTGCAGAAGTTTTTCAATAAGAGGGTATGAAGTGGAATGAGCAGGTGACATCCTCAGAGCTGGCCAGGAGAAGTTTCTCCTACGGTGTGTGGTTAAGCTGTTCTGTGCCATAGATGATTTGGATATTAGCATCTGACAGGGATTCAAAAAGCGATCAGATATTCCTGGAAGAAAACTCTGGTCGAGATTACTAAATGCAAAAAAAAAAAATCTCTGAATCAGACTCATCTTCCCTTGTGTATAGCTGAGAGCCTGCTGGGAAATCCTGCTTTATCCTTGCCTCATGCTTATGCTTTTGTCTGCATATCCACAGTCGTCCAGCGTCAGAGATGAGGTAGTGGGCTAAACGTGGCCTTGGCTTGACTGTGTGGCTTTTTATGTTCTTGGGAAATGAGACTGACTATGCTGATGAGCTCTGCCTGTTCTCAGAAGCTAGCACTGGTGACCCCTGCTCGCAAACTACATGACATTTGGAGCACATGTGTTCAAAACACCATTCCAGCATCTTCTCCTGGAGCTGAGAGTGCTCAGCCTTCTGCGTGGTTCAGCTTCCATACGTAAGGTGGCCAGCTGACTGGCTACAAAATATGAAATGTTGTTGGTATTACCTGTCTAAGGTTTGATTAAAAAAAAAAAAAGGACATAGGGCCTCTGTGACCAAAAAAAAAAGGGGGGAAGAAAAAACGTAGGAAAAAGCTTCCTCTGGATTTGTTAGCTGCCAAAATCTGCACATGGTGCTTTTCTAATAGATGTATATCCCATGTGTCAGCCCAGTGAGCAGCAGTGGCAGCAGTACTTAACCTGGGAAGTCTGTAGAAGGAGCAGAAGTGGGGAAATGACTGTTGCTTGGCATTTAGGGGCAAAGACAGGATTGATTAGTAGGGTTTTAAGGAACAGCCCGGGGAAGGATGGGTAGGGGGCATAAGAGCATGAAAAATTTCTCCTCTTCTATCTGCTCTGTGTCATATTCCAACTTCTGTCAGAAGCAGACTGGCAGCCTGCTTTGCTGCATGCTGCTGGCTTGTTCCTAGGGCGCTGTCCCTTCATGCTGTGTGAGGGAGTGCCTAGAGAAGACTGTCATTGTAGTATTAAAATGTATCATGTCTATACATAAGTTGGAGAAGTTAAAGTTGCACAGGGAACTGCAATTGTATTTGTTAGCTTTCAGGTAGTTTAACAGATGTAATGTTCTTTTGCGTGTAGACTTCATATTATATATTAATTGAGCTGAGATATGGCTCTAAACACTAGCTAACTTCCATCAGCTTTGTGCCATAAAGTACATGATCCGTAGCACTCACTCTTTCATCTTGTCTTTGATTCCTATAAATGCGACTAAAACACAGAGGCGCTGACTGAGCTAAGGAGCTCCAGGTGCTCTCCAAACCCGGTGGTGGCAGCAACAACATCGTTCGCGGGTGGGTGCTGCTGTCCACGGAGCTGCCGGTGGAGGAGCTGGCCACGGCAGCAGTGCTGCTGCTGGTGCCCAAGATCCCCGTGCCAGAGGCTTGCTCACCCTCCCCTCGTGAGATGTTTTCATCTGGTTCTTTACCAGAAAGCCTTTCTCAAAGTCCTCCTAGGAAATCTGTGGTTGAAATGTAGGCCTGTGTTTCTGTGACGTGCCCATGATACTTCCCTGAGCGTCCTTGCTCTGTTTCTCCATAGCTTCTAAGAAAGCCTGTCTGTGAATAGACTTTGTTGCCAGCCCGTGAGAAGGTGGAAAGGGGCATCAGGGCTTGGGTTGCGTTGGGTTAGCCTAATAAAAATGTTATGGCTGTTTTCCCAGCCTGCCACCCGCATGTTATGTGGCTGGTCATAGCAGTAGCGGATAGTGGCCACCCCTGTAGCAACTCTGTATGCAGTTACTTGGTGGTTAGCTAAGTAAGCATTACAGCTTAGGTTTTGTAAAATCTGTAAATACACTAGACTTGGAGTGGAAAGACCTATACATTTGTATATTTTCTGCTTTTTAAAAGGTGTTTAAGTCTTCACCAGTCCATTAATTTTTAAACAAAATGAAGCAATGAGTATAGAAGAAATTGAAAGATAAGCTATTCAGCAAAACAGATACTAAAGGTAATCTGTTGGATTACACTTCTTAATGCAATGAAACAATGGTCAGGGTTATACTAAATATGTATTTTTCTCATCTTTGGTAGCAGCATTGCAGTAGTTACAACTTGAAATACTTAGAAACAGACAGTTATCTCAAACTTTTAAATACAGGAATAGTTGTAGTATGTCACATACCGATCACTTCCCTGGATTTGTTTCTTTCACTTGTATATAGAAAACAGGTATTATACTAAAGGTGTATAGTTGAGAATGCTTTTAGCAAACCTGTTTTTACTTTCTGCAAGTGATACTCTATTAGTTGTTATATACTTCAGTTTTCTTTTTAGAGAGATGTTTCCCCTTTTAATTTTCATGATGCCTTTTCCAGGAGTTGATAGATGATACAATTTTAATCTTGTTTTGCTCTGAATATTTTTAAGAAATGGGGAGACAATTCTGAGGATTGAAGAGGCATTTGGGACATTTGGAGACTGTTAGAGACAATTGAGAACTGAAGAGTAAAAACAATAACCAGTTAGAGATGCATGGGAGAAAATGAAAATAACTGATTTTACTTAATCACGTTTTGCCTCATATGTCATCTCCAGAAATTGGGAAATTATAGACGTGGATTTTCTTCCTGCTTTTACATGTTTCATGTGAAAATAAAATGGGGGGAGCTAAGGGAAAAAGAAAAGAGGGAAGGAAAAAAATGTCTCAATCTGCTAAATTATATGGGATTTTGAGGGGCAGTGTTAGCATATGAAACCTTAAAAAAAAGTTCTTAATTGGCTTTGAAACTGATTGTATCTGATCATATACTTTGTGGGTTTTCATTATTGTATGGGAAATCATTCAAAGCCCAGATATTCCACAGGAATTACAGATACCTGAGGAGTACTGGTAATTATTTGTTTCTGGTAGTACCTACCCTGTGTTGGGTATTGAAGAATGTAAAGCAAACACTATTACTGTTGTAATTGTTTTTCTGCTTCAAAGGCAAAGATGAAAAGGAGCGTGTGTGGGGGGTAGTTATGTTATGTGGGCAAACTCTATATGCTATATCTTAATAATTTGAAGTTTTGATAATGTTTTTTAAGATACAGAGCATCCCCATTTAGTTTCTATCTAGCAGGTATTAGATAACTGATTTTTTGTAGGTATCACTGTAGGAGTGGGCCTTCAGGAAGGATTTGAATGCCCAGAAAATAGTGACCTTGGGGACCAGCTCAGAAAGAGTTCCATGTGTAAGGAACCGCCTAGAAGCAAATTTAGACTGCTGCGGGAAAAGTGGACAAATGGTAAGTGAGGGTGGGGTGATAAACACAGACAGGACCACTTCTGTAGAACCTCAAAATTAGAAAAAATAATCTTGGTCGTGAGGCAGCTCATGAAAAGGGGGTCAGTGGAGGGCTTTAGATAGTAAGCTGATGTGGCTGACATTTTCCTGATCTGTTGCTTTCTAGTAAAGATGGAATGTATTACACTGCCAGAAAAATGGTGTGGTGAATCACTGTGTATAGGAGATAAGTTGGAATAGATCATGCTGTGTGTGTGCGCGCACGTGCCTGTGTTTGTTCCATCAGTCTTTCAGGAGTTAAACAAGTTCAGACTATGTGATTGTTTTGTTTGATCTTCAAAGATATTTTGTACTTAGAACTTATTTGTATTTTTTAATTTGCTTCCTAACAGCCTTTTACTCCTGACCTCTTTTAATTTGAGAATAGAGATTTAGAAACAAAGTACAGATATACAAAAGTGGGAGTAGAGATGTGCATTGTACAAGTTGTTGTCAGGTTGGTTACGTGATATGCAGTTCCCGCAGTCTGTGGGTAGACTCCCTCAACTTCGGTTGGTCTAATGTTGATGCAACTGGCAGGAAGACCTTTCTTTTAGGCATTCTCCCCCACTGCTGTGAAAAATGTCCTAACGTTCTTCAGGTTATCTGCACACATTTCATACAACTATTTATATTAAAAAAAGTTGAGTTTTGGGTACAAGGAGGCTATTAAAAACAAAAACTTAAAATATGTGCTTTGGAAGAAAAGATGCAGTTTATTGAATGATTTCATGCAATATATTGGGAATTGTGAAAGCTTTTGGAGAGGTTTAGCTCTGAAAGCTGTGATATAAAGTAATTGCATTACTTTGAATTGTTGTTACTTATAACAGAGTAGTTCTGATGACTCTTTTGAAAAGGTATCAATTTTAATTTGTATTATCACTGTGCTTTTGGACTTGGTCCACGACAAGGAGTCCTGCTGCTCTAGACCCTGTACCAAGATTTTTACAGAGCAAAAGGATGGCACCTATCCTTTTTTTCAGTCTTTATCAGATACTTCTATGATATGTGAGATAAATTTAAAAAAAAAAGACAACCCAGTCATTTAATATTATGGTAAAGATTGCTGTTTTCCTTTGCTGCCCCATGAATATCTCATCGCCTAGTGGGAGTGTTTGTAAATAAGACAGCAATTCCCAAACTGTTTTGCTTCCTGTCTGCCTTTCAGCCAACTTGGTTCATTTGTGCTGTCTGCCCTCCAACTGCACTCTCTGTCAAGGCATCCTAACCCAGGCGTGTGCTTTTACTTTTGCTCCTCATGCCTGGGGGCGTTGTTCACTTTCTTTGTCTGTTGCCTCTATTTCAGTGATTCCTAGCTTGTGTTTCAAAAACACTGCATTATATGAGAGAGGCATAAAAACACCAGAGAATCTGCTTTTCCTAACAAGTTGCGATAGTAGTGGCACTGTACAGAAAGTAAGAGAGATGCGCATCCTGGTATGTACAGTGCCTGTGAACTGTTAGAGGTGTGCAAGTTGAGGTTAGCACCACAAGCAGATGATTATTTCCTGATATGATCATGTCAGTGCAAAACAAAGCGTAAGCTCCTCTGAAACGCCGGTGCTTCTAGGAGACAAAAAGGACACAAGTCTTAAATGACCTGCCATAGATAGGCTTTCTATAAAAGTTTTATTGTTCTTGTCTCAGTATCAGAATAGCTATCTCTGTAAAATTCCTCTGGAGATATTGCACTGTAGTTTTTACTGCTTTATATCTAGCTGAGATAACACCTTGTCTGTTGTGTGCACATGCATGCAATAAACCTATGATTCAGTTTACCAAGCTGCGTAGAGGTGAAAAGTGCCTGCCCTGTTGCAGTGCTGGGAGTTTAAATCAGGATTAACTCTCTAAAAATCTTTTTTCCCCCAGCATAAAAATAATTGTAGTACAGTTCTTTAAGCAGTGATAATAGCAAAATGGATGATTTCAATCCATGTTTTATTACCTCGTCAGGAATCTTTAAATTCTTATTTTGAAAAAACTGTTGTGATCTTACTTCAGCCCATCCATTTTTGGGACAACATATCACATTACTGTAAAGGATCCTTTCTTATATTAAGAACAGTTTCTGAGATGATCAGTGCTGATACTAAGCTCATAAAAGAGGCAGTATAGGATATTACAGTATTTATTTACTGGTTAGTAAAATGTTAGAATGAAAATATTAGAAACTCCATCTTTTCATAGTATTCAGATAGTGCCAGTATTAGACAAGACAAGCATTAAACTAAAAACAGTTGAAACCCGCTGATTCTGTTGAAGCGTGTTGAGTTCACCACAGTAGTACTCAAGCACTTAAGCTGCGATGAGATCCTTTGTTCCTGAAAAATGTCTTTGTAATAAGTAAAGCAAAAATAACCATCTGGGTTTTTTTCCTCTTTGGTGCCTCCATCTGACGGGAATCCTACTTTCTGGTAAAATTCTGTGGGAGAAGAATTATGTAAGAAGATATTTATTTTTAATTGCAGTTGTCACATTAAGCTGCAGTGTTACTCACCAAGCAAAAAATTATTAGCTAATGTGTGTCTAAAAAGTAGAAAATGTCTTCTGAATTTCTCAAGATGTTTTATTTAATTTCTTTCCAGAATTGCCAGGATGTAACTTCTGGTTTTAATATTGATGGAATTTAGAAGTTTTGTCTTGTTTTCACATAAGTGTTTATGTAACGTGTTAGCTCCCCCGCCCCCCGCTGGATTCCGAGTTGCTCCCTCACACATCCATCTTTTCTCAGACCTGCCTAGGCAATCTTTTTACTTTTATAAGGAAGTTGTTGCTTCTCTCCAAGGAAGGGCCTGCTGAAAATATATACAACCTCAGTGCATGGAGAGTACTGTTAGACAACAGAAAGGCATGTTCCTTGCCAATGCAAGACTTCCCCAATATTTTCTAATCAATGCTTTAAAGGAGAAAAGACATAAGCCTCAGAAGTTGTCTTCTATTTGTCATTCTGATAGTGCTGTGTGCAGATTGTTTGAGAGTGCATGCTTGCAGTTGTTATATAGGAGAGATATGGATAGACAAGTGGAATGCAGGGTCTGATGGAAATTCGTAAACACATGAGAATAAAAACTTTATAAGGGCTAAGTTCTCTTTCCAGTGTAGACTTCTTTTTTTTTTTAAATACCACACTGCTCTTGTGGTGAAATGTGCTCACTTCCGAAGACCCTCTCCTATGGATTGCTTATGATAAATCACTTTTCTCTTTTCATGCTCTGAACTACAGTGGTCTTCCAGAAGCAAGTAAGAATTTATGATTTGCCAAATGTTTGACAGAGGGATGATAAAAGCCCTCTGCTTTTCATGGAGAGCGCCAGGTGCCAAATATGGTAGAACTGTCTTGGCTGTTTAGGTATTTGCTGAGCTTTCATCACTGCAACAGCTGAATGTCGCTTCTTTGAACAGAAATGGGGTATGCAGTGAATGCTTTTTGGGTTCTATAGGCAATGCAGGAAGTACTTTTTTTTTTACCTATGTAACCTGCATCTTTTCTGTTAGTCTTAATTTTGTTGCTTGTTACTATAGGGAAGATAGTTCAAGGAAGCTAGTGTTGAGCCTTCTTTTGAAGGCAATAGTTATACTTACCACTTCTAGAGCCTTCTGTTCCAAATATGAGCTACTGCCAAGAAAACTGCCCTCTGCCTCACTGAGCTTACTTCTGATGGTTTTCTTTTGCTTGTTCCTACAGAATAGGTTTTCTTGTGGTCTTGGTCACTCCGCTAGAGGTGTGCTTCTAGACCGCTTGGAAGAGGACAATAGAAAGCCTCATAGTTGAAAGCCGTCTTGAAATTGCTATGGTACCAGTGGAATTGAGTGGTACAAAGGTGCTGTACACCGGAGTACAGTAATTTGTAGTAACGGTGCAAAGAGGCTGATCAGTATGGCCAAACCATTGCACTTGAGTAGAGAGATGGTCTTCATACAGCTAGATAGAAGAAAATGTGCTGGAGTAGCTTTTGCTATCTGGAGTGCTCAGTTAGATGTCAGTGGGCCAATGGAAAGCCTAAACTGTAGCTTTGAGCAGCTTTAAGTGGTTTGGATAGCCTTGTGTAGTAAATACCAGCAGTAGAAAGGCAGCAGTATCAAAAGATCAACTTTGTCATTCCCAGCAGCGTTTCCAGCCTTGCTCAGCTCTGTGCTGCCCGAAGCCTGCTCCTGCTTGCAGCTTGAGCTGCGTACGCTGAGGGTGCTTCAGCCAGGCTAGGAGCAGAACACCTGGTGCTGTATTTGTCCCCTAGCAAGTCTACCTGCACCAGCTCCAATGCTTTGTTTGGATAATGGGTGACTGCAGCTGTACCAGCTGCCTGGAGTTACTGGAGGTCAGCTCTGGGGTTTCTTCATGCTGAGGGGGCTCTTCATGTGCCTTGCTGCTGAATGTGGCAAAACTTCCAAACTTTCACTTGCCTCTTTCCAGTTTTAAGGATTTTGTGCTTTAACTGTGAGTGGCCAGCAGAGAAATGAAGGTATGCGGGTTCTTGCATTGGCTGTAGCGTAGTGAGGAGCAGTGGGAGAAGCAGAAAGAATTGGCTGTTTCTTAATTCTTCAGCAGAGGCAGAAGGATTTTTAAAGCTGATGGTGTAATCTGAGGGAGTTGCTTGCTACTTTGTTAAAAATCAGGTAGAATCTGGAGTTTCTGATAGAAGTATAAGGTGAAATAGCAGATATACTGCTGAAATTATATAGTGTACCTTGAAATGACGGTTGTTCCTGGAAATTAAACAGTTTTTCTTGGTCTTCTACAGTCAAGACGTAGTGTAAAATTGCAGCAGTTTTTAATAATGGCTGAAATGCAGGCAGAGAAAGCTATATTGGAAATGTATTTTTTAAAATAAATAAACACAGTGTGAACCCTGAATAATTTATGGGCAAACTAGACTGAAACTACTCATAATTAAGCGCAGATGTGCTACCTTTTGGTTTTCTTGTATGAACAAGTTGCAGTATTTTTCATGATGCCAGAAAATGATTGTCTTAAAAGGCTAACCTTCACAGTGTGAGTTAGGGACTGACTGTAGCAGGTAGGATGAGGCAGTAACTGGCATTACTGCAGATGTTAGTGTTTTTCCTGATACAACAGTTTAACCATAAAATACTTCTCCTAAGCTTTGAATGTAAATTTCACAAATTAAGTCAAAAGAGGGACAGACATTTAAAAGGCAAACCAAAAAAAGCTTTGTCTTTTTTTGGATGTAGCAAGAGGACTTGTGAAATTTCTATGTGGCTTCTCCTTAGGAAGGAGTATCTATGGCATGGATCATGGAGGGAGTTTTTCCTACTCTCTTAGCTAACTTTTAAAACTTAAAAAAAAGTTGCATTTCATTAGTAATAAGCATCTTTAAAGGTCCTTAGGTGCCTCCCTCAAACCTGCAGAGTATACAAATAATGTTCTAGATTTGGCAGCAATGCTTTAAGAATCTTTTTTGCTTGCAAAGCTGATTGGTATTGCAACAGAAGTATTCAGTTTATTTGACCTCTGTCCATATAGAGCTCTTCATCTGAGGTGCTGTTCATCTGAGGCTGGTGTTAGCCCTGGTTGGCTAGTTTATACAGCTCCAGTCTCAGGGAGTGCAGCTGGGCAGTGTTTCCATCTGCCTGCAGTATGGATGCTGCTAGTCATTCTCTTCCAGCCCTTCCTATGATGTCATCTGGCTGTACTTCTGCTGTTTCCTGTGCCTACAGCTTGGAAATGGCTCACCAGGTTATGTAGTCTCTTTTGAAGGGAAAATTCCCATTCTGATGAAATTTGAGGCGTTATAATCTTCATTGCTTCAGCTCTTCCACAAAGTTGCATTTTGTTTCCTTTGAGGATTAGGGTCAGGAAGTTGTTTCCAGGTGTCACTGGCTGGCTGCGAGTCTTCCCAGAAGTTCAAGTCAGATAGTTTGGTACAGGATGTTCTTCTGAGTTGGATGTTTGCCCTCCTACCTTGGAGCTACCAATTACTCATGCCTGTTGGCTTGCAGTGGCCTGGCCATACTGACTTGTGTCTTTATAATTTGCTGTGGGTGTTTTTGTGGAAACTTAATTTGAACGGCAGCTTGTATACCATTGTAAACTCTTATTTTGTTATCAAAGTAATACCTGCTTGAGTGTTTTGTGTTAATTATGACTGCTTCTTGTTCTCTGTAGTCTCATAGTATTGAATTTATTTGTCGTTAAAGTACCGTGCTTGTACGTCAAGGCCCTTGTTTCTAGGTGGGAATAGTTTCTTCTTATCCTTCACGCTTACTTCTGGTCCAGAAGAGTTTTTTGGCCACATTTCATAAAATTGTTGCCACTTTATGAAGTATGAGATAATAAAAATAGTCTTAAGGAAGCCTTTAAAATGTTTGTGCTTTCTGGTAAAGGACTTTATCAAGGACTTTTAAATGTACATTTTCTGTGTGTTACCCTTCAAAAGAGTACAGAACCAGTACATCCAGTTAAAAACTCTACATGACAGATATATTTCCAAGATGTGTTATGTAATAATATAGGCTTTCTTAAAATAAGCTTGCCTTCTATTTTTTTTAGTTATTTTCATTGTGATATCATTACTTGCCTTGTTATTCTTGTTTCTGAAGTTCAAACTCCTCATCGTTTCTGTCAAAGCTTTTTACTTTTCTGCCTCTTTCTGCATTTGTGCTGTAACTTCATGCTGCATATGCTGTCATTGAGCAACCTCTTTCATAAAGTTTCTTTTTCATTCTGTATTCTAATATGTTTTTAGTTGTCTTGCTGAGAAGATAGGTTTGAAATAGGATTTTCTCATTCTGCCCCCCTGCCAGAAAAAAAGTGACAGATATTAGCAAATAAACCTATGGTAAACTAATTTTTTCTGAAACATTATTTCTTTTTCTTTTAGTTCCCGGAATAGATGGCGGTGGGTTAGCTGATGCTAGTCTCACAGATTCCTACTTTAGCACCAGCTTCATTGGCGTTAATGGATTTGGAAGTCCCGCTGAAACGAAGTATCCCATGATGCAGGTAATAGTAATGAATTGTGTAGTGTTTCATTAGTTCTGGCTGGCATTACACCAAGAAGGGAAAGCTGTTCAAGAGGCAGGAAAAATGGAGCCTTCTGGTATGTGTCATCTTGTAGGATATACAGAGTGTATACTCACTTTAATCTTGCACATGGAAATGAAACAATATCATTGCTTTAAAATTAGTTTGTTTATTTCGGCACTTATCTGAGGTGTTGCATTGGGCTTTGCCACACATGAACTCTGTATTCCTAGGTTTCTTTTTAGGCTCATAGCTTATTTTGATAGCCTTTTACAAAATATATAAAAATTAGATTTTGAAACATTTCAAAGATCAAAAGTCACTGAAGCAAAATGTGAACTGTCAAACCTGTTAAATTACTAGGCAAAAATTTCAGAATTTGTAAATTCAGTCTCTGGTGGTATTCAGTGATGCTGAATTCACATTTAAATCTCCTGAAATGTTTTCTTGTATTTATAGTGTTCTGTAGATGTTGGCATAGGAACTTCCATGAGGTGGAATTTATTGTGTGGGTAGTATTATGCAAAACCTACAGCAAAAGGCTGTCTTGTTTAAAACCTAAATGAGTATCTGTTGAATTAGCACATGAAGTACTATAATAACTGCTTCAAACTGTTATGCTTTTTAAAAGCTGAAAAGATGAAGGTCTCTCCCTGTACTGAAAGGTTGAACAAACCAGCTTCTGATAAATGAAAGAGAGCACAAGTCAAACAGTTTGCACTGAGTCCTGACAGCAACTCTCTTCTTTTATATCAAGGAAACTCTCCTTATGAGCTTACTTTGATCTCATTTGTGGCTGTATTATGGATTGAAAAATAACTCAGCAAAGGTGGGAAATAATTAGGTGTGTTCCCTTTTTTCTTTTTTTAAATTTTTTTACTGCATGTTTTCAAGAAGGCTGGATTTTCTCATTCAGCAGAGTTGCAAAACTATGCAAATGTTTGTTACTGACAGTGGTGCATGATTTAAACAAAAATTTTAACCTCTGGTCCTGAATTGTACTGTTGAAGCTGGAAGTTACGAATTTTGGTATCACTGAGGTCATATAATTTTATTCTTTTAGTGCAAAGTCATTATGTTTTGTATCCTTAAACTGTATTCTACAGCAACACTGGTGTCTTTCTACACACAAATTTTTAATTATAACTGTTTCTTCCTGAAAGACAATAAGGCATGTATCTGCCGTGGATGCTCATAGGATTTTTAAATACCTTACTAATGCCTGTGAGATTACAATCAAGGCATTGTGTTTCCCTTTGAGAAAGAGAAGAAATTGATGTGCCTCTTACCTCTTGGAGGCTAAGGAAAATTACTTCTGAAGAAAGATTTCATTAGGGTTGAGAAAGTGCTTGCAGCCATTAAACTACAGTTTAAAAAGCATTCTTATATTGATTTTTTCCTTTTAATTATGTAATTTAAGCTTTTGTTTGCATAGGTAGAGCTGGTAACGCTGTCTGTTTTGAATATGTGTCAGCTTCTAAATTAAGTCCAAACTGACGAAGTTTAGCCACTTGGAATGCGGTTTTCCATGTCATCCAGCTCTTTGGAGAACAAGGCGAGGGAAAAATCTTAGTGACTTTAATACTAATGCTTTATGGTTTGGAATAGAGACTTTAAATCTGATAGATTGGTGGTTGTGCCAAGGATAAACCTTTGCACTCGCTCTGAAAATTTCCCCAGATGTTGTCACTTGATTAAACCTTTGCAAAACTGGTTTATTTAGATGCACTGGAGACTTCCTAGATCTTGGATAATTTCCTGAAGATGTAGTCTGCATTGGCATGTTCCAGCTTGAGTACATTCTTGCAGTTACAGCTCTGGCCTACTCTAGGCCTTGCCTGAACTCTGAGCAGGAATGCTGATCTGCTTCATTTCCTTCTTCCCTTTTTATCCACTTCAGACTGAAGCAGCATGGGAGTGGATAAGTATGTAATGAAAAGGAGAACTGCATCTGTGTTAATTGGAGCAGAGGGGTGTATAAGGGAAAAGAGACTTATGCTGTGGTCTTAGAGAAACTGAGCTGAAGTGAGTAAGGAATTAGGAAAATCTGAGCAAAGGGACTTGAAGCTGAGAGGAGATGTCGGTGGGACACTCCTAGAATGGGGACTGGAATTGCACAAGTGGAAAAAACTCAGAAAATGGGACAAAGAAACAAGTTGGCATCATGCAAAGTTGGGTCAAAGTAGGGTGGAGAGAACAAATCCATGTGCCTGTTTCTCTACAGGTCCTTGAATCAAACTAAAGATACTAAAAATTTAGTGTTCTGCCATTGATGAAACATCAGAAGTCTTCTGTAAAATACCTCATTAGCCTCGAAGCTTTGCTTTTGCAGATGAAAACATCAGTTCCATCTATAAGTTACTTAGTCATCTCTGGTGGACATCTCTGTGCAGTTCACAAATAGATGGATCAGTGATGCAACATGAGGAAACGTTTTCAGCTTGCTTTTTAAAACAGGGAAGTTGCACAAACATGCAAGTAAACACATTGTTAGAAAAATGCTAATAAGATGCAGTTAGATGTTAAGAAATGTTACATTTAGGTTCCCAAAGCAGCCTTGAGGTTATATGTTGAGATGTGTTCTTCATAACATTGTATAATTCTTTCAGTGGGAAAATTTTAAGTGGGACTTATTCAGGATGCAAGATGCATGGTGCATGTGTAATGAGCATCTATTTGATAATCAATTAAGTGTTTGTGTTATGGTTCCATGCGGTCCTGTCCTTCTACTGAAGACTTAGTTGGCAGTGTGCTTTCCTGTGCAGGTTACGATTATTGAATCCAACTTTGTGGAGTGCTTCCCTTATGAAAGAATAAAGCAATTGGCCTTTTATAGAGGCTTGGGAAGAAAAAGGATGGCAGTTAAACAAAAAAAAAAACCCCACAAACCCCCAACTAACAAAAACCGTCAGCGCTGGCAAACTAGAGACCCCAGCGATTTTGAAACTAACCTGTACAGCTGGAAGATGAGGAATGGAGTTAATGACCACCTGTAGAAAGATCAGTTCAGGTTGCTTAACTGGCCTCAATCTAGAAAAGATAGTAATAGAGTCAGTCTCTTCTGGGTAACACTCATTTTTCCTTTTACCATGAGATAAGCTTTCTGCAGTTTGTGCTTTATTCACTAGATACCTTCCAACATAATCATCAGGGACTCAGTAGACTTTGACTCCTCCTAATTAATCTCCAGAATGTCATGTGCAGCAAATGAAACTGAAGTTTGTTGAAAAGAATATGTGATTGTATATATTGGGGTTGTTATAATGCATATGGAATGGACCCAAATTGCCTCAAGCAAAGCTATATCCAAATTTTGCAATCATCACGTTTTTGTGTGGAGTGCATGATCTGTGTTACGGTGTTAAGTCAGGCAGAAAAGGAAGGAAAGGAAAAGTGGATTGTATCATGATGAATTGAGGATGGCATGTGCTTCCATGGTCATAAGTAATGTAGGTGACTAGTGGTCAGCATTTCTACAGAACAGATATCTCTGACTTTGAGGTTTCGTTTGTATGTGTTGAAGAATATTTTGAGATCTAGAACATGTCATTGGGGTTAAATTAATGGTGAAGACACAATTAATGGCAGTGCTCAGTTTGCAGTAGAAGAAAAAAAAGTAAAAATCCTTGGTACAGTTTGGAAGAGGCAGGATTTTTGAAGTGGCCATGGCTCTATTTCTTTTTTTTCCTTCCTTTCTGAAAAACGTCTTTTTGCCTCATCCTTCCACTTCTCCTACCTCAAAGGTCTTTGCTGTTAGCCAACCTTTCATTGCGCCCCCATTGGCCTCTTCTGTTGTTACTAACTAGTTTCCTATTGATTAATGTCCCCATTCCTCATTGGTTTGCATTTTCCTGTGATACAGTTTTGTTTCATGTCTTCTTCCTTGCAACTGCATGTGCTTTCATATGCTATGTTAGCAGTATTGGCTTCCAGCTTATCGAAGCTTTTTGTGTTTTCTCTTTCTCTGATAACAGAGCAGGCCTGCACAACACATGGGCCTCAGGCTGCATGCTGTCCTCGAAGCTGTTCTTTTTCTTTTTGGCATAGCAGCAGCCAAGAGACAGTCAGAGGTGTGGTTCAAGAAGCAGCTCGTTGCTTTTGGCTTTCCTAGCAGTGAGGAGGCAGGAGCTGGCTGGCCAGGATGCCTCTGATGCTTGGCTGCTTGCTCAGTTGCTCTGCATGTGCCACTTGGCTAGCTGGTGTCTGTGTTCCTCTGGTGTTAGTGCTGCCCCACAACTAACTTGTGACTTGATCAAAGATACAGGTGGTGCTGGAAGGAGCTTTAGCAGTATTATGCTGGAATGGTAAAAGGATATGTGAATCATCTGGGGGAATTTATAGCAGGATGCGGCAGAGGAGTATCTTGATGTTAAAACGTCTAATACCATGTTAAAATCGGGCAATTTGGTTGTAAGAGCACAAAAACGTAGAAGGCATCTTCATGTATGTTACTTCATAGAAATCCAGTTTTCCTTATTTTGATAGGATGATGTTTATAACTACGTGGCTTCCATTGGACTGCAGGTTATGTAGTAAGAATCACAACTTTTCAATTCATGACTCTTAAAATAAAAAAGGAACTAACAGTCTTCAGAATTAAAGTTGGCAAAGCCAAGCAGTGGAGAAGAATTGGCCTTGCTTGCTTTCACCATGCTAATGTTGGTATACTAAGTGTTCTTCAAAAGCCTGAGAAGTAGAGACCATGCTCACTTCAAAGCCTTGCAGCTGAATAAACACAAAGACCTTTGTTTCCATTGCTGCATCTGCCAAGAGTCGAATAATAAGACTACTTATAGAACAGAAGCTTGTGAATGTCTTCAATTTTTAACTGTTGAGAAATGACTGGAACTACAGGCATGGTATTTTAAATATAAAATTATGCAGTTGTTTACATAATGCTTTTTGAAGAAATCCCATTGCTTTAGTTCAAACAGTTGTGAGTGGGACATGCAGTAGATGATGCCAAATATGCTGTCGAAGACAAGTTTTGGATTGTTTAGAAAAGAAAGCAAAAGGTATCACCCTTTGTAGGTCATAAAATCTGACAACTAAATAACGATTTGCTTGGTTGTGACAATCTCATTCTTTTGCAGGACGACTTCTTTTGTAGTCCAGTTAAAATTATTCTAAAAATTACAAAGAAATATTCTGAAATATAATTCCAGTAGAACAGGATTAAGGTGGAGAGAATAGCTTGTGATGTACTACAGAATATTTTGAGATAACATGCTTAGCACAGGAATGAACCTGAGGAAAGTGCTTATTTTCTGAGGGTTAGGGTGAGGAATATGGAGACGGGGGAACAAATGCCATCTCTTACACGTTTCGGGGAAAAGGAATGGTAGAGAAGAAAGCAAGAACTCTCACGATAAGTCTTGTAATGTAAGCTATGTAAAATTAGATCTAATTGTGTGCAGCAAAGCTTTATTAATTCCCTGTCTTGATGAGAATTTTGTAACTACATACTTTAGTGGAGGGAGATGAAGACAAAGCAAACTCTTCCTAAAGTGCAGCTGTAATTTTGAGTTTTGCTACTGACCATGAAAGGGTGGAGACAAGGTGGTGTATAACTTTAGAAGGTGGGAATATGTCTTGTAACAATTCTCTTCCAAGCATATTGCACCAAGGAAGTACTGAAAAAAAGGTTAATGGTGTCCTGGGCTGCATTAGGTAAAGCATCACTAACAGGTCAGGGGAGGTGATCTTTCCTCTCTGCTCAACACTGGTGAAGTCATACCTGGAGTGTTGGGTTTCCCAGTACGAGAGACATGGACATACTGGAGAGAGTCCAGTGAAGGGCCATGAAGATGATGAGGGGACTGGAGCATCTCTCCTGGGAGGAAAGCCTGAGGGAGCTGGGGCTGTTCAGCCTGGAGAAGTCTCAGGGAATCTCATGCATGTACATAAATACCCGAAGGGAGGGTGCAAAGAGGACAGAGTCGGCTGTCTTTTGTGGTGCCCAGTGACAGGACTAGAGTCAATGGACAAACTGAAACACAGGCGGTTCCCCCTGAACATCAGGAAACATTCTTTCACTGTGAGGGTGACTGAGCACTGGCACAGGTTGCCCAGGGAAGTGGTGGAGTTTCTGTCCTTGGAGATATTCAGAAGCCATCTGAACATGGACCTAGGCAACCAGTTCTAGGTCCCACTCAAGCAGGAAGGCTGGACCAGGTGGCCTCCAGAGGTCCTTTCTCACCTCAATCCCTCTGTGAGACTGTAAAAAGTATCTAATCCTCAAAACTATTATTAAAATAGTAACCTAATATGGAAATTATTTTTAGTGATGCTGTTGATCTGCTGTCAGTGTTGTCTTAAATCCTGTGTGAAAACAATTTTTTTAAAGACCTTAACTTGGAGCAGTTCTGAATAGGAAACGCTAGTATGTGATAGGCTACCTTGCATCTAGGTAAGATAATGATGCACTTTGGCAGAGTTTCATTTTTGACACAGTACCTCTTCACACAGTCTTTTCCTAGGAGGACCTGAGTTGAGGTTGATTAATCCTGGTGCTCAAAGAAAGTGAAAACTTCTGAACAAGTGTGTTCCCCTCCTGTAACTTAATTGCTTGAATATTTATGAATTAACACAGTATTAGGAAAAACTTCTTCTCAATTTTTCTGTGAAATTAAGAAGCATGTATTTTTGTTACTGGTGGAATGTTCAACAGTGGAAGAACTTTAAGCTGAAGCCTCAGGTTAAGTCCTTGGACGGGGATGAATGTGACTCTTTTGTTCTGCAGTAGCTTTGTTTTGAGATGTGAACAGAAACAACTTTTTAATTCCTTTAAAGGGAGAGGGGCGGGGTGTATGCCAGTAAGCCTAGTTGAATTTTAACTAGTGCTTAAAGAACCTCAATAAATCATAGCAATAGGCAGGCAAAGGACAGGAGTCTTTATGGAACTGGGTGACACTGGTGTGGCGTTTGGTTATGACAAAGTTGCCTTTCTATATGAAGTTCCATACAGTGAAAGTCCTGATGAACTAAAAAAATCTGAAGCTCTCATATGTGTGTGCTTGCCTTGCTTGGCAGGCTTAATAGAAATGAATAGTTTGTTTTCTTCTCCTATTAATGGTTGCTCTTACCTTTTTGGAGCTTTCATCTTTTGGGCCTGAGGTTCTCATGATTGCATTATTCTTGAAATTGAATTAGTATGAAAAATAGTTCAATACCATTAGAAGAGATTGAGAAGCATTAGTTAAAATCAAATGCCTTTTGGAAAACACAATTAACAAACAGTACTTGGGGTTTCTTTTTTTCCTTTCAAGGCATTTTCAGCCTGGGTTAGTAAAAATCAGATAAAGGAATAACCTTCTTTAAGACTAAATGCTTTCGGGTGTGGTAGAAATCTTAATAAAACAGTTTAAAAATCCTTTACTGATTACATGCCGGACTTCTATGAATAATGTTAAGGTAAGAAGCTTGTGCATGTGTAATAAGTGAGCGAAATGAAAAATTCATGGAAGTGAGTGGTGAAGTGGAGGTTTTTAACCTCATTCAAGGCACAGCTTACAAGCAGTTGTTAAAGCAAGAGCAAGATCAGTGAGAGAAACTTTAGTTTCTCAGAAACCTGGTTCAAGTAAAATAAGTTTGCACCTTGAACAAGACTCGACTTTGTAAAAAGCACAGTTGGTGTTCAAAGGCTTTGTTTGCGCCCTGCTTTCAGAATCCTGAACAATGTGTTCTATTGCAATCTGTTGTCTCCCTTGCGCACACTGTTTTTAGTGATCATATCAGCACTGATTTTCATCATTGCAGTCACCTATTCACATTGCAAGTCTGTTGATTAAATGTTTAACTTCTGTGCTTGAAGAGGTAGTATATTGACAGCACAAAAGTATTTGGTTTCAAGTTTAAGCTATATGCTTAACCACCTTTGATACCAACCCAGATCTCAATATCATATTTATTCCTGTTCCAAAAGACCATTACCTTTTGCATTAAAATCATTATGAAAATCTAAGTGTTATAAATAGATATTAACACTATTTTTATCTACACCTGGATGAATTTTGTGCAAATCTGAAAGGTTCCTGTTAGGAAATGTCTTCCTAAACCACTTCCTTTTATAAGGATCAGTGTGCATGTATCAAATGTTGAGAAAAGATGCATAATAGGGATGATTTTTAAAAATTTGTGAAAAACTATTGAAGTTCTTTCCATTGCTTAGTCAGGAAGGGAATATGATGTATGACTAGTTGAGCTATTGTTATCCAGAAATTATTTATTTTGACGTGTTCTAATTTTGATGACAGTGAGCAGGAGGATGAGCAGCCCTGAACTTGGGCAAGATTGTTAACTTAGTGTGGGTCTTCCAAAGTGTTACCTTGTTCTATAGAAATAAGTAAACTTTGTTTCACTAGAGTCATCCCTTTTGTATAAAGAATTAATTGTTAATCTCTAATCTTTTAGTGAGTGTTGCGCTGTGTCAGTGTGAGTTTAGTGTATTTAGGAACATGAGATGTGGCATGAAAATAAGGAAAGAGCATATAGCAAACAGCTTTCTTCATTTAAGTCTTGGATAGCTAAAGGTTTATACAGTATTTACATGTGGACATATATTACATTGTCCTAGGACATCTGCATGTGCTATAGTTCTGTTTCATATAGTAGTACGTACTTGTACTGAGTGAAGAGTTGTATCAGAGAAGCCTGAATGATTGTAGAAATCTTGCTGTGGCAAGGGAGCACAGATAATGGGAATAAAGCATTGAGGGATGTTGTTGAGAAGGTAACATCTGACAGTACCTGCTGAAGCACCTAAATTTTACCAAAACTTCCCTCAAGTTACTTTTCTAATAGTGCAGGCTATTTATTATTATAATTTTTTTTACAACTTGCTTTCCACATAAACTACTTCATACAATCTATTCGTTCTTTTAGATACAAGTATTAAAAGCTGCATCTTCTGGTGAAGTCAGTGGTAGTATGAGAACTGCAAAGGTTGAGAAACTTGAATTGCAGTGGGTTTACAGTTCTACCACATCGGATAACACTCCAGTTTCTGTTAGTTCTCCCCTGTTCTTACCTAATTTACTCCAGAATATTGATCTTTCTGGTCAAGAATTAGATAAAATGGCATTGAAGTATAATATAGTAAGCTTCTTGCCCTTTGTTGTGGTTTAACTCCAGCCAGCAACTAAGCACCACACAGTTGCTTGCTCACCCCTCCTTGGTGGGGTGGGGGAGAGAATCAGAAGGGTAAAAAGTGAAAAAAACCTCAATGGTTGAGATAAAGACAGTTTAAGTAAAGCAAGAGCTGTGCACAAGCAAAGCAAAACAGTGAATTCATTCACTCCTTCCCATGGGCAGGCAGATATTCAGCCATCTCCAGGAAAGCAGGGCTTCATCACACATAACTTACTTCAGAAAACAAACTCTGAATGTCCCACCCCCACCCCCCTTCTTCCCCCAGCTTTATATACTGAGCATGATGTCATATGGTATGGGACATTCCTTTGGTCAGTTGGGGTCAGCTGTCCTGGCTGTGTCCCCTCCCAGCTTCTTGTGCACCCCCAGTCCACTCGCTGGTGGGGTGGGGAGAGAAGCAGAAAAGGCCTTGGCTCTGTGTAAGCACTTGTTCAGCTGTAACTAAAACATCCCTGTGTTATCAACACTGTTTTCAGCAGAAAACCAAAACACAGCCCTCCACTAGCTACTGTGAAGAATATTAACTCTATCCCAGCCAAAACTATCACACTGTTTGCCACCAGCATTGAGATTGGCTGTGAAAAAATGTAAGCATAAAGAGCAACTCCAGTGAGCAGTTCTGAGTCTTAGTCTGTGTCTAGACTACTAAATTAAACAAGCCTGGAAACTCCTTGATGCTTAGGGCCAGCTGGCACAAAAGCCTGTTTGTGCTGGTGTATGCTCACCCGCTAAAGCAGAGGCTGCATGCAAACTGTCTATTTAAAGGGATCTTAAATCTTTTCACTGCTGAACAGTGCCTGGAAATTGGCTGGGAGAGTCCTGGTTGATGTGGGCCAAAAGCATGCCAGGGAATATTTCAACAAATTGCTGGTAGTCTCACTTAGTGATGGAGAACACTTCCTGACCTTGGCTTGCTTTTTTTCTCTTGCACTTTTTTCTTCCTGTTGGGTTACAGGAAGAAAATGATCAAAGAAGATAACCAGGGGTAAGGAGAGACACTTTTAAACTTCTGTATCAAAGCAGTGGGAGCTCAGAAAGCAGCACTTAGTCCAGTTTGTTGCTAGCCCATATTTCTAGAGGAATGCAGGAGGAGCAGGTGCAGCCTGCTAGGAATTGAGAGGGTTTCAGATATCCTGCTGGCTTACAAGGATTGCATGATTTTGCTGAAAGATCTCAAAAGTTTCTTCTGTTTTTAAAGAGAATCTATCAAATGCTATACTAATTTGAGTATTTTCTGTTGGAAAAGTTTCATGTTATGATGGTAGTATTTAATAAAGGGAGGAGTTTTCAGGAGGACAGTGTGAAAGAATGTTTAAAGGAGATAAGTGGCTTATCTAACATTTTGATGTACAGGAAGAGAACCACAAGTTTGGTAGAGCCTCCTAAGTTAAAAATTCATGAAGGTAGTGTTTTGTTTTAATATACAGTTGTTTTTGGTTTGCACTGCTCTCCTGTGAAATGCTTTATTTTACTAAATGTTTTTGTCAGCTACAAACCACTGTCTGCTTAGAGTATTAAGTGGGGAATGAGCACAGGTTTCATGGTCTCTTAAAACTTTCTAAATATCATCCCCAGTATTCTCACTTAGCCTTTTACAGCTCTATTTTACATGTACAGTTTTGTCTTTTATTTTTGCAGAGGATGACAAATAGCAGCAGCTCCCCTAGCCTTCTCAATGACAGTGCCAAGCAGTATGCAGGCCATGGTGAGTACTTTAATATGTATAAAAGTATTTTTGGAAATTTAAGAGATACACTTTAGTAGAACTGATACTGAAGGGAGTGTTTTTTTTCTCCTCTGATTTGATTTGAGATGCAGTAGAACTTTATTTTTTAACAGTACTGTATTCTGTGGTTACTTGTAATCCAAAGCTAAAGTGCTCCTGAACTCATAAATTTTCAGCCTTCTCTTTGCTCCAGTGGGGAAAAGCTTAAAAAAAGAAAATCATTATTGGTCTTGTTGCCTCAAGTGAAATGCTAGTTTGGATATCCACTGTAAAGCACTGATAACTTAAGCATTTATCTTGCTCCACAGTAGTATCCCTTTTTATTGTACTTTTCAAGTAAGTTATTGTGTGAAATGAATGTGCAGGTTTTTCTTAAATATAGGCTGTATGGTTTTTGTGTATCATATAACTGATGATTTTTAATATATATTAAATTTTGTCCTGTATCTTATTTTTTTCCCTGCTATTGGGAACATGGTTTTCAACCAAACAAAATATCCTCATAGTTCAGGCCAACATAGTCATTAAATTACTGTGGAGGGTATACTGAACTTCTGTGACGTACTTTCCAGAATCGCTTTCCAAATTACAACAGGCACTGCAGAGTATTTCAGCTGTAGCTCTTTAACTAACTTCTTTAAAGAGGATACTACTTCCTTATGGCAATGACATATGTTTAAAATACATTTCTGCTCTGAAAGTTGCTGTTTAAATAACGTTCTGGAAGTGAATTTGCGTGTCACCCTGCAGCTAGTCTACTGACTAGGGTTATATTTTTTTAAGCATGGTAGTAACTACTATAAAATTAACTTGCTTAAAAGTTGAAATTTGGTTGTTTTTTTTTTCCTCCTTCCTTCTGGCTCATTTCCAGTAGGTTTTGTGATTAATTCTGCTTCTTTTGTCCCACCAAACAATTAGCTATTCAAGGCAATGGAGGTCTCCAATTCTAAATGCAGTCAGAGTTTGACTCTGACAGGCCAATTAGTGATGGTGATGCATGCGAAGGAGAGAAACCAGACTGACTTTTGGAAAGCAGTTTAAATTCTGTTATGTCTCAGGTCCTTTTCATCCCCCCCTCCCTAAGCTGTGCTTCACCGGTAGAATTAATCCTTTAAGGAGTATTGATTAATGTTGAAAAAAGTGTTTCATCAAAACACCAATGTTTACAGCTGGCAGTAGTCTGCTAATTTGACAGCTCTGCCCACACAATTTGGAGTTTTAAGTTGCATCTGTGATTATTCTTTTTTTGATGCTTCAGCTCTGGAAGTGATGCATAGAGATGAAGAAGTAGTAATAAAAAGCTACTAATAGAATGGAGACTTTTGATACACAGGACAGTGACAGGACAAACAAGAACTACATCATTATTTATAAGACTGTGTTATATAGAAGGTTACTAATTTCAAGTAACTGGAGAGAGGAAGGCTTTGAAATGTTAGATGAACATGAAATAATGTCAACAGCAATTAAACTTACTAATTTCTGCTAATGAGCTCAACTTCACTTGAGCAGTTGCACAGAATCTAATAAATGCTGTGTTTTTTAGCAGTGTGGTTGCTAAACTTAGTTATATCAAAAGGAATTTTTCCATACAGAAATGTTAGAGGTATATAACATGTTTTACGTTCTTTTTACAGATCCGCTAACTTCACCAAATTCATCCTTGTTTAATGACTTTGCTGCCCTCAGTGTGTCTCAAAGGAGGAAGGTAGGCAACAACTAAATCTTAAGTAACATATTTGTATTTGAGTTGACAGGGAAGAAGATCCAGAATAACTTGAAATGCTGTGTGAAATAAAGATGATTCTTCTAATGTTACTAGATTTATTTTACGATGTGGCTACTGATATAAATAAGATTTTACTACTTCATTTTTGCTATACCACATCAGACTGCTGCTGCTACTAAGAAATATTCCAAGCACTTGTAAACTGAAGTTTATAAGAATGCTTTGAATAATAAAATTAGGACATAACCCATTGAAAATAAATTGAAATAAATTTGAAAATAAATTATTTTTATTGTACCAAGGCACAAGATAAGCCACCTTCAGGCCTTCATGGCAACCAGTTCTGAATGCAGTAAGAATCATTCCCCCATTTGTTTATACATGATGTGAAAGTAATTCTTACAGTTTGAAATGCATTTAGTTTGAAAGACGCACTATAATATTATTGGGAAGCTAGGGTTTGGAAATTCCACCCCCACCCCCACCCCCCGCAATCTTTATTGAGAAATCTTTCTTTTGCTGAGGGCTAGAAAGCATCTTCAGACACTTTTGACCTGCACCAACACGGGTTGTGGTGTTTTCCTGTTACACTTACAAATGCAGTGCCTGGAATATGAGACAAAAGTCTGGTTGCAGCAGAGCTCTTTCTCATTTTTGTGAGCTGTGGCTTTTCAAAAAAAAGGCATCTTGTCCCAAACAGTTACCAGGCTTTCACTGATGACTTTCATGCTTTGCTACACTTATTAGCCACATGATCCTGAACTTTCCTGTAGTAGATAATGCATTGTCTCGAAAGCATGCTACATCAGCATGCTTGTGACTTTTCATAGAACTTCATTTGCGTGTTGGCAGTTAGGAGCTCTGTGGCATTCCTGCAGGCGAAGATTTACTATAGTTGGCCCATCAGGCCAATGTTCCTTCAAATGAAATGCTGTAGTACATTAACTTCCTAATATTATGATGTATCCAAACTAAATGATCTCTCAATTTCCCTGTTCCTTAATGCCAGTGTAATGCACTGGAAGCTGGATGTAAACAACTATAAACTTACTGTTTATCCACTTACTGAGGATAGTAAGACTCGGTCTTCAGTACTATATATATGTACGCAAGTGCGAGTGTGTGCTGATTTATATAAACCACATACACAAAAGAAAATGTGCTATCATACAGCAGTATTACCAGAGGGACCACTGCCTCTAATATAAAAAATTACTTTGAAGTTAATTAAAACATTAGAAAATGGAAACAAACATGTTAATGTTTGAGTATAAAGCTCAAATAACTCAAAGCTCAAGTACTGATGCAGAGTCTTTTCTGACTTGATTCCCTTTTTCCCCCAAGAAAAAAATCAGCGAAGCCACTTGCTGCTAAAACAGTATGAAGAGAAAGATTTATCTGTGAAACTGATTGACTTGGATATTTTCCAATTAATATTTCAGACATAACTGGCATTAATTGAAAGAGGTTTGTTTTGCATTGCATATTAAAAAAAATATTGTTTATTATGACTGCTACTGTATAGTGTATGTTTGTATAAAAGGTTGTCAAATAATATAGTAATAGGGAAGCTTTCACCTAATACTAATTGAGCTGTCTAAAATCTAGGCAGCCAGGCTCCCTCTATAGTCAGTAGAGAGATGAGCAGCTTAAAGGAACATTCAGCTTGCACTGAGGAAAGTATTTTGGAAGAGACTAGATGTCAGTGGCTGCTTTAAGTGAATAAAAGCTGATGGCTAAAGTTAGGAGAAACTAATCACACTTTTGTGACTGACTTTTCCTACCAGACAATACATTGCAAGTAATCGTGGATGCAGTTTCTTAAGATTTTCAGTATTTTTTGAGTAGGTGTTCAAATTGTATTAAGTGATTCCCTCTAAAGCACTAAATGCTTGAGTGACAGATATTCAAAAACTTGTGTGATTTCCTCCCATCCCCCACCTTAGTAACTGGGGTTTATTTAGAGCTTGAGCAATGTGGTTTATCAGGCCAGTGCTTGACACCCACTCTTGTAACACAAGATAGATAGCCTTTTAGAAGTGAGTGCTTCTGTTCATTGACTCTAAAGGGAGCCTTGGTGACTAGCTCAAATGTAGAAGTTTATAATATCTACTGTTTGGAAAAAAAAATTCATTTTTTTTGCTAAGAGTCATGGGCTAAGGTTTTGTTTGTTCTGAACTAGCTGGCAAAACCAGCGTTTCCTTCGTTTATCTCTGACTTGGAGGACAGATATAATACAGTCTTGGTAAGTGAATAAAGATCAATTGCTTTCCTTTACAAATTAGAATTGTGATATTTTAAATATTTAGAACTATTATTTTCAACTATGTAAAAACTGCATGCTTGTGTTGTGTAAAACAGTGAGTAGTTTCTGTAAAAGCATGTAATATGTAGCTGTGTTAAGCAAGGAAGTTAAGTTTATTAATCTTTATTGTCTCTGGTTATTGCTGATCATGTTATCCTGGCAGCCCTTTAACAATGGGAAAGCCGTATGGACGTACATATTTGATATCAATAAAATACTAAAGATAAGACTTGATGATTGTAATTCTGAATATCCTTGCTTTTTAATTAGACAGCTTTTTTGAAACCAGTTAGCATGACTGGGCTATTCAAGTTACTTGTGATTATTTTGATGTTTAAAGATGTTCTATTTTTTGTTTAAAAAGTAAACGTAGTCCTTGAATTTTTATGAACGTTCTTGAGGTTATTTTCTCTGTTTAGAAATTATTAAACTGCATTTCAATTTTAGATTTCAGGAAAGCTAAGATTACTATTTAAAGACATTTTTATAGGATACTTAAAATGAAATCAAAGGAGCTAAGTATTTCTGTAGATGGAGCCTTGGTGGAGGTTCTGTCAACTGTAAAACCTTCTGGATTTACTGTCCGGTTGTTGTAACTCCACATGCAGTAAGACAAGCAACCTTAAAGTGAATTTCCTATAAGAGATTTTCAGGTAAGTATTAATCTACAATGCACAAATAGGATTTGTGAAGCATGGAACAAAAGCTAGAGTTAGTAATAGACTAACCCTTTTCCCTGAGAATAATGATGTCATACTTATTTTTTCTTCAAATACATGTTATGCTTGTTAAAAGTAGGGTGGCCTTCTGAACTTGAACTTCTTCAGTGTTTTTCCTAAGTTGGCTTTAGCCATTACGTAGAAAAATGCTCGTTTCTAAACCCTGAAATGATCTGGCTGGAAAACTCCTTTCATTCATTTTGGTGGTTCTGGTAAACAGTTCACAAAAACATGTGCAACATAATCTGTTGCCAAGGACATGACAGCTTAATGCACTAAAAAGAAAATCTATGATGAAACTTTAATTTAAATTTGTTCTGAGACTGTTGCCACCAATCCAGGCTAATGGGTTCCCCTACTTGTCACTGGTCAGCCTTAGAGGATAGTGAAAAGCATTGCTTTTGCATTTTACTTTGTTTTTTCATACCTTCAATCCTCATGAAAACTGAACTCTTCTGAGAAGTTTCTAACATTGGTTTATTTCCATTTCATTTTTTCAATTGTGCAGTCACACCTAGAGGAGGGCCATTAAGGTGAGAACCACTGTTAGACCACAGGCTGCAAGGAGTGAACCAACTGCTGTAGTAAACAACTTTCAATACAATTTTAATGCTATTTTGTATGTATTTTGAAGAAATATTTTTTAGAACTCCTTCCAGTGATTTTGGGTGACTAAAGGCCAGGACCAAAAGACTCTAAACTAGATGAGAATGGAAAGTATTAAAAAGATTATTTGGACTGAAGTTCGCCCAGAGTAGGGTTCTGCTGTTTAGTGCTCTCTATGGAGATCTACAGCAAATGACTGGACAACAGGCTTATTTAATTCATACAGTTTGATCAGTAATAATAAATGTGCAGAGAAAATAATTTTGAAACAAAGAACTGCCTGTAAGCCTAGTCTACATAAATGCAAGCTTTTTAATGAGTACAAGTAGAGTGTTTCCTCTCATGTTAAAAGAAAAAAATTAAGCTAGCTTCAGGTCCTGTGGAAACCAAATTCTTAAGACCTAAACTATTGCTAGTTTATTTTTGAGTGTCCTGTCCTCCACCTAGTTTTGTTACCCATTGGGAAGCTATATTTCTCTCCAGATTCCCGTCTCCAGTTCTGTCTTGACACCTCTGATACTTGATCTTTATATTGTTCAGTGGTGATCATTGAAAAGCCATGTGTGCCATGTTTGGTCTTGCTGTATTTACCTTTAATGAAAACGTGCCGAGACAGTTGTTTTGTGTTTCATAGCCTCCTGAATACCATCTCAGAAGCATGAGTCATGTTCTGAGAAGCTGAGGGGTCATTACCAAACACCGTGTCATGTCACTGTGTTGTAAACTGCAGACTTGTGGCTGCACAGATTTTACAATGTAGCTGGGCTAAATTTACATTTCAAACCTGAAATTTTCTTTCCGGTATTATACAGCCCTACTGCAATACATGACAGTACTATATTACAGTTTATAAAGGATGCAAAAAAAAAAAAAGTTGTTGAAGGAATACAGAAGGACAGACTATACTTCTAGAGAAAAGTAATAAATGTTGGCAGGTAGTATGATGTTTGCCTCTGTCTAAAATGTGTTTTAAGTGTATGATATCATCTAACGTGTTCTACATTTTTCTTTTAAACAGTTTGTTATTGAAATTCTTCCATGCTTGTGTGCTCTTGCTGTCTTAGTAATTACTACAGTGTGATATTTTTTGAGTGTGACATGAGAGAATGTTATTGACATTTATTTTTGTGTATGGATTAGTGATCATTGTGTTACATACTAAATCAAATTATTAAAGCACTTCCTTTTAGAAATAAGTAACATTTTTACATCGAGGAGGCACTATATTTTTCATGCCTCATCCTGTTGTGCATTTGAAGGAAAAGAGTGAATGAGATGACTCCATAGTCCAGCATTTACTTCAGAATTGCATTAAAAAGACCTTTGCTTGTTTTGGTTTTGTATCTAAGCATGTCAGATATATGTTATGACCTACAGACATCTAAAATTTTAAATGCTGTGTTCACTCCCCGTTTTTAAAGCATAACTTTTCAGTTAGCCACCTAGATTTTGTTAGGTGCAACTTACAAGCTGAAGCTGTTAACTACAAATATAACTTTAACATGCAATGTGCTTTTGCTTATATTTGCAAGCTTTATTTGATTCTTTCTATGCCAGTGTATATGTAGCCTTTAAGAGTGTTTTGCAGTAAAATAACTGAAAGATTTTTTTAAACTCGTGCACGTTTGTTGAAGGCATTATACAAATACTTAACGCAGCTAGAAAATATACCATTTTTGAGAAATCGTATGCTTAGTAAAGACCAGAGTAAAAGTTGCATCAGTCTTTAGTCCTCTTTCACCTAGATTTTTGGTTCTTAAATGTGCATAATTTTTCTGCTGTTTTTATAATTCATATAAAAACTTCTGGCCTATTAGAAAAGAGACTTTTAAACATGAAAAAACCTGTAGTTTGCTCACTGCGCGCTCTTTTAGTAATGAGGTTTTTGAATGTACATCTTGCAGTGGTGGTACTCTGGCAAGTCTTCACTACACAGAACTATCTGCTTTAATGATGGTGGGAAAAGCTTGCTTTTCCACCAACTTATTTTGATTTGGCAGATGGTATTAGTTTCTTAGTAAAGAACTTTGTCAGTATAACTACATCCGTGGTAGGTTTTAGCTGTTGTGGTAATTCATACCTCATCCAACCTAGCTAGGCTGCAAAGTTGGTGA
The DNA here is from genome assembly GCF_963921805.1 of Phalacrocorax carbo. NCBI lineage: Eukaryota > Metazoa > Chordata > Aves > Suliformes > Phalacrocoracidae > Phalacrocorax > Phalacrocorax carbo. The sequence continues at coordinate 195,044,580 of NC_087513.1, read as the reverse complement.
GAAAAGATTTAACTTACAGATAAGTCAGTCTTCTTTAGCTCCTTCTGAACACTTCAAAGATTTTAATGTCTTCAGCATATATACTTAGGAAATACACTTTTTAGTATGTACACCTGAAAAGCTTTCTTTAGCTATAATTTAAAATGCATGATGATATACCTGATTTGTTGGAGCTTTCACTCTAAAATTTGATTGAACCAAGAATGCTTTTTTTTTTTGCAGTGACGAAGTATGTTGCTCTGGATAAGACTTATTTCCATGCCAAACTGCACATTTTAGTTTTCTTTGGGTAGAAGAATATTTTCTGTTTGTGTGATACTTTTCAACTAGTAAAACATTTATCCCCAGCCAAACCCAGGGTTTCACAAACAATTTAAAAAAGGGTTCCAGTTGGAAGGGTAGCTAGTCTGTAAGTGCATGTAATCTCAATGTATAACATTATAAACTACAAAATTATAAACATAAATGTTATAAATGTTAGCATACTCTTTCCTTTTTCATAAGAAAGGGGGAGAAAAGAAACCAAACCCACCACCCAACAGCAAACACCAGTCAACCAAACACACACTTGATTATTTCTAACCTGTTGACCAGGCTCTTATTTGTGGTGTTTTGGTGGTTTTTTTGGGGTATAAAAGTAAAAAGGTCGGTTCCAACCTTCAGAAGTTGAGATACAGAAAACCAGTATCATCTGCCTCTACCAGTGAGAGGTTGTTACGAAAGAGGAAGAGGAGAGAGTATCTTGGTTAGCAACAAACCCAAACCATATGAAGGGGTTTGTAGCTCTATTGGCTGCAAAGCTTAAAAAGCAACACGAAGATAACTTCTCTCTTTCATATTACCAGCTTGGAAATCTGTTAGGATGCTTTTGGTGACTATACCTAATATTCGGGTGTAACGCCTTGTAGAACTTATTGCTAAATCCAGTTATGCAGTTGTAATCACAGTTAAGATGCTTTTTAGCTGACTCTGCCTGTATAGGGATTCTACCCAGACTATTGCTCTTTTCCTCAATAGCATATTGAAGTTTGTATCCCTTAGTTGGGTGTTTCAAGTACTGTTTAGTTCAGCTACTGGGTTATGGCTGTTGGGTGGAAATAGCAATGAATGATACCAATGGCTTGTAATTAGGTTTTAGTTTTCAAGACATAATACAACAAAAGTACCCTAGCTGAGTGTTTAACCTCTTTTTCTATTGGTCTCTTTGCCATTACTTCTGTTAAAGAATTGAAGTATTACAACACATGTCAATGTTGAAACTTAAAATTGCATATATTGCTTAATTTTGTTATAAGTAGTACAAGGAGAATATGATATTGTCAGATGTGAAAGATCAGGTGTACAATGTAATATTTATTTTTATCTGTTTGTACATGCAGATACAGTCAACTCACTGTACAACAGATGAGCCCTAGCCAAGGCTACTGTGATACCTTTTAGCTCTGGTAATTTAAGGAAATGCTGTTTAATTTAGCCCGTGACGGGGAAGGTTTGAGATTACTTTAATTTATTTCAGTAGTATATGCACATAGACAGCGTTACTGTAAAACACAATAGCCTGCTCAAGTGTTTGTACGTCAAACTTAATTGTGCATTTTTTGGTACAGAAAATGTCTTGTAAATCTAAAGTTCAAAGCCCACCAGAGGTAAGTGCATTTTAAGGAACAGAAATGTAATTTGGGACACAAGTGATCCTGAAAAAAATCCAGTTGCAGTTATTCAGTGGAAGGAAGCTTTGGAATAGTGTAGTTTGATTTGCCAGCTTATCCAGACTTAAGTATTATATAGAAGTTATTAGACAGGAGGAGTCTTTACAGTTGGAATCTTCTTAAACCTTTTCTTGTTTAGACTTATTCCTCTAGCATAGCCTTAGAACATCTGACACCAGTGGTATGCCCAACCCTGAACTGGAAAGACCAAGTGTGGCATTGCCCGCTGTCCATGAAACAGGAGGAACTAGTGGCAAAGACACTTGTTACAACAAATAGTAGAAAGAAAAACTTGCTAAACATGTTCCCAAACTTCTTGTTGAATGAATTGGAAGCAAGTAATTAAGCTGACTTGAGGAATATTTTCTAGCATGGGATAATTAAGTTACTCATCTGTAGTAGTGTTCTGATGTGGCAATGCTACTCGGGAAGGACCTTTTTTCTTTTTAGAGTGGATTTATTTTGTTCAAGTGTAATGTTTCTCAGACTTTGGGGGTTTTTTCTTTTGTAATGTAGCACCTTCCCTCTAATCATGTCAACCAATAACTTCCTAGCATTAATTGCCGCCAGCAGCTCGGTTCCACAGGGCATTACAGGGCAAGGGTTATAATTATTTGCTATGGTTGAAAATGGTTACCCTTCTCACCCTGGGGAGCCAAGCTGTTGCTAGCAATTAAAGGTAGTTAGCTGTTCCCTATGTAAACATTTGCAGGCAGTAATTACTACTGCTTCTCACTTCTTTGCCCTTGAGGAACTGAACTCTTCCAGTAATGCTTTGTAATAATTTGGTTTTGTTGTCTTTTTTCTTTCTCTTAGATTTCATTTTAATTATTGTAGTTTAACCTGATTTTTAAATTTAAAAATAATTGTGATGGTTTTGACCTTTCATAACTCATTTGGAACTTGTAACCATATTGGGAGTTGCAATTTGAGAAATACTTGCTAAAAGATTATGAAGTATTTAAATGCTTTTAAAAAAAGTTCAGTATGTTGAACTATTGCTTGCTCTATAGGGCCAAACAGGTTTTTCTACCTCATAGAAAGACTTTAGGGAAGGCAAAAATGCAATTGCTGTTGTAATCATCCAAAAGAAATTGTCCTCATGCCAAGAAATTGGGTTTGTTTTGTACGGATTTTCAGTCCTCCATTTTTTAGGTAGATATATTAGTTCACTGCAGAAATGATCAGTGGATGCTGAGTTTTTGCTTGTTTTAAGATGCACTGTTCTATCTCTGTTGCTTTATTTGCTGTTCTGTGTAGAGGGCAGGGATGTAGCAAAATTGACAGGCTTATTTCAACTGCTCTATTTGATCTTTCCTTTCTATTGAATCTTTACTCTTGGCAGAGGCTTTTTTCTGTGTTTTCTGGTTTCCTGTAAACTTAGATTAGATTTCTGAATCAGATGCTGTTTTGCTTACTGAAAACAAGTGTAATTTAGAATTACTTTGATGCAAACAGTCCAAACTTTATTTCCAGATGTTAATATTGTGTTTTCCTTCTTCTAACGCCTATCTGAACAATGAAATTGTGGCCTAGTAATCTCCTGGTGATGTTTTATACTAGATAATGAAAGTAAAATTTTCATTTAGTCTCACCAACTTTTTAGTTTAATTTTTTAGTTTAATTTTTTCATACCAGTAGGCCAAGAATTACTGGTGTATGAACTCATATTGTCTCTGTGTTGCTTTATAGTGCAGCACTGACTATTGTTTCTCTTCGCTGCCCCTAGGTATGGTCCTTCATAAAGCCTAAAATACAGTTTCATTCTGTTGCCTGGAATCTGAATCCCATTGTAACTGAAATATCCTCTCTCCAGGTTGGCTCAGTTCCTCTTTTGTTTTGGTTCTCCTTTTCAAAATATTTATAGATCACCTTTTCTTATGGAGGATTAAAAGAGCCCTTTATGAATAGGAATGTGTTTGGACACTGGGTTGTAGTCCAGTAGTCTGAGGCAGACTGTACCCCTACACTTGGTAGAACGTGGAGAGAGATGGGGAAGCTGCCAAGGAAACTGTTACTTTTCATTATGATATTAATTCCAATAGCCAGGCTAAGAAAAACAATACCACATTCAAACCCAGCTCTAAAGTCCAATGTTATTTGTATGTCTGGCTTCTCAGACCTTACAGCTTTGCTGTTTATGGTATTAGTAGTCCTTCGTAATTACTGAGGTGGTAGGTTGCCCAATAGTTGAGTGATTCTCCCAGTAGAAAACCAATATTTATATTTACTGTAATCAAGTTTGCATTTGAGCTATAGGAGGACTTTGTGCCTACCTGTCACACAGTTTACCAAATTTCTAATTGGTACAGCAAAATTCAGTCTTGTTTATTGTTATTAAAGTTGGTTAACTTGATCTTCATGGAATTTATTGCCTTTGCAGTTCATAGTCAATGTTGATATCCTTGAGGCTTTCTTGTTGTGGTGGTGTTTTTTTTTGTTTTGGGCAGATGAACTGCTAGTAACTCTTCTCAGTTTTAATTCTTTCCAAAGCTTTCAGCCTAAAACTTTTCAGGGAAGTAGACAACGGAATCTGTTTAGGTTTTGGGGTTTTTTTGCAGCCATTTTATGGTAGTTTTGTCCTGTGTTTTACAAATTGTGTGTGGGTGGGGAATCTTCTCCAATTAGACTCTCACCTTGTTTCCTGAGGAACAATTTTAAAAATACATATCAAGATATACATTGTTAAGGTTTCTAAGGCAGCAGATGAAGTAAATATCCAAATAAAGGTAAGTTAAGTTTTGATTAATTAAAAGTGGTGTATGTCCAGATGATGATAGTTGTATTTTCACATCAAAAAAACACAGCAAAAGGAAAACAGACCAACCTCTTCAGTTTGGTCCAGCTGTTGGTATATTTGGTATAAAAGGTCCTGGTCTAAATATGTGCATGCATGATGGAATATTTCTTTTAGTGATATTTACCATCTAGGTAGGTACATGTTGGTTTGAAGGCACAGAGAAATTTGGAGAACTTCTGTACTTTACTTGTTTGAAAGTCTTTAACAGATTTTATTTCCCCAGTGTTTTTTTTTAATTTAATGTTCATACCGTGCTTTATAAATAGTTTCATTTGTAGAGATCATTACCAATGGAATGGAAATGTCACTCCTATCAAGGCACAAGTACCTCCTGCATATTCACTTCTTCAAGCAGGTTTTATTTTCTCAAGTTTAAGTCAGTTTCCAATGCATTTTATCATGGTAGTTCTTGTCTATCTTCACTTAAGGCAGCAGCTGAAGTTAGTCTTCTGAATATTAACTTGAGCAGAAATGTTTTTCTCATTGAGTTCTCCTGCAGTTGGTTATGCAGTTCTATCTATTTTTAACAGTAAGTCTTCAGGAGATATGTCTTGGCAAATTAGAATTTAAAAAGAAGTATACAAAAGCCAATGTTAATTTCTTGTTTGGTAGAAATTTCAAAGGAAGTGTTAGAGTTCAGTATTATGATGTGGTTGAAGGTATCTGAGAAATACTTTTTTAAAATACAGATTTCCCAAATTTTACCCATATTTCAGTGGCTAGATTGTGTTGGAAAGTTTTACTTACAAATAATTAGTAGTCCCTGAAGTTCTATTTTCATTTTTAAAAGGATTTGTTCATTGTAAACAAATAGTCAGGATTGAAAGGAAACAGTCTCAGATAAATTTTACTTGCAAATTGTTTCGTATTCCACCAATCCAGAAATCATATCACAGTGTAATACCTATTTTAGTGTAGCGTTAGATGAGGGTTGTTAGGAGTGGCCTGGTTTCTCTCCTTCTTTTTCGTAGCCCAGGAAGTATCGACTGGGGATGCTGGATGAGAGGATAGTTCCGGTGGGATCAAAAGCAAGAAAATCAAAGAACCCTATTGGCTGTCTGGCTGACAGGTGTAAAACAGGAGTACCCATCAATATGGTTTGGTGGAACAGAGTCACAGAAAACAATTTACAGGTAAAATTATTTCTTACTGGTCACTTTTTCAGTGTTTTGGATGCTTTATTTTAAATTTTGGAAAATTGTTAGAAGCAGTTACTCCAAATATGGCTTGAGATTGGATCAAATATTTAGTTCGTAAAGTAGGCGTAGTAGCCCTCCAGGAGGGTGACTCGGAGATCTTTTATTCTCTTCACCCACTGCTGTGCTATGTACTCTGCTTGATTATAAGATAATCTGTGGAGGAGGAGCAAAAGTAATCATTAAATGTATTTTAAAAGCAAACAGACACAACCTTATAATATAATTTTTGTGTGAGGAAGGTTTCTACTGGTAAAATTAGTGATTTTCATTATAATGATTGATACTTAATGCAAATAAAATATTTCCTCAGTACAGAATTTGAAGATATAACCAGTATGATCAGGAAGTGTAAATTCTTAATTTTTATGTTGGGATAGGTTATATTTCTCAACTTGTGTGTTAAACTTCATTGTTACTTTATTTCTGAATTTTCAACTTCTTAAAAGGGGACAGGTACAGCTGGATTTGAGATTATCTCATACAGGCTATGCATGGGTTGGTAACGCAGGATAATTCTAGTCTGAGGAATCTGCTTCATGTCTCTTGAGGTCAGGTATAGATGGAAATTATTATAGTGGCCAAAACTGCAACACTGCTGCTATTACTGTTTTGCACTTGTGTGGTGCTTTTGATTCTTCAGGGGTTGTTACTTTAGTCTTTCTGTGAGGGTTATGTTGGTTTTGATGTCTTCTGAGTGATGGGTAAATTAACGATAGACATCTAACTAAATTTTTTGGCACTTCTAAGAGTTTCTTTCAGTTCACTAAAGTTCTGCCGTGTAAGGGCCAACATGAAGCTCATAACAGAACCTTTCCATACCAGTGCTAGTGTTATACTACTTGATGTTTGGACATCTTTGCATTACTGAAATTGGGAGTCATGGACAGCGTGATGCTGGCAAACCGATGTTACACTGCATAGGGGCATTTAGGCTTAAGTTTATCTTGGACCTCTTGCTGCAGGGAAAGCAGCAAAGCTACTGGAGCAGTAACGATGAAGCATAAAGGAAACACTGGTAGAAGGATCAGGCATGGTTGCAGAGGAGTGGTTGGTGTCAGTGAAGCACTACTTTTCTCAAGGGAGAGGAGACTGACTGAATTTTCTGTGTGTATCTAATGGGAGTGCAAATCTTCATTAGTAGGCTGTTGCTTTGAGAAGAGAGAAACAGAAAATTGGTCTTCAAATTTCACGTGGATGTTAAAGGGCAGGAAAAGCCCTGTTTGTACTTGTGCCCTCCATTGGGTTTTTTTTGCTGTTCTGTGTCACAGCAAGGTTTGTTGTTGATCTGCTCCACTTAAGAGAAGAGCAGAAAAACTGAATGTTTTGGAGCCTGGAGAGATAGCAGTCTGAGACTTGGAGCTTCTGGCCAGGGGCAATAGTCTTTTCAGTACCTCTGCCCTCCAAAGTTGTGTTGAAAGTGTGGCAATGAGAAGCTCAAGGTCCCTCGAGGTTAGTGGTGGTAGCTTGGGATTGGCTGCCGAGCACATGCCTTTGAAAGGTGCAATTCTGAGCTCCTTTATTGTGCCAGAATGCCAGCTACATAATTGACTTAACCTGCGTACAGCATAAGATTTTGTATTATTCAATGCAATTATGTAGTGTCCCATGGAGACGTGGGACTTCAGAAGAGCATGTATATGCATATCTGGTGGAAATAAGAACAGAAGGATGTTCCTGCCGTGGGAAATAGGAGAAGAAGGGGTAGGGATTGCAGAGAACAGTGGAGTCTGGTAAGAGTGAGTGGGGAAAGGTGTAAAAAGAGGCTGCAGAGGAGATCGAGGATATATGAAGTTCTATAGAGATGAGAAAATTTTATCTTGATGCTTTCATTCATATCACTGTACATTTTTGTATGAGTTAGAGCTAAAACAAAGCTCAAACTGCTAAAAATTAGAAATTTTAATTATAAAAGTGCAAAAAATGGCTGGAGAAGTTTGGTACATGAAACTACTTAAAAACAGGTGGTTTTATGCTGAGATTTCAGGTTGACTTTGTTTTTCCATTTCAGTATGTATATAATCCACAGATAACATTGTTCTTCAGTATTTTGAAATACAGACTGTTTAGACATTTTTGGCAGGTGTGAATATATGTATGTGTAGGTTATACAAACTGAATTTTGGCTGATAGTGAGTGCTAAGCAATAAGTAAAAAGGTTATATTATGGTGGAGGCAAATCTGAGGGTATCTTTCTTCATTTATGTTTGAAGATGAGAAAGCAGAATTACATCTCAGAATTGTTGAGGGCCTGCAGCGCTGGGCAGGTGTTGAAGCTCATGTGTCTGTTTGAATATCCACTCTTCCAAATCTATGGTTTAAGGTGTGGGAATACTCTGTTTCATGGTGCAATGTTTAGAGATTTTTGTCCAAAAAATGGTTGTCTTAAAAAGCAAGGTAGTTTACAGCATGAATTGTAAAACAGTGTAACTTTTTGTCATGCATGGCTATGAATTTATAATCCAGATCTATTTACTTTAAATACTGTGTTACATTTACATGATTAAAAGTGGAGTCCACAGAGTGAATTGTATTCTGGGTTCTGCATTAAAAAATGGGGGAAAAAGAACCCAACCCAAATCCAAGTTTGTTCTTTAGCGATATATCCTACCCTATGTTAGGAAATATCCTGAGCTACTACATTACTGTGTGATAGATATTATAATAGCAAATGGCAATTCTGCTTAAAATAGTTGGAGTAGATACATTTTTTTAAAATACAGATCAGTTCTTAAGCACCATGAATAACTGATTTTTTTTTGTTGTTTCTTGAACAAAAAAAGAAATGAATAATTAAATATTTTGCATCAAGAACAGGGGCTTTTAAAACTTTATAGTATTTTGAAGTATTTTGTTAAAAACTATGAAGACATACAGTATTCTGAGTCTCTAGAAGTTTGCTATTTAGGGAGATCTACTTGCTAAAATGTAACAAAACTTTGCTAGTAGTTTTATTTGTCTGAGCCTGTGTTCTGGTTTAAAAAAAAGTCTTTAGCCAACACATTTTACCCAGTTTTAGTGAAGTAGTCTTTGAAAGAGCAGTAGACCAATATGGCTAATAATGTTGTTGAATTTAAATTTATTAGTGCTTATTTTAAGGATGATGTAATGACTTCTCACAGTAATTGCAATAAGGAAGTGTGGTGCACAAATTCAATAGTGGGAGGGAAAGACGCTTGCTCTGAAGCCCTTGGTGACCTCCACTGTCTGCTGGGCTGCTCTGACATCCCAGAATGTGTCCTTCCCTGATGTCACAGTTAATGAGGAATCCTCCTGGAAACCGAGGGATTGCCGCAATGCTCTCTAAGTAAGGTGAAGCTCCTTGAATGGCAGACCTGTCCATTATAAAACAACAGCAAAGGAGCCCTCCAAAACAACTAAAAATAAGCACACATTAAAAACAAGCAGCACTTCTGCATACTTTTTGGATTCCTAAGAGATATTCTGAAAGCTATGCCAGAAATAGACTGGTAGAGGACTGCCCTGCTTGTAGCATGGGTATAGTTTAGTAGTGGTTTTCTGTAACTGTTACAGGATTATGCAATTTGGGATGTCAGAACAGATCAACATGAATTTGGAGGTGAAGGAGAACATAAAAAGAGAACAAAAAGGCTTGTATCCAGTTTTTAGTGTGGTAAGTACATTAGCACGTTCTTTTGAAATAAAAATAAATTGGCATACTTCTTACTTTAGGTAGGTGGCTTGGTAGAATGTGGGACCAGGGCTGATATAACAGAGTAGCGTTATAGCCACTGAAACATGAGGTGGTAGCAGTGCTGCTGCTCTGCACCTCTGTGTTGTGAGATGTTGAACTGGAAATGAGAGAAGGGTGGTTTCCGGTACTCCTGTGGAATCCTTGCATGACCTTCCAAAGGCTCCATAACTTGTGCCTCCCAGTGTTACAGCATACTTTGGTATTCCATGGCCCTTTGAGGATTCATTTATGAATGAATGCAGCAGTGGGACCTTAGGAGTTCATCACTGAGGAGCGTAGACCAAAAAAGCACATGTATTGAAATTGATAGTTAATGAAGCAGGAATTTTCATCTTACTTCTGGACTATGGAAATCGGTTAATACATGCAACTCCTCAACATACAGTAATGCTGCACGCTACTGGGCAGTCCTCCCAGGATGGTCTTCAGCTGAGATCCTTGGCTTGCTCTTTACTTCCATCTGCACCTTCCTTTTTGAGGATCCTTGAATTATTTTTTGGTGATACGCACAAAATATTTATTTCTTCTCCTCCATGCTATTTTAATTGTATTTCCTTTTACATCTTTAAAAGCATAAAGACCACCAGACAGATAAACTGAATGGTGATACAAATGAGTGGCTTTATAGTCCTCCCTCGCTTTTTTTACTTCCCTTGTGGTTCCATCTTTACTAATTGCATCATGACTAAATTCAGCCTTCATTTGGACTGTATTTGTATGTGTTTTACAACATTTTGAAATCTCTTGATTATGGAAATATAGAAACTCTTTTTGTGGGTGGAGCCAGATGGACTGTTTTGTGGTCTGTCTTTGGAAGTTTTTTTGCAAAGCTGACTGAAAAGAGGTTTTTCTCTCTTTGAAAGAACACAGACAAAGAATCTGAAAGCAGGGTATTTTAGTGAAATTTCTTCGTGGAATCATTCTGGTAAGAATGCGTGATGCAGGTATTCAGATAATGGCTGTGGATGTTGCTTCTCTGCCTTAGATTGACAGTATTTTTATGGATATACTAGAAGAAGGGGGATGAGCTTTAAACTGGCCAGGTTGAGAGGAAAAAAGAGTGGTGGTAATTTTGGCAAATGTACGAGTTGGAAGTTACTTAAGGTGGGTTGCTAGACAAATTTAACGTACCTGACACAGCTGTACTTGTTTCTGTTTAATGGTATTTGAAAACTTGTTAATGTTTTGAAATAATTTTGTATGTGCCTTTATAGGACCACTTGCATTTGAAACTGAAAATAGTCTTCAGTTTGCATAATGTAGGCAGTGTTAGCAGGCTTTGTGTTTTTGTTCAGGCTCTAGAAAGCGCATCCGCTGCTTTTGTGTTTAACATCACAGTATTGCATAATTCATTACTTGTCCTCGAAGTATTTCTTGTATCTCCATTCTTTTAATTACTCCCAAGGTTTTGAAGTCTTCGATACCTGTTTCCTCCACTTTTTTACCAATCCTGATTTACTCAGACTTAAAATTTTAAGCCTGATCTAGCATGAACAAGTTACCTTACTGAGATAAGTAATTAATGGCTAAGTGAAAATTTTTTTTAAAGCTGTGCTTGTGACAAATTTAAACATAATACAGAATGAAGAAAATGTTTTTCACTAATTAGATATAGAATGTTTACATTATTATAAAAACTTAAATATGTGGATTTTCTTACTCAACTTCATTTGGGGAAGTTCGGTAAAATTCTAACAGAAAAACTGTAAAAACGTTGTGTACGATTTTAAAGCATAGTCCCCCTTTTTTTGACAGATTTTCAAGCTTACCATTGTTCCAAATGTAAAAACTAACACTGGGATTTAAACTTTTATTATGAGTTGCCAGAGTGAAAGCAGGATATTTTTCCAGAGCAAGAACAAGAAATGTGGCTGCCTAATTTTGGCATATTTGCACGCTCATTAGTGCAGAATAGGTTGTCTACGAAGTTTGAAAAATAGTGAAAAGATTCACTATTAAAGAACTTATACTGATATTCCATTTCCTCACTTAAGCTAGTCTAGTCACTTATTCTAGCCTACATGCTATGAAAATGTTACATCTTTGGTTATTATTTTGTTGGAAGTAAAGTATATGCAGAAAAATTAGTGGTTTACTTTGAATGAAAGCTTGTATGCTTTTGGAAACATTTTAAGAACTGCAGCTGCACATAGATGTAACATATTTAAACGTGGCCTGGAACTTAATCTTCAAATTTTCTGACAAAGTATCAACTAGTTTTGGCAACAGATTATTACATTTTCTTGTACTTGTTTGATTCATTTATCTGGCTGGTGGCTGTGGAGCTCAGGTATTCCTGTGTATTTCGAAGAAGCTTGAATGTGAAAGGGTCCTTTAAAATTGGAACCAAAATTTTAAAAACTTTTTTAACCAATGGGGAAAGTCTTGGACTACAGCTTCATGTTTGTTACATGACAGAGAAGTAAATCAGGCTTTTATAGTAAAGGGTCTATCTGTGCAAATCAAAGCTTTTTGCTCATATAAAATGCTTTCGTCAAAAGTTATACAGAAACAACTTAACCTTGTCAGGCTTTGATTCTGATCCTGAATTGTAACACCAAAAAAATGGAATGAAAACTGAATTTCCATCAGGCTTAACCCACTACTCTTTGTAATTCTACGACAAACCCAAACTGCTCCAGCAGATTCCTCGGTTTGACTCTTTCACTTGGATAAATTAAAACAACTACCAGTTTAAGTGGAGCTGTCAAGCAGCTTCATTTGAAAACAATGATGGATGTATAAGTAACTTCTAGAGGCCAACACTGGTCTATGAAAACTTGCAGAATGCATTTAGAAATAAAAAGCAGCCCTGTTCTGTAGGCATTAATTGAATCAGTTGGTGAAGGTGGTAAGAGTTTAGTCAGAATGGTAATCCCAAAATGGGATTTTGGGAACTCTCAGTTGCTCTAGGAAAGGCTGAGGTTATCTTCCAGAGGTGTCTTCTCTCCACTTGCATGCTTCAATTTTTATTTTATGATGTCCTGCCCTTGTCACCTAGTTGACACAGTATTTAGGTGTAGTAGATACGTGGATGTGATATGGCTAGTTTTAGCAGTGGGAAAACGTGGATCTCATGTCGTTCTTAGAAATATGTGCTTTTAGTAAGATGCTACAAATTCTGTCCTTTGCTCTCCCAGTTGTTTTGGTGGAGGCTGACTTCTCAGCTCTATTGCTGTTTGGACAAACTCTAGTTGGCTTTTTACCACCTCTGTCATTTTCTGCAGTTATGGTGCAGATTTGGTTGAATTGTTGCATGGCAGATTTTATGTAGAGGAACACCATTCTTAGTTATTCCTGTACCTAAAATTCAGATAAGTCCAGAATACTACCTTTTGAGTTTAAAAGTATCAGTTGTTTTCAGTCTGTATAATGCAAGTTCCCATTTGTTTTGCTGCATTAATGTTATACCTTAGCAAGTTTTCCTTACCTAAATATGATAGAAGAATTTTAAGATTCTTATTAACTTTTTACCCATGTAAATCTAAATGTTTTACTTCACCAGCCTACATATTTGGTTATAGCTGTTCTTTGAATATTCAGACACATGCCCATACAGAATGACTAAAATGTAACATCATAAGTTGGTTAGTGGTTAAAATTTACGGTGTGATTAAAAGTGAAATATTCTTACTATTTGCTTTTGAACCTGAGCATCCTCTTTAATTTTACAGCTTTTAGAATCCTCTTTCTTTTCCAGTGCTTTGAAATATGTTAATACTATATTTGACTGAAATATTCAAATAAAGATATTTAAAACAAAATAACACAAAAAAAGAATACTTTCCAAATACTTTTCTTCATTGTCTAAATTAGTGTTTCATAATCACAATTCTTTTCTAATTTGGCACTAATTTAACTTCTTTGCCACTTTATTAATATTGTTAAAAATCAATATTGGTAATTTAACTAACAGTTGCTATTTGTGGTCCTTTTAAAACTGCCTAAACCCAAAGTGATCCAATGTAATTTGCTTTAAAAAACCATTGTGGATTTTATTAACAGTATCCTTTGTCTATTGGGAGTTGTTGCTATCTTCTCATTTTATCTCTTTTTTAGACGCTTTTGAGAGGTACTCTGAAGATTACTTAAGAAACTTAACTTTGACTGTTAATAATCTTCAAGCTTTTCAGTGTGTTCATTTAATAATTGGTTTTATTTATTGGTTTAATTTCTTTTTTTCTTCCACTAATCTATTTTGCAATTGGCTGTCCAATAATAAGCTTTTTGCCTTTTGAGCTCTAACTAGGATTTTCATCTTTAACCCTACCCCAAAACAAACAAAAAACTCATTGCAAACCACACCCCCCGAATTACAAAACCCTGTGTGCAGATTTTAAAAGAAATTAAAAGTTGGTTGTGTGATATGTTTAATGTACTAGTAAATACTGAATGTTTGATGGTCACTCTGCTGCTATTTGTTTCTGTGGTACCAAATTAAAGTTCATTATTAAAGGTGCTACATAAATGGAATAGGTAATTAAAGCAGAAGTTAACTCCACAAAAAAGGAGCGTATAGGCCTATTTGAAATAGAGGCAGGGATGACTTCTTTAGTAGGAACCATTTTTACTGCTTTAATTTGAAAGTGCTACTTAAATTCCATCTCAAACTAAAGTCACATAGGAACAGTCTGTGCAGCAGTGGCAAGGCTTTCTCAATGTCAGGTCCGTTCTCCAACTTTATAATATAATGCTTATGGAAAGCCTTTTGCAAAGTTTGTATGAACTCATACATCAGCTTTTCATATGGAAACCTTGCTAATGCTACTTCAGATGTAAGCTAGAAACACGTTTAAATTTGTTCATGCAGACCAGCTTCTGGTGTCTGCTGTTCTTGTCAGCAAGCTGTATCCGCTACACTTGGTAGGCTTGCCTAGGAAGTATTTTCTGCCAAATAGGCACTGTCCATCTCTTCACATTTAAAATAAACATGTAATTTACATTTGTTTTTAAACAGACACCAAATCCTTCTGCAAGTGAATTTATTCCTAAAGGAGGATCAACCTCCAGGCTGAGTAATGTATCCCAGTCAAGTATGTCTGCCTTCTCTCAAGCCTTGTTTTCTCACCCCTCCATGGGAAGTCCTGCTACTGCTGGGCTAGCACCAGGTAAGTTGAGAGTAATGATGTGCAGTACAGTTGCTTCTTTTAACTCAATATCAAACATAGCCCTGTATAGTGATCAGGTTTATCGGGTATAAAGCCAACTCCTGCTTTAGCTCTTAATTTTAAGAAAATCTTCAAGAATGTAAAAGTGTAGGAACTAGAAGATTTATCTTCCAGTAGTATGGAAATTACATGGCAGGCTGTGAGATCTGTTTAATCACAGCAGCACTGAAATTAACTCAGCCTAACTTTTACTCTGCCCTTTTTTGGGGAAAAGGGGTGCTGTGTTTTCACATACTAAGGTCTGTGTGGTCATTGCCAGAGCAGTACCTGAAGGTAATTTAAACTACCCCTAGTCTAGAAATGCACTGCAGTCTACAATGAATATGTGCTCTGATTACCACATATTGAGCTGCTCTTCTGATCTTTTTCTAGAGTATGTAATCTAGAAGTGATTATTTTCAGGTTTAATGACTATATGAAGACTTAAATCTTGATGAAAAAAGTAGATAATGCCTATTCTAAAATAATTTGCCTTGCAAAGTAGTGTTAATTGTTACTTTATCTGTCATATGTAAACTCACTTTTAAGACCAATTTATGATTATTTCCCAAGTTTAAAACTCTTACTGAAATGTGTTCTATGCAGTCATAAAATTCTCAGTGACAAGAGTGGTTTTTTTACACTTAAGAAGTTCAAGGTCTTCATGCATCATTTGGACTTCTGATCTTAAAAAGTTAGCTCAATTCTATTTTTTAAAATAATATTAAATAGTTTTAAGAGATAATCAGCAGATTTGGGTATTACACATCACAGATCCTTTAGCAAGTTTCTGTACATACTTAAACCTTTGGCAATCTCATGTGATGGACAAGAAGCATTAGGTACCTGCCAAAAGGCAGAGAGGCAAATATGGTAAATGTTTGGGTTGTTTCAAACCAGTCCCATCTATTAAACTGAACTTCAGTCTTTCCTGATGCCGGGGTAAATCTCGGCGTAAATGTGGAAGAAGCCAGCACTTAGATGGTGTAACTCTTAGAACAGGCTGGGAAAGTGATGGATGCTTCTGCTGACCAAACAAACGTGTTGCAGTACTGTGTCTGATTCATACTATATTGTGCTGTACAGTCTTACTGGAAAACTGTTGTGTTTATATGCCTCTCAGCCTTGTCACCTGGATTGAAAAGTGTATAAAGGATTAAATAGAATACAGTAAAATGATCTACTTTTGGAAAGTGTCCAGTGGGGTCTCAGAGGGATCCTTCACAGTCCAATTTCTTTACTATCTGTAAGTAATACTTGAAAGGATAAGTAACACTGTTGATGAAAGAAGTTCGTAAAACAATTTGAGCTCCTAGAAATACAGAAGCCAATGCTGAAAACTGTCTAGGTTCAAATACTATTGTTTATGGATGAGAGGGGTGGGGGAGTATTCACAAGAGCTAACTTCAGGCAAAGTTGGCTTGTTTCCCTGCTCTTCCTGTATAATTAAAAAGAGAATGTAGTTCAGAGTAGGGATTTGGGTTATGTGCTCTTAATTTCTCTAGAAGCTTCTTTTTTTCACAGTGAGTGCAGAATTGTCTGAACCTAAATATCCTGTGTAAGTGATACTCAGACATTTATTTTTATTTAAATAGTTTAGCTGTCAATAGTATACATCCACAAAAACTCCTGTTACTCAAGGTGAGTTAAGAGATGCTCTTTCTAAAACATTAGACTCTTAAATAAGAAAGTAGTATTTATGTATGGGGAAACTTCATAATTTAGTTCATACTGGATAACAGAATAAAAAAATTTATGTTCTGAAATTGTCATTAAAAGTTATTGTTGGGATCTGTTAGCTTTCAATAAGTGAAAACAAATTCAAGTGAAATCCATGTAAAGAGTTTATAAAAATTTTCATTTAAATCAAGATAAGTTTCCTTCCAGTTAGATGGTGTATATTCACCAGTAGAACAACTTTCAAGAAATGTGTAAGATTTAAGTATTTGCATGAGATTAAGATTTCTTATAGTATCTTACAGGGTACTGGAGGAAATTAATACTTCATAAGAAATAAGGAAATCTGTTAGGAATAATTTGTTAAAAGTTCCATAGTTTAAGTCACCCATAACAAAGTAGGTAAATGATGAGAACAATCCTTTGATTTTCCTCTTGAGAAGTGGAAGAACTTAATTTTTTCCAGTCTCTGGTTTCTGAGGTTTCCCTAAAGGTAGGTGTAAATCCAAAGCACTTTTCACATCTAGTATTTAATAGATAACTGTTCACAAAATTGATTGTCCCTGGTAAATGTTTGTTCCGTCTGCCTTAGCAACAGTACTACAGAAATAACTGGAAAAAATGACAACTGAAACCTAACGTACTTAATAGATAACTTCTTGCATCCACACCTGACATAACCATTAGAGCACACCATGGAAGAAGGCAACTCCTACTTTTACGTATTTACTTAGATAAGTCCTTTTTAGCATAATCTCAACACAGAGTCAGTCTTCATCTTGGTAGCTTTTCATAGAATATGAAAACATAGCGAGATAAAATGCAACTTAGACAAATAGCTGGAGAAAATTGTCCTATTAAAAAGCTTTGAACAGATCTTCACCTTCTCCAAACCTTCTTTCCTTAAGCTCCCCTGGATAATACCCTATTTTTGCTCCTTCCATTGCCTTGCTAGCAGACAAATCCTGTTTATCATGTCGATGGGAAATTTAGTGAGTTGTTGACAATCTTCAAATAGTACTTTTACCAACAAGCTTAGCTTATCCAGTTCTGTATAGTGGTTCCAGAGTAATAGCACCATTAAAATACACAAAGCGTATGAAAGAAATTCATGAATGTCATTGAAGTGCCAAGTTGTCATTGCTGTGTTAGACTTGAGAGCAGATGTATAGCCCCCAGCAAAGAAAATCTTTGTCTGCTTGGGTTTGTTTAAATTAGGTTATAGCTAGAGTGATGTCTTTGTCATTGATGGAAATGACAGCAAATTGCTGTTGCTTCTATATTTAGTCCAAGGCAGGTTCTGAGCTTATGCAGAATGTCAGAGATCCTATTTCTGCTGCCAGTCTGAACCTGCAGGCTTAGGAGCCAGGAATGTGAAGGTGATGTACTTGTGTCCAGCTGACACGCCTCCATTCATGACAGGCTATGAGTGTGGTTTTCAGAGCTCATGATCTCAGCTGGAAATGGAGCACTTGCAGCTGAGGTGGTTTGAGTGGCCTAACGCATCAAGAGCTTGTTCCGAGCTCCTGTGTCAAGTATGGTGCAGCCATTCTGCTGAGAAAGTTCCACAGTCATGCCAGAATACTACAAGAGAAGAAGGAGGAAAAGAGATTGTAAAATCAGTTTTACCCCCCGAATAAAAC
This sequence comes from Phalacrocorax carbo, assembly GCF_963921805.1. Taxonomy (NCBI): domain Eukaryota; kingdom Metazoa; phylum Chordata; class Aves; order Suliformes; family Phalacrocoracidae; genus Phalacrocorax; species Phalacrocorax carbo. Next base: position 195,026,693 of record NC_087513.1, on the reverse strand, counting down.
TGAGGAGAAAGAACTTATGACTCTAAAGTTGTTCAAGGAATTAAGGAGGCTTTGTTGAACTGGAAATACACAGCTATAATGCTAGTGACCTGGTAAGAGTGCTTATAATAAAAAGAAATATATAGTGAATTTAAGAATGCTTCCTGAAAGAAGTATTGAAATAGCCTGGTTTTATTTACTTTGTCTAGTGATTCCTCAAAATGTACCTAGTTGTCTAGAGTATCTTTGAAGTACAAAGCATTATAGTAATAAAAAGGTAAACGCTTAATTTTTGACCTCAATGTGTTATGAGCCTTGGAGGCATAGGTATATGGTTGTAGATGAGTAAATTTGTAGGCAAAGGTAAGAAAGTATGTATAGAACACTTACTGTTCTATAAAAAGTCTGTATGTTGTAGGCCAGCTGATTTATATACACATGAGCATAATGAAATCCTGCTTCATTAAGTTGTAAAATTCCATTGAATCCAGAAGGCCGTAGACACTGAGTCCTTAGGGCATCAAGCATGAGCTCTCATTTTGTTTGATCCTGTTTATATACATGAATTCTCAGATTCAAAATACAATCTAGCTTTTAATTCAAATACATTGCATGCTACAAAGCTTTAATAGAAGTGTTAATATCATAAAATAACTGAGCACTGTCTCAGATGAATTTGTCTACCACTTCACTTTCCTCAGTCACAATGAAACTTCAGAAATAAAAAACAATGCAAGAAGTGAAAATATAATAATAAAGGATGCATAAATATGTCCTCTTTCTCTACCTGAAATGAGAATAGCAGCAGGTATGTGTAGGTAGCCTGTACAGTCACTGTGAATATTGTGAAGAGAGCTTCAAATCCCACAATCATTTCCATGTTGGTATGACACCGTTACAGCTGTATACAATGACACTATTTTTTAGGTGTAAATAATTGTGAAGTGAAAGCAGCCCTTTTTCCTTGCAGTTTACCTTTTGAGATAGTATTTGACTTCATGAAAGGTATTAAGATTCACCAGAGACAAGGAATGGAGAGCCACCTTTCCTAGTACATAAGTCTCAGGAAGGTCAATTTGACCTAGGCTTTTTGGTTTTTGTCTTGGTACTCCTTTTGTCATTTTAATATAGGAGAACACTAAACTGTCTCATAGGGAAGACTTAAAAATGCAATTTTTTTGTCAAGATCACTGGGGGGTGTGTGTGTGTATATATAAAAAAATCGTAATTAGATTATTCAAACCCCATTTTTTCTTAGGCCCTTAAGTGAATAAGTGTTTATATAAATTGTGCTATTGAAAACAGCGTGTCTAATTCTGTGAGAAGTGGTTCCACATTCACCACATTATTACCATCATATGTTCAGTACCATCTTTTTTCCTTCAGTATAAGTCAGTAGGAATATATGTTCACCTTCTAATACAGCCATTTTCCTTTATTTTCCTTTCATTCTATTTTTTTGTGGTTAAATATTAGTATTACCAAGGTTTTAACGGATTGAAATACTAATGAAGTTGGTGAGATCTGCTTGAGTTTGTATGCCTAATTATTTGCTTCCATAAGTACTTAGCTATGCATTAGTTGCACTGTATTAAAAGTTTTTTCTTTTTTATGTGATAGTGGATTTCTAATAATTAATACTTACTTAGACTCTGCAGAATTTAATGCAGGTCTCAAAAGAATCTATTGCTTTGAATACTTGGAGCTTCAGCCTGTTGATACTCGCTGCAGTACTAGCAGCAAATTTCTCGTAACTTGTAGTATATTGTTCTAGTAGTATAAAACCAAACTGTAGTCAAGCTTCTTTCATGTCTTGAACTTGCTATATATATATATTGGCAAATGTAAAGCCTGTGTGTTCTGCCCACCGGATGATTTTCATTGAACTCTCAATGTCCTTCCAAAAATCAGACCTAACTGAGGCTGGAAGGGTATGTGAAAGAGTTTGTATAACTGTCTTCCTTTTCTTTCAGTCTTGTGCAAAGACATTAAGGATTTACATTCGTAACTACTCTTTGACGGGAATAGATTTTTTTTTTAAAAAAAATGTAAATCTTACAGTAGAAATTGTTTGAAATTCTATCAGTAAGAACCACTAGTGATAGATTCCCCCCCCCCCAAGCTTTCATTAGAAGTTCGCACATAATTTTAGCAATGTTGCAAGTCATCACTTTCATTTATAAGATTTACAGTATACTGTGTCTTGTACATCCAGTTTTTATTTTAAGCTAGAGAAGTCTCTGGCTAACTTTTCATTAGTTATATATGAAGGCTGCTGTTTTGTTTTTTTTTCCTGGTTCCTACAGTTGAATGTTTTATTGGAAAAAGAAGCCAGTTATTTCTATCTGGGTAGAGATGACATGCTTGCAAGGACTCTAGTTAATGCTATGTTTTATTGGAATAGAGTTAAAAAGAGAGGTCAGTAACTTCCCCTATATGAAAAGAATCCCTTGAACATCATAGACAAAAACTGTAGAGCTGCTTCAGTTTCATGGCTGTCTTAATTAGCTGTCCTTCAAATTTTCATAGTAATATATTGTTTCCATTGAAATTGCTCTTTTCCCACAGCAGGTTAAGAACACATTCACGCTTAGGTCTTTTTTTAAAATATGACCATCTCTAGAGTAGCTATTGAAATATTTAAGTGTAAGTCATTCAAGGCAGCTTTTACCTTAATGGAAGCTTGCTTACTTTTGTAGAGTAAATTGGTGCTGTTGCAATGCGTAACGTTTTACAGTCACACAGTTGATTTGTAAATAGATTTTTAGGAGGCTACTTATGTTACCATTAAGTAGTACTTTAAAAATTAAACATTCACAAGCGCCTATTATAATTCACATTAAGTTAATACACTAATTGGCAAGTCATTATTCCACAGCATTGCTTATCTATAAGGTGTGTGTACACACACGTACATGTATTAACATAAAAGGTTCTGGCCTGGAAAAGCCTAGACTTTATATTTTTATAACTTTAATATTCTTATATTTTATATTTTTATATTTTAGAAAAAGAATGTCTGGAGAGACCCAGTTGAAGAGAAAGGCATAAAACTTTCTTACAGTTTACATTAAAAAAATCTTGTTTATTTTGTTGGTACTATTCACTTTTCAAGAACAAAGGAATTGTGCTGAAGTAATACGCATAGTTTTTGAGATGTCAAAAAAGTAAATGATTGGAGCTAAACGAAAGGTTACTAATACTTTTTAAAATACCGTTAGGATAATATAACTTAAAAAATTTTTTTCCACAACTACTGATTAAACTGTTAATACTAAAATTGTTATTTGCTTCTGTGCTTTGTTTAAAAAAAACAGAGTAAATGTAGGAGGGATGAGACTCCTGTAGAGACAAGACATGAGCGTGAAAACACTCCTGCTTTGCTGATGATGCATATTGAGAAGTTGTGTACAATAACTCTTGATTGAAGTAACTAAACTAGCTTTTGGTAACTAAAAAATGTGTATGCAAAAAAAAAGTTGCTCTTGTTTTTGTTACTCAGACATTTGCTTAAATTAATTCCATTTACAAGCTCCAGAGCTTGTAAATGGAAGTAATTTAAGCAAATGTCTAGTATCAACTGATTGAATTCTTAATTAGAGAAGAATTCTCAGCTGTCCATAGAGCATTAAATATAAAAGTTGTGTATCTTAGACTTTCAAAAAAAGAATTTAGTATGACTATAGTTCTGACTGTTAAAGAAGAGAAAGTACACCTCAATCTGAACTGAGCAACAATAAGTTTCGTAGATGCTCTCCTTTGTATTAATCTGAATACCTAGATTTCTGGGATCTTCTACTAGTTATACTAGGATTAGGAGTTTTCTGAAGAGTAATCTCTTCCTCACCCTGGAAGGCTTCTTTGACATCTAAACTTTTATAAATAGACACACCTGAGAATTCTGCGTGCAATGATTCTTGAAGTAACTAAACTAGTTTTTTGTATCTAAAAAATGCGTATGCAAAAAAGTTGCCCTTGTTTTTCCCCACTGATGCATTTCATTTAGAAGATGAGCGTCTCAAGTTTCAGTTGGGTTGCCTGTCTGATGTTGAGGGTGAACACCAGTTAATAAAATAATTTTAAATACATTTGAAAATCTCAGCATGAATGTGTAACAGACTTCATATTCTGAGAAGTTACCTATCTTTACATATCAAATAGATCTTTTGGAGGATGATTTTTGTAGATAATTATAGGAAAATAGGTAACTTCTCCCCTGAAATTATTATAAGTAGCATATTGTATATTGCTTATTTGCGTGCTGTAGTTACTGGAGATCTAACTCTCATTCATAACTGTAGACTTTGTTCTAGTAAAAGGTATACATGAAATTAGTTACAATTAGTTACATAAGTGAGTTACAGCTTGACAAACTCCATTGACTGCTCATGTAACTTACATAAACATTCACATATCATATAGTCATCAATATTATCTTCTTGCAGTTTAATAAACTCCTTTCTAGAAACAGATTTAATTTGATTTGTCTCCCCCGTTCTAATACTAAGTCTTTTATTCCAGGTCTTCATGTGTAGATCGTAAGTTTCCAAGACCTTTCTCTCTGAACTACCCAAAGATTTTTGGGAAAATGTATCTGTTCAGTCTTGCTCTTAATGTTTTACCTCTTAACTCTTCATACAGATGTAGCAATCCTTAAGTGTTTCACCTGCTCAGAATATTATTGGTCGTGAAGGCTGTTTTTATTTCAAATTGCTAGGTTTTTTTTTTGATGACAGATTTGATCAAGAATATCTCCTTGTTTCTTTAAGGAATGTCACTGTCAGCAGGATCTTCTCCTCTTCATTCCCCCAAAATAACTCCTCATACATCTCCTGCTCCTCGAAGAAGAAGTCATACTCCTAACCCAGCAAACTATATGGTGCCTACTAGTGCCTCTGCTTCTGTTGCTAATGCTGTCTCTCAGCCTCCATCTACTGGCCAGGTGATCCAGAAGGAAACAGTGGGTGGAACAACATACTTCTACACTGATACAACTCCAGCACCTCTCACAGGAATGGTATGTTTGCTTTCGACACAGAATTGTATGGAATTTCCAAATGCTGAATTGGTTGATATGAAACCCTTACTCTGTGTGAAGATTTTGCCTTTTAATTGCTGTAATTGTTTCCCCCACACCACTGAAAGCTAAGGACCAGAGAATTTTTTAATGTATTTTCATTTACCTCTCTGTAGCATTTTGGGCTTTTTAATACAGCAACAGAAAGACAGCATTTTATGTATATCTCAGTGGATACATGCATAATGAGAAAACATAAACAATTCAGATTGTTTTTTCTTCTGATGGGTTAAATAACTCTTATATTTACAGTGGAGGGGGAAAGGCAGTTACAAAAATGTTAAAATAACTATATATGTATGTACACGCACCCCCTTGAAATCATTAGTAGGAGATATCACCTAAGGAAATTGTAATGTATCTGATGGTACCTGTACTGTAAGCTGTACTGTGCACAAAGACTCTGTAGTTCAGTAGTTCAAACTAAAAGGGTGACAAAACTCCTCACTTTCCCTATACTTAAGGATCTTAAACTGCTTCTTAAAATGTTTTGTTTTCAGGTATTTCCAAACTACCACATTTACCATCCAGCTGCACCTCATGTTGCTTACATGCAGCCAAAAGCAAATGCACCTTCCTTCTTCATGGCAGATGAGCTCAGGCAGGTAAGATGATAGAGATTTTAAAGGGAAAAATCGCATATCTTGGCAAAAACTAGAGAATTGCTAATAGTAGAAGAGAAATAACCACTCAAAATCTGTGCAGTCAATTGTCCCTGTGGAGAATTTAAAAAATCAAGTCGTGTAATGGGTGGAGTACAACAGAGGGTGGGGGCAGGTTACAACATGTGTGACTGCAATCTAACCTGTATGCCATGATTTACTCTTTAGCTAAGTATTCTTACTACTTGTATATTGTTTTGGTGTGCATGAGTTCATTTATGTAGCATTCCTTTAAGCTGTAATCCTATCCAGTTTAAGTCTTTCACTGAAATGAAAGTAGGTGACTGTTACTTATTTCAGCTTTCCTGTAGTAGGTGCCTCTGTCAATGCTAACTCTAGCTAATGTGTCTTCTGCAGCTGCTTCCTTCAAGAACTTATATATTTCATCATTAACATTTTCAAGTTAGTGATCTTCTTCCCCCTCCCTGCCCCAGACACTTGCATCAACTCCCTATTTTAGTACAAGTAGCCGGTACTTCAAAGATAGCCTACTGTTCAGTTATCGAAAATTATGAGCTGAATTATAATGTTCAAAACTTGACTTAATTTGTTCTTCAGGAACTGATCAACAGACACTTAATAACTATGGCCCAGATTGATCAGGCTGATATTCCTGGTAAGTGTTTCTTATAAACTAAACTGATAATATTGTTCTGCAACCATGTATATTCAACAATATCAACAGGATATTGGAAAAAACACCACCTGCTTTTAATTTTTCATTAAGCCTTAATCATCAGGCTGGGCTGTGGATAACCAGATACAAAATATTTCAGAAATATGAAATTGGTTTCTTGCTTCTCTCTTTCTTCTGTAATTTTCATGTGTTTTGAAACGCCTTAATGCTTGTGAATACTTCAGTTGCTGAGAAAGGAAAAATCGTTAAGGCAATAAAACCTCATGAAGGACAGCATTGCATTAATTAGTACCTGTTAGGTATTCCTTTAAAGGATGCATATATATTTGAAGGCTGTATATAAACTAGCAAATGAGTTTGTTTTAAAGTGAATTGGCTGGTATATCAGAGAAGGCTTTGTACTAATTGTCAGGCAAGAGAAGCGCGTACTATTCATTGTAATTTGGCTTCTGGAGAATTTATAATTGACCGTGTTCAACTTGGTTTAAACAGATTGCTTTTTTTTGGTTGCAGTATCCTTCTCAAATGTGTGTTTAATATGAGAATGATACAGTAAAAAAATGCAGTTTAGTTTACTAATCCAGATGAAGTACAAGTGTATCTCTTCTTGCAAGGGTAATCTCTTAATCTGATTTGTAAACCCTCAGCAGCTCTCTCCCCGCCACCCAACCCAATAGGTTAAAATACATATGATTCAGATTTGCTTCTTTGTGGCGAAAATGGGATGCTTACAGTGATAGGAAGTCTGTATGGAAATTTGTGCTTATTTATGAATCTGTGCAGAAAGAAAAACCACCAAAGAAATGTCATTCAGAAGGGTGAATTTTTAAGGCAAATGAGAAAATGGCAGATGGAACTCTTCATCTATTCTGTTGATTTTACTTGGTGTAACTGTTTTTCTGAAGACAGTTATTTTAGCTCTGTGGAATCTCTTACAGAAACATATATTTGTATTAAAGCAAAAATAGTGAATTTTAACTTTACATGCACCTAAAAGACGGTGCAAAGAATTTACAGCCTAATGACAGTCATTTTAATATTCTCTGCTGCTGCGATAACTTTCTCAGTCAGCTGGCGCCTAATATGTTTCTGTGTATAAACTGATTTTAGCAGTTCCTGCAGAAGTGGACAGCTACCACAGCCTCTTCCCTTTGGAACCATTGCCACCGCCCAATCGGATACAGAAAACAAGCAACTTTGGGTATATTACATCGTGCTATAAAGCTGTAAATAGTAAAGATGACCTGCCATATTGCCTTCGGAGGATACATGGTGAGAAAAATTGAGTTGCCTCAGTAGGACTAGCATTCCTAAGCATGCTAGTCATATTTCAATGTCTGGTTGATTTTTTCAGTAGTTTCAGAAGAAATGTTAAACTAAAAAATTCTCCCCCAGAACGCTACATTTCAAACCACAGGTTTTGTTCTTTTCTAGGTTTTCGTCTTGTTAACACAAAGTGCATGGTATTGGTTGACATGTGGAAAAAAATTCAGCACTCGAATATAGTAACCTTGCGTGAAGTGTTTACCACTAAAGCATTTGGAGAACATTGTAAGTGGGTTTTTTTTGTTCCCCCCCACACCCCACTCCCCCCCGAACTGATGTGTTGAGACTTCTCTAAAGATGCTTGAGTTAGTAATTGCCACCTGTTTATATTTTTAAGCTCTTGTGTTTGCATATGATTTTCATGCTGGAGGAGAGACTATGATGAGCAGACACTTCAATGATCCTAGTGCTGATGCCTATTTTACAAAACGAAAATGGGGTAAGGAAAAATACGTTTTCATACAATTTACAGTTTACTTCTGTAAACGATTTCTAGTACTTAAGCAGCAAATAGCTGGTCAGAAATAGTCTTTGAACTTAAATTTTTAGGTAATTAGTTCTGGTGTATCATAAGCTGATAGGGATCAGAGAACTCTTCTTCACTTTCTATTTGTAAAATTTCTGAATATATATATATTTAAAATAACAGAAGTATAACTGGAGCTAAAAGCTAAGGTAAAAGTCTTAACAATGAGCAACTTTTCTGGCCACATTTGACTTATGACTAATTTGCAAAATTGATGCCAGTTTGTAAGAGAATTACAGTTCTTTGACAGGGAAATAAGTTTGAATGCGTTTAGGAGTGAAGAACTCTGGGGTCCTAATTGAAGGTCTGTCACTGAGTGACACCTGACACTCACTGGAGGTGTTTCCAGAATTGTAAAAGACACATGCTATGCCAATTTGATGCTTGCTGTTCAGGTGCCCTCCACTTAAATTTTTTTTTTTCCCCCAAAAAATATTAGGAGGACTAATTACAAAACATTAAATAAAATGTTGTCTAATGTGAAGTGCTAGTTAAGACGAGAAATGGGTTGAAAAGTCCTGTAACATATATTATTTTCAGACACAAACTTCACATCATAGGTCTGATTTTTTTTTTTTTCCCCAGATTTATACTATGCTTCAAAGGAGTTGCTAAAGCTACATATACATTCATAAATAAAATCTGTCACAGCATGGTCTGTGGCTCAGCAAGTCACCCAAAAGCAGAGCTCATATACATATGGCTAAAGCCTCCTCCCTTCCAGAAGAGTATGCTGCCTGTCATACTGACTGTTAGGACCAGTTCATGACCCATGCAGTCCCACAAATTATATCCAGATGTTGTCTGGAATACAACACGCCAAAGCTATTAGTAGAGCCCAGTGTCATGCTGAGAGAGATGCTCGCAGCTGAATGGAGTCACAGGAAGACTTAGGGTAGGAACATACCCTCAGAGTTCATTTGGCCCAACTTCCCACTCCATGCAGGCCTAACCCTGATGTTGGATCTGGCAGTAGGGATGACCAGAGGACTATGACCTGGCCTTGTTTATTTTATTAGAGTAGTTGTTCCCTAAATGTCTTTAGGGTGCCAGTGTATAAAGAGAAGCAGAAACTACGGTTTCTTCTTTCTTCTGCCTTTTGAAATTAGGGCCTTTAGCTGTGAATTCAATCTGTTTCAAAGGCTGACATGGAAAACTTTACTTGGCTATCTGGTAGATCAGAGTATAATGGATTGGTAGTGTGTGAATATATTCAAAGGCTTTTATATACTGAGTAATTCCCACTGGCGTTGCACTGAGCTGACGGGTACAACTGAGGCTGGAAGTTCAGTTTCTCCATTGGTTTTGGTGGTAATACCTCAAACAGAAGAAACCCTAGTTTGACTTGTCATATCTGGTGGCAAGTCAAAGAATGGGCTTACAAAATCAGTGAGCCTGATGTGAAACTAATTTGGTAGGGTAAACCTGGAACACCTACTGCCAGGTTAATGACTGTTACATGCAGGACTAGACTTCTGAGTGTCTCCCACCCATGGTTTTCAATTTCCATGTAAATCAGTCCTTGTTATGTTTTTATACCTCTCTGGAGTATTACAGAAGAATGATGTCTGTTCTAGATAAAATAATAGAAGTTGTTATAAAATTCTTGGGGACACATTCTTTTGTCACACTGGAAGAGAATTGAGTTTTGCGTCTATTAAGGGCAGTCAAGTCTCAAGAATCTATCAAAGTTCTTTTGAAGGAAGATCCAGTAGATAAGATCTTGGGTTTTCAAAGAAGTCCATGAGAGTCTTTAAAAGAAACTAAATGACCGTGAGATAAAAGAGGAAGTCCTCAAGTTAATAACTGGTTAGAAGATAAGAAACAGAGTAAGAGCGAACAGTGGATTTTCACAGTGAAGGGAGATCACTGATGGGGTCTCACAAGAATATGGGAGTTGTATTTCTTAACGCATTCACTTATTTGCACTGAAGATTAATAATGGTCTGTCAAAGTTTGCTGATAATACCAAATTATTTGGATTGTTAAAAACAAAGGCCAATTGTGATGGATTGCAGAAGGATCTTACCAGACTGGGACTCTTGGCAATAATCTAGCAGGTGATGTAACGTAAACTGATGTGATTGAAGGAACACATAACTCTAACTTTAAACATAAAATGGTGGCCTCTGTCATGGCTGTTACTGCATGATAATAGATCTGGGGTTGTAGTTAAGTAGATTAAGGAAAATATTGTCCTCTTGCTGAATAGCAGTAAATAGGAAATGGATTGTTGCGGGCTATTAAGAAAAGAGTAAACAATGAAATAGAAGACATTGTACTAAAGATGTGGGTGCATCATAGGCTCATATCTGTAGTTGTGGTCCTCCTTACACACTTAGAAGGGTGTAGAAGAATAGCAAAGAAGTTGAGAAGAGGTGACAGGGGTGATCGAAAGTGTGGAACAGCTTCTGTATAAAGAACAGCAAACTGGAATAGTACCTCTCATGATCTTAAAGATGGACAGGAATATGATGGGGTTAAAAATGACTGGAATATGGTATGTGTCTGAAAAATAAGGGCTAAAGAAAAAATGAATAAGCAACAATAGCTTGCTATTTCTTCCAGCCTAGGGCTAGGAACTGACTAATGAAACTAGCCAGGTAGCAAATTCAAAACCTGTGTGAAGATACTTAAGCCATGGGACTTTGTCACAGATTATTGTGGACATTTGCCTGGGTTCAAGGGGAAAGGGAGTTTACGGAGGAGAAATACTTGAGGGCTGTTAAGTGCAAAGGCAGTTTCTCTATCTTAGGAGTTCTCTGAGCTGCAAATCTTGTAGGCTAGTAGAATATTCTATTTGTTGATGTTCATATGCTTAGGTATCTGTTGCAAGCTGCTGTTCTGATTTTAGTGTATGTTGTCTTTGAAACAGGCTAGTGGGCTATCTGGACCGTTTTTGACCTACAAAACTTCCTTCTATAGGCAGGGATGGTCTTTGAAACTGGAAATCAATTTCTGTTCAGCCAAACCAAAGTATTATTTAATTAAACTCTTGTAGCAGAACTTACAGGGATATGTAAGGAAGATAACACTCTGCTGCCTGTGGCACTTTTCATTACCTGCTCTTCTGGTATTTTTATTAGATAAATTAGAAGAAAAAGTGACCTGAAACTCCCCAATTTTGCCAAATCTTTCTGCACATCTTTGCTTTGGCCTTTCTTTTTTGGGTAACTGCTGCTATCTAGTCTGGTCCTTAGTAGAAGGAGCAATTTAAGAGAGAAAAATAAGATTGCATACCTATAACTTGATTTCTCAGAATTGCCTGCCTTCACGGATCCTTTCTCCATCCCCTCACAGAGTTTCTTGGCCGTCTGCCTGCCTAGAGGAGACTCCCAAGAGAAGCAGGGGAATGGATGGAAGTTGGGTACTCTGCAGCATGAGGCCCAGATTAGTACAATTGCTTTTAAAGGTTTTAGGAGGCACAACACTGTGAACCTGATCAGTGAACTCAGAGAATTTGATTTCAGGTATGCAACCTTATTTATGTTGAACACTCCATTTGGCAACATGAAACTTTGACAATAGATGAGGATTATGGTTTACATAGCTGTCTTGCATGTCACTGGTGTCAGTGTGGTCAGTCTTGTGTTTTTCTTTTATGCTGTGTGATTTACAGACCCTGTTACAGAGCTACTTTGAAAGGGATTTGGGGGGTGTGTGCTTGGAAAAATAGCAGCTTACACTTCTTTTTATACTGTAAACTAATGTCTTTGTTCCTTCTAAATTCTATAGAATTTATTGCTTGTGTTATTTATGCAACGAAATACCTTCTTTCTTCAGGTGGTACAGTGTGGTAATCCAAAGTTCTGTCATATTTTACTAAATTTTCACAAGTTCTAAAATCAGGAGTCTGACTTCTGAGTTAATTATTACTTAGAGTATATTGATTTGAAAAGCTCCTTTGATTGTAATTCCTCATATTTCCTCAATATGCTTTTATTTTTATCAAAAGTGTCTAAACATTAAATCTGTTATTCTGGAACTTGTTGATTTTCTTCCACCTTTCTGATATTTCTCAACTTCAGATTATAATACACATTACTGCATTCATCTCTGCAGAAATTGTTTTCTTCAAATTAGCAAGTTAACCCAAAGGTACTGAAATGTTCTTAACAGTCCAATAATTAAATGGTAAACCACATTTGGAATGTACATATTTTAAAGCTATTGGCTAGAAAATCCTGCCAAATGAACAATAACTACCCACTGCTGCCAGTAAGGTTTATAATTTGTTCTGATGAGTTTTTGTGGCTGGCGGAGTTAAGCATGTCTTTTAAACGGACCAAAGGACATATCAAGCATTTAAAACGCTTTGAGTAGTTAAACATCGGTGTACGTGCTGTTAATAGTAATTTTCAGTACCACAGATTCTGCTTTTCAGCAAATAAATACGTTCTAATGAAGATAGGCAAGTTTCCCGGACCTTCTTTTCCTTTGGGCACATTAGTAGTAGTATGTAATGCACAGAATGGACTTCACTGCTGACTCTACAGTTTTTGTATCCCCCTTTGCTGAATGTTTTTTCACAAAATAACCTCTTCCATTGACAAAGGAATAACTGGTGTACTTAAGACTGATGAGGAGAAAGAATATATGAATACCGAAAGTCAGCATGATGTTGTTGAGGACAAAATATGTGACTAATAATTATCCTAAAATACCTTTGCCAACAGCTGCAACTTTTCCAAAATAAATTCAAGTTTTCAGTATCTTCAGATTTTTTACAAAATGTAGTGCTACACTAGTAGTTCAGAACAGTTCTGTATATTGAAAACTGGGAAATGTAAAACTGAAGCTGAGGTTTCCCTGGAGAAGGGGGAGAAATGAAGGCTACTGCATTTATCTTACTTTCAGTACTTTAACTCAGGAGCACTAAGCAAATGCTGAACAATCTGAACAATTCACACTTCTCAATGTAAAAGACTGAGTTAACAGGCCTGAGAAGTTTGATTTAGTGAGCAGCTAAATCTTTCATTGGGCTTCTGATCTCCCCCCCCCCGCCCCCCGCAACTGTCTGAGAATTGCTGTTTCTTAGCATGCTTTCTGGCAGTGTTCCTGATGATGTAAAGTGGGTCCTACTGCTTGGTGGTCCCAGCTCTTCCTTCCCACCATGGGACTATCCCTGGCTTTATCCTTGCTCTGGGGAACTGAATTTATTTAGAATGCTTTTTTAGCAAACAAAAAAGGAAGTATGCACACATACTACCCAGTGCAAATGGGACATTTCTTGCTCAGTGGAGAACATTGCACCATAGAACTTAAAAATAGATAAATAATACTGACGGTGTAGTTTAACACAGCAAGGAAAGATAATGGATAACCTGTGTTTTTTGGAATGGCAGTTCTTTCATTTTTAATCTTCTCCATTAGTATCTATGTTCTGCATCTCAGAGAGATGAAAGTAGTAGGAGAGTCTGCCTTGCAGATGGTGGGAAGAACGTAATCTGAAATTTTTCATGTTGTGGCTGTGGATTCAACCTGTGGTGGGAAGCCTTTTTCAAATCAACCCTGAAGCCCCTTCTTGGCATAAAGTAATTCTGGTCATTTTTGTAATGTTTTCTTCTATTCTAGTTTTGTGTTTTTTTCAACACATTCAGTACTTTTTTGGAAAGCTTTCCAAAGCTTTTTGTGTTTTGCCTGAAGAGTTGGGTTTTGGATCTTATCTCCTTGGGTCCTTGGGTCCTTGCTCAAGTGCCATCTGTGGCAGGTCTGAATGGCCTTCATGGGACATACTTCATAGCCAGCATTGCAGCAAACTGAACTGCTTTTAATCTTGTGTTGAACAGATAGATACGTAGGAGGACATTTCAAAACGGATTCTTCCACTGTTTTAGCCTGTACCTTTAGTGTCTGGGAACATGGGGTGCAGCCAACTAGCCTGAAAGCAGCAGCCTAGATTTGGCTGTAGCCTCAAGCAGGTCTTTCCAGTAGGAAAACAATGTTGTTGTTTGATAGAGATTTTTCTGATAGAGGGGGAGAAGCTGTGGTGAACCCTGATCTTTTGGCTTTTCAGCATATGTTGAATATTTTCTTAGTTACATTGCCTTTATCTGGAAATCAAAGGGCAAGTGCTGTTGTTTTTAAGTTGTATGCAGAAAAATAACTCCAAGTTTTGGCTTGTCTCTCTCTTTGGGATATTACAGCAACATTTCTGTTGTGGAAATATTTGTCTTAGTGTCCATATGCATTCCTGTTAAGCATATCACACATTGATGTTTATGAAATATAAAGTGTATTCTATAGCAAGTAGTAACTAGAGAAACAGCCTTGACTAATAAAGGAGGTTATCTCTTCAGTCATTTTATATCATCATAATTTTTGTCATGCTGAAGAAGAGGGAACCATAAGGGGAAAAAAGTTTGCTACGTGAGGCTTCTGGTATGATGGTTTGTGGGAAGTGATTTGCATAATGATTCATCAGAAGGCCAGAAAAAAACAAAGAATGTCTCATTATATTCAGCCTTCTGTAGACATGCCAGGCTTATTGCTATTTAAAGGAGTTGGTGTCTTGATCTTTATAATCTAAACCAAAGCACATTAAACCTGAAAAATGAACTAAAGTTTAAAAACAAACAAAAGTTCAAATGAAAGCTGAGAACATTCCCAGCCTATCACCTCCAAATCAGTAAAATTTCTAAGTAAAAGCTTTTCAGTAATCTGTTTCACTTTTTAACTCACATATGTGTTTGTGTGTACACATGCAAGCACACACACACGCTTATTTTGAGCAAGTGCACAGATGTTGCTGTGCTGCTGGGGCAGGGGCAAGAAGCAAATGTTTGAAGGAGAGGTCTGAGGCAACCTCGTGAAATGCCTGTCGTATTCTGTAAAACTGAGATGTACTGTCTTACTCTGGATGTATTTTCTTTTCAGCTTTGTGCCACACAAACAGTAGTAGCAACTTATTTGTATTACATGCATCATACTAAAAATAACATTTGTTATCTGTATCTTTATTTTGTCATCTCTGGCTCAGATTACTCAGAAACAGTTTGCAGTGTAGAGTTTAGGTGTGTTCGTAAAGAATTTGTTTTACTTTTGAAAGGAGGACTAAAAATCCATTTAGAAGGGGAGTGATGCATTGCTTTTATAAGACCCATTGAACAGGGGTCACACAGTGATGACTTCTCAGGGAGCTGGGTCACAGCAGAACATGCGTGAAGTTGTGTTCAGGGATATTTAGCCACCAACTCTTCCAGTCTGATTTGTCCATGTAATTTGAAGCTAGCTTGTTACTTTGTCTTATGTGATAGAGAATGTTTGATTTGCAAGCCTTCCTGCAATAAAGGAGGTAAAATGGGATCTGTTGCAGCTGTTGTACATGCTCGTTGTTTCATAATACCGGCATTTTTACTTCTGCACATTTTGATGTACCACCCACTTTCAGTAATTTCTAACCAGTGCTCTTTTTGTAGTGATTATTCATCCTCAACTTTAAAAATCAGCATAGTTTTCCTGAACGTGAGAGTGAAAGTAATAATGTCTAGTGAATCGTCAGCATTTTAAAATGTGGTATTCTTCCAAAAGAACCCAAACCAAACAGAAAAACCTCTCAATCCAACCATTAAAGCAAAATAGATAAGTCTTTTGAGGACTGTCAAGAGTTGAATGAAACGAGTATGTGAATTAACTGTATAAATCAAAAGGTGCTAACTTTAATTTTATGTAGTAGCCTTTTGTTGATGCTTACAACATTTTGCTTCTAGGTCAGCATGATGGACCTTTACCACGGCAGCATGCTGGATTGCTTCCAGAGTCTTTGATATGGGCATATATTGTGCAGCTCAGCTCTGCGTTACGGACCATTCATACGGCAGGACTGGCGTGCCGAGTTATGGATCCAACAAAGATTCTAGTAACGGGCAAAACAAGGTAATGAAAGTATTCTTCTCACTGTGTCCTGTGATCTGTGTTCATGGTAGCTGCTGACCATGCACCTGTTACAGAAATAACAAAGCCTAACTAGAAAGTTCTGTTACTTTCAACTGGCATGAGACTAAATGAATACATGCTGAAACTTGTAAATTCTGTCAAAGTTCCTTTAAAACATATTATGGGAAGACATGCATTATCCTCAAAGTTCTGTTCAGATTCACTATGGACAATTTAGAAATTTGTTGATTTTATTTGTAAACTGAAGACTGTTTGCAGTTTATCAAACAGTAAAATTAACATTTTCTGCTTCATAGTAATTTGCTGAGTAACGATGGCTTTTTTTTTGTGATATCAAAGCATTCAGTGAATGCTAGAGGAAAAATTGAGTAACCAACAAAATTTAATAACGCTTCTTCCTTTTCTCTTCTTGTTCCTAAAGGTTACGAGTTAATTGTGTTGGAATCTTTGATGTTCTGACATTTGACAACAGTCAAAATAATCCGCTGGCATTAATGGCTCAGTTTCAGGTAACACAACAGCGCCATAGTTTGGTGACTTGGCACAGGGAATACTGAGCACCAACATGATTCTTTTTGCAAGACAAGTATTTTAATTAAACTGTAGTCCAGGGTATCTACCTTTAAGTAACTATTTTTTCATTCCTGATTTAACCTTGGCTCTGCTATGCATTATTGAAATCTGCTTGTAATTTAGAAATGTGAATGCTCATTTTGTTATCTTCTGCTTCTAAAATTTTAGCAAACTCACCGAACAGGTTGAACTATTAGCATTTAACAAACTTAAATCAGAAATGGTTGGAAATACAGATTTCTGAAGGAAGGAGAAGAAAAATCTTGCGTTTAGTGTTAGAGAACAAAAAATAATGGTTCAGTAACAGTTTTTGCTCTGCTTTCTCTTTTGTTATTTTAACAAAAATAATTAAGTGTTAAATACCTGTTCACAGAGGAGTTAAGAGATATTTAAAATAACTGCACTTAGGCCTTCTCCTCACTCCTAAAAGGTTCGAGTGTATCTTTATTTTAGGCTCCTAGTTTTTCCGTGCTCTCCTGGCGTTCTCTGAAGTGTGGACTCTGCATAATTCCTGAATTAAGAAGAATCCCTTTAGACTTAACAAAAACTGTTCCACAGTCATCTGGAGCATCACTGAGTTACAGGAGTGCCTCTTTCCCTAACTTCCCCTCAGGGTAAAGTACATTGCTTCAGCAGTCATCACATACCCTGTCCGTACTGGGAGTGAAAGTCTACAGTAGGGAGTTGGATTTAATTTATCTTCATTAATAGAGCTTATTCACTGTAGGAAATTTGCTCATTCAGAGTCTGCCAGTAACAAATGAAATGTTTGAACTTTGGCCAGGCAGAAACCAGCTTATTGGAGACTCTGTCCTAGAACATAGCAACTTTTTTTTTAATGATACAGTAAAGCAATTTTCAGTGTAGTTTGGGTATATCAAAGGATTTCCAGCCTGTGTATCAATGGGCTTTTGGTAATCTTGTAGTGGAAAACAGCTAAGAGAAGATAAGAATACATGCAAGTGAGGGATTCCATGCCCCAAAATGTAATGAGGGTTTTTTTAATCTAAACACTTCTTTAAATTTTAATTGCAGCTGGGAAAGAAATCCTCCTGTGGTATTACAACATTCAAGTAATTTTAAAGCAAAACGTTTGATGTACTCAGAGGTACAAATCTAAATACAGTTGCAGGTACACAAATCTGTCAAAAGCCTTTGCCACCATAGCAGCCCGACACTTGGCAACTAACTTAGTTCGTAACACCTAGTTTTGTTTAGAGGAGCTGTTTTTGCATCTTATACATTGTTAGTATCCAAATTGTTCAGATATCACTGCTAAACTGGAAAAGTACTCTTAAGTACATAGTTTGGAAGATCGAAACTGGAGTTAGAAAATAGTGTTGCCTTCTTTTTTGTTCCTTCCTCTAGAAGGAGTAGGCTTTCACTATCCATTTTGTTCCTTCAGAGATGCTGGACTGAGTTAATTCCTTGAAATTCAGGAGTCATTTATCATCCTCTACCTTTGTTTGCCCTAGCCAGATAAAATTACAAAGTAACAGCTGCTGCTTGTCCTTTTTCCTCTCGATCCATGACCCAGTTCCTGAATTCCTCTGGGACTCCTGTGACTGTTAAAAATGTAGGTTATCTCTTGGTTTACTGCCCAGCTAATATGCATTTCCTTGTTGCTGTCTTCAGTGGAGGCATGTATTTTTGTTAGCATTTGTCTCTTTCTGGCTATTTCCCATCGTTAATATAGATAGGAAAAAGTTTGGCCAGAACAGCGAAGAACTATGTAAAAGGAATGCAGTTTTTCTTTACAATGTGTGTTAAACATGTTAATTTATATAATCATTTAAGAGTTAAATAAAGGCAACAGTAAGGGAAGCTAAAAAGAAGTAAATGAAATATGAATGGCCGCTTGCATCAAAACCAAGGTGTTAAACCTATATAAATTCCAGCACATCACTTCCCACCCATGAGTCCTGTGTCAGTCAGTTACAAGATACAGATGGGAAAACTAAATGGTGATGTAAGAAACAGTAGAAAGGTTTAACAAATATTTCTGTATTTGGAATAAAATGAAGGTGAGTCCTCTCCATGTGAAGTGAAAACATAAGTTTAATGAGGGCTATAAGGTTGCATTTGCTGAAAGTAAAATTTCTAATTTAGCAAACCAAAATAACTTTCACAGACACCTCTCCAAATTTAAAGAAACGAGCTGAAGTGGTATCTGAAGTATTAATGTTGACTGTTTTTAAAAAAATAAACAATCAAAAGATCTAGGAACTTGGAGGGACTTCTAAGCACAATTCCAGAACATAAAATAATAAATGAATCTACAGAATTGTAGAATGGATGAGCTGATATTGATCCAAGCAAAGCAGTGGAACAGGATAAACAAAAAAGTAATGTCAGTTTCAAAGAGTTTATGGAAAATGGATCTTGTCAAAACTAAGATTTATTTGACTAGCTTACATGTCTGGCTGATAAAGCCAAGTGTATAAAGTACTGAGGTATCTCCGGGGCATTTGGCATAGTAGCACATACCTTTCTAATATTAAAAAATTATGCAGAAGGGAAAAGGTACCTATTCAATTAACTTTTAAGTTGCTCACTGACATACTTGAAATTCATTTGATATCAGGGAGGCATTAATGAAGGGGGCTGTTTCTGAGTTTATCTCCCAGGGGCTGGTTTTAAGTCTAATGCAATTTAATATTTTCTGTCAAGGCACTAGATGATGGTGATAAAATCTTTACTAGCAAAGCTTTCAGGAGATAAAAAGATAGTTTGGTACAGGATACAGTTATGAATTGAATTGGTAATTAAATGGCCATTAGTTGCATGCAAGGTACATTTTTGAACAAAAGGCAGCCTTTACTTAAAAGGTATAAAGCTTTTCCTTGAAGTTGAGAATCTACTTCATATGACTTAATAGTCACTGTTGATAGTTACCATAGCCAGAGTCTATGGCAAAGGGAACTGCTATGATCCATAGATACATGCGAAGCACGGTATGGAGTATAAACAGGGAAATGATCATACTTAATGTTGATCTGTACCTTGCACTAGCAAGGCTACTGCAGGAATACAGCATTTTTTTGCTGGTGTCTGCTCCAAGGAGGTCTAGCAGTTTGTGTGCCTCCTTTTTTTCTGTGCCTAGAAGCAGGAATTGCTGAATCTGATGCTTTCAGAGGGGAGGCTAGGCCTTAATAGGCATATGTGGATTGGTTCCTTATAGAAAGGATGGTGTACCCCAGCTTGTGGGAAGTTGTGTACCTTGTCTGCATGGATAGAGTCAGTCAGTGGATGGTAGTTTATCCCTTCTAAAATATAAATCTGATCTCTATGGGTCCCTTCCAGCTCGAGATCTTATGATTCCCCTGTCACACAGGAAAATTACTGCCTGTCTTTGTGCTCTTGAAAAACTTTAAACGTTGGGCATTGTAATAACATTTTCTCTCAGGCTTCCAGCTGTCAGTGAATAGTGAGGTGCCTCCAGAGAGCAATTCAGCTCGCTCAGAATCTGAATCGGCTTGCAGAATTAGAGATATCTTAAATTGATCAAACTCTTAACTGAATCGCTTGAAGTTTAAGTTCCTAAAATTAGTGGGATGAATCCAAGCCACTTTTGCAACTAAAACAACTTAAGCACTGACTGTAATTTGAAATATGTGTGTTGGAGGCTGCATTAGTGTGTTGTATCAACTCTGCCAGTTTTTCTATTAGATGTAATTAGCAAAACAAACAAACTGAGGTTGAGAGTCAAAAAAATAAAAGCCTGAAGTTAGAGTTTCCTGGCTGATGTTGATGTAAGACTTTCTCAGCCATTTTTAACATCTAATGCAATCTATATTACAAAAACACCTGTGTAAGGGGAGACTGCATTTTCAGAGGGTCTTGCCTGAGGTTGTATACTCTGAGTCTCAGGGTTGTGTGATAATAGAGAATTTATATAGGGTATGTCCTTACAAATTTAAAAAAGTTGGAAAGTATTAAGTGTAAAGTAGGGTACTGCAGAAAGAAGAATGTTTGTGGTTAATACAAATACTTACATATTTTCTCTAAGTCTGTTAGAGCAAAAAAATAATAGTGCATCAGCAAGATTTCTCTGCTGTTTAGTACTATAGCAGTGTCCTCTGCTGTTCAAATTTACTACTTGGTAGATGAAACCGTTTGGTTCCCACCAAAACAGGGTTTGTTTCTCTGGTTCATATTTCTCTTTACCAAAGTACAAAGGGATGCTGCTACTCAAGAATTCCTGGTTCCTTAGGAAATCAAGTTTAGTAAATGACAGTCCCATCTCCTTCTCACTACTTTGTCCTCATTTCTGTCTCATTTTCCACATCCTGTTTCTGTATTCATTAGCTACAAGGGCACCATGCTTTCTAACTTCTGCCATGTTACATATCCATGTTTAAACTGTGCTGTTTAACCAAACTTGATACAGAAACAGCAGGGACATTGAGAGACTGAGAAAGGTTTTCTTTACTCTGTCCTTCACCTGGGAGATGTGGCTGCAGGAAAAGCTCTGCTCAGTTACTGCAGGCAGAGGCAGCAAACATGGTTACCCTCTGGTTCGAAGACCTGAGGGGCTGTGGCACGTTCACCATCAACGCACTTCTCTAAAGCTGCCAAATTCTAAATGGAACTTCTAATGTTGCAGTGCTGCCAAATTTTTGGCCTTTCTTACAGAAATGACAGAAGGTGTATTCCTTGTATGAGTGCGCTCTGTGCTAAACAGCATAGCTTTGCTCTACACTATGGAGCTGACATTCTCAATAATTAGTAGCTTTCACTTTTTTTACTTTTGCCAAAATATCTTAATTTCTTAGAAAACAAACTCTGGAAAATACATTTGCATCTCTATTTGACTCTAGCATCCAGCATGGAAAAGCTGCAGGTGTTTCAAGTATGGCCAAGTTGTGTGCAGCTGAAAGCCTTTCCATGGAAAGAATCAGGCAGCTTTTGCTATAAAGTCATTGTCTGCTACTAAACTAGGCTCCTGTTTTTACAGTTGGGCTTTAGAATCTGATACAGCTTTTTCAGAATAACTTCTGGTGTCTCTCCATTACAACTGGCAGAATTTTCTGTTGTGGCAAAGCAGCCTATATGCAGCATTCTTTAAGAGCAGTTCTACTTTTAAGGAAAGTGTTTACTTAACACTCAGGATTTCTTCATAAAATGTGATGCTGCTCAGTTTGTCAGCTATACAGGCCTGTTCCTGGCTTTTTAATTCAGGGAGTTCATATCTTTTCACACTGGCCATCAGAGATTAAAATCTTTGAGCTCTTTTTTAAAACAGAAACATAATTTGCTGGAATCAGGTGTGGATTCCAGTGTAGAATTCACACTGGATGGACAGTGCGAAAAGATATGAGTCCAGCAAAAGATGTTTCTGTTTTAACAAATAATCCTTGATAGGTATTTCTGTGTCTTGTATTGAGAAGACTTGCTCTGTTTGCCATCAACTTCTTGACTTGTCAGGAGCGAGCAGGAGGGTGGTTAGGAGAACCTCTTTGCAGAGCTTCTGCTTGCTACAAAAAAGTTCTCTCTGGTACTGTCCTAAAAGTAAAAATAGGTAAGCTTTAAGCATTCAAAGATAAATATAGTACCTAGAAGTTGCTAGGTATCAGGACAGAAAATCATGACAGATTTTTCCTCTGGATGTTTGGCTATTGTAACTGGAGCAGTCATATTGAACTATGACTTCAATAGCACTTATTTTAGTTGCTCAAATTCTTCTAAGGTTATTGAAGAACTGTCTCTCTTTAAACACCGTCTAGTACCATAGGTAATATTTCTCTATACTAAGAATCTTACCTCTGTGTGTTTTCCCTGTTAGCAAGCAGATCTGATCTCCCTGGGGAAAGTTGTGTTGGCTTTGGCTTGCAATTCTTTATCAGGAATTCAGAGAGAGAATTTGCAGAAAGCAATGGAACTGGTGACAATCAACTATTCCTCTGATCTGAAGAATCTGATTTTGTAAGTTCGCTTAATAAATCCCTTACAGGAAATTATCACTTTTTAAAAAACATACAAATGAAAATGTCAAATGGTATTTTTAGATAAGAATAAGGTTAGATATAACTACTGTCATTGAGTTGTCTGCACAGGCAATGCATTGTTAAACGTAATTTAAAATTCATTTGAATAATGTGTATTTTCATGGTATATCTAACAAAATCAATGAAGTTCTGTTAAAGCTCCTAATAAGAATTAGAGGCTTAAACAAAAAAAATATTTCAAGTTATCTTCAATACTGGGCTTCGTTACCTATTTTCTGCCATAGCAATATGCTAGTATTACCTTAGTTTCAGGTGTTGAGAAATAGGCACTCTGCCTTTTTTACCAAAGTGTAAGTGCTAGTTTTTCTTGGCTGCATGTTACTTTGTGTTGTTCTTTAGCATAGTCACACTTTCTCCTCTTGCAGCCTAAGAGGGAAAAATAGAAACCTGTCCCTCCCTCATTTGAAAAAAACAATTGCATGACAATCTGAATCTTCACATCTGTTCTCTTTTTGAGTATGTTCTTGCTGTTTGAGTGGGTGAACTATGCAGTTCCATGAAAGTACACTTCTATCTTGTATAAATAACTGACTGGATGCATACATGTAAGTTAACACAAATGTTTTCTCTGTTTATCTTAAGAAACTTCATGGATTAAATTGGCATTGGGGTCAAATAGGTATAAAATCATAATAGGATGATCTCTCTGGTATTTGCAGTATGTTTAATTGTTTTGAGTGTGGGGATATTTTGGCAGGTATTTGCTGACCGACCAAAACAGGCTTCGCAGTGTAAATGATATCATGCCTATGATTGGTGCGCGATTCTATACTCAGTTGGATGCTGCTCAAATGCGAAATGATGTTATAGAGGAAGACCTTGCAAAGGTAAATAATTTAGTAATTCCTACAGGAAGACCTATAGTCAGAATTCCTACAGGGAATGTTTTCTGCTATTTTTTCCAACCTAAGTAATTTGCCTGCAGACTTGAAAACTCTGAGCTCAATGTACTGAGAGTCCAAAAGCTCCAAGAACCACTAGTTTTAGGATGTTCTCAGCTGGGCTTTAACTAAAGTAACATCTTCATGTCCAGCCAGCAGTCTTGTGGAAAAGATTTTCTTTATAGAATGGCTAAAAAGTAGTATTCTCAGTAAATAAGGTCGTATATGTGATCACACACTAGATCATGTAGTTTGTGCTAGAGGTTATACAGCAAGAAATGTTGCCTTCAAATTCTTGGATAGATTTGGATACCAGTGACCCTTTACTTCTCATACGTTTTCCTTTCCAAATGATCATGGAGGTAAAGACTGCCATCCTCAGTTTGCCTGAAGCATCCACCTCTTGCTGTGTGGGTCTGGTTAGTCTGTCAAGTTCAGTCAAGTTATCAGGTACTAGCTACAAAAGAAACATGTACTTTATGTCCCATGTTAGTGTGTATTTGATCAACAGGAAAAGGTGTCTGCTCATCAGAAGCCACTGGTCACAGGATTTTCTATCAAGACTGAAGATACATTACAGAAGGCTTTCATGGTGCTGAAGATATGTGTGGGATAGGGCATTAAGTTATTAAGGATTTAATCAAGTCCTGTGACTCCTTTCCATTACATGCCCTCATTGAGATTTTTTTTTTTTAAGAGGCAGTAGACTAGGTTTTCTTAATTTCTCCACCATTGACTTGACTTGTCGGATAACAGTTTTTCCCTCCTCAGTGAAAGGTATTGAAATCTATCAGAAGCAAAGAGCTGTAGAAGAGCAAGGCAGTTATCTACTTTGGATGCAGAGCTCTAGATGACAGGTGCCTACTCTATCAGAGTCAACTGCTACTCCTGCTCTGAAGATGTTTCCGATCGTTTCTTATCAAGGTGGCCCAAGGTGCTTGCACAAATTTGGGCAGGTGAACCTTTTCCCGTAACAAAGATGGAGATTGTCCTGTAATCAGCATTAAGTAGTCTGCATTTTCAGTCAGATTTGTTGTAGCAGTTGCTTACCACTGGCAGGTGAGCAGAGCCACTACAAATCCAAGTTGTTGTGTAGCCCCCAGTTTGGAAGTAGCTGTTTACCTGGCAGCGATAAAAGTAGTTGCTAATTAGCTGTTGTACTAAACTTGTTTGTACTACCTCATCCTCTGTAACATCAGAGCTACAGTATCCCTTAAGTCTAGCCTGGTACCCTGTCTTCATTATTGCCCTAAAGCAGGTGCTTAGGGGAGAGTATTAGAACAAGACTAGCATGAATGGTATTTTTCCTTGTATTCTCCAAGCACGCAGTCATCTGTAGCTTAGGGGCTCCTGATGCTGGAGGTGGTTTGTATGTAGTTGATAACTGTTTTCTTGAACCTGTGAATATTTTGTTACTCCTGTAACACTCATGTTTCACACAGCAATGACCCCATTACTCTACCCCTTTTCTTCCTCACCTTAATATTCCTACCATAGATATGTCACAGCATTCAAAGCCTCAATTTTCAAGTCCTATAATCCACTGTGTGGAAGAGCTCCCTGCCTTACAGGCTGCTAAGCCTGCAGAGAGACCACTTGGAGACCCAGTGCCAGTGTTGTTGCTCAGCTGTGTCACCATTGACTGGGAATCTGCAAGGCAGTGGCACTCACAGAGGTGTGGCTTGGGCTTTTATGTATTTGGCCACATACCAAAAATTTCCTTGGAGGTTGTATAGACAGACCTCTGCTAGCTGGACAAGCCAAGTCTTCCCTGTCAACCTCTAAGTGCAGCTATAACTGTGGTACAAGTTGTTCTCCTGTGTGCTTTTGTACTGGTAATAGGTAATAGAAGTCTTGCAACCCATAGGTTGTCTGGGATCAAGCTGTTATCACCTTGACCTACTTTATTTACCCAGCTGTGCACAGTAATCTGCTCCAGACTGAATTAATTTGAAATCAATATGATCATGCATGGAATGAGATGCTTAGCATGAATAATATTGGAGAGCTGGGCCATTGGAGAATATAAATAATAGCAGGAGAGAATATTTTTTTTTGTCAGCTTTGAGCAGCTTTTACTTAAACAAAAGATTAATCCACAGCATAATATAAGCGAGGATATAAGTTTTTACTGTATCCTAACTGATGAGGAAAAATGTATGAAGTACATTTTTCAATTGTATGTCTTCTGAGCATCTAGAATTCTTATGTTCTGTCTTTTGTGTGACCTCATCCTCATTGCCTTGTCTGTGTCATTGATGGGCGCAGAATTTGTACTGTTTTAGGACTTCAAAAAGTCTAACTTTTTCTGGAAAAACTTCTTTCAAAAAATATAGTTGGAATCAATAGCAATTCCAGTGTTAGTCTGACATTGTTGTTGCTAAACACTTACTAATAATGGCCTACAAAGCATTTCTCAAAACCAAATTTGATTAGATGATGTTCCTTCTCGTCTTTACCTGAAATACTACAGGTGTTGATAACTCTGTGTGTATATATATATATAAAAAAACCATATTATTCTCTTTTAACTTAGTAAATTGTAGCATACCTGTAAGTATAGGCTGGCAAGAGACTAGATTTATGTTTCCACAAAGAAATAGATTGCCTGATCAAGTTCCTGCTCGGGCAGCAAGGTGTCATTAGTTGTTAAATCTCCACATTATAATTTGAATATGAAGCGTTAAAATTAGCATTGGGCTACTGAGACCCAATATAATGCATTTGATATCTTTATGAAAAATTATACCCTCTTCTTAGAGTAAATAAATCACTGTAATAGTGCTTCATTGGCATTAATACAGCATATATTTTGCAAATAAGTGTTTTAATTTTATGTTTCAGAAACTTTAATAACCTCTTTCTTGTTTTTTAGGAGGTGCAAAATGGAAGGTTGTTTAGGCTTCTAGCAAAATTGGGAACAATCAATGAGAGACCAGAGTAAGAAATACTTGCTTTCATGGTGTAGAGTGTGTAAACGCCAGTTTGCAATGCAAGGTTTCTTCCCTCATAAATTTAAGCTAAACATTTTCTCCATATTTGCCCTTGAAGAAATGAGTATTTAAGAAGCCTTGAGAAAAATAAGATAAGCAGCTTTGACCGAAATGTTAAATAAAGGAGAAGAGAAGGCTACAAATAGATACGTCGAAGTTGCTTCATTTTTAGTATGGTTTCTCTTAGCGGTCTCTTGAGAGTGACGGTAGTTTTTGAGGAAGTCCATAGCTTGCTTTAACTGTAACAAATGGTGTAGATATTGGTTTTAAGCTAGTTCATTTCCAGTTGTTTTTCAGCAACTACTACATAAAAATGAAGTGTTCACGGTCTGTTTTCCATCCTACTGAATAGACTCGGAGTTGTGTTTGTAATGCTGGTTTCTAACATTTGCCGGTTAAACTTGTTGACTATAACTCTTGCTTTCTTCCATTACTTCTCTGTGGGCCTTTGGTAGGCATTAGCTTCAGGTACTTCAGCTGAGAAACTTTAAATATGTTATCTTCCGTTTGTGGCAGAGGGAAGACTGTAATGTAATTGCACATGATAACAGGTAGCTTAGCAGAGCAGTAAGATTACTCAGTTTAGATTGAAAAATCATGTATGTTTGTGGGTTTTGATTTTTCTTAACTTTCTGAGCTTTAACATGAGCCTTTGTTTTACACCAGGTTTCAGAAGGACCCAACGTGGTCAGAAACTGGAGACAGGTATTTACTAAAGCTCTTTCGAGATCACCTTTTCCATCAGGTGACAGAAGCGGGTACTCCTTGGATTGACCTCAGTCACATTATCTCATGTCTTAACAAGGTACACTGTACTTGGGTTAGCTTTTAAAAAAATTGTTTGGGGTAACTTTTCTTTGAAATAATATTTCACTTCAAAGCAAGTTGGCATTGGCAGGCTAATTCTGTTGATTTAACTGATCGTTATTTTCCCCGTTTTGGATGAAAACAATGTATTCACTAAACTAATATTCAAACACTTATGGATACTTTAAATAAACCTAGTACACTAATATTCAAACTTGGAATTTGGTAATATAGCATGAGATACAGTATTAATTTTTCATCCTACAATGCACTGAATGCTGTGGATAAGCAATGCTGGTCCCTTTATGCTACTCTGGTCTTTCAACACAGCATAAAGGATCCATAAAGTCCCTTTAACTGGGGGAAGTTTCTGCTGATACAGTTATCACAGAGTATGGTCATAAGGCAAGAGGATCCATTCCTATACTGTGCTGACCAGAGTAGGAGACAGGAGGGGAAATTAAGAGAAATTTGTGCAAAATCCTTACCAGGACAGTGCTGGAAAATTTCTGTGACTTACAATGTTAAGTCTGCTTCTGATAACTTTCCCAGCCTCTCCAGCCCTTAGCTTTGTTAAATCAACCTTGGGAAACAATTTGCAGTTGTCCAAGAGCTGCACCAATAGCAAAATTTTAGCTGAGCGCTCTCATGATTAATAGCAGATGTATGAGAGACCACAGGATCATCAGTAGTTGTAGAACTTACCTTGCTCCATAAGTTAAAGTTTGTGAGCTGATTTTTTTTTTAATTGGCAGATCAGCTTTCAACTTATTTTACATTGTTTTGCCAAACTTCAGTAATTCATAGGAGACTTGAGATGCTACTTCTTCCTTCTTTTTTTTTTTCCTTTTTTTTTTTTTAAGCTGCTTTGTCATTCCACTCTGTAGAGATGGTAATGCAGACACTGACAACATACAGTTTCAGTGGCTAGTATTTTCTAGTGTTAGGATAGCCAACTTTCTCTTAAAAAAATTGCATATATTCAGATCCTTTGATATGCGGTAACTGACTTAACTACAGTGAAATCTTTTCCTAAATAGTCAGGGCTTTTAATCTCCTATTAGACCACTGCTGTGCGTTTCTTTAACCTCCTTTTTATTTTTCTGGTTGGTGTCTGTAATCACTTTAAAAAGGACATTAAAGGGATTGAGGCTAAATCAAAAAGAAAGCATGTTGATATTCAAATAGGCAGTGAAATGCCATCATGATTTGAAAGCAGTGACCTGTACAGTACTGTAGCAAGAGGGGACAGTCCTGAATTCATAGGTCAGGTAAGAGACGGTGTCAAAGAATGCCTTGTTCTATAAATGTTCATGGCTTACCTTTGTAAACAGAGGCTCTTCTCTTCTGTGGTTGTGGGCTCAGCACACACAAAAATGTAAGGCTTACAGAATTCTACTTTGGAAATACACTCTGAAAACACTCCTGACAGTCTAGTGTGCACTAGCAGAAGTGGTTATTGGCTTTTTGCTACACTCCAAAAGCAGTCCTTTTGAATAGGAATTACTCTTTTGTTTAAAAAAAAAAAAATATCTTTTTTCAATGTGGCATTCTGGGCATCTTCTCAGCTGAGATACTGATTTATGCCTCCACAGGAGAAGAGAAAGCAAGCCATAGTATTGATTTTTCTAGTTAGCTGTGTGGCTTGCTTAATACACATCTTCCATATCTTACATTCATTAAGGTAATTAATTGATTTCTTGTATGATGCTAATGGGAACATTAGACAATATTTCACAAACACCGTAATCATGACGATATTTTGTAATGGATGTTGGAAGAGACTGGTGGTTTTATCCTACTCTACAGGAATTAAAAGCTACTTGGATTGCTTTTGTCCTCCTGAGGCTATTCACAAAGCAGGAACTGCAAATTTGGGAGGTTCCAGCTTTTAAGGTTATGCTCGGAGCATTATTTTAGAAGTCAAATGCAAGAAACATCTAACTTGCTGTGTTGCTCCAGAGAGCAGCTAGGGGAACCTCTCTGTGACAAACATAATTGGTCTTCTGCTATTCATTAGAGCATTATAATACATTTATTTAATCCTGCTGGGGTTGTATTTCCAAAGATTGTCTCAATAGTGTCATATCCCACTTGTCTCTGCCCCACCTTCTGTACTGGAACAAGAAAGTTTGTAGTGTCAAGTATTTGGAAATATCAATATATTGATTAAAACAGAGCTACAAAAATTTTGCATAAGGGAGTCTGACAGATCTCCATTGATGAACACTTGCAAAGTGAGAACATAAGATACAGTGTTGGAAGGGACATCAGCATGTAAAGTAGGCTATTGCTCTGTTCCAAATTAGGATTTAGTGGTACATCTCTAAAGTACATAGTGTAACATAAAATTTTTTAATATTGAATTTGAGAAGTCAGAACAAAACATGAAAACAAATGTGGAACAGACTATAATCTTTAATCCCAAATTATCTATTTATTTATGGATTATAACCAGGTAATCTTTTGTGGGGTTTTTGGTTTTTTGTTGGGGGGGGGGGGATATTTATGTTTTTGTTTAATATTCTTTTTTTTTAAGAGTATGGGATGAAATATACCATACAGCTTAGGAACTAGTTTGTTTCCAGCAGTGCCAAAAGCATGAGGTTTGGGTTTCTACCGGTTTTCAGACTGCTGGGGGCTGGTCCATCCATTGTTTCATTTTAGCATGGGCAAGAAGTAATTTACCTACCCTACGTGGAGGGTTGTGGATCTTACATGCAAATGTAATGTCTAACATGGTTTTGTTCAGGAGCCATGTGGAAATTTTGCTAGGCTTTCTGCACAGGCGAAGATAGGGTTGCAGGATTATTAGCTTTATGGAAAGGGATGAAAACAATGCTAACCTAGTCCAAAGGTCTGGAATGTCCATCAGGTTAAGACATAAATGTCTCGATTTTTTGGCAAGTACATTGTTGTGGTGCAGTTCGGATCCTTCCTTTCTGTGGCGTTAGCAGATTTGAACTGCACCACAACAATGTACTTGCCAAAAAATTGATTGCTTTTGTTATTGGGGAAATGTTTTGCCATTTCTTTCACACTTCTTTTATTTTATCTTTTGCATTCTTGTTACAGTTAGATGCTGGTGTGCCAGAAAAAATAAGCCTCATTTCCAGAGATGAGAAGAGTGTACTTGTGGTAACTTACAGCGATTTAAAACGCTGCTTTGAAAATACTTTTCAAGAACTGATTGCAGCCGCAAATGGTCAGTTGTAGTATTTGCTGAAAGCATGCAGGACATTGCTGAGGAACTTAACCAATAGCAAATTGCACTACAGCTGAATTGTTGTTGTCATCTCATTTCACATTTGGGAAACAAACAGGAGATGAGCAAAGCTGCTTGCACTTCAGTCAGGTACACTGTTACTTGAAGGGAAGAATGTTTCACTTATCCTATAGCTAAGGCTGCCATTGGAGGCTTTATCTGTGAAGAATTTATTTTAGATTAAGGAACACATCAGGTGCATGATGTTCCTGCTTTTATTTTTTCCACTTGTATATGCACTAATTTTAATTTTTTTAAGACTTTTCTGATCTCTGAAGTTTTGCCACATTGTATACTTAAGGGAAACTCTTTGCAAGGACATTTCTGGGATACATTTTTGTCACTGAGGATATAGCAAAATTTATTCATTTTTGATATTATTTGCACCCAGAATAGCATAAAGGACCAGGTAAATAATTTAATAGAAATTGTGTTCTATTAATGACCATTTAGTTCGTAACCTCTGTAAAAGTGTGTTGTATGCAAGCTCTGTATGCCACCCACTGTTAGCTCAAAGAAATGTGAGAAGACGAAACTTTTTTAAAACCAGTCAAGTGAAGTATCGGTGAATTGACGAAAAAGGAAAGAAAGTCCCCTGTCATTTGACTTAAACTTTGTCTAAGCAAAGTGACGAAAATAGCGTAATGGGAAACACCTATAATTTAAGGAGCATATCAAACTTGCTCTAAACACAACCAGCGCCTTTTAAAAACTGTTTGTATGTTTTCCTGCTAGTCAGAAGCATTTACATTTATGCAATTTTTTTAATAGATTTTTTTTTAAAGAAATTGTTTAAATGCCTGAAGTTTCAGGAGTGTATTACTTTAGGTTATTTACAGTATAATTTTTGTATAAAGTTCTGTTCTTTGAACCACAGCTTTATTATGGTACGCTACACTGGATACAGATACAAAGACACTGTTAAAAGAAGATTAACTATACACAGCAGTTGTCTGGCATCAAGAGCTTTTCAAGTTTTACAGCCTGAATCTGGAGGGATAATGATCTGCTGTGCCTTTGCAGTCACTGCTTAGCCCAAAGTAATATTACTTTTGATAATACTCAACATATGAATATTCCTGAAGTAATTCAGTCTCAAAAGTCTGGAATTTTCCTCCTCAATTACCTTTCTAATATTTGGACATGCAGTTATCTCCAAACTTGGGTATTCATGGGATTTCTAGTTAAACACCTACACTTTGATACTGAAGACTGCCAAATATGTAGGAATTTCCTTTCTTAAAGCAGTAGTGAAGACTGTATCTATCCTTTCCCAGCACTGAATGTTTTAATAGCACTGGGTGCTCACCATGAAGAAAATGTGGAAACTCAAAAGGTCAGGACAGACTTTAAGCACTTGCAACTGATGTTACTGACATCAATTTTAATAATTCTCAATATTTGTAGTTTTCAGAGAAGTTTTTAATATTTCTCTGTCCACTTTTATAAGCTTTAAAATGATTCTCCGCCTTGAGACTTGCATCAAGAAAAAAGCAACTCTCTTCACATCGAAAGCTTTGAAGACTAGGGACATGCTTTACACATTTTAGAAAATGTGGTTGAATCCACATTAGGTAGCATCAGTTGTTGAGTTTAAAAATCGATTATTGTTGCATTTGATCGAATGAATTTTAAAAGGAACATAATGTTTAATATTCAAACGATAACAGTTGCCAGAATGTTCTTTTTAATATAAAAGGAACAGGAACTTTGAAAAGTGAACATGCAAAACAGTCTTTTATCATTAGCTCATGTATTTGAGGAAGAGCAGCTGTCTTTTATATGTTTTTTGACAAATCATATTGTAATTCTTTTGTACAAAAAAGAAGTACTTGTATTCTAGAAGAAATATGAAATGCTTAATTTATAAGCGGGCTGAGGTTTTTTCCGGTATTGTTTTCTTTGAAAATGAAAGGGGATCATCTGTTCAGTTGTGGGGTTTGGGAACCTTTGAAAATTTAATTTGTGGACCAATATTTTGTGAAAGTATAAGGCAGGGGTAAAATAGGGCTTGAATTCTCATCCTTTTTAGACCAGCAAACCACCCTCTGCAAGACATGTCTAAATTGCAAACCTGTGTGTATTTGCATAATGTCAGTTTGCTTCAGCCCCTAGTAACCTCAGGACTTGGTTTAAAAATGAAAAAGTAGACAGCTAATAAGTTTTCATACATAATGTCAGCCAGAAAATATTTGGTGTCAGGTAATACATAAAATAAAGTTGAGCTTTGTTTTCTATTTATTTCATTTGGTCCGTATTTGGGAATGATTTGAACAGTCTGAAGTTCAGCTTGGGTGTTTTTTTGGGGAGAGCCCTTCTACCCCATTTTAATGCCATTTAGAAGGTTGTCCTAAAGTTGTAGTTCGATCTGTTCATAGGAAGAACTGTGTATCTATATTTAAAGAGAAGAGCCACCAGGATGTGCCCTCCCCAATGGGAAATTTAATTCCAACCTTCCTATTTTTTACAGCTAAAAGCACAGAAGGGACAACCTTCAAAATCATCTGATGTTGGTCATTTTAATTTTTGTACCTGTTTTAAATTCTGTTGCTGTATTGACTATATTGTAAATATTTTGTTGAGGGTACCTATGTATTTTTGATTTGCCCTTGTTTCGGTAATTCAGGTGTCAACTGCTTCCCCTAAAAAGCACCAGTATGTTAAGTTCTAATGTCATGATCCCAATATGTGTTACTCATCTTTAATCCTGTTTTCATTCTTCATGTGTACAGCAGTATTTTTAATAAAGAATACCAGAAATAACATGGCCTTATTTTGACAACGTGAAGTTCTGAAGTTGCTTACAGGGCTTTTCAACTTTGGTGCTGGAATTGTATTCGCTCTATCATATTTCTTTTGCATTTGCTCTGCCTGCAGAGCAGAGTTTAAACAATCATGAGTCACAAAGTGTGTTTTAGTGCTTGCTACTTATAGTGTATTAGGTGTCCTAAAACTGACAGATGATGTTGACTAGAATTGTGGTCATATGCATTTCCTTAACTCCCAAGTCAAGCCCCACCTGCTTCTGTCAGATCAGATCTGCTTCACTAAACGAGCCCTAATTCTGAAAACTCTATTAAAGTACCCTTACTTTCCTGTTTATTGAGGTTTTTTGCCCAATAACAAAGTATATTAATTTGAGAATTCGCCTGTGGAGTCATTGACAGCTTAATTTCCCAGAATGGTTTACTGGTGGGGTAGAATCTCCTACCCATCCAATCCTGACCATGCCTCTGTAATGTGAAATTTTGTGCAATATATGTGAAATTGTCAATACTCCCTGCATACATTTAACGCGGAGTCATTAACCTTTAAATTGCAGTGTGTTATAAATTTTGTTATATAAGCTGCAGTAAGCTCAGTTGCACTCGCCTAGTCTCCGGTTTCTTTCTGAGCAATGTGCAGCAACAGCTACACCATCCCTGTGGCAGTAAGTGATCCCATTTTGTTCTGTCTCCCCAGAGAAAGCTTCATCTCCACCCCTTTCCAGCACTTGTATGTTGTTTATCTGCAGTGTTTCTTGGAGATCCTATCAGATTATAGAATGCTACATAGCAGAGAGCACTCAGCTGAACATAGCTGTGGAGGTAGCATCCCCAGCTTCTGACCGATGGGGTGGGGATGTGGAGATTCTCTGGAGAAAGCATCTACCAGGCCTAAGGTGCCAACTTGCATCACCGTATCCACTCTTGCGTGAGAAGTGTGTCTTCCGTGCAATTATTCCATATTCTCCTTTGCTCACAAAACTGGCCCCTGGGATGGACTGTTTGCCAGATGTGGTGGTGCTGCCCAGTGCTGAATCATCTGCTGCAGCAGGCTCTGATGCTGGATTAATTAGTTTAGCAGAATTCTGTGGATTCTTTCAAAAGCAAACTTTATTATATGAATTTAGCAGTCAGATATGTTATATGAAGACAGAAAATGCAAGACAAAGTAAGAGTTATTCATATCTGAAGAAACTTAAGGGGTTCATATAAAAGTAATCTTTGTAGTCCAGTTTTCTTAAATATTTATGCACAAAAAGCATATTTATATATTTACACTGTGCAAACATTTCCTTTGAGATGCATCATCCCGTAACTATTTTTGCTCAATTGGATTAAGAAATAGCTCTTAAAATTTCATTTTGTTTTAATCAAGTTCAAATATGCCAGCAAGAGACAGTGCAATAGGTACTTAAAACTGATGATCTCTTGGCCAGGAAGATCTAGAATTGATAGTAGCGGTACATGTTTCTTGAATATCCGAGAACATTTGTCTTTAAGTCTGCAAAAGGTCACTTGCCTTTAAGTCTGTTAGCGGGTTAAAGTCATAACTTCTAAGCTGACTTTTAAGAGGCCAGAACCATATTAACTGAAATGCTGCATATAATGCAGATTTAGAGTGGACCATGAGAAGCTGAGATTGGGCAGTTGTTGATTTGGAAGATGTCAGTGCTACTGCGTTAAATGGCCAACTCTTTAATATTGCATTCAGGGATGAAAGGGGATGGTGCATTCACACTTCTCGAGCGAAGAACATTCATGCCCTTTCTGAGATGTTGTATAAAAGTCTGCTGCAAATGAATGATACGTTTTTAATCCTGTACATACATACTGTTAACTAACCTGGAAATTCAACTGTCTTTGTATAAAAGCTGCCCTAACTTTCCAATGAGATTGTCTTATTTCTAGCTAATCTCTTCTAACTCTATAGTGATCAATTAATTTAAAGTATATGCAGTTTAGTAGCCATCCTGTCTTTTCAGACAGATTCCCATAAATAAAATCTAATCAGTGCAGTGTTAGAAAGTCCACGAGATTTTGTGGACGGAGCTTGGCTTTAACATATCTAGCTTGCAGTTTGGTTCCAGTGTGTGTGTTGGCATACTGACAAAGTGCAAAACTTCAAGAATATTTACTTGATTTCAGCAGGCTTGTCCAAACCAATTTGATCTGTGTTCTCCGCTGTTGCAGCCCTGGCTCTCATCTTAGTTTTCCTCTGTCTTTGCCAAGTGTGTTTTGCAACACAAATTTGAAATTCTTGCCTCGCGAGACTCCTTACTGCGTTTGCCATGTGAAGCAGTAAGAGCCGTATAATGCCCCGTCCCCAGCTAGCTAATTCAGCTTCCCTGGAGCATTAGCCTTTCCTCAGGTTTCTCAAAGCAGAGTTTTCACTGAAAACTGTAGAGCATGGTCTGTTTCTTGTTTCTCTCTTCCTGAAGAATCCTTTATTTTCCAGCAGTACATGGGCCCCAGCAACGAGGTGCAAATTTCCCAGTGCCTGATGCGGGTTCCCGAGGGCTCCCAGCTGCCTCTCCCGACCAGGGCACCAGTGCTGCACCCGAGTCCGAGCAGAGGCTGGGTGACTAGAGCATGAAATACCATCCTGCTGCCGGGACCAAACAGCGAACTTGGTTTTCTCTGTAATGATGACCGTCCAGGTTTTCAGAAGCACTGGGCAAATTTAGTGGCAGCTGTTGGTGTTCAGTGTTTGGGAAAGTCAAGGCCTAAGCATTAGTATTTTGCTATAATTTTGTATATGCTTGTTGCAGTCTGTAGAAAAAGCAGATCACTGAGATCAAGCCAATGATATCTTTTTAAATTTTAGGATAACTAGAATTATGTGGGTCAAAGTTTTTAAACTGATAGTGTTTCAGAAGAACCTTTTTGGATTAAACGCATATTTAGATCTTGGCCTAGAAGTACTTAAACAGGTGGCTGAGAATAAAGGACGATGGAGTTGTAGTCAGGAGGGGGAGAATGACATGCTTTCATTTTCTCCAGCACCGCGTTGCCATAAGTATATCTTCGCTTGGAGTCACTGAGATGGTCACAGCTGAAACTGCAGAAGCTTCTCGGGTTGGTTATTCCGGAAAGCACTG
Source organism: Phalacrocorax carbo (assembly GCF_963921805.1). Classification (NCBI taxonomy): domain Eukaryota; kingdom Metazoa; phylum Chordata; class Aves; order Suliformes; family Phalacrocoracidae; genus Phalacrocorax; species Phalacrocorax carbo. Next base: position 194,990,200 of record NC_087513.1, on the reverse strand, counting down.
ACTCCTTGCTCCTGCTGGCACCTTTCACACTGCAACAGAGCAGCATCACTGTTAGTGTATTTCACATGTATGGGCGTTTGTTTTAATGACTTGAGCGAAGCCACATTACAAGAAGCAGCTTTGTTTGTTCTCGGATGATTGTAACGGCACTGATGTAGATGGGATTGCTCAATGGGAGAGTGGCACGGGGCACTGAAAGAGCCCTCGAGTCCCCGTCTGAACAGATACTGTGACTGAACATCACTATTAAGGCGCTTGTGTTCAGTGTAAGTATTAGAGTCTTGGTGCTTATGGGGTGTACTTGGTCGCTCAGCCTAAGTTCTAATTACTCGCCTGTGGCAGGTGCTAAGGAGTGAAACTTCATTGCAGGGCAAAGTAGTGTGGAGTGTCTGGCATCCGTGCTGCTGCTGGGCTCTGCGTCCCCATCGGGTCCTCACACTTATACGTTCTTCCTAAGGGAACTTGAGGGGGGTGTGTGTGTGTAGGTTTGAGCCGGAGTGAGGTAATGAAAGGTCTCAAGCCTTGGGGCAAAAGCAGGAAGCTACTAGTGTAGGTGTTCCCAGAGCCTAATGCTGGGATGAATTTTTAAGATAAATGGCAGATGTGTGTGAGGAAGGGCACGAGGTCTGGATGTCTCCCCTTTTAGGCTTCTCTTGGTAGCAGACATGAACTGCTGGTTTGAATTAGAGTTTTCCTGTCCTGCAGAGGACCAGTTATCCTGTAGGCTGCCTTTTATAAGATACCCTTTACAAGAGGGTTTAATGTCTTCTCAGCTGAGCCACTCTTAAAGACACTGTTTGCCTTGCAGCATTTTCTCACCCATATTCAGAGACCGCAGTGCTTGAAAGGGCTCTTTAAATAATGAAGAAAGTTAAGGTAAAGAGAATTTTCACACCATTAAACTTAGATACCAAAGATTTATCTGTAGACAAAGGACAAGCCAGAGCATTTTCCATCATTGATTACATGTGAAATCCTAATGTAAACATATGTTGGACCGCAATGCCTAAAATTAGATTCCCTCCCCTGTATTTTTATAAGCTCATGGACACTCCACCCCTCTCCATTTATAAGGTCAGGAAAGTTGGCAGCCCTAGTCTTGAATTGTAGAGGAGACAGTCAGAACATCTATTGAGGCTTTCAGAGGCCAGGGTTTTGCTTTTTTGTTTAATTTGAAGTGTAAGATCTTCTACGTAAAATACAGAACTGGTAGCACAGGGCCTTTCCTGATTAGGAAATGGAGGAGTAACAGTTTCTCTTGTATGTCACGGCTTCTTGAATCTTTAACTCACAAACTTGTGTGCTTTTTAAGGAGCGTGGTCTGTCTTCTGTCCTACTGTAGGAAATTGGAGGGTCCTCCCAAGAAGACCACGCCATTACATTTGTTTGTAGATGGATGGAGTTGATGAGGAGGAGCCCTCATGATGAGGATTGCAGATGCATCCCATATTTTTATATTGCATCTGTTGGCAGATGGAGAAGTAATTGCCTTGGGATGAATTCCGTAAGTGTGTGACAAGGTTAGTCACAGAGTCAATTGACTTTGTGATGGGTTTAAAGAGAAATGCTTCTGTGGTTTACATTGTAACTATGAGTCTCAGGGAGCAGTGGGCTGGCAAAAGTTAAGTGTGCATCCAAAGTTACGAGCCTTAAAATCATCATGCTTTGATCCTTTCATTCATCATCAGGCTTCGCGATCCTGAGAATTTTCTTGTGAGCTAGGCTTGGCTTGTACTTCAATTAATAAACCTTTATACCAATAGAGCTGCATCTATTAATTTTATCTTGAGTGCACTGCTGTACCTGGGCATGCACTCCCACAGAGCTTTGAGGGAGCCCACGGGGTTTTGGCATCCATAGGCTTCATTTTAAGTCTGAGATTACAGTCAGTAAAGGCTTCTCTAGCTGTGGACTATCTTCTTTCCACTCTAGGAACATAAATTAGAAACTGTGTCTAGCTGGTTTTTAATTGGGATCGTTTGCTGGAGGAAACAGCTGCTGCTTTCCTGACTGATTTGAGAACAGAGTGAGGTTAGGGGTTGGCTGCAGCTCTTGAGATGCTTGTTCCAGCTCACAAGTGCTGGAGTTATCACTGGTTTTCTGGCTTAGCAATTTGCTTTGACTCAAGGGTTTGCTCCAGCTCAGGGATTTTGGCTAACTTGGGTTGGGCTTTTTCACCAATACTGAAATGCCAGAAAAGAGTTGCAGCTGGGATCCTTTCCACTTGCAAAGGAGCGGAGCTCAGAAGGTTGTTCTTTCTGTGCCCCCAAACCTTTCTATTGGGATCTTGTTACCTGCAGCCTTACATTAGGAAAGAGTATTCTCTCTTTATGCTGTTCATGGTATCACTTGCTTTCATCTCAATGGCAATGCAAGTCCAAGACACATAGCAACCATTTCTGTTGTGCTCCTGGCCACCACCTGGGCCTGAGGGGCTCACCAGGGTTTGGGCTGATGCTCGTTTCCTACAGTGAAGCCAAGGGTGAGCTTTGCGTGTTGGTGCTTTGTCCTCTACAGCAGTGGAAGCTTGAGGGGAGCGGAGTCGCCTGGGTCAGTGGGGTCCCCCTGCACTGTCAAGTCAGCTGGCTCCCCGCTCTGCTCTCCCCCTGGCCTGGCTCTTGGGTTGGTCACGCTGAGTAAGCACCAGTGCATGCACTGGCTCTCTCCTGGAATCAACCGATTAGTTTCATCTGAAACAAACTCAGTGCACTTTTGGGGACAGGTAGGATGCACCAGGTTTGGGTCCTTCCACGCTATACAGTCCTTCAGCACTGTTGCAGCAGAGACAGCCCCACCAAGTCTGAATCCTCTAATGGCACACTGCAGGGTGTGCGCACACCCTTGTGCTGGTCTGAGAGCATCACCCCACCTGGCTGGCTCCCATGAGATTTCAGATGCTTCAAAATGAGAAAAAGACAGGCTGAGCCCAACTGTTATGCCCTGGGCAGCAGGGAATTGTGGGAGCGCAGGGAAAGGCAGGACAGCCTGCCCCAGCCTGCAGGCAGGTGGGGAGCAGCAAGGCTACAGCCCTGTAGCACCCTCGGCTCAGGACCAACACACTGGTGGGAGTGCATTTGTCTGCATCTGTGTCCTAAACTGCAGCATTGAGGTTTACAGCATGATGGTGAGTGCCCTGGGAGTGGTTAGGCATTAGTACAAAGATGATCTAACTGTAAGCTGCTGCTAAGAGGGGGGCGACCCCTTCCTCAGCCCAGCACTGGCACTGGCTGCCCTGATGGTGAGCTGCTACTGCTCACTCGGAAACTATTCTGGGGCCGTTCTGATAATCCAGCGACCTGAACCAGCTCTCTGCAAGGCAAGCCAAGCAGAAACGTCAGCACGTGAGAGGGGCAGGACCACAGAGCAGGATGCTTGAGATGCAAGGGAAGAAGCACGACAATGCATCTGGTTAGATCAGCTTACATATATCAAACGCCTCCAGGCTCCACCTTGTCCAGTGTTCAGTACAACTTTCAGGGGTATTTATTTACTGCTCTAATTTAGCCTAAGTAAAGGATGCTTAGCTAAGAAGCTACCACTTTTAGGAATGCATGCAAACTAAAGGGCCACTGCATGCATTCACATACATGAGTGCTTTTGGGCATAATCCTACAGTACCACTTGTTTAGCTTGCAGGCCAGATGACCTTGTATGTTCTCAGCCAACTGCTCTGTTTCCCCAAGGATTTATGTTCTCATAGACACTGTTGAGGTCAATTTTTCTTTTCCCCATCCAAACATTCCTTTCCTTCTGCAGAAAATGCTCCTTGAAGCAGTTCTGAAGGGATGCTTGGGGCACAGTCCATGTATTCTGTCCAACGCAAAGAAAAAGGCATTTCACACATTTCCTTTGGGGAAGTTGCCATGTTGTTTCTGCGGCTGACAGCAGCCTTCAGAAATGTCACATTTATGCAAAGAAAAAAATGGGTGTAAACCACTTCTAGGAACTATTGCATCCTTTGGAGCCCTGTAATATCCACACGCATTCCAAGCTCTGTAATACCTGGCTCCTCAAAAGAGAGTATGGAAAACTGTCTTAATAAAATCAAAGTACCATAGAATTGCTTACAAGCCTCTTTTCTGAAATGTGAGTGGTCAAAGCAGGAGAAAGGGTTTTCCAGCACTCGTCTGGAGTGGCTTGAATCACCCTGGCTTTGCCACGCATGAGCAGTGCTCCACTGCAGACTCCAGCCAGCCGCACATTTACCCTGCACGCCGTGCATTTTGGCTGTGTGAGCGTGCACGCTCTCGTACATGTATTTCTGTGCATTTAACCAACGCCCTCTTAGTCACTGGAATTTTTCTTGAAGCAAGTCCTCTCTGCCTTGACCCCACGTTTCAGCCAGCTCCAATTGTTCATTGAGACAATACTACACCTCCCAGCCTGCCCAGCTGCAAGTCACTGAAAAGTTTGGCACGGGCAGGATGGCCTTGACCTCCTGCCAGCATAAGATGAAGGATGGGTTCGGTCTGGGCAGTCCCCGGGCTGGCTGAGAGCAGCGAGCCGAAGCCAGCCGCAGACACTGCCAGCTTCACAGCGGCTCGGAACAGACACCGCTGGCATTGAGAAACTAAATATTTCTCATTTACGAAGAGTTCACGTCAGTGCAATACATTTCTTAGAGCAGTCTTAGTTCCCTGCTTGGGCAGCTGTCAGGAATTAGGTGGAGGAAGGTGGCCAATATATTAAAGTGCTTAAAGGCAGGAAAAGAAGTGAGGCCCTCACATCCATCTATTGTGAAGTTGCCACTTTAGCATCCTGAGCCCATGGGCCTTAAATGGGCCGTGCTTAGCTGAGTCATGGAAAAGAAGGGCAAAAACAAGCAGGGGGAGCCTTGTCCCAGCTGGGGTGCCCTTGGGGACTTGCAGAAACAACTGTGAATTCTACATAGCCACATGTGAGTCCTCCCCCACTGCTAAGGGCTCATTTCCTATAGTTACCTACATCTACCTTTGTTTAGCACTCTCTGGCACTCACTTGTCCAGCCTGGCATTAAGTTAAGGATCAGGCCAATCAACAGAGCATTGATAAATCATATTGGCCATGTGCATCGAAGGGGTTGAGGGTTATTTATTTCCTCAAAGGTGTATGGAGGATTAGGTGTGAGAGCTGATCCACTGCTGACTCGACTCAGCAGGACACACCTCAGCAAGAATGTTTGCAGGGATGGGGGACTCCTCAGCTACTTTCACTGGGCCTGGTTTAGCACAAGGACCTTGAATCCTCCTTTGCTTTCTAAAATGTGAAGAAGAAGGGAACATAAAATACAGACCCAAAGAATGTCCGTTTCTGCTTGCTGCCTGTCCATGTGAAGCGTTTCAGTTCTTCTGGAGCCAGCACCATCCCACTGTCTGCTTGGTAATCCTTGAAGAAGAAAGGAAGACACCACCCTATTAGGTGTTAACTGTATTAAGTTACTTTCACAATGGGCTCAGTTCCTCTTCAGTCCGATTTTCATCATCAGTTTCGTCATTTATACTCAGCTCTAGGAGACAGTGGCTCCATGCTGCTCGAGGGCTGCAATGCCCACGTATTTAATGTCACCTTTCCAAACTGTCCTTGCTTTGGGGTGCAGCAAACACATGCCATTAATGCAGCTACAGAGTGTTAGAAGGAAGGTGTCTACACACAAGGTGGGGTTCTGGCCAGCCACTAGTTCAGCCTCGAGAGCACCACCGTGCCTTCCTGCCTCCCACCACTTCATACATACAGCCGGGTCACTAAAAGCTTCCCCCAGCCTCTCACCCATGCCCACCCCCACCAGGACAATATCTGTGCCCTGCTAGTAGCCATCTCCCCAGCTTGTCCGCCAGAGGACGGACAGGACTTGGTCATACCCGGAACCTCTGGTGGAAATGTGACCCTTGATTCTCATTTGTGCACTACAATTCAGGTAAAAACACAAATCCAAGGGATTTTTAAAGTGACACTTCCACAGCGGTGGGACTCAGGTGGGACTCTGGCAGCCGTACCTTGCAGTGCTATTGGCATTGGCCATTTCTTATCAGGGAAGGAGTGTTTGCAGCCTATTCCACGGTCAGCAAGGATCTACTGTCCCCAGTTTGTAGGACATAGGATAATGATGCTGCAAGCACAGCTAATCTTGTACCTCGTATCAGTAGAGCTGATAAAGCAGTAAAACCCTGCTTGAGTCTCTCTGTATAAATCTGTCACACAAATAAAAAGAAATAAATGGAGTATCATCTGGCCCAAGAATCACTTACATTAAATACAAGCGTTTGTTTGATGGGAAGGTCTTCAAATGTCTTTATGCGCTGGGGTGGTTTGATTTTGAAAGTGTTTATGTATCTGTTCAACAAGAAAAGCAGGACAATTTTTGGTGAGAGTGTGAAGTGTGTAAGCCGGAAGCACTAGATATTTGTCTGTTTCTTTAAGCAGTTGCCTAACGCTCACAGAGGTAGGTTACACAAAAGGGACTTTTTAACCCAACCCCACCCAAACCTCATTCCCCAGCCCTGGGGTGCACACAGCTGCCCCTCTGACAGTGCCTGAGCCTGGTGACCTGATGGTCCCCCTGGGCAGAGACACCCCCATGGGCCGTCCCAGCCCAACATGATCCCAGCAGTGGTGGCTCGGTGGCTGATGGGACACTCAGACCATGTGGGGTGTCTCTGGGTGTTTTCTCCCACACAGGTCCAAACCAGTCTATGCAGCAAGCTGCAATACCCAACAAGCAAACTCAGTTTTACTCTTGCTTCTCTCACCTGACATTTTCAGTGCTTCCACAACTTGAGCTTGTAACAGAAAAATTTTCATTGCACAAAGGATCGGATGCAGGGGGAAACGTGCTTTCTGTTGTAAATATAGTATTGAGAGGTATGTAGTCTTTGCCTTCCTAAATGCACACAAGAGATCAAAGCGTTATTCCCGGGACCGTGTGGCTGGTCACCCCTGCCTCGGTCACAGCACGTGGTCGTGACATTAGTACCTGCTGGACGTTTGCTTGCAGCAGGTCGCCCAGCTTTTTCACCAGCTCACAGAACCTTGGTCTGTCATTGGGATTGCTTCGCCAGCAGTCCAGCATGATTTGGTAGCTGTGGGGACAAAAGCAAAATGAGCACATGGTGGGGTTACAGCTCACTTTGACCCAGGGCAGTGTACTCTCTGACAGCTTGTCATTGATAGAATTAACACCTGAGCCCACCTGATTTTACAAAGATGCTCTCCAACACCACCGAGGCCTCTTACTAAAAGTAAGAGAGTAAACTTTCTACAGAAAAAGAAAAAAAAACTTCTTCCAGCAAGACACCAGGAAGACCACATCAAAAGAATAGTTTAGCCAATTAGTCATACTTTCTTTTTTTATTCCTAATTAAGCATTTAACCTTTATATTAAACATTTATTAACTGGCAATGTTTAAGTTAAGGCATCCTAGGATGACTTATATGAATGTGTCACTTCCTTGTATTGGCTGAGTCGAGCTTTCCTTCCTGCAATAAAATATGTGGAAGAGGAAAAAAAAAAAAGCTCTTATCTACTGTCACTAGGATAATAAAATTAGCGAATGGGTAATACTCCCAGATAGGCATGGCTGGCTCGCATCCTTTTTCTTCTTCCAGAACTATTTTTTGGTAAGTGTTGCTATTTAAATTCATGATGTAGCACTCAAAAAGGCACTGAAAACACCTACATGTACTTGATTTTGCTTGCAGAGGTAAAATACCCTGGATATGTTCATGATCCTGAATGATTTGTGCCACGGGGTGTGTGCTCGGCATGCTGCAGGTGCTTCCCTGGGCAGGGCGGTCCATCCTGCTCCCAGGGCAGAGGGGCTTCAAACTCAGGGACTTGCTGGACCCTGCCGGGCCTCCAAAAAGGTGTTGGACATGCAGCAGCAGCTGGAGGCTGCTCCTCAAGGCAGGGGACTGGGGAGCAACAGCCAACGCTGCAGTGGAAGGGCTCAGAGAAGCCCCACAGGCGACACGGGCTGGGAGGCTGCGCGTCCCGGTCACCTTCCTCTGCCATCAGCCACTGTCTCCGGGAAAGGGTGGACCCTCATCACCCGAATGTTTGCAAGGGAGCCTCCGCTGTCACTTCCTAAGTCAAGACGATGTTAATAATGTCACATTCCTCTAGCACTTATCTGTGTGCATGTTGGTAAATATTAAACCTGGAGAGGAATGAATGACCTTCCTCCTCCGAGCTGCTCGCTCAGCTCCCCTCGGAGCTGAGCCCCAGTGGTGCCCTGGGATCACATCCACGTCCCTCCTCACCCTCTCCCAGGAGGGCGAGGGGACCAACATGGGGGAGGGATACAAGAAGATGTTGATGACAGCAAGATAGGAGGCAGCATCGGGTGTTTCTTTCCTTATGTCGGCATAGGGTACTTTTTGCAGAGGCTCATACATCATCTGCAAGGCAGCCCAGGAGGGCAGTGGTACACAATGCAAACAGAGGAAGGCATCTTACATCTCCTCCGTCGCTTGTTCCGGGGCTCGCATTCTTGTGCCTTCCTTTAGTCTGCTGCAGAAATCCTCATCTATTTGGACTCCAGGGTAAGGAGAGGCACCTAGGGATGACATTGGGAGAACAGGGTCACACATCTCCTGAGCCGGGTACCTGTAACCTAGCCTTGGCCCTACACATCCCCGCCAAACCTCAGGGTGTACAGCATCTGCTTGCAGAGCTGGGAGCCCGGAGGCATCCCCAGCTGCAGGGTCTGCCTTCTGCCAGCTGCCACAGGCAGGGAAGTGCTGCTGCTGATGGTGCTCCAAGCCCCTGTCCTTGGATGGGGGCAGGATCAACCCGGTACTATTGGTGGCGCTTACCTGGCCTGAATGCAACAAATACACATGAATTTGACTTGAAATGAATCCCTTGAGACCAGCCAAGTCTGATCTCTCTATGGTTTGCACCCCAAATTCTAGTAAGCAGAGTATTAACAAACCCAAATGTTCAAAAGCACCTCGGGGGTGGGGGGGGGCGGGGAATAATGTTTTTAAAATCAGATCACAGTGCATTTGCATGATTTCTTATTTTCTGTGGTTTTAAGTTGCAGCCTGATCATGCTGTTGGACTTTTTTCTGTAGATAAGAAAACATCAGGAAAAGGGAAAACAAAAGATAAAAACCAAACCACCTCTCTGAGAGTCAGTCGCCAGGTTCAAGGAGCTGGGGCTTTAAGAAAAAACCAGCAGGTACTATGAGGCTGACCATAAAATCACAAGAGTTGGCAGGCTGACCAACAACACGTATTTAAACTAATAAATGATTGATTGTCCTGAGAATTGTATAGTATTGTTTCCTCTGCTGTTCGCCTCTTTTGTCAGCCTCTACGTTGAACCCAATTAAGATTCTTCTGTTCTGACGGTCATTGTTGTTCCCGCTCAGTGTACATCTTGTATCCTGCCTTTTCCACGTGAAAGAAAGGGGGGAGGGGGGGGAAGCTTCACTGGGTTTTAATTTCAGATTGCATGCTCTAGTTCATCCTGCAGCATCTGTGTGGCTGCTTGCTCGCCTGCTGTGTCCAGAGGCCACGTTGAGGGGGGTGCTGGGTCCCTCCTGAGGTGGGGTGACCGTCTGGTCTCACATTGGAAACGGGGGTGCCACAGTCTGAGGCATGCGAAGACCTCTGTGTGTATTCAGTTCCCTTGCTCCCACAAGAAGAGTAAGTAGCTTTTGAGGGAGCACCCAGACCATGGCACTCAGTGTCCTCAATGCTATCTGTGGCACAGGAGGCGATGGCTCGGTCCCTGGCAGCTGCTGACCCAGGCCCACAGCTCCATGTTATCCCTCAGGATTCTGCATTTCATAAAAATACTTAAAAATTTGCCCATCAGTCAGTTTGCACCATCAGTCAGACAAAGCACCGTGACTGCTCTTGCCGTGCTGCCCTGCATCTCTACTGGCGGTTTCTTTCTACAGGACAAATAAGGAAGCTTAGGTTTTGCCCATGGAAGAAACAGATGGTAAAGTTCTCAGATAGCTGTGCTTTCAGCTCTCATTAAGACTTTCAGCCTGGCAAGTCAGCTTTCAGTGCCCTTACAAGCACCAAAATTTTCAGTTCACAGGTGCATGATACACAGTTCTCCCCTCTACCCCCACACCCCACCTCTGCCTGATTTAGGCCTTTTCTTATTAAAGACCTGGCAAAAGCTCATTGAAAGTAATGGATGTTTTTTCCCAGGCTGAAATCCCTGCTGCTGAGTCCAGCTCTTGGTGTGCAGAGTTAACATACCCAAGGAAAATATCTCCCACAGCAAGACCCCGTAGGACCACACGTCACTTTTTGTGTTATAGATTTTATCAAATATGGATTCTGGAGCCATCCACTTGAGAGGAAGTCGAGCCTGGAATAAAAAGGACAAACCTGACTATTATTTTCAAAGCCTAAAAGAATTTAATTGTAGATGAATCAACTATATATTGTTATGTAAATAATTACCATTCAAATGGGAACCTGTGGGATTTCTTTACAGGCAGTCAGGATAAACGCACACTCATTCAGACACTTTCTTAACAAACTGTCGGAGTAAAAGGCTGTTTTTAAAATGTGTGGCACAAAACACCAGACATCGGCAACCTGTGACCAGGGCTTTTCTTTATGGGATGTGGGGATATGCAAGTGCAGAGGTCTCTTGCGCGCATCCTAGGGACAGGGGAGAAAACCTTACATCCAAGCGCAAATCAATCTGTGATGGTGTTGGAGATGTTCTTGGGGAAATTATTGGAGCCTGAATTACAAGAGTATATCAGCAACCCTTGAAGCCCCCTCAGCACAGCCTGTTAGCATCTTCTGAGCAGTACCCAAGATATATGAACAAGATTTCCCAGCTATTACATAGTGCTGTAAGTCTTGAAAGCTATTTACAGATGAGGGAGTAGCTGGCAGGTCAGTGAGAGCTCCAGAAGGATACTCTCTGTGTGACCCCAATGCTCACACCAAATTCCCATGGCATCAGTGGGCAGAGGCACAGTTTGGTGACCCAGCCTTCAAGGCAAGCTTGGCAAGGGGCTTGCTGCCTATTTGCAGCAGAAGAAAAAGAAAATGGAGCAGGTGTTGGAGGCAGCAAGTCCAGCTCAGCTGCTTGAGGCACCACGAGCAGTGCTTGGCCCTGGCGTGGGTGCACCGGGGGACACGCACCTTGTTTCAGAGGGACTGGTTTCCTTGAAGGAAGTTTTCTGAGTAAGGGGATTATGCTGAGCCAGCCAAGAAACATGCCTAAAAAGTATCTAAACTATTAACAGAGCAGAACTCTGAAAGGGTTAGCATGTCCAAGACTTATGCCTGAGGATAGAAATGCTTTCCAGATCTACAACGCATCTGGATAGCTCATCTTCACATAAAAACTGTGATAGCTTTCAAGCTCTTTTAAGTTCAGGAAATGTGAATGTCTACAGAACATTTTGGTGGATAGTTTGAAATGATAGGTTACAAACATTTGGGTAAATAAACAGCATCTTGACTTACATCTCCTTTTCTCACATAATCAGGATTCTTATAAATATCTCTTGCGAGGCCAAAATCGCAGATCTTCACAACATTGTTCTCAGATAAAAGGATGTTTCTGGCTGCCAGGTCACGATGAATGCACTATAATAAAACAGTTTCACAATCAAACTGCATTTCCTTAATCCTGCCCACAAATTTCCTGACTGTCTCCCATATCCTTTTAAAAATTATTATTATTATTTGAGAAATCAATTTCATATTTTTTAAGGGAAGTTGACTGTAGTTTACATGAAGTTACTGTAAACAGTGGCAGTTCTTTAAAAAAAGTTCCTAAGTCCAGAAAGTGATAAATTTTTAAGCCCCTTGACATTTGCAGGGAAAGCGCTGATTCATTTGGAGCTCCCTACCTAATATATGTTGAAATGAAGAAAAAAATCCGCCACACCCAAAAGATCTTCCCTGAATGAATGAGCTTGACCCACTGCCTTCAGCCATGATCCTGTGTTTATGGACTACGGAGACTTGGATAAACACGCCATTATATTTATAACACCAAGAGGAAAACAGCTCTTCCTTTGGGAGCTCTCCCAAGGAAGGTGTCACTAAAATGTAGACATGATTTCACCTCTTAATCCCATCCTTCTGCAGGAAAAAATGCCCAGTGCAAAACTCACCTTTCTGGAGGAGAGGAACTCCATGCCTCTGGCCACCTGAAAGCTGTAAGAGATCAGGTCTTCCATAGTGAGGGGCAACTTGTAGAGCTCATCAGCTACTGCAAAGGTGGAAAAAGCAGTTTGTTACAAAGATGGCTCACAAGGCAGTTATTTTCCCCCTCTCTTTCTGACCCTATTACTCCCATAAATTCAGACTTCATAGAGCAGCATTCGAAGGTCAACCCACTGTCACTGGAAACAAAAACAGTGCTTGCTTTATACCCCGCGCTTTGGACACTGCTATGTTTTCCCCAAAGATAAGGAGCAGTCAGAAGAAACAATCACACATTTTCCTGTCAGATTTAGTAACCCTGGAAATAATCTTTTTTTAAATCTTCTACCCTCTGGACATGACCCTGTGAGCGTCTCCCACGGATGTTTATTAGGGTGATAAATGAGGAAAAAAATTTCAGGGATGCACAGTATGTTGTAAAAATATCACAGACCGTGTAGGGACAGGAAGGAATTAATACCTACCCTCCTCGTCCTCCTCCACATCACTCAGACTTTTATCTTCCTGGAACCCAGAGCTCGCGAAGCTCTCGCTGCTGGTGACACTGGCCAGCCTTTGTTTTTTGCCTTCCACTGGCTCAATATCCTTTTTCTCTTTCATTGGCTCTCCTTGCAGAGAGTCCTTCAAACAAACAGAGGAGAAGAGGTGCTACATTAGAGCGAGGAGTGGCGGCGTGGAAAGGAACCGAGTCAGACTTCTGTCGCCTTTCCGCCAGGGGAAAATTGCTGGTCTGTGGCACGTGCGGCCACGTCCCCCAGGGGTGCGGGTGTCCGCTGCCACCGTGGCAGGTGGGGGTTGGTGGCAGGGCTGCATCCACCAAGGCTGCCACCCCCAGAGGGCAGAAACATGGTTGTTTGGGAGCACCAGCACATGATTTTGGGCCAGCCTAGGTGCTGGGTTACCTCTGATGTGAGAATTTGCAGGAACACATCTGCTGGGCTGTGACTCATCTCAGCCTGAAATGAGACATCTGAAAGGGCCTATTCCTCTCCAGAAGCCAGAGAAGGAGCATGGTGGGATGTGTTGAGAAGGATGTGCCTACAGTGCAGGTGTTCCAGCCCTCTCAAAATAAAATGTCAGATTTCATCCCAGGCTGCTTAAGGCACCCGCTTCTATGTCCCTGCACAGTGCTTGGCACAGGGCTGTAAGCCCTTCCAACGAGGAGCAAGGGCACTTTGTGTTTGAAATACAGCTGCTTTTGGAAGCAAACACCTCTGTTCCCCGATGCCTTAATCCGATGCTTTCATGTTACAGCCAATGATGGTTTAATGGGACCCCAGCAACACTGGAAAATGCTTCCCCACTGCTAGCCAGAGAGCAGCCTAGTCATCTGGCCCTTCTCCTCTGTCCTCTTGTCCTGTGACCAAGTCTCTCTCCCGCACATGCTGGTGCAGAGCTGGGCTCCCTCCCTCCCAGGCACCATTCCCAGGGGTGCCGGAGCACCAAGTCTGGGCAGGGTCCTCACCAGTGGGGATGTGAGCGACTCCCCCCAGGGCAGACCCTGCATGGCCATGCTCCCTGCTGAGCCTCCTATGCCAACAACCGCATGTTGGAGGAGGCGGCTGCTGTGTTTCATGCAGAGTCCAGCATGGATGGCCTTGGGAACAGAGACTCAGCCAAAGCCCTTTAGAGGGGGAGGTCCTCTTGAGCATGCCCTCCCACAGAGCCTTCCCGAAAAAACCCTGAGATGCTGCTGAGCTTTTGGCATAGCTGAGTGGGTGTTTTGATAACTGCTGTTCTGGGTCCAGGCTCCTAAATCCCGCTTCAGAACCCTTAATCCTTTAAGGGATTTTGCTGAAAGAGCACAAGGGATGTAGTTGGCACATTTGGGTTCAAGTTTGTAATAAGAAACATGCCATGGATTTGATTCAGAGGGCTGGGGGATGTAAGGACAAGACTCTAATCTCTTTTTCTCTTGATAGCCCTTCTTCTCACACAATAAGAAGATTACTTGCAAATCTCTGAATATTAGGGTGTCTTGGAACATGAGCTTTAAATGACATTATCTCAGTTGTGTTCCCAGCGGTACTGAAACCAGTGGGCAAACCCACTTCCTTTGGCTTCGCTGACACCAGCCTCTGTAGTGACCCCACGCTCAGCAGGAATGGGTTCAGCAGCAGCAGGGCAAGAGCATGTGGGGACACTTTGGATAAGATTCACTTCCTCTGGCTGTAGATGGCTCCTTCTCAATTACTCACAGCAGTCTCCTTGCACAGTCAGGGGAGAGAAATGACCACAGCACATCCCACACCAAATATTAAAACAGGTCACGTAAACCTTTGGCAGGAGCTAGTCTAAGGACACTATCTCAGAGGCTGACAACTGTCTATGTTAGCAACACTTATATTAGCTAAGATGAACCCTAACAGAGGCACCTGCCTCCTCACCTTGTTGGGGAAGAAAAAATTCCTCTTGCTCTTCAGGTAGTTTGATAAATTCCCATACTTGCAGTATTCAACAATCACCATCAGAGGCCCTGGGCAAAGGGAAAGTGCATTTTGAGCAACATAAAGCAGTACAAGGGGTCATCAGTTCTGAGAAGAAGAATAGCCTTTCATGTCCATAGCTATAACTTGACTCCTGAATAACTGACAGTATGTCCTAATGAAGTAGAAGGCTGCCTGAAGGACACTGGACACATTAGCAAAACAACACTGTTTCTGGAAGTAAGGGAAGGGCCTAATTTTTGAAAGCTGGGTCATGAACCTGGCTCCTGAGGAACCCTCTGTTTCCTCTTCAGGCAGTCTGTGTTCAGACTGGAGTCCCGCAGCCCACACACACTTGTTGAACTAAAATAGGTGACATATCTAAAACAAATGATCACTCATACTGGCCCTTTGATTTGCTTAGTGGAATACTGTGAAGCATTTTACAACGGTTGCCTTGTGATTCATTGTTCAGGGCCAACACCTGATATCCCTTGTTCCCAGCCTTTGTAGATTTCTATCAGAGTGACATAAAGGACAACAAGTGTCATGGTCCTAAATCCACACTTCTCTTGGTAATACTAAAATAAAGTTTAAGAAAATGTTTAATCACTTCATTAAATGACTAAAAATCTCTTTTTCTTTTTGTCTTTTTTTTACCAACTGCAGGCTGAGCTCAAATATTTCAAGTTAATAACTTGATCTCTGGATGAAAAACATCACAGCCAACTGACTGTTACTGGGAGGTGGTCCAAACCCATTTTCAGTGCAGTCCATGTTTTTTTACCTCCATTTTTTGTGCAAGCTCCCAACAAATTCACAATATTGAGATGATGGCCAATATGGATCAGGATTTTCAGCTCAGTCATCAGGGCTTTGTACTCACTTGCTGTGGCCCCTTCTGTAAATGCAAAATAAAGTCAATGTGAAATGGCAAAGAACTGGTCCTGCTGAACTTTACTACTTCTTGTTACTTTCCATTGAAATCACTTCCATTACTGGATGTACTTCATGTGTTGATATTCTTTGTCTATTCCTCCCCACTCAGCATCCTCTTACTCGCAATAAAACCCATAAAAAGAGCTAGGCACTCAACTTCCTCCCAGTAGACTCTTTTATATTTAGAACTGAGAGAAGCTTTTTCACATGAATGGTTTTGTCATTTCAGCCAAAAAAATTAAAGAGCAAATAAAAAAACATTTCAAAACTATAATTAACTCTATCCAGAATAGGTTTCAGCTGACCTGACTTCAGCCATCTAAGGCTTATGTACTAGCCTGAACTACCCAAAGAGTCAGTGGCAAGAGCAAAGCACTTCCAGAGGCTGATGCAGCCATCAGCTTTAGCCATTTGTGTAGGGAAGAGATGAACGACCCTTTGCTGATGGTTGTTTGGTTCAGTTCATTGTAGTGGAGGCCTGGAGTATTAAGACAGATCAGGGAAGCAAATTTGAAATGGTTAAATTGGGTGACTGCATCTCACCCTTTTTGGTTATGGTCAATATTAATAATAATAGTAATAGTAATGATATAAGAAATTGCACAGCTAAACCCAAAATATTCTCTTCAGTGTTGAGTGAAACTTTTAATTCTCTCTGAGCAAATTTTTTCTGCAGAATTTTATTTTTATAAGAAAACAAGAAAAAACATATTGCTTTGTGTAGGCCCAAAAGGACTTTTTCAGTTTAGTGACACCAAGAGTAAGAATAGTCCAGTGGAAAGAACCTAGATGTAGGTCTTAAATGGCTTAGTTTCAACACCTGAATGGAAACAGATTTTCTTGGTCGTCCCACACAAAACTTGTCATCTACGCAGTGACCCACTATTCACCTGTATATGCGGTGACACTTTCCCTCCACCTTACGGGAATTTTGCGAGAACAAAGCCCTCAAATGACTGCAAAGTTTCTGGATAATCTAGTGAGGACAGAAGGAATGGGGGAGACTAACTTTAGGTGCCCATAGTGAAGATGCCTACGGAAGATCTAGTCACCACAGGCTCTCTTCATAGTCAGCAGAGCTAAAGAAGCACTCAGCTCACCATATGCAGGGACCTGCCGTAGGATGGGATGAACTGTTGTTTCTCACCACTGACAATAAAGGGAATCTGAGTGACTAACTCAGACACAAGCATCTACCCTGCACACACACACATGAATCCCACCATGAAGACTTCTTGTAGCTGCCATCTGCTCCCATCTATTCCAGGAGCAACCTCTGCTGCCTTGATGGTGCTGGCTGGCACAAGAAGCCTGCTGCTGTGTATATATATATACATATATATATATATATAAAAAGAAATGTTGAATCTGGCAGACCACTCTACCAGCACATATGTCTGCATGCTGGCAAAACAGCTCAGTTAATCAGGGTCAGGCGGTGACCCAGGTGACAGGCCATCCACTGAAACCTGTGACACAGATGGCTATTGGCCCACTGCTGCAGAAGGTCTGGACAGGGACCAAAGCTTAATTTCCTCCCATTTTCTAGACATGCTTGCTGCAGGGTAGTTGTTCATTTGGCATTGGCCAACAGGGTATTTCTGTGCTTCTGCAACAAGAGAGAGGATAAAGGTTTGCAACCCTCTCTGCTGCAAATTCCCTCCTTGGAGATGATCCTGGATATCACAGTAGCACATACCACCCCTTGCTAAAGCATTTGATATTATATTGCAGAACAAGCTGATTGAGGACAATATCAAAAGGGCACACCCTACAGGGAGTACAGCTGCCAGGACATTGCTGGCAAGAAATAGAAGCAATTTCACATTGAGTATTGCAGGGACAGACTGTGGGTCTGAGAGTAGTGCAAATGCCCTGCCAAGGGCTGGAAGTACCATGTGCAGATCTCCTGATAACTGATAAGCAAGTAGGCAGCTGTGAAGCTAGGAGCCACTGGGTAAGAGGGATGTATTCAAACTATGCCTGAACAGAGCCAATTGAGAACATCAGGGATCCAAGACTTACTGGCGGAACAGGGGATGTGTCCTGGCAAAGAACGACACTGAAAAGGATTCAAGGATCAAGACACATAAGCAATGCAGCATAAGATCCCAGGGCAATGCAAAAAAAACCCAAAAAAGATATGATCCTTAGATACATAAATAAGAGAAAGTTAAATACATAAGAAGGTAGGAAGGGGTGCCACCAGGACCCTGGGTTAGGGAATTCAGCCATAGCTGCTGATTGCTACTACTGAATATCATCCTGCCTGCTAACTTCCCAAGCGCCCTCTTCAAACTGATGAGGGTGCCTGTCCTTTCCGCTCCAATGAGAAAAGTGGCAGTGAATAGCTGGGAGATGATTTCACTTTGGGAAGAGCACCGGTGCATGAAGAGCGCTTGCAAATCCGTTGCACAACCTGGGTGTCAGCATCCTAAGCACCATGTGATGAGCCTGCAGGCGGTTCAGAGGAGACACACCTGTACAACAACTCAAAGATTTAAACAGCTCAATCTGTTTAGCTTAATAAAAGGGCCTTCATGAAGAAAAATCGTTATATAATCTAATGGAGAAGGTTAGAATGAGAAGCAAAAGTCAGACAGATGCAAACTAGATATAAGGCACCTGGTCTTTAACAATGAGATGATGAATCATTGAAATGAAGGAAAATCTGAAATCTTCCATCCGAGTGTCTTCAAATCAAGGTGGATGCCTTATGCTTCAGTTAAATTTCATGTACATGTATATGGAACAACTTAGGATATGCATGAAATCTAATTACCCCTTCTGATCTTACAAAAGTGACTTTCATTCTTTCTGGCACTTGAAGTAGTGGAGCCAGATTTACTGAAAAAAAAAGACAATCGGGTTCTCACTGCATCTGAAACTTTCCTCTGTATCGTGTGACAATTCGTGACCCTTTTTTCTGTGAATGCAACTTCTGTTTCATAGTTCTGCCATTTCACTTGTGGTGGACCTGAAACTTGGTGTACACGTTCCGGGGGCTTCATGAGTTATTGGTGGGGGAGGGTAACATCATATACACTTGCTTTCTACAGAATCATACTAAAAGCAGGACACTATATAAGGCACCATTTTTCCATCCCAGCTTTGCAGCAAGATACCTTTCAGCATTTTCACGGCAACTATTCTGCATGTTGGTGATTTCTTAATTCCAAAAGCAGATGCTTGTACCACCTTTCCAAAAGCTCCATGTCCAAGAGACTTTCCTGTAAAGAAAACAATTTGGAGAGATACGTTCTGGTAAAAAAGAAATATTGTCAGCAAATGGCTTCATAGATAATGACTTGAAAAGTGTGCTTTACAATGCGCCCCACAGGTATATTCCCAACATACAGGTGTATTAAGTTTTTTGGTTTGGTTTGGTTTGGATTTTTTCGAGTAAGCAGACAAACCAAAAGACAGAGTCATCGGAGGGAATAAGTGATATGATTGAAGATTATGCTAAATGAATGCAACCATTCAGTGGAAGTACCCTGGCTTCTGACCCAATTTTCTCAGTCTAGCTCTGCCAGCAGAAAGAAGGATTTGCTTTTCTTTTCCCTGGGCGCACTGCACCATGCAGCAGGCTGTGACACTGCTGCTTATGGCCACAACAACATAGGGCCTTAGTCTAAACTCATACACACAAACTAAGATGCAGCTTGGCACAAACTTTGGACCTTTTTACAAATGAATGTCTCCCTTCTCAAACAAGATGCCTTAAAATTGTCTTTGTCCAAGAAGGCAGCAGAAACTTTGCATCACAGCCCCTGGAGTACATGCACAACCCCCTGATGATCTTCCCTAGCAAACTCTTGTAGGCTGAGATCATGGAGTGGTGAGAAGCTGCAAATCTGTGCAGATGAGACCTTTACATTTGCAAAATGAGGTCTGGGGTAACTCAGTGAGAGGGGACTTGGAGTGACAAATGATGGATTGGCTCATGGTGGGTATGATGCTTCCAAGTGTCCAAGGGCAGACATTTATGCTGTGATGTCATCATCATGCTGCTACTGAGCAGACACCAGGAGAATTACCCAGAGGTCCTTGAGAGAAATCAGTGGGCAACAATAAAATTCTTCAGCAGTAGAAGCTGTGTGTCCTTGTCCTTCATGTTCAGAACCAGGTAAGACTCCAAGGGTACTATTGTGACTTTTCTAGAGTTCATGACATTTTATACTGATCTTATGATCTTCACATTCTCCTTTGCGATTTAGTACTGTTTGAAGTGGGAAGTATTGACTATCTCTTTGACAACATGCTTATGTGGACAGGCCTGGCTGCCTTTGACCTTCTCAAGTGGCTGGCAGAGTTTTGATCAGAGATCTTGTCAGTGTATCAGCTAGCAATAAATTTTATATTTCCAAGTAACTATTTTCAGATTGTATTTGTGCTTCACCTTCAGCAGAACTCAGGCACCTAAGTGGCTAGCAAGACTATAGCAGCAGGCTTCGCAGTGTAGAGGAGAACAGAAAATAACGGCTAGCTTTTCATACAAAAGCAAAGGATAACACGTGCCATATATTTATTTCTCAGATATGCACTTGTGATGTAGCCATCTCCATAGAGCAATTTCCTTTTTCTATGATGGGCATCTGTTTGACTTACTCGCACTTGAACATCTACCTTGTTGATGTCTAAAGCTAAGTGAGAGATGAATCCCACCCAGACACTCACTGGCAGAGAAAAAGAGCTGGTGTCAGTTCTAAACTAAATTAAAAGAAATACTACCTTTTATATGTGTATCACATTTCGAAACTGTAATTCTCAGTATGTCTGTCAGTAGAAGCAAACAGCATATGTTATCAAAGCAATGGAAACATGAAGTGGAATATTCCAAGCCCTAAAAAAAAACCCCACACCCTCTCCCCCCAAAAAAACCCCCAAAACCACCCCAGAAATTTATTTCTCCCCTAGATGTGCCAAAGTTTTGTATTTTTTACAGGAAAGAAAAACTATGAAGAACTTAATCTGGAAGGCTGAAAATCATCAACAGACTGAGACTTGGTATGTGAAGGGCTTAGAGTTTGACATACAAGTACAAGTGAATCAGTGTATATCTTTGAAAATCTACAATTGCTTTCTTTTTCAGTTACTGCATATAACAGACGTATAAGGGAAGGAACGTTAAGACTAAGGTCTTGGTTTTCTTGGTGTATTGATGTACTTAGTCCTTAATGTATTGACAGTTCATGGTTTCTACAAGATGAATTTGCAGCTTGAGGTCCTATAAACCCCATCACGCCTTTGTTTAATCCATAGCTTTAATCTGTTTCCATCACTGTTAATCCACTTTCCACATCGAGATAACCTACTTAGTCACCACTTGGAAAACATACCGGTTAGCTCATGAAGCTACGCAGAGCTACTAACCTTTCAAAGGAGAATAAGCGCTTTTGGAAAGAACACTTCCTTCTCTAAACAGCAACTGTGATTTAATAGGAAACTGTAATGAAACTTGATTGTCTTTGTTGCTCCACTATTGTTTGTACTGTGCTAACTGTTAGCGCAGAATAAAGCTGCTTTAACTTTTCAGTGTGTAGATCGAACTCCACAGTTTAGTTGGAGATCATGGCTATGATTCTAACAGATTGCTCTTGCAAAAGCCCCTTATGTTGACACACAAAGTAATCACAAAATTATTAAACAGGGGACTATTAAGATGCCCAGCCATCTGAGCGGTGACCTTGCCACAGCCCTCAAGCAGCCATGTTTGGGGTAATGGTCAGGTATGCAATGTTGCAGCATTTACACCCAGACCAAGGAAGCAAAATACTCTACTTAAATTTTCTGCAGTTGTCTTTGATTTCCTGAGGTAATTCAGAACCCATTAAAGTGAACATACTCCTCAGTCAAGGAGTTTTGCATCAGGAGGTTTCCAGTTCAGTCCCATTTTAGCAGGGTCCTTCACGCATTTGAGTTGCTGGACTGGGGCATCAGCAAAAAGCACTTGCAGACACTGGTCTCTGTGTATGTGGGAAGGCAGAGGCTCAAAGGTGCATTCATTTCTCAGGTCCTTTACCACAGTTTGAGTCATCTGGGTTTTCCCCACATGTGGCTTCATATTTTCCATTATGTTACGTATGACAGCTTTGCACGTGAAGGAGAATGGAAAGCGCTCTGCCCAGAGCCAGCGCTGTGGGCTTGCAGTGCACAGGAGGCAGCAGGGCTCAGGAGAGTCTACCACTGGCAAGTTTGACATAACACCGGAGCCATACAGCAACACTCCCTCGGGGTCCTGCACCACAGCATCAGCAGTGTGTGACCTCTCATAGATTAAGAAGGTCAAGCCCAAGAGTAAGGTGAGAAATGCATGATAGCTCAACGGCATCGCTGAGCTGGATGGCAACGTTATCACCAGCCACACTGACAGTGATTTATAGCACCGGCATTTTTCTGACTAATGAAAAGATGACATTTTGCTCTCAGTCAGACTAATCTATACTGAATGTTAATTATCCTGACTTCAGTGGTGCCTGTGTGAAATTTCCTGTAACATCTGTAGCTCTTACAGATGAAGGGGGAGTCCTGTTATATAAGCATTCCATCCAACCCATGGGCTGTATGTGCGCGTGTTGGAGAAACACATAGTAAAGGAGATGTGGGCTGAAAGGAGAGACTTATTTGCAAAAGTTACAATAAATATGTATCTTGGAGGATAAGTAGGTGGAAAGAGAAAAACAGACATATCTGATGCTGGAAGGGGTTGAATTTCTAAGTAAAAATATTTTTTAAAAACCATAGAAGCACATTTTGTGTTTGTGAGACATTAATCCTCAGAGACTGCCAAGGTTACTCAAAGACTGAGCCAACTGCCATGTAAGCAGGAGCTGCACTGAGCTAATCTAGCATACTGCACATACCCGACTTCTCTGAATCTGGTTCTCATTCATTGTCAGCATTCTTTATTTGTTTACATCAGCTCTTCCACTTTTAACTCATTCTCTCTTCATCGTTCCTCACCTCCAGACTCTAAACACCAACCCTGCAAGACGTGGGTTTTTTCCTTGGTGTTTACATTCCATTTCTTCTTGATTCTTTCCATGGGATTTACACACAAATAAAGCAGTGCATAAACCAGCGATCACGTTGTCTGCACATTGAGCTCTTGGTCCATCATTGTAAGAAAACTATTTGAAGATTGAAGATATTCCAGCAGAAGGTTATGTTTCAGCATTCCCAGAACTGTGTATGACAATTATAAATAGCTAGCAATACATTTCAGCTGTGCTTATCCACATCTGGTCACCTTGTGACTTCTAGCAGGCAAATTAAGTGTGATCCTAATTGTATGCATGATTTAATCACCCTCTGTCCCTGATCCCTGGAGGACAGAAGAAATCTGTTACAGCTCCTAGCTAAAATGCAGGGATTTTCTAGCCCTTGCTGTAGGACAAATCTGATGCATGCCTGAAAGAACAAACAGCACTATAGCAACAAGCTGAGTTTATCACTGATATTTTAATGTTGACACCCTTGCTAAAGTCTATGTGGTTTTTGGAGGGATTCCTCAACTTCAAAACCTGGTCCCTACCCTCCTGCGCTCCTCATCAGCCCCACACTGGGTCTAAGCAAGTAAGGAATGCTCCCAGACCCATGCCTTTCACTGGGGCATCTGTAGGCAAGCTAGCTGCAAGTTCCAAGTTTCCATAGTTATTTACTTACTTACTTACTTACTTATTTATTTATTTATTTAACAATCTAGTTATTTATTTATTTGTTTGTTTGTTTATTTATTTATTTATGTGGTTGTTTATTTATTTATTTACTTATTTATTTATGTGTGGACCCATATGTCACATTCTTGCACTTTATGGTGCACCAACGAGAATGTTTATAAATCTGCAGCATAGAAGGAAAACAGGGAGAGTGTGCTGGAGAGAAAAGGAAAGGGAGAAACAGGAAGGGGCAAAGGATGGAGTGTGAGGACACATTTCTGCATAGGTTTTTTTTTCCCAGATGAGCACATATGCAGGTTACAAGGGAAGAAATTTACAGTAAATGCCAAAGGTCAGGCTCCTGAGTCTAAAGAGGGAAGCATCCCAGTCAGCAGTCTGATTGGGAAGCCTTTGGTTGCCCTGTTTTTATGTCAAGTTTTAAGAAAATCAGTCTGCAAAAAGTAGAATACGGCATTATTCTCTGTATTTTAGTTTTCCTACCTGGAGTCAAAATATATGTATGGAAAGTCAGGTAGACACAGTTAGACCTAAATTCTGTAAGTCAGTCACAGACCAGGGTACCTGGTATGGAATAGCTCACACCAAACCTGGCAGTACGGTGTGCTGCGTGTCTAAAACACACCCAGCTCCTTTTTACCTGTGCAAGTACATTTCATCCAATCACTGCAAACCCAACCTGAAGTACGACATTATTACCTAGTTTAAGTCTTTCCCTTGCAATCTCCCACTTGCTGGCATCATAGGGCAGACGTTCGCATTGCTCATCCAAGGGGACTTCGTCAGGATCCATTATGATTGACAGGTAATGGTTGGTCTTCATTTCAGAGGAATAAGGCTAGAAAACAATGAATATGGCAAAACGTAAAAGAGGATAAGGGTATTGGTCAGCATCTTCCTGTTTGGATCAAGGGTTTCAAGTTAATTCTGTCCATGGGGCTGTGTGTTTCACAGTCCAGTAGATGGTTTGGCTAATCTCCCTTTGGTTTTTTAAAATATTGCAAGACTTTTTATATAAAAGAAACTGTCCTCTAGCTTTCCTTCTATGTGACATATCAGTTTCTTCAATGAAATCCATGTGGGTCTGTATTAATGTGTGGTGTTACGATACAAGCCCTCTGCACAGTCACGAGAAATATTTTTGGTAAATGGCTAAAAATTGCTGATAAAAATAACTTTATGTCATGATTGTGCAAAGCAAGAAGCAGCCATATGCAACAGATGGAGTTCAACTGGCAGTGTGTATTTTTTCCATATACCAGGCAAAGATAGGTCATATGTGGTTAGAGGTTGTGCAAGACTAGTCGCCAGGAGACTAGACATTATACAATTCAGAAACTGTTTACAAATTTTCAGAACTTTTTATTTCTTTGGTAACTTTTCTGACAAATTTCCTGAAATTATTTGAGTTGGGGGGAATTCATAAATACCCAGACTCAAACACATAATTTCAAATGAATTTGCCAGAAGTTCAGTTTCTGCTGTGCAAATGGATTATCCACTTCACATGAGAATTGTAAGGAAAGATGAACCTAATCTGCAGTCCCTCCACCTGAAACACATTTTCCTTCAAAGAGCACCTAGATTGCCACTCTAATCCACTGGACTTTTCTTGACACAGTAGTGCTTATATTTCTAAGGAAAGGCTGAGCGTTTGCTCTGATCTCCTGGCTATTAGTTGGAATTTATGGAAAATCTGTTGAACTGCACCATTTTGTGTTGCTTTTCCTAAACTCATGGAAACAGCACATGGGCTCATAAACACACAGATATACCTACATATCCTTTTGTTGTTGTTTTAACTGCCCCCCTGTGACTTTCAACTTTCCTCCTCTACAGCTTGGAAAAATGTCCCTAATACATTTATTTCCAGGCATACGTTTGAGAAGAGTACTGCTAGCTGTCTATGCTTTGGTTACAAACAACTAGAGTAAACTGACAGTAGCTAAAAGCTCCTGTTTTAGTTGCCTTTCACTATCCCAAGTACACAGAAGATTAGTCCTGAGAAGGATTACACTGATGCTTGGGGAAAAGTCAAGTGACATAAAGCCTGGCTCCAAACAATCCACTGACCCTGCACAGGGCAGGGGTAAGTGGGATACGGATAGAAACAGAAGTGAGTGTGGTACTCCAAAAAGAGCATTTCTTGAGAGAGTCATGTGTACCAGTCTGCTTCTACCAGTCACTTTAGAAGAGCTTTTAAGCGGGCCAATCCCAGGAGGAGCAGTAGGGGAGTGGGAAGGTGCTTCTTACTTTTTTTTTATTCAGATGCACTGAATACCAATTTTTTGGCACAATTAGAGATTTGAAACAACATTTTGCATGATGAAGAATTGTAAAGTATAGCATTTGTCCCCATATACATAACAGACAGGCTTTAAGAAAATGCTCTCAGAGAGCATAAAAGTATTTTTTCCTGTTGTGGCAATGTAATTTGGTGAAATTTAATTTAGAGCTAATTCCAGACATAAATCCTTGAGCGTAAGGGTTTGTAAAAGAAACACAGAGAAGACCATAAACATAGACCAACACTAGCGGGAAAGCCTCATCTGGAAAGAAGCCTTCACATGTCATTGAGTTGAAGTCCCTTGTTCTACAGCAACAATGATTATTTTTATTATCTTTTAACAATCTAACAAGCAAATGTCAAGTTTTGGTATTATAACAAATAAGAAATATCTGCAACCCTTTGCTACTTTTAAAACTTAAATTCTTCCAAGGGTTTGCAGTCATGTTATGAATTGCTTCATCATTACTGGTGAGCAGTCAGAACTGGTCCAGCTTGCTTTGTAATTTCTCTGTAGCTACAAGGTTTCTCCACAGCTTCAGCTGACCTCAACTTTTCTCTCCCCTAAAACTCCCATACATTTCTTCTATGAAAGTTTGTGGTAGTAGGAAGGCAATCAGAGTCACTTGATGCTGTACCACCCTGGTTTGGATGTCTGGTCCTGCATTCCCACTGATCAATAGAAGTTCTCAGTGTAAAACCTAAAATACAGGCAGGCCTTAATGCAGACTGAGATAAAATGGTCTGGCAGGCTGCAGTGAACTTTTAGCAATTGTCACGGAGCTTGGCCAGCTGGAACATGCTCATCCACGACGGCTGTGAGCTGATCCCCTTGGCACCGCGCTGTGGTACCTCTCCAGCTGGGTGAAGGAGGGCAGACGGGGCTCAGTGTGCTGTGGTGTGAGAGAGGGGGATGAGCAGCCATTCCTCATCTCGTGTCCTGCAGTGCACCCCATTGCCATAATACCTCCCTTCCCTCAAATCCATTTGCTCCTGCAAGTTGCTCTGAGATCTTTCTGCACCACCAAAGAATTATATTTTCTGCTTATGAGAGCTGCTGTGGTTTAACCTGCATGCACCACGCAAGGCAGGCAAGGTGCTGTCAACAAAAAGGGGCTTTAAATTATCATGGTCAGCCTTGAACAAGAATGAGGGTCAGCTGCAGGGGCAATTAACATTATCATGCTGATACAGGATCATCTGCTCTAGAGGCTGCACCACCAAAACTATGTCGGTAAAATATCACTTTGCAAGTGATGTAATTATACCAGACACTGTGTGCAAACCAGACCCCAGCGCACTCTGTGAAGATCTGTCATTCCCACTCACTCAGATCTTCAAAGACATTAAGATGCCAAACTCCCACAACTTTTAAGGGGATGGGGACGCAATTGGTGGGAGTCAGGCACCCAAATGCCTGTGAGTCTCAGAGCCTTGCCCCCACCCAGGCTTTGCTTCTGGGCTTACTCATATCCAGCCTTGTAAGTCACGGTTTCCTGGGCACCCATCAGCAGCCTGGTGATTGCACCGGGAACAAAGGCCAGCAGCAAATGAATCAATTTATTTTTTTGGTAGACTCAGCAATCCCAGTGGCCTGGAAAGGATTTTCTAGCATGAGCAAAGGGCTGGTAAGGAGAGGCAGATGCTGCTGGGAGATCCCCGTCCATTCTTACCCTCTTCAGCTTGCGAATGAATAGAGTCAACAGGAGCCAAAAGAGTGTCGCAGCCACGCAGGTACAGGTCAGGGTTATTAGCTCCAGGTTTGACCTCTCTGATGTGCCTGGGAAAATCAAGCAGCAAACATTTTAGAAAATGACCTGCAAAGCAAGGGCGCTTTAAATTTCTTTGCCATTAAAATAAAATACCAGGAAGGACCAGCTTCTTTTCAATGGGGTATTAATCTCTGTTTGGACTGGCTTACAGAGCCTGGGAAAAAATGGTCTCCCCAGCAAAGCTGTTGTACCAAACACAGCAAAATTGCATTTGATCCATCTGTAATTTTTTCAGTAAAAGGTCAGCTGCTCTTCTTTGGGGTGCAGGAGGTAAAGTAAAGCAGGTTGATGATGGCCAGTCAGATAGTAATTTCTTTTTGAGGTGGAAATTCAGCTGCATGGTATTTTTAGCCAAATTTTCTCTGTGTGAGAATGTGTGTGGGCCTGCTCATGCAGTTTCACAACTCCCCCCACCCCGCCACCTTACAACGGTGAAACCCATCTGGCCAAGCCCACATCCAAGAGAGGAGCAGAAGTCTCAGAAATGCTCAGTCCCCAGCAGCCTTGGGAGAGGATGGGGCTGCATGGAGGAGACAGCTCTGCCGGGGTGCAACAGCTGCTGATAATGTGCAGGAGAAGCTCTAGGGAGGGCTTGTGCTGACGCAGACACTGGTGAATCCAGGTGTGACCTGGGGCACTCGGCAGTGCTCCTGCTTTGGTTTTGCTGTCCAGGATGTTTGATGCCTTTCCTCGTGCACTGTGCCTGCTCTGCCCCAGCTCGGTGAGCCATTCTGTGCTGCTAGAAACCTGCCAGCCCTCACCAAAAACCTATCTGGGGGGCAGCTCGGAGCTCCTTTGGAGGCTCATGCTGCAGCTGGCAGCAGTCCATGAGCTCTCCTTCGCATGGTCTGGATGGACCTGGTCTGGCACAGGGGTCTTGATCCTAATCCCCACCAAGCAGTGTGGCCAGAAACCGGGGATGTAGGTCCCAGCACTCCTTCCAACCTGCTGGTTCCCCCAGCAGGCTATGTGCCCTCAGGTCTTCCACCAGTAACACCAGCAGCAGGGGGCTCCCCAAGAGGGCAGGGGGCTCCCCGAGGGGGCAGGGGGCCATCTCAGTCCTTAGCAGCACCTCAGCTGGCAAGGAGCTGGGAGAGTTCTCCAAACCAGGGAATAGATTAAGCACAGAGAAGGAAAAACAAAAACAATGGCTGAAAATGGAGCAGCAAGAAAACATGAACATTAGAAATCTGGAGAGTATTAGAGCCCACTGACAGATCAGAAAAAAAAAGCCAAAATAAAATTCACTTCAGACTGCTACTTAGGGACTTGTAAAATGGTTTCAGAGCAGTCTGTTTTGCAAATCCTGTGATCGTGTCAAAATACCACACTTCCCACAATATGTTTTCCATCTGATTGGTAGCAAATGCAAAAAAACCCTCATGCTCTGCCTCTTATTCTGATACACCCTCCAGAGAGAGAAAAGGAGAGGACAAGGAGCAGTAATTCTGAACATGATTTCACAGTGGTTTTGTCAACTGCACTTGCAGCAGTTTCAGACCCCGGGCAGCTCAGTGTTACTCCTGACACATGAAAAAGGGATGATTGATGTCTCACTGGTGGGCTTACCAAGTAATCTAGAGGGATGTGTTGCCTGTTTTTAGGCAAGACTACAGAGCTTTGTTTAGAGGTTGAATTGCTTCCTGTGGATTTGGCTTAACTAACATAAGTTCTTCCCTCTCTAAAGATGATAATCAGATCTGCATTCGTGCCCTATATCTAAGATTCCTCTGGCATGTCCATTCTGGATCTTTGAGAATAAAGCTCATTGAAGAAAAATACGACTGCAACTACAAATGGAGATATGAACTAACTATTTCCCAAAAATACCAAAAGCGTTTAATTTTTCACAAGTATTTTTTTAAAGGCTTGATTTAGATATGGGACGCAGTGATGGCATAAATGATACAGCCTAATGCAGCTTGCCTATCCTCTGACATCAGGATTTCCTTTTACATATGGATACTCTCCTCTTTTATTCTGAGCAACACCCATGCAGATGGCGAGAAATAGTTTCTGACATTTATTCAGCAAAACCTGGAGGGGTTGAAGGTTCATTTGTTGCCACTGCTCCACACGGCAGGACTTGGAAAACCTGCGAGGCACGGTACAGCCGGTCCTGGGGTGAAAGGCAGCAACTGCCTAAGCGCTACAGTATGCTTCCCAGGAGTTAGTGAAGAGATGTGAAGGTGCTGTCTTTGAAATATCTGAGCAAATTTAAGCAACTGGAAAGCATCTCTCCAGGTTCAGTTGGACTGGGTTGTCAGACGCCAGATTCTTAGTCTTGCTAAAGGCCTTGCAGCCAGAGCTGGCTGGGTAGGAAAAGGTTTGATGTTGGCAGTACAGGCAGGAAGACTCAGAAGAGGCTTTAGGATTAGGAGAGTTTGGCGGGGCTGTAAGCAGGACCAAATCCCTCTCTCTGCCTGGTAGCCCAAGTTTACTAGCCCCCCCTTACACCTCCCGGACCTTTACCCCTCATTAGACTTTCTCCCATGTGCAGCTCTGGCCCGTCTGACTTGCTGCAGCAAGTGGCAGCCCCCTTCCTGCCCCTGCAGCTCTGTGTCAGGTGTCAAACAGGGGAAAAGGAATGCCTGGGGCACCAATACCACTCTGCTGCACCCAAAATGTCCCTGATCCCTACACCAATGTGGTCTACCCTGCTTAATCCGTGTGATCCCATGATCACAGCAGTGCAGCGCTGGGATGGGTGCTTAGAGACACTGAGGAATTTCCATCCTTGGAGGTCGTCACGACCTGGCCAGACAAAGCCATCACTGACTGGATGGCGTGTTGGTGATGATCCTGGTTGAACTAGAGACCTCCAGGACACCCTTCCAACCCCGTTTGGTGGTTCTCTGAGGTAACAGGAGTCTAAGTGTCCCCTGATGTTCGCCTTTTCTGTTACAGTCACCCACATAACCCAAGCTGAACTTCAATCAGTAGCTGAGAGAATCCCAGTTAAGCTGTGTGGAAACTTTCCTGATGACTTCAGAGTCAGAGTGACTCAAAAGGAACATCAACTTTTTGAGATAGAAAGTCAGAAAGGTAGGTAGATAAAAAACCAGACAGTTATTTTAAAATAACACACCATTTTCGTAGTGTCAGAATAGTTCTGTGAATGCTTCATGAATGCGATGTTTTCCTTTTCATCAGCAGGGATCACATTAAGTTATCAAGCATCAGCTTTAAGACAGGGCATGTTGCTGTATTCATTTGCTTGCTATACATCTGGGTTTCAGTGAGTGTGAACTGTAAAAGATGCTCCTTTCTTTGTCAACACATCCCCTTCAAATGGTGCAACAGCTCTGCAACTAGCTGTATCACTGGCTCGTGCTGCGAGGGGGTGTGAGGGTCCCTGGGAGGAGAAGCAACCATTTGCTGTTCCCACTCACTGCCTGCAGATTCACTGCCTCACTCACAGTTCCTCAGCCTAGAGCAAGTGGACATTTCATTCTGACATGCCCACAAACGCGGTCCCTCTCCTCAGACAGCCCGGCAAGAATGGCTTCCAAACCAAACATGGCCTGCGATTATTTAAAGACAGCCCTTGGATTCCACCATCCATTCATCCATCTCGGATACAAAAATAACACACAGTTTTGTCTGTGAGTATAAGAATGCTTTTTTCAGAGGAAATAAAGAGAGCAGACAGTTTGCTTCCTGACTCATTCACAAACTACTCTTCCAATCTGCTAAACGCGGCCATCGGCACGAGACATTGCTCTGCTCCCTTTGATCTGCAGCCCCACGCTCTGAAAGCCACCAGGATGGAGGGAAGGTTTTGCTACTTGCAGTAGCAGTCGCAAGGTCTGTATTTCTCAGAAAGACAAGCAAGTGGCAAAGCCTAGAGAGAGACCCACATTTAAGCCCTTATCTTGTTCCTCTGGGCTCAGGGATGGAGTGAGAGGCTGCCATCCCTTGGGAGAGGGACAGACACTCCAGTTCAGCATAGGAATGAGTGAGAAAACCTCCAGCGATGTCACTTCAGGCAGTAGGAAGAGAGAGGGTGGAAAGGATTTTTCCTTGATGATAGGATACATGACAAACTCTCTCTCTGTTCACCATCCAGTCTCAAAGCTATAGATCTTAATATGGTAGACTTCATCTCCTGCTTATCTAAGAGGTCCCATAGGAGTCACACAAGAACACTGCCAGTGGTCCCCCAGGGCATGTAACCAGAGAAGAAGCCTTCCTGGCCACTGTCTTTCCTCTGGAACAGACTAGGAGATATGACTTCCTAGAAGGCATCTGACAGAATGCTTGCAGTTGTAATAAATACCCGAGCTACAATGATGTTAAAAATCAATACAATAATGAATTAGATTGTCCAGGACTGTTAATAAGTAGGATGCATTGGACAGCAAGCACTTAGGCACAAGTTATTCTTTTAGCTATTATAGCGGCCGTAAAAACCTTAACATTATTCATAAGGACATAGGTGTTTTTATCTCCTTGATTACCCTGGTCAGGCCAGCCTACATGTACATATACTTAACCCTGGCCTTTTAAATAAAAACCATCATTGTATCATCAATGATCACCATTAACTGAGACTGCTAACACTATCATGGCAGAAAATCAATACTAATTCGCTAACTGAAATCGTCTTCTGCTGTAGGGCAATACCCAAACACTCAGTAGTATTCAGAGACATTTAGCAATTGTATGAGAGCATCTGCAAAGACATAATCCCTGCCTAAGAGACCCGGTGGTAGACAAATTGCCTTCTATTAAGGGAAACTAAATGCTTTTATGGCTATTTACTTAACACATGAGATCAATAAGATAAGTTATGTCAAATTGAATTTATACATGGCACTGACTTATATGGAGAATGTCAACCTACTTCTCTTATAATATATAAACTGATAGGGTATTCAATGAAACTGAAAAGTCACTGGAGAAACTTTATTTTTATGTAATGTAAAATTACCTGGTAGAAGTCACTGCCACAGACCTGAGTCAAGCTTGGCAGGAGGCAGACCAATGCTGGACATTTAAATGAATAGCAAAATAACTCAAGTAACGGTTACAGAAATAACTAGATCATACCTGCTTCTTACAAGTACATCTGAAAATGCATGTGTAGCTATAGCTATGCTAAAATCTTCTAGTCCAATTTAGCTTTACATTCTAGTCCACTTTACATTAAAAATAGACAATACCTCAGGCCTCTGATTTCTATGGAATTAACCTGAAATGGGAAAATGAGTCGGTAGGAGACTGTTCCTTATTCTGTTTTTTGTTTGTTTTGATGATACTAAATTTACATTTATCTTCTACCCTGACCCGATCTTTGTTGGGTTGAAGCAATTCTTTTTAGGTCAGTGTAAACATGCTCTGAGTTAGCATTTCCTGCTAGGCTTCCTTTCCAACCTGGTATGCTTCCCTTGCTAGGATTTCCTTGAAATTGCTGCCTTCAGAGATCACTGCCTGAGCCCCAAGTCATACCCCTGCCTTTCCAGCCTGAGTAAGAATATCACCCTGGCAAGATTGCTCTTCCCATTTAATGTCATGCTTTACCTTGTACTGTCACATATGCTGCGCTCTCCACGGACCCTTTTAAGTTGGTGGCTATACACTGGTAAAGTCCTTCATCCTCCTCTTTTACTCTCTCAATAAACAGCATTCGGCTTCCAGGCCCTAAAATTATTCCTGTGAAATGAAATATTTTGCAATGAGAGTGAGCCAGGATATAAACAAAAACAGGCCCTTGTGTAATAATATCTGCTTCAAGTTCTTCTCAAAAGAAATCTGAACAGCAAACCGCACAACACAATGTTATCTTCAGGAAAGCCAAATTTACTTGGTTATTTTGGGAATCTTTTGGAAATCAGTGTTTGCAAAGCGCTTGTGTGAGTGAAAAAGCTCCGCCTAAGGGAATGATCTTGGGAGCACTTGGTATCATGTATATTGATTAGCACTGTGCCTAGACTTTCATCCAAGTGAGTTCTTCAACATGCCTCCAAGTTTTGGAAAATGGGTGGTCTGATTACTTAGTACTGCACTTACAGGTGTAGGTCTACACCAGAAGCAGCTTGAGCTTAGAGCATTTCCAAGACCCAGCTCCATGCATCTTCCCTGGCCTTATGGGCAGCAGACTTGCTTCAAATCTCACTTGCCCATGTGGCACAGAATGACGGGCTCCTTTTCGGATGGACCCCAGGCAGTGCAAAGAAAGGTCCCGTGAGGTGCACCCTATAACATAGGAGTTACCTGAAGTTTTCAACACCTTGTTTATTCCAGATGGGTCAACCCAGAAGGCAGCCTGGGCAATATTTCAGCAAGTGAGGAAGAGGCAGGCAGCAGATTTGGCCTCAGGACTGCCTTTAAGGCACTGTACAGCCAGGAAATGTGCAGTCAAGTACGTACTTGTGCATTTGGCTCCATCAGAGCTCCAGTCCCATCAAAATGTATTCCCACCATCTATTTCAGGCACCTAACTAAAGTGCTCTGACCTACACTCTAGAGACATCTTCCTGGCTCCTAACTTTACGTTACACCCAAGTCAGACACATATCTCTCATTTTATAAGATAGTGTTAATAATGCACATTACAAGGTGTTCACTGTAAAGCTTCCTGGAATTTGGCTCTAGATTAAGTTTAGTGTCTGAGCTGTGAGTCTGCACAGCCTCTCTTAGAGAAATCCTCAGAGTTTTTCCCAGCTGCCTTTATTCATGCTACAGTAATTCCAATGATGCAGTACAGAACCTGAAACACAAACTTTCTAAAAAGTTGTTACTGAAGATTAGATTCAAGTTCCTACAGACCAAACCTCCTTGAACATTTTTGCTGAGCCTGTAACACTAGCTCATTGTATGCTTCTGATCCAATGTGGAAGAACTCTTCCGTGACTGTGGTGCCATCAGAGCTGGACATGTAGCCTTAGCTGATCTTTGAAACCATGTTCTGGACACAGCAGTATCTCCCAACGTTTTCCTGTAGCTGCAGCATGCCAGCTGGGAAGCTGTTGCTTTCTGCTGTGTGAGACCTGGATTCCCTGGCTGCTGGCAGATGCATTTCAGTTTTAGAGACCTCAGATAAGGAATGAGTTTGGTGGCTAGGCTGTGAACCTGGAACAGACTTGGCATGACTGACTGCAGACTCCCACTGGTACTCCTAATGCACATCACTCAAGCTTGGTTTTCTCCTGACTAGCTAAACGCTGGCCAAGACACCTGATCCTTAGACTCCCTCTATAGTAAATGGAGAGAAATATGTTTCTCTGGAGATGACTCTTCTAAGATGCAAATTGAGAGCTATATTTTTTCCACTGACTCCATAGACACCTGTTGTGCCTACACCTCCAGCCTGGCTGAGGTTTTGAAGTGAGACAGAATAAGCCCGACCACCTGTGCTGCTGCCTGCCTGCCTATAACACCCAGGAAATATTCCTTCCTTACATCTGGGTGCCGATGTCAATGACTCTGCAAATGGCTACCTAAGGCAAACGGGTAAATAAAAAGGCTGTAAGAGGTAAGCAAGTACACAGAGCTCTCACCTGATTCTTGCTGTATTTCCTCATGGTTTTTAAACCAGGATATCTGGGGCTCAGGGATGCCACGAACCTGGCACTCCAACATGGCTGAGTTACTGGTGTTCACTGTCTGATCCGTAAGGTGCCGGAGCAGGGCTGGTGCCTCTTGAGCTACAAGACAAAACAACACCTCCGTTTTACATTCCTGTAACTGTGGGGGTTTAAATATCTTCCCTGCAAGAATTTTACTGATGTAAACAGCTATGGCTGTTCTACCAAGGTCATTGTTCACAGATTTTATTTACCGTTCCAGTTTGCTTAAGAGTGTCTGGTGTGTAGAGTACTCCTGTTACCCAGCAGTAGCAGATTATGAAGACCAATGAAGACTCAGTGCTGACATTGTTTAAAAGATTTCCTCCCTTCTATTACCAACCACATTTGTTTATTGAAAGCAACAAGCTTCTATGAAAGCTCAGAGTTTCACATCATCAGAAGAAGCAAACTATGACACCAAAGTTTTTGACAATTAGCAGGACACCCTTGTAGCAGAGTATCTCTGCGTTACTGATAGCACCATGCAGCTCTGTACACCGCAATACCCATGAATGTGACTTTTATAATTTACTTACTTTAAAGAGTGGTTACAAATCATATTCAGTAAACTCACATCATCTAAAACCAGAAAGCATAAGCACAAAAGCATTGTGTTACATGTCCCAAAGTCTTCATAAATTCTTCCACTTTTGCCTTTCACATACTTAGCTGAACACAACAAGGCCTGGCCAAACCACACCACAGCCCGGCTGCCAAAACTGCACTGGTGAGAAATGCACCCATGTCCTCTGGCGGCCACAGACGCTGGAAACCTGGACAGCAGGGGCCGAAGCTGAGTGCTTGCAGGCCACACAGCACAGCAACACCACTCCTGTTTTACTTTTATCTACTGACATTCATACGAACGCAATGTAACAAAACACATTTCCATGACAGTCAGTGACAATGAGTACTGGAAGTGCATCTCATCTGTTCTGCTTCTGCTCAAGGGCCTCCCAGAAGGGCATTTCAAAAACACTCTGTAAACATCATGTTAAAGTCATCCCTGAAAGAAGCAAAACAATGAATCTTTCTCATCCTCATTTCAACCCTTTGCCACTCCTTCCCCTATTTTGTACAGAGCTGAAAGCTGTTCTGAGAAAGACCAAGATATCTGCAATGTTTATACACATGATATGGCAACATCTTTCTGTTACATTTGCAACTCTCACATCATCCTTTTTGGCATTTTGGTCCCTTTTAAAGCAGTGATGGAGAATCCAGGAAGCTCCTGAGCAACCTCACAGATGCAAATGCTCTGCAGATTCCTTCAAATTCCCCAGTCTTGCAAGAACTGATTATTTGCAATCTTTCCCTTCAAGGACTTTGCCAGGATCAGCAGTTACTAACATGGTAAAACACACATTACAAAATATGAAATAAAAGAAACCAAACCAAAACAAAGCAGAAACCAACTCTTTGCAAATATTTTCTTTTAGACTGCAATAGATAACAGTACACCAAGTTCAAGTATAATATCAGCTGAATTTCTGATATCCTGTCTTTGGAAGATTATTCTGTATCCTTTCAGAAAAAAACAACTATCAGACATTTCCAGCTTCACAATCATTCTGTTACCAACCATAAATGAAAACTCTCCAGAAGAAGTAAGCACCTATGTATCACCAGCTTATGCAGTGTGCTTGAACCCCGTAGTCCTAAAAGCACTTTTAAAGTAGGCTGTCTTTGCTATGCTCCTACCCCTTGAAATTAATTCCAGCAGAGTCATGACCCTGCAAAGACCAGTTTGGGCTTTTCTGAGCTGCAAGTCTGTAAATTCTACAGGCAGTGCTATTTTTTTGTTTACAGTTTAGTAAACAATCTGTTCTCGCTTCCCAAACAGTAATGTTCATGAGAGATGCTGTAAAGTAAATTCTTCATCAAATACCTACACAATGACATGGTCAACAATACTTGTCTTGCAGCCAAGAAGGTTGCCCTCTCCTCATTGGCACCTTGCCTTGATTTTTGCATAGTTCTCATTTTTCACAACACAGTCTGTCTATGAACAGGCACTCTCTGACATGTGTCTATGTACGTATGCTCCCCATTTCTCCTTTATCAGTGGTCTCTGATGGACACCCCAGCCCAGACATCCAAAATGAAGGCGGACAAGATGACACAACAAAGGCAAATCACACATTCTGTGAGTTATTTGTGATTAAT
This sequence comes from Phalacrocorax carbo, assembly GCF_963921805.1. Lineage (NCBI taxonomy): Eukaryota > Metazoa > Chordata > Aves > Suliformes > Phalacrocoracidae > Phalacrocorax > Phalacrocorax carbo. The sequence goes on along the minus strand of NC_087513.1, from coordinate 194,953,221 downwards.
TTTAATTTGTTTATAGCCATACACTAAAGATGGGTTTTCATATTAAGAAAAACTTTTTTTTTTCTTAAAAGTTAGATCCAGTCACCATTCACATACTTTCAATAATTTCTCTGCTGTAATCAGCTGTTTTTTAAAGGATTTTGTCAACCTGAGGGTTATTCTCTTTTGCAAACCACCCATTTTCTCCCATTCATTTTTGCAGTGAAGCCAAGAGGGGGAGTTTCCAATGCCCTGCCTCATTCACCCTGAAGCTGAGGGGCTGCCCTGGCTGCCAGCACGCACAGTGCAGGGCTCAGCAGCCGGGGCAGCGCCCCGGGCTCGTCCCCAGCCCTGGTACCTGCCCGCAAACGCTGCCCTGCTGGGCCAAACTCTGCTCTCAGTGCCCCTGGGGAACTTCATTGTAGGCAGAGCCTGGCCCAAGGGAGCGACAGGAGGGGGTCACAGAGGGGAGAAGGGGATGCTGGTGTTAAAGCACTCAGCTGACCCAGGGTGGCAAGGAGGGAAAATTTGCATTTCCAAAAGCATACAATGGCAAATGGGGGGAAAATATTACAATTTGTTCATTTTGGGATATACTTTGGCATTCCATCCATTTTTGACCTTTGTTATGGTTATGTTGTCTGTTCACTTATTTTTATTAACCAGTACAAAAATATAAATACAAGCTTTAATTTTAACACTTAAAAACCCCAAGAAATATAATTCACACCTTTCTCCCTAGATAATATATTACACAACAGAAAGCAGAGAAACTCCCCAAACTGATGAGATTATCCAGTCATCTGAGGACATCAAAAGTGACATCAGTAGTTTTTATCTGGCCACCAAGAACTGCTTTCCCCAAATGTTTCCAGTGAGGTTTCTCTGTGCCTCCCAACACGGGCAGCCACACTGGGATATTGCAACATCCTTGCACAGTGTGGCCTTCTGAGCGCTGGTCAAGCCCAGGCTGGCAGGACGTCCACCCAGTAGTGATACACATAATCACAATTCACAACAATTTCACAGAGGAACAGTCTGATTGCCACATCTCTTTTTTTGACCCAAACTCATATTGCTTGGCAACTGGCTGCTACAAGTCATCACGCTCCGGCTCCCAAGGCCATGGAAAATTCATAATGTCCTGTCATTACCGCCCACCTTGCCATCAAATGTCTTCTCACAAAATAGGCTCATAAAAAAAGGGGATTCTGTATTGTAATCCTTTTGAACACTTGCAAATGCTAAAGAGTGCACTTGCCCCGTTTTTAAGCAGTCACCAATGATTTCGCTTGCTTTTTAGCCATATTTTAGAAAAAAAGAGACCCAGGCCCCTTTGCAAGAACACATTGTTTCTGGAAGCCATCACACTAATAATGAACAAAAGAGCTACTGTATACAAGCAGGCTATAGGTGACATTTCAAGATATAAATGATTATTCTTTTCTTTACTGTGACAACTTCCAGGTTATCAATTGTTTTCTAAGCATTTTAGGCTCCATGAAACTGGCATTATGGGGAAATGCTATTGTTTACCCTTTCACACTTGACAAAAGCAATTCCCACGTGAAAGACAAGTTTAGCCGTGGGACACAGTCTCGATACCTAAAGGAGGAAATAGTCTGGTGAGTTCCCAAGCGCAAGAAACTGTCATGTTGTCACCCTCTATTTTAAAAGCACAGCCACTTTGTTCCTTTGCTGTAGCTATTTTGGTCACTACGGACTGTTTTTGTTATGGCTTATGTAAATGCTATATAAATGATCAATCATAAATGTAACCAAAAATAATAAAAGCTATGTATTGTAAAAAAATAAAGTTATCAGATCTATTAAAAATAGTAGCTTCTTCCTTATACAGAATTTATAATACACAGAAACATCTCATAGCAAAATCATGACAAAGGAAAAAAAAGGGGAAGCGCTCACAAGGAAGTTTTAGGTTGCCCTTAATTCTCCTTCAGCAGTTTGGCTGGTTCTTAATCCCCATAATAAATCCAATTGTCATTTGCATACCAAAAGCAATGAATATTTTTAATGGCTTCAATTTCAAATTTGTATTTTTAAAAACATATTAAACAACTCACTGTGCTGGCTGCAACCTTGTCAGTCGTGTTAGTGTAATATTTCTCATTTAATAAAATAAGTACAACATTACAAATTCCTGTGTCTTCAGGCCAGGAGCAATACTCACACTTTTATCAGTAGCTTTTTACATTAGTGCAGAACTGACTTTAAAAATTGACCAACACAGCAACTGGAAGTCTACCTGGATTTATTTGGAGAAACATGGTTCACGTCTGTCAGTTTTAAAATCATCATTATTATAAATGATATAATAGGTCTGTGCATTATATCAACATTTTTATTTCTTCCCTGCATACTTCCTTTAGAAGATAGTTTTTAAGATTAATGTACTTTAGTGTAGAAAATAATTTCAAATAAATAAGCATTAGAACTTGCTCAGCAGGTAATATTTATAAGTCCATCAAGATCAGATTAAAATAAAAAATATATAATCCAGTCAATCTCAACCTGAATTGTGCTCATTCTGCACATTAAAGTTAACTTATTAAATGTCCGTTGTTGACTGAAAACAGCAGTTTTTAAAGTTAATCAGTTTATTCAGCTTTGACACTTTTGACGAGGCCGATATCAAAGTGGAAGAAAAGATTGATCCAAAGTTTTCCTTATCGCTCAGTAGGAGACAGCAAGAGAAAAAATAACATGCAAAATGTAGCACAGGGGATCTTCCAAACCCCAGCTTCCACGTGCCTTGTCAAAGCAGAAAACACTCGTCTGAACTCAACTGGAAGCTCACGTGTTATGATTTTGTTTGCTATTCCTCCTACGTCCAACCCATGGGGGAATGTGCACCACCTCAGGGCCTGAAAGGTAGCAACAGTAATAAAAAAATCAAGATGATATGAGACACCTGTTACTGTTTAATGAGTCCTTTAATGTTTTACATTGCTTTGTGTTGTACAATCATTCCTTGTGCTTTTATATTTGAGGATCCGAGAGTAAACAGCCTTTTTGTTGCAGTGCTCACCTCTGATTGTAACGTCTTTCTTTTGAAGCACTTCTTTCCCCGTGTATATGTTCCTTGCTCGGCAGGCATAGGTGCCCGAGTGTGCCAGGGAAACATTCTTGATGGTCAGAGTGAGGGTGATGGAGTACTCCTTGTTGAGAGACCTTTTGGCTTTTGTTTGATTGTTGACTGTCCTCGGTAAAATCCAAGCAATGTCTTTGTACAAGAATTTGTTGGCCGAACAGGACAATACCAAACTCTCTCCTTCGATGGGCATTTTTTCCATACTAATATGGAATCCACTTGGTACATCTGTCAAAAATCAAGCACACTTTTTAGTTTATATGAAGTGAATGAGCCAAAATTAACACAGCATAAATTTTCCCCTTTATCGGGAAGCCTTTGAACTAATCAATGTCGTCGTCTTCCTGCTGAAGCCTCTAATCTTTCCTTTCATATACTAGGCTCCAGCTATTACAATTTGTCTTGGAGCTATGAGACACTTGGGCTCAGACATCAGTTGGTGTAAACTGAAGTCTCTCTTGGAAGTAATGAGTTTGTGTAAATGTTATGCCAAGTTAAGACAGGCCGGGGCAAGGTACCAAAAGCAGAATTATTTAAAGACAGCACAGTGGGACTATGAAAAAGGACAAAAATTCTCATCTCAGCTCCAGCTTGTGAACGGCATGAAAGAAAATGAATCTCAAGAGGACAGTAGGAAAATACTGCAGCTCATCGTGCTTGGCTATATTGTTTTCTTGCCATTCATGAGTATTCAGAAAAATTATGTCTATTCCTCAAAAATGCTTCAAATCCTGAGAAATTAGTGAACCTGTGATTACACAGCTGACATTTCCCTTGGAACAGAGGTATTTACCGTCCATGCATTTAAAGCGTGTCCGCCATCCAAGAGCAAAGTAGAAATAGTACCCGCTGTGTGTGAGCATGACTAGGATGAAGACCACTCTATTCAGACTGCTTGTCATTAAACATAGATGAATAATATTTCCACCTGAGAGAAATCATCATGCCAACCATTTACTAAGAGTAAATATGACTTAAGTTTTCACAAAGATTTTTCAGAGCAGAGAGTTGAGGCAGGAATAATTTAACAAACAATGTAAAAAGTCATACTTTAAAAAGTCGTGTTTGCAGTTCATTGTAATGTTACTGCAGCTTCCTCTGCCTGGGGAGTGGTGCAGACCCGCAGTGGTGCCGACTGCCTCCCGGCTGCCTCCACCTGGGCCTCATCCCTCCAGTGAAGGAGCATTATGCCACTGACCTCAGTGAAAGTAGAAGCAAGTTCCTGAGAGAAAGCACTTCCAAGTTTTACTCCTAGAATGCAACCTCTCTTCGTTTATTTGTAGCCAATATTCTGATAAAGTAATTTCCTTCTTCTCGGTCAAGTGACTTCGACTTTGGCCATTCTCAATTGTTCTTTCACTGCTAATTGCTACAGCACTTGGCTGTGAACCTGACTTAAAATCACAAGAATGGTTTCATCTTTCATAATGGAGAATTATGCCTTCTTTTCTTGTGTCTTAGAGCATGAACAGCTCAACACCAACTTACATTCACTTCTACGCTTACCGATGCTTTGGGTATAATGTCACAGCAGCAGAGACACATAAAGAGTAGATCTTCAGTGAATAGTATGCCGTACATTATTTCAGCAAGCTCTTTCACTGATTGACCAACACATCAGAAAACTTCTCCCTGAATCCCCACAACGCAAACTAGGCTGCTTTGCCTCCCCAGGGGGATCACAAATTTGACTTGCACACTGCTGCCGTTCAAAGTTCTGGCTGTTGGAAGTCTGGCATCAGTTGCTCCCTTTAAGATCCTCTTTCCACACTTAGCCTTGAGTGTTAAACACAGGGTAAATGAGCTCCTGCAAGTCCTGGATTGAAATTTCCTCTGACTGTAGATGCCTTCCAGGCAGAGACCTGGTTTCTGTTGGTTGAACTTGTTGTGCCCTTGCAGTGAGAGCAAAGTGTGTGCCTGTCACCAGCTGTAGTTCTGGTGGGGAGTCCGAAGACCAGCCTAATGGAGGCAGTGATACTACCACATTAGATGGGATATTAAAGCTGTGTGTTGACTTGTTCCTCTTACAATTTATTGGGATCCCTTTTTTTCCCCTCTCTCCAGCAATCAAAACTAAAAGAAAAAATTTTAATTTAATGAACTCATCTATCAGCGACTATCATCAGCATCCTTTTGATATGTAAGGGCACATGGTGCCAGATTCTGGTCTCAGTTAAGAACACATCGACTGGGAGTGCTACTAAGATGAAACCTTTCCTTGCAGGAAGTACAGAATATTTAGCCTAAGCCATCAAATCGTAGACAACTACTTGAATGTAGTTGTTTTGTGTATGGACAAAACTTTACAGCCCATGGAGTAACACAGGCACCTCCAGAGGGCAATGCAACCCACGGCCTTAAGATGAGTCAAATTCCAGGGATCCTGATCCCTCATACTTTAATATGAAATGATCCACCACGACCAGCTTAAGCTTAGCTACCTAACTTTAAGATTTAAGTCAGAGGAAGTGAATCCTGTGCCTGATTTTGGTAAAAAGCATTGAATTCAGACACACTTAAAAACATTCAAGAGGTCAAAGTTTTGATTGTGGTTAAGTATTTGGATCAAAGAAATTGCTGCATCTTGCTCACTGTACATATCAAATTGTTCTGATATGTGCTGGGAAAGCCAGGGTATGGGTCTGAAATACTGCTAATTTTTGGCTTTCGCAGATGCCAGCGCTCAGCAAAAGCAAGGAAGAGCCAAGCAAAACTCTTAAGATGAAACTAAATATCCCCTGGGACTGAGGCAAATGAACTATTTTTAACATAAAAGGATAGCGTGCCAACAGAATAGTATAGTTGCAACTACTTCCATGTTGTCAGGTCTGGAGGCCTTCCTAGATGTGTCTTCTGTGAAGAAAGACTATTTTCTGAATAAATCTAGGGACGAAAGCAAAATGCACAGGATTCCAAGCGAACCATTTGTTTAAAGGCTACAAGCCCCCTAATATATGACACCTCTCAACAATTGTTACAGACTCAGGCTAGCTAAATAATGTGGCTGGGAATAATGTAAAAGGGTTTTATTTACTTTAGTGATTTGAAGCTTCCTGTGGAAATAGCTCCCAGGTTTCCTGATGGAAGATTTTGTTTATCTTTGCCAAGCACCATCAGGAATCTCAAAATAAAATGCGCTTAGTGACATTGGGAAACCAGGGAGATAAGGCAGAGCTGTTCCTGTTTCACCCTCTGTAATTGCAAACACACCCATGGGCCTGCTGTGTGCCAGCAAAACAGCCCAAAATGTAGGGAAAGGGGCAGGCTGGAGGGAAGGGGGCTACCACAGTTAAATTTGGCATTATGGCTACTGTTTCCATATCAATGAGCAGGACAGCTTTCAGAAATCACCTTTCCACATTGCTTTTATATAAGGCTTATAACTACTTTTGTGCCCTGAACAAAGATTTGCTTGTAGAGGTAAGCCAGTGTGACAACACCCCAGAAATGTCCATTTGACAGAGGAAAGGAAAGCTACGGCAGAGCCCATGGAGCTCATGTCCTACACTCTCAGGCACAGGGTATAAAAGTATCCAACTCTCAAACCTCCCAGAAACACATCCGTAAGTTGCACTTCAAGTCCAGAAATAATGAGATTTACAATAACTTAAGAAAGGGCTTTTTCTTACTGGGTCCTCTCTGCTATACCTTCTTGCACTTATTTCCTCAGATCTACCTTTCACTGAAGGGGTGGAACACGCCTCTGCCAAACTAGGGTTGCTGGGACAAGCTTTGCCTTCCCACCACCTTCCCAATGGTTTCTGCCTATAGAAAAGAGACTCCTTACACCACCACAGCTGCTTCACTGGAGCACATGTGTTTTCTAATCCTCAGGATAAGGCCTGAAGGAGATTGCCTCCAAGGAAAGGGATTCTTCCTATTCAGGACAGACTTTGTCTCCATCTGCTCTTTAGAGTCCTTTCTGGCTTCTCCCATTTACAAAGGGCAGCAGCTCCTCTTCCAACAAGGGATCACCTTCTCCTGCGTAGACACTTCTCTTACACCTATTTTTGTGTGGTTCAGGCTAGCTTCGCATGGTGCCAGCAGACCCAACAACATAAGAAAAACTAGCTCCATGCTGTCGTATGAGACCTGAAATATTGGTTTTGGACTCATCAGAAGGAAATACTATGCATATGAAACACAGGCTGTTAGCCAGCCACAGCAGTTTGGTCTCAGCCTGATGGAGGAGGATTATGATTACACTGCGCGAGCCTAACTGATGCGCTATGTGCACAAACCAGAAGAATGAGCCTAACTTGATTTTTGTAGGGACAAAACAGCAGCATTGTTTAAACAAACTGCCTTCAATCAGTGCCACTGAGTGTCAGTGGATGATCAGGACTTTCCATGTCATATAATCAAAGTGCTCATCTCCAGGAACTCAAAGGACAAATGCATTTCAACTTCACCACCCTATATAGAAAGTTGTCACCAGTCAAGATATTAAGAATGTCCAAGCCATAATAAAGCAGCCACTCCTCTTTCTGAACACCAGCCAATATAAGAGTGTTCAAAGGAAAGTAATAATATTTTGCATGTTCTCATGCAAGCTTTGGTATCAAGGAGAAGGATTTCCTTCTATCCCTGGTCAAGATCTAAGAATGCAAGTGTAAGTAGGGAAACGAACTCCTTCATGTCACAGCACTAAAATATCTGAAACCTCCACCAAAACTTTGAAAGGGAGATTTGGGTACAACAAATGGAGCCCACCAAACTTCACCTTCATTTGGTTTCAGGATCTTCCATGTGACATTTTGAAGACTGAGGAATAAGAGCTAGAGAAGGCCAAATTCAGCATCTTGCACATGAAAAGTGCGACAGCCTCCATGAGTGACTCTTTGTGGCTGCTTGAAGTTACATGTGAAGTCCCTACATAAAGATGAGAATATCCAGCTCCATTGGCATGTTCATTTATGGAGAACTATGTGTCATTTAGATTTCTGTCCAAGAAGACACAATGTAAGGATAGGGAAGAAAGCAAAATTGTGATCTGAGAGCAAGGACAGCAGTCATCTTCAAGGTGGCAAATGTTCTTGTCACATCCATTAATAGAACATGGAGATGTTCTTTTTGTTTCTGCATTTTAACAAACAACCTGCTTATGTGTCACTCATCTGTTTAGACTTCAGTAACTACTTCTCATGCTTGTTACCAGTTTTCTATATTTATAGATAATTGGCACTTTCTAAATGTGGAAATGTATTACTACAGCTAGTCAGAATATTTAAAAATATAAATTTTGGTCCACGAAATCAGCAGGAGGGACATTTTTCAAAGAAGTTTTCTTTCTTTTTTTTTTTAACCAAATCTAGTGAGTGTGTGTCTACTCTCGATATCTTTCAGTATAGTAAAAGGATGAGTTTCACTTACATCACTCATCAGAATGATAAGCGAGAGACTGACAACAGAAACAGGTGAGAAAAACAACAAAAATTAAATAGGATACATTAAAATTATTTTCACCTTTCAGCTCCATGATTATGATTTTGGGATTAAAGTATCAGAATGTTTTAACTTTTTTGACTTTTCTCATATTTTGTAACGAATTTAATGTCTTTAATGACGTACACTAAAAGTTGTCATCAGCCTAAATGCTCTATGAACAGCCACTTTGTTAACAAAACGACATCTTTTGCCAGAAAACACTTCTTTTGTTATGGCATCTGCAGACATTATCTAAATAATGCAGTAGTTATTCTCAAAAACTCGTTGTGGCTTTTCTTCAGTAATTCCTGAAATAAAATATTTAATCATTTGTTTCTGAACCTGCAAACACTTGCATATACCTAGTAATGGAAAAATAACTGGTAACGTACTCATATGTGCAGCTAACACAATGAGTTTTCTCGGTACCATGGCCCAAATGACATCCAAGGTTGTCTTTCTCAGAAAAGGGAGCAGAACTCTCTAGGTTATACCCTGCCACTTTTCTACCTACAAGTTGCCATAGTCCCTGAATGCTGTGAGAGGCTGCCCAGGCACCCCAGGCATCCCTCCTCTGGCACGACTCTGCCTGCAGGCACCAGCAGTGCTCTGGGCACTACATTGTGAGATCTCCTGGTCGGCAGCAGGATGAGGCTTTAGACACCGTCGGTGTCACACACAAAACTGGTTACTGGTTTATGAAAATACACTAAAATGTCATGTATGGAATGACTGCAGAGGCTAGGTGATTTAAATGGGGGAATTACAGGTTGCTATATTTGTGAGAATTTGTGTCATGCATGGTGGGATACTTGATGGAGGGATGAGTCATTCACCAAATTCGGTGTCCTTCTTAGAAATCCAGACCACCTGCTGTGAAAAACCCTTCCAGGATCACCCAAAATCATGTTTTGAGTTTACAGGTGCACACATTACAACAATTCTCAGACTGTGGTATATGAAAAAAGCCACAACGGCCTAACAGTTAGAAACCCAGGACCAGGAAACATGTTTGGCTCCAATGGGGACTAGATCTTACCTGTCACAATAAAGCTGACATTTCTTTTGGCTTTTCCCACTTTGTTGGATGCCACACAGCTGTAGATTCCAGAAGATTTTGCTTCAGCTACAACGAGAGTGCTAGCAGTCTGTGAAAGAAAGAAGAGGTTTAGCTCTTGTTGGGTCAGGAACTCAGTTAAACCTTCCCTTTTTCCTAAGTCACTGTTGACAGTCCCATGATTCGGTCTCTCCATTCGTTCAGCGACAGGCACCACTGGGGCTATTTAATAGATGTCACCATATACAGTTTTGGAAAGGGTGGAAGAATAATAGAAAACAAGCTCCTTGGGTGACCCTTATATTATCAGAGCCATCATAACCAAAAATCTTCGAATGTGTCTTTCAGGTTGATTTACCTCTTGCTTCTGATGTAATGATGAGATACAAAACATGAAGTGTGACACAATGTGGTTCACCCAAGGAGATGAGCAGCCTGTAGGGCAGCCAGACGGTAAAGGGAATAGGTAAGGAATGCCTCAGATGCTTGGATAATGATGGGAGAAAAATTAGCTCCCTTTGGCACTAAATACATTTGATTCTCTTTCATTTTCTCAAGTGTCAGGTGAGAAAGGACAGGGGCAAAAGAGATGTTTACTCATCCTCTTTTGGAGTATTTCCTCTTCTTGGACTTCATATTTCTATTATTAAATAATATTAAGTCAGGTTCCTTTACATTGTATACTATCACCATCTTAAGAGGTTCAGCACACTAAATGTTTTCACAAAGTGATATGACTTGCAAGATGGGACCTTGGAAGGCCAGTGACCGACACCACCTAATGTGCCTTTAGAAAAATAAAAACTATTGTAATAATAAGACTTATACCTTCACAGAGATAGGAAGCCGTGTTATAATGGCTTGAGCGCTAAGTGAAAGAAGAAAATTATGCAGAAACAACTGAGATGTTATTTTGATATGGAGCTGAGATGTGGGCCATGCACATGGAGCTCAGCAGTGGGACATGCTCTCAGGTACAACTTTGTAGCTTAATTTTCTGTCTTGGTCTCCATTTTACTTCTGTAACACATGCATTGGCTGGAGTTACAGGCAGAGCTGGGGCAGTGACGAAAGGAAATTGTGTGGCCGCAGAATCCTGATGTTTGCAATTATTTGGCTTTTCTAAAAACCTTCAAAATAACTTTTATGCAATTAATACATTCTTTTAAGTCTGCCTGATTGCTGGAGTCCGGAGACAAGAGGGTGAGTCAGTAATAAATAAGGACCAGTTATCTACATTTCCACATAAACACTAGCTGAACGTTTGCACTGCTTCTATGTCTCCTACTCAGAGATTTCATGGCTATCCCCAAACTCCTTGTTGAACCCCTAAATAATATACATTGCCTGTTTTCCCAAAACATTCTTTAGTAGAAAGAGTCTATTACTTCTACTAAAGCAAACACAGTGGAGTCAGGTTGTTTGATTTTGGCTTATTTCTTTTAGAAAGCTGCCCTATGGCAAACTCAGGACTACAAGTGATGCTAATAGCACCTCTACCCTGTTAAGCTGTCTCAGTGGTCAGCTACCTGTTTGCTAACAAACTACATCTCATTTCTAGCTAGAATTTTTCTAACCTACCTTTTTGGCTCTTCTGTGAGATGAAAGAGGCTCAGTAATAGCAGATAGATAATTACAGCCCATTAAAAAAAAAATCATCCTGTTTTGCTAAATTCAGTGGGCTGACCTCTACAAATTCCTGATTATAAAGCATGGGTCCAGCCCTGTCTATATTTTGTCATTCTCTTTGAATTCCTTCCAGTTGTTAAACATAATTTTGTAAAGTGTGGACACAGGGCCCAGCAGTAGGATTCCTGCAGCCGTTTTATCAACACTAACTCAGAATAGAAGGAAGTCCCATAACATCTGCCAGATGGCTAATGCGGGTGGTAAAAAACTGCTTCTGCGGCTCCAGACTTTCCACCACAAAATTAGCCTTTTTTGTATTAATTGGTATTACCTCATAGCAACTTTGCCCAGGTAGGGACAGTGACCTAAAATGCACAGTGAAGGAGAATTAAGCTCTTACTTTCTGACTTCAGGACACCTGGCTTTATTCTACTACACCCAGAACTGAAGCATTTCTGAGCCTGAAAAATATGTGTCAATTATTCATCCCACAACTATTCCAATGGTTTGGAAATCTTTTCGTATTATAAAAATGCATTTTGTCCTGACATTAACAGGTATTAGTACTTAATGAAAAATTGTGCACCCTGAGTTTTATTGCTCCAGCCCACTATGGCCTGATTATTACTTTTATTACATTGGGGACTGCACATAAAGTCACACTTAAGCAGTATGACTGCACTTACTGACTGGAGTGGTTATAGCTTATGCCTTTTCCTGCATATTAAATTACTCTGGAGAACATTCCTCAGCACCGAAATTCAGTAATTTAAGCTGAATACTTTTCCCCAGTATTGTTTTGGTTTTGACCAACTTGCACTGTCTCCTCTAGCACGGGCCAAGGATGACTCCCATGCGGCTACTTCCATGTAACCAATGTCTTTTGGAGGGTAAGGGAGGTAAATGTTATGAATAGGCCTTGGTGGCAAAAAGCAGTCATTGGTATGTTTACTTGACTAAAGAAGAGAAAGCCATAGTGTCTAGGAAAAAGCAAGACTGACTTTGGAACAGAACAGAATATTTTAGAGACATGTCTCTGCATAAATCTTTTAGCTTATAAATTAGTCATAAGGATAAGATAATATATCTTTAAATAGTTTGTGAGCCCTCCAGTGGTGCAGTCTGTGTTCTGCATTGTGGATGCCAGCCAAAACCAACCAGAGAAGCAGTGTGTACAAAACTAAGCCTGGCACGTTGTTGTTTATTGAGCAATTATGGCTGGCTGAGATCAGTCAGTGCTACATGGTTCCTCTATACATCTATTGCTGCAAGAGGAGGAAGAGAAAAAGTTCTTACAGCCTTGTATCGTCTGGCTTTGCAACAGAGAGTTTCAGGCCCTGGATTTGCAACAGCATTATATACAGAAAGTCTGAATCCAGTTGACATGATCAGACAGAACAGGGAAAATCCTTCCGGGCATGCTTGGCACCTTGAGCATCATCTGTCCACAAACCCCATTTACTACCAAAGCTTTGATCTTTCATTCCTCCTTTCTGCACCCATCATCTCAGCTGAAGCACTACACTACAGGCTCATCTCAAAGCCAAGAGCTAGGGAAGGAAATCCCACACTGCTGCTGCTTCTGCCAGCAAATAAAAGAGGTATACGCAGAAATCCTTGGAGGTAGAAGAGGATTTTACAGATTTGTTCATGGTGGAAACTTTTGAGGAAAAGACTGGGGGGAAAAGAGAGGGCAAAGCAACTGTCATGATTGTTGTGCTAGGAGTCAGGGTGCACCAGTCTTTCCCCTGGAGGGTCAGTTTGACTTTCTCTTATCTCAAAGTAGTTTAGATAGAGGATTCCCACCCCACCAGCTGATGGCAGAGAAGCAAGATAAGGTTTCCAAAAATGGTTGGTAACTTGACTCTTTCCTGATTCCTAGAAGGTCTCTGCAGACACAGGCATAAACATGCTCCATCTAGACATTGCTGCACTAACTTCTCTAAACAGTCCATACATTTAAAAAACCAAAATACTGTCCTTTCAGCACTAAGCAGGTTCATGCAAGTCTTCCAAATATTATTGATCCATCCTAGTTATTCTTTTAAGAAAATCTATTTGTAAAAAAAAATGGGAAAGAAATTAAAATATGCACTCCTCACCCCCTCAGATTCATCTTTGGCTAAAGGAATATTATTTAGGAAGACCCGTGTTGAAATACTGGCAGCGCACCATTGGATTGTTCTGCTTACACCAAAGACATATGCTCTGCATGCCTCGTGTTGGCGAGGAGCATCAGTGCAGAACATCTGGACAACACGCTTCCCCTTCAGGACCGCCACAAAAGAAACACCAAAATATCTTCAATAGCAGGACATGAACACACACAGGAGAGCACCCACTTCCCCCTTGGGTCAGACAGGCAAGTCACTGCTGTTAGCAAGAAGAGCTGCAGTTTCTCCCTGAATCATGTGTTGTCCAGCTCAAACAGGCCATGAGACTTAATGCACCCAGCTGACTCACGCAGAAGATCACGCTATGGACAGCTATACCACAGGCACTCCCTGCCTTCCTTCCCAGGGCCATAAGTAGAGTCAGGCAGCGCTCAGTTCACACCCCTCTCATGCACCGAGGGAGGAGATTGATTTCAGGAGCTGGAGGGAGCTGCAGCTCATCAGAGGCAGGTGCCAAGTTCTGCTAGTTTTAATCTCACCAAGGGCTTGACTCAGCTGGCACCCCCCAGCAATCTGTTTATAAGTGTTGACAGTGATTCTAGTAGTGCTCAGGAAGGCCTCAAGAGAAGTTACAATGTGCTGGAAGAAGAGAGGCAAGCTACACTACCACTGCTATCTTTAGTCTGTCTTCCTAGGAAGATTGCACTGTCTGTCTGTCCATCTGCCTCCCAGCCTGCCCATCTGTCTGCCAGTATCATCTCCTCCCCCACACCCTCAGTAAGTTTTGAACCCATTGCCCAATTTCAACCAAAACTGACATACAACTCAAAGCCCATAAGATCTCATGTTTTCATGAGAACCAGCTGCTGGTAGAAGACAAAGATCAACATGAATGCTGTAGTGAGCTAAACAGGTTTCTCTTCTGCTTTGGGTTCCAGATGGCCAGTCAGCGCGTATGTGCTGGTCAGACAGCTGGCATGTGTAGGGACTGAGAACACACACAGTCCCCTCTTCTTGTCAGTAATGAGTGGACATGGAAGAGAGCCAGAGGTTTAAGGCTTGGCATAGAAGATGCAGGAGAAATGTGCCTGTCCTATCTTGCATGGTCACACCTTATCAGTCAGGTCCGAGAAGGATTGACTCTTCTGACTATCTAGCACTCCACCCTTATGTTGGATGGTCACAGTTTTTAATATTACCCACAGTCAGCATACGTCAGGTTGACTCTTCATTGCCAGCCAAACCAGAGATGGACGAGGGCGAGCCTAGTTTTGGTCTTGCAGAATCCTGTTACAAGGTCATTACTTTCCATTTTCCCTGAAGTTAAGTGGCTTTGTCACTCACAAGGGATGGGACCACTAAAAACTTGTGCCAGTAAGGTATTTATGCAGTGGAAAACAAGGCCATACATATACATACATACATACACACACACACACACACACACGAATGACAAACCACAGCTTCATGCATTACTATTTTTTATACGTAGTTCCTGGAGGCGTGCACTGTGACACAGACCAGCTTTTGTGGTACCTGTTATTGTCAGTGGGACCACGTTTGCTAGCAGCAGAGGGTGGGGCAGTCAGGGACCTTCAGTTCCGTTTCTGGTTCTCAAGAATGTGGCTCTAGTAGGTTATTTCCCAAAACCAAGGGGGTTTTGTCCCACTCCCTCCAACTTGTCCTTGTACTCAACTGTCCTCTTGTCTACTGTCTCCTTCCATTGGACTTATCCTTTCTTCTTGGCCAATACTTTCTACTCTCTCTGATCTGAACTCACCTTCTTAGCGCTCTTCCATGCATTCTCCATGCCCAGGATCTTTGTCCACCTCCCCTGCAACTCCCTGTCTATTGTACACCTGTACAAGGAGTATTGTCTCCTTCTTTCAAAGCTGTTGATAAACCAGTGTGTGCGTGCACACACAGGAGAGAACGTATACCCAATACGTATGCACTGATACCAATGAATGAACCAGCTCTTTGTACCTCATTATTGCAGACCATTCACAGATTGACATTTTAATAAACACTGATCATGCTAATAATAATACTACTCAGCATTCGCCCTGAGTTAAACATAGCAGTTAGCTTTAGCTGGGAATACTGAGAAGTAATGGGTTTTAGCAGCTGAATGACAGGAGGGTGTCTGTGACCTGTTTACATGATAAGCCTAAGAATAGCCCGACTTTGTAGGAAGTCACTGAAATGTCCAACAAAATAAGAATGAAAACTTTGGGTGGGGGAATCAAATCACTTCAAGAGTTGTCTCATGATTAACTATTATGGCTTATGTTACAAAGTTCTTCCATTATACCACTCGAGTTTCTCAATGTCTGTTTAGAGAGGCTTCAACGGAAATGTTACTAAAACACAGTTGTTGTCACCAGAAGAATAATGTAGCACAGGTTTCCTGCATTACTTTAACTGTACCGACGCAGGGTTTGAGGTTTTTCTAAATTTAAAAAATATACTTGTGGCTACCTTGATAACCACAGACAAACAAACAACCAATCAGCCTACCACAGTGAAGGGCCAAACTGGAGGGACTCAGATGTTGCACGTACAGGAAATGGGTGGAACTGGCACAATGTCTTTAAGCAAGGTGAAAACAGCTACCTTGATTGCTAAAAGAAACCTTTTGACCATTCACTGTCCGTCTCTTCCCTTGATTACAATAATCTCATCCTGTGGTCACCCCCATTTCTCCTTTCATGCTTACGCAAATGTGCAACTTTTTGAGTTTCTTCACCCATTTCCTACTGCTTTGTCTCCTATGTCTTTGTTGTTTCCATTGAGCTTTGAGATTGTTTTTGCCATGTAAGCTATGCTTGGATGTGGAAGTGGGGTAGACACTCTGTTTAGATAGCAGGACTCCATTGATGTGGAAGTGCCTCAGAGAGCTGTTCGTAGCTGTTTGCAGTAGCAGAACTGCTCACAGTAGCAGTCCATTGGAGCCAGACACTTGTGATGACGTGCTGCATTCAGTGAGCTTGGTGCTATTAACAGTCTTACAATATCCCAGCAGATGAGGAAGGGTTTTGTCTGGACCATGTCCCTTTGAGTTTGCTCTGGGACACCAAGAATGACTCTTGGACTGTAAAGAGTGAAAAGCTATTGATTCCCATGGAAAAAAAAAAAATCCTGGATGCTCTAGAGCAGCTGAGTGTGCACAAATCATGCAACTCACAGTTTGGCCAGGAACACAGGCTTAGAGAGCATTTTCTATTTACAATAGCAATCCAGCTGTGCTTGAAAAGCTATGGAAGAGCAGCAGAAATGAAGAAACCTTAGGAAAGCTGTGAAAAAGTGGAGCAAAGAGATTGTTTCACTAACCTCCCATTCCCCATAGGGACCAGGAAGAATAAAGCAGACCTTTCTTAGACAAACTAAAGAGTATGAAGACAAGGAATACCAAGGAGAACCACTAAGTTTCCCTGCAAAATTTCCATGTAACACATGCAAAGCCCATGCCTTGGTTCATTTCTGGGCACATTTTTTTACAAAGGGCTGCTTGCCAAAGACTTCAAACAAAACCTGGAGTTCTGCTGCAAGGACCCATTATTAATATCTTCCTCCAGGGAGGAATTTATTTGCTGTTGACTAGAAGTTGCTTTGACATTTGAGCCATTGCTCTTCCACTGTCTCCAAAATGCATGGCACACAAGGAGAATGAGGTCTGGTCATTAGACAGCTCCTTCTGCACCTGGTGAGCCGGTAAGACTTCAACCATAGCATGGCTAGATTCCTTCTGGAAAATAACTGGTTCTCATAATCTTTTGTTCATCATTCCCCCTTTGGAATAGACTGTGTGTTCCTGTGCTGGAAATTATTTCCCTTTTCTTCTTCAAATCACTCCTCACATCTCATTTTTCATGTGCTTTCCTATGATAACCTCCCCTAGGAAGCTGTTTGCTCCCATTTTTGCCTTCATCTTTAAGCACACAGAGGTGGACAGCTAAATAGAGCAAATGCCTCTCTGGGATTCAGCCCATTCCCATGCACTGAAATAGTGCCATGAACACCTGTGGTACTTTCTAAATAATACAACAGCAGGAGAAAATGCAGTCCGAGGCCTGATTCTTGGCTGCACACAAAGCCCTGTTTATTCTGCAGTCTGTGAAAGGGCCCTAACATGAGAGCAATTACAGTTGATATCCATTTTCACAAGCGGAAGACTGAAGGCAGCTATCAAGGAAAGGAGACCTATATCCTCAGTGCACTTAGAATTACAAAAACCATTTCAATGTCCTCAGAAATGACAGGGCTAGAATAAGGTAGGCTTTAAAATTTATAATCTCTTCATCCATTACTGCCACAAACCAAACCAGTCTGTGAAACCAGATGTTGTGACAGTGGCATGGCATTGTGCATATTCGCCTGAGCTCCTCCATAGTGCAGGCTACCCAACCACATCAAATCAGTCTCGTGTCTAACCCAGGGAAGTGCAAATGATCTAGGGCATCTTTTAGAAAAACATCTTGATTTGAAGATTTTAACTGATGGAGAATCTTCCATGCCCCTTGGCATGTTAATCTCATTGGCTTTCTCTCCCACATCAGACACCAACAGACAACAGGCCTACTCATCCTTCAGAATTGCCTGCATCTCCCCATGGTCCATAAAGGGATGCTTGCCTTGGACTAGACACAACATTTAGACAGTTAATGCAGCTGGGATGGATCCCACCATACTGTCTCTGACTGAGATCTCTCTTAAATTTCACTTCTGTAATCTGCATTCATTTGGCCCTTTAAATTTTTTATTGCAAGAAAAAACCTGGTCATCTAATAATCTAGGGCCACATCTGTGAACAAACTCTCTAATGAGAGTAAATTGCTTAATTCTCATAGGAAAAAAAAAAAACAACAGGAAATTGTGCAATGTCACAAAATGAATCAAAGATGGCCTGGAACCCTGCCCCTGTGCTCCTGAGGTGCCCCAAAATACTACAGAGCAGCTCTAAGAAAGCAAATATGGTGAATCCCACTGATAGGCTCTCTTGGCATGCCACTTACCTTAACATGAATGCATGCAGAAATAAGTACATCTCTACATCTCAGCAGATAAATACCAACTGTGGAAATTATTTGCATGCATGCAGCCCTTCAAGTCTGAACAATACAAAAATACTGGCTTCTTCCCAAAGCCATTGCCTTCACAGCATCTTACAGTGCCTTTTCAACACATGCTGTCACATAGAAAGGTTCTCTACTCCTAGGAATCATACCTTATTTTTGCCCTCTATTACAGCCGTTCGTTCAGTGATGCTCTGGATCCTGTTTCCTATGTTGCTGCCAGCTTTCAGGATGAAAGATCCTTCAGTATAAGAGCAAAAGCCATGCCTGAAGACAACAAAAATTCAAGTTTTATTCATTTGGTGAGAGACTGAAACTTTCAACACATAAAACAAAACAATTCTTGTGGAAACAGTGATCAGCCAGGGAAACTGCTGTGATGACCAGACAAGTACAGTTACTTTTCACAAAATCTTCAGGCCTGGACCCTGATGATTGGATCCACTTCCACAACCCCTCCTTGAATATCAGCTCTCTGGAGTCAGTGTTAACATTAAATCCACTGTGGACTAGGAAGTCAGAATTTATTATCTGAGCCTAATTATAGGGCTGTGCAAGCCCAACATCCCATTTCCAATGCTCCTGTTTTCAGCCTTTGTCATGGTTCAGGTTTCTCTTCAAACATGCTTCATATTATTTTCAGCATGAAATTCAAAACAAGTGATCTTTGTTTCGCCATCCATTCCATAAGGTATTGGATGCCTTTTCACTATGTGCAGGGGTTTTTTGTTATCATGAGAAATGATGCAAGTTCTCATTTCTGAATGTTTTCTTTAGTTCAGTTTACAAAATGGCAAAATATCAATACTGGAATTTGATGATTACAAGACACACAGTAAAAATAACCACAATCCTGCAAATTCACAAAACAAAGTTAAACAAAACTATACCTAATTGCCAAAAGGATTTAAATGTTCATTTAATCTGAAAAAATCAAAGTCATGTTAATGAATGGAAATCTCAAGGAAAAAATGTTTTTGCCTTATGCAACAAATTGGCTTCTAATCAGAATATTCAGGTGTGGTCATGGTAGAGCTAATTTGTTTCCCAACGCCTAATTTGGTACACATGGAAATAAACACATTGGAATGCTTCTTAAATGCTGTCTGTCCCTATTCTTCTTTGAGGATATCTAGTGTTGCTTTTTATCCAAAATTTACTTGTTGCTTGTTCAGTTCCAGTTTCAACAGCAGAGCTTAACCCTTCAGCAGGGTCAAGCTCTTTCAGATATGATATGTTCCTTTGATCTTCCATGGATTTGAAAGATACTGACTGTAGTATCTGTAATCAAATAGTTCTGTCATGTATATCAGTTGTTTGCAGATATGACCTCTAAAGCCTGGTGACTGGATAACAGCATGTGATGCAATCCTGACCAAAGAATGAGGTTCATTTCCCTTCAGCTAACTGTGCAGTTTGCTTAAAGTTTGTGTTGTTTATAATATCAATGGTACTTTACATGCTTGTTTTTAATTGTGCAGCTTTACATCAAACTGGCCAGTGTCTTAGTAGATATTACAGCTTAAAGAAATGACGATATGTAAACTAACTTGGACTGTAATCATTAGCATGGGTATAAGACAGTCTGCCCAAATTTCTTAACATGCATTGAGAGGCTTAGCGAGCTGAAAAAGCCAAAAGCAGGAGCAGGCCATGGTCATTCATGCATGGAGAGAGGACAGGGAGTAATAGCACTGCAAGAAAGCCCTATCTACACAAATATTTCCTCCAGACTGTGGTTTAAAAGCCAACTTCTAATACAGGATTGTTGAGGTCAGGTTGGATGAAGGACAGCTGCACTAAGACAGTGATGCATTCAGATGGGAAAAAAAATGGTTAAAAGTTGTTCAGAAAGGTAGATGCCATTTACTTTGAGCATTTAATGCTTTGGGAAGTCTGGTTCTGTAACAAGACTAGAACACAGAAGACATAATAATATTGGTAAGGTGATAACATTTCCATGCCACAGCAGGTATCAGAATTGGTTTCATGATGCCAGTACCGTAAGCACACACAGAGGCAGTACCAAAGGCACATCCTTGTGACTGGATGTTCAGGCAATCTCTGTATAGGAAGACGGAGACCCCAAAATCTTATTTCATCCATTCTAAAAAATAATTTTTAAAAATTTCATCCTTTAAAACAGATTGAAACCAGTACCTTTCCTTACAGAATGAATTTATGTTTCTTTGTTACAATGCTGAAAAATTGTGCTCTTTACTATAAAAGACCTACAGAGACATATATTTTGGTAAAGGCTGGAAAGAAGGTGCAATGCATATTAAGAAACTGCTTGTGCAGCTCTGAAAGGCATCTCCAATCTCCTTTCTTGCAGCTCTGGAGCCTCCAGGCTTAGTTATTATTATACTCTTCCTCATAATTCCTTGATGAAGACTGTACGTATTTAGGTTGCAATGTCTTAGGGATGAGGACAGTGTTATGTCTTTGTTGATGTTTAGCACAATGGGGTGCTGATTACTCATTAATACCATAATACAAACCACCATCGTAATTACAATAACATCACAATAACAAGAAAAACACATGTAAAACACTAGACGAAATATTAACCCTGGAGGCACATATGTGAAGTCTACTGACTTCACTTACCATACTTTCTCCAAAACTGCCGATTACAATGTTAATGCAATTATAGTAGAAAATCAAATACACTTAATAGCTGTTGTCCATGGTTTTAATAAAAAATTAATCACTATCAAGCTGAGAATACATTATCCAACAGCCCGTGGTACGCAGCGGGAGATGGGAGTACTATCATACGCGCCACTTTGGCTCCACAGTCTGCTGGATCAGCAAACATTTACAAATCAGTTGCAGCGTGGCTGCCAGGCAAAGTCTAGGACAAGACTCAGACTCGTCCCTTTGGATATAGAACCAGATACTTTCTCTCCTCAGCTGTCAAATGCTCTCACTTTAACCTCAAATACACTAACACAGCTTAGGGACAGAGAACACAAGCCACCTCCAGTTTCCTGAGCTGGTTAGTCATGTTAGTACTCAATCATCCTTCATCCTTCCCCTTGCTGCTGCCAGTGGTGCCACGTCAAGCCACCGCTTAGCCAGCATCATCGGGTAGAGATGGGGAAGGGACTAGTGGGAGCAATTAAGAGTCCTGCCTCCTAACCTGACTTCACCTCCTATCAGCAGGCATTTTGTAATAGAAAAAGGCTCCACTGAACTTAGATGTAGTCATCAAACCAATTGTTTGTGTTAAGCACAGATGCTTGGAAAGAAAGAGAGAAAAATGAAAATATAAAAATTTACTCTGGCTGGGACCAAAATACACAATCATCTTCCCATTAATTCAACTGATATTTCGTTGCGTGTGTCCTCAGATAACATCAGCTATGTACTTTCAAGCTTTGTAAAGAAATTACAAGTTACTTCAAACTATCCACTCAGTAAAATAGCAAGGGTATCCTATTTGCAGCAAGAACTGCCTGTGTTTGCAGGGAAATCCCACTGAATTTTGGATATCTGAATCTTACTCCAGATACCTCTGGAGTGCATAAATTCCTGAAATGTTTCACTGTAGGATGAGCCTCATTGCTTTGCATCTTCAGGGATGCTTACAGCAGGATTACTGCTAGGCTAATGAAAAATCACACACTGTGCACAGAGATTGATAAGCAAGCTAATATCCACCAGCACGTTTCTAAGCAATTCTTACACCTGTTTTCCCGCAGATCCTTTCACATCCCTACTTTGTGGGTGCAGCTATGCACGTGTAGAGATCCTACATAATAAATGCTGACGGTGTGTTTGTGTATGAATGTATGTTTATAAATATTATGCAATCTCAGAGCAAGGTAATCGGACTCTGCTGCCTTAGCTGAGCAGTGGCAGAGGCCGAGCAATCAGGTTTCTCATCCCGTAAGTCACTTTTTCCATGTGCCTGCGTGCGTGCTCACATGTGCGTTGCCTGTGTGCACACACACACACAGAGGCACGCTTCATCTTTTGTGTCGAGAGCCTGAGAAATAGGCTGTTCCTTTGTCAAAACAGAAGCTGTTAATTCTCCTGCGGGTTTCAAGAGAAGCCCAGCACGGGGGGAAGGAGGGGTGAGAGCCGCTCTGCTGGCACTGGGAGCCGGGGGAAGCCCGGCTGCCTGCAGCGCGGGGTGAGCTCCACCAGCAGACCCGCTTGCCACCCTTACCTTTGGGAATTTACACTTCTTTGGAAGGGCTGGAGGGAGGTTTATGCAACCACAAGTAAGTTCAGCTTTATAAAAGGTCTGTGATGTGTGGTGCTGGCACCGGCAGGGGCCCTAGAGAAGTGGCCTGGGGGAGGGGAGCCAGCCTGCTTCTCAAGAATACATCAAGCCCTTGAGGAAGCAGAGTGTGCCATGTTTGAAGATGCAAAGATAATCACAGTGCTGGGAACCGTCTTGTGCAGCGGAGGAAGCCAAACAACAAGAGGAAAGCAGCATATGCTCCTGATTTCGCACAGGAAGCTAGCAGCACCTCCTGCCAAAGAGAGATAAGAAAACTCCCATGGCCTATTCTGGACAAGGCCATGGTTATCAACCTTAGCTTCACACTGTCCTCACTCTGCTCCACAGCCCGCTCCCTTTCCTAATGAGTTTCAGAGCCCTCACCTCTATTAGCATACAGCATGCCAAGCACAATAGCGTGGTATATTTATAACTATCGACAGGGAAAAGTTTCCAGGGTAAGAGTGTACTCCATGTCATCTTGATATATTTCACTGAAATCAAACTACAAACCAGTTCCAAGCTAAAGTCCTGCCTATGAAACTACTCGTCTCAGAACAAAAGTGGTTTTGCTGTCACCCTAGTGATTTATAGTGGAGCATAAGAGCTGAGGTAAAGGATTTGTCTACTTATTGATAGGACAGATTTGACTCTCTGTATGATAAACAGTCATAAATGAAAGCCATAGACTCAGCTTCCATCCAGACACATCTTCATCCCTATCCTGGAGACAGATCTGTGATTTGCAGTTCACAGTGACAAATACCAGCAGAAGAGCCTTGATCCCCATATCAGCTGGAAAAATGCTCATCATGTGTGTTCCCATATTCTCAGCTCCTTCCTTCCAAACCCTCCTCTGTGATGCTGGAGGCCATTGCAATCTTTCCCTCCTGTAATATCCCATTCAATTCTCTAAGCATTCCTCTTGGCAAAGCCACTGGCAGCTTCAGTCACACTCTTGTTTACTGAGGTAGCATCTGGCAATTGCACCAGTACTAGGAGCAAGAGGAAGCCATCCTGTCACTGGTGGCAACCACTTTTGAGAGTGATTAACTGCAGGCACAATATTTTTCTCAGCATCTATCCTTTTTTGGGGACAGCAATCAATTCCTAGCAGCACTGGGGCAATGTTGTTACAAATTCACGTTGGGCTGACTCACATCTTTCGAGAGGGGGTGGTGACAACACTAACTTTAAGACAGGAACTCTGGAAATTCCTGGAATTGTAAAGAATATATAGGCACTGTTTTCCAGTTGGAAGTTATAAAAAAAATCTGAATGACATGGGCCTCGTCTGCTCCGTGCCTTGCGTCCAGCGCTGTGGGATTGGTAGTGCGAGGCTGGCATAGCCATGTGTCCTGGGGAATATTGAGTTGATTTGAGGCAGGAAACAGAGAGGAAAAATAGTAGCAGGGAGCATGTACAGGTTGTGAAACGTGCTTAATGGGGGTGGAGGGGGAGAACGTGTGCTGGCCTCCTGCCAGTGTGCTCCACCACCTTTGGCTGTAACACTATAATGCGCTTGTCCATTAAGGAGCTATGGTCCAAGCATTCCCTCTCTAGGTCAAAAATAATCAGTCAGAGGGTGAAATGCCAGCCTCACTGCATTCAGTGGCAAAGCTGCAGCCAGCTGGGAGTTCATCCCAAGCAACTTCCTCAATACATATGCTCACTCAGGGTACGTGGGTTAGTGGGGGTAGGAGGAAATAGTCTACAAATAGTAGGAGTTGAGTACAGTTTACATCACATAATGTAGTTTGTTTATTTATATTTATTTAGGAGCTTAGCGAGGAATGCCAAACAAGAAGCCCCGGTGAGAGTGGTACAGGTTCATCCTCTGCCTGTCTCATTCTTCTGCCCTTCATCTCTCTGCTCCCACTGTCACTGGTTCCTACCACTGCCCACTGCAGTGTCAATGCTTGCCCATCAAGAACAGAGGGAACATCACCAGCCCATCTCACTTCAGATGCACTCACGACTCCCAGAGAATAGCAACCCTCCATCACTGGTCCTCACCCTTGGTCTCCAGCATAGGAGTGGACTTGTGACCAAGTACACTGAACCCTGATAGCTCTGCTGAAAAGTTATTCACTGCTGAGCTGCAGGGTGGCTGGAGGATTTCTCAGTGGCCTCAATGCATTAGGCTGGGCTGGGGCCCTGGTGCCCTGCTCACTTGCCAGAGCGAGGACTGAGTTGCATTCTGTTTTGTAGGATGCTCTGTGTCCCCATTGAGGGCACTAGTTAGAGGGAAAGTGCATTCTCTAGGGGAGATCCCCAATGTCCTGAATGCCTCATCCTCCTGGTGAGCATCTTTGAAAACAGGAGGATATATGGCATTCATGGTCTTTTTGCACATCGCCATGGCTCTATGGAAAAGAAAGTGTTTGACATCTGCACACTGCCTTTCCTGCTGTTATCTACATTCAGCCAGATAAATGGATAGTGTTTCTCTTTCACAGTCGCCCTTTCCAAACATTATGGCTTGCCCTGAACTACCACAGTATGGTAGGACAGAAAGCTGACTGATCTGAACTATCTCAAAAGAAGCAGTTAGATCAACAGCAGTCTTACCTATCCCACCTTTCAACCCTTAATCGGCCCATGCTCACATTTCCACAGGAAAGAAGAAATATCACTTCTACATGCAACACCAGCTATTCACAACAGCAGATACAAATGCCTGAGACTGAGGGTCACTGAAAAACACATTTTGCTTCCAATTTATTTGCTAGTACTTAAGACCCCTGGCCATCAGGGAACATAACAACATTAGAAAGTTATTTTTCATGTTTTTGCACATCCTGAGTTGACCTAAAATTTTCTCACCTTCAGTTGACTATCAGATAAATGTATTTTGCTTCTTGACCCCCTGTTTCCTGCTTCACACTGCTTAACATTCTTCATGGACACAGAATACCATCATATTTCAGCCAATCCTTCCTTCCTTCCTACTTATCCACCTCCTTTACCTCCTTTGCTAGACTGTAACACTCTCACCTCCCATGTGGTCACTGTGACTCAGCCTCCACTTTCCCTCTCCAAGAGTGCCAACCATGTCCTCCACAGAGGAGCTGAATGTTGGCTGGAACTGCAGAATTATCACCCAAAGCATGAGGTTTTCGCAAGTCCCTAGAACTTTTTTCTGGGGAAGTGTTTTATTTTAACTGTCTATGTTGTACTAAAAGGAAAAGGTGTTTTCTGATTTGGCTGAGCAGTCAGAAACCTTAAGAGAAAGGCCGTGAAACCTGTATACGCAATGTCCGCTCCTGCTCTCTGTTTCTTCTATTTCCAGATAAGCTCCCCATATATAAAGGTCAAGATATTGCTTAGAGCCTTCTGGCATAAGTCACTTCTAACAGCTCACTCGACTTCTAGATATAACCTCACCTCTATAGCCTTCCAAGATCCAGGTATCCCCACCACCTTCCTTATCATAATGCCAAAAGTCCCTTCCTTTTCTTTGCTGTCCTGACTGGATCCTCTTGGCTCTAGAAAAAGAGTAATTCTTCACTAATCTATTTACACAACCCTTAATACTCCCTGTTTTGCTGAGAAGCTGGAAGCACAGCTGACACCCTTTCCACTTTCTAGTGATCAGTAGAGGAGATGAAAGAGCTACTTCTGCGCAGAGGTGGTGTTTTTCAAGATGGTTTGTTTTCAGCTTCACTGCTAGTAGAGGTCTGAGAGCAACTCTCGGCTGACTGGAGTGAAGGACTGGAAGTGCAGGCAGAAACAAGGAAGAGATGAGAAAGAATGGAGGGAAACATTTTTAAGGAGAGAAGGGAGTTGATTAGAGGGAAAACAGGAAGAGAAAATACTGACAGACGTGGATATAAGACCAAGGATCCATCTACCCCATATCCTGTCTCAACAATGACCATAAGCAGATGGTTGGGGATGAGTAAGAGCAGGACTAACTTCAGATACTTCCTCCTAATACTCCCCCAGTCACCAATTATTATCAGCTCAAGAGCTTCCCACAACAGAGGCCATTTCTACACTTCAGTGGATTTGTCTTCCAAGACTTTGTGCAAACTTTTCAAACCCCCAAAATACTCTGGCAAGGAGTTTCACAGATCTGCTACACACTGTATGTGTTCTTAATTGCACTCCTCCTGGCTTCATTTAATAGCCCCTACTTCTTGAACTGGGAAAGACATACACAACTGATCCTCAGACATCTGTGTCCTTCACAGGTCTGTAGGTCTCTATGGTGTAGCCCTCCAAATCACCTCTTTTTTGATCTGCAGAGCCTTGTCCTCCCTCCTCACTCATCCCTGACACATTCCTCTCATTCCCTGAAATTCGTCTGATCCTTTTTGTTGCCCCTTCCATCGTGCCTCCCAGTCTGGCTGCATCCTTTGAGATGAAAGAATCAGAAATGCTCATAGTATAAAAGATGTTGGTAATCTATGGATTTTTGTGGAGTTATCACAGTGTTCCCTATTTTGTTCTTTATTTCTTTCCTGGTAATTTCTAACACTTGATTTGCTTTTTGAGCTGCTGCTGATTGTGATTGCTTTCACAAACCTGCATATCACAATGCTCAGGTCTCTCTCTCTGGTAGTAACAATCAGCCAACAGCCTTTTTACATGTACAGCCTTTTTACACTTATATTTTGCACATGAAAGTCAGATTGTTTTTTCCTATGTACGTCATGTACATTTACCTTCGGTGAATTTCATCTGCCACTTTATCACTCAAATACCCAGATTCACATAGTTCTGCATTTCTTCGCAATCAGCCCTCATCCTTACAAATCTGAATAACTCAGTATCATCAGCAAACTCTGTCACCTCCTTACCACCTTTTCCAGGTTATTTCTGAACATGTTGACAAGTACAGACCCCAGCACCAGCTCCTGAAAAACTTCACTGGTCACCTCCCTGTGCTGCAAGAACTGGCCGTTCCCTCTTAACCTCTGTTTTCTATTTTTTAACTGAATGGTTTTTTTATGAGCATAATCTTACCTCATACGCTGTGTCTGTTCAAAGCCTTCTGCAAAGGCTTTTTGAAAGCCATACACGTAAAAGGAAAAAGGATGCTAACTAAAGTTTGTATATTTTTTTAAAAGGTGTACTCGATCCAGTAATAGTACTCCATTCATAATCACTCCTAAGCACACACAGAGTTTGACCTGGTGCCTTCCTTTGGCCAAGAGCCCCTGCTAGTGCAGGAGCAGGTTTCTGGCTATGGGCTGGGACGTCCCACTGGCTCAGACACTGCCAGCGTGCGGGGCCTCACTCACGACGTGCAGTCCCCACGTACAGCCTGTCAGACGCTTTAGTTTCCATGGGCTGCGACACAGTGATTAAAAGATCAAGCAGTAACACCCAACCGCCTGCATGACCCTTATGTGTTCTTCCTTAAGACTAGGTGTCAGACTGTTCCTCATAAAGCCAAGAAACCGCCCTGTGAAGGCAACAAGAAGAAAAAGAAACTGGGGAAAAAAGAAGGAAGAGCAAGTGAAAAAGGGATAGGAGAGTAAGGGTTAAAAGTATGATATTAAGCAGTGCACTTCTGCCCACCTGGGTGTTACTGTAGTCCTAATGTTTCAGGTTTGATCAATGACAAATTAAAAAAATTACTTGGGCAACATAATGCATTTTGGTTTAAAACATTTTGGAAATAGACTTGGAAAACTTATTTAAAGTTAATTGAAAACTAGCAATACCAAAATCCAAAAGCTTAAACTTCTGATTCACTTAAGACCCATAGTGAAACCATTTACGGCTTGCAGAATAAATTAATCAGTGCATTCACTGTGCTACCCCGAGGACAGACTTGGGCGAACTGTACTCAGTGTATAGCATCTATTTGTCAAGCTTATTTATCCATATGTATAAGCCAGGTCTGACTCATATGGCATTTTGTATGTAAAATATTAAAACATATTAAAAAAACCCAAAATACTGACTGAGGACAAGGATACATTCCAACTAGCTGTTTTAAGAGGATTGACTTTTGACTCACAGTAGAAGTACAGAATGAGATGCTTCAGCACATTGCTTGTTCAGGCTGAAGCAGATTAGATGCTAATTCATTTCTCTCTTTTGTCTTCAAATTCTCTGCAAGTCCACACTGCTGCAATGTACACTCATGTCTGTTCCTCTGCATTTTTTTGAAAGGTATGTGAAGAACACGGGGTCTGATTTTTATCTATGCTAATCTACTCCCCCAACCATTGCAAAATAAGGGAATAGCTAGCATAGTTTTTTGTGTACCCATTTTAAGCACCTTTACATTACTGCATGTAAGGTAAGTTTAAGTGCTCTACTTTACTATAAGAGGATTTCTTGTATCCTCTTGAGAGTGGAAGGCACAAAGGCCACCAGACAAATCCTCAGCCAGTGTGAATTTAGAGCTGAGGATCTGGCCACATGTCAAATTAAACAAAGGCATTTTTGAACTACCTGTTTATTAATGGCATCTGACCTACTTTTACCAGCTCTAAGGACTCAGACTTCCCCTTCCCGAAAATAGAAGGTGGCATGGGGAACAAAAACAGTCACTGTGGACAAACTAATGGGCATCAATGTTTGCAGACATCCAACAATTAAATTTGGGTGGTTCAGTACATTTCTAATTAAGTACAATTAACTTTTGTTCTTTACTTGTTCATTTTACATACCTCACTGATGTTCCAAATCTGGTTTCCCCGATAATCTATCCAAGCACATCCTAATGATTCTGCCTTTCAATCCCTTTTTAATACACTGACATAAACAATGCAGAAACACAATTAGACCGCTATGCACACATGGCCTGCCTCCTCTTTCACTGAAGCTAGTGGGAGTCTGGCCATGCTCTTTCACTATGGTAGTTTCAGGCTTTCTATATCTCTGCAGAAGTTTCAAGGAAAACATCTGGTTTTTGCCTGGCTGAGATCCACGACATGCTCCTCTTCCTCCCTGTGCAGTGCTGGAGAGCTATTTCTGTAGAAAATCATTCACAAGACCCTATCTTCACACTGCAGACAAGCCTCAAAGGGAGGTAATATTCCATTCTCATCACTCAGTTCTAAACCAGTAGTGATTCCACTGAGGAGCATGGACCCACACTGGAGCATTACAAACATCATGGTTTCCTGAGACTGGCTTTTTGGCAGCAGTACCAGAGTAGGCATTGCTGCACAGCCCCTGGTCCCTGCTGCCCGTTTCTATCATCAGCTTCAGGTATTCAGCCCCTTCATTCCCAATCCCACCATTCAGGTGGTTTTACCATCACAAAGAGTTCATATCCTGACACTACAGTCAAGGGGGCAGCGAATCAGGTACCAGTTTTTCCAATGACTGTATTTTGTAGGCCTCTCCACAGTAGCATCGTGTTTCTCTCTCATGCACACACAGAGGAAAAAATGAAAGCCAAAGAACCCCACAGACGGATGTGATGGCAGGGTTGTAAAATAATAATAATCTGATATTGGGTCTGAGGCTAAACAAAACTTATAGCTCAAGGAGGGAGGAAGCAAGGTGGTGGGAGAGTAGGAACACCCAAGGTAAAATTTCAATGTTCATTTGTTTGCAGTTTCTGAAGGACCGATTGGTCAAAGCTTGGGCAGAGCACAATGAAGATCTCTCTTGAACTGCCCACATAGAAATGTCCAGAGAGAGAAACTGCCCCCAAATTACACTGCACAACTGCTGAGGAAACCAGTGCTTCCACTGAGTGACATCAGTATCCCACGTGCCTTTCTTGGCAGTCTCTGCCAAACCAGTTTAAGATAAACACAAATCTGCTGAAGAGATTCAGGTCAAGAACCATTAACATCAAGCATGTTCCCAGCGTGCAGATGCTTGTTCTGCAGCCTCAGAGCTGATGAATTTTAGGTGGAGCCCAGCCTGGCTGGCTCCAGAGACCCTTGGCAAGCCCTGGCGGCTGGCTGCCCCTCTGCTGACAACCCAACCTGAGCAAAAACGAAGCCAGAAAGAACAGCTCCGGGGTGATAGGAAAGAGGACAAGGATGCTGATGGACACTGTGGGACAAGTGTCCCACGGGCTGTCTTCTGCTATATCCACCAAGCAACTGGGGGCTGCCCAGCCTGGGAATGTATGTGTCTGCTACAGAGCAGCAGAGTAAGCTGGAGTAAGATAGCACTGGAAGAGAAGTTTCTCAGTCATTTAAAAATTCCGTTTTATTTTAACTCTCATTGCATATTCTACTGTCTTTTGCCTGCCATCTTGGAATTTACTAGCTCTGCATAAGCTTTAAAAGACTCCAAAACATTACTTTTTTCCCCAGTTTTTCATGACTGTTTTCTTGCTGGGGTGAACATCATAAGAGAATCTTTCCACATATCCATCTAGTTAGCATTAAATAACAAAAGGTTATTTAATGGCAATAGAGTTAGTTTAAGCAAAGTAATTTTAACAGAATATAAAGAACAAGAAATTTTAGTGACCTTGATCTCTCTACATTCCAAAATGTCACATTTGTTGAACAATTTCTTTTTTTTTTTTTTTTAATTTGCTACCAGGAAGCAATGGAAAAGCTGGTTAATTTGGCTGGCTCCCTGTTACTGGCCTGAATGATGTAGAGAGAAGAGTTAAGCAAATTGATTGTATTAATCATAAAGCATTAAAATATATCTGCATTTTATTTAAAAGCAAGGGGATCCTCTGAGGTATTTTTAGATTTTTGAAGCAGAAATACTGTCTGGAACAGAAATTGAAAGAAGCAGCCAAATAACCTAATGGTTTCTATTAAGGACCCCATAGGCAACAATCCTTCAAAAATAAAACTACCAAATTTATGCACTATGCATGATTCCCCAGCTTGCAGTGGTAGTACTCAAGTGATATAAAGTTAAACATATATATATATCTCTGAAGCAAACAGATCTGTGTGCTGCAAGGTCTTTGCAGCAATGGCATCTTTTTACTCTGCATGTGTGCTCTGTCCCGTGGCAGAGGACTCAGAAACTTGATGAGAATCCCTACTGCCATACACTGAGGGCATTTATCAACTTAAGGTACAAGTTACATCTGTGTGCAGAAACAGGTACTACCTGAGCACATCTATTTGTAATATTTTAGCCTTGGAAGCCTAACATTGGGTAGGCAAATCCAAATAAATGCTGTAATGGCAGAATAAGATACATTTTTACCTGCTGCTCAAGATACATAAACCTTAAATCTGTTGTTAAGGCAAATCTCCCCTCACACAAAGAGTAAAGTATAGTGAAATAGGTGGGGTTAAAGGGTTCTCCAGTTCTTCAGGGAGAACACCTGAACTGGCACAGACATCAGCCTGACCAAGGTGTGCCAGCTGCCAAGGTAGTCCATTCTGCTCCCTTCCTGGAGCAGGAGACAAAATGTAATTATTCTGGTATTTCTGCCTTTCTGTGATAGTTAATCGTCACCATACTATTCAGAGGGAGTCATTCCACTCCTCTTAGGCAAAGCATTAAAAATGGTGTTCTCTAGACTACTTCTTCAATGAGCATTTAAAGGAGAAGGAAGGGGAGGGGGTTAAAGAGAATTCTCACAGAACAATTATGAAGGCAATTTGGAAGCAAGTCTGGAAACAACCTTGTAACAGAGCCAATAGCTGATTCAAATTGTTACATTTCTCCTTTGATCACCTGCTCAAACACACTTCTAATTAGCGTTTAATTGAGTCCACAGTTTAGCACATTATTAAACACCTGCTTGCGGATATTAATTTCTATTTCTGATGACACGTTCTCCTGTGGTGAAGTGCAGATGTGTGCTTGTTAACGGAGGAAATATTTGACAATGGACAAGCAGCACAGCAACTCCCAAAGAAGAACCAACTGTTTTATCAGTGCCACACTGAGATTTCCATCCGGAGGATGCATAGATGTATAGACCCTTGAAAGAAACTAAAAGATTGAAATTTTTCATACATGCCTTTCACAGGGTTTCCATACTTAAAGGTATTGTGATTTCTTTTCTCCTAAACTCATAAGCAAAAATACATTAATACACAGAATTTTGCAACTTGTCCTTTGACAAGGACAGAGGAGATGCAGCTCTCACCTGCCCTTGAAATGGAGGATTTCACGTTATACCTGTTCCAGCAAAAGGAGAGATTGCTAGTGCCACCTCTTGGTGAGAAAGCCACAGAAAGACACCCATTTGCATAATCCCAAAGCAAGGTGTAATTGGAAAAACTGTGTGCTTCTAGGAAGTGCTGACCACTCTCTCACTGATCACAAAGCACTTAAAAGCACCCTTAATTTGAAATGTTTGTCCAGTTTAATTGAATGAGATGCCTTCTATCCCTGCAGATAAGCATGTGCTTAAATCCTATTAAAGTGTTAAAGAAGTTAAATCCTATGCAAAATTATTAACTTAAACGGAAACTGAGAAAATGCTGCTTCACAAATTTTTGTTAGGTTTTAAAATATCTTCATTGTGCTGTGATCGAAATACCTTGCATGTTTGAACCCTTCAACAGTAGCTTAATGCTTAATGCCATTATGGAACTGGTGTTAGTAATTGTGTCAGATCTCATGGTTTGGGCTTTGGATAAATGAGTCAATACACAAACTTGTAATCATAAGAAACAGAGTTCAAAAGACTGCTTAAATATAAAAGAGGATTAGCGAAGCGCCACATCAGCATCAAATAAGTTTGTATGGTGCCATTCATATTTTCCTTCAGCTGAAATATCATCTAGAAAATGCTGGGCACGTTTGGCTTGTTGAACTGAATCTATGAGTCAGTGTATCATAACAGAGATTTGATCTTGATAATGGAAAGTCTTTAAGATTATTTCTGTTGGATTTCAAAAGAAACCACGCAGGGGAATCACTGTGCATGGAGGAAAGCATGGAAATCTCCTCCATAAGAAAGCATGTGAACTTTCCAAGACATTGTCTGCAAGGCTTCCCACATAAAAATTAAAAAGCAATTATCGCCTCTGGATATTGTATGCATGAATAGTAGTGAACTGTAAACAAACCTAAGCAGCAATACAAAATAAAAACCGTGCCCTACATTTTCAAATAATGATGCAGAAAAAATCGCATTGTACCTACATGTTTACTAAAAAATACATTGATTAAAAGTATACAAACTATACTAACTAAGCAATGGTCATGGCAAACTTTATTCTTGTAAAAAAGTAAATATTTAAATGTAATAGTAAGGGAAGACATGCTAAATAGAAGTAAGGAAGGTGTCCTACCTTGTTTTAGAATGGTTTTGTCTACAGGGATACCACATCCACGTAATTTTAGGCTGAGGAATACCATACACAGTGCATGTCATCCCTTGTTTGCTGCTCAGTAAATACAGATTGGGATCAGGGAATGATGACACAGCATTTTCATATATCTGGGGTTTCACTGTAAAGGGTAAAAATTGGAAAGCAATTAAAACCAGCTCATTTCCAATGTATTGCATGATTATGAAAATACTACATTCCTGCAGGGTGAGTAATAAGTAAAATCCCCAGGAGAAAAAAGAAAAACAGCAGGCCTAAGTCAAGTCAGATGAGAGGTTAGTAACACATTTAAGTCATCAGGAACAAGTATGTGACCATGGAAGACAGAAACCTTGCTAGTGAAAACCCCTGTCTGTCTTCTGATTCCAAGATGAGTCTGTCACTCCACACATGGGACTTGGATTTGGGTCCATGAAAGTCAGTAAGAAAACCCACAATGGCCTGAACTGTGCAAGATCAATGAAAATCTAGCTCAATGAAAATTTAGCATTTGCATGTTCAGGAGAAGCGTGGGAACAAGCTGCAAACTTACCATTTACTGTAAGAGTGACCGTAAGATTCTTTGACAAGTTCCACTGCCGTATGCTCAATATTATAGTGTAGTTCCCAGCATCTTCCTCAGCAACATCCTTGATAATTAACGAATAGTCTTTAACCATGTACCGGGCACACTTCTCAGCAGCTGGTAGTCCATCTTTTAACCTGTTTAAAAGAATTCCAGAAATCAAAATTTTTAAAAATAATGTTGTTAAAACTGCCTGCATTATTTTGTTTCACAACATTTCTCAATCTTTGGGCAAGAATTGAATTTACAGTCTCAAATTCTGTTTACCAGAGGCTTATCCTTCCCTTACAAATAAGATTGCTGATATTTATAAAGCACTTTGGAGAATACCGTTCTATATATTAAAATTGATAAGGATCTGACAGGTCTCTACAGTATTTGAGAGATGCTGAAAATTGCAACTCTGTCTCTGAAGATCCCAGTTGTCCATGCTTGTGTCCCCACTTAGGCTACAAGACAACCATTCTGGCTAAGAGTCATTCACACAAATAAAGGTTGTGTCATCCAGCACTGACCATTTTTTTATGACCTCAGAACACATCCTGGGACAAAGTATTACAGTAGCCTAAGCACAGCTGTGATTTTAGGAAGAGGAAGAGTAAGTAGATTAGATAAGCACTTAAGAATCAGATATCCTGCTATCAAGTGAATGTTTTTAAAGATAACAGAAAATCAACATAGAAAGTACTAACTGTTGCTTACACACAGATTCCTGAAGAAGCACATTTTTCTTCGAAGTCTAAAATACAGCATAAAGCACATTTTGGTGGGTTGTTGCATGAAGGTTGACACAATGTTAGTAGAAGAGTGCAGCAGAGTTTCACTATGATGATGGTCTTGATTAAACCCATTCACAGGTTTTAGTATATACAGAAAACTCTTACAGTTATTAGAGGAGCACTAAAAATTGGATTTAAGGACTATGGATTTAGGCATTTCACTGTATCTGCATTTTACAGAACCACAAAACAGCTGAGGCTTGAAGGGCCTCTAGAGATCACCTAGTCCAACCCCCTGGTCAAAGCAAGGTCAGCAGGTT
Source organism: Phalacrocorax carbo (assembly GCF_963921805.1). Classification (NCBI taxonomy): domain Eukaryota; kingdom Metazoa; phylum Chordata; class Aves; order Suliformes; family Phalacrocoracidae; genus Phalacrocorax; species Phalacrocorax carbo. The sequence continues at coordinate 194,917,795 of NC_087513.1, read as the reverse complement.
GCCCAAGACCATTTTCACTCTGGTTTTGAATATCTCAAAGGACACAGACTCCAGCCTCTCTGGACTACTTGTTCCAGTGTTTGACAATTTCACAATGATGAATAATAATAAAAATGATATTAAAATGTTTGTTTAAATTGATTTTTTTATATTTCAGAAGTTTCGGGTCTGTATGTGTAATCAACAAGCCCAACCACTAAAGAAACACAAAAGACTGTATAAATGGCTAGCACGAGCTTCACTTTCACCCCTTAATTTTCCCTTGTGGAGCTATAAATGTAAGGATTTTGTAAAACAAAACAAAATGTTTGGAGCAAAAGTAATTTCTGGCTGTGAATAACATGAATTCTCACTGTCTATGTATGCAGGGGTTGTTTTCTTAATCAGTCTTGTCATAGACCTTTGTTAAAGTGCAGTGAATTGAGCCAGAGCTACTGGTATTTAAAATGATTTAAACAAAAAACCCTTGAGATCATGAACAGATAACATTGTTTTATATAAAGTGGTTTGGGTTAATACAAAAAACTGTTCAAAAGATTTCTTAGCACAGTATACGTGAGCTGAAGTGAAAGCTTCAGTCATTAAAGTAGATCTACAACCTGCAGATCACCATATAATAAAAACAACTTCCATTGGTTTTCTAATAACGCATGCCTGTATGACTCAATTCAGTCAGTTATTTTAACTGAGGCCACCTTTTCTCTCTCCTATTGTCTGAAAAGCAAGTTCAGTTCTCATATCTAGATCTGAGTGAAGCTGAATGCCACACTTCAGTCAAGGCTGGTAGAGATATTTAGCTGTAGAGCGTCCATTGGTTTCAATAGGACACATATCTAACGTATTTGAGGATGTGAGCTTTAAACTTTCTAGACCTCCTTGTATGCACTTGCAAAATGGAGATATGGTTCTCATAAATTGTTAAGATCCAGGAAACCCTGAAACTTCCAATAAAACTCCACAACTGTATGGTCCCCACTTTGTTGCCATTTCAAGGGACTTACCTGAATATTTTACCAAGATAGTATTTTTCATCTAAAAAGAGGTCCAGCGTGCATATTTGGAAATAACTGTTGTCCTACCTACCATATAACCTCTGGTGAGGGAAAGGCCTTCACTTTCATTGACAAACGATAGGATTTTCGTCCAGCTACAGCCTCCAGTGCAGTTTTTCTTCGACGTTTCAAATTAATGAACATTTTATCTTAAAGAAAAGAAAAAAAGTGCACCTGTAATACAGATTTTTCAGCCTGCAAAAACAGTTTCTCTACTAAAGAGAACAGGAATCCAAATGAAAATGATCTTTAATACTTTTGGTGTTCCCACATGGCAACAACAAGAATAAAACCTAACCTCCTGAAGATCTAAAAAAAATAATAGAGAAGAATACCACAAATATACAAGAAACGGAGATACAGTTCCCAAGCCATGAAACTCCCTGGAGAAGATATGCTTTGGCCCAAATTCATATTATGCTTCAGTCAGAAAAAAAGGCACTGGTTTCAACATGAGAGATAAAGAGGTTTGTGGTACATGGGAAGCTGAACTAGATGAGCAGATGACCACTCCACCCCTAAGGGCCAAGAATCAATGAATGTTCCAAAAGAAAATATTCTGCCAGAAAGGATTTAAGGGACCTTCAGAGAAACAGCAAAGGAAAAAGCAGAAACTTTCTGTATCATTGGTAAACAGCTGTTTCATCAAAAAAACAAATCTTTATCACTTCATTGGAACAATCTCAACCTGCTGGAATTCATTCTTTTCCAGTTGTACTGCCCCATATTTCAATCTCTCTGGCAAGTTGGTGAGTTTAACTAGAGGCAATAAAACAGAATATTCTTACAATATATTGAAAAAAAAATTTTTTTTCTCCAAAATGCACTTCAGCAAAATAAAACTTTCAAAACATGAAAAACTGTTTGAGCGCCCTTTTGATAGTACCTATGGTGCAATATTTACTCATATTGTGGACTGCATAAGGATGTTGGATATCTATTAAACAAGCACAATATTTAACCAGATTTGCCATGTACATTGAAAATAATATGCACAAGACAAATCAGTAGTTTAATTACACAAGTCAGGTTATACTTAAAGATACAACCCCAATTCTGCAAACTCTTATTCACACAGGCTCTTTCTAATATGGGTATCCCATAGATGGAGCTGCTTTATGTGAATAAGAGTTTACAGGCTAACTTCAACAGTTCCAGCTTCTCTTACTTTAGTTTTAATCTAAAACTCAGTTCTGATAACTTCAGACTTATCTATTCAAAAATATGAGAAGTTGATATCATGATTCATCTTATGTTCCTAGGGACTTAGTCCAAAGTTTAAACAGAGGAAAGACTGAAATACTCCCTGAGAATACCATCATCTGGTGCTTAGCCCATACTTCCAGATGAGAGAGAAAAGATAGATCACTGAAATGATAGAACAAATCAATATTCTGACCATGGCTTATCTGTTGTAGAGGTCAGCCACCAACCACTTGGTCATTAATATCAATGATGCTCCAAAGATCCTAGATAGTCCTGATTATAACAGGAGACCACAAAGAAGGTAGCTTCTTATAGAGTCACAATGCACAAAAGTCCTAATTCACATAAGCTTGAAATAACACAAGGAATTTCCCTATCTCCCAGGAAGCCCAGGCAGACCACAGGGAACTCTTTTAAGGATCCGACTGTAAAACCACCTTAAAGAGTTGCAGTATCTTGTGCTTGTTTCAGTTTTTTGAATGGTCTAGCAGCTACTTGCTTGATGAAGAGCTAAAGTATTTCTTCTTCATTTTTAATAGAAAACAATAAACAAGTACTGTAGAAGAGGAAGTGGAATTCTGTTTAAATTCAGCTTGTACTTTTTTTTTTTCTTTTCTCCAAACTACAGTTTAACTGATTGCTTCTGCCAGAACTGACTGAGGACTGGGTCATCACAGTACTTCATGGACAAGAGTGATCAAACTGAACATTAACATGTCTACTGCCAACAGTACAAAACAGTCATGGAAGAAAAAGCACATATTCTCTCTGGTCTCCCTCCTTTTTCTACCAATGATGAACATGCTACAAATTCGCTTCTACTTTGTGTCAAGCTGTCATATAACCAAACTTGGTACATGAGCGTTCAGCATTTTACAAACCTGCAACACCTCTTACCATAAACAATGACTGTTGTGTTAACAGCTTTGATTGATGGCCCGCTCTTCACGTGGCAGGTATACTGGCCTTTATCAATATCACGCACTTTGTCAACAACAAGGATACTGTAAAAAATATTGGCTTCCGTATTCTTCTGGTCAATGCGTTGTGTTACAGAACCTCTTTTCCTTGCCTATAAAAGCAAAAAATGAACACAGCATAATCAAACAAATTTTCAGGATTATTAAGATTTTTATTTTACTGTACTGCCACCATACCTTAATAAAAAAAATCCAGATCCCTCTGTACAGCACAGACATGCCAAAGATGGCTAACATTTCCAGAGGGTCAACCAGAAAAATTAAAAGTAATGTTATATGGCAATTCATGCCGACCTTCACCAAAGTTCTAATAGCATCCAGACTAATTCTTTCCAGTCAAAGACCATCCCTTCCGTATGGCTTGCCATACCAACACACCCAGCTCCCTACTGCACCTTGCCCAGCATTGCTCGTAAAAAACCCTGGAGTCACTGGCACATAGTTTGGTGCCTGAATCCATGGGCAGCAGGCGTGTAGAAGAAGAGGACATTAACAAAAGAAGGGCAGAATTCTGGAAAAGCTATAGACAGAAAAGGGACTAGATTTGGCAAGGGAATAACAGGGTAGAACTGAAGATAATGTAAGTCTGAGGAGTTATTTCCTGCAACGCCCCCTCAGCCTTTGGCCTCAAAGTTTGTTTAACCCAGGACATTGTTGGTGTCTTATAAATGCTGAGCACCCTCCAGTTACCATCCAAATAAAAAAAATGCAGAATTTCACAAGTTCAGTGTCTGGCTAGGGCTTGGTAAGGCAGAAATGAGCAATATAATATATCTGGAGCACTTCTTGTTGCTAAGCTGTTTATTTCTGAGGTGAAAAAATGCCAGGGAAAATGGCTACAGCATGCAAAAAATGATTGTGTTAATCTTCCCTATATAATGTAATCATAATTTCAGCTTGTGATTAGGCACAATGAGTGACATAATAAATGATCTTGACTTGAATCACCAGTATAAATCAAACTGACATGAAAGGAATGGGAGTTGTAAACCTTAAACTAATGTCAAATTTCTTATCAGCTTTACACGGACTCCCTGGCAGTTATTCTGTAAGCGACAAATATTTATGAGGATGCTCCCAGTGTGGGGGGAGGAAAAGCACATTCAGGATCATTCCTGTAGTTGTCAAAACAAGGGAATTGTTCATGTGACACTTAACAAATGAGATTTTGGGTAGCCAAATCAAAATATCTTCTCTAAACATGCTCAAGCCGGGTGCCTGACTGTCTGCCAGTCTTTGAAATGAGTGTGTTGAGAAAGACAGCCTTGCTGAAACCCTTTTTGTCACAAGAGAGAGTCCCTGCCTGGGACTGGGTGATAAATTTCTACCATTTCTCCAGGTTGAAAAGAAGTTCTTAGGGCTGAAACAACTCTAGTGTTAACTCACAATTATGCAATATAAGCAAAGTACATTGTGTAAACATGTTTAATCATTCAATTAAACACCAGAAAGAAAAAAAGAAACCTTTAAAGACATGTCAGCAAGGGTCAAACCAATGGAATGCAAACCGCAACAAGCATTTCAAGGCAAAATTCCTCCCAGGATGCTAGATGCAGCATCATCTATGGGAAACCCCCAGATTCTTCATTCCAACCACAGCACTCACCTCTCCAGGATAAGTCCACGTCATTTGCACTCTGGTGTTCCAGGCTGCCGTGACAGTGCAGTTAATTGCCAGGCTGTCTCCTTTCAGCAACTTGACAAGACGCGGGGTGCTTAACTGAACATCAAAGATTGTGTTGGCTGCACATGACAAAGAGAAAGAAAAGTGAATCATGTCATCAGGGCAGAGTGCTTTCTGAAAGATGGGAAGTGGAGAATGCTACTTACTCTCTCGGTGTGTTAGGTACTTTGTGCTATACTTGTGTCCACCAATGGTTGTCTCACAGCTCAGAAGCCCTATGAATTTGTAGGTTGCCTTAGGTATTCTGAAGCCTTTCATGCTGTCCCAGATTATTGTCTTGCCATCAGGAATTAGGGTTTCTCGTGGAATCTGGAAGGGTTAAACACACATCATAAAACCAACTCATCCTCATGCCATTTTCTAATCAAAGCAGCCTAATAAAAAGGAGTGGGTAAAAATCACCCTAAAAAATGCCAATCAAAGTAGAAAGGATGACATTTAATTATGCAGATTTTTCAAGTCACATTTTCATCACAAAATAGAGGAAAATTCTGGGCGAAGAATGTGAATGTTTTATTTGTTTCCAAGTTTTCATTATTTATAACAGGATGTAATTTATGACACAATGGATTGACACTATCGTTAGCCTCAGCACTTGAGCTGCTATTCTGTTGGCTCCCGGTTGGCAGCTAAAGTGCTCGTCTTGGCAAACCTTTGCAATTAAACATCCTGGTTTAACCACTGAAACACAAATACACATTTTTCGATGGAGGTGACAAATGGACTTAATTTGCCATCATTTCGTGGCTTTAACAAATTCCTGCCAGGATTCAATCTGATGCTTCTCAGGTTTGTGCTGTTGAAAGGACTGATTGTTTTTTTTCAAAGAAAAAAAAGTTAAGGACATGAATGGCTGTTCTGAAGCTGACAAGTCACAGAATACACATCTCTAAGTCATTACATACAAAATGAAGTGTAAATTTTAAAGCCATAAAGCTTCCTTGCATACTTTTGTTGAGACCTACTGATCGTACTGAATGAGGAAAGTCATACTGACTAGAAATCTTTAAAGGGTACCTTGAAACATAAAATACATCACATTTCCACAGAAAAAGTAATTGGCACATTTTAAAAATTTGGCACTTCTAAGTCCCTCAGAAGCTGAGGACCCAACAAGTAATTAGCGTAAAGCCATCAGGTGTTTTTAAGCTTATGACCTGAAATCTAATACAGACTAAAATATTGCCACATGGATCAAGTGTTCACTTTGTCAGCAGTACAAATTATATTTTACATTAGGATCTGTTGAGTTTCAAGCCCCATTTTAATAAGGCATCAAGAAAACCCTGAAAAGGCAAAGCATGACAGAGGCATTGAAGCTCAGACAAGACTTTGTTTTCACATCATGTTTTTTTGTTATGCCTTATCAATGGAATAAATGCCACTGTTTGGATAACACAGGGATGAGCAATAAGTACAAAGCCTAGATGTGACTCTGCCTTTATAAAGCCTCCTTTTATGGTAAAAATAACATTTTTGAAGATGGCATATAGCAGAGTTTGAGTGAATTAGTGCCCTAAGCAAAGACCTCTGTGTCAACGAAGCACCTCGCAGCCCATCAACTCTCACTGTGAGCCCAGTCTCACTATGCCCCCTTCATCTCTTTCTTCCCCTTTATTTGAGCAGAGGACTTGTGTGCTGGCCAGCCCCCTCCTTCCTATGGCTAAAGCCAGCATGCGTGGCTGCCAGAGGCTGGGGGAAGCGTGGCTACCCAGCACCTTCCTGCATGGTACAGCACCTCTCTAAAAAACAGCATCCTTAATGCTGCCTGCTCAGCACACGCCAAAAGCTGCCCTTGAGATCACCTCCACTCATCTCATTCCATTTCCCCTGACAGAAACGCATGAGGAATCTAATGAACAATAATTACAGAGCACAAAATGCTGTGGTAGAATTCCTTATCTTTACAACAGCTGATAAGATGCTATAATAAGCATGCAAACCATGGAGGAAGAGTGTGTTACACACACAAGCAAAGCCCATTACATTATAGCCTGCTGGCTACTATTCAGCAATACCTTGGACTGTAAGAGTTCTGTTGCCATTCCTGTTTCAAATAAAACAAATATTCAAGCTTTCGTTTAAATAGTTCATAGCTATACTTTCAAGGCCTTCAACCTGATTCATCCATTTGCTGCTTTGGTGGAAACCAAACTATTTCTGAGTGTATTCCTCTATAGGTTTTCATATATACCATGAAGAAAGATTCAAGTCAGAGCTTCAGAGCCTCCCTAGTCTGGTATTTGCCAGGGAACGCATTCACTTTGCATTAATTAGTTAATTGATGGATTGCTTAATTTGTTTTAGCCTTACTCCAGGAACGGGAAAGTAACCAAAACACCCAGGAAGTGTCTGGGTCTTGGAAATAAAGTGCTCATAAATATGACCCTGTTTTGCAACACCAAATGTTGCTGGTTGTCTGTATACCCACCAGGCTCTCCTGCCCCAGGGGCAAATCTTTGCCTGCACAGTGTACTCATCTGACACCCCTCAATACCAGCTAGAGCTACATCTGTGTAGGTTTTTTGCAGCTTTGAGACTAAAAAGTTGCACACACTCACACATGAAAGCATAAATTGACATTTTTTATTTACTGTATGGAATATTTTAGAAAACTGAACTCTGTGACTAACGAAAGATCACTGTGACACAGCTGGTCTCTGGCTACATTGGAGAAACAAGATACTGCAACAAGTCCCTTTCAGAGGGTGGAAATACCAGGATTTTCTCTCAGGAGAGACAAAGGGCAGTGGCTGGGTGGTCACCCTCACAGCCCTTCATAGCTCTACCCTCCCTCCTTATTTGCTTTGGTTTCTTACCCAGCTCTCCTCCACTTTGTTCTCCTCTGCCAACCCCATTGGTTCAGATGGCCTGTCTCCTACTCTCAGAGGAGCACAGTTGCTTTGTTCTACCCTAAACCAACTTCCGGGCCACCTCCTAGAGACACATCATCATAGTGATCACTGCATGGATGATACAGGACAGAGGATCCCAGAATCGCACAATAATTTATGTTGGAAGGGACCTCTAGAGGTCACCTGGTCCATCCTACACACAGAGCAGGGCCAATGCAGTTCAGGGCCTTGTCAAAAATCTTCGCCATTTGGTCATACAGACAGAATTAGAAAACCTGTGAAGAAACACAGTGCTGGAACAGCGAGATTTCCGCTGAAGAAGCGGAGGATAAATCTAGCTAAAATAATAGCTTACAGATGAGTACCAGCATATAGTCAGAGGCATTCAAAGAATCAACTTGTTGCGACAGCTGCAGTAAACATGGAATTTACTGTCTACATACTTATCTGCATGAACCACATTGCTGTGTCTCCCAGTGCAGTCTTGACCTTTTACCTTCTCTGTACTTTGTTTCAAACGAGATTTCGTTTGGTATAGGCTGTGCCTCCTTCTTTGCCCAGCACCAGCCACTGAACCTTTTTGGTACCCAGTAGCATTAACACAGTACTACCACAAGGTTTTGGGTATATATGTATGGTCAAGGGTACAGAGTCAAGCTGTGGTTCCCCACATCTCCAAAGGCAGATTGTATTGGAAAGAGCCAGCTGAAAGTATAGTAAAAATGTACATTAGAGTTTTGAATGCTTGTCTTTTCTTTCATGTTTCCCTTTCTATCAATTTGGGAAGAATGATGTGGCATTATTAAGAATTCAGACTGTCCAGGTATGTGACTCTCAACATCCTTGGGGTTTTTCCATCTTTTTATTCCTTATGTTGAAGCTTATTTACCGCTATTCCTGTGAATTTAATTATTGAATATATGACATAGAATCCAAAAGGAGAGTAAACAGAGGGATCAAACCATTGTACCAAAAGGTGATGCCTTCTTTGTTTAGCAAGATAAGAGTGAATGAAGAGGCAAGAGAAGTGCATACCTTAGTTGCAATGAGGTTTATCTTATTTTTGGGATCTTGAATGAGGCTGCCAGAATCATATTGATAGGAATTATGGTTTCAGAGCCTCTTCATATCTGTCTATTAAGCATTAGATCAAAACTATCAATTGATTTCATAGGTCTTCATACGATGAAGAGAAAGGGCCACCAGCTGTTGCAGATATAGGTTATAACAGGACCTGAAGTCTGGATTTGAAATAGGAATGAAAAGCTCCATCCCCATTTCCCGATCCTTGTTTTATTAGCTTCTTAATTTCTAAAGCTCCTCCTATGTTGATGTTGGTGCCATGCTATAGAATACAATTTGAACAGATGTTCAGCCTGGAAGTTAGAGCAACACAGTATCTCAAAAGGGATGACTAAGGTAAAGATGCAGTTTTAGTAAAAAAACCATTTGTGGTGCTGAAGATGAAATAATTTGCGACAACAAACCTTCCCCACATTGGTTCACTAAAACTAAGTAGCAGCACAGTACAGGAACAAAACGCTGAAGGCAGTGCTCACGCACCTGTCCCAATGAGTCCTTTCGGAAAAGAGAGATTAGCAAAAAATATTCTGTATTTTGACTTTCTGGCAATATAGAATGCAGAATCTAATGATGTTAATGCTGGGATTTTCTTTCCAGCTTGAGGACTGCATTATGGGGACACTGACTTCTTCCTTTATTGCTAATTGGAAAACACAGAATAGCTTTTGCTAGCTCTCCAGAGGTAGTTTGCCTGCAGCTGTGAAATGCATTTAACACATATCTTAATTGCTATGTGAGCGAAAACTTGCTGGAATCTTCATACAGATGTCACAGATGATAAATAAAGTAAGGTATGATGTAATGCATTGTAGCTTACATACTTCAGGAAATTCTGGGATCAATTAGGGAACACATTTATTTTTCCTGGAATGCAAAACATGTAAGCAACCAATCCTTTCTTTCAAGACTTGGCTCCACCTCCTTTTTCTCATTCCCAGAGTATTACATCTGGTTTTGATAGTGTAAAGATGCATCTTACACCACAACCCCAAGCTAAAGGCAAGTTGATATGAAGAAAAGATAGTAGATATGTCTCAACCTTCTCCAAATAAGGAAAAATATTATTTTTATATTGTTTAATAAGAGAGAAACCTGACAGGAATTTTCTCAGTTACGAATTTAATAAGCTGAGATTTCAGATGCAATAATACAATGCCCAAATAAGTTCCCACTTTACAACATCCACCCTATGGAAAGCCAAACCTCATCTGCTTTTGATTCTATAGCCACAGACTCTTGTGTGTTATCCACCCTGGTGCACTTCTTGAAGGAGAACCACGTGTGTGTAACTTATGGTAAAATCCTAGGTCAGATTATTTTCTTTTCTCTGCATTTTTCTTTCGTGTGATTTAACAGGTGGAAACCGAGAGGCAAAAGCAATATCTGTATTAGCAAAGCAGTGCTGGACAGAATATGTAAACCTCGAGGTCAAGTTTAAATCACAGGATCAAATCTGTGGCTGGTGTAAAACTGTAGTCAAAGAGGAATCAAAGACTTGCATTGATCTAGATAAGCATCTTATAGTGGTATTGTTTGCCAATTGCACATTATTCTATAAAAAGACAAATTTCTTTTCCTTGTAACAAAGATGAATATTTATACCACTATGTACAGAACTCCCTTTATTTAGAAACAAAACATCACTGGCACCTCCACCTAATTTTTAAGCCAAACAGAACTTTAAAAAATAGAAGCACCACTCTCCATCTTGATACCAAGCACTTTACTACAGACATATAGGTCAGTTAGCTGTCCACGTAACTCTCAAGGAACCTAGGAAAGAAATGGTTTCCCCAAAACATGAAAAACATCTGGATTTTCTAAAACCGCCCCCACCACCTCAAACCCTGCACAAGTTTCCCTACAAAGAGAAGCCACCCCCGTCTGATAGATGTGTTCATATGGAAAAGGAAGCATCATAGTCACTGGTAGGAATCAGGTAGGGCAAAGGCTTGCAGAGATCCTTGTACAGCCCCAGCAAGTCTCCAGAGACCACACTTACCAGCTGTTCCAGAGGACAGAAGAGGAAAGGAGAGGAAGGACAGGGAAAGAAGTGGGAGGAAATCTCTTCTCCTAACAAGGAATTCCTTCCTGGACTTAAGAAACCTTTGTCAGTGAAAATTTAATAAAATGGTATGAAAAGTTTAAGTTTCTTCAGAGAACTCCCATCCAGTGTAAGAGATTTGATGAAGCCCTTCTGTGATATATGAGATGAAGCCTCCAGGGTTGAAATATTTCTAAACACACTGACATCCAGAAACGTGTTTAAGAAATACTAAATTGTTGAAGTATTTCAAAAACATTACAATAGTTGTAAACAAACAAACAAAAAAGCAGTATCCACAATAACACTTTCAAGAGCATGTTTGGATTGAGGTACCTTTTTTAAAGTAACAACAATGTTTGGTGCTGTGACTCTGCATGGAATGATCATTTCTCTTCCCACAGTCATGTGTATTATTTTAGGTATATCACTGTGCATCTCTACAAATGGATTGCCTGTATCTGCAAGAGAAAAAAAAAAGGTTAATATCTGAATTCTTAAGACAGTGTACAGAAATTGTAATGGTGCATACAGCCTTGAAAGACCTGACTAACCCTGTCCATAATGAAAGTGAGACAAAGTCCTCAAATTACGCTTCTGTTTACTTCTATCTAAACAAGTTGAATAAAATATTGTTGAATATTTGAAAATATATTTATCACTCAATATCAATAGCAGTACTTTGTATCTCCTTTAAAATCCAGAAGAGATAAAGTACATTTTTCCCATTACAGCATCATCTCTACTGCTGAGAGATGTGTTTCTTATTTCAGGGCATTTCTATTTTATTATCACCAGGAGAAATAATTAGATGGGAAGTGACTGAAATTCACTTATCAGGAAACCCCTAAACAGACACTTTCCTGCTCTCTGCAAGTAAACTGATGGAAAAAATCTGACTTTGACTTCACCAGGAGAAAGATCCTACTGTGATTATCCAGCCATATTTTCAAGCCTGAGAATACGGGCTAGTGAGAGTTAATTATTCTTCTCCTTCCCACTATCACAATACCTACATGTCTCTTTTGTAAGCGACAAGGTAAATGAAAATGCCAGGAAAACATTCATTCCCTTCCACTCAATAACTAAAACTTGGCAGAGTAATTTACTGTCCCTTGAACAATCCCTTTAACAAAGGGCATTGTCATAAATAGCTTGCACTGGGAACAGGGAACATTGCTGCTGCTATTGTTTGGGCCACTTAACAAAGAGGGCTCAAGCCACAGGCTCTGGCTCCAAATCTTCTTTGCAGGTGTTCAGATCTTGAGGTTCGGTTTGACTCTCAGTGCAAATACACTACTTCAAAATTCACGTAAGATTTGGTTTTTAACTCTTAAAAAAGTGGAACATTCAAATCTTAATTCCATGCTTGTCTACAGCTCCAACGTTTTTTCAGGCAAATCCCCATTATTTTCACCCAGTCAAAAATCTTACAAATAACAACAGAAATCTTTCTTGGAAAATAAATGAGTAAAGCTAGCAAAAACTGACCCTTTATAAAACCTTAAATTGCAATACTTTACTAAAGTGTTTTGGTCCCAGATGTCTGCATGTTGACCTACGTTCACTCAAGTAGTTCTTCAAATGCATTGCTTTTACTTCTCTTTCAAACATATGATCTACACTTCCCAGTGTCATAAAACTGTTCTGCCCTTAAGATCTTCTTTTCTTATTATATGCAATAATATTTTTGTTTGAGACATCAAATAGGAAGAGAAGCAAATTCTACTCGAATTTATACCAGGGAGAATCCTAAGGTATGATATCTCAAATGTACCCCAGGATACAGAAAAAGTTTTCCTGAAGAGGTTTAATGAAACAATTACACAAACTTTCTGAAATTAAAGACTGCCACAATGCTTTATTTAATACTAGGTGTTAAATGTCCTCTGAGGTTGCAAAAGGAACTTATGAGTAATAGAGGATGCATATGTAATAAAAAATACCCTAAGGACTTGTTAGGCTGACGTTTCCTCTGCAATATGACTCAAGGAAAGACCAAGAATGAACCTGTTTGTAGGATGGTGAAAAGAACCTTTTTTGTTTTTCAGGGCCTGCAGCCACAGAAGAGGTCACCTGCCCCTTAACATCACCAGACAAATGGATTTACTACTCCCCAAAGACTCGTTTGTCTTTGTCACAAAATTAAGAGCTCCTGCCCAAAACCAGCAAGCTTTGCAAAGTAGTTTCCTGTATCATAATCTCCAGATCATTGCAAGTGTGAGGAAGAGCTGTTCTGGGGACTACCGGTGCTGTCTGCAGACACAGTGTCACCACTGACTGATGCCAATATCGAGGCAGTGGGGGATGTGCAGCTCAGACCTCACAGGATTCCTGCCCATCCGAAGGCAGGGACAGGAAATTAGTACGAAACACCATGGTTGGATTTTTTTTCCTTCTTCTTCAATGGAAATGCACGTTCACGCCTGAAGAAGTCAGTGAAGTGCTCTATAAGAGTCAGCTGAACACTCTGCCTGCTCTCAGTAGGCTTTCGAGCTCAGTGACAGCCTTTCTTGGTACACTCCCTGCAGTGGTACACCAAGGCGTCTCCATGCCCCCGCTATTCGCGTGCGGAGCTCCTATTGACATCACTGGGGACTTCCGCCATGGGCTGGAGGGCAATCGATGGCCCCAAGTGCTCCAAATGTCTTCCTGCTTTTGATTAGAAGAAATACGCATCATGTTTCCTAGCACAGTTTTGTTTTCATAATGAGTGCGGAGGCTTTTCCTGATTCCCTTTGATTTTATTCTCCTTCTGTCTTAATGGTCATAAGGGGATACTCTCGGTGTCTCAAGACCAGAATCTGGTCCAGCCTCTACCAGCCTGGATCAGGCAAAGCCAAACCTGCAGCAGCACCAGCACAGGTTATGCCATGGTGGCAGTCTATGCCAATGATGTGGAATCCTTCTGTCCCCCAAAGAATAGCACTCCTTGCTTCTTTTTTCCTCTTTCCTTCCCATCATAGCCCTAGCTTTTGCCAGTGGCTCATGCTACATTCCCTACCAGTTCCTTCCTGATGGGAGATAAATGCCATCCTTCCCTGAACAGCTGGCTAGCAGCATACCTGGGATGACCTAACCTTCCACCAGTGGTCATCTGGGCCAGCTTCATTCACTCTTGTGTTCAGAAATCTCTAGACATAAAAGGAACATCACGGATTGACCTATCTTGAAGACCACATGCAAGTTACACATTCAACTCCATCAGGATTTGGAACGGAATATTTAAGAGGGTTTACCTTGGGTTTTGAATTTTTATTTTTGGTTGGTTTTTTTTGTTTTGTTTTGTTTTGTTTCATTTTTAGTTGTTGGGTTTGGTTTGTTGGGTTTGATTTTTTTTTGCTTCAGAGCTGCCAGCAAGGGTAGCAAAATGAAAGATGGACAGCCAGAATATTTGCATATGCTGAAGGTTACTTTACAAGTCAGTTTAGTGTATTTTTAAATTGTGCTTGGAATTAATGACTATATGCTTGCTTGACTGTGTTCCTTACAGTATCTCTCAGTTACAATCAACATGAAACCACAAAAAGCACTCATGAAATCACAAAATCCATGAAGGTCACTTACTATATTGTTAAAGAACATAAATAGCAGCCTTTTATTAAGCTGGATGGCAGCCAGATACAAACTTGATAAGAGACTTAATACAAGGAATATTATGTCTGGTATCAGTAACCTGTCTAGGCTATTTATGGGGTTTGCACAAACAACTAAATTAGCCAACACCGAAATGCCAAATTCAGAAAAGATGGAGAGTTTCTGCATTTCCACAAGCTTCAGCTACTCTTCTTGCATTTGTTTTGTTTTAATGATCTGATCTATGTAAGTCAGAGTATTTACACACATATTTGCAAGAAGAAAAGTCTCTGCAGGACCATCTGAGCTCCTTGAAATCTCTGACAGTTTTTCCTCAGAAGTTCTCCTAAAAACACCTACTTACACTTGGCTCATCATTAAGATTTTTTTCAGGCTAAGAGAGTCAAAACAGTTTCCTCACATTCAGATACCCTTTTCCCTCATGCACCTGAAGAGGACCAAAGCCTTTACTGAAGCACAGACATGCACACTTCATTGAAGTTAATGCGTCAATTGCCAAATTCCCCTTTCCGTTGTAGGGATTCTCCCTAACTAACTTTATGTATCCCAGCTAAATTAGTAGGGCTGTTCAGCAGTAATTCAAGGAGAACCTTGCAAAACAAGAGTGGCTGTCATCTCACACATCTAAAACATAGACATTTCTCACTGAGCTATGTGGCCAAACTGTCAGTGTTGTCACTGGGGAGAAAGGGGGAATTCTGCCATGGGACTCAACTGACCTTTTTAGACATCTGTTACACAATGAGGTGAATCATGTCCTAGGAAAGGCATCTATTCAACCTGCTCACATGTAGATGTCTGTTCCCTAAGAGAAAAAATCCCATTTTGTACATGTGGAAGCACAACACCTATCCGCAAGAATGTAAAAACCCTTCTTGCCTCTTCTTAGCCTGTAAAATAGTACTCTTCAAATGAAAATTATTTCTAAACCTTAAAGGAAGACTTGAGATATTAATTAATAATCACAGAAATCCAGGAAAAAGGGGAAAAAAAGAAAAAGGAGGGGAATATTTTATATCTTGAGCACATTCAGACACAAAGTATTGGTAGCATAACTGTACAGTGATTTTTAGTAGGGTTTGTTTGTTTTCCTTTGGGGCTAGTTAGACTATGTTATCATTGACGTAGGTCCATAATGCACGTAAAACATGGTTAAAACTCTTAAGGAAAAACATCTTACCCACATTAGACAGGAAATCCAGACTAGAGCAATTACTATGTTCAGAAAGCAATCTCTAGAAAGGCTAATGGACATTAGGAACACATTTTCAGATGTATCCCTCCCTTGTGAAGGTTCATCTTGGAAACGCAGTTCTGTTTCAGTAGGAGCTATAAGCCTTGGTGAGGAAGAAGGACCTCAGGAGGGCTTAGTGCGTGGCCTTTAATGCTGCCAAGGCATCCGCACATGCTCTGCTCAACACAGCGTACTATACATATACACAGTGTACCATAATGCGAAGTCCAGGTACACACAATGACAAAAGCATGGCAATAATAGGTGATTGACGTCAGCAAGTCCTAGAGGGCTCTGTTTTGTAACAGGAACCTCATTAGAAACTAAAAATGTGTCCACATACTTGCTACAGCTGTAGCATAGTTTAATTTCAACTAGTTTCCTTTTCATAACAGAAGTGCTATCATATTATTGACTCTGAGAGCATAAGCCAAAACCACACTGCTCATATGTTAGAACTGTGCCAAAAGCAAAGACAGAAAAAAGGCACAGGGGAGGAAGAGTTTCCCAGGCCTCAGCAGGTTCTTCTGGCAGTATATTATTTCTGAATACAAAGAAAAAGAAGAGGGGAAAAAAAAAAAAAAAGGAAGGAAGATCTCCCTTTCTGTTATCTTTCAGGGTGTTTTGTCTTACAGGATTTTTCACCTGTTCAATTATTTTGACTTTGATGCTTCTGATCTTAAGAGACCTTTTTGGCAAACTTTTTCATGCCTTCCCTGTTCTGCAATATAACATATTTAGGATTAGAGGAGTCAATCCATTCAAGATAAATGTTAAATCCATGTCAGTTCTAGGGCTGGATCCAGCTATCTGTCAACAAGTGGATGCCCCAAGGAGATGCCATACACTCAGCACTTGCAGAATACAACTCTAGGGTTCAAAATGCACTCAAAACCCTAGGTGTTTTGGCACTTCAGAGGCTTACATTTTGAACTATTCACCAATGCCAAAGCCCTTCATTCTGGACTGTCCAACCTGAGACACACCTCAAGCCAAATATCCCAAACTAGTGGACATGTATGACATTCCAGGCATTGGTGAGTACAGGTACTCTCAAGACTTGTACCTTTAGTCACTCAGCTCTGATTTGTCTCACCTGACTTAAATAATCTCAACAGACATCTATTCTAGGCTTGTTCTCCAGATTCCTTGCAAAGTCAGTAATGAGAAATACCTACCAGAAGGTCCTTTTTTCTCTCTTTTATGTACACAAAGAGACTAGAAAACTGACTTAGCCTAGAGGTCTGATTTTAAAACAGAATATTTTGAATGGCACTTGATTGAAATACTAGTACACGTCTGACTTTGCAAGGAAAAAATCATGCAGAAGACATGCACAGCAGGAGTGCGAAGGGAGACGAGGAGAGGGAGAACTTTGGCTAAGAAACAGGCTAATACCCTAAAGCCAAGTACAACTTCACTTAGAGAAAAATGCTCTGTTGCAGTAGAATTAAGACATTACTTCTCTATATTATTAGCTGAAAGCTATCTTCATCTCAGGAAGTAGCAACACTTCAACTTGAATCAAAATTTGTTTTGATTCTTGTAAAACACTAACCTTGATATATCAATGTAATTGAACTTACATGATTTTCCTCCGTCGTACTATGGGAAAAATTGTTCAAAGCCAAGAGATGATGAAAGCAGAGGATGAAGATTCATTTCTGAAGAAAGTGAATGAGCTCTAGCAACTGGAAGAGTGTCTTGGAGATACCAGAACAAAGGCAGGCAGAAAGAAAAGCCTTTAGCGCTGTCCATAGGGAAATCTACATAGGTTTCAAAACAGCCTGCTGATAATTTGGTGTTTCTTAAATTTATTCCATAATTATCTCTTTTCAAGCAGAAAATTCTGCATGCCTCACTCCAATGTACGCAGTGAGTGTTCATTACAAAGTATTTCATCTTACTACTAGGCTGCAGTTCAATTACAAAACAGATCAGAGCAGCTTTTCATCCAAGGCAGTGGAGAAATTGGCAAAGAGGCTTTGCTTCTTTTCAGATTTTTTCCCATGGCTCATGGTGGAAGTCAGACCATCAGTTTTCTTAGAGCGAAGTCCAAGGCTCTTAAAAGAATTCATTTCCCTCTCGATGTCTCAATTCCTGAGCTGTGTGTGGTCAAGAGTTGCTGCGGCACACACTGCGCACTCACTCCCCTGTGCAACTCAGTAGTGACCTCTCCAGCTGAAAGAAGGGTGGTGTCAGGACTAGCTGCTGAAAGAAATGTCACCGGCCTGCCTGTTCTTGATCACCCAAATACAGGACTTCAGAAATACTTCAAGTCATCCTGGAACTTGTGGAACTTGCAGTATTCTGCTCAGTATCTTTCGTCTTGTTTTTGTCTATAGAAGATCATCTTCTGCCATAGCATACATTCATTAAGAACCAAAGGACTTACTGGGTTTTGGTCTGGTGGGGGTTTTTTGGGTGTTTTTCAGTTTGTTTTTTTTTGGTTGTTTGGTTTGGGGGTTGGTGGGTTTTGGGGGTTTTTTTTTTGGTTGGTTTTTTTTTTAATCCAGTTCATATTCAGTATCACTCTAATTACGGAAATGAATAACATTTTTAAAACAATAAGTGATGACTTCCTGTACAAACAATATCAACTTTCCTGATTCAGATTCTGCATTTGTAAATAGCAACTATTTGTTCTCATCTACAGCATGCTAAGACATGGGAAACAGGCACCTCTGTGATCCACATGGAGCTAATATGGGAAATGGACTGACACAACGTCCTGCCACAGGAAACAATACAAAACTAGGAGGGACCCAAATTTTGCAAATGTTTATTATTTCCTAAGCACCCACAAATTCATTTAAAATAAAACTAAACTCAAGAAAGATAGTCTTCACAGAGGATTTTGTTATCCCCATCTCACCCCGATAACTGAATTTCACGCATGTTCACAGAAACGATGACTTGCATTAAGAGAGTCCTTAAGTATATTCTTCCCAAATGCTGATCAGAAAGGGTGAGTTTTGGTACTCGGTGTCTTGTGTCTTTTCAACCTACTCAACAGTTCTTCCTGAAACTGTAAATTTTTGGAGGACTAAATTACCTTTCCCCACTTTAGGGCAGAGTGACACTTTCATCAGGTGTTAAATGAGCAGTTGACCTTGCAGCTTCCCTCATCATCAGTAGTTTGCCTTAACCCTCACATGTACTTACTAGGACACAATCAACACTTAAGTGTTAAGAAATTGTTTTTCAAACAAAAGGATTGTCAAATTCAGTAAATTAAGATGTCAAAGAGGTCTAAGCTCGGTACAGCTTTGTCCCTTTTACTATTTTTTGGCAAGTAAGGAGAAACATATTCTAATCCTATCTTCAAAAGCGGTGTCAACATTTAATGACTGAATGTCCTTGAAAGATCAACAAAACAGAGACACTCAGGCAGTCTTCCTTACATGATTATTGTGAGAGGGAGGGGGGAACGGGGATGGACTGTCCAAAAACTATTTATCCAATGGTATGTTTCTCTTCCATCACCATGTGTATTAAGCTGATAACTTTGCTTCACATACATCTAGTTGAAGATCTCTTTCAGATGCAAGCTACATACAACTCAGGAAGCAGTGAAGAGTTAGGAAGAGTGGTTGTGTCTTCCATCTGTAACAATTCAGGATCCAGAAAAATTAACACTTCAAACAGGAAAGAGACCAAGAGAATATAAAGGAATTTCTTATATCATAAAGTGGATTTAGCAAAGAGGTGCTCAGAGTGACAACCATCCTTCCTCTTCTCATGTGCTGAATGGAGAGGTCTGTGAGTAGATCTCAGACTGAGATAACATCCAAAGTGGGAGGTTCAAAAAGGTCCCATGATGGGAAACTTGCAAAGGTCATTCAAGAAAATCATAAGTTTTCATAGGCAGCAGGAAATGTTGGTCACTAAATGAAAAACCTACTTTGGTTGTGCTTCCATGGATGCATCTATAGTTGGATATCCGGTGAATTATATGAAAATAGTTGGGTGTGAAAAACACTCTGTGGTATATTTCAGATGAAGGAAAGCAGGATGAACAGCATGAATTATTCAATAATTCTCAGTAAAGCAACACCCAATAATGGGGGCAGCTATCTTGTTTACTATCACTGTAGTGAGAGGTCCACTTCATTCTGCTTTTTCACAGCACCAATCCCACTCTTCGTGTCACAAAATGAAAACAAAGGGTAATTCACTCTGATGTGAACTCGTTAGAAGCAGCAGACATGCAATTTGGAAAACTTCCAGTTGGACATTCCTTGTAATGTGGGCTTTCAAAACATGTGAATCCTGATACCTTACAGTAATCTATTCATTTTATTATGTAAAAATAAAGAAAACATGAAATAGGAATACTTAAGGGATTTAATTTAATTTTATAATTTTTTTCTTTTATTGTTGTGTCTACTGAATTCAGCTGCTCTGAAAAGTGTCTGATTAACATCCTGGAAGAAAACAGGATCAGAAAGCAATTTCTATAATAGCCTAACTGACCTAATTCCAGTATTTCCCATACATTAGACAATACTTGTTTGCTTAACACAATTCACTGTTTAGTTTGATTTCATTTATTCTAGATTTTTACAATCTGTGAAATGTGGACTGCAAAGTAGTACATTTTTGAATGGGACTTAACATGCAAATAGCAATTTTCTACAGCATGACATAATACAGCTGCCTAGAAACCTATAATCTTACACAGACAGGTTAAAGTGGACATTGCACCAGATATATTGCTTTCATCAACCATCACCCAGTTCTGTAAGATATGATTTCTTTCATACCCATTTCACAGATTCACTTCTAATCTACTTCCAGGAGGGAGTTCTATTTACCCTAGTAGACTGGTTGGATTGGGTCTTTTTCTTTCTTCATTTTTGTCCTAACAGATAAAACCCTAGCATTTGCATTTGCAAGTTCTGAGAAAGCAGATTTTGTACATTAATTGGTAAATTATCATGACATTTTGCAAGGCTGAGAATTTCATTCAAAACCCTGTATTTAACCACAGCTGAACTGCCTTATTCATCCATTTTGCTGTATTGAAGTGAAAGCATCAAGAACTGTTAAAAAGCATAATCTTACCGTTAATAAATACATAGACTGTAGATTCCTTCTTCTTTTTCACTGGACTTGTTGGGTATTTGCAGCTATAGTTTCCAGTGTCACTTGCTTGAGTTCTGCTCAAGGTCAGACTGCTGCAGGACTGTTTCCCATTCCTTCCACAGGCATATTTAATTACTTTCAGCCTTTTGCTATCCTTACTTAGAGTTTCAGGCAAAGACCATGAATGAACCATTTCCCCCCTGCAAATACAGATAAGGAAGCAGAAACAATTATGTTGGGCTGCAATTATATAGCTCCAGTTCCCAAGCTTTCTTTTTTATTATATCAGGCTATTTCTGGCATTCTCTTTTATCTTGTTTTCCAAAAACAACAACAGAAACAACAAAGAACTATTAAACAATTGCCATTGAAGTTCATTCCCCACCTTTCCCCACAACATAAGGTTTCATTTTTTTTTCTAATTTCAGTTACAGAAAAGGAAAGTGTCAGGTGTGTGAACTCCCAGCCAAATTATCAGAATCCAACTCAGCTGGTTACCTGCAGGTGAGATTTAAAGTCTGGCCTGCTTGAACAACATGCTGTGTGCCACTTATGCTCAGCTCAGGAACTTTTAATTTTGATCCTGAACTAGATCCTAGAAAAACAAGGGAAAAAAAAAAAACAAACATGTTAACAATGATAAATCATACTGTTCCCAGTCCACTTGCATTTATGATGTTACACTGGAAGGGGAAAGCAAAGAAAAGGGGATATCCCCCTTACCACGCATACTCCTTTGTTCTGAGCACAATCCTGCTGTCCTGGCTCAGGACTCGCATAATCTTCCATGAGAATTACTCAGGAAAGAAAGTAGAAATGAAAGCTGTGCAAGTTTCAGTCAGTGACTTGCTCTCAGATTGCTTGCTGAGCATACCATGAAGAAAAGTTCAGGACCTTGCGGCTACACGTCTAACCAAGGAAGCATGCCCTCAAGCACTGCTGGCTGCATTTCCTTAGGAAACACTACCATGGCAGCCCCTTCCATGGGAAGGGCAAAAGTCAGCCACTTCCATGGCAAGAGCCATGTATTGACCTCTAAGATACCAAACTCTAACTCAAACAACTGGCTGCAAAGCTGGAGCCGCTCTGGAAGGAGTGAGAGGGGATTAAGGATCTTCCCTTCCTGACTGAAGGTCACAACACTTTTACCTATGGACCCTCACTAGCTGCAGGCTTCCTACCAGTGAAGTGGTGTCAAAAGGTAACTGGACAGCTCTACAATAAATTATCAGAACAAGTTCAAGGCACCCTCCGGACCAGATTTGCTGCTTATTGAGAAAGCAAGCATGCCAACATGGCCCCAGCCATGGCCAGGCCGTTCTGGTATGGGTAGAACCCTGGGCATCAGTGTAACATGAGATGGTTTAGGACACTTGAAAACATCCAGGCAGGCTTCTCACAGGCCATGTAAAGGCAATTTTTAGGAAATCCATGAAAAATCCCCATGGTCAGAAGACCAGAGGAACACCAGACCTTCCATCTCATCAAGCCAGGCTATGGCCACGAAAGCTTTCATGGCAAGCAGACAGAAATGCATGCCTTAGAGAAGAAACAGTCCTTGATCCATCCCATTGCCCTTGCACTGACAGCAAAGTGTTCCAGAAGCTAGGAACATAACAAGAAAATATTTTGAAACAGTTAAAGTTGAAAACATGTTTAAGTCTAAATCTGGACCCGAGTGCAATTTATGAAGATTTCAGTGTTGTGAGAGAAGAGCAGAGAGTACCCCAGACCGCTTTACTCCAAAGAGAAAGTTTTTCTTTGTCAACATCAAGAGAAGCAGCAAAATATAAACAAGGGTAATGTGGATTTTCCACTAGAACACAGTCAAGTACAGTTTCAGTTTAGTTATTTGAAGCCATTCCAAGAGGTCTCTGCCACAGGCAAACATGAACAACTCTATGCACCAAACATAGCAGAAATACCTGAATCTTATTTGGCTGCTATGGATCACCCACTGGAAAGGCTTCCTTCTTTCACTGACTATAGAAGGAACTTTTGGACGTCAACTCCAGCTGAGAATGGTGGCTAAATTTTGGCTGTATAAACCTCCCCAAATCAACGGCTGCTCCAAATTCAGCAGTTTTCACCCGCCAGCACATGAGGCCTCTGATTAGATGATGAATGGCAAAACTTGGTTCTGAGATGTGGACTTGAACTCCTTTGGTTTGAGCAAGGCCTCCACTTTTGGAGAGAGATGTTGAAAGTACAAGGATTTTGTACAAAAGGTAAAGCAGCACTGCTCTCATCTGCTGGTTTTGGGGGTCTTTTCTGAGGAGCCAGCTATGCTCCATTTGTCAGTAAGTATTTCCTACTAATTCCTTATAACTTCAGTGGAGACAAAAGACCTAAATCACCTGGACTACCTAGCACAATCCATGAAAAGAGCAAATAGCAGGTTAGATCTCTAAAACTGTTTGATAGAGGTTTCAGAGACCTGTTTCTCTTCCTTAGCAATACAGGAAATGTACAGTGTAGGGGTTAACTAACTTTTAACATATCTTTGGCATCTAAGTTATATTGATCTGCATTTTTTCTGTTTTAGCCCTGTATATATCTATTTAAGCTGTGGCTCCAATAGTTTTTCTGTATATACTAACATCCACCCCTATTCAAAAGAAGATTTAAAGCGTACACTTAGACATAGACATAAACTAAATTATAGCTCACTTAAACAGGCTTCAAGCAAGGGCATAACAAGTTTTCAGAGTAAAGAGGTCCTCTGAACTGCACCACAACTATTACCAGAAGTTTGAGTGGTCATACTGTACAAATACACAGACTTCCTCTTTGATTTGTCTAGAAAATCATGCTTCTAACTAGAAATATTAAGAGGGGGGGGGAAAAAAGATGAAGCAAATCTTTGAATAAGCAATTTATTATGTGATACCTTGCAAACACACATTTTTCTCACCTACCATTTAAGGACCTCAGCTCTGAAATGCTGGGTCTGCCAAATAGCGCACTATGCTTTTATGGGATAGTCTCTTATAGATGCTCATGATTTATGAGTCTACTCATTTGCAGTTCTGAAATAATGTTCCTGAAAGTAACACTGAAAATTTGAGATAAGATGTTACAACAGTTCAGGCAGCTTCTGTGAAGAGCAACCCAGGCTCTTTGGTGGAGAGGGTTTGCCAATGTCCTCCAGCTAAACAATCTGAGTTTCATGAAACCACCATATTCCTGGATTTCATTCATATTCCTCTTGTCATTCCAGAATTGGAGGCTCAGATGCTCTCCCAAGAAGGCAGCATTTATGTCCAGCTTTATGAATCTTGTTCCTTACTTCAGTGGGGAACCTGGCCTTAAGCTTTATACAGATCATCTTGTCCAACCCCCCTGCTTGAGCAGGCACACCCAGAGCAGGGGGCACAGGACTGTGTCCAGGCAGGTTTTGAATGTCTCTGGGGAAGGAAACTCCACAGCCTCCCTGGGCAGCCTGTGCCACTGCTCTGTCACCCTCACAGGAAAGGAGTTTTTTCTCATGTTCAGGTGGAACTTCCTGTGTTCCAACTTGTGCCCATTGCCCCTTGTCATGTCACTGGGCACCACTGAAAACAGTCCAGCCCCATCCTCTTGACACCCACCCTTTAGATATTTATAGGTATTGACGAGGTCCCCCCTCAGTCTTCTCTTCTCCAGGCTGAACAAATCCAAGTATCTCAGCCTTTCAGCCTTTCAGTCCCCTGATCATCTTGGTAGCTCTCCACTGGACTTGCTCAAGCAGTTCCCTGTCCTTCCTGAACTGAGGGGCCCTGAACTGCTCCTTATTTCAGCATCTAGAAAAGCTGAAAGCACGCAATGGTGTTTACAAACAGTTCAACAAGTATGAAAAAACATCAGTAATGGTCTGCCAGAGGAAACCATCAGGATCAAAGCCCAGCTGCTAGAGTTGCAACACTCAACCCAGTTGCTAGAGAGCAACATGTCTGTTGCTTCCAGTGTAAAACTGATGCAAAGGTAGAATCCATGTGAGTGACAGGCACTGAGAGCAAGGCAGAAAAACAAGTCTGCAGTGCCTGGTCATGACTGCGGTGCTGAGTGCTCGGCTTTGCTCCGCACCAGCACCGGCACCAGCACCCTGCCTAGGAGCAAAGCCAGCCACGCAGCACCATGCCCATGCTTGACACATGCCGGGATCAGGAGACCAGCACTGGGAATGTGGGCTGCTGTTGTTTACAAAGTCTGCCAAATGTGAAGGAGAGGAAAACATTATAAATGTTACAAACTTTTGTCTCGGTAACTCTATGGGGATATAAGCAAAGGCATCCACATTAAAATCTCAAGATCTATCTTAAATCAACCATACAAAATAAGACAGCCTGGAAGCCTGTATGTCAGAAGAACTGCCTCAAAGCTACTAAAATCAATTGAAAAAAAAAAAAAAAAAACAACCCACAAACAAACAAACCCTAATCTTTTCACCCCATCCTGCAGGCAGAAAAGAAACCCAGATATACTGGAAACATATTCAAGCTTTTGCCCTTTTACACATATTACGTATATCTAAAAGATACTGCAGTACTTGTAAATATTGTGAGTGGGATCTTAAGGAGTGCTTAGTGTTTGTCTGACTTTGCTCTCATTTATATAAGCCAGCATTTCATCATTGATTTCAAGTATATTTTAGAACCTTAACTCCAGTATTTGATCATATTCATACTCATGACCTAACATCAATATATTTGGCATGGTATATCAGATTTGTTATATATTCATTCGTTTAGTTTTTCACTCACAAAAAGCTGAAGTAAAAGATCCTATTTCTAAGCCAATATTGTTGTTTTGCAAGTATGCAAGACATTGCTTTTACCAACAAGATGCTAAGTCTTGAAGAAAAATAGCTGTATTTGACATCCTATCTATTCATGGGTCATTAGCTTCCTTACGTTTTTAAATGCTTCAAAACTGATGCAGAGTACAAATGCAGTAGAGTTTGACATGTTTACCAGAAAAGAAAAAGGAAGGAGAATAGCAGGGAAATTCCTACTGTCAATATTTAGAAGTAGATTATGCCTTCTATGTACCTTCTCTGTGCATTTCACTTGACACTGTCTTTTCTGAAGGGTCATGGCTCAACAGGACACACTCACTTATCATTGCGCCTGTCACTAAGCGACCATCAGCAGCCTACCCTCACACTGACCTACATTGGGGGTGCAACTTCTTTTCATGTGACAACAAGAGAACTAATTAATCCTGATAACTGAGGAATCTCCTCCCATAGGGAAAGGGGTGATTTTTTGTGTGTGTGTATTCTATTTGTTTCGGAAGGCTTATTAGGTACATGTGAAAGTGAGTCAACAGGATTGCTTAATTAATGAGCAAACATTAGTTTAGGTTGCAAAAGTTAGCCATTCTGTCTAAAATAAGGGAAGGAGAAATATTTTTTTTAAGAAAGCAGAGGGTATATTCTGTAATTTGTAAAGGAAGAGAAGAATAAACTTTCCTCAACTATTTTCTGCCTTGCAAAAATGGTGATGCTCTTCTGAATGAAGTAAACAAAAATTTCATAGAATCATAGAATATCTCAAGTTGGAAGGGATCCATAAGGATCACCGAGTCCAACTCCCTGCTCCTCACAGGACTAGACACTGATTACAAGTAATTAAAATGAAAAGAAAAGATAAAATAAACGAACACGTATATATTTTTCTAATATGATGTGTGAGTTCAGTTCTACAGACATCTGAGTAACCATGCACATATGATCAACCTTCCACTGATTTTAGCTAAACCTCCATTTCTCTGAAAAGGATAGATCTGCTGAACTTACAATTGGGACCATGTTCTGGATTATTATCCCCATTCTGATTTTTCCAGCTTTTACTTTTAAGTTTCCACTTATACACTGTGAATTTCTGCTATCTTTGACTAAAGAAAGTAAATGCAAAAGCTAGCTTTATGGTTTAGTTGAAAAAAAAACATATGATATTAGAAGTTATTAGACATTTCCTTAAAGTAACAGGTTTGGTGGCCTTTTACTTTTAACATCTTCATAATTTGAGGCTGAGTGACTGCCTTCCAACTACTCCAGTTATCCTGAACATGTTGACTCATCTTTTTTCACCTGCACAATGAAAGGTTTAGAAGAGCTATCAGTCTTTGTAACTTCACGGTATACAAAGAATCTGACCTTCTGGGTTTAAAGTGCCATCTGTGGGCAATAATGTTATTCATCATGAAGTAATTGTTTCAGTCATTGTTGGATTTGCACGTGTTTTAAGGCTTGTTAAATATAACTGACTCTTTGTGGTTTTTACCATCAAATATCATTTCCTCCTGATTCAAACACATTCAGCAAAAATGGTTTTTGAGGAGGACGCTCCTGAACTGGAAAAAAAGTGCACATGATTTCTTAATAGGGTCTTCACCTCTCTGTGCTCCTTGAAACACAGGTCATTCAGTTCAAATGCAGCCCAGGACTTTACTCTTGCTTATGAGCACTTCCTTATGAGTCATCCCATTGAAGGGACCGGGAATACCCGCGTGTGTGCAACTAATAAGCAATTGCAGAACGTGGCTGAAATGCTTAGGACCATGGTACCCAGTGGGTTGACCTTCAGTGCATCTCCAGTGAAAATGAGCTCACTCTGATCTGCAGCACCTTAAACCAGAGCATGGCCACCAGCTAAGGGGCATACAGCTTTATTCCATTCTGTAATTAAATTTGAGTTATCGGTAGTTTTCTTTATTTCAGAGCTCTTCTTGGCAAGCTATTGTATTACCAACTCTTCTAAAGGTACTTCAGGCCATTCATGGGTAAATATAACTTTTTTTAATGTTGTCAAACAGTTGTACCTATCCATAATAATTACAATTTCATCATTACACCAAATCACTCTATTAAAAAAAAAAAAAAGGGAGAGAGAAAAAGGAACTTGTGGTCAATTCTGAAGATCCATTTAAAGTTTTGATTTACATGTGACCATAAGGAGAAACACTGACCAGCAGTTCCTCCTAGTTTAATCAACACTGAGATTCTCATCAGCATCAATACTTGCATTTATAAGACAAAAAAACTTCTAGGCAGAATTGTCTCAAAATTTGAGTGGTGATTGGAAAAATTTTTTTTTCCTGCCTGAAGGGCAAAAGCCTGGCCTGGCCCTGCCACAGGGCTAGAGGGAGAAGGGATCACTCTGGATAATGAAGCTTTCTGCTTGTGTGACTGCTGGTGGCTGGGAAGAACTGATACTGGAAGAAGCTACTTATCCCCCTCCATGGCAGCAATAGGCCCTGTTTCATCTCTGTAGCCTGGGTTTCTAGTGCTCAGGCACAGGCAAAGCAGGCAGCGCAGTCTGGTTCCTGCACCCAGAGGTAAAAGCACCATCTCCATTGCCTGGACTTAGAAACAGCCTCCAGGAAAGACCTACAATGCCAAACCATGAGCAACCCTGAGGTTCAGAGCAGTATCTCCAGGTCTTTCAGATGCCATCTAGGTCCCCATCCTAAAGGAAACATCAGAGTCCTTCATATACCTAATTTCATACCACTTCTCTGCAGAAAATCCAAACATCCCACCTAAGGCCTGCAGAAGCAAAACTAAGACAGCGTACCTGTGAGGTAGCAAGGAGGTATGCCTATGCCCCAAGCTGACACTGACAGTTGTCCAGCAAGCTCATGATCTGAAACAGCAAAACATAACTCCTATTTCCATCAAAGCAGAACTTTGCAAGGCAACTAAGGGCTATGGGGACTTGCAAGGGTTAACAGACCTGTTAACCAAGGGTTCTTGGACTCTAAGGTAGCTTTGTCCCTGTTTTCTGTTTGCTCTTGTGCAAAGAGAAGCACCCTGTGTGCTGGTACACGGCCGGCAGACAGAAACACAGTCAGGGCAGAAGACACGGTTCAAGCTGTCTCACTCCTGAACAGATCTATCACACATACAGGCCTCTGTTGTGGCTGAAATGTGTTCTCATTTGCTTTCAAGATCAAGAAAATTGTTGGAAGCTATTTACTTACAAAGTACACATTGATGTATAAAAATAATCAGTTTATTGATTTGTCCCTTCCAGGTCCAGAAGGGACATTCTGAATACCCAATCTGATGTTTTGCAACACATGCCCAGTTATTTCTGGATCAAATGCTTAAATCTGATTAATCTCAGCTATAATTTAAGAATTTAAAGTACCATTAGGACATAACAATCAGCCAAGAAAATGGATAGGTTAATGGATGAGAGCACTGCGTTGCTGTATGATACAGCATCCTAATAGAGTCTGAAGAGCATAGGGTTTATTACAGCAGATTAGAAGTCCTGGGCAGACTAAAATGCCTTGACCCTGACTTCATGCCCTGGAATTAAAAATAAGCCAGCAGGGCAAATGGATATGCTACTGCCCAAGAGAGGTCTTCACAGGCACAGAAAGATGTGTATGTCTATTATCTGAGCAAGTGTCCCCTTCCCCTCTCAGTTCTGGACCTCAGAACAAGTGAAAAGAGTTTATTTACTGTCTCTATGCTTTTGCTGTCCCTAAATGTGTATACACACTGATAAAAGATCAGATGCTATAGAGGCAAAGCAAAACGCCCAGTAGCTAAAAATAGAGCAAGTACAATTCTGATAGCACTTCATTAACGTTTCTGAGCCGTACACACTATCATGCCAATATGTTAAAAAGCTGTAAATGTAAACAAATATTTATTTCCCCAATAAATGTCAAGTACTTTGCCAGTATTTGCCCCAGCTAAGTAAGGCTGTGCTTGCAGAAGCCTGTGGTAAAACCATTTTATTAAAGAGCTGGGGGGGAGGTGGTGTTAATTTAAAAATTCAGATCTGGAAATTTAACAAGCTGAAATCACAGTTGGTTATTTGAAATAAATCTGGCTTCTGTTACTACCAATTGAAAGTATTACCATTTCCCATCATACCCAGGCAGCTGGAAAGCCACAAAGAGAGCCAAGGCCATGCAGTTCAGTGTGCTATGCCCAGGCAATACTTGCCTGAAGGCACTAGCTTCACCAGCTTGTCAGAACAGTGTGTCCTGTCTGCCCTAAAGTCACCAGGTGTTTCTGAGCATGGGCACAGGCACTTTACATAATGCCACTTTAAAAAAATTTAAAAATTTAACATTCAGAGAGCCTAGTAGGAAAAAAAATCTTAGTTTCCTCTTTTATCCATCCAATTTTAATGAGTCTAGAAACTTAGCATCTGACATGAGCACCTTTGCCAACATCTAGCCTGGTGAAGGTGCTCATTTCATTATCTATATAAGGGGAAAGCAATCACAGGGAAGGATTAAAATCAGCTGTAATCACAAATTTTTTATTCCCCATTGAGCATATGTAATTGAAAATGGCAATCCCATGTACAGTCTGACACCTCCATCATGGACTCTCATGGGATCGTCACTTTGGTAAACCACACCAAAGGGGCAAACCGCACAAATATACGGTGTGCTTTGAGAAAAACAAGAGCAACATCACAGTTGTGTCCACCTTAGTCTGGTCTTCCCTCCAACAGAATGAACGCTCATCTTAAAAAACTAGGTCTGCTGAGGCTGTTCTCAGTAAGGACTGGTTGTAGCAGAGCCAGGCTGTAGTGATACTTTCACAGCCACATCCAGCACAGGTCCGTGTGGCTCCCATATGTACCCCTCCACCTCGACGTGCCTGTTCTGGCCCCTCCAGGGAGACCCTGCTCAGGCCATTGCAGATGAGAGGCGGTTGTGACTCCATCTGCCCATTCAAAATTGATGCATGTGATAGCCACTGGCATTCACCCAGGAGTATGGTTTCATGCCTCCACACAAGATAAACCTGTGCTGCCTAAAGTAGAGTGGGTAGCCCTAGCCATCTTATGTCTGTGAGCCATCAGGTCTACGCTATCACTTACTGACACATGTCAGCAACCACTGCACCTCTGCTCTAATTCCACCATGAGACATCCCAGCGCATAATCATCAGTTTGATATTTTTTGAGGAAAGTTTATTCCATTAACTAGCATAGCAGGAAAGTATTGATATGGTATCAAAGACAAAGCATATACATTAAAAACAGACTGAAAAAGAATTTTAAATTCCTGTATAGACTAAGGCGGTAGATTTTCCTGACCCAATGCAATTTACTTACCAACTTAATGATTAAGTTTTGTCACAGGTTCCCCGGCAGGACAAATTAAGCAAAATGTCTAAGCAGACAAACTGCCTACCTGCCAGTAGCCTGCCAGCTCAGCCAGCCACACAGGCATAACAAATCCATTTGGGGCTCTACTGTCATTGAGCTGTGCACACAGACATAAATCAGGAACTAAATAAAAGAAAGGGTAAAACAAAGTTGCAGAATTTCCACTTCGCTGAAGGCTACCGGTTACTATTTCCAATGCTCCATCAGGATGGCTGAACTGTCCTGTAACACTCCAAGAAAAACAAAAGACAAAGCTGGGAACCGACTTTCTGTCCACCCTACTTTAACTTATCAAACAGAGCTATAACCAAAAGCCCTGGGTTCAGAACAAGGGAAAATAACTAGATGCAACACAACAATTTAAACTAGAGAGGTGAGAACCAGAACAACTCTCACTGAACTGGAAGGAAAGTTTGCCAGAAAAGAGGGCTCCTTTGCAACAGCTCAAGAGGCTGAACATACTCTGCAGTTAAATGACTTTTAAACTCAAAGTCTATGGTAGGTGCACGCACAGAAACCTTCTGGCATGCTTGCCTATGGCTCAATTTACATTGGGAAATTATAAACATTAATACTTACAAAACAGATTAGGATGAGCACTACTTATAGCACTGGATGAAACAAAGACAGTCAGGTTTTCACCCCAAATGCTACCAACACAACAAAAGTAGAAAATTCTTTGTATTATACAATATAATGCCATTTGATCCCACTATGTTATATCCATTTGCCATAAACATAGACAACACCTAGATTTTGACAGACACTAATTTTAGTTTCCTTGACCCTCAATCCCACGGTTTCTTAGTAAATAATAGTGGATTTCAGATCATACTACAAAAAAATTTCCTCTCTGGAGAATTTTATCAGATAACTGCTTCCTGCAAGGTTCCTTGAACCTCCCCTGAAGATCAGATGTTGGACTCCACCAGAGACATGACACGGAGCTAAATAGAGCCCTTGTCTGATCCAGGATGGCAACTCTCACGCTTCTGTTAACATTAGTCCGCAGTGATCCTGATGAGAGGTTTTTCCACAGAGGAATGACAATGGGAACAAAAGGGGCAAATTCCTTTGCTCCATGGCAGGGAAGAATCCCACAGGAAGGACGCTTAAGCGAACTATGTGAAATTGTGAATTCCTCTCATGAAACGCCCTCACACTCATCCCTTGCCTCTCCCCACGCACTAAGCAGGGGGTCCTGTTCCCAGAGCACAGGCTTCCCAAGGGAACCTCCAAGGAGCAGAGACATCTGCTCAGGGGTCCCTGGCTCTGTGAGGGCCGCCGTGCCCTGCCCGCTCAGCCTCCTCTTCCAGACACGGCACGGAAATAACGTCACCGCATTGCCACAGCATCTCCAACCCACTGAAGTGCTAGAAACAGCTTCCTTCTAACCACTTCCTCATCTTTCAACTGCTCTAATGGCAAAGAGCACCTTGTTTCAAGGCCGTGGCTCCAGAAGAGGGAATATGATGTACAAGATATTGCATTTAGGAGTGCTTAGTGCCACATAGCAGTGAATGTTGGAAGAGTAACCCCACGGTCTAGAAAAGTATTGGAATCATGCAAGCAGCTATCAGTGTCAAGCCCATCACATTGGATTGTGCTCTGCCTAAATATGTTACAGGGGTGACTTAACATTGTGAATATGAACGAATTGACATTGGTACTGAAAATCAACAAGGATTTGATGGAAAAACAACGCAAAGTGAAATCAGGTCATCGTGAACATGAACTTTTACTTCTCTGTTAACACAAGCCAAACAAAAATCTGGGAAAGATGATGAATAAATCAGTTAACTGTTTCACAAGCATCTATAATAGTCTTGAATAATACAGATGCGTCACGAGCAAAATCATCCTCCTCTTTAGGCTGGCACATTTCCACCCACCGTGCCACAATAAAAAAAACCCAAATACCAAACATGACTTAATATAGAAGAAACAGTCATCCACACTCCCAGTCCAAGTTTCTCCATACATCTCAATGGCTCAAGACTTAGGTTTCAGACAAAAGTACCTCTGAAATGTATAGTTTCATATCTCTTTTCCCACACCCTTGTATTTCTCAACGTTATTGCTTTACTTGGTTCCAGCATTAATACATTCTGCTGGTCACAAAAGGCATGCTATTGTACCATGCTTGGCTTTGGAGAGAGCACCAATGCCTCTATTTTCACTTTCAAACTGCTGCTTGCAGTATATCTTTTTCTTCTAACCACCAGGATTTAAGTAGTGCTGACCTCCAAGCATGGGGGAATGAAACTGAACTTCCACATTCTGATAGGAGAAAGCTGCGTGGGCACCTTCCTGACAATCACTGGACCAGTTTTAGGATGAGCGGTTCCTACACAGTGGATTAAGAAGTCAAGCCATTCCCAGCTGGGAATGCTTGGGAAAGGTTGTTTCTCAGTTGCAGGAATATGCATAGTAAGGATGCATCACAAGGGCAAAGAGAGAGGAGCCTGGCGCTGTCCGTGGGTGGAATTCATGCTCAAATATACACAGAAACATTTCCCCACATTCTTACAAATATTGATAGAGGGACAAAAGAGACCGCTGAGGGGGTGCGGGGTGAGATCTAAAGATAAAGCATGACTTCCAAGGGAGCAGTTTGCTTCTTGAAGGTCTCACACCAATAGGAGAGACTTGCCTCCAAGAGCGGAGGTGACTGTAGTTGGGCACCTTATGCTTCATGGCAAAGCTACTCTTACAGCAGTCTCGCTTTCTATTCCCTCTAGGGCTGCAGCAGGAAGTGCCAACCCCTAACTTTGGGGGGTTCAAAGGAACAATTTTGCTGACAAGGGCCCACCAGAGCCCCACTGGACACAGACTTCTGAAACGCCAAACCTTAACCCTCATCCGCTGAGCTTCTTCCTTTCCCAATCTCAGTCAGACATGAAAACTATCAAGTTGATAAACACTGTGCTTGAAGTTTCCAAACCACATTAAAGTGTAAGGACTCAGCAACTGTCCTGGAAATCTGGACAATTTCCTTTTGTCCTATACACCCACACTCTGTGAAGGGCTACTGGTTTCTGTCTTTGAAGCATCTGACAAAAAGTAGTCTCAGCTTGTTTGTTATTGTTTACATGTTAAAAAAAAAAAACACCACTACAAAAAAAAATCCTCAGATCTCCCCAATGGCAAGTGTTTAGGATTTTAAATACATTGGGTGCTTCAGGATATAAAGATCTTTACTAGGACACAGGCCAAGTCCTGATTTCCTCCAGCATGAACCGTAAATCTAAAAGATGCTAGCCTAGCTGAGAAGAATTGCTCCAGATTTACACCAGTTATACAAGAATGAAATCTGGCTTTGTGGAGAGCATATGAGCAACACACCTGTCTGGTAAAACACCAGTAAGTGATGTAAGTGATTTTCTTTAGCAATGCCAGAAAGTTTAATACTTAAATCCCCATGTATACCTTTTTTAAAAACCTGTGCTATACAGCAGGGTCTAACTCTTTGACCTTACATTAACGTAGTCTAGAATTTTTAAGAGAACCCAGTTTCCATGAAGATCCAGAAGAAGTGGGAAACTGAGTTTTTCTGGACTCCATTAAGATCTCCAACCCTAATCCCAAATTAGACCGCTCTAGCTGTGTGCCTGTGCAGCCGTTTCAGCTGAGTACTCAAACCAAACTGAAACCTTAACGTATGAACTTCCGCCTGGAGAGCACTTCGGGAGAAGTCAGGTTAGTTATTGCAAGAAATTAACCTCAGCACTGATTAGATTTGACCTGGAATTTCTTCCTTTATTTTTTCCAGCTGACCATGAAATTGAAAAGTTCATCTTTCGCTGGGGATTTTGATGATCTAGTTCCAACTGGAATAACTGAGATTGGTATAGCACTGTTCACAGATAAGATTGTAATAGGGTCTATTTACCTTCTGGCTGTTAATTGTGAGGTATTGCTTCTGTGTGGACAGCTGGAAATAAAGCCAAACTACCTCCTTATGCTTCTGGAAATGTGGCCACATAATCCTCGACCTGGGCTGCAGAATCTGATTTTTTCAGGGTTTAAACCCAGTCCTTCACATACCCAAATGCTATCAATTAAAACTGTTGTCATGCAAAGACTAGGATTGGGAGATTGAACTTAATATAGCAACATTTTCATGTTGACCATTATGAGTAGTCTTTAGCATAAATGTATGGGATACAATTTGTGAAGTAAGTATATACACACTGTAAAGGAAACCTATGTGAGCCCTATGCAAAACACAGGCAAAAGTATTGGTCTTCCCAAAGATAGCCAAACCATGTGTGTGCCTAGAAATACAAGAAAGCCAAAGTGCCCAACACTCACATGTCAAAGAAACATAATTTCATTAATCTCGTTTTTCAAATGGGGACTCTTACAGCTTGTAGCTTGCATGTTGCTTTGGGGAAATTTAAATTATAAAATAGACATCTATATAAGCTGAAAGACCTCCTTCTGTTGCTTCCTTATGAAGCTCTCTCTAGTAGCTCCTGACTATTTCTGTGAATCTCCTCTAGTATCTGCCAGTAAATGGAAGCTCAGCAGACACCCACAGAGACTGAATTACAAGAGTGGACCATATGGCAGTGATGAATCGAGTTTCATCAAGAGCACTTGAAATGGGAAGTGTTGGACAGCGTGAGTAAGAGCTTTAGGTAAATAGGCAGTGAATGAGAGTGAAACGGGAAGTGAAGCATAGGGAGATGCATGGAACAAAATATTCCACCACTTCAACAGAGTGTTTCACTTTGAAAGTCTCTGTGCAAATGCAAATGTGGAGAGTTTTACCACTGACTCAGAAGAAACGTGATCAACCTACCTGGGATGTCCAAACAAAGCTGTGCAAGGATCATTTACTTTCCAGAAGAAGACAATGGAACAAAATCAGAGAGTTTGGAAAAGCCTAAATTCTGATTTAGAACACAGTCTCTTGCACATTTAAGGGGTGATATAAATTTCCAGCAAAACAGTTGTAAAGGCACTCAGCCAAACTACAGAGAAGCATCTTTCTGGTGCCTACCGCACCTGAGCTGACCCTGGGATTTGTGCCCAGCACCCAGAGCAGCTGGTTTCCCCTTAAAAGGGGCAAGTTCTTCCCATTGGTATTGGTCAAGGCTGTGCATGTCCCTGACAGTCCCTGGAACAGGAAGGTGAACCAGGGTCTCTTACAGCCCCTGGCTCAGAGAGTCCACCTTCTCCCTGGGCAGTGGGTTTGCCATGATTTGCACAATGGAAAACCTTTCCGACAGGAAAGAGGAAGCCAGTCCCCTAGCCTAGCTGGTCACTGCAGGAGCCCATGTGGGAGCAGGACACCGAAGTTCAAGCTCAAGCTGTGAAGGAAGCCTGGCAAGGATTTGAACCCACGTTTCCTGTATCCAGGGTGGGTGTCCCATGCCTGTGCCTATTTCGTCCTGGGCATAAGAACCTCCTTGGCAGAGACAAATAATGTGGGGAAATTAGCACTTTCCTGGGGAAAAGAAAGAAAGAAAGAAAAAAAAAAAAAAGACAGAATACCTATCTATCTATATCAAAGTTGATGAATCAGCACTTCCCGAGCAGGAAAACGTCTCGTCGGAGCGGCCCCGCCAGCTCCGCTCCCGGTCGGCCGGCAGCGCGGGCATGGCCCGGGGACCGCCACGCCGGGGCCGCTCCCGCGGGGTGGCGGCGGTGCGGAGCCGACCGAGCCCTTGGCCACTTGCGTGGGGGAGCGTGGCGGGCCGGGCGGCCGCACCGCGGGAACACCGCCCTGCCCGGCCACCGGCCTCGGCGCCCGCCACGGGGAGAGCTCGGGGTTTTCTCCTTCCCCGCCCGGGTCTTGCTCCCTCTCCCAGCCGCCGCCAGACCCGGCGGCGATGCTGCGCGAAGCCGCGCACGGCCGCGCCCCGCGGCGCACCTGGGAGCCCCGTGCGGGACTCGGGGAGCCCGAGTGCGGGAAGGGCTGCGGGGTCGCAGATCTGCCCCGCGGGGCAGCCCCACAGGTCGGCAGCCCTGCGGTGCGATGAGCCCACGCGGGAGCGGCCCGTGGCCGGCACCCCCGCATCCCCGCTCCCAGGTGACCAGCAACGCAACGCAGGGACGCGCTCCCCACCACGGCGCTCCGGCCCAGCAGGGACGGCTACTCTCTCAAAGTAAAATAAAACTCGATTCAGAGAAACAAATCTTCGCATGGATCCATGCCGGCACACGCAGCCTTGCGGGATGCAGGCGCCGGAGAGCAGCTCCATCCCTCTCTCCAGAGACACCCACGCCGGGTCCCCGCGCGGCCACCCCCCGCGGGCGGCCCCGACCGACGCTCCGCCGTCCTGCCCGGGCGGGAGGCAGCAGGACCTGGGGTTTTGCGAAGGAAACGGGCACCTTTCCCCCTTCACGGGCAGAACGGGGAGAGGCTGACACTTGGGAACAAAGCGGGGAGGAAAGAAGCCTGCCCTGCAGCCAAGACATGCTTGCTTTCCGCGGTGCACCGGTAGGGACATCTCCCGGGACGGCTCTCCCCCGTGCCCAGGAAAGGCTCGCCTCTCCCTCCGTCGGCCCCGCCGCCTTGCCCGGAGGAGGGGAACCACCGCGGCTCCGCACCGCCGGCACCCCCGGGGCGCCGCTCCCGGGACACGCCGCCGGGGGTCCGGAGGCTAAAGACCGCTAGGGATGCGGCGGTTCGCGACCCCCTGCAAAGCGGGGATCGCCTGCCCAGGGGAGGGGGCGGCAGGTGGCACCAGCCCACAAAGCGGGGTGCGGCGGGGCCGGGCAGGGGCCCGGGGGGCGCCGCCGAGGGGGCGCATCGTCGCTGGGGGAGCGGGGGCTGGATGGGGCAGCGGGTCCCGGCGGACCCTTACCTGTGAGCAGGAGGGCGGCTGCCAGCAGCACGGTCCCTGGGAGCAGGCGGGGGAGCATGGTCCTGCCCGCGGCAGCGCAGGGCTCTTCCCCTGCCCACGGCAGCGAGGCAGAGGCAGAGGCGCCGGCTGGGCTCCGACGGGCTCTCCTCGGTCGCGGGCTCCTCCTGCGGTGCTGGAGATAACGGCGCGGCGCGGGATCCGCATCCAGCAGCCCCGGAGCCCTCCCCGCCCGCCCCGGCCCGCGGAAAGGGAGTGTCCGCTGCGAGCCGCCCTGCCAGCTTCACCTCCCGCGGACATCAATTACCAGCCAGCCTCAGCCCCGCTGATTTATAACTTCTCCACCCCTCACCGCGCACCCCTCCGCCCCCCCTCCCCCCCCGGCCCACATCCTCCGCCGGGAGCACGCCCTCCCCGGGACGCGTCCCCCGCCGCCCGCCCGGTCGCCGGCGGGGAGTTTCCAGCCGCCGGGGCCGCCGCGCTGCCGGGGCACGGAGCGAAGCGGGGCTGGACGCCCGCCCGGCCGCCGCAGGGCTCCTCCGGGGAAGGGGCGCACCGGACTTGGCGAGTCCCAGAGCAAACGCGGAGCGCTGGGGTCCCCGACCCGCAGAGCCCGGCGGTCCCCGACCCGCAAAGCCCCTCTCCTGCTCCGCAAGAAGACCCCGGCAGCGCCGCGTCCCTTCGCCGGCTCCTGGGCCGGGGACCGGGTCGGGCCGGTGCTGCGCAGCCTTTCCCCGGCTGCCGGGCACGATGCTGGGAGCGCCCCCAAAGTGCTGCCCAGACGCTGGGGGCCCGGGGCTCCTCTCCCCGCCTTCCCTGGGGAGGGAGAGCGGAGGGGCAGCCTACCCTGTGCGGGGCCTGAGCCGGACCAGCACGGGTCCCCTGCCAGCAGCACTGAGTGCTCAGAGCAGGGAAGCCAGGAAGGGGCAGCACTGGCTAAGGATGCTCCAGAAGTCTGCCCTGCCAGCACTGGCCTTTGCTGACCCTGTGACATCCAGGACCATCCTAGAAATATATTTGTCCTCCCTGTGCACTTACCTCATGTTTTCCATACGTGTTTTATTTTGTGAAAGACCAGAGGAGAGCCCATGGCAGCAAAACTCAAGCCCCGTGTCTCCACTTTTCCCTTGTGTAGCCAGAGAAAGGCTATTGGGTGAGTCAGGTCTTCGGTTTGACCCAGTATGGCCCTTCCCATAATTTTATGCTGTGAAATAAGTCACAAGAGTGTCTTCATGGGGCAGGTAAATGTGATCACCCCCATTTTACAGAGACAGAAATGGAGGCACATAGAGAGGTTAGGCGGCTAGTCCAAGGTCATAGGAAGCTGGTGACAAGCACCAGAAATAGAACCCAGATCTCCTGTGTCCCACCAGACCATCCTGTGCAAGAAAAAAGATGAGAAGTTGGTGTTGTTTTTAACTTGAGAACTGTTTAACTTTCAAGTTTAAAGTTGGTGGGAATATTTGCTGCATGCTTCTGTCCGACTCCTATTTGTAAGAGACACCTTAAGCTAAGAATTTAAGCCTGCATTTTCCAGTCTTCCTGCCCCAAGCCTAGGCCTTGAAAATAAAATAGTTATGGATACCTTCTCCCTCATCTGCTCACACCATGGGGGGAAGAACCCAGAGCTTTCTTTCCCGAAGATGATGACTCATAAGAAATCACCTCCTCCAGTGGAGAAGACAGCAGCTGGGAAAACAGTCAGCCAGTAAGGACAAACCAGCCAGAACTAGGATGCCGGGCATCCTGACAGCTCAGACCATCAAGGGCCCCTGTGGAAGGAGCTAAGGGAACTCTATGTCCCTGCCTTTGACCTACCTGACACTGAGTACGTGCTGAGTTTGAGATGATGCAGGCCCCATCACAAACCCAGCAGCCATGTCATACCAACTCCTCCCTACCCTCTTCACACCTCCTACATCACAGCTGCATTCAGTCATGGCCCTGCAAAGGCCTTTTGAACAGCACTTTGGCAAGACATACCTCCTTCCTTCTCCAACAGATGTCAGCAGCTACTGATCCACCCGTGCTGCTGAGGAGCAGGGAGGGCAAACATGAAGATCTGCTCGTAACCCCTCATCACTCTTCATACACTAAAGCCAGGGAGAGAAAAGATGTGGAGCCTGCATGAAGACTGACAAGACCCCAGTAGTGAGATCCAGGGAAGAAAGAGGCAGCAGACATCCCCATAAAGCAGAATGAAGGTACAGTGGAAAGCCTGTGCCTGGAACTTGATGACAGGCACCTCTAAGCGCGTAGGCTGAAGCACCTGGACAGATGGACAGTGCATGTGTGAAGGGGAAGACTGTGTGGAACCTATTTGATCTTATTTTTTGTGTACCACCATGTAACTGGCAACACCTAGTAGGGTGAGAACTTATTCTGAAGAGTGGTTTAGGTGCTACGGCCAAACAAACGCTAAAAGGCTGGTCATAGACCCATCCCAGGCAAATGCCCATCCTGCAGGCAGTATGACCTCTTCATACCAGAATCTTAGGCCTTGGTCTGATACTAAGTTGTGGGTGACACATGTGAGGACAATTTTCATCCTTGGAATAAAGGATACATAACTGTTGGTCCGTTCCCTTCAGTTCTGAAATGTGGGAAATGTCCTTTTTCTAGCGTTTGTTAAAAAGACTATTTCTAAATACTGGAAAGGAAATCAGCCAAATTTAGCAGCTGAGAGTAAGCCCTCTTTGGAATATATTGGGCAAACATCATTGCTGCATGGCTGATCATCTGTTCAATCTCCAGCACTACAGAAGCCACAAAAAAAAAAAAAAGAAAAGTAGCCTTCACAATAGATAACACCTGGTTTTAGTGTTCACTTGCAGCCCAGCAATAGCTTGTATTGTTGAATTTTACCCTGCTCTGGAGGAAGATAGCTTCTACCAAGCTTTTTGCTTCAACAACCCATACATCTGACACTAAGATCATCAAGTTGTCAGTCAGGAAAAGCACCAACTCTCCCATATGCATCCAGTACCCTTCCCTTGCCAACAAGACTCATTGGAACAGCATAGAAAATGAGCAATAGGAAATTTGATTGAAAAGACGAGTTATCAGGGCATTCAGCTCCTAGGTCCACCTTGAGCAGCGGACTACCATGCTGCAAAGAAACACAGACACCACCCTGAGCACATAGGACCTTTTATAGCTGAATACTTAATGAGGGCATTGCCTCTTGTCTGCTCTCTGCCAGTCTTCATGAGTCACATGTCTGGCTATAAGAGTTAGGTGAGGTAGAGACTCCTCTCAACCCAAATATGACTTAGTCAAGTTGCTGGAACACATCCTGAGGTTGTGGATTCTAATCCATGTTGGAAGCAGAACACTTGGAACATCCTGGGTTAAGGTTTTACCTAAGTCTCCTGGGAGGAATCACTTCAACAGTTTCTGTGGACCTGGCAAAAATAAAGAGCCTGGAAAATCCCACTCACACCAGCAGCTGATATTGTCCCAACCTGACCTGACTTTCCAGGCATGGAAGCAATTTTTTATTTGCACTGGTGCTCAAAATAGCAACTTGTGGCAGTGACTCCAATGTTCTGAGCATTACACAAAAGGTTACCACCAGCACCTGCACAGCAGGTGCCTGCCCCTAGAAGAAGACTGCATGGACTGGAGTTACAGCTGAGGAGCCTCATGATTATCTGTACTCACAGCAGAGAGGTACACCTTACAGGAACAGACTAGACTGCCTTTGAGACAGTCCCAAGCTCCAGCTGTTTGGACAGAAGGAAAGATGTCAAAACAAAGCAGATTGGATCTTCCTCTGCAGTTCTTCTGCAGAATCTGCATCTGCCAACTGACTTCCTTTAAGAGGACTGGCTGCTCCCAGGACCAAAACTTTAAGCAAAGCAATATTTCAGCTCATCACCCAAAAATATTAACATTTTTTCAGAGCCAGTGGGAAAGGGTCCAATGCTTCCTGTCCACCAGCAGGAGCCTCCTTCTTCCTCATAGTCCCTTGTTCCTTGCCAGTTGGACTGGCACAACCATTTCTGGTGCTCACAACTGGTTCTGGGGCTCAGTGTAAAATAATTTGGTGAAATAATTCAGAATGTAACTTGCCTGCTTTCTATGGAGGGCCACTTATAACTTGGGTTGTTTTGCTGATACAGCTTACAGCATGCCTAAACAATGAGAGAGACAGTGAACTGTGACTTGCCTGGTTGACATGGGGCGGGCAGTGGACATTGTCTACCTAGACTTCTCCAAGGACTTCTCCAAGGCCTTTGATATGGTCCCCCACAGCCTCCTCCTGGAGAAATTAATGCGTTATGGCCCAAACAAGTGGTCTGTGCAGCGGGTGGGGAACTGGCTGACAGGCCGCACCCAAAGGGTGCTGGTAAATAGCTCTTTCTCAAACTGGCAACCTGTCACTAGTGGAGTCCCCCAGGGATCGATATTGGGCCCAATGTTATTCAACATCTTTATAAGTGATCTGGATACCGGCATCAAGTGTAGCCTGATGAAGTTTGCTGATGACACCAAGTTGAGTGGGGAAGTAGACACTCCAGAAGGGAGAGATGCTTTGCAGGGAGATCTGGGTAGGCTGGAGGAGTGGGCCAACAAGAACCTTATGAAGTTCAACAAGGACAAGTGTAAGGACATGCACCTGGGAAAATATAATCCAGGAGTGCAGCACAGACTGGGATGCACCTGGCTGGAGAGCAGCTCTGTGGAAAGGGACCTGGGGGTCCTGGTGGACAGAAAGCTCAACATGAGCAAACAGTGTGCTGCTGTGGCCAAGAAGCCCAACAGGATGCTGGGTTGCATCAAAAAGGGCATCGCCAGCAGGGATAAAGAAGTCATCATCCCGCTCTACTCAGCGCTTGCCAGGCCACACCTGGAGTACTGTGTCCAGTTCTGGTCCCTGCTCTACAAAAAGGATGTGGACAGGCTGGAAGGGGTCCAGAGAAGGGCCACCAAGGTGATCAAGGGACTGGGAAGCCTGCCATACCAGGATAGGCTGGGAGAACTGGGTTTGTTCAGCCTTGAGAAAAGGAGGCTCAGAGGGGATCTCATCACCATGTACCAGTACTTAAGGGGCAGCTATGAAGAAGATGGAGACTCCCTTTTTACTAGGAGTCACATGGAGAGGACAAGGGGGAATGGACACAAATTGCTCTTGGGGAGATTCCGATTGGACACCAGAGGGAAATTTTTCACAGTGAGGACAGTCACCCATTGGAATAATCTGCCCAGGGAAGTGGTTGACTCGGCCACGTTGGACACTTTCAAGAGTCGTCTGGACAGGGTGCTGGGCCATCTTGTCTAGACTGTGCTCTTCCTGGAAAGGTTGGACTAGATGATCCCTGAGGTCCCTTCCAACCTGGGATTCAGTGATTCTGTGATTCTGTAACTGGAAGAATATTGGAGCTTTTTATACTGATCTAGCTACTCAGGAGACTAACCTGGAGTGAGATCCTAGGCAAGATGGACTGGGTCTACTCTACTCAATGCCTTCCTCTGACTCTCTTTTCCTCTCTCTTTCAGTGAGGTGGTTTCAATCGCCATTATTTTGACATCCTCTGGTCCCATCTCCCTACAGTGGGAACAGAGTTTAAGAAACACATTATCAAGTAAATCCCATTTACCATCATCATTATAACTTCAGCTGCTGCTGTTTTTTGGATGTGCCCACTACATAGAAAGCTGCATGTAAACCAAAAAGTAAAGTTCCTTAGTGTTCTCCAGGACTGTGAGAACTACGGTTCTGTACTACGGTGTTTACTGGGACAGCTACTTGTACCTGCCCACCAGGCACGTGCATAGGTAAGTGTATGCAGAGACATAAACTATAGCAGTGGTTGTGCTTTCCCTCAGTAAGGCTGATCTTTACTTCATGTTATATAGACTCCTAGCTCTGTACCCTGTCGGTGTGTGTGGCAATGACAGTCAAAAGCTGCAGCAAAGAATTAGTCCTTGGAGGACAACCCACAGATCTGCTGCCCATCGTTCACAGAAGGGTGCAACAGCTCAGAGCAGTGACTGTGTCACCTCTTCATCCAAACTTCCTTCCCACATCATGGCTAAGTCCACTTTTCAGAGCAAGCAAAGCTGTCCTGCCACAATAAGCAAGTAGAAGCAAAGGGGGCATGTAATTCACTGCTGCTCATTTTTTATTATACTTAGTCAACTGAAATGAGCAATTAATCAGATTACCTCATTAGGAGGTTAGGAAGCTAATTAGTAAGAGCTCCTGCAGTACTCAGGCCTGGAGAATACCCCTCTTCCAGCAATTTTCGTGGCTGAGTTGAGGAGTTTAGCTGGTGGAGTACACGGTCAGTGCCTTTGCTGGCAGTAGCTGTTGTGGAAAAAGCTAGAGGCGAGGGTCTGCCCTCCTGTCCTTTGTGAGCTGCTTTGGAACCAAGGTTGTGCCAGTGGTCCCTGCTTGTGCTACACCATGGTTGTGCCACAGCAGCTACACCCGCACCTGGTCTTGTACCTCTGCCACTTTAACTCTGACCTGCACCCACTGGCTTGGCTTGCCCTCAGACCTGCCTCATCACTGTGACCTTGCTGCGTGATCACCAGGATGTAACTGAGCCTGACCACTCTCTCTGGACCTGATCCCTACCCAGACTTGCCATTCCTCGTACCAGCTTCTCATACCGGTGTGGCGACTACTCCCACCTGCCTTTTTACTGTGTTTGGCTCACTTGGGAAGCAGCCGGCCCTCACTGGTCCCTGGCACATCCAACATGATTTTGGCTCTGCCTGCATCTCTTCCTGTCAGGTCCACACAGCAGAATGCCAGTGATTTCACTCCCCTTACTAAAAGCAAACTCTATAACAATACACATTTTCTTTCAAAATGCTACACAATTGATTTTATCTGTGTATTCAGCGATATTTCACTAAACAGGAAAAAAAAGAGTGGAACAAGGATTTTTTGCCCCTGAAAAACACAGTACAATAGAAGAATGCTAGTAAGCATTTCCACTACATGCACGCGTGCGTGGGCTGGACCCCACTCCTGCGCATGCACACCTGCATCAATATAGCAATGACCTACTTTCGGCATAGCTGGGTTAGTGTGGCGGTGACATAGCACCCTCAGCTTCATCTCCCAGGCATCTGAAATCCAGTCCCCAGCCATCACTCTTCCCTTTAGCCCAGAGGATATATATGCCTTTCCTGGAGGCATCAGTACATGAATGTACCAGGATAAGTGTTTCGAAAGAGGTAAAGCCACATGAAAGGACTGATTGCATCTCCTC
Organism: Phalacrocorax carbo; assembly: GCF_963921805.1. Classification (NCBI taxonomy): domain Eukaryota; kingdom Metazoa; phylum Chordata; class Aves; order Suliformes; family Phalacrocoracidae; genus Phalacrocorax; species Phalacrocorax carbo. The sequence goes on along the minus strand of NC_087513.1, from coordinate 194,872,798 downwards.
CCTGTGGAATTGGGCCACAGTCACTGCATTTCAGTGGGAAAGACAACCGGAAGTCCAGCAGAAGAACCACAAAACCAAACTAAAACATGTCAAAAAGGGAAAACTACCCAAGAAAATATTGGGCCGTGAAAAGAAAACCAGCCTTACAATGAGGAGCTCTTTTCCTCTTACCACCCCAAACACTAGCACGTAGAGGCATAGTGTTTCCCTCACCATAATACAAACCAGGCCTCCACGCCGGGAGCCCATGCAGCTGCTGCTCACAGAGAAGCTGGTGACTCAGTGATGTGCACAAATGCCTATGTCCTGATTATTTTGGAACAAATCGGATATAAAATGTGAACAAAAGCAAACCGTTATTTGACTGCATAAATTACGTTCACAGGATATCTTGGGAGCTGTACTGGGAAATGTGGGATATGTACAGCACTGCCAAGGTCCTGCAGCACTAATGCGTTATACCATATGTGCCCCAGATAGTAGGGTTCGTGTACTCCCTGCCCCACATGCTGGTTCACTTATATGACTGCAAGCAGAGCAATTTCAGGAACAAGGATTCAGGGTGCAAGATAGGAGCTCTGGGCCCAGGGAGGTCCAACTGGGCTAAATCAGTAGCAGTGGAATTCCACCAGACAGGTGGAAAGAAAGAGGGCCCGCTGCAATGTTTGCCCAGAACCTCATCAGAGCTATCGCCAGCTGCAGTGTTTGCCCAGAACCATGTCAGAGCTATCTCCAGCTCCAGCTGCAAGTAGGGAGGATGGCGTTTTACAGAGGAAGACTAAGGAGAGCTGCAGTGGCCTGGGGGGAAATAAAAGAGCTTCCTCTGAAACGCACTATAATTGTCTTTTCTTTAGGTCTCCGGGCATGACTGAGATTTTCAAGACAAGAGTGTTAAAAGAGCTCTTTTCCACCACATATTCCCTTGAAAATAAGTAAAAAATAAAGCATAAAAAAGTGTTGAAAAACCAAGTAAAATAATGAAACTGACTGAGTTAAAAGATTGTTTCTCTTCCAGTTCCATGAGATGCTTGTGGTGGTGTGGGCAGTTATGACCTTAGTGATGCAACAGTGTCATGTCTACGAAATGAGTATCTTAGCTTCCTGCAGCGTAGGAAAACTGTAACTGGCAGATGAGCACAACGTGGGGGCAGAAAAGGGTTGCCTGCTGACTCGGCAAGCCTCGGAGCTGCCCATCCCCATCTGCACTTTGAAATCTGGTCCGGGAATGCTCTCTTGTCACCTGGTCCAGCAGACAGGATCAAGCACAGGTGTAGGAGGGAGAATGACCTGTGGATAAACTAATCTCACATGTACCAGGAGCTGCTGATACAGTTCATGTGTGTCCTTACCTTGCAAATCTACCAACTCGTCTCCTGAAGCCAAGGTTTAGGTTGTCGTTGGCAAAAGGGAAAAGACAGGAAGAGCAGACCAGAAGATTTAGGTGACAGGACTTCTCTTGGGACCCTCTGTTTGCACTGACTTCTCCTCAGTCCCAGTAACGGGCAGACAGAGGGAAGATATGAAGAAGCCAGGACTGGGCTGCAATCACTGAATCCAAACCCACGTTTGCCCCAAGGCAACAAAGAACATAACATCGTTTGAAGAACAATTGTGGATACAAACACAGTGTTTGCCGAGGTAAAACTTCCCCCAACGGTCTATCTCAATACAGGACTATGTCTTTTTTAACCGTGTGATACAACGGTTGAGCATCTCCTGGGAAGAGCTGGATTAGAAAGATGCTTTAATGTTTTATTAACAAGTGTGTGGCCTTTCTGGGGCAAGCATTGTGCAAGGGCTAACTTCATCAGAAGAAACTGGATAAAAGTTATTTAACGGAGTTGGACTCTACAGGTGGCACGAGCTGTCAAAGGGCACAGCTCTTCGGGGTTTTTTAACTCTCCCACTAAAAATAGACCTTTTTTGTCCCTTTTGCTTTTTTTTTCCTTCCAAAGGAGGAGATGAGCAGGCTGCGTTCCCATTCAAAGACCCAGGAGACGCTGTGACTTCCCGTGCCACCTTCAGCCCAAGGCAGTCGGAGGGAGAGCAGGACAAACCCCCGGCAGGAACCCGGGGGCGCAGCAGAGACGTGAGGGGGAGCCTTTCCCGCACCCCCCCCCCCCATCCCCCCCGAGCGCGGGGCTGCACCGCGGGGGAGCGGCGGCAGGCGGGGGCCAGGCGGGGAGCCCCCGGGCGGGAAGCCCCCGGGCGCGGAGCCCCAAGGCGCGGAGCCCCGGGGCGGGCGGAGAGGGGCGCGCTCTTTCCGCGGCGGCGGCCCTGCCCGCGGGCAGCGGAGCCCCGATCGGGTCTTCCCCTGCTCCGGGGAGGATGCGGAGAGGAGGCTGCTGCCGCTTCCCTTCCCGAGAGCCAGAGAGCCGAATTTCCCGGGGTGTGTACGGTCAGCAATAAAAAGAGAAACGCACGATCCAAGTTAATTTTCCACCCCCGAAAGGAAATGCTGCTTCCTGTATTATGCAAGGCTGGTGCCAACACCACTGACACAGGAGTCTATTGTCCTTTTCACAAAGCCGTGGTGGGGAAGGAGGCCTGAGAAAATAGTCCTTTTGCAACAGCAAGGAGCTTTTGATCTTTGGGGTGTGTGTGTGTGTGTGTGTGTGTGTGTGTAGAAAAGCGGGGGCGCGCTTGGGGCTGGGGGCAGCGGCGGGCGGAGCGGGGGCGCGGGGCGGGCGGCCGCCCGCCGGTCCCGGGGTGCCCCTCGCCCTCCTCCCGCCCCGCTCAGGCGGCCAGGATGCGCCAAAGTGCCTGCAAATGTCTTTCCTTTTCCATAAAAAGCGATCACACGGCTTCAGCCCCGCTTCCGAAGTGTGGAAGCCGGAACAAAGACACCAGGGATTAAGAGCCTCTTCCTGCCTCCCCCCCCTCCACGCCTCACCCCCCGGTTAAATGCAGATGACTTGCAAAGCCTTGGTCACCTTGGGGAAGGAGCTAATGGCTCCCCCGCCGGTGCCGGGGCTCCACCGCCGCCCGGGGACACGGCTGCACGGCGGTACCGCTCCTCCCGGTGGGAGCCGGGCGCTGCCGCCGCCCCCCGTTACCGGCGCCCCCGTTACCGGCGCCCCCCGCTGCCGGCAGCCCGGCAGGCCGGCACGAGCGGGGACCCGCCACCCCGCAGGGCTCCGAGGCGCCTGGGTCCCCGCCGCCGGCCCGGGGGCTCCACTCGGCACCGGCCGGCACAGGGTACCCGGCGCTCGGGCCAGCTGCGAGCCCCGGCACCTGACTAGCAGGAAAAGCTAAGGAACGTCTGAAGAAGAGCTGCCGTGTTTTCAAAAGCAGTTCGGGAGGCACGCTTTTCTGTCAGAGGCTTTAAAAGTATCATGGCTTTCTTTCTCTTAAATAAGTAATAAAGGCCCAAGCACTTTATTCCCACTCCAGAAGGATCAACATCGGTCCAAAAGAGGGTATTTGGATCTTTGATATTTGGGTTCATTCCATTTTGCTGCGGCTATCCTTGTTAAATAATTCTTAAAGTGTTAATCTTTCCTTAAAAGAGTTTTTAAAAGAACAATTCTTATTCTTAAAATAGTTCTTATAAACCTTCTTATTAGTTCTCGTTAAAGGCGAGTTCCTGCCTCTCTTAATGGGGTACAAAACCCATTTCCAAGGGAATTCTATGTCCAGCAAGAGCAGCACGGTCAGGCTCTCGGCTTTGACTGTTTTCTGGCAGCTGTCCGTCTGTAGGATGGAAGCACTTTGGCCGATTAATGAATGACAGTGCCTCATTATGAGAAAATGCAAATCATTTTCTTTAAATGTGCACGCTTGCCATCAAAAAGAAAACCTAATGTTCCTCTTCACACATGTAGATAGGCTGAGTTAATGGCACTGAAGTGAAAGAAGATATGGGGAACCTTCAAGAATAATTATGAATCTTGTATGCAAAAATAGAAGGGGATTTCTCAAGTCTGAGAGCAGGGCTCTTTTAAGAAATCCTAAATCTTGCTCAATTTTTGTGTCTTCTTTGCCGTAAAAACGAAACAGAACAAAAATCCCAAAGTAAGACAGAACATCTGCGTTTCCAGTAGCTTGCAAGGTGCTCACGGCTGAATACAGCTGGTTGTGAATGACGGCGAGTATCACCGGTGGCCTTCCAACGCAGCAGCTGCATTTACACACCCCTGCCTCCCTTCACAGAGACACAGGTTTGGCTCTGCAGTTTCTAACACCGTGCTCAGCTCTGGCCCACGGTCCTTAGCTCCCACCTAACCTCAGACACAGTCGTTTTTAACGCTGTCGGCATGCCAGCTCTTCAGGCTCTTTCCAGGCTTTCTATGGAGGCCAGGCATGCTGCAGGCAGGAAAAGCTGTGCTCTTTCTGACTGTGGTACTGCCCACCCTTCCCCCAGCCCTTAGATGTGGGCAATTCAAGATTATCTCCCACAGACTCTGCCATAGACTTCTCTTATCTGGAATAAGCCCCAGAGGCACAAATCCTTAAAGGCATTGAAGTGCCTAACTCCCATCAGAATGAGGGATGTAGTTGTCTAAATACCGCTGATAATCTACAAAGTTGCTCACGATTTGTGTAACAGAGATCACGTAAGTACCTACAGTGTGACATAGGGAAAGCACTAAGTAAAATTTCCTTTATTTTTACTGCTGCTGTTGCTACTGCTATTATTTGACATCCATGCTAGGGGCGTACTCGCAAGTCCAAGCCGGGAGTTAGGAGTCCACTGGGAGAAGGAGCACAAGAAGCAAAGGCTCCGCTTGTGAGATTTCACATCTGAAGAGTGCACTGAGAATCTGACACAGAAATGGTAAGAATGGGAAGATTGTCATGAGCTGTCGGAGCACAAGAGGGCATTCAGCACGCCAGCTGCCCTCTGCTTTCAAGGGTTTTTCAGGGTTGACTACAGAAGTCAATTTGTAATGTTACAAGTATGTTTCTCCTGCCCCTCTGACGATGGCTGGTCACCAGGTATCCAACGATGCCTGCTGGAACATGTGCCATGAAGCCATGGAAAAACAAGTTAGTCCAGCTTCTTCGGCCTCTGTTGAGAACAGGTTGGAAATGGGAGGGATCCCTTCCTCGCACTCACCTATGTTTGTACGTGTCTGACCTCTTCATGGCAAAATGCAATGTGTGCTTGTGAATTTAGAACCTCGGGAAATGGCTAGTCGTCTACTTTACACTGGGCTCAGCCAGCAATGAAGTTAAGATGTCCATCATTTTGGTGAGATGGATGAGGCTTATTAAGAGAGGAAATAAGCACAGCCCTAAGGGATAGGATATACCAAACGAGCACCTAAAAATAAACCCTTTGTTTTTCCTGTTCCATGAAACCTATTGTTGAAGTTGCCACAGAAATATTTCATAATTGTGAAACAAAAAAGCACCCGAGAAGTAATCTCTCGTCTACCTGAGATTTCTCAGTGCAGTACAAACTTTGTAAAAATGTCACTGTGTTTGAAACAATCGATAGATCCAGATGGGGACAAATTTGTAACTGTTCATCATTAATATGACTCAAAAAACCAAAGCCAACATTAGTAACAGATCTAATTCAGACACTTTAAAACATGATCCAGCTGAACGTGTCAGTTTGTCTGCTTTGTGAGGGGTAAATCTGCACAAATGTTGTAATTCTAGAGGTCACGTAAGGATGAAATCATGCCTCCGGTTTCACGTAGCATTAGCAACGGGGTCAGAAAATGAATTCTTTTGGTCAAGTCATCAAAACCAAGCCTGCAGGCAGACATGTTGTTCAATCCCTTTCACTGCGTATCAGGCTCCAGTGTTAGAAATGTAGTGCTGTGACCACAGGAACTACAGAAACCTGGTTTCCTCCTGCATTTGAGAAAGTGTGAGCTCTGCTCCATGCTTTTCCATGGGTGAACTTTCATAAGGCATTTAAATGCCCTAGTGAGCCCAGGGACATGCTCATGACTGATAAGGTATGAGTTCACAATACAGCCTATCCCTCAGTTTTTCTCTTACCGGTTCTCTCTACTCTACCTAGCCCCTATTTTGATGAAAACTGTAGCAATATAATTACATTTAAAATCTATTATTTTATATCAGCTTTAATTAAAACTGCCCAACAGATTCTAAAGGGCTCTGGTGAGGTAGGAACCATGTAGGTACACACCGGTTGCACACACAACTCTCATTTCTTTAGAAAACAATGCTAATTACTTTTTTCTGTCCTGGTTCTTTCTAAAAAAAAGATGTAGCAGAACCTTATTCACCTTTTTTAGAGAATTTCTTCCAGTTTCCAGCCTAAGTGAATTCTTGCCAACTTCACATTTTTCTGGTTTTATGCTGACTTTGCCTTTCTAGCTTAAATACCATCTATTTACAGGTATTTATTCCTTGATAAATACTTATGTCAGACAGAATCAACTTTATTTTTACTATAACTGCCTCCTCTTCCAGGACAGGAATGCCCTAGTAGACATTCCCTATACCTACCCTAGTTTTAACTAATTTCTCTTGAACATTCAAAACTACTGTGCCTTTTCATGGCAGTTTCACACTGATGGGTCATGACTGCTCTGACATACTGAATACATTTTTTTTACCTCTGTCACTGCCAGTGTATGATTGCCAAACTTATAGCATATATTTTCAAGGAATTTACTCATAACAAAAGTCATTGAACTGTTCTGCTTCCCAGTCTCATGAAGTTGTGAGCATAGCCTCATTCACAGATTTTGCTAAGTTATTTTAAGCATTATATACAAAAATATTCCATTTTGAAAGCTGGTTTTATTGGGGGGTTTCTGCTCTCTCATAAGTATATACACAGCAATCTGCAGTGTGAGCCTTGCAACCATAGGGAATGAAAACTACTAGTTCTGGTTCACCTTGCCATGGAAATGGATGAGTGCTCTCTGCAGAAAAGAACAGAATACTGCAAGATAAAACAAACTAAAACACAAAACACACTGCTATTCCAGGAGACAAACCTGCAAAAATGTTGCAGAAAGACTTTTCAACTGCCAAAATTGCATACTGTTTGAGAAGACAGCTGCACAACTGAAACAAAAAGGAAGGTGCTTGCAAAAATCCAGTCTATTCAAAACCAAATACATGTATCTGAAAGTGAATGCTTAGTTTTGTGCTTCACAGGAAATGTACCTGTTTGCATTTCTGTCTCTCCTCCCACTTAAGGATCCTGAAGCTTTTTCCAAAAATCAGCAGATGAACATCTACAACATTTTGGAAATGAGAAACATCCTCTTTTCTGATCTAGTCGTCTTCTCAGTGACCACATGCTGCCTGAGGGCATGAAAAGGCTTACCAGCCTTTCTGTCCTGAATGGAGAGCTCCTGCAAGACTTGTGATGTGAAATATTTCTCTTTTGAGCCCTGTTGAGGAAAGGAATCTTTCAGTCAGATACTTCATGTTCCTTCAGCAGCCCTGCCATTTTGGCCCACGCACAGGGCTCAATTCGTTTGCCCAAATGTAGGTGCCTAATCCCTCCTGTAATAACCCACGGATGGCATGGGTCCAGCATGGCCAGGCCTTTCAGGAGCAATGGCCAGAGTCCAGGAGGGATTGCCCGCGGCCTGTATGATGACTGGATGCCAATGTTTGGACAACTGAATTGTCCCTCAGGCTTCCTTCTGAACATGTCTCAGAAATTTCCATCTTCTCTTCTAGCTAAGACACTGACGAGTTCTTTTGAAATGTGTTGTAATTTAAAACTACTTAATACCTGGTATTTTCTAAGGAATTTACTTTCATAGGCATATAGGCCTAGATCTAGACTAGGTCCTTGTAACTGATGTTTTCTACTGTCTGCACACTGTTGAAGTCCTTGAGTGAGCCAATAGAAAGCAGAAGGCACAGGGACCAAAGTGGACTTTGTCTGCCTGACTAAAGGACATGACCACACTAGTGGATGCAGACAGATGTCAACTCATACTGGTAGTATTGTAAGCATTTGAACTGGAAATACTGGGGAGTTGAATAAGTTGAGCTGACTGAATGGACCCAGCCTGGATCTGGCAACACTACAGTTATGTTTGGTTGAAACTATTTCTGAGCTAAGACACCGTACTGCAAACTGATTCATGGACCTGGCCTAGTCGCCACAAGGAAGATCTACCTTCCAGGCTCTTTGGTTTTGTGGAGACATACTTTTTTACTTTTTTGTGTATTTTCTTTTAAGCAAAGGTGGAACATCAGTTAAGTTGGAAGGCCTTTAGGTTTCATATTTCAGCAATCAAGTCTTCCCGAAGATGGTGAATGCAGTTGCTTCATTGTCAACTGGTAACATACTTCCTGGAAGGTATGAAAACTGAAACTCTTCCTGAACATTTTTTCTTCTGAGAGAATGAATTTAAAAGCTCTGGTATTGGTTCTCCTATCTTTTTTGCGGTGCTGAAAACTTTCTTGTGTCAGTTTATTATGCTGTGTTGCCATCACAATCAAGATTTTCTAGCAATGCCCGTTATGTATCAATCTATGCTTTTTCTCTCAGTGAGGTCAACAACAATTCAAACCGGAAGAGGTAAGTAATGGATACGGATTTCTACTCTTGCAGAAATCTAAATTGGATACATAAAACCTTACATAAACCCTTGATAAAGTTCCTTGTTACAGTGGCACACCATAACACCTGAGATATTCCCAAATGTGTTGGGATCGCGGTTGCCTTAAAATGCTGACTTTACACCTATAAACTGAACGAGGAACATCTATTTTCTTTTTTCCATTTAACACTGTTTCAGGGTTTGTCAGTCTTTTGTTAATACAAAGGATACCCAGTCTTTTACATGAAAAGAAATTCTAAAGACAGTCGTTAGTAAGGTCATCACAGAGCTTTTCACTTAATTCAGTGAAAAGTTGGCTAAACTGCTTTTATGTTTAGTTTATTTTCCTGTATTAATTTGGCTTGCCTGCTTGAGTGGAGAATGTGTGTGTTCTTCTGGCTGAGATACAAAAATTAACATTATTCTGTGGTTTGCTGTTTCCAGGATCAAAATTAACTCACAGGCAGTAACTTGAGGAATTGTGGTTGAAGAATTGATCTTCCTTTTTGAAATTCAGTTTGTGCTTCCCTTATTTGTCAGCAGTTGTTTCCTTTATTCTGCTTTGGATAATATCATAGAAGGCTTGTCTGCCTCTGAACAGAGTACAGCACACGCTCAGATGCCACAGTAACTTTGGTCACCTTTCTTTGTCATTGTGTTTACAACTTCCTTTTACTTCAGAGAACAGAGGCTTAATGATATTTCCTCATCGTGACCATCAGGACCTTTAAGTGTTTCCCCATAAGTTAATCCTCACCTGCACCTTTCTAGTTTAAATTTTTTTTTTTTTTGGCATCTTTCATTTCTATTGTGCTGGGAACGCTGACAGCGGCTAGTATGGTGCTTCATTTTCAGTTGGCACTCTTTAAGAGTGTTCTGCCTATAGTCTCTCTCTTTTTTGTTTGTTTGGTTGGTTTTGGGGTTTTTTTTTACTATTTCCAAGGACTTTTCTTGTTTGGTGTGAATTTGCAAGTCAGAATGTTGCTGATCTGAAAGACCATTTCACTTTTCTCTCCTTCACAGGTGACTACAGATTCTTTGGTTACATTTTCCGTATATTTTTTCTTCTCTCTTCTTGTTAGTGCTTTGTTCTTTCTTTAAGAGAGACTTTCACCTGCTTCTTTATCTAGAAGGGGTAATGATTCCTTTCATTGGTTCTCCTTCCTTCACACTGTTCTTAATTATCCAGACTTAAGTTATACTTGCTGGGATATCAAGAATGGTTATTGAAGGTTCAAAGCTATTAGTGTCAGCTGAAAGGGACCTGACATCTTCCCATCTTTTTTTGAAAGAAATAGAAGAACGAGAAAATTAAGTTACTTGTCAGCACAATTAAAAAGATCTGTCATAGAACAGAAAATAGAGCCCATGCCACCTGGCTAAAGTATCATAACCACACATTTATCTTTTCTTCAATCTCTTTCTCTAGTTGCTGCAATTACAGAAGAAAAATGTCCAGGTCATAAATCATTTCACTCTTTTAAATGTTAATGTTTTAAATATTTAAGCCTTTTGTAATGTTTTTAATAGCTTTACAGAATAGTTCCTCAAAGCTATGCCATAGTCAGTACTCCAGAACATAGCAATACATCATTTTATGTTTTTCTACTAGGTGTTTCCAGCTAGTAATTAAAAAAGAAAACAAAAAGTATGTTGACAGACAGCAGTGGCCCTGGGCACAGACATAAAAACAATAGTAACATAACTGCTATAGAAATGGAAGACAGCTAACACTGTACATAGCCTCACCACACTCAGCTGTCGACTCTGAAGTGTCCAGCCCTGTCCAGTGTCAGTATGAGATATGCTCCAGCTCTCTGAGTGCAGAAGCTCCTTGGGCACAGCTCTACCTGCAGTTATCGCTCAAGACAGGTGAGATATGATCTATCATGTAATATGGCTGCAAAAGCATGATGTTTCTCTAACCCTCCTGAAACCTTTTTTTTCATTTTGATATTTTGTCTCCTGTACTGCTGATGTGAAGGATCGTAGAAACATTTCATTAGATGTAAAATCTATGTTTGTAAGAAGAATTTGGGAAAAATATTCTAAAAAGACACAGTATCTCCTGCTGGCCTTTGATATGGTCCCCCACAGCCTCCTCCTGGAGAAATTAATGCGTTATGGCCCAGACAAGTGGTCTGTGCAGCGGGTGGGGAACTGGCTGACAGGCCGCACCCAAAGGGTGCTGGTAAATAGCTCTTTCTCAAACTGGCAACATGTCACTAGTGGAGTCCCCCAGGGATCGATATTGGGCCCAATGTTATTCAACATCTTTATAAGCAGTCTGGATAATGGGATCAAGTGTAGCCTGATGAAGTTTGCTGATGACACCAAGTTGAGTGGGGAAGTAGACACTCCAGAAGGGAGAGATGCTTTGCAGGGAGATCTGGGTAGGCTGGAGGAGTGGGCCAACAAGAACCTTATGAAGTTCAATAAGGACAAGTGTAAGGACATGCACCTGGGAAAATATAATCCAGGAGTGCAGCACAGACTGGGATCCACCTGGCTGGAGAGCAGCTCTGTGGAAAGGGACCTGGGGGTCCTGGTGGACAGAAAGCTCAACATGAGCAAACAGTGTGCTGCTGTGGCCAAGAAGGCCAACAGGATCAAAAAGGGCATTGCCAGCAGGGATAAAGAAGTCATTATCCTGCTCTACTCAGCGCTTGTCAGGCCACACCTGGAGTACTGTGTCCAGTTCTGGTCCCTGCTCTACAAAAAGGATGTGGACAGGCTGGAAGGGGTCCAGAGAAGGGCCACCAAGGTGATCAAGGGACTGGGAAGCCTGCCATACCAGGATAGGCTGGGAGAACTGGGTTTGTTCAGCCTTGAGAAAAGGAGGCTCAGAGGGGATCTCATCACCATGTACCAGTACTTAAGGGGCAGCTATGAAGAAGATGGAGACTCCCTTTTTACTAGGAGTCACATGGAGAGGACAAGGGGGAATGGACACAAATTGCTCTTGGGGAGATTCCGATTAGACACCAGAGGGAAATTTTTCACAGTGAGGACAGTCACCCATTGGAATAATCTGCCCAGGGAAGTGGTTGACTTGGCCACGTTGGACACTTTCAAGAGTCGTCTGGACAGGGTGCTGGGCCATCTTGTCTAGACTGTGCTCTTCCTGGAAAGGTTGGACTAGATGATCCCTGAGGTCCCTTCTAACCTGTGATTCTGTTACCATTTTTGCTGTCAGATTGACTATATTATTTACTGTTCTATATGACTTCACTCCCTATTTGCCTTTGCTCTAGTTAATGTAACTTACTGTTTAAGGTCTATCTGCCTATGATAATTTTGCCTTTCTGTATGTTCTGTAATCTGTGTAAAATTGGGTGGCTCTTCTGTGAACACTTTGGGTGACCTTTAGCGAGTCTCTCTTTGCATTCCTTTTCCCATTGAAACCCTTCCATCCAAAGCCTTCCAGGGCAGCAATGCAACAGGCAGGTAGCAATATACCACTATTTCAAACACAAGTTTGTTTTGGGGTTTTTTTGTTTGTTTTTGTTTGTTTGGTTTGGTTTGGTTTTCTGAATAGAAAGCAAAGGCATAATCTACTTTATAGCCTGATCAAGGGATTTAGAGTATATATTACTTTTTCTGCTTCTGCACCCTCCAGGCCCTGTGACAAAGGCTTATAAGAGTGACACGGGTTAAAAAGTTTGTACTGGGATTCTTGTCTTAGCGTGAAAACACATTTCCTTAATTCTAAAGGTGCTAAGAATTGACATTGTTAAATGAAGTTAATGGAAGGTACAAATGTTCTGCCTCCTTTGGAATAACAGGACACAGTTACTCACTTGGTTGTCTGGTTTTAAATATCTATGGTTGAAGCAATTCTCAACAGTGTACCTTACGGGGTCAGAATGCAAAGAAGGTAAGCCAAAAGGAAGTGGCAGCTGAAGTAAGAGGTAGGATATAGCCTCAGAATAAAAGGGATCAGCACAGCATATTTTTAGATACTTGGGAATGGGGCCCAAAAAGAATAAAACTGTGCAATCAAGGACGCTGCTTCCCCTTCCAATCACACACACACTCTCTATATTGTATCTAATCACTCACAGTTATGGAGTCATTTCCTTAAGAGTTCTAAGGGAATCACTTTTGGATTCCAAAATGTGTAAGCAAAGCATTAACTTGATATCATAGAAATTTGCATCGGAAGTCCTTGATCAAAATATTCAGCACGATGCATATGGTATCATTCTTCCAGTCCCTTCACAGTTTTCCACCTGGCATGTTTTTCAAGGATGTATATTAGCTTAGAAAATAGAGAGAACATATATTAAATTGGCCCTGAACTGATAGTGAATGTTTGCATTACTTCATGGTCACATTAAAGAATATATTTAAAGACAAATAAAAGGAATCTTGACCAATTGTATTGTTTCTGAGAAAAGGCCTGTAGACGGAAGAGTGGATGGCTGAATAAGGTCCCACAAATTATTTGGCATTTATGACATAAAGGCAAGTGCATTGACAAGTGAAGTGAAAACTGAGTGTGTTTCACTGAGTCACACATTGAGAAGTACATCTGCTGATACAGAATGTATAAAATATCAAAAGAATGTAGTACAATACCAAGCAAGCTCTTACAGAAGCATCAGAATGGAAAAGGCTTTAAAATCATTACACATAAAGAGTAAAATCATGCAACAGCCACACAATCTGGCATTCTTGCTGTCATTAGGACAGACAGAACCATAAAAAAAAGAAGTAAAGCCATTTAAAATCAACCACCGGGGGACTGAAGCATAACAACCAGATATGTCTGTATTTTGTATTAGTATTAATAACTGAAACTCCACCTTGTTTGAAAAATCAGTAGAGTTTTGAATGGCTGCCCTCTGAATGACTGATAATGCCAACTAGACATATGTTACAACAATACAGGCACTGCAGTTATATATATATAAGGAGACATGATGATTGTTATTTCACTTTTAAAAGTCACTATGCCCCAGGGCACAATTAACAGGCAATAAATTCCTACATGCTACTGAAGTTTAGAGATTAGTGTTTGCCAGTCAAAGCATGGAAACACATTTACACCTAATAAAATAAGGCTGATTAGTTGTTTAAATAATAGGAAATGTCAGTCAGGGGCCACAGAAGGCTATGAACAATAACTAAACCCATCACCAAAAAATTAATATGTGTGTTTAAAGAAAAGTCAAATATTAAGCATTTAAAAGAGCCTTAAATGTTTGCCAAGTCATCCAACTTTACTTAAGTGATGAAAACAATAGTTAGTGGTAGAAACTTACTGGAGTACAGTAGGGCATGTGTAACTCCAGCTTGTGGAATTCTGTGCAGATTGATTTAGGAAAAGCTTTTACATACTGGACAGGAATTCAGTGAGAGTTTGGAGCATAGTACAGCCTATTAGGACATGCTTTGGCCTTGTCTAGTTGTAGGGTTGCAGGTGATATCAAAGGGTGTGTCTGAACCACAGGGCAGATGTGCTTGGCAGTGTGCTCTGCACTTCCCATCTCCCAGCTGTCCATGGCTGTTGGAAGCTGCATGTCTCCCCACCACCATAGCTCTGCCTGTCCTTCCTAGGGAATCGACAACACAGCAGGAGGATTAGGTGGCTATGAAGTCTTGCTCTAACATAAAGTCAGGATGCAACTTGTATGAACTCCCAGACCCCAAAACTGGAAAACCCCAAGCCCCTCATTGAAATACACTGATAGAAAAATATGCTTTGGATTTAGGATGATATATGCTCATTTGAAAGTCAGGTAATGCAAGGAAGGAGAAGGTGGACAATAACACTGGTGTGATATGCCACTTGAATGGACAAGTGACTTCTCTGTACTTGTGACTTGAGCCACTGTCTCCTCCTGAGAAGGCAAGGATGGGTGTAGAGGCAGGTTGATACAGACCGGGCAGCTCTGTTTGGTAGTGGTCAAGGATCAAAAACTGGATCCTGGCTACTCTTAATGTTGGAATTTGTCCACCCAGATACCTGATTAGTTTAAAAAAAAATACTGTAAATACTTTTCTGTTAGTTTTAACATCTTTGAGTGTTCTCCTGATTTCTCCTTTGTTTTTTTCTCTAGCTTTGAATTTAAGAGAGGTTGAGGCAATCATTACCCAGCACCTATGTAAAGAGACTAATAGCATACTTTCTGATTGATTTCATGGTTTGGTCTTCTACTCAGTACCTTTCATAGAATCATAGAACCATAGAACGTCCTGAGTTGGAAGGGACCCACAAGGATCATCAAGTCCAACTCCTGTCCCTGCACAGGACAACCCCAAAGTTCACACCATGTCTCTGAGGGCATTGTCCAAGTGCTCCTTGAATATCATCGGGCTTGGTGCCGTGACTGCCTCCCTGGGGAGCCTGTTCCAGTGCTCCACCACCCTTTGGGTGAAGAACTCTTTCCTAATATCCAACCTAAACCTCCCCTGGCACATCTTCCTGCCATTCCCTCGGGTCCTGTCATTGGTCACTGGAGAGAAGAGATCAGGATCTGCCCCTCCTCCTCCCCTTGTCAGGAAGCCGTAGACTGTGATGAGGTCTCCCCTCAGTCTCCTCTTCTCCAGGCTGAACAAACCAAGTGACTTTAGCCACCTCTCATACAGTTTCTCCTCTAAACCCTTCACCAACATCGTGGCCCTTCTCTGGACACTCTCTAGTAGCTTTGTACCCTTAATGCACTGTGGTGCCCAAAACTGCACACAGCACTTGAGGTGAGGCCACACCAGTGCAGAGCAGAGTGCGACAATCACCTCCCTTGACTGGCTGCAATGCAGTGCTTGATGCCCCCCAGGGCACGGTTGGCCCTCTTGGATGCCAGGGCACACTGTTGGCTCATGTTCAACTTGCTGTCAACCTGGATCCCCAGGTCCCTCTCTGCAGAGCTGCGCTCCAGCCTCTCATTCCCCAGTCTGTATGTACATCCAGGGTTGCCGTGCCCCAGGTGCAAAATCCAGCACTTGCTTTTGTTAAACTTCATATGGTTGGTGATTGACCAGATATCCAGTCTGTCCAGATCCCTCTGCAGGGCCTGTCTGCCCTCAAGTGTCAACAGCTCCTCCCAGTTTTTTGCTGTCAGCCAACATAGTTAGTATTCCTTCCAGTCCTGATTCCAAGTCATTTACAGAGATTAAAAATATTTAATCTCAGATGATGATTTAATCTCAGAGATTTAATCTCAGATTTAATGTGAGATTAAAGAGATTTAATCTGACAAATTTAAGATGTAGTGCTCAAAATAGAAACTACATCATGAAGATATGCTTTTTTCCCCAGTATGAACCTCCAAATGGAAAATAAGGTACAACAAAAGTTAATTTTTGCCTGCAGTACTTGAGTTTGCCAAAATTCCACTGAGTACAACTCTCTCCTAAAAGCATTCAGGACCTTTCATGAATGCTAACAACCTTACAAGGGCAAGATCATTTTGCACTAAGAGCAGTTTATTGCTCAGCTGAGACACTTGGAAAATAGACATTAAAATAATAGCATTACATTAAGCAGTGACAAAGTAAAGAATAAGTCATCAAATACAATTTTGAAACCAAAAAGGTTTTGGAACCAAATCTTAAAGGCAATTAGTTTTTGCTGAATTTGTGGAGTTTTCCCATTCTGGATTTCTTCTTGTCCATGGCAGGGAGACAGCCCTTGGGCAACGAGCAGAAATGATCTTGCATGGTTCTGAATAAAAGCAGGACCTGCACAGTACTTGCGATAGATGCTCACTCTTCTGTATTGTCTGTGTTGCCACAGTATTCCCTTGCAGCACTGAATAATAACGATGCACTATATTAATAACAGCATATCCAGCAGACTGAGGAATGTGGTTTTCCCCCTCTGTTCAGCATTTATAAGATAAATCTGAACTACTGTGTCCGGTTTGAGGATCTTCAATACAAACAGACAAACTAGAGCAAGACCAGTAAAAAGGCTACCAAAATGTCTAAGGGGATGGACTACATGACATAGGAGGTGAGGGTGAGAGAACTGGGTTCATTCAGCTTGGAGAACAGAAGCCTAAGGAAGGATCTGACTGCTGTCTACAACTAATTAATGGGTTGTTATAGAAAACAGTTTCTTCTCAGAGAGGCAAGCTGCAGCTGAGGAGCTTTTACTAGATATAAGGAAAAAAGCCTTCCCAGTGAGGTGCTCAGGTGGGAGAGGAGGCTGCTGCAGAATCCTTATCCTCAGAGATAATCAAGGCCCTGTGCAACATGGTGTAATTTCAAAGCTAACCCCATTTTGAGTGGGGTGTGGGTTTAGAGCAGATGAGGTCCTGAGATCCCTTCCAAGCTAAATTATTTACAAGATCATGACAGGAATACAATGCGGGGAAACACCTAAAGAATATGATGAAGTCCAGTTTAGTTTCAATGGCATTTATGCATATGTTTGAATTGTTCCTGCGACAGAATCAAGAAATAAATATAGCTGCATGACATAGAGAGATAAAGCGCCTACATATAGCTTCAAAAATTCTTGAAAAGGGGAAGGATGTTCTGTCTAGCCTGCCAGATTAGAACTGAGGAGACCCTTTGTCATTTCCAACATTTTTAATAGGCTTTTTTGTAATTTGGGGCAAATAACTTAATCTCACTATAAATCAGCTGCTGCCTTATTAAGTAACAGGATAAATCCATTAATACTTAGGTATTTGTGAGTCCCTCCAATAATACTAAAATAAAGTTTACATGTGGATTCCAGCAGGGCAAAAGAGAGGATGCTTCTCCTTAAGTTCTGAGTCATCCGTCTTAGTGTAAGACAAACTGTGCCATAAGAGCATCCTTGACAGAAAAGCTAGGAGGTTTAACTCCGGGGTAGACATCTACCATATAGACATCTGCATTTGGTTAGAAGTATCTCACCCAGGAAGCTATAATGTAAAACCACTTCCTCATGCCAGAAGCCTTCAGATGTAGTGTTAATCAGAACGGAATAAGAAGTAGGACGGATGTTTCTTTTCTTCAGTCTCTCATTAGTTGCACTTAGTGAGGGATTTTTTTTTTCACTGTTTCCAATAACGCACTGAAAAAGAAAACATTGTAGTCTCTTTATTAAAAAAAACTAGATTATTATAATTATAAAGCTGCCCCAATGACTTCCAAGAAATATACTTCTGGATGAAAAACAAATGGTTCAAATTAAACTTCGGTTAAATATGATGGTTGGGAAAACTATCTTTGGAATTGTCCTAGGACAAGTACATTGACTGCTTACATATACAGAGATCTTTAAACAGCACAAATTCCCTGTACTCTTCAATTTGCACTGCACTCTTTGAATGCCAAGATCACCACAAAACTAAGACATGACTTCTTCCATATGATGTTTAGTAGATACTATCTCCTGTGTTTAAAACCGGTGCTCTGTCTGCCTATGGTTTCCACATATCCTAGTGCGATTATTACTTCTCCAGGTGTGAGGCAGTAGGTGAGGCAATATATAAGTGAAGCAAAAGTGAACGTCTACCACAAGCCTGAGTTCAGGAAAAGAAAAAAATCCATCTTAGAGAAAAACTCTTCTCCAACTACTGTATTGTTGATATAAAGGTACAGAGTTCTCCCCGAAGGAAATGAATTTACCAACTTTGTATCTGCTGCCACGTCTATTTTCCTAACCATGCTTCCAGAAAGTCCCATCTCAGCTCTCTCTTCTGATGTCTTCCACTTTGACATTCTTCCTGGAAATGCAGTTAGCCTGACTTAATTTAGTTAGCACAAAGATAATGTACACCTGTTTTACCACAGTATTACTTATAGTCTTACAAGCATGTGTCTGTATCCCCAATGGCATCTTAGTCTATGTCTAAGACATTTTTAATCCACATCACTCAGCTATGGCACAAAAAGATTAAAGGCTGTAGGGCTGGTCTACAAACCTCAGCTCTGGACTTCTCTTATGCTTGGACTGTAAACATGTTACAGTAGAAATCATATTTTCATTCTCTCTGTATACATTGCCTAGCACAATGTGACGCTTGTCTAATATTGGGATGCCTGCATATTTTACACTCATACAAACACCAACGAGCAAAATATTTTTTTATGTGTAACAGAGAAAACCTGCATGGTAAGGACTTCTAGTTTAAGGAACCAGCCAGAATCTATGCATTCAAGGATAAGTAAAATCTGGTAGAAAAAATGATCAAAATCCATTATCATTCCTGGCAGATCTTAACGATGCGATATAATTTAAAATGCTTAAACCCCATACTGACTGGGACTCGAGAAAATCATAAGGTAGATTCAAGTGGATAAGAACAGCAAATACACCACTCTGGCTTTTCATCAGATTCTGGGCTGCTACATGGTCTTGGGCAATCCCACTGAACAGTGTGTGTGAAGCGTGTGGGGTTCCTTACGCTGCTGCCTGGTTTCCTCCTCCCTGAGAACAATGCAATGAATGGGACTGGGAGGGCAGGAGAGCATCCAGCCCTGGAGGACAGCTATTCACGCTGCTCCAGCCAGAGGCCTGTCAGCATTTCCATGCTTTCACACGCATCCCAGCTTCAGACAGGGATTACATCATTTTAACCACTTTTCTCACATTTAAAAAAGTCAAAATTAGTCAAAACAAAAACAGCGACCATGTGTGCTCAGGGATGTGAGCGGAGAAATAAGGATAAACAAATCTGCTGTCTTGCATATCCTACCAGCAGTTTGTCTCAGCGTGATCCTTAAAAACAGCAGGGTGCCTAGCCTCAGCTTTTATCAAATAACATTTATAGGACACCCCACATTCCCTACCAGTGGACCACAAAGAATCAACAGGGAGCTAATAGGCTGTCCTTTATTTTTGAAATGTTAGGGTCCAGCTTACTCATAAAATACTATGATGTATTTTGTTTTATTTTGTTTTGTTTTATAGCATGGGAAAGAATGAATGAGAAGTGACCCATACAGGCTTAGTTATGAAAAATTAACGATTCGCATTACTGGCATGTTTATGAAAACAGGGGTGTGTAAGGACAAATACCCTTCAAAATCACAGTTCTGAATCTGCATGGGCACATGAAGTTTGCTGTAAAGTCTGTTTTAAGGGCATGTCAGTTTTTCAGTATCGGAAGAGTGAAGGCAGCCTCTAGTACGTCTAGACAGATGTGTTCAGGGGTGTTGTCCCTAGACAGCAGAGGATATATGGCCTTTAAACAGGACAAAGATTGGCTTTGCTATAAAAGAACAAGCCACTTCCTGGAGAGGAAGATGCACTGATTTTTTAGGAAAATGCAGACATATTGTGAGCTCCAAGGAACAGCGATCTAGAGAGGAAGGAAGAGGCTGCGATGTGAGGACTAAACATCGCCTACCTATAAACTTTGTAATTAAGGCTCATAGCCTGTTATAAATGAGTCTTTGTACAATCTTCACCTAGATGACAAGAAGCAAATGCTTTACTTTATGTCTTTATTGTTCTCCTCTTCTACTTCCCTCCTGATTGAAGAATAAAAACCTTGTAAAATACACCTGCAATATGGATTTCACTGCTAGTAAGGAGGAAAACCAAGGCAGAATATGCGTTTGAACAGAAGCAAAAGGGTCTTTGCTCAGGAAAAGACAAAGAAAGTAAGAAACTATAGAGATAACCTGATAATGACAGGGCATTTCCCAATGAAGTGCCCTAACTCCATGCTTACATGCTGACTCCCTGCACTCTCAAAGTTTCAAGGAAAAGTTGGCATTGTTACATTCACAGAATTCATATAGAAAATAGGAAATGTTTTCCAAAATTTTAATAATATATTCTGTGAAGTCAGCAAGTTACATTTTGCTACAGGAAAATTCAAGCAAGAAAAATATGTGAGAGATAGACAATGGAAAACTCTTTTTTAGCTTTCATATTCCATAAGCAAGCACATAACATCCTCCCTTTGGCTGTAAGACAGCTATATTCTCTAATATTTGATTGTGAATAAGCACAGATATAGGTTCAAGTTGTTCCCTTCCATGATTCCCACTCTGGCTTTTAACTTCTCAATAAATGCATTGAGTTTCTTCTTCCATCATTGTCCAAATGATGGAATTATTTTAGCGATATTATGAAGACAAATGTATTACCATAACTTAGTAGCTTGTGGTCTTAAAATGCTAGGAAAGGAAGTAGGAGGTAGGACAGATGTAAAATCCTTTGAACAGAGACATAATCCTGAAATCTACTTTCTTATCACCTAACGTTCACTTCTTATTATGTTCAAATACACCAGACAGTGGTTAATAATAGATAAGTGTATCTAGAATGAAGGCCAAACACATCATTTCATGCTCCTTATCTCTGTAATCTTCATTCAGAGGAATTCTCTTCTTCTGGAATCTGGGGCAACTTTTCTGGAAAATGCAGCGATAGCAAACTCAGTAAGTTATCAGTCCCTGGAACATGTGTGAGTTGTGGCTGGAAGAAGAGCAGATGAAGATATCAACTAACAGCAGATTTTTCCATAATATCTTTCATTAGACTAAAGAAACATGAGCGTACGGCACATTGGGTACAAAACGAAGGATGAATAACTTCACAAGGCTTTAAAGAAAACTGCCAGAAAAATAATGGGGAAATGTGGCATTGAAACAGAACAGCAGAACAGTAGCATAATGCATTAGGCTCCCATTGTCAGCCGAGTAAGAAGCTAGCTGAGATTATTAGTGAATGAATTAGCGGTCTCCATTTAGTAGACTTTTGGGTACATATCTTGAAGACAGTGCAGTTTTTAGTCTGTCTTTGAAAATCATCCAGGAATAGTGCAGGAGCACATGTTTTAGGCTGGATCTGTGGACTGCTTTGAGGAATAAAGAAAACATTTGGTTGACATAGCTAAATATAGGTAATGTAAAATGCTAAAGTACACCTGATTCTATAATCTTTTCTTCATTTAACGAGTGGGAAAATACTGATCTGTAGAGCTTTGGAAACATACTGGATATGTTTTGCTTTAAGAATTTTGTGGCCAACACTGGCACAGCGTAGTTATTGCCTCTGCATGGTAGCTGCATGTGAGGCCTGGTCCTTTAGTCTTCTGTTCATAAAAACGGGTGTGAAATAAGAAAGAATATAAGCATATTCAGGAATATACTCCATACTGAGGGAGAGAATAGCTGAAACAACTTACCACCCAACAATGCTACTTCTCAGCATATAGTGAAAATTAAGTTGTTTCTCTTGGACACAGAGCAGATCCACATGTCACCTCACAGCTACAAAAAGAAAATTTCTATCTCCTTGTAGCCAAATCTTGTGCACCAAGAAGCTACAATACAGCACACCTTTTAGGGCATGATCCTTATTTACACTCTTTAGACAGAAATATCCCAGAGGAGAAGGCTCCAGACACTCTTCCTTCCTCTCTTTTTCAAAGGATTTTTTTCATCTTTTCAGGATGGTCAGCATGCTATTCTCAAACAGAAGCCAAAAGCTCTTGCTTTTTCTACAACCAGATTTAGTTGGAATCTAGAGGGAAAATCGGATTTGGAAGAAAAATAATATTCATAGTGTTAATGTAGATGCAGTTGTTCACGAGATGTGGTGTACATCCAATTTCTATCCAGAGCAGAGCCCCCTCCAAATGAGTATTCTGCCTCAGTTTTCAACAGACTGAGAATGTACAACATGGTAGCGAGGTTGAATGGTAATTTTGAAGAAATCTGTAGAATTGCAAATGTCTATTTCCAATGTGGCAGAAAATTTTAAAAAACTGAATGGCCTGAATTTAATCATCTAGGTAATTTTCTTCCTCCGATACGCAAAGAATCAGCACAACAATCACAAATCTTACAATAAGAATTTTCAATAAATCTTACAAATTTGTATTGGTTCTATCTATTGGCTAGTGGTACACCTAGGAGCTATATATAAGAAAGAGAGGGAAAGGATATTCTAGATAACAATAGAGTCATTAATCTGATGATAACTATACACATAATTTCAGAAGAAACTTTGAAGGAGAGGATTATTAGAACTTGCGTAATTGGGAAAAAAGACAGAAAAATGGATTTTTTCCAAGAGGAAGCTGTGTCAAAGCAATAAAATATCCTTCTTTGATTGTGCAAAGGAGGTTTTGAAAATAGTACAGTTCTCATCTAGCATAATTCCAGTATAGTATTTGATACAATGTCACAAAGAAAAATATTGCTTAAAATGGAGAAGGGTGTTAACGGAAGAATTGAAAACTGAACAAAATATTACTCAGGGAGAAGACTATAATGAAGTCCCTTGAAATGGGATGATTCAGGATATATTGGACTTCCTCAGCGACTGTTTTTAGGATCAGTCTTATTTAATATTTCCATAACTGATGGTCCCACAAGAAATAGGAATGTGCTAGTTGAAGTTAGTGGTAACCCAGAAGGCCAGGAAGTCTCAAACCAGAGGAACATCAGATTAATTACACATGGATTACATTAGAATAATAGAAATGTAACAGAATAAAACAAGGTAATTGACTAGAGATTAAGAACAAGACTTTCTGCAGCAAACTAGGAGCTTGCCAGTTAAAGATCTCAGGTGAAAAGAAAGCCTGAGAGTAGCCTATGAAGCATCAGGGTGATGCAACTATGAAAAAAGGAATGTGATCCTAAACTGTATTAGGAGAATTATATTACTGTAGCTGTGTAGGCATTGATGTGACTGCATCTGAAACACTCTACAAAAGTCAGACTACTCTTGTTAAAGATCTGTAAAACTGGAGCGTGTTCTGGGAAGGGTTACTGGGATTATCAGAGGAACAGATGATGGCGTGGAGGCTTCATGTCCTCCTCATGGAGGAAGAACCATGTGAGCTAAAAGCCACCAGAACAAGTAGGTATAGAGGGTCTGTAAGTTATTTCTGCCCAGACATGACGTTTTCATGACCAGAGCAATGAGGTTCCAGCACAACTGCCCAGATTAAGAACATTCAGGGAAGAATGAAGAAGAAAGAGATCAAGTTAACTTAATATGCAAGTTTATTAAGATGTTATGAAAATAATTATGTAGCACAGCTCTTTGAAACAGCAGTGGTCAGGACTCAGTGAGCCCAGAGGAGCCCTTGAATCCAAATGTGATCCTATGTCAACCTCCCTTCCCCCTCCTCGTCTCCCTTGAGCCCGTACATTACTTTGATCTGCCCACTCTGATCCTCCACCACAAAGGTATTCACACAAATTTACTCTCAGAGGAGGATATGACAGTCTCTCTTGAAATGTCCACTGTATATATTTCCCAAACCCTTTCAGGACTGTTTGCTCCTTTGAATAAACAGCTTGGGGTTTGTTTTTCCGGTAATCTTTTACAACTTAAAAAAGTCCTTCTAAAGAAGAAACCACACAAGTTTTCACAGTTCATTTGCATCTTCTTTGTTCCAGCCTAAATCTAATTCTTTAAAATATTTGCTCTTTTTTTTTCCTTCCCCCCCCCCGCCCCCCAACCTGGAAGGTCACTCTGAATCCAATTCATGATCTTCCTTTACAAAAATGGAGTTCGTAATTTCTTCTGAAACTAAAAATTTGCCTGATGGTATTAACTTAATTTGTTTCCTGTCTCTTTAGTTTTAATTCAGTATGTTAAATAACAATATGTTAAATAACCTCCTCAACACTGTAATGGCATATTCTTCAATAACTTTGTGCAAATAAACTTTTACTATATGCTCTGACATTTTTTACTTAATAAGTATAGGGCTGCCACTCTTTGAATTCATTTACAGTTTCTGTCACAAGCATTCCCTAATGATGCTATATAAACTGGATAGGATATCTCATTGTAAAACAAAGTTCCAGCAGCACACTTTCAGCATCTTTCAAAAATAAAGCTGAGCATAAGAACATGATTTAAGCTGTTAGTATAACACATCTAACAAAAAGTTAATACATGTCATAAAACAGGTAACTGTAGAGACTCAGAATTAAGAGACGCAATACAAAGAGCAAGAAGAGTTAAATCCATTGTGTAGAAAACCTACAGTAAGGAAGTATGAAAAAATAATCCATGGAAAATGTATAATCATGGTTTCCAGAAAAATGAACAAAACTAAAATTCATAATACAGTATTTTCTCCATAGAAACAATTAATTAACTGCCAACACCCTTTACAATATAATAGCGTTGAATTTCATAAAAGCCTTTCCTGAAGAAACACTAACAGTTCTGTACAAAAACAATGTTGCTGTTTTGCTCCAGCCTTTACTTGGTGAAGTCCGCTCTGTGGGATCATCGCACCCGTGCGGAACCCTCTGAAATTCAATCAAGCTCTCTACAAGTGTCAGGGTCTGAATACGTCTGCTTACTGCACGCTACGACTTCTGTTTACCTACATGTGAAAAAAACAGTTTTCTATTAGAAATGAGTCATCAGATTCATTGCTTGCTTAAACCTAAGCCCAAACTTGGCCAAAATTCAGCAGGCTCTAGACCCTCTTCTGATTTTGCTGGCTAAACCTAGGCGCTGGCTCACATCCTCAGGAGTTCAAGGCATAATTGCCTTTGAAGATTTGAGTCTTAACTATTTCTAAGCCAGCCATCACCATGCCACCCATGTGACTGATGACAGCATTCTTCTTGGATGAGAAACTTTGTCACACTTTTGTTTTTAAAATGACAGAAAAAGCATATGGAGAAAATTTTCTGTTGACAGTTTCTTACCACTATTTTTAGTGATGCATATATTTTTGCTGAAAATGTCTGTTTTCTGTGCAAAATGCCAGCTTTTCAGTTTGGTGATTACTGGCTCATTTATTGTCTTCAGCTGTAAGAGGAAATTAAGGTGACTTCTGATTATCTTGCTGCTTAATGGATATGGTTATGAGTCATAGCAGTTTCAGACTCCCTTTTTGCTGCTAGGCATTTTGGCAAACTCTTGGGTGATTTTTTTTTTCCTGCACAGTAGCAGGAATGGGAAGTAAAGTTCCATTCAATTCTTTCAGCTGTGACTACTATTAATTATTTTCAAGGTTTCCCTTAGAAAGACACTCTCACAGGAAACGTGCTCTTAGTCTCACCTATGTGTGCAGGGTGGTTATGCTTCTGGAAGGCTAAGGGGGAAGATAAAAATGTTTTTTCTGTGAATTCTCATGAGGACTTGATTTCAGTGCCAGAAAAAGAGCAGTGAGATCCTGACTACATGAACACTGGATAGACTAAACGTTAGACTCAGGCTGAAGGATTAGGTGAAGAATTGTATGGTCACAAGGAGGGAAGAGAGTTCACTGAAAACAGCTATTTAGCCATTAATAGGGAAATACTCCTACAGGCATTCCCCCAGGTACTGCCCATGTAGCTTCAGCTGTTGCATACGCATTGTTTTTTGTCCTTCAACCCTGTTTTTTCATAATTCTCAGAGCATTGCGAGTGAAGAGGAAAAGTACTCGAATTCAGCCACAAGCATCTAACTCCCAGCTGGACTGAACAGAGGCAGCTGGCAAGCGCCGAGGAGGAAGGCAGGCTCCTGGTGTTTGGCTACTGAGCATCCCCTAGTGACTGGCTCTTCCCATTACAGCCTCCCGCTTTTCTCAGTCCACAAACGGAGCGCAGAGGCGAGAAGCCCAGGTTTCCCGGAGTCCGAACAACGGATTACTACAGAGCACTACAAATAAAGATAGAGTACAGATACCACTCCGAGACTTACAAAAGTACTGACAAGCTACAAAATAAGTCATGACTTCAAGACAACAAGGACCTCTTTTTAATCCAAGTTACTTGGATTAAAAAACAACTGGCGTCTTTTGTTTGACTTACCAAAATAGGAACACTTCTACAGACGTACTATCTTTTCACTTAAAATTAACTAATGGCTTACAAATCAAATAATGAAACGAAGAATTTCTGGTATTATTTCCCCACTGGATGCTACAGCATGTTAAAAAAGTTTACGTTTCGTACAGAGATAACAATGTACCTTTCCGGTCACCTATTGGACTGCTTGCTGCATTTGAATGATGAGTATGGGCAAGTTTTGACTCAAGAAAATCCTGCAAGCTGTAGAGTTAGCTGGTAAACAAACAGGAAAAAATCATCTGCTTCGGCAATATGTGAGATTCTTTTTTTTTCCTCTGCAACAGTAACTTTTTTTCTAAATACTTTCACCAGCTTCAGGAAAGGGTGGGTTAGAGTCAGGGGTTTCCTGAGCCTTTTCAGAACATGGTTTTAATGTAGCCGTGTGTTCAGAAGAGCCCCTAGAGAGTCTTGTTTTGGAACACTCTGACGCCTACACATTATTATCTTTGCTACGTTTTGCAGTTTTGTGTGAAATTTATTTTTAATCTTTTACAAAACATGCCCCTGTTTATCTTAAATTCAGAAAAGGTTTAATAATTTAAAACAAAATAACTTTTTAAATAATTAGATTTACAATGAATGCCAAAACATAAAAGTATAAAGCAAGTTAACAAGAAAGGACTTCTTAAAGATCAAAGAAAATGTGTTTATTTTATTTGATTAAAAACAAATAAAAAGTACTTTCACTTTAACAGGTTGTAACTGGCTGTTGACAGAAACCAGTGAAAGAGTTTCCCAGTCCCACAGGATAAAGGTTTTCTTCTGATGGAGGTTCACGTACTCAGAACAGATTGCCCGGTGATACGTCAATGGAATTATATTTTGAAAAGTGACAAAGCTGCATCAATATTAAAAACTGTGGCTTCAAAGGCAAGTCTCCTCAGACAACATACTCCTTTTGCTATTATTAAGTAGGACTGATGGTGTAAATCAGTGGGTATTTCTATCTTCCATCCCTCTATATACAAAAAAGGTCTGGGAATGGGAGAGGTAAAAGTACCGTTTAGTGGAAAGGCAGGATATACTAGCTCAAAAACTGCTTTAACACAGCAGTACAGTTCCCAGAAGAGAGCTGGCTTCTGTAGATTTCCTCCTCCACAAGCAGAGGAGGCTGGTATGTGGCAGCCTTTGCCCTGCCAGCCATGTTATGTCCGTCGTAACAAGTTTCAAGTCCACCGGGAAGTTCTTCCTCGAGGCTTCAGTGGGAAATGTACAAACCTCTCATAAAATGATGCCATGTTAGGATCCAGGCACAAAAAAGCTAAGTAATTGAAACAGACATTTGCTTTAAGTCAGGCTGTCTAAAACTTTGTTTAATGAGGTTTTATATTTGTTAATACCAATTTAACTGCTAAAAGAGCATTTGAAGCGGTATGTTGGTTTTTTTTAAAGAGTAAACACTTTCCTCATTTCTAAAAGATAAAAGAACCCATGGTCTAAAGATCACTTGAAACCTCAGTGAAGTCTCACAGCTAAACCAAAAAGACCAGATTCAACATTCCAAAAATGCTGAGGTAGAAAAACATTCAGAAAATATTTAAAACATTCATACATTTCAGACCTTCTCTACACAAAATCATGCAAAAATCATTCTTAAAAATAATAATTTGCAGGTGAAAGCAATGTGTGAAATTCAACATCCTTACTTTACAGAAGTAATCATTTTAGAGGAGTGGTAGTTACTTTCACACTAATTTTAGAGAGTCCACATATTCTAAAGAACACGTCCACATACTCTTTTAAGAGCGTCCACATTCAAGAACGGCCTCTTTAGCAACCACAGTCACTGCATCTCACTTCCCACCTTGTTACCATCAGCCTGGAACATGGTAACTTCAGACAGACCTGCACACCAGCAATGCTCCCTGTCAGGCAGGCTTCAGCACACAGTGCCCTTCGTGCTGGGGCTGCTATGCCTGGGGCAGTGCCTGTGGGCTCTTGTCTGTGCTCTGGTGAGCAGGGGGCTGGGGCCAGCCTTGAAATCATCTGCAGCACAGAGGGCAGCCATACCTACTGTTTCTGAGCAGTCAAAGCACTCATCGCTCACCACAGGCTCTCATTTCTGATCTTTGGTCAGCCCAACAGTTGCTCATGTAACTCCTATTAGCTTGCAGCGGGGCTGTGCAGAGGAATGAGATACTACTCTAAGCATCCACCGTTGAGATGCTCACTGTAAGATCATTAAAACAAAGCTGTTTGTGACAGAAATCAAGCCTTGCTCCAACATAAAATACATGGTAATTTGATGGGAAAATATGTGTGTGATATGTGTTTATGTCTGGAAGTTTTCCCTAGCGTGAAAGCCTTTAAAGGAAAACCAGACCTTTCTTGCAATGTATGTTCTTTTATGTTGTGCAGCCTAGACTGTGGATTGCAGTGATGTCAAAAATGTACATGGAGTGATTGCACCCTGTGTCCTGCAAGAATGACTTTGAAAGTTAGATGTTTCATCTCTACAGTCATATCCTGATCAACAATACATTTAGTGACAAACCTAGCTTTTTCTGTAAGCTGCAGTTAAACAGGAACTTCATTTGTTTTTTGTATTCACATCTATTCTATAATAATGACTCCAGCACCACAATATCTGAGTACCCATTATAAGATCAGAGAAACCTTTGTGGTACCCGTTTTCCTAAAAGTGATCTAAAAACCCCAGTCCCCCATTCTCATTCTTTTGAAGTCTTTGCTTTAAGCCTGAATACAAAGGGCCAGAACTTTGGTTGAGAATGTTTTTTTTAAGTGGTGAACAGATTTTGCCCAAGAAAGAAGAAACAGAATATAAAGCGTAGGAATTTTTCAGGAACTTTTTCCAAAGCTGAGTGTGCCATTAAAATACATGTAAAATTCCCATTTAAATACTGCTTTTCATGCAATATGTGGTGTTTAATTGTCACAGATGAAATTTGTAGCACCAGGGCCGTTTGGGACAAAATCTTAAAGGGTTGAATGAGCTACAGGTCTCAGAAGAAGTATGTAAAATAGATATGCCAGATGTACATCTGGAGCTATGCATTGGAACCCATGGAAAACTTTCTCATGATTATCAGAAAGTTTGTCAAAGTTCTTTAAGTGCAAGCTAATATTAATTCTGTTACCATACTGTTATTGTGGCTATTAATACCTGCCTACTAACACAGCAGCTTTTATCCACCATATTCTCAAAACTAATTTCCAGAGATTAACCTGCTGCAGGCCCATCCCTGTTGGTTACTGACAGAATATCAGGGCTGTGAGGGCTGCCAGAGGTCCCTGGTGGAGCAACACACCTCAACACCCCTCATTTGCCCTGCGCTGCCATGGGGGGCTCCATGGCTGGCCCAGCACCCCAGGCCATGTTTACCTCAGGAAGCACCGCTGCCTTGTTTCCCTCCCTCAGGCTGCCAGCACCGTGACACTGTTGGGGTCACCTAGGCTCCCTGCTTTTGCTGACTGTGGCCCATGGGGAAAGGACGGGTCCCCCCGCTCAACACCACAACATGGCCGCCAAGGCCATCTCCAGCTCCTGCCTGGGGCCAGGGTAGCCCCACAACTGCTGGGCTTTGCCGCCATAACGGTCTGCCTATGAGCAACCGCCCTGGAAGCCGTGGCCAAGGAAAGCACAGGGCCCTCACCCACCTCAGGGCAGCGCAGCAGCCACCACCTACCCTCCCGCAGGGCAGCTGTGGCCCCGCCCCTGCGAGGCCCCGCCCCTCCCGCTTGGCCGGTCTCGGGGAGGGGCCGCTGCTCCCGCCCTGCGCCTGACGCAGAGCGCCGGGGGCGGGGCGGAAGTGAGGAGGCGGAGGAGGCGGAAGTAGTTTCGCGTGCGGGCCCAAGATGGTGAGTGCGGGCTGCAGCCGGCGGTGGTAGCGGCTGTTCTCGTATCGGAGCGGGTCGGACCGAACCGGTGTCCGCCCGCCTGCTCGCCCGCCTGCCCACTGACCCCAGTGGCCTTGTGGGGTCTCCGGGGGAGGCGGCCTTTGGGCGAGGGGCTCTGGGGCCCTGCTGAGTCATGGGGGTCCGGCGCGGCCATAGCGGGGCTTCGAGGTCCCTCACCAGGCCGCGGGAGCCCATCGCCTTCGCCCCCCGCCCCCCCGCCGCGGCGGGCCGGTCCCCTTTGTGGGCTCCCGGGGCTGGGAGGGCGCGGAGGGCGCGGGGCTGAGGTTAAAGCCCCTCTCCCGGGAGCGGGCCGGGAAGGCCGAGGGTCCCGCGGCAGCGCTCCCGGAGGGGGGTCGAGCCCCCGGCCTCTGGTGGAGAGCAGCCGTGTGACCGCCGAGGGCGGGCCGGGCACGGGCGCGAGTTGAGGGCATTACTTTTGGGGCGTATTTCGCGGTTTTCTGACGTTTGACTTTCACTTTGATCTTCCCTCTTGTCACATCTTCCAGGTGATGTATTTCTTTAACTCTTTCACTTACAGCAATCACAGTACGCTTTATATGCATGTAAAAACAGGTGTTTTAGGGTTTTTCGATAGCTGTTAGGTTACTGACAGTTAACACGTTAGTACAAAAGACCTTAACTGTAAGCATCAATTTTCTCTTTGATCCAGCAGTGCTGCTGGAGGAAACTCCTGCACTGAACAGCTCATCCCTGTCACCTTCCAGAATTTATTATACATTGGCCTATTGGTGGAGCAATTTGGCTGAACACTCCTAAAATCACTTCAATAAAATTGGGCAGGCTAGCATGAAATTAGCCATCTGCGTTTAGATGGCTTTACTTAAGTCTGTGGAGGTATGTTTTGCTGGGCTTTTGCTACAAGTTGCTATTTTTCCTTTGCTCTTTCAGTTAAATGGTATACTAGAGCACTTGAATACACCTTGTCCTCTTCATGGCAGCCTTAAACTATGAATAAAGTCAGTTTGATCTTACTTGATTGTGCCTGTATTACAGTAAATGAAGAAATGCTTGGACATATTCCTTTGTGGCCTGTCAGCTGAGCATGACCTGCCTTCTTTCTTTCCATCCCTGCAGTCCAGGGTGGGAATGAACAAGGGGTAGTTGCAAGTTTACTGTTTAAGCCAGATCCAAAAAATGTGTTCTCAGTACCTTTAACTGTTATCAGACTCTCTGAAATAATTCTACTTTAGTGTGTGGTTTGTGTTGTGTTTTTTTTTTTTTTTTTAAGAGACTTAAAATCTAGGTCTTGTACGTGAATAGTTTAAGGAGTCAGTTTGTTTCATTTGCATGGCCTAATGGCCCATAAAAAAGGGATCTGGTTCTGTTAAAGTAATCCTTGCTTTTTTTTGTTCCAGAATTCCAGAGGCACTTCTTATCTGTTGAAGGATAGTATCCCAATTACTGAGTTTTCAGCTTCTGGACCGTTCGAAGGTCATGATCTTCTGCGTAGAGGGTATGCTTTACTTTTTCTTCTTGAATTGTGCCGTGGCCAGTGTTGAACTACAGACATAGAAAGAAAGTGTGTATTAAATGTTGGCTTTTTAAAGAGAGTTCTTGGAAGGTGTATTGCTAAAGCTATAGCTGAAAGTGCATGTATTTAATCAGATCCTCTTTCAAGTCTGAATTTTCAGTGAAACATCACTTCAAGAAGTAGATAACACTAATGGATTTTTACCTGTGTGATACTGTTCTTTATAAAAGAGTTGGCAAAGTATTAATAATCATTAAATATATGCTAGTTTTAACATACATGTACATGAGTGTGCTGTAGCACTGTGGGAAATTGCATTTTTTGTGCCAATGCTGAAATTAACCGTTAATATAGTAAAAACAGTAGGTTTGGGTTTTGCCATTTTACATGAGTGCAAAACTACGTACATGTCTTGGATAATGAATCTAAAATAAGTTCCAGGAGTTTAAAATGTGGGTAATACAACTGGGGGGGGGCGGGGAAGGTATGTACAATATTCAGTTCCACAAACTTGGAGACTTCTAAAATCAGATACCACGTAGCTTGGACATAATTAAACCTATGACGTTTTCTTTTATTAATATTTTCCCCTATTTCTGAAGGGGATCAAAGAAGAAAAGTTGTCATTCTGGTTTGTCAGACCAAAAGAAAAAAGCAGGCTTGGAATTTAAATTCCTTCTGGTAGTGCTATACTTAGAGGTCATATTTGCTGCTTCACTGTTAAGCTTTTTTTTTTTGTAGTTCAAACTGTGCTGATCTTGTGTCTCTGTGGGCTGATGTTTGTATCTGAGATTAGTTTTGGAATGTAACTTAAAACATGATATCCCAATTAATTTGAAGTTCAATGTTTTCACTTTTATTTCTAGCTTTACAAGTGCAAAAAATGAATTGTTGCCCAGTCACCCACTGGAGTTGTCAGAAAAAAATGTAAGTATAACATCAAATGTAACCATCTTCACTCTTAACTAATTATGAAGTTTAAATTAACAATGGGGTTACCTGCACCACTTTGTATGGTAACAAATATTGAGCAGGGTCTTACATTTAACAGAATAAAGGTGTTTAACAATAGTAACACTTTACATATACAAATAACATTGTTGGCAAATTCGTTTAATGTTGACCTCCCACTTGGGGCTTTCTCCACTTCAAGTATGTAAGCAGGCTTCAAGTAGGGATTTACTTAGTAAGGTTTAGTGATCTAAAAGTTAAGCTAGCTGTGTATGCAGCCTCTGTAGTTAGGTGGGGGGCACACCTGCCACTTCTGGAAGGCTGATCCTCCCATTTTGCCTATAGGCATATATCTTCACTTTCAGGCTGTGAACACATAAATACTTTTTGTTAAATTACTTGATTGCATGTAGAAATTTTACACATACAATTTGTCTTAAGTGTATGCAATCTTGTTCGGCTTAGTCATCACTTGTGGACCACTTCAGAGTGGTCTGTGGACCATCGGTTGAAAGTAAAATGAGACTAGACTGACAGCCTTGGCTAAATAGCTCTTTGAACTGAATCCTATCTCTGGCACCTGTTTTGTCAATGTAGATTTGAAGTAATAAGATGTCTTGAAGCAAAGGCAGTATTTGGATATAAAGTTCCAAACTGCTAAGCTGGTCAGCATGATGAGGTCTGATTGCAATGTCTAAGGTATTCTAATTCTAAACCAGTGCTAGTGTTAAGTTAAAAGAATGATGTTAATGTGGCACCAACTTCACAAGCTTATATATAAATGCTATAAATGTTTCAGAGTTATTTGTCAATTGATTATTTTTGTTACAGCTCACTGCTATAACTTAGTTTTTAACTCTGTTCTTGCTGTGTAAAATCTGCATAATTAAAAGATTACATGCTGGAGAGAAAAAAATGCACAGAAATAATCAAAACAATGTGATCCCAAAAGTAGTATGTGAAACACTTAGATTTTTTTTTTCCATGTACTGGTTAGGTTTTTCTGTAAGTGCATGGCTGGCTTATCTAAGAATTATTTTTATGTACATTTGACTGGGAAAAGCCTTATCTTAGCCTGAGATAGTTAGAGTTGTTTTAAGTGCCTTAATTGGTGGGTTATTCAGGTAGCACTAGTAGAAACCAAATCTTTCTTCTACCCATACAAGGATCCCTACCTTTAGAAAATAAAAGAAATGGAAAAATAGTGTGACCAGAATTGTAAGTTTGGAATGAGGCATATAAATAGTATTTTCTGCTAACTTCTGAAGAGCATTCAATGTAGGTTGTTATGAAGACAGTACATATTATGCCTTTGACTTGTATTTTCCTGTTGGTTTTTGAGATCCGTTCACATCAACAGGATGATGTTCTTTTACTAGCAGGCTTTTGTCATGGTGATTGAGTACAGGTTTTAAAATAAAAGCTTTGTATTTTTTGTTTTACGTTACAATATTGTATTGTGTCAACCTTACAGGCACGTAGTCACTACTATAAAAGCCAAATTTGAGACTCGATTACTTAAGCTTAACATTAAGCATTAGTTACTTTTGTGTACATCAGTATTTGTGAGCCAGCACTTTTCCATTAAAAGAACCCTCCACTAAATAGATTGTCTTACTGATCAGTTTTAGAGCAGTTGGTAAAATTATGAGCTTTCATTTGCTTTTTGGAGTTATACGGAGTATATGTGGTGCTCTGTGTTCCTACTTGTTCAGAAAAGTAGTATTTCAAGGGTTTTCAAGTAGAGTCTTTGATGGCTAATAATAACATCAATCGTGGCTTTCAAGTCTGTGTTCTTACTTTAAACCAGACTCAGCTTCCAATTCGTGCTGACAATACTGTAGTCAAGTAGTGCAAAACTACACCGCTTGGTGGTGTTACATGTCCTGCTTGTCAAAAATAGCAAAATAAAATTGCTACTATTGATTTGTAATAAAATTAGCAAAAAGCAACTTCAGTTTCATAAAACGAGCATTACTGCATCACTGTCTTTTCTGTACATTTGAGACATAAAATGGAATCACTGAATTTTTACATATAAATTCAAAAAGCATGTTCATTTAAGTGGGATGTCACAAGTCTATTCTATGGCTGTACTTGAAAGTAATGTTTTCTAAAATAAAAATCCATGCTGTTTCTGATAGTTCCAGTTAAATCAAGATAAAACAAACTTTGCCACACTGAGAAATATTCAAGGGCTCCACGCACCTTTGAAGCTGCAGATGGAATTCAGAGCAGTGAAACAGGTAGGCATTTTTATCCCATTGGTGTACCTTAAAGATTTTTTTTTTTTTCAAGTGGATTATCTCAGAAGACGCTTTCAGAGAGACATCTTTCTATGGTGAAAAGTTTTGGTTTCCAAAAGAAATAGTTTCACTGGACTGGTTTTATTAAAACCAACCAACCAAGCATTGCAATTAAGTTACCAGAACAGTTGATATGATAAAGCCTTTCAGGTGCTTTTCTTTTATTGGTGACTTGGTGAAGTGGTAATTGCTTTAGCTTTTCCGTGGACTAGCTTCCTGTAAGTCTTCAGAGAAAAGCAGGAGGAATTGAGTATTAATTCC
This sequence comes from Phalacrocorax carbo, assembly GCF_963921805.1. Taxonomy (NCBI): domain Eukaryota; kingdom Metazoa; phylum Chordata; class Aves; order Suliformes; family Phalacrocoracidae; genus Phalacrocorax; species Phalacrocorax carbo. The sequence goes on along the minus strand of NC_087513.1, from coordinate 194,837,708 downwards.
TAAAATGAATACTCTCCTCTGTAGAATGTATGACCTTCATGGGGAGGAGTGTCTGCATCTGTAGGGCAAAAACACTTCGGGATCTGAAGCAGGTAGTGATTTGGGAGTGGATATAGAGGTAATGTGAAACGTGAAGCTGAGAGTTTGCGATGTGCTTATTATTGTTCTGCAGCCTTTCTTGTAACATCAGAGGGGGTCCTTGGTGAGTTAACTCTCAACTGGGAAGCTGAGTCTGTCTCCTTCCTTCTTACCACCTAGGATGGAGAATAACTGGATGGAGGCTGATTTCTGTCCCTTAGGAAACATAGGAAGCTCATTGGTCCTAGTAAACTTCTTTTGGTTTGTTGGAGGTTGTCAAGCTCTTAAGAGTTGTTTTTCCAAGCAAGTTGGAGCAATTTTTTTTTACTCCTTTCCAGTGGATCAGATCCTACTGAATCACAGTGAGCTGCATTAAACTTGGCAGAAATTACTGGTCCTGAGGATGTGAAAGTCAGACAGGGTGTATGAAAATAACCCTTGATCTCAGCTCTCTTGTCTTATGAGGAAAAAAATTTTTCCCTAACTGATGTTAGCACATGGCAGACAGTGAGGCAGGTGAGGATATCCTGCTAGTGTGTTTCCACGGGTACCCTTGGGGGATGGGTGGGGGAAATATGGTGATTAAAGTTTTTTTTTTTACTCCAGCTTTGTGTTAGATATACAAGTTCTCTTGTGGTTTAATTTAACTTTTCTAAAATATTTACTGGAATAGAGTATTTGAACTTCTGAGAATTGGACCAGTAGTGATTATGGAAATCTTTGACATACTTTGTGTGTAAAGAGATAGCTACATGATAATTTTATGGTTGTAAAATATGTTCATGGTATAATTGAAGTATCACTACTAGTAGTGAATGCAATTTTAAGTACAAGTATGCCATTATCAGAATATTTATGATCAGGTGCTGTGTTTACCACCTGGAATTTCCTTTGTAATAAAAAAAAGGTACAGAAGAGGGTATTGAAGGTAACTGGGAGTGGACTTGAAGCTTATGAGTTGGTGGGGATCGGAGAAGTAGTTTTTCTTTAGATCAATTGCTATGAGGATTATGTTTAGATGCGCAAATCCATATAGCTCTTTCACTTACATTCCTGACTTGGCAGAGATGTAGGAAACTTAGAAGGTGGTTTTCAAACACTGCAGTATGTCAGTTGCCCAATACTGACCTCAGGGTGTTGATGTTTGTCGCAGTGAGCTTCCCCAGCTTTATGTGAGAAGAGAGGAGGAGGAAAAAAACCTACCTTTTTTTTTAACTACACTATTTGCTGCAGTAGCTACACTGCAGGGAAACCTACAAGTCTAGTGAAAGGATGCTCTTTTCAAAACAGAGATAAACAACAGAAGATGGTGGTGTTAGGTAGGTTTTGCTATCTGTGTGTGCCAGTATTCCTCTTATTTCATTGCTGTTTTTGAAGGAAGAGGTGACCTTCGCTGTCACTTTTGTTACTCACTTCAGACTAAAAAATCCAAATACAAACACCTTCAGTTTCAGACTTGCAGAAACTTGAATTCTTGCGGTCTTTTTACAGGTCCAACGTCTCCCGTTTCTTCACAGCTCAAACATAGCACTGGATACTCTGAGGGGAAATGATGAATGCATCGGTTTTGAGGATATCCTTAATGGTAAATACCTTCTGGTTTGAATGTTATGGAAACATTTAAAGGTAGAATTTAAAGGTAGAATTTGAGAACTGTAAAGATATTTGCCCCTGTGGAATAAGAGAATTAAATGCACAAACTAAAAAGAAAAAATTGAATTCCTAAAGGCAAAGAAGCACTGGGCAAAGGAGAAATAAATGTGGTTCAGTTGCTAGCTGTGTGGAAATGACTCTGAAATATTGAGTAAGCCAATATTTGCTTGTAGGCTGGGTTTCTAAAGGAGTAGAAGATTATTCACTTATGTTGTATGCCTGTTTCCCCAGAAACTTTTGAACTACTTGTGCAGATTTTGACAGCTGGAGGTTACAAAGTTTTTATAAGTTATATAATTAAAAAGAAAGAAATGCTAGAGGAGAGATCCCAAACTAATGAACCAGAGACGTGGCAGGGGAGGCTCCCTCAAATTAACTCACTGGTTTGCGCCTGTGTGGTAGGCTACTGACTGACAGTTAGTATGTGTGGAATACAATAAACCTGGAAAAACAGTTTAAAAAATTATTTCTTTCTAGCCTGTAGTTAAGGTCATGGAAGGAGACGGGGGTGGTATTTTGAAGTGGGATTGTAGAATGGAAAGAGCCAGGGAGATAGGAAACTGGAAATAATGGAAGGTTAATTGGGAATCTAGAGTCATGAGTCATGAGGTAAATCTGGGATTACTTTCTGGGATGGATTTACAGGGAGCAACAGAAGGAATCCTAGCTTATTGTGGTTTAGGTGGTAGAGCAATGTCAGACATGATTTACAGGAATTTCATTATTGCCATTGCTCACAACTGTAGAGTGCTAAAGAGTGAGCGGATTAAAAGTGTTTTTGGTGAGGTTCTATTTATCAGCTGGGGCTGGATTAGAAAATTTTGGTGTCTCTGGAGGAATTAAAGGCATTAATATACCTTATTTATGGAAGGAAAATGCAATCACAGCCTTTTTTCAGGCCTTGATATTTCTTTAATTTATATTTTTTGTATGGAAACAAAGTTCATGCTGTCAGTATTGGTATCTCTTGTGTCCTCTGCACATTCCTTGATAAACTTTGAGTACAGTTGCTAATGTCAATCATACTTTACAGAATGGAGGAAATCCCAGAGATATTTAAAGGCATAGAATTTCTGTGAAACTAGGCAGTTAGGTGGAAAAACCACAAGTAGGTCCCAGCTAACAGAAGGGCTGCAATGTGAGCTCCTATTGTGCAGAGAAGTTGCATTGGAAGGAGATGGGGGGCACCTATGAGGAAAGGCTTCAGTAAACTTTTCTTAAATGCAAAGCTCAGTCAGCCTTGAGACTCAGGCTGTAGAGACAGTGCTTACGTAGAACTAGTTTGTCTTGCTTGGAATTGTGTGTGTCCTTATAAACACTGTTCCACTATAGATGTATTTGTTATCTGATGATTGGTTTGGATAGAGACTTAGGAGTTACAGACCTGCTTGTGCAACACTGTCAAAAATCACTCGAGCAACTCTTGCACTAAGCATTAGAATGAAGGCAGGGAAGGAAATATGATCATGTTCATAGGTATTGTTGGTCTTTGTAGCTTGGTAAAAGCCTCATGCTGTCAACTTTTTTTTCCAGATCCTTCACAGAGTGAGGTTATGGGAGAACCACATGTGATGATGGAATACAAGCTTGGTTTATTGTAACAAAATGTACTCCACAAAAATGTTTTGTGCGTGTCTTTATACTGCAGATCTAAATACATGATACTAAATTGACAGTGTTAAGCAGTCCTACAGTTATCACTTGCCTTCCTTGATGAAAAGGCACATTAAATGTTTAAAGTCTATAAATTGTTCTGTGCTTGTTGTCAATTATATAAATATGTTCTGTAACTAGATAGTTTAATGTCTCTTCATACACTGCTCAGGACAACAGCTTCTTAACTCTGGAAATGCTATATATGTATACAAGAAATCCAAAAATACTCGTGCATTTTAAAACTGATTACTGTAGGTAAATGCATTTAATGGATGTTCTTGCAGAAGAACTTTTTAAGGGTGAAAAGAAGGTATTTTCCGTTGAGTAACTCTTTGTTCATGAAAATTTCCGTACACTTTTTAAACTATTGAATAAAAGTTTGCTATAAATGCTGTTGCGTTCCAAAATATATTTAATCATAAATCAAGAGTCTCTTATCCACAACACAAAATGGTGTTGTTCCTTTTTCTTGTAATATCTCTAAAGATCTTTAGATATTCTGCCTTGCCAATGGAATCCTGCTACATCCATTGTCTCCCCCCTGTTGGCAGTTGTGCATGAGTGAGCCATTAAGCTTTTGTGCAGAATTGGAAGTATCGCTGTAAGAAGGGAGTTAAAGGTCTCGATTCGTTTCATCTGTGTCCCTGAGAGGATATTCTGGTTTCTGAAAGTGGAAGCAAGTTCCACTTGAAGTTTAAAGAGGTGTTTTAAAATCCATTTGGGAACATAATCCAAAAGAGCACTCCTAGAGGTGTGTGTGTGTATATATATATATCAAATGTCAGAGATTAAGAAAGAATGCAGTACCTAATAAAGCTGCTGCAGTGAGAACATGAAGATACGGTGCTACTAGATGACAAACACAGAAATAATTCTTTTGTTGGTTTACTGAAATCGGATCTTAATTAAGGAAGAATCAGACCTATACTTAAATACACCTTTTAAAGGAGCAGGCCACTGAAAGGTTTTTTGTGTGTTATTAAATTCAGGGTGCGTTGTCCTATACAAATCCTGCAAGGCAGCTAATACAATACGGCATGTTAGGAAGAACAAAAAAAGTCTGTGGTTCAAAAGATGCCATCTCTTGTCATATGTGAGGAGCTGGAAACAATATTTCTAAGACAGGAACTGTCTTTATTCAGCAGGTTTTAATGGTTAAACTGCTAAGTGCACTCAGTGTTTTGTTCAGATAATTTTAGCAGAAATGTTGCTATAAACCTCTTTTCACAATCCCAAACATCTCTTGTGCTTTTCAATGTGCTTGTGCTGCCGCAAATTCCCTCTCCATGTGGGTGGAAGCCTCTAGCTTCTGTCCTGTAAATTTTACAGTGCTTTTATGCGCATCTATTGCAAAACATTGCAGCAAATCAAAAAACATTTAGATGACACAGTGTGACATGCTTTACTGGCAGTTTTATTTGGTTTTATATTTAAACTTGTTTCATTTGAGAAGTGAAGCTTCTAAAATTGTCTTTCACTTGAGAGTTGCAGATATTAGAGGCTTGTGCTATGAAATACATGCTATTCCATTTGTATTTTTTGCCTTGGTGAGGTTAAATGTAGGACCAATAAATTGAACATGCAAGCACGGACTTACTCTGTCCTGGTCTTTCTGTGAGCTGATACACTTTATTAAATATCAGAATTGGCTATTATATAATTGGCAATTTTCTTCGCAGCTTTGTATAAACCAAAAGTAAACTCTTGTTATGTAGCAAGCTTGGGGTTCAGTAGGCTTTCTGTTGCTCTGAGCTCAGGCCAGAAAGGCTGAGGGATTACCGTGCCAGGTCTGGGACAAATGAAGGTATGGGCGAGGATTTTCAGGTCTGCCTTTCTACCAGCACTGTTCCAGGAATGGGGGTGCAAAAAACAGGGAGCCATCCCATAACACTACACAGTTACTGCTACCTTGTAGCTCCCACCTCAGTGTGTCTAGCTAGTTGGCCTTTCCTGATGTTGGCTCAAAGATGGATGTTATCTTATCTGAACAAAACTACACTAAGGCAGGTGATTTAGTAGAGTTTCTCATTAGTACGGCAAAGAGTGGACACAGATCAGGCAGCTGGATGTAACTTCTAGGTGCTCTTGTTCAAGGATTAGTATACTTTAGTGACATCAAAGCCATATCGAGAGCAAGCAAGCTAATTTTAGGGGTTAGCCAGGCTGGAATGCAAATGGTATGTGTAAGAGGCATGTGCAAGAATTTCTGCTTTTAGTCATGTAATGGGAGTCAAATAGTACTGAGGCAAAGAGATAGAAAGAAAGGTTGCATTTGCTCAGTGTTCCAGTGGGTTGGGCTGGGGACTGGTCTTCCTGGCCCAGCCCCTTCTCCCTATTTCATAGAAGCCTCATTCTCTAAGGCAGGCGCTGCAAGCAGCAACCGTGAAGACACGCCATGCAAGGTGTGCTGACAAGTGCAGCTGGGACAGACCCTGCCTTGGTCCCGCACTGGACCCAACCTGGGCAAGGAGGCACTTGCCAGCTCTCCTAGACAGACAGCTGCAACAGAAGCCCCCATGCTGACTTCTTGCTGACAGCAGTGCTGTCCCTGCCTCCTCTCGGTGCTGATGTTCTGGGCAGCATCCCTTCTTCTCCCCAAAGTGCAGGAGGGAGGCAAAAGCACATCTTCCTGCACTGCTGTTTGTTAAGACCACAAAAAATAGATGATACCATAGTGCTGCAGCTTCCGTTCACGTAAACATTCTTCCACCGGTCATCCTGTTGGTCATTCATCAAAAACCAACACAAAAACTACACTTACAACGTAGAGTTTACAAAACGAAACTTCATTATTAATTTCTGACAAAATAACTTGCATTTATATACAAATAGAGCAACTACTATAAACTTGGAAGATTTTGATTTAATAATCTGAAGCATGTATCTGATCTCCTCAAATTGCACTGTGCTAGGCACTTTAAAAAACAGTTCATATCCTTCATGTGTTTTGACCTAAACTTAGAGCCAGTTCCAAATACTGTGTCTACCAGAAATACTGTGCAAACAGCAAGCGCAGCAAAATGAAACCCTAACGAAGCCATTCCTGAATTGCAGGCACACATTCTGATTTGGGCCAACAGAATGCCACTGCGGAACTGGCTTGCTTTGTTGCCACCTTCCAAGTGCTAGCAGAGGTGTGCATTGAAGAGAAAGCGAAGGCAAATGCCCTTCCTCATTTGCTTTACTTTTTCCAGGCAATTTTGTGTGAAATAGTTACTTTCATAAAGCCTTACATAACTGCATAATGAAGAGGCAAGGAAGACAATGTAATCTTTGTGCTGAAATCCACTGCATCAGTGTTTTATTAATCTCTCAACAAGTACTCATTATGTTTTGGACCCACTGATTATTGTAAAACTCATCTTATTTCTCCAAGAAGTTGGCAGCAACTTGGGCACCACAAGGGAGGAGAGTTAAGCAGTTTTATTTACTGGCTAGTGTCTAAACTAGCTAGGAAAAGCTAATGATCTTTAAACTGCCAACATCAGCCTTGGTAGTTCAGGACAAAAGTGCAAGAGCTGGCTATAGTTATTAGCTCTGTAAATATTCGTTCCCCCTGCCCTGGATAAACAGCACTGTTTTCACCAAGTGACAGGTAGGTAGTGGACTCCTGGATAGTGTAAACTCCCTTTAACTTATTTGACCCTTCTTCCAAACCTCTCTGTGATCACGATACGTAGCTTGGAAACAACACTATTTTTCAAACAAGAAGGATCTACAATAGTATCATCACGATGTGGTACTGATATTTTTTTGTGGAATACCACTGAGAAGTTCTCCAGAAGTCCTCTGTTCATATGACGGATATTAATGGCTGTAAGTAAATCACTGATTATACAGCTATGATTCATTTTTATCCTGAGCTGTGTGCAAGTTCCCTTATCACAGTTGTGTTCCTAGTATTTTCCCTCTGTTAACATCTACCACTTCACATTATTTGGATTTCTCTACGTAATCTGTTTCTGGGGCAGAGAGTCACATACAACCCACCTGTATTTTCAGGGATCAGAACAGTATTGGCTGTCAAACTCTCTATGAAAAAAGCACACGGGAGCGGTCCTTAACATGGTGTTACATTTATACTTCTGCTCAGTTGTGCATTCCAGACGCTAACACGCTGGATAATTTCTGCTTAAAGACCTCTAGCAAAAACATGAACAGTCAATGTAGAAACTGACTGATTTGTAGGTTTGGCATTCTCACCAGTTTGCACTGTGGCCCTGGTCAAGTCACTTGTCCTCTCTGTTGATTCCTCTCTCTCTCTGCAACATGGAGGATAACATCTATTATAGAGGGAGGTTCTTAATAGCATTTGTAAAGTGCTTTGAAGATTATAAATGCCGTTCAAATGCTCATAGATTATGCTGTATTCACTGCAAGATGATTGGATGCATGATTCAGATTTGGTCACCTCATTTCAAGGTTGTTAAAAAAATTATCAAAGATCCGTTGAAAAAAAATACTATTACAGCCTTTCACTAGAAGAAACATTTAAGATAAGTGCAGCCAACTTAACTAGAAAACAGGAAATATCTATGGGACAAAAACCAGAGTGTCTGTATGCAGTCCCTCATATTCGGAAAACGATAAAAATAAATGTGCAATATGGCTTCTGCAAAATGTATGCACAGGCCTGACTTCACGCACTCTGCAAGCTGGAAATTTTCTAAGTATGACAATTCTGTGTGAAAATCCATTTTAAGAACTAAATCACAAGCAAGGTTCACACGTCGTACATTAAACTTGCACAAACACTCTCCGGTAACTGCAGAGCAGTAAGTCTACTTAGAGCATGTGCAAGTACTGCCTCCAGTTCGGTTGCTTTCTGAAAAAAAGTACCTTTTAGTTTAGTAATTTTACACAGGTTTGGGGGCTTCACCATTAGGACAGCTTTTTAAGACGTACACAGTGGATCGCACCCTCAGCTGGCATGAGCTCCGCTGGCTCCAGCAGAATTGCCAGCACCCTCTGAGTTGATAAGCTTATCTGTCCCTGTCACCACACTTAGAATGATACAAGATGTATCACAATCCACAGCTGACATTCTCAAACTTGAGAAAGGGTAAGTGGAAAGAGTATCATCCTACCTTATTTTTTTCTTCATGCTGAAAGCAGCATTAATATCTCCATTGCCAGCCTATTTGCATAGTTAAGTATAAGAGCTAGCTTTATTCAAGTGCTAAAAAGAGACTGGATAAAGAGTGCTACCAATTTAGTGCTTGTTGCTGCAGGGCCACTTTGAGAGTGCATCTGCAACTGTTGTGTTATCTCTATGGTCTCTGCATGACATAATGGTCTCTGCCGCTGCATGTCAGATCAGAAGACCCAGGTAGGCGAATCCTTTGTTCAGCTATCAACGCTATCTATGCTGGATACTTCTTCAGGTGCAAGCAGAGCCAAGTCCTCCCCATTCCAGCTTGTGCACAGAAGCCAGCTGTAAGACACAGATAAGACATATACCTTTAGCTGAGATAGTTAAGTATAGCATGCTGATTCAGCACCAACAAACACACTGAACAGCTTGTTAAAGCCATCTTCTGTGGCACAAAGCTGTTGATGTATCTTAGTAAACAAAAGCAATGATGATACTTGCCCTTATTACACAAATTAGACAATATCATTAGTGCTGTCTTTGCTAAGTACTGAACTACTATGCCTGATTTATTACAGACCGGAACAGCTACCCTTTCTGCCCTCAAATAGTAACACTGCACGACACTCTTGAAAGGAAGGTTTTAGAGAAAGGTTATTCAAAGGGTGGGATATCTGAGACACTAATGACACAAGGAAAAGAAAAATAACTTTAAAAAAATTCATGGTGATGATGGTCTACAGTCCCGATTCCAGGATGGACTAATTGACAGTAAATATCTGTCGCCTTCTGCACAGAAGAGAGTGCTTCCTTAATAGAAACATCCTCTACCATACAGCTCTGAACTGAACTAAAACTAATATTTGATAAAACAGAAGTATTTACTGGGCCTTTGATAACGTAACTGAATTCCTCACTTTTTCATTACTTTACTGAAAAGCATTCTCTACACACACATAAGACCCCTTTGCTTCAATTCCCTCAGGTCTGAGACCCATCACTACCTTAGTCTTGAGTTATCATTAATGCAGCTTCTCAGAACAGACTGAGTAAAACACTGTAGTCAGGCAGGCACAGACTTGAAATTATGTGAAATGTTCTACATCTACAGCATTATCACTGCCTATTTAAAACTTAAAATGCAGCTGATGTAGAGGTAAAAGGTGACTCAGGTAAAGTCTAAGCATTAGGAAAAAAGATACAAGTCTCCAGCAAGGGTACCACCCTCTTAAGACCTTTCCCCCCCACAAATATGAATATATCTAATGAAAAGTGACCCTTCTGTCATTTAGATCTACGTTCCAACACCCTAAAAAGATATAATTTATATTGGAAAGAATGCCCAGTGAAGTGAGCTTTTGTGAATACTCGTGAATAATGATCTTTCGCAGTCAGTATTACTAGATGTTCACTAGATATGATTAGATACGAATACTACAGAGGCATATTTTTTAAACATGTCTAGAAGCCTTAAAGTTAGTGCAGATCTTTTACAGACTTTGATGGCACTGGGTCACAAGATACCCATGACCAAAAGCCAGGACAGATAACTTTCCATTAAGTTCCCTAGGTGATGGGTCATGTTTACAACTTCCATTAGCATCTAGAAGAGCTCAGACTGCAGAACTAAGCTCATGCCTTTCAAGTAATCTGTTACTTTTGTTCTGTGTGAAAGGCTTCCCTCAGGGGCACCTGTAGAGGTCTCAAACCAAAGGAAGGCGCACACGTGCAGCCCAGAGTACGGTGTATCTCACTAGTAGTACATTCAGGGTAGATTTCAGTTTGGGGGAATTAATTAGGTGACAAGTTCACAGCATGCAGCTGAGGGGCGGTAGCTGGATCAGGGCCAGAGTGGGATTCACGATGTGAAATCTCCAGCAAAGGTGTATGGGGTAGGTGCTGAAGACAGAAAAAGTGTGAAACTAGAGCTACTAGAGCACAGCAGAAAACTCTGAGGTTTGAGAACTACTGCACTAAACCATTTGGCTTCGACTCACGTCAAAACATGAATTACTGGCAAAAGCAGTCAGAAGCACCCCCCTGATCTGTACTTACCACAGGACAGCCAGTGGAATTAGACAAAGGCCTGCTGATAAGAGGAAGCTAAAGCCTGAAAACCATGCAACAGTAGCTGCATAGACAATATTAAAAACTGAAAGTGAAATAGTGCCGGTCACCACTTCTAAACAGGCAATACAAGCAAACACAGCACCTGTCAAAAATAAACAGGTGGATTACAAACAAAACAAAATAAAACCAAAACCCCTTCAAAGTACTAAAGTTTTAAAACTTGTTTTGAAAGATCTACCTATCCACAGTATTTTAGCAAGTATGCAAGTAACAAGCACCCCAAGTATCATACGTCTTTGCTATGAAAGTGTCTTCTGTAGGGACACCTACAAAAAAACTTTTTTAAATGAAAAAATAAAAACAAACCACCAAAACCCAAAAAACATTTTCCTGATGGAAACTATTTTTCTTTGCTACTGTTCTGTCACCATACCTTTCTTGAATCTGGTTATCAGATGAAGTTCAAACTGTTCACCCTCACTAACCGTCCTTTGCCCCTTCCAATTCTCCTTTTGATTCTCACTCTTCCCCTTCTGGCTTCTTCCTTCTCTAATCTTCACCCTTATACAAAAAAGGCTCTGATCCAACAAAGACCGCTGATTTAGCACATAACCATCTCCTTCTCATTTCTGGAAGGGAAGAGGCAACCTCTTTTGCACTGAGCTACCCATTGGCATGGCAGTCTCTCCCGTCAGTGTCTTGTTGAGTACATTTTCCCAAGCCACATTCGTATTCATGAGACCATAAACAAAATCACAAAAGGTAAGCAGAAAAGGATGCCAAGAGGCAATCTGACTCCTGCATCAAACTACTTAAGTAGTTAAAGCCCCGAAGAATGCCAAGAAACTGCAAAAATGGAGGTGTATTTAGCATAGTTCAGTACAAAGAGATCTTTTTTAAAGTATAAAGATACATCAGGTGAACGCTTCTAGAAAGTATATGCTCTCAAAAATCTGGTTACAGCAAAATATGGGATATTAGAGCCACATTTTGAGGCCTCACATGCTTTTTATTGTGTTCCATATAGAAAGCACTTTGGGAGGTAATATGTTGTATCTTTTAGGACACGTTTAAGTAGCGACGGGCACCCGTGAAGCCAGGTATATAGCTCAGGAGCCAAGTCTTTAATTGTTTTCAAGTGCTTTGCAGGCTGACCACCCACTGCTTACACTTCCAAATTATTAAGTGTGACATTGACAAGTAACAGAAGTGTAACTCTTTGCATGTCAAAATCTTGTGAATGTAGAAGCACTTGTGAAATCACACCTGTGTAAATCCTGAGCATTCCTCTGCTCTATGTTCCCCATGGTCTTTGTTTTTAGAGCAGTATCTCCTTTGAAGGTTGAAACATGCAGTAGTTGTTAAACACAATATTGTTTATAGTAAATTCAGAATCAAAAGCCATTAATATAATGACATAGGGTCATATTATATGGAACTTTAAAGAAAAGCAGTCTTAAAATACCAGTAAATATCTGTTTGCTTATAGGTAATCTTGGTGCCTCTCGGTTCTGAAGTACCATATTATTGTATTGTTTAAAAACAAATTCTACTCACCCTGTTCACCAGTGAGAACCACTTTTGACAGCATGGATCGGAGAACAGGAATAGGCATAAAGCAGAGCAAAGATGGCACTCTTACTGTAAAGCAATGAATCTGTCATGAGACACTGAAGTAATAAAACCCCAGGATTTTACAAATACATTGCAAATGGATTAGTCACATACTTTTGAGTGCTCAGTTCCCCAAAGAGTAAAAGGCAACAGAACAATCAAACTGGAAGTACACTGAGACACAGTTATCCAAACACAGAGAAATTAATAAATCCAATATATCTGTATTGCACTAAAACCAAATCATAAGCAAGTAACTCCACTCACTCTCCACACACTTTAATTAAATCATAAATCAGCCTGATGCAGAATCACAGAATGGTAGGGGTTGGAAGGGACCTCTGGAGATCATCTTGTCCAACCCCCTGCTTGAGCAGGGACACCCAGAGCAGGGGGCACAGGAACACAACCAGGCGGGTTTTGAATGTCTCCAGGGAAGGAAACTCCACAGCCTCCCTGGGCAGCCTGTTCCACTGCTCTGACACCCTCACAGGAAAGAAGTTTTTTCTCATGTTCAGGTGGAACTTCCTGTGTTCCAACTTGTGCCCATTGCCCCGTGTCCTGTTGTGGGCACCACTGAAAACAGTCCAGCCCCGTCCTTTTGACACCCACCCTTTAGATATTTATAGGTATTGACGAGATCCCCCCTCAGTCTTCTCCAGGCTGAAGAAACCCAAGTCTCTCAGCCTTTCCTCATAAGGGAGATGCTCCAGTCCCCGATCATCTTGGTAACTCTCCGCTGGACCTGCTCAAGCAGTTCCACATCCTCCTTAAACTGGGGGGCCCAAAACTGGACACAGTACTCCAAATGTGGTCTCACTAGGGCAGAGTAGAGGGGGAGGATAACCTCTCTCGATCTTGTATATGCAACCTTGTATATTTGATCTCTCTATGACCCTTTCAAGATGGTCCGTCCAATACCTACCAACTGCACTCACTACAGATAACATTGCAGTATTTTCATACATATTGTTGACCATGGAACGACTGATTCTGAACTCACCTAAAAACATGAGCAGGGTAGTTTTGGCAAAGGCAGCCATGACCATTCCTCCAATGTAAGAAAATATTCCAATAAAGACAATATAAATGTCTTTGAGACATTTGGAAAATAAGTATACTCCTAAAAAACTGGTCAGAGAGACGGAAGTGAATGCAGCTGCTCCATATCCAATGTATACTTCATTCCAGCAGAGTGGCTCATCCAGTTCATACAGTGTAAAAAGCGAACTCCCACCAACCATAGTAAACAAATAAGTCATAAATGTAAAAAGTAACACAGTGATTAAAATTCTCTTTTTATAAGGGGCAGTTTTAAAAAGCATGTACACTCCAGAAAATGTCTCTCTAAGAAGTTCTTTACAAGACGCTGGTGCCTGGTGCTGGAATTCAGATACGCCTATTGTATCTTCCAGAAAAAATATAATATAGATAATATTAATGACATGAAGGAGACTTGCTGTCACAAATGTCCATGTAAAGCCTATTCCTCTCAGGAAGTAGCCAGATGACAGTCCTGCCAATCCAGATACAACGCCAAAAATCAAATCCACCACAGCTATTCGCGTTGTCTTCTGCTGCTCATCGTGACACACGTCTGCTATAAAAGCAAAGCCTCCTCCAAGGAAAGTTGCCATACTCCCAAACAGACCAGTAATAAATGCAACCGCAAATAGGATGGAGAGTGACAAGGAAAAATATGATATTAGAGTGAGGCAAATATTAGCAATCAAAGCTCCCACTGATGGTAAAACTAAAGACCTTTTGCGTCCCTGGCGATCCCCGTTAGCTACAATGACAAAGGCAACTATAAGGCTGGGAACTGCCCCAGTTAAGTCCAACTGCATATTAAAAACAGAGGCTTTTTCTTGAACTTCCTGCAAAAAGAAAACAAAAATAATTGTAAATGCTATAATACATTGTAAAAAAACCCCATAATCTGTAATTATGTTTACACTTGCATAATGATTAGCATGAAATATAATGAGTAGCACAGTACATGTTTATAGATCATAAATTATATTATTATAAAACATAATACAGTATCATTTTATAAATTTATATGATGTTATAATATATTATTCTATAATAAAATACAGTATATTATTGTATGTTTATAAGAATGCATATTACAGTAATCACTAATACAAAGGAACTGCATATTCAAAGACTCCCGCTTTTGTAATTTTTCCTTCAATATTCCTCAAACATCTCGTGTTAAATTTTAAGCCAGCACTTATTTCTTAATATACAGTCTTTCTAGTGCTCTTGACAGACAAGTTTCAATGGAGACAAGAGAACAATTCTTTTGAACATGCATTTACAAGAGCCGGTGCTTATACTGTAAGTACCTCCTTCAGCACAGGGTATGGCAAAGGATACCAGGCCTATTTTCATCTCTTAGAAATCAGTATTAAAACAGTCTTTGATTGAGGAACACATCCCATGCTCCCTACTCAGAGTAGATCATTTTTCTTCCTAAATAATCCTACCGAGAGGGTAACAAAGAAACAATTCACTGACTAGCCCATTGTGCAAGTAAACAGATCAGGATTTGCCCTGACATCCCAGTGCCCAATGTTAATAATAACAACCACCACAACCCCAAATATGAAACACAGCATTAAAAACTATACTGACTCACAGATACGTGAATTAACTAATTTTTGAAACACTGGAAAGCTCTGAGTTCAGAAACTGTCCATTAAACACCCATTATGGGAAAAATTTCTGAGTTCTTTCTGACAAAGTACAAAAATCAAATGTAGCTAAAAACCAAACAGTTAACAGAAGATGAATGGCTGTAGAAAAAAGAACTAAAGAAAGTCAAAGAAAAAAAAGACTGTCTTGTTATGAAGCCAGCTGCTAAATGACACTAATACAGATCAGGCTTTCAGTGCATCGATGCAGGCTAGACAGACAGCAGCCACAGCAGCCCGTTCAGAGACAACCACCTGATCAGACAGAAAAGCAGCAGGAGAAAAGGAAGTAACTTCATTCGCACAAGCCCTTTGTAAAATAAACTTTCAGATACAGAGATTAAAGTCACTCTGAAACTTTTCTTCAAGTTTTCTGAGGTATCACACTGACTTGGGCAGGGGTTGCACTCTTCAGTCAGTAGCAGGTACAGCCATGTAAGTCTTCCCGAGCCATTCTCAGCCATATTCAAGCCATCTACACTCCATGTTTCAGGTGTTTCCTCTGTAGCTAACATAACCCCCACTGAGTAGCATCCAAAAGATGAAAAAAACCCTAGAATTTTCAGGAACGTACTTTGGGCAATTTTAAAAGCTGCTGCATCCTTTATAAATTCATGTTTGTATTTACAGGCAAAGACCATGAGTTTCTAGTTCAATCTCTTTGTTTACAAGGTACCTTTTACTGCAAGAGGAAAATTCAGCTGACTCCGAGGCCCACACGGAAAGGCCTCAAGAACCTCAACACTTGGGAGTCTCTTACTTTCTTCCTTTATGGTGTCTGACTACCTTAGGATTCATGATGTCCTGTCCACTGGCCAGCACTGTAGTCACCCTCGAAGGGTCAAAACCATGAAGATCAAACAAACCGAGATGGAAAATGATATTCCGATCTTTAATTCCTCCCTGGCTGACAGAGAGAACTCTATGTAGTCACAGGCATTGCTTCTTCACTAACATCATCAGGTTCAAAGACATGAGCGTCAAAGAGATGCTAATACGTTAGAAATAAAACTAGAAGTTATTACATATCATCTCAACCCACGCTAGCCATACAATACAAATACTACTGCCAAATCATAATGAAGCGCTAAACTGAGGAATAAAACAACAAAGTCTTGGGTTTCATTGTTGGAAGTAGATGTGTAATATCAGGAACTTGGCTACACATCCAGATACCGCAAATGACCATAACCTTGCAGAAATAAATTACTTGATGTCTACTGAAAAGACGACTAAAAGACAAAAGTACAGAAAAATCCATTTAGAGTGTAAAGCACTCAACTGCCCACTTCATGTTTTCATAAAGTCAATGAGAAGGAATACATAAAATGATAGGTCAAACCTGCAGCTGCTTTAAAGTCATGTAACTCTACTAAAATCAACGGAACTACATATATTTCAAGAAAAAGGTCTAGTTTTTTAATCTGCAAATTCTCTCTACTCTGAAAAAATGCTCATGGTGGACAGAAATAGTTCTTAAAGTGACAGATTTCAAAATAAAAGAATGAAAATGAAGAAGCAATTCACTTATATAAGGATTATATTGAGAGAGAAGTGTAGTGCCTGAGGCTGAACAATATACAGAACATGGTAGAGCGACAGGCTCATAAAACTAAAAAATATTGCTGAGTAGCAAAGGAAAATGCATGAATTGGATAATAAACAAACAGGATGATAAATGATGTTTAATGATTAATAATATAGCTCTTTCTGAGCTAAAAAAAAAAGATTATCCAAGCCAGTGACTGGAATGCTTCAGCTTGTATTCAAATACTTTTGAACTAATTTTATTAAAAAATTACTATTTACCTTCAAATTGTAAGAAATAATTAATCTAAATGCTGCAAAGACTTTCCATTTTGAAATGTACTTTTTTTGCAGGTGCCAAGTGATTTCTGTCTTCAATCTCCTTCTACATTTTGCTTTGAAATAACTGAGGTTAGTAAAAAGCTTCTCCATTCTCAGAATGGAAGGAGGTATACTAAATTAACTATTAAGGGAGGTGTTCTTCTAAAAGTTAATACCAAACGGGGCCTGTTGGAAACACTTCTGACAGCAAAATTTACAGCACCTGTAAACATAAGTCAGTCAGGATGGTCTTGGAAAATCCAGAACACCTACTTCACATATCCTCAGCAAAGGGATTGGAACTGCGTTACTGGATCTACTCTTTTCCCCATACACAGGATTATTACTCAGTGCAGAGGCTGGGTTCCACTGAAATTAATGGGTGTTTAGAACATTTCACATTCTTATCCTACAGTAACAAACATGGTATCAAAATGCAGGTGAGACATCCAGACAAGGAAAGGAAAATGGATTATTGTAATCTCTTCTGCTGGCAGCCCACAGTTAGTTCTGTTTAAGTGTAGCATTAAAACTGCACTGGAAGTGCAAGGGAAAAGGTTCTTACCAACAACTAGCTATCTGGCGTGCCAGCTATGAAAAAGTGCTAAAAATGTAATTGACCATGGGATGCTGTCATCTTGCCATCTTTATATTTCAACAAGGCAGACTAGCACTGCTATAAATGGTAAATCATGAGTTATGTTTAATTGTGCAAAGATCACTTAAATGATTTTTCACATTTTAAAAATACAAAAATGTTTGTCTTAACCCCCCTCCATTCTTCATACTTTTTATTCTTCAGAAATAAATGTATTCCTAGCTAGATCTTTTTCCTGAAAATTGCCAGATGTTTACTAAAGTTTACATAGTCACAGGGCACGCTGGAAGTCACAGAAACAACTAATGGCTCATAAACACATGCACAACTCCTGCTGGAAGGAGGAGCCTTCAGTGGTACCCGTTGTAATGTCAGGCCAATCCCAATCTGAATATGAATTTAGCTCAGCATCTTCCTGGAGAGAAATCTCTGTCATTAACGCACCAGAACCACCCACAGCGCAACACAAGAGCAATGAGTAAAGGGACAGCAGCTCACAAAACTACTGCTTTTCTATATATGAAAGGTTAAGTAAGGTTATACAGAAGGAGGTTATGCTGAGACAGCACCCAATGGCTGCAAGTTTATTTACAACTGTATTTTTTTCTGCCCTCCTACCTTCTGCTTGATATAAGTCGGGCTGCTTTTATTCTGCTCACAGTGACTGGCGTTGCTATCGCTTACGAAAGTGGAGTTGTACTCTCCCTCCCACAGCCGCCGGTAGATGAACTGCTGCACCAGCGGGCTCGTCAAGGAAGAGGCGAACGTGTAGATGAAAATGACGGGCTCCACGCACAAAACCTTCCTCATTTCTGGCGTTTTGGGCGTTTAATCCTGTGTACCAGAAAACAACACACAATTACGAAGTGAAAGGAAAACAGCTGACCTGCCGGCACGCTCCGCCTTGGCTGCACCTGCCCGGGAGGCCACATCAAGGACAAGCCCCGACCCGGCCCCGAGCGGCGCCGGCAGTGCCCCCCGACCCGCCGCCGCCTACCTCCGCCCGCCGGACCCCGGCCGAGGTCACGCAGAGCCGGCGGTGCGCGACACCGAGAGGCGGGACGAGGCGGACGGCCGCGGAGGAGTGTCCCCCGCCGCCGCCGCCCCCCGCGGGCCGCCGGGAGGACGCAGCTGGCCGCCGCCGTGCCGCCGCGGTGTGGGCGGCGGCTGCTCGGTGTCCCTCAGCCCGGCGCGGCCCGCGGGCGGGGCGCTGCGGCAGGCGGGCCCGCGGCCTGGCGCTGCCGGCAGGGCCTGGGCGGGCCGCCGGGCCCAGGGGGGAACCCCCCCCCCCGGTCACGCAAGGACGAGGGGTCGCGGCCTCCTGCGCGGCCGGCGGCCAGCCCTCAGCCGGGGCAGGAGAAGGGCCTTCCCCCCGGGGTTAGCACCCGTGGGGTCGCTGCTAGAAACCATGAGAAATCAGCAGTTCGGTGGTTTCACCCCCGAGTAGCAGCGTGCCAAACGCTGCTGTTGCTCGGTGTTTACTGGGACAGAGAGTTTGTTGTTGCCGGTTAGGGAAGGAGAACATTTCTTTTCGGCCTTGTTTCACAGGGTAGTAGTGAGCCCGGTGCTGCAGGTGCTGCTGGCCGGAGCTCAGCCGGGGGCCGTGGGGTCAGCCTGCCCGGGGGGCTGACATGGCCCTGCTCTCAGGCCGAGGAGAAGGCTGTGGGTCGTGTCTGCTCTGCCAACTTGTCCGGTCTTAGCTGAAATGTTTTAGAGATTTTATTATAGCTGCTCCCTTTCTACGCACTGTCTTGGCTTGACAGGGTGGGTAAAAGTGATGTTTGTTAGCCAACAGATGGTGTCCAGTTAATACATCTCATTCTCTCCAAGTCTGATGTAGCTGGTGCGGTGTGTTGGGAAGGGTGTGGTGAACTGCGCCTCTGTTGGTACAGCTGCTGGAGCACATGCTTTGGCTCTTATGAGAAAGGTCATGCTGGTACAGATCCTCAGTTGTGCTGCTTAGGTATGATCTCTGCCCTCCTTGATGTACACAATGGAGGGAGCTTCCAGGTGCTGGCACTGGAGCTGTAAAACTTCAGGATGTGTTTTCCTGTGCAACCTACAGAAGCCTTGTCTGCTCACTGATGGTAGCTGCTTGTTGGGTTATGCAGACTCATTTCTCTCTGCTTTGAGGTGGGGTGCTTTGGAATGGACACCACAGTACTCCTGCTCTCTGTGTTCTTATCGGTGCCCTGTCATCTTAAGACACTGAGATGATTCTGGCCTCTTTACAGGTGTGGTACAACAAGGAGAGATGATATAGTTGGGGTGTAGAAGCTCAAAGGACCTTCTTTCAGTATTAAATACTGCTTTTCAGTTACAAGTATTGCAAAAAGTTGTATTTTCTACAAGTACATCAAAACTACAAAGGTTCCCTGATGTAGCTTTTCTCTTAAAACAAGTGCAGTTTAATAACTTACTGAATATTCAGTTCCTTCATGAACTGATTTGTAGTCAGATTAACTGTAACATGGGTCATATGATCTGGACTAAAGCTTTAGTTTGTTTTACCGGCATGTGACATGTCATTCAGTCACAAATTTAGGAACAACACCGGCCTGTCATGTGTCTCTTAGCATAGGATCAACCCAATGCAGAAGCTCAGCGGCCTTGATCATTTACTTCAAATAGTGAGCTTGTTGGGTCTGGCATGTAGGCCTGCTCTCAGAGACACACAGATAGTGATTAAAAAAATGTGCGGCTCTGGCCTGAGATCAACTGTAGAGGGTATTGTCCTTCTCCTCAACCTATCCAGGTCCAAAGTCTGATTCATCCTGTGATGGTATTTTGTTTGTCACAAGGTAAAGCAAAAACAGTCTTGTGAGGATTACATGCAAATGAGCTGCTAGACAGGAGGGTCTGTTCAGGTCACTCAGCCATCTGTTAACATTTATTTGGACGTGGTGAAGAACGGAATTTAAGCCTGTGGGAGCTTCCTGTTGCTCGACAGGAGGATATTGTCCAGGCCCCCATTAGGTTTCTTGCTAGGTCCATCTGTGCTGAAGATCATGTTGCTCATGAACACAAGTGTCTGAGTACAGGCCAGGTTGTTTGGCAAAACTCGTTTTAGCTAGCAGTCCCTTCAGGACAGCCTTCTGAGTGCTCTAGAAAGGTCCTCTGCTTCTGTCCTTCCTACCTTCAGTAGCTGCGTTTAAATTTGGGCTTGGGTTTACAGAACCATGTGGCTCCAGTGAAGCTGTGGCCTCACCAATGCTGGAGGCAAGGCTGCAGCATGAGCTGGTCAACTCTAAGCACCTGATTATCTTTGTCCAACAGTTTGAAATCTGCTTGTGAGTATCTTCTAGTGCCGACAGGTAACATATACCCTTCACACAGGTGTACTGGAACAGACTTGGCTCTGCCTTGTTCCCAGTCCCCCCCTGCAAGGGGAACTAAAAGCAATAGATGTGGTTGAACTTTTAAGATCAGACTTAGCTGGGTGATGCTTATCATTCAAAGCCAAGCATTTCAAACACAATACATGGCAAACTAGCTTCTTCTCTCCCCTACCACTGATATCCACATTGGCCCAAGTTTGAGTGGCATGCCAGTGAACAGACTTCAGAAAGGTCACAGGCATGTGGTAGCTGCAGCTTTGCAGTTTGTGTTGTTTGTTTACTGACATCCTCAGTGTGTGAAGAATTGAAGGGGAGAGAATGCATTCATTATAGAGATCAGGCTTTCGGGAAGCACTTTGTAAGCTTCCAGTCAAAAAAATCTTAAAAAACAGATTACTGATCTTTGAAGGTGGTATGTTGCTTGTGTGTTAGGGTATGGGAAAAAAAGGAGACATGTAATGAAGTTCAAGTTCAGAACATAAGGAGGCTTTTGAGAGATCCCACCATCACTGACCAAAGGGCAAAGACATTACGTTACCTTCAGTGTCAGAGGTCTTCACACAAAGCCTCCTGCACTTCAGGGAATTATGCATGACTTACGTGGCAAGATCTTGGCATTCAGTGATTGCTACAATTGCATTCTCAGACAACTTTGTTGCTGCAAAAAAAGCACAATTTTAAATTTATATATAGAGAGATACACAAAGTATTAATACTGTGAACATTTTTTTTCTAGCAAATTCTTTTGATGACGATGAAGTTGGAGACATTTTGGAGATCAGGACTGTCATATTTCTTTGCTGAAAAAAATTACTAGTGCTTTAATAAGTAGTATTGCCATGTTAAACACGATTTTAATTTCCTTCTAAGAAGTTAAGTACTTTTCAAAATTGAGGTGACTTTAATTTTCCACACTACCAGTCTACTGAGATCATGGAGAACCTTAGCCCTCTACAAATCATTTGTGGATTACAGAATGACATGAAGAAGTACCATATCTATGTATATTCCACTCATGTTTTCAAGGCTATCTTGATAACAATGGTTAATACAAATTTTAAAAAAAGAAACCTAAAGAGGGAAGAGGTTTCTGCACACTTTCTGCAGAGAGTTGGTTTTATGCAAAGCGCAGTTCTGCAGAAACCTTGCATACCGTGTCTTGCCCACAAGCATGGCAAACAGATATACATGAAAAAGTTCTCCAAATAGTATCACTGGTGGAAAGAAGAGAATAAGCTCTGTAATTCTGCAGAGGCATGCCTGGGTTTGGATGTAACTGTTTTGTTTTCATTATAACTGAGTAGATTGCTGAAGCTTGAATGCAAGCCCTGACAACAGAGAGTAGTAATGAAGATTTAAATATGAGACTGAAAGATAACGTGATAAGGAAAATTTGTGCAACAGATCCAGCCACACTGTTTCGAAGTACCTCTCTTTTGTAAAAAGAGAAAAGGAGAGGCTGTTACTGTCATCGAACCCAGAGAAATCCCGTGCAGGGTTCATATCACTAATTTTCATTCAGTGCAGATCGTCACTGATTTTTCAGGGCCTAAAATGGCATCTGTGATCTTTGACTATTTACACAGCTAAAGGCATCTGCTCCGGCAAGTGGTTGCTGACCTGCAGGCCAAGTCGTGCAGAGAGGCTCGCACCTTCACTACTCACTCCTCCGACTGGCTCCATCCACGCTGTGTAGCATTTCGTCTGAGCCTCCTCTGGCCCCACAGGGTAAATGAAAGCCACAAATAATCATAAATAATAACATTTTTGTCTTTTTTGCAGTCCAGAATATCTGAAACAATATGACTGAGTTCATCTGGTATGGAAGAAGGTGCTTGAAAGGTATGGGCAAGGGCATCCCACTGATCCAGTATTGCTGAAAACGGGGTGTTGTTCTGAACCCCTTTGCCACAGCACAAGCACTAGCACTGACTGTAGTCTCCATGCTGTATGGTACTTACTACTGTTCTTAAGTGCTGTGTTGAAAATCTGTGCTTGTTTGAGTCCTCAGACATGTTTAAGGCATCAGGCTATATTTATTTTCTCTGAACTAGGTAACCTTAACAGAACCAATGTACTTGGTGGTGTCTCATTCATGCACAGCACATAACAGCAGTCATTTCCAGATGGGGTGGTTTATTCAGTATTTTTGCTTTTCAGTTATTTCCTTCACATACTCATGTATTTGCAAGTCCCCAGTGTTCATCTCTGATCATTTTATATCTCATGTTTAGATATTTCCATTGAAAGCCCTTCACCCTGGTGTCTTTTCTGTTTAGCTAACTTGGTGGAGGAGAATTCTGCAGCTCCCTTCACGCTGGGTTCAGGTGCTGTGTATGCGGACAGCCCATTGTGGTTTTGTCCAGTCCAAAACAAAGCTACAAGGATCTACTAGACCTGCCGTGGCTGGCTTTCAGGCTTCTCAAGGATTTAAAATCTATTTTATGCAGCTGATTGGTTCTCTGTCTGTGTTTGTTTTTATTTCCCTCCTGTTTGGCTTTCAGTTATATTTATGTATTAGACATATCATAGTTCTTCACTGTAGATAGGTGATGAGTTGTGTAAATCTGATGGCATTGCTTAACGCAGAATTTCTACTGAGCTGTTTTACAACTCCCGTTTAGCACCTTAGTCTTACCTTGCAAAACCGCTTTGAAAAATAACTAATGGTAATGCTGTCCTGTCTGCCACTCTCTGTCCCCTCCCTGTGAAGCTGTTTATTGGGTGCGGGTGATTGGCAGCAGGCTGGAGATATTCCTGGTTACCATGACTCAGCAAATGCTTCTCTCTGGTCTGTATTCCACTTGACCCATTTGCAGAAGGGAACAAAGACATCCTTCTGCACAGAAGAATCTTTTAATCTGAAACAGTGGTGGTTTGTTGTTTTTTTTTTTTTTTATTTATTTAATTTAAACAATTCCTTAAAATTAGGAATGAGGAACTGAAAGTAAGCAGCTGAGGCAGGGCTGGAGTGGCTGTGTCTGAGTCACCTGCTGTTGTGTTGCAGGAAGTTGTTAAATTTTATCTGCTCTTAAAATTTTGCTAAAGCAAAGCGCTTTTCCAGTTTGCTAAAGAAAAGTGCTTTTCATTCCTAGTAAAGCTGGTGGGACTGGCCAGCTGCATTCCCTTTTCAGAGATAAGGACTTATCTGCCATCACCCTCAAGAGAGGCAGCAGTGTTTTGGGTAGTTTCACCAAGACCACTAAGCAGAATGCGGTGTATTCAGGATACAACTATTTAAGCTGAGTACCATCAGAAGGGCTTCCTGGTGGTGACAGATGACGGTGACGGGTTGTTCTGGTCTTTCAGAGCCAGTAGGAGATTTGCTGCTGTTCTTCCAGGGAACTGTGCATCAGGCCTGAGGCTGAGCAGCCCTGCAAGGACTCTGAGAGAAGTGACAAAGGCTCCATCACTTGGAGGAGTTTGAATTAGGGTGAGCGAGATGGTGCAAGTACCTCAGGCAAGGCATAGCTGATCTCATGTGCTCTTTCTAGTTTTGGATTCTTGGGAAAAAACAACTGGTCTCACAGGGGGAACCTGTGAAAGGTTTCAGTGGAAGCAGGACTCTACCCTGCCTTGCTTTGGTTTAGGTGCTAATGACATTTTTCCTCACCAATTGACCACCAAAACTGTTCTTGACATTGAAAGCAGCAAGGGACACAATTATCAGTCCTTATCCCTATCCATCAGAAAATACCAAAAGACATTATTTCCCTTGTTCTCCAAATATCTGTTCAGATCTGTTCAGAAGGATCTGCAAACTGGTGTTCA
The DNA here is from genome assembly GCF_963921805.1 of Phalacrocorax carbo. Taxonomy (NCBI): domain Eukaryota; kingdom Metazoa; phylum Chordata; class Aves; order Suliformes; family Phalacrocoracidae; genus Phalacrocorax; species Phalacrocorax carbo. The sequence continues at coordinate 194,813,291 of NC_087513.1, read as the reverse complement.
GTGTGCCCTGTTACTTCTTTAACTGAAATATCTCCTTCCTCAGCATGAACATCACTGGGTATTTATCCCAATTATACTCTTTTTGTTTTAAAATAGTTGCAGGGACAGTTGGTTTCCTGATGGTCTCCTAGGTGTCATTGAACAGCAGCAGGAAATTCCCTGGGTTCTTCAAATTATCACAATGCCTGAAGCAGATTTGTCAGGTACTGCTTTCAGAAAAGTTCCTTGCAAGATTTCATATACAGGAAGATGGGGTAATATTGTTGAAAATAATATAGCACTTGGTTCCAGCTTTAGGCATCATAATAAGTGAATTTCTTTTAGAATAGTACTGAATGCTATTTACGGCTCCCACAGGGAAAGTAAATAATAGAGTAGCTCCATTCCTTTGGAAATTGGGGCACTTAGAAAGGGGAGGTATTAAGTTTATCCAATTTAATAGTAAGCGTGAAGCCTCAGTTTAAGCACCTTAAACAGGTCCTTTGGGGACTTATTAAACCTGACAACCTAACCATGATAGATGCAGTTCCTGGTTCAAAATGTTCCTGAACTGCTGATTCCTGGAAGCAGGGAAGGTATACTGAGAACAGTCAGCACATTTGCTTGTTTCCTGAGCATCTGTTACTTGCCACTGTCAGAGAGAGGAATTTGAACTGGGTGGGCTTTTGTCTACTCAGTATGGCCATACTTATCTTAGTAGGACTTTAGTGCTGATAGATGAATAGAGGCAGCATTTTGAGAAGATTACACAAGAAGTGGGAGCATAACAGCAAAGGCTGTATGAATTAATGAAGAGGAGAAGGCACTCAAAGAAGGTTGCATGAAGATGCATGCCTTGGTTTGTAACACGCACGGTTACTTATAGACAGTCTTGCCCTGAATTTTTCAGCTGTATATTTGCGTATCAGGCTGCTGTAGTATCTAACCAGTCTCAGTGTGGCTGCGCAACTCTCTTTCCCTTCCATGCAGCCCAAGTCTTGTGTCAGAATTTCTTTCTCAATGACAGGAGTGTGCCTGGCATGGCTCTGCCATGCGAGAGGGTGACCAAGTAGGTCGTTGTATTGTAGCACAAAGCTAAGGTAGGCAACAGGTCAGATGGGAAATTTCTTTTAAAGTGCATCACCTGCTCAGTAATCCATCTTGTTAAGTCATACCCTTTCTTTGTATTTCATTCTAGGGGCTATTTTTATTTTCACAAGCAAGATACATGCTCTCACCCAACTCCAGGGGGGTGAAAAGTGATGATCTCAGAGGAGCCAATTGCCTCTGGAAAAGGCCAGAAGGCCCGTGCAATTCAATGGTTTGGCTTTAAGCTTGCTAGCGTGAACTGCTGTAAAGGGCCACCAAGCCTCCTACCCTTGATTGAGGCTAACAGCAGATGTACGGAAGAATGAAAACATGGGACAAGCATAACTGGTAAATTCTCCCAGCCTCCAGCACCTTGCATCTGAGGGGTTTTATGAAACAGATGTGATTTTAGGCACAGCTGAAGATGGTTGTCATCTCACAGAAAGGGACTTTCACACTCTGGTAGGATATGAATGGGAAATCTTCCGTTACATACATATAAACTTGGCACTGTTAAAATTGTGTGGGGAATTTGTTACAACAGGAGTCGGTGCATTTGCTGAACATGGTCTAGAGGTTTGTTTTTTTTTCTTTTTTCAGATGGCTGGCAGGAAGTTGCATGACATTGCAGAAAATCCTGGAGAAAATTTTAGTTTTCTACATGTGCCTGGATGTGTTGGTTTTTTCTGTGAGAAGGTACAAATATTTTCCAGATAGCTTTGCAAATGACTTTCTGAACTTGATCAGAACATGCTGAGTGTTAAGCTTGCCTCACTGTGGGCAGCACATTTTGCCTTCTGTCTATTTTTAAAATGAGGTTTATGGCGGGGAAACTGAAAACCAATTATCAAGTGTTTCTGCAAAACAGAGTCGATGGTGACAGCATGAATTACAGACAGCAACCATCCTGTTCGTAACTATGCTGTTTGCTCCCCCTGACTGTTTTTGCATGGCGTGCCTGTGACCACTAAAACTGCTTAAAATGAAAAAGAACTGCTGGTAAAGCGGTTAGGGGCTTGATTGCAAAATTAATTTGGCAAACAGAAAAAAAGACTCTTGAAGGTCTTTGTTCTTTTTCTTTCCTTCCAGTCAGCTGTTCTCTGCTGCTTTTTTTCTAATTCTTTTTGTCTACGTCATGATGGTTTTCTTCCTTGCCACTCCAAGCTCCCTGCTACCCCGTGCCTTCCTTTGGTGCATCTTCTGTCCAGCTTCTTACATCCCTTCTACTCTGACCACTTCTTTTTGGTCAAGGCCTCGTGGTGGCTTTAGCTTCACTTTTGTTTTTCACTGGTTTCACTTTCTGCCTGTCCTGCTCCATCCGCACATGTTTCAACATTGGCAATTCAGTATTTGTTGAAGTAATTATACCTTTTCATACCTTTTCTTTTTAAACTTGAATAAACTCTCTTAATTCTATGTTGAGAAGAACTCCTATACAAGAATGACATTTTGAGCCTGAACTTGTATGCACCCTCCAGGAAACACGGGAAAAGTTCCTCTTTCAAAACTGAACATTTCTGTTGTTTTTAAAAGAGGAAGATGTTAGTGAAGACATTACTGAATGTCTTCAGTAATTCAAAGAGAATTATGAAATCGATTTACAATCTCACATACTGTATTCAAGTGTAAGTAATGTTCACCTCAGTAAATGCCAGCCATGTGAGACAGCAAGTACTTGAAATACCCTCTTTTTTCCCCTCTTGTTTAAGACTTTCTGAGGACTGGACTATCACCTCACTAGATATGGTACTGTTGTTCTATAAAAAAACCTGAAAATACTTTGAGAGATAAATGGAGACACACTCATTCAGAAATACCACAGCTTGAAGTTTGTCTTTTCTGTTGCGTATTTCCTGACTGGCTTTTGTTTAGTCTTTGACAATTCTGATATAATCTTTTAGAGAGCCCTCTGGTCCGTGCTTGGCTCTGCATTTATTGAGGGCCTGACACTCTTCTCAGGCCCCAGTAGAGCTCTGCTTGTGCAGGAGGTACCAACCTTGCTCACCTCTACAACCCACCTGTAAGCTTGGGTTAGCGTGAGGCTGGCAGCGTGTTGTATTTCTTTGGTCTGACTTTTTGGCATGCTCAGAAGATATAGACAATGAATAGAATTATTTTTAAGATCTTTATTGATTTACTGTGTAAATCAAGGAGACATTATTTTATGATATCTCATCTCCATGCTCAGCTATTTCCATTCTCTAATCAAGAGTAACGCTTCTGACTGGCACTATTATTGTTGTAAATCCTTGGGTTAATAAAACAGGAAATCCAATTTTAGCATGCCTCATCCCGGATCCAAACCACTAATACTACTTTACACTGATAAGATTTATCACAGAACAGATAGTGTCTGACCAAACCACTCCAATGCTTTGCGTACATGGCAACCACAGGCTGTCTTCCTTTGCCAGTATGAAAAAACCAGTGTGAAAATATGAATCTAAGAAAACCCTGTTTTGAGTTAACTGAAGTGTGACTGTAATGCCTACAGCTAATCTGGATCGAGATTGTCCTGCAACGTGACCTCTCAGTTCATAACTCAGGGATTAGCAGTGGCAGAGCCACGAAACTGAGCTCAAGGTGATCCAGCAGGGATCCAGCTCCCAGCAAAGAGCTGTTGCCATCACGATTCTCTCTCCACAGCTTGTGAGGAACCAAAAGCGCAGTTGGCTGCACATGGAGAGGCACTTCCACTGCTTTCCCGTGTGAATAAGACCCACAGTTTTTTGGTGGCTGTGCTAAACCGAGCCAGGTCTCAGTTTTCAGTGCTCTTTGGCTGTTTGCTTCTGCTATCGCTTGTCCTTTACAATTCTTTTTCTGGCCACACAGTAAACTGAAGTAAGAATTCAGTTCAGTTAAATACTACTTTTTTTTCATAGTGTGACAGCAAGCAACAGGCTTGTGGTTAAAGATAACGAAACTGTTCATTAAGTTGTACCTTTAGTGACTGTTACACTGGGTCCCTCTCTGGAAATTGTTCCTTATTGCTGTGAGCAAATTCAAGTCATGCTTGCAGGAGTCTTGGCATGATCACTCTTGCAACGTTATTTGCATTTGTCATTTCTTTGGATCTTGAGCGAAGCACAGTTAATACACTATATGCTGCTTGTCAAAGCCTGGATGAAGAGAAGTGAAAGGTGGTTGAGGTGGGGCTGAGTTGTTTTATGGAGGTTCCCATCTCTCTGCTTTCTGTACTGTTGCCTGGGTGGGTGGTGTAGACTAGATACCTCACTCAGGATGGTTGAGGTGAGGTGAGATTGATTTCGTCCTCCTACTTGGCATGTAAGTGGGGTTTGTGCCCAGAAAGGCTCTGGGCAGGAAACAGTACACACTCATTTATGATGTTATAATGAAGGTCCAGCCTGAAATCTTCAAAATATTTTTATTTACTGTGAGAAATAGAATATTTTATTGCCAGCTCATGGCCTCCCAAAGCTCATGGGGACACAAAGACTGGCCAGAAGAGGCAGCTGACAAATATCAGCTGTTCCATAGCAGGCAGATAAATGCACCATAAGGAAGATGGGGCATTTGGACCTGGTATGTATAAATCACATTTGGTAATGCATGTCCATTAGGCTGACACTCTTAATTGCAGCTGTGATCAGCACATCAGTATTCTGCATTTCCTGAAGAAAATTTGGTACCAGTATTCTAACTAATTTGCACTACATTAAATCCTTCATTCTTAGTAGGATTGGTATTATTTACCTGTCTTTGAAAAGCTGCTAAAATTAACATAGCCTCAAGCCTACTTTAATTGAGAGGAGCAAAGTATGTTTTTTTAATAAGTAAGCATCCTGAAATTACTGATTAAAGACTGATTTAATTTTCCATCCTAGTGCAATTCTTCAGCCTAAGTCCAATACAATTTCACAGTTCATTCATGCTGAGCTCAGCATAAAATATTCTATACTTTTGTGAAATCACTTTGGACTCTTACAAAACCATTATACTAATTACCTTTTTAATGAGCACAACTGAAGAAATGGGTGTACTTACAGGGTCCAGGGAACTCTGTAGGAAAGAGAGAATAATACTATTCTTGGCGTTTCAAGAGTGGATTTTGTTTCTAATTTAGTAGAAAATTCAGCCCAATTTCAGAATCATGTCGTGTGAAATTCCATAGCAAATGGTGGAAATTTGTAACAAAAATTGAAAATTAAAGAAGCACACTCTCTGCCATACTGGTAAGTGAAGTTCCAAAATGTCTTGTTTGATTCAGTCCATTTCAGTGGCCAGATTTGTTGAAAGAGTGGGTTTTAAGAGGATGCAGAGAGGGTCAGAGCACGGAAGACAATGCCAGCAAAGAGAAGGGGAAGCCTCAGAGACAGAGATTCCTTTGCTGCTGTTGCTTTCAAGCTCTACATTTTTCAGTTACTGGTGAGGTATTCTAGAGGACACTAAGCAAAGGCCACATGCATTTTGTTGATTCTTGCTTGGCTGAAAGGCTGCAATGGGCTCTAACCACAGTGAAAAGCCATTCTTCCTTGGGAGAAACAGAAAGAAGGCACAGCCCCAGTGTCACCCTGTGCCATCCTCAGGGTCTAGACTAGTGGAACTCCATGCAGGTGGGCAAAACCCCACAGTCCCAGGGAGGCCTGTCCTCCTGGCATCTCTACTCAGTGACATGATAAGTGCTGATCCTATTTGCTTGTGTAGCTGAGTCCTGCCTGGCAGGGATCTAGTGAAGGAAATCCGATTGTGGTAAGAAGCAGCTCACCAGTAAAGCATGACGAAGAGCCAGAGAATAAACTAGAGCAGAATAGGAGAAGCGACGGTAGTGCAGCAGCTTACCTGCTGCTCTGCTACAGTCCTGTACGATGAAGCAAGCTGAATTCGGATAGAAGATGCTGCGTGAAAATAAATGCATGCATGAATGAATAAAACCCCAGAGTAGATGCACATGGATGGGGACAAGCGATGGGGTATCTTGAAATAGAGCTTGTGAACTGTCACACATTTCATCTCTCTAAGGATGATCAAGTCTCCAGTCCCTAACAGAGAAGGTGGCAGCTGGGGGAGGAGAGGCAGCACCAGCTGCCAGACCATGTTTGGAAAGGAAGCAGGGAGGAAATTTTCTCCCTCTCCCCTCCCTTCTCCTTATGTCCTTTTATTAAACCTTATAGCAATGTGATAAAATAATTTCTAAATTTTAATTATTCCCCCTTTTACAGGTCATTAAAGATTCACTGTGCTGAAAAACACTGGCTGTAAACTACCTCATTTACCTAAATATGATGTGAAGATTTCTTTCAGGAAAAAAAAAGTGCTGTAAGGCATATTTTGCCTAATATTTGATTACCACTTCATATTTGTAATTAGGAGTTTAAAGCACATATATGCCACTTACTAGTTTAGGGGGGGGCAAGAGGGAGATGAAGAGTCACTTGCTGTGGAATTAAAATTTTTCTCTCCCCACTTAAAGCAGGTGTAAGAACAGTAAAGCAAACAAAGCCATGTTGAAATCACAGCACTTCACAGCACGGCCCCACTCACCTTGTTGACACAGGCATAGAGCGTCAGGCACTGGGCCAGGGTTACCACCCCTGCCTCTGCAGCAGCTGCACCTCAGCTAACCCCTGCCATCCCCAGACAGCAACAGAAGAAAAAAAACTCCTCACCAACCCTCTACGGAATGATGAAAAATCACCAGACTGTTGAATAGTAATATTATTTTTGAGCTACATATGGGAAAAATGTGTTGAAATGCAATGAAAATTCTCTTTGCAGATGAATTTGCAATGGAAAAAATGTGAGCAAGGTGGGATTTGTAGTTCTATTGGTTTTATTCCAGAAGACGACTGATATTTCATGGCTGTTAGCAATAATACCTGTGCAACAACCGTATCATCACTGCACATAATGGAAGGAATGCAATGGATGCAGATTAGGACACAAGTATAGCTATTACCATTAACATATGTGTTCTCTAGTGATAAAGGAATTTAGCAAGACAAAGTGAGTAGCTGTTTGCTTGGTGATGATATATTAGGCATTCCCCTTCAATAGTGGATGTACTATAGAAATACAAGCTCTCAGCAGGATGATGAGGTTGCAGGTAGGAAACGATTGAGGTTACTTCAGAAAGGTGAAAAGTAACGGATGCTTTAACATCCCTCGGGAGCACATCTGATGGATGCAGCTGCAGTGTTGTCGTATTAATGGCTTCGGTTTTCTTGTCGCTGACTCTTGTGAGATGGTATCAGTTACAGTCCTCTGTATTTTAAGAGGTCATGAGAAAATAAGCTGTCATCCTCAGTGTTGTGACACTGCCAGCATTATCAGAGCAAGCCTGTCTCAGTTTCTGAGTCCCACCAGCTAAACAACAAATCTGAAATCAAGGTAATAATTAATTCCCCAAAGCCATTTTTTTCCTGAACGCTGACAATTCCTTCAGCTACCAAAAACTGAGAGATTATCTTTATTTTCTGATTGTACTCTGAACTTCTCATTTTCCAAAATACTGACTATAGATTTTTTCCCTGCTGATGAAAATGTGTACAATGTTGAATGTGATCAAATTTGCTCTGATTTGCATAAAAGCCATAACAATGCGTAGCTTTCAGCCTTGACTGCACCGTACATCTCTGTGCAATAAATCTTCCCCTCTCCCACCCTGTTTTTCCTGCTGACGAACTTTCCTGAATGCCATGCAACATCACACAACCTGTAAAATGGCTGTTAGGGAGCAGTGGTTATCATTTCAGCCATGCCCTATGTGGGACGGGCGGTACTAGCTGGCAATATTTGATTTTGCAGCTACCATAATATCCTCTCATGCCTATCCCCTTGAGGCTATCATTATTGTCTGGAGTCATCTGCAGGCAGCCTGATACTGCTTGCAAGTAGGCAGCTTTGAGAATTTTTTGCCTTTTCATGCTTTGAAGCTTTGGTTGTGAAAGCTCTGCTTTCATCTATTTTTTTTTTTTTCCTTAAAGCTGTTGTCAGCTATCATTTGCAGTTCTTTGGTTTGATGGGAGAGTGCAAAGGGACACTCCAGCCTTATCTTCTCATGTCTTGGACTGCAGTACTAACAAGCTGGAAGTGAAATATTTCCATTAGCACCTCATTGTATCCTCTTCCTTCTGGCTTCCCTGATGCTTAGCCACCAAGGCAGTGGTACTGTGCAGGATTCCTTGCTGGACTCTGCCTGTCTCTCTGCCCTGACCTTCAGCATTTCTCCTGTGGTAAATGCTATGAAATGACGCCCAGCTGCTGAGCACCTTAAACAGCATGAAATGGGTTGTGCCAAAACGCCTGTGTGCAGGAAGAAGAGTTTCTTCACCTTCTGATCCACACACCTTTTGTGCCCTCTGTGCATCTTCTGGATCTAGCTGCAGCCTCTGCACTGGGGGTGGATGATACAAAGGTAAGGAAACTCTGAACTAGGCCATGCAGGGCACACAAAATGGCACAAAGCCAGCATCAGGGTACAGTGATAACCATGGCACTATCAGCACTGTCCCTGCCCTACATCCCCCTGTGATTTACAGGAGCCACTGGCCTGTGCTCTTCTGTTGTAGGGGGGTACCAGTGAACATATTCAGCAGCTGTCTGGGTACAGCAATATGTGCAGCTCACTAATGCCCCTAACAATTTGCTTCCCCAAAATTCCCTGCTTTCAGAAGGAAAAACGTAGGTACAAGTCAGAGCTGGCATCACTGGATCATCTGAGATCTGTAGTCATCTTTGCCAAACTTCTGCTGTTTAATAGTGGGGAAAACAGGTAGGCTTATACTTGATATTTTAATTTGAATATTAAATTATATTTTTATCTACTATTTTCTATTGTAGATGCCTGAAGTCAGATACATCTGAAAGTGACTGGTATGTGTAGATCCCTTTGATTTGACAGTTGGAGTCCATCAATGCTGGGAATCCAGAGGGTCTCATAATTTTTAGCATAGATGTCAGAAGTTGCTTTAGATCACATCCTTTCTATTTCAGGATTTCCCCATGAATAATATGAACGTGGTGATATTCTTCTGCTACAAGGAATATAATGCAAGTTCAGTGGGGCAAATGCTGTTCTAGGTTAAGAACATAAAACTGCCACCAAAACCGATGGAGAATCATGCAAGAGGACGATTACCTTCAATTTTTGTCAATTTACAATTTTTAGCTGTCATGTCAAGTATAGTCTCATCCTTCTACGATTCCATGATTTCCCTTAGAATTTATAAAGGATCATTTTCCTTGCTTTATGATATCTGTTTTATAAGTAATTGTTTTATTTCTGCCCACCAAGTCACTTACTGTGGGTTTTATCTCCTGTATGGGGGGATTGCAGCCACAGTCTAAAAGTTTCCTTTTAAAGGAAACTATAATGTCCCAATCTGCTTTTTTGGCTTTATATCACTTATGGACAAAATGAACAGGATCAAACTACGGCTTGAAAAATCACGACATTTTTAGCTAAGGAAATGTTCTTGATGAAAACCTAGATTTTATTAGTGATACTACAATTAAATAAGCCATTATCAACTTCCTACAGATCTTCTAAGAGCAGCTCTTTTTCATTCTGAAGCCCAAATTACGGAAGCAATCTTCATAAAGGCCACTTCCCCAGCTATAGCGCCTGCTGTGATATGATTCATGCCTTTTGTCTTCTGTGTGGAATTTGGGGATGTTTATGAAGGGCTGTTATAAATACTGCATCTAATTCCTCTTTTCACAAGATGCTTTATTCACAAGAAAAAAAAAAAGAAAATTGCATCATGTATGTACGTCGTATCATTTCCATTCCCTTTGCCATCTGGCACTCTTCTTGTTGCCTCCTTCGTATATGTACTGAAAGGATATGAGACCAGTGTCAGGCAGACACTCTGGAGCGCACGTTTTAGTACTACAGCTTGTAATTTAATGGTATAAAGGCACATTTGTTCCAACAGATCTGTGTAAATGTGTGTATGAAGGCCGGTGGTGGAATAATGCATGCTCAGGAACAGAAGAAGTAATGCATGAAAATCTTACTTTCCATGCTGTGCATTACTAGTGATCTTACACAAAAATTGTGAAGGCGAACAGTATAAATGTCTCAGGTCCTTTTATACTGTTCAGATTTTCATTTTCAATGGTGAAACGGCAGTATCATCTGTACTTGGAAAGTACCTGGCTGTTGATTTACCCTAAACTGTTGTCTAAAAACATGGGTCAGATCTTTTTGGCATGGCACTTCTTTGGGACAACAAACACTGTGATATGTCAGTACGCTGTTAATTATGGCAGGATCCTTTCTGAAAGAAAAGAAAGTTTGCAAAGGCTGAGAAAAAATGGTGGGTGATCACTGGAGACCCACTCCTTCCATCATGCATACTTAAGGTGGGGGGTGACACACGGTTGCATTCATATTCAAACAGCCTATTTATGTGAACCATTGTGACAAAATTATTGGTTATGAAATTCAGATGGGCTTCTAGGTCACAAAGCAACTGTGGTCCTGTGATTGGGGAAAGGGGTGAATTTAGGAGTCAGGGATTTCACACCTGTGCAAAAACTTCTTCGAAAAAGTAGAGAAATAATCTGGCCATGGATTCAAGCACAGAGCTGATCCTTTTCTAAGGTATACCTCGTTTTAGATTATACTACTATCATCTCCTTTGTCCATCCTAGAGTCAACATTTCCCTGACTTCTAGTGGCTACCACAGAGGTGGACATGCAGAAATGGTTGTCAGCAGACACATCAGTGTGGTTCATGGTCTCTGCTGCCTCAGCTTCTGCCTCCCCGACTGGCCCGGGGCTCCACAGCAAAGACTTGGAGAGACAATTCAGACGTACCAGCCTGCTGCAGCCTAACAGCACCGGGTGGCCAGAGACCAGGAGGAGGTGTTTTCAAGACCCACTAACCACCCCAGCATCACTGAGCTGAGCAGCTCAGCATCGCTGTGGAGCCTTCAGAGCAGTGTTTGCCTGATCCCAGGGAGTGAGGTTTGTTTAAGTAAGAAAGTTGAAACTGTAGCTCTAGAGCCTGCAGGTAAACAAGCCCCAGCAAGCAGCACTACAGATGGAGCATAAAACTAAAACACTTTGCAGTGTTTTTTTGTTTTGTTGTGATTTTTTTTAATCCTCCATCTGAATAAAGGATTAGATGGATTATTACACATCCTATTTTGTGGTCTGGCATTAAGTCATTAAAGTGGTTTATTTTTGCAAAGAGTGATTTTTAATCAACTGAGTACAAATTAACCGAACTGCAAGGAAAAAAACCAAAACATTAACTTGTAAATTATTCATATTTAATGAGTCAAAGGCTGGATTCTCATCTTGTTTGCTCCATTCTCTGCCCTGAAGAAGAACATGAAGTGCAAGCATGCCCGACTGTGGCTCTGGGGTTCCTCTATCTGATGTGTCAGTCCTGATACACAGGACAGATACTGTAGGAGAAACAAAGCCTGAGTAATTCCAGGAAAACAAAATATAACTAATGTGTCATAGTGAGCTGCATGACCCTGGTGTCCTTAAAGCAGCATTTGGTATTATCAGTGATAAATGAAAAATTAGTGGAATTAGTTGAACTTCAGGAAGTGCTTCCGGAGAGTTTGCTGAGTTCAGCTCCTTCAGCTGCAGACTCCCAAGATGAATAACGCCAGAGTTTGAGTGCCGCTCTGACAGCGGCTGTGTGGGCATCTCAGGGCAGGGTCTGCTACCACGGTGACTGAAACCCTGCCTGACAGCACCTGGTGTTGTTCACCACTGATCATCAAGGGAGTGCTGACAAGTGATTTACAGCGGAGTCCTGTTTCTAGAGGGCTGGAGTTAGATTAATAGATTTCCCAACTGTAAACCAAACTTTCCCTTCATCAACACTGATGTGATTTGGAGCAGGAGCAATAGGGTCTGTCTCATCCAGAGCAAAGACATTTCCATCCCTGAAGCTGCCTGTCAGTAACAGTTCCCCATGAACTGGATAACATAATCTATATGCAAAAGCCAATTCCCAACCTCTCTATTCCACAGGCTTTATGAAGCTTGATACATACATTCTACTTTTCAAAATTACTTTAAAGCATTAACAGACACATCATTTCAAATAGGGCAGGAAAACTGAAAGCTCCCACTGGTAAAATAAAAATCATTGAATATAGTCTTTTGCTCTGAATCGCTTTTAAGAGCAATGATTTCCCTTGATTTATGAGAGGAAAATAGAGCGGCTTTCAATACGGGTGATGCAGCATAGCCTCCCACTGCTGCATCCTGCTCCTCTGAAGCCTCAGCCACTGGTGATTCGGTGGGAAAGGAACAGGGCACAACAGATGGCTGCTGGGACCTGCCTCATTTTTTTCACACACTGTTAATTTGACATATTCACACAGGTATATCTAGGTCCTTGGGCTGGGCATAAGTCTAAATGCTGCTGGCAGCCCAGAGCATGCACTTAAACTGCCACCTCCCTTTGTGGAGAGGGGGTTTTGGAGAGAGAAGACACCCAAACTGAAAATCTCCCAGGGACAGTACGGGATGAGTTTTTCTTAGTTTTTTTCTAATCAAAGGACCACTCTATCTCCTATCTCCTGGGAGACCATGCGCATAGACCAGCCTCCGCACTGCTGGCAACAGTTTTCACATACAAAAAACCCCCTATTACGCCATGCTTAGGATATTTGTTTTTCACCTTAATATCCATGCATATGTGGCATATGAGAATGCATAAACACAGTTTTAAATGTATCTTTGCCATCATTTCACTGACCACATTTTGAGGCTGAGAGCAAACCAGAGGCTGAGAGGAAGGACTCTGCTGTACCAGCAGATTGCTGGAAGGGCTTTCCATGCCCTGTATCAGCACAGTGGGTCACTGGGGGAGTTACTTTGTCTTCTGAATTGGGGGCTTTCCTGGACCCATGGCAGGCCTCCTAGCTTGCTGTGGTGGGTACAGATGTGTAACCGCTTGCCACTACCTCCCAGGACAGCCTTTCCCTCCCTGACAGATCTTCCCAGATATGGGAAGACATTGAACATACTTTTGACTCCAACATTGGCCAGAGTCCAGGAATTTCTGTTCTCCAGCATTGGTTTGATGGAACAGACTGGGAGATGCCCTGCTCTGACATTTCATGGTTTTCTTTTAACCTACCTAGGCTGTAACAAGCAAATCCCAAAATGTTCTGCTAAGTTTCTTAAGCTTGCAGTTTTTGATATCCAAGGAAATCTCAGGTTTAAGATTACTGAGCCAAGAGTATTAATATAAGATTGCCTTTCAGCGATCCTCTCCCAGCTGTGTTATACCGTGTATCAGGCTCCTGCACCCTCCTGGTCCGCAGGTTCTGCTGCAGCAGAGGAGACCCTTCTGCTCTGCTCTCCCAAACTGGCTCAGCCCATGGGCAGCTGCCAGCAGGAGAACCCTGACCCTGGATTCCCTGCTTGTTAATCACTCAAACAGGTTTAACTTGTTTTGTAAGATAATGATTATTTAATTTTTTAAAAAAGAAGCACTTAGAGTTACTTTAACTATTTCCTACCTCTCCTATGACAAAAAAATCAGTGTTCTCTTGTCAAGCAGCTGCATATCAGCTGGCAGCCTTTTCTGGCTGAAAATCACAGTGCTTTACGTGGTTTGGGTTGGAGTCTGATATTTTGATCCTGGAAGACCATAAAATTTGAGCATGTGCCCCTTGACAATGTCCGGTTTTCTTTTAATTTCATAGGTGGGTTTCCAGTGACATGCAAGATTTAATCCCTTGTGCCTGGTCTTTCTTTGATGAGGATGCCTGTTCCTTTGATCCAGTGCGATGCTATGTTTTTCCAGGCAGTCAACAATGTAACACTCATGAATCAGTTTTGAAACTATCCAGTGTCATCTCAGAGAGATAGTTCAATAACCAAACAGTTGGAAAAAATAACTTTATGACTTGCATTATTTTTCCCAGCCTCTTCATAGCACATCTGTAGAAATTCTGCCTTTTTCTGCTTTCACTTCTCCCACCATAAGGGACAGCAAAATGAAACATGCAGCTGATTTTTTTCAGAGCCTGGATCAAAATCAGTGCTTTCTTTTGGGGCTGAGGTAGGTTGCATCCAGGAAGCTGAAAAACTCCTTGGTATCTTGCAGTTGTAGGCTCGTGATTTGTCCTTGGGCTGTGTGGAAGAAAGCAGAGGAAATCCTTCCTCCCGTCTCCTCGTACGTGTGGAGCAGCGCACAGCTGGGGTCCACGTCGGCATGCCGGGAGCACCGTGGCCTGCCTGCAGACACGGCCACTGCTCTGCAGGGAGAGGTGCAGACATCCCTGCTGTGCTGCAGGCCCTGCACAGGCCGCTCCTTATCTGCAAGAAGAATAGACACCTTCCGTATGTGGACAAGAGGCTTTAATTTCCTCCAGGCATTCAGGGGCTGGACACATTCATCCGTGATTCACAGCATGGCACTTGCTTTTGCACACCGTGTGAGCCCCCGCATGGCTCCGCATGCTGCGTGTATTGGTGATACGTTCACACACAGGGAGACGTTATTCCTGGGTGCTAAATAATACGAGCTGGTAATATTGATCTAAGAAAGCAACCTGTGGAATGTCTATCCACCTTCAAGAACATGAATCCTTCCTACTTTACTGCAAAAAGTTAGCTTCATTTTGCAGCAGACTGCCGTGTCCCAGGCTGCAAGGGGTTGTCGCAAACCCAAAGGCTGCCACAGGGTTTGCATAAATGCTTGCACTCAGAGTGAGCAGATGGGTAACAACCGAAGCTACAGATTTTGCATTTGTGCTTTTTCCCATTCCAAAAATAGAACAGACTGTTCAAGGAGCCATAGTGGTTGATTGTGTTTCATAAAGACAAGGAAAAAAAAAAGCAGCAAGTGGTTGTTTGGTCAGAACCCATATGGAAAATGCAAAATGGGTCATAAAGACCTGAAGGGGGAACAGCAGCTACCATGCCAGATGCTGGAGGCACTTCCAGGCCCTGACCATGGAGCAGAATGCTGCTAAATTAGAAAGCCCATCATCTTTTAACAGCAAAAGGCAAACTCAATTCCATAGCAACCACATTTGGTTTGATATGCTGGAATGGCAGAATTCACGATGAGAAAAGAAAAGCTGAGCATGGCTTGGAAACCTGAAACTGCCACTCCAACTATGGGAATGAGATCAGAACAGATGCCATTAGAATAAGATGCAGGATGCTGTATCACAGGATTGGGAAGGAGACAATCATTTGTGAGGCTTTTCCTCTCTCAGATGGGGCGTGAATGAGAAGGAATAATTTTTGTTATCCTCTGATTTTCATTAGTTTCATTTGACTTCTGACTGTCATTAGTTTAAGTTATAGGTGTGTAATAATTGTTGTGCATCTCTGCTGCATCGTGATAAGGCAGATAGGCAGCTGCAATAGTGTTGAAACTTAGTAATCTTCAATTTTAGTAGTTATTTAGTACATTTCACAGTCATTCCCTGCAATACAGAAGTGGAACGTTCAACTCTCTCTCAAAAGAGTGGAAATGGTTCAGAACAAGATGACAAAGGTGGTCAAAGGAATGAAATGCTTCCCTACAAGAAATAAAAAGTACAGTTCTAGCTGGAGAAGAGGTGACAGAGGAGTGATGAAGGCAGCCTCTGAGTGGCAGGGTGATGGAGAACAGGGAATGGTTTTCACCATCTCTTCAGGCACATGAAGGAAACTAGTGGGTAGGAGGTTTCAGGGCAAAAAACAAGGTGGCTCTTCAAACACCATGTACAGGCTCTGTGGAACTCCTTGCCACAGGAGGTGGAGGGTGATAGAGGCTTCTGAGAGCTTAAAGACTCACCAGAGAAATCGGTGGAGGGCAGGTGAACACAAACACAGCCTGTGTGGTCCAGGCAGTCCCTGCCCTACAAGTTGTTACTGGCTGGCAGGATGTTCTGGGCAGTTTCTCTACAGGCATTTCCTTGCCTTAAATGTTTCTCTAGGTATCTACTTCTGGTCATTGTCAGAAGAGCACAAATGGCAGTTGATTGAAGCTGATACCGTTTTTATATTCTTGGAGACTTGGCGTACAGGCAGTGATTATTTAAAAAAAAAAGACCAGAGCTCTCCAGTGGATGCCCCTGTCATGCCATGTTTTCTATCTGCTGTTACCACGTGGGCTGCGGCTCTGCTGAGCATCCTCACTGCATATGTGTCCGCTCTCACCTGAACCCCAGTCTGACGTGAAGTCCACACTCCACAGGGGAAAGCCCAGGTGCAGAGTGGAAGTAAGCCCCTCCGTACTGCCTGCCCCTGGGACGCCAGGGTACCACACAGGGGTAAGGCATATTGCGCTGAATTACGCGCCCTCAGGATCTGGTCCAGTATTTGTACCATTGCCATCAAGAGTGAAAATTGCTTTCTTACAACATTATTTTCAAGGCCACGCCAGAATTTCCATTTGTTTAGTTCTCCAGCTCAAAGTCTGCCCCCTTTTCCTGTACTAAACTCATGTTTGAAGTATGTGTAGCCAGGTACAGGTTTTGCCATAGTCAGTTGCTACATGGTTATTACATGTAGAAATTCTGTAATATTCTACTGGGACCTCAACAAGTGTGTTTGTTTTACTTATTTTGTGTTCTTTCATTTGTCTATCAGCTGTGCTTGGAGAAAAGATGTTTCAGTAATACGAAATGTTTCATCCTTGGCTGAAGTAGGTTGAAGCCTGCTCCTGCTCACGTTAGCAGAGGAAGGTGTGGGTTTGGGTTACACGTTTGCAAAGAGCCTGTGAAGCTTTTCCGTGTTTTTGTGCCTGTGTTGCCCTCTGCTGACAGTTTGGAAGATCCCGAAGCTCCCTGCAGAGCTGCTAAGGTGCCTGCAGGCTCACACAGGGCTGTATTTTTGACCTGGGATCTCAGCCGTGCTCTTCTTCTACCTACAATTATCTGTGTTGCCAGTTATGAATGCCTCAATAAGTCAACAACTAGAAGAATATCCCCCTGCATTAACGTCTTTGGTTTAGCTGACATTTTATTAAAGTTTCGATTCTAATTAGCAAGTAAAATTAAATTGGCGAGGCTCTTTGTCACCTGTGAACAGTCTAATGCCTCTCGTCAGCTGGCTTAAGAAAAGCACAAAATGGCACAGAGTGTGAAGGGAGGGTAGAATTTGTCATTAGTTCACACACGAGCTAGTTTTCAAGGACAGGAAAAGGAAATGGCAATTATTTGAAAGAAGATGCAAGTGTGTGCAAGGAGAGAAACACAGCAGAAAATGTGAAGCCAGAGATGATTATGTAGTCAGGGCATGAACCACTCCAGACTCATCCTCAGAATTGAAAGAAAACTCTATTACTTGGTAAAAATATGCTCTCTCCTGCACTCCCTAAAAAAGCAGTGTTCCTTGACCCTGATCCCTCCAGGAGGTGACTGAGGAGTAACATTTATTAAAACGTTAACGGAGAGATTTGTGCCAGATGCAGAAAGGCAAGCTTGCTCTTCGACATGGCAGGTACCTATCTTAAACACAGTCTCTCACATAAAAATTGCTTTGAATAGCTCTACCAAGATTTCAGCAAACTCTTGTTAATAATGCTTATCTCCTACTTGTTGTCAGCTTTGAGACTTGCAATTGAAAAAGCAGAGCCTAAGCTGGAGGCAGTATTTACTCCATTTACAAGGACTGAATTCAGAAAGCAAAGCAAGATTGAACGATGCTGGTACACAATGCAACAGCCAGTAACAATACTGCAGGCACAGATGCCCGAGATCTGACTTGCAATTTCATCCTAGATTATAGTCCTTTTTAAATCAACCAGGCTCAGGATAGACTGAGCTGAGTATGTAAGACCCGTTTAGCTGGAGAGGTAACATCTCGGACACACTAAAAAAATCCCAAATCCCTGCAGAAACAACTATTAGCTCAGATAGTGCTAGTCTTTCAATTTAATAAAGCTGTGCAGGCAAGTCCTGCATTTAGAGATTTAGGCAGTTGGGTTTGCACTCTCATTTGTTTATGAGATAGTTGCTTGCTAATAAGCACCATATTTTGAAAACTAAAGGCAAGTGCAGCTGCACAGCCATTTGATACGAGAGTTGCCCCTTTTTATATATCGTATAAAATTCCATCTTAACCGCAATACTATCTTTTCATACACGATTTCACCTTTTCATATATAATTTCACATCTGATTTTGAAATGAAGAAACAAAGCTAAATGTAGATCTGTACTGTTGCATGCAATGCTGAATGTTGTATCATACTCTGACAGGAAACAGCAGATCAATGCAGGGCAAGACTCATTCCTCTCTCTACTTGCATCAGGCTCAGCAGTGCTACAGCTTTTAAAAGCGTGGGCTCTTCCTCTGTGAGCAACCAAAACATGTGGGTGAGCCCACGCATAATGATGCCTCCAAGCCTTCAAAAAAAAAATATTCAAACTTGTTTCAATTCTACAAGCTTTTCATAAAGAAAGGAGAGAGAGCTTCAGAGAACTGCTTTAACCTGTGATGACAGAGGAAGAGATGTACTTTCAGAAATATGAACTAACTTCAGTGTCAGTTTAATTAAGGAAACTCATTTAAATGTGACACAAAGATTCTTACTCTCCAGATGAATATTAACTCTTGTGGTAGATTTACTTCTTATTTGAAATGTGATTATCACTAACTGCTTACACATACTGCAATGACTTCTGATTATGTCAATAATGTCAACAGTTGTTCTGGGGAAGAGACATTATCAGTTGTCACTCATTAACAACCAGGCAGATGCCACTGTAATTAGGAGTTATACATTCTGCTTATTTTTAAGAACAGCAAGATGAGCACACTCAGGTTTGTTTGTTTAGTTCAAATCTGATTTCTAGCTTGGAGACCACTTATGGGATAAGAACTGCTGCCAGGTGTCCTCTCATCTCCTGCCTCTGAGATATTTTTTTTGTAAATATGAATGCTCTCCTTACTGGAAATGAAATGAACAGTATTCCTTCCAGCAGTAGGTTAATCCTTGGGAAGGAATTCCTGCACAATACATACAGCTTATATACTGATGTATGCACTGTGGTCTCTAACTGAATAATACAAAGAGGTTGCAAGTAAATTTGCATCAGATCAATACTGAATTTATTTTACCTTATCCTACGCTTTCCTCATTACTCATTATTTCTGGATTTTTCCATGACTTGGTTCTTCCTTTCTTTTTTTCTTTCTTTTTTTCTTTTTTTTTTTCTTTCATTCCCATACATACTGTATCTTTCCACACTGCTCCTATATCAGCACACTCCTGGTATGGTTCTTTTCCACCTTCTTTCTCCCCGGGAAGAACTTCCACAAGCTCTGCCAAGTAACAACACCCTTTCCAGGCACCTGGGTGTGGTCAGAGGGGTGGGCAGCAGCCTAACACGGTCCTGTGGTTAGTGGGGAGAGTGCCTCTGAAGAGCTGTGACAACACTCCTACCCACACTTTCGGGTGTAAGTGACGAGGGAGGACTCAGTGTGGCAAAGGATCAGGCCCGCCAGCTGACATGGAGTGAAGGGAGCACAGGAAACTTGGGCTGAGGCTTGCTTATGTTTTTGGATGGAAGCTAATAAAACATTATTTGCCTTTTGAATCTCTTGTATTCCTAATTCCTTTTGACCAGTTTCAGCCAACTTTGACAAGGAAATAGAAATCTCATATACTTCAAGTACCTACTGGTGTCATGAAGGCAGCACCCAAGTAACGGATGTGCTCTCCCTGCAAGCACAGGTGAGTTGACTTTCATTATTAGACATCATGGAATCATTACGGTTGGAAAAGACCTCTAGGATCATCAAGTCCAACCATCAACCCAGCACTACCATGCTTTCTAAAAAAGAAGCTGCACAGGCTCAAGGCGCTCTCAGCAGCCTGGCTCAACCCCATGCAGCCCACACTGGAATTGCTATTACAGCTGTCCTAATTGCAGGAGGAGCTCTTATCAGCTGCCTCACCTTATTAGACAGCTAATCCGAGCAGGCGATGCCAAGCCTGGGGAAAACAGGCTCCAGCAGCTCTGTGGCTGGTGGAGGCTTGAGTTCATTGGAAGTCTTACCAGGGTGCACTGGAGAAAAACAAGGGGATTTCTCTGTATGCAGACTGCGAGGTATTGCAGCTGGATGGCAGTCATGTCATTGCCTCCCTTTGAGGGAGGACACCTCCTGGCAGGGAGCACCCCTGTGTGCCCCCCAGCTGCAGCCTGGGCTGAGCTACAAGGATAAGCCCTAAGTGAGGGTGACTGCATGGGTGCAGCCTCTGCTGGGACAGAGGAGGACATAAAGAGCAAACGGGGCGGTGTTTGGCCTGCAGTGGTACAGATTTAGTCCCTTTTTTTCTGAGATGTTTGATAAAGATCTGCACCTGTCTCAGCATTTGCAGGGGTCAGGAGCTGGTAACTCCTTGCCTGCCACAGTAATCCATCTTCCTTAAACACAAACCCCAGAAACTGTGAAGCTGACATTTCCTACAGCATTTTTACAAAATTTATAGAGAGATAGTAATCCCCTTATTCTCAGGGGCTTAGAGCTGAGTTTGGTTAAATACAATACCCAGGACAATAGGTCAAGTGCCCAAAATGAAAACATGTCCACCTCCGGGGTCAGTGTGGGATAGTTTTGTAAAACAAGTGTTTGCTGAAGAGGAAAGAAGGTAAAGAAATAGGAGGGGGAGAAAAACCCATTTCAGACCTCTGACCCTCTCTGGAGGACTTAACTATAAATGTGTTCTTCACAGAAGAGCAAATGCATAATAGTTTTTTAAATGGGGATTTTTTTTCAATTGCTCCGGAGTCCACATAGCCTCATTACAAAGCAAGGGCAAGTGCAAAAGGCAATATCGTAAGGGAAAGGGAGGGAAGGAGGCTGCCAGATTGCCTGCTCTGGGTGAGGCTGTATAACAGATGCTTGCAGGGAGCCCCAGAGCAGCCTTTTGGACAAGCCAGAAGAGGGTCCTTATCTCTCGGCTGTCTCTCTTCTCTATTGTGTACAAATGCTAATGAGGCTAATGATGCCCCAGGACTGTGATAATCCCTGAGAAACCACAAGCCTTGCACGGTTAGATGGGCTGGGGACTCAGCTAGCCTTGGCCTCCTCCAGCCACCCTCTCTTTAAAATGAAGTCCCTCTTGGCAAGGAGTTACCCTCAGCATTATCAGGGAAATCTTGAACCCCACGTTGTCTCTGAACTCAGGCTTGGGAATACCCAGTGAAACCTTGCCCTGGCAGAAAGCAAAGGTGGAAGAGACCTCAAACACTCCTGGAATCCCAAGGGGCAGTTGGCTACAGTCTCTGGTCCCAGCTGCTGCACCCTGGCATATAGGGAAGTGTGGGAGTCAAAAGTTTGACAATAAAACACAAGGGTGTTGCTGGATGGTACCGCAAAGTCAGAGAAGCTTGAAGACAAGAGGATGGCACAGGTTTTAATATAAGCACTGTGTAAATAACGGTCCTTCTTGTAAGATTTTCAGTTGTCTGCAGTGTGCAGAATCCTCTATGAGGGCTGAGACCTGTTCTCACTGCTCCTTCTCTCTGTGGCTGCTGGACTGAGCTGCCCTCGGGACAGAAGCTGCAGCCAGTGTGTCACTGCTGCTCACCAGCCTGACAAAGCGCTTGCTGAAGCATTCCTCTGCCTTGGAGCCTGTCAGAGTCACTGTTATAATTTTTCTTTCTTCCACTTCATTTACAATATCATTTTCTGGAGGAGAGTCCCTGTCATTCAGGGCTGCTGCTGAGCCGCACTGTCATTCGTATCTCCACAAACCTCATTATTCTGTATCCACACGAGTGTCAGTTCGCTTTGCTTCCCTGGCTGTGACTGTATGGCTGTTGTTTTCCTCCTGGTCCTCATTTGTGGCTATGCTTCTCCCACTCATAAACTTACACACAATGAGTTTTTCCTGAAAATTACCCACTGCAACTCTGCCAGCAGTTGAATGCCACAGACAACAGCAGCCCTACTGTAAACCAGCTGCTATTTTCTTTAGTGCTATTATCTAAACCTACTCCAAAGAAATCTGGCTGATACCATGATAAAGCTGAGACAATTCTATTTGCAATTTATTCTTGATTTTGACAGTTCCCGGCTCTCCAGGAGGAGATGCAGAGAAAGGCATTTGAATGCCTGTAGATCTACCATTATTCCAGCAATACTGGCTTGACTCAGTCAAGATTTGACTGTGATCTGTATTCCCTGGTCACTGTTTGGGGTGCATCCTAAGCTGTGAGTCTTCAAAAGAAGCAATCCTATCAGAAACTAACATTCTGTTAAGAAACTACTCTGTTCTTCTCCTCTGTGAATACTACGTGCCTGGTTTATCACAGGTCCAAACAGTGATAGCCGGAGGGAACTGGGTGTAGTTTCCTACAGCTGACTTGCAAAGCCCTGGTGAAAACCAGACAAGTAGGCAGCTGAGAAGGCTGTCTTTGGGTGTGACTTTACAACAGCCTACTCTGATCATTGCATTGCTAGCAACCTGTACGATGCGAATGTCCTGCAGGTCCGTAACCCTCTGTACAAACACCTTGCTGCAATGCCATATCATAGCTGACCTGCCTGAGTCCCCAGGACCAGTCTGGCACCCCAACAGTGCAAACACTTTCAAATACAAAGCTCCAGTTGTGGGTACATTTAGGCTTTCCTGTTCAGCAACATTCAGTGCCTCAGGAACTGAAATCATGGCCCTGGAAGAGCTGTAAAGTGCCTTCAGACTTTACTTTGGCCAGTGTGAAGAAAACATATATAGCCATACTCCCCCTTCCCACTGAGAATATGCTCCTGAAAAGCGCGAGCGTTAGCTATGCGATGGATAGCTAAGCAGTTTTTTTCCATCAGAATTAATGAGCAGATCACTGTTTGAAATTATCTTGGCTGCTTTGTCTGAGAGACTGAGCACCCAAGCATTATCCTCTTTTACTGTCCTTCACACTTGATTGACTTGACTGATCTTGATTCATCTGAGGAAGATGATGCTGGACGTGCCGGTTCAGAAAAAGGTATTGAAAATGTTCATAGTAAAAGACGTGTGCTGGGTGTTCATTCTCATGGATAAAACTGCTCTGACGATCTGGACCATCCTGCTCCTGCCTCTTCACCCTTTGCACCATTTTACACTCTTCTTCTGTATGTAAGCTGTATTTCTTAAGTCTGTGACATGATGTCCTCTGTTTCATTAATTCTAAAGGAAAAACTGCTTCACTATCCAGTGAACTCAGTCACTTTACCAGCGAGGCTGAATGCTTGAAGTAAAATTTCTGAGAGCATTCTTGCTGCTGCTTTTTAATAGTCACATCTTCCTTCTCTCCCTCCTCCTCAGATGAATTCAAGAGTCAATCAAGGTGAAGGATGGAGAATGCCGTAGTGAGGATGGTTAGTGGAACAGGGGCTTGAACAATCCGTGGTGGATCTCCAGAGTGATGGATAGGGACGTGACAGACAAAGGGGTGCTGCTGGGCTGCTGGAGGAGAGCTGGGTGCATGCATGTCCCTAAAGTAACCTTAATGTGCTGCTAAGTTTAGGTCCAGGTCCTTCTTGCTACCCGTGGTTTCTGAACAGGGGTGTATCTCTGCTTTCTGGACAGGTAGTTCCCTTCTCCCTCTGCTGATCATACAGGACAACTCTGCTACACGTCCTTTTTTTCCTGCCCTTTGTTTCTGTGTGTTCCTGGGCAGCTGGAGAGGCAGCAAGGCTGGCATGCAGTGTTGCCTTACACAAGTGCCGTTGCACCCCACAGTCTGCGGCCCCTTCTGCAGCTTCTGCTCCCTTATTTATGGAAGTGCAACTGTTTGTTACATTGCACAAGGACTGTTTTTCTAAAACCATTTTCTTGAAATTTTAAAAATTGCATCTCAGTTCCCTAAGCCAGCTTGCAGCGTGGGCTGTGAGTTTTAACACTCAGGCTGTGGTTTCACAATCAATGTTAGGTGGAGCAGGGGCTCCCACTGACCAGCCTTCCCCCTGCCCACTCCTTCCTGCCCGGTTCTTTGTGCATCCCTCCAGCCGTGCATGCAGGGAGGGAGAGGAGCCGGCCTGGACATTGGGTAGGGAAGGTTTTCTGGGTGACTAGCTCTGTAGTGAGCAGAGCTGCATGATACAGCTGAGCTAATCTAAACAGCTCTGCCAAAAGTTGAAGTCCTTCTCCTCTTCGCCTATGTCCTTTCCTTCTTTCCCATTCCTGCTCTCCCTACCAATGCTGGCACTCACTGAGCCGCTTCATGGGGCAGTTCCGTTTATTGACCTGGCAGAAAATGAACCCCCACAAAAAAGACTTGCTGTGATGCCAAGGCAGCCCTAGCCCACACAGCTGCTGGCTCTGAGGGTCTTGCCTCCTGCCCTCCATCCCCAGCAGTACGCCGCAGCCCTGTTGCTGACGCAGCTCAATATGCTAACTCAGGAGAAGGCAAATCACTTGGCTTTTGCAGTCGTGTTATTTTTTTGCAATGATGGGGTGCCTCAGAGCAACTCCAACAAGCGCTGGAGCCATTATGAGGAGAGCAGGACCAGAGTCCTGCTGTGTAATGACGGCTGAAGTGGTTTGAACAGGGTTAGTGAAAAGAATAGGCTCGGGCATAGGTTTGACAAGCAGCGGGGCTGCAGCAAGTGAGGAAGCAGGCTGGCTGGCTGGAGTTGGAGGTGTGGGGAAAGGAGGGGAAAGGACTGGAAAAGCAGACCTCTCCACCCACAGTCAGCAAGGTTCAACTTGGGCACAGTGTGTCACTCATCTGATGGCAGCCCAGTCTGCGGGCAGCCACCATCCTGCACTCGAGGTTTAACATTGGAGCTTCTTGTTTTCCTGTTCTGAGCTCTGCTGGTCTCTAAATCCCACCACCTGGCAGAGGAGTTGGAGGAAGGTAGTTCTCCTGGGATGTGATCATCCTGTTGCCCTAGACACTGCTATTTGAATGGGAATTGTGCAGATCTAAGGGTCCTCAGTTTTCTGTGGATCAAAAGGCACTAGATGCAGGCCTGCAAACATATTGCTGGCTACATATATGCAGTTTCACATATGTATATGTATGCATATGTGTATACAACTGCATAAATCCATGAAAATCCATAAAATGCAGAGTCACACTGCTCAGGCTCTCACAACAGTTGAGTTTTCCTCAACTGTAATGTTTTCTCAAAACAAACTGGAAAAAAAAAGAACTGTGTTTATGTTACTTAAATTGTGCAGTCCTTAGTCACGATGATTAGAAATTATTCACATGAAAAGACTCCTTCATCCAAGCAAATGTGCTAAATTATATTTATTCAGATAGGAAGTAGACGTGTTGAGCAAGCTGCCATTTCTATCTGACCGCAATTATTCTTCTTCATGGCTGGGATTCCTCAGGTCTCATGGGACAGATTTCTTCCATGGTGTCATTCACAAGAGCTCACATCAAACTGCTTTATCATCTGTCTGCAGTGTTTCACTGCTGTTATCAAGCAGTAACACAGCCTAGAGAGGCAACTGTTGTGATCCCAGAAGACTTTGAATTTATGGCTTAAAATAATCCAAGCCATTTGAAAAGAGTATTTGAAGTCATCCTCACCACTTGGTTGTAGTCTACTCAAAAATAAGCAGGTTACTGGTGTTAGCATGCTTAATGCAATACGTTTTTGCAGGATTTTCAGTCACTGGTAATTTAAGTATACAAGATAGTCCTCATAATTTGAATGAAAGACCAATCAACTTGATAGATTAAGTTGATATTTTTCTGGCAAGAATGTTTGCTTTACATGACAGATTTGCCCTGGCTACAGCCTTCTATTTCTCATTAAATTAGCCAGCTGACATTCATAGATGAGGGAATCAAGTGGTTTAGCTGTAATTTATATAGAGTTCCACTACACCTTTACAGCACAGGTTTATGTGAGGGTTGTAACAAGCCAGTCTCTCCCCTGATGAGAAAAGCAGCAATCACCGTCAAAGCCAGCTCCTCAGTGTTTATTGAGACACAATTGTTGTCCCACTTTAATTACACCAATAACAGTTCAAGTGACACAGTCACCCTGCGTGTGGATGCAATAGAAGAGAGCGTATGTTGTTACAGTTATTCAAGACCAGAAGATACCCAAGTCAGAATCAGACAGCTTCATGCTGGGACAAGTATGTCAGCACTTGAGTTTTAGCTAGGGTAACTGAAGTTTAAGATGGCGCTTAAATAAAAATAGCTGGTAGGACTACAGTAATTTTCTAAATTTAAAAAAAAACACAAAAACACACCCCCAGCAAACCCCCATGCATTCAACTGCAGTCATTCTACTGGCAAAATGTGTGTGAGCCAGATCTGGGGAGGCTAAGGAAAATTTCCCTTTGGAGGCAATAGCTTAAGCATCTTACTCAGCCAGAACTGGGCACTGGGCTGCAGGCAGGCTGTCAGCTCCCGGCATCTGCATGTCTGTGTCCCCAGGCAGCAGCCTGGCAGCAGCCCTTCTCCCTGCCTGCAGCGGGCTCTGCCTGTCACCTACCTGCTGACTTATGGGGCAGCCAAGCAGCCCTCAGCTCTTCTGTATACATGCCCTCAGCAGTGCTCACGCTCCTGGCAATGCAGCCCAGGGGCTGCTCTGGGGACCTTCCCTTGCGCAGATCTGAGCTGTGTCTTCTCTGGCACAATAACCTTTTAAAAATCATCCGGAGCTTAATAGCTTAATATTAATAGCCTTAATAGCCTTAATATGATGTTGCAGCTTGATCTAAGCATGGAACAAGGGGGGCCAATTTTTTTTCTCTGACTTTCATTTTTCCCAGGTAATCTGCAAAGCTGAACACTGACTATGCCTCTTGCTTATTTCTGCAGAGAAATAATCCTTGTGCAGCCTTCTGGCATCACCAGCTCTGCACTTACCACTAGGCAAACAGAGCCAGGAACCGCTCCCTGACCTCGAGGCCAAGTGACGCAGACTGGCTATATCCATGCTGCATAGTGCTTGATCCTGGTCTCCCATCTGGTGCTCCTGTGGCCCTAAGACATTGGTATTAATGTGTAGATGTTTCCCTTCTATTTTTCTTTTCTTTTTTTTTTTAATTTAGGCTGTCTGAACTAATGTGGCAGCCCACAAGAATGGTATTTTATTGCATGAAACAGGGTTTGTATTGCATGAAGTGGGGTGGGGCAGGAGGGAAGTTTGTGGCTGCAAAGCTTCCCGAGACAGAGCTGGAAGACCGTGTAGGGTGAAGGAAGCGGGAAGATGCACGATCCTTTCTCAGCTTCTTGCTGGGAACGGTCCCTCCTGCGTGCCACCCCCCAGGCTGTGCCCAGGCGGTGTGGATGCCCAGCAATCCGGCTTGGTCCCTGGTCCCACCATGTCCCTCAGTGCAAACACAGCCAATGAGATCTCCTGGTGCTTGTTTAAACAACAAGGGGTGAAGCCTGGATGCACAGCAAAAAGTGGGAAGACGTGGGGGTCTCACCAGGTCAACCGTGGCCATGGCATGTGGTTGCTCCGTTCCCCAGTTCCATCAGGGCCGTATCCAGTCCTGCGTGCTCACAGGCAGGCTGTCCCCACTCTGGGCCAAGGCTCTCTCACTGCCTTGTATTTCCAGGTCTGTGTGTAAGGCTATTCTGCCGCCTCTCTGTAGCTGCAGCAGCTTGTTCCTGAACACATCAACAATGTGGTTTCAGCTTGAACCTGTGCTTGGAACTGCTCTGCCCACATTTATAAAAGCCACATACTACTTCACCATTTTCTTTCACTCTTAATAGTTTAAGCAACAATTTTTTGTTATCCCTTCTGTTGGAGTTACATAAGAAATCTTTCATTGTACATTTGTATGGGCTACAAATCTCTCTTCCAAATATTGAAGAAAACAAGTTTATGTGAATTATCTACAGCAGATAACTTCACTTCTGTGCAGAACCTAAAAATAAAGCGGAGCCCACATTCTACAGCTAAGTAGCTTTTAATTAGGTGTGATAATAGCATGAATTATCTTTCAGAGTGCAATAGCTCTGCGATCAGAAGTCAAGTGCTGGGAGTGATAATTGTTTGCAAAAATGTTCTATTGAGGGAAGAAACTCAATGCCGGCGTGTATTTAGTTTTTTCATATAATAGGACTTGACAGTCCGATTAATATTTTGCACAAATTTGGGCTTTCTCAATTATTGTCCCTGTTTTAATCCAGCCAGTGGGTCCTTTCAAGTCCTAATGTAAAAAGAGGGCAGTGAAAGCCTGCCTCCTCTGTAAGTACCCGTCATCAACGCTTTCATGGTGATGCCTTTGGACATGACAAATAGCACTGCCACTTTCTGAAAATTAATGGCTGAGGTGCTGGATGGTTTCATTCACTTCCTCAGACCCCCTCCCCTTATTTTGATGATAGATAAGCTCAGAGTTTGAACATAAATGATATTATGAATTGCGAACCAAGATGCGGCCACATCTCCTGTCCTGCTCACTCTGCTGGGGGCTGGAAAGCTCCGGCAGATCTGGGTGTGTGTGTGGAGATTCATACCATGAACCACCCCAGCTAAACCTGCCAGGGTCCTCCTTTGTGTCAGCCAAAGGGACGCTCTCAATGACTTTCCCAGCCAAGATGCTTTATCTTCATCGTCTTTGTAACTCAAGTGTAGCATTTAGCCCAGCGTGGTAGGGCTGGGGGTGGGGAACACAGCTTTTTCAGCAGGGAAGACAAACCTTAAAGGAAGGTCCTTTGAGGATAAGAGACTCCCTTATGGTGCCACAGGGATGGTACTTGGCACTTCAGACTGCAGGCAGATGCAAGCACAGTGTGTTTGAGCACAGGCAGAAATAAGGAAGTTATTGCATGCCCAGGAAATAAGGATATATCCTGTGACAGTGACTGTCCTGCCGTATGAGGCTGTAACATCAGCCTGAGCAGATAGGCACTGGGTAAGGGAAGACTTTCCAGCATGCTGTGCTGGATCCCAGCTGCCAAAGGGCCAGGCTGGAGCTGGGATTCAGACCACGGACATTTCTGCCCAAGTCTCCTTGGACTCCCAGACACTTGCTGTCTTGTGCCTCTGCATGTAGGTCCTGAGCTCCTGGCTCTTCTCCTGGTGCCTCCAGGCATCGCTGCAGGGGCTCCCGGGCAGGAGGATGCCATGTGGCATCTGGCCAGCCTCAGAAACAGGGAACACCTTCACCACCCCCTCCTGAACAGACCTTCATGCATTTGCCCAGAGGACTTTGTAAAAATTAATTGAGTCGCCCAGCATTAGACACAGATCATAAAACTCCCATCTGATCTCGTGCCTGCTGCTGATTTTAACAGCTGATTGAAACAATGAGTGCTGGCTCGTTGGGAATATAACAGTACTGAGAGAGATAGCTGTAACACAGACTGTACGCATAGATAAGGCTTTAAACGTACAATAAAGAGTCTCTGTCTATATCACAAAGCTTTCTTCCCTAACGGGAGTAAAACCCCTGGGCGAGAGTTTAAGCATAGCAAAAGTGACGGAGATTACTGTTTGAGTTACAAGTTTTGCTGAAAAGCAAATTTGTGTGCCTGCTTATTAATTTATTTATTTATTTTCTCGCTCATCTTAAAGTGAAAAAGAAATTAACTCAGAGCAAGGGAGAACTGGAGAGCGGCCAGCCAAGGAATGGAAGGTCTTGCCACGATGTCCAGTGTCATTTGAGGCACCACTACACCTTCCCCGCAGACGCTAACCTGTACCTATATTCCCAGGAAAATCCCCATTCTATGATCCGCTATAAACCACCCATTTGCTTACCGGGTGTTAATTCGCACATGTAATCACGGCAATCCCCAGGAAAACGGGGCAGAGGTTGAAGCGTCCCACAAATGCAATCACGAGAACTTTATGGTCTGTATCACCACCTCTATCGTGACGCCTGGATCCTCCCCGGCAGGTCCCTCTGGGGGCAGGGGGTTGCGGGTGACCGGCGGTCCCGCGGGGGCCGGGCGGGGGGCGAGGGGCCCCTCCCGGGGCGGCGGCGCAGGGCGCGGCGCGGTCCCGCAGGGGGCGCTGCGGGCCGGCCCGGCCCGGCCCCGGGCGGCGGCGGCGGCGGCGGCGGCGGGCGCTGCTGGGCGGCTGCGCCCCGCCGCTATATAAACACGGCCCGCGCCCCGCCGCCGCCGCGTCCTGCCGGCGGGAGGAGGCGGCAGCACCGGAGGCACCGGCGCGGAGGCAGGTGAGCGCCGCGCATCCCCGCCGCCCGCGCATCCCCGCCGCCCGCGCATCCCCGCCGCCCGCGCATCCCCGCCGCCCGCTCATCCCCGCGTCCCGGGCTCCGCTCCCCTCCGCGGGGCGGCAGGGCTGGGTGGGGGTGTGTGTGTGGGGTCCCCGGTCGTGCGCGGCTGGGACACCACAGGTAAAAAGCTCTCCGAGATGGGGGAATGGCTCCTGCGCGGGGGGTACGCGGATGCCGGGAGGGCGGCAGGTCTGTAGCCTGCTCTTCTCCGCTACCTGTGGTGAAGGCACGTTTTTTTGGGTGGTGAGATAGCGAAACGAGCCCAGCTTGTCAAGGCGGATAACATGTATTATCAAATCTATTCAGCGAAAAGTTTTGAGCATGCTAATAAACGGACCGGCTCCAGTGGGCATTGCTCTCTGGGCAAAGATCGAAATCGCCTGTTTTGTGCTAGCAGTGTGTTAACGGCGTGACAGTGCCACGGGAGCAGGGTCCCGGAGCGGGCTGAGGACCTCCGGCCAGGGCCCAGCGCTCAGCACGGGCGAGTGGAGGGGTCAGGGCAAGTGCCGCGTTATAGCAGCCCATCGGGTCACGGTGCTAAAACCGCAATTACTCTCTGACCCTTCCACGGAGTTGAATGGCATCTCATTATTTTTCTTAAGAACAATGAAAGATAAAGCAGCTGCTGTGAATTATAAGGTAGTGTTTTGCTAGGAAGGGAAAAATAAATCTGTGGAAGATAGGGCAGCATGTCCAGGTCTCCCTACTCACCTAAAACGCCCCTGCTTGAAAAGCTGTTCATCTAGGTCAGTTGTCTCCAACTCTGTTTAGGTGACCCTGGGTGCGTTTTCCTTCTCCTCGCTTCATCTCCCTTGCTACCCTTGCCTCTGCTTCTCGCTCCCCAGCCCATGTCGCTGCTTCCCAAGGGTAAGAGCAACGCAGCGAGGGCTGCGTGCTGTGCCTCAGCCTTCGCACCGGTCTGTGCTCCCTACGGGCACCACTGTTAGGGAGCCAGTGATCCCCGATCACTCTAAACATGAAAAGAGCAAGTCAGCAGGAGCCTTGACATTTATCATTGCATTAAAAACGTCAAAGATCAAAAAATTAATAAGTGTTTCTCAGCAGGTCAAGCATTAGAAATATTTACTGCTATTAAGGCTTCGGTAGCAAAATAATTAAATGGCAAGTGTTTGCGTACAGGTTAAGTTTGCAATGGATGACTGTGTTAAGGAGGCACTTGGCAGCAATTGAGATGGGTATAGCATGATGCACAAATGCCTTATTTTGGTTTGTGTGATTTCGTACAGGAATTGTTTTAATGCTCTCCACGTTCAGTGTCATGCAGGAATGTTTCAAGCAGGGATGCGGGCTTTTCCATATCTCCTGCTGCATAAACTCTTTACCAGTCTGCCCTTTTCCAATGCAATTAAATATACCCGGCTACTTGTCTCCTATCTCTGCAATCTGTTGTGGAGAGCAGTACAGCCTGTGCTGCAGGAGAGTGGTAGCAGAGCGCTACATGTATGCAAATGAGGCATAACCTCTCATTCTGCTTTATTCATCATCACCTTAATTTCTGCAGAGTAAAGTCCTATTTGAAGGTGCAAAAGGGGGATTCTGTAAGTGATCCTTTGAGCAATGCACTGTGAGTTTGACAATCACTACCTGAGATGAGTGGGGGAGGTTTAAGAAAATCTTTGCAAGGCTGTGTCCATGTGGCTTATTTGAAGTAGCTTTTGATATGGTATCATATCCTTATGTTCATCTCTTTAAGGACAGAGGGGTAGGTATTTGGCTACTGGTCTAACAAATGCCAGGTGTAGGTTTGGGGTCAGATAAGTAGTTTTTAATTTCTTTACAGCACAGCTTCTTCTATGGCAAAGTTTTCTAGGGTGTTGTCTGTTCTGTTAGCAATAGTGACTGTAACAAACAAGAAAGCAGCTTAAAACTCCTGGCCTAAATTTCTGGAGTGTATTTTTCTATGCAAAACACATTTATGATATAGTAAGCAATGCTAGATATTTAAGAATATAGTGGGGAGAGGAGAACTAGCAGCACATCTACTGCAGAAGTGCAGTTCTCCACATCTGTAAAGCACAACAGCACATCGGAGGCTATGCAGGGAGCTCAGTAACCAGTGAGAAATAGTCCTCCCTCATAATAAGTTAGGAAAACCAAAGATTTCACCTTCCAATGTGTATTCTCTATTTCCCAAGTTCATGGAGGAAGCACCAGAAATCAACATAGGACAAAGAATTGCAGCCAGAATTGCAGGCTCCAGTGAAATGTGCTGCCTCCAGGGAGTCATACAATGGCAGATGAAGTGAAACACAATACAGTAGAGACTCATACACAGTGGTTGGTTTAATGTTTGATTGAACACTCTGGAGGAGAAAAGATCTAGGCATAATAACAATGGATGTCTTGGCAAAGATATTGGCTGAAATGCCAGCAACAAGCAGTGCAAGATATCTTCCCCTCTACCCCCGCCTGGATGCTGAGGTTTGCTAAAAGACTACTGAGGCACAGCTGCTTTAGCAAATGCCTTCCCTACACAAGTACTGCATTTTATGCTAAGTTATTTATAATTATACTGGCCTTGTTGAAACGCAACTTCTACTGAACGCTCTGCAGTCAGCTTTGTTAAGGAAGCTGAAAGTAGGGGAAAAAAGTAGCATATAGCAGCAAAACTTCAGTACATGATTATATTTTTTGTACCTGATCTTGCTATTGCAAGATCAACCCATTGAAACATTCTTTCTTCAGGAAAATAGTTCTGATAGATTTTTGTATAGCTTATCCTGGCACTATCCTAATATGAATAGCGTCCTCATGAGCCTGGGAACACTGCCACTTTGCTGGGTACGCATTTGATGGTTCACTTTCCAAACAAAATCTTTTTTTATTCTGTCCATTGCTATTACATGGTATCATCTTGCTATTCTAAATTTTTCCAGTGGCAAACTGGGAAGATAACATCTAACACTTCAGCCAAGGTTACCAAAAAGATCTCTAGAGCACAGCCAAATACTGTAACCACCTGACTGACCCCTGCCATTGGTTTAATGAGAAAGACCTACTTAGTGAGGGTTTGTAGGGTGAGAAGCAAGAGGGGAAATGATTAGTTGATATAAATTGCTGTACCTTCACAACCAAGTGATTTATAGTAATTAAAACACTGTCCCATATCGCTCTGTTATGATACAAAGCCAGGTTAGTATTTGGCAGCCAAAAGGCATATCTGTGAAAGATTCAAAACGTGAAAAATGGGTCTTCAGTACAAGAAAGAGCTGTCTGGAAGACTGTATTTCAGCAGTCACCTTAGTAATTTCTTTAAAGAATTCTATTTTCTTTTTCAGTTAAGTGGCTACAAAGCTGGAAAACAGGTTCAAAGCTCCCAGTATAGTGAATCTTCACGTTTCAGGGCAGGAGCTCAAGGAAAAGTTATTGCTACTTTCGTGGTGTAGTGTAGCACAGCACCTAGTGCTGCGTGGGCAGGGGCTTTGGTGGTGCACTTCATGGGAGGTAAGGACATCCAAGTTATGTTCCTGCATAATTGTAGTCAAGCCTTAGCTTCCTCTCCGAAAACTGGGAGGAGTACGCTGGCCCACTCTTGCATGGCGTTTGGGGACTGTAGATGGAGAAGTCCATTTAGTTCCAGAAGAGGCATTCACATCAAAAGTCTCTGCAAATGACTTAATCCTCAGAAGCATCTGGTGCAGCAGCAGTTCCCAGGCTTTTGCTGTTAGTGACATCACTTACAGATCAGTGATTTTATGCAATCCTCAAAACTAGCAAAAGCATCAGCTGAAAAAAAATTCCTTGGATTCCCCTCCCAGCCTGCAATCGTGAGTCTTAATTTAGATGATGGTGTAATACAGGTTGCTGCTCCTTATATGAGTTTGAGGGTCTGTTCTGCCCAGAGATAAACTTCTATGAAACAGCTATTGCATGAGATGCAGAGCTGGAAGAAAGGCATAACTTGTTCTTCTTTGCACAGCTGTGAGTTTCACTTCATGGGCATAATCACCGAACACTTAGAGGAGAGAGACTTCCCTTTGAAATCATAGTTAAAAAGTAAACAAGCATATAAAATGCATACTGGGCTAATTAGTTTCTCTATTAAGTTTTATTTTTTGAATTTTAACTATTTGATAGCTTATCCTAAATGAGTTGGCTTCCGTGTTTATTATCCCCACAGAGTGCTCTAAGTTACGGCAAAATGCTAAGGCTGCCAAAGAGCCAGTCTGGCAGCCAAGGATAGCTTGAACAGAGATGCTCCAATAGTGCTTTCACCCTCTGGCATGTGTTGTCTCTGCCAAGTTTTGCATGGGGCACATGGAACAACAACCCTTTAAGCCACCTGAGATCTTTTCAGTCCAAGGTGGTCCTCTAATAATTCTCAAGATTACACTGCCAGAAAAATTTGGAGGAACCGGATGACTCCCAATTAATGTATTTCTGTGCTACAGGGTACGTTAGTCTTACTGAACAAGAATTAGATTGTGATGGGGGAAAAATAAAGCTTTGTATTAGGCATTTCCAAGCTCAATATAATTTCTTCATGCCAGAATGCTGGGAGGAATCATGATGTGCTATGCACAGAGAAAGCTGGCAGGATGCTGGGCACAGATAAGACATTCAGAAGTAAATTGCACTTGAGTGTGCTCGGTCGAGCTGTGCTCTCAGAATGAATGCATTTCTTCTGGTCTACCAGACCACTGGGATCTGAGGTTCTTCCGTTGTTATGAAAAGTTGTTTAGCTGGTGATGCAATACAATAGCAAGGCTTTAAAATTGGAATAATATTAAAACAATCTCTGGAAACAATCTGTATGACCCTTGCTGAAATCAAACGGCTGCATGCACAAGACTAAAAACATTACGGAGATCAGGAGCAAGTGCTTAGGACAGGGTTGCTGTATCATGCTCACAATCTGGATACATTATTCAGGGTTTAATGCTAAGGGGTTTGGGGTTTAATGCTAAGACAAGTATTCAGCATGGGCACTCAAATAGGGCTGTTTCCTGAATGTATTAAAAGGAAATACATATCTAATAAAATAGATAGGAAATCAGAGATGAACAAGGAAAGAGTGCATTCCCCTCCTTTTTCAGATCTTAAGTTAAGAAAACTTTAAAAGAGCATTTGAATGAATGGAAAACTTTTTAAACATAGTTTGTAAGCTGGAAAGAAATGAGTAAGTTTCTAAAACAAAACCAGACTGGGCAAAACGCTAATCTTGATATGATAGCAGCTTGATCAAATCACCAACTAGGACTTCCTGAAACATCTGCATCTACCCATCTTTGATATTGCCTCAGCATGCCCCAAATATGAGTTAATTGGCTTACAGGAACAATGGATCTTGTTAATATGCATATTTTCTTAAATAATGTGTATACGTAGATGTATCGTGAAATTGTGTGCGTTACCACCAGAATTATTTACAGTAATAATTGAAGAAGACAAGGAGCTATGGAGACTCTGCCAAAGGAGGTTGCATTTTCCACTGATGAAAGCCCAAGTGTCAGAGGGGCTTACAGCCACTGTACAATCCACACAGCAAAGTTCAGGGCCAGGTCCACAGCCTTCATTCATGTGAGTAATCCTATAATGTCAGCAGAGGCAGCAAGATACTGATGCTAAAGAGATGAAAGCCCTCAGGCTCAGATCAGAAGATACAAGCTTTGTCCCCCACCAAGGACTGGGTGGGAAGGTAGACAAAGATTGCTTTATTTCACCTTCCTGGATTTCGAGACCTCGGGGGAAGTGAGAGCTGAGTCACTGTCCCTATAATCTACAGCAGCTTTAAGGTTAAACTGATTAGAGTGGAAAACATAACACTGAGTCTGACAGACCCAGAATGTTCATTTTCAGTTGCTCAGCACTTTTTAAAAAATCAAATCACTGAAAAGCTGCCCTGTTTGATTGTTCTTATTACATAATAGCAATGTCTTTGGGATTTGAGAGATGCCATGAGCAACATGTCCCTTACGTAACAAATCCAAGTTGCTCTAATCCCTGCTGTGCTGCTGCTGACCCTGGGCAGCCAGGAATAGCCTGGGAGTGGTGCTGAGCTCCTGGGGCTCTCCTGTGGGGCTGCAGGGTAGATGTACAGCAGAGGTCCTTTTCTCTGAGGAGTTTTCTGTCAAGCATGCTTTCTGGATTTGCAGTCTTTTTCCACTATTAGAGTGGTAATAGGGGCTGAAGTGGAAATCCTGCCCTTAAACAGTCCTGTTTTTCTCCTTATGGGGAGAGCTGATCCTCCCTACATTTTTGTTTTTTTGAAACATCGGCCTTTACCTTTACTTTCAGCTGGAAATGGGTCATCTCATGATCCTGGGACCTTTGCTCCTCTGCTTGGTTAAAAAAACATGGACTAAAGGCCAGGTCAGACCCTTAGAGCAGGTCCTCCTGAACCTTTCTTCTGTATTTTGGGACAGTGCTGTGGCCTGATACCTGGGGGGATGTGCTGAGCTTGCCAGGGTGGGTGCTTTGGGGGAAGTGCTACAGCCAGGTATCATCCTGAATTCAGCGGCCTCTTGTGTCCCCTGGCTTCAGCGGGGTGCTGGGGCCTTGTTCCTGCCCTGTGATTTCATGTGCTGGGTGTGGAGGTGGTGGACCAACATGGGGGTTCATGGAGCAGGAAGGAGGCTGCTGGGAGAATTCAGCTCCATGTGCTTGGGGATTGGTGTCTGTGCAGTGGGTCTGACCCTTCACTCAAGCCTGTCATGCTGATGGGTTGGCTTGATTAAAGTGGATAAAACAGCATGGAAGAACATCTAAATGCTTAGCTCTGCCAAGGGGTGCATATGACTTGCTGGCTGCAGACCTTGCCCTGCCTTCTCCATGGGAGAGCACTGCTCTGCCCTCATTGCCTTGGCTGCCTCCAGTGTAATTAGGAGCATTTGAAGAATGATAACATGAAAAAAGCAATGTTGTGGGATTGTTTGGGGGGAAGGATTGAGGTAGCTGTGCACAAAGAGACCTATCTAATTAAAACCACAGGGAATGGAGATAGTGGCTAATGAGGCTGAACATACAACTTAATTTGAGTTATTTGAAAAGAAGCAACCTGCCTTGCTGGGGAATGGAAGGTGAGGGGAAACATAGAACATGTGGAATTTCATATTAAAATATAAATTTAATTGTAATTAGCACATATTTTGCTGCAAGGTACTTTGTATTTGGGATTTTATCACATTTCTGTGAAATTTATCATAAACAGTGACATCAGTTGCATGTGAATAAAACATTTTAAGACTATTTGATTAAATCTCTTACCTAAAATCCCATTTATATCTCACCTTCTAATATCTCTTAAGCTTTTTATCCAACTTTCTTCCACTTGATCTTTACCAAAGGAAAAAATTGAGTGCCATATGAATTCCCTGTTTTCCCTCAGCTGTTCTTCCTTCTTCTTTCTCTGACTCTGCCTTTTCCTCTGTCATACTCTCAGGTCTCTTCTGATCTCCACCTGCTCTGCTTGTCTCACAGTCACCTCCCTCTTCTTTGTCTTGCTTGCACTCATACCTCTTAATTCTTCACTCTATCTCCTGCCTCTTTCCCACAATAATACAAATACACATCACTGATGTAATATTAAAAAAAATCAAAACCACATTGTAGCTGTACGCTTCTACGGGAGAACTTATCTTGGGCCGCATATCTCCGGGACACAGGGCTCTACCCACCCTGGGGACAGTGATGCACAGACATCAATATGATGGATGCAAAATGTCCATCTATTTAGCTGCGTCACACGCTTATATAGCTCTTGCGGTTCCTGTTCCTGCCACTCCTATGGGGAGGAGTCTATCTTTCCGTCACATCCTGTAATCTTCCGGTCGCCGATCCCTGTCTATTCCCCTACACCACATAACCTTTTCCAGCTTTTTTGTTATCTTATGATCTGAACACAGTCCTGCCTGGGAGATCTTCTAGTTTCATCATTGATTCTGTGCAGTTTGACTTTGGCCTCTTTTGACAGTGGTAAAACCACATCTCATAATTTCTTATCAACTCTCAGGACTGGGTTTCTTTCCTTCCCTGCCCTGACTTGTTGTATTTTTATATCATAAGTCATGTTCTCTAATTCATGATGTTTATTTCTGATGTGCGTTTCAATCTTTTCTTGACTTCTGAAGTCCCTTTTGTGTGTTTTCTGGCTGATCTTCCTCACCCTTTCTTGTTTCTCCTCTCCTTCCATACTTTTTTCTGGGTGATCTTATCACAAGCAAATTCAGCTAAATCTCCCTGAACAGCAATACATCACCCTTATCCATCAAAATGTGCCATAGGGACAAGATGTCAAATAGCACAGAGTCCCTTAAAAACAATCTCTGTAAATACATTAAAACCTGACTAGGTTTCATCTGTGCTTCCCCTTCAGCTTGTGTATCTAAATTTGAACTGAGATCATTGACTTACTCTAAAGATACTCCAGAGGAAGAGGAACAGAAAATGTGGAGTTTTTGTTTCACAGAGCTTTTATATCTTCTTCCCCTTTCGAAGGTAGGTGCATTGCTTCATTTCACTCAGTCCTAACAAGGATCAGCTTATCTGTGAGTTAATGCCAGGAAACTTGGACAGGATCATAATCAGAAGAGCAGGATGTTTAATCTTTAGCGCTGTGATTACAAAAGATTTGATGGTGTATACCCTTGTTACCTACTCTAATTCTAATGAGCCTTTTATTTTATTTTTAAAGATTTCCACCCTGGGACTATCTTCGAGGGCAAACTATCACCAATGGAAGTAAAATTTGTTTTTCCAGCATTCTGGGTAAGTTTGTCTTCCATATTATTGATGTCTGATTTGATCTTTTAATTGTATTTGCCAATAAAGAACTCTCTTGCAAGTTGTCTTTGATTTTTATATTAGTGCTAGTCTATCCAATGCAAGAAATCCCCCTCTAACAATTGTATAAACAACTGAGATAAAGATGACTTCAAAGACGACCATAAGACTCCTACTGGGAGGAATTATCAAACAAATATAGACTGTTACTTTCCTAATGTTTTTTTCTTTCTGTCTGGTAGGTATATATTGAATTGTATATTGAAAATATGAATATCTAAACCAGTGTACTATATATCTAAAATCTGGTTGCTTTTTGAGATAATATGACAATATTTGAAGATAGTTTTTCATGCTTGGGACGGGATAACTTTAGGCTGGGAAATGACCATGACATGGAACCCGGTAAAGTTGTGCTGTAGTGGCATGAGGACATCCATGGGCAATAACAATGGTTGCTGAAGTCTCTGGGAGGTCAGCAATGGTGTTTTACCCAGAAAAAAATGACAGCTGTGCTGACAAGTTGCAGGGCAGTATTTGCCACCTGGCTGGAGACATTGGCTCTTTGATTGCCCATCAGTAACAGGCCGACAGTGGTCCCAAAGCCTCAAATGACTCAAAATGGAGATAGAACAGTGTGGGCTCTGGAGGGAGGCTGACTACCTGGGCTACTGCCAAACCCTAGATGGGCCAAATAAAACCAGAGCTCTGAGGTTGCTTTTTCTCTGATGTCCTGGTCATGATGGGACAAAGTCTCCTTTTGTGGTCTTATACTGTCCCCAGTTCTACAGCAGGTTCACAGTTGATTTTCCCCGTGCATTAGTAGGGTATGACAGCCTACGATGTCCTGCTGGCTGAGCAGCCGTGGGGAGGAACAACAAGAACAACTGTCCATGTAGCCCAGCATATGCACCTCCTGGGGCCAGGCCTGATCCTGTCCCTCAAGTGATAAAACACAGCCTGGCTGGAGACGTTCTGATGGCAACCTGGCATAAACGTTGCTCTTTCCTTTGGGGAGACTTGGACCTGGTTTGACCTGGAGCCAGAAGGGTCTGGCAAGAGCAGCCAGCACTAGGAGAGGGTCAGGACCCCAGCAAAGCCTGGGGGCATGGCTCTAGTGTGCAGCACTGTACATGGTGAGGAGGCAGCCAAGGACTGACATTTCTGTGGTAATCAGACTGAGGGCAGGAAGTAGCTGGAAGCAAAGAGAAAGCAAACTCAGTTCATTGGCAAGGACATTCCCACCACCCCAATCCTCAGTGTAGGAAATCCTATACCATGTCTGTTGTCCTCTCCAACCCAGGCTGCGGGGCTGATAGGGACTGGCAGGGCTCAGAAAGGTGAAGCAGACATCATGGTGTGATCCCTTGCTTTCAAAGGACTCTTCATACACACAGGTACCTTTGGGGACAGTGGTGTATGATAGGAACTGTATGGTCACAGGAGCCTGGGAGGAACGTCCCATCCCTTACCCAAGTCAAAAGCTGTTTTGCTGGCAGCAGTCATGCTCGGTCACAGATGATGTGGTTTTGGCTGTGAAATGGGTGATTGTCCTGGTGTGTTACTGTCTTCTGGGTGGCGTGTGCACCAAAAAAAGCAGAGGAAGTAATTTCTTGGTAGTTTTATCCAAAAGGTCACATAGCGTCCCCTTTGATTATGTTGTTTCACTGTTAACAGGTATTGAGCGCTTGGTTCACTAACATGTCCTCTTTCTTTTTGAGCTGACATGTCAATGGTATTCAAAGTATGGCCTGTGAGAACCATCTTGAAGTTTTTGATTCCTTATGGCTACGAGGATTGGAAATCAAGGGCCATCAGCTGGAAAACTTTGGGAACCTTTGAAGTGAATTTGTTCTGCGGTGAGCGTTAGTGATGTTCAGCTTTTGAAGGGGAAAATTGTGCCAGAAGTAGCTGCTGAATAGAACAAGAAATGTAGGAGGCTATTTTGTAATTTAAGCGCTTGCTGCAAACCTCAGAGAATAAATTTTCATGGCCCATTCCAGAGTTGTGTGCAAGAATGACTTTTTCAAACTGCTGTGTTTTGTTTCAAATAGACAGCACCAAATAACATGTTTGGTGGAGATAACGTGATTTCCAAGTCTCTTGTACTGATCTTAGAGCACTGCGTGGGAAGATGATGGGTATACAAGAGCATAGCCCTGTTTAAGACAGATTTGTGTGAAGTTACAGTGCGTTACAGTTGTGGCTGTACCTGACGGGAGGCATTCTGACAGGCCATGGAAATGCTGTTCTGATAGCATTACTGAAAAAAAAAATTCCTAAGAAATAGGTTAAAGTAGGAATTTGTGAATCAAGAGTTTGATACTATGCCTCTGTATCTATGCAAACAGCTACAGCGTTGTTTCAAAGAGATAGATTTTTACTGCTTTTAGCTAAAAATCAGAAATTTAGGGGAAGTGACTTGATAATATTTTAAGTCATCCAGTAACTTAACGCTGGATTACAGCTGAAATTCCATAGAAATACTCAAGACAGTTTATACTGTATCAGACAGATTAAGTATGATTCACTTTTACTGCATTAAATTCAAGAGGCATTAATAACGTCCGGGTCATTGTTTCCTAGGCTTTTGAATTTAAAGGCCAGAGGGGACCATGTGAATATCTGTTCTTACGGCATGCTCAGTGCAGGTCAGAGAAATGCAGGATATATCAGCAGTGGTCTCTTAATTTTTCTTTATTTAGCATATCTTCCTGAAAGAGATCAAGGTCTTGATTTAAAGAGTGCCAGTAAGTAATGAATCTACCATGTCACCGGTAAATTGTTCCAGTAAATAATAAGCCTTTCCTTTTGAGGCAGTCTGTAGCTCTTTTCAGCTTCCAAATATTATACCTAATTTTTTTTTCTACTGGAATGATAGAATCTGTTTTCTGGATGCTGATTCTCCATTTAGATAGCCATTTACTTAGCCACTTTTGAAAATCATTTACTATAAGCTATGTTGATGTAGTATGGTGAACCTTTTAATTCAGGATTTTATGAATATCATGATTTTAAATCACTGTGTAGTGTGAAATTAGGATTAGAAATATGTCCTGTCAGCATACTAACATTATCAAATGATGATGTAACTGCATACAAATGATCAGTTTTACATGACCAGACCTATTTTCCATACAGCTGTGTTGATTGGTGTTAATTATTCTACTGTCTTTCAATGCCTTATTGACTGTGTCCCATGGTAACCTTTCCCTGCTGTTGCTTACTGCTGATGTCAGTCTGTTTGATAAGTGCTTAGGTTATCCCACTTAACCCTTTTAAACACTGCTTTGATATTATCTCTTTCCAGTCACAACTTGTAGTGTTCCTGTGTTTGTTAAAGGCAGTCATTGAATCAAAACTTATTGGTACATCTGCCCTCTACTCTTCAATGCAGGGTTTTAACTAAGGGGATATTTAAAGCTCTCTCCAGTGACTGACGGCATGGGAGGTATGTCTTTATCACTGTAAGAGGTGAATAGCATCTTGCAACTTTCTGAATACAGAGTAGAGACAGTTGTCATGTACATTTGTCTTTTTCTGAATTGTTTGCTAATTTTTATCTGGAATGACCAGTTATTCAAATCATGGCTTGGCATTGACTTATTCTTGTTCCAGTTAGGGAGGAGCTCCTATTGTCGTAAATATCACTACAGCTTTTTAATGGTGTGGGGCTTTTTCTTCCATAATTTGCTTGCATTTCTGCAACATTAATTTGTATTCGTTGCTATCAGTGTCTTTTTTTCCCCATCTGTTATGTACTATGGGTTTGTTTTATAGGTTTCTCTGCTGCCGCTGTCACTTTCCTTAGCCAGGATTCTTCAACCCAAAAAGCTTTCTTTCATGGCTGTATCACAGTGATTTTCTTTTTTTATCTCTTTTTCTTGGCATGTAATAAAGCATCCCTTAGCAAGTCCTTTTTGTATTTTTGTGTGTGCCTATTTCCCTCTGCTTGGTTTTGCTCATGATTGTTTTTAGGTTTGAGAGAGTGTCTTTCTAAAATATCCTAAGAAATAAATTAGATATTGGCTAAGACTACACATTG
The DNA here is from genome assembly GCF_963921805.1 of Phalacrocorax carbo. Classification (NCBI taxonomy): domain Eukaryota; kingdom Metazoa; phylum Chordata; class Aves; order Suliformes; family Phalacrocoracidae; genus Phalacrocorax; species Phalacrocorax carbo. The sequence goes on along the minus strand of NC_087513.1, from coordinate 194,770,378 downwards.
TTTTCTAGTTGCAAAAGAAATCGGAGCATTGCCCTTTGCCTGTAGTGAATCATAATTTTTTAGTTAAGTGGTTCACTTGTATCCAGTAGGAGTCCAATATAATATTAGCTAGAGTTGACTTCACTACTTTTTGTATTAAGAAATGAACTAGAACTTGCAGACTTCCCCAAAGTCTTACTAGTAAAGCGGTTCTTCCAGAACAGATTCTATTTTAGAATAAAATCCAATGTGACGACATTTTTGTAACTTCAAGGATGTTGAAAGGAACTTGAGGAGTGCCTCATTCTGTTCCTTTACCTCATGTGATGGATTCCTAGCAGGCCTCAGCCTCTGTCTCAGCTTGTGATTTGCCAATACTCCAGGTTCTGCTTTTCTTTTTGCACATGTGGTATCCCTGGCTTTTTCCTCTGTGCACCCTGTTTCTCTTAAACAAGTACAGTGCTTTTTTAGTGTTGATTTTTGTCATGTGTTTTTCTGTTACCTCCTTAGCATTTGATAGAATTAATCTTCCTTTCAAAAAAGGCAATTCTAATTTCTACTGAAATTTAGCCCAGTCACTGCAGTTGTAAGCAAGCTTTCAGTGGAACAAATTGTTTGTCCTTTTTAAAAAAGCTATTCAAATATCAGCAGTATGGTGAAAGCATTGTTTTCTATTTCTAGCTCTGCAATACATGAATCAAGTGTTTTTGACAAGTCATATTGATTTGGGAAGGCTCTTATTAGTCAGTCAGACCTCTACAGTCGGCAGGTCCCAATCCATATGGCCTTTTGCAAGCCTGTGGTTGCTGTTAGGCTGCTGTGCAGACAAGGTAAACTCCATGAGATGGAGTTCACGCTGCAGTTGGCTTTGGGGCTTGCTCTGGCCAGCAGCTGAGGTAGAGGTAAATGAAAGTAGCTGAGGTCAAAAGTTGTTATATTTTTCTCTTCTTATGCTTTGTGAAAGTCTTTAGAAGTACAGTCCTAAATATTTGTTACTCAGATCACTAATAAAATTTGCCTGGTTAAAACAGCATGCTTCAAATAGCAAGAAGTTGATTTCTACATGCAAGTGACATGTCAACATGTGGTCTTGTTCTGTCTCCAGAACTGACTCGCACATCTAGCCTTGGTGAGGGCTTGTGAGGAGCTGTATGGGCAGAAGATAGTTTGCATGAGATGGTCACATCCAGAAGTGAGACCTGCATTTCCCAGCATTATAGTGCACTTAGCACAAAAGTATGTGGGCAGCTGAGTATCCTGAGTAGAGAACCTACAGAATGATTTACTGGATGTATTCAAGTGGATTATGGAAGTTGTACTTGGCACTGGTGAGGCCAAACCTCAAATACCGTGTTCTGTTTTGGGCCCCTCTCTACAAGAAGGATGTTGAGGTGCTGAAGCGTGTCCAGGGAAGGGCAAGGAAGCTGGTGAAGTGTCTGGAGAGCAGCTGAGGGCACTGGGGTTGATTAGTCTGGAGAAGAGGAGGCTGAGGGGAGACCTTATCACTCTCTACAACTACCTGAAAGGAGGCTGTAGGGAGGTGGGTGTTGGTCCCTTCTCCCAAGTAACAAGTGAAAGGATGAGAGGAAAGGGCCTCAGGTTGTGTCAGGGGAGGTTTAGACTGGATATTAGGAAAAATGTCTTCACCAAAAGGGTTGTCAAGCACTGGAAGAGGCTGCCCAGGGAAGTGGTTGTGTCACCATCCCTGGAGGTAAAGACATGCAGATGTGGCGCTTAGGGACATGGTTTAGTGGACTTGGCAGTGCTACATTAACAAGTTGGACTTAATGATCTTAAGGGTCTTTTGCAACCTAACTGATTGTATGATTCTATAACTCTAACTTACTAGTTTCCCATGTATAAGCACACTATTACTGAATTGTTTCTAAGGAGCAGCATCCCAGCTGGAATTGAGTTACAGAATCACAGAGTGGTAGGGGTTGGAAGGGACCTCTGGAGATCATCTTGTCCAACCCCCCTACTTCAGCACGGACACTAGAGCAGGGGGCACAGGAACACATCCAGCCGGGTTTTGAATGTCTCTAGGGAAGGAGACTCCACAGCCTCCCTGGGCAGCTGGTTCCACTGCTCTGTCACCCTCACAGGAAAGAAGTCTTTTCTCCTATTGAGGTGGAACTTCCTGTGTTCCAACTTGTGCCCATTGACCCTCGTCCTGTCATTGGGCACCACTGAAAAGAGCCTAGTCCCATCGTCCTGACACCTACCCTTTAGATATTTATAGGTGTTGATGAAACCCCCCCTCAGTCTTCTCTTCTCCAGGCTGAACAAACCCAAGTTTCTCAGCCTTTCCTCAAAAGGGAGATGCTCCGGCCCCCTGATCATCTTGGTAGCTCTCAGTTGGACTTGCTGAAGCAGTTCCACACCCTTCTTGAACTGGGGTCCCAAAACAGGACACAATACTCCAAATGTGGTCTCACTAGGGCAGAGTAGAGGGGGAGGATAATCTCCCTCGTTCTGCTGGCCACATTCCTTTTAATGCAGCCCAGGATACCCTTGGCCTTCTTGCCCACAAGGGCGCATTGCTGGCTCATGATCAACTTCTTGTCCACCAGCACTCCCAGGTCCTTCTCAGCAGAGCCGCTTTCCGGTCAGGTCAGCCCCCAGCCTGTACTGGTGCATGGGGTTGTTCCTCCCCAGGGGCAGGACCTTGCACTTGCTCTTGCTGAATTTCAGGAGGTTCCCCTCAGCCCAGCTCTCCATCCTGTCCAGGTCTCACTGGATGGCAGCACAGCCTTCTGGTGTATCAGCCACTCCTCCCAGCTTGGTATCATCAGCGAACTTGCTGAGGTTACACTCTGTCCCATCATCCAGGTCACTGATGATTATGTTGAACAGGACTGGACCCAGCACAGACCCCTGGGGCACACCGCTAGTGACAGGCCTCCAACCAGACTCTGCTCCGTTGATCATGAGAGCAGGAGTCCACAGAGCAGGAATCAGCTTGTAAATGCTGTGGGACAATAACACTCTTTTCATTCAGCATTGTGTAGCTTAGAATGAGGAATGCTACGGCAAGCATCCTTTCAGTACAAAGGATTAGTCAAATAAAATGAAGGATATAAACAAGGGCTAAGAAATAATCTGTGTGCAGTGACAGAATAGCAACAACTTTATAAGCTCCTGGTTTAGCCTGCTTAAATAAGGCAACTTGCAAAGAATCTTCTGATATGTTAATTACATTATTCATACTGTTTTTCTGAATTTCAAAACAAAGTGTGACCTTGATTTCAAAGTAAAAGTGCATAAAAGCATGCTGTGCTTATTTTTCATAATTAATCATGTATAAGCCAATTTTATGGCAAAACAGATAAATGAGATGTCAGAATATTTGTTTGTAAATAGCTTGCTTCAAGATGTTGGTGCAATTTGTGTCTTAGCTGTAAAGAAATCCAGTATTTCTTTCGGTTTCACTGTAGGATGAAAGCATAGCATGAAATATACTGCAGTTATACTCTAAACGGATATACCGTAACTGGAGTATACAGTTCATTTAGTTATTGCAGTGTGTGTACTAAAACATACAAAAAAATCGTCCTTTTTCCCTTCTGTACTAGCCTAGGGGAGTGCTACTCATCCTCAGCATCCCTATCAATCACACCTGTGCAGCTCAGCTTGCGTGAGACACTAACTTGGTAAGAATCAACAGTTTCAGGGCTGCAGTGAAGCAAATATCAAAAGGCTTGTTCAGAGGTGGCTGCTGCTCAAACCAAGGAATGCAATAACCTCTTTTGAAGGTCAGGTGTGTCCTAAGCCTGTCTTGGAGGTTGAAGCCAGTGCTTTTCCAGTGATGACTCAAAAAATGGGGTTTTCCTCCCTTCAGAAGAAAAGCTTATACAACTCTGTTTACATCTCCAAAGGAGGGTAATACATTGATGGTGGCCCTTGTTTGGCACCGCGATTAGGTGTGTGGTGGGGTAGATTAGCTTTGGGGCCAGTGCAGCTTCCCATCCTCACGTCAGGGAGAGGTGAGGGGGTACCATGGCATGTCCCCCCGCAGTGGAGCTGTTCCCAGGGTGGGTGGATGGAGATATGGGGCCCCTTGCCTTGTGCCTGTGCAGGGAGCCTTTGTCATGTTTTGGCAACTCAAGGGTATGGGGATGCTGCGAGGAGAGCTCAAAGGTGCAGGAGAGACATCGCCAGTGGGGGTGGGGTTGTACGCCCAGTGGGGCTTGGGCTCCCACCCAGCCAGGGCTTCGGTTACAGGAACCTCTGACAGGACAACCAGAAAGCCACACTGAAACTAAACGGGTAGAGCCATTTGACTAATAACAAATGCCCATGAATATCATATATGGGTAATTTTGCATAATGAAGTTAACAACTGATGATGTATGTACTTTAAGTGCTTTTAAAATAGGGTTTACTGTCCTAGCATCACAGGACAGTATTTTATAGCTCACTTTGTTTGCTTCTACCTCTGTCTAACAAGTCCTGGCATTTAGTATCTGTTACATATGTAGTATAATAGGTTTTGGCATTAGGCTGCATTCAGTGCATAAGCTAGTATTAGTTTGAATCTTTTAGTCCTTTCTCCTAAGCTGCCAAGTGGTAGGGGATATAGCTTAGATGAGAGAAAACAATTTTAACTTTCTCAGTGAACCAGTTTTGAGAAGAGTTTTTCTCAAATGTAGAGTTTCACACTGAAGCTGTGTGATTAAAAGCCTATAGGGGAATCAAGCATAGGGATGGTTTTAAGGAAGATCAAGGGACTGAACGCAATTCTTTCTGCAAATGATAATTAAAGAAACAGCATCCTCATTAGCATAAAACACTAAATGATAAAAAGAATTGGACAGATGCCTAATCTTGAAATGCTTCTTAATTTACAAGTACGCATTTTAAGAAGAAAGCAATTGAGGTCTGTTCTTTCTAGCTGCCTGCCTGAATCATCAAAACTGTGTCTTATATAACTCACTGTCTGAAATACAGGAAAAAAATACACACACAAAAATTTAAGTGCTTCAGGACACCAACCATACAGTGTCTATTGCATGGGTGCAGGTACTAGACCATCTGCAATACTTCAGGTCTTCTGAGATTGGTTGTCTACCAGACAAAATTATACATTGAGCAGATATTCTCAACTGGAGCCATATGTGGCCCCGAGGCCAGCCACCACAAAAATGAAACACTATAGATAGAGTCAAGAATCTATAGAAAATTAAAGTGGCCACCTGAGTTTCTTATGATTAGATGCTTGGCCATAGAGAAATGTATTTGAGAGCCCTATCAAGTTTAGTTTTTGAGACCGATGTCTGAGTTCTTGATAAGGGCAAAGATGACTTTCTGGTTTTAAGGAAGCTTTGAATCAAATGTGGCAAGGAGAAATAGGTGGCACTCACATTGATGCCTCCATGACTTACCCATGTTCTGTTGTTGTCCAATACAAGCTGCAATGGGACAGTTTCTCTGTTTTACTTTAAATATCATCCTAGATTTGTTATTTCACAATCATATCTATAGGGTTTTGAACCAAAGGGTTTTGAAGTGAACCAAAATCTTGTGAAGTCTCAGAATTATGTTGCCGCCTGCAGATGTGGGGAGCCTCATCAGATCTTATTAGACTGTCTACACTGCTGAATGAGAGCTGGGTATGTGGCAGGGGGTCACCTGCTTGCACTGCTTGGTGCACCCTTCTCTATTCTGAAAGTTGTTCTGCACTACCCAGCACTCAGCTCGGGGCCTCTTCTGAGCCCCATACAGTGCCCTGTAAAACAATTATTACTCGGTGTGCACTTTTTTCCATTCAAATCTTGTGAAATATGGTGAGCACCACAGTACTTTTTATAGTGTGAAACTGAGGGTATGAGTTGTGGGCACATGGGGTCAGCAAGAAGATGTGTTAGGAGTGCTAAAACTCGCTGGGCTAGTGATGGGGAAACCATTGATGGATGTAGGGGAGCCAGACCTGATTTGGTCTTGTCCATGCTGCTACTGAGAGTGGTCCCTGGTGTGAATGGCCCCCCAGGTCACACTGGAGTATTGCCAGACAGTTTGAAAGAGACTTACCTTAATGAAATGACAGTCCTTTTTTGGTTGAGTCGTGCTACAGTGTGCACCTCTGGAAGACTAGCATGGGAATTACACTTTTAATAAGCTTAAGTGGATCGAGGAGAAAATATATTTTTTAAGAGTGAAAATGATTTCTCAGTGGGAACTGACTTTTGAATTATTCCACTTACAGCGCCAATGCAAGGTAGAGGCTGGCTGCAAACATATGTCAGATTTTCCAGCTGGAAGTAGCCCTCCTTTTCTCAAACACTAAAGCTTCTCTTCAGATGGAAAGCTATTAACCATCATTTTGTGAAGGGGTTGTGGCAGCCAGAGAGCTGAGAGGTAGGCTGGAATAACCAGTCTCTACCAAAGCAGTATCCTGCCCCTTTGAAGCTTACATATTTTGATAAGTACAAATCCCAATTTAATGTTAGATACTAAAAAAACTTAAACAGATGAGTAACTTGACAAGGACACTCCAGAAAGTCAGAAAACCTTCCAGCCTTCTGCTAGGTGACTGCTACAGGCAATACCATTAACTCTGCAGGCTGGGTTTGTGTTTGGCATTAAGACTCTTAAGAAACAAGGTGCATGATTTAATGCTTTAGAGTAAATATTAATACTGTTCAGAAGATGTTATGGCAGTAACTTGTTCAGTTTCTGTCTTAACCTCTGAAGTAGTTTGGAGTCAAAGAGCCACTCATTTGATTTTTCTAGTGTCTTAACCCATCGAGCTGAACCCAATCCCTTTATATCCTGCTAATCTTTCATATATGCTGAAGTAGTAACTGTGGAGATACAGAGTTCTGATATATAAAAGGCAGCACTATTGATCTTGCTGATATATATATCACCACATAGGGCTTTGAACTTGTGATAGTTCTGAAGAATGAATAAATTGAGTGGTATGTGCTAGGGTGTGCATTTTCAAGGCAATGCTGTATCTCATTCAGATCTGTAGTTGCCACAAGTGAGTTACTAACACTAAGATATGAGTATCCTTACTGTTCACTGGTCTGAATGCTGGTAGCACTTCAGCTATTCAAAATCCAGCGTTGTAGTCTCTAGGGCTCTGCAGACTTTCTCGGGGTTTTCTCTGCATGCATCCCTGTTGTCTGCTTACTGTGCCTGTGACTGCATAGATGAGCACATGGTGCAGGATGGAGGGTGACCCTTCCAGTTCAAGAACTTTAGGATCCATTGGAGTCCTATACTGGCATTGTATCTGGGTTTCCTTATCAGATGAGAAGGGTGAGGATGGGGCAGCATGGAGGTGTGTTCCTCTGCTGAGGTTGGGATGCAGTGGGAGTGCATTCCCCAGGTCTGGGCATTCAGTTCTTCCCAAAATAGCTCATTTCCATCTAGTCTGTGTTCATGGAGAGCTTGCTATGGCTTGTGTATGTTCTAAGGGCCAAGTTTGAAACAGTCTTCCTCATTTTCTCTTTTTCCAGTAGATTTTAATGATATTAATCAGAGTGCTACTAATTTTCCTTGTGGGCCTCCTGATAGTTCATGATTTTTTTTCTTTAATGCCTGTTTCACATACATGTTACTTATACATATGTGTATAAGCTGTTTCTAATCCCTACAGTCTGAGGGGAAAAAAGCTAGAAAAGTAATGCAACTTCCCTCAAAGGCTGAACTAATAATTGACAAATAAATGTATTGTAATTTGTTTTTAATGATGAGGTTTTGCAATAATGACTCATAACTTTTGAATTGCAGGGGTTTTCAATGTTTTTTTCTACTCATTTGTTTTAATGACTCTTACAAGTAAATAAAGGTAGGCTCAGTTGATTTTCCTGCTGGAAGTAAATGTCTGGCACTTATATTTTTTTTTAGCATTCAAATAATTCCTGCCAGATCTCATCTCTTTACATTTGAGCTACAGTTATGGATTTGTTTGCATTCTTCTGGTGAGATCCATCACTAGAGTAGCTAAGAAATTTCCCAGAAAAAAACTCTTCAGCAATGATCCCCTTCTTCCTCTCTTAAAGGTTTTAATTTTTTTTTCCCTGCAATGTCTTCATTCATATTACATCACTGAATGCTGGGATACAACCCTTCATATTAATTTTGACTTTCTGAAAAAGAAAAACTTGCCAGATTTAACTTATTGTAAGCCTTTTGTCCACCCAAATATTACTCCTGGTATGAACAGTTGTCATGTATAAAGATGTCTCTGAAGGAAAGATTCAGGCTGCTTCTTGCTTAAGTGAATTTTATTCTGAAGGAAGAGGTCTTCACTCACATAATAAACCATTCAAAAAAACCATAATCGTAGGAAGCTTGGAGCCTGTCCTCCATTTCTGATTTGCAAGAGCATCCTTTTTCTGTCTGCCCCGATGCTGCTTAAGAATTAGTTCCTGTAAATTTCAGGGGTTTATTAATTTGACTTGCATTTAAAATGCTGTTTCTATGGAGTCAAAAGTATGCTTGGCATGCTGGTTCCATAGAAGTAGAAGAAAAGTAAACAGTTGTTCCACTTCTCAATATGAGAAAAGATCAAGAGTATACTAAGAGCCATTCTTTAAAAGTAAAGAAAAAATACAGTCTTTCTCCCAAATCCTCCTGAAGAATATATTTGTTAGATATTTTCTGCTTAGGAATTTTCTGAGTAGAGGAAGCCTGAGTATAGGTTTATGGCTTGCTTTAGAATTTAAATTTTTCTCAGTCTTCACTTACATGAAATATTTATATTACCCTTATACTTAGGGGTCTATGCTACTGCTAGATTAGAATAGAATATATGAAAACGTGAACCTGCCACAGTTTTTAAAGAAACCTACATTATTCTGTTTTTTCTGTGAATATATGTTCCACTGGTACTAAATTTCAAAGACTACTTTGCTAAAATTTTCTGGGCATCTGGCTTGGCATCTGCTAATTTAATTCCCATATAGTACTGTAATAGGACATAAATTAGAACTCTAGGGACTACTGATAATATTCAGTGGAGATGAAACTTTGAATTATATGAAAGGGATTGCTTTGCTTATACTGCAAGTGGTGACAGAGGAAGAAGAAGGTTTGGGGGGGTAGATGAAGGAGCTTGAGCTCTTTTCCCATGACAAACTGGACCTCAAATATGAAGAATTCCTTTGCACAGAGTATTCCCCCCCCCCCCCCCCCCAGTATCATATGAATGATTGAGAATAAATTTTCTGTGATAATGATAATGAGAAAATAGGTGTTTACTGTCACTACCTTCTGCACTCTGACAACCAGCAACCAGGTTTCTCTTTCATAAGTCTCTCCCCTGGTCTCCCTCAATTAATTTATCCATTCCCTTGCCCTTCTCTAAATTTCTGGCCTGACTCCCTTACCCCTCTCCTCAGTTATTTTACTATCAGTAAAACTCTTCTGGATCTGTTGGTTGTTTATCCCCCTCCTTCCTTCACCTGCGGAAAAGGAGGTGAACGAAAATCAAAACCTATGGTGAGGGTTAGAAAATGTCATGTTGCCAGAAGTCTCATTTCCCAATTAGAAGATAACAGGACACAAGCTATAATGGACCATGTATAGACTTAAAATGCCTTGCCTTGAAAATAAGCTTTTGGTTCAGTTAGGAGAAAATTTTGGTGTTGCTTTACTGACCTGAAATTGTGTTAGGTGCTATCATAGACATGCAAGTCTGGGTATACGCAAGAGAGGGAAAGCTTATCTATTGATAAAGAAGGGAAGAAGGAAACAGCTTTCAGAAAAATTACTCTGCTGTTTTTTTTTACCACTACTGATGGGTCTCTTCAAACTTTGCTATACCAATTGCATTTTCGTCCTCAACTATTTCCAGCTTTTTTGCCTGAAAATTAAATGTTCTCAGATTTACATTCCTGCTGTTGACACTGTACTTCACGTGAAAAACATTTTATTTGGAAATATGCTGATGTTTTTGCCTAGCCATAGCTTAAATCAATCCTCTCCTCTCCATCCCTGGGTGGGGGTATTCTTTTTAGTTCCTGACTGGGACTGACCTGGTTTTACCACCTTTCACAGTTGCAGTTACCACTGCTAGGTCAGCTCTTTCCAGGACTACCTTTTTAATCCTGACCTGCCTATTCTCGTGCCGTGCCATTCTACACCATAGCCCATCCTGGTTCCTCTCTGAAAATGGCTCATCAGTATGCAAGGCAGGTAGCTAAAATAGATATTCTTCTAATTTTTCTGCATGTTTTTGTGCAGAGGGCACAGTTGAATACTTGCTGCCCACTGTCACAGCAGGGAGTTACCTCTACATCATCCGACTTCAAATCCTGTTACTTTTCCCGTAACATCCCTTAGATGTGCCCCACTTCTGATGCAACTGCTTCCCTGACACAGCTGTGTACACCAGTCTCTTGGACAGATTTCTCTGCTGCCTTTCCTACGTTGCCAAGACAGTAGAAAGTGCCGCTCCTCAGCCCCGAACGCCCTTCACATCTTCACCTGATTCTTGGCCAGTTAGATGCCTCACTCATCAACCACTTGTCTGTGTCTCTCACGGCATAATTATGTCTGTGTAACACTTCACTGCTTGTATCTCCAGCGACTGTCAACTCGTGGAGCTGGGTGGGGATGCTGGTAAAAATAGTTTTGCTGTGTAATAAGTTTTGTGCATGATCAAAGGTGATGGGTCAGTTCTAATCTCATTTTTTCTAATTCTGCAGAAAATCACTAGCAAGAAAGTTAGAAAAATTTTCTATTTTCTGCCCTTTGACACAAGCTTTTTCTGGTAATAACTATTCTCCTCTAGGTAAACAATTTAAGTGAGCTCTATGGATTGACTTCAGCATTTTGGACTTTCATGATTACGTATATCACAACAGAATATTCATCATGAATAAGCTGCTTGGGGCTTGAATTTCTTCTCTTATTTTGCACTGAGGCAGCTCCAGCAACTCTACCACAATGTTACATGTGAGTTATATAGTTGTGGCCACCTGATTTACTGGGGCAGGCTCTTTTATCTGACACTTGAAATGGTATGTTTTAATGTGTGCTGGCTGAAGATAGGTTTCAAAATGCAAAATAATGATGCATAATGACATTAATCTCTGAGAAGTGGGACTTCTCAAGGGGCTTATTGGCTTCACTAACCATTTGGAAGAATCTGACCATACTTCTTGTTCTGCCAGGGTTTGCTGGCTCTTACTTTCTATCTTGCATGTTTAGAGTTTGTTGTTCGATATCCTGCAACAACTATCCTTTTCCTTTAAATCCTCTGAAAGGTGTTGTCATGGGTATCATGTCTCCATCAGATCATCCTGTCTTTATCAGTGAGAATAGAAATGTTTCTCAGGTCTTACAGTCACTGTTTCAGAGACATTTCTTTTTCCTCTTTTCTTTTACCTTTTCTTCTTGGCTTCAAAGGCAGTGTGAATTGATTGGGAATCCAGTTTTCACATATTTACAAGTCCCACTAAAATTTCATTTCAGTAGGTTGAGACTATTGGGTTTTCATTGCTTTACTGTTATTGAGAACATAATCTGTGCCTTCAGGACTATAAAAACCTCAAGGTTGTATTTTCATAATACACCAAATTTTATTTCCTTTTTGTAAATGTTAAAGGGGTTTGTATTTTGCCTTAAGTTGCTAGGATATAGTGCTGCAAACTGCCTTGAAATAAAGGGTGCCACTACTGTAACAAACTGGTTTATAGCATGTCCTTGGAGTAGAGATTTTTTAGCTGCTGGAATTATGAAAACTGCCATTGCCATTGATCCAAGGGAAGAATTAATTTTGCTAATTTTGGAAAAAAGCACCTGTAAATCATTGGTAGGTCAACATCTTGAAGAAAATTCCACACTAAATACTGGAATTGATACTCCTTGAATCTGGTCTATTAGGTATAAAAGTCCCTTGGCATTGTATCTGCCCTTTGCAGAACGTGTACTTGGTTACATGTGATTTGAGGCCATTACAAGGAGGATTCATTTCTTGAGTACCTTCTGAAGTACACTACAGTCATCTTTCCAAGCTATGTCACTTTTATTGCAGGAGAGTGACTACATCCCTATGACAGGACAGAGCAAGGCAGAGCTTCCTCTTTGCCTTTAATTGCCTAAAATTGTAAATAACTGCTCTTCACTAGAGAAGGAAGTTGGTCTCCATTCCTAGTGCAAAATTTGTGCCTTGCTGATTAGTCTGCAGCCTTCCTCCAGTGTCTGGAGCCCCATAGTCAGTAATGGAACAGCCCATCTTTCTACAGTGAGAACAGTTAAGTGTATGCACTTCATCATTGAAGTAAGGTGGAGGAGTTTATGCAACCTTTATTGTTGCTGTAATAAGAATATGTGCTCTATGAAATATCTTTAGAGATCAGAAGAGATCTTTTTTTTGTGCTGAGAAGTCAGCTTCCCACAGATCTAACAAAACAGCCATGTCTGCTTATTAACGTTTATGTTCTAAGAGTTCATCCTGAGTGCTCCCTTCTGAACGGCCAGACAAAATTGCTTGGGACGTGCAAAAGAATGAATATGAAAACACCTCTGATTACATGCAATATGTTCCTCTTATATGATACTAGTGATAAGTGGAGACTTCATCTGTGTATACTATGGCCCTTTCTGTAGCCAGGATATGCTGTTAGCATAGTGACTGATGCCTCCCTTCCCAGCTACACAAATGCTTCTTATTTACACAGCTTCAACTCTTTATTTTTGGTTCTAACTGCTCATTTAGCAGACTGGCTGCTGGCGTGGCCGGGCTCTGCAGATTGTAGGAGGGTGCTCTGAATGACACACATCATTACACAGGCTCTGGCCTTGGCTGCTGGGGATTGTGTAGAAATAACATTAAAAATATCTGGCTCACTAAGGCTGAAAAACACAGAACTGAACCACTTGCACTGGTTAACTCTTGGTGTCAGAATGTCTTTGGGCATGACGTTAAGCTGCAGTAGGTGTGGTGAGTAAAATGAAATCTATTAGCAATGTTGCAGGTTTATTGTAGCTAATTTAACCTAATTGGGCAAGAGAATTCTTGGCAGCTTTAACTGTGTCTTAGAATGGTACTTACCACTTGTTTTCATACATAATTTAATGAAACAATCAGTACAGTATGACCACAAGTATGGTTTAAAGTTAAACAGAAATATAGAAGAGAAGGCATGAAACTGAGGTTAGAGAAAACAGACTGAGGAGAATAATCAGGTGAGAAGATTGGAAGGAGACTAAGGGATGGATAGGCAGAAATAAGACTTGGAGAGATGAGAAAGAAGTAAAATCCAGGAACCCAGCAAAAGCTTTCAAAGAGGAAGGTGAAATGGTCTGCATTAGGTTAGAAACAGGTACTGCTCGACATAGGCTTTATCTCAATGGTTTATGCTGTAGACTCGGGAGAGGAGAGCTGGAAGGCATCCTGAGACATCATCTTCTATACTTCGCTTCCCCAGGGCAGGATCATGTGCACACTTTAAAATGTTGCTGACCCATTTTCATGTGCGCTGAAGAGAATGCATGACACTCATTAATTGCATGGGTACTCTTTTAGACTGGCTCTGCTCAGGCATCTGGAAATATTTAATTGATACCAAGCATGACTGGAGATTGAATCCAGGTACTAGAACAGTCCCCTCAATACAAGTAACTTGGTTAGTAGCCATCTATGTACATCAGATACCAACATTAGAATGGGAAAACCAATCCTTCAGGAGAAAATATCTTTGCTGCTGGGAATAATTTAATCTTCTACAGCAATATAAATGAGCTGAAGTTGTTTTTTTGCTGAAGGATGTTAGTTTTTAGCATCCACAGGATTGGCAATGGAAGGTAGCTAGGGAGAAGGACATTAGTAATTAAAGTCTCTCTCCTGGTGTTTGGAATTTTTGGTTCTCACCAAAGATCTGCTACTGGTGTGATTCATGACCTTTTGCCAGGTCCATGGACATGTCTATGCTTCCATTTCCCTACTTGCCCCATGTTTGAATTACTGGAGCTAGAACAAAAAGTGCCATGCTTGTAAATATAAGTTCTTATGCAGACTTACCAGTATTTATAAAGCTTTTCTTGTATACAGCATGTTCTATCATGTCCAAATAAGAGTATAAATGAAAATAAGGGTGGGAAGAATAAGCTGTTTCTGAACTAACTGGAATGCTTTCACTGTGTTCAGTCAATTTTAGAGAACTTGTTTATGAGCACTGGGAGCTCCACTTCTCCCTGCTTTCTAACACAAAAATCAATGGGATGCTCTCTAAAATTCAAAGTTAGCAAATAAAAATTGATTCAGGAAAAAAGTAAATCCTTTCCACATAACAGATGGAACTGTAGCATTCATCAACTGTAACATGCACCTGAAGCAATGTACACCAAAAATTAGAGTTTAAAAAATGGTAATTTTATGGGTTTCAAGACTTGAGATCACAAAACTGGCAGAACTAATGAAACTTGGTTTCTTTTGGGTTTGTGTCTTGTGATTACATCACTTTTTAACTGATTTTTAACTCTAAACCCTTATGCATCAGAGAAGCAGCATGCAGGAGAGCCCTTAGTGTTGCTGTAATTGCTGGGGAAACATCAGTCACAATTGCACCTTATTAGGCAATAGACAGTCACCATGGAAGAGAAACCTTGATGAAGAGATTAATTCCTTGGTGTCTCATAAAATACTTATTTCAGTAGCAGCTTTCCCATCATTAAGGAAAAACTTTCCCATGAAGATTTTCTGTTGTCCCATGAAGTAAAACTTACTTTACAGAGCTCTTGCTCTTCTCCCTTTTAACCAAACTCCACAAAACTTGTGGGAGCTCAACTCTTCCATCGAAGTTGCTCAAAACTGGCCAGGAAGTTACAAAAGATAGAGCATGCATATAAACTGTAGTTGTTTGGGACATACTTAGAGGGATATAAAGTAAAACCTCACACAACAGCTCATTCAGCCTTTAACGTCTGGATCTGAGATGAGGGCGTGTTTACTCCTTGTATACTCTCTACATTACTCTCATATCATCTGCTCAAGTATTTGATTCATGTTGCTATTGGAGCTGGGATTAGAGGCCAGATGGGCTTCATCTTTTAAGTGAGAGGGCAACTGCTGTAAAATACCTTCAAATTCCTTTATAGGAAGACAATCAAAGCATGAAACATCACAATGATAAGCATCTGAATACAGTAAATGGCAGGCACTAAGCTAATCCTAGTTGGTAGCTTCCTCAGAAAAGCCAGAAATTAACATGGATGGAGCAACTGAGGAGCTCTTCTGGACCTGACAATGCCTCAAGCAGTTGTCTGTGACAGTTTTCTGCCTCAAGGAGGACTTTCACCTCTAGGGCTTCAACATAGCAGACCCTCCGAACACCAAAATCACTTGGATTAAAAAAAAAGTAATCCAACCACACAAAAAACTGTTCCACAATTGAAAGCTAAAGTACATTATGGACAACTGTAATTTCTCTCCCATACAGTTGTTATTCTTTATTGGGAATTAATATATATGTGCATTGGAGGAAAACTGATTCTGATGGTGATCTTAACATGGACTACACATGCAACAAGCTATTTGGATGCTTTTGCATTAGTCAAAAGATGGTCAAATATGCAAGTCTAAGATAAAATATGGTTATTTCTGAAGCAAATCAGTGATGATGCTTTCCCAGAAGCTGCGATTTAAAAAAAACCCAACCCTTTAAAATGTGGAATTTTATATTGAAGACACACAAGTTTTTCCTAGATGAAGAAAGAATTGTAGGTTTTTAGTCCTAGTGCTGTTGCCTCTTCTTGTGAGCTGCTTGGGTTCATGGTGTTCCTCTTGTGTCTGATTTAATGCTTAAATGTCTCTTGGGAATATCCCTTTTTGGTTTTGGTTAAAATAGTGTTTGTATATAAACAGAGTTTGTATTTTTCTATTGTTGTTGCTGCTGGCTTGACTGATGAGGAATGCTGGTATCTGTCACTGGTTTATTTCCTAGAGGAAAAACGGGTGTCCTGTCTTGCGGACTCGGTGGTCTTTGTGTAAGACTGAAGCTCATGATGGCTCAGGTGGAAAAGCGTCCTGTGCATCAAAACTACACCGGCAAATAAGCTGTATGTTCATTGTTGCCTACAAGGAGATCCCCAGTTAGTTATCAAAAGTGTTTATTCCTGGTAGAATAAAGAGATTAAGAGAGTTTTTTTTAACTTGGGGTGGTGGTGAAGATCACAGATGTCCAAGGCAGGTTTTTTGCTGTTCAAATAATGATCAACCAAATCCTAGTGAAAGGATAAAACAGATATTTAAGGACTCTTTGCAAATAAAATAATTAATTGAACAGTTTTGCAAAGCAAAAACAGGGCAGTAAATTGTATTAAACATATACCTTAAAAACTTGACTCCACTTTTATTTCAACAAATTTTGATGTTAAATCTTAGATGAATTATTATGTAGCAGGAGGCATGCTGTGTTTGCTTTTTGGTGTTTTTTAACCATAAATAGCTCATAATAACTTAAATTCAATTAAAAGGAGCCCATCTGTTACTGTTCTTGTTTTCTTGCCCATCATTTAAATGGTAAACATCAACCCATACAAACTTAAACTGCGTTCTCCCCTTTGACAAAGAAATTGTTGTAACTTTTCACCGTATTGTGAAAACAGTGCAAAACACACAAATACCGGTCTGAAATCATCAGCTATTTTATGCAACATTACTTTTTTCAATGAACTGACAAAAAAGTCCCCACCTGGCTTCTGGTCACGTTTGCCTGCTTTACAAACTTCTCCATTGATTTGAAAGGAGGTAACCCTAGCCGATACGAATATTTAAAAAAGGGGCAGTTTACACCCTGTAAATTTTTCAAATACACTTTTTATTTTAATGGTCCACATATACTTTGTTTAATGAGTTTGAAAAGCTTTAAATCAAACTACAGTGGCTTGCTCTAATACTACCACCTAAGCACTGTCATGCAACATTAGTTCTTGTCTAACAAGACAACATAATCAGAAAAATGAGCAGTAGTTTTTATAAAAATAATTTTTCCCTTCCTGGAAAATGGCAAATAAATGTGCCTGAAGACTGGTTCTGGGCACAAGTTGTTTAAAGCTAGCCATTGCTGTTGCAGTTGTTTGCAACAAATTTAAGTTTCTCTTTATCTCTGCTGTCACTTAATACATTTTATTGTTCTGAACCTAAGGTTTTTCTTTTTCAGCCCTATCTCAAAAGCCATTTATTTTAGGTTCTTGAGTTTTCATACCATGACAAACATACTATTTTCACTGTTTTTTTGTTTGTTTAGGTTTTTTTTTTCCAGAATAGCTGAGACAAATGAAGAGGGATGAAAAAATAGTAGGCTTTGTCTGAACAACCACAGTATTACAGTAAGCTACAGGTTTGCCTCTGTTAGCAAAGAGCACTGCCAGGCCCTGGGGAGGGGCTGTTTGCCAGCCAGCTTTCTCCCAGTGGCTTCCCAGGGCTGTTTTGGAAGTCAGAGTTGGGAGATGTCCCCATTAGGTAGTTTGCATGTAGTGACCTGTTTCAGTTCTATCTTGGAAGGTGGCCTCATCCCTGGGAATTTACCTGGGCATGTTTAATGGGATGGATGTAACCTACAAGGTTTCCTCAAGCAACCTGAGCTAGCAGTGCTGGCAGCTGGTGGTCAAGGCAGCAGCTCCCCTATAATACTGATATTTGATCCTAACTCTGTAGATGCCTCTCCCCCAGGTCAGTGTAGCGGTGATGTGGGAGGTGAAGAGCGGTGCGGTGGCACGGCTCCTCTCTGCCCTGCTGCCGACACTGTGCTGGCGGCCCCTTGTCTCCTTGCTCTCAGAAATATCCTCCACCTCATGCTGTGCACATGAACGTGGCTCAACAGGTGAAGTAACATACCACAGGAGCAGCTCTGCAGCAGTTACAAAGGAGTAAACAGTAAGGGAACTGGGTCTTATATCAGAATGGGTTATTTTCAGGCTTGGGAGATTAATAAAATGATTTAAAATGGGGTTGGTTTGTGATTTCAGTTTTTCTCATTTTTTGCAATGTTTTTCTGAGCACTGAGTTTTTTTATTTGTGTGTCAGATCATTCTTCTCCTTCCTTTTCTCATGATGGCTGTTTCTTCCCATGCCTGTTCTCTCCTTCTGTTGTGTTCCCACATCCCTGGCTGCTTGCCCTTCTCATGGCTTCTGTTTTATTGCTTAACTTCACTTGACTGTGCCCCAGTCCGGGTGTCCTGGGGCCTGCCTCATCTCCAGGGCACACCTTGTCCATCCCCTCACCACCCTTGCTTGCTGCTGAGTGAAACCACAGCAGTGATGCTCATGCCTCTCCCCATTTTCACTTCCCTCCATCTCTTCCCCCCAGCCCCCTTTTTCTCAGATTTGTGTAGGATTGCTTTCCTTCCCAGATTGCCACTGCTAGTCAGAGGGTCTTTGCCTGTCTCAAATCTGTCCCAGCTATGGGGTTTCTCAGGGTTTTCCTATCATATCAGCAGCCAGACAGTTCCTGGGGACTGATACTGCACAGAGTAGAGGAGGTGCTGGCTAATTGTTCCTGCTCAAGCAGCTTTAAAAAGTAGGATTTTTAATCCTCCTTGTTCCCCAGTGCAGGTGCAGTCAGGTGAGGCTGTCTTCCAATTTTAGAAGAAAATTAGACTTTGCTATATAGAGGGGGAGGGGGAAACAAAGGATTGTTAGCTGGTGGCAGCTGGGCAAAGCCCTCACATTTAGCTGTTTTGTATTTTTGCAGCTAAGTTGCATAAGTGACAGGTGACAGCTCTCTGTTTGCCTCCTTGCAGACTGGTAGGAGCAGTAGGGAAACTGCATGAGGCTGCTCATGGTGAGGTGGCTGCCCTGATACTTCAGGTCGGTGCTTTGGCAGTATTTTCTGAGTCATAATTGCTGTATTTCTCTGCCGGCGCAGGGGCATCTGTGAGCAGCGGCTGCCTGGCAGGGTTCTGGGAACAGCACCAAAACCCATAACAGGCAGCAAGCAGGTTTTGTGCTCTGAGTCAGAAGTAGGCTGAGAAGATGCAGTCCTCAAAGCACCTACCGGAGCTGGAGAAGGGGATCTGTGCGAGGAGGTTATTTCCAGCGTGAGGTTCAGAGCTTGTGGGGACCTTCTCCTGTCAGCTTGCTCGGTGAGTCTGCAGGTCAGCTGCTGGTTTTGGTGAAATCACAGAAGGGAGATTGCTGCTTTTTACCACCCTGAGCCAGCTCATCCTTCTAGCTATTTCTGTCTGCGCTTATCTATAGCATCATCCCCCTTGTGCCTGTGTACCTGTCAAGCATTCAAAACAGGCACTGCTGTGGCAGCCTCCTTCTTTCTCTCCAGCCTGGAGGATAAATGACTGGATTGCTTTTTTTAAATTGTTTTCCTGTGTCAAGAATTTATGGTGGGAAAGCTAAGCTGGAGAAATGCTTTCAGGAGCGGGTGGCTGGGTCAGCAGATCCCCGCTCATTCTTAGTCCCTAGGGAGGTCCTGCAGCCTGGCCCTTGCTGGGCTCGCTCGCTGCCCGGTGCATTGGCACTCTCTTTGAAAGCGATGGTTTCCTGGAGCGAGATGTGGTCTCAGGTAATGACAGCCAAAGTTTGGATGCGAGAGAGAAGACCTGGATCTGATTTGCTTGCAAGGGGACCCAGAACAGAAAGCTGAGCGCTTCGGTGAGTTCACAGCAGCTGGCTTGTCCAATGCAGGACACTGCGCCCTTCTTTATTAAAGACTGAGTTATTCAATGTGTAAAAATAACAGTATCAAAAATCCTATCATCTATATACCATATCCTGTCTGTATGTTATATGTGCTATTTAGTTTGGGCTGTGAAGTAGACTGTGCTCTGCATTTAGTACAGGTCACTGTGGTCTGTGACTCTGTTCCCAGCTGGGAATCTCAGTGTTTGCATATGGAGTCGTGCAAACACATGCAGACAGGCAAAACTTACACACTGCTTTTGAGTCTCTGTTACAGCACTGGTTTGAGCCAGTAAATTTCACTCGGATTGGAAAATTGGAATTAAAGCATGTCTTCTGCCACTTCAGTGTGTGACTTCAGAAGCACTGATGCATAGATAACATGTATACTTGTAATATGCTGCTTCTGATCCTTAAAATACAAGGTGTAGACATAATAAGATACTGTTTCAAAGCACTTTCTCCACAATTATTTTACTGGCAAGGTAGGAAAGAGATTGAATAATCAGAATTTTCTTCTCTCAAATAATCAGGTTCTAAAGACAGAATTTGTTATTTTTTTAATAAGCAAACTATATTTCAATGTGAGGTTGTCAGGGCTCCCCAGATACTTTCTTCTATCCTTCCACTGACTGAAACTGTCATTGTTACATTTGAAATAATGCTTGGATTCAGACATTCAATATCGATTTTTGTTTGTCAGATCTGTAGTTTACATATGGATTCTTATGGCAATACCTACAGGGGAAGTTGTTTTGATGACAAGGAAACTTTGCAGTATGTGGAATATCTAAACATCTAAATAAGTACGTTTCTTTCAGTGTTTGTAAAATAGCTCTATGCTGTAGACAGCTATTGATTTACAAAATTTAACTTTAAAACATTAATAGTTTTTAGCGCTTCCACAGCAATATGAAGATATTTGTATTTGGCTCCTGCCCAGATGGAGCATTTGGGCTGAGACTGCTTTGCCCTGCCAGCTATGGCCTGGATGATGCTTCTGGCCAGAAGCAGAGTTCTCAGCATTTTGGCTTAGTTTGCTACTGGACTATGAAGTTAGACCTGGCAGGTCCAAGAAAGAGGGTGTTTTACCCTGATTGTTGGAAATTATCCACCTTTACTTGGGATGAGTCAGGCAGGTTTCAATATATTTGTATATTAAGGTTTTTTCTTAAATCTGTAAGTAATGAAGTTCTATTTTTCTCTCAATCCCTAAGTACAGGTAACTAGTTCTTACATAGTCCTCATCACAAATTGATAAGAAAGTCCTTTACAAATAGGATCACTGCCACTGCACTATTGTGCACAATCAGGAGTGACAGCACAGGAGGTGGGAGACATTCTGTCTCATTTTTACCATCTAAAGGTTGAACTGGTCATTCAGGCTCTCACCACATCAAAGGGAAAGGTGCACTGTTCATCAGGCTCTGGAAGAGCTTTGCTCCCTTTGAGTATGTGATATCTATACAGTTAAATATCTTCATTCCCCTGCTTAGTCCTGGGTCCTGGTCCGCAGATCAGATAGGCTGGGTTTCTTTGCTTCAAACACTTGTCTTTTGAAGACAACTAATTATTTCCCTCTGAGACAAAACCCCTGTTAGTTTTGAGGACAGCTTTCCGAGGGGCTGACACTGGAGGAGTTAAGGGTCATACCACACAAGGTCTGGCTATCCATCTTGTATATGGTTGTCCAGTGCTGTCCCTGCACCCACATGCCCATGCCTTGCTCCAAGACACGCAGTACATCCTTCACACAGTTAAATGCTGCTCTGGTGAACTGCAACACAGACCTCAAGCTGCATTAGACAGTTTTGAATGGAGAAAATAATCAATTGCCACATGGTACCTTGAGGTGTGGGTGAAGCACTTAATGTATGGATGTGACCAGGGGGGTATAGACAGGGTTGGATGTGTGGGTGCTTTCGGAACTAGAGACCTGTCTGTGGGGTGGCTGTCTTTGGCAGGGTAGACTGTTGGCCAGGGAAATGCATACCTGCTGAGCTGGACTAGATGTGTTTCAGGCAGCTGACAGATGGAGTAGATGTCACCTGGCATGACTTGCACAAGGTCGCTCAGCAGGTGAGTGCTAAAGCTGGATGCAAAATCCAGGCCTGTGTGTAACTCCCTAGGACACACCACCACCTCCCCAGCACCCAAACAACCCTGCTTTGTTTGTGCTTCCCTCATTCTGGTGTGGTTTGTGAAATGCCTGGGTTAAATGCCAGTGCCTTCATTCCCCACAATGGGTCTCGGTGGGCAGTGCTTAGCACCATGGCAATGAGGATGTGAAACCAGCCATGCCTTCAGGACGAGACAAAAAAACAAGGGGAAAAATTGTTCTTTTCCTAGATTTTGCAAAACATCATAGCTAAGATCCTGTTGTACAGCAAAGGCAGCAGGTACCTGCCACTAGCAGAATGGTCATGGTGGCCCTAACCAATCCTTTCTGAGCCACTAAACCACACAACATTTGTGAACACTGCTGCAGTGCTCTCCTTTGCATTCCAGTTCCTATGGAAACATGCTGTAAGAATGTCTAAAATAAGTACAGTGCTTTGAAACTATTATTATTTTGATCTATCCTTTCCCCCCCAAATCTCCTTTATCACCTTTCTGGCTGAATCTTGAATACGTTATAAAGGTGGTTGTCATTATTTGGTGACAGTGTGTTATCCAGCTTACCCAGGTTTCTGCGTCCTGGGATCTGATGGATCCCAGGATCTGATATGGATCCTTCCTGCTCAATGGGGTGGTATGTTGTGGGTGTAAGTACCAAACATGTGTGTGTGTCTATACACACACCGAAGGAGGCTTGGCTCCAGCTTCCTTTCTTCCCCATGTAGTGAATGAGGCAGTGTTCCTTGCCACAACAGCTGAGGGCACAAGCTTATTCCCAGCTCCTTTTAGGATCACGGCATAGTGCTGGCTGGGAGGGAGTGCTGGAGGTCACCTAGTCCAGCTGCCCATCAAAGCTGAGCCCTCTTCACTGGTGGAGCAGGAGATGGTTGTGAGCCAGACAGAGACATCCTGCAGGTCCCCTTTGCCCTGTGGGAGGGTCAGTGCTAGAGCAGGCCACAGGCTGTTTGGGACAGCTCTTGCAAAGGAAATTACTTGTTCTCCCCAAAAGGATGTTCACACTGGTAACTGAAAACAGGGCTGTGTCTTTAAAGGACTTTCCCCCAGTGCTTCTGTAGTTTCCTTGTAAAGCTATCACCTCTCTTAGAGCAGCCTTCCTGACTTTGGTAATGTCTAAGATTTTCAAAATATCAATGTCCCATTTTCAAAAGCCACATTTGATGGGAGAGTTTTAGGAGAGCTAGGGCTAAATCTAGTAAAGGGCCAAAAAGCCTTATTTAAAATTAGGTGTTAATTTTTGTTAACTCTTAGGTTTCTGGCCTCTTGCAGTACCATGCCCCAGAACCAGTGTTAGATACCAGGAGCAGAGCTGGAGGTGTATGTTTGACATTCAAGGGGGAAGCAGGCACTTAAATTCCTGAATCATTTTTCTGGGGTTTTGGGCAATGTCAAAACCCATGATACCCCTATATGCTATACGATATGTATTTCCCTTGTATCTACATTCTTCAAGTGCCTTCTTTCTGGGGAGCAACACACCTGCTGTTTCTGTAGAGCCCTGCCGGATCCCTGGAGCAGAGGTAACAAAAGTAGGTTTAAAATAAAAGGGAGTTGATCAGGGGACTGGAGCATCCCCATTTTGAGGAAAGGCTGAGAGACCTGGGCTTGTTTAGCCTGGAGAAGACTGAGGGGGGATCTCATTAATACCTATAAATATCTAAAGGGCAGGTGTCAAGAGGATGGGGCCAGACTCTTTTCAGTGGTGCTCAACAACGGGACAAGGAGCAATGGGCACAAGTTGGAACACAGGAAGTTCCACCTGAAAATGAGAAAAAACTCCTTTCCTGTGAGGGTGCCAGAGCAGTGGCACAGGCTGCCCAGGGAGGCTGTGGAGTCTCCTTCCCTGGAGACATTCAAAACCCGGCTGGATGTGTTCCTGTGCCCCCTGCTCTAGTGTCCGTGCTGAAGTAGGGGGGTTGGACAAGATGATCTCCAGAGGTCCCTTCCAACCCCCACCATTCTGTGATTCTATGACACTGGAGGAGTATTTTTCATGACTGCACATCCTAGACAAAATGTATTACAGAGTCATGATGGTATGGATCTAAATTACATTATGCTTTAACATTAAACTATGTTTCAGCCTCAAACTACGTTTGAGAAATGTGGGCATCTGTTTGAATCCCACTCCAGATAATCAGGCCAAACTCTGCTCACAGGGTTACATCTGCAGAGCCAGCAAGCGGCATGCTGTGTAATTGTGTGCACTGCTTTATGTTGATGCATGTTTAGTCTTTGCATGACATTTTATACACTTGTGATAACTGTAGTGGCAACATCAGACCTGTTTTATTTCGGTGCAACACTGAAAGCCGGTAGAAGAAATATGAGCCTAATCTCATGGACAGAAGAAAGCTTTATAGACTGATTTCAGGGTAGCTATCGAAGTGGTGTTAAACCACTCATTAACCAAGCAGACAAATTAAAATGCAAATACTGGTCCAAAAAAAAGGTATTGTGAAGCTTGGAATTTGCATTTCATATCTGTGAAGATCCTTCCTTCCTTGAATAACAAGTGTTGGCTCCAGCACTGAAGCGAATACCAACAGAGTTGAGAATTGTGAACCCTGGAGCAGTTGCAGACTATAAAGAGAAATTGCTCTGTTTTAACGTGGAAATGCAAGGCTGAGATTTTGATTGTGAGGGCTCTTCTCAAACTGCTTTGCAGCTGGGCCACTGTAGATGCAACCTTTCTAACCCAACTGATAAGTTCATGGGTAGGCACAGTATGTAGGCCATTTACATCTATCCTGAGTAGCCCAGAAATGAATGCAGTAAGACTTCAAAATATGTTGCCTTTCAGCCCTTTCGTTGTAGCAGATTTCTCTCTCCCACTCCTTGTTCATCTATGCATTTTATGCTGGAAAATACCGCAATGAGATATCACCTGATATGCACTGATAAATGAAACGCTAAATATACAGCTACACTGATGAGAGTAAGGGGAAGCTGGAAATGCATATACCTGCAAGTATAAAGGACAGGGACTCTGAAATAGGGATTATTTACACCTTTATTAAATCATTGCAAATTTGTTTAGCAGTCATGGGAATTTTGGAAAGATCTTCAATTTGAGAAGGGCAATATTGCAGTAATTTAAAAGAATGATTCTGGCATATGCCATTATATAATATAAAATCCCAACCATAGTCAAGGAATTGTTAAACTCTCTTAAGAGAAAAACTATAAGTTATCTTGAAGGTAATAATGGACTCATGAGGAATGTACATGTGTGGTTCAGTAAAGGAAAATGACAGAATATAAAAGTGATTTTTTAAAGGTGATATTTGCACATGTACAGTATTATTATTTTTTTTCTTGCTTTGATGTATTTCATAGCCTCCTAGTCTTGCCTACTACACAAAATAAATTTTCTTAGGCCCCAGTGATGTCAGACATACTGAACGTAGCATGAATGGTAATGATAGATGGTGGTACTTCAAATTGAGATGCAGTGTCCATTGGGTTCCCAAAGGAATTCGCATTAAGTCTGGTTGTAACTAATGATCTGTGAATACAAAAATCAATTTAATTTGAAGGTAGTGCTGGACTGGGAGGTATTGCAAGCTCTGCTGAGAACAGAGAGAAGCTTGTAGCTAGGGAACTGGAAATACTAGATTTCCTATCTGTAAGGCTGAAATAAGACAAATGTAAATAGGCAGAGCAGTGGAAGATTATCTGAAAATATGTAAACAGTAGTGCTGGGAAAGAGGAGAAGAGGTACAAGTTGTAAGCTTGTAGTGTGGTCTCTCTTAATACCAGAAGAGTATTGATTCCTTGACTGTGCCAGACTGAGCCAGACACTGGCAAATGTCACTATTCATCATGCCTTTGTGAAGGGAGCAGCCAAAACCTTTCTTCCCTCCTGGCACGAGTGCCCTGGGAGCCCTGCCACCAGTGACGGGCAGTGGCTGGCCTGCCACCACAGTGAGCTGCCACACATGCCTCCATCTGCAACGACTGACCTTCTTCTGCCTCTTACACCCATCCCTGTGTTCAGTCTTAGCTCCTGTTGGTGGTCAGTGGAGGTAAAAATGGAATTAAGTATACGCAGAGTAGGTGGGCAACCATGGTATGTGGGGGCTGAAGCTGAAGAGACGTACACCTCTGCAAAACAAGTCCTAGCCTGTTTTACATTAGGTAGCTGGGGCAGTAGGTTGAGTTGCTCTCTGCACATGTCTGCAGTTCTCCACAGATTGTAGACCTAAGATGGCTGTGGAATTATTGTCACTGGATAAAACTGAGTGTTTGACTTTTAGATGGCTGAAGCTGACTTTAATATGGATGTGCCATAGGGAAAAGGGAAGAAGCTGCTAAATTTGCTACCTGGCCTGGGATTCTTGGAGAGAGTCTGGTGTCCATTCACAAGGTCTGAATTTTCTTCAAAATAGTGCACAGAGTGTAACTTATTTCTGGCACGTTTTAAGATGTGGACAACTGCATTCCTTGCTCTTCAGAATGTCTTTTAGGTGTTTTTTCAGTTTTGTTTTTGTGGTTTTTGTTTGTTTTTTTTTTTTGGAAACAATTTTTTCTTTGCACAATGTTGCAGCGGAAAGAAGGGCCAGTGCGTAGTGGAGGTGTGTGCAGAAGGCTATCGCACAGAGTCCCATTATGATAGATTGTGAGGAAACAGCAGAAAGGAAAGGGGAACAGCCTGCTACACAAAGCCACCCTCACTGAAACATGAGTCTCTTAGGTCACGTTAGTTAAACTGGGTAAGCAGAGGGACAGCAGTCAATACAGGTTTTGATGTCAGAATTAATTTTTACCAATCAATACACTTTGCCTAATCAAATACATATAGACCTTCAAGGATTAACACTTCAGCATTTAATTTATTAGTCCCTTGTTAGGATCAGAGTCAGGGTAGATTATAATAATTTCTACTTCAATTCCGCGTTTTCTCAGTTAAAACATGACATACGTTTTGTTGTCTCAGAAAATGCCTTTTCGCATACCTAATGCATGTGATTGCGTGAATTCTCCCCCTACTTTTCCAGCCGCAAAGAGCATTGTTTTTTGTAGATGCTCTGAGGAATTACATTTTAGCACAGCATTCTGTTTGAAATTCCAGATTTCTTAAAGTGAACATACAGCCTACTCTTTCTTTGACTGCATAAGATACTTTTATTTTTTAATAGTAGAAGGATGGTATGCTTAAAAGACAGGAAGAGTTTCTAGTAAACAGAGAACTAAACTGAGCATCAGGAGGCCATCAGCACTTCCCTCATCATGTTATTTATCTGTCTGGAGACCTAGGACAAAACATTTCACTGCTCTGTTTCTTCCACATGACTTCAGATTTTCCCCACACTTTGTTTTATCTTGTCCTACTGTAAACTCTTTGAGGTGGTGTCCGTTTTTGACTATGTGTTTGTATAAAGCTTATAGCACTTGACTGTCTCCCTCTGAGCAGCTGAAAATGAGGGCATATTTGGGGATGAAAAAAAAGTAAGATATGTGTGTGTCAGGGGATTAAACACAATAAGTAGTTGAGATGAGAAAATAATAATCTTTTCAGTTGGGCCTAAAATGCCTGGCCTATTTCTAAAAGGAAACTTTCATTTCTAGTAGCAGGAGTACATTGGGCAGAGACCACAGGAAGTCAGCTACAGAGGAATATAGTTGCTAAGAAATATTTGTTTTGCTGGGTTGTGGTTCTTCATGTTAATATAATCCGTAATTTCCCACCAATCCCTCAAAAACGGTCGTTTTCTAATATAAATATATAAATAAAGTTAGTGTGTGTTGCTTCAGATGTCCCTGGGAAGGAAATGTAGTTTTGGACCTGCGTTGTCTGGGCTTTTCCCCCTGCGGCACATCTGTGTTGCCAAGCTGGGACCAAGTGTACTGAATGAGTGATTTAGAATGCTTAAGGAGTCACAGACAAAGGTATTAGCAAAAGTGGTTTTAATATGATGTTGTAAAAGTGCAACTTAATAAAGTTCGATTGCAAAGTTCACTCTATTAATTACTGCATAGAAAAATCATAAAGATGGTTGCATTACGCTCTAGTTAAAATGATTCACAGAGAGACCAAGGATGCAAAAGGATAAGGAGGACCTGCCTGTTGAGTCATGAGGTTCAGAGTAGACCTCCTTCCTTTCTAAGCTCCTGATGGAGCTTAAGTGCAGCTAGGTCCAATCTTAGTCTCAGACTTGGTCAACAGTTTATGCCTAAGGGACTGTACATGCAAAGTTGATGTAATGTTTCATTAGCATCAATTCAGCGTGCAATCAAAGTTACCAAGACAAAATCAAAGTTACCAAACTACGAGGTTATATGTGATATCAGTTGCTTACCAAAGATCTGTCATTGGTAAAATGTCTCTTTGCCTTGAGGAGCAACCTTGAGAGGTGTCCTGGCTCAAGAGGAGATCGCTGCCATGTAGCTGCGCTGCCTAGCAGAGAAAACTCAAAGAAGGCTCACTTAGGCTGTCATATTTAAAAGATAAAGTGGTTGGCTTGTAGTCAAATTACATGCAATGGAAAAGGTATGCAGGAGACTACTTGTACCCACAACTTTCTTTGTTCCTTGGTAAATGAATCTTGGAAAAGCAACCCGCTGTTCATGTGTTAATCACATGATCTGTGTTCCAAGCTCATGTGCATCGATGCGCATGGTGCCACTCTGCTCCTTTGTGGGTTTTTAGAGAACAGATTGGAACTAGAGTTGTTCATGGCCCCTGAGCTGAGCTCACGGCTAAGACCTTTACCTTCATTGGAGCCTGTACCAAATTACTGCTAGTTCTGTTAAGAGGTCAAGTGTGTCAATCACACCATGATACCTTTTCTGGAAATCTCCCCCCATCCCTCTTCTCTGCCGTGTGGCTGAGAGCAGTTATAGAGAAAAGAGATTTGAGAACTGCAAGAAGGAAACAGGCCCACCTCTGCATCCAGGCTGGAGAGGCTATGAGGGAACATGGTGACAATTTTTACCTTCTTTTCTTTTCCTCTCCTCTCTGCTTCTGGAAAGGGCATATCAGGATTTGTTGGATTGTTCTAATTTTTTCAGAGCCCTGTGGATGCTTCTGTAAGCATTATTATTGCATTCTTGTACATAGGGAGAAACTACGGTAGAGGCCAGCTGATAAGTGTATCTTGCCTCAATCCGATCTCAGTGATTTCCTTAAATCCAGTTGATAAATCAAAGACCAAACTACCATTAGATGTCCAAAGCACCCATCCACCTCTCTGATTATGCCTAGACCAAGTACTTCAAAGAGTTAAAAAATCTATAAATTAATTCCTCTGGCCTGTTTCCTTTGCCAAGATATTTCATTATAGAATGGGTTGAACACAACAGAGAGATTAGCAAGTTTTGTAGTTTTGATCATGTGCATGTTTGGATTACACTGTTATAAACATTTTCTCTGAGATCTGCAAATTGCTTTTTTAAAGTAATTTAATCTCTTTGAGCATACTGCGCACTTTATAGCTCTTAAATGATGCTTAAGCTCCAAGTTCTGTCACTGTTTGTGAAAAACAGGTTGTCTTCATTTGTAAAATCATGAGAATCTTCTAAGCCCGCTGGCTCTCGTTGCAGTCAATGGGATATTTTTGCTTTGGATTCCAGCTGGAAGAGGATCAGCTCTCCTGCCACTGGGAAATGTACCTTTAAATTGTCCTGAATCCTACATCGTTAATTGATGCACTCAGCACTAAGCCGTGACATTTTCATTTTCTAAGCTGTTTATTAATTCAAAAGCTGAATAATTAAAATGGGGGGAAAAAAAGCACAAGGAAAATGTATCATTGAAGACCATCGCAGAGGCTGTATATACAAGAAAGCATGCAGACTGTAGGGTGGATCGCAAACATAAATGAAGAGCTACATTAAAGCCAGCATAATCTAGAAGCTGTATCCCCAGTTATGCATGTATAGTGTTTTTAGATGAGCACTGCAATACCTTCATCAAGTGCTGGTTTGGTACTTTTAACTACAGAACTTGGTGTGGAGTTACAGGCTGACATAGCAAAGCAGCATCATTAACCAGCTTTCCAATATAAGATGGGATAAATGTCGGACAGTGTTCTCTTAAAATGACTTTTTAAAAAGCTATCTATGCAGATAAAGCATGCAGTAGTGTCCTACCATATTTCTGCAGGGAAATAAAACAATAACAAAGGAAAAGGAAAAAAAAAAGGCAGTGCACGTTGAAAGGCTGTGAGGAAACAAACTGAAATTTGTGGATTAGTTGCCAAAAGCCATCATTCTGTGTTTTTGGGAGAACAGCAACTGTTTTACCCTACCTCCTTCTCTAGTGTTTCACTTTTTGTAACAATGCAAAACCACAGCAATGTGTTTTAATCTTTTGCTTCTCTGTATTGTGCCTCATCTCCTCCTAGGTTTCCAGAGAAAATAGGATTCAGAAACTTTGATGGAGGAACAGATCAGATAAATCTGTGCAGGTTTTCATCTCATATGTACTGAAATGATGCTATGTGCAGTGCTGTGGCAAAAATGCAGGGTAAAATTTAGACTACACAGCCCTTGGGTAGTATTAAGATTTAACAGCAAGACTGAAACCTGATGTGCCATTCCCAGCCCTGTTGAGGTTTACAGGCATGGCCTTTGGATGCTATTGTAAGTGTGCCTCAAAATGAGTCTCTGCTTGGTTATGCAAATTATTCTAGTATCAAGGAACCACTATGTGCTACAAAATTAAAACTGGGAGGAAAAATAACCGCTGTGGGATAATATGCAATAAATCCACTGAAGCTGCTGGCTCTGGTGAGGTAACGTCTTGTCCCTCTACGGGTGGAATATCTCTCTATCGAATCATTACAGTTTTGCTCAGAAACATCCTGCTGCTGGAACCGCTGTGGGAAGAACAGTAATGTCAAGCAGATATCAGGTTTTCCCAATAGGAGCATCCTGCTGGGAAATGGGGTGCACTGGCGTGATGGTCTGAAAAGCTCAGCTGCGGCAGCAGTCTGTAATTGCTATTCCCTTCTGATTTCTTTGCTGAATGCACAAAACTGCTTCTAACAAACAGGTCTGAGAACAAAATCCTTGACTTGTCACCACTGTAATACTCTGCATGCTAAGCTGGGGTTTGTGACTAGTTTGCCTTCATCGTTTCTTGTGATCACTATTTGATACTGAGTCTCTTGTCTCCTCTTGTGGTGCCAAAGCCTGACACAGAGAGCAAATGCTTCTGTTTCAATTGGCAATGTTTAATTTTTCATGATCAGTGCAGTTTAGTGCCTCCCCAGGTAGGAGGCTCTGATGCTAATTAGCAAAGAAATGTTTTCTGGCTTCACAGGACACATGTGCACTCTGCATTTCAGTTCGGTTAAAAGCTGAGCTGAGTGGGATTGGTGGTTATTACTGCTGGTTGCACCTTTTACTACTATTGCTGCTTGAAGAAAACACTGCTCAATTTTCTCTCCTAGCCCACAGAGCTGCAAAAGAAAGTCTTTTTTTTATGTGGAGGCTGTTGAAGGAGACATGTAGTCCTGCTTGGAATCTGGTAAGCATCACATCCCAGAGAGAAGTGCTGTGTTAGTGTGGTGTGAACAAAGGGCAGGCTGGGTTTGGCTCTTGTGTGTATTCTTTAGTGATGAGGCGTTTGGTCCTTATGATATTAGATGGCAATTGGCTATAGAACTACAGCAAAAAACATCTCAGACCTTCTATGATGTATTTAAAGATGTGGGGTTTTTCTTTTGTTTTTGGTATATAGTTTAAAATGATTGCCACTTAAGATTTATTTTCTATGACTGTGTTGTGTTGAAAAGAACAGTAACATTTCTCTTATTCACTTTTTTTTTGGTGAGCACTTATCAAGGCAATTGAATAGCACAACAGTTGTTATATCATGCTTAAAGGCTGCTGTATGAAGTATTCAGGGAATTGCTTATAGGGGGTTGTTTTGAATGTATACTTACTCTTTGCATAATTTCCTAAGCTGTTGTTTAGCCTCACCATTCATTTCTGAACAACAAGTCACACAGAATTCTGTTCTTCTCTTTGATCCTGCATTGTTTGCCAGGAGGATTTTCAGCAGCAGTGTTTTTTACTCTACTGTACACAGAGAGTAAAGCATTAATAAAGGAATGTAAATTAAGGAATTAGAAGTATCAAATAATGATTTATTTTTGTCTGTGATGAAGAGAGGTGACTGAAATATATTAATGCGTCAAAAACTCCCCTATGGTAAAGTAGAAGGAAAAGTTGAATATCATGTGGACTATACCCTTTAACACCATAGACCCAAGAGGCTGCTGCAGAGCTTGGACCTGCCTGAGCTGCTCCAGTGCTTTCCGCTGTAGGAAATTCCAGTTTCAGAGAAGGGGGTTCAGCAAATGGAATGCAGCCCTGGCAGAAACTGGGCACAGAACTTGCTTTCTAGGGTGTGCAGCCAGGTGCCCAAATGCTTATTTCCCCAGCCAGAGCAGGGGTGGGTCCTGTGCCAACCGTGAGGCATGGGGTGTAGGTTTGACTTTCCAGGAGGCTGTTGACATGTTCTGCCCTGCAGGGAAGCAAGGAAAAGATACGCAGCAGTGACCTGGCTGAGGCAGATGAGCCCCATGATGATGGTTTGATGAGGGGCAAGATGCAGGGCTCCTTCCTTCTGTGTGCTTCACGGCAGACTGCAGAGCAGATTCCATGAGAACGTTAGTATGTACATGCCTTTCCATAGAGGGTCTAAGGTTTTCAGAGCTGCGGTAATCCAGTTGAAGAGATTCTTCTCTTGGAAAATGGAAGTTGAACCTCAGGGCTCAAGTCTAGGGCTGGGATTGCTCACAGGAGAGATCCCTAAAATCACAGAAAATCCTAAAGCTGCTTCTTGAGCACAGTTAGGGATGTTAGGTCTGAACAAATGTAGCAAATCAAGCCCTTAGGACTTAAATAAGGCCCTAAGGGCCTTACAGAGCTGCCAGGTTTATGCGTCCCCACTGGCCTTATGTGGGAGGAAGGTATATACATGGACAAGCCAGTTTCTCAACACTCAAGAGGACAGGATTATGAGCACTCAAGAAAATGTTTAGTAGAAACACGAGTGTTGCATGGGGTGCTGTTGGCCGTACCTGGGTTGGTCAGGGCTTCCTGGATCACTGTCCTCTTGAATACTGATGCTGGTTCCACTTAGGCAGTAGTTGGGTGCCTGTACATGCTCTTCCAGGTCTTACCGTGGGTTTCTAAACAAAGTGAACTGCTCTAAAAATGTCTACCCTTTCTCCACAAAATTACAGGGAGCTTGTTAACGTCTTGCAATATTTCAGATTCTTTTGCCAGAGTGGAAAAGTTGAACAGAAGTTCCTGTTTTGCCAAAACAAAAAACACAAAGATTTTATTAAAAATAATTGGTGTGGCTCAAAATATTTGACTTTCTGAAGCGCTAATGATGAGTTATTTTAGTGTGAAGCTGGGGATTGTAACAGAGTAGTGTCAAGTCAAGGTGCTGTGTGTGTATTTCAACAGGATGATACAAAATCCAGCGAAAGGGAAACCTGGCTCTATGTGTAGTGAGATTTTAGCATTTCCTTTCAGGTTTTGGATGGGTGTACATGTTGGATGAGATGAAGAAACCGTCCACAATTTCTTGTCCTTCACAAATTCTGACCTAATCCTCTTTCTTAGAATAAATAAACGAGAAAAAAAGGGCTGAGAGCTCACTTGTGTCAGTGAATGGCTACAAACTGCCACCTTCTTCTACCTGGGCAGTGGTAAGTCAAGGAGATCTTGCCGTTTTCTGCAAGTCCTGCAGGGTTTGGTGCGGTCCCTCCTGCAGCCAGACATAGGTACCAAGGTCCCAACTTTCCCTGACAAAACTAAAAGTCTAGTCCTCATGGCAAAGAAATCAAAAATATGATTCATAGACACTCAAAGAGAGAGTGGTTAAAAAAAACCCATGGCCCAAAGTGTGGTATTAAAAATTAGTAAAATCTAATTTTTAAGCTAGGCTGTGATATTAGCAATTTTTATTGATAGGATGCTGACATGCTGAAATAAGATGATTTCAGTGCTCTGGGGAGCTTTTCTTTGCAGCTATGGAGGTTAGAAATTTAAAAGAAATAAGTGAAAGCTTTCATTCTTATTTAATCTCGTGCCTCCTGGAGCCAAGTCCTTTAAGGGAAACAGTAACATAAAATGCAGCAATTAGTTGCTGCTCCTCAGGGATTTTTTTTGGCAAAATCGTCCACCCCCTTTGTGTTCAGTCAAAGTTAGTAAGCCACACTTGCTACAGTAAATCAGCAGGATTTGCTGAGCTCCCAGCTCCTGCTTCAGCTCAGTAGAGCACTGAGTCCTTATTTGGGCTCTATGTACCTTTGCCCTGGTATAGGGGCAACAAGGATAGTGTAATTGCTGTGTTGGACTGCTTCTCATTAGTTCAGTATTTTCCGTACTCAAACTACAGGGTGGAAAGGCTGTTTTTGAATGAGCAAGCATGTCTTGAGCTTTTTGTTCCAGTCAGCTGCAAATGCTCCTGTCAGAAGATGGTGACCAGCCCCACTGAGGTACGTGGGGTGTGTTCCTCCGAACCAGAGCCGGGAACTGAAACACTTTTGGTTTGTAGAAGTATGTTTTATTATTGAGACGTCCTGTGCATGCCACAGACTTCAGCAGAGCTAAGCAGTCTGTGTGTTTGGGAAACACTTCCAGCAATAAACCTGAGCTGAATAAATTCCTGTTTCCTGTAGCTGGGGAATATCCATATGTCACTGATGAATTCTGCCAGTTCACGTGTTGAAGTTCTGGGTTTAATATCGGGATTTGATTTCCAAAGGGATTTTCTAAATCAGTGCTGTTATAGATGGGGAAGCACGTAAGTAAACACAGATTAATTGGTTTAGGAGAACTGAGCTCCTTGCTTGGGAGAAGAGTGTTGGGGTGGGATCCTGTAATGGACATCTGGGTGTGAGGGTAAAATATTGTCAATTGTTTCTGTGGTTCAGGCCACTGAAGTGGATGAAGTTATGTGTTGTAGAAGAAAATTGATTTGCATCCATTTATGTTTGGGATACACAGTTAAGAGCACTGTTTATCAGAAGACATAATGTTGTGTCTCTTTGTTGTGTAATGTATTATTTTGTGTGTTCAATTTCTACAGTATTTTACCTGGGACCTTTTAGAGATCTAGAAAACTGCTTTCATAAATGCACAAGAATGAGCAAACAGTGGGGAAAAAGAATGCCTCCTCTTATCTGATCGAGTACCTAGCTTAAGGTGCCAAACCACCAGGAATTCAGAATTAATAACACTTCACAGCTAATACTGACTTGTTAAAGATTTGTGATTTTTAGAGCATTCTTCTGGGTTACATAGTGATAAACTGGAATTTCAGTGTTAACTTGTAAGTAATTCCAATTTGCCAGTCTATATACCTCTGGTTTTTGAGGTGAGAAAGGCAAAAAATTGAGGGTCTTCTATGAATGCACAGAAAAGTAGTTAGGCTTATTTCCTTTTTAAAGCATTTAATAATTCATGCCTCCTGCCAGCCCAGCTGGGAATCTTTAAAAGCACATCTTTACAAGAGCCAACCAAGATTTTTTTGGTGTAGGACTTTTTTTCTCTTTTTTTTTTTTCCCCCTCAGAAAATGCTGATGGATCAAACTCAAAACTGTTAAGTTTAGATGAATTTTTCATTTTATAGAACATTCAAAAACATTTTGAAACTGGAAAAGGATGCCCCTGCATTTTCAAAAGAAAAGAATCTCGTTTTGTTTATAATTCTGGGAGGCTTAAAATAAGGTGATTATTATCCCAAAAATAATAATAAAAGGCAAGACCAAGCAATATTTTAATGTTATTAAAAAGTTTTTATTCTCACCAATACTACAATTATTACTATTCTTTTCTGAATATTTTAGGGTAGTATTCATTTGCTGCTTAACCTATGGGGAGAAAAAAAAGTTCTGTCCCCAGAATTAGAAATAGCAAAGACTCAGTCCATTGGGCCTCGGGTTTTGCCACTGATTTTTACATGAAAGACAGACCGGGACCACTGTGAGGGGTAGCCTCAATGAAGCTTGTGACAATTACAATAAGAATGTGATAATTATAGATGAATATGGAAACACACAGATGGCAGCTGGTGGTCCATGAAAGATGCAGGGAGCCACATCCAATTTGTTGTATTGGTTAAGACGCATTTATTGACCATCAGTTTACTGTGTAGTGTGTTTCGCGAGTGTCTGTTGGCTGTGTGTTGCTTCCCTGAATAATTCTTGAACTTGCTCTGCTAGCAATAGCTTATTTTAAAAATATTTATCTTACTGGCTATACATTTCTGTTATTCAGTTTTAGGCCATGCCCCACTTCCTCCACTGAATAAAGAACTTTCCCAGCCTTTCTTCTCCCCTCATTGAAATGAAACAACCAATAGTTGTTTTCAAGGGTTCAAACCCACACAGGTACAGCATATTTTCTGTTTTTCCATGGTTTTGGCAGTGTGATGAGCAGGAGGAGATGCTGTCCTGGGTCCTGGCGGTACAGAGAGAGTAGACACAGACATGTCCTGACATGGTGGTTGTGAGCGGCCTTGTGAGTACAGGTTGTGAAACTTGGCATGGGATCCAGTTTAATGGAAATGGTTGTGTGGATAGCATTGGAAACCAAAACCCTTTCTTCTCACCAGGTGGTTCAGGTTGGCTTCCCATGATGCCAGAGCCCCTCAGCATCAGTCCTGGTGGCCTGCTTTTAAATACATGGGATATTTTGGGGCCAGTGGTTTTCCCATTCTACCCTCCGTATTTGCTGGAGAACCTCAGCTCTGCTGCTGCCATGTTACTGCCAGTGGCTCGTTTCAGACACAGCACCTGGGATTGATTAGAATTGATTAACATTTCTATAGTGCTTTTTCTTAATGTAGAGCTGGGTGTCATTACACCCACTTGACAGTTGGTAATTTGCAGCCTGGAATGGTAAAAGGTCTCATCCTCAGTAATTGAACTGGTGACAGCAGTTGTTGTGCTAATGTGTCATGGTGGTGCCCAGGGGTCCGAAGGAGGGGTCCTGTGCAAAACGCAGAGTCCAGTGCCCTGCCCTGAGGGTCTCAGGAGACCTGCAAGGCAGAGAGAGGGAGTGGAGGCACATCTCCGCCATTGCAATGCTGGTGTCTATCTGCTGTACCAGAGCAGCTTCTTGAAAAAGAATTTGTAAAGAAAGTAAAATGTGTTTTGGATAACAGTCTTCTAGCAACTTAGCACTCAATCATTTGAATAACTGAAGGTTGTGAGCTCCTGGAATGAAGCAGTGATCTAGCGATGCAGTTAGTGATCTGGTATTACAAGACTTGTTACACTTTCTAGTTGTCGTCTTCACTTCTTCATTTGTGTTTCTGATCACTACATAGGCAACTCTAGCAGCAAAATAGAAATTGTAAGGTGCATAGTAACTTACTGCTAAACTGTTATACATGGAAATCCTTCTAGCCTTACTTGAGTAAAGCAGGTGACTTTTCCTTGATTTACAGCTATGAAGAAAAGAAAATGCTTTTGCTTTCCAGGAGCATGCTGGCTGTTGTTGGACAGGAAGCAGTGGCAAGCGCCAGTCTGGATGTGCTGCTTGGCCGAGGCCGGCGTGTTGTGGTGGCGTCAGTCTCCTGCAGGAGCTGCGCTTTGATCTGAAGGGCCCTGACACAGCAGCTGCTCTGCTGGAGGGGCCACTTCAGGCATCAGTGAAAGTCAGACCTCTTGGTCAAGTGTTTGCCCTCCTGCTGCACGGAAGAGCACAGAAGGGGCGGAGGAGGGCAAGAGGAGGCACCCAAGGATGTGGATAGAGAGGGGCCATGACCCTTACCCTGAGTGGGGCAGCCCCAGGAAGAGCTGGAGGCTCTGATTCCTCATCACGCTCCTGTAAAAGCTGACTCATACAGCAAGGTAATCAGTAGAAGAACTGAAAGAGAACGCTTTTACTGGCTTTTGCTTCAGCATGATTATTCAGTATCAGTTGAAAGATTCCTCCCCCCCCCCCAATTTCTTTATCCAAAAAAATGTTAGAAATGTCCTGTCTTTTCTCCCCTCTTTGGGATCTCTCAGAGGACTTAGATGTGAATAGCTATGGAGGTTTTATTTCTCCCTTAATTGAAAGCCTGGAAAGTTTTGATCCTTAATAAGCGTATCTTTGCTTCCAGCTATTTATACGGTGTCCATACAAAATAGATTTTAACATTGTGGAAAAAGTTTTAACCCATTTGATCAAAATTATTTCTTTTCCTCAGGCAGAGCTCAGTGTCTTGGTGTCATAGTTCTCCTTGTTCCCCACTCATCAAGAGGGTCTTTCAAGTAAATAAGGCAGACTAGGACTGACTTTAAAGTGTGACATCCTATTCATTGAGGCCCCCTCTGTATGTTAAAAAGAAGCAAAGAGACCTAAGTACTAGATTTCATCTAGTACTCCATGTGTCTTGATTTCCTCAAGCATGTTCTCTGCTGATTTGGTGTTCAGGACACCTTGAATACTCACAGCCGGTCTTACATGGCCTCAGCTTCCAAAAGGCTGTTGCCACCCCAGCTCTCAGGAGAGGCTGCACAGGTGCCTGTACACCCATTCTGGGTTTCTGGGTGGCTGTAGGGGAGACCTTGATTTCATCCCATAACCATCAGTTCAGATTCTGCAAATATCTCCATTAGTCAAAATTGATTCTCCCATTCTCCCTGCTCCATTTCCTCAGTCTCCAGGGGATGTGAGCCCTGGCTAGCCAGGTCATGCTTCCAACTCCAACTCAGCTCTGTCCCTTCCCTTTCCACGGCAGCCCTTCCATCTTAGAGCGGCAGTGCTCTGTGCTGCTATTGCAGGCTCCTCAGGCAAGGCCTTAGCTGCCCACTTACTTCTCCGAGTCACCCAGCTGCTTGAACTGGCAAGGATCTTCCCACCGACTGCTACTTCTGAACCACTGTGCTGTGTGCCTTAATGTGAAAAGAAATTTAAAAAAAGTACTTTGCACTTAGATGACACATAAGTTTTGCTGTAGTGGACTGGTATTACTTGTCAGGTTTGGATGAATTATGGCATATTGTATTTGTCTCTCCTTCAGATAGGGTGTTGTAGTGCCATTAATAATGTTTGCAAACACTATCTGCTGTTAAACTGGGCAGTAATGGAAGTGCTGTAATGAGTCTGAGCAGGGCAA
The DNA here is from genome assembly GCF_963921805.1 of Phalacrocorax carbo. Classification (NCBI taxonomy): domain Eukaryota; kingdom Metazoa; phylum Chordata; class Aves; order Suliformes; family Phalacrocoracidae; genus Phalacrocorax; species Phalacrocorax carbo. The sequence goes on along the minus strand of NC_087513.1, from coordinate 194,731,586 downwards.
GCGACCAGGGGATCATCAAATGATGCTTTTATTAAAGGCCCTGCAAATTCATCTGGGAAGGATCTTTGCAGAGGCTAGCTGCACATTCAGTGAAATTGGCCTTGGATTTGGGAATGTGCAGAGGTCGTGGTAAGATTCAAATGCATTCACATCAGTCGTTCAGAATGTAATAGTTTGCAATACGACGTATTCTGCTTAGTCCTGCCTTTAGCAAAGAGAGAGGGGAAAATTAGCCTGAGGTGATGCCCATATTTTCTTAGAAAATCAGACTGCTTATTTTGCTCAGGTGTCTGTGTGTTTTGTGTGCATGCGTGCGTAATCCATCACTTGCAGAGCCGGTCAGCCAGCTATTATTCTCTGGAAAAGGTGGAAGCTAAAATCTGCTGTGGATTTATGCCATGCTGGTTCTTTTTTGCCTGACTGATTACTATCTAGGTTAATATATTATACATACCCATGTATAATAAATATGTCTGTTGTAAAGTGTATAGGAGGCAACAACCGTAGCTAAGATTGCTAAATAGTTTTCATTACACAGTTTCCTGGATTTAGCTGTCCAGAACATCGTGAAACATCTGCCTTTCTGGGTGAGATATCCCAAATATGGCTTATGTCCAAAGTTGACAACCTGATTTTAGAAGTTTTACAGACCCACTTAACAATATTTTTGAGAGAGGTAAGTGGAAAAGGAAACGTTTGTACTTAAAGTAATTTTTGAAATGCTTCCTTGGGAAGGCAGGGATCATATGAAACTTTAAACCTGGTCATGCTTGTACAGCAGGGGGTTTCAGTGTGCTGCAGATTTTGGGGAAGTTATATTGATGATCATTTGAAAACCAGCTGATGTTTGTACACAGCACAACCCCCATGAGCCCTGCTGTCAATCTCCATATGAATCAGGTATGCATGCAAAGTCAGTCAGTTTTATAATTAGCCACCTGATCCAGTGCACTCCTCCAAGATGTCTCAGAAAGCTTCCGAAGCGTTTCAGGGAATGCAAGGTCAAGGCAAACAGACCTCCTTGTAGCAGCACAAGTCCTTCTGCGCCCTTTTGGCTGGAGGAGATCAATGTCCTCAAAGTAAATAAACTTGGCGACACACAGGGAGTTCAGAGGAGCCTTTGAAGGCCGGAGCCCTGTCATCTCAGTAGGGATGTCAGAGCCCAGCTACTTTCTGCAGAAAGGTCTCTAAGCAGGCATGCTCAGTCCACCCTTGAGCCTGCTGACACTGCAGGCACTTGCACGGATCCGTGTAGCCCCGCTGCCAGGAAACTCTATTAAAGTTGCACAGTGAAGCACTCAAAGCCAAATATGTGTCAGGAATAAGGTTAAAGACACAGTTTTACTCACCCCGTTCCCTTCCCACCGTGTATTCACCCTGTTACTTTGCAGTTGCCTCACTGCAGCGCTGTTTTTTTTTTCCTGGGAAAGCACAATTAGGTTGGGGAAAGAGTGTGCCCAGGGGAAGCAGAGATGCTGCTTGTGAGAGTAGCTGCTGTGCAAGAAGCTGTGCTGTCCCCAGGGCAGTCCCTGGGGATGGATGTGGAGCAGTGCCATTGCATATCAAGTAACATGGCAGGGAGCTGAGTGCTCCCAGCTGTTTTTAAGGAGGAGGGAGCAGGTGAAGCTGCTGCATCTCCCAGGGAGGGTAAGGGTTGCCTGTGTGAGTGCAGACCCTGGGTGGCTCCTGGTCTTGTAGGAACAGAGGCCAAGAGGAGGTCTGCACGGGCAGTTGAGGGCTGATAGTGTTACCTGAAACAAAACCAAAGGAAATGTGTAGCTGCAGGGCCCAAACCAGAATGATTTATTGCTGAGAAGGCATGGCACACACTGCTTTGCTGAAGGAGGTTACTCAAAATTAATTGGTGTGCGGGTTGGGGGCACCTTACCTGTGCTGGAAATGTGTAGTCTGTGAAAGCCTGAGGATGAGAGGCTGTGGTGCGGGGCAGGATGTGTGCCAGTGTGGTTGGAGCATAGCCAGCATGTCTCTTCCTGACCAGACACAACCTTGTTCACCTCTGTCCTGTCCCTGGAGCTGGTGTGTGTGTCCTGGGCCAAGAGATGTACCTGTGCACACCACGATTATTCTGCAGACTATAGAGATTACTTTACATATGTCTCAAAAGCTGGTACAGAGGACTCACTGTTGGGCTCAGTGTATTACTGACTGCCAAGAAAAGTGTCTTGCTCCTCTTTTTCTTACAGCTGGGAGGGTGAAAGCCTTCAGAGAGCTCAGTGCAGACTTCCTCCCAGCTGGCCCAGAGGTTGGATGGTATTTGCTTCCTTCGGGGACGGGTTTTCCTGCTGCTTGCTTACCTGGGGTGCTTGTGTCCTGTGAGACCTACGAAAGGGCTGGGCCTTTCCTTAGCTGCTGCTGTGGATGTGCTGGCGTGTTCCCACCATAGCGAGTCCTGTAGGTAGTAGAGCTGCATTAGTGGGGCACTGCACTAATAAGGGATAAGCTAATAAGTAATAAGCTACTAAGTTCCTCAGGAGATGCCAGAAGTAGCTTATGAACAGTTAACCTGAAGAACTCTGCATCACACTGTGTTTTAAACCTACCTTCTGTCTCTTCTGACACTTGGTGCGCCAGTTCACCAGCTGTCTTTCTCCCAACCATTTGTTGTTAGGCAGCAAGCTGCAGAGAGCCATGTGTGACCCGAGGACTTGCTCCAGGAGCAGCAGCTAGGGTAATGCAGGTCACACTGGCTTTGTTTCTTCCCTTCACATGGGGTATATGCTGCTTTTCTGGGCCAAATGAGGGAATTTGCTGCAGGGAAGCACGCTGGTGCAGGTGGCTGCTAACACTATTGAGTTCTTCAAGCAGTGCCTGCCTTTTCCATTGATGCCAACAATTGTATTGCTAAAATCTATAGGAAGGTAGACTCTGCAGACATCTTTTCAGCGTCTGTTTCATATCACAGACCCCATGCCTGTATGGGATACTCAATATCAGCTCCAGTGGAACTCGTCTTCTGCATCAGATACACTCGGTGTTTGCTTTAGGAAGCCCTAGCTAGAGGAAGAGGCACCGCTTACTTTCAGTGAGGCCAGTTAGCCTGAAGCAATCCACCCGGCTGCAGAAACAAGTTCTGTGTGATGCTACTTTTGCTTCCTCCGAATATTTGGTGTAAAGCTGAAGCATCTAGTGAGGCTCTAGCCAAAAGCTGATTGCAGTCTCTGGGTGCGTAAGCTACAGAGTAGCAAAAATAGATGCTTTTTGGCTTACTTTAAAGAAGTTATATCCTTGTTTTAAAAATAACATCAAAAACTGAAGAAGGTGCAAAAGGAACCATGGAAATAAGGGAAGAAAATACAGTGACAGGCATTGAACACCTCAAAGAATGCCTGAGAGGTGACTTGATGTCATATATAAATTTGGCCATAAAGGAATAGTGACAGTAAAGGACTAGCAAAGAAAGAATTGTCAAGGACTAATGGTTGAAAGCTGATACCACTGAAATTCGAATGGGAAGTAAGTCACCACTTCTACAGCTCAATAAAGGCGCTAATGAGTGAAATTTAATAACTCATGATATACAGAGGTCAGACCAGATAATTGGTTCATTCCTCTGGGCTTAAGTTATGTGAATCCAAGAACCGATGTACCTTCTGCAGTTTCAGCAAGGAAAGAATGCATACTAACTAGCAGACAGAGTTCCTCAACTCTGAACTGATTTGAAAATGTTTTCTACAACCCAGAATGCAGACTCAGAGTGTTAGAATTTCAGAGGCATTTTTGCTTCTTTTTTCTTTTTTTTTTCTTGATAAAGTTGTTCTGAGATCAGTTATCTCTGAATTATTACTGTGTGCAATTTGGCAAGTACATGTGATTTAAATAGATTTAAGAAAATCTTTGGAAAATAATATGGAGGAAGTATCCATTAAAAAACTAATGTTTCCTAACTGAACAGTATTTTTATCCTTTGGGAAATTAAAAAACCAGTTTTGCTTTCAGACTGCTTTAAATTAGGAGTAATTAAATTGAAGTCAACAGAGTGACATTTGTCAGATTGGATGTAAGCAAGTTTATATTGCAGTCCACTGACAAGGAGCTTTGTAAAATGTGCTCCGTGTGGGTTTTCTGGTTTCAGCTGTTTACTAGGACTGCTTGAATTATTCATGGTGTATAAATTATCTGATAAAGTTGAATCTTTTTTCTGTCAGTGCAAAATTTGCAGACTGCCTCTGAATGCTGGAAATGAAGTATTTTCAGCCCCTGCGTGTTTGTGGAGTTCACTTTAACTATCTGCATTTTGCTACTTGTGGGCTGGTAGCCAGTGGGTCATGTTTGTCATGTGTTATTGTCACCACTTGGCTGAGGCACTGACATCTTTCAAGCAGGATGAATATACATATACAGTGAATGGAAGTCCCTTCAGGGAGTGACGGGGAATAGGATCACCCATGTTAGTGCATGCAAGACCTGTAGGGCCAGCTCTGTCTCAGCCCCTGCAGTCAGATAGTTCCTGGACTGGACCAGGGCCTCCCACCTGTCCTCTGTCCTCTCCATCCCCAGCAAATCAAGCTTATCCCCTTTAGAGCCCTTACTCTGCAGTATGCAGCATGTGGAGACATGGTCATGCTGGAGCACGAGCCCTGCTGCCTGTCCTCTGCCCTGCAACCTGCCCATCCCCAGTGCCTGAGCTCCAGCATGGGGGCTCCCACCACAGGAAAGCAAAACAAAAGGGTGTCCTTGTGAGTACTCTTTTTCTTGTGTGCATCTATTAATATATATGCATATATTAATATGCACATGTATGTATTCATAAGCAGTAATCAGTTACCAAAGTTTGGGGAGGGGAGGAAAACCACCTTCTGCATGGCTCTCCTTTTCATAAATTTTCCTCCTGTGCAAGGGGGAGAAAAAGTGTGGGAAGAGCATGCAGTCATCAGTATCTAATTAGGGAACTAGCATTGCCTGGTAAGTTTGTAGTAGTATATCGATAAAAATGTGATTTTAATTGTTTGGACTGGTTATATTTAATCACCGTACTTCGTGTTTTCCTTGCGTTAGCCTCTGTCAGGCTGTTCTTACAATAGCCTTGGACTCGAAACATCTGAATTTAATTACTGTTAACACTAGAGATATTTAGTCCCATTTGAGGGAGGAAAAAACCAGAAACTTTTGGGAGCAGAGATAGCTTATAAAGACAAGAGCATTGAGAAGTTTGTTAGCTGGTCTGTAGTAAAGCTTATTTCCATGGCAACATTATCAGTTCAGCTCCAGAATTTTGAGATTTTTGTGTGCCCAGTAATTACAACTAATATCCTAATTTTAGCAGAGATATCACATTTGTATTTGGTGAGAGTCTTGTAACTAAGTGCACTGTTTGGAGAGTGAAATAATGTTCTATTTTCATTGATTTCTCTTTCTTGGATCACTTCAGACTGCTTAACTAGCTAAAACCAAATCACTGCAGTCTGCTTTTTCAGTATGTAAGACTGGTTTTACCTTTCCGTAGAACAGATGTGTGTATATGTGTGTGTGTGTGTATATATATATATATATATAAAATTTACTTATTTATAAATATAAAAGCTTGCCTATCTGTGCAATCCTCAGCAAAACATAAAGGCAGAGGCAAAGTACAGCAATTCAGAATACCCATATAGTGTTCATCTAAATTGCTACAATTTAACACAGCGATAGCCTCTCTCCCTAACAAGGGATTTGTGTGGGATACTGCTGAGCTGAGGAAGGGAGGATATACCACTTGCTCACAGGCTTGTCCAGCCATGGGGTCATGCGTTTCAGATCTGCAGGGAAGAAAGTCCCCCATCCCATCTTGGTCTCAGTCCCCACCTGCGCTTTCTGGCTTCCCTGGGACTTCCCACTAACCTTCCCAGAGGCCAGCCTTCACACAAGACCCATTTTTTTCTGAGCTTCCCCATGAGTAAACAGCTGATTAGATGCACAGCAAATAGGGAGAGTTTTGGCAGCGCACAGGGGGATGTTTGTGAGCCCTGCAGTCCCCAGATGCTGGAGGTAGCACTGTGCAGTTGGGGGGAGGAGGGTGCCTGTCCCTCATCTCCCCACTGATGTTTCTGTAGGGCTGCGGACTGTGATCTTTTCCAGGACAGACCAACAGCCGCCCTTTTTGTAACAAAACAGAAAGACTACAAGAAAGCTGTGGCACCAGACTGCCATATTTCCATTGAATTAATTGAATTAAGTCCGGTTTATACCATTTAGCCCCATATGACCAGACTCTGACTATTTCTTATAACCAGCCTGGCAGTATATACTATTTCATAAGTATATATATGTTTGCATTCTAAATTAAAACATTAAGTTTTCTCCTCACTGATGTTGTCTGTGAAAAAATTTATGAAAAATCAAGCAGCCTCAGCAGGAGAACTTGGCTTTATGTGGATTTGTGTCCTCCATCCCCTAATCCTTCTTAGTTCCCGAAGCACACTGTGCTCGATCTGGGTTCCCAGCATGGTGGGCCGACATTGACCCAGGCTGTGGCTGATTTAAAGTCCGGTTTGCAGGGGCAGCCAACAGACTGCTGCCTACCACAATAGGCAAAATATTCCTCTCTATCTTCTGTACCCAAGGTTATAATATTCACAAAACTTGTCAGGATTTTTGTCTCTGAGACCTCTATCTTCCTTCTTCCCCAGCTTTCAAATTTGCTTAAAACTAGCCAAGAGGTTCCAAGGTTATTAAGCAAAGATTGGCAAATGTATATACAATGTGATCATGTAAACCTCAGTTTCCTTAGAAGTCAGGCTAAAAAACAAGTCTGCAGTGTTTTGACAATAAATCCCAATGTCTAGGCAGAGTTAATGAAGACTCATTAGATAATCTACCTAGTGGGTCAACATGGTGTGGATTTTTCTTTTAAAGATTCCCTCCCCCCCGCCCCCTTCAGTTTGTTTTGTCCAATTCACTCTTTAAAGTAAGGCTAATGTTGGAAATACAACACTTTTGAGTGGCACAGCAGGTTCAGCATATGCAGTGGATATATAGTGGAAAATAGCATCAGAAGACTTGTTCCTGTTGCTAATGAGTTCTGAAGGTAAGAGAACAGTTAATGTATTCATAACAGACTTATACTCAAAGATTTGTAAATAATTTATGACTTTCCGTGAGTGGGAAGCCAACTACCTTAAAGCTTGGACCCAGATAGAAAATAATTTTGTAGCAGCAAAGGACTTTGGATTTTGCAGATGCAGCAATTCAGCTGTAATCCCCCTGACAGGGAAAAAAATTATTTAGTAGACTTACCGTAGAATATCTAGGGACTTACAATTTAGTCTTTGTGGCCTCCTGGGGTTCTATCGCAGTTTGGCATTTACTTCCCCCTAAGGAAAATGAAACTCCTTGCAGTATGACCAATATTTTGCTAACTTGTCTTTATCTGCCCAAATTCAATTAGAAATCTAAATTAAAGCCAGTGGAGAAATACACTGTTGGTGTATGAACCCCCCGTTGGTGATGGATTTGTGTGTAAATTGGCCGATAGTAACTGTTCTTAGGAAATACTAGTGAAATAGGGAGACAAACTTTGCATGTGAATCATGGTGGCCTTTGGGAGTCTGGAACACTGATTTCTTTTACCATGAATTTAAATGGCTGAACTACTGTTTAAGTATGAAAAATTCTATACAAGCACTTTTTTTTTTATAAGGTTGCAAGTAAAACGCACAATGACTGCTCAGCAATAGGCGGCGGCAAAGGGGATAGTTTACAGACTGGATCCGGAAGAATTGCCTTTGTTCCCAGTTAAGCTGTTTTTATAAAGGGAAAATAAAGGTGTAAGCAGTGCATGGCTGTAACCAAGAGCTATGCCAAAGTCCGGGTAGTGACCGCAGCCTTTCTAGTTACAATGAAGCAGCATTGCTTATGCTCCACAAGAGTAAAATGACTGGAATCTTCGTCCTTTTGCTTTGGCTCAAACTGGACAATTTTAGCTCTGAGAAGGGAAGTGGACTGAGGAGGGTCATGGTGGTGAGAGGCAAGAAGTGCTGGTTCCCTTTTCCGTCATGAGTAAGCTTGTATGTGGACAGAGCAGCTCTCCAGCCAGTTCAGCCAAACTGTCTTCACTTGGGGAGGATTTCCTGCCTGCTTGGAGCCATGCTTTTGAAGGAGGCAGAGGGTTAGAAGCCCCTTGATAACATCCAAGCTATGATCTCTTTATTTAAAACTTATTTAAAAACTAAAACTTAATTATTTAAAGGTTATTTTTACACAGGTTTTGGACACACATCTTGCTGAATACTGCATTTATTTACAGCCTCTGTGAAACTGGACAATGTTATTAAATTTCTTGAATTTCAGGAGAGGTTGTTTTTTCCTTTCTTTCATTGTTGTTCTCAATTTTAATAGGTGGTACAGAGGTCTTTTAATTTTTTTATTCCATTGGGTTTCTTTTGTTATGATCCTTTCAGTTTTGAGGATGTTGGTTGGGTTAATAATTGGAGGTACATTTTCATGAGGTTTGATTCAATGTCCATTGGTCCCAGGAAGAGGGTCAGTACAAAGGACAAGGAGATCTTTCTATTGCCCTCACATTTTGATAAGGCCATTATTTATGCGATTATGGTAAAATACGCAAATTAATCCTATGGATTTGTTCGGTCCTCTCTTCAGGGAAAACTTGAAATCTAGAAGAGGTGTCTATCACTGCCCAGAAGCATGATTTGCAGCCCTTAATTTCAAAAAGATTTTGTGAACCATTTATGGGCATTTGCTGTTTCATAGCAAACAAGTAACTGCTGGTTTAAAATTTCTGTTTTCCGAAGAGACCGTATCCAAAGAACATTTTTTCAAGCCCTGGTGCCCTTAGCAGCAATACATAACTTGCTGAAATGAAAGAACAGCTGAAAAAAAAAAAATATATTTATAGTTACAGCTATTACAAAAGAAGTGGGTCAAAATGTGCTATTTTACCTATGAAACATAGTACTTTTTTGCCTTCATGATTAAGATAAATCACCTTGGCTCTCTGACTGTGATAACTATGTGTTAGGACTGACAGTTAGGTACAAACTGGTGGAATCTGGTCTGCTGCATACAGATGAGGAGGCCCTAACGCATAGGCATGTCTTTGGCTTCTCTTCATGTGATTCTTACACCTCATGCATGAAAAAGAGAGTTGTGGAAGGGCTCTTAAAAGCTGCAGTATGTTGTTGGATTTATTGCAAGGAGTAGCAAGAACTGGAAAGCCAAAGAAGTGCCCTATCATATTCTGTCTGATAAAGGGATTTGTACAGCCTTCTTCTGCAAAAGGTAGGACAAGTGGAGTAGTGTTTCTGACTTAATGGACAGTGTGTAGTAGTAAATATGAAAAAGAAGAAAAAGCAGTCTATAGTGTCTTTATTTTAGTCCCTCTCATTTAAACTTTTTTTCCATTAAACTTTATATGTAAGACATTGTACTCTATAGTGCAAAATCAAGCAAGGTCTCCCCCCAAGAAAGCTTCCTATTAACTTGTGTAGAATGTGAGGATTACTTTTGCTAAATATGTTTAGGAGACCTTTTTCCCATTCTCTCTGCACTGTGACCCAGTGGACTGAGGAGTTAAGTTCTACTGTTAAATGGAGAAGGTGAAGCTTTAAGGATAGTATATGTTTCTGGCCTGAAACTAATGAACCACTGGGAAACGTGAAAGGAATTCTTTGGTTATTTAATGGAACACTAGTGACCGGCATTACCTTCAGGTGCCAGGAAAAGGATGGGGAACCCCTGGATTAGAGTTCAAAGTGAAAAGCAGGCTGTGTAAGGAAGGCTGCCACCCAGAGAGAGAAGCTGCCCTGAAACCTGGGGCAACTTATACTGGTAGCTGTGGATGCACATGAAAGCTTTGCTTTGGCTTTTTTTCCCCAGATTTCTTGGGTAAATCCTTTCTTTTTGAAAGGCTGTCGTGCACTGCTGCAAGGGAACGTACCGCTAGATAGGACCAAGCCTGCTCACATGTAAACACACAGTAGGCAGAAGGGTTTGCAAGCATCTGCTTCTCTCTTGGAAGAGATTAGAGGCATCAACAGTGTGCATTGGTTGAATGGCTCTTACAAAGGGAATAGCTGGTCTGAACTCAATGGGATCTGCTGGAAGAGTGAAAGCAGGAAACCTTGACACTTGCTAAAGACAGGAGTGTGGCCTGATAGGGATCATTTAAACTTCATAGCATGTAGGAGCTGTGTTATAGTTTAAATACTGCCCTTCTGGTCACCCAGATTAAGCACCTGAATTCAGAGTGTGTTGTTGCTTATCGTTGAGAGTTTACCTGATGCTCTTCCTGTTTTAGTTTCTAATATGTCATACACAACACTATCTGGTAGCTTTTTCATTCCTGTTCATTGCTATATTGTTGACTTATGGTCCATGATAAAACGAAAGGGAAATAAATTGCAATGCCAGTGCATTTCATCCTATGTGGTCTCTGAATACTTGACATGACCATGCATGACCCACCTCAGACACCACTGAAATACGGACACCGAGCAAATGTGTAATGATGTGCGGGTGCACTTGGCAGGGTTGAGACTGCAAGTGAAAAACACCTCATGAGTTTGATATTCCAGGAAGCCTTTATCTAGGCAATATGTTGATAACTCTGTTAGCATTTGTTTATGGTAGGACAGCATCTCACAACACTTCTGAAAAGCTAATGAAAGCATTTTCAAACCAAAATAATACTCACTTGTGGTCATTTAAATGACCACACAGATGGCTATTCAGATAACAGCTTGACTAGTTTAGTTTTAAAAATATTACACAAGAAAATAGTTGGACTAACATGGGAAAGGTAGGCTAGGGGACAGGGAGCTTTGTCTTCATTTTATTAGAAAATTGTGTGTTTAATGTTGTAAACAAATGTTTCAGGTAAAACTCTGGTCATTGTTGTGGTTATTACTTAAGAGCAATTACACTGACATTTATAAAATCAGTAATGGAGGTGGAAAGGAACTTCTACTGCCCAGGTATACTTAAATAAGATCTACATTGCTGTGAAATAGTTTTGTTATACCTTTATAAAAAGCAGCAGTGCTTAGTAAAATCAGTTAAATCATTTAGCGGAATTAAAGTGCTGACAAGATATGATGCATTCCTGGATTTACAACTGAAAGTTATTTTATTGGAATGACAATTTCTTGAATTGGGTCATTTCTGAATATTCAGGTGTGATTTTTTTTCTTTTCTTCTTCAGCTGACAGTAAGAAAGATACATAGAAATGAAAACACATGGTTAAGAAAGCATACTATATAGAAGTAATTTTCTTCTGTTCTACCATATGGAGTTGGTCATGGGCTTTGTAGATTGCCTGTTCTCTCTGTTTGCATTAATTGCACAGCTGGAATTTATCCCTGTTGATAGAAGCTTGCTCTTTGATTCAATGAATATATTTACTTTCAAATAAATTATGAAGACAAGTGCATTTACAGAAAAGTTCGCCTTTTCAGACTTACATCACAATATTGTTTGGATTGATAGTGTACCCACATTCCAGAATTCACATCTCTTCCAACAAAAATACATGAAGTCATGTTGACAATGTAGGGTGCAAGAGTATTCTGTGAAACTGTATTTCACAGAAGACATTTTAAATTAGAAGTGATAATTTAATTTTTTTCCAGCTTGCTATTTTGTCTACTGCCTTTTTTCTGTTCTGTAGCTGGGTTTTGTAGGGGTCAACCCTGGTATGAGAAGGGATATGTTCAGGGAACCAGAGCAACAAGTAGTCAGACCATGAAGATATCAGGAATTTCAGATGTTTACAGGCTTCAACCATGCGCTGAAGGAGGGAGGGAAAATTAAAATAGATGAATGTTATCAGACTTGCCATTAGGTTCAGAGAACTCATATTGAATTTATTTGAAGTCTGTGGACTGATCACTCCTCAGTTTGGATGACTGGCACTGTGTTGTAAATAGCAGTAAAAACTGCTGAGCATATTGTCTAACCTTTCCTTGTAATGGAGCCTCAACCACTCCATGATTAACGTGCTCACAGACACTTTTTTTGTCTTCTGCCATAGCAGCTCTTCCAGGAAAAGGCTGAATTAACAGCTGAGCACCTGAGGAAAAGAAAGGAATCTTCTCTTAAGGAAACTCTGTGGAAGTCCATAGAAAAGCATAATTTATCATGTGTCACTTGGAATAATGAAGCACAGAAAGATACCCTCCTCATCCTGCAGAATCAATAGTTTTCTAAATATAAATGGAAATACATAACTGAGAAAGAGGATCATTTGTCCACTGAATACCTGTAACCAAGTTATATAGTAACTTTGATTTATAAATGCATTTTTTTCTGGATGGGGAGGAATCAGTCTAATCTCATTACACATTTCTCATTTTCACAGGCAAAATATTATTATTCCAGGATATCAGTCAGACGCTTGCCTCCTTTCACCCATGTCTTGAGTATGAATAGTTATCTAGGAAGACTCAGGAACAGTATGTAGCAAAGGAATCCGGCTGCAAATAATAAGATAAAGCAAAGAGAGAAAAACTTTACCTGCATACTAAAATATAAATTTTATTTCTTAAGTTTGCAGAACACCCTCTTGAAGAAGTCAACTTACAACACTACTTGCACTCTAAACAAGTCAGTAAAGAACAGTGTACACAATACACAGTAGTTTTGTACTGTACTCTCAGAATATTTTCAGATTAATTAATCTAACATTATTTTTTCTCAGTACTATCCTAGGAGGGGTTACGCAATAATTCCCAGGGCCACTAGAATTTCCAAAATATGTGTAAATTTCTCATCAAGGCAATTCTGAGAAATAGGGAAGTGTTATTTACGTACACTCTCTCCAGCACACAACACTTCAGTTGGCATCGCGTCACTATCCCAGAGACTGCATTCTTTAGGGGATTGGAGTCACTAACCCTCTGAGCTGAAAACTTCATTTTCTTTGACTTCTAAGACCCAGGAGTTCATCTTGCCTTAAAACGTGCTGCATCCATGTTTGAAAGTGTCTCACAGTGTGTTCAGTTTTCATAGCACTGCACAGGCCCAAAGCTTGGGCTGAATTGCAAGCAGCAACTCAGGCAATTAAAATGAATAGAAAATCTTTGGTAAGGTAGTTCAATCATAACCTAGACTGGTGCTTGTGTGAAAAAACTGAATGGACATTTTAATAAATATTCTACAATTTGAAGAACTTCCCTATTAGCCTAGAGTGAATTGTGGGGATTCTTTTGTTTGTTTGTTTTTTTCCATTTTGATATCTTTTGAAGGCTTCTGATGAACAGAGAGCAAGAGCCTTCCCCAAGGAACATCTTCAGCAGAAACCAAATAGTAAGTAATAGAGTAGGCAAGCAAGGTACACCTTGCAGGCAGGTACTTGATTCCACACAGTCTAATAGATACCTCCAGAAATTACACTCACTTGTAACTGGAAAGTAGCATGTGGTACCCAATTTATGTACAGCTACATGCTCTGTTCCTGGACTTGCACTGTGCGCCAGTAATCCATATTTCACAGCTAACTTTGTGTCCTCTACTGTTTGTCAGATGTACAAACTGAACAGGAGAGTGCAAAATTGAAATATTTTCTGAAGAGCTGATCTAAGTGTTCTTTTTCACATTCGGTCAGCCTGGTTTTAGACGCTTCATATTAGTAATTTCATAAGAAACAAGCAGCTGTATTGCAATTGAAACTAGGTGCCTGTTATAAACTGACTTCTAATCCCACACCTGATTTCCCACCAGGGAAGCCTAATCTTTCTGGAAGTCCATGTGCTGAATCTTAATGGTGAATGAGAGGCTTCTGGGAATGTTAGGGAAAGAGACTTGGGTAATATTGTGAAATTTGACCTAATTTCATAGTCAGAAAGTCTCAGTTTGGGGTCTTTATTTTACTTCTTGAAAGAGCTGGACTAGACATTCCACATGAGCTTTGCTTCACCTGCCTTTGGGGACTTCCTTTGGGCTGTGAATGTTTTGTGGGAAATAATAGGTCACTTGCAGAGATGTGCAATAGACTCATCACCTAAAATGCAGGAGGGAAGTAATTAATTAGATTTTTTAAAAAAACTTGTCTGTAAGGGTTTGTCCTACTTTGTGACTGACATTTTATGCAAAATATTGGAACACTTGTGTATCAATTAGAAGATGTGTATATTATCATATTTATTATCGTCCTCTTGATAATGTGTTCTGAGCGATGCAAAAAGGGTGGTAACTTGGCAAATTTGCTGTGTACTAAAAGTCAGCAAGGTCACTGGGGAATTTCAGAAGTTGTTGGTAGGTGTCAGAAGTGTTCAAGTTCATATGGGAGAGGTGGGGGTCCTCACTGATTAAAATATGCTAAAACTCCTGGTATGGGTGAGAAGGACGTGGTAGGCATGAAGCCTATTCCCTGATAGGAGTAAGGATTGCAGTTTACTGGGGTGCCTCTTGTCTTCTCACTTTTTGCTGCCTGGGCACTGGTTTCCAGCCATGATCTGACATGGGACACAGGTAAAGAGATGATGCCTGGCTCATCAGCAACCACAGCAAGTGTCTGTCATCTTCTGCAGCTCAGCTGCCTGTACAGAAGTTCAGCCTGAGGGTGGGTAGCTGTTTAGTATAGCATGATGCAGCATAATCCTTGTATTCTGCTTGGGATACACTCTAGATGGGTGGACAACTACAAAGGTGAAAAACTGGCTGGTTTGTTGAGCCCATAGCCTGGTAATTAATGGGTTGTGCTCTACCTGCAGGCCAGTTTTGAGCTGAATTCCCCAGGGGTCTGTGTGGGGACATACCCTGTTTAATGCTATTATCAGTGACCTGGAGAAGGAGACACGATATCCCCCATCAACTCAGTGGATGACACAAAATTGAGGGGGAACCAGGTGATATGCTGAAGGGCAGGGCTGCCATCCAAAGGGACCTGATCAGGCTGGAGGAATGGGTCAACAGGAGCCTCATGAAATTAAACAAGGACAGTGCTGGTGATGGACAATCCTCTGCATGAGGTTTGGTGGGCAGCAAGTTGGGTATGAGCCATCAGTGTGCCCTAGCCAGCAAAGGTGGGCAACAGCATCATGGTCTCTATTATGAGGAGCAAAGCCAGCAGATGGAGGGAAGGGATTATTCCCTCTACTCGGTACTAGTTAGACTGCATCTAGTTATACTGTGTCCAGTTTTGGGCCTTCCAATACAGCAAAGATATCAACTAATTTTTGATGTTTGAGGAAGTTCATCAGAGGCTCCTGAGATGGTGAGGGCTAGGGCATTTCCCATGTGAGGAAAGGCTGATGGAAAAGAGTTTGTTCAGCTTGGAGCACAGACTGCTTTGGGGGGGACATGACAGCAGCCCCCAGTGCCTATAAGGTCATTGAGAAGACAGAGCTGGGCTCTTCATGGTGGCCTGTGGCAGGTAGACAAGAGACAGTGGGCATAAGATGAAACAGCAGAGATTCAGACAGGACATAAGGAGAAGAGGAGACTGTCCCATGAGGACAGTGAAGCTTGTGCTGTCTCTCTGTCCTTGGAGGTTTTCAGGACAAAACTATGAGGAACCTGGTCCTGAATTCAGTGTTGATCCTGGACTACAGACTTCCTTAGGTCCTCCCCAGCCTGAAAGGGTCAATAATTCTATGACTATGGACTTTTAAATGAGCCAAAAATATGCTGAAGGTGGGATCCTTGCAGAAAAGGGAAGAAGGAAGTGCTTGCTTATGTTTGCAAGAAAGCAAGATCTTTTTTATGCCTGCCATCACCATGGTTTTGTTTTGATTTTTTTTCTTTTTTTGTTTGTAAAATTCATATTATAGATAAGGTTTTGCACATTTGGGAGATGATTGCTTTCCAGTTTTGATAATTACTTTATATACCAGTTCTTCCAGTCATTAGACATAAATTGCAGTACTTTGCAAACAGAAGATCTGATTTATTGTCTGACCTGACTAGTAATGAAGCACTTTGACAGTATCTGGGCTAATTCCCTGCTGTGTAAGCATATGTAGCTTCTTTGAAGTGAATGTCACTACATGCAATTGTACTAGTGGCAAGTTTGGCCCATTTTTAATAAAACACAACAAATAGGTTTTGTGCTTGTAAATTATTTAAATGTTCGGACAACTACTTGCTGATGAGCAATTATAAGAAAATAATTCCTCTGACACAAGAAATGACAGATATTACTGACAAAACCAAATTAATCTGATCTTCAAAGCTAAAAATGTTGAACTGAAAGGCTGTCTCTTCAATAGGTACAACACCTAAATTGATGCACAATTCTACATCAACTCCAGTGCTGTTAAAACACAGAAGCTTTCAGAGGCCTTTTCCCATCTATGTTCCAAAAACTATAAACATCAAGATCATAGATCAATTTTCTATCCATAGAGCAGGACAGAAATATTTTACATATTATTGTCTTTAAGACCTTTTCTGTTCTGACACTTTCTTTGGATATTCCTTCCCACTTCAGTTACCCAAGTAAAAGAGCTTTCAGTATAGATTCAGTTTATAAAACCAAAAATGTTTGGATTGCAAAGCTGTGTATGAAGAGAAGGCAGTGTGGCCTAAAAGGCTGTGGTAGCGTTTTCCTTCTCTTGGGAAATGCCTCAATGAAAAGCTCATCTTTAGGGTCAGATTTTAAATTATTTGGCAAGTAGATTGTGTGTAGGTTGAGAAACTTGTTGATCTGTATTTTTGTGCACAAACCCAGCAGCTTGGTTCTGGTTTTTGAGTTTTACGTGACATTCTGGAGGTTGAAATCTGACTTTTGTAGTGTTAATGATCCTGCTTTAAAATCCGTCAATTTTGTATATGTTACCTGTATCCTTTTTATTGACGGTATTTTGAGTATCATGAGCAAAACACATACAGAACTTGCCCTCACATCTGCAAAAGTATTCATGTCACTGTCTTCAGCTAGTCATATCCAAATCGCATCTCCAGGAATGCACAGGAGAGGTATTTCGCTCTGAATTACTGCTGAACCCTGTTTACAGTTACAGCAGTGACATTAATTATTGAAACACACAGAACGTAGAGACTATACTAGTAAATTGAACAGTACCAGGGAAAATTCCCAGGCACTGGAATTCAGTCATCTCTGGTGACACTGCTGGGACAGTCCTTGTGCTGATTTGCCCTAGGCCAGCTGTTTTAGGGCACAGTTCAGGAGCTAATCTGGACTGGGATATCATCATGCAGAAGTTCCTAGTATATGAGTTCAGGTGAGGACTGCTACTATGTTGTCCTCCATGTTAGAGTGTGGTTGTGGACATAGTGATGTGTATTGAAAATAGGAGTAGCACACTAAAAACTGGACTTTTATAGTCCATAACATTTTTATGTCAGCCCACCAGTGACCCTTTTTTTAGCTCTATCAGGAGGTTATGATATGAGGATAGCATAAAACTTTTGAAAATGTAGTTTGGAAAGACTATAGTTCCAGAGTGCTTCCGAACTCAATGCACTAATAGTTATTTTCTGATTGATAGCTAGGTGTACAGGCAGGCTGTAATAACTTGGATATATCAGATTTTCCAGAATAAACCTCTGAAATATATCCAGTCAACAGTTTATGATTGTAGAATATGTTAAAATACATAGCAAATCTATGCAACTCTATTGCAAATGCTGGTTTGTCTGTGTCTATACTTCTAGAGGTACCAGAACTATTTGTGACAACAAATGTCATGGATAAATTGATGTCCTCCTGACCACATGTTTGTCTCGGTGCTGGTTGGAGCAATTCAACCATTGCCAGGAAGTGAACTAATGGTTAAGCAGGCATGGGCAGTCAGGGTGTGTGCTTGTGCTCACACCGTGGTCTTCTGTTTCACAGAGCACAGGCAGCCTTTATTCCTGACAGCTGGGCCAGGCAATTGAGTGTTAGTCCCTGAAGCGTTTCCACTTTACTTTTTAAGTTCGTGGTTTGGTTTCCTTCAATAGAAATGAAAGCACTTTTTTTACTTTTGCAGATACCTGTTCATCGCACCTAACTTTAAACCATCCAAAAGTTATGTGTCTCCTCTGAGCCCATCATCTAGACTTTGGGATAGTTGAGGGAGAGCATGATACCCTCTCTTAGAGACCTCTTAGGACTGGTTGAATCCCTTGGGGAGGTGGCTTCTGCTCTCTGTTCACTATATGGATAGAGCTAAGGCGATTAGCTTGGGCTAGACACCTAAGATTTAGATTGCTAAAATTACCCGAGGTAAGTCTTACTCACATCTACTACATTTATCTTCAGCTTCTCTTTTTCTATTTTGTTTTTAATTTCATGCTTTTCTACTCACCCATTTTCCATGTCTTCTGCAGTTTTTATCTATATTCATCGTCCCACATGTACATGTTATTTCCTTTAACTTAACTATGATCTCTGATGCTGGAATGGCAAATGGGATTCTACAATACTTCTGCTCCACTCTATTTGCTGAAACATTGATTTTCTTAAAGCATTTCTGTACTGAAAAAAATCAATAGGGCTATATACAGGGCAGAAGCAATAATGTAAAGGTATCTTGCTAACTTACAATGAAAGAGCTGATAGCCAGAGTTGAATGTCATTCAATGAAAGGGAAACTTCTGGTTTCTAGTTGAGGGCAAATGACAGTGTGATTCTCTGACACCCTGTGTTACACACCTGCCCATCAAGGGTAGCCACAGCCCAACAAGCTGCAAGAAGAAAGAGCAAGCTCTGGGGAAAATAAGGGACTGTCACCTGTAAGTTTTTGGCCATTGTATTTTTCAGGCCATAGTGAATATACAGAATCAGTCTTTTTATATGAACACGAGAGTGTATTTTTCTTGAAATCAGTAGAAATTTGCAGACATTTTCAGTGGAGGATGATTTTTGTATAAGGTCCCTCTGTCCCTGCAGGAGGGAAGGACATGTTAATATTTCATTTGGTTTGTGTAACGGCAAATGAACTTTGAGTGTTTTATCTGGAAAAATTATATTGACAAAATGTGTCATTTTTCCAGATGAAACTTCATCAATTCAGGGATGAATTTCAGGTACACTTTTCTGTGATGGATGAGCAGCAGCAGAAGTTTGTTTTATAGAAAATTTATTTAATGTTCATTTTGGACCTCATCCACTAAAGCTGCTTAACAGGAAATATCTGTTTAACTGTATGCAGGTTGTTTAGGAAGAGAAAGATGATACTTTGAGACTGAAGTTGCAGGTTTTCTTACTTCTTACCTATTTTCCAAATGTTATTAGCCAAAGGCAATGGTTTACAAAGTGTGTAATGGAACTGCAACCATGTGTTTGTGTATTGCTTCTTACCCATGCCTGTCCTTAAGACATCTCATAGAGAAAGGAGTCACATCATTTTTCATTCCTGTGTGGTTGCAGATTGTTAGCAGGAGAAGGAGGGAACGCCACGGAGAGGTTCTGGGGAGATTGCATTATAGATACATATATATAGGCATTATAGACGCTGCATTAGACTTCAGGGCGTGGTTTAGGAGCCATGGTAGTGTTGGGCTGATGGTTCAACTTGATCCTAGAGGTCTTTTCCAACCTTAATTATTCTGCGATTCTAAGGCTTTATGCATTGCAAGGGTTGTGTATTGGAGATTGCAAATGCTGTGATAATCACAGAATCAGAATCCCAGGTTGGAAGGGACCTCAGGGATCATCTAGTCTAACCGTTCCAGGAAGAGCACAGTCTAGACAAGATGGCCCAGCACCCTGTCCAGGCGACTATTAAAGGTGTCCAATGTGGCAGAGTCAACCACTTCCCTGGGGAGATTATTCCAATGGGTGACTGTCCTCAATGTGAAAAATTTTCCGCTGGTGTCCAATCGGAATCTCCCCAAGAGCAATTTGTGTCCGTTCCCCCTTGTCCTCTCCATGTGACTCCTTGTAAAAAGGGAGTCTCCATCTTCGTTGTAGCTACCCCTTAAGTACTGGTACATGGTGATGAGATCCCCTCTGAGCCTCCTTTTCTCAAGGCTGAACAAACCCAGTTCTCCCAGCCTATCCTGGTATGGCAGGCTTCCCAGTCCTTTGATCACCTTGGTGGCCCTTCTTTGGACCCCTTCCAGCCTGTCCACATCCTTTTTGTAGAGCGGGGACCAGAACTGTACACAGTATTCCAGGTGTGGCCTGACAAGCGCTGAGTAGAGCGGGATGATGACTCCTTTATCCCTGCTGGTGATGCCCTTTTTGATGCAACCCAGCATCCTGTTGGCCTTCTTGGCCACAGCAGCACACTGGTCACTCATGTTGAGCTTTTGTCCACCAGAAGCCCCAGGTCCCTTTCCATGTAATAATGAGAGATTACAGCTGTGGTGGTTTTAAAGCAGACATCTAGCAATGAGTGCGTGAGTTCTCATGCGAGGCCGTGGGAGGACAGTTTGGTGGGAGCAGCATTGCCTGGTCTGGGGACCGGGTCCCCTTGGCTGCGGTGGTTCTGCCTGCACAGTCTGGCAAGGCTGGCAGCTAAGACAGGTTCTGTGGTGGCGTTTTCTTCCCAAAACGGGGTCTAGGGCCTGTGCTGTCCTGTGCTTTCCCAAATGGCTGAGCTCAACAAACTTCAGCAAACCTGGCAGTACGCGAAGAGCCTTATGGACTTTATTTTGTACAAAACTTTCAGAAATAGCCTAATGGGCAGAATGGGAAGACCCCATTTGTGCTCCCTGAGCTGAGGAAGTGGGCATCAGCAGCAGAATTGTAACAGCATCTGGAGCAGAGAGGACATGGGGAATGCCATAGTCTCAAGAAAAAAAAAAATCAGTTGAGGTGCACCCCTTGTTATACCTTCAAAGCCCAGCAAGAGAAGCCTTCCAGGGTCTGGCAGCACAAGCCCTTCTGCTTGCTGGGGTGTTGGCTGACATCTGTGGAAGACTCATTTGGTTTGTGAGCTTGAACTATGGTGCTGCTAATGAAATAAGTGTGCCTGGGCCACTGGGGCCAGCTGCTATGGATCCTCCCTGTTCCTCGAAGCTCCAGGACCTCCCCTTGTCCCCAGATGCCATCACAGGGCTGTGGCGGGCAGGGGAGGCAGCCTGAGGCAGGGGGAGAGCCCGGCCCCCCATCTGTGAGGTTGGGCGGCCATGGCCTGGTGGTCCCTGTCCATCTGTGCACCTCAACACGTGGCCGTGGCCGCAGTGTCCTGCATCCTGCTCATTCATCCATCTCAGGAATGGCAGAGGATCGGGCTGAGTGACACGAGCAGGTCCTCCCCGTCCTGTGCTTCTGAGTCTCACCTCCTGCCTGCTGTCCCTCAGGGTGGGAGAGCCTCTGGCCTCTCTCTGGTGTTGGAGGGGATTTTGGCATCATATATGTCCTCCCATCAGGCTCTGGCTCACACCAGGTGTGTGTCACCACTGTGGCCTTCAACAGGGGCTGCTCAGCTCCTCATGGGGGGAGCTTTTGAACCCTCAGAAATGACATGTTGGGACTGAGGTAAAATGGAAATCACGGCTGCCACTGCTGCAGTCTGGGAGGTGGCCCTGAGATGTCCCTGCAGCAGAGGCTGGTCCTGCAGTGAAACCCCTGGTCAGTGCCTGGGACATGCCTCCTCTGCTGAGCCCCAAATGCACCCACTGGAATTATTCAATAAATTTCACTTTAGTGAAGTCAAAATAAAATCTTTGCCTCTCTGAACGTGTGAGTTTTCCAGTAATGTTGGAGGCCCAATATGTGAAATTTGTCTTTAATGACACTACCTTCAGAAGCTACAAAATAATCTGGCATCTTCTAATTGTCTTCATGTTGTTTGCTGCCCACAGTCTGAATGCAAAGGCAAACCCAGCAATATTTTTGACCAGTGGGTCCACTGCCAATGTCAAAATACATTATGAACCTATAGCCAAACATTTTGCAGATGTAACGCAATACGACCCAAGCTTCAAGGCCAGAAATATTTAAGTGCAAAGATAACTGATGCTTGCAGAGATACCTTAAAGATTTGTCTCCTGGTACATGTAATGTGATTTTTCCATCTGTTTGCTGCATAGCTGAAGAATGCAAAAGCTAGAGTATAGTAAGATTATAATCACATTCATTTGGTTTTCCGTTACTGCTGGGTATATTTTATTTCTGAGGTTGGGACAAGATCCAACATTTTTAGCCTGAATGTAGATAATACAGGTTACAATTTATTCTTCAAAATGTGGGGCTGCTTATTTTTCATGTTTGACATATTATATAATCACAGATACTTTAATTATTAGGTATTTGTTCTTTGTGGTAAAATGTGGCTAGTGTCACAACATTCTTTAAATGGCTCTCTCTCAGTGAGAAATAAACATTTGGCATTATCCCATTCTGCCATTTAAATAACTTGAGTCAGGTGAAATATGGGAGCTGGGAGAAGACTAAAAATTTTTAAACCCCAGAACACACGAACTGATACCAAGCTGGGAGGAGTGGCTGATACACCAGAAGGCTGTGCTGCCATCCAGTGAGACCTGGACAGGATGGAGAGCTGGGCCGAGGGGAACCTCATGAAATTCAACAAGAGCAAGTGCAAGGTCCTGCCCCTGGGGAGGAACAACCCCAGGCACCAGTACAGACTGGGGGCTGACCTGATGGAAAGCGGCTCTGTTGAGAAGGACCTGGGAGTGCTGGTGGACAACAGGCTGACCCTGAGCCAGCAATGTGCCCTTGTGGCCAAGAAGGCCAAGGGTATCCTGGGCTGCATTAAAAGGAGTGTGGCCAGCAGAACGAGGGAGATTATCCTCCCCCTCTACTCTGCCCTAGTGGGACCACATTTGGGGTACTGCGTCCAGTTTTGGGCCCCCCAGTTTAAGAAGGATGTGGAACTCCTTGAGCAAGTCCAGTGGAGAGCTACCAAGATGATCAGGGGACTGGAGCATCTCCCTTATGAGGAAAGGCTGAGACACAGGCTTGTCCAGACTGGAGAAGAGAAGACTGAGGGGGGGATTTCATCAACACCTATAAATATCTAAAGGGTGGGTGTCAGGATGATGGGACTAGGCTCTTTTCAGTGGTGCCCAATGACAGGACAAGGGGCAATGGGCACAAGTTGGAACACAGGAAGTTCCACCTCAATAGGAGAAAAGACTTCTTTCCTGTGAGGGTGACAGAGCAGTGGAACCGGCTGCCTAGAGAGGTTGTGGAGTCTCCTTCCCTGGAGACATTCAAAACCCGGCTGGACGCGTTCCTGTGCCCCCTGCTCTGGGTGTCTGTGCTGAAGTAGGGGGGTTGGACAAGATGATCTCCAGAGGTCCCTTCCAACCCCTACCATTCTGTGATTCTGTGACATGCGTCTGTCATGGACGTATCTTGGTATTAGTGCAAGTGTGTTTGGCACTGTGTCAGAGGGGCTGTAGTAAAATACAGGAAATCCAGGGAGAAATAATTTGGGTCTGTGAGGGAAGCATTATAATGCAGGCAAGCACGCCAGCTACCTACCAGTCATCTCAGCGAGCATGTCTGAGCCCTGGTTGTGACAGACCAGTGGTAGGAGCTAGATGGTGTATTTGCTGCTGGATTTCTCATCCCTGAAAGGTATCTCAATGCACACTTCCTTGGAACTGAAACAAAACCTTTTCCTATTTTCCAGAGTGCCTTTCAAAGTAGGGATAGGAAAAAAGAGACGTAATATCTGGTTTTCAATTTCTCTGTTGGGAAAAGTTCTTTTATTAACTTCTGAGCCAGAATTATTATTTATGCAAAAGTGTGGAAGAATATGAACCCCATAATGTAAACAAGCTGTCAGATTTCACTCTATTTAGTTATACCTGCAGTTCACTGTATTAATACAGTGTAATGCTTTAGACCTTGATTTACCTGCTCAAGTGTTTAGAGGCTTGCCTTCTTGTATTGTGTTCTGTTTTCCAATCTTGAATCTGCTTTTTCTCCTGTAGCCAAACCCAGAAATTAGGAATGGGAAGGCTAGTCAGCAGCGTTATATTAAGCAGTGACACTTCTTAAGGGAGTCCAGGTGAGGTCTCTGTCCAGGCATGCTCATCTGTGTGCTTCCTTCAAGGATAATGATGCTACTCCAGAAAACATTAAATTATTAACCTCACTGATGCAGTTCCCTGCGATGTACTGCAGGATCCACAGTTTGACATTTAGACAGATAATCCAAGCAGTGTTCTGTGGAAGATTGTCTGTAAATAGTGTGAGAAGGGTCAAGCAAAGGAGATTTTATGCAAACATGGTATGAAACATCTAGAATAAACTGATAGTGGGGAGCTGGGATGTGGGTGCTTTGATGGCATAGGATTTTGCTTCTGCTAAGTGCTTTCTACACAGGCTTCATAAGCTGATACTATGAAGCACTTTGTGATCTCTTCCAGTTATGCTTGCTCATATTCTCATCTTATCCTGGGATAAGGCCTCAGGCCTAGTGCTGGAGGGAGCAGCTTTCCCTAAAGGCTCAGTAACTCAAGGCTTAAGCAGATACAATGCTCCTGTAATAAGCCAGGCAGAAGTAAGAAGGGGTAGCTGTTCAGAGGAGGAGCTATTGTTGGACCTCTTGATGATGCCTCTGGGAGCTACCAGTGATGTTCCCAAGAGTCTGACTCAGCCAAGAAAACAGTGGCAGTGACACTCCCTGCTATTATTTTTTTTGCAGTATTCCCTCTTTTTCCCCATCACCTCCATGCTTGGCTGAGTGCCTCTAGTCAGAGCAGCCATCCTGTCCTTTGCACCAACATGCTTTCTCTCTTCTAGAAAAGCTTAGGAGCCCATTCACCCCCTTAGAAGGTCTCACCACTGGACTCTGCGATGCTTCGCTTACATTGATGTGGTTGTCTTAGCAACGGCAAGGAGTTTAGGGCAGGGGTGAGATGTGATCTCTGTTTTCTGTACAGAACAGTGCAGAATTCACATGGCTGTACAAATATTTTATGATAATGATTTCCCTTCCCTCAACGTATGATCCTGCTTTTCTTTCACTGGCTGAATGTAATTTTGTTATTTGTTGCCCATTGGGACTGCTTCTGGGAAGGACTGACAAAACCATTACTGAAATTGTTCACTTTTATAGTTATAGATGGTGTTCAAAGCATCTATGCTGTTTGGTTAAAATGTGCAGTTCAGTAGTTTTTCTAGCCTCACATTGATTGTGGGATGCTATGCTAGCGACTGCAGCATGTGACAACATAAGCGGCACTGCTTGTACCAAATGTAATCATCATTGTGGCATCAGAAATGAAAACCAACTAGGAAAATTTTATCTAGTGGTAGGAAAGTGCTTTGCTAATAATGAAGCACAAGTAGAGGCAGAGAGCAGGACATTATTCCTGAGAGAACTGGCAGAACAGAGACATAAGCTGCCTCTTTTGAAGGCAGAAATTTCTATGAGAAATAGGTCACGTGCTGTTTATTGGAGAGAAAAGAAATTAAGATGAGACCCAGTATAAGTGCACAGGCAGCAGAATGACTTAAAAGCAGTGTCTGACAATTTCATGGCAAGTTTCACTTGCAGTGTACCACACCTTGCCTTGCATCTCCTAACTCATTGCCTCCACTTGCCCTTGTCCTGGCTCTGTGGCCTGGGGCCTAGGTTGCCCCCTCTTGTCTCTGCCATTAGCAGCTTTAATCCTGGTGTTGCCAGCATGGAGATGGCTTGCTTGATGTCATAGCACATGTTGGAAATTCAGCTGGAATGACTTATTCAGTCCAGGATCACCTGAGCATCTGTGCACCCTGCTGCCTGGTGCTGTCAGCTCTCAGAGCATGGTATAGAGCCAGCTCAGCCAGGACAGATCTGATAAAACAAGTTAAAAGGGCTGCTATTGCACCTCGCTAGTGAGATGTAATTAGCCAGTTGGGAGCCATGGGTCTGGAGGAAAATTCTGTCTGTTCTTACAGGAGAAGCAATATTTCTTTCTGAAGGTTTTCATTCTTCTGTTATTCTGTGAAGATGGTACCTGTGATGTCTAATCAGCAGCAGGAGCTGTAGAAGGACAGAGCATGGTCAGAGAAGATTAAATCTTCACTGTTCCCAGCTGCTATAATAGCTTTTTTAGCTGCTAATATCTTGACTGAAATGTGATTTATTTTTTTTTTTAAAAAGAAGCTCATAAATTGGCTGTATTTTGACCCTAGAAGGACAAAGCTTACATGCAAGACACAAGCCACCTTTTGCCAAACTGTAACCTGCAGAGAACAAGGACACTAAAACTTGCAATAGAAAGTGACACACATGCATCTCTTAGGGTGTGTTTTCCCTAGGCTGATGCCTAGAAATGCCTACCCTGTTTTGGTTAATATTTCCTTGAAAGATTCTGCCTGAAGGAGGCACCTACTGCAGAAAAATTCAGCGTCAGCAGTCAAAGGGGCCAGGGATGTACTCAGGGCAGGACCAAAGCTGGGGGGTTTGTTCGTGCAATGGGGTGTGCACCCAGACAACACGGGTAATTCCCGCAGCATGGCCAGAGGGCTGCTTGCCCTCTGTTTGGGGAAGGGGTCCAGCCTGACAGCCCCCCACCTCTGAGAGAGGCCCTGGGACTTGCCTCAGCTGAGCGCTTGAATGCTTCTGGCTTAAACCCACCTGGCACAGCAGAGCTGTTTCTCACAGGGCTTCCCATTGCGAGAACTGAGTATTTTTGAATTTGCTGTGCAGGTGGTTTTCCTTCTGGGGGCTCAGTCAGCACAGAGAAGGAAAATTGACTAATCATTTTTGCTTTTGTTTACAGTCAGTTAGTCCCTCTCAAGTGGTATCAGACCTCTTCAAGGTGTGAATTATCAACACGAGGGACCACATTTATTTGTTTAGTGAAAGCCCTGACTCAAATATAATAAAAATCGTATAAACATTTGCATTGCTGTTATGGAGTGTAAATTTAGACAAAGTTTTCCATAAGCAGATGTCTTCTAACCAAAGCATCTGTTAGTGTTTGGAATTATGAAAGTATGTTTATATAGGTAGATAAATGTGTTATACCTGTCACTTATTGTACTCAGTAGATGATAAACTAGAATAAAAAGAAAAAGAAATTAATAGAAGATGGAGAAGGTAGGCTAGCAGGTGTATTGCTGCTGAGCAGAGAAAATTGGAAGACAGGCTGACAAGTGAGGACATACAGCTTGCTTTTTTCTGGACAATTATTGTTTCTGCAGGGACCATCTGCGCTGCGAGGATCCTTTACAGCAGCTCACCGGCAAAGGTGAATAACCCCAGACTGCCTCATCTTCAATGCATATTATACTTCATTCACACATCAGTTGATTCTGGCTCCTTCTGTTTCCAAATTTAAATACAATTCTGGGGATGCTGGTTGAAGTCTTCTCTCCTCTGTGGACAGGAGGTGCCATAAAGCCAACGGGATGCTTGTGCCTGAAGTGGCCAGGACATACAAATCTGCTTGGCGCATCCTTGGCCCCACGTAGGGTGTTCAGCCAGGTGCTGCAGCAGCTTTTTTTCTATGAGGAAGGTGACCTTATTAAAGAAACACTGGCAACACTAATGAATGGCATTGCATAACATCAACTTCTTCTCTTCTGAATGGTGAGAGTTCAGTAAGACGGACAGGGTTTACTCCAGGCAAGCTGGCTTCAATGCCAGAGAATGATCCCATGCACATTTAATTAACTTATTTATATAAATACTGATGTGATTTTAGCGCTGCGTAGATGTAGCCTCAGTGGATTATTTGTAGGGCAGCATAAAACAGCACCAAGGGCCATTCCCATGAACCAAAGCCTCGGGAGCTGATGGTCCCTCATCCACAGTGTGCAGCGCTTGTTCTCCCAGTAACGAACCAGTGAGGAAGAGTCACTGTTGGAGTGGGCCAAAATGGAAGCAAAACGGAAGTTAACCTGCATAGTCAGGTAAGAGGGTACCAAACATGGAATTTATTTCCATTAACTAAAAGTACGTGTAATATAGGCATATGTATCAAAGCTGGTCACTCTGAACTGTGCCCCCTGCCCCCTACAGTCAGTAAGTAGAAATAAGCAATTCTGGGGCCACGTTAATGTATGACCTATTTTATTTAGGATGAGATGAATCCTACTGTTACTGAAGTTACTGTTTTAACCCATTGTGGGCAGAGGGAGTTTAGCCAACTACCTTGTGTGTATTTACCTCCACTGTAACGGGCTGAGTTCAGATAAATCCAGCCCTAAAATATTGGTTGATTGTGTTTTTTGACACCTAGCTTGGGAGTTCCTGAAAAGCTTCCCAGATCTTGCTTCCACCCCTGTATACCTCAATGTCTGTGGAAAAATTTAGCCCGTTATCCTTAGATGTTTACTTTTGGGGGGAGGTGGCAAAGTGCTTGGCATGCCGAGCACGTTAAAGCTTTTCTTGCCACCAGAGAAGTTTACATAACAAATTATTTTTATTTGCTGTGTGAATTGTTCTTTGTACGAAGGCACTTCCTCAAACCCATGTAATATCATCCGTGTACCTAGTAGTGAAAACACCAAATACACTGTCTTTGATATTTTCAAGGGGGTTGAAACAATCACTGTTAATCACTCAAAGATATGGAAATGACTTATCCAAGCAAAAAGGAAAGCCACTTCCCAATCAAAGATACAGTGCTTGACTTTCTTTTTTGTTACACTGGTTCAAATTGAGAGTTGCTGGTGTCACTTACATTTTGTCTGGATTTTCAGTGGCTTAACAGAGATAACAGTTAGGCCCCCTGGCTTCTAATCAAGTTTGATATTACCCTGGTGAGTTGTTATAATCCCATAAATGGCACCATGTTGTAAGAAATCAATTGTGTTATGAAAATTACTCAGCTTTTCAGTTGTGCGAGTGTAGTCTGCTCTAATTGTCTAATTTTACCTGCCAAATAAAGAAAATATTCAGAGTTCTCTGTGCCACAACTCCAGTGGACATTCTTCTTTGTAATTCTGTATAAAAGAAGAAAGACAAATATTTTTGGTCAAGGAAGAGTTTTGAATATGCAACACAGTAACTAGTCATCAGTAAGTACATTTTCTTAACAAAACCCTTGTACTTAAATTAAATTAGCATAAATAGTTTTTGATTGCAAACATCTCTATGGCATTCTTTAAGGACAGAAGTATGCCAGATACTGTACCAGAGAAATAACAGAGACACCTTATACAGCTGATGTAAAAACTATACGTTGCTTTATTGTGCTGCTGTCCTTGCTATTGTCTTTGCATTTTGCTCGTTGCTTTAAGTTGGGACTCCAGCTTTTGTGAGCACTGTTAACATTTTGGGTCTTTTGGGATATATGAAAATAGAAATAGTAAGTACATAACAAATATTTGCTCTTATTCTGGTGTTGTGGTTTAGCCCCGGTCAGCAACCATGACAACTGGATAAAGGCAAGTTGCATTCCTCTTGATAAGCTGTTCTTGAAAGTTACATAAAAAAGCACAAAGGTATGGTTAAGGTATTTATTATGTTATTAAATTCTAGGTATTTTGTGGTTTGTTTTTTTTTAGCCCTTATGAATATCTATCAGCTTTGATGACTTACGAGGTGTTTTCCATACTTAGCGATGCCTTGATATTCTGGGGAAAATTTTCAGTTTTGGCTTTTGAAGATGAAGTTTCACTTTTGCCTTTGATTGTATGGTTCAGTACAACTCAAAACAGTTAGTAAAGTCCAGAATGAAGCTATTTAGAAGTTTAGTAATGATAAAAATATTTAAGAGTTGAGAAATATTTCTCCCTCTCCTATTAGACTGTTCCGAGAGGGCAGAACCAAGCTCAGAGTTTTTGAGTTCAGTACCTTGAAACAATTCTGTTTATGAAGTGAGCTATTTGAAAAAAAATACTTTTAATCAGTTTATGAACTTCAAAAGCTAGTAAAAATATCCCATGATATTCCTGAATAAGGATACTTGGAGCATGATTAGTTGAAAAAAGCAGAAATAACTTTTTCATATTTTCACCTGTAAATATATACACAGTCTGGTTTTACTTTCATATGAGTACACCTATAGTTTAGAAGACATTCTGTTTTCTTGTCTTCTACATTTTGTGCATAAATGCTTGGGCATGGGTATTTGTTCTGAAGGCAACCTCTTGCCGGGACAGGTCATCTCTGCTGTCGCAATCCTGTGATTCATCCCGGGGAAATTCTGCATAACTGAGCAATACTCCTACAAGTTCTGCTGTGCACAGATATGGTGTGTATGCGCTTCTCAGAAACAAATGCACCTGGAACAGTTTTCAGTATTATAAATTCTATACTGGAAGAAAACAACAAAAATAAGCACACTTACATACATGCTGAATAGGCAGCTGTTTGTTGTTACAGTTGCCTAGATGCAAATTTCTGTCGTTTGGGAATATCTTGTATCTTGTAGTTGCTTTGGCTGTGGCTCTAAAACCAAACGAGTAGATTCAGTTCACTCAGGTGTTTGCTTGGTCATCCTGCGACCAAGGTGAATAGATATAGTTTTGTTTATTTTCTGAAGAAATACCGATGTGAATCACTGAACATTTACTTTGTGCTTGGAGTACTCTCCACGGTGCAGAAATGCCTCAGAGCACCGTGAGCGGAGTTGCTTGCATATGCCATGAAAGGTGACTGTGGCATTTAGAGGAGCTATGAAGTGAGAAACTTGCAACAGCTTGGTTTCTAGAAAGCCCCATTACATTGCAAATGCATTTTGCCCTGCTGATTTGTCACAACACACTGTCATCCTGCAACACCGAACTGCTGTAATATGTATCGATCAGCGCTGCCATATATGATGTATGGCTGTAGGACAGGTTGTGTGGTTGAGAATAAGGTGAGCAGCAGACATAGGAAAAACCTAAAATTCTTGGTCATGTGTGTAATAAAAAAAGACCAGATTTGTTGCACTGGGGAAAGCCTCAAACACAGACCTACATGTTTACCAAAGCAATCAGAATTATCAGCGTCACGGACTGTTTGTCCTTCTGGATAAGTTCATGCTTTGTGAATCCTGTCAAAATGTAGCATCAAAACAATGGCGTTTCATGGACTTTGGATAATATTTTAGGATTTCTTACATCCTCCAAGGCACAATCTCTTTGCAGAACTAGACCTGATAGTGGAGTACTAGAAGGAGTAGTCACTGCTAATGTTTGTCCCCTGTATATTTCTCACACATTGATGAATTTATTATCTGCTTGTGTTGTATTTTTTTTCTTTGTTTCCTTCCTTTTTTTCCCCATGAGGAAAAATGTGGCATGTGGGAAGGAGGCACCAACAGTACTTTGGGATTATAAATTTATTATAGTTGTTTAATTATGGTAGAAATTAAAAAAAGCATAACCGAGGGAAGGTGTTTCATATAAAGTGACAGTTGATTTTCCTCTGCTTGCCCATAAAATAGCCCTCTATCCCAACCTTCTCTGAATATCACACTTTATTTTCCAGAGAGAAAATTCTAAGCTTGGGGCACATTTCATTAAATCTTTGCGAACCATTGATGCCCAGAATAGGTTCTGCTTAGCATAATCACATTAATTCCAGTTTTCACAGACGTATGTGTTCCACCTCCACATCTCTTAATTGCTAATCCCACCTCCATGAAGAGCTTTTTGGGAGAAGCATGAAATTAAATTGTTCTGGGGCTAGCTTCTGAAGGTTACATGAGAGCTTTTACTCTTGGCAACACTAGCGTCAACTTGCCTTTCCTTCAGATGAAAAGTCCAGATGTGAAGAGCAAAGTCATGCTCGTTTGAAGCCTGGTACTTGGACAACACAGGGACCAGGCATTTTCTCAGCACTGTTTCATCCTAATCACTACTGGGGAATCTGAACATGGTGGTTGCTCCGGGTGGAGTAGGTCCCACTGGTAGCCCATCAGTTCAGTCTTGGACAGGGATTATCTCTAATGCTGAGCAATCACAGTGCCTTGTCTGAGGCTGGAAAGATTTGCATATTTTTAAGATGCTGTTACATGCTTCTATTCATACTTGTCAATCCTAAGGTTTCCCTTTGAGAAGGAAGCAAAAATATTGGGGTATGGGTAAGGAAGAAAAAGCAAGAAACAAACAAAATACTGGTGTAACCAAGCTGATACTGTTAAAAATGGCAGATAAGCATTTATAATAATGAAGAGGCATTGTGGAAGTCAAGTCTGGAAAAGGCCTTCGGTATTGAGTGTTTCAGTGACAGCTAGGTCCTCTGGTTTCTTAGGATATTGGCCCCAGGTAAAGGATTAATAAAATATTAGCCTGACAGTAGCTACTTCTCCTGGGTGCAATTGCTCATTATCTGAAAAAATAGTCTGAAGAACTTAATAAAAAAGAAAATATAATTATTAAAATTTTCTTCCTGAAACGATTTGCACATGGAAGAATCATCTAAGGGTCATTTCATCTTGATTGCGTGCCATGCTGTGTATCAAATTACATCAGATCTATGCTGCTAGCAGCCGTTCTTCAGGAGCATCTGGCTGGCAAAGGCTTATTCTAGCCAAGAGGGAATGCAATTGTATAAATCACACCATTTCATGGATATAATTCTTCAATCAATCAGCAGAAGAAGAGTGAAAGCCCTGAATGTGTTGGTCATAATGCATCTATCTAACCTGGGATATATTCTTTTGTATGACAGTGATGTTTGAAGCTGTATAGGGCACCTTGTTTATCCATGCAGAGCCTGATCCTGCCAACAGTGCATTCAGCAACACATGACTCCATAAATAAATGTAATGGGAATTCTTGAAAAATAAGACTCTGCTTAGACTGAAGAAAAAAGTCACAGTGTGTCCCTGAAAGAACTGAACCTCAGTTACATCTATTTCTTGTAAGGTACAAGAAAAGATGGCCTTCCCCTTTCTGGTCTCTGAAAACTTTTAGTAGCTTGCAGATCATGGCTAATGTTCCCAGAAAAAATAGATGCCTGCTCCTGTTCCCTGCTCATACACACTGTGGCAACAGATTTTGTGTGGAAGCGCAGTGAATTGTTAAATGTCTTCCATTTCATGTGCAAGTTTAATTACTGTAATTTTTTTCATGCAGTTTTTCACTTTCTACTATAATAATAATGACATAGATAAGTAGTAATAAGATAATACAATAGTAAAGAGGGATTATAACATGAAATGGGAATTAAAAAGAGCAAAGTTTCTGTGTCAGCAACACTGCAATAAAAAGGCATTAAGAAAAAATCTTGGTCTGAGAGGGAAAAGCAATTTCCCAGGTACTAAAGCTTTAATCTAAATTGTGTTGAAGAAGATAGGGATTTCCCCACAGATTATGATAAAGCTTTTAGAGGTGCCCAAATGAGTACTTACAGTCTTCAAGACAGCGAGACCTATTTGTCTGCCGTTAGTATCTTCTCTTTCCAACTTCTGTATGTGCAGCTTCCAAAGACTGGTTGCCTTACAAGAGGGTCTTGGGTGATCCATCTCAGTTAATAGAGCTAATATTTGATTGCTTTGCTCTAGGCCTTATACTGGCATCACCAGTGTACCTGATTGTGAGCCATGTGACCAATGTCTGCCACATGTCATTCACTCACTCCTCTTATTTGCCTGGTACGTTTGCCTTTCTTTCCAAAATTATGTCTCTTACTCTTGCTCTGTGATCTCTGTTGTTTCTTTTCCTGGAGGAGCAAACCTGATTTTACATCAAGAGGTCTTTGATCCAGTCTTTTCTGACCTTGACCAAGGTCCATAATGTAGAAAGCAGAGCATTGTTATCTCTTAATTACTTTGAGCATTTATTTAATTTCTTTCCTGAATTGAAACAAAATTCATAACTGTTCTATAGCACATTGTTCAGATCCCTCTGGTAAATGCTGACCCAGACCGGATGTTTCGCTGTGCAGTGTCACACTGGTGCATCAGGTTGATTTCAGGAATAGGTACTGTCTTACACTGTGGTGCTTCCGCACCAAGTCTTACCTTGAGAAATGAATGGAAAAATCTCTGCCAAGAACCTCTGAGAAAGCATAACCCACATACACTGGACTGCATTTGCTTGCACAGGGGTATCTCAACACTGGTACCTCCGACCCATGCCTTCCCATCCCTTCTGATGGTACCGTAAGCGTGAAGGACAGCAGCCACTGGGCAGAGATGTCCAGTGCTCAGCAAGTTTAGTACTGGGTTCAAAGTAGCAGTTCTCATTCGTTTCAAGTGGGCCTAAAAGCAGACTGTACAGTCTCATCCCAAAATTGGGAATCCTTATGTTTTGGGGAACGTCCAGGTGCTATTTCAGGTTTTGAAGCAGAGCTTTAAAATTCTGTGTTTGTTGCATAAAAAGAGTTACAACTTAATAAAATACTATGTAGCTATGCCTTGTTTCAAATATAAACTACAAAAACCATGAGGGAATGAACAGGATTTTCATCATCAGTTACCCAGTACAGATATGGGAAATGTTTTTTTTGCGTAACTGTTTTGTCCAACTCTACCCTGAAACAGTATATAGCTATGTCCTCCTTGCTTGCATCACTTGCTGGTATGTAAGATTCTCAGTCATGCTATGAGCTGGAATCAGAGGGAAGTTAATATACTTTAAAAAATGTAAATCTTTTTCTAGAGAGGTCCTTATAAGACCAGTGTGGGACCACCCAGAAATAAGGAGTCCTCCGAAACATGTAACCTCTTTCTTTCCTAAATGCTCTTTGTCTGGGAGGGACAGATGATGCATCTCCTCAACTCTCTGCAGATGTTCTCAGGTCACAGCATGCGACATTAACCACCCTGCTGCATCCACTGAGCTGTCATGAAGGTTTCATACACCTTAGAGTACTGTGAAATCCCTTCCCCAAGGCATCCAGACTTCCCCACGTTCCTGGGACAGCAGAGATTCTGTGGGGTTGAGGATGTGAACTGCAGACAGCCAGATTTACCAAAGGAGTCACTGGCCAGATTAGGCATTCAGGGGCACACACCACCCTACCTTCCTCACAGATGCCATCATCTTCATCAGAACAGAAGATCCTAGTCAAAAGGACTAGTAAAAAGGGCTGGCTTCTAGATTCTCTTCTTCAAGGACCCGAGAAGCAGAGGGTGTCAGAACCAATTTTAGGCTACCATCTCTAGTTAGAGGGTGGCTGCGAACCCAGACACCTCTCAAAACTAGGGCAGTTAGGACAATAAGAAATGCTTCTTTCACTACTTTGTTCTTCTGCATCTGGGATGCCAGTGTTGATCAAAGTCATTTTTGTATCATCTCTTGGCAGATTTTCCAGTGCACTGCGGTTGGTAATTTACAGCAGAACACTCTCAGCAGTAACCGTAACTGACATCTGGAAGTGGTTTATATTCATTTAAAAGCTTGGGCAATGTAAAAGTTAGGCAAGGTTTGCAGGAGAGGTAATATCACATATTATAACAGCTGATGTAGCTGAAAAGGCATGGGCACATTTCCAAACACTCAAGCCCTTCTCAAGATTGCTACGGAGACAGAGACTATAGAGGAACAAAAACCCCGTGCCTCCCTTTCAAATGTGGCAACTCTAAAATGCCTCCCAGAGCTGCAAATCAGTACAAGTTTAGAATAAGTCTGATTTATAGCCATAGCACATGTTATGAGTCTGGAAACTCAATAACATTTTATTACCTACTAAAGAAGTTGTTCATTTAAATGATTACTTCTTGTGGCATATACCAGAGGATAAACAGTGTATAAATGAGTAAACTCTGTGACTGAATGCTTTGTGACTAGCCTCTTCCGTTCATTTTATGCCATTCATTTCCGAATTTATTCCACAATAAATACAGATACTGCTATTACATGTTCCAGGAGAAAAAAGCCTCTTCAGCTGAAGGAATCAGTGTACCTTACAAGAACCACATTTATCAGATTTTCATCCTGATAGTCATTTGCAATTGAAATTGGTAAGTTCCTGTTTTCAGAGTGAAAACCAATAGCAATCCATGTGATAATTCTCCCAACTAAAAAAACCTAGAAAGCTTTATTTTAGAGATGCCTAATAAAACATGATGGGAAGATGCCCTGTTCAATGGCCTCACATTTCCTTCCCTAGTAGCATGATATTTATGCATATAAAGGGGAAAAAGTAGTTTCTCATCAGACAAAATGTGTTTATCTTCTGCTCATAATCTTGAACTAGCCTTTTCTTCCCCACCCTGTCCTTGAAAGTATCATTCAATGTAAGTTCCTCTCTGCAGCTCTTGGGCTATAAAAGGTGCTCTCCCGTTCCCACAGGGGTATGGTATCTCATTTTGAAAATTGTTGTGTAGCACTAGTCTCTGTTGGTCCTCTGACCAAAGGACTAGTGAAGGACTAAAGTGTCTTGTGGTCCTGACTGAGAATAGGGTTTCTGCCTACCCAGTGTCATGGGGAGTGTTAAGGGCTCATATGGCCAAAAGACTCGGTTTTGCCCGATGGCCTAGGAAGGCCTTCTTCAATTGGGGGAATTGTGTCTGGTGGAGCTGAAGCTTTCTGTTTCCATCTCCCTTTGCCTCTCTCCCTGACGCCCTTTTTTGCTGACGTTTTGCTGCCTGCTGAGGAGAAACAGGCGATTTTGATGTTACCCTAATAATTTCTTATCCTACCTCCCATCTCCAAAACTGCTCAGTCAGTGGGTTACTGTTACCAACTTGGTGTTCTGCTAATTTCTTGGTCAAACTTCGCAGGTGGGGTGGAGGAGATAAGCAAGGTCTGACACTGGCACAAATATCAGTTCCTGATTACTAGGCATGGCAGGGTGATGTATATGTGTAGTCCCCCTCTTTTCTTCTGGGCTCCAGCTATAGTAGGCATTAAATCTGTTACTAGTGAGGCTGGCTAATAAAACCTGTCACATCCTGGCTGGCATTTGTCGTGCTTAATTGCAGGCACATTTTGAAGTTTGTGTTGGAAGTAGTTGCTCAGGTTTCCATTCAGTCAGTGCACAGAAATGGGTATTTCTAGAGTGGGATTAATGAGATTTATTTTAGACTTCTACAGTGTTGATTTCTGCCCATGGCCCGTGATGAAAGTGTAAATGCTAATCTCAAATGCCTAAAAGCCAAAAGTATAGTAGGTATAGTGTCTACAGTGTAGGCATGGAAAATTAGGTGAGACTGATTCCCCTGCTGATCCATTTTACCATCTCCCCTCTTTAGGAAAAGCATATAAATGTCAGCTTCTCCAGCAGCCACTGTCTCTAGGAATGGAGCTAACCTGGAAGGAGAAACACTTTGCTGGGGACTGCTGTCTGCTTCAGACCCTCACATCTGTTGGTGTGCAACCTTAGACCACCTCATGGCCACAGGTTGACTGTTGGCTGGTTAGCAAGGCAGGATCTCATTTCTGTGGCCATTCTCACCTCTTAATGTGAACAACAGAACTGAACAGAATTATTTTTATCAATTTTTATGATCAAAATTGTTTCCAGAAGAGGACTTGGGATTAGTGGTTGTTAACAATGTTCTTCGCGTAGCTCTGCTCAAAGCCCTTGCAACATACTCCTCTGTTTCAGCTTGAACTGGTCCAGCATGGCAAGCTCTGAAATAATCTTTGGAAATCATAGCCCTGTTAACTATTAGATCAACACAGGTAATCGATTAGTGCTCTGACTCCAGTGCATGTTTCTGATGTGCACTATAGCAGTATTGAAAAATATTACCAGGGTATTACTTTTGCTTTCTTAGGGACTAGTCTTTGGAAAATTTGATGTTGTTTGACAATTTAGCCTTTCTCAAATAAAATCTAAATCTTTGCTGAGAGCAATACTGAGCGTATGGCAGGAGAACAATAACAGTGTCTGAATTGCAACTTCCTAGAGAAATCAGTTCTGATTTTACAGTGAGGCTGTTAAAGTTTCTGCATGTTGTAGAGAACAGCGCAAATCAGACTAAGGTACTAAAAGATTTTTGTTTTGGGCAGAATGTGTGTAAAATACAGCAAAGCTATCATGACTTTTTTAATAACACTGTAATCACTGTTTTCTAAAACATATTTTCTAATACAGTTTTCTAATATACTGTTTTCTAATACACCTCTTAATATTTTGATATTTCTCACATCTCTGTCTCTTCAGCAAACATCTTCCATTAAGTGCTGACATTTTCCTTAAATAAGAAACTCCAAACCCTAAACTTCATTCTCACAAAATAAATTATTCAACAAGTCTTCTTTAATTATCTTCTCTTTGACTGCTTTGTTACCCGAATTGTTCATTGCTCTTTCAGAGAAAATGAACCCCTGGATTTCCCTAATGGTTATTGTATAAGTCAGCTGTGGTGTGCAGACTCTTCAAAGGATCATTCCCATGGCCTAATCTTGGTGCTCCCCAAAGCTCACTGATGATTACCATGTTATGCTTTAGTAGTGACTGTGAGGTGATAGGGAGTGCTTGTTGCTAGTTTTCATTATCCACAGAAAAAGCTTTGTACCGCTGAACAATTCAAGCTGCATGCATAGTGATTAATGTGCCAAAGACAGCTAAGGTCATGGTTAATATAAAGTGGGAAACTTGCCACATATTGATAGGATAATCAAACAGGATGGAGAAGTGAATGAACCGTACGTAACAGATGTTAGCCGCATCACTTAGTGGACTACCGGAAGGTGCTTGGGTGCTGTTATGAGTAAGCTGACACAAGGAGCTGCATAGGAGAGTAAACACTTTGCTTTCATCCCGCACCATGTGCCTTTCTGTTTTCTTTCCTGTTTTCACAGATAAGTAGCAGGGTTGTGTAGGGTCTTGAAGGCTTCTCCATCTCTGACCTGTGAACAGACCGCAGGCAGTAACATGGAAAATCCCCAACGCTTTGTTCCCTGCTCCTGGTGGAGCATTGCAGTTCAGGCTAATCCTAAATGGTTGAAGTACCTGTTGAACAGCATGGGACCTTGAGGGAACATCCTGGCAAATCAAGACCTTCTGTATTTGTACTGTGGGCTAGATAGCTGCAACTTCTGTGAAGACTTACTCTTCCTTAGGAAACCATCCTGCATTTGGATGTTACCAGGCAGGGTTGGATGTATCAGTCATTGACTGACCAGACTGAATGCTTCAGGCCAAATTGTGGCAACCATCAAACTACTGAGGCTAACTCTGAATGAGACTATACTGGTGCACAGCTGAAAACACTTTTTTTTTTCCTGTACCAGGCACTCAGTGTCAACACTGAACCTGGAAAGTCAAAGTTCTTTTTTCATGTTCACACCTGAGATGACTTCTACTGAAGACCGACCAACACATCTAAAGAGCCATCTCAGGCTTTGTAATCACTGTCTTTGCAGGGGTTTGCAGCTGTGACATGCTACTGACATCTGATGAAAGCCAGACAGACAAGCCTTTCTCTTTCCCCACAGCCTCCCCAAAAGATCAGCAGATTTCTTCATAAATGTACAATCAATAGTGTCTTTTTTTCTTCCCAATTTTTTTAGCAATTTGGTTCAGGCTTTCATTCCTAAACGTGACAGGTGAGCTCTTTGGGCCAAGTTTTAACTTGCAGCTTGTATTTATAAGGGAGAAGTAGGCCATGGAAAACCAGGCTTTGAAATGGAAATTCTGCTTCAGCTACAGCCACAGCAGTACTGCTTAGTGTCCTATTTTGTTTTCTTTTTCCCATCGTCAGCCAAATCAGGCTCACTGCTCCTTGTTCAAAGGAGAAGCATTAACTTTCCAGAATTCCCTGTGCTGCCGCTTACAAGTCTTACAGATGTTGTCAAAAGCTGTATCCAGTATTCCATGTCTTTGAGCAAGTCTTGACTTTCTAAGAAAAGGTTATTCTCCTCTGACTTCCAGAGCCTTGGGGCTAGCCTAGGATACAGGGAGCCCCCCAAAAATAGAAGGTATGTTTTATTATTCCAGTGCTTGCATGTTATTTCTAGGCCAGTGTATGCACTTCTGCTGGACAACAGTACCCTGGCTATATGCTTAATAGGCTTCCATGAAAATCAGTAGCTGATCATATGGCATGCGTAGAGTAAACCAATATTGGATAGTTGTGGGAATAGTCAGTATGTCACTGGAAAGTTCCTTAAACGTTTGCCATGTGAAGGTAAAGTGAAGGTAAGTTGAACGTGAAGTTGGAGCTGCTACACAACTGGACAGCCACCATAATTATGAGCTATTATTAACATAATTCTCTTTTTAAGTAAGTATGCTGTCTCTTTTGGAGTTCATTTTGCTTCTAAATATATGGATTCTGATCTCATTCCATTTGGAGAAGTCCTATGTTTTGGCAGATGGCAAAACTTTCTGTGGCTTGCAAATGTCGGTGTGAAGCGTGCTTGGCGGCGGTGCTTGGAAAATGAACTGATGTGATTTGTGAAGCATGATGTACCGGTATGCAGTACCTGAGAGAATGAAACCTTGAGCACAGTGTAGCGTGCCCAGACCTTGCACAGGGTAGCATAAAGCATAACTCTTTGGCATTTTCTCCACTGCTGAAACAGCAGGATTTTAGCTGACAATCTTGCCTGGCCATCTGGTGAAAGAGTGTGAAAGAACTTTACAGAGACTAATTAATTCCTAGATTAATATTGCTGACAAGTACTCCACGAGGCAGTGTGTATGTTTGCAGAGTGTTATGCTACTAGAAATGCCATTAATTATTTTGCCTGTGATTCGCCGAACACTGCGATTCTGTATGCTGGCGTTCTGCCCCAGCATCACCATCTGTGTATATCACTGGCTATACCATAGTATTTATTTCAGATCTTTCTGGAGATTTTTCCATTTTCATGGAAAGTAATGAAAGCCCAGATTAATTAATTTTTAATAAGAGGCATTAAAACAATCTAACTTTTTAACCCAATTTTTCTCTCAAAACTTGTAAAAATCTGCTCACTAACAGTATGCTCAGTGGGATGTACTCTCAGTCTAACTGCTCTCAGGCACTGCAATCTAAATTAAATTTAATAGTCTTATGCATTGGTTAACTTCTCCATGGTTCCCCCCCCTCTAAAAAAAAAAGTCACTGTGACATAGTTCATATTTAAAAAAATATTTTCTTTTTTATACCTTGTAACTAAGGTATAATATTTAATTATGTTGTAATATAAATATGAAGAGTACAACACTGGCTATCTGTATTAAATATTATGCTACACACAGAGACATGTCAATCATTGGATGGAAGATATCAACATAATAAATGCAACCATCAGAAATGTTAAAACAATGACAGAAATATTCCTGGTGTCAAAAAACTAGAAATATTTTAAGCAAGTTTAAACCGATTTTGCTTTCACAGCTTCAGTGGATTCTGATTGATGATGATTTGCTTCCCAACACTGAAATCTGATGCAATTCCACATCTAGTCAAAGAACTGTTGCTTTATCATTGATTTATCTATAGAACTCTTATTAAGAATAATTTCAGATCAAAACGCCCATAGGTTCTTTTCAACCTTCTGTGTTACTTACTGCGGCTTCAAGGTCTTTTAACACTTAAGGTATACAAAACCAGTCTGATCTGAAAATCTCCTGTAGGTTTTTCTGTTGCTAAACAGATGTCCTGCCTTATTTACTGTAAAATGGAACAATCACCCAGTGGAGCAGCAAATATGGTAAAAATTCACTGACCTATATTCATTGGTAAAAAGAAAATCTCTGGTGAAACCTCGTGGAGGCAAGAAGGATCATGTTAATCCCTTCAGAGAGAAAAAGTAGGAATCAAAGATTTTATAGAGCACTGGGGAGTTCATATAAAAAATACTTTTGGGGTGGATGGCTGTGTGGAAAAAATAAAAGGCATTTTAGACTCTTACAGTGGAAACAGGAAAGTGGTGGAACTTGTGCATGGACAGTTGGGGTGAGATAAAAAGGAAAAGGCAAGACTTGTGATGGAGTAGCAAGAAGCACCTTGTGAATGGAGCAGAGATGCGGTCCTCAGAGAGAAGGGTGTTCCTGCTTCAGCGAAACCTCTGGCCTTTGCAAACTCTGTTCAGAAGTATCCACACACACCCTGCCCCTCCCCACCCTGCCCTGCCCCAACCCCTAAGCAGGTACATGAACTTTACAGGAAAAAAAAGATCATCACTCATTGAAAAAGGAACAAGCAGGATGACACTACACAACTTGGTATCTTAGACAATTAAACTGCTTCAGGGATACACTCTCTGTTTCTTGTCACGAGCACTACTGCAGTTAACCTAGAAACAGCTTATGAATGCCCAGATAAAAACCTGTGTCCTTTCTGTTTGGTTACCTTTGCATTTGGCAAAGGTTTTCCATATTTGTATGAACCTCTTAGAGCTCTAGCACAGTGCAACTCAAGAATTTGCTCTTAATGGAGTGCCTGGCTAACCTTGACTCTAACTAAAGAGGTGCTTTATACTCCAGCAAGGGGACCTGTGGCTTAAAGCCAGAGGGCTGCTAACACAACTGTTAGTAATGACCCAGAGAAGTAGCTCTGCTCCTTATGCAGTAACTCTGCTCTCAGTGCGACGTTTTGCAGTGAGTCTGTCTTCCTCTGCGTGGTTTTAATTCCAGAGTAGGTATCATAAAGAAGCTGAGTCACTACTGTAAGTGAAGATAAAATCTTGAACAGCAAGAAGTGTGAGACAAGTGTTTTTACAAAACAGGCTTTATGACTGCACTTTGCTTTCAGCTACCAGAAGCCTAGGTGGTGGTTTTCCTTGAAGGAGTCAAACCTGTTTTTCAAAGGCTTTTCCAGAGCCCTGCCCATAGGATTCACCACTCTAACTATAAGAAATACTATTGCAAAGCAGGAACCTAGATTTATCTGACTTTAACCATATAAAAGAGGGAGCATAATTCAGGCCACAAGTCTAACTTGAATTTCCATTGAGAAGGGCCTCTTTCTCTCAGCAGGTTGTGGAGTATGCCTGCATGACATGCCTGAACTCAATGCTTACCTCTTAGGCAGCTAAAGTTTGGTGAGAGTTTGCAGCGATGAAATGATTTGCCCCCCACAAAAACTGGCTGAAGTCCAGAGTTCAGGCCTCCAAGGCTGGGACTCTGGCCAGACATAGATATTACATTGTAGGTGTCTACACCTGAACCACCCCCTCAGGCAACATTCAGGTCAGCAGAGAAAATCATCTCATTTCAGTCTAGGTACATAGAATGAGTCAGGAGAATCATGCCCTGAAAATACCTGATTTTCTCTATTGTTTGTAAGAGGAGCTGGAGTTGATTAGTTCAGCTGTAGATGCTTGCAGAAAAGTGAGATGACTCCAGCCTTTCCTTGTAGCCCTTACTCTACAAATTTTGGCTTGTAATATCAACAGCAAATTGCAGCAAATTGCAGCTTCTGTTGGATCTGTGCAATGGTACAGGGAATAGACTGGACTAGTTGGGAGACTGCAAATTGGGACAGTCTGCTTCCATGTGTTTGCTATGGGTGATCAGTCACAAGTAAACCAAATCCTAAATATTGATTCTAGTCACTTTTACCAATAAAAAAGAAAAGGAAAGGTTCTGTATGTTATTACAGGTAGGGCATGAACTAATAAGAAACAGCTTTAGTACCAATGGTTGTT
Organism: Phalacrocorax carbo; assembly: GCF_963921805.1. Taxonomy (NCBI): domain Eukaryota; kingdom Metazoa; phylum Chordata; class Aves; order Suliformes; family Phalacrocoracidae; genus Phalacrocorax; species Phalacrocorax carbo. Next base: position 194,688,402 of record NC_087513.1, on the reverse strand, counting down.
TAAATTTAAGATCCTCATCTACATGGTTTTGAACAGGCTCTTTTATCACCTCACTTTTTCTTGCCGGTGCTCTGGAGACCCCTTTTCTCATGCAAACATCTGCCTGCTGCTGGATTACAGGACTGGGACTCTTTCTCCCATGTGTTCCTTGCTCCTGATTCTCCTGATTCTCTCAGTTTTTTTTCCTTCCGTTTCAGGACCAGCCTGTTGTCACAGCAACTTAGGTTGGCTTAAGCAACATGCAAGGGTAGAAAAATTGAAATAAAGCTGAGTTGAGTAGTGTGTAATGTCTTCCCACTGAAATGCTGAATGACAGAGCATTAGACAGGATAAACCTGACCATCACAGATTATTTAAATCTGTTGCTCCCTCACAGTGTGATGGTGCCCTGTGTGCTTGGTCTATCTCTGTGCACGGGCAGAAGGCTGGATGTGAGGTCTGAGTGCCCTGTCTTAACATTCCAGCTGCTATTTATATTATGTTACCTCATAGAGGATTCAGCTGGGAACAGCACCTTGCTGTGTGAAGTACAACGAGTGTACAAGGAGTTTTGTACAGTCTTTGACCACAGACCATAGTTTTTTGGTGAGTCTCGAACAGTCTTTTGCTAAAGTAAAACACACAAGCTAAACACACAGGGCAAGTAAGGGTCAAAAAGGAGAGAAATATCTGTGGGGAGCTTACCATGAATCAAAAAGAGGTGGAGTATACATCTACACTGGGTTTTTTTTATTTATTTAATCTTATGCTTTGGTCATCTTTATCTTGGATGACTTTCAATGGCCCATGCGAGCCCAGCAGGTGAAATACACCTGTATCATGTGAGTCAAGCCCCAGAAATGAATTCAAAGGTGCTACAGCAATAAAGGATTTGGTCTTATAAATTACTTAGCACACCTTCAAGTTACCCCTTTTAACAAAGACTGAGGTCGAGCCAAGAGTGAGCAAGGCCAGTATCATTAAAGATTAAGTGCATCTTTCCCTGTGTCCCCAAATGCTAGCTTTGTATTGCTACATTTCAGATAGTACTTTCTCACTGGACTATACATCTCAGTGAAATATCTGTAATGTATTTCATTGTATACTTCTGCCTCAGATGAGTTATGTCATAGGTGATCTCTGAGGTCTCTTCAGATTAATGGGGTTAGACTTTTTTAATGCTGGATATTTCCAAGCATGCTATTTTGCTGCCTTCCATACTCCAAATACACTATGGTATTATCTCTCTCTGTTTCTAAAAGCACTATATGCTACATTCTGAAAGGCTTACACTGAGCCAGACTTTTTTCTTGACTACTCCTGTTTGCATAAGGTACTTCTCCATGTGGCTTTGCAGTCTAGCTGCTTATAAAGCATTGTCACCAGTAAGAAGCTGCTTCTTTTCATATTTGCTCTGTTTAAGTAGGTTGCTTTGATTTCATCTGGGGTGTGTGTGCATAAATGCATGTCTAATCAGGACAGAAAAGAAAATGGGGTGACTTCTTCAGGAAGTAGTTGTTTCTGATTGGGGAAGGATCATAACAATGCGTTTGCTTAGCTGCAGATTGACTCTATGTGGGCAGGGAACCCAAGTCTGAGCCTAGTTTAACTGTTCAAGGGAGCTGTGTACTGGCTGTATAAGAAGGTGAGTTCCCAAATGGATGCATCCATGCCAAGAGCCCTGCTCCCATCAGGAGCTGCGTGTGTGGTTTGGTGGCTGCTGAGGGGAAAGGACGCCTAATAGCAGGGCCAAATTGGCTCTTCTTTTTCTTAGTGGAGCATCACTGGGACACTTACTTTTTAACTGGAGGGTACTTACTGGTCCAAGAGTCCTGCCCCAAGCTTCACGTCATACAGTCCATTCAGAATTTTCCCAACTCCCATTTTAGAAGTATCTGGGTAGCAAAAGCTTCTGCTGTAAAGGCTAGGAATTGTCTTATATTTCCTACCTAGAAATATTGACTTCTAGGTTGTACTCACTTGCTTTTGTGACCCAAAATTTTTCTCAGGTACCTTTCTCATAATATATATTCTTAGATTAATGCCCTTATGTTCCCCTAGAGGCAAAAATCAGTCTGTCTCAGCTTTTGTTTGACTAGACTAAAGCTACATTCTTCTCTTCTCCTCTCCCAAAACAGGCGTTCATCTCCCTCAGTTACCTTAGATGACATTACTTGGGTATTATATTAAATGTGGCTTGCCAGTTGGGTTGCTTGATATCTCACCCATACTTTATACAGAGACACTTGTATTTGTGAATCTGTGTTGGAAATGCCTCCATAAGATTGCGTTTGCCTTTGTTTTGGCTGCGTCACTTCAGAAACTCACAGTCGCTCTATGATCACTTAGTTCAAAAAGATGCATTTCCAGCTGATGAGCACTCAGATTTTAGCTGTTTCTTCAGTTATTAATCCATAAGGGCAAGACAGAAATGTTATGGGCTTACTGACTTCCACAGAGAGCAAGTACTGGAATGAGGACAGACCTGGACATGATCTGGTCCCACCAGAGCCAGATGTGACATCAGACTTTTCTTGCAAAACTGTCTGGTTTTAAGCAAGATAACATTGATACCACAAAAGTCATGGGAGTAGATTATTTTTATTATTGTCGTTGTCTCCAAGATAACACCCCTGACTTGTGTAACAGCACAGAATAAGGTGAAGTCAAATTCAAAACAGTTCCTTTGCTTATCAGAAGGAAGCAGTATTATTTCTGTAGGGCACAACCATGGCTAATCACTTTGCTTGCATTTGTGTTTCTCAAAAAATATCCCACAGTATATGATAAGGATAATGGCTTCATGCCACAATTTCTCACCCAGCGATCCCTTTTTCAGGGACATGGAAAAGGCTGATGACAGGAGAGCTCTGGACCCTTTGCTTGGGAGGTGTCTGTGGAAGGTGCGTGTGGCTGATGATTATCAAGTAATTACAACAGGAAGGCAGAAGGCAGCCTGAATGCTTACATGCTGTATTCAGATAGGAAAGCTCTTAGCATAATCTTCCGCTGATCAAACAGGGCTTGGGCTAAGCCAGGACTTGGCTGATCGTAATATTCCTCCTGCCAGAGGGGTCAGGGTGAGGCCAGGCTGGCTGGGAGCTGGCGGAACAAACCACCAAGGTTGTTTATTTACGTGGCGTGGCAGGCAGAGGCTCCTCACCCCACCAGAGTACCTACCTGAGCTAAGCAGATCTCTCCCTAGTTTTCCAGGAAGGTGCAAGGGGCACAGTCTGGGATTTACTGCAAAGGAAATGAATTAAAGCAAGAAAAGTCTGCAAAAGAGCAAATAAAATGAGGAATTTCTCAGTATCTAGTTCGGAGGAGAAAGGGATATGGTTGCTCCGGAATGTGCTTTCTACCAAAATACTGGGAAACAAGATGTAATGGGGAATTGTTTAGCCTAACTCCATACCTACTTCTTCACTCTTGATTGCATACTTTGTGCTTTTCTCTAATTTTTTTCAACTTCCCCAAAATCTGAAAGATTTCCTGGGAGTGATAGTTCTCTCTGAGAAAGGCCAGAGTTGTTATTTGCAAGCATGTGCAATTTCCTCCTCTTCTATGATTATACTTCTCTGCTGTCTTCCTGTTTTTTCAGCCTATTCCAGTTTCTTTTACTACTGATTTTATTTTCCCTTTCAATGCAAACAACTGATTTTTCAACACCTTTTCCCTTTTATTTTTTATAATCCCGTTATCCATTAAGACTGATCAGCTGTTTCCTGCCTTCCTGCTTTTGCTTAGCTTTCCTGCTGCTGTCTGTGGCAAATATTCTTCAGCACTCTGATATTGTCCTCATGTCCGTTGTGGGACAAGGCTCATTAATACGGTCTTTGTTCTTTCTTTGTGGGTCATGGTGTAGCTTTATGCCAACTGATTCAGATCCTTTTGCCCTGAAATGTCAAATAAAAACAGTGGGTCAAAAATATTGACTGTATTAAGTGAAAACATAAAAAAAAAAATTTTAGAATTTTTTAATCTATTCTTGAAAATACTTTTTCAGAATTAAGTTTTTTAAAAATATACTTATTCATCACTGTCATTGCTTCCTTCTTCTCTACTTAGAAAAAACAAGATAGAAACTTTCCTACAAAAATGTATAGAATTTTAATGGGGTGACAGGATTCTTTTGACAAAAAAAATCAACCTGCCTTAGTAACCCCACAGGGGTGAAACCTGTTCTCTTAAAGGCAGCAGATGTTTTGTTGTGAACGTTTCTTCCCAGGAACATATCCAAGGCTCAGGTGCATCTGCAGGATGAAAGCCTGCACTGCATAGTGCTCTAGGCAGTTGGGTAGAAAAAGGCATTTTGATCCAGAAGGTAATGGGGTGCTCCAGGCACGGCGCCCCATCCCCACAGGGTTTGGCTCCGGCTTTGGTACCATGTGAGAGATGGGGTAGAAGACACACAGCTGGACTCTGGGGAATTCCACTAACAATATATGTTTTTTAAATTCTGAAGCCATGAATACCATGTGAATGTATTTACTGGAGCATTTCCTACGTAAACTGTTTTACAGGGTGAAGAGACTGGAAGACAGAGAAAAATCATTTCAGACTGCAGGAGGAGCAGGCTCTGAAGAAGAAAATAGTCATTACTATTCAGTAACTGGTTCCTGCCTTGTGGGCTTATTTCACTGGGATTGGGAGCTCAGGAGTACACTGAGGTTTTCCACAGGATTCCATAAAGTTACAATTTTATTGGCTACATTTTCTTATATATAAGAAAAAAAAATATAATATACATATATATACCTTATATATATGTTTCTTTTATATATATATATATACACACACACATATTTTCTTATGTATCCCCTGGCAGGATATACCTATGTATATCCTATATATAATATACCTATGCGGGTAGACTAAATAGGGAGCCTTCCTGAGCACTCAGACTTGATCTCCACCTGGTTAAACCATTAGAGCGGCACCTGGTGTATCTTTGGCCTGTGGCAGTTGACACTCTCTCAAACATTTCCTTAGAGTGTCTCCAAAATTTAAGCACTCAAGGATGCAGTTGCAAGCATCCACCCTCTCTTAGTGGATAAAAATGTTTGGAAGGATAAAGATGGGCCATTCCAGGCTAACTGGCCCCATCCCCCAGGAGCATTACTAGCCATGTTTATTTTGTTAACCTAACTGAGGGCTGGAAGTGCTACCATACCACTTTCTTCTATTTATTTTTTTTAAAACCATAATATTCTTTTTGATTAGACCTATGCAATTTCAACCAGGAGAGCTGTGCTTTGAGAACACAAATGACTGTATTTTATTAAAAGTTAGGTGTCAAGGGGCATTTTTATTGTTGAAAAATTCTTGCCAATGTAACTTATAAAACAATAGAGCTGAAACAAATGGGTGGAAAATGTTTGCACAAATAGCAGTAATTGCAACTGAAAGGTATAATCGTTGTATCTTTATCTGACATGATGAATTTGAAATACCATTCATTATAAAAAAAATTAAATGGGACATTCTGTGTAAACAAAATAACACAGTTCACATAGGATAATTTTCACAGATAATTTCTTTTTATATGCAAAACCTGATCCAGAGATACCAATTTTTGGTGATAAGAGCTATTGTACAGAAGAACTCATACATGCTTCCCATAGGACTGCAGTGTAGTCCTGCAGCTAAAGCAGGGCAGTTTATGTTTAACAAGAAATTAATAAATGTTAATAAATGTAGGCATTTGTCCCCAAAGTACCTCTGAAGAAACTTCGCTTTGTATGAATTAATCTGTCACTTGAAATTATTTCAGTGCTTGATTTGGATGCATTTTTGTCTACAGATCCTTACTGGACTACTCATTAAATTCTCTTCAGCACACAGGGTTTGAGCAAGGCATGTTTGAAATTCATGTGAGCCCTGTCTTACTTATCCAGGGTTTTTAGTTCCTGTGTTTAAGTTGAGACCGCTCACATGTGTCTTCTTCCACCATCCTCACTGCAATATTTAAAGTCAGAGCAAGATAAAATTAAATAATTCCAAGTGATTTCTGAACACAGAGATGTCTAGTCATTCCCAAGTAGCAATACACAAGTACTGGAGTATAACAGCTTAGTATTTAAAATCCTTTGATGTGATTATGGTATAGGACTTCTGCTAATAAACTTCATTGATCTGGTGGTATTTTTCCTCTAACATGTAGTTTACCAAATGGTTTCTGGATTTATTTCTATTTGAGGCGGGTGGGGAGAGAGGAATGCAGGCTTTCTTTAATTTGTGGGTTTTTTGCATTGTCTAAATAATCAGGGATGAAACCCTGGTGGAGATGGGACACAAATAACAGAGACAAGAGATACAAGCCATCTTATTTCTTAATCACTTGGCTGGTGAGTCTTTGTTTAGATGCTTAGCTTCCAAATCTTGACCAGATTTTGGACTGGAAAGAAATTAGCGAAGTCATATTAGCAAAGACCAGAGAACTGATCATTTTTCTCGCTGCATCAGGGACCATCATTTTCTGCCAGGGGCATTGCCTGTGTAGACAGCACATCAACTCCCTGCTGTGCATGAATGTCAGACATGCTCATACCTTAATCTTGTGTGTTTCTGCCTGGTTTCTCAGGGACTGAAATGCTTTAATTTATCCACGTTCTTGATGTCAACACATAATGTCTTTGTATAGATGCAATTTGACTGTATGATCAAATACTATGGACTCTGTGATCTAATATTCCCTTTATCCTTAAAATCAATTCACAGAATCCAAATCAAGTATGTCCTAACACATGTAACCTGTCAATTCTGAAATCTGTACCTTATGGTTTGTCATAATTTTTTCAATCTGATTTAAACTAAGACTTGTGTTTTAATAAAAATTCTTGCTAAATCATATAACCATAAAGAACATCCTAAAATTATAAGTATGTACAGTAAAACCATAGCATAGAAAACTGATTGAATTTCAATTGCTGCCAGTGCAGTTGTACAGTCTTCGCTTTCATGTCTGTGATAGGGGCATGGGCTTCATATCATGTAGCAGGGTTTAGATCAGAGACACTATGTGATTCCTTATGCACTACCACCACTAGGATTTTGCCCACTCCTGCAAAATATGAAACTGGATGGTATTTCTCAGTTAATAAAGGGGACAGATGCTGAAGGGACTTTGTTACCTCTGGTTGATGCTTTGCACTTTTCCCAAGGATAAGATGAAAGAATTTTCTGCTTATTTGTTCTTTGAACAGAACATTAGATGTCAAGACTATGGGAGAGGAAGGAGAGAAGATGAAAGTTGAAACATGATTAGGTATACATGTATTACAGAGGAAGTAATTAAGGCCTTGGATAGATTTTGCAAGGATTTAAGATCTGCAGAAGTGTCCCCACAGCTTGTAACATCCTGCTTTTGCATTATGGCAATGCCCACTGCTGTTGTACAGCGAAGGGTCTATCTCCCTCTTCTAAAAAATCCTTCTGTAAATGGTGTGTATTCATTCATTAAAAAAAATAACTCTAGGCTGAAATCTAACATGTAGCGTGTCATTCCTGAAAATGTATTTTAGCCATTTAAACTCAACATTATGTGCAAGCAAGGGGGAAAAAACCTTTCACAGGGTTATTCCCTACTTCTGAAATTACCAGCTGTAAAGCAAGCAGTCCCTTTTTAAAATGCAGTGTAAGATGCAGCTTTTGAGTGCAATGAAGGCAAAGGGGGAAAAAGGTATTTCAAAGTGGCATCACGGCTAATGATTGTGTGGAGTGACTTCTGTTAGCAGGCTTTCCAAGATTTTTCACTAGGAAGATGTCAGCTGCATATATGTTGCTTGCATTGAGTGAATTATGGGGAGATATCACCACAACAGCTGTTATAGTATGTCTTATCAACTGTATATGTATTTTTGTAATAGACAACAGATTCCACCTTCTAATAAGTTGTTGAATTTGCATTTACAGTATAAATTTAATGTCTCCGCAGATCAGATAACGTTACAAAAAGTTTGCCAAATGATACTGGTGTATAGTTTTTGGCAACAGCCTTCCTTCCTTGGAAGAATAAAAAAATTAATACACTGAATACAGAGAAGCTGTTTATAAATACATCTTCTTTACGTTTTTTTCAAGCCCAGCAATAATACATTAGCTGATTCAGTCCTTATGAGATAGTTTTATTTAATGCCACAATGGTATTTAGACAGTGTGCCAAATAAAAGAAGACAAACCGCAGTTATTAAAAATGCACCCTTGCAGTTTTTGCATTGTATTTAGTGCAATCATTCTCAGTTAACCAGTGGAAACATTCTCAAAAGGTTTTCAGAAGGGTGGAATACACGCTTCTTTAGAGTGTTACTCCTGGCAAGGGCATGTTTTCTTTCTTCCGTTGTGCTTTTGGATATTTATATTCCTTTATTGCCTCATATAAGTTACTGTAAGTAACCAGTGAGACTAAATGAACAAGCCACTAATTTTTCCATACCTAATCCATTCTGTAGCATGAGGGCAATAGTTTCCTAATGTTTATTTTTCAGTGCTCTCTTTTAATCAGTCTTTAGTGATTAAAGCAATGGGGTTGGTCCTGTGCCATTCAAGGCAATAGAAATGCCCCTAGTAATGCTCATGGTGCAGAACTGAGTCACAGCAGGAGAAATGTTCATTTAACTTTAATTTTCCTTTTCTCATTTTCATTCTGTTGCCACTAATAATGTTACTTTAGGAGTATTGTATGTTAGACAGACCAATTTAACTGCTATTCCTTTTTCAGATTCAATCCCCTAAGCAATTACATAAAAGTTATTAAAGTGGTTATCTGACATAATGCACATTAGTCCGGTAGAGACAAACCAGGTGTGACTTAACAGTCTTTATAGCTCCTTTTGTGTAAGCATTCCACCAATATCCATAGCACTCTGTCATCACATGTACTATCTTTGCTTTGGCAATAGAGAAAACAGCTCTCAGAGATCCCATCCTGGGAAACACCCCCCAAAAAAGTCTGTAAACAGTTGCATTTATTCTTCCAAATCATCACATTGACTCATTCATTAACTCTGTACATATATTCTGTAATACTGAGCAAGGATACCTTACTTCACTTCAAGACTGACAATATTAAGATCTCTTTAGAGGTCATGGTAAGAATGTGCTTGTATCCTAAAACATTCGGTGTCAAGACAGCCTGACTTCACCAGTCGGAGCTTCTGACACTAAATCATCCTTATTATTTCATCTCCATAAACTCCAAGTGAATGTACAAAAACATTACAAAGCTTATTGATTCATTGCCCCATCACTTTTTCTATGTCCAAAGTCCTACAAATGTTTTTTGTACAAACTAACAAAGCTCTTCTCTAGCCAGGTGTTTGCAGACATTAATTATTTTGATTTGAAAGCTCTCATACAGGCAGCATAGAAGTGTGAACAGTCGGCTTTCCTCATGCTGTACAGTAGTGAGAGTTATTGCACTCGTAGTGCAAACACTTTGACATGTGCATAATTTTACTGTTCTAAGTCACGCCCTTGATGTCTGTAAGATGACATGAGATAATAAAGTTCAGCATGTATGGAAACATTTGCTGGACAGGAGCTTATAGTTCCCATGGTCATTACTTATCCATGTTGCATATATTAGTTTCTTTTATTGTATTTTCCCAAAGTTTCATAGATGAGTTAGAAAATAAGAGTGGGAGGGAGGTCACATTATCCATTCCTCTTCTTCAAGGCAAGATAATCTAGCATCACATAATTTCTAAGAGAAAAATATCTAAAATTTCTTAAAAACATCCAATGGTAGTTCCATGTCTCCTTATGAAATCTAAGTACAATGCTTGATTAACTACCTTACTGCTATGCAGTGGTTAATTATGGGATGCTGCTGTCCTATTAAGCATTTATCTTGCTTTTTTCTTGATATCTTCCAGTTTCTTATTGAGCTTCCAAACATTGGCATGCTCAGAGCTGTACGTGAGGCGCAGATCTCTCCAGTTTCAAGCAAAAGTAATCTTTAGTTTTCCTGTTAATGTAACATTTCTACTTCCAATGGTTGTATTGCTATCTGCCTAACACTCAAAACGACATTTATGCGTATTAAAAGTATTCAACATATATTTAAAAATACAGTTAATACAGCAAATCAGATAGTGTGTGTCCATTCCTTCTGTAGTTCTCTGAGGGCACATAGGTAAATTGATGTCTGCTGTTTTCCAGTGCTGTCTCTTTTTACGACTGTTTCCAAACATCTACACACCTACAGTATCTTTCCAATTAAGGACATGATGAGTGAATATTACTGACTAGTTGGCTACTGGTGCACTGTGGCTCATGAGGCTGAAGGAAGCCAGCTGCCAGTAGGCTTTTTATTTGTAGATCTTTTTTGTTTTTTTCCTAGTTGCTGAAGTAATTAAAAAAATGGATTGCAACTTTGGATCATCAAGACTACTTTATCTTGGGAAAATAAAAGGCGCAGTCCTACAGACCTGCTGAAAGTAGGCTTTATATTGGCATCATTGGGAAGTTCTTTGTATTGAGGGTCAGTCCTGTAGTTTTAACAATATTGAAAGAAGGGAAGGGCAGATGGGATGGCTGCCTGCTGCAAGTTAGACCAAAACTTGGCCATCTCCAACTATGCATTCTTGTAGTATTAGTTGTTATTCTGCTATCCGCTGTATCATTACCTATTCATTCAGAATGAGAAATACATTTTGGAAGTGGTAGAGATGGATGTAGTATTATTTTTTCTCCTTCTCACAGATTGAAATGGCTTTATTTTCTTCAGTTCTTTTTGAGTTTCTGCTTATTTTCCTGCCAGAAAAGACTTCCCAAAAAGTGATGTATATATTTTCCCTTATAACATGGAATTTGTGATTCTAACAGAATCAGAATCTAGTGTCTCATTGAAGAAATATGCTGTTGAATCAGGTAGAATAAAATAAGTTTTTATTGAATTTTACCTAAAACTTTTACTTGCTCTGCAAATGTGAGTGTGAGCAATTGTCTGTTCTTTTCTGTATGTCACAGGGAGAATGATTAATTTAACGTACAGAAGGAAATGGGCACCATATTTTTTTTCTCAACAATAATACACTGACAAAGATGTCACAGATGCAAAATGGAATGAATTTCTTGTCCTGCTTTTCTGACACTTTTTGATGAAGAAAGATCTCAGTGTAGTATTCACATACCAGGTTCAGCAGGCTGATATTTAGAGTAAGAGACATTTTTATCTTCAGTTGTTTTCCCACAGGTTTTAGCAGAATCCTGGGACTGCTAGCTATTGCTAAGTGCTTTTACAATAAATACTTAGTTTAGTATATAGATATAGAAGTATTTTGAGTGATCTTCTGAGTTTTGGCAAATGTACTCACTAACAGTGTGGCACTAATTTAACTGCACTAAGTAGATTTCTATAGGGTTCCCATTCCTTTTGTGTCCTTTCTTTATGTCATCTAACCATGGCCACACTATTAAATGCCCTGGCCAGGCCAGACAAAGACAGCCAAAAACTCAGTGGAGTTAAAAATAGATACCGTGGCATGAAGGAGAATTGTGTTGTCCTCTTTGCTGAGGGCATGTGCCTGCCAGTTTTACCTGAGCTACCGTAACTCACTGGTAAATGTTAGGTACCTTGTCTCTGCCACGTCCCTGCTGGCTCCGGCATTATCTCTGCTTCAAACCCAAGAGCAGGGCTCTTAACTGCAAAGTAGCTTTACATTATGGGTGGTCCTTGCTCCATTCCTGGTGTACTGAGGAAATTAGAGCTGCTACAGTTTCTGGGTACTATTTTGGGCAAAATGTACTGTGTTTGAGATACAAATAGTCATTTCAGGCTGTCAAGCCTGCACTGTGTCTTGTTCAGTGGTGTTTCCAGCAGTGTCATGAAATTGTCCTTGGTTCCTCCTCTTGTGAAGCTGTTGCTATTAGAATCATGGAATAACTTAGTGAGAAGGGCCTTTTGGAGGACACCTAGTCCAAGATCTGCTCACAGCTGGACCAACTTTCCCATTAGGCCAGGTTATTCAGGGCCTTTTTGAGTCAAATTTTGAAAATCTCTGAGGATGGAGATCATATAATCCCTCTGGGTGATCTGACGTGGGCGACCTTCATCTCTGTCAATATGATTTTTTTTTTCACATATGTTCAGTTAAAATGTTCCTTATTGCAACTTGTTCTTCCTTTTGATTCTTTTCCTTTAGCTGGGCACCTATGAAATGAGTCTGGCTCCATCTTCTCTATTAATCCCCTTTATGGGTACTTGAGGACAGCTATTAGGTCCCTGCTCCCCCACCCCCTCTTCCAGGCTGAACCAAGTCAGATCCCTCAGCCTCCCTTTCCACACCATGTGCTCCAGGTCTGTAACCATCTTAGTGGCCCTCCTCTGGATCCTCTCTAGTATCAGCATACTGAGGCCCCACACCTGGACACAGTGCTCCAGATGCCTCATACATGCCAAGCAGAGGGAAGGATTACTTCCTTGACCTGCTGGCTACTCTCTTGCTAATGCAGCCCAGCAGCTGGGTAGCCAGCAAGGACTGCTGCAAGGACACACTGCTGACTCATGTTCAGCTTGTCCTCCACCAGCGCTTGTCCTCCAACCAGCTCCACCAGCAAAGCTGGAAAGTCTTGAGCAGTCCCTTGGTAGGCTACATCCTTCTTCCTTCAGTTTGCAGACACAGTCAAACTGGAGAAAGAAGGAAGGGAACGAGGTGCTTCCTTTGCAGTACCTCATTCTTTGGAGGTAATTTCTGTGCTTTGCCCAAAAGCCCAACTGGTCTTCAGTACATGCTGCAAAGCCTGAACCTCTTCCCAGCTTCAGAGGGAGGGAAGACAATTGTGTGGTTGGGGTAAGTAGAGAGTGGGGCTACTGTAAGTTAAGGCATGATACTTGAAAGAAACATCCCTTTCTCCTTGAGCTGAGGGGGTGAGTGCTTGCTGGTTTTCATTCAGTTGATCTGTATCTGATACACACAAAAGATGCCTGGTGCACAACTGTGGGTGATAATCAACAATATAAAAAATAAATATGAGTTTAACACTTTTAAATCCTGTCATTTTATTGTATATAATTTGCTGTTGAAAAATACAGTAGGGAAAAAATCCCCAAAGTTCACAATGGAAGTATTTCTTATTTTATTTATACATGTAAAGAGGCATGGTGATAGAGTGCACGGTAAATAGAAAGGTGACAGAGTGCTAAAGCTGAATCAATTTTCTGCTAATTTATGAAAATGGGGATGCAATCTTTTGACAGACACATTGCTGCAAATGTTTTTGAGCAATACATACACATTTTTCTAAACAGAACAAATGAAAGTGTTTACAGAGCAATGGTTGCTGTGAAGCCCTTGTAGTACATTTTCAGGATCAGTAGCAGCAGGCAGGTAATGCATTAGTTGTGCTTGAACTTTCTTAATAACAAGATTTTGCGTTCTGCCTTCTGTGCTGTTAAATGAGAGCTTACCTGCCAGTTCACCCTTGGTGAGCCCCCAGCCACCACAGGTGCGTGGTGTACGGTGGGCACCGTGGCATTCCTGCTTCTGAAATTCTAGCTTTTCAGTCAGTCAGAGGTGGCTTGAGTTGTATAATTATGTGTGCTTTTTCTGCTTTCCTAATAGCTGGATTTACACCTGGAAAACTACTTCATGTATTTTACAGAGCCTGGTAGGAAAGTATGACTGTGAATAAAACCGGACTGAGCTTTATTCCCTTCGGTCGGTCATTGTAACTGATGTAACCGGGGTCCTCTACTCTAGAGCCCAGTCTGGATTTTATCACAGTTTTCATCTTGCCATTGTTTTTTAAGACAAGTTGACAATGTTTTTTCTGCCTTAGGTCTCAAGTCACAAGGAAAAATATTTTAGAAATGTAGATCAAATTATGGAAGATGGTTTTTACTGGAGTTAAAGCAAATGATCAGAATTTCTGACAACGCTTTACATTTGCTTTGGATTTTACTCATGGGTTGCCTCTGTGTATCTGCAGTAATGTTTCTGAAAGTTTGACTGCAGTAATATTTTTAAAAGTTTGAAAGCATTAAAGAACTGGTGGTGGCTCAAACTGAAATGTGCAAACCTAGCAATCTAAAATTAGGGTCCTAAATTCGTATTTAGGTATTCAGTTAAGAACTGACACATTTACCTGCCATTGAATTCAGGAGAATTCGGAAAATTATGTGGAAAGGAAGTTTGCCCTTGGCTACACTTGAAGTTAAACTGAGTTCAGCACCAGTTGTAACTGCTTTATCAGCAGTGCGTAAATTTGCTGGAGTAGACAAAGCTTCTGAGTTTCTGTTTTTTGCTCAATAGGAAGCAAATTTATGAACTTTTTTCATGTTTGAGTGTTATAACTAAATATATTTTCTCTGTCTCCCAGATGTTTTTTGGAAGACAGGAAAGATTTAGCAGTCTTAGCAAAAAAAACAATGATCATTTTGGAAACGTTTCCCAAACCCCTTACTATGTCAAGATTTTGTGCTGTACAGAAATAAATTAAGCAGTGTTTTGGGGCCCAATGCATCCACTGTCCAGCTGTTGCAGATTTTATGATAAACTGCAGTGCATGTTTTTGGATAGAGAAGGTCAGAGTAAGTCGATGGCTGGACACTGCAGAAAGTGCTCAGAAAGGATGGGCAGGATCCCTTTGCTGCTCCCTCTCTTCTGACAGAGGAGAACAAACAGGAGCTAATAGTGCATCTCCTACCTTCGCTACTATCTCCTGTTAACATTAGCAGGATTTTGTGCTTTGCTGCGCCCAAGAGTGCCAGGCGGTGAAGCAGTGCACACACGGTGGCCCTGCTAGCTTCCACATGCAAAAGGAAGAGCGCAGAGGGCTGTCCCTGTTCCTTGTGTTTGGGGGTAAGCCCTGGGGTAACAGGTCCATATGTAACTAGTGGGCTGAGGTATGGCAGCATGGACTTCACTGAATACCTCATTTTTCTTCTGCTGTTTGTTTCCACATGCTTAGGAGAAATCAGTTTTCGCCTTGACTATACTTTCCTCCAAGAAAACTTCTTTACTGCTTGCTTTCTTGCCATTTTGTTTGCTCTACGATGCTTTGGGATGATCAGTGATAAACTTCTCTCCTGTGGCCCTTTGATTCAAGATTTTCTTGTGCTGCCTGTGTTTTGCTCATGGTTGTGGTATTATAAATCTATGTGGACTGGAGCTCTGGGCTGAGGTCTTGCCTTGCTTGATTTACCAGCTCTTACTACTTAAGCAGCCAGCATGCCCTCATCTAATAACGTCTCTCTTCACAGTGGCTTTCCTTGAGGTTCTGCTGTTTGTTTTTCTTTGAAGTCCTGAATAGAATAGCATTGTGCCTCAGAAAGGATGAGCTGTTCCTACACCTTTAACCAGGTGTACTTATCTGGAGCTAAATAAAACCAGACATTTGTTCAAGATAAGTTGCTGTGGTTATTAAATCAGCTTCCTGGTTGCCATTGCTAAGACGATCAGAAACTTCTGCCTTTTGAGGGGGGATCCAATTAATAGGATTGCTTATATCAAAGTACGTTGTCTTATGCAACAGTGAACATTTGAAAGCAAATGGAAATGTTGAAAAAGAAGCCTTGAAAAACAACTGTTAAGGCTTATGCCTTGTGGAGACTTGATTGATGTTAATAATTAAAATAATTTGTCAGTTTTGATAACGAGAATCTTTAATCCCAAATCCCGTAGTCCTTTGAAATTGCAGTAAGGAGGATTCTTTCCACATAATGTGCTTTGGGAATTCAGCCCTCACAGGTAATAAATTATTAGGGTAGCTCTTCAGATTTGTATTACAAAATGCTGTTTTGACCAACACCCCCCCACATTTACAAGTTTCTTATGAAAAGGAAATAATTTATATACATTATCTGGGAAGGATTTTGATCTGTTTGCACTGAAGACGTACCGATCCGTACAGCGTAACTGGAGGTAAATTAAGTAGCTGTACTGAGATTTCTGCTCTTTGTATTGCCATTGCCACTGCCATGGCAGGCAAAGTTGTGGGTCTGTTCCCCAGTGACACCAAGCAGCTGCAGGTTGCTTTGGCCAACAGCAGTTGCATGTGGTTGTGGCTGTTTTCCATCTGCAGCAAAGCCTGTGAGATAAAATGCTCCAGTGGCCAAAAGGGGTATTCAGCCAAAAGAAAGACAGTGTAATTCTTTTGCTCGCCCTGCTGGGTTGATATCCTCCAATTGCAATACATAGGCAATGAAGGATATATATATATATGGAGATATATATATATATATATATATAAAAAAATACATATAAAAGCTTCTAACACTGCCAGGAGCTACAGTGATCTCCAGGTTTCATGCTGGCACCTGATTTTTCAGTCCTATTGCTTCAGGTCATGGAGAAAGATGCTTCCACCTCTCCTCCCCTTGGAAAACCAGGGGGCAACCTTGCTTTAGCACCTTTACCTTTGGCTGTGCATTTGAGAGTAATGCACGTGGCTGTGATTTCCAGCAAACAGGGAGGTGTGCTGCTTCCCAGCAATCTCTTGGGGGTGTCATGTAAGGAAATCATATTACTGCAGCCTTGACCCTGAAGTTCCTGGGGAAAGACAGCAAAGAGTGCAAATGTGCAGGACCTAGAGGATGAGACTGTACTCTGGTTTGGGTGCCCTCTGGTTGATTCTGGTGGTGGGAAGGACCTTCTCAGCAGGCCTCCTCTGGCTACATCTCCATCTTGTTCATCACAGGCTTGGTTTTCAGGTCTCAAGAGCCTGACGAGCAGCCATGTGGGTATGTGGCTCTCCTGGCACATTTGCTGTGTGTGATATCCTTCATGTGACATGGCAACTGGAAGTAAAGGGGAAACACTGACCCAAGGAAAATAGTGAAAAGATCACATTGCTGCATAGGCCTTGAGAAAGCCAGAACCAGAGGCCTCTACTGGGCTTGTTATCACCCCATTATTTGGGAAAAGAAAATTTGTGTAGAGGAAATAATATTTTTGTGTCACCTGACTTGCCATTTTAAAAACTTTTGGACATGTAAACATGAAGTAAATCTGATCTTGAAATATTCTTTGGAACTGTAAAGTGAAAAGCTTCAATTTAACGAATTTTGAAGTTGTGTGGCAAATGTTTAAAACAGAATAAATAGAATTTCAGTTGGAATGGACCTACAACCATCATCTGGTCCAACTGCCTGACCACTTCAGGGCTGACCAAAAGTTAAAGCAAATTATTAGAGGCATTGTCCAAAAGTCTCTTAAACACTGACAGGCTTGGGGCATCAACCACCTCTCTAGGAAGCCTGTTCCATGTTTGACCACCCTCTCAGTAAAGAAATGCTTCATAATGTCCAGTCTGAACCTTCCTGTTGAAAGCATGAAGTGAGAGGCCTCTAATCATTACTGTCAAAGGCTATCCTGGTCATGAGCTCCAGTTCACAAACACCTGCAGCATCCAGGACAAGGGCTAAGCAAACACTCCAGCTCTGCTGCCCTCTGCAGAAGCAACAGAGATCCAAACAGGATGAGCATCTTTGACTGCATTACAGCATCAACAGATAAACTGCTGCAGAAACAGACCCTGAGAAAGAAATCTTGGCCCACAGGAAAGATGCTCCTATTGTCTGACCAATGCAGCAATGGAGGAAGGCAGATGAAATGGTACGATGAATATATTCATACGAGGTGGGGAACAGATGTGGTTATTACAGTTACTACAGAAAACTGGGATGAACAGCAGCCTCCTGATATGTGCAGCTGTCCCAGGAAATGCCACTGGGGAGAACTGGTAAGCCAGCCACAGGCTAGCTGAGGACTTCTCTGGGAGAAGAGTTATCACCTAATTTAATGCCAGGGATGCACACTGCCAAGAAATGAGCCCCACGGATGAAAAAAAAAATACAGTGCTGAAAGGAAAGGAGGCAGGAATATCTTCCTGAGAAGCCCAAATCTTTATGAAGAACTTCTTCCAACTGAGATGGAAGTTGAAAGCTGATACTAGGACACTTTAAAAAAAAGCCAGTAAACCACTTGGAGTAGGTAACATACAATCGGAATTAATTAAAAGTGGTGAAGAAGCGCTCACCCAGGCATGTGATAATTTTATTAATGTGATTTAGAAGGCTGAGAACTAAGATTTGGATACACTCCCCAGTGGCTTCTATTCATAGCGAAGCACACCCAGCTGTTTGGGGAAATTACAGCATAATCTCATCGTTGGCAGATCCTATGGAAATGCTGCTGTATTTCATGAGGAGGACAGTACTTCAGATAGACAACTTTCTGCCTGATGAGCAATTAAGACATAGGCAGAGAAGAGAAATGGTGGAGCAAATGTTAATTCTTATACACTGGAAATGATAGGAAGGCAGTCCTTATTCATCTGTAAAACTGAAATGATCTGAAAATATTAGAGGCTTTTGTAGAGTGTGATTCTGTAGCATTTCCAGAATTTTAGGGTTTTAATGGTTTTAATGCCTTTACAGTCAATACATTTTAATTGTTTCATTATTTGCATGATTACCTATTTTATGTCTATATCTATTTATAAATATATAGATATAAAAATATCTATAGATATCTATAGATATAGATACAAAAACTGAATATAGAATAGCTAATGGTAAGCTTGTGGTAGAGGTTTCATATACCAAAGCAAAGTTTTTCAGTTACATTTCGTTTTTTATTCACCAGTAAACCAGGTTTTAGTTCATCCAAATTATTAATGAACTTCTGCTGTTTTATCAAATTAATTTAATCAAAATGATTCTGACCAAAACAGATTTTAAACATTTGCCTCAGCTTCAAAATTTGCTAAATTATGATTTTTCACTTTACAGTTCCAAAGAACATTTCAAGATCAGATTTACTTCATGTTCACATGTTCAAAAGTTTTTAAAATGGCAAGTCAGGTGACACAGAAATATTATTTCCTCCCTGACCATTTGCAGGCTACTGGCTCTGCCCCAGCTCTTTACAAACCCATTGCTTTTTTTTAAGGTAGTAGCAAGAGGCATCGTTTCAGCAGCAGATGGTTAATAAGGTAATCAGGTGCTTCTCACACACTCTGTACTGAAAGAGCGATCAGCCCAAGCCATGCACAGTGTTAGCAGTGCAATCAGATGTTTGTAGCGTGTCTTGCTGTAAATATTCTGGTTTTAGACTTTCAGTACCGGGATGGTTAAGCAGCTGTGACAGCCTTAATTAGGAAATGTTGATACAGGGGCCAAACTTCTCAACAGATTTCAGGTTTTATTTATCTCCACTTTTATTTTTTTCATGTGTTTTGATAATTCCTTTGCATATCTCGTAATTATTACTGCTCTATTTTTGTAGCAAATTGAAAACAAAACAGAGAGCCAATAAAACGGTAATGCTTTACCATTTTTTGTTTTATTTGGTGCCTACTGAGCATAGCAATATTCCTATGCTGCTTGTTTAACCAAAAAAGCTGCTGTTACTATTTAGAAGCAGCCTGCTGCTTTCCCTTTCCAGCCAGCTATGTTTTATGAACTTGAGCTTTGCTGCTACAGCTCATGCTGTGTGTTGTGGGGCAGAATTCACCCAGCTCAGCTTCACCTTCTCCCTGGCATCTCCAGAGGGTGGGGTGGGACGGGCTGACTAAATGCAGCTTAGGAAGGAGCAGAGTGTAGGGGAGGAACCACGATAGCAGAGAGGAAGAAACTCCTGTAGACTTCTTTCCGAGATCATCATTACATGAGATCAGGCTTAGAATACAGGCTCCTAAGAAATGAACATCTCAGAAGGAAACTGGTACTGCTGAAGTTAAACAAAAGTATTTAATTACATTTCTGGATCCTTGAAGTTTTCTCCTCTCTGTGGGATTCATAGCTAACCATAGTCTGGTGGACACCATTTTATTCTACTGCCTAGCACATTGGCATCACTTTGTAAGGTTTTTTTCACAAATGTAGTTATTACGTGCTGCCAAGAAGCTGTGACATGGAGAGCTATGACTTCATTTTCCACACTCAGCAATTCAGAGGGGACATTTTTACCCTATACAGTATCAAGAAATGTTTACCCATATCAGGGTTTACATATACCAAGTTCAGACTTGCAGTCACATTTCTTGTCCAGGGTCCCCAGTGAGGTGCTGCCAAATGATGAGGTGTTGTCATTGCTGGGATTGAGTCTCCCCTTACCCCCTGCTCCTGTGCTAAAGAGGACATTTGAAGAGTTAGGAGGTTCACATCTCTGTCATCTCAAAGCATTCCTGCACAGCAGGGAGTGACTTTAGATGTGTGTATATCAGCCAACATCAGTCAAGAGAGGTGAGTATTAAAAAATAGAGGAAGAGCCAGCAGAACCCAGGCACAGCTGAGTCTTTTTATCTCACTGACTCCAAAGAGCATAGTGAAGTTGAGCCTGGACAGTGCCACATAAAATGAACTGCCCTGCACAAAATCCAAGCCAAAGCTTCTTAAATAGAAGCTATTTACAGAAGAATGATCAAATCTTCTAAGGTCCCAAATGTAACATAAAACTCCCAAATATGCGTATCACAGTATGTAAGTCTTTATCACATTGATTGAACCAAACCCAAAAGTTTGTATTCCTTAACAGGGAAAAGTGGATTGATAAGGTCTTAATTGACATAGATGCTTCATTATACTTTTATATTAATTTAGCAGGAGTCCTGTGCTGTCAGTATGTTCTGTAGCAGAATAGAGTCTTGTATTATTTTCAAACACAGAATCATTATTCGATGTATTCATTGTAATGGGAACTGTAAAATATTACAAAGTCAAACAGGCAATATCCTGCAGAAGGAGAAAATATTTTTGGGCAATTGTATGGATGCTAATGGTAAGAATGTAATGGGCTCTTCAAGTCTGTGACAACCTTTATCTGTGACTGGATGTCACCAGAAGAGACGAACTTGGAAGGTTGAGTGCGTAGGGCCCATCCTGAAAGGGGTTAGCATGAGAATACCACCTTTCTGAGGTGCCTCTCCCTTCTCACTGACCCTGTCAGAAGGACAGGAGCAATACTAACACTGCCTGAGATTAATCTCTGCCCAGACAGTAATTTATTGTCCCTACTCCTAAAAGCAATGTAATGACAAAGACATTTGAAGTCTGTGTCTCTGGCCAGCATTGGCTGCTTTAAGAGGTTAATCTCAACTGGCGGTATACTGAGGTTGTACAGTGCTCTGTATTTGGGAGGGGACAGATCTTTCCTGACCTACACGTTGATCAATTTGTACCAGCAACATTAAACCAAATTATTTGGTCTAGTCTCTGAACCATGCCAGCATAGCCTGTCTCGCACACTGTGAGTGAAGATGCTTTGAATGAATACAGGTCCTTCCACAATATTTTTTTCAAAACTGTCTTCATTTGCATTGCTACTAATCATTTGGGGGCAGTGTAAACAAGAGGAACCAACAACCTCTTAGCACCATATTAATAATCTTAAATGCCTTAATTAACTTTGTTCTAAACCCATGTAAGAGATTTAGAGAAGAAAATAAGTGGCAAATTAATGTATTGCTCTACTTGTACATTTGAAATGAATCAGCCTGATATGATACTTAGGGTTTAATGTACATCATGATCATCATCATTTACTGATTTATTTATATATACTGCCATAGCACCCGGAGGTTCAGTGTCTCTGGGAGCACAAGGCAGGGAAGGAGCAACAGGTGGAACAGAGAAGCCATGAATGAAAGAGTGAAGTTGATCCTAAGAAAAAAAAGGGGTGGGGGAGGAAAGGTATTTTAGCTTTTTTGTCCTTCTTCCTCACCATCCAACTCTATTTTAACCGTCAATAATTTAAACTGATTTTCCCCAAGTGAAGTCTGTTTTATTTGTGATGGTACTTGCTAAGTGATCTTCTTGTCTTTATCTCCACCCATGAGCTTTTTCATCTTGTTTTCTTCCCTGTCCTGTGGAGAAGGGAGAATAAAAGAGTGACTAGGTGAGTGTCTGGCAGCATCCATGGGCAAGTCACCACAATCTGTTAAAGTTTTGAGCCATCAGGTGACACTTTTGGTGAGAGAGTGCAAGGTAGTGCAAGAAAGATGAGGATAAGGTTTCTCCATCTTTTTTCTCAGTTCCCCAAAGTTTCCTCACTGCAATTCCTATTCAATTCATAGAATCATACAATGGGTTTGGGTTGGAAGGGATTTTTAAAGATCATCTTCCACTAGATCAGGTTGCTCAAAGCCCCCCCCAGCCTGGCCTTGAACGCTTCCAGGGAGGGAGCACCCACAGCTCTCTGGGCAACTTGTTCCAGTGTTTCACCACTCTCATCATAAAGAATGTCTTCCTTATATCTAGCCTAAATCTACCTATTTTTTTTTGTTTAAAATCGTTACCCCTTGTCCTATCACTACAGGCCCTGGTAAAAACTCTTTGTCCATCTTCCTTATAAAAGCCCTTTAAGTACTGAAAGGCTGCAATAGGGTCTCCCCAGAGCTGCCTTTTTCAGGCTGAACAATCCTCCCAACTCTCTCAGCTTCTCTCCATCGGAGAGGTGTTCCAGGCCTCTGATAATTTTTGTGGCCCTCGCTTTCAGTACTCCATTTGCCAACTGAGGGAGAAACATGAGCTGAATGAGCTCTCTTTGGAGCCCATCAATGCCCCTTCCTAGCTAACTAAACAGAAAACAGCAGGTGTATTTTGCCCAGTGAAGGGCATTTAGAGTATGGCTTTCAGGTTGAATATGTAAATTCTGGTATTGTCAATTTTTGGGGGAAAAGAAAGAACAAGAAATGAACCAAAAATCTCCATAATGCATATATTTAATTTAATAAGTATTTAATTCTTTTTTCTCTGGGAATAAGGACAGAACACAGAAGCAGTTTAAAAGTCTTGCTTTACAATGGTTTGCGAATGAGACCTATAATAACAAAATTCTGTGGTGCTGAAGTGAAATTCTTAATACTGTGTTCTGTTTCATGAATTAATTTAATTAGTTATTGTTTGCTGAAGAGCTGGAACTATGCCAGGAGCTTGAATCCAGACTCAGCCAACGTGTGTGCACCATATAAAGAAACTGGATTGAGCTCAGAGCCAGATGTTGTGAGCAGAGCTGAACTGAATGCAAAGGCTGGGAGGACACGCTCATAGCAAGTGTTAGAAACATGGGCCCAGACTTGCACCTAGATGCTGTAGACAGAACAGTGGACTTAATCAGCGCTTCTAATTAGTGCCCCTGTGAGCCCCTAATTAGAAACCTAGCAGAGCTGGGAGCATTGCAGGTGCTTTGAATTTTACCTTCTGGGATCTGTGGAGCATGTTCCAATTTCCAGTCTCCATATTTCTTTATGATGAAGGGTATGAATATAACAGGGCACAAGAAATATTGCAGAGAGTGAATTTAGGCATGGCATAGACAGAAATTTGCCCTTCATCTTGTTGGAGATGATAGAGGGCAAAATCTGGGCTCCTACAGCCACAAATGGGAGGGAGCCAAAAGGAGCTGTACCATATTGGGACTGGTGTATAATCCTCTATATTTGAACATACACATATACAACTGTCCCAGAAAAGCATGGTTTTCCTTTGTAGGCCTCCAGCCACGGTTTTTGCTTTCTTGGCATATATAGATCTGGCTAAAAAAAGTCAAAGGGGATGGGGTGTCAGCACAAGTACAGCAGCAATTTGTACAAGGAAAGGAGAGAAACTCATAAATGTCCCCTAATGGAGCTGGAATTTTGTCTATACAACAGTGCTTTAAATGCTTCAGTAGCCACCCTTGGTGTAATAAAGACATTGTTATAGAAATACAAAAGTATTTAGTCCCTCAATATGGGATCCCGTCCTCACCTAGCTATTTATGCCTATTTCCAGTTGTAAATCTATGTGGCTTAAAAACAGTAGCAACCACTATTCTAACCAGGACAGTTTTAACTGTGTAACTTCTCAAGTCAGAGATCTGTGCTACTCTAAGAATCCTTGCTAGCAGCAAAGCTGTGATCGAAACAGCATCTAAAGGGTTTGCAAGCACTCTATCCTGGGAATGTACCTGGGAGTCCTGTTGATTTTAACTTTGGTTTAGTTAGCATGATTCCTGACATCAGTGTAATGTTGTCTGTTTTTTTTTTTTTCTCATAGGTTGGCTGGACTAACTGGTTCTCATTCAGAGGAAACTTAACAGATCTATTTTGCTATCGCTGAACTTCTCTACTGCATGTCATAAAGATTTCCTAGGTCCAGAGGCTGCATGAAAGACAACTGAGCAGCATAAAAATGTGACTCTGACAAGAGACTCCAAGCTTTCCGACGAGGAATGTTCTACTGCTCAGTTTATAATTTAAATGTATAACTGAAGCATGCATAATAGCTAATCTGACAAGGAAAAAAAGCTCCTCATTAATCAGGACTGCCAAAAAAGCAGTCACCTGAAGCTTCAAAATGAGTTCTCCGTTAATCCCGAACAAGTCATGTTATGCCCATGTTCAGGACAACCGCAGTGAAATAAAAAATAATAATGAAAGCATAGTGAGTGTGGGAGATACCAATGCCAACCCAATTGTGACAAAAGTTAGAACTACTGAAGGGGATGTTAAGAAATGTGCTTTGACAGATGAGAGTGGGAATATACACTCTGGAGGATCAGAGAAAGTTACTCATCTGAACACAGAGCAGAATAAACATCTGACCTTCAAAGACTCTCGGACCTGTCATACCAGTGTACAGGAAAATAAGCTGCCCTCTACCACAAGCAGGGAAATGGGGAAAGATTGTAGGACCAGCGAAGCTAAGAATATATCAAGGCATATCAGGATTAGCCGAGGACAAAGTCTGTCCAATTTAAAAAGCAGCACAAATGATGCCAACTTGGAGGTTATTTCCAAAGGTGATGTTGACTTCACCCAGAACTTTTCTAAGGGTAAAATGCCCAAAACTGTGGAGATGGAAAGAATAAAAAGGCTTTCTTTGGGAAGACCAAGTAAATTATCTCCTCAGTCTGAAACATTTGCAAAAGACTGTGTTGGCCGCGTGTCGTGTAAACGTCTGCTTTCAGCATCATTGGACTCCATCGACAGGTCACACCATTTGATAGGAAATACAGAGAAATCACAAAAGACATCCACGGATCATTTTCTTGGGATGGTGTTTCATCCACTTGACAATACCTCAGAGGAAAATATTGTGTTTTATTCCAAACCATCTACCTCAGGGAACAAGAAAATAAGTAAACCAGAAAATGTACCAAATGTTAATGTTGAAAGCACACTGCATACTTCTCATTCTCAACATTCAGCTGTTAAGCCCAATGGGATTGCTAGTAAATCAGAAGCACAATTAGGTCAGGGTGATAAAAGTAAAAAACTGGAGCTTAAGACTGCACCATCTCTACAATCTAAAAATACATGTCAACAGAAGATTGAGAGGATTATGCTGGTGGAGTTCCTAGGATGTCAAGAAAATGAAAATACAGCAATGCAGGAGCAGAAAGGCTCTGGGTCTGATGCATCAAAATTTCAAGCACCCTATTTTCAAGACACCTATAATAAAGTAGAAGATCCATTGTCAAGCCAGGTGGTAACCTATCCTGATGAGAAATTGCTAAGTGATAACGTTACCGTCGGTGAGGAAAGGAGAGGAAGCAATGACAGTGACAGCGGGGCAACTAGCCAGGTTGGTGAGGAATATTTTACTGGCAAAGAAGTGGAAACAATATTTCCACTCACCTGTGATAGGAAATCCAGTGGTAAAGCGACACCTAGAAAAAACGAGAATTTATATGACGTTGATGCAGGTTGCGCTGAAACAGTTGGTGAAGACATATCTCTTACATATAACATTAATCTACCTGACAGCAAACCCTTGAAAGTTAATGAGAATAAACTGATGCTAGTCAAAGGAAACACTGAGGATGCTGCCATGCCTGCTTCTGATCTCTCAGATCAGCATGGAACATGCAGTGCAGAGACAGTGTCAAACCAACAACCTGACAACGACGACAGTGATTTGGAAACCTTGAGCTTTTCAGTTCCAAGTAAAAAGACAGATAATGCACAGAAACATCCTCCAGAGGAAGCACCAGAGAGCTGTAACATTTCAGCAAAGGCTGATGCCTTTTTATGTGTCCCAACTCCCGTGCGGCCGGTGGCAATGCTGGATGTTAATAGTCAGCCCACACTATCAAACAGTAATTTGAAGGACCTTTATGCACTTCATGTTGACAAGCTGTCACCCTCCTCAGTCCTACCTCCCATTGACAGTACGCAGTTATTAAACATATCCCCTAAAGTGCCTATCAAGACTGCTTGCAGCAGTGCCATCCCAAAACCTATCCTGGTCCACTCCAAGGGCTCTCTCACAGATAAGGTGGATGTGGACAGTGACTGCAGTGAAAAGCTGGAAGAAAGCATTGAAATTAAACCTGCCATACCCAGGCCCAAACCTGTGAGGCCTAAAATCATCACATACATTAGGAGAAACCCTCGTTCGATAGAGCAGCTTGACCCTTCGTTTGCGCCAGCAGGGCTGCCCTTCGGTAGCCCTGCATGTGGCATGCCCATCTCTACAGAGCAGAAGGAATCCAAAGGAGGGGAGGCGAAGCCCCCCAGCATCCTGTATGACAAATTTAAACCTGACCTCCAGAAGCCAAGACTCTTCAGTTCTAGTCTGGTTGTGTCAGGAATTAGGCCCCCGGGACATCACTTCAGTCCAATGAGCGAGAAGTTTCTGCAGGAGGTAAGGAGGCAGCTTTGACAGCCTCTTTTGTATGCCGTGTGGTGATCATTTGCTTCCCTGTTGCTGCCAGAAGTTAGTTCTCCAACCTCAGATAAGAAATAGATCCTGAATCAAGGCAATGTGTGATCATTAAAAATAAACTTAACAATTTCCGGCAGTGACCCTGTTGCAGTGTCTGATCTGTGACTGGCAGTTGTCACTGTGTTCCTCCAGTTTTTCCCAGCAAACCAGTCACTTGCTAGTAGTATAAATAGGGATGTTTAGAAAGGAAAAGACAACGCTACTTGAATTTATCCATCAATAGAATGTCTTTCTTTTCCCCCAAAGAATAGCTTTGGGAAATGAGTGTAATTTGCCTACAGAAACTTTTCTTCCTTAATGGGAAAGTTGGCAGGTTTTTGCAGACAGAGCACTAGAGGTCTAAACTAATTCCCTTCTGTTTAGCTCTACTGAAACCCAGGGACTATCAGAGCTCTTGTTAGATTATATATACCATGCAGGAAAAGATTTACTTTTGACTCATTTTATAGCCATGTTTTATATTGACCTACATCTTAAAGTAAAAAATCTCCTTTCCCTGGAAAGTCTTCCTGAGCAGCCAAAAGGTGATGGAAGTCCCTCTGGTCCATTCTGGCTCCTACTCTCTCATTATGTTTCCACCTTGATAATTTGGGCAGGAGTCTTTAGTTCCCTGAAATCCCTGCTGGGAGGTGAGCAGAGTGGAGGAAGGTTGACCTTGCTTGGAAGGTGGAGGAAGGACAGGGAAGAGGTAGCTACATTCAGGTCTGTGATGTGCCCTTGCATCCACTGCTTGGACCTGTGGTAGCTCAACAACCAAACTTTTTATGTAAGTAATGAAGATCACACAAGTGTATTTCATTTGAACCAGTGTTTTTAGGTTGTTTTTTTTTCTGTGTGTCTTGCGGTGTTATTGAGGCCATTTTAATGCCTGCCTCATTCTACATACAGTATTTATCCAAGGAACAGGATTGAAATAACAAATTTGGTGACAGTATTAAGAATCAAAAGACAGCAAATACCCAAGTTAAGATACCATGTGAGTGTAAATTGGCCCTTTTGTCATGTTAAGAGGCAACCTACTGAAGTGATCATGGATTATACGTTATCTGTTATATGCTCTATTCATAGAGCACCATCTCATCTCGAGCACAAAACCACACAAAAACATACACAAAAGATAGTGTTCATTGCCCTTTCCCCTCTAACTTCAATTTCCATCTGTGTCCCTTATATTTTGCACCCAGGAGGAATTATTAAAGTCATTGTGAGCATGTCTATGACAGCCATTATAAGTATATCTTCACAATTACATTGTAAGGTGAGGGAAAATAGAAATTTACCATTTAATGTATGGCTCTGGAAATTAAAGCCAAAATAACTCAGACTGCAACTATTTGACTGTTTATAGGGTGACATGACCCTCTGAAGACCATAGGTGTCTATGGCCCATACAGCTGGGGTTCAGATAATCAGGCAGGAATAGCAGACAGATCTGGGAGCAAAGGACCAACTTCTGTGCACCATTGAGGACTGTTCCTAGCATGAGAAGGCCTTAGGTTGTGGCAAGTCTGCAGCATGATTTACTCTAGACTGGGGTTAGAAGGAGGACACATATGGGCTGGAGAAGATCCAAAGCATCTTCCCCTACTCCTCCAAGAAATATGACTTTGGGTGGGTATGCCAATGAGGGAAGGTTTGAACCCAAGCAAGCTGCAGCTTCAGAGAAGCTGGATTGCCTGAAGGAGAGGCTGGGAAGGAAAAGTCAATCAGACTGCAGTTTGTGTTATGAGTTTGCATTAACCCATGAGTCAGGAGCTGATAGAAGGGGATGGTATTTGCTGTCTTGGGCTGCCACCCTAAAAGCAAATCCCTTAGTCCCCTGCTAGTTGGAGGAGTGCAAAGGGGACTGATTTAACTCCAGTATGGATCAAGAGAAAGGAAAATGATTGATCAGTGGAAGTGGGCAGATGCTTAGAAGAGCAGCTGTGCACAGTATGGGTTCATAACAGATGACTGATGTGCAATCTGAAATAAAGCAATTAGGTTGGTTTGAGATAGATCAAAATCACCCTGGTGAAGGGACAGTGTTGAAGACTCAGAGATTTTGGAGACAAGGAGACGCTGGGATGAATGGGTACTCTGCATTACCTTTGTGAGGGAAAAAATCCCAGTCTGCCCTATTTCATACATCCAATTTGGGCTTTGGAGAGCTTTGATTAGCATTTTATAGCTCTTTACATAGCTATGATAGGGAGTGTTAATAGCTGCTATCCATCAGACCTGTAATCTCTAAGCACCCTTCAGCTAGCTAAATGGTAGGAACAATTAAATACCCCTCTGGGTGCCATGAGCTGGAAAAAATTGGAAGGTGCTGTCTTGGACAGGAGACTCCAAGGCAAATCCTGGAAAGCTGTTTGAGGAAGACTCGAGGGCTACCTCTGTGCAGCCCTGCAGCCTGCAGGGCTCTTTGAGCTGCCTGTGCTAAGGCCCACATAGAGCAGCTCAGACAAAAACCGTAGCTCAGGCACGAAGGCAATTCAGATGTGCCTAGAGACTGTGTCATAATAGAATTGAGTTAAGGTTAAATGGGCAGTCTTGCCTATTGGCATTGGCAGCTCCTCGAGTGCTTGTCTTTGGAACCTCGGCATGGTGTAGAGGTAGATCTTTCAAGCCTGTCTTCATCCAAAAAAAAGGTAGAAAACCCCTCACAGTGAAATGCTTAATAGAACCAGTCATCGTCCAGGGCGGATCGCTGCTCTCTATGTGCTTCATTACAACCTGGCTCCCCATCTCAGCTTGGACCTCAGCCTCTTCTAGTCAGCACCAGTGGGAATTTGTGGCTACGTTGTGTTCTGAGTTACCTATGTAGGACGTAACACAGCAAACAGTGGGACCCAAAGGCTGTTGCTGGGCTAGTGAACTGAACCGTGGGAGGGCACAGCCTCCAAGGCTCACACAAGGTTGCTCATACTGCTGGACGTGGACCATGCTCCCCAGCTCAGTGTCTATCTCTGCCAGTGTCCAAAGGCTGTTCCCAGGGACCAGCATGGATGAGACCAGCCTGGTCTGCAGGGTGAGAGTTTACCTGTATGGATATGGTCTATGACTTGCCAGAGAGTGGCCCTTGGCTCACTTTATTCACTACTTTATTGCTGCTGCCGAGAGTCCTGGTTCTGGTGAGGGTCTGCAAGGAGGTCTGCTGATCACCAGCTCTCCTACCTGTCCCCTCAAGGCTGCATGTGCCCTCTTCAGCCACCTCCTTGGGTCCATTCCCCAGCACAGACATCCTTCTGCTCCTGAGAACATGGACAAAAGCCTGTTGAAACAAAAGGCCTGTATGGGAAAAAGGGGTAGGGGGAATTGTTCTATACATAGTCAAACCAGCAATTTTTCCCCCATAATCTCATTATCTCAACTGCCCTAACTGAAGTCACCAACTCTTTTCAAAAATAGTTGCCTGCAGCAAGCACTTGACAAGAAAATTCTTGCTTGAGGCATTAATGTTTGACAATGTTACCAACAAAGTAACAGGAAGGAAGTGCTGGGCATCCTTACCTGCTGGCTGTGCTGCCAGCTCTGCTCAGGATTACCTGGCCTGTGGAAATTCCTGTATGTGCCAAGTATTTGCTGCAGACTTCCCAGCTCTTTCTAAGAAGTTCATTAAATGGGGTGAGTAGGGAACAAGCAGACAGCCACACAAGAAAATTCTGAGCTGAGCTGCATTTTAGTTGGCAGGCTCCAACAGACCTTTTCTTTAAAAGTCCCTCATACAAAAATATATTACAGGATGCTAAGAGGATTCATATTAATCCAAATCTTTCTGAAGTTCTTTAAAATGGCCTTATAATAAATAATTGCACACTATTCTATTGAAAACTGTGTGCTTCATGAATTCACCGTTATATAGAAATGAAAAAGGAGTGTGTCTTCATAGCAAGTTTATGTCCCGCCGAATCAGGCTCTTGAAGAGATAGTTGGGTAAATTCTTCTCACTTCTCTCAGCTTGAGAA
Organism: Phalacrocorax carbo; assembly: GCF_963921805.1. NCBI lineage: Eukaryota > Metazoa > Chordata > Aves > Suliformes > Phalacrocoracidae > Phalacrocorax > Phalacrocorax carbo. The sequence goes on along the minus strand of NC_087513.1, from coordinate 194,657,817 downwards.
GATGTTTTATGTTGTGATTGATTGTTTTGGTGTACGTTTGTTGTTCTTCTGTATTATTTGTAGCATTCTGTCAGTAAGAAAAACGAGGTGACTGAAGGTTTGGCTAAGCTGACCCAGTTTATAAAAAATGCATGGTTTCTATATTTAAAGATTTTCTGTATTCCTTATACTGAAGTACTTGGCATTGGGATGTTCAGTGCCAGTTAAACATGAAAGTATAAGAAGTGTTTAGTGAAATCTGATTGAAATAAGTTCATGAGTGAGAGAGAAGGTAACTGAATCTTATTGAGGAAAACAATGTCATATCCAGAAGCTGAAAATAAGAAGCTAAATATCTCCTGCAGTCCAAGCCTAGGGAATCATCTATACAGTAAAAACCTGCATCCTAACTTGTAGAAATAGGTCATAGGAGAATAACAAAAAAGGAAATGGGAAGGTCTAATGGCAGGAAATAGGACAGCAAACAAAGGAAAAAACATAGAGCAAAAATATAATGCTCAGTGTTTGTTACATCTGCCCTCCTAGTTCCTGTGCAAAGGTCTCAGCTATTCTATATTTAATAGTTTAAGGCCAATCTTGTCTCTTTTAGCATATTAAAGATTTGCTAAATTAGGATTAAAGCTCTTGAAGGAGCTAGGATCAAAGCTTTTACAGCCAATGTTTAAGTGCATATTCTAAATGCTTATAATTGCTAAATAGAAATTGATTTGGCATATTATATGCATCATAACTTACAGCAGAGTTAATTAATTGGCAGTTACATTTCTTCATAGGTAGCCTATGGCACTTTTTGATTAATTTTTAAACAAATTTAGTTCAGATTTTCTATTTCCTAAGCTGTTTTATTTTTTCTGTGGCCTAAATGAAAAAATATTCATGGGCCCTTTCTACATTGTGATGATTTTGCATTTTATAAGAAAATGGTACAGAAGTTGGACTCTACCCAGAAGAGCAAATGGTTCTTTGCAAATGAGAGGGATGAAAACTACTGACATTGCTCTGCACCTTTGTCCCGAGTCATGAAGCATCACAGCAAGGTGCGAATCAGCCCAGCCTGAGTGCAGAAAGATGCAAGGGCTGAATCAGGGAACCAGGTCATTCCCTCACTGCAAGTTCCCTGGTAACAGCCAGTTTGCTGGATATACTTCCAGCTCAGGGCTTACTGTGCTGTTCCTTCGGTATACACCTTTTAAAATACTGACAGATTTATCATTGATTTTAGCAAAGCAGCATCTATTTGTGATAAACAGTAAATGTTTCACACTGGCAAATTTGCTTTTTTTTCTTCAATTCAAATGGCCAGCTGGGTTTTATAGCTCTGATCTGGAATATTCAACAGCCCCCTGAAAATGGAACGTACAGAAACGTGCTCACCTCCACAACCAGGTCTCTTTTCAGGAACTTCAAGGGTACAGATTACAATGAATATTTTGTAGCAAGAATTTGTAGAGGGTTTTTGCCTCACACAAATGATTTAACAATACCATTTTTCTGATAAAATGAACTTAAAATGCCTTCAGCTTTCTTTTTAACTAAGTTAAAACTGACTTCCACCTAAATTATATCTCAATAATAATATTCTAATTACACACTCTTTTGATGTGTCTATCTCTGTAAATGATAGCACCTTCCAGGACTTAACAGTAACTTTACTTTCACTAGTTGAAGATCTTCCATTTGCCTATTTTCTTTTCTGGAGGAGATAAATTCTTTATTTGGGTTTAGTTGTGTATTGAGACGGTAATGTGTGTAATTTTGGAGACCGATTCATATGGTAAGACCATCACTTTTTGAAAGTGATGGTCATTTGGCGTTGCTCTGAAGCCCAGATTCACAAGGAGGGAAAATTATCCTTTATAAGCAATTTAGAGCTCCGTATTTTCTGGATTTGTTGATCCATATTTTCTGGACTTGTTGATTTATCACATAATATCTGTGTTAATGATTTTTCTGTAGGTTGGGGAAAGGCCTGCAAAAGATGAATTTTGCCCTCCACCGTATACTCACTATGAGGTCCCACCAAGTTTTTATCGATCTGCCATGATACTTAAGCCACAGTTAGGACTGGGTGCAGTGTCCAGATTACCATCTGCAAAGAGCAGGATTCTCATTGCAAGTCAAAGGTCCTCAGGTAGCTGTCTCCATCAGCAAGGAGAAATAACGAGTGCTCCCAGCCTCTATCATCCTGATGCTTCAGGTAAAGTATGACCCTTTTTTCCTTTCTTTTAACTGTAGTCACCAATAAGATTTTTTTTTTCAGACAGAAATATCACAAAATGAGCAACATCTTGACCTGATACTGCAATGCTCCAACAGAACTCTTTGAGGTGTGTCTTTTCATTCTGCAGCAAGGCTGACTAGGGAGTCTGGGACTTGCACAAAGGTGGTTTAACAGGTCACTGCCAAAGGAGAATCAATTTCAGTAGTAATTCTCATTATGCTCTTTTATATCTTCCTCCTCCTTGTAAATGCCTGAAAAATCTTTGCTTTTGCCCTATTGAAGATAATGGGATATTTTCTTCCATCATGACCCCATCATTCAATCTGAATACGGCATTCTCCACCGTGTTGTGCTCTGAAAGCCTGGGCAGTGTTCAGATGTGCCAGCAGAGCTCTTGATTCTCTGAAGCCCCAGTATACGCCTCTTTGGAGACAACGCTTCTAATACTTTTTTCTTCCCAGCTGCTGCCCAGCTCAGCATGATCCTGGGCAGAATTACAGGGGAGGGAAAAGCAAGAGAAGAGTCAGGAGAAGTGTACAAAGCCACAAGACAGAGATAATAATTACAGGACACTCCTTGGTAGCCTGTAAAAGCTTGGAGGTTTTAACAATGTACAGTTAAACAGCAGCAAATTCAGAGACAACTGAAAATCAGTCATTGCCAGAGTGAAACATAGCAGCTGTTTAGCAGCCTACAAGTCTGCAGAGATTTAAAAAAATAGTCATAAGGGATAAAGTTAAGTAATAACTTGGGGTCATATGGTCCCTCCTCCTGCCCTAGGACAGGATTCCTTCTGGTAGATGTTTATTTAACCTGTTCATTAAAAACTATTTATAAAATCCTTCAATATGAGATGATGCAGCCTCTGAAAGCAGGCTGCTCCGATGCATTACCTGCTTTCAAGTTAAAAGTTTTCCCTAGTGTTTTGCCAGTCCCCTTTGTGACAGTTTACTTCCTCTTGTGTCTGGAGTGGATGTGGGATCTTCTCTTTGCACATATTTGAAAACTATTACTCTCTCTCCCCCAGTGTCCATTTTTCCATAGTAAGCTGCAGAAGAAATTTAGAGAAATTAGACTGGAAATGGGACAGAGTGTCTTGACTTACCCTGAGAGGATGACGTCTGTCTAATACAGGTTCCCAGGATCTGGGGTTTATCAGAAAATCAAGGTTCTCTGTAACACAGTGCCCCTTGCCACTATCCTTTACTATCTGACCCTTCACCTGGAGTTTATCTATATTGATGCCATTAGCAGAAGCTGACCAAGCTCAGCTGATGTGACTTCTGAGACATTGCACACTGGGAGGTAAATACCAGTTCAGCCCTGTGACTTGAGTTCAGTCAACATTGAACATAGGAATACAGGTGCAGAGAGCAATTGGATCATATTTTCCACTTAAATGAAACTGCAAGAGGTTGCAAGTTCAGGATATGAATAGGGTAAGCCGTTGCATAACAGGAACCAGTTTCGGAGATAGATATGAAAGGAATATATGAACAGGACCTATTAACAAATCCACTGTCTTTTCTGATCTTTGGAAATGAACATTGCCTTGAGTTTTATTCATCCATCATTCATCCATCACCCATATTATCCAGCATCATTGATGACTGCAGACATGACTTTTCCTTAGCCATTTTTAATCCATATAGGAACTTGTCTTGTATGTACTAATTTGCTGTCTTCTGAATTATGTGACATTCTAAAATCTAAAGAGTGTCAGCCTATCAGTCCTATTTGTTGTCTGTAATACTGCCTTTAAAAATGCCAGTGCATAAGAAGTATACATAAGGAAATTGCACTAGCTGTTAGTGTGATTCTTATTCCACTAAATTTGTATTTCCTGAAGTTTTCCTATTTCTCAAAAGTTGAGGTTTTTTTGTCTTATCACTTACTATTTCATGGACCTTGTCTGCTCTGGAGGTCAAATTTAATTCATAGCTCTCCATAATTTCCTTCCTACAACTGTTATTTTGTTTGTTTCTCTCTAGTCTATTGATACCCTCTGTTTCAAAGATGCTATTAAAGATAACTCATGGTAGTCCAATAACCTGTCTGCCATCTTTTTCAGGATTCTGAAGTGTGTCTCATCTGGTCTTTTGGCTCTGACTGTTTTTATTGATTTTAAATTATCCAAGACTTGTTCTGGAGAGGTTGCTAATGTCTCCAGTTTTTCACTGTCCACCCCAGGACACATTGTTTTCACTCTGCCATCTCACCTTCCATTTTCCTTGTGAGTTGGAGAACGTGTTTGATTTTTTCTGCAACATCTTATTCTGTTGCAAAGTACTTCTCATCGCTCTCTGTTGATTCAATGTCTCCCCTTATTGATCTTTCATGTATTTCTGATATATTAGTTACTTTACATTCTTTTTTTTCCTGGCATTTTATTTCCCAATTATCCATTCAAGATTGGCTTATAATCACCTTTTCTTTGCCCAAAGCCTTTTTCCTTGTATATCTCAAATGACAATCTTTCTCTCAGCAATGTATAACTTCTTAGGCCAGCATACCGGTCTTTTTTGTTTTTAATAATTCCTTTTAAGAAGAATGAATTGCTCATGAAAAAGGCTGAAGTGACAGCAGAAGGACAAGATTTGCATAGGAGTGGAAGGGCAGCCAAGAACTTGTTGCTGTGGCTACGTCCATGCCAGTGCACAAAAGCAGACCAGAGATGGGGCCCTGGTGGCCCCAGAGGGGCTGGATGGGACAGCAACCCCTGGAATGCCAGAGCTGGTGTGGGGCTGACTGGTGGAGCTCAGACTAGAGCCAGGCACTGTCTAGCCAATTATTTTAAGCTACCTGTCACCATTTTCAACCACTTCCCCTTAATTTGAAAGTTAGTTGTGGTATTAAACTTTAATAATCTGCATTATTGGTTTTGATGCAATATGTGAGAAACAGGATTAAATGCAGCTTCAATAGAGTCATATTTACAAATATAAGAAAATGAAATGCATGAACATATGATCAGCATACCAGAAGCAGAGCCAGTAAGACCCTTGCTCATGGGTCTTGTGGGGTGTAATGGCTTGGCTGACTGCAGCAAAAACAGCTGGTGACTGGGAGGTATCTTCCTCTCAGGATGCCAGTCCTGCCTTCAAGACTGCTAATCATCATCTCCTGCAGCTCACTCCTGAGCTTTAAATCCAGTTTCTAATCCTAGTCATTTCAGTCCTGCCCTGGGGTAATGGAAGCAGAAGGATCTAGCCAGTTGCCATCCCATGGCAAAGTGTGAGGTACCATGGAGGCTTTTAAACTGAAATTGCCATGGCACAGTATTGAGGACAGAAGCAGTGGCTCATAATGAGGATTTTATTCCCCTCTGCCATGCCATGAATAATGTAGCAGTCTGTTTAAGCAGCACTGATAAGCTGAGTGGTTTGGCCCGTGTATAATACTAATACTCATAAAACTGACTCTAAAGTAAATGATAATTAAATCCCTGAACTGCTGTGATGGATTGCAAGTACTACAAGTACATTGAGGGTTTCGTTAGTTTTAAGACACACCAAGTAAAAAGTAAAATAATAACGATTGATCCCACAAGCGTGATGTCTAAAATGTGACTGGAGCCATGATCCTTCTTCATCTGTAGGACATGGGTCCTAATGTAGGACTCCTAATAAACCCTGATCTTGTGCAGGACTTGCTGCTCCAGCTGGATCTAAGTCGATGGGCCTGATGGGATTCATCCAAGGGTACTTAAAGAGCTGGCTGATGTCACAGAAAGACCTCTCTCAGTGATTTTTTAATCTTCTTGGGAATCTGGGGAGGTCCCAGTTGACTGGAAGCTGGCAAATGTTGTCCCAGTCTTCAAGAAGGGCAACAGGGATGACCCCGGTAACTACAGGCCCGTCAGTCTCACTTCTGTGCCTGGTAAAATTATGGAGAACATTATTCTGGGAGTTACTGAAAAACACAAAAACACCTGAAAGACAGCGCAGTCATTGGTCCTAGCCAGCACGGGTTCATGAGGGGAAAGTCCTGCCTAACAAATTTGATTTCCTTCTATGACAAGGTTACCCACCTAGTTGACCAAGAAAAGCCAGTTGATGTAATCTTTTTGGATTTCAGTAAAGCTTTCGATACTGCCTCTCAGAGTATCCTCCCGGACAAAATGCCCAGCATACAGCTGGGTAAGCAGGTAATGCAGTGGGTGAGCAATTGGCTGATGGGTCGGGCTCAAAGGGTTGTAGTAAATGGCGTTACATCAGGCTGGTGGCCAGTCATTAGTGGGGTTCCGCAGGGATCCATCTTGGGGTCAGTACTCTTTAGTCTCTTTGTAAATGACTTGGATGCTGGTCTTGAAGGAATACTAATTAAGTTTGGCAATGACACAAAACTGGGGGGAGCTGTTGACACTTTGAGGGCAGACAGGCTCTGCAGAGGGAACTGGACAGACTGGAGAGCTGGGCAATCACCAACTGTATGAAGTTTAACAAAAGCAAGTGCTGGATTTTGGACCTGGGGCACGGCAACCCTGGATGTACATACAGACTGGGGAATGAGAGGCTGGAGCGCAGCTCTGCAGAGAGGGACCTGGGGATCCAGGTTGACAGCAAGTTGAACATGAGCCAACAGTGTGCCCTGGCATCCAAGAGGGCCAACCGTGCCCTGGGAGGCATCAAGCACTGCATTGCAGCCAGTCAAGGGAGGTGATTGTCCCACTCTGCTCTGCACTGGTGTGGCCTCACCTCAAGTGCTGTGTGCAATTTTGGGCACCACAGTGCATTAAGGATACAAAGCTACTAGAGAGCGTCCAAAGGAGGGCCACAATGTTGGTGAAGGGTTTAGAGGAGAAACTGTATGAGAGGTGGCTAAAGTCACTTGGTTTGTTCAGCCTGGAGAAGAGGAGACTGAGGGGAGACCTCATCAAGGTCTACAGCTTCCTCACAAGAGGAGGAGGAGGGGCAGATGCTGATCTCTTCTCTCTGGTGACCAATGACAGGACTGTAGTCACAACACCAAGCCTGATGCTACTCAAGAAGGCCTTGGACAATGCCCTCAGAGGTATGGTGTAAATTTGGGGTTTTCCTGTGCAAGGACAAGAGTTGGACTTGATGATCCTTGTGGGTCTGTCACTATTTTAGCTGGGATAGAGTTATTCTTCACTGCAGCTGGCCTAGTGCTGTGCTTTGGATTTAGTATGAAAACAATGTTGATAACACACTGATGTTTTGGCTGTTGCTGGGTAGTGCTTGTACTAGTCAAGGACTTTTCCAGCTTCCCACACTCTGCCGGCACAAGAAGCCAGGAGGGGAGGGGGCACAGCTAAGAGAGCGGATTCAAACTGGCCAAAGGGATATTCCGTGTCATGTAACATCATGCCCAGTATGTTAACTGGGAGGAGCTGGCCGGGGGAGGGAAGCAGCAATTGCGGCTCAGGGACCAGTAGCATTGGTTGACAGGTGGTGAGTGGTTGTATCGTTTGCATTTCTGTTTTTTTCCCTTTTTCCCTTTTCCTTTTTATTATATTATCATTATTGTTATGACTATAATAATAATTATTATCATTATTAACTTATTTTAATTATTAAACTGTTCTTATCTCAACCCAGAAGTTTTTTTTTTTCCTTTTGCTCTTCCAATTCTCTTCCCCATCCCAGAGGTGTGGGGGGAGTGAGCAAGCAGCTGCTTGGTGTTTAGTTGCCAACTGAGCCTGAACCACAACAGGGTCCCTTCCAACTCAGGACATTCTATGACTCTATGATTTTATGACCTGAGGGAATGGCAGGAGGATGTGCTAGGGGAGGTTTAGGTTGGATATTAGGAAAAGGTTCTTCACCCAGAGGGTGTTGGAGCACTGGAACAGGCTCCCCAGGGAGGCAGTCACGGCACCAAGCCTGATGATATTCAAGAAGCACTTGGACAACTCCCTCAGAGATGTGTGAATTTTGGGGTTGTCCTGTGCAGGGACAGGAGTTGGACTTGATGATCCTTATGGGTCCCTTCCAACTCAGGATATTCTATGATTCTATGATTCATTCTATGGCACACATGTTAGCATTGGCTGTGAGTTCCTCATTAAGCAGTGCCACTCCTTAGGTGATGCTTTGCCTCGGATGGGTCAGGCAAGCAGCTTGACTAAGGAAAAGCGTTCTGCACTGTAGGTAAGATAGGAATTCACTGAACTGTGATGTATTTAAAGGTGCAATAGTGTCTCCAAAAGCTTAACATTTGTTTATTTTATGTAAATTGACTCTGCTCTTTCTATGGGAGACTTGTAATTCAAAACAAGCATTGAAGGATACTGTGTCTATAACATACAAATTATGAATATGTTTTCCTTGGTTATAAAGACTTCTTGGAGCAAACATATTATGATTTGCATTAATTAGCTGATTATTTTGATGGGATTAATGTCTGTTTTTAGAAAGTGTAACAGAGATCTCATCATTAAAACTTCAGTTTATTCTACCCTAACTTCACTTAATTCTACATTTTTAAGTAGTATTTGTAGTATTTTTTCTCAAAGAGTGACTTAATGAAATATTGTTTCCTTATCACCTCTCTGTGTATTAAATTTGCCAGTCCTGAAGGTCTAGAAATTCCTTTTATTTCTAAGCAAGTCAACTCTTGTTAAAGTTACAATTTATCTCAGGACAGCAATGTTTATGATTACTCAGACACACACAAATATATGCATTTATTTGTGTATTTGCATATGTATCCTGTATTTCATCATGAATGCTGCAATATGTCTACATCTTTCTCCTGGTAGGAAAGCTTTGCTTTTATGTTTCTTCTCAGTAATACCTAATACTTGAGAAAGTACATGAGATTTGATGATAGAAAAGGGCTTTTGAGGTTACTTCCTGAAATGTTGCATTATTGCTACTCCAATTGCCTGCTTATTTTATATGTTTAAAATGTGAGGTGCCTGGATTTGAGTGGCAAACTTCTTAATTGTTTAAGGAAAGAAGTGACAAGGGGAGAATTCAAAGAGGAAAATATTCTTAATCCTCCTCTAATCAGTGTTATCTGTTGGCACTCTCTGCTTTCTTTGGGAGAACAATCTGACGTAAAGGAACACTAAGTGCTTCAAAGGGAGACACACACTTCATTGGAGATTTGCTAAGGGCTTGTTACCACACTTGAGACTTAGCCATATAGAATCATAGAATCACAGAATCATTTAAGCTGGAAATGACCCTTAAGATCATCAAGTCCAACTGTTAACCTAACACTGCCAAGTCCACCACTAAACCATGTCCTTAAGTGCCACATCTACATGTCTTAAATACCTCCAGGGACAGTGACTCCACCACTTCTCTGGGCAGCCTCTTCCAATGACTGACAACCCTTTCAGTGAAGACATTTTTCCTAATATCTGACCTAAACCTCCCCTGGGCAACTTGAGGCCATTTCCTCTCATTCTATCACTTGTTACTTGGGAGAAGAGACCAACACCCACCTTGCTATAACCTCCTTTCAGGTAGTTGTAGAGAGCAATAAGGTCTCCCCGCAGCCTCCTCTTCTCCACACTAAACAACCCCAGTTCCCTCAGCTGCTCCTCAGAAGACTTGTGCTTGAGACCCTTCACCAGATTTGTTGCTCTTCTCTGGACATGTTCCAGCAACTCAGTGTCCCTTTTGTAGTGAGGGGCCCAAAACTGAACACAGTATTGTAGGAGTGGCCTCACCAGTGCCGAGTACAGGAGGACAATCACTTCCCTACTCCTGCTGGCCACACTATTCCTGATACAAGCCAGGATGCTCTTGGCCACCTGGGCACACTGATGGCTCATGTTCAGCCACCTGTCAACCAGCACACCCAGGTCCTTCCCTGCCAGGCAGCTTTCCTGCCACTCTTCCCCAGGCCTGTAGCGCTACATGGGGTTGTTGTGACCAAAGTGTGGGACCCAGCACTTAGCCTTGTTGAACCTCATACAATGGGCCTCAGCCCATCGATCCAGCCTGTCCAGGTCCATCTGTAGAGCTGTAGAGCCTTCGTACCCTCAATCAGATCAACACTCCCACCCAACTTGGTGTAGTCTGCAAACTTTCTGAGGATGCACTCAATCCCCTCATCCAGATCATTGGTAAAGATATTAAACGAGTCTGGCCCCAACCCTGATCCCTGGGGAACCCTCTTGTGACTGGCCACCAACTGGATTTAGCTCCATTCACCACAACTCTTTGGGGCTGGTAATCCAGCCAGTTTTTTACCCAGTGAAGAATATGCCTGTACAAGCCATGAGTCACCAGCTTCTCTAGGAGGTTGTTGTGGGAAACAGTGTCAAAGGCTTGACTAGATTCTACACAGACAGCATCCACAGCCTTTCCCTCACCCACTAAGTGGGTCACCTTCTCATAAAAGGAGATTTGGCTAGTCAAGCAGGATCTGCCATGCTGGCTGGGCCTGATCACCTGGTTGTCCTATACGTGCCGTGTGATGGCACTCAGGATGACCTGGGCCATAACCTTCCCTGGCACTGAGGTCAGATTGACAGGCCTGTAGTTCCCTGTCTCTTCCTTCTGGCCCTTCTTGTAGATGGGCTTCACATTTGCTAACTTCTAGTCAATTGCGACATCCCTGGTAGCCAAGACTGCTGATAAATGATGGAAAGTGACTTGGTGAGAACTTCCTCCTGCTCCCTCAGTCTCCTTGGGTGTATCCCACCAGGCCCCATAGACTTGTGTGTTTCTAAGTGGTGTAGCAGGTCACTAATCATTTTCCATTGGATTATGGGGACTTCTTTCTGCTCCCCATCCCTGTCTTCCAGATCAGGGGGTGGGGTACCCAGAGAACAGCTGGTCTTACTATTAAAGACTGAGACAGAGAAGGCATTAAGTACCTCAGCCTTTTCCTCATCCTCACTATGTTTTCCCCCCCCGCCATCTAATAAAGGATGGAGATTCTCCTTAGCCCTCCTTTTGGTACTAATGAGTTTATAGAAACATTTTTATTGTCTTTTACAGTGATAGCCAGATTAAGTTCTAGTTGGGCTTTGGCCCTTCTGGTATTCCCCCTGCATAAACTCATGGTATCTCTGTAGTCCTCTTGAGTTTCCTGGCCCTTCTTCCAAAGTTCATAAACTCTCTTTTTTTTCCCTGAGTTCCAGCAAAGCTCTCTTTTCAGCCAGGCTGGTCTTCTTCCCCACCGGTTCATCTTTCAGCACATGGGGCTGGCCTGTCCTGTGTCTTTAAGATTTTCTTCTTGAAGAATGCCCAGCCTTCCTTGGCTCCTTTGTCCTTCAGGATTGCCTCCCAACGGACTCTGTCAACCAGGCTAAATTGTCAGTCATAAGAATGGCATGAGTAACAATCTGGCTGCAGCAGCAGACAAATGCTTCATACCCTACCTCATCCCTGGGGACACCCAAGCATCGTCACTGGCTGGGCACCCACAGTGCTTCTGAGCAGCTGGTGAGCAGCAGCTGGGTGGGTGAGATGTGGCTCGAGTGCACAGAAGAGTGGTCTTGCTGCTCTGGGCTTTCAGTGGAAAAATGCAGTGGCTCAGGCTCTGACAATTCCTGTGCTAGATGTTTCTGTGGGATGCTGCTGCTTTGCATGTCAGCTACAAAGCAAACATGGACATTTGCAGTTTGACTGGAGTGTGAGCTGACAAATTCCTGAGGTGGTAAGAACACACTAACCAGCACTGGGTTGCCTGGGAGTTGGGAAGGCACAGAAGAGTTTTTGGGGGCATCTAAATCTGAAGCAGGAGATGATCATTTCCTATCATTTGACAGTGGACTTGCCAATCAGAAATTAACTGATGTTCAGCAGTGACAGCTGTTTTGCCTTCGGAGTGGAACTGTCCCAGGCTTGACAGTATTTGGGTGAGACACCATCAGGGGAGCTGGGCACAACCTGCTCACTGATGTTTAGATGTAAATCATTAAAGCCTCTGTTTTAAAGCCCCTTTCCTCAGTTCTTGTTCAGAGAGAAGTCATTATGTCTATAACAGGGAAACCACAAAGGTAGTGGCAACAGAACAGGTTTCTTGCACGATTTGTTTTTAATCTGCAAAGATATCAGTCATTGGGCTAATTCTGAGGTGGGTTAACTCTGCTTGTATTATCTCTGACTAATTCAGTGACATTGCAGGTAACTTCTTTGCCCCAGATTCCCCAGTATGAAATGAGAATGAGGTTGTTCAGAGAATCCTATAAAAAAAAAAGTGAGGTTTCTGAGAGAAAATGACACCTAATGATTAAATTTTTCATGGAAATACTTGTCAGAAAAAACATGAACAACCAAAAACCCCACCACAAGAAAACAAAGGCTTGCCAAGGATCTCTGAATTGCAAGTGGAGTTGAAGTCTTGAAACACTACTGTTTTTTATAAGAACATATCTGTGTAACTCCTTTCTTTAATTTTTCATCCATTTCAGCTAAAACCTATTTCACATTTCACAGAGAAGTCATATGAAATTTGCTTATACATGTGCATGGAGATGCGATTCACATGCAGCAGGATGCATAAGCAGTCTAGCTCACTCTTTTCTGAAGGGTCCCCAGGCACATCTGGTTTGTGTCAATCAGTCACTACCTCAAAATGTTTTCATGTTTCTAGATGGGAACAGCTTGAAGTGTCATAGAAAATTGCTTGTGTGCCATACAGACAACAATACTTAATTCTATAATTAGCTTCAGGCAGTGAGACAGCTGGAAAGAATTTTTGCCAATTTTTAAAGCTTATTTTGGCACATTTTTATTAAAATGAAAGCTGCTCATTAAAATAACTTTTGTTTTGAACTCCCAGACCTTGTTTGCAGGAGTCTTCTCCTACTTCTAAGAAACAGAAATAGGGAAAGAACATGTATCATAAAACTCAAGGATATTTAGAACAGAAAATGTGTACAATAGGCTGATGTCTCATGTATTTTAATGAGAAGACACAAAATGACTTAGCTGTAAGGATTTGAATGCATCCCTAATGCGGATAATGTCCTGCTCCCACATCCTTGAGGTATAGAAGAGCTGGATTACAAAGAATAAAAGTGAGAAATAATTTAAGGATGATGGTGAGTTCAAGAAACAAAATGTTGTTAGTTCAGGGGGAATTTGAATTGAAGTAGTAAACTGAAACACACAGTTTCTCGTAAGTGTGAGAAAAAGCCCCGAATCCTCTGCCCAGGCCTCCAACAATGATTTTGAAGAAAAGGTAGAGATGGCTGGGCAATTTGTCACCAAAGCCCTTCTGGTTTTAAGGAATTTATTCGTCTTCAGTGACACCTGAGATGCTCAGTGTGCTGTGGACTGCAGGTGCTTGGTCGCACGGTGGTGCAGAGAGTGGCAGCCTGGAGACACGGTGTGGCATCCCTGCAGTTGAGCTGAGGACATGGGAGTCCCAGGTGAACCTCACCATCCTAGGGCAAGCAGGTTTCAAATGCTTTTTAAATAAAACCATTTCTAACCACTTTCCCTCCTTGCCCCAGTGGGATATCCCGTATTCTGCTGCAGGAAATCTGTGATATTTACAGCTTTTTGCTGTAAAATGGAAAGATTTCTCCCTCCACCTCAGTTTTCAGAGATTCTTAGGTAAAAGGCTTCTCAACTCTCAGCTTTTGCGGTGCAGGCCTGTTGCTGCATTTTTTGGAAACCTGTAAACCCACAAGAGACAGGCCCATACCCTCTCCCTGCTGCCACTGACCTGAGCAGGTTCCTTGCTCCTGCAGCCTCTGCTTCAAACCTGGAGGCTACCTGGGCTTGGTCCTGTCAGTGGTGCAAAACGGGGAATATTTTTGCAGACTGTGACTGATCTGTGTGCCTTCTATCACACACCTTTGTGTAATTAGTCCTTTAGGTAGCTGGCAAAGCTGATGTTTGGCCATGCCCAGCCGCTAGCAAGCTTATGACTGTGCAGCCAGCTGGGTAAGCAAGATAGTCTGGCCCATCCAAAATACTGCTGAAGTATTTGTATCAGCATTGGTGGGGGCATGATGAGTCTGATTGTGGAAGGGAGAGAGCACAGGATCATTCTTCCATGGTAAAATTGCAGCCTTATACCAGTACACTGGCATAAGCCAATCTGAGTCTCACCGTGCAGCAGTTGTTAAAAGAAGAAGATATTAGTCCTCTCAAATAGAGACATTCCATCTGAAAGATGATTAGCATGTCATTTCTAGTATTTGAGATCTTAAAGCCTTTCACTGGACACTTTTTCTTGTTCCTACATGAAAATCAGTTACTGTGATTTGCACTAATTGCAAGCCGTGCCAGTAACACTGAGGGAAACATTGAGATCAGGTTCTGTAGTACCTTGCCATGAAGTCATTTAGGTGTGGCGTGAATGTCCTCAGCAGTGGGGAGGGAACAAGTCTGGCTTGATGGTGCTTTGTAGATAACCATAAACCAGCTGTAACAGACCACTGTCAAAGCAATGCTGCAGAAGCCTGGGAGTAAACTGATAGTAAACATTGCTTATCTGTTCTCCATGCTAATGTGCCTGCACTGCCCTTCACCTGCACCTGCAGCCCACAGCTACTTCACAGCCCATCTTTACATAGTCCAAATGAAGCCAGATTCAGGAACAGAGTCCAAAATTGTCCCGTTGGTGCCAAAAAAAGTGAATGGGGATTTTAGCAGACTTTTATTACACATTGTATTGTGTAATACTACAGTCTTTTTTTATACACTGCGTACACAATGTGCACATTTTCATTTGGGTTACTCTCCACAGCGTGTCCTCCTCTGGTCTGGTAAAAGTGCTGCAGACAGACATCCATCCCTTTGTGTCTTAATAAAGGCCTCAGCTTGTGAAAAGTGGGTACAAAAAGGCATTTTTAAGAGTCTATAGTATATATGTTATTTCATTTGGTGAGCAAGGAGCATTTTTTGATGTGTTTTATGGGATAATAAAACTCTTTATCTTGGTGTTACATGTATTTCTATTTCAAAAATAAAAAGGCTTAGTTTTGTTAAACAAAGCTTAGTGTTATTATTGTGGTGAGGTACACAACTATCCCTCAAAATCCCCATAACATTTTTCTGCTCAAAGGAGTTAGTCCTGTTTTCTATAGTCTCCTCAAAGTGTAATGCTTCATTAAAATTAATAAGGCTGTGACCTACATAGTTTACAAAAGAATTAAATACTGTAATAGTATGAAGACTGTATTCTTACTGTGCAGTTAATTTCTATTTTTCCTTTTTATTATGAATGTTCACTTATTCCTTTGAAGTATGTGTCAGGCTGATGCACAAAGAGTGTTCACCAAATAAGAATGGAAAAAGGGTGACTTTGTGGCCTTTTCTGGCAGAATATGTTGATAGTTTTAATGCAGCCTTGTCTCCTAATCAACCAGTTCTGATGGGTGATTAAACTCTCTAGCATCAGCTTTTGGAGAACTTTGTTAATTTTTTAAAAATATGTATTTTTGCTGCTTGGGATTCCACAAGGAATAGGAATCTGGTATTGTTAAACCTACAAAGAAAAGCTCTGTCCAAATTTTATGTACAGTTAAGGTCCAGATCCACTTGGTAGCCACACCTTCCAATCAAAAGCAAACTCTATCTTTGGTCCTTGAAGACAATCCTGCCATGCTCCAATTTAGAGCATTTATGGACCTATGTTCCAGGTTTGCCTAGAAAAGTTCACCTAAACAAGAGCAGCAGAACATGGGTTAGGACGCAAGCTAGAGACAGATGACCAGTTAGTAGGTACTACAGGCAGACATGGTAGCTGAACTACTGTTGTTGCCTAACTTCATCTGTTCTAAGTCTGCTATTGGCAGTTGTCTGAGACTTGGTTGGTGTCATTCGCATAGGTTGATCGTTTATAGCAAGAAGTCCATCAGTGGAAATGGCTGGTGAATGTTAAAAAAGTACTTTATGGGTCATGTCCTTCTTCCCAGGTTTGGTGCAAGAAAAGGGCATTTTCTTCTAGCAAAATCTGAAAGAAAGACTTCAGAGAAGTGTTTTCTTTGATGGAATACAAAGAAGTCCTGTGTCCTTGAAGAGGATTGTTGGCGTTCTACAATAGTTTCCAAAATTGGAGGCTATGCATAGCGTGTTTGTCTCTGAGTTTCTTTTAATTGGCACATAACAAATGTAAAATTAGAAAGTGACACAGTGTAAAAGAAGATAACACTACAAAAAAATCTTAGCAGACTTGAACTACATTACTTTGCTGGAAGTTTGAGTTACGCCTCATGGGTCCTTGCTGCATTTCATGTTTTAAAAAGTTATTGTGACCTGTAATTGTTCCACAGAACTTCTTTTTAGTGGAGCAAAGAACAAGACATCACTGCAGTTTGAATGGCCATTAAAACTTGTATTCAGTCTTTTTACTGACTTTATGTAGCTGGGTGATACAGGTAATTGTCAGTATATCCCAGTTTAGTTTATTTAATAAATTTTTTTTTTTTTTCTTTCAGTTGATCTTAAGAAAGCCTCATGTCCAAGTGCTGCGAAATCAAATCTCCCCAAGCCCTGCCAGTCTGGACTTCGTCCTCCAGGTTATTCACGGTTGCCAGCAGCTAAGCTGGCTGCATTCGGTTTTGTCAGGAGCTCAAGCGTATCCTCTGTATCCAGCAACCAGTCAAACGACAGTGCTCAGAGTGATCAAAGCAGGACAACCAACCGTAAGTCCAAAAAATGCCCTTCTTTCTGGAGGGATATTAAATAGATGTATGCCAAGATTGTCCAGACTGGAGTTTGTGTCTAGTTTAGGGGTAATGTAGTCTGTGCAGCACTCACTAATCTCTTCCGCACCACTGAATTGCAGGTTTGGTATCTTCATTCCCCGGTGTAATTTTTAAAAATATTATTAATAATAGATGAGTAGGTGCTGAATGAACATTGCATATAGAAGGGGCTGGTTTTCCAGCTGCAGGAAAAAAATCGCATTAAGAGTGAACCTGAGGCAATTTTGCATTTTGTTTTTACTTAGAATATCCCTTCTTACAGGCTGAAGTCAGTAAATAATCACAGTAAACTGTGTTCAGTAAGTATGTTGCAGTCATGCAGAACAGTTTAGGACAGAGTTTATATAAAATAAGCAACATAGTCTTTGTCGTCTGCTTTTCTCATGCCTCTTGATATGCAGTGTAATAAACTTAGTTTAGAAAATTAATCAAATAATGCCAGTGATGTGAAAAGGATCAGAAATCACATTGTAGCTGTTGCCTCATCTACCAGACTTGGAAGGATCCTGTGGCTGAAATGTCTTTTCAAATCCTATTTTCTGTAAAGACTGTTAATTTTATTAAGTACAAAATAATACCCACTGGATCGTGCAGTCCCTGGGAAGTGTTTGCATGCCCTCAGCTTGGAGCTGAAAGGGGGACTGAGGGATTTTCATGCCCATTTTTCTTTGAAGGCAGGATTGAGCCTGAACTGTGTCAATATCAAAGCAAATGGTATCAGCCCAAGAGGAGTGCAGACAGGGGGACCAGGGCATACGAAGCACCAGAGGAGACAAGATGCTGCAGGCACCTAAGTATTTCAGTGTTTGTATTAATTTGAAATGAATTAAAATAAACAAAATGAAAATCGTTAAAAACCCTAAGGATTTGCTCTTTCCCCTTTTATATGAGGTAATTGAAATGCCAGACTAATGTGTCCAGGGCTTCTAACTTTTCCAATGCCCCCAAACATAAGCTCGTATCTTGTTTTACTGTTGGACTGATCACTCATTTCTGTTTATTTCCTAATAAACTTTACTTTGAGGGTAGTCATCCTCTTTTGTTTTGTGCTTTTACCTTTCATTTACACCTTTGGCAAGCGCTTCCTTTTATCTGGTGTTGAAATCTTTTTCTCTTTGGTTACACTAAGGCTTTTTTTAGGGACAGAATTACCTGGTTTCTGATTAGATCTAGGCTACATCTCTGCAAGAAATGTTGTTGCCTAGCAATTTCAGGTGTGAATCTGAAAAAAATGTCTGTAGGTACAGCACTGTCCTTGAACACAGTGGATGCATACAGGTTCCTACAGCTGAGAATCCTCTAAAAGTAAAATACTCCAAACTGAGGAATTTGAG
This sequence comes from Phalacrocorax carbo, assembly GCF_963921805.1. Lineage (NCBI taxonomy): Eukaryota > Metazoa > Chordata > Aves > Suliformes > Phalacrocoracidae > Phalacrocorax > Phalacrocorax carbo. The sequence goes on along the minus strand of NC_087513.1, from coordinate 194,639,666 downwards.
TCAACTGATTTCCATTCAAAAAACTGTGGAAGAAGCATTAGTAATCTCAGACCCAGAAAGTTACATCTGATTCTTCATTTGTCTTAAAAGAAGTTGAATTCATTTATATATTCTGGTGTATTTTTATATTATATTTGTACATTAAGCTCATAAAAACTGAAACCATATTCCAATCACTGGAAGGATGTGGAAGCATGTGGTGCATACGTTTTGTTCCAGCTCACTTGGTTGAAGATGGTAGCCCTCTTTAATGTTGGGATTAGGATGTGTGACCAACTAGTGCATGTTGCAAGAATGTTTCTGGCAGATATGAAAATTACCCAGGGGAAGTGTTCTGCTTGTACAAATTTGTGTACAGAAGAGCTCAGCCTGTCACCTGGTGAAAAATAGGACCTAGCACTTCTGCTCTTGCTGACAAGTTAGGTAGCTCATCTAAGCAGTTGTCTAGTTTCCCTCCACCTCCATGGGGGAGCAAGAGAATGAGCACTTCCTGAGGGTCATCTCTCTGATGTCGTTCTTGTGATATGCACAGCTGTCCAGCCCAGAAGTTTTTTATTTGTCTTTAATTCATCTTTAATTCCACTCCTGGCCCGGGTGAGAGAAGGAGAAGGTGTGTTGCCAAGTGGGTGAGGGCACGCCCTGTGTTTAGGGTGTCAGGCCCTGGGTAAGCCATCACATGAGAAGACACCTAACATCACCTACTTTCTTTGGATTAAAGGCAACACAGCTCCCATTCATCACTCCTCATAGGGCAGATAGGTAGGAAGAAAAAATTGTTTCCTCACTGTTGAACTATTAAATTTCATAGAAATGTTATCAGTGTGAAACTGTATTGTCTTTTTCTATTTATAGTCTATGTGTCAGCAAGAGATAAATTAGTTACCCAATGTCCAGGGAACACAAATTAGTTGCTTTCCATTCTACCACAGCTTATTTAACACAGATCAGCAGTGCACTTCAACATGCACAGAAAGTAACCCCAAGAGTGGATGTAGAGGGGAAGTGTTGGCTCAGGAAGCTTGGCATGACATATTATTTCTTCCCTTCACTGTCTGCTGGAAGAATGGTTTTCTTTAAATTAAATAAATAGCTATTTCTGTAGTTACTACCTGAGATCATGTCTTTGACTAAATCAGGCTTCCTAGAGGGCAGAGTAAAGTTTTACAGTTAATTTCCTAGCTCACTAGGGTAGAAAATGCAAAATGATCTAGCTTTAGAAATCGTCAAACATATGTGATAACACAGTTTCCTATTTAAGCAGCATCTCTGTATGTCAGAGAGACAGAAGTAATTGGAAACCTCTTACAAATGTGCCTATGTTATAAATAGAGGGGCTGCTACTGTTGTAAATTGAGGTGTTCACCTCAAAATCTTGTATCTGCTGTAAAAAAAAAGCATGATGTGTTGTATGTTGCTAAAAAGCAGATGACACTGGCTGGGTGAGAGGAAAACACAGGTTTATTTGAGGGGCAGAGTGTCTTGGGGTAAACAGTGATTCTTGAAGTGGTCCTAGTGAGATCCTGTTCTTGCTTGTCTTTCCCCTGCCAGATGTCTTGTGGTGCTAGCTCTCCCCAAACCCCTGATGATTACATTTCTTTTCAGAAATCCCAGTCAGTGTCTCATTTTGGCATACTAATACTGATTAAATAATGCCTACAGAGTAAAACCCCACTTGTTTAGAGTAAGGAGACATGATGTTTGCGTTGTGGGGAAGTGTGTTAATAGAGCTGCGATGCAGCCACTCTCTACCAGACTTCTCCCCTTCCTGTGACCTCTTTGAAAGCAGTAAGCCTGGAGGTGCACAGAGCCTGTGCTACGCTCCTCGGCTGACTTTCTGGCAATAGCTTGCATACTCTGATTGACTCAATTAAATGGATTTGCAGCGGTGGGACTGTGCTCTTTTCCCATGGTAGGGACAGGGCAGGCTGTGCAGCACTTGCCTGCTTCTCCTCTGGTCTTTCCTGGAGTCCTGTCCCTGGAGCGTGAGCGTAAGCCAGGCTGCTGTTTGCTGATAACACGCCAACTGTGACAGCCATGCCATCAGCTGCTGATCAGGATCAGTCATAATGTGGCTCTGCTCCTATGGGGTCCTGCTCAATTGTGTGCTGAGGCTGGAGGGACAGCTCTGGCATCCAAACCGCTTGGCATTTCACCAGCTCTGTGGCAGGGAACTGACCTGCAAGCCAGGGTCGCTAGTCTGTTTTGTCCATTTAAAATCCACTTTTTGGCTCTTACATGTAACTTGCAGTTAGCACACAGGGAAACCAGGGTCTGTGAAGGTCATTCACGATGATGGTGGCATGTGAGGCAGCTTCTCACCTTGCTGAAGGAGGTGGGACACAATGGCAGAAGCCAAAGACCACTCCATTTCGAAGCTGGGTTCTAGGAAGGATCAGGGGAGCTTACCACAGCTCACCTCTGGCTGTCCTACCATGTTCAAAATGAAATGGTTAAAATGGTTCAGGGTGAGCTCTTTGTTTGATACAGTGAACAAGGGCAGCTGTGTTTGAATAAACCAACGCAGAGAACCAGAGGCAGTGAGAGCTCGCTGTACTAAAGGAGGGGGTCCATTCTTTGTTGCTTCTAATATTCCTCTTCACTTGGTGTGGAGCATGCAGCTCTCCCTGCCACATTCACACCTTCCATCCCATGGCTTCCCATGTCAGAGCAGCTCTATACCATGGTACAGCAAGGCCCACGTGAAGTCTTCTTCTGGGGCAAAGCCCCATGACCTGACACCTGTGGGACAGCTGGAAAACCCCACGCTGAGGCTCAGCTCCAGGTCCTGCTATCAGCCCTCCCCAGATTTATTCTGTGCCAAAGATAGTTTTTTCCAGTATTATTTTTATCTAAGATTGCCAGAAAAGTTCAAGTATACCCTCAGCTCTGACCTACTACTTTTGAGGTTTAAAAATGTGTAATATGCTAAACCATTGTTCTTTATTTAGACAGGGGTATTTTTGTATGTCAAAAAACTTGTCAAGTTTATTTACACTAAATTGGCTAGAATTGAGAAATTCAGATGCTTCAATCTAAGAGGAGTGTGTGTGTTCTCTGCTAAATATGACAAAAAGTGAATGACTAACTAAGTCATGTTGAGGTTGAAACCAGTATGATTTGGAGTGAAACAATTGTGTAAACATAAAGAAAAAACTCCTAAAAAGCTAGCCTATTACAACATACCTAACATATTTCCCTTGGAATTTTAAATACTCTTTATTGAAGCTTCTCCTGTGTCCAAGAGGTTCACATCACACGCCAAAGGCCCACAGCTGTGGGATGTGGTTCCTAGCATTACCTTGTGATTCTGCAGTGTCGTAACACAATGCCCAAGCTGTAGTTTCTGTTTTACTCGTTTAAGGGGCATAGAGTTTCCTCATTGTTTGTATCTGTATTCCTAGTGATTGGCTGAATATCCTGCTCACAAAATTAGTTTTCTGTACTTCATCAGAAAAGACTCTAACATGCTGTAAGCACCACATGGGAAACCCTTCATTAAGTACTGTGAAAGAGTTTGATGTGTGGAGCATTGGAAGAAAGGCAGATTGTTTAGAATGAGTTCAGCTATGGTAACTGCTATGAGCGTAGGAAATGGAAGAATGTAGGTATAATATTAAGAAACACTCTGTAGTCATAAGGTCTACTAGTCTGTTAAATAATCTTCCAAGTGATGAAATCCCTATTGCTTAAGATTCTTAAAATAGAATAATAGCATGGTGTTAAAGTCAATTCTTCTCCGGCAAGGTGTTAGACTAAAAGACATGATGCTATTCAACACCTACCTACAGCACTGAGTGCTGAAGCAATTTCGTTTCAAACTGAGCAAGAAAATGGTGATGAATATTTCAAAACTTGCATTAGTATCTCCTGACAGCTATTGTTTTGTTTAAAATTATAGAAATACAAAACTGCATGTTTTGTGTGAATTTCCACAATCCCTTCTTCAAAGTATAGATTTCGTGCTGTTTTTTAACCTCGCATTTCTTGGCCTTTCTAAATTCAGGTGGGTAGAGAAATGGGGAAACTAAAGTGAGCACAGAGGTCTTGAATAGGTGGTTAATTGCCTCCAAAACCAGGTAGAACACTGAAAACTGTGACGTGGTGGGCAGATATACCAATTGTTCTTAAATACATAAGTATGTAAATGCAAAGATTTTCCTATATGAAAATACATTCCAATCTTATTTCTATGACTGATTTTTTGTTCATTTTCTACCAGAAAAAGTCATTTTTTTTCCTTCTGATCTTGTTCTGATACTAATATTTTGATGGAAGAATCACATTATGCCATCACTTCACTCTGAATAGGATTAAAATAGAACAGTATTGAATTAGGATTTTCAGCTTTGTGGGGCAAAGCATCTGGAAAAGTGCTGTATGTCAGCCAGGAAGAGCAAGGGCTGAAAATATATTTTAGCTGCCTTCCAGACTCTCAGCATCTACTTTTCGTACTGTATTTGTTACAGCTGGGAAGAGAAAAACCCTTCAAAGGATGACTTGGAGATGTAGGCACAGTGGTTTCTCTTTGAACAGACTGAAACAACCGCAATGAAGTATAAGTTGTCCATTAATTTCAGTGGGGTTTAGATATGGTTCTTGTGATAGTATTTTAAATGTGATACTATTTTAATAGCTTAGACAATGTTTTTACTGTCTACACTGCTCCATCTTCCCCTGCCCATTGGAGCACACAGAAGAGGAAAGCAGTACCGCTCTGGGAGTACCTCTCCCTGCAATGAATAAGTAGAGGCAGGTTTGGAAACGCAGAACTACTTTTTTATGAAGATGCCAACCTGAAACTTTTGGAGGGGATGCAAATTTACTGAGCTGAAGTTTGTCAAAACTGAAAATATCCATGAAACTCTCAATTCTGCGAAGTCCACTTTTTATGAGCAAAGAACAGTTGAAAAAATTTTGCCAAGCTCTAGTGCCAGCTCAACTGCAACAATCATCATGTTTGTTATTGTTGTAAAATGCATATAAAATTGCATTTTTTGGTGTAAGAAGGCTGGTCGGGGAGATTCTATGTCTGTGTGCTAAAATTGTTCTGGCTCAGACCTGGCAGCTCCAGTTCCAGTTTTTGGCACTTATTTCTGTCTGGCTTATAAAAAGTGACTTAAATTATCCACCTCACTTTTCCTGTCTGTAAAATGGGGTGGGAAAGTACAAATGTTTGTGCAGGTATTGGGTAATGGGCGACAAGGAAGAAATGGATAGTGACAAATCCTCTTTCCTGGACCATTTCCACACAGGATTATTTGACTGATTATGAGCTCCTAATTTAGTCACTGTGACTCATAATGTTTAATCTGCAGAGGGTAAAAAGCAGTTCAAATCACTCACACACCAGGCTGACAGATACCATTTTCACTGGAGGAGGTAGTGCATTACCCCAAAACAAGGTTATTCCCTTCGCAGGCACCCAAACTATTTCTCTCCTTTGACTTTGTGAGGAGATGTTGATGCAGTGATCAGTCTTGCGAACATAGCTACTGTGGCAATCTGTTTAGGTATCCCTATACTGAGCTGTTTTATCAGACCCATCTTTATTTTAAAGATGTCCTGTGGCTGGTTTTGTTCTCCCCTGGTCAACAGGAGATCATGATATTGCAGTATAATGGACTTAATTCATTTCATAGAGGGATACAAAGAAAATAGCGAAACTGTTTCTAAAGTAAGTATTTTTTCAGTCTTCAAATCACATTTCCTAAAGCATCTAGTCTTCCTGGAGCCTGAAGGGAACCTCCTCCAATAGGGGTGCGAGGGGAACAGGAGGCTGGTCCCCTCTGCAGCCTGGGTTAGGAGAGACCTGCTGGTGGAGTGCGATGCTCAGAATCTGGGGAAAACCCATGGTCAGTCTGGAGCCTGTAACAGGGACAAGCACAGCACGTGGCTTTCTGGGGATGCACAGCACTCAGAACAGTAACACTTAAAACGTCCTTTTGAAATTATGAAGGCAAGAAGCAGCTGGAACATATCTGACACATCCAAATTAAAACCTCTCTGAAGACCAGAGAACTCACTATAAATTGTCTTTTCATACTTTAATCTTCCTATTCTATCTGATGAGGGGGGAAATACTCGTTTAGAAGTGAACCCTGTGGGCATTCATCGGAATGGATTAATCTCTTAATTTAACCCAAAGAAAAATTAAGAGATAAAGCTTTGAAGAAGTGAGAGCTCTTCCCATTCTCTTTTTCTTTTTTCTTTTTTTTTCTTTTTAAAATTTATTTTCTTTCTTTTTCCTTCTTCTTCCTTCCCCCCTCCTCCCCCTTCTTCCAGACTAATCTGCTTTCTAATGGAATTGCAGTTAAAATATCACAGTCTCCCACTAATGAAGAAGGACCTTGCAGGACTTTTGAGAAACTTTCCTCTTCAGCCTGTCCCTCTCATGCATTATCATTAAAGTATATAAATCAATATTTAGAAAAGGTTAATTCTGGATGTCTAACTATGGCGCTCATCATTGGAGACAGCTCTCACCTAGGTGTTTCATTGACTTCATCCAGAGTTGTTGTGCCCTCTTAAATTCACACTTGTGGAAATCTAGAGACATTCAAATCCATAAAGATCCATCTCCAAAAAGCACCGCATACTGCATCTGGTTCATTTCTGCATTTTGTATTGTCCGTGAGGTCAGACCCAGTGAGCACAGTGTGGGACTTCAGCTTTAAATTCCATGAGTCAAACAGGTGCCCAATTGAACCAATTGCTGTCAATGACAAAAATAATTACAAAGTCTATTATAATAGGCTTTTTTTTTTTTTTTTTTTAAAAAAAGAAGTAATTTAGAGATACATGAAGTTTGATGTGGTAGTTATGAGCCAAGTTTGAGTCACAGTAAGACAAAGAAATACCTATGTCACAGTTTGAATTATGGAAATTTTGAAAAGATTTTTGAAATTATATTTTCCCTTGTGTAATTTCTGCTTAGGGTCAATGAGGCTGTTAGCTTGCTTTCCTAAACAAGAGGCAAATAACCCTGAGGTTCAGTGTTTCTTTGATCTTTATCAAGAAGGACCAAATTAAAAAAGTGAGTCTGAGATGATCTCATTGCAATCTTATTCTTAATAGCTGTTGTCAAAGGTGAAATATTATGAATTTTTTATGCACACAGTTCAATCCACTGTGTGCCTCACAGGCAATAAACAGGACCGAAGTTATAAATACTGTAAATATTACTGGCAAATCGCATTTAGACCAAACGGTTTCAGAAAACAGATCTGGCCTCTTTACAGTACCTGAAAAATCAATTAACAAAATGTCATGCCTTTGCAAAATGAAGTGTGGATAATGAGCGCAAATAAATGGATATTTGAAAAAAAGCCTGTGTACTTGTCCCTTTTGGGGAGGGAGAGTGACTGATTAGTTTGGGAGAACCGTGGTGGATTAGTGCAGGTATGTATTAAGAGTAGAGCAAAGGAAGACAAACTTCAAAGAAGTTTCTAATCTTTGATCCCCTTATGAATCCTGCAGAAGACTTGTGAATTCTAATTTAGTAGTGAGAAAAGTGTTACAGCCAAAAGAGCATGGTGCTATTTATAGAGGAAAAAATTTTCCCATCTAGAGGTTGGGCTGGAATCTCACCCGTGACATTTTTTCCATCACACTAATCTAGTCCAAACAGGTTAAAATTGAGGTCATTTATGTAAGTCTTCCAGGTGCTCTTGAGAATATCTGCAATAAAAAGAAGAAACAGCATCTTTTGCAGCTTTCAGTCTGTGGGTTGTGATCCAAGAACTTAAAAATTGCAGCTTAGTCTTTCCTTCCGACTTGATGCTTAACAGTGTCTAGAGGCCTGGGCAAGATTACACGAGGCTGTAAACAGCTCAAAATGTTGTGGTTCTTTGTCTTGTGACACATGCAAGACCACAGGCTTTCAATTTGGGATTTCCAAAGTTAATTTAAATGCTAGAAGAAAGCTGACTGAGCTCTGAAATAAGTAAAACCAGCACTGGCAGAAAAAGGCCAAACTGAGATCCTCCAACCAAGAACACTAAACTGAATAAAATTGAAACAATTGCACAGTATTTTCCTCCCAGGTGGGAGTTATCACAGAATGTAGGCTATTGACACACTAGACGTCAGCAATACCACCATCAGCAGTTACCAAATGTTCAAGTCCTTGGACATGAGCTCAAGAAATGGTAGCATACCTCCCATGTGGAAGCTTTAAGGGTACACCTGTGGTGTTGATGTGGATGGGTAAGCAAGCTGCTGGTGTTCAGGCTGAACTGTGATTTGCAAACAAGCCCTGACTCTGTTCCTTGAGGTAAAGAGTCAATTAAGATAGGCTACACAGTGTAAGTCTTTAATTTATGCTGTTCCTAACTTCATGGACTGCTGATACTGTTTCACACACTTTAAGTTACCATTGCTATGACCATAGACGGCTACACAGTCAGAAATACTTATGTAGAAATATGAACATTTAGAATGAGAGAATAAAGTGCTCTGGCTGATTCACAGATGTGAACTGGACCATGCCAGAATAGCCAGCAGCACTGCCATACAAACCTGCTCACGTGTCAGCGAGGTCTGTCTCAGAATGGGGCACATCTCTTGCTGTGTGTGGATTCACCAAGCAGTCATAAGGCTACTTATTATTTTAGCACACACTGTTTGAATTGGACTATTAGGCACTCCAAGGTATGTGTTCCTATGCAAAAAGGTAGACATTGCTGTCCAGAATGCAATGATAGACTGATGCCAGCAGCAACCACCAGCAACACTAACTCCGCGCAGTGGACCTTGGTGACACAAAACAAGCCCAAATCAGTTAGTTCTTGACTGTCATGAATCTTTCTCCACCTGAACATGACATCATTCTTCTCTTCTTGTCTTCTTTTTTAAAGCAACCTTCTCAAAAAAGTTCCATTATATTCCTTAATTAAACTACCACAGCTTCTAACTGGCAAAGAAGAATTGGGAGACACCCTTCTATCTCACCACTAAAAGCAGAGAAGGAATGCAGTAAACAAAGGATGAGTTCTTTCCTACCGCTGCTTTGCACCTCAGAAATGCTGTACATTTCAGGTGCCGTGATAGCGTAATATTTATATTTGGTCAGCGGTTAACTTCCTTTCTATCACACATTACAGTTATACTGTCTTCCTGCCAGACATTCCTGGAAAAGTATGTACAACCTCCAGAGAAATCTAAGCAAAACTGAGTGAGGAATATGTTTTGAATAAAATGGTGTGTCTCGATCAAAACATTTTATGGCCAAACCTGGGAAACCCGTGTATTCTCTTCTCCTGCTGCTAAACTGTATGGATTAGGGTGGGCCAGAGCTCAGTCTGTGCCCTGAAGTGTGTGGCATGACTTTCTTGGGTTAGATGAAAGAATTAAAAAGGCATCACTTTTAACCAGTATTTTTCTCCTTAAAAAAAGAATATATAACTTATTTGGCACTTTTTATAAACTCTTCTGCTCAGTTCTTACTGCACAGCATGAGGTGATCTAGGATTTAATATTACTTTTGTAATCTGAGGAAAGGGGATTTCCCAATGAGCATTATTACAATATTTTTGTTTAAACTGAAGGTCTATTTATAGATGCTCGGATCTGTCCTGGGATGAAACGTTCCTTTTCTATCGTGTTCTAATGTTGACTAAATGTATTATGTACTGCATCTAGGTATCTAAGGAATTTTAATTGTCTCAGAGGTACACAATAGCTTTTTAGAATTAGGATATTTATCACTTGTCACAGCTTGTAAATTTAGATACAGAACAGGCCTGTACACTGTCAAGCTGTGTGGGAAAGTAAGAATAAGCGGTATGGTCACTGTATGCCTTCCAAACAGAATGATAGTTAGTATGTTCTAAAAATGTCTAAGATGTAGTTTAAAAAAGCTTAAACCTGAAAGAGGCATGAAAATGTAAAAGAAAAAAGCTGATGCTAAGAAACTCTTACACGCACAACTCAATCCCACTCCTTTGGCAAAGTGATAGTTGTTCTAAGAAACATACTGAATTATGCATGGCTTATCAACAATCCTGCAGTGGAGCTCAGTTGTGATGGTGGGAAGCTTTGGGGAATGCGTGCACTCCTGAACTGTCACCGACCTATTGTGCAAATCAAAAGTATTTGTAGATAAAGAATTCAGATTAATTGAACAAAGCCCCGGAGCAGCTGGCTAAGTGATATAAGCTTGCTATCAGTCACAGTCGGAAGATTAAACTATGGACCGTCAGGCTGAACAATTTACAGCTAAGATTAATTTGGTATTCCCCACTTTAGGGCATGCCAGCTATCGTGTTAAAAAAAAACAAACTAGCAAAACTAGTCTAAAACATCAAAGATTGGTACATTTTTAAAACAGACTGGCTTTTTCATGGAGCCCACATTTTTGTAACCATGTCATTTTTTGGTTTTTTAAAATTTGTTTGAATAGGTGGCAAACCTTTCCCTAAGTGACGGTTCACTAGTTGTAAGCTGGTTCCTGCCCTTAGCCAGGGGCTGTGGGAAGTGCCCCTCCACCGCCCTCTGGGCAGAGCTGAAGCAAAGCAGCAAGGTCATGCCCAGGCCTGGTGAGGGTGAGGACAAAACGTCGCAGGTCCTTGGCCCTTGGGAGGACAGTTTTCTCTAGCAGCTTGACGTGACAGAAGCCATGTGGTAACAGAGTGTAAATGCCTCTCGTTTGTATTTACACATTTCTGATTTGGGCAATGGAGATTTAATCACTACTGATGGAAGTACTGATTTCCCAACTGCTATTATTGTTTCCACATGAGGAGTATTTCTATATCAGAAAAATGATTAGGCAATAGCTTCACTTCTTAATGCTTCTCATATCCCAATGCCTGTCTGCATGGAGCATCTCCTTCATCGACTTTTTCTCCATGATCATCAGCAGTGGTCCTCTGATCTCTGCAGTCATCAGTTTATGACTTCTCCCCTTCCCATATGGCCATATATTTGGAGTAATTATCCTGCAAAAATATGCTATATTCCCTATTTTAACACTCTTAAAAACATCATTCAATTAGTGTTTCATTCCAAAATGCCTGTGCACTAGCTCTGTTTTGCTGGTTTGTCTCATGCCTTTACACAAGTGACTCCTTGTACTACTGGTGCTGCCCATCGCTTGATCGGCACCATGCACATTCCCAGTCATGCATGTGATTTGGAAGACTGGTACTAAATAAGAATTGTGGTAACATTTGCCTCCACTAAAGCAGGCACAAAGCTTCATCCTGCTCATTTGCAGTTTGTAATTAACTAATGTAACTAGCCTTGATAACGCTTCCGGGAAACTACTGCATGTTTGCTTGAAACTTTACCTAATCATAAAGGTATTTTAGAGGGAAACTTCCAGAGGAAGTAAGTTCCACTGGAGTTCTTAAATGTTTTCTGCTGGGTGGGCTGTAAAGGTGTCAGGTCTTACTCAGCATTCTGAACTTTTTACAGCTTACATCTCCAACGCAAGGTCCTCCCACTGCTTGAGAAAGTGCCTTAGTTCCCCTTGGAGCTAGGCAAGGAGTGCTGGCATCTCACATTGCCAGCTAGAGCTGAACGAACCAATTGCGCTGCTCAATCAAATTAGCACCGCAGTCTCTGAGTGCGCAAAAATTCGGCCCATGGCTAACAAGCTGCTGATGCCACCAATGTGCTTCCTCTGCCTGTGGTTGTAGGAGGCAAGGAGTTGTGTTCGCTGGCTGCTGCTACCTTCTGATGTTTCATCTTGCACAGTCTCAGCACTCCGAAGTTGGGGGTCCCACTGCGAGCAGGAGCACACCTGTGAACCGAATGCTCTTGACTTTCTCAATCCCTGTTCTTCGCTTGGTATTGGACCTGATAATATTAATACAAATGTGCCTTGACAGGGAGAGGTGAGACACAGAAGCATAGTGCAGTAAAATAAATGCCTGAAAGCTAGGCTGGTACAGCACTTAGTGTGTTTTATGTCCCGTGGTATGTAATGTATATTCCTGCGTATCAAGTGACACATTATTTACAGCATTGTGGTTATGCTTAGAATAAATTTATTTAAATTCAACTTCTCTTTAGGATTAGCTTGCAGAGCTGGAGATAAATAAGCCCTAGTTGACACTGGACTTTTGTTGCTCATCAATCTAGATTCTGCTTAACAGATTTCAAATTATTCAAGTCTGGCAACATTTAAGCAAAGATATGGCAACAAATCATCTTCTATAAATTACTGTTCATCTTGTAAGGGCTGAGGGGCTTTAGGTTTTACACTTTCCGTCTATCTTTGCAGTATTGTGCTGGAGATTAAGCAATTTTTCTGGTAGTGATTCAAACGAAATGGATAAAAGGATATAAAAAGTTTCAGAGCAATCAGTGGGTGCTGACAGATAGGAAGGGATGGCTTAGCTAGGGGTGGCCCTGGCACCCACCCCCATCAGGAGTCTTAAGCTGTTTCGTGAGCCGTGGTGGTTTGCAGCATGGAGTTTCAAGGCAAACTCTCCAAGATCTCAGAGCGGTACACAGGAATTAAACAGTAAAAGTACAGGGAGTAATTAAGGGCTTAAGGATTGCTTGGACTCATATTAACATAAATGATTTCTTTAACTGACTTCATGGGGACTACTCAGTGCTACATACCTTAGAAGGAGAGGTCTCCAGCAGGCTGTGTTGCAGCACCAGCTCAGAATCCATATCATTCAGGGATTTGGGAACAAGGTGTTTCCCCTGTGATTGCAAGTGGGAACTCCTGCAACAACAGACAATAAATAACCTACATTTGCAAATATCTCACTTTTGTGACTCTCCTCCCACCACCACCGTAGATTAGAAGCCACTTCAAGGGTACTTTTTTTGCCCCCGCATAAAGAACTCTGGTTATTTGAAGTATGGAGAGCTTCTCCACATGGTCGTGTTAGTGCCAGCTCCACTGATTCTGTAGAAATTGCCGTGCACTTTATTGCCTGCTGAAGTGATGGAGCGTGGCGATAGATTTCATCCTTGCTGTGTTGCATGATGTAGCTAGACTCAGAATCCTTTATTTTCAGTGGACAAACCTGTTCAGTCAATTTATTGGCTTTAAGTGCAGGATAACCTATTGATACTTCTAAAGATGTTTCTGGTGAAAGGTGTTGGTGAATATTGTGTACATCAGTTGGTTTTCTTTCAGAAAACTCTTGGGTGGCAGGCTAGTGTTGCTATCGCTGCTTTGTGGAAAGCAGAAGTGAGGAATGTGTCAATGTGCCACATTTCTCACATGAGCCATCTCAAAGCATATTGGAAGAAGGTTTGTGTGGGATATTTGGACACCATGTGCTTCCAGCCCTCTGGACTTGGTCGGTCAGAGATGAGCTTCCTAGGAGCACAACAGGGAAAATGACCACCAGCTGTGGGAAACAATGTGCTGGAAGGGACCATTTCCCTAAACCATGTTGGGTAGACCATGATAATTCTTCAGGACCGTGTTTGAAGTGTTTTGACATGAATGTCACATTTAGCCACTTGTGCTCATATCCAGTCGAACAAAGCTCTGTTTTCTTGGGGAAAATTTTAGGAACATTTTTGCCTTTATGTGACACAACCATGTCCCCTCCAGATGTCCTGAGCTGAGGGAGAACTTGCATGGAAGTGTCTCAGCAGTGAAGTACATATAGTCTTTCATCTCTGTAAATCTGGCTTTGGCATTTATCATATCAAAGTATCCAAATTTATGAAGCAGTTTCTTAGAGCTTAGTTAATTCTGTGGGTGACTTTTTATAAAACCAGCAGCTGAGCTGCCTCCCTGTTAACACTGGGAAAGAACTGTGTCATGTGAACTGCAGGGAAATTAGAAGAAGCTAATAAAAGAATAGTGAAGAGGGAAGTTAAAGATTAAAGGCACTTTCATATGGACCACAAAACATGGAACTAGAAATGTGGTCCTAATGTGTATTAAATTCTGGTGCACAAGTAGAAGTCTATATAGCCAGAATGCAACCACAAAGGACCGTGTTTGATAACAGATACTTTTTCAATTAAGAAATTAAAATTAATATATAGAAGACATTTCACAAAGCTTTCTCAGGGAGATCAGAGACATAGGAACGTTGAGAACAGGGCAGCATGATGAGACGTCCTTGTCTTGAAGCATGATCAGCTATACTTGCATGATCTGGGGCAGATTTTTCTCTACTGTTGTTTATAACATATTTAAAAGATGGAGTTTGCCTAGGAAGCTTATTAATTTTTTACTTTTTGAAAATAATTCATTAGGTCTAACCTGATGGCTGTCGAGGGAGTTTATACCTGTTTCTCTTGTTCTATCTGCAAAGGATGTAAAGACTTGTTTCTGCCCAATACACATGCAAAGGATTGTTTTTGCCTAATACATATTTGAAGACTGTTGTTATGTCTCATCTCATTTCCCTTCTGTAGAAATGAATCAATACAAGTGCTTCAGCTTCTTCCCAGGCCATACTTTCAAACCCCTCTGATCATTTTCTATTCCTCATCTTTGCCCTACTTCTACTTTGTCTGAATGTGGTTTCCAGACCTGGACTAGTTATAGAGAGCTAATATAAACCCCACTTCGTAAAACTTTTCATAATAGAAGTCAATCACTGATCTCCTACAAGGACAGGGAAATTAAACCTTTCAGAGCTGACATGATTTGCCCAAGGCTACCCATCAAGGAAACAGCAGAGTCAGGAAGAGGACCCAAGACCACAGCTCCCTGGCCAGGCACTCTGTTCCTGTGAAGGATGGTCTCCCTTGGCAAATGCACTATGCGTAAACCTTTCCTTAATAAAATGTGCCACGTAGCATCACTAAAAAGTCTGGACTGACCCCAGGAAGTGATCCTTTTTCTTGCAAAGGGTGAGAAGTAGTAATGCCTCTTGTATTTATGTGCTGACTGCTCTTGGTATGGCTTTAACCCATCTGAACTCGTACAGGCTCTGGTCTCTCACGGGCTGAGGGCACGACTGTTTTTAATGTGTTTTATCCTCTTCCCTGCCACCTTCAAAACTTTCCATAAATGGAGGTGTGTATCCAAGTTCTCTTTAAGCTATATTCAGAGTGGATTTGTTTGCGCCTTTTAGTGATGGATTAGTGAAGAAAACCAAAGCATTTTAAAAAAGAAGAGCTGGCATATTTTTCTTGCTCCAACCAAGCTCGCTTTACCAACCCAATAAAGTAAAAATACAAGTAGCTTTAAAATAAGGTTGTAGGAGAAGTTGCCCAGCATGAGCTGCAATTGCAGCAAATATATTTCTCCTTAATTATTGTGCAGCAGTGAGTACATTAAAATGTTCAGCTTTTTCCTTAGCTATATGCTGTTTGCCGAAACACAGTCAGCTCAGCTCAGCTACACTGGGTAAACACATTCTTATCTATCTAGTTTAAAAATATCCTAATCATTATTCAGCTGAGCTATACATCATATCATTGCAATTGCTCAGATGTGTTTACTTTTTTGTTTGTTTTGGGTTTTTTTTGTAAGAGTATATTTATTAAATTTCTCCTTGGCTCTGTTGGAATAGTTTACCTGTAATTTAAGACTCATGAACTTTCTTACCAGTGGAAGTCAGTGTGCTAATTTAATACCAGCAATTGCTTAACCTATCCAATGCCAGAGGGACCCCACTGCAAGAAAGGGCATACTAATATAGCTTTATGAACATGCAGCACTTGTACCAGCCCACTGCTGATTAAAAAACACAGAGGGCATTTCTTCAAAGGATTCTGAATAAAGCCTTTGGTCCCATTTCCACACATGGATTTTTTTTTTTTTCATTGTCCTAAATGCATTTGATAGAATACCTCATTTTGAACAGTAGCTGAAGCTACATTAGGGAAAGATTTTGCATGTGTTTAATCCATCACTGAAACAATTGAGAGAGAGATATATATTTGACCTGATAAATATCTCAGCATTTAAAATACTTCTGAGTCCTTAGGATAGCGCTACTTAATCTCTTAAACATGCACTTATAACGACTTAAGAATCCAGACACTGGAGACCTAGTGACCCAATTATGCTCTGCACTGCCATGTGAGGGAGTTGATTTAGATTTTATTAATCCAAATGATTTTTGAACACTGTAAACCTACCTAGGACTTGGCAAGTGCTGATGAGCCTTGTTTGCAACCTAAGCAAGTGGTGCTCTCCAGCCAGAAGCTCTGCAGCAGGGGCATGGCCCTGTGTTGCACACTGCGGTGGTGAGCCTTGCCATTAAAAGATCTTCTCAATGTATCATAGTTACTGGGAAATTTGTATGCTGAAACTTTCTGTGGTATCAGATACTGTGACAAAGAGGTAGACTGCAGATTGCCTGTAAGTTTTGAACTCAAACAATAGCTTCTTTAAATGCAGATCTATATACTACAAAAGAAAGCGAGTGCTTTTCCTTCCTTTGAGGTACAATGGTGGCCTTACCATGATTTAAATTGCATTTCAGGGTAGTTGCAGCCTCTGAATGCTTTATCATGTGACAGTAGCTATGACCCCCTGGTATGGCCCAGCAATACTCTTACCTATGAATTATTTCTGTTCCAGGGACTGAGGAAGAAATTATTATATATGAAATGATGCAATGCCTACCAATTACCTCCCCTGAAGCAGTAGAGATGTACTTAGTGCTATGAATGCAACAATCATAATCATCATTAAAAAGACTGTATTAAGCTGTTAAAAATTATCTGTTACTGGCAAAAATATGTATATATTTATTAGCAGATTAGAAGCTGTCAATATTTTAACATCTTGCCTCTAAACTAGTTGTCTTTAGAGAGACTATAGTTTTAAATATTTCTTCTCTACGTTTCAAATGGCACCTTTGATAGTTAAAATGAAAGAATGCAAAAAAAAGTCTAACTTACTGCTTGGTTTTACATATGATAGTCCAGCCACTTGGACTGATCAGTCATCAATTTAATTTCAAGCATCCTGTCAGAACGTTTCTGGGAGGTGCACTGCACAGCAGCACCACATGCCTGAGGCAGCACTGCAGGGGTTTTGTCAGTTCCCAAAACTGTTGCTGTTTGCTTAAAAAGCTGTTCCATTATTCACACCACTACCCAGTTCACTTGCTTCATGCACACTTTGGGACCCAACATGCCACCCCCATCCCTGGGTCCTTTTTGCACTGATGCTTTCATGCCAAGCAAGTGTCCCAAGCTGCCGCTGGGGAAGGTGAAAGAGGGAACATCACCCCGGGAGCAACCTTTGCAGTATTGTGATATTGATTGCCTAAACAGCTGAAGGAGGACTGGCTTTACAAGGTAATAGGAATTTTGGGCTTACTTCATCAGCAGATGGAAGATGATCCTTTCTAGAAGCAGCATAACCAGTGGCAGCTGCTAATTATCATGTACTGAAGACTCTGCATGGTGAATAAGGATGATGTTTAGAGAAGAAAAATGCTCTTTTCCAGGTCCCCACTGCAGCTGGCCATGCTGGACTGGGTCATGGCACTGCAGGTAGACCTTGGAAAACCCACCATGGTTTGCATTTGCCTGTTGCAAGTGGCTGTAGGGTACAGCCGTAATAAGGGTACCTGCCCCAAATACTTCCGTTGCATACTTCCTCCTCTGAAGAGACATCCCATTATCCTCCTCCCATCCCACTGTGGGTATGACACTTGAGGTTCTCCTTTGACTACAGGCCAGTCCAGCAGTCCTCACCATCATGTAACTCTTGCAATCCCTGGAGCTGAAAGTCTTATCAGAGGGCACTGAGTCACCTTGCTTAGCACAAAAATCATGCATTGTCATCCAGTATTAAATATATTTCTTTTGTCAAGAGCAAAGAAACCTTTTTTCTTTTTATATAAGTAGTGAATGAGCCCTTTAAGCTAATTTGCAAATAACTGCACTGAAGGGTGAAGAATACTTATGGATAAAAAAGTGGAGTGAAACTGTGAGCATATTTGCATACAGATAAACTCACCTTTTCCTAGGGTCTAACTCAGACAACAGAGGTAGAACAGGGTTCTCTTGATTAATTGGGCTGGCGCAGTTCACTCACAGGTTTTTCTTTGTTCAGAGACAGTCACCTCCTCCATACACCCTCTGAAGTTAGTCATAGTGTGGTCAGAATAAATGCAAGTGCAGGTGCTCCCCTTGCAAGAGGGGGCAGCTTGCTCCAGCACAAGGAGCATTAAAAGTTTCCATGTTACTTTTTAACCTCCAAAGCAGCTGAAATATAAACACGACCTCTGTAGCACCAAGGTCTGTCCTTAGAAGCACCGTAAACAAAATACGAACCTCTGGTGCCTTGGAGGTCTCTCTGTAAGTGCCAGGGACAGGATGCTGCTCACACACTTGATGAAGCATGGAGTTGTCAGAGGCATTAAAATGACTTGTTTATCCCATAAAATGAGGTTGGAAGGTTCAGCTCTTGTCTGGTCTGTCTAAGTATTGTCTGAGAAAGCCTGGTTGGGAAGTGACTTGTTTGGATAGGGTGGCCTTGACTGAGGGACAGTTTATTCCCATCTGGGAATAAACATACCTTTTCATTCTGCCACTTGAGATTTTGCAGGGCTTTTTTTTGTCCAAAGAAAGACTCCTATCACAAATTAGATGCACTGTATTGAACACAAAGTGAAGGATAGTGCCTGGCTGGTTATACAAAGAAGATGCTGGGGAGGGGGGATTCATTGTGTAACTGTAGCTTTATGGTGCTGCCTTCAAGAGCCCAGGGGATCTCCCCAGCCTTGCATTGCCCATGCAATGTCTGCAGTGCCATGCAGGTGTCTCGGATGCATTAAGATGACATTTGGACACCTGTGGACCTCTCAGGGATTCAGGAATTCAGATATGCAGACTCTGGTACTTGCAGTGCTCTCTATGTGTGAGCTACACATGGCACTAGCTACATGGGAACTGGTTCAGTGTGGTCAGAGAAGCCTGCAGAGCTATATGTCTCATCCAGAAGTAGATGCTGATTTTAGGTCTCCCAGCCTGCCTTACCTCCCAGAGTGCTGGCAGTGTGGCAGCCTAAAAGGCCATGTGCATCTGCTATGAGTCTACGCACACCAAACCCAAGGGAGGCATGTGAATCTGCCCCGTTTCTGTCTTCCAGCTCTATGATACAACAGGTAGGATTTACCGTTACCTCATGCCCAGGGTTTCACGTCTGTTTTAAGCAATGATTGTGAAATTTTCGTAAGGATCATTTGAAAAATGAAGTACATCCAAAATAACTTGTGTGTCTACTTCCTAGTGGGAGGGTGTGAAAGGCTTGATTTCCTGGCAGTGGTCTCTGGCTGGCTTGGAACAGAAAAAACGCATTTTTGCCTGGTAAGTTGTCTCTATAATTTGAGGGTTTTGATTCCTGTTTTCTTTCATCTTGTACAGAGAAAGCAAGTGACTAATACAGATATATTTACTGAACTGTTACTCTGTATTGAGTCAGCTATAATCCTTTCGTACCTCAAATTCTGATGCCATCTCTTATCTTTAAAGATGCACTATGGACATTGGTTGCTTTTGATCTGGCTGCTTTCCACTCCGTCACTGTTAACTTTCTATGTATCATCATGGATGATGTGTAGTTCACTCCATGATTTGTCCTCCATCTTTAGCTGGATGTGCTTTAAGGCTGAGTCTTTTAATTTTTGTGCTACATGTCACATCAGAGATGCATCTATTCTTGTTATGAATACAGTCACTGTAATCAAGAGCAGATTAATGGAAAGATTATTTCTGTGAATATGAAGAGTTCCTGGAATACAACATTTTGTATTTTCTATTTTAATATATTTGGAAACTGGATCACAATTCTGCCACCCCCAACCCTGCTATTTTTTGTTCTCTTTTTTTCCCCATGTACAGATGATGATACTGGGCTGTGATCTCTCCCCAGGCAGTTGCCTGTAGTAGCAGTGTCCTGCATTTCTGTACCTGCACACTGTGTATGCCGCTTAACCAATTCTTCATGAGTCATTTGTCCTTTAAGGCATATGTTTTCACTCTAGCAGGGCATATGCTCTGTCTTACATGCTATTGATCCATTTGGAGCCTATCTCAATGACTTCCTAGATGTTTCTGCCTTGTAGGAGTCATTACTGACTTGATCTTTTGTCAGAATGGAATCCAAAAGATTATTTTTTTTTATTCTGAGTATGCTGCATCATTGCCAATTAATTTTGATTCAGAGATACCCCAGCCTCTTCAGCTGTATTTTGTAGAGTGAGTGTGTATCTCATCAGTTCTTGGGAGAGTTTTTATGCATTTGTTTCTCAAAGTGATGCCATACAAGCTCCTGGGTCTTCCAAGATGGTGTGAATAAAATCCTGAGAGTATGTTGTCAGTGGCTGGCCTGAGGAGTAGCTGGAGGATGTCCTCTCACACCTCCCTGCTGCAGTGAAGGTTTCCTACATTTTTTTATTCCATTGCCTCCTCCCCTAGAAGATGGGCAGCAAAAAATGGCCAAGACCTCACAGGTCCTGGGCATGGATTCAGTGGGAAAACATGCACAGGGACATGATTTCTCATTAAGCCCAACAACATTCTGTGGTGGGCTGGATGGACATGCTTGGCTAGAGCAGCTGCTTGCTGGGGAGATGTTTTTGCCTACCTCACAACGTTCCCCCTGTGGACAGGCTGCAAGCAAAGTGTGAGAGCTATGCTGAGGTAGTACATGGATGGCTTTGGAAGGATTTGAGGCCACATCCTCAAACACTGAGTATCTCTGTGGTTTCAAAGGAAGCGAGAAGCTCCATCAGCACCATCAGTCCCTTCTCCTTTTCCTCTGTCTGGCTCTGTAAAACCTGGTCCTTCACTTCTATTGCATTACTTTTATTCAGAAAGCCCAAATGCAATGGCATTCCGTTGCTCACACAGCCATGGGAATGTTTTTTTTTTAAAGCCATAAATTATTAATCTCATTTAGCATGTGCCATGTGCATCTGACCATGTCAGGGCAACCTGGTACCTTCTTGGTGAAGGCGCTTGGCACCCACTCCTGCTGCTGTGGGACAGTGCTGCAGTGGCTTCTCAGGGCCAGGAGGCCAAACTATTTGTTTTAGCTACATAGATTACACAGTGGAAAATTTGCATGAGGAACCAACTGTTTCTCATTTATTCTGTCTATATGCCATAATAACAGCATGCATGGGTAATGGTTCACCTGCATGGGTATGCCCCGAGATCACTGTTGACTTAGTCTGTCCCTGCTGTTCCTCTTATTAATTTATAGTTTATTCAGAAAACACGGACATTTGACTGAGGTGCCTTTGGGTCTCTTAGCTGGCTTCTAGCCAAGTTTGCTTGTCAAGTAACCTTTCTTTTCTTCTGGTGCAATATGTTTGTGCTGGTTGCTAGGCAGATTACTTCCTAGATGCATGTTTAACAAGAATGAAAATGGTAACACAGAGTTCAGGGATGCCAGACAGCAGCATGGTATTTTTGAGTTAGGAAACAGAAAATAAGGGGCGAAAATCATGATAGCTGCTTCTTCCTGCGATGGATTTTTCATGCATGAAATCCTTGAGATTCTGTTATTTGCTGTATTTCGTGTTGTCTCTTTACTTCCATTAATGACTGAAAATGTTTGCACAGACACCAAGAAAATTCATCTGAGGAAATGTAAGTAATGTAATATTTATTATGAAATAAGTGTTTTTGAAAGCCTTACTATTTCCCACTGATATCTTTTCTTCAAAATCCTATTGGCTGGGTGCAGTTGCACTTACCCTCGCTGTGTAACCCTTTCTTTATGAGTGCCTTCAGGTGTAGGTTGCTCTACTAAGGAGCTACCATGTTCTCTAAGTGAAGTGAATCCTGATCATATAATTTCCCATTCATACCCTTTTAATATAAAACATGATTATACCAATTACAGATTTGTAGTCTACAGAGCTTCTATAAGTTGTATGTCCTGGGGCAAGGGCAAATTAGTATTCTCAGGTTAACCTTACTCTTGAAGCTGGTTTGAGGCTATACCTGAGAAAAAACTACAGGACTTTATAGTGATACCCCATGGTTTGAGTATTGTGTAGTACTATGTCAGATGCTAGAATGGATAACATAACATTTATCCAGTAACACTTCTATTAGCGCAGGGCTCAGTGATTCCATATCTAACCTGGTTTGGTGGTTGTTTTTTTATTTCCTTTTTCTGTTTTAATGTCCCCAAGCTCTGATTGGTGCAAATAGTTAGTATTTGATAACGCATCTTTTCTTGTACTCCCTTTCTTATTTTATTTGTTCCTGGATCTTTTCTTTTATGCTACAGGTGGCCAGGGCAGGAACTTTTTGCAGCGCACTGGGTCCTCCATTCTGACTAACACTCACAAAGTCATATAAAATCACCAGAGAATGTGGGAGGAAATGCCCATATTTCAGCTGTATTTCTAAAAATTAGGATCTTCTCACTGAACGTGCTGGACCCCAGCAAGGCCCCTTGTTGATAGGGGCTGGTAGTAGCTTGGTTGTCGTTGGAGGCAAATCTGCAGGGAAGGATACCAGGGATGTTGAATTCAGATCTGCACCTCTCGTTCTGCTCCGCAAACCTCACCCTAGTGAAAAGGCACTTGTGGGGCAGGCAGAGCCACAGCTCCTTCTGTCCTTTAGGATGATGATACCTCTTGGGATGTTCCCAGTGGGCAGCTTTCTTCCTCTTCTCCATAGAGTAACTGATGGCCTTACCATATACCCTGTGCTTTCCTCTACACAAAGCACAGGCATGGTCAGGTATTGTCACTTGCTATAGCTGCTGTTCTCTGCTCTGCAGTGTCAGAGCAGCAGAGCATGGCTTCTGCTCTTTTACCTGTGATACGGCTAATGATGCAGAGCCAAAGGCTCCTTCCTATTTCCTGAAAGGGGAATTTCTCATTTGTACCTGAACTGCAGCGTATCCAGCTGAAGCAGGAACATGTGCTTCATACAGCTGAAATCAATATACCAGTGACTAAACTGTTGGGTTTGGAAAGCGAAAGCAGGATCAGCCCTAGTAGGTTTTCTGGTATCTACTACCTCTGCCAGCAGGGCTATCTGCAAGACTACCTACTCTGTGGCAGTCGTGCATGCCCTGCTATACAGCAGCCCATGTCCAGCCCCAGCAAGGGTGAAGTCATTGTTACTTCTTGTTGTTGAGGTAAATCTGTCAATCTTGTCACTACAAGCAGCCCTGGGGATACATCTGTGGCCATTTTCCCCATAGAAAGGGGCTGTAGCTTGCTGACATGTCTGACCAGCATTTTGGGGAGTAATGCATTTTGGACCAGTCTTGAGGAACCAGAATTGCTCAGGTCTGGGAAGAGTTATGCTCTGACCCTGCGGTCTGTCTCATCTTGCCCTTGTGTGTCCTATTGCCAAAACCAGTGGCACTGCTGTTGGCCAGATCCAAGCAAACTTATCAGAGCCGGAGAAATGTCAGGCATAAACTGTTACAAATTTTGAGGAATTTACCTCATCCGAGAGGCAAGAACTTACTGATGCTCTTACTGTGGGAAAGCCTGCAAAATGAGCTCATCATCTTTAATAGCAGGAAATCCTCATGGGAGAACAGCAATGGAAGTGTCCCAATCAGCAGAAACCTTCATTAAAAACACCAGCCCTCTTAGATGCCAGAGGGTCCAACCAGAACACAGACACAAGGCACCAGGCTGCATTAGCTCCATTGATGATAAGACTTTTTCTTTCACATGAGTTTGGAATCACCTAATTGCCACCAACTAATGTTTTATTCTCCACAATCCTGTTCCTTCCACACATTTTAGAAAGCTGAAAAAAGGGGGTGTCTCTTAAACTTTTTACATTCTCAGGAGTTTTGTTCTTCCCTGCTTTCCTCCTGAAAAGCTGAACTACTCTTTCACATGAATCACAGACGCTGAACAAATTGACAGCAGACACTGAGAAGAGAAAAAAAATAAACAATACTCACATAGAAAAACTGTTTCTTCAATGACCTTTCTTATCACACTGGGAAAAATGTAGACAATGTTATCATCATTGCTAGAGCATGTGCTGGCTAATCAGTAAGTATAAAGTTAAAGGGAACAGTTTCACCTACTAAGCATTGCCTTGTGGCTGCCTTCATTAAAATTTATCTACTGTCGTGTTGCCCAATCACCCACTTTGATTAGATCCTCCTGGAATTCCTCTCCATTCTCAGACATTTTGTGTAACTTAAATAATTCTGTGTTCTCAGCAAATTCACCACCTTGCATACTGCTTCCTCCTCAAGATTATAACTAAAGTTGTTGAGTTGCAGAGATATTGCGAGCACCCACATGTTTATCTTGGCAGTAAAACTATTTACTCTTCCTTATCACTTCTTTTCTCTTTTTAAAAACTCTTGCATTTCCCCATACGATTACAACCTTCCATTAATATTCTCCCATGGATGTCTTTCCCAACAGACTTGGGTAAAACTAAGTAAATGTATGGCTTAGTAACTTTGTGCCTTCGTAGAGCTCTGCAAGGTTTATTGCAGATAATGTATTCTGATAGAAATTTTGCTGCTATTTCTCTGTTTACATTTAATTCAATGATCTTTTTTATGTTTAGATGAGCATTTGTATTTTACAGTGCAGAGTGAGAAAAAGCGTACTGCAAAACAAAGAACAGATTCCTGTATGAACCTGGCAAAAGAAATGTTAAAAAGACAAAACCACAGTGTTGGTGTTCCTCACTGTTATTTCTGTAAATGTATAGCGCGTATCCATGCATTGCAGAAAATCCAATTAGTAGAAGTCCCAGATACTCTCACTTACAATACTGTCTTTGTGTGTTTGGTCTTTTTGAAGAGTATTTGCAGTTTGTCACCTAGCATTTATTTAGTTGTTTCCTTTGTGTCATGATTAATGGGTATTAGGAGAGTGCATATTTAGCTTACCTGCTATTAAAGGAAACTGGGCCAAAGTTGTCTGAGGATACCCAATGATGGCTAGATATTATTTTCTCTCTGTGTATGTGGTTATTTTAGAAGCTGTACTGGTACTTTAGAATTAGAAAGTCAAATTATTCTCCTTCTTCTATAGCAATTATATTCATTTTAGGTGTAAGAGCTGTAGAAGCATGGAGTGGCTAATTGCCAGTTGCATGAAAGGCAGATTAATACAGGTTGTTTTGTCCTGTGCTGGCTTTCAAAGCTGTTGTTGTGACCTGTTTTGCTGTGGGTGCATTTGCATTGTCTCACGCATCAAAGGCATGTTTTGGGTCTCCAAAATAAAAAAGAAAATAATCTTGGCATCCTAAAGATGGAGTTGTCAGAGCAGTGGTTCATCAACTGTTCTACAGCAGAAAGAAATCTTCAAATCCAAATCTGAGACAATTCAAAAATCTGCTTTAGGATAGGTTTCAGTGTTTTCTTAGTTCTGTGGATCTCAGCTGCTAGAAAGAAATGGCTAGTGAACCAAGTCACCCTGCTACCTAGGGTGTATGGGGTTTGTGAGTGAAATGTTCAGCCAGAAGAAAGTATCCTGTCCCCTGGCAATCTTCTAAAACATCACAACTCAGAAAGATTAATTTGGAGAAAGCACTGCCTCTCAACCCCTGCTTGGTCTTCCTCAAAAGCCATAAGTGTGCCGATACTTAAGATGGTTCCAACTACCTCTTTAGTAGGATATTTTTGCTGTTACATGTGCAATTTAGCACTGTAATATAATGTTTTCGCCTGTATCTTCATCTCTGAGGAAATTATCACTTGAAATTTGTTTACTGGACTATTTTTGAGATTTAGCCACAAATTATTCCATGCTGGCTTGGGAATATGCCACTTCAGTGCAGTTCATACTCACAGTGGCTCAAACAGCTATGATTTAAATGTAATGGCAAATAATGTCTTAACAGTCTTGCAAAAGAAAAAGAATCACAATCTGAAATACTGCTACCTGCTTTGCTTGTAGACTAAGCATTTTGCACCTGCAAAAGAAAGGGTACCCAGCAAATATATCTGCAATAGCCTGTCTGTAATAGCAAATAAAGGGAGAGTTTGTGTTTATTGATCAGTGCTTGTTTGTAATATTTGAATGTGGAAGGCCTCACACTTTTTTAAAAAAAAAACAAAAGCTATAAACTGGTGTCCCAGCCTTCTCTGTGCATTGTTTTGTGGGGTAGATTGCGATGGGGTTTTAATATTACCCTGATGTCTTAATAGATTAAAAGTAGTTTTTCATTTCTGACTGGAGCAAGCTCTAATTGTCTAACTGATTTTGATAAATTATGGCATCATTTGGATTGGTTTATTAGTGCTGTCAGGATTTGTTTAAATTAAATGTGCAACATTTCTACCTGTTTCCATACCAGGAACTGAATGCATCTTAGAAATCACAATAACCAACCAAACAAATTTAGACACTTACGAAGCCATGCTTGTAATGCCAATAAGATCAAGCTGATGAGAAATGAATGGGAGACATCTATGGACCTGCACGCTAGAATTTCACAATACCTTAGAAAGCTGGGGTTTGAAAGTATTACTTTATGTTAGGATTTCTGATCCTAAGACTGAGCCACATCTTGTTTTTGAATTGCTCAGATGTTAATCTAGGAGGAACTCTCTAGTGTTGCTGTGGGACGAAGCACATTTGGTAAGTGCTGTGGAAGGTGGAGATGGAGCAATGCATCCTCTGGGCATAGAGCTCTCCCTGCAGTTCTAACTCTCAGCACATCACACTAACCCAACAAGTGGAGGTACCTGTGCTACATATATATGTACAAAAGACAGAAACAAAGAGATATCCCTGAGGTACCCATGCTTGGGAGCTGTAAATCTTAGAAATCTTATTTTAAATGTCAGCAGACTCATGTCCTAGCTTTAATAATATGAAAGTAAGAATTACTTCAATATCCTTAATGTCCTGTGAGGCAAGCAACTAATTACCATTGTGTCTTAATTTTTTTTTTTTAATTTATTGATGAATAGAAGTAAGGAAATTCTGCAAGGTATTTTCCACTTGTTTTTCTCTCATTGTCTGAACATCCTCGTTGCCCATCCATGCTTGCTTTGTACATTCGCTTGCAGGAGCTGTTCTGCCTTAATACTTTTAATTTTTCTTGGTATTGTAGAACTCTATCTGATTATTCTGTATCTTTCAAGCTCTCAGTTATAAATCAATGCTATTGTTAAGAGAATCACCTGCCACTCTGTATGTTCAACTGCAAACATTACTATAATCAGACTCTCTGCAGAAGTGGTTGTAGATAAATTCTCAATAAAGCAGGGTATGGCAAAAAGAACTCTTTCATTCTTGACATTAGTTGTTGAAAGAAAAGTAGAAGAGGTTTCATTTCCTTGTAGTTGTCATAGTGTGAAACTGTCAAACTTTTTAATCTTAGCTTGAACAATTTGTATGTCCTGGTTTATTTAGGTAGGCTGTATTACATCCGCTATTGGAGGCTGTATTACATCCGCTATTGGAACCAAATAGAGAAACTTTTATATTAAGAGAAGGAGGGAAAAGATGCTGTAGCTTCTACACATAATGGTCTGGCTGGAATATTTAGACCTGGGTACATCTGTCTTCATAAAAATGGAGCAGCTTGGGGTCCCAGGAGCTCTAATGCTTGGACCATTATTTTTAAAGACCAGAGCTGAAGAGTCTTCAAATCTGCCAAGCAATCAAAGATTGTTTTTTGCAAGATGTTCAATAGCTCAGGATGGGTAAAAAAAATACAGAGGAACAAAATGAAGTCCAAGCTGGACCCTTTTATCCCACCTACTCTGATATATAGTTTACACCCATTAAAGAATTCTGCATGTGTTTTTTCAGTTGATTAATAACAAATCCATTGTTTCTGAAAGGCTGTCATGTCCATTGCAATTATTTTAATTTATATTCTTTTTCTGAAGGGATTAATTTCCAAAAAATGTTAAAGGTTTTTTTTTTAGCTTCCTGCAGCAATTGGAGGAAACCGCAGGAGTGCTATAACAATTAGCTTAATTTCAGAGGTGAAAAAGTTGAGCAGCTTATAGTTATGTAGAAACTATACTGATAGTTTGCCTTTAAACTGTACTCAGTCAACATATAGGTCAAAATATTAAGCAGAATTTTATAAAATTTTGACAGATAATGCTCACCCATCCTTCCAACCCTCTCTCATTACTGTGCAGTGTATGTAATTAGTAAAGTCCAGAAACACCTCCATCGTGATGCGGCAGGTCTGAGCTCAAGGCAGGAAAACACATCGCTAAGTCAGGGTGAGGATTAGGTTTGGAAACTATAACGAGGGCCAGGCCCAGCTCAGTGATCAGCAGGCAAGCCCATAGTGATGGGGCAGGTCTGGGTCAAGCCATAAGTTGGCCTGTTGGCCAGGGTCCTGGTCTGAACCAGCTGGGTCCGTGATCAGACTTGGGCATGGCTGTGATGCCACTGTGATGTAGCTCAGGTGGGGACTGAAGGCAGGAGCCTCAGCCTGAAGACAGCCCTCAAAAGGAGGAGGGCAGCCCTTACACAGGATTCCTCCAACCCTTTCTTCACAGCAGCCCCCACGGGCTGTAAATCCAGAGGAACAGAGAGAAAATAAGGACTGGGAAGGTCCTTTCAGGAAAGGCAGGTCGTGCCTGACCAACCTGATCTCCTTCTATGACCAGTTGACATGCCTAGTAGATGAGGGAAAGGCTGTGGATGTTGTCTACCTGCACTTTAGCAAAGCCTTTGATACTGTCGCCCACAGTATCCTCCTACAGAAGCTGGTGGCTCATGGCTTGGATGGGTGTACTCTTTGCTGGGTAAAAAAATGCCTGGATGGTTGAGCCCAGAGATTTGTGGTGCACGGAGCTAAATCCAGTTGGTGGCCAGTCACAAGAGGGTTCCCCAGGGATCAGTGTTGGGGCCAGACTTGTTTAATATCTTTACCAATGATCTGGATGAGGGGATCGAGTGCATCCTCAGAAAGTTTGCAGACTACACCAAGTTGGGCGGGAGTGTTGATCCGATTGAGGGTACGAAGGCTCTACAGCTCTACGGATGGACCTGGACAGGCTGGATCGATGGGCTGAGGCCCATTGTATGAGGTTCAACAAGGCCAAGTACTGAGTCCTGCACTTTGGTCACAACAACCCCATGCAGCGCTACAGGCCTGGGGAAGAGTGGCGGGAGAGCTGCCTGGCAGGGAAGGACCTGGATGTGCTGGTTGACAAGTGGCTGAACATGAGCCATCAGTGTGCCCAGGTGGCCAAGAGCATCCTGGCTTGTATGAGGAATAGTGTGGCCAGCAGGAGTAGGGAAGTGATTGTCCTCCTGTACTCGGCACTGGTGAGGCCACTCCTACAATACTGTGTTCAGTTTTGGGCCCCTCACTACAAAAAGGACACTGAGTTGCTGGAGCATGTCCAGAGAAGGGCAACAAATCTGGTGAAGGGTCTCAAGCACAAGTCTTCTGAGGAGCGGCTGAGGGAACTGGGGTTGTTTAGTGTGGAGAAGAGGAGGCTGAGAGAAGACCCTATCGCTCTCTACAACTACCTGAAGGGAGGGAGGTTATAGCAAGGTGGGTGTTGGTCTCTTCTCCCAAGCCACTAGCGCTAGAACGAGAGGAAATGGCTTCAGGATGCATCAGGGCAGGTTTAGACTGGATATTAGGAAGAATTTCTTTCCTGAAAGAGTAGTCAGTCACTGGAAGAGGTTGCCCAGAGAGGTGGTAGAGTCACCATCCCTGGAGGTATTTAAAAGCCATGTAGATGTGGCACTTCAGGGCATGGTTTAGGAGAGATGGTAGTGTTGGTCTGACGTTTGGACTTGATGACCCTAGAGGTCTTTCCAAACTTAATGATTCTATGATTCCAAGGTGAATTTGCAGAAAATCAGAGGATTAAACTAAATGTTCATATTTGGATGATCAAAGGACATGAGGACCATAATTGTTGTCTACAAGTATGAGAAAAAAATAATGAAGTATTTTTCAGGACAGAGCAAAGACATATGTAACTTCTCTAAGGGATGAAAGCAACATTATAGAAAGAAAAATAAAGGTGGCAGTTGGAGTGGCATATGTACAACCACATAGTTGTCTATTAAAAAGGTGGTGAAAGTCTGTGGCTCAGAACATTTTTAAAATGGCCTCACTGAGACTTTCTACCTCCTCTCCTAAGGAGGAGTTAATGACTGACTGTAACCTCTCACCATTTGCTCCTTTGTTAGAGCTCTGGACAATGATTTCTGATTTCCTGTCAGACAACTCAAAACTCTTTTAGCATTGCAGCACTGTGAGAAGGATCCTTATGAAATATTGCTGGGCATTGAAAAAATGTTTCAGCTGTGTACTGCCTCCTATTAGTTTCCAGAGTCAGTAGCTAATGGAAGCTAAATGAAAGCAAGAATCATTCTTATGTCTGCTATTTGAGAACATCTGCGAATAGATATTTTTATCTCTTCTTCTCCCAGTTACATTAAATTTAGTAACATCATTTCTTGTATTTTGTTACATGTACAGCCATAAATTCCAAAGATAAGACAGTGACAATAGGAAGACTTATTTAGTTAAATGAGTCTACAGGCATATGGATGAGTGCTCTTCATAAAATTCAGATTGGCATAAAGAGATCCTGTGAGTCCAGCTTGAAACTTTTGTAGAAGAGTCATTGAGTGAAGCTAATTAACACCAATTATTATTATTATTTTTACTCTCAAGTCTCAAAGGCAAGTACCAGTGTATGATTAACTGTATAGCATATGTATAGTGGATTCATAGGGACTCATATAGGCCCATCATGTAGGACTCAGTGTATGAGTCCTTTATAACTCTGTTTTAATAAAAGGTGTAGCTTGGTGGAAATGGGCTCGTAGGACAAATACTATGTTTTAAGTTCAACTCTTCCATTTTTTCTCTTAATCTTTGTCAACATTAGTATTACCTAATTTTAAACTTGTCCTTTGCATCTGACCAGCAATCAGATGGGTATTGTGATCTTACTCATGCTGGTACAGAGGACTCTTTATTGCCTGATGACACTTCTTGTGATAAGATAGGAACACTGAGGCACACTGAGTAGCAAATACGCTGGGAATCAAGGTTCTTGGTGGCTCATTTTGTAAGGAGGTAAAGATAAACTTTCTGTGCTCCAGTTCTCATCTGTAAATTGAAATTAGTGGTGGTGTACCTTTGCTTTATCTAGAATGCTTTTAATGATAAAACATTAGTATTTTGATGAGAAGGTCTTGAACTGTGACTGCACAGAATGAAGAGGAAGGATTCTTCGCTTATTCTCACAGTATTGTCTAGGGAGGCTGTTCTCACTGCTTACACTAGCTTCTGACTGAATAATTGCTGTGTTCCTTTGGGGGTAAAAATCTCACATGTGACTGATCTTTCTGCTGTGGTGGAGACAAACGCTGTCCTAAATACTGAGTTTTCCCATCTTGTGCTCCAGATTCCATGTAAAACAAAAAACCAAGCATTGGAGCTACGTAGTTCAAAGTTAGATCAAAGAAATAAAACTGCACTGATTGCACTGGCTGATGATGTCTTCCTAGTGACAAATGAAGTTCAGGTGTCTGTGATGACCATTTTACAACTCCCTGACACAGCTGATGCTCTTGATCCAGGATATTTTTATTGACACAACTGTAAACTCCAGTGCAAATTTGCAGAGACTGTTTTGAGAGGTTCTCTTCCCTTTCAAGACTACCAGAGGTGATGTTATGCAACTATGCACTCTTACTTGCAGAGCTTTGCTATGAATTATTTTAGGCATCTGCCTTGTCACTTTGCCCCTGCTGTGTATTTTGCCTCTGCACCTGTTACTTTCTGTGTAAATGAATAAACTAAGCAGTAGGTATTCCTAATAACATCAGAATTAGGAAAATTTCCATCTCCCTCCTAGCTGAGACTCTATGGCTGTGTGCTTGTAAGGTATAGTGAGACAGAGAAGTATTAATCCTGAAAGCTTTAAATGTTTATTCAGCCTTAATCATTCTCTGTGTCCTTGATGATTTAACTCAGAATGTCACTGACAGGTACAACGTTCTTACTTTGTGTTAACAATTCTTTAAAGCTGCTCTGTAAGTGAGAAAGACAAGCAGGCTGCAGGATTTATCACAGTATATATAATGCATTCCTTTCCCTTTTCATGGGAGAATTTACAATTCAGAGTGACACTCCATGTGTTTTTCCAGTGGAGAAAGAAAATGCTGATAATACACTACAGTGAATGAAGGGATGATGCAGCATTTGAACATGCTTAAGCAATGACTACTTCATCTTAAAAGCAAACCCTTTCATAGACTCAACAACGCCATATAGACCATGGCTTACAACTAGCTCTTAAATGCACATAGCTCATGAGTTGTTCAGATGCGATTCTTGTGGCCAAGGGCCTGATGTTTGGTCACTGGGCAATCAGCATTTCTGGCTGTAGATTAAGTGAGCTGCAGGGGTCTGGGAGGTTGACACAATTGTAAGCAAAACAGAGGCAGAGATTGATTCCTGACTCAGAATTCAAGTAGTGTGAACTGGCAATAGGGACTAGCTCCCTCTGTAGCAGGTCTGTGTTGGAGGCAACTCTTTGGAATAGCCAAAAAATAGAGTTAGTAAATTGAGCTAATCAGGGACCCAGTGCTTGAGTTTGGTCCTTGGTACTCTTATTTTACTGTATAAAAACACTGCCTAGAACCCAGGTATAGCCTCTAGGCCAGGTCTATCCTATGGTCAAGTTAAAGGATCTTTAGGAAAACACTGCTGCCTCCTGTATCTGGAGCTCTTCCTCTTCTTGCTTCTTTAAAGTATGAGTTCTCATCCACACAGAGATTCTGGGATGCCCCTCACACCGTCAGGAGGGTCATTCAGTTCAGATTTATACAGAATTGCTTCTCTATGTAACAGCTCAGGGCAGCATCCCCATATCCTTGGAGGAGCCCCATCTCCAGATACTGATTTTCCAAATCCTGATGTAAGACAACTACATTCAGAAGATCAGAGCAAAAGTAAATCCTTTCTACATCAGGATGCACTGTTATCAGAAAATATCTCCTCTAACCAGTTAAAATAGATGGTACAGACTGCAAGCTGGGGACAGTCCAGTTAATCATATGTAGGTGTCTCTTTGAGACTGAGATGGATAGCCCACTAAATGGCTCCACCTGTGTTGTCTGTGTTGTCAATGACATACTGGGAGCCTATGCTGCTCACGCAGAGACATCTGCATTGCCATATCTATGTGTAAGTGTCTCATCTGGGGCTGAATCCCACCCTTCTCTCCCTCGTGGAGTAAATCTTCGACATCAGGTCCTGTCTATTTTTGCGTTTTCTTCCAATTGCTGGTGAAGGACACTGGGATTTTCTTTAAAGAAGGTCATATCACTTGTTTGTGATTCCAGCAATACTGCCATCGGACGTGTGGTTGTCGCACAGATTGATATGCTCAGGCTAGCTGCATAATCATTGCATCAGCACCACTATTCGATTAAATCTCTCTTGGCCATGGAGATCAGCCGCATCTCCCAGCTGCAGCATAGGCATATATCCATCCACAAGAGCCTGGAGGTAGAATGTGGGGGCTTAACTGGAGTATTATTGAAATGAGCTGTCCTCCATCAAGCCACTTTCATGCTTAGTGTTACGGCTTTTGTTTGCAGGTGCTGGTCTGTTCTGGGGAGCTGGCAGGCGCTGCTGCTGTCACTGCACTTGCTATCATTGTAGTGTTTGTTAAATTTGAGGGAAATCTGGGTGCACACAACTTTCTTTTCTTTGTTTTGTTCCCCGGTAGTCACTTCATGGTCTCTGTTTTTGGAAGATGAGCTTCACCGAGTCCAGATGTTTTCCTTCATCCTTTTAACTACATGAGAGGCTCGCACCATTTACTTGGCCTAAAGTGTTTGATTTTTCCCATGCAGCATGTTGGGGTGCATGCTTCTCTTGCATTTTCTTTACCTCTGAGATTATTGAAAGCTGATTTACTGACAACAAAAGGAGAAGGGACCCACAGTATTTAACACTTTTCTATCCTTGAGAAATCCTTCACACGCTTTAAGCAGTAGTGTTCAAAAAAACCCAGTGGGCTATCAAAAACAGAGCAGCAAGTATTGCGCTCCATTTATTTTTGTCTCCCAACTCTCCATGTTGGATTAGGAAACTATTTTAAACTGGGGAAAAGGATGAATCCTGGGATTGATGCTAAATCCTGACTGCACCAGCGAAAGATAAATCAAACTTGTATACCATTTGGTGATGCATAAATACTCAGAGTTGTTTAAAAATGCATAATTTGACATTGTTTTGGACTCGCTTGCCATTAAATTAACTCAGCCTTGAGGAAAGAATGTAATAGCTGCTTCAAGCAGAGAATCCAAAATGCCATCTCTCTAAAATTTCCAGTGCATGATCCAAGTCACTCACAAACCTGTTTCTGTTCTTTTTCCCCCTCTCTCACATCAGTAGTGTTACATGTATTTGAGAGTTTTCTGTTTTCTTTTTAAGTAAATGAACTATACTACTGAATGTTTTGTGAAACTGAATTTATAGCTTAAAAGCTATTATTTAAAAACTAACTGTCTTAGGGACTAAAGGACATCTTTCTGTGGCCCTCAGGAATGTCCATTAAAGTTGATTCTTGTTGATGTTTATCATTGTCTGTGTTTTTCTCAGCCCATACTCTAGTTATTAGCTATCACAATGCAAACTGTTCATGCCTTCATGCTGCTCTTCTGGCACACATTGCAATCGCTGTACACTGTCGTCAGGGTTGGAGTCTGCTACATCTTTCACATGGAAAGAAATAAAATTTAAATAAATGGTATTAATGAGCAGCTCTACAGAATGCAGGCTTAATTCGTTTAATTGCTTGTACGGACTAACTGCAGTTGTTATCCTTCACTGCTTAAATGAAAACATTTATTTCTGCTCAAAAATATTGTCAGCACCAACACAGCAAAATACTGACAATAACAATAAGCACAGCAATAACTTGTAGCCAAAGTGTAATCTGTGCTTGATGTGTGTGCAATTGATAAAAATTACTTTCAGTTGGTAACAATAAAAGAATACACCATGCTCCATATATCTGTCACGACGGCTTTGTACTGACTTTTGATGATCTTTGGAAGCATTGCAATAAGACAGAAGGTCAGTGCACTTCATTCTTTTAAATGAGTTTCCATATGGTCTTTAGTGTGTAATATAAGAGGTGAAGGCACTCTAGGCTTTCTCACAAAGTGCCATTTAGGTTAAATTAATGCTAACATGTAGAGACTGTTGTGATCCTCCAGTCTGGCTCCTTGTATAAAGAAGGCTATCAGCTGGTACTCAATTGATTCTTGTTTGAATAAATCTCTGTCAGAAAAAAATAACCATGAATTAAAGATGAAAGAGCCAAGATGAGTGAGCATGTGAGTGATGGCAGAGTGCTCTGTCTTACTGGCAAGAAAAGGAGAGGAATTGAGGGATCAGGGTCTTCTACAAGGTGCAGAGAAACATCCCTGAGGGAGTAATTTAGGCACAGCAAGTGAGGAGTAGGAGTTATATTCCCATCTCCTGTTCAAGGCCCTGTCTCCCAAGCAAACAGCAGTTCTGACCTCCCTTCCTGCACACATCTTTGTGATGGGAGTGGGATGAGGTGTAGCCATCTGCTAGGGACACTGTGCTGATTGCTTTCTTTGACGTCTGGGAAAAGTTATTTCTCTTGCTGACACACTGACAAAGAAGGGGTGATATTTTACCATGTGTTTCATGGGACAGGAGTGCAGCTGGACATCCAGGAAAGTCAAGTTGCGGTTCCTGGCACTTCCTTTCAAAGGGGTCAGTTGGCTCTTTGGTAGGACAACAGGTTCTATGGGCACAGGAGATGCCTGCCCCCTCAAACACAGTAAATTGCTGGTACAATATCACAGAGGAAAGTGCTGCTTTACCTGGAGAAAGTGGGATTGCTACCCAAATTGCATTATGAGTGAGGAGCTGGCCAGAGGAAAGACAAGATCAAGTGCTACTGAAAAGGCAAGTATTAGGCTAAGGTGAAGATATTAATAGAGTCCCTCCAAAACTGATTTGGGAGCTAATCTTATTTAGTATTTTAATTTCTGACCTTGGCAGGAGTGTGCTAATGAAATTTGCTGACAATCTGAAGTGTGAAAGCTGCATCAATAAAGAAGAGATTTGGTTATCATACAAAGAGAATCAGATGACCTTGAAATCTCTAGTAATAGAAGCGGGATGAAATTCAATTGTACAAAAATACAAGTTCCTGCACTCAGAAACTACATGCTAAGAGGTCATCAGCTGAAAAAACCTCAACAGGAAGATTTGGCTGTATCAGCAACCCTGTGACTGTTGATATAATCAAAGACACACAGCCCTGAAAATATCAGAAACAATCCCAGCAAGTACTTGAAGAGACTGTTTCAGTAGAGGGATATGAACTCCATCTGGTAAGGCTTCAGTGAGACCTCTTCTAGAATCACATCTGAATCAAAAGAGACTAACTCCAGCCGGGACACAGGCAGAAAGTGCTGCCAGTGTGATTATGGCAGGAAACAGCCCATTACAGCAAGTGAAGTGAAATTCCCTTGTCTCATCCAGTTTGGCAAAGTGAAAGCCCAGAGGAGATGTAGCCTATAAATACATGCAGGTGGCCATTTAGCAATCAGTGGTGGTTTATTCATTATAATGTATTTATTTCATTTCACCAGCATTTGTGTGAGGACTGCTAGCAAATGTTGGAAGGGAACATTGCAGTTATAGCTGAGCATGTGAGCTGGTGGCTGGAAAGAAGTGACAGCCAGTTCTTTCTGGGCTTGCTTTTCTTTCTCCTGGCTTCCAGCATGAATGTGCGCTTCACCCCGAAGATGCATAAAAAGGGCTACTAAAGTGATAGGGAGATGAAAAGCCTGATACATAAGATGGGACTTAAAGATTCAGCTTGTTGAGCATTGCAAAGTGCTGGCTGTATATATTGGGGTGGGGGGATACAAGTGAGGAAAAAGAACAATTTGAATGAAAGGACAGTGTTGGCGTAAAAACATCTGGTACATATAGCTATGAAGATATTTAGAACTGACATTTTAATAAATTTATAAATCAGGTTATTAATATAGGAGGAGAGAGGTTCAGGAAGAGCTTCTGTGTAGAAATAGCTAAAAAAGCCCCACAACTTCTAAGATGGGGTTTGTTCAGCCTGTGAATGGGATTATGTGATACAGTTGCTTGCCATATCAGGACAGTGAATTTTAATACACAGATTCTCCTGTCAGTCCCTGTATTCTGCTGTATGTTCCTACTAAGGTATGAGACACACAGTCAGGCCAGAATATCTTTAAGCATCATAGGAACATCTCAGCAGCAGTGAGTGAACAGAGATTCTCCTGCTTTGATTTTTACACATATATTATAGTCAAGATTATTTCATCAGTGCTTTCATTCATCTCAGTTTACTGAAGTATAATGGAAGCTGCCTACACTTACACAATTTTCTTTTCAGAATTACAAATGTGTCATCATAATTGTAGCTGTATCCTCTCTTTTATTTTTTCACTGAGTAGAAATAGCAGCATATTTATAACAATTTTTAAGATGTTGCTGCATTTGTCCAACTTGTGTGTTAAGATGGCAGAAAACTACTGCTGGTTTTTTTCAGAAAATCTGAAAATAGTTGTAGTTTAACATTTTCAAAGGAAAAAAGATTGCATTATTTTTGGCAGAAGTTTTCAGCCTTTTCTTTTTAGGCTTTTGACTTTTGGATTCTTTTTCTTTTTTCCTTTGTCACTATTATTTTCACTGAAAGAGAAGGTAAAAGGGAAAAAAGGAGATAGGTAGAAGGAGAAAAAAACCAAAAATGTTGGTGCAGTAGCTGGAATAACAAGCTGTGTTGTGCAGAAAAATGGGGATGAGAAAGGCAGAAAAAATCCATGCCTTATAAGTAAATATTTCTGTCAGTTTGACAAGAATGAGGTTCTTCAGCCTAAGGACAAAAAGTCTGGTCAGATACAGTAAGACTTTAAATCATAAAAAGCTGTTGTAAAAAGTAATAGTCTGTTCTCAATGCCCAGAGTGACCAAAACAAGTAGTAATGAGTGAAAATTGCAGAATCACTCAAGTGAGACATTAGAAAACCTCTCTTCAAATAATGGATGTTGTAAGCAGGGGAAGTCGTTTAGGAGGTTGTGGAAGCTCTGTCATCCAAGGGAGGTCCCGAGGAGTGGCACAGCTGCAGCTGATTCTGGTTTTCCGTGAGGAGATGGACCAGGTGACCTCACCAGGTCCTTCCTGTTTCCATTTTTTGATGGTTCTATTTGCAAATATAAAGGTATTTTTAAAAAGGATTTTAACTTGTCTTTGAATTTATTAATGTTCTGTACCTAACAGCAGGGAATCAAGGCATTTAAGGAAGATCAGCCTTGATCCTTCAGACATTAATCTGCCCGTTTAACTTCGCTACCAGCGGGGCTACTCCTAATAGCAAAATTACATACATACCTCAGTTTTCCCAGACTAGCAAAGACATCTTGCATAGCACATAAAGACTTGGGGATTCTTCTGTGTAAACACTGACATTGCCACTAGAGCTGCTGAATGCTTAACACAAGTACTGAATTTCAGGTCCCTGTTATTAAATGGTTCCTAGAGACATTGTGGAGGGAAAGGATATATGAGCTATCAAAATATTTCATTTGCTTATAATGATACATTTAGATTTAGGCATATTGAAGCCAGAAGGTTATATTTCTACTGTACTTTTAAGGGTTTATGCATAATACTGCTGTGTGACAGTGGTTAACGCCACGCAGTCATGTAGATCCTTTAAAGACAGGCAAAAGATCTGAGCGTCTGAAGTCTTTGTGGAGTGAAGAAGTTTGGGGAGTGTTAACAGACTGCTCCTGGGACATTTAATCAAGAACTTGGAAATAATAACAACACGTAGCCATTGCATAATGCTTTCTTTCACCCTGTGGAGTGGTTGGTCCTACGCCATGGGTGAATTTTGTGTTATTTGGATGGTTTTTGTTTCCCAGAGCATTCAATTCTGACACCATTGCTCTAGTCAAACAGTACCTTAGTCCTTTAATCATTCCAGTAAAGTACTTCATCTTCTGAGCAAAGATAAAAGGATCTTGTCCATGAGGAAAAGAGATCCCAGTCTGCTGCAGTTGACAATCCAGTATTTTTCTTTCCTTGCTTGTTTTCGGACATTACAATTTTTCAGCAGTGAGCTGTTCCTTGTGTAATTGCATTGGAATACCTCAGGCTCATTTTTTTAATAACAATGCATTTTGTGGGGAGATTAAATTTCATGGATAGTTACAGCATATAACCTTTTCAGTTCTGAGAGAATAGAACAGTTAGAAATTAAGCTGGAATACTGATGGCTGCTATGAATTTAGTATGTCATATTTTGAATTACTACCTTATCCTTGAGTAAAATTTTGCCCTGGCTGAACATTTAAAGTCACACCAAGAGCTCTTCAGCAATTGCTGATGATTATAATGCTGTCTGCAGGAGATACTAGTTTAGAAGTATGATGGGATTATTTTTGGTGCCAGGCAAATAGAAACCGAATGCATCTTCAAAATTAGTTGTTGTTTTCCACTTCTTCCCTGTTCGTTATCACCTGCAGCATCAACAGTTTGCTACGTTAGACATAGCTGTAGAGGTGCCTGAAGAAGGCTGAGATTTCATACTTGGACAAACACATCTACCTTTTGTTACAGTCCAGACTGGGCTTGCAATCACAACCAATCATCAAATGGACAGAAAGGGAATATTGTTGCAGAGATTTAAACCTCTTCTTCCATGTAACAGCTCTGAGCCTCAACCCCAACCCTAGCCTTCAGCATGCTCACAGTTGCCATGTCCCATGCCTTCTCCTGGCCCAGCAGGATTTCCCTACACCCTCCTGCTCTCCTGCACACATGAGAACCCACTCTGGTCTCCAGCCCTCACTTCCAGTCCTCATCGTCTTGGGCAGCTCTGATTGCAGACTGACCCTGCTTTAAGAAAAAGCAGTGATCACTTTAGTTCTTGTTAATCCACTAGTGCGAAATGGAGCTGCTGGTTAAGACACTTACCTGGCACTGCCTTCTGCCTCCTTTTTTGGCCTCCTGCACTTAAACCGTAAGTTAGTAGTGTGGATATATGGTGCTTGTTTATTCTCCAACAAAGAATTAGATCAGCAAATCTGTTTCAAGTATAATGGGACGGGTAAGAAAGAATACAAAAAAAAAAAAATAAGTTGAAAAGTTGAGGTAGCAAAAATATGTGGTTTCCCATCACCCAACTGTTTCTGGGAGTCACCCCTTTTATGTGGATTTAAGTTGATTTAGGGAAGAGCAGAGACGGTCTCTGCC
The DNA here is from genome assembly GCF_963921805.1 of Phalacrocorax carbo. Lineage (NCBI taxonomy): Eukaryota > Metazoa > Chordata > Aves > Suliformes > Phalacrocoracidae > Phalacrocorax > Phalacrocorax carbo. The sequence goes on along the minus strand of NC_087513.1, from coordinate 194,599,538 downwards.
CAGGTCAAGTGTTACGGTTGCCCCCTGCAGAAGTGACCACCCCTGGGAGGGCATCAGAATTACCTAGCTGTCCCCACTGACTCTGAAGAGAACTGCTGTGTTCTCTTGGGGTAAGCACCTAAAACAGAAGAGCAGCCCTGACTGAGACAGGGACCTAGGAAAGTCACACTGGATCCAGACCATGGGTATTTGTTAAATCTCAGCTTCATGCTCCTGATGGTCTACATGTACCTTAATCAATAACCTAGTTACCAACTACCTGAGCATGCCTTGCCAGGACCTCAGCCCAAGGCCCATCCAGGGGAATGTACTCACTGTTGGGTTCAAATCAGGCTCTTTCTGATGAGCAATGTGTACCTTGTATGTCTCTATGTTAGAAGAGAGGCAGGCTGCCCAGCACAGCCTTGCCCATAGTCTCCTCAGCAGCTATGGGCTATGGGTTTGAAGCCCTCCTGGCTGGGGAAGTGTTTGGAGCCCACCCCCACATCCCAGGGGAGGATGCTGTTCTAGCACAGGCTTGAGGAGATACTGGAGAGGAAGGGCAGACGTTATCATTGTCTCCTTAGAACCTCTCCTCAATGAGTACTGCTGTGACCAAGTCCTGCTGCCTAGGAAGGACTAAGAAGTCACTCTCTATGTATGTATACACACACACACATGCATATATACATATATATCAAATCCCCCATGTCCATTTCAATAAATACTATGAAGTTAGAGAGATATGAACATCAACACATCCTTCCTTTTTCTTTTTTTCTGATTTAACCTGCTATCTATACTTTGATAACTTATTTTTAATGGCAGTATTTTTTATATTTATCATTTCTTTATTTTACAATGCCTACAGGTTGGGATGCAATTTGCTTCGCTCACCCAGAAACATATCTTTGCAAAGTTCTCCAGCTGTATGGCTCAGAAGACTAATGGGAGGTCTGAAGTTATGAGCTTGTGCTATTTTATGGGCAGATATATTTAACAGCCTTGCAGACTTGGGCAACCAAACTTTCCACAGGACCTCTGGCTGAAAGCAACACAAAGAAATGATAGGCGAGATTATTTTTTTTCTTTAATTTAGATAAATATATTGATTTCTCCTGAAGTTAATGTTTCAGTAGATAGCTTTTAGGAGTAATTTATAATAAACATTGGCTTCTGGTCATATTGGCCTGTAAAACACCTGGTGGATGTTATGATGGTATTGTAAATAATATTAGCAGCAGCCCACTAGGCATAAACTGATGGTGTTAGGGTCTTTGAAAAAGAAAGGAATGCTCTCTTCTACAATGGAAGAGCAAGTTATCGCTACAGAGTACAGTGAGGCAAACACCATCCCCTTTTAAAACAGACCCTTTGAAGCAATGTGCAAAACAGATCATGCAATTCTGAGCTCCTCTTTGGTGGTAGTTGTTGTTCTTGTCTCTCTCTCAAAAAGGTAAGCATGGTAGAATTCAAAGCAGTGCAAATGCAAACATACAAGGGTTGACAGGGAATGATTTAAGGAGGGAGACTGACAGTTTAACACATCCACATGTTCTGAGGCAAAGACACAAGGCAATGTAATTGCAGCCTGAAACTGCTTGAGCAGTAATAGTTAAGATCGATGATGAAAATGGTTGCACAGGGACTAGTGGGCTGAACTGAAAAGGAATTAGGTCTTATGAAACTTTATTAGCAGTTACTTTGTGTAGGCAATGAAATTATTAGGCAAAAGAGATTGTTATGATGTGTTAAAATTTCCCAGATAAAAGAAGAGGAAAAAAAAAAGGAAGGGGGGTGAGCCAACATTTTATACAGATAACCAGACTACTTGTGGGGGGAGTTGGTTTCTAGCCCTGGAATTTTTGATGTAAATATGTATATATTTGGGATATACAAAGACTTATAGAATTTATCTTACTGAATAGTTACAATTCCTCTGATAGACATTTCTTAACTCACTACAGGGTCTTGCATAGACAGGGCCAACAAAAAAACAACTGCTAACTAGGGTACAAATCTTACTGCACATCTTCTGCCTATTTTCCTCCATGTGGCTTGTTGCTCTTTTTCTGCCAGGGCATCTGGTGACCTCCTCTTCATTTGTTCGCCTTAGCATACCATTGCACTGATGGCAGTCCTTGCCCTCTTCCCTGATGTGAGCTGTGCCCTTTTCGTGTCCATTTTCTCCCTGTGCACGGGGATGGGATAGGACAGCAGTGGGCCTCTGGGTTCTCTCTCCACCCACCTCAGCCCACACCATGAATCCATTGGGCTAAAGAAAATTCGTGTTCATAATGTGTCGGCTTTCAAGCTAAAGGATCATTAGGCAGTGTCTGGAAAGTCTGTTTTCTATTTACTCTTCTCGGATTTAAATATGGGTCAAAAATAGGTATTCCTTCCTAGAATAAGGTTATGTGTCAGGACTAGGCCTAAGGATAGTTATGTGTCTGAATAGGCCTTGGGATAACAAAAAATATTTTTACAAATGTATCAACAACAAAAAGAGAATCTAAGAGAATCTCCATCCTCTATTGAACACAGAGGGGAACATTGCAACTGAGGATGAGGAAAAGGCTGAGGTACTAAATGCCATCTTTGCCTCAGTCTTTAACAGTCAGACCAGTTACCCCCAGGGTATTCAGCCCCTGGAGCTGGAAGTGAGGGACGGATCACAGAATAAACCCCCCATAATCCAGGAGGAAGCAGTTTACGACCTGCTGCTCCACCTGGACAATCACAAGCCTATGGGGCTGGATGGGATCCACCAAAGAGTACTGACAGAGGCTTGCCGATGTGATGCCCATCTACAAGAAGGGCCAGAAGGAGGATCTGGAAAACTACAGACCTGTCAGCCTGACCTCAGTACCAGGGAAGGTTATGAGCCATTCATCTTGAGTGAGCTTACCAAGCATGTACAGGATAACCAGGGTATCAGGTCCAGCCAGCATGGCTTCATGAAAGGCAGGTCGTGCCTGACCAACCTGACCTCCTTCTATGACCAGGTGACATGCCTAGTAGATGAGGGAAAGGCTGTGGATGTTGTCTACCTGGACTTTAGCAAAGCCTTTGATACTGTCGCCCACAGTATCCTCCTACAGAAGCTGGTGGCTCATGGCTTGGATGGGTGTACTCTTTGCTGGGTAAAAAAATGCCTGGATGGTTGAGCCCAGAGATTTGTGGTGCACGGAGCTAAATCCAGTTGGTGGCCAGTCACAAGAGGGTTCCCCAGGGATCAGTGTTGGGGCCAGACTTGTTTAATATCTTTACCAATGATCTGGATGAGGGGATCGAGTGCATCCTCAGAAAGTTTGCAGACTACACCAAGTTGGGTGGGAGTGTTGATCTGATTGAGGGTACGAAGGCTCTACAGCTCTACAGATGGACCTGGACAGGCTGGATCGATGGGCTGAGGCCCATTGTATGAGGTTCAACAAGGCCAAGTACTGAGTCCTGCACTTTGGTCACAACAACCCCATGCAGCGCTACAGGCCTGGGGAAGAGTGGCGGGAGAGCTGCCTGGCAGGGAAGGACCTGGATGTGCTGGTTGACAGGTGGCTGAACATGAGCCATCAGTGTGCCCAGGTGGCCAAGAGCATCCTGGCTTGTATCAGGAATAGTGTGGCCAGCAGGAGTAGGGAAGTGATTGTGCCCCTGTACTCGGCACTGGTGAGGCCACTCCTACAATACTGTGTTCAGTTTTGGGCCCCTCACTACAAAAGGGACACTGAGTTGCTGGAGCATGTCCAGAGAAGGGCAACAAATCTGGTGAAGGGTCTCAAGCACAAGTCTTCTGAGGAGCGGCTGAGGGAACTGGGGTTGTTTAGTGTGGAGAAGAGGAGGCTGAGAGAAGACTCTATCGCTCTCTACAACTACCTGAAGGGAGGGAGGTTATAGCAAGGTGGGTGTTGGTCTCTTCTCCCAAGCCACTAGCGCTAGAACGAGAGGAAATGGCTTCAGGATGCATCAGGGCAGGTTTAGACTGGATATTAGGAAGAATTTCTTTCCTGAAAGAGTAGTCAGTCACTGGAAGAGGTTGCCCAGAGAGGTGGTAGAGTCACCATCCCTGGAGGTATTTAAAAGCCATGTAGACATGGCACTTCAGGGCATGGTTTAGGAGAGATGGTAGTGTTGGTCTGACGTTTGGACTTGATGACCCTAGAGGTCTTTCCAAACTTAATGATTCTATGATTCTAAAGAGATTATTTTAGGCCCAAGTTATACCTATATTTCTCAAATTTGCTTTATTATGGAAATATTTAAAGTGACACAATGATATCCATTTTGACAGCACCATGACCAGTGCTAGTAGCACCAACACACGGAGAGTAAATTGTTAGAGAAAGCAAAGAATATACATTACTTTTTAAAAATTACTTTCAGGTTTTAGGATTCATATGAATATTTTTGATGGTAACTAACTAGTTGCTGGTGATTTTTCATTGCTTTCTCCTCAATTGAAAATCTGTGTAAAAGCAAGCCTAAATAATTTAGACATGTTTAATATTGAAGTGGTGAGTTATTCCTTCAAGGACAACATTTCCTGGCTGCTTTTTTATGCTTGAATGGGTTCCTTTGCACACACCAAGAATACCCATACCTTCATGAAGCACGCAACCAGCGATATCGTTTATCTCCGTTACTTTTTAAAACAACAGAGATGGAGGTCTTTCTCGCAACCTCAGCACACATTTCCTCACTCTCTTCTTTCGTTCTCATTTATAAATATGGCAACTGGTCACAGCAGTCTTTTTCACCACTGTGTCATTAGGAGTCACGGTGTATAAACCAGGCAGAAAGCAGGGTTGCACTTCCTAATGCTTCCCAAGCAGTTTTACTCCAAAGCATAATTAATAATTTCTTCTAGACATCTTAATGTTTCATTATATTGGTTCAGTGTGAAGATATCATTTTCTGGACAGTCTTATGAGAAAGCTTTTTCAGCTGTTCTCAATCATTTTGATAGCAAGGAGAATAGAAATAGTTCTACCACTTGCTGTATTTGTGATTGTTATTAGCAAATATATTTTAATACATGCAACAAGAACTACTGAAAATGTATGGCACATCATTTCGATCATAAATATGAAATCTGAATAAAAGATACAAAGAACCTAAATTGTATGTTGTCTTGTGCACGTTGATGTTTAGTGCAAGGGCTGCCAGCTGCCATGTGTGTGTCTGTGTGGAGTCACGGACACATGAAATGATATCCCAGGACATCTTCAATGGCCTAAAGGTAAAAATAGTACATCCATATGACAGCACTTTGAGCTGCCCCAAACTGAGAGCTTTCCCCACATTCCAGTCCCAGATAATATCTTTATTAAACAGTTCATCATTTTGTTGTCCTGAGACTTTTGCCAGGCTTTGGGTTTTCAGTCATGAGGCTGCTCTGTGCAGATAGTTGTGCTGAGTCACAGCTGCACAGGACAGAGGCTCAACCCTTTTCCATTAAATTAGCAGGTGCATCTGTAAGGAAGCAGCGTGGCCCTTCAGCTCTTCAGCAGAACAGCTTGAACCTGGTTTGATAGGTGGCAGCGTGGAAAGTGGTATCTGCAGTCCAGCCCTGAAGTCCAACACCTTCCTCTTCACTGGGAGATTGGCAGTGGAAGTCTTTGCAAAGGTTGGGTACAGAAAAACTTGTCCTAATAGAGTTAGTCTGTGCCCATCCTCTTTCTCTCCTGCAGCTGTCTCAAAGCAGGAAAAAGTTTTTCCCACGACTGGCCCACTGCAGTGTGGCCACCACAGCCCAAGCCTGGGTCAGGCTCCAGAGGAAGGGAGTCATAACACTGAGATTCAAGTGCATAAATGGCTTTTTAGTATCCTGGCTTATTAAAGCAGATAGGTTTATATGCCAAAGCAGTTCTGTAGAACGGTTAGGAAACTCTTGATGTGCCTCTTTTAAGTAGGCATAATCCTGATATACAGAAAACATACTTTGGTCTGCTCCATCTTAATGTAGCAATACTAGGTCTAATTCCTCCTGGGTATAATTTTCATTGGCTATAGGAGCAAAGTAAATGCACAAAAGAATGAATGAACCATTCAACAAAAACGCGTTGTATATGAATACTTATACTGGCTGAAGATTTTCACATTATGTCTAATTGGCCATGATGTATTGTTTTACAAATTTCCTTGATTTCAGCAGTTTTCATGGTTCTGTGAATGTCCATTTGCTTGAAGCTTTATCTCTTTTTTCTTTATTACTTCTTTTCAAAGTATTTTTCCCTATTGGCTTTTAGTTGTAACTTGTCTTCTAGTAAAGTTCAAACTGTAGTGCTTATTCATGTGCACACACCTCTAATCTGCTAAATATTGGGTACACACATACACGTGCAACTCGCATGCAGATGTAGAAATGCAGAAATTATTCTGCAGAAAGTTGCATTCTGAAGAGAAAAGGTAAGTGCGATTGTCAAAATGTGCTAGTTGCCTGCAAAGCTCTTCTATATTGGTAGTTGTTTAAAATTCAATAGATCTGCATCAGACATGCATACCCAGCTGCCCCTCAATCACTAATTACCTGTTTGGCTGAGATTCTTAGCGAATCTTTCTGTTACCTTCCTGCTAATGACTCTCCTAGATGTGTACTTACATGTTGGACAAACATGGGCTGTGCTCGTAGAGCTCTTAAAGAAAGCACTGACTGGCTTTATTTGTATCACAGATAAATTATCTGACATCTACTCAGGGTATTTCCTTGTTTATTCTTGCCATTGAACTTCAATTTAATTATTTCTGCTGAACTGACTCTAGTTAATTCCCCCCAAAATTACTTGCATATTAAACTTGTCCCTTCTAGCTATTCCTTGTCTTTCTTGTGCAGATTCCTAGTCCCTAATGAGATATTGCCTTCTTCTTGTGCAAACACTCCTATAAACTCACAGTCTGCATTATCCATATGTGTATCTTCTTAATTCTCAGTGAATTGATGGATTAAGGGTTTCCAGCACCAGACACTTGTGCAGCAGTGTTTATGCATGGTACTCTGTTAGCCCATTTCCGATCAATCCAACTGAGAAAGGTTGGAAGGCAAATTTCTGAGATTTCTCCATAAGCTTTGGACGCTCCAGTTTTCTTTGCCCACCAGCTTTGGATATGTCCTTCAGGCTCAGCCTTAAGGGCTGAAACATTAAACTGTTGAACTTCCCAGCATCAGTATGAGCTAATAGCCTGGCTGTTACAGAAACCTTTACAGGTACTCCTGGTGGTTTGGTTGGTGGCCTACAGGTGGCTCTATGGACTTAAAGAACCAGCTATAACAAGGCACAGTATTTTTAGATGGGCAGCATATAAAATGATGTATTTGTAATGCCTTATGCTTGCTATCATTGGGTGGGCAGCCTACATTATGACCGCCACATAAGGCAGGAGATGAATTTGTACTGAGCCCTCACCGCTTAGTGAGCAGCCCTCCAGGATCGTTTCTGGCCCACTATTGAAACGGGGATCTGAAGGTGCAGTGGAAAACCAGAATGCGGCTGTTTAATTAAAGATTGTGCCATAATCCGTTTGCACAGGGGGACAGAGATAATATTTCCTTGGCAACCTTTTCTGCAATGTTCTCCATTTTGTTCGCTGACTCTGATGTTGCAGTTACTTTCTGCAAATAGACTCCTCTTCCTCAAATCTTTTTTTTTATAGTTAAAAAAATGTATAAACATTTTAATTTAGAATTAACCTTTCTTTAATATATCTTGGTCCAAAAATGGGATTTTGAACTAAACCACAATACTGTCATGGCATTTGCAAGCTGTTGGAATAGGAAAGCAAATAAATGTTTGTCTTCAACAGAATAATTCTGGTGAAAAAAATAAATTTTTTTTCAGAAAGAATTCAGTGGAGATTCATGTTGAGACTTCAGAAACCTGGCTGTAAATGAGCTGTGCCTTTGAACGGTAGAAAGAAGCTGAGCTCATAGATTAAAAACTAAGCAATGAGAAAAAATTTTATTCACTACACGCAGTCCATTGTTGTGAAAGAATAATCATGGTCTTTCTAAGGAAAGCAGTGTTAGAAAATTAACACATACTTAATATAGTGGTTTAGCTGCAAGTCAACCTATCATAAGATGAAAATAGGAGGGATTTATCTGTCTCCTCATTTTTAGGAAACCTTTCTTTCCATATGTGGGAAGTAGTCAGTTCTGGGGTGACTGTAGAGGGCAGGTCATGTTTAACACCCCATTCTGCTACAGGCACCAAAGATTAGCTGATCTCCAGGGTCATGTCCGATATTCTCAAAAGCCTGGGTAAAGATGCACTGGCTGTGTAAAATAGTATTATTTACTTAGATCTTAATCCATCGGTTTTGGGGAAGATGGCATTCAAATAAAACAAAGTGGCTGATGAGAATCAGAGTGAAACAATATTGTGTGAAACATTGTTTTCCAGTCACCAAAACGCGTTTCATATTTGTGAACCCCATCCCTGAAGTTACGGCCAAGGAAGCAATTGTATGATTGCCTCTTTTTTATCAGACAGCTTGCTTTCTAGCATGGGCAATTTTCCATAGCGATCCATCACAATGAAACACTGCTCCTCGGAGCCCCACAACAACGTGGATAACTATGACAGCAGGGAACCCATATGTAATTACTACAATGATATCCTCTACCAAATTGCATGAACTGGTCGCAAAGCAAGGTCACAAAATATGTGTTGTTCCTGCAGCCACACTAAAACGAGCTCCAACATCAGACACATTTTGTAACTTGCTTCTTTAGCTCTGCAGCTCCCTCTCAATCTTCTTTTTTAAAAAAAAATCTTCCAAATTAGACTACTATTTTAGCTGTAAGGCTTTGAAATCAAGATTTTATTTATCACCTTTGAAAAAATTAATGTACTTAAATGAGAAAAACACTGAGAGGTATAAGATCTGTCTGTTCCTGTACGCACAAAAAGTACATGAAAGTCTTTCACACAGTTACTTAAATTTATTGTTGTTGTTGGGTACTTTTTTTCTGTATAACAAAGAAAAGAGCAATCTAATAAGCGAATCAAACAAACAAGATGTCCTTTATGAAGTGGAGCTGATAATGAGTATTTGAAGACTTCTTTTTCCCTCTTTGCATTGATATGAAACAGCAGGTGATTTAACTATGAAGGGTACAGTAAATTAATATTGCCAGGAGGCATTGAGGAAGGCACATTCCACTAGTAATAAAATATTGATAAAGATGTGAAATTTTTGTCATATTAAATATGCTTCACATTTGGTACTCTAGAAGAAAAACTGAGAGCACAGCATTTAATCCAGGCACTATTTAGTAATGAAAATCTTATTTCAAGAAATGAAAACAGTATGGAGTAGAGGCAATTTTTAAAAGGTGCATATCTTTCTTCAGTTCTTATGCAGACTACACGCCTTCTTGTTCAGATGTGTGACTCTATATCAGCACACAAATTATATGTATAATAATACTTATAGCTGTGCACAAAAAAAACCCAGCACTTCAGTAAAAACACCTTGGACCTTCAAAGACAAAAGAGTTCTTCACCATTTTATGGCAGTTTCCTTGTGTAAAGTGTGGCCTCAGTCCTTATTCACTGTCTGCTTTCCAGCCCTGTTATGGTTACATAATGAATAGCTGTAGTCAGCTCCAAACACAAATGCAAGAGAACTTTTTACAACCGACGCTCTCGTTATTTGCTGGAAGGGCATATCTCACTGACCCCTTCGCAGAGATGAGCAAGCCTTCTGGAAATTGCATGAGAAGGTCTCAAGTCACATGTTCAGAGGAAGAGGAACGTGCAAATAGCAACTGCCTCTAAAACATTTGGTTTGGGTGACTTACCGCCCTCCCATAGAGAGTCAGTCTTGGAGGCCAGGTCACTCTCCAGAGTGGCACTAAGCTGTCTTGTCCGTAAAATTGTTGTCCTTTCTCAACCTTTAATCCCCTGCTGTGTTGGCTGCCAGCCTCCCAATAGTGTTGGTCAGCCCTCTCATCCTGCTGAGTGCCAGTAGATATGTGTTTTCTGGCATCTGCAGGAAAACATTGGGGGTCTGCACAGGACAATGTGCTGCACCGGGCTGTTTCCCTCTGCCCAGTCTGGATTTATTTCCTGAGCTTAATCCAACCTGTGGGCTGGGGGAGGCAGCACTGCTGAGATAAAGAAAACCACTGAACCCTTTTAGCTTAAAATAAACAAAGAAATCTAATAAAGTGGTGGGGAAAAAATATTCCAAGTTACTAAAGCTTATTTAAATGATCAATTTTTGAAAATGGGGGTTTTCAATAGAAGGTGTCTTGCTCATCCTCAGCAGCACTGCCATCTTGGCCTATATATACACTTCTCTAGTTGAGGGGCAGCTGTGGGGAGAGATGCCTGTCCCTCTGACAGAGTGCCCCTTGTGATGGCTATAGCCATGCTTAGACAATTAGGCTACAGTGATACCTCATAACCTCTTGCCCATCAATCCAAGATATGTGGGAGTTACACTAGCATCACATCCTCTGGAGAGCTTCAAATGACTACAGTGATAAAAAGAAAATAACTGTTGAGAAAATGTGTTTTTCTCACCAGATTGCACTGGGCTTTGAGCGGGACATCTTCTCTCTTGTTTCGGGGATTGAAGGGGGCCCGCCTGCTTTGTAACCCGCTGAATCTGCTGCCTTGAAATGCAGACCACCTGTAACACACATTGCACTAGCCTTGCTCTGTGGTTCAACCCAGATTGCTTTTCTCTGTTTCTTTCCCTGGTTTTCAGCTCAGAATAACAGCCCACAGGGAGCCGGTTTGATTTCTGGGTATACTTTACATGTGGCATTTGGGACAAGTAGGCTTTCAAAGCCTAGCTATTGCAGTGCAAGCACAATGTAGTGAGTGCCCTACCAAGGGTCTCGAGTCTTGAACTGGACTATTTTTCTCCTCGTGGAAGACAGAGAGGGGATTTCACAGCATAATGGAATATTTGAGAGCTGACAAAAGTACAGCTGTTAAAAGAACACCTTTTCCTAGTAGTCCCTGGTCTGTGAATACTGTAAAACCTGGCAGGTTTGAAATCCATACTTGGGAAATGTCATTTCTCTTGTCATACATTCCCTACCTGTTCATCTTAGAGACCCCAGTTTGATTTTGTCACACATGAGTTATTTCTGTGCTCAAAAACTTCTAAAGAGATTTGTTCAAGATTAGGGAGTAAATAATTGATTTGTCCCTGACACTGTATTTTTCATCTAGCTGTGTTTTGGAGCACATAGAATAAATGCTTTGAAAAAGCAGCAATCCTTTTAACCTACTACTGAAAGCTAAAGGAGTCTCACAAATTTTGTTAACTTTATTTTAACTATTTTCAAAGCAACACAGCGTTACATTCCCATAATGACCGGTCTCTTGTAAGGCATTTCAGAAGAAAAAGTCAAAGGCAACAGAAACCAGTATTTCTTCCAAAGACCAGGGATAATACATCCAGTCATTCTCACTGCTCACAGGCTTCTTACGTTACTCTTAGGCTCTTTAGGGCTTGTTTTTCCCTGGAGGTTTGGGTTGAGTTTTGTTATTGCTGCCTACAAGGTTCTCCTTGCTGGTGTTTGCAGGGAACGCTCCACAGATCCTTTACTGGTAACAACAAAGGGAATCAGAGTTTATTGATGATAGTCTTTTAAAGAAATTGTGAGGAGAAAGAAGGAAGAGTCTGTTATTTTTTGAAAAATTTAACATTTGCCTGTTTTTTTTTTAAATAAAAATACTTTTTGTTTTAAAAAATGAAAGGAAAGTGGACCCAGCGGTATAATACATGGAGATATTCACTAGCAGACTTCACGTAGTATTGAAACTATAAACCTGTCTTCGCTTTAATTAAACTACTAAAGCAGTTAATCTTTTAACCAGAAGAATTATTGCTCTGAAGTGAAAGAATGGAAGGGAATGGGCAAAAAAACCATGATAAATTAAATCTCTCATCTTTAATTATTTAGTATGCCATAATATTTATGTGAAGTTTCTAATTTTTACATGTCTATATGTCACTGAGTTTGTAATCTATGTGAGTGTGTTGGGGTCTCAAGCGCAGGGCACAGCTCTCGTCTCCCTCGTGACTTGGCTTTCAGTCTCTGCTTTGGTTCATCCTTCTTCTACAAGGACTCCCCTCACTCAGTGGCATGGAATAAAAAGGTAGTTCCGGTTGCCGTGGAAACCTTAATTTTTACTTCAGCAGCTTGTTTGCTGGTTAAGATTTCCATCTTTAAAAGTGCATTAATTTTTCAAAGTGTAATTATTTATATAAACACATTTATTTTGCAGTGTTTGAATGGTTCACAGCAGACACTGTGCGAATCTAATTTAGAGTAAGGGTTTCCTGCGGTTGGGAGTAACGATTAAAGAGAAACTACAGAAGTGACCTCTGTACCTATTTACCCTTGATAATTTGCAGGGCTACATCTTGGTTGCTCAATATATTTTCATAACTCAGTAGACACTCATGGATTTTCCTTCAGAAGAATTAATGTCATCCCTTAGGAATGTGCATATTGTCTTTGGAAATTATGACTTGTAGCCTGTTGGGGAGCAAACAATAAAATTCTAGAGAATTTAGCCTGTAATCTATTTTATATTTGTTACAGTTTCCAGCAACCCTTTTGAAAATCGAGCAGGTTTATAGTTTCTCAACCACAGAATATTTTTCACAGTCTCAAGAGATGCAGAAATGTGACTTTTGGTAATTTCTCAATGTAATACTTTGAATGTTAGCAGCATGACCCATCTACAAGCCACTGGGAGTCACAGTAGCAAAATGACATTCTGTAAATGCAGGGATCAGGGTACAATGCGTTAATGTACCCCAGTGTTACCTTCCATCCCCTTTTATTACATAACTTTGAAAGAGCTGCTATGGGTCATCAGCATCCAAAGGAACAGTCTCCATCCATCTGGTTTGACAGAGATTCGCAGAACTCCAATTATTCCTTAAGTTTCATGATGATTCCTGACATCTCCCTTTCATCCCAGCAGAAACTATTTGATTCCTTCAGAGGTGAGGAGTGTACATGCTCATTGGTGTCACTTGCCACTTGTTTTCTGGCTGGACATATCCTGCAGCATGGGATATTTCTGTGATCCATCCATCTGCGTAGCTGGCATAGAGTCTTGCTTGTGTGTCCTTGCCGGCTTTACACGCATCATCCTGGCTTGCAACCTGGCTGTGTGCATCCTTGGGGAATGCGTGAGGGCATGATCTATGTTTGCTGTATTTCTAATGCTTCCTGACTGCTTCTCACGTTAACCTAATTTAAAGCAAACACTGTGTGTCAACACAAAACCAGTGACTTCTATTTCAAAAATCCATAAGGACAACATATAATCTCCAAATTCTGTTCTGGGCTATAGATCGTGCTGTGAAAATCAGTGTGGTTATATGAAGCTTATTGAACAGTAAGTGGCTCAAAACCTCTAGTAATATCCACAGACTGTTATTGATATTAAGTGAAGTGGCAGATGTGCTTTATTAACTTCTGCATAACAACAGAGCTCTGCGACAGTGTAATCTTTCAGTCTTACCTTCTTCTCTGTCATCACACGTTTACAAAATTACCACAGACATTCCTCCCCTGAATCATATCATGAGCGAACAGCTGAAAGATTATTTCAGGAAAGATGATTAGAAAAGGAGGATCTTTAATAGTTTATCTGAGCTGAAAGACATGGACATCACTGATAGGATTTATTTATATAAAAAATAAATTCTCTTTATTTTCTGGAAGCCTTAGTAAAATAGAGTTAAAAAGATTCTGCTGTCTTGGTTTAGTTAAGCAGGGAATATTTTTAAAAGCATCATGAGATAAATGGGTCTTACATTACATTTCACTGTAAGTGTTCAAAAGTCTAAATATCTATCTAAATATCTAAAATATCTAAATATCTAAATATCTAAAAGTCTAAATAAAAATGGAGTACTATTTTCTGGTGGAATGAAACATATTTAAATTTCAGAGAATTTTATTCAACCTAGTGTACATTCTTTTTCCTCCACTTTGTAAACATTGCATTTGGATGAAAAATAAGTGAATTGTTGGATCAGTGGCAATCTGAGGAGCTAGGCAATTGATCCCTCTCTTGTTCATGGCTTTGGATTCACTAGTTCATGTAGTTGCAAGAAGCGATTCATTTGGAATTGAGAATTACGTACATGCTTTAAAACCTTAAAGCAGATCTGTCCAGTGGGGCAGACTCTGCACTGCTTGGACAACCTGTACCTATGTTGGTAAGCGGTGCCAATATATGCGGCTTGAATAAGTCTTGTCCTTCCTAGATTTCAAAATCTCCATGAGATTAATTTGATGCTCATGGCTGCTGCAGGCGAGTGTAAGTAACCTCACTGCAAATGTCTACATGTTACTACAGGGGGGTTTCTATACGCAAAAGTGCAAACAATGGAAACGATAACTGGAAGAATAATGGTAATATAACAGTCCTTTTCAGTCCTACCTATAAAACATACAAGAGTGGCTATGTGAGGTAGAAAGACTTCTGAATAATATTGTGACATACAAGACCTATCCTCACATAACACAGCTAGTCCTGGATGGTGAGTTTTCAAGAGATTTTCAGAGACTGGCAGATACTGAGAAGACTGAATTTGCTCCTTAAATATTGAAGGGTCAGAGCTAGGGATGTGCTGGGGTTAAATTTTGGTATTTTCTTGAATTATATTAAATTCAGAAAACGAAATGAGGCTTTTTCAGCAGTGTACCGATATCAGAATTAATTGTGCGGTTTTTTTTCTAATTGCATTGCTTTTATGAGAAGAATGTTTAATTAAAAATATACATTCTTGAGAGAATCCCCTGAGGCAGCCGCTAGCAGTGACCGCCCCTGAACACACCCAGTGTGCACAGTGCCACAGGAAAGCACACAAATCTGTTCAATCACTGTGGTTTGTTAAGGGAGATGTAATAATTTTTCACAAAATTACTAGCATATTTAGACATACAGGAAAAACAACATAAATGGATTCTTCCTACACAAGGTTGCAAAGACAGCAAATAGAAATAATTGTGTTACAGTGAGGAAAAATAATTGTCAAAGCCAAGACAGAAAATACCATTGTTTTCAACATAATGAGCAATTGTTAATTATTGGGCTCATAAGCTGCAATGCCTCTGCCAACACATTTTGTAAAACAATTTTCATTCTCCATTATCTATTTTCACTTGTTGTGAAAGATTATACAGATGCAGCATGAAAAATGATGGAGTAAGAATCTCTCTTCTGATCTAGAACATCTATCTGATCTAACCGTGAAAGAAAAATTAAGCTATTTATTTATTTACTGCCCTAGCTGCATTGGTCAGTTTCATACCAATGTTACTACCTGGTGTCAGCAACCACCAGAGCTTCCCTGTGTCCTCAGCACTCCTTGGGGCTCCTTGGGCAGCTCCCTCTCCCTCCCCTTCTCCACTCTCGGAATGTGGGAAATGGCAAGTTCTCACATTGTGTGCTGAAAGCTATCAATGCTATTCTGTCAGAGATCTGGTACGCTGAGGCAAGAAATGCAATTTAAAGGCAAAAAGGAAAAATCCTGGAAATATCCTCTGGCTATGTCATCCCAGTTATATCACAAAAAAGCACAAGTTTTCCGGGACATGTTTGTGTGGTACCTGCTCCATCTGGCTGTGTCCGTGCAGGATGTGCTGAGCCCCTGGCAGTGATGAGAGCAGTATAAAAGCAAAAATAACCCCATGAGATTTCAGAGGGTGAAGAACAGTGCAGGCACCAGGACCCATGAAAGGACATGGGTCACCAAGCTGATGGCCATGAGAACCTGTTCCAGAGAGCCGGGAGGGTCTGTTGGACTCCTCCACAGGCATTTTGCCACAACTGCTGCTTCTCAACTGGCTTGTGGGTGTTTTGCGGTGATGCACTGGGAGGGCACTAACTGTATCGCTAGGGAGTCTGGTAGCCCTGCACAGGGCAGGTTAAACTGCTGGGGCTTAAGAAACCACCTGCCACATTATTTTCTGAAATATCTAAAGTATGGCCAAGGTCTGAGTTGTTGCTGACATGCTTATACACAGCACCTCCAAACATAGGTCCCACGTTAGGAGCGTGAAATCCCCCAAGGCAAAACTGAAAGGCGAGTGACACATGGCAGGTTACAGCTCAGACTGGGGAGGCAATGGCAGACTTGAACAGTCTCAGACATTGTAGTCCTGTCACCTGTAGAATTCCTGGTGTTTGCATGGAAACAAAGTGCTCATATCTTTAACTTCACCCAGGAATTGCATGTTTTGCTTCAGATAAGTAGACTAGTGTAAAACAAATCTAGCTTTGAAGAGTTGGCGCTGCCTGCACAGAGATTTTATAGGTTTTCAACTTTAAACAGTTATAGCAGATATTCCCTAGGCTTTACCAGACGTGAGCACATTTAAAATCATTCTCATTTGCATGATTCTATGTTTTGTAGATGCAGATGCTAAAAAGTATTGGTGTTTCTCAAAATCCCAGTGAATATTGTTTTGGAAACACGTGATTTGGTGTTTCTGTAAGCTGAAATATTTGTGTAGCTGTGTTCTTATAGCCAGGATGGTGTGAGGATATAAAAAGGCAAAATACTTACAGATAAAGGTAATATTATTTATTAGACTATCTTACAGAATTGGGAAAAAAAAAAGCAAGGTTTCAGACACATGAGGTCTTCCTCAGGTCTGATATAGATGCCATAAGCTTTAAACTGTATTTAAACTACTTCGAGCAGAAGTTAATTATGTTAATAGTTAGATGATTTAAAAGAGGAACATCCTTGGTACTTGAGGACTAAAGGCAGATAGTAGAAAAGGGAGGGGAGAAAAAGGAATACTCTAGGACAAAGAAAGAAATGTAATAACCAGCTGTGAAATAGCAAGGGTCTAGCTGGGAATGAGAAAAATTGTTATGTGCCATAAAGCCACCTTCCTCTCTGAGCCCATAATTTTAAGTGTCCACTTGAGTTATGAATTTCAGTTCCCAGACACAGCTTTTGAAGGTATTTTTAAGATTTTTGTGGGGACAAGGGCTGAGAAGTCAGGGGTGGCGTGACTATTCTGTGAAAACAGATTTCGTACTGACAACCGGGTATTTCTGTCTTCTGTTGATTATCTGAAGTGTTCTTGTTCTGGTGTAGAGCAGCTCATTTTTGTATCCAGTGCATTGGGTAGAGGGTAGGAAATCTGGGGCTGTAGGACACCCAGACTATGATGTTTCTGGTGCGAGAAGTAGTTACTGAATTGGGCTGGATCTTGCTGATGACATGTTGACAGATTTTGGATTTAGGGGTCTCTGATATGACGCTGTGTTTTGGTCTGCAAGTATTTTGCTTCTGACGTTAAGACTGACAAGTTGAGGGGGGTTGCTGATCTCCAAGAAAGGCAGTAGTAGGAAAATCTACTTTAAATTATGATCATCCAAATTGTTGATTTTTTCCCCCCTTTCCATATAGGGTGTTTTGTGATGAACAGAAGTATGTGACCACTGGGGTTTTCATTCTGTATTCTGTTAAGCATGTATACTGTTCATGCCCCTAGACACAAGTCTTTGTTGGGGGTAGGTGCAGCTTCTTTAGAAAATTTAGATTGATGAGGTGGATGTTGCCAGTGTCCTCAGGGAATGTCAAGGGTGATGCAACCATAACCCTTTCTGTATATTTTCAATGCCTGTTGGATTTGTGGAGGTTGGATTGCTGCTCTGTGGGGGTTGAAAATGTTTAAACATTTGACACTGTGGTAAAACTGACACAGATGCAAAAACATATCCCCAGCTGGATTAGACAGAAGCGGAAAGTGAATTTGGAACAGCTGCCTCACCTACAGTGCTTGTAAATGACAATGTAAGAAAGCCTGAGAAACAGCCAGAAAAGAAAAGGGTCTTGTTGTGCTGTGTATTAGTGGAGGCAAAAAAGCAAAGAAAGTTATGTTGAGGTTTGGGAGGGCAATATTGACCAAATCACACCTGAGGACTTTGTTAAATCATACACCTCTTTGCCTCCTTTATAAATAGCTATGTTTAGTTTTTAACCTGTCTTTACAGTTCGGTCACTTTTTTCATCTTGGGGATAGTTTTGTTGTCCATAAAAGCTGTTTTGTCTGGGGGTTTCTTCATGAAGTGAAAACCAGAAGTGAAGTGGGTAAAATTCTGAGCAGCATAGGTGTCACTTTAGATCACAGCTTTCTGCTCCACCCATAAGGTTGCACAAAGAAGTGCAAAAGGGAAGTTGAAAATGTTTGAAGATGGACTTGACAGACCTGTTTTGGCAGGGTCACATGTAAGGATAAAGTCTGGATTTTTGCACTTTCTTATCTGCAGTGATTATGGGGCCAGACCTTCCACTAGCACCATACCTTCAAAGACTGCAGTGGAGCTGCGGTGTTTTACGCCACAGGTGTCTGCCTACCCCCTTACTTGCAGTACAGCCTCTGCTGTGTCAGAAGGAAGCATTTCCATTGTATTTTTTCTGGAATACATTTACTTCTTGCTTTCTCCAACCACTCACTGTCTGCTGCATGAGCCAGCGACAGCTCAGGAGAGGCACTGTGGGTCCTGATTCTGGGTGGAGATTACCCAAAAACAGTGGTGTCCTAACCAAAATGTATTCTCACTATGATTCATTTAAGATTAAATAGATAACAACTGAAAAAGAAGACATGATATTACCTTACGTATCAATTGATGAAATCTCAGTAGGCCTGAGGTGCACCGTTTGAGGACAGCTTGAATGCACCATAATTGGGAAAGATTTATTATTGAGGAAAACCTCTGAGTGAAATGAGCCAACTTCTCCCTGTATAGCATGCCCTGAAATTTAAATACAGGACAGAAGCAGTACTAAATATAGCTATTGGCATTATTGTTAACGTAAGTGGAGCTGGTATTTTTAAAACCAATATCCTTTCTGCTATGGTGTGCTGACAGCCTTTGCCTAATTACTAATATTTGCAGTTGAGGGAATTTTGATATGATGAATTGCCTATTACTTGAGGAGACATTTTGGACACAATTTAAATTCAGTGTCAGTGTTCCACTTCAGTAATATGCTGTATTTTCACCATTTTTTAATTTACCTTACTCATTTCTCCAGATTTACTTTGAATTATGACAAGACCAATAAATATCCAGTAGCCACTCAGCCCCTTGGCTAGGGGTGCTGGCTAAAGCTGTGTTACTGGTCACAGACTGCATGATGTATATGGGAGCATCCAACAGCAGTGGTATTGCCAAAAATTCTCCATTTAAAAAAAAAAACAGTTCTTTTGCATATTGTTTATTTTACTCTGTAAAATGGACTCTTCTGTCTTATACTCAGATCATTCTGCCTCATTGTGTCCGTACTATTTACTTAATATTTTAACAAATATGTTTAAAAGTGCACAAGACCTATGTGGTTCATATGGGCCCAGTGAATATGTTATGAACTTCTGTTTAATTTTCCTTTCCACCTCTGCAAGCGTTGTAATTTTTTTTCCTAAAGTGCGTGAATTTAAATACATTTTCTGGGGTCTTTCACAGTTTACTGAAGGAGTTGAAATCAACTCATTTAAATGTAGTTCTCCTGGGAGAGTGACTGAGGAGGAGACCATGGTGTAGTTATATTTGATGTTTTCTAAGATTGTAGCTGGTGCTTACATTTTTTTTGCAGGGGGGAAGGAATGGGTTGGCTAAAAAAATGGTCTGTCATGGTCAGTGAAAGAGTTGCTTACTTTCTGTATACCCTAAACCAGAAAAAGATGAGGACATGTACTAGTACAGGTTTCCTTCATGCCTGAGTAGTTGACTAGTCATACAGAGGCTGAAGAAGAGCTGTAGCATAGGATGTGAGAGTCCTCAGGGACTGCCACGTTAATAATTTCTCTTGGCAGCCCAGGAGGAGGATGAACTTCAGGCAAAAGCTGCACCGTAAAGAAAAATAACGCCCTGTGTAATTTTGGAACACTTAGATTCTTTTTTATTTTAATGCAATTGTAGATTTTGTTATACCTGTGGTTGCGAATTTTCCTGAAGAAAACAAGGACTGAACCCCAGTGAAGGGAGGCTGCTTTTGGATTTCATTGCAAGCTGTGAACTGGAATAAGCTGGTCCTGGGGGGCCAGCAGCACTGGGCAGCCTCGGAGGAGTGCTGGCCAGCTCTGCCTTTGCAGGAAAGCCCTAGGAGCACGTGAGGGTTGAGCATTTAACTCCCAGATGGGAGGTTTTATTTGCATCATGTGATAACATCTGTTCACATGATTTGGGCAGGGTTCAGTTTGTCCAAGACAAGAAAGCTTTGGAGGAAGAGCCACCTCGAGGTATTACAGTGGCATCAGCAAGAGAGTTTTACTGCCCAGAGGGCCAGGATCAGC
The DNA here is from genome assembly GCF_963921805.1 of Phalacrocorax carbo. Classification (NCBI taxonomy): domain Eukaryota; kingdom Metazoa; phylum Chordata; class Aves; order Suliformes; family Phalacrocoracidae; genus Phalacrocorax; species Phalacrocorax carbo. The sequence goes on along the minus strand of NC_087513.1, from coordinate 194,579,245 downwards.
TGCAGGGGAGAGACAGACAGTGGAAGAGGGCCAGGGTAGGCAGAGAGCCAGGAAAGAGCCTTGTTGAAACTGGCTGGGGGGAGCAGGAGGGACAAGGAGCTCTTTCCTCCCTGTTTAGCAGTGCCCAGGCCAGCTCAGATCCTCTCCCCAGCTGTGGTGCAGGTCCGGTGGCTATTTACTGTCCCCAGCACTCTGCTTCCATAGGCAAGTTTTGCATTGCATGTGCCTTGATCCTAAATGCTGTTTAAAACAAGCCTGTTCAAAGGTGGAGTTTTACCTTTGAGGTGTGGTTCTCTGCCAGCCTGGCATCAGCTCTGGTTCACTCGCTCATCAGTACAATGACTTTTTAGCCCATTCTAGAGTAACCAAAAAGGAAACACCTTCTCTAAGACTTAGGCTACTTTCCCCAGTAGAAGATGAATCATCATCTTCTACTTTTAGGACTAGAGTGCGGTTGAATTTTTGATGTTGTATCCTCAAGAGGAATACACCTCACTTTGGGACTGCACACCTTCCCTGTGCGCATTGGATGGGTGCCTGGCTTGATGAAGGATTAGGACTTGAGCTTCATTTTAATTCCAAGGACTTTGCTCATGGATAATGCATATTCTTTATCGTCTCTTTTTAAAATGCTTTTGCATAGACAGACTGCCTTCCTAATAACACCCATGCTTTAATTACAAATGTGTAGCAGGTACACTGAGCAGTACAGTGCTGGTAGGAATTGAATGCAATATCTGAAGGTTTTATCACTTTCTGTAGAAGCATCATTGCACTGTGAAGGTGAATCCAACCTATTAGTGTATTGATAAGTGCAAGGCAGCAACCTTACTTCAACACAGCCGGCAATAAATTGTGAATTCGTCCATGGTCCCCTCCCTGCGCCAGTCCCCACACTTCTTTTCTCCACTCATTGAGTTCAGTGGCACTGCTCCCTGTGAGCAAAGGTGTCTCAGCTGAGTCCATCAATTGGGCCAAGGGGAAAATGCAGGCCAAGCGACGTGCACCGCTGGTATCATGGGCAGGAGCAGTGGGACGGTCAGCGGTGACACAGACACAGCTGCCTGGGGCATACCCAGGAGGACAGGAAGGAAAACTCAGGCAGGGAAACACTGGAAGTCCATCTCAAGCAGCTGGCAGCACGCTGCTCTGCAGAGGAGGCATAGATCTTGCCGTAGCCACCCTCCCCATTCCCTGCAAGTAGCTGGGGAGCACAAACATCCCTGCAAGAAGCAGGTGATTGCATGGACTTGCAGCTACAAGGGAGCCTGTGGTGGCACTGTGGCAGTGCCGGTGTTCTCTGGGCACCACGCCACCAGGCATCGCAGCAGGTTCCCAGCTGCCCTCCTCCCCCACTGGCATCCACCGCTCCAGCAAGAGGTACCAGACGATGGGTAAAGGTGGGTGCATTTAAGCCTGCAACGTTGCACTGTAACCCTAGGGGTCAGGAGACAAAATGGGGGTTTTGGGGGGTTGTCTAAGCAGCTGTTGCACCATTTTTTTTCAGAAATTCACCTGTTCACATGCACTTACAGCCCCACAGCCTACAGTCAGGAGAACCACGGGGCTGAGTGAGTGCAAGGGCACACTGTCAGACGGTGACTTCGATGAGGTTATATCCCAAGACCGTTTGGAAGTCTTGCCCTTGCTTTGTCTTTGCTCTGAGATTTCCAGCCTCCTTGAAAAATAAATGGATGATAGTTTTATGTTCACCTTCCACTGTTTGAGTGATGCTGCAGTGTTGTGGCAGGGAACGGGTGCTGGCTTCAGGAGTGCTGGTAGTAACTCCAGAGAAGATTTGCTTCCTCTGTTTCTCCATTGACATAACATTAGCTTTTGTCTGAAACCTGCTTGTTCTAAGGTTTTAGGTTGCTAAATATTGATGATGTCTAAACAGATATTTATACAGTTTCGAAGCCTCTGAGCTCCTGACGCCCTGCTCTGGAAAGATTGTCACTGCTTTGAACCTTGCACACAATTTAAGAAATCAAACAAGAGTGAAAGAGTCATGACAATGAGTCACTAGATACAAAGGTGGTTGGATCAAAGAGGACGTCTCATCTTCTTTCCTGCCTGCAACCTTACATAAATACCTCGCTCTTAGATCCTGGCTGTGCAGATGTGTAAATTATTCAAACCAACAAACAAATTAGATGCTGCAGATGCCAGAAGTGGGAAGCAGGTAACAGCAAAAGTCTTAGCTGTGAGATTTGTTTGGGGCAATGGAGGAAAACAAGGAGATTAAAATATACAGAAAAGCTAAAATAGTGGCTGTGCAATGTATGGTTTGCATTGTTCTTGGGTTTTGGGAGGCCATCTTCCTTGCCAAAGAAGCCTTTTTTGAATGGAGAGCTATTTTTGCTAAGGTGTTTGTTTTTTTTTAAAAGATAGGCAGAGAATTGTCCTGACTTCAGAGTTATCAAACATAGCTTATATATATATATATATATATACAAGTAAAAAACATGTAATTAAGTCCATGTGAAGTAGCAGTAATTGTAGAAATAATTCAAATGCATGAGCACAGTTTAGGTAGAAGAAGCTGGGCATGATCATATTTATGTTGGGGATTTGCCTTTGTTTAAAATAACCTTCAGGAAAAACTCCAGGAGAGCTGGGAAAGCATCAGCCATTCTTCGATTTTGCCGAACTGCTTTCCTTATGAGTTTGTATTTATGCAAAAATGAGTCTGGATCTGTCCTGATATTTAATTACTTGTGTTTTTTTTTATTAAAAAGCAGATTTTGACTTAATGTTTTCAGGGGTGCATGTTTAGACACAGCACAATGCTCAGAAGAGGAATCTGCTTGCACGTTTTTCAAGAAGAATTTGAGAGATGTAACATTTTTCAGAGAGTTCACAGAAATTGCAGCCAGTTCCCATTCTATGCTTGCTCTAACAGTTTTTCTGAGGCTGCTGATGGGGAGGTATAATCTCTCAGAGTTACCTTGCATGGAAGTCGTTTAGATGACTTCATTTCAGGAACAGTATGGAGATGCTAGGGAGACTTCAGCTGAGGTGCTTCTTAGTGACGCAGAAGCTGGGAATCAAGCCTTACCCCGGTGAAGCTTAAAGGGAATGATTTACATAATAGAAGGTTGATTATTCCGTATGGTGTATATGTACTTTATGTGGAGTAGGGGTGTTATAATCAATCTTACAGACTAAAGGATCGCAAATTGACATGGTTGTTGGATCTGGTCATCTTCATCTTGGACACAGGGTATGATTTTCAATGCTTAGGTGTAGTAAAACAAAGCAATATCTTAGTGGAGGTAAAATAAAATGTCAGAATAGCTGGATTTAGGAAAGGGCCAACTCACCAACATCTGACTAATTTAGCATGAGGTAAGGTATCCTTTTAATATATGCATCTTAAGTAAAGTATTTTAACCTGTCTTCTGTGAGAAATTCTGGATCCTGCTGTCAAGTAGGAATGTGTAGGAGAAAGAAGGAGCCCGACGGGGTGGATTAGACCAGAGGCCTATAGGCATATTTCCTGTCCTGGTGAAGTCCTCCCCCTTCATGGACCACAAAAGCATGGTGTTACTGAATTGCCAGCTGTAATCTCCGATTAACCTCACTCTACATTAGCCCTGTGACACATATTGCCTACAGCAGTCGAGCAGTTAGCAAGGATTCCCCCATGCACCGCACCAGCCATCACCTCCTTCAACACACAGCTGGTTGAGTTCTGAGCATGTACCTCAACCTCCTTCTTCTGAAGTGTTAAAGGTGTCAGTGCAGCTGAATTCAGCGTGGATGGTGACCTGAAGTAGCACAGAAGTCCTGCCTTAGGAGACTGATCATTCCCCAGGTCCAACTGATCATTAGATGTGAGGATTTTCCCCCAGATCCAATTGGCAAAGACCCTGGGAACTACAGGCAGATTGTAGCTTCTTCCCAGGGCTGCAGACGTTCGATGGCACCATGGTGTTGCCTGCTCTCCAATTATGGCAAGAGGTCAATCAGCTGAACAATGAAATATATGTGCCTGCCTCAAGTTCTGGGGCTTAATATTGAGGTCTCTGAGTGGCATATATACAATCTGTAACATGCCTGGGGCCAGTTTAGATGGGCCAGAAGGCCCTTCTGACCTTAACATTTCCTCAGCTAATTGTATGCAACTAAAATGGTATGTTAAAGGTCATGTAGTAAGATCTGAACTGCAAAGCAGCATCTCCTGTTCATTTTTCCTCTGTTTGTCAGTCTGTCACCTTCTTTTGGTTCTAAAGCCAGATGTGACATGGACTTTTATTGTTTGCCTTGCTGGACTTTCTGACTTTTGAGTCAAGACGTCTGTCTCAGGCTTCATCAGAGACTTTTTTAGGTCTAATATTAAACTGCAAGTTTGGAACAGTGTCTACTTTCTTCAACTCTAGGTCGCAACAAATGCATCTGATCGCAATTTTTTCAGAACAATATATTTCTGACTACATGAAAAGTGAGTCAACCATTTGCCTCAACTAACCTTTTAAATCATCTTGGGTTTCCTAATGCAGTGGTTTTTAACCGGTTGTGGTTTACATGTTGTCTGCCTTGAACACTGATTCTTGAATGATGTTTATTTTTAAAATAATCCACACTCACTTCAACTGCAGTTTTCTAAAGCCAAAGCCTTTTTTCCTGAAAACAGAAACATTGCTACCTTTTTGGTTACATTAAATACATACTGCCTGATTTTCATGAGGTGAGAATACCATCGTTAATTTTACAGCTTTGCAAAAATTGCTGCCTTTTTGGAAGCACTTATTTATTTATTAAATAACTCAATCTATTAAATGAACCATATATTTTTTCCACAAAATGAGTGCCTTTCGCTGTAAGTTTTTAAAGATTTGTTTAGATACCTGTGCTTCAGAAGATGTTCTGCAATTCATTGATTTAGCATACACTGACCTGAAATTTTCTTTCCTATGTCACTTCCATACTGAAACGTTAACTACTTATGTAGCATTTGGTATAATGTAAACATAAGCCTATGCACTCACACAAACTCAAGGGGTCATACCAGATGTCCTGGACATTCCAGCTATTTAAATTTTTAGTGTCATCTTCTTCATCAGTCCTTAATCATGAACACATAGATCTTAGAAATTATTACCTTGAATTACTTCTATTAAAAAAAATCTGTAGTTTTTTAGAGTACATCAACCTCAAAGAAATGTAAAGCAAAACACTTAATGGTTGGCTCAGATTTTTTTGTGTGTGGCTAACAACAATAGTACATAGGTCATTTGGTGTATTTAATGATTTTTTTTTCTCCTTTGTATAAGATCTCCATGCTGCTAGATGGGAGAGACAGTTACTGTTTCTGCAGCTAGAAAGAGGATATCCACTGGAGGTGGTTTAGGTCCCTGAGACATGAGGCCACGTACACTCCCATTGGCCTGGCTCCCTATGGAAGTATAGTTTAGGCAGTCGTGTGTGTCTGCAGTTCTCCTAGTTCCTTTGAACTCTGAATTTGACAGGGGATTAAGAACTATTAAATCCCTACAAGTTTCCTGAAAGCAAACATCTGTGTAGAAGGAGAGCTACCCTGTAAGTGTTTGGACAGAAAGATGAAAGTGTGAGCTTACATACTGTTAGTCACCAGAGGGTCTGCACGGGATAGGGCTCTTAATAGATATCCCAGCTGTGAGAAAACGTTCAGCTTTAGTCTATCTTTTCATAGAAATAGAGACCCCCAAAAAAAAGAAAAACCAAAACACCCCAGTCATCCCCTCCTTTGCTCATGAAATAATGTGTTGTAAAGATGAGAGGTTTTTCCAGTTGCGATAGCTGCAGTTTCATTTTACATATAGAAACTTTCTGCTGATAAGCTAGAAGCTTTGTTTTTATTACTATTTATTTATGTATTTCTCAGTCTGGGAGCAGAAAATACATATTCATTTCAGTGAGGCCATTATAAGAAAGGAAATTGAGAGGAAATTTCCACTTTCAAAAATTATATCCACTCTGTCAATCAGATTATTGCTTTCTGTTTATTTTTAAATCCCATAACTTCCAATTAATTTAGTCTAATCTCTTACATCTAACAATGCAATGTATTTTCCTCATGGGCAGAAAGTAAATTGTGCTTTACCAAAATACGGAAATAAGTGGCTGGTCATATAATTCTATCCTTTTTTTCCTAAAAACTTTGGTGCTGTTGATCAACAACTATATACCTCCCAGTTAAGATACCAGTCAAACTTGTCAGTCACCAGTGGCCTGTTCCTTACATTGTGCCTACTTTCATAATCTTCAATTTTGAGACTTTCATGGATTCAGTTTGGTTATTTAATATTTTATTGTTAAAAGAACAGACTTGTTAAATGAAACTGCATGCTGTGATTTCACTTAACAGCTTCATGGTTTGAGAGAATTAATCCATGAAATATCTTAGACTTAGGGAAGATTGTCTCTTTAGGGTAAAGCTCAACTCTTGGGAATTATATTTGATAATATAGGGACTTAGAAGGCTTGCTAAAACTTCTGCTTCAGAAGATTTCTTACACGGAACAAGCATATTTTGTTTCTTTAGACAGAATACCTGATGAAAGATTTTATTATTACAGATAGTAAGTTCCTGTGAATTCCTTACATCAAGTTACGTTATGCCAATATCCTCTTATGATGTGACATTTTCTCTCAATCTACAGAACACACTCATGAATAAAAGTTAATAAGTCTACAAGGCTAAAATTGTAAAAAATACCCCAGAATAAATAGGCTCATCGTGTACTGTCGCAGCACAATTCTCCTAATTCTTCTCACCCTTAAATTGTGCATTATTACAGTTGCACATAAACCCACCTGGAGCATCAACCTGACTCACTGTGACAGATCCTATATTCTCATGAAGTGTAGTAGTTTGAATGTCCATAACCAGGTTACAATCCAACAGACAACTTAAGGCAACACTTAACTGTAAGCACCAGTACCTGAGAAGTCCCACGTAAATAAGTAGCTTATTTGGACACTTATATCTAAGCAAGTGCCAAAGAGCTGAACTAGTCCTCTGTTGGAGGAGGGCCTTCTGATGGTAAATGGTACTTAGCCAACTCATCTTTAAATAGCCGTATCAGCAGCACATATTTGTTCTTTTTTACTGGCACTTAACTGCCTTTTAGTTTCTTTGTTGATTAGCAAAACAATGAAATAAAATATTACAATCCTTCATGGATTGCTTGGATCGTATGGTATTTTACAGTTGAAAAGAGAGCTAAGTTTTGTCATCTTGGCATTAATAGCATCATTATCATTGCTTTTATTATTATGGCTCATTGTATTATTTTGCAAACGATAAATTAAAGGCCCAAGCAGACGAGGTTTGGGATTCATCTACCCTAATTAGATATCTCAATATTAGACTTTCTCAGTCTGCAGTACTCACCAAAGGCTTATTTTCTAATCAGCAAAGAGGAATAGACACCCCTTGAAAGTGGTTCAGGTCTTCCTAGAAGAGAGGTTCTGCAGATGTGCCTTTTTCTCTGCTGATTATAAAGAGATTGTGGAGTCACTGGTTCAAATTCAGGTAGCCAATTTGTAGGGCAAATTAATGCCATTTTTGCTGAGTTAATTGTGATCACAAAAGTGTCAGTGGCAAATGTAAAAACTGAATACAAGTTTGCTTTTTCTCCAACTTTGAATCATAGAATAGAATCACAGAACCATAGAATTATTAAGGTTAGAAAAGACCTCTAGGATCATCAGGTCCAAACGTCAACCCAACACCACTATGTCTCCTAAACCATGCCCTGAAGTGTCATGTCTACACATTTTCTGAACACCTCCAGGGATGGTGACTCCACTGCCTCTCTGGGCAGCCTCTTCCAATGTCTGACCACTCTTTCAGGAAAGAATTTTTTCCTAATATCCAATCTAAACCTCTCCTGACCCAGCTTGAAGCTGTGTCCTCTCATTCTATCGCTAGTGACCTGGGAGAAGAGACCAACACCCACCTCACTACAACCTCCTTTCAGGTGGTTGTAGAGAGCAATAAGGTCTCCCCTCAGCCTCCTCTTCTCCAGGCTAAACAACCCCAGTTCCCTCAGCCGCTCCTCATAAGACTTGTGCTCCAGGCCCTTCACCAGCTTCGTTGCCCTTCTCTGGACACGCTCCAGCAACTCAGTGTCCCTCTTGTAGTGAGGGGCCCAAACTAAACACAGTATTTAAGGTGTGGCCTCACCAGTGCCAAGTGCTGCTCTTCTAGATTTATGCTTTAGTCCCTTCAATGGTTACAGGGTTTTAGGGTATTTAACTTCAGAGCCCTGACTTCGTCATTGTTTGCTAATTCAGATTAGACATGAATGTCCAATACCACGAAAGACCAAAACTGTTACAGGGTTTCAGACTTCAGGACTGTAGCCAAGTTTAGAGATATTTGTAAGCCACTGAAGATAAATACTGTTGGAAAATCTTGCACTGTTTGATGTACATCCAGTCTGGATGACTACAGTTGGGTATGTTGATATCAAATGTCTGTGAATTTGTAATCCCTACTGAAAACTTCATTGTGGAAATTGTTATTTTGAGAAGAGGTTTGCTGCTCAGGTGCTTTGTTTTGCCCTTGTCATTTGGTTTGTTAAACTTAATTTCTCTGACGTGTAGAACCAGAGGGCAACCTTCAGTGCCTCCCTTTTTACCAGTGAAGGAGACATTGGTGTGTCCAGTGGAGTTGCCAAAATGCATTTTTCCACATGGCAAAATGGTGGTAAAGAAGCAGAGTTCAGGGTTATGGATTCCTCCTATTGGATGATGAGAAACTGTTGTCCCCAAAAGCTCCTTTACATCATGACATAGATTTGCAATGTTTCAAATAGTTGATCCCAATAGTTGGCATCATATTTGGGACTAGTCACTTATCACAGAATCACAGAATCACAGAATAATAGAGTTGGAAGGGACCTCTGGAGATCATCTTGTCCAACCCCCTGCTTGAGCAGGGACACCTGGAGCAGGGGGCACAGGAACGTGTCCAGGCGGGTTTTGAATGTCACCAGGGAAGGAGACTCCACAGCCTCCCTGGGCAGCCTGTTCCACTGCTCTGGCACCCTCACAGGAAAGAAGTTTTTTCTCCTATTGAGGTGGAATTTCCTGTGTTCCAACTTGTGTCCATTGACCCTTGTCCTGTCATGGGCACCACTGAAAAGAGTCCAGTCCCGTCCTCTTGACACCCACCCTTCAGATATTTATAAGCATTGATGAGATCCCCCTTCAGTCTTCTCTTCTCCAGGCTGAACAAACCCAGGTCTCTCAGCCTTTCCTCATAAGGGAGATGCTCCAGTCCCCTGATCATCTTGGTAGCTCTCCACTGGACTTGTTCAAGCAGTTCCCTGTCCTTCCTGAACTGGGGGACCCAAAACAAGACACAGTACTCCAGATGTGGTCTCACTAGGACAGAGTAGAGAGGGAGGAAAACTTCTCTCGACCTGCTGGCCACATTCCTTTTAATGCAGCCCAGGATACCCTTGGCCTTCTTGGCCACAAGGGCACATTGCTGGCTCAGGGTCAGCTTGTTGTCCACCTGCACTCCCAGGTCCTTCTCAGCAGAGCTGCTTTCAAGGAGGTCAGCCCCCAGCCTGTACCAGTGCATGGGGTTGCTCCTCCCCAGGGGCAGGACCTTGCGCTTGCTCTTGTTGAATTTCATCAGGTTCCCCTGGGCCCAGCTCTCCAGCCCGTCCAGGTCTCACTGGATGGCAGCACAGCCTTCTGGTGTATCAGCCACTCCTCCCAGCTTGGTATCATCAGTGAATTTGCTGATGGTACACTCTGTCCCTTCTTCCAGGTCATTGATGACTGTATTGAACAGGACTGGACCCAGCACAGGCCCCTGGGGCACACGACTAGTGACGGGCCTCCAACCAGACTCTGTCCCATTGATGACCACCCTCTGAGCTCTGTTGTTCAGCCAGTTTTAAGTCCACCTCACTGTCCTCTCATCCAACCCACACTTCCTAAGCTTGTCCACTTATAACTTATGCCTTAGTATGGAGTCTTATTATGCCATTACCTATAGAGGCAACACCATCGCTTTGTCTCCTGACTCTTGGCTGCTGTCAGGGCATATATTTTTATATCATCCCTTTTTCCTTATTCCAATAGGGGCTGAAGAGAGCTAAATCAATGGATATCACCTCTTTTTTTTTCTTCTCTCCCCTGTTTCTAGGATCATAGGGAAATCCTCCTTTTAGATATAATATGATGCTAAGAGTGAAAAAGGTCTCTGTGCATTTTGCTCCGATCCTCCTGAGATGTGCGACAAGTGGAGGGAAATGTTGCCAGTCCTCCAACCCACACAAGAGCAAGGGCAGCAATGAAGAAGTTACAGATGTGTGGGGCAAGAAAAGGTCCAGCAGCCTCATCACAACCTTACTCCAGGCATTGCTGCACTTCCCACCACCTACATTATAGGGCACATTTGTATTTTATGGTGTCACTATGCATGTTGTTGTTCTAGTCTAAGGCATTGATGATTGTGCAGCAGGAATTGTGTAGCATCTTGGTAGTATTGATTTTAAGAAAAAAAGTCAGTCACTGACCCATGGCAACATACTTTTTCCTTCACTGCAATGTGTTGCGCTGGGCTGTGGTCTCAGTTCTTACAGGAGCATTTTGTGCCGGAGCACAGAGAAGGACCCCTGCACAAATCAGCAAAGCTGGGTCAGGCTGATAATTTCCTGGATCACTGGATCAGAGAGATTGAACAGATGATTGTGGTTTGTTGTTTTTTTCCCCACAGAAAAGATTTTCTTTTAACTGTATTGTTCATTTAAGGCAATTGATATCAGTTGATTAAATTACTCCTGTTTTCTTCACAAAATTATTAATTTACAATGTAACTTGTAACTAAGGAACCATTTTCAGCATACTTGCAGGACTTTCCTGCTTCATCAAACACCAAATTCAACTTCACAGAAAACAGTTTACCCTCTAGCATTTTTGCAATGTTTATTCTTTTCTTATCCCTTTTTATCTGGGCAAGTAGGCTAACTTGTCTGAATTTTCATCTAAATATATTCCCAATGTTATCAATAATTAATTTAACAGATTTACAGATACACAGGCAGAAAAGAATAGTAAAAACAGGATTGACTACCCAGCAGGAAAACAAATAATCCCTTGTTTGTTCCTAGGTTGAGCTCCACCTCAGGTAAACTAAAATCTCCAGTCTTCTTTTGGCTTGATTTGGTTTATCAGAAGATGTAATCTCGGAGGACGTAACCATGGATTTTACTCTGCCTTTAGACTATGTTGTCAGGATAGTGGCTGACCTCTAGTGGCAATAGAAGTAAATTGCTAATGGATCCCTTCGGGTTCGGCTGGGAACAGAGCGATTTGCAAACGTTTAGGTACCGTGTGCATTATCGTTGAAAAATGAAAATCAATCAATGTAATGGAAAATGTATTAAAAAGGAATATGAGGCGGAGCCTAAATTCAATTGCCTTTACAAATAATTTTTCTTGGAGGCAGAGGCTTACAATAAAACTTCCAGAGCCAATTGCTGGTGAACATCGATGTGCACAAGTCAATAAGGAACTCAGGACCTGCAAGAAATACATTTTTTTCCACAACAGGCTCTGTGTATCCGGATGATTTGTGTGGTTCTGCTCAGGCTGGTTGGTTCCCAGGCCATTGCCAATGCAAAGGTCTGTTTTTCTTCTCTGTGCCTGAAATCTGCACGGAACAGAGCACAGCAAGGAAAATGAATGACTCATCCCTTACACTCAGCACCCCACCATGACACATATATGCATTCATACCAAGAGAGCTGAAGAAGAGAAAGGAAAAAAGAAAGTTGGGGGAGATCACCCACCTTCTTTCTATCAGAAGGCTTTCCTAGTCTGTAAGGCTTGGTCTTTATATTGGACTTGCTCCAACTGACTGGGAGCCAAGCATCTTTTCTAGGAGAAGAGAAGAAACAGTGCATGGGGATCAAAATGTAGGTAGGAGCTGACTGTATAAATAAAATACTTCTGCATCAATTCTGCATCATACTTAACTGCACACTTTGGTGGAGATCTTTGGAAATGCCTAGATGAAGTTTAACTACTCATTTGGGAGACTGCTCGAGGATTTGTTTTCCAAAGGTGGCTTATTACTTTCTGAGGAACCAACCTCGTAACATACCTCAAACTGAAGCATTTGGGCTAACCTGAATGCCAGAAAAATACATCCACTACTGAAAGTTGGGAAGCAGAGAGATGGGGAGGCAGCAGGGCTGGGGAAGGGCAAGCTCTGGAGCTGGAAAGCAGCAGGCAGGGTGACTGGTGAAGCAACACCACACTCTTGCAGCTGACAGCCAGGGCAGAGCATGGTGGGACAGGTGCCTGGGCAGGCTTGCACAGTGGCTGCCAGCCTGCCTTCACTTTCAGCAATCTTCCATTGAACCTGATTGCACATTTGCCTTATTGCAGCCATGCTGATTGTATGCTGAAAGGGCACAAACTTCAGAAATGCAAAAATGTGGGTATGAAGCAAAAAGGAGGTGGGGCTAAAGTGTGGCGGATCTGTGATTGGTCCTGAAAGGTTACATGGGGATAAGCAAAGACTGGAGACGTCCACAGAGAAGAAAGCCACTGAGGGCTACTTTGCACAGAAAGCACATTGGGCTCAGAAGCCCCGAAACTGCTGTGCTTTTGAGGCTGGAAAAGCCTAGGAAGGAAGGCAGGTTTCACTCTATTTTGCTCTATTTCTGTGTTTTTTCCTCATCCTCTGCTGCTGATCACCAGTGAAAACAGAAAACTGGGTTAGCTGGGTGTGTTGTCTGACAATAGGTCTGATGCTTTGCTCTTAAGTGACCTCTCCAAAGCCAGGGCTTGATGTTCTGAAAAGATTATCTATTATTGCCCTGAACCCATATTGCAGTGGTGAAAAAGGAGCACAACCAGGTTCAGCCTCATTGTCCTAAGGGCTGTACAAACTCAAGAGCTCTCAGAGTTCAGCTTTGTTTCTTACTAAGGTGTTTGCTACATTTGAGCACTCCCATTTAAAACTGTGACATAGATACACCTACGAACACAAAGAATTGCCATTTTCATAGTTGTTCCTAGATATCTGATATCTTTGTAATTGTGACTATTTTATATCTCTGTTTCATATTGTGATTCTGAATTATTTCAAGGCATCCTGTAAGCCCTTCTATAGAAGACCTTTTATAAATACTTAAAAGATCTTGGATAGACTGTTGTGTTTTCAAAATTGCTTGATGTGCAAGCAATTAAATGTTTACAGAAAAGGAAGCCATAAATAAAGACAACTTTTATCTTGAAGGCTAGTAGCAGTTGTCAGATGCTGTGTTTGTCTTAAATATAGTCTGATAGTACTTGTTCATATAATTAATAGCTAATTAATAGACATACTGTCTTATCTGATCTGGACTCTGGGAAGGGTAGCGTTCTTGAACCAGCAAGTCTCTGCTGTTCTGACTGCTTGGCTAAGCCGTGACCATGATGCACTCCCTGGAAACTGGCTTGTGGCTCTAACCCTTGCTGGTTGCCTAGATAGATAGATAACCATGAGGTTATCTGCCCCCTGGGGCAGCCCAGTAACACTTTGTGCTGTACATGCCCATCTACTCCCATTCAGGCTTGGGCTACTAGCTTGCTATGCTCTAAACCCAGTGGTGGTTTCCCCAATAACAGGGGATCCAAACAAGCACTGTCCGCTTTGTGCTTTGGCAGGGGCCAGGAAGGAGAACCTGTCAGCAGATCTTCCCCATCTCTTTATGGACAGTTTTCTGCTTCTTGGTGGCAAATGGAAAACGTGTCTCTGTACAAGTTCTTTGCATGCAAGTGTGTGTTTGTTTATGTGTAATAAGGGATGCTGTGTGGTCCTGGCTTTGTGGAGCGAGTCCCTGGGGAGTCCAGGCCTCAAGGCTCAAGTAATCTGAGTAGGAGGCTTGTGTGTTTACCTTCTGAAGAAGTCAGGCTTTCAGAAGTAATTGTTCCACCATATAGAGTCTAACAACTTTGACAAATACAATGGAGATTGATTTTGGGTCTTAATCATATTGAAGGCAATCATGAGTCTTTATATTAATGACATGTATTAAGCATAGCCTGAAAGCTCCCACTTCAGTAATCCATGCAGAATCTTAGCTTTTGAAGGATTTATGTAGCATTTAAGTTAATGATACATTTCTTAAAAATAGTTCTTCTTTTAGGAGCAGATATATGACAGCTGAATTTATTGTCAAACCTCCTAATTTAGGACTGTACTCCTGCTTAAATTGGAGTGTCTGTATATCATTAGAGAGGCTTCCCACAGCTCACCAGTTGGAAAACCCAGATCCAGGCTTCTGTTCCAGTATTCCTGCAGTCATTTTGGCAGAGGCAGCAAAGGGCTCTTCCTCCTTCCCTTGGGTCCCAACAAAAGCCATCCCTGTTGGGGAGACTGCAAGCATGAGAAGGGTCTAGGGGTACTGTGGTAGGGGCTTATGCTGTATCTGATTGGAGGTTGGACAAGATGATCTCCAGAGGTCCCTTCCAACGCCTACCATTCTGTGATTCTGTGATGTGGACCTGGGAGTTTTGTGGTGGAAATAACTGGTACCTGGGTGTGCCATCATCATCACTGCAGTGGAGATGTATAAAGCACAGAGCACACAAATTCAAAGGAGACCAGATTTCATTAGTCCTTCTATTCATTAAACAGCTTGCTGAAAAAATAAATGGGCAAAAGCTGGCAATGAGACCCACATTGTTAAATGGAAATGATCTTCCAGATCACCCAAAGAGCAAAAACGTCTTTGATTTATTGCAATCCCCTGCATTCCGCTAACAAGAACCAGGTGAAATACTCATAGAGAATTCCCTTGTGCCACCCTACCCACCCCCCACTTAATCTAATTTAGATTTTTCCAATTTAGGCTTTTCAGCAGAATCTGTTACGTTTCTGAACTCACAGGAACCCTTTGCTAAACCTTTTCTTTCTTCCTCAATTCTAGAGAACACAAAGAAGATAAAAACCCTATCTGGACTGTAAGAGTTAAAATTTCATCATTAATTTGAACAAAATCACAAACCTTCCAGAGAAACCAGCAAGATCTGGTGTGTTGACTAATCTGAAAAAGTCAGCATGTTTTTCAAACTTTCCATTGTCTTTTCACTCTATAAACAAGAAAATACCGAAAACAAACTCCAAAGGAAGTTCATGAAACTGCCATGTAAATCCAGAAGAAAAATTTGTTACCACTTATAAACGTTGGAGCTGTTTCTTTTTTCTCAGCTACTGACAAGCCACGGACTGTTTTTCAGCTTGGGAATCTTGTGGAGTGGATCTTAATTTCTAATTATGGCTATTATTTGTTTAGGAGACATAATGGTCTAAAATACAAAATATTGCATCCATGTGTGTGTTGCAGGGCTAGTACAGTTTTTCGCTCTCAGACAAAATTCTTTGTAATTCCCAGTCATGAAAAAAACCCCAAACCTGAAGTTGTGTTCACAGCATTAGAATATCTCAGGTTGTTATGGTGATCCATGCATTGTATTCTACCAGCTCAGTCTTCATCCTGGGTTTGACAGGTGCTTGGTGAATCCAGGTCATGCCGAAGGAGCTGGCAGTGCCCAACAAGGCCATCAGTTTGACAGTATGCTGCCCACAATTTTTGTTAGAAGGAGGCATCTGAAGGGTGTTGGATCACTAAATTAGGCTTGTTAGACCACAAACTAGGAGCAACGCCATTTGAGAGAGGTTTAAACAGGGCATGAATAGATAGATCCTCTTGTCCAGTGCTCCTTGCAGATGAGTCCTTGCCTCCCATCTTGCTTGGCCCAGCTGTTTTTGGTGACTTTCTGAGCTCTGCCAGCCCTCGGCAGCCGGGGGACATTGTCATCTCCAAGGCCTGGCAGTGTCACTCCCCCCTGGTTTCCTCGGGGGTCTCCCAGTGTCTCCAAGGACAGGTTGACACTTATTTTCTGGCTTCTCCATAGAGATGACCCTTCTTTCACAGGAGCATCACTTCTCCCTCTCCCAGGTCAACAGCAGCCACCTTCTTTGCTACCCAACCACACCTAATTATCATGCATGAAATGCACAATAAACTGTGAGCAGATAAAGCAGATACTATCTGTCACAGGGGGTATCAGAAATATTCCCAAAGCATAGGTCTTCTTTTCCTCCCTATTCCGCTATTATTTCATTGTTCAGTAACTCCTGAAGACTGTAAGGCTGTGTTTAAGGAATGATGCCGGGCACAGCAGCTTCTCGCTGTGCGCTGTGAGACGTAAGTGTTCAGGCACAGTCCAGTCTGAAACCAGTACCACCAACAAAACCTGTCCTTTGGCACCAGCCTGGACAGCCAGTAGTGAGTAGCAGTAAGCCCATAGCATGTTTGGACAAGAGTAGTTTCTCATGCTATGGGGCTGTAGTCACGATTCTTCTAGCCTGCAAAATTTCCAAGAGGTTATAACCCCAAATGACTTTTTGCTTTTAAAGAAGAGAGAAGACAGTGAACTCTCAAGTTACAGGTACTAGCAGACCCATTAGCCCAAATTCAGCTCATCCTTGGCAGAGGAGGATTGCTCTTGGTTACTTTCACACCCAGCCTTTTTTATGGAGCTGCTCTGCTGCAGTAACCTGTGAATGTTCGTGTTTACTATATCAGACGTCATCTGTATGTCAAGCATCTGCTTTTTGTAATGAAAAAATATCCTGTGTCTAGTGTAAATGCTCCCTATCCACTGGGAGCCCATTAACAGCTTCACTTTTAGGGAAACAGCATGCGGTTTGGGAAATACAGGTCAGGAAACAGGGATTTAATAGCTTCGGTTCTAGGTGTATTTCTCAAAAGAAATGCAACTGTCACTGATGCTCTGCCAGCTGTCTCAGGTCTCAGATCCCACCTGAAAACCTACTCTGGCAGTTTCCATGTTAACTTTCTGAAAATCTTTCTGCTAAAATAATACTGGAATAAGCTCAGGATTGGTTATTAAAAGACTTAACTATACAGAACAATACTGTTACCAGACCCAGTACTCCTGTTGTGCCATATATTCCTTCTTAAACCCTTTATGCAAATAATTCTAATTTTCAAAATTTTCCATTGTTTTAAAAAAGTAGTATGTATGGTTTATAAATATTTTTATATATATATGTAATAGAATTTATTTTTCCTTCACTTTTAGTGTGAGTGTAACTTGCTAGGTGTTTTGGCCTGAAAAATCATGATAGACCTCTAGTAGTATTTTATAAATATTTTAAAGTGCAATCTATTCCCTTCATGTTTACACCCATGAATTACTCATTACTTAGCACATCTTTCCTCCTGTAGGCAAATAGCAGTAGTTGCCACACTGTTTTAAAATGAAAGCTGTCAGGATAAAGGTGGGTTTCATTAATGAATGACTACTGTGATATTGCACTGCAGGCACTAGCAGCTTGGTTGGAGGTGGCGTTTAATAAAGATTTCTCACATTTACCAGGATTGCATGGGTGCAAATAAAAGCAGATAAACCTCACCTCACCTGCAGATAATTTTTTTTCCTCAAATGCTAACAGTATATAATATTCACCTAATACCTTTCATCTCAAGCAATTTACAAGTAATGAATCTTCATAGCACTTTGCTAAAATAAGCACATTGACAAATGATGCTGGAGAAGCTAGGCTGATTGCCCAGGATTTGCCTCTAACACAGACAAAGTACTGTCTTACTATCACCACAAATTTAATTCCATTTTTCAGTGTGAAGAAAAACCTTGATAGCAAATAACCTGTAGTCTGAACCTCTGCAGAAGATACCTTGTAACGGTGACTGCAGGACACTGACTGTGGGATCGTACTGCAGGCTCTATGCTCCCTTTGTAGGGAAAGAAACTGAATAGAGGGCACCAGCTGAAACTTGCAGCATCTTCAGTTATGTCAAGTTCATGATCTTCTGTCACTTAGGTCACAAGGAAAAGATGACCAAGGTCTCAAAAGATGTGGAGAGGAGCTATGGGTTCACCTGATTTTTGGCTAATAGTTGTAGTTCACTCTTCCAGTGAGCCCTTGTTGTGAGCATGCATCCTTCCCTCACTGCCAGGCAGGGTTGGGGGTATGGGGTGTAGGGCTGGGACAGGCTGGACCATTCTTCACTGAAGGCTGTTTGGAGAATTCAAGTAGCGAACAGCAACTCTTTCTCTCCCCCTTTTCTCCACCAGCATGTAAAACACATCTGCTCACTTGTGTGACTCTCTACTGACTACCAAAATTACAACAGGTAAAATAAAAGGTGCCTGTATTATGTCTAGGTCCTGGTGAAATCAGTTCTCATATATACATTTTCTAATTTTGATGCAGAAAGGACTCATACCCTTTCTGCAAAGAGCTTCAGCAATATCTTCCACCCCCTCCTGCATCCATTGAACTTAGGAAGTTTGGAGGGAGACAAAGACAGGCATGGTGCATATTCTTGCCTCCCTGATCCTAAGGAGTTTACAAAGAAAATACATGGACTTTTAACCAATATTGGCCTTTCTGCAGTAGGAAACCTGCTCTATCCCCCAAGAGCCTCCTTTGTCTTTGCTGTCATTGCTCCAAAGCTGTGCTACTACCTATGTGTTTAAATGTCAGGGACTAGGACTCAGATGGCCCAAGATCTTTATGTTTAACTGAGAGGAGGAGTTTTTTAAGCTCTCCTTGGAGCAAATGCACCTTTAACCTGCATGTTATCACAGTAGTGTCATGTGATATCAGTGTTCGTGCACTTTCAAAAACCCCCAGGATATTTCTTTCAAAGCAAGATCTTGGAGATACTCTCAGGCTACACGTCTGTGCTGAAGAAGGGGGCAGGGAAGGAGTAGAATTGTCTTTTACAGTAATAGCAGCTGAGATTTTCTCATAACCACCTGCCTTCAAGGCCCAGGAATGTAAAAGAAACACCAAGGGCCATTGTGGAGGAGAAGAAAACTCTGCAGACCCAGCAAAATAATGCGGGAGAGTCTCCAAGGCAGATCTGCCACTTACACTCTCCTGAGGCCTCTGTCACTTGTTAGCAGCGCTAAGAGGTATCCAGCTCATCAGCAAAGGGGCTTTGGACGCCTTTTCCTGCAACTGAAGTACTATGGAAATCACCTGAATTGCAGTTTTCCAGCAGACAACTATCTGGTTTAATATTTCTGCATCTGTACAATACACGCAGAGATAATTAAGTGTGTTTGCAATACAAAAGGACATTGTTTGTGTTGGTACAAAACACTACAGATCATATTTCTGGCTGTACTTTATGCCTCTCTAAAATAATTCGACCCGTTCACACGCACTCAACACCCACCCCACTCCCCACACACATACCCTTTCTTGATCCTGTTAATAATTTCACGTCTTAAAAACTTTACTGGGATTTAAAATTGTACAAAATTAGAAGCTCTCCTACTTCATTAACCCATGTGCTAAATCTATGATTAAAAAGCTTTCATTTAAGTAGTCCCTTACAGGTCTTAACTACAGGATGATTCATACAGAGGTGAAATTAATGGAGTATTTCTGGTTAATCCTGCAGTTCAGTTTTCCCATGTCAGAGATGGCCAAGTGAATTTATCTTCAGAGGTCCTAATTAAGAAAAAGCCATGGCAAGGGTACAGGTAATTATGCCTCTTAGTAACATCAGAACCTTGTTTTTCAGAAGCAATGGATTTAGAAACATGATATTATAAATAGAGTCTTCTTGCAAAACAAAGTAACCTCTTCCCTCCCCTGTCTAAGCCCAAAATCCAACCTAGTACCCAAAACCTTAGAAGACCATGGCCTGGAAGCCCTGAACGGTCCCCGTGGGTTCTCGAGGATTTGGCTATGACAGAACATGTGAAGAGTCACAATTTACAACCATGATTTAAGTTATATTTTCTATTTCATTGCCTAATTTGAAATTACCTGAATTCTTCACATCCTGGCCATGGGCTCTGTAGGCAGGGACCCACAGGGTTTCCAACTCTGCTCTGCGTTGCTGAAACCAGGCAAAACCAAAGGAGGACTTCCCACTTGTTTTTAAATAGCATTGGTTGGGTGCTTTATGGCTAAGTAAGTCTTGTTCACAGCAAAGCTTCAACACTCTTAGTATTCAAATTTGTGTAAAGCCTGGTACTTTTAAACAGCCAGCTCCAAGGGACATTGCATGTCCTCTTGATGAAGCTGGAATGGCCTTGCAGGAGCATGGGGTCAGTCCAACCAAACAGTGTCACATTTCTCAGCCAGGTCAACTACAAGACAGCCCAATCTTCGCAGCCATGTTCTCCTCTTCAGAAGCTTGTCTCTCAGAGAGGATACTGTGTTAACCCCTGCTCGTGGGGATGTTAGCAGATATTATAAGCAGAGGCTGTTGCCTCCCTGTGGAAGGGAGATCTGCCTTTGGCTCAGTTACAGGCTCTCAGGGGTGTCCAGGTGGTACGTGCTCACCCTTCCCTTCTCCACCAGCTGTGGTGTGTCATGGGCAAGCAGATAGTGGCAGAATGTGGCTTTTGAACTACTGAATATTTTTCCTGGGCACCTACAATGAATCAAAATTCCCATTATCTGTAGAACATGTGCAGCCTTCAAGCCATACACAGCTCATATAGCTTTGCTTGCCACATAAAGACTAAGTGGGACATGCATCTTCCATTTGCATCATTGGAAGGCCTTGCTTGAGGGCAGTTTGCTGTATCCAGTGAAATACCATTTCATTGTGCTTCTTTATGGTTGTTTCCTGAGTGCTGTTGGAAGAGGATGATGATATACATCCTAATTTCAGTACAAACCATAAGCCTGCTCTCCTACTGATTCTGAAGTTTTGAAAAATAGATGCATTTTCCCAAATAAGAGAATAAGAGATCTTTTTGTTTCCGTGAATGGTGCTTGGTTGTCTGCACCTGAAAATGTCCTAATAAGTTAACTCACTGTCGTGACTAAAGCACCATCCAAGTTATTTTCAGAAAGACCTTTAAGTATTGTTCTGACATGAAAGAGTAATGATGCTCCACTTAGGAGTGTTGACAGGGGGTGGATTTCCTAGCTTAAAAAAGAAGAATCATAAAATTGCTGGGAGCAAATGCTTGTTGGAATAGACCAGAGGGGTCTTTTATGTACAAACATGGGATTTTAGAATGTAATTTCCTTTATCAAGGTTACCTGTCATTTTAGTAACAGTGTAGGTGTCCAGTCCTATAAAAGTTTTTACCTGCATGTCACAGTATTGTGTCATGTCAAAATGGATGTTGCAGTCATGGGTCCAGCCTGGAAGCGACTTGCCATTAATGACTTTTTTATAACTTGTGCAATTTAAATCCAAGAAGCCAGTGCTAGGTAACTTCCTGACACAGCTAGTGAGGGAGCCAAATAGGGAGGGTGCCCCGCTGGACCAGTTGTTTGTGAATAGAGAAGGACTTGTGGGTGATGTGAAGGTTGGAGGCTGTCTTGGGCATAGCCATCATGAAATTACAGAGTTTTCAATTCTTGGAGAAATAAGGAGTGGCGGCGGCAGCACTGCTACCCTTGTCTTCCTGAGAGCAGACTTTGGCCTGTATAGGAGCCTGGTTGGGAGGATCCCTTGGGAGGCAATCCTGAAGGACAAAGGAGCCAAGGAAGGCTGGGCATTCTTCAAGAAGAAAATCTTAAAGGCACAGGACAGGCCAGCCCCATGTGCTGAAAGATGAACCGGTGGGGAAGAAGACCAACCTGGCTGAAAAGAGAGCTTTGCTGGAACTCAGGGGAAAAAAAGAGAGTTTATGACCTTTGGAAGAAGGGCCAGGAAACTCAAGAGGACTACAGAGATACCACGAGTTTATGCAGGGGGAATACCAGAAGGGCCAAAGCCCAACTAGAACTTAATCTGGCTATCACTGTAAAAGACAATAAAAATGTTTCTATAAACTCATTAGTACCAAAAGGAGGGCTAAGGAGAATCTCCATCCTTTATTGGATGGCGGGGGGGGGAAACCTAGTGAGGATGAGGAAAAGGCTGAGGTACTTAATGCCTTCTCTGCCTCAGTCTTTAATAGTAAGACCAGCTGTTCCCTGGGTACCCCACCCCCTGATCTGGAAGACAGGGATGGGGAGCAGAAAGAAGCCCCCATAATCCAATGGGAAATGGTTAGCGACTTGCTACACCACTTAGAAACACACGTTTATGGTGCTTAGAAACATGGTTCAGTGGTGGACTTGGCAGGGTTAGGTTAACAGTTGGACTTGATGACCTTAAGGGTCTTTCCCAACCCAAATGATTCTATGAATATGTGGTCATTGTGGAAACTCTTGCTATTCTAGGCACAGAGAGCGGTAAACATTGTGTTTTACATATCAAGCCCTAATTCTAATTTTCTAAACGATGCAGGATTGGCTTCATGAGATTTAGGCAGTTTCCTGGACATAAGTGACAAGGGCACCCCTGCCTCTTTCCTTGTCCACTGGTGGCTCAACTCCAGCAGGACAGATCACAGAATCACAGAATCACAGAATGGTAGAGGTTGGAAGGGAGCTCTGGAGGTCATCTTGTCCAACATCCCTGCTTGAGCAGGCACACCTGGAGCAGGGGGCACAGGGCCTCATCCAGGCGGGTTTTGAATGTCACCAGGGAAGGAGACTCCACAGCCTCCCTGGGCAGCCAGTTCCACTGCTCTGGCACCCTCACAGGAAAGGAGTTTTTTCTCATGTTCAGGTGGAACTTCCTGTGTTCCAACTTGTGCCCATTGACCCTTGTCCTGTCATTGGGCACTAAAGAAAAGAGCCTAGTCCCATCATCCTGACACCCACCCTTCAGATATTTATAAGCATTGATGAGATCCCCCCTTAGTCTTCTCTTCTCCAGGCTGAACAAACCCAGATCTCTCAGCCTTTCCTCATAAGGGAGATGCTCCAGTCCCCTGATCATCTTGGTAACTCTCCACTGGACTTGTTCAAGCAGTTCCCTGTCCTTCCTGAACTGGGGGGCCCAAAACAAGACACAGTACTCCAAATGTGGTCTCACATTTGTTGTACCAGTGCCCCAGTCAGCCAGGATAACTTGAGCTATTCTATAAAAGATGGGCAAAATTTTTCCTTGAGCAGCATGTTGTCCAAGAGGATGAAAATGTTCTGATCACACTGACTGTCTGCTCTGACCAGCTCAGATGTTTTCCTGCATGTCTCCAAAGCACAGTGCAGCTTTGGTGTGTGGCACCACCTTTCTCCTCCAACCAAGCACTGCTCAGCATTCATGGGAGGTTCTGCTCAGCTGCTTGCATCCTTCATACTCCGAAATGGAGACATCTGTTGGTTTGAAACTCCTTCAGGGCTGAGATGGTGATTAAGAATAAGTGTGAGTTGAATTTAAATGTGAAATAAAATAGGAGTTAAATTCCTAAGCAGCTTTGAGGATCTGTGCCTGAGCTCATAAAATGCAATTAGTGACTAATTGGAGACTCACAAGGGTTCTTCCATCCTTGAGGTTTCAGTATGACATCTCCCCTCCTTAGCCCATATTGCATGCTCTGAAGTCACCATTATGCCAAAGAAGGAGGCAGACACATTTACTAGCTCTTTGATCTAGCATAATTCCATGTAAACTGTAGCACATGCTTTATTGTGGCTTGGCAAGGAGGGGCAGGACTGAATGCTACCAGACCTTAAGCACTGAAAATTGTTAGGGCACTGCTTAACCTCTCCTAGTCCGGTGAGCTGTGGCATCCAGTATGGATTGCTAAAGCTGATGGAAATCCATTAACACTATTAGAATGTCATTAACACTTTTACCAAGGATTATATCCCTTTAAGTGTCCAAATATGGCACTCCAAGCCAATGCTCAAGCAAATTAGAAGCAGCAATTCCAGGAAAGAGGCATTTGTTGATGATATAATGCCCACAAGTGTCAACAGATGTCATTCCTTATAATAAGGCATGTGGCTCTAATTTGGCACTTCTTGCCATCAGGAGGAACTTCTTGCAGAGCAGATGTCACTTCTAACCCTATCTTTCATGGGTGTCTATGCCCTGTTAAAACTGGCATGCCAGTTTAGAAGTAGGCATGGTGCCATTAGAGCAGATGGTCATGAGCACAAGACATGTTACAGAACTGGTGTTTCTAGAAATGTGGATGCTGGGACTGAAGTACTACCCAGGAACATCAAAATCTTCCTGCCCAGGAAAATTCCCCTATAACTAGAGTGATACATGCCATTAATGCTTTAGTGCTAGTAGAAAATGTGTGTTACCTGTATCTTATTTCTGCTTGTTCTAACTTTTGGGCAACCACTGGTGATCCCAGGGGCCATTCTGGCAGCTGAGGACGTTGGAAAGTAGGTGTGTCCTTGGCAAAAGTGCCGTCAATTCTTGGTGTTACTTTGACAGCTCTACAGTGCCTGGGAAATGTTATGGTGTGGACTACTCTGCTGGGCAATGAGGGAGAGAAGCGGCTTTTGGACTTCTATTCATCCATCTTCTCTGTAAGAGTGTATGATTCTCTGTCACACGAATACCTGAAGTAAAACTGTGCTCCTGTTTTACCTCATGTGCTTTTTGCTTAGTATAGAGAGTAGCATTTTTCCTAAAGCACTCACCCTAAGTCTAACTTGGCTTCCATTGAAGACAACACTTCTGTTGCCTTCACTGGGATCAAGCACAGTATTTCTTACAAATTCAGCCTTCAATAACAGTTCATTTCAGTAAATTTACTGAACACAGGATTTTAAAAAATCTGTTGCTTGGATATAGCTACTTATTTTCTCTCCCAAAATGAATCAGCTGAGATTAACTGATTAAGTGTTTAATTGATATGTAGTATGTTCTTCTTAACTTTTGTCAGCAAGTAGAACTTCCAGAAGTGCTAAGTGTACTTGCTTGCCTTCAGGCGTACCTCAGGTGTTAAGAAGTAGCTCTTCCTACAAGTAATTGATAGGCTTCAGTAATTATGCAATAAGATCAGGTTGTTCTGATCTGATCTGATAGAAATATTCATTTGTATGTCTAGGAGAATCTTACAGCGGATATGTTTCTCTCTTTCAGTTAGAGAAGCAAACATTTCCCCAGTATGTAGTCCTACTGCCTCAGCTCCTCAGGGTACCACACAAGACACTTCAGCAGGGTACTCGTGCTGTGGGATGTTTCTTGTCACTGTAATCAGAGCTGTACACTGAATGAGAAAAGTTTGCAGGGGAGATTTGGTCATGAATGACCTTTGAGAGTTCAGCTCCAAGTTGTACCAAGAGGTGGCCCTTTCAGAAGGTGGATACGCAGTGACGTCTCAGGCCCATTGTAAAATGTTTGCATTGTCTAGGTATCTTTGGCAAGACAGCATTATGTTACTGTGGTGGCTTGACCATGGCTGGACACCAGGTGCCCACTAAAGTTGCTCTGTCACTCACCTCCTCAACGGGACAGGGAGAAAAACATTCAATGGAAGGCTCATGGGTTGAGATAAGGACATGGAGAGATCATTCAACAATTACCATCAAGGGCAAAACAGACTCAACTCAGGGAAACCAATTTAATTTATTGCCAATCAAATCAGAGTAGGGTAGTGAGAAATAAAACCTAAATTTTAAAACACCTTCCCCTCACCCCTTCCTTCTTCCTGGGCTCAACTTCACTCCCGATTTCTTTGCCTCCTCCCCCTGAGCAGCGCAGGGGGATGGGGAATGGGGGTTGAGGTCAGTTCATCACACGTTGTCTTTGCTGCTCCTTCTTCCTCAGAGGAAGGATTCCTCACACTCTTCCTCTGCTCCAGCATGGGACCCCTCCCTCAGGAGACAGTCCTCCACAAACTTTGGCAGTGTGAGTCCTTCTCACAGGCTGCGGTTCTTCATGAACTGCTCCAGCGTGGGTCCCCCACACGGTCATAAGTCCTGCCAGCAAACCTGCTTGTGTGGACTCCTCTCCCCATGGGGCACCAGGTCCTGCCAGGAGCATGCGCCAGGGTGGGCTCTCCACAGGATCACAGCCTCCTTTGTGCACATCCAGGTGTTCCACCGTGGACCTCCATGGGCTGCAGGTGGATATCTGCTCCACCGTGGATCTCCATCTGCTGCAGGGGAACAGCCTACCTCACCATGGTCTTCACCACAGGCTGCAGGGGAGTCTCTGCTTTGGTTCCTGGATCACCTCCTCCGCCTCCATCTTCACTGACCTTGGTGTCTGCAGGGTTGTTCCTCTCACATATTTTCACTCCTCTCTTCCTCTGCAGTTGCACACTTGGTTTTTTGTCCCTCCTTAAATATGTTATCACAGAGATGTTACCACCATCACTGATGGGCTTGGCCTTGGCCAGCAGCAGGTCCATCTTGGAGCTGGCTGGCATTAGCTCTGTTGGGCATAGGGGAAGCTTTTATCTACCCCCCACTACAAAAACCTGTCCACCCAAACCCAATACAGTTACCCTTCATGACAAAATTATGATTAATCAGCAAAATATTATGCTGTCTTCACTCTATGAGGGTTTTATTAGCCATCTATACAAATGATAAGCTAGCCAAGCAGCTATGCAATCCACCTGTAGTTGGCAAAGCTACCACCAACAAATGGTGACATTTTAGTACATAATGAAATGCTCATCTTGCCTGGTAGATGTGTAACATTTCACAAGATTCCAAATAAAATGTGTTATGTGATCCAAAGTGTGGCATAATCAGCAAGTTGTCTGCAACGCCCACTAACATACACAGCAATTTCACTTTGTGGTGAAATTTTCACCTTGCCCAGTGAAGCTTGTAACAGTTCAGTAGGTAGCAGCATGTAACTCCTCTCAAGTAAGAAATCCATTTAACTGGATCCTAAAATGTGTATTTTAATTGCTGAGGTGAGATGAATAAGTTAGTATTGATACAAGGAGGCACATCAGCAGAAGGCTGTATTTCTACTATCTATTATGTATGAAGGACACTGAAGATGAATCCATGCCACAAAAATTAATCTAGATTTCAAAATCTCTGAGTCATCAAAAACAGTAAAATATTCAGAAGGAATATTCCATGTGAATATCAGAATTAGATTATCAGTTTTGCTTGTTTATACTGAATTAATTGCAGAAGTGCCACAAAGCTTGATTGCTTCTATCACATTGTTGCACATTGGCAGATGTAGAGTTTGATCCACACAAACCTGTGATGAAATATTATGAAATATCGTTCTTTTGCCTTCTGTCCCATGAAGAACTGTAGATATTTATGGAGGAAGAACAAATTGAAGGATAAATATTTTTTCATGTAAACATAACTTTCATCTGACTAACTTCAGTCAAAATATTTATCTTTCCAATTTGCCTTTCATCAGCTTTACAAGCAGTGGACTTTTCAAGTACTTTTTGATTAATGGAGGTAGGGCTAAATTTTGGGAAGTATTTAGGTTAAAGTTGCACCCTGTCTAAAACTAAAACCTAGAGGCAAATTGTCAGATCCAAATGAGGAACATACAATCAAGTTACCAAGACATGACAAGTTATTACATGTCAGCAGAGCCCCATGTATTGTCCATGGTCATGCTCTAGCACTTGGCAGAAGCAAAACATCTCCACTTCTCTTAAATCTACTTTACTGCAGGGGAGGCTAAGCTGAAAGACCTCCGTTGCCCAGGACTGGGAGCACACATAGCCAGCTGAGTCAAGAAAGCATATCCTGAAGAGGTGATGTTTCTCTCCACCCTGCCAGAAACACCACCTCTGTGTTTTCCATGCCTGGGTCAGCTGAAACTGCAGGATCCAGCCTCTGGCTGCACGAACCATCATGGGTAGCTGGAGGTAAAGGAGGAACTTCCCAGTGCATCCGCA
Organism: Phalacrocorax carbo; assembly: GCF_963921805.1. NCBI lineage: Eukaryota > Metazoa > Chordata > Aves > Suliformes > Phalacrocoracidae > Phalacrocorax > Phalacrocorax carbo. The sequence continues at coordinate 194,551,567 of NC_087513.1, read as the reverse complement.
CCGAGGTGCTTTTGCAGCTCTTCCAACAATGGTTGGCTTTGCAGGGTTCCTCCCCTTCAGGTCCTCCAAAAGCTATCTGTGTGGCCAGATCTGAGGGGCCAAAACCATCCAAGAGCAGGTGTCACAGGAGAAAGGTGCTTGGCTTTAGGACTAGAGGGCAAGGGGAGAAGGATAGACATGCAGCAACCTCTTACAGATGTGATAGTGTACAAAAGCCATGACTGATCATGGAGCTGTCATTAATCATCAACAATGGCACCAAACTCCCTCCCTGTCTCAGAAGGGGCTGTCTCAGAGGTAGTCATCTGCAGTGCAGAGACCCAAAACTGTCTGAAGCTCAGAGAGCTGGCTCCTGTGCTGACAGGTGCTGCACAGTTGGCTCCTTATTTTGGTGGAAGTTATTAAGCTCAAAATTCAGGCTTCATGTTTCAGTTTGAATGCTAGGACTTCTGAAACATCAGCTTTATAAAGGTGTGTGGGCATGCACAAACCTCCACTAAACCAAATATGTTACAGGGGATTATTGCTCAAATATTAGTCTGAGCCAAAAAAATATGATGGGAAAAAGTACTTCAAGGTAAGTAAGCTAGGTTTAAGCATTGTGTGAACATCAATCCTTTTCTTGTTCTGGATGGAAAAGAAACCTGTCATCAGCTTGTCCCTGATCTGTTGCAAATTTTGCCTGTTGTATCAGGAAATACCAGGCACTGACTCTCAGCAAAGACAAAAACCCTAATTAGACAGCTAGTAATCTCATCTACTGTCATAACATCCTAATAGCATGGTAAACCCTTGGGACTAATGACCATATTTTACTGCTTGGTCAACAGCATTGTTTCAGTTTGATCTACAGAGCTGTAAATCCAGTTGTGTCTCTTGATAATTACACTGTGAAACATTATATCGAAATATGCAGTGTTGGACTTTAAAACAGTAACACTTAAAATAGTGAAATAAAAAGCTCAGCTGAAAGGCTGCATATCTTGTAATCAATTTATTAAAATTACTTACCATTTTACCTGTAAAAATCAGAAATAAAGAGTAGACATTAATTGACGGATGGGCAAACGTTACAATTTAGTGAAAAGTGTCTTGTGGGGTTTTGTTTTAAACATCACCTGATTATTCACAGTACTGTAGGCATTTTCCTTATAAGGACATTACCAATGGCAGTGATTTTAGGTTCATTTTGTGCTTGAAAACTGGGGGACAGAAGCGCAACCTAGTAAAACCCAGAAGGATAATACAGCCCACTGTTTTGCGGGTGAAAAAAGTCATTCCAGCCTCATTCATCGCAGGTTTATCCTGCTCACTTTCTCAGTCTGTCTCTGCTATTCCCTTGCTGTGTGAGCTTGGAGAGCAGCACAGCTCCTTCGGTATTTGTAAAGCTCATGGAGTTCTGTGACTGGAAAGTGCTTTAGAATGGTGAGTGGGCTCGCTGCTGCAACAACTAGACATACCTTTGTTGTCATTAAACTTGGCGTCAAGTAGTGTCTAAGGATCTTTAAGATGGAAAGGGCTTGCTATTACCCTGGGTAAATGTTTGTGCTTCAGTGAACTTCGATGGTGCCAGCACGTTCCCAGTGTCTTGGGAGTGATTACAGCTGCGGCAGGGAGCTGTAATCTCCTAACGTGGCTAACAGCACCAAGCTCTCTGCCAGCACAGCAAATGCTTGACCTGCTACAGAGAGCTGGAAACTCACTCCATTTCGACAGGTTTATGTAGCAGCCCACAAGACAGGGAGCCGCAGAAGCACTCATGCTTTAATACTCTTTTGGGCTCTGTTTCTCAGCAGAACCTGTAGGCATTGTCAGACAAGCTGTTTTTCTAGAAAGGACCTGAGTTCTCCAACAGGAGACTTTATTGCCCTCAAGTGCAGGCAGGGAAATCTGTGGCTGTGAGGCTCCAGAACACAGCCCTTCCTGTTGCTATCTCCTTTCAGAGGAAGGCCTGTCCATACAACATGGCTTAATTAATTTCTTGTCAAACACAGAATTCCCCCCTGCCCCACACATGCTCCTGCTGGTTTTGCAGTTGTATGTAATATCATACCATATTTCTGGGCCTTTTTGTAAATTTTGTGAATAATTCCAGAAAAGGAACACACACAAGAGACACAAACTGCTCGTGATGCATACAAGAGACCTTTCCTCTTCTGAGGGTGAGGAGGGCCTGAAGCGAGCTGCTGCAGGGCAGGGTCAGATGGTGAAGAGGATGGTGGCAGATGTGGAGAGAGGGTGGCTCAAGCCATCTGGGAGCCAGTAAGATTTTGGTCATGGTTTTCTTTGAACATGCAGCCTACAGTATGTTGCCAGCCATGATCTCTGCATGTCTTTACTGGCATAACAGTGTAGGGGATAAGTGGGTGCAGCTGAGACTCTCCAAAGTGCTTGCAAGTCTTCAAACACCTTTTCTGCTTCACTGTATTTATTTCACAAGCAGAAGAGTAGGATTCCTTGGAGCTTATAGCGAGGATATGATAAAAGTGAGGCTGAAGGCCTTTAGCTCCAGTGGATTGTTAATAGTCTGTTAAATACTCTACTGCAAACTCAGCAGTGCTGCTCTTCATAGAGCAGAGTCTGCAAAAATACAGGGTGTTTTATGTAGGACCACCCAAATGACTTGCCAGGTGCTTCAAAGGCAGGTCAGGTGTCTCCCTGCTTTTAGATAAAATGCAAAAGTAGAGGAGTAGGAGGGAAGAGGTACAATACATCAGAGAATGTGATCACCTGGAAACTGTTCACACACTGCATGTCTGGTGTTTCTGTACAGGCTTTTACTGAAAAATAAAAACTGGTATTCTGGGAGGGCAGATGCTACAGATTCACCTGCTGCAGATAATAATGGAAGGCATTATCTCATGATGGACTGACAAGTACCATCTGATGAATAATATTTTTGACTTTCCTTCAAGGAGTGAATTCCTCTGAGTAAATGAAAACCTTTATTTTCCCCTTAGATGATGAGGAATATGCATTTTTCTGCATCTTTAATTTTATTTCTTCTTTGAATGCTACTTGAAAAGTGAAATCCAGCACCATGTGTAGCAAGGTGGAGCTCACCTTGCCCTGCTCCTGGGAAACTAGCGCTGCCCTGGTGATATCCATGGAAGCAGCAAATATTTGCTTTTTGGGGCATATTATACATGCACGTATTGTTGTACCCTGCTGTCTCTTTCCAAACTCCAGCTCTGAGTGAACAGCAAAGTGGGAGATATTGTCTCTTCTGTTAAACATTGACCTTATCTCAGCAAATCCTGGGTGTATTGATATTACTACTGTGGTGAGTTGACCATGGCTGGCTGTCAGACACCTACCCAGCTGCTGTCTCACTATCCCTCCTCAACAGGGTGGGGAAGAAAATATGATGAAAAAGCACATGGGTAGACAGAGATATCACTTACCAATTACTGTCACATGCTAAAGAGACTCAGCTTGAGAAAAATTATTGAATATACTTTCTATTAAAATGGAGTTGAATGGTGAGAAACAAAGACAAAATAAAAACTAAAACAGCTTCCCCCTGCCTCTTTTCCCAGGTTTATCTTCACTTCTTCCTTCCCAACTCCTTTACCTCCTCCATCACACCTCCCCACCAAGCAGCGCTGGGGAGAAGGAATGGTGAGGACTGACGTCCATATTAGTTCCTCTGTGCTGCTTCTCCCTCCTCACACTTTTCCCTGCTCCAGTGCGGGTCCTTTCCACAGGCTGCAGTCCCTCAGGATAAACCTGCTCAAACATGAGCAGGGGCCACAGCTCCTGCACAGGCTCTCCATGGGCTGCAGCTTCCTTCAGGACATGTCCACCTACTCTGGTGTGGGGTCCTCCATTAACTGCAGTGTGGACATCTGCTCCACCATGGTCCTCTCTGCAAGATGAAGGGAAATATCTGTTCCACCATGGTCTTCTCCAGCGGCTGCAGGGAGCACCTTCTCCCCCTCCTTCTTCTCTGACCCTGGTGATTGCGGGGCTGCTTCTCACACTTTTTTCTTCACTCCTCACTGCCAGGCAGTGTTTGCCCTTTCCTAAGCACATTTTCGCAGAGGTGCCTCCAGCGTGGCTGAGAGTCCCAGCTCTGCCCTGCCATGCTCCTGTTGGAGCCGTCTGGAACTGCCTGTGTCTGGCACTGCACGGGGCAGCCCTGGCCTCTCCTGATGCAGGCTGCCCCTGCAGCCCCTCAACACCTTGCCACAGACACCAAGTACAGTGGTGGGTCTTGTCTCCCTGAGTCCATTTGTTATTAAAAGATCAAAAGCTGAACTGCTTTTTGCCTCTGCTTTTTTTTACCTCTGAAGGGATTTGTCTAGCCACAGCACAAGGTGTATGCCCAGCTCTCTCCAGGCCCCTGCCATTTCTGGTTCAGGGGACCTGATGAGGCTGTGTTTGTCAGCTTTCCCACCCACTCATTTCTGTAATTAGCAGACCTCTGATGATGTGTTTTAGACAGCAGAAGTGTTTGTAGCTGGCAGCACTTAATCTTTAATACCTAGAAAAGCTTTTTAATATTTTTTTTTAAATAAGAGGTTACGTAACTGCCCTGGACACCTCGTTCATCAATGTGGGAATTGCTTTCATTTGACTGGATGTATGAGTTGAAACTTTCTCCATATAATGCATTTCACAATAGAGAATAAATGGTTTCAATTAAAGAGTGCTTGAATGGCATTTCTCTGCAAATAATAGGAATAATTTCCTCTTCAAGGTTAGTGTTTCTACAACTGAAGCTTTTAAACAAATAGCCGAGGAAAGAAAAGATTTTCTGCAAGTCGTGCTACCCAAACTGACTGGGTGAGCACATATCTGAGACCATGTCAGGAGTAACCTCGAGAGCATGATGCAGATGGACTGAGGTGGACACACCTGCTGTAACACCCCCTCGGCACCTGGTAGAGGTGTCCTCGTGCACAGCTGCAGAGGAGACCAGACCAGGCTTGGCCAGATGTTCTGCAGATGTGACTTTACTGAAGTCAGCAGTGTTCTGTCAACAGATAAATCAGCATGTAATCGTAAATGTTTGTTACACAGGTGAAAAATCCATGTAGTTTGGATATAAAAAAAATGACCTGATGTGCTGAGGGGTTGTTATGTGCACGGCAGCGTAAAGATGACAAACGCTCAGGTTTTCCTGTTCCTGCATAATGTACAGTAGACTGTTTTGTTTGAATTTTTAATGTGACTTAGTATTTGAACAAATGTCAAATGTGTTTTTTTAGACACTGTCTACAAAGTTTCTTACCATCAAATGTAGAAGTCTGTGTATACTGAAGATATGCGCTTTACATTAAGACCTATACACAAGCAGTCTTAAAGACACAGCAAAACTTAACACTGTTTTGTCAGAGCCAAAAGGTACATTCTTCCTTTATCAGAAAAGAGGATTTTCTTTTCCAACCAGCACTTTTTTCTAGTGGATTTTCAGTAAGAAATGTAAAAAAAAATCTCTTGTTTACTTGCACACATTTAAGAAGCCTCTGTCTCAAAAATACTGGAGACTTGGACATGCCAGTTATAAAAATAATGTTATAATTTTCCTGCAGGCAGTACCTCAGTAGTATTGTATTGTATCTTTTTAAAATAAGGGGAATAAAAATTATAGCCATTTTCTGAAATCCTATGTATTTCTGGCCACTATCTTCACTCATTTTTTCAAACAAAATGATCATCCTGCTGCAAATGTTCAAGTCCAGATGTGCTGTAATCTTTTGCTCCTCTTAGGCTTTCTACTCAATAGATAAAGAAGACACTCCAACTTTGCCTTTTTCAAATGTTAAGAAAAGACTGATTTCCTTATATCTACAAGGAGCCTAGGATGTCATTATTCCCTAGATGGCAAATCCAGGAGGAAATCGAACCCATTAGAGGTTTTGAAAGACATTGTTACAAACTGGAAACCTTAGCAACCTAAGATTCATTAAGAGAATATGATTGAAATGGATGTGAGAGCTAAGGCAGAATTTCTTGTTTGGTTGGTTTTCATCTTAATCACATCTCTAAGTGTGGTCTGAGGCACTGTTTGTGGAAAATCCCTCCTGGGTAGGAGAATTTGATGCTTTGCACCACTGAGCCCTGCTATTCCCACATAGTCTGACAACCTGCAACTCCCAAGTGTTAGGGTGAGTGTGTAGAGTGGCTCCTGTAGCAGCTGCAAAGCCAAAAATAACTCATCTTCCCAGATATTTAGAAATTCATTGGTTTCTTCATAAGCCTGGCAATCAGATATCTTTATGGAGCTAGCCCAAAAGCATGTGTTAAGTTCCTGCTGGAGTCAGACTCCAACAGCTGCCAAGACTTAGTGTTTAAGCAAATTGCTGGGAACTCTTTATTTCTACATAACCATTTGTATAAGAGAAAGTCCCTGTAACAGCCCAAGTTGCAATGAGAATATGCCTTTGTAGATTATAACTGCTGATAGAAGCTCAGTCTGTATGCCACTGTTCACATACATTTTTTATTAACTTCTAATTAGAGCAATTTTGGTGTCCTGCAGGTTCCAGCTTTGGAAATGAAGAGCAAACCACTCCTAAGGCATCCGCACCTTCTAAGGATGTCCCCAAGGGGAGCAGCAAGAGCACGACGCAGGTATCGAGCAGCACAGCAACTCCACGCAGGAGCTTACTTCCAGCACCAAAAACTGCCACAGCACCTGCTGGTAAGTGCTCCAAATTTGTGTACTTGAAACACCAACTGCATTAGGCCAAGAAATGCCAAAACCTTTTTCTGATGCTATTTTACTGTTTACTTGATTAATTTTCATGCCATTCTTGGGCACATTGCCAATGTGATGATTTGGACTCTATTTCCTTTAGTCTTTTTGAAACACAGTCAACAACACAGCTATAATCTCATTTTGTGAACTGTGGAGTTGAAGGCATTTAGTGTCCCTAACTACACATGCCAGAGGTTTAGTGTATGTAATATCGGTTCTCACCAAACAGCTTTTTGAAAACACTGTATTGCTTTAGAGACCAAAGCTTTCAAGCAGATAATTCATTGCTAGTTATGCTTGCAAGGATGAGAATACTGCCCTCTAAGTGTAAGCAAGTTGTGGTGTTTTCCCTCAGAGAGGGAGAAGGAGGCAAGTAAATAAAGCAAAAAAACCCCTAGTCTTGTTTCTAAATTGTTTCCTTACCTAAGCCCTCCTTCAGCTTGATTCAGCTATGTCTCAAATCAGCCAGCAATAATTCATAGCGTCTCACACAGGAAAGTTTACAGTTTTCTGCCAAATGTGTTTTTTCTTGAAAACCATGTGCATCTCCCCACCATCTCCTGCTCACACTTGTTTCATGCTGCTCCTTCCATAGTCTGGCACTTGGATGAGGTGTATGAACGCCAGGTTCCCCTTGGCAAGGATGTAGGGGTGTATCTTCTTGGGTAGGACTCACCACTTTTGAGAGAGTAAGGAGCAGTTTGTGCTACCTGCCCTGGAGGGCTGCTAACGCTGGCCCACCTGCCTGCCCACTCAGTAGGGAGAGATGAGGATACCTGTGATGGCAAACATCTGTTACACACTCAGTGCTGGCAATGTAGGGACCCAAGTTTGGATGTAATGGATGAGTTAGGGCTATTCATTGTGTCTTGCAAGCAGGGTCAATATGATTATAGGTCATAATTATAAAATAAGTTTAAAAGCATGGCTTTAGACATCTTCTCCCCTGGTTACAGGCGACATATCCTCACCCCAGGTGGCTTTCGTACCCACTAGTGGATAATGTTCCCCTACCTTGTTCCAGCTCCTGTTTATCCCATTGCCTTTCTGTCTGATGTGGCCCCAATGCTCACCTTTCTGCACTTCCATGGCCCCTGGATGTCCAGCAGCCAAGATGTCAGAGTCCCCTGAGGAGCCTCATGAAAGGCATGAAAGTTCCTCAGGCCTAGTAGATACTGCTGTAACCACAGCAAGCTCTTACACACCATAGTCTCTGTGTGTCGCCGTGTTAATTCCTGCTTCCTCATGCCCAAGGAGATCCTCCAAGCCCCTCAAGGGAAAGGAACATTAGTGATCATTTTAAAACAACAGATGTTTTTAAAGCCATAATAAAAGGAACTTACTGGTGAGAAGCCTGTGCCTGAACTGGTCATTGAATTCTTTCATGTGGAAACTGAGGTCAATATTGCATCATCTAATGTGGAGGTGAAAGAAGAATATGGTTTCAAGATTTATATTCCTGAAAAGCACTTCATAGATCACTAAGACAATGCGATGTATGAAGTGTAGCATAGTATTTTAGTGAGTGAAACATACTCCACTGTGTTTGTATGACAGTAGTGAAATATGAATTTCCTTCTTAAGAAAGGACTTAAACAGTACCTGGATTTGTTCCATAGATGATCTGACAGTCACTCTCCAAAGCCAGCACGTTTTTCAGAGGGCTTTTCTATTGCTACTAGTAAGTTGGAACCTTGGAGGTGCAAGAAACTGGAGGTGCTTGAATCCTTCTTTACTCACACAGTTTTCATGGCTCTATGTACTTTCTCATTGAAACAACGCCTAGTTCGACATTCATTAATCTTTCCTTGTATTTCCATTGCCTTATTGTTTTCCCATTTCTATTGTGTCCTGTCTCCTAAGATTCCCCTTTAGGTTTGATTTTGAATTTTTAAATGCTTTTCTACTTCTGTCCCTAAAATATTGTCATTTAATATCTGCCCATTTAGAAAGAACATGCAGAAAATAAAATCAGACTTTTTCCATTCAGCATTTTCCATTAAATAGACAGTTTGTATAGACCACTTCATGGTCTTGGGTAAAGGGTTGTGTATCTCTCTACAGAATAGCAAGGATTAAAAAAGAGAGAGCTTCAATAACAGTATATAAATTCCATCAAGTTCAGATTAGATCTGGCTGTTTAGATTCCAAAATAAAGAATTTTGTGTTAATCACCAGCCTTATTCAATCTGGCTCTTATTCAACAGAATGTTTCATCTCTATGTAAGTCCCACTGGGTTTGATTACACACACTGCAAATGAAGCTGGGAAGGAAATATCAGTACAAAATATGAGACAAAGACTTTATGCATCACTAGTTATGGTCACCTAGTTTCAAGATATATTCATAGAATCATTGAATCACAGAATGGTTTGGATTGGAAGGCACCTTTAGAGGTCAGCTAGTCCAACCCCCCTGCAGTGAGCAGGGACATCTTCAGCTACATCAGGTTGCTCCAAGCCCCGTCCAACCTGACCTTGAATGGTTCCAGGGATGGGGCATCTACCACCTCTCTGGGCAACCTGTGCCATTGTTTCACCACCCTCACAGTAAAATATTTCTTCCTTATATCCAGTCTAACTCTACCCTCATTTAGTTTAAAACCATTACCCCTTATCCTGTCACAATAGGTCTTGCTACAGACATTGTCCCTATTAACCTGGTTAAGATTAACCTGGCGTGGTGGCTTGACCATGGCTGGACACCAGGTGCCCACTAAAGTTGCTCTGTCACTCACCTCCTCAACTGGACAGGGAGAAAAACATTCAATGAAAGGCTCATGGGTTGAGATAAGGACATGGAGAGATCATTCAACAATTACCATCAAGGGCAAAACAGACTCAACTCAGGGAAACCAATTTAATTTATTGCCAATCAAATCAGAGTAGGGTAGTGAGAAATAAAACCTAAATTTTAAAACACCTTCCCCTCACCCCTTCCTTCTTCCTGGGCTCAACTTCACTCCCGATTTCTTTGCCTCCTCCCCCTGAGCAGCGCAGGGGGATGGGGAATGGGGGTTGAGGTCAGTTCATCACACGTTGTCTTTGCTGCTCCTTCTTCCTCAGAGGAAGGATTCCTCACACTCTTCCTCTGCTCCAGCATGGGACCCCTCCCTCAGGAGACAGTCCTCCACAAACTTTGGCAGTGTGAGTCCTTCTCACAGGCTGCGGTTCTTCATGAACTGCTCCAGCGTGGGTCCCCCACACGGTCATAAGTCCTGCCAGCAAACCTGCTTGTGTGGACTCCTCTCCCCATGGGGCACCAGGTCCTGCCAGGAGCATGCGCCAGGGTGGGCGCCAGGCTGGGTGCCTCCTTTGTGCACATCCACGTGCTCCACCGTGGGGTCCTCCATGGGCTGCAGGTGGATATCTGCTCCACCGTGGACCTCCATCTGCTGCAGAGGAGTCTCTACTTTGGTTCCTGGATCACCTCCTCTGCCTCCATCTTCACTGACCTTGGTGTCTGCAGGGTTGTTCCTCTCACATATTTTCACTCCTCTCTTCCTCTGCAGTTGCACACTTGGTGGTTTTTTTTTTCCCCCTTCTTAAATATGTTATCACAGAGATGTTACCACCGTCACTGATGGGCTTGGCCTTGGCCAGCAGCAGGTCCATCTTGGAGCCAGCTGGCATTGGCTCTATCGGACATGGGGGAAGACTCTGGCATCTTCTCACAGAAGCCACCCCTGTAGCCCCCCACTACCAAAACCTTGCCAGACAAACCCAATACACCTGATTAACCTAACACTTGCAGAAGAGGACTTACTGCTGTAATTAGTGGCTTGGAAATTCTGGCAGAGAAGGTGAAGCTGAAACCGTTCACCTTACGTAGTCCAGCTAAGTGAAAGCCAAAGGAGGAGGATGTCACAGAAAGTCAAGGGAGAAGGATGGTCTTTGTCCAACACGGTCAGGAGTGACTGTCTCTTACTGTCAGAGAACTGTTTACTTCCATCAGCTACACTCATACTTGGGAACAGACCAATCTATCAACAGAATATATGGATAAAAGATGGTACCATTTTTTGTTTCCTTCCTTTTCAAGTTTTCTTTCTTTTTTTTTCCTTTTGATCTTCCTTTCCTCCTCTTCTAAACTAGTCCCTAGCTAGTTTATGTCATTTCAGGTTACAGCAGTATTTGATTAGCATCAGATTTGCCCCTAGACATCTCCAGCAAAAGCCTTTCTTTTCCAGCTAGTGGCATTGTCATGATAAGCGTTCAAGGGCTATTTAAAGTTTCTGTAGAGGAGCTTTTCTGACGTCCGGGTTTCTTTTGTCACAGGCAAGAAGACTGTTAGAAATCCTGGGTTGTGCAGCCTCACATGAGTGAGTCCTTGCAAGGGAGGTTTCAGTATTGGAGCACTACAATGAGCTGGAACCATGGTGTTTGATATGCAATCATGCTAATGTGGACATGGAAAATCTAGTATAGGCAGGACTAATCAAATGGTTCAGGCTGTCATCTCTGAATTCGCACAGGTTCCAAATCTCAGACCCACACAAGAGAGCAGAAATTACAACTTAATGCAAAACAATATTGATCAAGCAGTAGGTTTTCAGAAAGACGATAATGTTTGTGATCACATCAGGGCATAAACACTGAAGGGAAAAAGAATTACTGAGGCTGGTGGAAAGCTAAAGTTGACTTTTAATTTGGGTTTTTAATCTATGAAATTTTTTAATCTATGAAATGAAAGACTAATTTTTTGCTGAATTTTACTATCTCTGAGGACAAAGCTGGCAAATAAAAGTTCATATAGAATTTGGATCATTATGAGGAATTCTCTCATTTTTTTTTCTTCCAAACAACATTCATTTGCTCATTGTCCTGAGGTTGTCAGTAGGTGTTTGCTACATCATTAGTTAGTCTCAGCGTATTTTCCTTCGGAGCATTTGTTATTGTCTTTGCATGACCCTCCAGTAACCCTGAGTGTGTCTGCTTCCATGGGGCATGCAAATGGAAACTCTTTGCCTGTGCTTCCAGCTGTCCATAAGTGAACCTGTGGGTTGAGAGCTACGGAGAGCTGTTAAAGCCATGCTGTGTCTGAGTGAGTAGGCCCAGCGGTGACAGAGCAGCATAGCTTCTGAATTGGATTTACTTCCCTCCAGGCCGTGTAGAGTGTGGTGTTCAGTCCTTGTGTCTGTGAGGGCATGGATCCATATACGTGTGCCCTGTGCAGGATGTGCAGCATTCAGGCTCGCACTGAAGAGCAGTCAGTTTTGTTCTTCCCATTGCAAGGCCATTAGTCTGACTGCTGTTGTTTCCTAAGCTTTGTCACAGCTGGGAAGCTGTTGGTATGAAGACCCCAAGGCAGCTTTCAATTCAGCAGCCCACCATGGCCTTTCCATGCCAGGGATGTGATGCGGATTGCCCATATGTTTGCTTATGCAAACCACAGTAGCAGAGAGCCGGGAGGGATGCTGCCAGAACATGTTAGACCCATCACAACTGGAAAAGAGTTCAAATTAATCTCTCCCACTCTGGAGGTCAGGCTCCCAGGCTGCCCTCCCAGCAAGTCACCTCTGTACCAGCAAAGACTGGATGCAGCAGTGTATGGAGCCCATTGCCACCACCTCACTGAATTTATAGTCTGGTCTTGATAGGGAGAGTCAGTCAGGTGAGGTATAACTTGCCTGTTTTATTCTGGAAGGAAACTAAACATGTAAAGTAGGGGTACCTGGCTGTGTTATGGAAACAGTCAGATACAGATCGTGAACAGGGACAGCTGGCAAGTTTGGGAAGTTGCTGTTATTACACACAACTGAGAGAAGCAAAAAACCCTATGTTAGTCCAATGCTCTGGTTTACTTTTTGTATGAGCCAAGGTAGCAGCAGATGCTTCTGTGGTCAAGTCATGATTCTTTTTTTTTTTGTTAAAATGGTGTTATGGTTCCTCACAATGCTAAGTATCTGATGGAAGCAAAGCCTGAAACAAATCAGAGCAAAGATAAAGACAAGGGCATTTAGCAAGTCTAATCCTGCCTCTCTTGCAATAATATATGAACGTTGTCTGTAGATCCCAATGTGATAGCAGCCCTCTAGAATGTAAAATCTTCTCTTTAAGTATCTTTTGGACAGTTTTGCACATCTTTTAAATGATGAAGCACAAAGCCATCTTTTAAAAATTGAACTCTTTATTAAATCGGAAGTAAGATGCCACAGGTCAAATGAAGCAAGTGGAGAAAGGGCAATGAAGTGTTTGTATTGCTTTGGGCTTTCTGATCCCAGGCAAACAAAGGCATCTAACAAAAGCTTGTTAAAATTGTGGCAGATACCATATTTTAAATATGGCAAAGAAAGTGCATGGGTGTGCTGAAAATGTCAGTCTCCAAAAGGATGTCCTGCAGCAGATAGAGGATGTAAAGGTTGAAAGTCTGCATGTACAAACACTGTAAAAGGTCTGCATGTAGTGGTGTTGCAAAGTGGAAAGAACCACCTTTGGCACAGGCTACCAGTCTATGCTAGGCAAGTCTATCATTATTGCTGGACATCACAGGGCAAGAGCTGGAAAACAATAAGGGAGAAGAGAAGTAAAATCAGTGTTTCAAAAATGATTAAAGGTATACTAAAAATTAATCCACGCCCCACCTGCCTTGGGGCCCTGACACTGGCATATTATAAAGATGATGAATGTCATGGTTGGGGAGGCAGCCAGCCTCACTGCTGCCACAGCAACACCAAAGAACCCATAGAATAATAGAATGTCCTGAGTTGGAAGGGACTCACAAGGATCATCAAGTCCAACTCCTGTCCCTGCACAGGACAATCCCAAATTCACACCATGTCTCTGAGGGCGTTGTCCAAGTCCTTCTTGAATATCATCAGGCTTGGTGCTGTGATTGCCTCCCTGGGGAGCCTGTTCCAGTGCTCCAACACACTATGTGGTCAGTGAAGAATCTTTTCCTTCACTAGTGCTCCAAACTGAAGGGATGCAATGTTTTGAAAACAGTGGAATGCATACATTTCTACTGTTCATCCAACATATCACATAACGGCACAAGCATACTGAAGGACAGAAGAGCATGGTGGGGCACATGTCTATCCTCTGTGTTAGTCCAGTTTCTCCATAGCTGAGCTGGCAGCAGCCCAGCCCCACCGTGGAGTCACAGTTGGAAGGAATGAAACCACCATAATTTGCTGTTGCTTTTTCACCCTGTGGCAGACAAGAAGACACTGTACAGAGGCTGTGATCAAGGAGAGAGGGATGATCTCCACCATGGGTGAAACTTATTAGCTGGGGGTGAAAGACAAGTATCTTTGTACCATGTACCCCTCCTTGTGAGTGGGGAGAAATCCCTGCCTCCAGCAGGAAGGACTTAAAACACAAACCAACACCATCTTGCAAGTGAGGTGTAGTTTTCAATAAGAAAAAGTGAATCAATAACATGACCTTAGGGGTGAATATTGCATTTGAGAGAAAAGTCACCAGCCTCATTTAGTCAGCGCCAGAAGGCCAGGCTGTTCCATAAGGAATACTACTGAAGTCAGCTTTTGAAAAGTAGGGAAACCACAATGATTCCTTCTATATGTTCCCTGTATTTGGAGGATGATACGATAGATATTTTATGTATAACACTCCTAGTAGTAATTGCTATGGGGCTTGATGTTGCATATGTGTTTATAAACACATACTGCATCTGTCCAATCTCCTGAGTAGGACATCACAGTTACTAAAGTGCTTAGAGCACTCCATAGTTACAGCTAAAGTGCACAGACACTACATGTATTGCATACAGCATCTTTTAAGAAAGTAAAAGGGGGAGAAAGTATTTCACAGAGGACAGCGGTCATTTAAATATAAAGAATATTTCTGAAAGAGTGGAATATAAGAATTCGTTTGTATTTACAAGATGTAGATAATTTTAACTATGTATGAATAGGAAATTAATTCACAAAGGAGCATATCTACCTATATTCACAAGTGGAAAATAACCAGCAAAAATCACATGAAAGCTTTCACGTGTTAGATGTTACCCGAGAAGACCACCTGTGTTGTAAGTTCTCATTAAAAAAAAAAAGGCACCTGCTCAAGAGAGATTATACTCCTGATATTTCATTGATTTGACAAGCGATGTCAAATCAATTGGCTTGTAAAATAAATTGGACTACAGGGTACAGATCACGTTTAATTAATGAAAATGGACTTCTATAGCTGCTGCTGTGCAGTGATTCAGATGATCAAAAAAATTCTGGCATGCGATAATAACAGTTGAGGATAAGAAATTGTCTTGCAGATTGTTCTGAAGACATCAACTGATTGCTTTTGGACTAGTCTATGGAAAGAATCCACTTGGTTAATTCTCAGTGTGTTGCACACGCCTTTTTGTGTGTTATTGGACCCCTTTCATATTTGCCTACCTGTCAACATATAGAAAATGGGGGGAAAAAGCATACTTTAATAGAAAAACTGAGACAGGTCTTTTAAATCTACTTAAGCATATTAGCTGCTTTGAGAAATACAATGATAGCCTAATTAATACTTATTATTTCTATTATTGTTTCATATTTTGTGTGAGGACAGGTGAAAGCAACTCTCTGTCAGGAACTTTTCAGCTAAGATCCAACCCTGAAAAGACATAAGCTTCCTCTTTCCCCAGATGCTGATAAAAATATATGATCTTCGAGGCACACATATACTGAATTTTCTGTTTTACATTTCTCTGAAAATGTGAGAATATCTGCAGAAGGCAGTGTTCAGAGACAACGTCCCTTTCTCACAGGGGATTTGTTTTACTAACCCCTTGGGTTAATGTTCACCATGGGACAATTCAGATCCTAAATCAAACCAGGATCTAATTCTGTCATAATTTGGGCAAAATCCTTCAGCTTGACGTGCAGTTAGTGGTGTATCTGATAAGCCCTTCAAGATGCATAAAAAACCCTCAGCATAACACACCGCAGCAGTTAGTAATCCAAGGAGAGCACGTCTGTGCTGTGAAATGGAAGGGGGATTCAGACGGGCAGCGATTCCTGAGCTTGTGCTGACAGGTCTGGAGAGTCACAAAGTACAGCCCCACACAGGCATATCTGCTTAGATCCAGAGTCAGTATAGTGCATTCACCCACTGCTGCAATCACTTGATTATAATTAAATTGCTTTAGACCTAGATTATTTCCCGGCCAGGAGCATTGGTTTCATCTGCTCCAGGCATCCAGTTCTGAAAGGGGCTGGCACAGATCGAGCCTGGGAGTGACATAATCTCTACATGAAATCATGCTGGTCGCCACTCAGTAGCCTGAGCATGGCCTGAAACCTCTCCCTGCAATTCCCTTCTCATATGCAGGTTCATCTGTGATTGTCTGGGGAATCTCAAGCTTGCTGCAGACCTCAGATGGACAATGAAGTGGGTGGAAAACTGACTAGACCATCAGGCTCAGGGTGTTGTGATCAGAGGTACAAAGTCCAGCTGGCAGATTTTGCTATCCATTAGAGAGTGATACCGGGCGAATACTGATTAGCATCTTTGTTAAAAACCTGAACAGTGGGATAGAACACTCCCTCAGCAAGCTGACAGATGATAGCAAATCAGGGGCAATTGGTCAATATGCTGGAAGGCAGGGCTGCAGTTGAGAGGGAACCTTGCCCGGCTGGAGAAATGGGCCTACAGGAACCTCATGAAGTGCAAAAAGGCAAATGCAAAGTCTTGCACCTTGGGAGAACAACACTATGCAACAGGAGAGGCTGGAGCCAGCTGG
Organism: Phalacrocorax carbo; assembly: GCF_963921805.1. Taxonomy (NCBI): domain Eukaryota; kingdom Metazoa; phylum Chordata; class Aves; order Suliformes; family Phalacrocoracidae; genus Phalacrocorax; species Phalacrocorax carbo. Next base: position 194,535,170 of record NC_087513.1, on the reverse strand, counting down.
CTGGAAAACAGCTCTGCCAAAAGGCCCTATTTGGGGGTCCTGCCAGACAGCAGGTTGAACCTGAGCCTGCAATGTGCCCTTGCAGCAAGAAAGACTAGCTGCATACTGGGCTACGTTAGCAAGAGCGTGGCCTGCAGCATCAGTGGTGCTACGCTCTCAGCACGTGTGCAGCAACTCACAGCTGACAGTTTTGGGAATCCCAGAACAAGACAATGTGACATACTGAAGTGACAGCAGCGGAGGGCCACCAAGACGGTCAAGGGACTGGGGCACATGACAGGACAGGTCTGGAGGAGAGGCTGGGAGAGCTGGGGTTGTTCAGAGAAGGCAAAGTGAGATCTTATCACAGTCTTCAGTTATCAAATGGGAAGATATAGAGAGAAGAAAGGCATTTCTCAGAGATGCACTGTGACAGGGCAAGAGAAACCAAACACAAACTGGAACACAGGAAATTCTCATCGTTTAACCTCCTGTAAAGGTGGTGGTCATTTGATCCCCTGTGAAGGGGGTCAAACACTAGGACAGTTTGTCTAGAGACACAGTGAATCCTCCATGATTAGAGATACCTGTAATTTAGCTGGACAAAGCCCTGCACAACCTGTTTTAGTGCAGCCCACTCTGAGCAGGAGGCTGGACCACAGGACTTCAGAGGTCCTTCTGACAAAGCTGACTCTGCAATTCTGTGTGCTACGAACATCTTAGGCCCACAGGTGAATAAATGTGCCTCCAGAGGCACAGTATGCAATGTGTTGTAGTGCCTTGGCCTCTTTTGCACGTTCAGGAGGAGTAACTCCTGAGCAGAAACGTCTAGCTAAAGGATAGGTCTGTGCTGGGGACCTGAGTGCATGGCTACCACAAAGACAACAGGACTTGCCTGCAATTCAGGAAAAAAAGAAAGTATGGCTCAATCTTTGTGTGTAAGGATTTGAGAAGTGGTTTACATCTGACCTGCTCTGCATATTTTTTATTCTTTTCATGTAATATAGCTTCCTCTATGGTCTTATTCCTGCCTGGTCTTGTTCAGCCATATCCTTCTCTCAGGACATAGAAACTCTGCTGTGTTTTCTAACTTTGGTTCACCTTCAGGATACTGATGCAGCTCTGGGTTACCTTGGGCTTCCTTGACTGCCCTGCAGTCGTGATCCAAGCTCCTGACCATCAGGTTCCTGCTTGTTCCAGGCCTCATCTCTGTCCACCAGGCTGGACTTGCCACCCAACAGTCTATGAAATTATAGAGCTGAAGGATTTTATATTTTCTCTGCCTTGTTGTGGGGTTTGGCCTGTGTGTGTTACAGCATAACTATTTCAGCTTGGTTATTATTCTTATTTAATGTTTATCTCACAGACAAGTGACTGTTATTCCCCGTAAGAAATCTCATAATCTTTGTCCGAAGATGGTGACAATACAGAATTCATTTGAGCATCTTGTTTCTACTTGTCCCGTTACGTTAAAGAGAATCAAAAGTATTGTTCAAAAAACTAACCCAGTCAATTCCTGTGCTTTTACAAGTACCAGTCAATCATATGTAACAGGGCAGGCTGTTAAATACAATCAGTCAAAATGAAAAATAGGAGGCCAGTGTTACCATAGCTCTCATCAGCAAGCTTGCAGTGTAAAATGTGCTTCTTTTAATCAGCTTCTGCAAAATCCAGACAACACAAACTCAGCAGGAAGGAGAGGCATGAGCTGAGGGAGGAGAAGTGAGCACCAGTGCACTTGCAGGGATGGAGGGAGAAGAGCCGTCTGCTGCTGTGCTCCTCTTTGCAAACACTTTCCATTAAAAGCTGTATGGTGAATACACAGTGGGTTACATTCATGTTGTTCCTGTACTGAACATAGTGATATGCCGCACTACGCTGCAGGTGAAAGTGAGATGTTCAGCTGCTAGTTTTCCATCCTCTTTCCTGGGAACCATTCTGAAACATGCCGTGGCACAACTCTGTGAGGAAGTGGCAAAAAAATGCCATGGGATCCATGTAAAATGCCAGGAAGAGAAGGAGTAGTTGTTTTAACTCTCCAACTAAGGTTAGATGTTCTGAGTTACCCTGAGATTTTCTATTCAGTCCAAAGAATGGTTCATTTTGTCAGGTTTATTTTTTCCTTTAGGTTTTTTTTAATACCAGGTAAAGAGACTTTTCTTTAATACCAGATAAAGAACCTTTTCTTTTTAATATAGAAAGAAAACAATCACTTTCAGACAAGTCAATGAAATAATCCTTGTTCTTCTTTTTTTCTTATCAGATTGACTTAAAATTTGAAACATGCACAAAGGGAAAAGCACAAGCGTTAGCAGTTTCTGCTTCAACAAATACATAGTCTTTCTTCTACATCTACTTATTTATTCACAGTCTTTCAGTGTCTCACAGATCATAGGAAGTAGAGAGTCTCTAGAGAGAATTAGACTGTTCTTATTCTACAGAACCCATCATATTTCCAGCTTTGCTCATTTTGTCTCAAACAATGAATGCATGTATGTGTCATCACTCACCAGGGACATGACTAGTCATGGGTATTGGGGGAAAGGCAGAAGAAAGCTTGAAGTGGCTCTCTGTGAGTGACTGAAAATACTTCCTTGGGTTTTTTAAACTTGCAGACTGCATTAGTTAACTTATAAATTACACCTGAGAACAGCTGGAATCCAACTGAATGCAGCCAGTCCCATTGAATTGTCAATGATGTCTACAGCATGTTAGGATTTGTTTTGAAATAAATACTCAATGTGTAATTTGTTAGCATGTTTTCAGACTGAAGCGTGAAAGAAAAATGAAGCCTATCTCACTGTAATTGTTTTAAAGACTCAGAAAGGTATAGGCATATGCGAGCACTGACTCTGCAGCAGCTCTTGAGAAGAAGTCTCAGATAAGGTGTATTTAGCTCTGGTTCCTAGGCTAGCATTCAGCAGTGATGGGGGAATGGAGAAGTGGCTTTGTCTGCTGTTTTTCCAAGTGATTGCTGAATGATTTAACATGTCTGGAGCATTTTGCCTCGTAGTTCTAATGATCTTGCCTTATCTCCTGTTCGGTTTGAAGCAGACTGACTGTGTTAATTAGGAAATGTAAATGCCTTTACAGAACTGTGCATTTGGATGTATTTTTTAAAAGCAAATGCTGTAACCACACCAGTAGAAAACACAAGCAAGTATTTATTCTCACAGTTCTCTTATGGCGTGAAATACCCACTTCTATATAAATATAGCTTTTAAAAGAGGAGAAACAATGGGAGATTTGTAACCTTAAATGAAATGTAAATTCATATGAAAATTAGTACTTTGTGGCTTTGATTCCTGGTTATCAGAAAGAATCACAGAATCACAGAATCCCAGGTTGGAAGGGACCTCAGGGATCATCTAGGCCAACCTTTCCAGGAAGAGCAGAGTCTAAACAAGATGGCCCAGCACCCTGTCCAGACGACTCTTAATAGTGTCCAACGTGGCCGAGTCAACCACTTCCCTGGGGAGATTATTCCAATGGGTGACTGTCCTCACTGTGAAAAACTTTCGTCTCATGTCCAATCAGCATCTCCCCAAGAGCAACTTGTGTCCATTCCCCCTTGTTCTCTCCATGTGACTCCTTGTAAAAAGGGAGTCTCCATCTTCGTTGTAGCTGCCCCTTAAGTACTGGTACATGGTGATGAGATCCCCTCTGAGCCTCCTTTTCTCAAGGCTGAACAAACCCAGTTCTCCCAGCCTATCCTGGTATGGCAGGCTTCCCAATCCCTTGATCACCTTGGTGGCCCTTCTCTGGACCCCTTCCAGCCTGTCCACATCCCTTTTGTAGAGCTGGGACCAGAACTGTACACAGTACTGCAGGTGTGGCCTGACAAGTGCTGAGTAGAGCGGGAGACTCTTGCTCCATCAGCTTCTGTAGTGGAGGGTCTTGGCACAGCCTTGGAAGTTGTTCTTGGAAGCCTGGAAGTTAGCTGTGGTTCTGGTTCTGCCAGGAGCCTTTTGCTGGGAGCAAAGTGCTAAGATTATACAGCCAGCAGTAATAAGGCTAATGTACAGGTATTTAGCACAGAGCTAACTGCAGTTCCGTATTTCCAGCCGGTGGGCAATAACACTAAGAGTTCAAAGTAAATTTTGTTCCAGGTCAGAGTTAATAAATGCTTTAAAACACAAATGTAGAACAAAATTAAATCAGTGTGCAGGATCAAGAATTATACAATTGTGGTGCTTAATTTCCTTTTATAATTGTATTTTACATATTTTTTAATTTTTTTATGATTGGACACACAACACCTTTTGACATTCCAAAATACATGTGGCGGTCAAACTATTATTTGAGATTTTACGTGTGTTCAGGCCCATAATAATGAGTGAAATGTTTATCTTCTTTCCTGAGTTACAGTGGAGCATCAGACATTTTATGTACATTATAACCTTTGAGTTACTTCTAGTACACTCTGAGGTAGAAAAGATCAAACTCTATAACCTTCTGCTGCGCCATACCCTGCGGTAAAGCATTATGCTGATCACCACGCCAACACTCTCCTACAGATTTTTTTTAAACGTGAAATTCTAGATTTCTGTGAAAAGACAAAATCAGAGCCCAAACTCTTGTAATTTAGAAATGAATTTTCCCTGCGGGAACTTCTCTTGAAATCAGCATGTTTTCTGAATGGTTCTCTTTTAACCAACTAACAACTGTTGTTTCAAAAGAGAAGAGAAAGAACAAACCCCATTTTTAGAAAAACATTCAGAACAAGCTCTTATTTGAGGTCTGATGCCAGGGACGGCTCTTCGCCTAAGATTTCCCTGTGGGTGATGAGCTTAGCAGAAAAATAATGGTTTGCTCCTGCGGACTGTCCTTTCTTTTGCCTGCTGTGTGCTTCCTAAATCCCTCACCACTAAGGAGGGCCACAGAGAGGCCACAGGGACCCTCCTACTTATGAAGGAGAAGTTGAATAACTGCTAGCTCCATGTGCCTCTCTCCCCAGTCCCTTCCCAGCAGGGCTGAGCTGTGCACTGGCTCTTCCCTTGCTACATAACCCCTCCCCGCTTCCCCGGTTCCTGCATTGCCATCCCTACAAGACCTTAGGAACTCTCCTAATCTTGTAAACTGAAGGAGGGAGGTTATCCTTTTTTCCCCTCCTTGTTATTAGCCGTACTGTTCTGTCCTTGCCAAGATATTTATTTGCACCTTTGCGCACAACCTGATTCAGGCTCTGCTGATCTCCCACCTTCTGGGGCCGACGTCTCCCATGCAGCCACCCCTGACGGGCACTGCTGTCTGCACCCGCGCATGACTCGCTGCTCTCTGCAGACCTCGCCTTGCCCTCTGCAGAACGATGGTCCTCACTGGGCTTGTTTGGCTCTTTGCTCTTTTGTTCCAACTGAGCTCTAAATGGGCAATTGTTCCTCACTTTGTGCTCAAGGTTAAGAGGCTGAACTAATTTCCCAGGTATTGTGTCACAACCAAAACTAGTTAGGTATTTATATTCCACTTATTACTGCTGAAAGCATAAGGAAAACACATTTTCCCTACCATTGTCTGTGTTTGATGTTTGCCATAGGGAAATTTACAGAGGATCTTGCTATGTGGCCCATTTGTGCATCATATTTTTGTTTTGAAAATCACAGAAAAACCAAGACCTCATTGCCATGAAGAAGTAATGCTCAAATCTGTAACCATATAAACTACACCTTACAAAACAAGCTCTGGTTTTGTCTGACAGCTCCCATCTCAGGCTGCTTTCACTTGGTCCTTAGTAATGAAAAGGCACCATAAACTTATTTTATGTCCTGCTCTGTAGTAAAGTACAGTGTAGTAGGTAGCAGACACAGGAAATTTATATCCTCAGTCACTTCACTGTGAAAAGTATTGATCACAAATGATAATCGTAGCCTCAACTTGTCCAATTTACAAACAGCAAAGAGAAAGGAGATGGACCAAATTAAAAGTATGAAGAAGAGTTCAGTCTTTACTAGCCCTTGATGACTGATGGTGCGATTTGCCTATGAACAGTGGGAGGGTGTCAAAGAGGGCCTTAGACCTTCTCCTGTGTCATCCTCCCAAAAATAGTTGGACACAGGGCTTGTGCATGTATATGTGCTCTTCACAGAAGTACTCTGCAAGCGAATGCTGAGAGGTGGGGCTAGAAAATATGAAGCTTGGCTTCTGGTGCGTGACAAATGCTGCATCTGCAGCTGGCTGCTTGCAAATCCTGATGCAGACAGAAATGGAAGGGTGAATGATACATCAAAAATAAGCCTGATACAGCAACTGTGAGTAGCTGTGCTTTGGAGAGGGCGGAAAACTAGTTATCCAGTAAGTGTCCCTGAAAATTATGATCCCTGTATAAAATTATCACTTTTCTCCACTATTGAAATAGCCAGATCACATTAGCATTAAGCAAAATGGAAGATAGTGTTATCTTTTAGACTCCTGCTCTCTTTAAGCACCACCAAGAAAATATGGTTTTGTTTTCCTGCTTCAGATAGTTCAGATTCTGTGGGATATTTTCCTATAAGATGTCCATAAATGTATTTATGAGAAGTGAAAGTTAATAAAGCAAACATTGTTTTTCCTTTATGACAAGTGGCTTGCCTTAAATCTCTCTTTTTCCTGTGAATCCAGGGGTTGCGACACAGTCCTGCAGGCTAAAATACAATCACAAACACTAATGGTAAAAAAGGAAAGCAAAGGGGAAAATACATTAATGTCTCAGGGATTTGCTTTTTCTTGCTCTTCCTTCTTACTTCTTGGTGAGTGTTTTCTGCCTGAAGTCCTGTGGCTGTGACTGTCACACCATGGGCAAACCAGCAGGGCAGGGCTTTTGTGTTACTGCACTCAGCATGGCCCCCCCAGCTATTCTGATGGGAGTTGTGGGTGGGCAGGAGGTGAGATGAGCTTGGGTGGCCACTCTGGCTTTCAGAAGAAGTTGTATCTCCCTCGTACAAGAGGCAATTGGTGACTGCAGAGCTTGGACGACTGACAGACCATCCTGAGCCTGTAACCAGAGAGCTCCAGTGGTGGGAGGAATGATAACAGACACTGAGTTGCCTCCCGCTGAAGAATTAGAGTCTCCTGCCCTGGAGACACTTAAACCCCGCCTGGACGTATTCCTGTGCCCTCTTCTTTAGGTGTGCCTGCTCAAGCAGGGGTGTTGGACAAGATGGTCTCCAGAGGTCCCTTCCACCTCCTACCATTCTGTGATACTGTGTAATTAAAGGAAGAGAGGAAAGGCTAGCACAAAGTTTCTGGAGAACATAACCCAAGAGCTCTGGGGCATCATCCTGTCAGTGGGAAGGATTAGTGGCTGCAGAAAAAAAAAGGGTAAATGCAGAGGTCAGGAGTAATCTGAAGAGCTACAAAAACAGACGGGAGAGGAGGGAGGCCAGGCAGCCTGGCACATGCCTGGGTTGTAGATGAGCATGAACCAGGTGTTGGTTCAACCTTGTGGACAGCAAGGCAATGGTATGGCCCTGTTGTGTCCTGCATTGGCACTGTATGTTGCAGGTTTGTGCACTGAATCTGCTTCAACTCTCTGGACCATGCAGGTCACCATGCAGGTGACTTACCACTCAGGCAGAGACCTACTCTCCTGTCTGGGGTGCCACATCCAGCACAGCCCTGACACGTCCTGCCTGCTTCTGGTTTTGCAGAAGCCTGTCTCTTGCCTGTATGAGAACCTCTTGGGAAAGCTGGTCACCAGAAAAGGTGGTTCCCTAGCCAGGGGAGAAAGTTGATACCGCAGGGCTCTGCAAGTAATTTAACTTTGTGCAATCCTAAGCTTTTCCTCCAGCCCAGAAGATCCTTGGCTGAGGATGCACAGCAAGGTAAAGAGACAGAACACAGAGCTCACAACAGATAGGATGGGCTACCTGTGTAGCCGTTTGTGCCTTATTGGCATTTGTCACTGTGCAGATGGCTGGAGAGCCACGCTAGTGTGTAAAGCCTTCTGACCTTCTCAGTTCTGCGCATGTCAACTCAACCACATGCACACAGTCACGCTTGCAGAAGTGGCAAGTTGGCATCCAATACAGAAGTACTGTCTAGCATCATTCTGTGCAAAGCCCAGGATGTGTATTGGTGAAATACTTCTATTTTGCCATTCTGGTCTGTATCTTAGTGACATAGTTCTACACAATTACAAACAGAATTATAAAATAGGTTTCTTTCTGCCTTTATTTTCTTTCTAAAACAGGTCTGAAGAAAGAAGTACAAAAAGATCAGGATGCTAACAGACCAGCTGTCTCATCCCCTAAGAGATCAGCAGTAACAGCCACCAAGCTTCATTCACCAGGTATTTATGAACCCAAAAGCACTGTTTCAGGGAAGATTTAAACTTGTCAACTTTGTATCTCTTGTTAATACACTAAAATCTGACACCTACCATTGTTAAGTGAAGATTGATTGTGTCCAAGGTTCATTAAGCAGGCTGTGAGTGCAGCAGACTTTATCATACCAATGTATAGGCTGAATAGACTTATGTTTTCTTTGTTACAAACATGCAATCATGTCTCTTTCAAAACGAAGAGTTGTTGCTATTACATGTTTAGGGGTACAGGAACATATTTTTTTATCATTATAATTTTCTTAAATAAAAAGAGAACAGATAGATATAGTGAAATAAAAGACACTTCAGACAATTACCTGGAGTGATAGTATATTACTTGGAATCTACTCTTACTGTGTGCAGAGGCACTGAATTTCCTGGTCGATTTCTATGCATAATTGAAAAAGGGATTTTCTATTGAAATAACCTTCAGAGTCCTATTAGGGCATTGTCAACTTACACCTCGATATTGGGCACAAACACAGTGTTTTAGCATTTCTAAAGAATGATTTTATTTATTTACTAAAATGAAGATAACGTATTTCTATTTATGTCTACTAGGTGTACATTAACAAATGTATAAGGTATCTGAAGGCTTTTGTAAGGCTGGCCTTTGGCTGATTTAAATGCTTCTGAAATGAGTGGGCTTGGTCCTACTGATTTCATTGTGCCTGCTGTTTATCTTCTGTGCTGTTGCCTCATTTTTCAGACTCTACTTAAATCATTTAAATGTCATCTCTACAGATATATGATACTTGAGTTATAATTATGGGGGGTAGAACGCCATGTTTCTTTATTTTATTGTAAAGTATAAAACATGTAGAACAGCTCTCTAGCTCCTGTAACTTGCGTTAAGAGTCTCTTCATGTGTACTAAACCCAATCCCTATTCTTCTCCTTCCTAACCAACAAAATCAAGAAAATGGAAGGTTGAATTTAATCTTTCCAGGCACCAACAAGGCTCAGAATTCTTCTCCTTACTAAGATATTAGGCTAAGATGATGAATGTAACTCTGTCCTCTGAATCATATAATTTTCAGGTTATTTTGCACCTGGTTAGATCACCAAGAGAGATCCAAAGAAAAATTTGTTGTGGAGAGTGACAGAGCAGCAGCTCACCAGCACTTATTTATAACAGTGGGAGTCCAGTTTAAGCACCAGCACCGATTATGGCTGTAGCAGCATGTTACAGCACAGCTGATGTTCTTCCACTAGAACTAGAAAGCAAAATGAAACATAGGCATATTTGTTCTGTGTATTTGCATTACCTTAAGGAGGCCTGCATTTCCACGGTTGACTCAATGATTTTCAAGGCTTACATTTTTGGCATATCCAATTCATGAGGTGACAAAGGTTTCTTCACTCTCATGAGAGGTTGAGTAACTGCCCTCTTTCCATCAGGCCAATTTAGGATTTCTTAAGATTAGTTGTCTGAAATTATGGCAAGCCAAAATTGTTTGTCACTGTAAGGATCAAATAGGAAAATAAACATAATCTTAATATTTTTTAGAGTAGCCTTTAGAATTCTTGAAATAACATCAGGAACAGCAAAGCAATAAGGGCAGATAATCTTTTCACCTATTTAACAATTCTGCAAAATAATCAAGGAAGCCATTAAACAGGACAAGGTGTGAGTGTAGCTGGGGCTAAGGGGCAGTAGCACAGACTTTCCTCCATCAGGATCTTAAACTCATGTGGCATTTACACTTTGCGATAGGAGCATGTGTGCCCCAGGTAACTCCACCACAGCTACATGTGGCTATAGAAAAGGCTCTAAAATTTCTGAGTGCCATTTTTAGGTTGTTTTCCCTCCGTTACTGGCCTCCTCACATGCAGTTCCTTTTTAATCAGTGCTGGGTTTTGTCGGTCATACATTTTTTTTAGCTTTGAATCTGATCTTTAGAATTTGGATCAGTCCTCCTGAAGACTTGCAAGGGAGTTTTGAGATGCAGAGTCTTGCAGGGATCTCAGTTTTATCTGTTGATGCAATTCCTGAAATCTGTGTATAGGAGGAGGTGTACACAGATGCAGGTGCTCTCCTTCCACCCCATTGCCATCTGTTTCTGACATCTGTCATTCTACAGATTACTTGTTATCAAACCTCTCAAGGTAATTTCCTCGCTTTCCTTACCAAAAAGTCGGAAATTGGACGGTTAAAAGGCAAAGAAATTGCATTCCCCATCTAAATCCTCATGGACTGTGCTAATTATGAGTACACACTTGTTATGTCTCCTTAGTTCAAACACTCAGGTAGATAAAAAAGACTTGGGAGTTTTGAAGCAGATCAAAGGGGTTCAGTGATTTCAGCATACAGTGGGTCTGCCCCCCTGGTCCCACCATCAGCAAAAAGGACATTCAGGATCAGGGCCAGCATCATTAATATATACCCTGTTTTGTGCAGAGCAACAAAAGAGAGACATCAATGGCAAAATAAGCTTAATAAGCTGGTTTTCAGACCCAAATGAACTGAGAAATTCAGATTTATCCCTGAGGAGAATAGCGCGGTTTAATTTTCAAGGACAGCTTATAATACTGACAAGGACAACATAGAGGTGTGCACTTCCTTCAAATGTTCCAGTGAACAGGAAAGCTAGAAAGATATAAGACAGAACATCCTGATGGGTTTCTGTTTTAATTAAAACTGGACTGATTTCAGTGGCTTCCCCCTACACTTCTCTCTATGCCTTCTCTTGTAACACCACCATGCTGCCTAAACAACACGAGATTTTTATACTAAAAAGACAGATATTTATGGCTGTTGCTTTCATAAATTTCTTATTTTGTGATAATACCTACTGCCCAGTTAAGAGCCCCTTTAAATGAATGAAAGAATCTGTAAGAAAGTATTCCTTCACAAAAAAGGTGTACAGGCTTTAACTGACATGAAAATGGATAGAGGGCAATAGTTATGCTGGTTGACCTCTCTTAATGACAGACAGTCCTCCCTAACATCCCGTATTGTATTATTCAGGTCTTGCAACATCATGAAGTTAGTCTTGACATGTTGCAAAACCTGGTATTCCTCTTTGCAAATGCAAGTCATGGGCACAAAAAGTTTCAAAGGCTGTTTTGCACTTGCAGCTCTTTGCAGTTGCAGCATGAGATACTTGGAGATATGAGGGAGCATCTCTGCTGGAGCTAGCTCCTTGTAAGTTAGCCTAGAGCCAGAACGTAGTTAAGCAAGTTGGAAGATATGCTCCCAGTGGCTCCATACAAACTGGGGATCTGAAGAAGTAGGAATACGCTCCTGGGGTATTGCTGTGACAAGGCCATACTGCTTCCCTGTCTGACCTAGTAAAAGTGCCCTAAGGATCCACTTGCACACCCAGGCCGCAGTCTTAAAGATGTAAAATATCCAAAGCATGTCTGCCAAAATTATCTATGGAACAGTGCTCTACTTCACAAATTGGCTCAAACTCATACCATCAGGTGCATCTCCGTGGAAGAATTATTCTGGTTTTTAGGAAAGAGGTAGGTACCATCCATGGCAGAATACTGACTCCTGTTACATTCTTTGCTGAGGACTGGGTGGAGGAATTGTTTCAGTATTATTTTTTGGGAACTGTATACTACACGACTATAAAACTCCAGGATATCCTTTTTTCAGATTCTTATTTACCCAACCCTTTCTGCTAACACAGAAATGTTCATTTTTCATCTGTATCCAGACCAATGTCCACCATCTCATGGGAACAAGGTGTCTGACTCTATTTTCTCCCTCTTTTTTACTGACTCTAGCTCCTAGTCTAAAAGCTTGAGACAATAGGAGGAGCTGAGGAAGAGAACCAGAGATTCCTGATTCAGGAATGGGCTAAAAAGCATCATCTGAGGAGAAACTGAGGGTAGAAAAAGGAATCACTAAGCTGTGCAAAGGTGTTGCCCAGCTGACCATAAGTGTTTGTAGAGGAAAGTTCTCAGAAAGCTAGGAGGATAAAGACAAAACAGATTGTCCAAGCAGTGGCTTGAACAACCTGACACTGCCAGAACACTACCTTTTCTTGCTCCATCCTTGTAATTGGGTATATCCAGAGAAATGGATAGTTGACTCTAGCAGGATATGAACTTAATTTAGGATGAAAGCCTCACTTCCCTGAAGTGGCTTATTGTGAGTAAGCCTTAGTTCTTGTGCCATTCATGTGACTATGACACTGTATTTGAGCTGATATCCTAAAGACAAGCTACACTAGTGGTTTCACATCTTTATAAGGCATCAGGCTTTCTTCAAGCCAACTTGGAGCACATCAGAGGAGCCAGAGTCTGTCTGGACCCATTTCTGCAGACCATATAGTGATTCTTGTGTGACTGATGGTGCAGCAAGAGCAGCCATGCAGAGCCAGTGGTGTGACCAGTCAGCATTACCTGGTACCTGGTCGCATTTCTATACATATCTGTTTTGTGTTTAGAAGTGATGTAAAGGGGAGAGCAAGGGTAACTGGCAAGGCAGATTGCAGTATTATTGATAAAAGGAAATAGTGATATCCCAATATCAAGCAACCCATGCGGCGTTTGCATTCAGGGAAGGACAGTTCCAGCCCCACATTATGCCATGTGGAGGCAAAAGAAAATCTGCAAAGGCAGATTCAGGGGTTCAGGTGGCCAAAGAATTCATGTGTAGAGTATAAATGTCATCCAACTGTTTTCCACGTCCACAACAGGATAAGGTGAATCTCAACCTGAAAGTGCCCATTTCTCTCACTGCCATTCAGGAGATTTCAGCATCACATGTCAAGAGGCAGACCTCTGTTCTTGATGATGTCTAACATAGGTGAGATGAATCCTTCCATTAACGACCTCAGTTCTCAGTAAGACACTCTTAGGAGAGCTTTCCTCAACTCGTAGCAGACCTTCAGGCTCAGAGCCTGAGTGAGATGACTGTTACAAAGCTTTGAGCTTTGGCCCCTAGGGAAACATATTTTGCTGTGCTCTTGCTTTTTTTGAAAGTCATTACGGATCTGTGTGAATGCTACAGACCTTCTTTTCTTTTACAGGGCTGAGTCCCAAAGGCCTTAGAAGCACATAAAGCTCATGTCTGTACATATAAAGTAAGTGACCCTGATGGTCTTTTCTTCTCCCCTTTGTAGGACATCCCAAGCAAAGGCCAACCACCCCAAAGAATGGATTCTCCCCCAAACCAGGAGAGAGTCGAGACACTGAAAAGCAGTTCGTTCAAAGATTGAAGGAAAAGTGTGATGAGCAGTCCCAGCAATTAAGCAATATTCGAGATGAGCTTAAAAGGGCCAGCTGTGGCTTTGATGTCTTTGCTATAACAACACAGCACTTTTTCAGGCAGGTAAGTGCAATGGGTACTTTTTACCATTGGAAAGATACTTTGCCTTTACACCAATCACTTGCCCAAATTTATTCCACTGTCATTGAAATTGTTCTTGAGAGCAAAGCATGTAATTTCTTTGCAGCAGTCATTATGCCATGTATTTGAAAATCAGAGTTCAGGAACTTGGAAGAGGAAGAATTGTGACTGAAGCATTTGTCGCAAGCACAGAGGCATTTCAGGATATTTTTAGGAGTGAAGCAGATGCAGAAACTTAGAAGTTCCAGTCCCTGATCACTACAGCTGGAATGGAAAGTGTAACTGAGATATTGATACCTGCAAACAAATGCAAAAAAAATCCATGCATTTAGTCAATGAAAGGTGCTGGATGAAGGAAAAGACTTGCTTTCTCACAGTACTTATCTACTGCTCCTGTTCACCAGAGATTGGGCAGAGTGGTCCCTGTTACAGGGTGCCAATTCCTGAAGCTGTTAGAGTAACATTATCTCAGCATTTAGGAGGTTACATTCAGCAGGTATAAACAACATAAAGAAAATGTTGTCAAAAATTAGAAAAGCTTATTTATTCACTAAACCCGAGACAAAATAAGTAAAGTTTAAAAGGCAACCACAGTAACCATGAAGGACTTGTAGGTATTGCTTGTTTCAAAAGCTGTATAGTGATCTGTGAAATCTAGCTGGGCTCTGAGGTGCAGACCTGCTTCACCTGATGCCCATGTATTTTGTACCATCCCAGGTTAAGCTGTTGTCCCAACTACTTTGTAAAACAGGCAGATGATCACCAGCAGTAGGACCCAAGGTCTGGACAATATCCTTGATTGCCTGTTTGTCTACTTTTGGAAGAGACAATAGTAAACTTTCAGTATTAAATGGGAGAAAGAAAACAAAAACAAAAAAAAAACCCACAGATTTTACACAGGCTTTACAAATTCTGAAATACTTTATTCAGTTATTTTTTTTATAGTAGTAGGAAAGGTTACTTTTGAACAAATACTGTAGTTCACACTTTTCCCTAAATAGGAGCTGATCTTGCCAGGGGGATCTTCACTGAACTGTAAAAAAACAGGGAATTTTTAAAAAGTACTAAATATTTTAAATACCTTCCCAGGGAATTTTTTTCCCCTTGTATTTTTCTTTAGTCTTGACATTTCTGGTCTTGATGGGCATTTGTAAAACTTTTTTTTTTTTTGCTTTTTTTTTTTTGGAGCTGACTGCAGAGTGTCCTTGATTATAGCAGAGGGAAACAAAAAAGGGCAGAGCAGTGTCTGCTCAGCTTTGTCCACTGGGGAGAGATTTTTCATCTCGTGCCTCATTCACAATTTGCTGAAGGAATTCTGGAAGCTTGGGCATATCTCCTTCGTCTCCTCTGGATATATTTTAAATGAGAACAGATGCAGCAGCTGAGCGCTGAGATGACTCTCATCCTGCTGGTGCATGTTAGATCTGTCCCGAGAATGCCTCCTAAACTGAACACCTCAGGGGACTTGTTTTAATAGAGTCATCTCTAAGTCCTGGCCAGGCATAGCTGTGCCTCGTGTTCCCTGCTCCTCTGCACTGTCAGGCCAGCTGGGGGTTTGCAGTAATATTCCTCTGAGCGCCTAGAGGACTTGGAGGTAAAAAATAATATACCTGTGGAATTTAAGCTCCTTCAGGCTTGGGCAGGATTAGATGTAGATTTTTTTCAGATCCACTGCTGGACTCACTTACCTGTGTTCAGCCTGAGTGTCGGTCCCTTTTGGGCTTGCCTGGTTGCCCTGGAGTATATATATATCTCCACATCACTGTTCAGTGCAGTGCAAGACACTTGTGTCTTTGCTGCTTACTGCTGGGAGCCCTTCCAGGCAAAGACACCCCTGGCTTCCCTGAGTGACAAGGTGCACAGTCAGTGAGCCCAGCAGTTATCCGTTAGGCACTCAGATGTGGTACATACATTAGGAGTATGGTTGTTTTATGCTCCATTTTTAGTGAATAGGTGCAAATGAGCACTTTCAGAAGAATATTTACAGCACCAAAGATCTGAATTTCTGCTTGAGGTACTTGCCTGTTTCAACAGAGGCCTCCAGGGAGGCCTAAGGCTGCTGCACCTTTACATTCGATGCTTAAATTGAGAGCCTACATGTGGTGGGATGATCTGGGACTACTCAAGGAATTGCATAATTGGGCAGCCTGTTGTCTTGCAACATAGACACAGACTTCCAAGTTTTTGAGTCTCATTCGAAAATAACAATCTGTAGACATTTTCTGAGATCGCATTATTGTTTGAAAGCTTGAGCAAAATTGAGTTGGTGTGATTTGAGTCAGGGCAGCATGGAAAAAGAAACTTTTCCCATTATAAAAATAATAACGATTGTGTGTGTTCTTTTCTGAGAAGCCTGCAGGCAAAATGGTTGAGGTCTGAGTAGAACTGCAGTTTGGCGAGGGAATAATACTCATTTAGGAACAAGGTGGGGCTTTATTCCAGAGAAGTTTGAGGTTGATTTGTCTGACTGGAAGTTTTACTCTGTGTAGCAGAGGGCCCAATCCTACTTTGGTGCTAGGGAGTCTCTTTGGGCTGATAGTCACCCATAGCCTAATTTTAGTATATGTCTCTTTTTCCTTACACCACACCAAAATGTTGTCCAAAACATAGATTTTTCTCTGAATTGGAGCTGAATTCTGTTGGAAAATGTGTTCCCAGGCAGTGAGGACTGGGCTGGGTCTTAAAAGCTACCCAATGGCTAGTGTTTTGCACACAGGTAGGAGTCTCCCCATGCCTGTGGCTCTGTTGTCTTGCTCACGCTGTTTCTGTTCTCTCCAAAGCTGGGGAAAGCACCAATGCAAGTGGTCCAACAGACAGGTTTAGCTTCTTTGAGTGCTTTCGAATTTAAAGCACTTGCTGTAGCAACCTTAAGGTTGCATGACCATTTTCTTTGGGGTTTGTTGGATTTGTTTTCTGACTGTTCCAGACCACTCCTGAATGGTGTCCTGGAATCATCTCTCTTTCCTCGTTGAAAATGCTCTTAGTAGGCAAGATTCATTTAATAGGCATCAAGAAGTGCACAACATGTAGCAGTACTTAGTACAGGCTCATTAAATGACAGCTAAACCCATTTGCTATCTGGGAAAAAAGCCTAGGCAATAGAAGCAGGTGATGACTGATAGAGTGGACAAAAAAAATATCAAAGCAGTGGTTCGACATAAGCATTTAGCTAGTTATGAAAAGTAATGATTGCAGTGCCTGTGGACAGCATGGCTTCTCATTATTCATTAATTAGCAGATCAATTAGTTAAGGCCCTCAGATAGGTACGTTAACTTCAAATTTATTCTGAGGAGGAGCAAATTGAGTTTGTCCTTAATGTTGGATGTTCATCATATCAATGCAACCTTTGTGCTGTGAGAGCTACTCCAAAGTGAACAACTGACTGGCGGGAGTTGGAGTGAGACGATGAAGATGATACCATGAAGACATTTTAGACCAAATATCATGAATGGCTTCCCCTGACTTGGGTCACTACTGACCTGATTTGGCTTGTTAGCCCAGTAATGATGACAGTCCTGGCTCAGTTTCAGCCCTGTTCAGCAAAGTGACAAGCAGCAGTCCCTCTTGGAAGTGGTAACAGTGCCATCTAAAGGACAGTAGACCAAATTAACAAATTCTGAATGCTAAATCCTTCTGGACATAAAGAGGGAGAAAAAAAAATCCACTTTCATATCTCTTTCATATCTCTAGTACACTCAGAGCAGATGTATTTTTGCTGAGGACTGTCATGGACAAACCGTGCTGAGGCCCTGGAAACTGGGCTAATGCCTTTCTGCCAGTACAGCATGCCCAAACAGCTGAAAAGTGGAATCTGGTTAGCAAGTTCTGGCTCTGAAATTTCAAATCAGTACTCCAGATCTACAGTGGATGTGAGGGGAAGGGATCCTTTCTGGGCTGCACACCCCAAGAGTGGGAGCAGGTAAGGGAAAGGGTTATGCTGCGGTAGTCTGTCCCATACTCTGCATGGGCACGGAGGGGTTTCCAGACTTGCAGCACGGCCTTGTGCTGCAGTCTTCATCACAGGGGGGAAACTGCTCTGGAGAGGTCCCAGCACATGGGCACAACCAGATCAGCTGGGAGTGGGGGAACCACACAGAATCCCTGAACAACAGTTGGGACAGCACTGCAGTACTTGAAGGTATCCCAGCACTTTGTGTATACCAACATGGGGAAAGGCATGTCACCAGTAACCTCTGTGTGCATTTGTCTCCACAGCTGAGTGTGGGATGCTTTTGCATGAATATACAATACACATCTTCCAGACAAGTAAATGCATGTAGCAGCATCCTGCAAAATCTAGAATGGACAAGGAAAACCTTCTCCCCCATTCAAATAACTGAGATATGTCTGTATTTTTCAGAGTAATGTTTCTGTCCTGTGAATGGACCATACACCACCTAGTGTCATGTAACCACCTTGTCCAAATGCTGTTGACCTCTTGTGTTAGAGGCAAAATTGGTTGCACTAGATATAAGTTGCTTGGCACTTCCTACCATTGTCTCCAAAACAGTAATCTGGGCTAACATTTCAAATGCATATCTCATGCTGAGCTGGAAATTGTTTATTTTCACAACTGTCTGTGAGAATGAGTTTAGGAGAAATATATCTATTGTTTTACCTGGTGGTGGCACAGTGATAAGAAGCTAGCGCTCATTATAAAAATAGACCTTCTGGCTTTCAGGGGTACTATTTTCCCAAAATTTGCAAAATATGTTAGAATTTGGCCCAAGAATAGTCCTTAGAACAGTGCCACTCCATCCTCATCATTATTACAGCTTGGCTAGATTTCCTGTATTGAGCAAGTTCAGTTTTTCCTTTGTTCGTGCTGAAGACCAGAGCAGTCAGAACAACTCAATCTTTTCATTCTGTATCCTGGAAAAAATCCATTTTGGACTCATCAGACCTTGACAGTTTAGGTATATGAATCCAAAATATTTTACTGCAAGGCAAACAAAACCCTTTGTTTACTTGGGAGAAAATAATTAGGAAGACGGTTTGTCATCATTTAGGTCTTTCTAAACTGCTTTTAAAGTAGAAAGGCACAAGATTTGGTATTGGGGGCTACTAGTCACAGTAAAACAGAGCAGTAAGAATCGAGAGATGCTCCTTTACTTGCAAGCATTATGATGAAGGCTCTGTAATGCAGCTGCTATGGGAAGCACAGGACACTCACGCATGGTCGACCTGCCCAAGGAATGGATCAGGGTTTGTGAACTCAAGGAAATTGCCTTCTGTAGCCCCCTGCTTATTTGCTTTGGGTGCTAAAAGACAGGCAGTGAAAAGGTAAGGTGCTGTAGAAATAGAAACCTGAAAGCAGCTGAATACCTTTCCCCTCCTCATCCTCTCGGTAACTGGATGTTACAAGAGGATGCTACACAGGACCTATAGGAAGGTAATTTCATCCAAGCTCTCCACCTCTGTGCCAGAGCATGTCCCTCATTTTCTGCTTGCACAGCACTTCTCAGTGCTCACTACTCAGCTGCTGTGACTGCAGAGCCAGACACTCGCCGCACTGTGCCCTTTGGGTCTGCCAGCAAAACCCACCTCTCACCTAGCACAGGATCTAAGGGATGTTTTTAATCCCCCCGTGTCTCAGTGCTCAGCTCTTAGATGGGGACACCAGAGAACTGTTATCACATGACGTGCCGTGGAGGAAAAAAACCATAGTATTTGTGATGCACTCTGATATGGGGGTGAGAGGATGAAAGAACAGCCCGTGAGGAAAATCAGCACTTTGCAGTCATGGGTATCATGGGTAATAAATAAGGCCTTGGGCTATATAATACATGAAGAAAGTAAGCAAATTCAGACTGAATACTGACATGCCTATTCACTGGGCAAGGTGGGAGTGCTGTGCTGTACCCTGTGCTGTGGCTGTATGATGGATCCACCCCACAGAGTGGACCTCCATCCACCATGGTACTCCACCGCTTCACCACTCGTTTTTGGATGCAGTCACACACCCATCGAAGGGTTGTGGGGGTGTGAGGTGGTTGGAGTGGAGATGATGATGGGGGATATCGGGTATTGTGAGAGAACAGAGAGAAATGCCCTGCTGAGGACTTCCCGGGTGGGCACTGTGTGAGGTGGGAGTGGGGCCAAGGTGGTGCAGTCTCCCATTCTGTACATCTTAGCTGTGTGATCCGGGACAGCGCAGGTCCCACAGCAGGATTTCCTCTGTGATGTGGACTCACCTGCACAAGCTCCTTCCTCACTGCAAATGGGGCAACTAGATAACCTCTGCCTCTGAGGTGCACCCCTTTTTCTCTTCTCTGGCTGGGTTATTTCATTACATTAGAAGTTATAGCAGTTATATATACTGGGCTTGTGCCCTACGGCCATCTGGCTGAGGAGGAGACAAGAACAGGAAAGCGATAAAAAGAGGAAGCAGAAACTTGCTGGGCTGACCCTGTCTCTGGTTTTCTCAGATCCTGTCCTGCGGGGCAAGGAGTGGGAGTGCGTAACTCACCCCCAGGGAAGCAGGCAGTGAGCAGCCAGAGCAACGGCATTTGGAGGGGCAGAAAGGGAGCAGCAGCAAACTCCTTTCCCCACCTGAAATCCTGAGGGTACAAAGCAAGCACAAAGACTCTGCAGAAGAGTTTTAAGGGGAAACATCAGGGAAAGGCTGATGTTTGAGCAAATTCAGGTGGGAGCATAGCTGGAAAAATAGTAGGTGAAGAACTACTTGCTTAGAAGAAAGGCTGCTTCTTCCTTCTGTGTCAAGAGGAGATGCCTCAAGCATGTTAATTGTGCATGTTTTCTGTTGAGTAGGTGTTGCTGTACACTTCTATGGGAGAACTTATCTTGGGCCGCATATCTCCGGGACACAGGGCTCTACCCACCCTGGGGACAGTGATGCACAGACATCAATATGATGGATACAAAATGTCCGTCTATTTGGCTGCGTCACACGCTTATATAGCTCTTGCGCTTCCTGTTCCTGCCACTCCTATGGGGAGGAGTCTATCTTTCCGTCACAGCCCGTGATCTTCCGGTCGCCAATCCCTGTCTATTCCCCTACAAGTAGGAGTTAAAAGTAGAAAAAGTAAAAAATTACATATATATATAGACACACGCATATATATAAAACCGGTGTTAATCAAGGACTAATTATCTTCACCCAGCCATTTGCCACAGGGGATTGCATAGTGGAAAAAGAATAAAAAGGAGCACTTGGGGGACTCCACTTCCGAGATGACAGTAGAGATTTTTGTTCTCTCCCTGTAGCTTCTGCTTCCTTTGCAGTGTCAGAGGACAAGCCCTGTCTGGACCCATTTGTGCTTGTGGAGCAGGCGCTGCCTAGCCTTTCTTGGCATGACTGGCCATGGCACACTGCTGCCAGCACTTTGGTGATGGGTTCATGGTAATGCTGGACTAACCCTGATGGAAATAACCCCCTGACTCTGGATGCCGAGGGGGAAAGGGAGGCAAGTGAGCGGGAACCTGTGGGCAGCACAGGCAGCGTGTGCCAAGCTGCAGCTGAAGTGGGTTTGTTTCACAGAGCTACTGGCAAAGGTGCTGCAGGGACCAGGGGGAAAGCTGCCCAGTGGTCCTCCCTGACCTTTCCGTCTCTCCTTTTGGAGCAGTAACTGATGCTAGACAGCTCTAGAGACATGTCACTGCTTTTGATTTCTGCACCTGGCAGCACCTGCAGTGGTTTACTCTACAGGTCACCATACTGTCCAACGCACAGCACTATCCTCAGGCACCTCACACTCAAAATGGTCCTTTTAGGTAAGACACAAAATGCTTCTATCCCATCACTATGTAGAGCTTTTCACTAGTGAATAAATACAGGAGCCCTTGGGGCAGCGGGGGGAAGACCAGAAGGGTCTCTCCACAGCTTTGCTGCCAAAATGGCAGCAAATGTTAGACTTGTGCAAATACCCTACACTACTCCCAGACAGCATCCCTGCAAGGCGGAAGGAAGGAAATGCAGGGAACCTCTTGGCTTTCCCACAGCCACTGCTGTGGCAAATAGTGCAAATTTTTGTTGGGGGGGGAGGGGAGGGAAGAACATGCTTCCCTGGGAAACACTGAGGTACTTACATGGCCTTGGTTTGAAACAAACCTCCAGTTAGAGGATGTTTGTATACCTGGGTTAGAGAAGAATTTTGTTAGTTAAACATAAATATTTCAAATTTCAAGGTAAAAAATATAGCCCCAGGCATTCTAATGCTTCTCTTGAAGAGGTTTTAAATGCCCATTGAAAAATAAAGATCTCTTTATTTACATGTTGTCCTCAAAGAGAAATATATTTAGGCTGTGTGCCAAGCACCAGGTAATGGTGAATTTATTTTCTCCTTTTGTTTATATTGCCGATCTCTGTGTAACCAACTGACTTTGACAGCCTTGATTTTATAATGCATACAGAGGAAAAAAGCGGAATAAGAGTCAGGAGTGGCCCTTCTGACAATGGCATCCTCCAAGCAGGGTGGCTGATCTGAGGGATTTGGCAATGCATTAGGAGCTGTGTGAAAAGAAGTGGTGAGCAACAGGATCCAGTGGTATTGCAGCCTTCGCTCATGCAGGGAATAGAGCAAAACCTGAACTGCAATGTTTTCATACACTCTTGAAGTTCAGCAAATGAGTCAGTGGAAATGTGTCTCTCTTCTGAATCCCATGCATTTTCAAATCCTCTTTCACAGTTAGCCAAAATTTCATTTTCTAAGATTCATAATTTCTTTTCCACTTTAAACTGGAAGATCTATTTTTAGTTAAGGATCCTGTTCTTTGCAACAATGGACCTACCATTCTCAGGGGAGTTGCTGAGTCACAGTAACTGTCCATTTTTCAACCTTTTGTTAGGTTTGGCCTTCATTTCCACAACAGGGAGCCTGGGAGTTCTGTTAACTGTTTCCTACAACAGGTGTGAGGACAATGCAAGGATCTCAGCACCACAGCCACCCAGTTCTGGCCCCATCAGTTGTCCAGGGGTGCTTGTGCTTACTGGGGTTATGTTTCAGGGAAAAACCCTGAAAACATCACATTGTCCATCCAAGGCAATGCAGTAGGGATCTGGGCAGAGTTTGTTAGAGCCATAGCTTCAATCCGCCAATACCAAAATGTTCAAAAGGATATATTTTAGACTCCAGGTGCCTGCATTATTCTATCAAACTTTGTTTCATCAGAAAAAAAATGCAATAGTGAATAACGATTCTAGCATCCAGAGACTTTTACACTCTTGGGTCAGTACTTTGTGACAGAAATGTATTAGTAGCATTTGAGCTAAACATGTGAATGTTCTTGGTACAGGCAGTCTGAGATGGCACTTTCGCAGACCCTGTGTGGCTGCTCTGCATGTGCAGTGGGTAGACCTGAAGTAATTTCAAGACTAAATTTTTGAACAAAAGTCACAGTCAACCTAGAGAGGGGGCAAATACCAAGTTACCCACCCAGAAGAAGCAGTGACCACCAAGTTACTTGACATATATCTACATGCTGGTAATTACTTTCCCATAACCTGTCCCTCTGGCAGATCCATGTCCCTCTCTCGTCCATGTGGCCAGCCTCAAGCATCACCTGATAGCTCAGTTTGTGGCTGTAGCCTCATGTGGAGATGCCTGTTGTAGCATCCCAGCATCTCTTCTGCCCTCAGATATACACCCGTGGCCTCCCCTACCTTCTCCCTGCTTGTATTGTCAGATCTCTGGCAGTAATACTCTTGTTTGGTGCCCCCAGGGCAAAGTGGCATGGATCCATTAATATAGACATGTCCAATAATGACATTTATAGGCATCATCATAAAAATGGAAATAATGATCAGTGTAATAGAAACTAAGTTTGTTTAAGGATCTTACTGCTTCTGCAGCCTCATAAGAGGAATGATTTATTATCCATAACAAAGGTCTGGCAATGCTAATTGTCCATCAAACCAGCTACGTGCCAGCTTTTTGATTGCAGAAATAGCAGGCTTGATGCATAATTGCCTTGATTTGGTTTTAGCCATCACAAATCATAAAGGCTAGTCTTACTTGGAAAATCCATTTTTATCTTCTTATTTGCCAGTGCAATAAAATCTGTTTAAGTAACATTAGCTTCTTGCATTTAATTGAATTACGCAGAACAAGGAACAAAAAGATGTTGTCTGGACTGAATTGGGTGTGTTAAAAACAGAAAGCACTTGGCTGACTAATATATTCCTTTTAGTTTATATTTGACCTCTATACAACAATCTCATTAGAATTTAGGACATTAACATTTTTATTATTCCAGTTATCCCAACAGAATGCTAGACATTTTGCAGATGGTTAAAGATGATGTTCCAGTCCTGGAGTGCTTCGCATCTAAATAGGCAATAGCCCAATTAAAACTGGGGAGTTAAAGTGACTGAGTCTTGGAGTTTGCCATATGTCTAGCTTATTCAGGGATTTATATGGAAAGATAGTCACATGTTTGTGTACCTGCACATGGGTACACACATCTCTGTGCAAGTACATGTCTACAGTCTGTTCTGCTGTCTCAAATATCCTCTGGAAAGACACATTTTCAGCGAGCATACGGAGGATAGGGCTGGCGCATTGCAGGGCCTGGGATCACCAATGGGGCCCCAGTGACAGGCACCGCTGGAGAAGGACCAGACTCTGCGGAGTCCTGCCAGTGGCTCACCTAAGCGCAACAGTGAGGGCAGGCAAGAAGTCAAAGCAAAACCACGTACACTGGGAGGTGCGGAGGCAGCAATGGTTGTGTTAACACAGCTCTGTATGAGCTGTGGAAGAGAGCCCAGTGAGTGCAGTTTCCCTTCTGCAGACAGGGATATTCCCACTGTTCAAATCCATTTACACCAAACAGGTGTGATGAATATTTTATATCCCACATAAGGTCATCCCACCTGCCCTTGCTGGTGTTTCCTGTGGTGCAGCATGTGTCTCTGGACTCCTGCAGAAATGAGCGGCAGTACGTGTCCTTGGGAGCACCGCTGGGCTGATGGCTGCCTCCGAGGCAAACAGGCTGCACAACTATTCTTATTATCTCACTCTGATTTCATCAGTGGGGAAAAAATAAGCTACATTTCTTCCTTTTTTTGTATTGCTTAGTACACTGAGAAAAAGGACCTTGGTATATATAGTGTAGAGAATTCTGTTTGGAGAGACATAAAAAAGGAGCATGTTGTGTAACTGTGTACGTTGAATACTACTGCTAAAATAAGGAAGCTGAAGTAAACTGAAATTGTATACATTTATCGCAAATATAAACATCAATATCTTGTCCACTGAACTAACAGAAGACAACCACAAAGTGTTGTAAAGGAAAGCTAACATACTTTTGTAGACGAATATATTTATATAGTAGTAAAATGAATAGTCCCAGAGATCTTTAATGACATGTGTGCAAAACTTAGTCCTTAATGAAGTGTTTCTTAACTTTCAGCTAGAGATTAATAGATGTTAGAGAGCAAATTGGAGGGCTCTCCTCTGTGATGGACCTCCTGTGCCAGTCGGAGCAAGGGGCTCAGTGCAGGGCTCAGTCCAGCAGCCATCCGCGCAGTGCACGTGACAGTCAGGACAAGGGGTCTGGCCTCTCACAGAGTACCCACATTTGGTCTACAGCCAGTGGACAGACCCAGAGGGATGCTTCCCCTTGGGGAACATATCGGGGGGGTTCTGCCCACAGATTGTAGAGGTGACCTGGCACCTCCAGGGTGCTGGCTGGGGCATACTGGGGTTCACCACCACTTGCCAGAGAGGTGCCTGATCTTGGCCTTTTCCTGGGGCTGCACTTGAGATGCCTTTATACATTTGAGGTTTGGTGCCCCAGGTGCTTGCCTGCGTGCTGCAGGCAGCCCCGCTTGGTCCCATGACTCTTCTGTTCTGTGCAGGGACTCAGCTTCCCCAAGAGCAGAGAAAACTACTTTTTCCCTTAATGTGGAGCACTGCATCCCCTGGTACATGGGACATTCTTCCTGTACCTGTCATAGTCACCTTGCTCAGGCTGAGCCTTAGCGCGGAGGATTGGTCTGACCACAAGACTAAGTAAGTAGTGATGCCTTCAGCAGCTGAAGCTGGCTGTATTTCTGGACATGGATTTTGGAGCTTCTTGAAAAAAACGTGCATAATGTTGAGCTGCCTGCTTTAAGCTGCACCACATTTAAGTCCAAGCAGGAGATAAGCACCAAGGCAGGACTTCAGGCAGGAGGCAAAGCACCCCAGCTCTCTGGAGAGGCACTCTGAGCATGCTGTAGCAATGAAAACCCACAGGTAACTTGCAGGCTAGGGAAAGACATCCTTGGTAGGTGCTAGTGCCTGCAGAATTATCACAGAATCACAGAATCACAGAATCCCAGGTTGGAAGGGATCATCTAGTCCAACCTTTCCAGGAAAAGCACAGTCTAGACAAGATGGCCCAGCACCCTGTCCAGAC
Source organism: Phalacrocorax carbo (assembly GCF_963921805.1). Classification (NCBI taxonomy): domain Eukaryota; kingdom Metazoa; phylum Chordata; class Aves; order Suliformes; family Phalacrocoracidae; genus Phalacrocorax; species Phalacrocorax carbo. The sequence continues at coordinate 194,509,224 of NC_087513.1, read as the reverse complement.
GACTCTTAATAGTGTCCAACGTGGCCGAGTCAACAACTTCCCTGGGCAGATTATTCCAATGGGTGACTGTCCTCAGTGTGAAAAACTTCCGTCTCATGTCCAATCAGCATCTCCCCAAGAGCAACTTGTGTCCATTCCCCTTTGTTCTCTCCATGGGACTCCTTGTAAAAAGGGAATCTCCATCTTCGTTGTAGCTGCCCCTTAAGTACTGGTACATGGTGATGAGATCCCCTCTGAGCCTCCTTTTCTCAAGGCTGAACAAACCCAGCTCGCCCAGCCTACCCTCATATGGCAGCTTCCCAGTCCTTTGGTCACCTTGGTGGCCCTTCTCTGGACCCCTTCCAGCCTGTCCACATCCTTGTTGTACACCGGGGACCAGAACTGTACACAGTACTGCAGGTGTGGCCTGACAAGCGCTGAATAGAACGGGATGATGACTTCTTTCTCTCTGCTGGCGATGCCCTTTTTGATGCAACCCAGCATCCTGTTGGCCTTCTTGGCCGCAGCAGCACACTGTTTGCTCATGTTGAGCTTCCTGTCTACCAGGACCCCCAGGTCCCTCTCCACAGAGCTGCTCTCCAGCCAGGTGGATCCCAGTCTGTGCTGCACTCCTGGATTATGTTTTCCTAGGTGCATGACCTTACACGTGCCCTTGTTGTACTTCATATGGTTCTTGTTAGCCCACTCTTCCAGCCTATCCAGATGTCCCTGCAGAGCAGCTCTCCCTTCCAGAGTGTCTACTTCCCCACTCAACTTGGTGTCATCAGCAAACTTCATCAGGCTACACTTGATGCTGTTATCCAGATCACTTATAAGGATATTGAATAACATAGGGCCCAATATCAATCCCTGGGGGACTCCACTTGTGACAGGTTGCCACTTGGAAAATGAGCTATTTACCACCACCCTTTGGGTGCGGCCTGTCAGCCAGTTCCCCACCCACTGCACAGACCACTTGTCTAGGCCATAACGCATCAATTTCTCCAGGAGGAGACTGTGGGGGCCCGTATCAAAGGCCTTGGAGAAGTCCAGATAGACAATGTCCATTGCCTGCCCCATGTCAACCAGGCAAGTCACTTTGTCATAGAAGGCCACCAGGTTTGTCAAGCACGATCTGCCTTTAGTGAAGCCATGTGGCTTTTCCCAATCATGTGCTTCATTTGACTTGTAATGGCCCACAGGAGGATTAATTCCATAACTTTCCCAGGGATTGAAGTAAGGCTGATGGGCCTATAGTTACCCGATCCTCCCTCGAGCCCTTCTCGTAGATAGGGGTAACATTTGCCTTCCTTCAGTCCTCTGGGACATCTCCCATTCTCCACGATTTCTCGAAGATTATGGAGAGTGGCCTTGCAATGATGTCAGCAAGCTCTCTCAACACCCTCGGGTGGATGGCGTCAGGGCCCATTGATTTGTGGGGGTCAAGCTCCTGTAGTAGTTCACGTACTAACTCTTCCTTCACTGATGGTGGGTTGGTGTTTGGTTCAATTGGCAATTTTGTTCCCAAAGCCTGGGACCCAACAGTGGTGGTGAAGACAGAGGTAAAGAAGGTGTTGAGGACCTCTGCCTTTTCAGCACCATTGTGATTGATTCTCCTTTTCCATTTAACAGTGAGCCTATATTTTCCTTCTTATTCTGCTTATGGTTGACATGTCTGAAGAAACCTGTCTTGTTATTTTTCACGTCTACAGCCAGTTTCAGTTCGAGTTGGGCTTTTGTTTTTCTAACTGCATCTCTGCACACTCTGGCTATGCCCTTGTAGTTCTCGGCAGATAATCCTCCATGCTCCATCTCTGGTATGCTTCCCTTTTGGATTTGAGTATACCCAGGAGGTCATGGCTGAGCCATGGGGGCCTCTTGTTCTGCTTACTTCCCTTTCCTTTGTAGGGGATAAATTGGCTTTGTGCTTCCAATAGAGAGTTCCCAGCACTCACTAGCTCCTTTGTCTTCCATGGAAGCTTCCCATTGAATCCTTCCCAGCTGAGTCCTGAGTGAACTGAAGTTTGCACTTCTAACATCCAAAAGCCTTGTCTTAGAGCTGACCTTCAGCACACTCAGCAGGATCCCAGACTCCACAATATTGTGGTCACTGCAGCCAAGGCTATCACTAACCGAGATATTACAAAGCAGGCTTTCTTGGTTTGTGAATACAAAGTCCAGCGTGCCTCATTCCTGGTTGGCACATCTAACATTTGTATCACGAAACAGTCCTCTATACACTCCAGGAACTTGGTGGATGACATGCGAGCTGCCGTATTGTTCTTCCAGCAGATGTCTGGGTACTTGAAGTCCCCCATCAGGACCAGGTTCTGTTGGCCAGACGCTTGCTTTAGTGCCCCAAATATTGCTTCGTTGGCTTCGTCATCATGGGTAGGAGGTCGATAGCAGATGCCCACTGTGAGGTCCTGCTTGGAGATGACCCCTTTGACCTTAACCCAGAGGCATTTGATAGAGCAGTCGAAATCACCATAGTTGACTTCAATACATTCAAGGTGTTCCTTAATGTATTCTGTCCTGGAAAGTAGAGGACAATGTTCAGGATGGACTGGATGTTGTCCATGGATCTCTGCATTAATGGTGGGATCCATGTTGCAAAAGAAAAAGGTTTCAAGGTTTCTTTCTGCTCTGATTGTAAAGAAACAGAGACAACCTCTAGATACGACATAAGCTTCCAGACCTTTGGCCTGATTTTTTTGCTTTCACCTTTTGCTAACTGGCATTTTTAAGAGTAAACATGTTACAAAGGAGCATAACATACTCAGAGCACCAGCTATATACATTACAAGGATTAATTTTAGAAATAAGCATGGAACAGTTGAATATGTGCCATATATTTGTGTAGGTGCCATGCATATGACCATAATGTTTGAACTTCTTTCCCTACATCTTCTGTTGCACATAAAACTGCATTTCACCTATCTTTAGTTAAAATGAAGTACTGGAAGTTACTTAGTTTTAGGCACATTAAAAAAAAGGTTCTGTCTTCTCTTCCCTTCCTCCAAGGCATTTTTAAATGTCATTTGCAGAAAGACTTCAGAAGATTATTTACTGTGTTCCCTCACCACTGCATATTCCTAAGCCAGAAAGTTCTGCTGATATAACTCTGACTCTCCAAAAATACTGCTGCAGTCCCAGGGGATGAGAGTGTAAATATCGTAAGTCTTCTTGTGTAGATCCGTCAGCAGCTGATGCACAAGAGGGGTTTTGCAGCAATACAGTGGAACTTTCATGGCTGATGAAAATTCCTGGCAGATGTGAGGTTGCTCCAGTGCAAAACAAGCCTTGAAAATACAGATAGACTATGACTACAATTCCCACCATTAAGCCTTTCAAGACTGTGTGCCACCTCTGCAAAAATCTCTGTTATAGACATGCTGATGGAAAAGGAGCACTTTCTTTTTCAGTGAAGTTCTGATCTGATCTTCAGTTTTGCGGGTGCAATTTCACATCCCCATTGCATTCCATGTGGATTGCGGTTACAGATTTTAGCAGCTAGGTAGCCATGTACATGTATTTGCTTTGTGGACTGCAAGATGCCTACACTTTTGAGCATATAAAACCAACATGCTCACATTCCTACTGATTAATTTTTGATCAGTGATGGATGCAGCAAAGCCAGGCTGAAACCGGCTCTGCCTCAAGCTGTCTTTGAGTACAATCCTGACTTGCCTCTGTGCAAAGCAAAGCCCAAGACCTCATCCCTTCACCCCCACCATCCTGTAACTGGCTGATACTAACCACATGGAAAGACTGGCTCAGAGAGGGTATTTGGACCTGGCAGTACTATGGAATGATTTGGACCACAAAGTGAGCTGCACCCATTCAAATGAAATATCAGAACGGTAGTCTGGGCGTCAGCTGGAAAAGAGTAACTCCAGGAGTAATCAGAGTTTCTGGTGTCAGAGCAAATCAATGTGAGCTCCTACTGTGAACATGTGCTATGAAAAACTGTCAAGACCTTTGGGTGAATAAGCAGAGATGTAGCAAGTAGAAGTAAGAGGGTGAAACACCTGCACATTCAGCACTGGGGAGACTGATACTAGAATATGACATTTAGCATTGGTGCCCACACTTCTTCAGGAAACAGTGAAAAGGTTGGGAGGAAACAGAGACGAGCAATAGGCAACTGCGAGGGCTGGGAAAATCCTTTGCTGTGAGAGATTGCAGAGCTCAACTGATTTTCTTTGTATAAAAAGGATACAGTCGCTTGAGTCCAGAGCAGAAGAGTCTCTATAAGAAGGTACTGCTGTGTACCAAAAGGCTCTTTCCTCCAGCAGGGGAAGGTTTAGCAGAAACCACTGGCTGGAAGCAGGAGCTTTGTACCTTCAACACATGAAGGAAATGCAAACTTCTAGCAGTAGAGATCATCAGTTATTAGAACGAACCTCTGTGAGAAGAGGAAGAAGCTCCACATCTTCGTGTCTGCAGTTCACCACCAGATGCCTTTATAGAGGGGATGCTTCTATCAAATACAGTTACAGAACAGTAACTGTGTAAAATATAATGTCCTGTGATACAAAGATCATGTTATTTGATTGAATTATCCCTTTGTCCTTAAATTCTACAAAGATCTGTTGGCAAGAAGAATATCTGGACATATAACATTTGGTGATGCGTTAGGTGTTAGAGGGGAGACACTTATTTTAAGGTCGAAAGCCTTTTTCAGATAGATATTAAGGTGAGATTTCCAAGCAGAACAGCTTTTCATCACACTCTAATGCAGGGCTTCTTACACCTTCTTCTGAAGTTTCTGGCAATAATCACTGCTAGATGCAGGATGTGGATTAGATGGACCATGACTCAAGACATATCTACATGGTAATGATTTTGTTCCAATGACTTTGACATTTATTTTTGCTACCATTTCAAGTGGAAAGTATATCCACTTGATATTCTTTCTGTGTCTTCACAGCCATCCAAAAGCATGTAGCTATGCTTTTGAATCAGATAGCCAAAATACAGCTTGTCTCTCACTTACCTACCCTTCAGGTCTGAGCTCTCTGGTTCCAGAAATGAACTCTGAAAGGTTTCAGCTGCAGTCTTCTGGAATTCCCTGGCCTTGCTCTTACCCCTGAGATCTGATTAAAATTCTGCTTCCTACAATCACTTCTCACTCATTATAGAAATAATTTTGGAAGGTGGTGGCGTTTTTAATATAATCATTTGAAAATTGCTTATTATGATCTCTTCTTAAAGCCAGCTCTAACTACACAGATGTTGGAGACAGAGAAGTTAGTATAAAAGATGCATTTTAAAAATTCTTTCTAAAAATCATCTGAGTTTTGTTTTCTTTATATAAAAACATCCCAAGCCCACATCTGATAGAGTGGATTCTCATTAATGTGAGTATGTGTTATTCCTCTCAGCAGAGCACTGGGAATATTCCCAACAGGAGAAACTTTGGTCCATGTGAAGCTGCTGGATTTTTTTTTGCCACTGACATTGCTGTCACAGGATGTCAGCGTTTGTTCCTTGCTCTGCTTGGCCTCAAAATACAGCAGCTTGAAGTTGTCATTGGCTTTGGGCCAGAATAACTCAGAAGTGGAAAAGAGAAGAGGAGATTCCCTGTATGTTGGGAGAAGAAGGGAACACTTCTCTACAAAGCTGATTTAAGAAAATAACCATCTGCTTGCAGACACTCAGAGGTTTGGAATTTCAAAATAGCCCGGGGGGGGGGTGTAATCCTGGGCAGAGGGCAGGTGAGGAGTTCAATGAAAACATGCATTTGTTTTAGTTCCTTATGACCTTGGTGTATAAATGATGTTTCATATGAAGAAACACAAATTCCTTGTCAGCAAGAGCTAGTTAATTTGAAATTCTCTGCAAATGCTTACTTTGTACCATTACAGACATCAGCAACTGGAAAACATAGTCATAAAGTATTGTTCTCTGGTGCATTTTAATCCCTGGCCTTACAAGCTACTGACATAAAAATAAATGTAAGGCTACACTAGCAGAAATAACAGAAGTCTGAAGGATTTCTGTTTAGATCCTCACATTCTTGTCATATGAGAACTGAATTAAAAATGGAGTCAGCTGGCTGGGGTCTCTCACTTGAGAAACAGAGGACATGCAGTCCATGCTAATTTGTTAAATTCTAGAGAAAACATTCTAATATTCCAGATATAAAATACTGTAATTGTATAATTGGAAAACTATATTAAAAATGTTTGCTTCCATGTAAGTTGCCTGAGGATCATTAAAGCCTCATGATACTGAGTAATACACAAAATGTGAAACGTTACTGTAAATCCAAGGGAAATTGCCATTCTGGGGACATCTGGCATGACCTTCAGCTCTAGCTGAATCATCTAGCTGAAACCCATGACTGACTGCTCATATCTTCAGAAATCCCAAAAACACTATATTACATTTCCTGATTTTTTTTAAGTTAGGTAAGAATAAAAATAACAGACCTGACATGGAAAATAATATGTTACAGGTGTACATCTAAAGACCAATGCGGAGAACTGTGTTACTAACAACAGAGCTGCATCAGAGGAAATTTGTAATGCACCTCCAACAAGGAAGATGAAATGTAATAGTGAATTTATTTGCTTTTCTTAATTCGTTTCCTTGGGCCACTGTGGTTTTTAGTCTGACAAAATTAAGAGTTCAGGGGCTTGTGACAGGGCCCTCCTCCCAGCTGGCAGCAGAGTGTGGAGGCTGCCACGCAAACTCCACAAATGAAATTGGCCTGGGAAAGCTGGCCCTTCACTAGGGAGGTTGTCTCTCCCCAGATTCGCCCCTTTCTCCCTGGTTTAGTTTTAACCGTGATCTGATTCACTGGCCAAACCCTTGTGTGACCATAAGGAAGGAAATAGGGACAAAACAAGTGACCAGGAGAGGGGAAGATTAAATCACCTCCTTTAATGGCAGCACTCACGTTTATTGGTTTCAAGCACTCACAGATATATCATGTGACTAGCACTTTCAATAAACAAAACCAGGAAAGATAATTTAGGACTAGTTGAGACTGTTTCCAAATTACGCTGCTTGCAGACACTGAAAAATTAACAATATTGATAATACCTTTAGCAATGAATTGCAGGCTTGGAGGCCTATGCTTGGCTTATTGAAAAATAAATTGACTCCCTAGTTGTCTGCAATTCTGACAGTATACTCAAGTTCTCTCTTGTAGATATCAAAATTCCGAGAAAGTCCTGCATGTTCTGTCACAAAAAATATAACTAACAGTGTTTGAAAAGAGTATGTGCAGAGAAATAGGTTGTGCTGGATGTCCCTTCTCCCTGCCTTGCTCCCCCATGTTTGTCATGAATGATAATTTGTGGCATGCCACTCAATCATCTTCTGAGCCTCCTCTTCAAAATGCATTACTGGAATAGCTTTGTTCTACCCTACCTCAGCACTGCCTTAGACAAAACCCTGGCCCTCACTGAATGCCACACCAGGCTTTTCCTCACATCATCCTTTGGAGGTGCTTAATGTCGGCGTCACGATCGCCTCTCACTGTTAACCGCAGAGAATGCCAGGAGGCAGCAGTTTCCGATAGCCTGACTTGTCCGTCACCCTCTAAAGCTGAGATATCACAGAAGTTATGTTGTCTCGGTTACGCACCAGGTCATCTGAATCTGACCTTCACGTCTCTCCTAATCTCCTCGTTCCTGCAGTCTCATGTTCCCTGTCTCCCTTCTGCACTGCATAGCCCTTTGTCCTCTGAAATGCTATCTTCAGAACAATTTTTCCTTTCTCCTCTGTTTCATCTTACCTTTGAATCCATGCTTTCATTTCTGTACCAGGTGAAGCAGTTTTTTAACTTGTGATATGCCTCACCTCAGCCTTCTCTCATTTTCTCTCTCCATATTCCTATTTTGTTGTCTTCAGTCTTCTTGGTCCTCACTTCTAACCACTGTCCCCTTCAGCTTTCTCCTATGTTCATGGCCATAACCACTGATACTGTCCTATCAACTTATTCCCGGAGCTGGCAGTCCTCCTGCAAACAAATTTGTGACCCTTGAGGTTCCCTGTACTGTCTTTTGCTGCTCTTGCCCTCAGACTGTTATCTCTTCAGCTTAAGTTAAATATTTGTTTGACGTACTTCGCATGCTATGCCTCTCAGCAAGCATTTTCAGTGTTTCATAAAAGATGAATAACACACAGTTCACTTAAGGATTCTCCTGCTCAGTGACACACATAGTACAGTGTTATTACCTTTATCTCCCAGAGATTTCCCAAGACTTTGGCTCTGGTTTTCATTCTCTTGGTTTCCTCCCTAGATCTCCATCTGCACAGCAAACATTATTTGCCAAACCTTTGGAGACCAGCACTGTGGAAATTCAGGGGAAGTGCAATGTGTCTCCTAAGAAAGGTAGCCAACCTCTGTAAAATAGGGAAACATCAGATGCTAATGGTTAAGAATCCAAACCTGCTTACATATGCTAGAATATATGTTTAGAATCCCAATGAAATGATTTGTTGTTTATCCTCTGTATAACAGAGTCTATGCACTGATACATAAAGACCATTATGGAGCTGAAGAGACTGATGTGCTCAATTTTGGGATCTTAGTAAATTATAAAAAAAATGGCTAATTAAACCCTACATCTCCCAATTTAGTTTGGATAGATGTAAAATATTGGAATTGCTTGAACAGTAAATAGGAATTGAATTATACCCATCATGGAGTAAAGCATTGATTCTGTCAGTGGAGGAAAAAAATTAATGCCCATGATGCCTCTTTACTACTAGAATAGGTTGATTATAGACTAAGCAACTCCCCTTTAAGAAAACATAGATGTCTTACTTGAGCTTTGATTGCCCAGGAGCTTTACCCTTTGAGGTGCTAACTACATTTTGTTTCCACTGAAGTCAATAAATGTTGGAGTATTCAGTGCCTTTTAAAACATATCCTGTTAAGTCTCTTGTTGAGTGCTACTATTTTGAGGTTTTAAAATCTAATTTTAACAGCCTTTGTTCTTCCTATCCCTGTTGCTAATCCTATACATAACAAGAACCACTCTCTCTGTGGGACTTACCTGTATTTTCTATTTCCAATAAGGAAAAAAAAGTAGAGCTTATGTGTAAGGTGGGTTTTAACTGACACCACAGGTTTTCCCAGGCCCTGTGGTCTCTGTCTTATCCACAGACCTCTCCTTTCTGCCTTGAAGGGCAATGTGAATCAGATCTGTTGGGACAGAGACACATGCAAAGTAGTTTGGCAGAGGCACGTTTATATTTAGGGTGTGAACCATCAACAAGATGTACAGCAATATATTGGTGACAATGCACAGATAAACAGTATTGCATGGATAGGAACGCAACATTAGCAAAGTTCATCCTAGGTTATTAAAACCAGCTCCTTCCAGTTGCCAGCAACCAAATCCCATAACCTCTTCCCTAAAATTATCAAATTTTAGCTTAAAAGCAATTATCTCTTCCTCAGTTCCCACTAGAGGACTGTTTCAGAACCATTTGCGATGGAAAGATATGTACTTCCAAGCTCACACCTTTTTATTCTTATGTAAAATATTTTTTTTCCACTTCTTGAAGTTCTTCTCCCTCTCCTAGTGATCTCCTCCCTCGTGTATTTATAGAAAGCTATCATTTTTTAACTTTACTGTTGTTTTCTTAGGCAGAAACACATGTGTACTTACATGGCACCCCTCCAGTGCTATAGGCTATATATATTCCCTGGGTCAGAACTGATATCCCCAAAACATGGGGAACCAGAATTTTGTGAGGCTCCAGGTGAGACCTCTCTGGGGCTTTCCATAAAGCATTTAAAATGCCCTCTTCTCTCTTTCCTACAGCCTAAGGTTATATTTGCTTTACTCAGAGCTGTACCATTGGCATAATTCTTAGTCATCCTATGATTGAATAAGCACAAGTCTCTTTTGCTGTTATTTTCAGCTGATGAGTCTCCATCTACTACTTAAAATTCCTGTTATTTGTCCCTGTGACCTTGGACTTCCCAGTATTTTATGTTTCTTCTCACGTCCACTACTATAGCCCTAAATATCATCCACCTTGATAACATGGTATTTTGACTCTCCCCTTGATGGATACTGCATCCCAGCATCTCATTAGCACTTCCCCTAAGATCAGGGGAGGTTTATATTGAATGTTAGGAAAAAATTCTGTACTGAAAGAGTGGTCAGACATTGGAAGAGGCTGCCCAGAGAGGTGGTGGAATCACCACCCCTGAAGGTGTTCAAAAAACCTGTAGACATGGCACTTCAGGGCATGGTTTAGGAGACATGGTAATGTTGGGTTGACGGTTGGACTGAATGATCCTAGAGGTCCTGTCCAACCTTAATGATTATGTGATTCTATGACAAGTGAACGTGATTTGCCTCAAGGGCTGATCATTGAAAAGCTCCATTAATTATCTTCGCTCAGAGCAGTAGTTCCATTTACTACAGCTCCTTACTATCTTCCCCCAAATGGCTCCTCCCTGCTTAACACTTCTTCAGCAACTCTAAACTGAAGAGATATGGATTTGATGGGTGGACTGTTTGGTGGATAGGGAACTGGCTGGATGGTCTCATCCAGAGGGTAGTGGTCAATGGTTCAATGTCCAGATGGAGACTGGTGATGAGTGGTGTCCCTCAAGGGTGTGTACTGGTACTGGTACTATATAATATCTTCATCAATGACATAGACAGTGGGATCAAGTGCACCCTCAGCAAGATTGCAGATGACACCAAGCTGAGCGGTGTGGTTGACACAGCAGAAGGATGGGATGTCATCCAGAGAGACCTAGGCAAGCTGGAGAGGTGGGCCTGTGAGAACCTCATGAGGTTCAACAAGGCCAAGTGCAAGGTCCTGCACCTGAGTCATGGCAACTCCCAGTATCAATACATGCTGGGGGATGAAGAGATTGAGAGCAGCCCTGCAGAGATGGACTTGGAGGTACTGGTGGACGAAAAGCGGGACATGAGCCAACAATGTGTGCTCACAGCCCAGAAGGCCAACCATATCCTGGGCTGCATCAAAAGCAGCAGGGCCAGGAGGTTGAGGGAGGTGATTCTGCCCCTCTACTCTGCTGTGGTGAGACCCCACCTGGAGTGCTGCATCCAGCTCTGGAGCCCTCAGCACAAGAAGGACATGGACCTGCTGGAGCAGGGCCAGAGGAGAGCAACAGAAATGATCCGAGGACTGGAGCACCTCTCTTATGAAGACAGGCTGAGAGATTTGGGGTTGTTCAGCCTGGAGAAGAGAAGGCTGTGGGGAGACCTTATTGAGGCCTTTCAGTACTTAAAGGGGGACTATAGGAAAGACGGGGGCAATCTCTTTAGCAAGGCCCATTGTGACAGGACAAGGGGTGATGGTTTTAAACTAAAGGAGGGTAGATTTAGACTGGATAGAAGGAAAAAATTCTTTACAATGAGGGTGGTGAAACACTGGAACAGGTTGCCCAGAGAGATGGTAGATGCCCCATCCCTGGAAACATTCAAGGTCAGGTTGGACGGGGCTCTGAGCAACCTGATGTAGCTGAAGATGTCCCTGCTCACTGCTCACCATCTTTCCCAGCCTAATGAACAATGCTATGGTTGGCACCATAACATTAGTCACTTGGTCCCCGATAGGTGGGAGTTACATTATCCTGATCTGAAAATATCAGCTGTTTTGGTGTACGAAGGCAGCAGTCTGCACTGGCATGGGTCTGCCTGCCTTTGGTGCTTTGTTGTGCTTGACACTTCTCTTTTTAATGTACTACTCCTTTCTGTATTTGATCCAAGTGCCAGATGCCACTGAAATCAGGCAGCTGACTCTAGCATTTTAAAATAAAAAGGACAGTTGATTACTTAAAACCTTGGTCTGAATCTGCTATTTAAAGTGCCATTTCTCATAGAATTTGGGTATAGGAGTTGTCATCTCCCATGACGTGCCTGCTTTGCTAAGCTTTTTGCTCCTGTCTCAGTTACGCTTATTTCCGTTTCTGTATCCTTAATCCCATAGGCACTGATGCCTTCAAGTGTGTGTTCAAAGTCCGTCATGTAGTAACCTACCTCCAACCTGGAGCATGCTCCCATCGCAGAGACCCCTTCTGAACTGTCCTTTCTTCATCCTCCTTTTTTGTCCATTTGACCAAGTAACTGCTCTTCAAAATAGTTTCCATTTTCCTTTTGCTTTCTCAGCTTGGGTCTTTTCTCACTTTAATGCTACACACCTTGACCTGCAAGATGAGGCTTAATTTAAACTGAACGAGTTTGAGCTCACTTTCTCCAAAGTGACCTAAGCTGACTGAAGAGCCCAGCAGCTCTCCCATCATGTCCTCAACCCTTATCAGTGCTGTGTCCCAAGTAACATCAGCTTCTGGGGCCTCAATTTGACCTTGCCAGAAGGACAACACATGGCTTCTGCTTAATTTAAGTTCCACTTAAATATTTTATCTTCCAGTTTAGCCCTTAAGTGGTACTAAAGTGGTGCATAGACCTTGCTAGCCAAGCTCTAGCTTAGATCTATCACCACACACAAACAGCAAATCTACCATTATTAGTGGAGTGACTGAGGAAGATGGGTGCTTCACTTTGATAGACATGTTGATCTAAATACTGTAGTTCTAATGGCCAGCTCAGGGAAGTGGCTGTAGTAATTTGTCTAGAGGTGGGAATATTAGTAGTAGTATCACCATCATCATCATCATCATCATCATCATCATGCTATGGCAGTTAAAAGTTTTCCAGTCAAGATTTAGACTGTAAAAGACCCAAATCACAGACTTCAGGTTGTGTGGCAAAACAGAAATTCCTACAGTGAGGATGAAATTATTTCACCATACATGGAAGTACCTTTTTGCCTCCACTCCATAGCTGTTCAATAGCCAACCAAATTAACTTTCATGTGCTGTAAAGAAAAGTTAGATCTTGAACACACATGTTAAAACACATGTATGTTGAGTGAGATTTTTGGTTTGTTTTGGGTCTTGGTTGGTTTTGGGTTTTTTTTCTTCAAATTACTTGTCTGTGGTATTCTGAAACTTTATTTAAAGTCCTTGTTGGGCTGAGAAAAAGCAGGGAATAAGAAGCCGACAAACTGGAAAGTTACCTGGGCATCTGAATGTGATTTACTGGAAAGTTACCTGCACGTTTGAATGTGATTTAACAAAGAGTCTTACTGGAGATGTTTTTTTCGTTCCTACTATTTTCCAAATCACTTCAGGCATCACCAGTCACAGTAGAAAATCGAACAAAAATGCCTATCCGGAGAAGCACAGACCTGAGCATTACATCTTTTCTACCAGAAGGCAGGGCTGTCCAGCACTTGAGGGCAACGTGGTTTTAATGTGTGTTTGGTAGTGATTTGGCTTTCAGGCAAATAATGCCCTTCAAGTTTAAACAGTGTAGGCATTTGCAGCACAAATACCACCTTGGGTCTAAGTCATTGAACTGTCTTGCCTCTTTTCAGCGTTACCTTTAATGTAAGTTGTTAGAGGAAAATATGTCAGCCCAGGAGAGGTGAGGCTGCTGCAGCTCCATGCCCTGCGTCCAACCAAGAAATTGTATTCCCAGTGAGCACACACATACAGAGCGGACATATACACCACATACATGTATTCATGCAGGTTAGGGTTAGGGTTAGTTTATGTGGCGTATATACATACATACAAGGCCAAAAAAAAAATTAAAAAATGAATACCCAACCCTTGAGGATTACAGAAGTCTCTAGGTACATTGCAGTGGCCTGCTCTTTTGCAATGCCAAGCAGACACTGAGGCCCAGAGGGTAGAGATCTTCCTTGGGATTTAAATAAACGACTTCGGGATAAAGTCCTGCTGAGAGACTAGAGCGCCCCGGAAGGGTGGGGGACACCCGGGAGCGGGGGGAGACCCCTCTCGGCCTGCAGAGGAACCGGAGCGACACAAACCTGAAGATCACTCGGGGTGGGGATGGGGGGGAAGCAGACGGCTTGGAGGGTGTCCCGGTCCCGTCCCGTCCCGTCCCGCTGGTGGGCAGCCCCGCAGCCGTGAGCTCGCCCCGGGGATGCGCCGCGCAGCAGCTGTGCCCAGCCTCGGCCCCCTCACGGCAGCCGGGGAGGGCTCCGGCTGCCCGTCGCACGCCCTGGGGTGGATTTGGGACCGGCGGGGGCGAGCAGCCGCGCCGGCAGCGAGGCGGGAGGCGTTGGGGTTGAAGGCAACACGCAAGCGGCTGCGGAGGACGCGGGCCACAGGGAGCGGCGGCCGTGAACGCGGCGTGAGGACGAGCCGCCCCCCGCGGAGAGCCGGGGCTCACGCTCCGGCCTCAGCGCCTCCGGGGCTTTCGCTGCGAAGTTTCAGACCCCTTTCCCTGCCGTCCCTCGCCCCGACGCGTTCCTGCGATGGCGCTGCCGGACGTGCCCTGCTCCGGGCAAGCGTTTGCCAGCCGGAGAGACCGGACCCCCCTTTTCGGGAGCGGGTTTCCTGAGCCAGCCGGGGAGCACCGGCGCGCAGGCCGGGAGGGGAGCGCGCAGCCCTCCGCGGGGCGCGGAACCGGGCACCGCGCCGCTGCTCCGCGGGCAGCCGCCGGCCAGCCGGCCCCCCTTCCCCGCGCCCCCCGCAGCCCCCCGCGCCCCGGCAGGCAGCGGGTACCCGGGGGGTCCGCGCCCAGCCCTGGCCGGCCTCGGCGTGCGGGGGCGCGACATCCCTTTTGGACAGCGGCATCGCCCGGGGCTCACCCTCGGCTCCGGGCGAGGCTGGCGGCAGCCCGGCGGGCGGCGGTCCGGAGGGCGGCGGTCCTGCCAGGATGGGCAAAGGCTGCTCCAAGTGGTGTTCCCGCGCTCGGTGCGAGGACGAGACGGTACTTTTGCCTCTTTTCTTATCCTTTAGGGGAAGGGCAGGAAGGTGGCCGTTACCGCGATTGAGCCCGGGCTGCTGCTTCTAGCTGGCGCCGGCGGTGGGCGCATCCCGGGGTGCGGAGGGGGGAGCGGTGCTCGTCTCATTTACAGTGTGCTGAACTCCCCTGCACTGGGGACGAGTCTAGCTGTCGCCTTCACATGCACTGCAGTGCCTTACATAATTCTATCCTGCAGTCTAAGTGTCAGGGATGCATTTTGGTGAAACAAGGAGGGACCACTGACCTTTTCTGTAGTAGCCGCTGGCTTTATTTCTTGCTACGCTTTTCATTCATTTTTAATAACCCCGTGGAGTACAAGTTATAAAGGAATCTTGCGCTGAGTTTTAAAGTTTGAAGAGAGATATGCAAACTCTAGCTGTCCTAAGGCTTCTACCTCTCTAATGATCCTCCTCTCTGGTGGAGGACTGATCCTCCAATCTAGAAGTGAAACAAGGCAAAACTACATGTTTTCCTATGTCAGGGTGAATCTAAACCAAGCAAATTCCCAGGCACCAAAATGGGTACTGTAACAAACATCAGTGCAGCGGTAAGTACATAGCTACAGGTAGCAGGAGAATAGCGTGTGGGAGAGAAGTTGTGAGACATTTCTAACACATAGCTTTTCATGCTGTTCTTCTGGAAATTTGCCTGGATTTTAAGTATGTACAGAAGAGGGAGAGAATGAACATATGCATTTAATTTGCTTAATAGAAAATATCTTGGCAGAAACACATGCTTGTGCTGTGAGTTTGGCTTTTTAAAATATTAATATACTCGGTCTAATGATAGTGTCTCCCATTTACCTAATAATATGTTCAAATATAGCTTGAGATATGCTGCTAAATGGGTTAAGAAAAAATGTATGGCTTAATATAAAACCTGTTAAAGTACAGTCACTGGAGGATATCTCTGTGCTTGTAAACTTTAACCTGAAGAGTATTATGAGGGAGGATTACCTGAGAACCAGCATGATTGAAACAGCAGTGTTAAAACCCCCTTTTTTTGAAGGACGACTGTAGATCATTTTGAATATCAGCTGCAGTGGGATTCAGTTATTGCTTCTACAAGTATCATCTGAAATATTTATTGGTACAAGAGAATTCCCAATGTATATGCTTCTATTTCCAATGATAATATAAGGCCTTGCCCCAGGGAACTCTGAATAAAGCACAACAGTGACTAAGCACCATTTGCAGGTCAGTCTTTTTTTTTTTTTTTTAATATTTTGAAAGCATTGGATACAGAAAAGCTCTTCTGAAGGAGCAGTTTTAATAACAAGTGCCACAGAGCATCTGTGTGCAGTGCACATTTTCAGAAGGTATCGTAGAGACCTGGGAAGTGTTTGTGAAGATACTGTACATATATTTGGACCTCAGAATATAAGGAAGCACATAAGTTTGCAGGGAGGAGAGGCATGTCGATTTGGGGAGGTAACTCCAGGCTCCCATGTTTACTTCCTACCTGCACTCGACTTCCTATGTGGGTCTGGGCAGTTTTCTGATGTTCCTTGCCTGATCTGACCCATTTGTGCAGTGGATCTACCTTTGCTTACCTATTGTTAAAAAGTACCTGGAGGTTTAATTAATTATCATTTCTAATTGATTAGTATCTCTCAGGTAGTTTGTAGTTCTCAGATACTCTAAGGCAAACCACAACTGCCTCCCCATCCCACAATTATGCCTGGTCCAAAGTGAATCTTGACCTGTCTCCCTGACGATGTCTCCTCAAGGATGTCTAGCTGCCAGCTGAAGCTCCATGCAGCTAAAGCAGAGCCTTTCTTCTCCCCCCAGGCATTCATCACTACTTCCCTTCTTAATCTGTTTGGATAACACCAGTACCTTGCCCATCCTCAGGCCTGTATCATGGCATCTTTTACCAAGTTATTTTTCCATCTCCTCACACAGAGTTATATCTAAATCTTGCAGATTTTCTTCTGAACGACACTGCTAAGTTTTGGCCATTGTTATTTAATTGGATGAATTCATCCTTCCTTCCCACCTCTCTGCCGACCTGCCTGACTACCTGCCAGTTTTTCTGGAGCTGCTTGGATGTTGCACCAATAAAAGTCGTACCTCAGTCTATCCTCAGAGAGCTTTTAGTGGAATGGACAATATATAAATGCTGTTTTCAGTGTCTGTTTTACTTGCTGAAATGCAGTGCAACTTTGAGCCTTTCACAGGAGAAATATTGGGAGGTCTGTATGTTATAAAGCTGATGATAGGAAAAAGAGTTGCTGCTATGTCTTCTATTCAACAGAGCAGTAGTTTAAGCACGGAGCAAACATATCATTCTACCTGTTCTATTTTTCACTCTGAGGAGATGGGACATATTCCAGGCACAAGACTTAACCATTGTGTTGTAGAGTACAGGTATGAGGAAGAAGGTTTCCTTCATCTCCTTCATGACTGCAATTTTATTTTATGAAACGTACTTAAGTATTGGATACATTTCCTGGGATGCAGCCAATGGAAGACATTTTTCATCAGTTTTCCAGGCAAAAATGAAATCCATCATTCATTAAAAACTAAATGCAACCTTTTAATTTGTACAAAACCCACTGTTTTGGTTTCACATTTTGGCCAGAAAAAAATTAATCCCAAATCACATTGCAGCATTTTTTTTTTTCCCTTGCCGTTTAACTGCCACACTGAAATGCTGGGTATTTGCGCAATCTCTTTACAGTGTCTATGACCTTTTCTCCCACTGGAAACGGCTGTGTCACCAGTATGGTCACTGAGCCTTTTTAAACATAAGTTGGATTTGGCCCTTAGTCACTCACCCTCAGCAGTTCGACTCCACCTGGTGCCTAGTGAAGGGCGCCTGCAAAGCTCCTTTGGTATGCTGAGCCTGTTAGACACAAAAGTCTTGTGAGGGCAGCAAAGGTTCCTGCTTGCTCTGCCTTCTCTTTCAAATACTTCATTGAGATAAATATTAACGAAGATTGATTAATTCAGTCAGATATCCTGTTAATTTTGTTTCTTACAGATTTGTTTTGGCAGGTTTTTCCTCACATGCTTATGGATTTTCTAATTGCTTTGATGTTTTGACATTGGACCTGTATGAATCTCAGCATTGGACCTGATAGCTTTACATTCTCACGTCAGATCCAGTTTTGCTCTGCTGTAACATTTGGTTTCCTAAGCGCTGGCGTTCCCAGTTCCCTGTCTGCACCGACACTGAAGTGCTGGTTATCTGCAGAGCCACGTTGATGATAACAAGGAGAGGCTTTTTCATTTTGTATTAATGTCGTGTTTACACTGGTTGCAGGAACACATGCAGTCCAAACCTATCATGTTACACTGGCAACACAGGTTACACTAACAAAAAATGTTGGGGGTTTGTAAGTTCACTGTGCATCCAGGAGACTATGAGGGAGCTGGGGTTGTTCAGCCTGGAGAAGAGAAGGCTGTGGGGAGACCTTATTGAGGCCTTTCAGTACTTGAAGTGGGACTATAGGAAAGATGGGAGCAACCTCTTTAGCAAGGCCCGTTGTGACAGGACAAGGGGTGATGGTTTTAAACTAAAGGAAGGTAGACTTAGACTGGATAGAAGGAAAAAATTCTTTACAATGAGGGTGATGAAACACTGGCACAGGTTGCCCAGAGAGATGGTAGATGCCCCATCCCTGGAAACATTCAAGATCAGGTTGGACGAAGCTCTGAGCAACCTGATGTAGCTGAAGATGTCCCTGCTCACTGCAGGGGGGTTGGACAAGCTGACCTCTAAAGGTCCCTTCCAACCCAAACCATTCTCTGATTCTATGAGGCTGATATGATGACTAGTCAAAACTACACCTTGCATCTCTTGAAGGAGAGGAAGATAAGACTCATGCTATCGCTCTCTAAAAGGACCCTCTGAGAAAGAGGGACTACTTGAGACCTTAGCATTGAGGGCAACCCTTGCATATCTGACCTCCCAAGAAACATGAGGTCCTGAAGAGCAGTCAGAAAGCTCTAACCAAAACAAAATATAATGCAAGAAGTATTGGCAGGGCAGGCACATGACAGCGAAGGCACCTGAGCTGTGCCAACACTGGCTGCTTGAGAAACACCCAGAGGCTGCTCTGGAAACCATGGCCCCAGAGTGGTGAGAGGCAGCTGCTGCCCTGGTGAGGTTGTGTCCATGTCGGACCTTGAGTTATGGGATAGCATTTTTAAGCTGGTACCACGGTGGTTCTCCACTCTTTTGGTGAGGGTCTCATCCGCAATTGTCCTCAAGGGAAGGACAAACCTTATCTAAGATAAAATATAACATTATAAAAATCAGTCTGTAATATTTCTTATGGGGGATCAAATTTTTAACAATTTTTTTCCTGGGATGTAATTTTTTAACCTGCTTTTTATTGTTACTGTGTTAAGTAGAATAGTAACAATCCCACTGAGTTCTTCTTGTCTCTAGGTGCTGGCAATGATTTGTACAGGGCTCCCTTGCTTTAAATGGCTTTTGTTTCAAATAGTGGGTGCTGGGAATTTGAGTGGGTTCTTCGCATCTGCAAGTCCCGTATCCAGTATATCGCTGTGCACACACCTTCAAGGGCACCAGTCCTGGCAATCTGTTAAGAACACTTCTTAAAATTACTCTAGTGAGTTAAACAGGCGATATGAGCAGATGCAGTGATGTTCTCCAAAAGGGGAAACCTTATCTCTGTAAGACGGCTGGTTTGGGGATCTGTGTGAAGGGCTATATTTTTTTAGCTTACCAGGCTATATTTATCCAGACCTTTTTACTTCTTCATAGTTTTTTTAACTAAATTAAAAAACCCACCAGCGACAACAACAAAAAAAAACCAAAAACCCCACACAACCAACCCCAAAACCCAAACCCGAACAACAAAACTCCACTCAATTTTATTCTGAGCTTGATGCAGTTGGTCAGGACCAGGCACTCTGCAGTCCTGGCACACAGCCCCTGTGCATTACTCAGCAGCGTATGGAACTGGCTGTTCGGAGGAGCCCAGCCTTGTATGCCTGGCGTCTTCCCCTAACTGAGTAAGAAAGATGCCCGCATCGCCTGCGTCTCCTCAGGCACCCAAGGCTCTCCAATCAGCTCAGCCAATCGCTCAGTTCACAGCAAAACTTTCCGAGAAGTTTGTCCCTTGAAACTGGTAGAAATCATCCCAAAAGGACAGTGTGTAAAGGATTAATTTAAATTCCAGATTCCAGTTTCTTGGTACTACCAAAAATAAAGCTGTTATTTCTCTTAACAGAGTGAAAAATTGGATGCAGGAAAAATAAACAGAAACATTAAGCTCTGAAATATTCTTTTTTCCCCCACTTTCATTTGGTAAGACAGAACTAATTTGCTATCCTATCTGCTATGTATCCTGCTGCCGAACTAATCCTTTTGTGTCCCGGATTTTTATTAGCCTTGCTTGCTTATTACTGAAAGATTTACTCTCTAGGACTCCTTTTAATACCATTTGCTACTACACTGCCTTTTCCCTTGAATATGACTTTTCTGTGGTACTGTCCTTTAAAGATTCTTGGCCATTTCTAACCTAGGACATATTTATAGTAGCCTGTTCTAGTTTTCCTAATCATTGGTGATCTTCCAGCAGGATACATTCCTTTGTCTTCTTCCTAATGTGATTCAGCACACATTCCAATTTGAAGTGCACTTATGCTTGAACCACTATACTGGGATTTATTGAACTAAACCAAAATCCAATAGATTTTCCTGAGTCTTTTCTTTGTCAGTGTGCACAGCAATCATGAGATATCTGCTGCCAAAGTCCTTTCATTTTAATAATAACACCTTAGCATTGTTAATGTAAATATATTTTAATTTTCCTTTGGCCAGCTCATCTGGTTTAATTCCTTTAAGTATTCAGTTTTCTTTTGAGAAAGATCTACTACAGGAGGTCTTGTCCTTTACAGTCAAGAAAATACCAAAAATAGATGTGGAAATAGCCATGAGTGGTGTCTCTATAGGTATCCCACCATGCCTAGAATGGTGTAAGTACAGTAATCTGCTCTGCAAATTTGACTGTGTGAGCATATTATTATGTTTAGAGGTGGTTAAATGCAGGCATAAATAGATGAAAGTGTTTTAATAGAATTAATAAAACCATCTTGTACATGCAGTCCAGCCATAAATGGTACACAGATTGAACAAAAAATTATTGAAAAATACAAATATATTTTTAGACACATAGAAGTAAATAGAGTATTCTTTGCTGTCCTGTGCACATGAGTGTGTGTACAGGTATTCACAGAGGTACAAGGCAGTACAGACTGGGATCCACCTGGCTGGAGAGCAGCTCTGTGGAAAGGGACCTGGGGGTCCTGGTGGTCAGAAAGCTCAACATGAGTGAACAGTGTGCTGCTGCGGCCAAGAAGGCCAACAGGATGCTGGGTTGCATCAAAAAGGGCATCGCCAGCAGAGAGAAAGAAGTCATTATCCCGCTCTATTCAGCGCTTGTCAGGCCACACCTGCAGTACTGTGTACAGTTCTGGTCCCTGCTCTACAAAAGGGATGTGGACAGGCTGGAAGGGGTCCAGAGAAGGGCCACCAAGGTGATCAAAGGACTGGGAAGCTGCCATACCAGGATAGGCTGGGAGAACTGGGTTTGTTCAGCCTTGAGAAAAGGAGGCTCAGAGGGGATCTCATCACCATGTACCAGTACTTAAGGGGCAGCTACAACGAAGATGGAAACTCCCTTTTTACAAGGAGTCCCATGGAGAGGACAAGGGGGAATGGACACAAATTGCTCTTGGGGAGGTTCCGATTGGACACCAGCGGAAAATTTTTCACATTGAGGACAGTCACCCCTTGGAATAATCTCCCCAGGGAAGTGGTTGACTCGGCCACGCTGGACACTATTAAGAGTCGTCTGGACAGGGTGCTGGGCTGTCTTGTCTAGACTGTGCTCTTCCTGGAAAGGTTGGACTAGATGATCCCTGAGGTCCCTTCCAACCTGTGATTCTGTGATTCTGTGAAGGCATTTGTAGCCAGTGAGTTTTGGCTCCTAAATTTGATTTAAAAACTGAATGAGTTAATTAAAATACCCCCTGCCCCTGAAAAAAAAAATCTCATGGATCAATCTAATCTGCTTTACTAAATTAACATGTGAAAATGCTTAACTGGGATAAACCTGGGAACTATACATATTTCTCTCTCTTTTTCCTTAGAATGAAAATGCCCTTGTGAAAATAAAGGAGTTAGGCGTCGAGCTTGCAAAGATCAGGGATGAAGTTGGTAAGTAGTACAAGCAAAATGATAACAAAAGTGATTTTCTCACTTTACACAAAAGCAGTTATTCCCTGTGACCTGGTCCTGGGGAACCTGCCTACATGTGATAGTGTCTTCTGAAGCCCAGTGGCAAGGAGTGGCTTTGTAGGGAACCGTGATTTTACCTCTGCTGTGGAGATGGATCTGTCACCACACACTATGGAGCTCGTTGTGCACCACCTTTACTAGACAAACGGTTCTTCATAAATCCATAGCTTCCATTCCCAGACTATGTACCACCACTGCCAAGGAGAAAGCACAGCGTGATGAGAAGCGGGAGCTTGGGACCACTGTGGTGCATGGTGACTGGGGATGCATCACTTTTGTACATTTGCCTGTTTTGCAGTTCAGGTACAAACTGAAGGCCACCAAGCCCAGAACTTGCTTGTTAATATCTCTAAGCTCTCTTCCTGGTTGAAAGATGGCAGAAGCAACGTGTCCCATTTGGTCTGTGTATTCTCTGTGTATCTGCATGCACCACTTTTCCTGCTTGGTTTCTGGTCTAGACAGGAGAGACAGGGACGGTGTAAAGATATTGTAACTCTTGAGAGAGAAGATGGGCTTCAGCCAAAAGGCTGAGTTCTGTTGGTCTTAAATATCTCCCAAATGGGTGTGACATTTAGTTCATCTAACCCCGGGCAAACAAAAGGAGGAAGAGCAGCTGGAGGGAGAACCACTGGGGCAGGGGACACCCCTAGTACCTAAAGGTGGTGGAACCACTGATGATTGGAGCTGTGAACAGGGGGGACCTCTCAGCTTTCCCTGCATGTGGGATCCCAGGTGCTGGGTCACACATTAAGCACAGATTGTACCATGTTGAGGGAGGGTGATTTGGTTGGCAAAGGAGGGCTCAAGCCAAACCGCTGTGAGGTGGGCAGAACTGTGAATCCTCTCTGTGCTTTGTCTTCACCTTGCCTATGGCAACCCACTGCAGAAAAGCTGAGCCCAGCCCCTTTCTGATGCCCAACAGCTTGTGTCCCCTGCTGTGCCCCTCTGAAATTTTTTGGCTGATCATAATTTCATAGAGAGATTTAATGTCCCGATGGCCAGATACTGCAGCAATAGCAAAATAGCATTTCCAGTTATTCCCTGATGCCTGCCTTCATCCATCCTCTGCATCTCCACAGCCCTCACAGAGGAGTTGTCGCCACTGGTGCATTCTTTAGGCAGGGACATATAAAGCGCTCCATTGAATACCCACTTCTCATTTGAACGTCCTACCTCTCTCTAGCTGATTCGGTTTGCTCATTTTCATGAGTACTTTTGCAAATGGTGATAACATGGGAAGGGAAGAGAGATACAATGTTGGAGGTAAAGAGCTCTGCTTCCATTTACACCATGTTTGAACAGCTAAAGTGAATACAAATCACTGGTGGTTTATTTGACAACAACCATCATAGGTGGTTCTATGAAGCAATTTAGGGAAAATGACAGAGCACGTTATTTTGACTACAGCCAAGTTGTAGTTCTGACTTGTCGCAGTCTCTTTGATAGTAGTCTCTTATTAATTTAAAAATAACCAACCCAGTTAAACAGCATGGGTGTTGGTCAGAAATTCCTGATTTCTCATGTGTAAATTCACCATGTCAGGCTCACTGATGCAAATGCCTGGATGAATCAGTAAAACAAGGCTGGACAAGCCAGGGTTGATACAGGCAGTGTGTCCGACATTTAGTTGTTTAGGCAATAGCTCTAATTCAGAATTATAGTTTAGGTGCTGAAAGTGCTTGGTTTTGAAAGTATGCAGTCTTTGTTAACGTCAACAGAAACTGCAGGATTCTGCTATGCAAAGCAATGAAACTGTGAAATATAATCTACTGTTCAGAAAATTCAGAATGTATTTTTAAGGAAACCTCTTTTGGTAATAAAACCACTGCTGAAGCGATAGGAGTGATGGAGCGTGTATAAAACCGCCTAGGGAGACCTGCACCCTTCTGCAGCCAGGCAAAATATTTAGGTTCGGATAACACTGTCCACCTTTACCCTCAGCACTGCTGTGAAGTATCACACCTCCTCTGAAAGCAGCATGCAGTGAAAAAGGAAAGTGTTTCTCCCTTCCCATCTCTGAGGAGGAATATGGTCTCTCTAAATGCTGAGGACTTGCTATTTTACACAATAAGATTTGCTCATGTGTTTTGCTAGAAATACCAAGGCTAGAAAAACATGACAAGCAATCATTCTACACTCAAGACGCCCATCTTTATAAATTATAAATATAAGCACTTTTCAGCTGCAACACTGACACTCCTGGAATAGAGAGGTTTTGAACACCGGCTGTTTCCCTTCAAATGAATCGAAATTAAATGTCAGAATTACCTGCTTTTTTGCTGTTAGACAAATGACATGTGAAGTGAGTTGAGAGGAGGTGTGGACATGCATAAAAACCTAGATGAATGGCAGATGATCAGATTTCAAGTTTAAAGTTTGTATTATCTGTGTTCATGAGAGTTTAAAGCCAAAGCCTGTGTGCTGCCTCCTCCTGGGTATGCCTCCCAGTCAGAGGACCCTTAACCTGAGTGAGGTGGCTGTGATTCGTCTGTGAATTTGTAGCCAAGGGTCAGGAGGAAGAGCACAGTCTGCATGGTTTGCTGTCACTTTTGGGCAAAGAGCCCATTTCTCATGTCAGAAGCAGACAGCCCCTATGTGAAGCCACCTGTGACACCAGCCCCCCAGTTCCCACAGGAGTTACCCGCCTAGATGCAAAGCGCCGGGGCTTGGGAGGCTGGGCTGCAGCTCAGGCTCTGTTTGTATGGGAAGATCAGTCCATTAGTGACATCTCCCTTTCACTCACCTTCCCAGCCCAGCCTGAAATGTGTTTTGCTCATCTGTTGTGCACTGTAAAAGCCACTTTGTGCTCAGGGAGAAGGGAAGCAGTGGCAGCCGCTCTCGTTTAACTCAGCATGCTGTCATCCTTGGAAACGCCATGTTATGTCAGAGTTATTTCCGGCCTGTAAGCAGCAATTGAAAAACCTACAGAGAAGGATAAAGAAAACCAGGGTGTAACACTTCTCAATAGCAGCTGATGGCAGTTGTGCTCTCTTTGTCTTGTGCCATTTTTTCCATGCCAGTATTGCATTTATATAACTTTTCTTAGTGATTATTATCTTTTTTTCTACAAGAGGAGCTCACTTTTACAGTATCCATATCTCAATGTCTGGAAACAGGTCTTTTGTTCAGGCATCTGTTGTCAGGGCCCTGCTGGAGGCGATTTAGCCTGGTTCACCAGAACCACTTGCTGAAGCTACAGCTGGTTAAACGCTGGCTCCAGCAAGGCTGGCTCTCCCATGCTGGTTCCTGCTCCCCGGCCGGGTAAGGGAGCCACAGACCTTCTATTGGGCTGCATGGTGTCACCTTCTGCTACTCCTCTCCCAGTAGAGCCAGGCCAAAAGGTCCATCTCCTGTCTAAGAAGAGATTCAGTCTTTCCTCATCAGTCCTTGGCCTCATTTGTCTTGATCTGGGAGACTGTGGAAAGGATCACTCCTTCTTGTTAGAGGTGTTTGATATTCAGTATAGGGCAAATTTCCTGGGCCATGGCCTTATTTTCTGCCTCCAATAGTGTTTTTGGGTGTGTGGGGAATGTGCCATGCAGGCACTCTTTCCCTGCTTTCCTCTTCCCTCCATTTTGCACCTGCATGAGGGTTTGATTTGCAAGATGTGAAGAGTTTTGTATTTCAGGTTATAGAAAGTGTTTCAGATGGACTTTCTTTTGGTTAGAGCATGTAATTTCTGTTTAATATCTTTATCAATGATCTGGATGAGGGGATGGAGTGTACCCTCAGTAAGTTTGCAGATGACACCAAGTTGGGTGGGAGTGTTGATCTGATTGAGGGTACAAAGGCACTGCAGAGGGATCTGGACAGGCTGGATCGATGGGCTGAGGCCCATTGTATGAGGCTCAACAAGGTCAAGTGCTGGGACCTGCACTTTGGTCACAACAACCCCATGCAACACTACAGGTTGGTGAGGAGTGGCTGGAGAGCTGCCTGGCAGAGAAGGACCTGGGTGTGCTGGTTGACAGGTGGCTGAATATGAGCCAGCAGTGTGCCCAGGTGGCCAAGAAGGCCAATGGCATCCTGGCTTGTATCAGGAATAGTGTGGCCAGCAGGAGTAGGGAAGTGATTGTCCTCCTGTACTCAGCATTGGTGAGGCCGCACCTCAAGTACTGTGTTCAGTATTGGGCCCCTCACTACAAGGACATCGAAGTCCTGGAGTGTGTCCAGAGAAGGGCAAAAAATCTGGTGAAGGGTCTTAAGCACAAGTTTTTTGAGGAGAGGTTGAGGGAACTGGGGTTGTTTAGCCTGGAGAAGAGGAGGTTGAGGGGAGACATCATCGTTCTCTACACCTACCTGAAATGAGGTTGTAGTAAGGTGGGTGTCGGTCTCTTCTTCTAGGTGACAAGTGATAGGATGAGACTAAACGGCCTCAAGCTGCACCAGGGGAGGTTTAGATCAGATTTCAGGAAAAATGTCTTCACCAAAAGGGTTGTCAAGCATTGGAACAGGCTGCCCTGGGAAGTGGTTGAGTCACTGTCCCTGGAGGTATTTAAAAGACATGCAGATGCTTAGGGACATGGTTTAGTGGTGGACTTGGCAGTGATAGGTTAGTGGACCATCAAGTGGACTTGATGGTTTTAAAGGTCTTTTCCAACCTAAATTATTATATGATTCTATGATTTCATTGCCCAGCCCTCCCTGTGTGCTTAGTAATCTCATCAGAGAGGCTGGAGAGAGACGGGGTTCATTAGTGCTCCAATTTAAAGCCTGAATAAGTTTGAATTCTGCTGAACACAGAGCTGCTAGTGTTATCCCTTGTCCTCCAGCTCTGGGATCACTTTGCATGCTGAAGAAAATAAAAAAGCAAAAAGCAAGAGAGAGGGCTTAGAGCTATAATCCAAACTGCCAGGAGACAAGACATTTCAGCTAATGACCATGTAAATTGTGCCTTTCCATTTTGGGTATGAGGCACGTGGGAAAGCTTTCTATATGCCACTGCTGCGTTGCTAAGCTGACTGTTTCAGGCTCACTTTCTCTCTTTCTGTAAGGAGCAAAGAATTTGAAAGGGACGCAGAGCCCCTCTTAGTGCTCCAGAAGACATCAGGATCAGAACAGGACCCCAGTAGTGATATCTGCTGGACATAGTGAGCAAGTCTGGATATTGTTATCCAGTAAGCGTGGAAGCAGAGCTCTAAACATGGTGAAAAATAGCCACGTGATGAAAGGGATGGATAGGTTGGGTGCACAAACTACCTCACAGCTAATATGATCTGCTGTCACAGCTGTAGGTAACATCAACAAATTGTTGCTATCCTGAAAAAAATAGAGCACAGTCTGATACCGTAGTAGAAAGAGACACATATTGAGCAAATATAAGATGGCAGTCATAGGATAAATATGTTTTTGAAATGTTAAGAAGCTGTCTACCCAGTGAGGCACCTGCTTCTAGTTCACTTTTTACAACGCCATGCAGGTCTCTGCATGGCATGTGCATTTTGAAAGGCAAAGGAAGGATGAGTGGCTAATACAGATCGTATATTCAAAAGGTGATCATTTTTTCTAAACCAGCTATAGGTCTACATTAGAAAGAAGGTCTAGCAGTGCCATTAAAAAGACATGTCTTCTTCTCTAGCGTTGTTCTGAATGTTATGGTCACAATGATTTTTCTCACTTAACATGTTAGATCTTTCCAAGTGAGCAAACTTGCTCTTCAAATGTAGTCTGGTGACTTTGTCCAGCTTGCATCAGGTCTTCAATATCTGGACTGATTGCAAACATTCTTTAGCAAACCAAAAGCAGAGGACACAATATTTGTGACACTGCTGTCCTGGGACCTGGAGGACAATATAGGTGAGGAACCAAATGGGGAAATAGACTGAATATCCTTGACCTGATGGAACTGTTGGAGTTGCACCTCCTGGAATGAGTCGTAGACACAGTTGTGAGTTCAGAGACATGGTTGCTGGATTAGTTCACAAGAGTGAAAATTTCACATTTTCTGATTTCCTTCAGTACCAGCCTTTCATTTGCGCTCTCTGATTCCATGAAGCACACAAGATAGTGGTTTGAATATAAAAATATTTTAAGTAAGTGTGCATTAATGGATTCAAGAGGTCCTTGATGGAGCTGGCACAAAAGACAAGTTTATGGGGTGAGCAGCTTCTAACGGCTCGAAAATGGGATGTATGAGGTGCATCTGCTTCTCCTGGTCAAGTGGTCAGTCACACCCCCTACATAATAAGTGCACAGGGTGCACCTCGAGAGCCCAGGCATTTTCTGATACCCTGGCACATGACTGGAAGTGGGGACTTAGCCAAGACTGTGGCTTGAGAGGAGATAAGGAAAACTATGTATCCCAGTGGAAAGGCTTTCTGTCAAGTAATTGTCTCACATGCTATTTCTTATATCCAAGGCAAAGTAAAAGCCCCAAAGTGTCAATCTCTGGATCCAAGACTGTGCCGGCCAGGAGGGGACATCCAGTTGCCCTGCAGGTCCATGGATTTTCCTGCTTTGTATTATTATTATTATTACTACTACTACTACTACTACTACTATTATTGTACTTCATCAGATCCCAGTTTTGCATGGGCTTTTGCATACTCTGCAAGTACCTCTATTTAAACAAATGCATGTGTGTATGTGTGTGTGAGAGAGCAGGACAGAGAAAGAAGCAACAGCGAGAACTTGATGGATGAGATTCATGGGAACCCCAGCGTCAGCGAGAACCACTGTGCTCGGTGCTATACAAACAGATCCAATGTCACTGTTTGCTCCCGAAGAGTTCAGAGCCTGGCTGTATGGTCTTGTCTCCACAGCCCTCAACACAGTGAGATGGAAGAAACTACAGAGTGAGAAGGAGGAGCTGGAGAGGCGCTTTGAGGAGGAGGTGAAGCGGCTTCGCAGGCAGCAGCAGGAGGAGCTGCAGGCACTAGAGCAGCGGCTGCAGGAGGAATACAACACCAAGAAGGAGAGCCTGCAGGAGCAGCACAGGCTGCAGCTGGAGCAAGTCAAACTGCAGCATCAGGATCAGGTGAGTCTCTGCCTGTTCCCTTTGAAGAGCAGAACATGCCAGTACTGAGTGGGTTCAGGTAATTAAATATATTGAACACTCCAACATGAAGACAGTGTAACAAACTGATGACTGAAAAAAATATATTCCTATCTTTACTGTTTTTCCTTCCTATTATTCCTATTAGTATTTCTACATAGTAGTACATTACATTGTCTTCACATACTTCCAGATGTTTTACAACACAAATACTAAGACTAGCTCTGCTCCCTACACATACTTACTCTCCAACCCACCTACTGTAGTCAATTTATATGAAACCAAGGGTTGAACAAGAAACTGCTCAACACAGCCAGCAGAGCCCTCCCCATTGTTATTTGCAATGCTAGTTAAAGGGCTGTACAGTGAAGTGACAGGGCCCATGCAATACATAGGCTAAACATCAAGCAGATGATACACTCTGCTTTCCCTGATTTCTGCTCCACCGTTCAGTCTGACCTCTTAGCTTGTACGTCCAAAGCGTTTCTCCTTGCTTTACTTTCTGTACTACTACTTTAGTCTTATTTTTAACAGGTGGAGTGAAAAAACACTGTGACTCACCTATGGCCACCTCTCACATGGTGGCAGAACATCCTGCTCCAGGTTATGGCAATAATGCCTTTACCTGGCCTTTTCTCATTCTGCACTCAGTGAGCAGCAGATACAGTTCTGATTTTTCCAGCTGCAACTCTTACCCATTGCCCAGCATCACAGTTTGTGAGGGCTTTTCTCACACGAGTATCTGCCACACTCAGGTGTGCTCTGCAATCTGTGCTGTTGAGCTTTGACATGCCACAGCCCCCACTGCCGTGAGTATGCCACCCAGGTGTCTGATGCAGCGCAAGGGCCAGTCATCTGCGAAACATGAGCCCAGCCAACAGACCCCATGTTTGCCAGCATCGTTCTCTCCAACCAACCTGGGGATTTTGCCAATGCCCAGGGCAGCCGGAGGTGGTGGAGGGTGAATTTTTCACTCTATGAGGCAATGCTAATCAACAGCAACAGTGCAGTGCAGATGTGGTCTGTGAGGTGGATGGAGGTGACCAAAGGTTGAGGATGGGGTTTTATGTCTGCATGCTCTGTACCTCAGAGTATCTCCAGTGTGCATTTTGGAGCTGCTGCCTGAGGGCGAGGCTCCAGAGCTGCTGCTCCCCCTGCTTGTGCCCAGGGAGCAGGCTGACAGCAGGCGTTGTGGCGGGGTGCAGAGCACAGGCATGCCCCATCCGGTTCCCAAGGATGATGACAGCCCTCGCCATGGGCTCAGAAGCAAGCCAGCCCCATCAGCAGAGCATGTGCCCAAGCTAATTTAGACCATTTAAGAAGTAAAGGCTGGTGCAGCACTGTGTGGCCATAGTTGAAGCACCTCGAGGAGGCAGGGAAAGGGGCTAGCCTGCACTGAGCTCATAGGAGAGGACAGCACCAACACAGCACAGCAGAGACGGCAGCCCACTGTGTTTAGTGTCACTTACAGCTAGTAATAATAGCTAAAAGTATTTGTAAAAATGGAAATGACACTATTTACTGCCTGTACTTGATGTACTGTAAAACACTCCTGGGATGGGAGTGTAAATGCAAACTGACTTGGTGATAGTTTTATGTCATTCATGTCACAACCCCCTGGTGTTAGATTTATTGTGTAACACCAATGGTATGCCAGGGCTGGGCGCAGTGTGGTCCTCACTGGCATGTGGGTCAGACAGCCATGTCAGACAGACACACGGCATCCCAGCCTGTGCCCCAGAGTGTCTGCTGCCCTGGGTACCCCCATGAAATGTGGTTTGATACTTCAATGGGAGGGGTTGAAGATCTTTCACTGGTTTTTACCTGTTTTAATTGCTGTGCCGGCTAGTTGTAACTGATTTGCAGGCTTGTAATGTGCAACACAAAAGCTTTATGTGACTGGGCTGTTTTGTCCCAGACAAACTACCTTTCTTTTAGTGCACTGATTTTCAAAGATGCATTAGAAGGTTCTGTCAAATAAGTTTTCATGTTCTAAATCAAATTTTTCAAAATCTTTCTCTGTAAATGCTTAGAAGCTGTGTCAAGCCATGTCTTTTGGCTCTCGCTTCAGTTTATGCACAATGGTTTTCTTGCAATGCCCCTCAAATTTTCTGCATTGCTTTGTGATATGAAGGAGGAGTCGTGTTCCCAAAAGCCTTGGCTTTTTTCCGTTTCACTGTGTCAATGTGTCAGTTTGCCTAGTAGAAGATACTAGCTCTAGCTGAAAACCTTGCCTCTCCTGAATCACCAGACATCAACATTTGTGAAGGAATTTGTTCTGTGACTTAATTTTTTGCTGAGATAGTTTATGGCTTATCTCTGCTACCCTTTGAAGTATTTCTGCAAGCTCCCAATACCACAAGAACAGATGGTGGGTTTCTTCCCCTCAGGTTGATCGGCACAAGAAAGGGTTGTATATGTCACCATGGGACTTGACTAGAAGTTAACTTAGTTTTATCATGTTCTCATCTATTATGGTTCTATTCAGCACCACACAGAAGAAATGGAAACACATTTCTCCCTCTGTGGGGCAGATAGTTCTCCCTCCTCCAGCCCCTTGGTTTCCTCCAGAGCTCTTTGTTCCCTGAATTACTGAAGATAACACAAACATTTCTCTCCTCTTTGAAAGTGCTGCTGTGACCCTAGTATCTCAGAATTTAAGCCCATCTTTTCAATCCGTGGCTCCATTAGCATCTCGTGATGAGTCTTATCAGGCTTTTCCTTTCAATTCCTATTCTGCCGTACACCCATCCTGTGTCAGGCACTCTTGGATTGGAGGAGGCTGACAGGACAGGTTGGAAAGCTGCTTACCGCAAAAGATTCCTGGCAAAGGAAAAGGAGAACTTTGTTAGTCTAGGAACCAAGCTGCACGAGGAAT
Source organism: Phalacrocorax carbo (assembly GCF_963921805.1). Lineage (NCBI taxonomy): Eukaryota > Metazoa > Chordata > Aves > Suliformes > Phalacrocoracidae > Phalacrocorax > Phalacrocorax carbo. The sequence goes on along the minus strand of NC_087513.1, from coordinate 194,477,300 downwards.
AAGGATGTCTAACAGCTGCTGACCCAAAGGGTATGTAATCCTCTGGTTCTTCCTTCCCCTACTCAAAGGAAGAGAAGTGCCCAGCTCAGAGCATGCCAAAAAGAGCAAGCCTGCTCAAGGGACCAGAGTCATTCAGCTCTGACGCTGTTGAGCTGGCACTGGTTCCAGCCAGCGTTAGAGCAGAAGCACCTAACACTTGAGCTAAAGAGCTCTTAGGCTGGACGTGAGAAAAGCCTTGTCCCTGAGCTGACATCTGCATTGGGGAATTTGAGCTTGCATTTCATGAAGGCAGTAACAATAACAAACTCCTTTTAACAACGGATCTGCATGTATTTCTGTATCCACACATCTAACCTGGAAGTTAGTCATTCCACTTTCATGGTTTCCAGTCACAACTTATTCTTCCACACTGTATTGCTGTAGTCACCGTTTAGTTTATCAGATAGCTGATGTTCCTTTGGATACACAGTTGTCAGGTTTTGGAGGCTCAGCTGTCTCTGAGGAGGTGAGGCAGCTCTTTCAGTGTAGCAGAGCATGAGAGACAAACTCCTTACCAACCAGATATGTGTGCCAATGCATCCCAATATTTCTCATATCTCCTTGCAGCTAAGGGCAAACCTGCAAAGTAAAGCCTGCGATCCTGGCTTGCCAGTGTTTCTTGCTGAGCTGCTCAGCTCAAGCTGTTTTGTCAACTTATTGAACTTCTCCCTCTACAGCCTCCTCTTGATTTTACTTTATTAAACCTTAAAAATACCACCTGATCTTCTTTTTATAGACAGAAATAACCATGATATGGGTTAAGTGAGTTGATCAAGGCTGTAGAGTAAGTTAGCAGCGAAGCTGGAATTAGCATCCAAAAGATCTGCTTCCCAGTGCCAAGTAGACTATCTGCTATGAAAAATTGCAGACAGGAGGCCGCACTGGAAGATTAGAAGGAGTCACACAGAAGACAGAAAAATCCCTGTAGACCATTTGGAACATATTAATTGGCTTTATAGATAAATAACCTGCCAAGGATAGTGGCAGCTAAAGGAGACCCCTTCACCTTCGGAAGGCGTTGGAGCTGAGCATTATCATTCCTATGGGGTGCTGCTCAGCTGAGAAACAATTAGAGCATGAATAAAGACTTAAGCAACGGTGAGGTAAAGAACATGGCAATGCTCATGAGGTTTCAGTGCACAGACATCATATACAAGGACATGTGCTCTGGGGAAAGTCAAGTCATAGTCCTTATCCCATTAGCAGCCCATTGAGTCATCTAGCCCCTCTTTCCCTGCTCTTTCATGCAATACATCAGCAGGCTGAGTCCCCATTGTTTTGCAAACAGTTCTTCACCACTGAGTTGTCTCCCACATTATGATGAAAATGAGTTTGGATAATTTTAAATTCCGTATTAAATGTCTATCTTTCATTCTAAGAGCCTGCTTTCTCCAATATGGTTGGAAATTTTTCTTCTGTTGGATAATCTATATGTTTGACAGTTAAATGCAGTGAAATAACATTTATTCCAGTCAAGGCATGCTCAGCTGCAGTCACTTTCTACCATTTTTTAACATAACAGTGAGTGAAAAAGCTGTTTAAAGTCAAGTCACTCTGCAATGAACAGCTGTTTCACTGTAAAAGTAAAATAGTTGGAACCTCTGCCTTGCTAGATATCCCAGATAATGTGTTAAATGTAGGGAATAAGGTCTCTGTGATTACAAACCCCGGAAAAGCTAATTGATGCATTGTGTTCAGAAAAAACTCTACACCGCTGACTTAACCTTGATCACCTTTTTTCACTGTATTTGCTTTAATGATGCATAGCAAAACACCATCATCTGAGATCCCACTTTGCCTTTAGCCAAGCCTAGTAACAAACAATGTACTGAAGGAGTTCCAAACCCATCAGGGGCACGGGAAAGCAGGCTGCCCATGGCCCTGTTCCAACTCTATCCTTTGCTCCCATGATATCTGTGTGCAGTGTGGTGTGCGGTGTAGTTTGCTGGGCAGTTTGCAGCAGCAGGACCTCTTTCTGCCCTCAATATGAGATCAGGAGAAAGTGTTGTTGCTTCACTGTTGTCTTGCTTACTTCCACACCAACCTGAAAACTCTTGTGTCTGCACTGAAAAAAGTCATAACCTTCATCAGTTTATTGGATGTGGACTCAAAATATGATTCAAGAGGACTTAGGAATTTGTGCATTGATGACTTTGTAGGATACTCTTTTTCAAGTAAAAGGGTGATAGATTGCAATTCATTTTACAGACCTACTGGTAATAATGTCAATGTTTCACCAGAAATAAATATTTTATAACTATGAAATAATTCATTGGCACTTCCCATGGAAGTTAATTCAAGACCCTACCATAAAAATCATTGCAGCAAAGTGCCATGAAGACAAAAACCAGGATGGCTCAGAATGGTGCGTGTTTATCTGACCATCAGAGGGAGTCGGGTCATTAATATAATTTAGATTAATGGAATGTTGAGATTTCTGAACATATCATAAATGGCTTCTTCGCTTAAGGGCTTTTCGGCCTTTTGCTTTTATATGTACCTCTTTTTTCACCATTAAGTTAAAAGGATAAAGATACTATCAGCAGTAACCACATGCTACCACTCAAGCTGTCGACATGCCTGTTTCGTAATTAATAAAACTGGCTCAGGTGCTGGAAGTGTCAGGCTCGGTAGATCCCTTCACTGTTCCCAGCTCGCTGGAGCCCTCTAACAGTGGCTGGTCAGTGTGCCACAGTATGTCTAATTGTGCCTCTTGTCTCCGTTCACTGTTGTTGAAACAGGTGGAAGATATCACAGCTGTACATGAAGCTGCAATGTTACAGTTGGAAAATAACCACATAGTTGCCATTACTGTACTGCAGGATGAGAACGACTGCAAGATTCAGGGTAAGCCAAAGTCAAGCCAATGGCTACAGCGCTATTGCGGAGCAGGAATTAGAGCTGTAGTGACATTGTGTAAGCCTGGATTTTCTTCCTCCAGAGCAGATAAGAAAATTTGTCTTAGTCTAGTGCTTTCACGTGGGGTAGACCACCAGGTCCATGCTAGGGGTGAGGGAGAGCTGTGTCAAGTATATACAGCACCTAACTCGGACCTGAGTCTATCTGAGGGGTCTTTGGGCCAGAGATAAGGCTTTCTTTATGGGTTGCTGAACATAGAGTGCAAATTCCACCTTACTTCACACACAGACTTTTCTCAAGAGCCTAATCCTCGGGTGCTCAGGAGGCTACAGCTCACTGAACGTCTCTGAATTTAGGTGCTTAAATACCTACAGTGCTTCTAAAAACAAGACTCATCATTTTCAGTAGCAAAAATCTGGCCATGCTGAGCAGACCAAAGCCACGTGCTGGTGCAAATCTGCACCTCAGCACGGTTGTCTTTATTTCGTGTTACAATTTTTCTATGGGATTTGCTGCTGCAGACAGAGGTGTTTCCTCCCTACCAGTTCAGTATCTATCATGCTTTAGCTGATATTTAACAGCTATCTGTACAATCTCCCTCTTTTTTTTTTTTTTTTTTTTTTGACATAAGCGTAAAGGTCTTATTTTTAAATAGCTGTAGTAGATTTTCCACAGCTTTCCCCAAACAGCCATATTGCTTCCCTCTGCAGTGTGCCAATTAGAGACAGTCCAGAGCATAACATGAGATGAGAACAGTCTATTCCCCTCCCCTGTAGGCAGTATCTGGCATACTATTTTTAAATTAACATACACAATTTTGAAATTTTAAAAAAAAAAAAAAAAGAAAGAAAAAGCTGCTCCTTGCTTGAGGATATTCTTATCTGTCCATTTTTTTTTGTTAGTATTTTCTCAGCTGTGGTTTATCAAGGCTCTGGTGGCCTAAGTTTGTGCTCCCAGCTCCTGGTGTGGGTATGAAACGCCCTCCTGTGCATGGAAAAGGCATTGCAGCAGCTGCGGTCTGGTGTGCTCTACAGGGCACTAGAGCATTGGTATTATTACTGCTGTTATTGTGGTTAGTGAGCAATGGTTAGAGGGCAGAACACCATGGCATTGGGGATAAAGACACAAAAAATAGAGTGTCCATATACTAAAAAGGTAGGTGCTACTACTGTACTGAATGACAGTTTGATGCCATTGGTTCAGGTACTAAACTTTATTCCAATTTTGTTATTAAACTTCCAGTTATTGTTAAGTCCAGGGTGAGTTGTTCTAGTAGGGAAACCTTTAATCATGTAATATAAATAGAGGACTTCTTTGTCTTCGGGCTCTGTCAGCCTCACTAATGGGATAAACCTCACAGGTTATCTGACTCAGGTCCTGGAGAAGTACTGTCATTTGCATTTTTGCATCTGAGTTGCTGCCTGCACCCACATACACACCCCGCTATCGCCCCAAAGAAACTGCAACCCAAGCTTTTAAATATATCTACTTTAAAAATCTTTGATTTGGGGGTACTCACTCTGAACAGGTAAATGACCCATTATCAGACTGACCCTTTTCAGATCAGAGCCCCTGGGAGCCGGGAATTCTGAAAAATCAGAATCTGGTCATGTAGAAAACAGAGGTACCTGCAACCAGTGAATGATCAGGAAATCCTCATCATCAAAATAATGTGTCAAGAGGTCACAGAGTATATTACTATCAGTTTCCTACTCAACCTCCATGCTCTAAAACTGCATCCTGAACTGTGCTTGGCTCATGAAGGCTGTGCTCTCGGACCCTGGTTTGCTGGACTTCACTTAGCAATGTCATGTCTGTGTATCTTCCCCAGAACTGAATGATGCTCACAAACTGGAAAAGGCACAACTGGAAGAGAATTTTGAAAAACTGCGGCTGTCACTCCAGGTTAGCAGTTTCATTATTTCCCATCCCTGTAATGATGTTGCGGAGCAGCTGATGGGGCATCCCCAGCTCTGTTATCAGCTGCCAGCACACCAGGCCATTGCTTCTTACTGGGTGTAGTATCTCTTGTCCTCTGCCTGTCCAAACTGGGATCTAGCAGCAAAGGTGCCCCCTCAGGTTTTTTCCTCCCCCTTGGCTGGTTCAGCAAAATACTAACCATCTGAAGGAGAAGAGAGGGCAAATCTAAAGGGAAGAAAAGGCAGCTGGACAAAGCAAAGAAATGTCCTTTTGACCCTGATGTCTGCTGGCCCAGCACAAGGAGCAAAGCTGAGCTCTTCCCTGCATGGTGGGGAGAGCTCCGGCACCTGCAGTGGCTGTGAGCATCACCTTGTCTGCACGGTACCCTCCAGCAGGCACCCCTGGGGCTCCAAAATGCTGACCTCTCTCTGCCTGGCCTTGTGCCTGTGCTTTAAACTCTTCCCTGCTGCCTGAATGTGGGGGAGCCAGTCTGGCAGTGTAGACACATCTCCATTCCCACCAGAGGGAATGCGGTCCCTAATAGGGGATGCCCTGGGGCTGGCCCTGCTGTGCAGGCAGGCTATGGCCAGCTAGGGTCAGCCCTGCACATCACATCTCCCACATCCCACTATTTAACACCAAGCTCAAGATCACCTTGGCTTTTTCAGTCCTTCTAATAACTCCATGCTGTTCTCACTCTCTAGATGAAGAAATCCCAAGGAGGGGAGGGCAGGAGCGTGCCTGTGTGATTCATGCTAAGTTTGGAAATCTTGTGTGAACACGTAAAGATGCCACAGAAAATAATGAAAGCTGTGTTTGATTTCCTAGGCAGAGGTGAATTAAAGTTTTGAAAACCCATGACTAGCACATATTGTTGCACACAGCAACTGTCACTGCCTTCCTTATGCGGCTGTGACAGTTTGAGGCATGTCAGCAGTTTTGCAATAAGCACTGATGTAACATTACAGCCAAGAAATTGCATATACAAAAGATGAGATTACCAGTTTCACAGCAATTCTGGGTTTTATGAATGCTGTATATAGAGACGTAACAGGAATGCCTTTGATGGTAACAGAAACAAGATTGCTTAAAATAAAAAGTTGTTCCTGTTTCTAGCTCTGAGATAAAACAGCAATCGTTCAAAGTCCACACCACTAATTCATCATAGCTTATTACCACATTAGGAGCCTAGAAAGGTGAAGGAAGCAAGGATGGGGTATCTACTGCCTCATTCAGACTCTACGGACCCCACAAATGGTCTCTTTCATGCCTGCGATATAAATGCTAGCTCCTTAAGGAAGGACATGCTCGTTCTCATCCAGCCCAAGATGATGGGGTGATTTAGCATCAAAGACCTTTCATGAACTAATGCCAGCCAGTGTCAGTTAGCTGCAGGCATTGCAGGGATTCTGGGATTCCCTGAGGCACTAGGTTATCAAAAACGTCATTGTACGTTCAAGTGGCCGCATGTAAAAAATACCACCTTGTGGAGATTTCTAAGCCTTGTTCAGCACCCCTGGTCATTTCACAGTGCAGACTGACTTGTATGAATGCAAAAGGGGTGGTAATACTGTTGGTGTGTTCGTTGGTGTGTCTCCCCTGCCAAGGACCAGATAGACACCCTCACCTTCCAGAACCAATCTCTTAAGGCCAAAGCAGACCGATTTGAAGAGGCTCTGAAGAAAAACACTGAGGAACAACTGAAGGTAGGTGGCACTACACAGTCATCAAGATATGTGTTTCTAAGACTTACATCACGCAATTCACAGAACCACACAGAATCAAATAATAGAGTTGGAAGGGACCTCTGGAGATCATCTTGTCCAACCCCCCTGCTTGAGCAGGCACACCCAGAGCAGGGGGCACATGACCCTGTCCAGGTGGGTTTTGAATGTCTCCAGGGAAGGAGAATCCGCAGCCTCCCTGGGCAGCCTGTGCCACTGCTCTGTCACCCTCACAGGAAAGAAGTTTTTTCTCATATTGAGGTGGAATTTCCTGTGTTCCAGCTTGTGCCCATTGCCCCTTGTCCTGTCGTTGGGCACCACTGAAAAGAGTCCAGTCCCGTCCTCTTGATACCCACCCTTCAGATATTTATAAGCATTGATGAGATCCCCCTTCAGTCTTCTCTTGTCCAGGCTGAACAAACCCAGGTCTCTCAGCCTTTCCTCATAAGGGAGATGCTCCAGTCCCCTGATCATCTTGATAGCTCTCCGCTGGACTTGCTCAAGCAGTTCCCTGTCCATCTTGAACTGGGGAGCCCAGAGCTGGGCACAGTACTCCAAATGTGGTCTCACTGGGACAGAGTAGAGAGGGAGGAAAACTTCTCTCGACCTGCTGGCCACACTCCTTTTAATGCAGCCCAGGATGCCCTTGGCCTTCTTGGCCACAAGGGCACATTGCTGGCTCAGGGTCAGCTTGTTGTCCACCCGCACTCCCAGGTCCTTCTCAGCAGAACAGCTTTCCAGCAGGTCAGCCCCCAGCCTGTACTGGTGCCTGGGGTTGTTCCTCCCCAGGGGCAGGACCTTGCACTTGCTTTTGCTGAATTTCATCAGGTTCCCCTCGACCCAGCTCTCCCGATAGCAGTGGGATCCCTACCCCAGGGGCTGGGAAGGAAAGTCCCAACCAAAACTCCAGTTCTTGAGCTTTGAGGATGAGTCAGAAATCTTAACTTAGGTCCATAATTTTATGAGTTTACTTCTTTTTCTTTATTCTTTCACCCAGCATGTGTAGCTCCGTTTCCAAAATATTGCATTAACTCCATATAGTATGTTCTTACTGCTGTCTATTCTTCTTTCCCTTCTTCCTCTCTTTCTCTTTACTCTTTGTCTTTTCACAATTAAGTTTCTTTCTTGGTTTTTTTTCTTCCTTTGTGCCTTCTGAACCAACTTCTTTGAAATCCTCTGTATTCCCTCACTTTATTCTGGACTTGCAGGGGACAGACCTGTCATATGAAGTATTTATTCAACAGTTGTCTATCGCAGCGATGCTGTTTATTTACAGTGTATAACTAAACACACACTGCAATTACTGATCTGAAATGAAATAACTCTGAAATGACCCTCCAAGAAGAGGTTTTTTTTTTAGCTTGGGGCATTTCACTGTATTCACAGCACAACCCCATGGGCAGCTGTATCAACATGACAGAGGGGACAGAATTAAAATAGTGGGGTGAGCAAGGGGGTCAGTGAGTTTTTAGATAAGATAACTCCTCAGGAAAGGAGCGCAAATGTTTGAAACAGGCTTGGCCATGGGAAACAGGTAGCACCAGTCCCTTTCCACCTCTGCTGCAGTATTTAATTTACATGAAAGGGATAGTCTGCTGTGCCACAATGATGTTAATGCCAAGTACAACCAGGCACTTCACTGGAGTGAGTTACACCAGGAAAAATCCAGAACAGCTTAAGTCAGTGATAGTATTTCATCAGTATGATTCAGAGCACACCTTTTGCCCATGAGTTGAACCCTAGTATCCCCTACATCTGAAGTTCTCAAGCAGACAAGGAACTTTTTCCCACCAGATCTGATCTTTGTTAACAGATACTATGATGCAGTGGTTTTCACCTTCAGCCTCCTTGTCTAGTTTCCTCAGTTTCATGTTTGCACTTTCCCCAAGCCAAAATCCCTGCACAATCATAAAACACCTCATGCAGTTCTCAAGCTCTGAGTCGCTGAACAACGTGGCATCCCATCCTTCTAGCTGTGAGGCTGGTCAAAAGAAAGGTACTGTTGGCTATTCAGCCAAAGGGATGGTCTAGGAAAGAATAACAGGGGGTTATATCAGGGGTATAACCAGATGGGCTAGGGAGGTCCATGTCCAGGTGGTTTTCACATCACTGAGACTCATAAACCACTGGGTACATTAAGGATGCTTTATCTTATGGCTGAAGATGCATTTATGGCTGACAGATATCCAGATCACTGGTATATTTCCTAGATTGTACGAGCTCCATATCTGCACTTAGAAAAAGATCTGAAGAGCTTAAAACATGTTCTGGAAATGAAGAACCATCAGATTCACCAACAGGAGAAGATGATTATGGAGCTAGAAAAACAGGTAAGCTGTTATTTTTCCTCCAGACGAAACATCACAGAGGTAGAAAAGTAAGTCTGGCTACAGCAGACGAACTTAAAAGGGGTGAGAAAACACATGAGGTAAGGGCAAGATACAAAGAGATTCATAAATGACTATATATTGTGTTGTTCCACAGCCAACCTACATAGCTGCTTCTACTCTACCACGTCTCAGGTTTTTACTCAGAAATTGGGATCTTTTCCCATCCCTTCATCCACCCTTGACACCCTTGATTTCTCCCACACAGCTGTTGATCTGTATTGCTGTTTCATGCAATACTGGCTGAGCCTGTACATTAAATAGTGAGGCGAGTGGTGTAGGAAGAATGGAGGAAGGAGAACTTTGTGGTACTCCAGGGCTTCATTTTGTACACCAGCCTGCACCATCTGCCCCTACAGGAGTCAGGTAATTACTTAGGTCTGGAGAGGGCAAGTGGAGGAAGATCAAGCTCTGTGTGTCTTGCTGCTGCTCATGCAGGCATTTAGGGAGCTCCCAGCCACGAGTATGAACTAGCAATATTCCGCAAGCAGTCTGTAGCAAGGCTCATGCTAGTAAAGGTCTCTCCAACCCTAAAGTAATGCTTTTCTGCAGCCTACACTGTTTTCTCATCCTTTGCTTGTGGGGATCCCTAACGAAGAACTCCCCGGTTCACCATCAATTATACTTTTTATTGGAAAGGGGATTAATTTTGTAAGGCATAACCCGCAGTGACAGTAAACATATAGTGTGGTGACAGGATGAGGCACTACCTCAGCTGGGGAGCCAGGACAGCTGGTTCAGCACAGCATTCAGCAAGATTTGTTTCCATTTACGGGGAAATTTGAGAACTCAGATGATTATTTTGCTGAACAGATGCTTGAGTAAGTGGTTGTAGAGAAAAGCGCCTCTTTACAACTGAGGCTTGTTAACTGCGCTGTTTCCAACACGCTGCTTCTGGAGCTAAGCCAGCAACTGAAAACATGCACTGTGGTGTTACACTAAAAAAAACCAAAAAAACAACAGCCTACATGTTTCCTGGTCATTTAGCTGCTTTTGCTAATTAACCACATACAAGCACACAGTCCTGCTGCTGCCCTTTATCACAGTAAAACACTGGCCCACTATGGTCCAAAGGTACAAGTGCTTTCTGTTTAAAGACTTACTTTTATAAGTGCCAGAACATCTACAGGGTGTCTCCAAATGCTCTGAAAGGTGGGGTGCCTCATGAGGGAGCAGGAGGACATTTCAAATACAGGGTCAGACTTGGCTGGCAAGAGAGACTCTGGAAATGAAGGTGGCAGGAGAGGAATGGTATAGGGTGGGGGCTGCAGTGGGGAGGGAAGGAGACGTACAGGTCTTCTCCCGTATTTCATGTTGACATCGTTACTATTTACTAAAACTATTGAGGAAGCAAAGAAGATGCCCGTGATGGTGATTCCTCTCTCAGAGCATTTCAAAATGGGGCCAGAATTCTTGTTCTACTCTAACAAAATATACTGGGATAGAACAGAATAGCTGAGAATTGGGAGTGTGCTTTACGGCTACCTGCATAGACTAGAAACCACTGCATAAAACCGATGCCTCTGCCATAAGGTGTGAGTTATTGCTAACTCCTGTGCACAATATCTTGGTTCTTTATAAAAGGTTGGGAAATTCAATAACCAAGCTCACACAGAGATAAGATTACCCTGTGATATCTTGTTTTCTTCCAAAAGTGTTGATTTCAGCAAAATTCAAACTGCTGGAAAACCAAGAACTAAGGTGATAAAGTATGTAAAATTCAAAACTTGGGAAAAACAGGGCATCTGAGGCTGTGGTACATGCCTGTAAACATCTTACTGAAGTTCTAATACACTGCTGTTGACACCCTCAAACTCTGTCCTTGAACTGTCCTGAGTAAAAGCTACCTACATTTGGGATAGAATTCATTTTTCTTAATTGTAGCTTAAAATGTCTAGTTTAAGCCTGTCATTTAAGCCAACATAGTCAGCAGTGGAGAAAAGTGTCTCCAAAGGGCAGCCAACCCCATGTGAAGGCAGCAGCAGTCTAAGGTTGCTGCTGGGCTGATCTGCTCTGGTGGGTAACTCTTTCCTCCCCATAACTGGGGAATCATAATCTTAGAGGCTGGACACCAGATATTTATGTCCAATGAGGTTAGTTGAGCTGGGTGATGTACATCATAGCACCTCACACTCCTCCTTCATCACTAGATTGACCACTCACACGACAGTGCCCTTTCCATGCTGGACATCCCCATGCTCCCTCAGTGCCACCAGCTCCTCATCCAAGAACAATGGCTGGTAACGCTGGTTCCCAAGGGATCAAAGTTGTGGCGGCACCACCGAGGAGGGTGTTTTATTTGCACTGGACAAAACAAAGACCCTCCTCCTCCTCAGTTAGAAGTAAGGGCTAGTTCAGCTCTGCCTCTGCTTAATGCTCTGCTTCCAACCCCACTTACTTCACCGGTACAATGTGGTGTGAGTCAGACCTCTAAGTCTCAGCTGCAGTCAAGATGACCATCTCCAGCTATCCTCAAATTTTAGAATTTGCCCTAGGGACAAAAAAATATAAAGAAAAAATCCTCTTGTATCAGGTGTTGGGCTTTCTTCAGACTTAACAAACCTTCTTTTGTTGCAGGCTGAAAAAAATTTAAAACTAGAAGAAAAAATCACCATGTTGCAACAGCAGAACGAAGAACTCAGAGCCAGGATTGAGCAAAATACTGTTATAACAAGGTTTGTGCTGATATTTTCAACCTGTCTGAGCTTGAAAGGAGACTGCAGATCTTAAATGCCCAAGGCTGATACATTTCTGAGGGGAAAAACTTATTTTCTCCTCAAAATGTATTGGTGTCCTGATCTGCTTGTTTTATCAAAAATCCTTTTATATCAGGGTTTGCTTACTTTAACATAAGGAAGGCTACATATCTGCCTGTGTGTTTCCATGATTTTGACATGCTGCTGAGACCAAAGTTACCAGTAGCTTCTGATCTCAGTGGCAGTGCCCTGAGACCCTTTAGTCAGTGGGTAACAAGGATGGGAAATGGGGCAGTTTCAGGAGATACATCCTAACAATGCCACTGTCACCCAGGCGGGTTATGCTTTGGTGAGTTTTTTCACCTGCACTGTTTGCACAGACAGTGACAAGGCTTCTTGTGTTAGGTGGTATAGAAATAGAGAAGAGTAGGACAGTCCCTGTCCCAGAGAGCCTATAGTCTGTGTAAGGCATGACACTGCAGCTGGAGCCTGGCAGAAGGGGTATAGGGGGAGATGCTAGAGCTGAACTTGTCCCAGCATACAGCTGCCTAGCTGTCATTGTTGCCAGAAATTATGCCATTGGCCTAAAAAGCAATTTAATTTTTAGCTGACTTTTTAAAGGTTCAGCATCCCATCTGTGATTTCAGTTTTTGTCCTTCTAGTGTCTCCTTTATCAATGATTCAGTCTTTAAAAATTGTCTCCTGCATGTAGATATTTTAAAAAGGCAGCATTGCTTGTACTAACGTTCTGACTGGGGTGAGGACTATGTTTCCTCTCACCTGACTGTAAATACCTGTAACACACATGTCACTGTCTGAGGTCAGTGTCTACAGTCTTTCTGTGGTTGGGGAGGAAAACCAGGAATTTTTAAGGTCTGGTTCACCAGACCAGTTTGAGACACCTGCTTTTGGGCTGGATGAAACGTGGTCTGGAAGGGGCAGTCTCTTTCCATGCCTGTGACAGCAGTCAGGGTGCCTGGTTCAGTGCTTGACATCTCTGCATTGCAGCTACCTGCCTCTGGCTGGGCAAATAGCACCCTCCACTCCCTGAAACCACCTGGCTGCAGTGCTTTGCTTCTTGCCTGTAACTACGTAGGTACTGGTTTCAAAAAGCATCTTTTGGGAGAAGTTCTGAATTTGAAGTTAGCCTGGAAAGTCAACTTAGAGGACAGCCATTTTCCACAGTAGCAGTCTGGGGACATCTGTGGGGAGAGCTATAGGGAGAGTGTCAGCCAGGACTTTAAAGTTGGAGTTATTAAAACATCCATTTTCCTGGCAGCGGTAACCACACCAACTGCTCGTTTCTGTTGTACTGACACTGCCTGGAAAGTGCAGCGTGAATGAGCTCGGGGAGCTGCCCTTGCTGAGGAACAGCATGGATTAGAGCTGTTTCTGCTGATTTGCAGTTTGGGTGGCTGCTCGGCTGTGGCAGCCCAGCAGCAGCAAGAGGAGGGAGGGGAGCAGGCGGGATGGGAGCCAGAGCAATGCCAGCCTTTGCAGCATGGCCAGGAGGGGGGTCCTGGAGGCACTGGGGGACTGAGGGGTGCACCTCAGAGATATTTCCAATCATATCCAAGGGCAGGTACAAAGGAAGGGAGAAGAGCCTTGCAGGTAGATCATGCACCAACTTTGGACACAGGAGCTCCACAGAGCCTCTGCTGGGACTTCCCCAAGCACTTGAATAAATCATCTGATTTCCCAACATCTTGGATTCTCTCTCCAAATTAACCAGCATTATTTTGGTCCTTTGGATTGGGTATGTTTGAGGAATGTTAGTTTCCAGCACCCTAGATGACCAGAAGGGTGTCTGGTCTCTGTTGGCAAAGCCCAGGCACACACTGACCTCTGAGCCTTTTGGATGAGGCTTTAACATGAGCTAAGGGCACAACTCAAGCATCTTCCCCTGCATCCCTATCACACTGGTGTGCCCCTGCATACATCTGGTTTTATGGCTGTGATTTGTTACAGCTGCTTAAATTGTCGAGAGGCTGGCAGAGGAATGTGTCTGCAGTGCTGGGGATAAAGGTTTCCCTAGCTGGGTTAGGTCTAAAATTGGAACATATGTCTCAACATACAAACTCACATAGTGAGAACACCCTTGCTGTTACATTGCCTCTCTTCCTTCTTCTTCTTGAATGATGAAGAGGGGCTGAATGGGCATCTGTATCTTTTATAAGCAGCAATGATGCATCTATCCATCTCCCTCCCCATGGTGCAGCATGAGCAGATACAGGGTGGCTGAGCTGAAGGCAGAGGCTTTGCTGAAGGATGCTGGCAATGCTGGCTGTGCAAGCTGCCCCCCTCTCTCTGGGTGGCATGAAGCTGGCTCTGTGGGTGTCTGGTCATGTCACATCAGGTGAGACTGCATAAATTCCCAGCACAATGTGCATGAAGCTAAAATAAGCAACACAAGCAGCAGCAACGTCTTTCCCCATCCGTGTACCTAAGCAGGTCTCTCTGGAACACATGTCCACATGCTGCATGGTGTGTTCACAGGCACTTGGCCGCAAGGCTCTTTTCTGCCCAAACATCTCCCTGCTTACCTGCAGGTCACACAAATAACTTGCAGCCTGCCTCTGTCAGCAAATTGCAGTGTATATTAGCACCACAAAGTCTACTGTGTGAGAGGCTCCGGAGGACGCTGATACCATGCATCCTACCATACCTTTAGCAAGCAGCATTCAACATAAAGGAGCCTGTTACATGCTGAGGGGCTGTGGGCTGTGTTTGCCTCCTGTCCAAGTAGTGCCTTTAGCAGAGGAGGGACCTGAGCCCTTCACCATCCTCTAAGGTCCATGCTGGTGTGATTAGCCTGTTCCCAGTACCCAGATGAGCTTTACCAGCTGAGACAGCCAGTCACACACTAAGAGCTGCACAAATGCAGGGAGGGCATGCGCTTGTCTCTTTTTTTCCCCTCAAAATGCTGGCTGGAAAAGGATCTAGTGGGGCCTTGTGCATAACTTGTGGCCTGTCTTATTAGGCGCTGCAAAATAAAATTTAATTCTATGTATAGCAAGGGGTTTCCTCTGGAGTCATTTCTCCAGGGGGAGCTCCCATGTGGAGTTTCTTGTGCCTGTTAGGCTGTGAGCTCATGCCACAACTGGTTCCCCAATTAAATCATGAATGGAATTTTCTTCCTCTACCAGGCAAGCAGTTTTCTGAAAACTTCTGCCAACTCGTGTCTTAATCCTTCAACTCTACTAGCCACTGCTTTGTGGTTCAAAACTTTTAGGAGAGTGGGAGAAGAACAGACATATTCTTGATCACCTGAGCTCCGTTTCTGTAGGAACTGAGGCTAAAAAAGCAGAAATTATTTAAAAATGTTTTTTAAACAAAATCAGAAATGTTAACCCCACCCTATCAGAGACTTTTGATGACAGAAAGGGAGTGGACCTGCAGTCCATGACATCTGCTATGGGCTTCAGGCTATACCCAGAAAAGGAGTTCTGCATGTGTGCATCCAAAATCCACACCCAGCTGCTGCTGAGCCCTGGAAATACCTAGTGGGGAGGTTAGGTGCCTCCCTGTTTATTTCTCAAAAATCCTAAGTTGCCTGTAAATCACGTTAGGCACATGCCCAGAGCTGCCCCAGGCTGATCACATTAGGACCTGTCTCGCGCCCAAGCGTAATGGGGCTGCAGAAGCCAGGTGTTCTTGCATGCATTCTCCAGGACAGTGGTGTTCCCAGAACATGCCCAAAGCACAACTTAATCAGGTCTGCCTGCACTGTCCCATTTCTTCTAAAACCAGTCACCCTGGTTGGATGACAGAAGGTCATCCATGACCATCCATGACACTGAGGTTGTGGAGTGTGTAGGAGATTTCCATGTCCCACCTCCCAGAAAGCCATCAGGGTATAGGGCATTCTGGGGAAAACACCTCCCTGGTCCTTGCTAGTGAGGCTTCCCTGGTGTTGGTGTCAGGAATAGAGGGTTTGTTTGAACCAAGGAGGAAGGAGCTGGAGAAGGACCCATAGCCTCATGACCATTTACAGAGGAGAGGGAAGGCCTCAAAGCTAAGCTACATCCTGCATCAGGACACCAGCTAAAACGGAGCATGGAGAGCGCGGACTCCTTTCCCTTTGCATGCAGTAGCAGCTGGTTTGAAGAGTCAGGGATGCACTTGCTCTTATCTCTTTGCTCTTGCTCTGCCACTCCACAAATGCTTGCTTGCTCATGGCACAGCTTTGGTGGCAGGGTTGAGAAGCAACGGTGAGAGTTACAGCTGTCCATAGAGTTGGGACTTTAGATTTTTGTCCTCAGTCAGACAGAAGAAGGCCTAAAACCCAAGACTATCCCCCTCTGGGGACCGCTCCATCTGCTGTGCTGCTCTGAAAAAAAATGGGACAGCATTGCGAGCACCTCTGGGATGTGAAACACCACAGGGCAAAGGTGGCTGGAGCCAGGCAATGAAGCTGGGGAGAAAGCAGGATTTAAAGAGCCCAGTTGCAGTTTTTGCTTCCTACCGGTTATCTGCAGGGGTGCCACTGCTGGGGCCGGCCGTGTTGGGTTGATCTCTGAAGCCCCTTGTCTTCCTGGTGCAGGAACCTGCACCTGAACCTGAAGCCCTGGCCAAGGGGTGGCATGTGCAGGGAGCCACAAGTGCCCACTGACCCAGAGCTCCAGGATCCATCTGGGGGTGGATTTGGCTCCATGGAGGTTTATGGGCACATTCCTGGGTAGAAGTCTTATGGGCACATTCCTGTCCTGCCAGGGAAGGCCATTGCGGGGAAAGAATGAGCACACAACTGCACTTTATCTCAGCGAAAATTTCCAGTTACCCTCTCCATCCCCTCTGTCCATGAGTGGAGAATCCTGGTCTTGCAGTGCACTGCAGCCTTGCATTTTTCCTACTGTCAACTATACAAATAAAGAAACAGATATGCTAATTTTTTCTTTTAGGAATTTCCAATTTTTACTCTGTTTTCTATATGGGAAAATGGCCATTTCTGAAGCGTCAGGAGTACATGGACAATGCACAAAGCCCTTGGCACCTTTGCATGCCATGCATGATGCTGACAGTTGTACGAGGCCACAGAGGAAGGCTGGGGCTCATCCCACCTAAACTTTGGCAGCTGAGCTGCCTCAGAGAGGTGTGGAGCAAAGACACAGCCACATCTGGAGGCAGAGTCAGACATTGAGGGGCAGCTGTGACTTGTGGAGATGCCTTTTTCACCTGGCAGTGAAGAGACCTGGAAACAGCTGTGTCCCAGCTCGGGCAGCTCAGTTGCAGCCCTAGGGGCAGGTGGATGGGATGGGATGGGATGGGATGGGATGGGATGGGATGGGATGGGATGGGATGGGATGGGAAGGGAAGGGAAGGAGGGAGGGAGGGGTGCTCGGAGTCCTGCCTGGCCCTGCCTCTTGTGCAGCACTGGCTACATTGATGCCACCATCTTCACACTGGTGTGCCTTACATGTCGTCCTGCTTCTCTGTCCAGGCAATTGTCAGAGGAGAATGCTAATCTTCAAGAATATGTTGAGAAAGAAGTGGAGGAGAAGAAGAAGCTGAGCAGGACTAATGAAGAGCTCCTCTGGAAGCTGCAGGAGGGAGAGGCCGTGAGCCCTGTGAAAATCCCACCCACATCATCTACTTCTTTTTATCGCTGCTCATCAGGGAACTCCTCTCCAGCAAAAGTCAGAACCTTGCGGCGATGATTTGGCACCTGCGCGCCGAAGGTCCCTTGCCTTTATGCATTTCCAATCTGCTAAATGTTACCATCCAAGGAAGTATTACCATCAACAGGCACCCAGGGTTCATGGCTGCAAGCATGCTCGGTAGCTGCATAGCTTTACACTAGGCAGGGTACTCTTATAGTCCCCATATAGGAGCTCTTGGTTCTGACATGTTGATTAGGGTAGCAAAAAAGATAGCAAAAAGCTAGGACAGAAGAAAGTTAGAATAGTAAAATATTTAGTTTGATGTGTTAACATTTTAACTATGGTTGGAGCCAAAAGTTGGAAATACTATATTAATGGTTCATCAGAATGAACGTTTGCTGCAGTATTTCAGGTTAGTTACAAATACAGTTCAAATTGTGAATAATTCTGTATATGTGTCTGTGTTTATATACATGTACGTATTGTACCTTTATACCTATATATAGACGCACACACATATATATGTAGTTGAAGATGTTCTGAATCGCATTTTTTATATTATTGGATACTACTAAGTGCTGATATATTTTCATTACAGTCAGCAGTTTTCTAACTTGTGCCTAAGACTTGTATCTAAATGAAATGCATTTCTGTTTAGCCTCCCAGGAATATTTATACCCTACCTAGAAGAAAGTTACACAGAAGTAGAAGCGCCTTCCAAATGACCACCAAGTGGTACTCTATGTTACATGAACACCAGCGACTTTGACATTCTGAGACAGTACTGCCTTCGAAACCATCACCTTTGCATTGAACACCAGATAAGACGCGCATACCATTCACTGCTTTTTAACTCTTAGCATTGATATTGTAAGTGGAGATAGGCTAGAGATGAGAAACCTGAGGGTTTTAGCAAATTTGGTAGAGGTTACTGGTTAATGTGTTTCAATTTTAGTGTATTTAAATCCCAGTTAGATCTTATCTTGTTTTACCCTGTCCTGGTTTGGATACAATCAAAATTTCTGGTTGTAGGTTCCTGTCCATTTTGACTTATTTCAAGTCTTGTAAGCAAGAAGGAGAAAATAAGTTATTCATCCTTGACCTTTGCTGGCCAAGAGATTCCCAGGCTTAGGTTGAGATACCAAGCACCTGCTAGGGCTTTAGCTTCCTCCTATCTGTAACACCAAATAGAGCACAGCAGACTACATTGGCACAAATGAGGTCAGAATTTCTTTCCTTCCACATATATATTTTATTTCACATTGCTAAAGCTTACCCAAAGTTACAGAGCACTTTTGAGATTCATGGAAAAGAGTGGCTAAACTACCTTTAACTTCTCTGCCTAGAAGCAAAAAAATTCATCCAGGTGACCTCCACCAGAAGGGGTGGTGTGACCAGGGAGTGGGGTGGGATAGGCGGCAGGGCCCTCGTGGGCTCTGCTAGCAAGAAAAAAATATCCCTGAGCATAATTTAAAAAAAGAAAGACATCTGTGGGATGCTTTTCTATCCAGCGTGGGGCAAAGAGCCTGCATGCATTCCTGCTCTGAGCACCAGGGCTGAAGTAAGCAGGAGATGGTACGTGCAGCAACTCCCTGGGGTGCGGGAGCGCTGCGGGGAGGGCGGCTCTCCCAGCCTGGTGTGCGGTGGCACAGGCTCACCCTGCCTGAGCAGAGGTGGGATTGCACAGCCCTGCCGTGCTGCTCGGATGGGAGCTGCGCTTCAGCTTTCCTGGGAAGTACTCAGGATACAGCTTAGATACAGCTTCAATCACCGTCAAAGCGCCTGTGGCCTGTTCCACAGTGTTTAAAAAAAAAAAAGAAAAGAAGGTGATTTGTGATTTTTTTTCTCCTTTTTTAGAGAAATTTATTTTTGTAGCAGCTTTTGCATGATACTGTAATACTGAGTAAATTGAGCTTCTTGTTAGAATAGATCATGCCACACCAACTACTACTGTTGAAATGCATTACTAGATTTTAGTGTGTCCAGCAAGTACAACCTGAAAGTAGGATAGATACCCAACACATACATGCACACAAAGCCCCTCCCTGCCAAGTACAATTTTAATCACTTTCAGAGTTGCTAAATGCAGATATCTGCAATACTTACTGCGTTGTCATGTTTCAGTCTGCCCATACAGTTCTGTTACAATAAGATCATAGGACCATAGGATGGTTTGGGTTGGAAGGGACCTTTGAAGATCACCTAGTCCAACCCCACTGTCATGGGCAGGGACATCTTTCACTAGATTAGGTTGCTCAAAGCTCCATCCAACCTGACCTTGAACAGTTTCAGGGATGGGGCATCCACAACTTCCCTGAGAAACCTGTTCCAGTGCCTCACCACCCGCATCATAAAAAAAAGTCTTTATGTCCAATTTAAATCTACCCTCTTTCAGTTTAAAACTATTACCCCTTGTCGTGTCACTACAGGACCTGGTAAAAAGTGTCTCTCCATCTTTCTTATAAGCCTCCGTTTAAGTATTGAAGGGCTGCAATAAGATGTCCCTGGAGCCTTCTCTTCCCCAGGCTGAAAACCACCAACTCTCCCAGCCTTTCTCGTCAGGAGAGGTGTTCCATCTCTCTAACCGTTTTTGTGGCCCTCCTCTCGACCTGCTCCAACAGATCTATGTATTTCTTATACTGGGGACCCCAGAATCCGACCTAGTACTGTAGGTGGGTCTCACCAGAGCAGAGTAGAGGGGCAGAATCACCTCCCTCGACCTCCAGGCCACGCTTCTTTTGATGCAGCCCAGTATAACGGTTGACCTTCTGGGCTGCGAGCCCACATTGCTGGCTCATGTCGTTTTTCATCCATCAGTATCCTCTAGTCCTTCTCTGCAGGGCTGCTCTCAACCCATTCATCCCCCGGTCTATTGATCCAGGGGCTGTCCTGACCCAGGAGCAGGACCTTGCACTTGGCCTTGCTGAACTCCATGACGTTCCCAAGGGCCCACTCCTCAAGCATGTCCAGGTCCCTCTGTGTGGCATCCGGTCCCTCAGGTGTGACAACCGCATCACTCAGCTTGGTGTCATCTGCAAATTTGCTGAAGGTGCATTTGATCCCACTATGTCATTGATGAAGCTATTAAACAGTACTGGTCCCAATACGGACCCTTGAGGGACACCACATGTTACCGTTCTCCATTTGGACATTGAGCTGGTGACTGCAACTCTTTGGATACAGCCATCCAGCCAATTTCTTATCCAACGCCCATCCATCAAACCCATATCTCCCCAATTTAGCAATGAAGATATTGGTGGGACTGTGTCATAGGCCTTACAGAAGTCCAGGAAGATGACATCAGATGTTGCTCATCCCTCATCCACCAATGCAGTCACACCATTGCAGAAGGCTACCAGATTAGTCAGGCTGATTTGTCGGTAGTTACCAGGGTCCTCCTTTTTACCCTTTTTAAAAATGGGTGAGATGATACAACCAGAGTTGTTACCATGATGTTAATCTAAACTTTTCCATGCTAAACACACTAGAGCATATTATTGGCCCATGATGGGTTGACTGAGCCAGTCCTTTTTTATTTATTCTTTCCCACTATTTCTGGTGCTTTCCTTATCACTTTGCTGGTTTATATTCATATGCAAGAGATGCTTCCAGCAGTAAATTGGGAGTGGGGCTTTTATGGTGGGAAAACTGGGACTAATCCCAGCTCCACCACAATTTGGTACCATTGCCAATCCCTTTCCCATCTAATTTTTGCCTCCCAATCCTGCTTCTCACTGGATTCTTCCTTGGCATGGCCTCTGGGGCCTGTCTGATTGCTAGCAAAGCTGCAAGAAGTTTTGCCTGAACAGAAGGGACCCAGCAACCCATCGTTATGGGTGTTCCTTCTGGTGCAAGCCTAGAAACACAAACTTTCTTCCCCAAAAAAGGTCATTCCTTTTTCCTGGTCTTCCTCGGTCCTGTCCCTCCTTGCCTCTGCATGCTGGAGTAGGTGTGAAGGGGGATGGAGACCCCTCAGTGCATGGCCAAGTTGGCGGCCCTGGGTTTCACCAGGGAGCTGCGACTGTGCAAGGTGAGCTTGGCATTCCCAGGGGTGTGGGGGCCACACCTCTTGTCCTTGCTCCCTGGCCATCCCTGCTTGAAGACAGCCAAGGGGAAGTTTTTGCTTTTGGGGAGCTGGGGATTTCCTGAACGCCTCGGCCACCACAGGAGGTGCAGGGTAGGGTGGCCTTTGGAAGGAGAAGGAATGCAGCCAGTGCTGAGCTGGGTCTTATTGCCATTATATCTTTAAAGAGGAGACGTTTGATTTGGTTAGCCTTTATTCAACGCAGAAGGCTGCAACAGCGATAAAACCAGTCTACAGTTGCACCGAAGGGGCTCCAGAGACCAGCACCAGGAGAGGGTAAGAGCCATGGGGTGGCAGGAGAGCCAGCAGCGAGCAGGGAGCACAGAGAGCTGGGAAAGCTGCAGGAAAGCTGTGGTTTTCAGCAGGAAAGCACCATTAGGCCCTGTTGGGATGGCACCTCCCATGGCTACCAGCACAGAGGGCTCTCTCAGCAGATGCACAGCAGCGAAGACTTGTGGTGGTGGCGGGTGGGGGGAGGAAAGGAAAATCTATCAAGTGCAAAATCAGGTATTTTACGTCTCTGCACTGATGGTGGTTGTGTCCCGTGGACACGCTGAGGAGCCTCTGTACAGTTTCCCACACAGCAGTTCTGTGGTCCCATTTACTATGTGGCTAATGATTACAAGAAGAGTTTGTATTATTTCAGTTACAATGTACAGATAAGTGTTAATATATTCCTGATAATAAATATATGCGCCAGTGCACATATGAGCCAACGCATACAAACCAGCATGTCCTGCAGTGTTTTTGGTGTCTGTGCACACAGAAACTGGAATAAATGTAAAAGAAAGCAAAACCCCATTAAAGGGTTACCCCATTACAGTAAAGACCAAAGCTGGACAGCCCCTTGGCCTCCTGGCAGCGGGGCTTGTTGGCTGGGTTACCTGACTACGGTTCACATGCTATAAATTAGGTAAAACCGTATGGATTGATTTTCTAAGGGTGCTTCCCGTACGGCTGGGGCTCCTGGGAGATGAGGGATCATGGTCTGCAATGTTTTTATTAAGGTGTCATGCTTCAGGACACAGTAAGGGGAATATTTCTGCTGGTTGTTCAGGCACGGCAGCAAACAAGCACGCTCTGTAATGTGCTGGTCACCCACATTTCAACACCCCCTCCCCTCACCCTGCCCTCCTACTGAGGGCACCCAGTTCCTCAGGCTTTGCCACAAGGATTGAAAGGGGTCAGGGCACCCTCTGTACGCTATGAATAGGAGTTTGTTTTCATCTGGGATGGACGAAGGGTGAGAGTGCCCATGGCAGGCACTGCCAGCTAACACTTTACTCTTCAAAAACCCTGGCAATAAACAGCAACATGTGGTGTCAGCACCAGCAGTGTTTTCACCAGCGTGGTCCCCTGCAGCACCCTCTCCTCTGCTGCGACCAAGCGCAATGGGCTCCGAACCAGCAGCACTTTGCCTGCAGCACACCCCGGACCCTGCAGTGCCCAGACAGGGCCAGTGGGCAGTGGGGCAGCCGCACACCCCCTCATGCTGCAGAGCTGCCTGACACCCAGCCCAGCTGCTCGCTGCACAAACTGGTGGCAAACTCCACCCCGAGGGTTGGGAAAAGGGTGAAACACCCGAAACCCAGCTGGTAATGATTTTCAGTGACCAAAGAATAGAAGTTATAAGCAAATAAGCAAAAGCCAGTCATTTTTTGCACAAAACAATTCATCTCGGGTGTGGGGGAAGCTGTTTTGACAGCAGTTTTCCACTGAGAAAGGCTGGGTGGCTGGTTATGTATCCAGATTTGCTATATAACTGCAAGCTGCAGCCTCAGTGCTGCCCACCTCTGCCCGCTGCACACTGGCAGTCAGTAGGACCCTTCCAACAGCTTCCCCGGAGGGCTCCTCTCAAGCGAGCAGACTGGGAGCAACCAAATACACTGAAACAAGGTCAGCCCTTTGGGCCAGAGCCTGCCCCGAAAGATCAGGCAGGCCATTTTTACTACGTCTCTCAGCTTTGGCAGAAAAGGATCTATTCTCGTGCCAAGCAAAGGCATCGCTTCTCCGTTCCCACCTCCTCATTCAGCAAAATGCTCTGCATCTGTACAAAATATTCTTATAAGAAAATAATGACTGAACTATTTACAAAGAAAAGCTCAAATGAATGAAAGCATATCATCCACAAGAGCAAGGTTATAGCAGCAGTTGCATGTCTTCAAAGATACCTGACTTGATCTATGTTACATGTAGACAGCAGCAGGGAGGCAGAGGAGACAGTAAAAAAAATAATTACAAAAAAAAAATCCGTTCAGCAAAGTCCTTGACATTGTCCTAGAAAGAGGCAGTCAAAATTGCCTTTCAGCTTACAAAATGTACAAGCAAGGGGTGGATGCAGCCAGCAGGGGATGGGGCAGGAATATGCAGCTGCATCAAACTCATCACTTCCTCACCGGTCCACTCCCCAGGTCAAGTCATATGAAGAGGAGGCCAGGAGGGCCCCAGGTCCAGCTGGACACGGGGGAAGCAGGTAGACAGCGAGCAAGGGAGAAACCCGTGCTTCCCTGTCACTGCATAGTGCTGCAGGCTCCCTCCACCTCCTTGTATCTGGTGAGTAGCAATGAACAGCAAGGGAGGTGGCAGCACCTGCCACCCGGAACTAATGGGTTGAAGAAGTCATGATGGAGGAGTAGGAGATAGGGCTAAGGATCCTCACCTCCACTAGCAAATTTGCAGTGGGTGGCTCTGGGGCTGGTGCAGGTAATGGCACATTTAAATACCAAATCTGGTGACACAGAAAGATTTTCCTATGAACCTTCCCAGAGAAAAGGCAACTGAAGAAAAATGACCCCCATCAGGACTTTCCCTTCTTCTACGTGCTGCTACTATATGCCACAAAAGCTGAAATCGTTATGGAATATAAATACCACAACAGATCCCTCAGTATACAACAAAAATAAGTTAACATTTACAAAGAAATATATACAGCAAAAAATCTGCATATTTTAAAATATTTTTCTTTGGAAACACACTTCCAGTCAGAATTCACCCCCAAATGGTCATTGCTGAATGTCTTGATTGCTCAGAAGCTGGTACCCAAGGTAGGGAAAAACATCCTTACATTTTTGGTACAACAGGAAACTTTGCTCCCCTCTGAGTTTTCATCTTCTTCCCCTCCTACCACATCTTCAGTGCTTTTCAGGAGGCTGTGGAGTGTGTCGATCTTGCCTGTGTTTAAACAAACCAGACCTGAACCTAGTAGCTTTTAATTTCTATATTGCTCTCTCTACTTGATTAAGACTTTGTATATGCATAAGGAGCAAAGGCTTGGCAGATGGTCAAGTCTCAGTGACTGGAGCAGACTCTGACTTCATTTTGGAGGGGGGGAACTGCACTCAAAACGCACCCTGAAATGCACCTGGGAGGCAATGAACACATTGCCTTCACTCCATCCAGTTCCAACCCTGGCAAGAAGAGCCTCCTGGTGTACTAGAAGGAAGCCAAGATCAAACCTCCTCAGTGTGTAGAAAGGCTGTAAAGCCTCTCTTGGAAACCTGTGAGAGATGGTCCACAGTCTGGCCGTGTAATCCAGGAGACAGTCTGGTTCCCCTTTCTGCTGCACTAGATGCCTGGTGAGACCCTGGTCAGGGCATGCAGGGCTCTGTTCTTCAGTTCTCCAACACTGAACGACAGGGACAAGAGCCTGTCCCTTCATCAGCAAGAGCCATGCCGACAAACATATTAAAGATTTTCCGGTGTTGAGAGGCAGTAATGTGGAGGAGACCTAGGAAAGCTCAGGTCGGGAGAACAGATTTCTGCAGCATCTATTTGGGATGCTCCAATCCCAGAAGTGTTTGAGGTCAGGTTGGACGGAGCTTTGAGCAACCTGATCTAGTGAAAGATGTCCCTGCCCATGGCAGGGCGGCTGGACTAGATGATCTTCAAAGGTCCCTTCCAACCCAAACCATTCCATGATTCTAACGATTTGTTTTTCAGTGCAAGCTGAAGCATGAATTTACATCAGTGGCATACACTGGCATGGCCCACTTCCTGGTGCTTAAACAAGCTTTTTTTAGGGTAGTGAATTTTGCTTGGAAAGCTGTTAGAGAGAATTTTTTAAAAAAATTAATCTTACAGCAAAACGAAGGCATCATTGTTATAAAGCAGGATGTAGGGAACTGTAGGTGGAAAACTGATGGACACAAGGTATGGGGGGTGCGTCGGAGGATGCGCAGTCCCAAGTTCTGCTGTGCCTCACATAACAACTTGCAGAGGTCATACAAAGTTTATTTGAGGAAGGGGCGTATGACTGCCCAAAAGACCCCTCGCGACCACCCCTCACAATGGCACCCGCACAGAAGATCACGAAACTTCTCAAAGAAGAACCACATAAGCTCACAGGAGGCATAGCTGAAGGTGGGGCCTAGACTATAAAAGACACTACAACAAAGAGACTGGTGTGCACCCACCACCGGAGGACTGTCACATCTGTCATCATCAGCACTGGATCCAAGGGTGGTGATATCTTCTTATCTTTCCCCCTCTCTCTTTTCCTCTCTCCCCTCCCCCCCTTCTTTTCCTCTTCTTCTTTTGCAAATATTCTTAATAAGAATTCCCACCGTCAATGCTTTTCTATGTTTTCAAGTTTGAGTTGCATTTTCAAGTTACTTCTGCACTGAAATAAAATGTTTGATTAATCATTTGGCTGTTTCACCTTAATTTAATCTGAGGGGATTATTAGAACCTTGGTCACTCTCCCTCCTCCTCTCAGGTTGGGACATGACGTATTTTATTGGCTTTATGGACAGGACTCCCTTGTTGGTACTAAAGCAATCATTAAAATTAAGCCTTTACTATGGCACCCTCTCTGAGAGGAGTCATAAATATGGGGAGACAGTCCTCAGAGAACTTGCAAGGGATCTGGTCCCTATCATTATGCATCCATTACGGCCTCCCTGGAAGGTCCGATTGTAGATTATACCCCTCTCCTAGAAAAACTAAGAGATATAAAGCCCAACCCTCTCCCCTGGTATGACCTGGGCCCATAATAATTGGCACGATCTGCAAGCTGTAACAGAGAATTTCCACCTTAGCTGAAGAACAAAGGTGAAGCTTGGAAAAGGGAAAGCATTGCTCTGTGGGGTCTTAGGAGGCACCCTGGTGGCAGCTCAACAGGATACAAGATACCCAACAAGCAGAAAAGGAGGCAATAAAGTCCCTTCAGGATTTAGTGACTTTACAGGAACAGCTAGAAAATGAGACACAAAGTCCTTCTGGTCAACTTGCCACCGAGAGAGCAACTAACCAGAGACTGCATACCACTTTAACAAGAGCCTTAGAGTGGGAAATCACAGAATCACAGAATGGTAGGGGTTGGAAGGGACCTCTGGAGATCATCTCGTCCAGCCCCCTGCTTGAGCAGGGACACCTTGAGCAGGGGGCACAGGACCTTGTCCAGGTGGGTTTTGAATGTCTCCAGGGAAGGAGACTCCGCAACCTCCCTGGGCAGCCCTCCCAGGTCCTTCTCAACAGAGCTGCTTTCAGGGAGGTCAGCCCCCAGCCTGTACCAGTGCATGGGGTTGCTCCTCCCCAGGGGCAGGACCTTGCACTTGCTCTTGTTGAATTTCACCAGGTTCCCCTTGGCCCAGCTTTCCAGCCTGTCCAGGTCTCATTGGATGGCAGCACAGCCTTCTGGTGTACCAGTCACTCCTCCCAGCTTGGTATCATCAGCGAACTTGCTGAGGTTACACCCTATCCCATCATCCAGGTCACTGATGAATATGTTGAACAGGACTGGACCCAGCACAGACCCCTGGGGTACACCACTAGTGACAGGCCCCCATCCAGACTCTGCTCCATTGATCACAACCCTCTGAGTTCTGTTGTTGAGCCAGTTCTCTATATCCTCACTGTCCTCTCATCCAACCCACACTTCCTTAGCTTGCCTGTGAGGATGCTATGGGAGACAGTGTCAAATGCCTTAGTGAGGTCAAGACAGACAACATCCACTATTCTCCCTTCGTTGACCCAGCCAGTCATGCCATCGTAGAAGGCTATCAGGTTGGTCAAGCGTGATCTTCCCTTGGTGAACCCATGCTGACTACTTCTGATAAGCAATTAGACAAAACCTGTTCCCAAGTTGGTGTAGAAAACATGGATGTAAACTTTGATGGGGGAAAAGAGTTGCAATTGTTATACCCTCTTAGAGACTTTGAGCGTGTAAAAGAAACATATTTTCCCAAGAAGGGAGAAGACAGAACGCAACCTCTAATTAAGACTAAAACTATAGATGGGGATCCAGGAGAAGCTCAGCAAGTTATCACCCATACTGTTCCCTATTCCCCTACTGATCTGGCTAAAATTCAAGACGAGTATTCCCAGGGACCCGGAGAGATGGAAACGGAGTATGTATGGAGGGTGTCCCTTACCAGGGGTGACCGTATCTTGCTGAGTTAGGATGAAGCAAGAGGATATTGGGGGTCGGGAGTTTTTATAACTATAAATGACAACCAAAAGCCTTGGTGCCTGACCCAAAGAGTAGTGCATTGGGCAGGTGGCCTAGATCCTATGGAGAGGGGGGGACCCCTTTTCAATTAAAATGCCTACAGCAAGTCACAGCCTAGAGAGTGTACAGAAAGCCAAATGCCTCCGGTTAACACATGACCGAATACTTGCTCCACAACAATCCTCCTCCATGCAATATGTGCCTGACCCTGAAAGATTTCACCCTCTTATAATAGGACTACCCAGTGCTTTAAAATTGTATGCAGTACAACTACAAGATTGGTTGAGAACACCCTGGCCCTGGAGAAAGGGGGGCCCCTCGGAGGTAACATGGGAGGAGGTAGCACAGGAGCTAATTAATTATGGGAGGTGAAGGGGATTTACTGGCCAGGGAGAGACCAAATCAAAAGCAGATCTCAGAAGGATGGAAGGGATCAGGGGAACAAAAGCTATGCCTATGCACAGTCCTTGACCCTCCCTGGTGAGACCGACACAACCCCCTGATAAGGAAAGATACGTTTTGTGGGCAGAAGTAATTTTAAAAGGGCTTCCCCAGGAGATGGTGGATGGGTTGCCCACTCCTAATTTGGAAAGTTTGGTGAAAAGTTGGGACAAGATAAAAGAAACCTTGTCCCCCACAAAACTTGAAGGTCTCTTTGCCCAACCCCAAGAACATGGGAAGGTGACCCCATCTGCTCCCCCGACCGCTGAGTTGATTACTTTAGATAGTCCCGAGTTGGGAAACTCCTTATGCCGTCGCCAATAAGTGAGTGGGGGGACGGCAGGTGGGTTTACTTGAGAAGGCTTACAGAAACTGCAAAGGGAGATTTATTGATCACTTTTCCTCTGTGTCCCTTTAAGAGTCCTGTTATCCTTCTAGTAGACACAAGAGCTCTCTGGAGGGATGTTGCCGACTGCAGTGGCATAGTTGCGGATAGGAAACAGATTTGGGTTACAGATGTTTTTGGACACTCTAAGTCATAGCTAACACCTCGAGATAAGTGATGTCTGCCTGGAAAGGGAACTGCAACTGAAGTTATGATGATCCTATCACAAATATTCTAGGGCTGGACTTAATTCAAGGGCATGCTTGGGTGGACTCAGGGGGAAAAGAGTGAGTATTCAGCCTCCCAGCTGCCTCAGCGCGTTTACTCCAACCCACACCAGAATTACCCTCTTCAGGGATAGTAAATGTTAAACATTATCCTCTTCCCATAGGGACCTGAGAGGGAATAACTTCTGCAATAGCTGAGCTGTGAGAACAAGGGATAATTATCCCAACCCACTCACCTTACAATTCTCTGGTGTGGCCAGTCCATAAACCAAATGGAAAGTAGTGATTAAGGTTTATTGGCAATTAAATGCAAAAACAGGTCCCTTAACCACTTCTGTCCCTAACATAGCCAAGGTAATTGCCACCATAAAGGAACAAACCCACTGAACCTTAGCAACAATTGATGTAAAAGATACGTTTTTTACGGTTCCTCTACAGGAACTGGACAGAGACCGTTTCACTTTTACATGGGAAGGCATGCAGTTTACCTTTACACTTCACTGAAGGGGTTGTCAGGGTTTGGAACAGGCTGCCCAGGAAAGTGGTTGAGTTGCCATTCCTGGAGGTAATTAAAGGACATTTGGATATGGTGCTTAGGGACGTGGTTTAGTGGTTAACTGGCAGTGTTAAGTTTATGGTTAGACTCGATGATCTTAAAGGTCTTTTCCAACTGTAAGATTCTGTGTATTCTGTGTGTACACGACTCCCCCAGGGATACCGGCACTCATCAACTATTGCTCACTGTGTGCTAGCACAAGAGCTTGCTCAAATAACTCCTGAAGAAGGGGTCAAAGAATCTCAATACATTGATGATACTGATTGGTGGCTCTGATGCTACCACAGTAGGACAGACCCAAACTAAAATAATTAATCATCTGGAAAACTTGGGGCTCCAAATCCCAACAGAGAAGGCACAACTTCCCTCTCCTGAGGTAAAGTTTCTAGGCATTGGGTGAAGGGGAGGAACAGTATGTATTCCCCCCGAGACCTCAACTGCCCTTGAACAGGTAAAAATGCCCAAGAATAAAAAAGAGTTACAATATGCCTTAGGATACAACATGCCTTAGGATTGCTGGCGCATTGGCAAAAACACAGCCCGGATTTTTCCATCATAGTCTGACCTTTGTACGATCTGACTCCTTTAAGGGCCTCTTGGGACTGGACCCCTGTCCATGAGGAAGCCCCAAAATTACTAAACTTTGAGGCTGGGCCAATACAGCTGACCAACCCGCTCCATATTGAATGGCGTTTTGCAGTTCATGGGCTAGCAATACACGTGTGGCAACACGGACCTGACGGCCCTACTCACCCTATCATGTTCCACTCACGAAGTTTTAAGGATGCAGAAAAAATATATTTGACTTGGGAAAAGAGTCTTTTTGTAGTAAATCTAGCCTTACAAGAAGCTAGAAGAATTATAGAACAACCACCAATTAGTCTGAGAGGGCCTTTTTGTGGTTCTGAAACCAATATTGGCTGGAACTCCACCTCACGCAGGGGTTGCACCGCAGGAAACTATGAGAAAGTGGTATGCGCAACTAGACCACTATTGTCATGCGTATAAAATAGAAGTGGGAGTGCCTAAAACACTGCAAGAACCATCTGGTGATCAAACGGACTCAGAACTTCCTCCTCCTTACCTATAACTCGCTTCTCCATTTGTACCCTTATGTATTTAAAAAAATGTATGGCTTACTGATGCATCCACCAAAAGAGAGGAAAGATATAGAAATACCAGGCAGTAGCCTTACATGTTGACTCAGGGGAATGAATTGTAATGGAAGGAGAGGGAAGTGCTCAAGTAGAGGAACTGACAGCAGTTTAGAATGTGATAAAGAAAGAGGCTGAGAACAAAAACCCAGCGTTCATCTATACGGACTCGTATGCTGTGTTTAAAGGATATGGCTCCCTTTCTGGGAACAAAATCAATGGTAAGTTAACTGAGTACCTGTGTGGTAAAGAGAAAAATGGGAGGAAATTTTGAACATGGCTAAGCAGGGGACCTTCTTAGTGGGATGGGTAGCTGTGCATCAACAGGGAGATCACCCAGCCCACATTTGGAATAACCAAGTAGACTTGCTAACCCTTTTAGCCACAATGATAGTAGAAGCTGAAGGAGAAAAGCGGGAACATTTGTTAGAACAGTTACACGTGAAATGTAGTCATTCAGGAATTGAAGACCTTTACAAAAAGGCTGGTAGCAGGGGCTGGTCTGTCACCTGAGAACAGTGTAACATGATCATGCCTGCTTGTGGTCAGTGCTGCACCCTATTAGAAAAACATCCCCCGCTAGAGCCCCCCCTTCACTTGCAGAGCGGGAAGGGACTCTGGGAGACTTGGCAGGTTGATTACATAGGACCCTTTAAGAAGTCAGATGGGACACAATATGTCCTTGTTGGGGTAGAGGTGATGTCAGGGCTTACACAGGCTGAGGCCTTTGCAAGAGCAACTGGAGACAGTACAGTAAAAGGGTTGAAGCTATGGTTTAGTTACCTATCAAAACCCAATCGATCCAATCAGATAATGGCAGCCACTTTACTGCCAGGGTGGTTCAGGAATGGGCAAAAGGAGAGGAAATACAGTGGACGTTTCACATCCCCCGTTATCCTCAAGTGGATGGGATAGTGGAAAGAACAAACAGGTTGTTGAAACATGTCCTCAAACCCCATGATTGTGGATGGCCTGCACAACTCCCCATTGCTGTAACAAAAGTGAATAGTCACTGCAGGGCAAACGGATGTCCCAGACCATCCTCCCTCCTCTTAGAGAAAAGGGAACCAAAAGACCCAGTAAAACCACTCCACTAGCCAGGACAACCTGTTCTGGTAGATTTACCAACAGGAGGAGAAATACTCTTAACCCTAAAAACCCCACTTAATCTCTATTCCTGGGTAGCCACTGATGCTCATGGAAGGGATCACCAAATCAACACCAGATGGATTGTGCCATCCTTTTGAACTTGTTTTTGTTCAATACTAGCCTGTCCAAGATGTTCTGAGCTCTCTTCTGTATGACTGTCAAACAAATTCTTCATTATAGCAATGGTTTACTCTACAAATTGTTTGTGTGTTGGGCTCAGTGAATGACTGAAATTTTGATGTATTACAGGTCATTGTGGAGACCCCTTTTGTGAACCCTGTGTTTATGTTGCTGCCCTTGGTGGTTGTTTGCACTGTTTGTTTCTCTTCATTGCTTTTGTATGCTATAATAGAGCACAATGCTCTGGGGAGCCCTCCTTTTCACCTTCGCTCTCCTTGGGGAGGGAAGAGGAGGTGAATCCCCCAGCTTAGCTTGAGAACTGATTCAAGGGTTCATACGCATCATAGTAACCAAGGAGTTTGTGTTCAAATTCCTAAATCTTCAGGAGAAGGTATCGTCTTTACTATTATTTATCTTATTTTTTCCCAGCTATTGGAAAGTAAGTTAAACACAATTGTTAAGAATTGTACTGTCAATTGCACCTGGGGCAGAGTGAGAGCTCCGTTTGAGAGTCAATGTAATGACGTTTTTTATTTTGATGGGGGCTGGAGGGTGAATCAGGATGCATTTTATCAGATTTCCCTGGCAAATTGGACTGACCTTTGGAACAATATGTAATATATGGAACATAAGTGAGTCCGTAACTCCCATACTGGAGGCCCCATTTGTATCACCAATATCTCCTTGTCCTGAAGATTTGATGAACATACATAATGCGTCAAGTAAATGGTGGAGCCAAACTCACTGTGAGAATCCCTGTTGGACCCTTTTGGCCTCCACCCCCGGAGACAGAACCTTTTGACCATCCCTATATGGTCAAATGGTCTCCTACATGGTGCATGCAAATCCCCGACCGCTCAGGATAAGAATATGGTAAAATTAACTATATATGAGTGGGCTTGGTCTATCAAACATATGTTGTATGGAGATACTGATCATGATCGCCCTGTTGATAAGGAGAATGTCAAAATCCCCTCCCCAGACTCCTACCAATTAACGAACTGTACCACAACCTTAAATTGTACCACGGGTGCAAAAGACCCTACTGAGAAATAGTACTTCCCTGAACTTTGAACCTATATACAGGATATGTGTACTTGCTGGTGATACCCTTCCCGGGGTTTTCAAAATTTGGACAATAGATGTGATGGAACCTGAAACATGGGGAAAACTGCGATCAGGTGCAGTATTCCCACCTCCCATGGCCCGGAACACTGTAAAGTATGGGATAGAGACCTACGGGGTATTTGGGTACCCAGAGATGACTATTATCAATGTAGTACAGCCTTATACCCAGCCCCACTTGGAACTTTATTGGGGTGTTTGAATGGAAAGATATTCTTGATAAGAACCCCAACCATCAAAGCTTTTCCATGTTTTCAAGTTCAAGTTGCCTTTTCAAGCTCAAGTTACTTTTCTGTTGAAATAAAATGTTTAATTGATCGTTTGGTATTCTTTCACCTTAATTTAGTCTGCGGGGATCATTAGAACCTTGGTCGCTCTCCCTCCTCCCTGCAGGTTGGGACACGACACATCGCCAACCACAGACCCTGGTCTTAACTCCAAATTTCCCACCTTTTACAACAGCCAGGCTCTGGAGACGATCTCCAGCCACAAAGGGAACGCTTCTCACAGCAAGCCAGACCCTAAAGCTTAGCAGTGTTTTCTGGGCTGCATACTCTACTGGGACCACTGGGACCGAGGAGCTCCTGCACACCCCCATGGCCCTCCCTTGGGCAGGGCGCAGACACCAGGCACTGTTCACGGATGTAATTCAAGCCCCTGAAGATATTCCTGTGCTTCCCCTTCCCGGGGCAGAAATGTGCTCCACCCACTGATGCCAAACCAAAGTCTCATGGCCAAATCCTTTGCTAATGCCACACAGCCAGCACACAAAACGGATGCAGGGAGAGGAAAATAGGGCCCCACATGTTGTCAAACCTGGGCTCACTTCTGCTAGCCATCCCACCACTGCAGCCACACCGCTGGTGATTTCTGAGGCAAAGAGGTAGGACAGCTCTTTGGAGACATCTGTCCTTTTCAAGCCATTTAAGTGTGTGCACCAGTTTTATGGCTAAACCTGGAAATCCCTCTGCTGAGCATATAGTCAGCAGAAACATCTGCTGGTGTTACCTGTGCGCTGGCAAATGACCATTCACCTGACAAGCAGTGACACAAACCTTCCCAACATTTCACAGCAGCAGCGCACTTTAAAGCATATGACTTTGTAGTTAAAAAAAAATTAAATATGACAAAAACTATGAGATCTGATACTCTGAAAAATGCAAGTCTTGCAGGTTCTTTCTTAACCAGTTGAAAACTGGTGTTTGGCAAGAGCCTTTTTTTTTGTGTACACATGGGGTACGGGTCACATCGCATGAAGGATGGATCTGGTCTAAGCCTGACAGTAGCACTGCAAAATCTGTTCCAGGTATAATCAGGTAGAGTATCTGTGAGGAGGTAATTCCCAGAGCAACTGAAAGATCGACCTTTGTGAGGCCTGGTTTCATAGCAGCATTTAAGGTTAACTGGTACACGGAAGCAGTTTTCTTTCTACACACCCAGAAAAAAAAAAACCCAACAGGAGAGGGAGGAAGGGAAGCGCGTAGCGCCATATTAGCAGACAGTGTCACCGGGAGTATACCAGAAGTGTGGCTTTTTTTCTTATGATCCCTTTTATCTGTGCTACTAAGCAAACTGCAAGCTGCAGCAACAGGGCTGGGGAGTCTCACATTACGCTTCCTTATTCCTGCATTACTGATTAACCAGATGCAACTTGGCTCAGGATTCCCACCACAAAGCTTCCTTCATGGCAGCTATTCCCCAGTTGCCTGTAAGCCAAACATGCAGTCATTTACAGCTGTCCGAACCAGCATCTGTGTTTCTCTCTGCATCTGCTGAGGCTGCATAGGTGGCTTCCACACTGTGCCATATTCCATAGGTAAAGTAGATGATAAAGCCTGCAAATCCAAGGGGAGAGGGAACCATTAGCTCTGTAAGGGAACAGAAAACACTGCTCACACCGAACAACACAGGTTACACCAGGGGTAAGCCCAGCCATCCTGATGGCTACCTTCTACCCCTCTTAGAAAAAAGGCCATTAACACCGCCATCAGTCTTTAAAAGACAATCTATCCAGGCCCCAAAGGGGGCTGACTACAGAATAAACCTCTCATGCTTTCCAGTGAGTTCATTGCAGTCCATTCTGCAGAGAGCTTTCTCTCTCCATTTGTGTGCCTACAGCATCCATCCCAGCAAAGTACATCTGCAACTGATGCTAATCTTAATAATTTTCATTGTAATGAATTCCCTGGGTGATTCAGGCAATTCAGCCTTCTCCACATGGCTGTTGGGAGCATCTTGGGATGGAGCTCAGCTCCTTCAGCTCCAGAAGCACAAGCTCCACCACCTGGACTGCAGTTCAAGACCAGCCAACAAGACATGCTGTATAGTTTCTTCTTGGCAACAAGACCCATAAGATTGTTCATGGGTTGTTTTCTCCTCACAAAGGCTTCAGGACCCTTGAACTTAAAACAAGGTTCGAGATACACTCCCCTAAATTACTTCAGTTAAGGCATCAAGGTTGCCCAAGGATGATGAAAGTGCTGGATCCCTCCCTGGAATGCTACAATAAATTTATAGTAAACAAAATCTAGTAACTTTGAACACAGAATTTTTTACTCTCTCAAACTCACCTATGAGCATCCAGACCGCAAACCGTATCCACGTGCCTAGGTCTAGCTGCATCATGAGGTAAACATTCACAAAAATACTCAAAACAGGAAGAAGGGGCAAAAGAGGTACCTGAAAAGGAAAGAGGGATACATTACATCCACGGGGCAGATCAACGGGCAGGCAGGAACACTGCATCCCTTATAAATGGGAAGTGATGGCTGTTACCAACTCTTCAGCTGTCAGGTCCGAGAAAAGGCAAGGTTAGACCAAAATGAAGGACATCAATCCACCATGGCAGAGAGATGTGAACAATGCTGTTCACCTGTTACAAGAATGGTTGTCCTTGTTTTGTGGTCTGGAAGGAGGCAAGAGGCAATGTTTAGCAGCAATACTAAATAGTTGTGGCGGGAAGAAGAAAAGAGGAAAACCAAGGACTGCATCATGACAGGCACCTAACTGAAGACGAGGAGAATGTCAGAGGAGGGACCTGAAGAACTTAATCCAGCAGGCACCAAAGGAATTAAGCAATAGAGCAAATTATACCACAGCAGAAGAACAGGAAATACAGTAAGTGACAAGTGCAGCTGTACCAAGAATGCCTTAATGATACGAGATACAATGAAGAATGAGACAGTAAAGTCCAAATGCAAAAATCAGAATATAAAGAAATAGCACAGGCATGTAAAGACAAAACAGAATCACAGAATCATTAAGGTTGGAAAAGACCTCTAGGATCATCAAGTACAACCATTAAACCAACGCTACCATGCTTCTTAAACCATACCCTGAAGTACCGTGTCTACACATCTTTCAAATACCTCCAGGGATGGTGACTCTCCCACCTCTCTGGGCAGCCTCTTCCGATGCCTGATCATTCTTTCAGTGAAAACATTTTTCCTAATATCCAATCTAAACCTCCCCTGATGCAGTTTGAAGCCGTTTCCTCTGATTCTATTGCTAGTAACTTGGAAGAAGAGACCAACACCCACCTCACTACAACCTCCTTTCAGGTAGGTGTAGAGAATGATGATGTCTCCCCTCAACCTCCTCTTCTCCAGGCTAAACAACCCCAGTTCCCTCAACCTCTCCTCAGAAGACTTGTTCTCCAGACCCCCACCAGCTTCATTGCCCTTCTCTGGACACACTCCAGCACCTCAAATGTCTTTCTTGCACTGAGGAGCCCAAAACTGAACACAGTATTCAAGGTGTGGCCTCACCAGTGCCGAGTACAGGGGCACGATCACTTCCCTAATCCTGCTGGCCACATCATTCCTGATACAAGCCAGGATGCTGTTGGCCTTCTTGGCCACCTGAGCACACTGCTGGCTCATGTTCAGGCGGCTGTCAACCAGCACCCCCAGGTACTTCTCTGCTGTGTAGCTTTCCAGCCACTCTTCCCCAGGCCTGTAGTGTTTGCACAGGGTTGTGACCAAAGTGCAGGACCCGGCTCTTGGCCTTGTTAAACCTCATACAATTGGCCTCGACCCATTGATCCAGCCTGTCCAGGTCCCTCTGTAGAGCCTTCGTACCCTCAATCAGATCAACACTCCCACCCAACTTGGTGTCGTCTGCAAACTTTCTGAGGGCAAACTCAGTCCCCTCATCCAGATTCTTGATTAAGATATTAAACAGAACTGGCCCCATAAAGGACAATTTATAACAATAGAAAGGTTTGTGAATATGGTGAAACCAAGAGGAAAGTGAACTTCACTCCTAAGGAAAAAGGGGATTTACAAAAAGAAACAGGCTGAAATGTTGTAGGCCTTTCCTGATTTAAGCTTCACCAAAAAAAACCCCAAAACACTGTTCACCCAAAGCAGCTGTTCACATCATTAGAGAAAGGGGATTGCCACACAAATCAGAAAATGGAAGAATATTTTTCTAAATTAGGCTTTTTCAAGTCAGTAGGGACAAATGAGATTTCCCTAGGGGGAAAGTTACGTACCCAGAGATTGCAGAAGTGATCTCTGAACTATTAATATGCATCTATGAGAGCTCTTGGTAGACCGGTAAGGTCTCTAAAGACTGGAGAAGTGAGACAAATTACCTATTAAAAATAAGTACAGAAAACCAACCAGGGAACAAACCAGTCAGCCCTGGATTCCCAGAGAGACTTTGGAAAAATCAGTAGACAGGTTGTAAGCGTCTAAAGGACAAAAAAGAGATAAGAAACAACCACTACAGATTTAGCAGTGACAGGTCTAAATTTTTTTTTTTTCTTAATCAGACAGGGTAGTGGCTGAGGGGAAAAAACCAGAGGTAAAATATCCTGAGTGTAAGGCGTAGAGACCTCCTCAGAAACAAGTTCAGAAAATTCAGTCGAGACAACAGTTCCTAAGTTTTCTGCTCCTGGCCATTTCTCTTTTCGCTGATGGGACCATACCCCAAGATGAGCTGCAAACACTACCTTGGGCAACTTTGGTATCTTGGTAACATTTTTAAAATCACAGAATCTACCGAAAAACTGTAATTGAAGAGCAGTCAATGGAGGATGGGATTAGAATCCAAAACTATTTGAATAAATTGAGGGAATAGTGTGAAATCAATACGATAAAACATAACTTGCAGAATTAGACGGGGGAAAAAAAACCATCCCAGTGTTTGTTTAATATAGAAAGGACGGTGTGCTTGGACAGGGCAGGAAAACGATAGAGTTCCTCATAATTAAGGCTGTTAAAGAGAGAATAGTCATCCCTTAGTCTCCGTAGGGACTAAGTAGGACACGAAAGTGCACTTTCTTAGAGCCTTTTAGTGAGTACGCCTTTGATCCTCCTACACAAGCTTGCTTCTTGGGTCCTCTCTCCTGTATCCACAATTTGATGCATCCCTTCAAAAGCATCCCATTTTCCCCTGGTCTCTGCCTCTTCCGTATCTTATAACCATCTGCTTTCAAAAGCACTGTGTGACCTTCCGTTCTGGCCACATGTCCAGACCAGGTTCTGCTCTCCCAGCTTCTCCTGGGCTCCAGCTCCATTTACATTTCCTTCTAAGTCCTCTGCTGTTGTCTATGTCCTGACCACATGTGACTTCCCCTCCTGATTCCCTCTTCCAACTTCTCAGCTAACCCCTTCAGTCCTTCTCTCTGTGCCAAATACGCTTCTGCCCACAGGGCACTGCTGGGCAGCAGCATTGCCACAACGTTGCTTCTGCCATGCATTCTGCAGCAAAGTACCTACACTAACATTTGAAGTTAGACCCCAAGAGGAAACCACATTTGGAGGCTGAGCTCAGCTCTGGTAGGACATCTGTTTATGCACTAAGCACAGACTATGAGAGGTTACATCCATGCTAGCTGTAGAGCTCAAAATATCAGCTCTGTTGGCAGCTCTGCATGGAAAAGTTCACAACATTTCTATATTCTCTGCATGTCCATTTGGCCAACTCCCCCTTTCAGATATAAGCCAACATGCACTTCCTCCTCCAACCACCCTCCAAACAGCTCTTTTCTAGCTACACCTCCCAGGACACTCACCTTAAAGGAGAGCTTGGTTTTGCTTTCAGGCTGTTTCCATATAATGAAGCTGACAATAAGAACAAGGATTGTAGCAATGATCCATACAGACTGTATCAGAATGCTTGGCTCAAGGGCAGTCAGGATACAGCTAACCACAATAAGGAAACCTGTGAACAGACACCAAAAGTTTATTGATTTTTTTTTTAGGAACAGGAAAAAAAAAAAAAAACCAAACCAAAACCGCAAAACCCCAAGCAGGCAAAGCAGAATCTGAAAGCTTGGCAAACAGAACAGCAACACATGAAAAAGCTAACTGTAGGAAATATGCCCTTCCCCTATACACCCCCACCCTGATCTCTGGATTTCTTTTCAAATCATAAATTTAATCTGCAGACCTTCAGTTATTTTGGCCATTACAGGAGCACATCAAAATTACAGCCAGGAGGTGAGCTTTCCCACCATGTTCAAGTACCTACCAGCTGGCTCAGTGTGGTTACCAGTGATTACCAGTGCTTACCAATGATGAAGGTTGAGACGTTCACCACTGAGCCAGAGAATTTGGAAGGGTCTGAATTTGGGGGACACAGTATGGCTTTGAGGGAACATTTCTCCTCTTCCTCTGGCAGAAATCCAGCCTGCGACTCACTGGTGCTCACAGACTCGTTGTTATCTGTCTCCTCTGTTGTCCTAGCCATCTGGTATGCCAAATTAGGCTGCTCTGGCTGATACCTAGGAAAAGGGAAATGAAACAAAGAGCATATTGGTCTGGTGCAGGATAGCGTTGGTTTAAAAGCCACACAGATAACCACAGCTGCGCCCCAGATCACCAGCACCAGAACAGGCACACATAACGTCTACACCCTTCTGTTTCAGGGCAGAATCCGAGGAATAACGTTATCATAATGTTAGCAAATATGGTCAGCTGTTATCACCTACAGCTTGGTTGTAACGTCAGTGTTTTAAAC
Organism: Phalacrocorax carbo; assembly: GCF_963921805.1. NCBI lineage: Eukaryota > Metazoa > Chordata > Aves > Suliformes > Phalacrocoracidae > Phalacrocorax > Phalacrocorax carbo. Next base: position 194,437,417 of record NC_087513.1, on the reverse strand, counting down.
TGGATAGTGCTCTCTTTCATAAACCCTGTCATCTGCATCACCAAAACATGATCTGGTGATGGCAGTGGGGACTAGAGAAGGAAGCAGCAGACAGACAGAGATAATTGGGCTGTTGAGTCAACTGTGGCAGTTCAGCTCTTGCATTTTGGCACAGAGGTCGCTGACTTAACAGATCAGCAGATATTGCACCCCAGCAGCTGCTGATCGCACCCTGCAGCGATATTCCTGGTGCACCATCCTCCTCCATCCCAGTCTCTTCTGCTGGCTTGTCTGCGCCCACACAGGGAAGGAAGAGGTGAACAAAAAATGGTGATTTTTTGTTGTGTATGTGGACAGGGCCCTGATGCACAGCCATGTGATCCATAAAGAAGAAACACTCTTCCAGCCTCAGCTCTTTTTCACAGGTTTTGCCCGTGACACTCAGCCACATGCCTGACCATTTTGAAAGACAGCTTAAAATTGCTCCTGTGGGGATGTGTTTGCGATGAGGGTATTTGTGAAACACTGCGAATTGAGAAATGCAGTGAAATCCTTGGCTCCAGGCACAGCAGGCTATTAGTGGCAGGACCTTACAGCTTTGGAAACAATTCAGCTGCTACTTCATTAGGCAACCAACAGGGCAGCCAAATCACTGACCAGGCTGCTACAAGATAGGCTATCAGCTCTGCAAATCTACAATGGGGAAAATGCCATAAAATGGGTACAGCAGCTTGCAAAAATAAATTAAGAAGCCACTTACAGCTGCATGGAGAAGAGGGGACTGGGAAATCAGAAGAAAAGTAAGAAGGGCAAGGAAGATTGCCAAGGATTTTCAAGGGGCACGGTAGACAGCACAGGCAGAAAGCAACGGCATTACAGTACAGTGTTGGCCCTTCACCTACTGCAAGACAGTTCTTAGGTTCAATGCATTTGCTGTGAGCAGGCAAAAATCCTCCACCAGGCTTCGAATATTAGCCGTTGAACACACAGGTATTTTTCAGTGACACTATCTTCAAAATACAGTCCTTGTGGGTAGAGTGCTGTTGCCCATGAGGTGCCAAACAATGAAAATACTCAATTTTCAGCCTAGGTTAGGGAAGCAACGGGAGCTCAGTGCTTCTAAAAAGATATGCACTAAGGCACTGATCCTCCAAACACATGCTCAGCTTTTTTGCTGCTGCTAGACTATCCTGAATCCCCATTCAAAACTAAGATGACCTGAAAGTGTAACCCCAGAGGCAACGAGAGTGATGATGACACAGGTATCCAGGACCACCCATCTCTCATCCCTGTGCATTGGCATATCTCCCAGGGCATTCACAGTTCACCACAGCAGGAGTGGCATGGGCCAAGGGTTAACCAAGTTCAGAGGACCCCCTTGCAGATCCAACTAGCACAATCCCGCATGAGCTTAAAGAAACAAGCTCTTCACATGCTTATAGCTGGAGATGTTCATGGTTTTACTGTGTCTATGAAAACTATGAGGGCATCTGATCACTGTGTGGATTTCTGTCTGTGTGGTACAAGAGAGGCTGTTTCTACATCCATACCTCAGTACCAACACACAGGCTGCCACCAAGGAGTAAGCCAGGAGGGTCCCGATGGACATGAGGTCCACAAGATCTTTCAAGTCGAAGAAAAAGGCCATAACAGCTGTAGGAGGAGAGGAAGGTGAGAGGGAAGAAAAATCAGTAACACAGCATAACATGCACATCTCAGGAATATTAATGACATTGCAGCACATGTGTGACTGGACTTGGCTGGGGAGCTTACGCTGTCATGAGATGGGGAGAGGCAGGACTTGGTGCATGAACACCCTGAGCCTCACTGGGTGTCCCAGCACAGCCTCACTAGCTGGAACCAGAGGAACCATTTACTACATGAAATGTCAGCCTATTTGTCTCATATGGGTATGTTCACCCAACTACCAGCACTGAGCAGGTGTTTAAGCCACAGCCTCATTTCTGGAGTCCCCTGGTGCAGCCACAGCACCCCTAAGGCCAAAATTATCTCATGGAAGTAGCTAGAGGGAACAGAGGATGGGCAGCATCTCACTCTGGTGTCTCAGCTCAGCTGGTGCGAAACTAGGCTTGTGTGTGCAATGGTACCAAGCATCAAGGAAGGCTTCTTGAGTTAGCACACCTCTTCATGAGGATTTCTAGAAAAAGGTATAGACTGCCATCCCTTAGGGATTATCCTGCTTACAGGTCCTCACCAGGCAACCCCTGGTTGTACAGACCGTTGTATAAAGGTCTTTGAAAGGAGAAGCAAGTAAGCAGAGGGCAGATGTCAGTCAGACATTCAGGCGATGCCACTGGTCATATGAGAGCACAGGGATCTCAGAGCTGAGCCTGGGCCAACCCGCCCTTAACACACCACCTGGAGCCCAACAACCAACCCAACCTTTACACTCAGCTGGCAAGTGCTATCCCTGCAGCTTTGCGCGAGCTTTGGTCCTAGGCACTACAGATCACTCTGAGGAAGACCCGAAGGAACTGCAAAGCATGTTTTTTTTTAACTTTATCTGTCTCTTTTTTTCCCCAGCCTGCACCTGCGGCCATCTGAAAAGGGAAGTGCCAGAGGACCATCTATGAGGAGGCTCCATGGGTCCTGAGGCAGGAGCTGAGCTGTTTCACAGGAGCTCAGAGCCCACAGCAGCAGTTCAGCACCAACTCCCCACCAAACATGTCATTTTCTCACACCGACAGCTCATCCTGCTTTTGCAGCAGAGGGTAAAGAGGAAGCAGCAAGGCTCTGCTCTTTGCTAGGCATTGCGAGGAAGGGGATGGCTGCGAGAAGAGGGTAAGCCATTTGACCTTGCAGTCTGGGAGGTTTAATTCCCATATTCCTATGGGCTGAGAATGGGGAGGAGAGGACAGGATGGCTGCCAGCTGTGGCTAACTGATTAACAAACGCCTGTGCCACAGGGGCCATCTGTCTGTCTCTGGCTGCTCTGGTGTCTTCTGCTGAGCTGCTACCCACAGGCAGTAAGGTGTCTTCAGCCAAGCCAGGCCAACAGCCACAAGGATGCTGAGGCACCACTGGCTGCCACCTTACAGGGGGTTAATTATTTTTAAGGCTGGCAGAGCACCCAGGGAGAGGATGAAGGCAATTCTTGGCATGAGACAGGATGTCAGCAATGAGCCCTGAGAAAGAGGGACAGGCACACAGCGAGCTATTCACGCTCACCTAGCTCCTCCAGGGCATGCCCTGGAAACCCAGGTCACCCTCCGGGAAGTCGTGCTGTGCAATACATCCGATTAACAAGTGGGCTAGAGTTAGGCAGACTTATCTGCCCCTAGGATGACCTTATGTCTCCTTTCCACGCATTTGTGTAAGTCTTTGGATCTTACCTGCAACCGCCCCTGATGTCAGTGTTGCAATTATTGGAGTTTTTCTCTTCTCATTGACTTTAGCCAAAAATTTAAAGAGAAGTCCATCTTCAGCCATAGCATAAATTATTCGAGGCATCGGAAACATGGAGCCAAGGAGACTAAGGACACAGAAGGGGAAATAATCTACTTACATCACCTCCTGCTGAGCACAGGCACACAAACAAAAGCAAGTTTATGGCAGTACAGAGAACAGGTGGCTTTTATTCACTTCAGTTTCTCCTTCAAGGGCTCCTACCGCACACTCATCTTGCTTATAGCCAGTAACTGAGGTGCAGCTCTGAGATTTTGCATACCTAAACTTCGCTATGGGGCCATAAAACAGCCTGACTTTCAGGCAGCAAAAGAGCCGTAACTCCTATGAGCCTCTATGAGTTCCTCACCTGACCGACTATGTCTAAGTTGACCTGAAACAACAGGTCCCTGGAGTGCAGAAGAATATGACATAGTTTGCCTCCAGCCTGCCCTGCCTCCCATCCAGACGGTTGTCTTACAGGCAACCTGCAGACAGACAGCCCGGGGTATGGTAAGCTTCATATGCTCCAGAAGATGCAGCCTGCACTACCTGACACTAATCTGCTCTCCACCCAACCAGCCAGGATGTCTTGTGGGCAAACCACATTTGCACTGTGTAGTTGCCTCCATGACTTAGTCACTGAATCTACTTATATTCCAGAGATGCACCTGCTGGGTCTGCTGCTGAGTTTCTGAAGTGATACTGGTCATGTGCATCTCACAAATCTATCACAGGGTGAAATACTGGGCCTTTTGAAGTCAATAGCTCTGAATTTCATCCCTGTCCTCAGCTCTCTTGACCTAGGGGAACATAGTGAAGGCAAAGCCCTGACATACACCATTTTTTAAAGGAGTTGGAGATACGTTTGCCTTGAGAGATGCACAAAGGTAGAACAGTGTCTCACCTCGTAGAAAGCGCACACAAGGAACCGACAGCCACTGCGTAATTGGCTCCATCCCAACCCACGTATTTAAAGGCATTGGGTAAAGGGCTATTGGTATCCAGCTGGCAATAAGGCATCATGAGCGTCAGGGCAGCTGACACACCAAAATAAGCCACGAAGCAGATGAGCAGAGATGCCACAATGCCAATAGGAATGGCCTTCTGAGGGTTTTTTACCTCCTCGCCTAGAAGAAAGAAATTTAAATATCAGCTAAATGATGAGCAAGAACTTTATCCCAACCTAGGGCATGCTGGATGGGGATTTTAAAGGCTCCATGGGCAGCAAGGCACTGTTTGACCGTGTGTGGAGCTGCATGCTGCCAATGGCCTGCCCCAGCCTGCTTCTCCCACTTCTGCTGCTCCTGTCACTCCTTCTGACATAAACATTTCTGGAGGCCTTGTAAACTCAGGCACAGAAGCAATCCACATTAAAAGCTGTCCTTTCCCCAAAAAGGGTTATTTTTACCTCCAATTACTTCTGCTATCCCAATGATGGTGCAGAACACTTCAATGATCACAAGCCATGGGACAAGAAATTATTGTGCAGTTGTAGGGCAAATTCTTGGGTGAGTATTTCAGTTAGCATCTCCACCAAAACTACTAGACAGTGAACACAGCACCATAGGCACCCAGTTCCAGGGAAGTGCAGTCTTTGCACAGCACCTGGAAATCATAAGGATCTTTGAAAATGCCCCTTTAAAAAAGGGACTTCCTCTAGTTTCTATGGAAAATTTTCAACAACCAAGTTGGGACAAATGTGTGAAACAAAGAACTCCTCAAAATTCAGGCACTGATTAATTAGAAAACAGCTTTGAGCCTTCCCTGTCCTCCGGAGCTGCTCTTGTCTGAAAGCAAGAGCTCCTGAGGTTTTGCATTTCAGGAGGATGAACTGGTAAGCAGAGATCCATATACCTATAAGTCAAAGGCAGATGAATGTGTTTCTCCTCCAAGGAGAGGCTGGCTGGAGTAATGGAGCCAGAACTTCTCAAACTCCTTGCAATAAGAGGCAGTACTGCTTTATTTGTCTTTGTGATGATCTCTTCCTCTCTCTGCTCCAGCTTTGAAGCAACTCAGTTCTTGCCAAATGTGAAATTAAGGATAATCCTTCCTTTATCCAGGGAACTGGGATTCTTCTTAGCCAGGAGAAACACGACAATGCTGATGGTTTCTCTCTTAGGAGGAGATCTCTGAACCTTTGGAGATAAAAACTCCCCCTTATTCTGAGGCACAGTTTTAGGCTGCAGATGACTCCCCAGAGGCTCTCTCTCTGGCTCTTTAAATACCAGTGGAGTATTTATTCTTTAAATAAAGCCAGTGGAGCATCTTCAGCTGAAGGCACTGAAGAACCCTACTCCAGAATAACCTGCTGATTAAAGCATCATCTGGAGTTAAGAGGTTCAAACTTCACTAGTGATACAAAGCGTCTGAACCTGGGCCTTCCTGGTTTGCCTAACGGGTAAAGCTTGCTGTGTTTTCTGTGGCATCTGTCCTGCTTAGTGTCATCAGTGACCAACCACGGGACTGGGCCCTGCAGGCAAAGAAGGGAGAAAGCTTGTTTTTTGGATTATATCGTCTAGCTGCCTGCCACAGCAGCTAGAATTCAACACTGAAGCACCCAGGGACTTGGATATACTCCGCGCTTTGAGTATTAGGAGCAGCTGAGCTACAAGTATATTCTGGGCTGAGGTTCAGAAGGGTGATGAATGCAGTGCCCTGAATTACTCATTATCTGTGCTGTGCAACATTACTGAAAGCCAACCGGCCAGCAACCATGTTCATAACCAGAATGAAGACATCTTCCCTCTTACCTGTAGTAGCAATACAGTCAAATCCCACGAAAGCATAAAAACACGTGGCTGCTCCTGAGAGGACTCCTTTCCATCCATAGGGCATAAATCCTCCAACACCATAGAACTTTTCTTCCTGTGTTTGACTAAAAGGCATGGCACTGGGTTAGAAGTCATCCTGGCTAGGTAAGAGTAACAAAACTATTCATATAGCCCATAACAAAATCCAAAGCTGGAGTTCGAAGGAACACACTCACCCTTTCATGTGCTAGCATACAAATACCAGGCAAAACGCTAAGCCCTACCCACCGCTGAGCTTTGGACTGGCCTGCAACAGCCTGGGGAATGCATGGAATAAAAATGTTTCATGGTTTGTTCCCACCACCTGTTTTTGGGGGCAGATAAAAATGTGTTGGCTAAGACCGGGAGAAAATAGCATGACTATTAAAATTCCTCTCCTAATATTACTGCATGTGTGTAGATACACATATTCATTTAAACATAAGCTTTTGAAAAAGCACAGTATGTAATTCTGAAAACTGAAGACTGAGAAAACTGTAGACGATTCACTTTTCACCTAAGATCGACTCAGATAAAGTGTAGGTGAGCAGACAGAGAGCAGTGCAGGGTGCCATGACTGTCTAAAATCCACCCAATGCTCCATTCTCAACTTCAGAATTCCCTGTGCCAAGTTCATACCCAAACTGTGCTTGCGACCCTGAGGGAGGAGAGGAGCCTGCACCCCTGATGCACCAAATGCTTTGCTAAGCCTCAGCTGAAGTTCATTCAAGTCAACAGACATGTACTGATCGCAGGGCACTCTGGATCAAGGCCCCAGATCCATGTGCCTGTGTTGAATCACGTATAACACACCCGTCAGTTCAAGTGACTCAGGTCACTTCTTCAGGGAAAAGCCTGTGTAAAGACGAATTAAGGCAATTAAATTAAAGTAAATCCCAAATTTGCAAGTCTTATCAGGTATAAGCATCTGAACTCTCTCACAGAAGCTCTGCTGAGATTTGGACGAAAACTGGCCTGTTATCTGAAGAAATAGCACAACCCATAGGTGGATTACTCTGGAAATAATGATAAAGTGAAGTAAACCCCAGAACAGATTTTACAAAAATAGTAAGTGCCACGGGTCAAAGAGCTACAGTTACACTTTGAAGCTATTGCACTAATTGCTCCTTGCATGGGAATAGCAGCAGGGAAGGAGGGGGGACCTCTCCTACAGAAGCAATTTGTTTGCAGCAGGCTGAATTCTGCAGAGGCTTAATACGTGGCTTGTACACAAGCCAGACTTGACCCAATAACATTTATAAAATCTCACCAGTTTTTGCCAAACTGTACTTCCTTGCAGACCAGCATAAAGAGTTTAGATAGCAAGCCAGGACTGAGCTGATGTATGTGGAGATATTTAAAGGCCCTTATTCTGTGTTGCAGTCTCAAGCAAAAATGAACAGCCTTGTATCACTGGCAACCCTTGTAAAGGTCCTTAATATTGATCTTGTATAGGAAGACAGAATTTTGGCCAAGTAGCAAAACGTCATTAAAAATGGATTCATGATATGCTCACTGCAATACATTAAAATAATCTGCAACTTGCCTTCATTTTACTGAAGCGTTTGAGACAAGGTCTCCAAAAGGTATAACAGTGCCTCAAGGATATTGTCCAAGTGTCCAAAGAAACTACAGAGCTATACTTGGTCACGGTTTCATGCAGGCACCAGAGCTGTCCTGGTGTAGCCTTGAGTAGGAGGTTGTCTAAAAAGCTCTTTTCTCTCAAATTTGGATGCTGTATTGGTCATGAGGCTGGAAATGGTTAGTTCTGCAGCAAGGCCCACATCGACACAGCCTACCTCCTAGCAGTTTCAGCCCATCAGCACAGCCTGCTTTCAGCGAAGACCCACCGAAATCAGCTTTCTCTCCAAGGTGTTTGGCAAAGGAGGGAGCCATCCCATTCCCTGGTTTTCTAAACTCCACAAACCCCCCTATGAACTCGCCATTGAAAATGCATCAATTTCAGAGCTGAGAAGAAAAGATCCAACATACTTGTTTCCATAAATGCTGTAGTTGGTGTTGTAAATGTCCTGTTCAGTCAGCTGCCAGTTTTTAATAGAACCTTTCACAAAGCCGGAGACCATGACAAAGCCGAGAACAAGGATGTTGATGCAGGTGAACACTTTGTTCACCAGGGCAGATTCCTTCACGCCAAAAATTAAAAGCCCTGGGGAAAAAATGGCAGATGGGCAGTCAGGTATTTCACCACCAGCAGCAGGCGCTGAGGGCTTGCAAAGGTAGCCCAGCTCTGTTCATGCTGTGCTTTGCCGAACTATCACATCTCGTTTCTCCACAAAGCCAAGTAGCTCAGGTAAGTCAGGATTAACTCAGAAGGAGGATGAGGACTCCAGCCCAGACATTACTCCTGCAGGATGTGACACACCTTCCCACCCAGCGTGCCCATTTGGCATGTGCCCCTGGAAAAGTGCTTTGCTAACACAGCTAAGCTGCTTCCAGCACTTTCAACGCCAGCTCTGGTCACCTTATGGCACTATGCTGTGCCACCTAGACACAGCCTCAAACTCAGAGACTGAGAAAGCACCACAGGTGGTTTGTCATGAAGGAACATTGTCTTAGAGGTCTTGGCCACGTGCAGAAGTCATGAACAACATTCAGCTTTCCTTAAAAGCAGGGAAAAATATGAGCAGGACCGAATCCAGGAAGACAGCTACTTCTGGTGCTGAAGACACAGAAGAAGGTGGCATGTTGGGAATCCTGTTCACATTTAAATCAGTGGGAGCTTTGCCAGTGAGTTCAGCAAGAGCAGGATTTCAGCCTGCGGTCTTAAGAGCATCCATCTGAAGAAAAACACGTTTATAGGCTTTAGCAATCAGATCTCGCTGGGGCATAGCTCAGCTTCTCAGAACAACAAGCTCTGGTAACTTGCGTTTACTCTTCAGGTGCCTGATTTTCAAGAACCCAAATCTGTAACACAAATCTGAGAAGGTGGCTGAGGGAGAAGGTAAAAAACTTCACACAGGCCTGAGGGAGAAGAGGAGCACAACAGGGTGTCCTTATTGCTACTCCAAGGCACCTCAAGGAGAGAGGATCTCCCTGTGCACTCAACTTTCCTTCCTTTAAAATAGGAACTAAGCTGAGACAGCCACATCAGATAAGTGTTTGATAAAACTGCGTACCTGCCCAGGGGAACTTGTAAGGTACAGGTACCTTGTAGAAATCTGAAGCTCAAGACGGTGCGAGCGGAAATAAACTTGTGATGCTCTCATTCAGCAGCTTTTTGTAGAAAAGAATGGTTTGCACCTTTTTTATTAAAATCTAGCGAATTTCCTCCATGCAGGGGAATAAAACCATTGGTAATCTTATAATATTATGCCTCACTAGTGCTAAAATAAGAAGTCCTAAATTTTGTAAATTGTAGCTGAGGCGAAAGACCAGATTCTATTTTGAAACTACAGCAATTCATATACAAATGAACAAAGAGGAAAATCTTCTCTCCCATTTAGATGTAGTTCTGAAAACAGGGCTGCTATTGACTTCAGCAGTCCTCGATACAGTCCTAGATCCAAATGCAAACCCAGATGCCAAAGCATCCCTTGCTTATGAGGCCTGTTCCCAGGAGCACAGCTCACACAGTGAAACAGCTGTCCTGATCAGAGTGGGAAGTGTCAGGATGACCTTGTTGGGGTGACACTGCAGCTTCTGCGTTCTGGAAACCACAGAGGGGTACACAAGAAGCACTTTTAAAATTTGCCTAAATTTGGCAATGCTTTGCAAGATTCAGCTGAAGTAGAGGTAAAAGTTCAGAAGGATTTTAATTTTCCAAATTTTCAAGACTCTTCCAAATCCTGATCAAAGCCTTGGCACATTTTTAGAAAAAAAGATGACCTGACTGTTTATGACACATTTATTTCTCTGGAGTCTTGCGTTCACTGCTGCGAACTGATGCCCAAATATATTTTTTTAAAACTCAAAACAGTAGTACGTGAGGTTGTTACTGAGTCCCATAATTTTTTTTCTCACTTTCCTGACTCAAGATTTGGCAGACTGTCAAAACAGGAATAAGGTTGACATAGCAACAGAATGAAATTCTTGTGTAATCGGATTTATGGAGGGAAGGATTAAACTTCCATAAATGATTGAGGATAACAAGTCATCTTTTCTTTTCTTCCTTATATAAAATTTGACTGAAGGTTTTAAAAGTGGGTCCAAAATATTGAGAATGCTCCCCTCTAATTAAAAACCTTGCAAACAGGTTATGCCCCATACTAACTCTACAGAAGCTATATAGGTCAATACAACACTTGTATCACAGAAAGAGTCTTTAATATGTTGTCCAAAATAAATCAGGACTTTCTGCCTGTTCCAAAAGCATACAATAAAATTACAGAAGAAGGAGGTCCAAGACTCACAAACCCCTGCAAGGTTTTACCTGTTAGGATGATGATTATCACCACAGCGAAGATGTCTGGGTATTTTGCTAGCACTCCGGGAGCATCCATCATCATGTATTTTTGACAAAATTCTTCAATATGCTGGCCTATGATTTCATCAAACGTCGCACTCCAGGCTCTGGCCACGCTCGAGGTTCCTGCCAGAGGACAGCAAGGATGCAGATCACCCTTCGTGGCTGGCACGTGTTCCAAACAGGGGGCACCTTGCACGGCTTTTCGCCATGGAGGGCCTCAAAGCAACCTTGTATGTGCTTCCCAGGTGCTGGGAGCAGCCTTTCATCTGCAGATCCAGCCCACAGCCTGTATTCATGCCTGGCATCTGCTTTGATGGTAACACACACAGGTGGTGGGTCTCAGACTCCTACTCAGCTGACAAGATAAAAAAAAACCTTATAGTGGTTTGGCTTCTTAGTAGATCTCCACTTTTCCTTAAGATACAGTGTCGTCTGACTTTTTCCTTATGCCCTCAGCAGCCTGAACTTCCCCCAAACCTGGTAATTTCTGCTACTAGAGAGGTCTGAGTCTCTTCTCATACCAGCGGAAACCCCGGCTGGGTGACTGCAGCCCAGGCAGAGGGGCCTTACAGAAGCCAGCTGGCCTCTGGCAGCACACCACTGGAGCACCAGAGCCTGGACCACTACATTCACCCAGCTCCATAAGCTCTGCACTCCAGCAACATGCAGGTCTGTTCCAACTCCTGGTGCTAAAGCATCTGAGCAGGATAATAATATATCAGATATAATTTACAGGGTATCTGAGCGTAAGTCAGCCTACTGCAGGATGCTGGTGGTGATCCCAGCAAGCGGCCTGACTCCTGCCTGCAGCAAGTGCTTAGACTTCCCCCTCCAGGGCCGCTGTTTGCTGCGGTTCCCAAGAGCACCAAACTACACACAACTTGACACGGTGAGGACTGAACCTGGGGTCTCAGGATGACCAAGTCTGGGGCATTGTCTGGGCCAGAAGAGTCATGTCAGAGAACTGAAATAGTAACAATAAAAAGCTACTACCAGACAGTGACAGCATTGTGTAAAATAAGTAGGTTTGAGTAATAGTCAACTTCTCCCTCTCCTGTGTTAAAGTGGCTATCATTATACTTCTGATGTCTTATACAGTACACTATATATAACAGCATCTAATTGCATTATATAATTACCACTGTACATAATTACCTAGTTAAAAAAAGAGGTTGGTTTGGTTTCGCTTTGCAGAGCAATTCCCCAGAGGATGCTGACAGGACTCGCTTCTACCTAGAACAGTTTGTCCTGACACACTCACCTGTGGGCGGGTGTTCAGGCCCCAACTCCGGCACATGCAATCATGTCAAACAATGTCTGTGCTCACCTACAGCTGACCCCTCTGCAGCAGCGGTGGGCAGCACCTACAGCAGAGCTGGGAATGCTCACTGCCCTGATCCAGCCTTGCAACAGTATGAAAATGAGCTGCAGAACAGATCGGTTTGGAGACTCTTCTGTTCCCTGAGGCAGCAAAGTGCACAGTGTGAATGCTTTTCTCAGTTTAACTTTGGCACGATTTGAGGGAAGACACTATTTCCTTAGTGCTCCTTTTTTTGACCTGGCTCTAATATTTAATGTTCTAGGACAGGAACAACCATCTCCTACATGTATTATATTAGATGCCAGCTGCTTGGATGACAGTTCCACATAACTATCAGCCGTTTATCCTGAACTCCCTGTAACCAACAGCCTTGAGGGAGCAGGGGGGAACCTGACATTATTCCAACATTACAGACACCTGGATAATATCTTAGTGTTGCTACAGAGCATGGTACAAAGACATTTGGCTTGTATCCAGGAGGATTTACTAGTTCTGGGTCAGCATAAACGTGCCAGATTGAGCTGGTTCCTGCCTACAGCACATGGCTCCCAGGAGAGCTGCTGAGCTCAGGTGCAGGGCTCACTGCAGGAACAGGCAGAGATGAGGAGGTCACCACATGCCCCAGGAAACCCTAGCAGCAGCTACTTGTCAGAGGTGCTGTTACTCCTCATATTACCAGCTCCCACCAGCTTCCAGTTCCTGAAATGCTTCCCACAATCTGTCATGGTTCCCCCAAACCCACACCACCCAGAAGAAAATTCACACCAGATCCTAGTCCTGGACACCTTCTTCCTTCTGTCTAGACCATGACTGATCAGTTGCACACCCATTTTTGCTCATCACCCACCTCCACGACCCCACACCAGTCTTCCCCCAAGCCAAGTCACTTCAATTAATTACAAACTACTGGCCACCCATCCCAGGACCCCAGGATTTCTTTTTCTACCCCACAATACTTTCTGAACAGATGTCTGAGAACCTCAGTGTGAAAACACCAAGTTGGCCGAGCGTTTTACAGATGCAAGCTCCCACCACCCTACCTGGTTTCGGTGGCACTGCTTGGCAATTTTCTGCAGCATGACTGAGAAAAAAAAAAATTGGCTTTCCGCCCCTCTCAACCCCCATCTCTGAACTGCAGACTATGCCTGCCAACGTATCTTTCTCCTCTACACCCCCAAAGCTGATGGGAGTTGTCCTTGCTCACAAGGGGAGCAATTAGCATGGGAAGAAAGGCTGGGTAAGATAAAGAAGAGACACCTGCTATAGCCTACTCACACCCTCCCCCGGTTGTTTTTCCTGCTTAGCTGCCCTTCCTCCCAAATTATGAGGAAGCCAGTTGCAAACATGCATTTTTATCACAGGACTGAATTAAAAGTAACTATGTTGTGTTTGAAGACATTGATGATTAATATCTACTTATTTTTTAGTGAATTTTCTGCCTTGTGATAATATACTGAGCAGCCAGCTCTGAAATAAAAATAGAGGCAGCAGCTCAAAAGCCATTATGAGAGGACAAAAAAAAAAAAAACAAACAAAAACCTCAGAAATATCATATCAGCCTCAGCCCAGATCCTGGGAGTGTAATGTTCAGTATGTTAATCTTTTCATCACGCATTTGCAGAATCAGGTTTTGGGACAGCATCCACAGCTATGTTAGTCATTTTGGTGGTCAAGTATCATGGTGGGAAGGGCTACATAACTAACTAGGCGAGGACCATGGAGGAGTCGATTTGTCATTACCTTTCTGGAACAGAAGATAAGTCACCAAGAAGTCTGTTCAACTTTTCTATGTGTAGCCTAAACAGAGTCCATTTTAGAAATCTTGAGGAAATTATATGCTTACTTTTTAAAAAAACTATTTTTATCCCTTCCTTGCAGTGAACCTAATTCATAAAAGAACGGCAGGACTCAGATTTCCTAAGGAGATGAGTTTAATTGACTCTGGCTTTTCATCCTCTCATTTCTTATTGAAAAAAAAAAAAAGGGAAAAAAAAATAGGAGGAGGAGGAAAAAGGTTTTCAGGTAGCACGCAGAGCAGAGCCAGAACAATCTCAGACAAGCAGCTGCTACATAACTATATCGTTCTTGATATGATCTTGCCCTGCCCAGCACCACAGGAACTAATCTCCAAGGTAACACACATCCCATAAAATGCATTTTTAAAAACTCCAAACTTCCTTTAATAATTCAGCATAACATCAGTTTTAATTTTAACTACTAAGTCTTGACTCTCAATTGGCAAGTTGGTTGCAGCCTTAATTACAGGCATGATGACAACCAGCATGCCCAGAATGTGCTTGAAAGACACGAATCCTTAATTAGCAAAGTATGGCTTAGTTTTAATACATCAGCTGAGCTGTACACTGCATGCTCTGAGCTTGGTCCAAGGCCTCTCCAAGCGGGAGTCAAGGGCTTAGAAGGGATTTGGTCTGGATGTTTCAGAGACTGTGAACCTGCAGATCACCCTAAACTTAATCCTGCAGCCATTCACGAGACAAAACTGTGATCTCCACATACTTTAAACAGGTCTCAAAGGGACCAGGAATTAATCCTTCATCAGCCAGGAGTAGAGATGCTGCTGTGTAAAAGCATCCTTCCATCAGCGGCTTCTTTCTCAGCAGAGGGAACATGATTTTGCTCCCTAGCAAGTGTGCAGCAAGCCAGGGGATGCCAAAGGGATGACGTGGAGATTCAGAGGAAGCTGCAGCAGCAACAATCCAGCTTCAAGACAAACCCTCAGCCCACAGCACACCACTCACCTCGCCGACTGACAGGAGCCACCAACAATGCACTCCGCAGATGAGTCCTGAAATCCTCAGTGAGTGCAAGAGTGTAGTGCCTATTTTGTAACAGTAATGCAGCTGCCCAAACAAGGCTGATCTTACAAACTAGGCTGCCATCCTGGACTAAAGCCAGGGTCTTGCAGCGCACCCACCATACTTACCAATAACATAGGAGAGGATTAAATTCCACCCTGTGATGAAGGCCCACAGCTCGCCTACAGTCACGTAGCTGTAGAGGTAAGCAGATCCCGTCTTAGGGACTCGAGCACCAAATTCTCCGTAGCAGAGTCCGGCCAGCACTGAGGCCAAGGCAGCAATCAAGAAGGAGATAACAATGGCAGGTCCTGCATTTTCCCGTGCCACAGCTCCAGCCAGTACGTAGACACCAGCACCCAAAGTGCTGCCTACACCCAGAGCCACTAAGTCAAACGTGTTGAGGCATCGCGAGAGCCGACTGTCTTCTAGAGTGCAGTCCACATTTTTCCGGCGAACAAGCTGGTTTCCAAAATTGATAATTTTTTTACACTCCATCTTCGTGTTTGGGCCTGCAAGAAAGATGCTGCCGTCATTACCTGGACCAGGTTACCCCTCAAAACAGCATCACTGCACAGGTATACTGCTACAGCCCCACTACATTTCAACAAATGAGCCTTCCCCCTGCCCACTTTTTCACGTGGCAATATGTCTCCTTCAGCATTTTACCTAGGCTTAGCACAGGAAATTAAAACAGACAAAACCAAAGCATTTTCTGCTTCCTGCTCTTACTCATGCTGCAAAGCCTGCGTAATCCCAGGAGAGACGGGGCACTCCACTCCAGTTCCTACCCCGCTCTGCAACCACCCAGTCCACAGACAAGTGGTCAAGCCAAAACCACAGAGCCCGTCCTTTCAGAAGTCAGAGCAGCTTTCCTGGGCTGGGAATTAAAAAAAAAAAAAAAAAGACATATATAGAGAGACATACTTATATATATTTTTTAAGTCTCGGGGTGAACTAAGTGAGCATTACATCCCAGAATAAGGCACCACACATGCTATTCCCCCTAGAACACAACATGACTGCAGTCAGTGTCACCGTTTGCAGTCGAACAGACCTGCTGGAACATTTCCCCTCTCTAAGCTCCAGCTCCAGCCACAGGCAGCAGCACAGGCTGCTGTTGCCTACAACTGTGCAGGCTGAAACAGATATAATTTAGGAAAAAGGACACGCAGAATTGAGTTTTACTTAACTTGGTTGTGCTGAGACAAAGGCTCAAGCTATATTGCATTTGCAACGACTGAAGTGAGAGCACAGTGGGGCTGCCTGAACATCTGTGTCCCATCCAGGACAGAAGCACTGCAGGACAGGGGTGTTTAATGAAACTGTGGGGCAGGGTTTCCAGCCATGGTCCCATTTCAGCACCTGCACTATTCCTGTGTATGGACCTGCTGGCATGGCCAAATAGCAGTTTGCAGTGGCTTCAGCATGTGAGCAGCTCAGGTGCAGCTCCCCTGCCTGGGACTTTATGATCGGATTAGCAGCAGGGTAAAGCAAACTCCTCTCTGTGGAGGGATCCCTTAGGAAATCCTTCTGGAGTTTCTCCTCCCATGAGAGACATGCATCTGGCAGTGCTACACCATGGGAAGATTTTGCTATGCAACTCATCAAGGCTACAAATTTGACCATCCACATAGGCGTCCACATAACACAGACAGTAACAGCACTCATTAAAAGCTACAATCAGTCAAACCGTCACAGCCAGCAGCGGGGTCAGCTTCATCTCCTCAAGGACAGCTGTGGAACTAGTGCTGTTATGGAGTCTGCCCCTTCAAGATTTATGTCCTTGGACACAGCCCGGGTATGGAATTTGTGTCTTACTCTTTCTGAGAAAAATTAAGTATGTTACTTCAAAATTGTCCTTGCCTTTAGAAAGCAGCTAGAGAGCTCCTCCTCACAGCATTACCAGAATCCATGAGCTCAGTATTAGAAGGAATTTCTTGCTTTTTACACTGCCAAGTCTAGCCCCAGCTGTCACAGGCAACCATGGTATAACGTCAGGCCTTCCCTTAAAAATTTCTAGGTGCCTTATCTCCACTGTTGGAAAGCTCGACCAACACTCCTCTGCTCCCCAGCCAAAATGCTTTAATAGACAGTGTTTACTCATGTGCTCTTGTGCCAAGAATGGCCCTTCCCCGCTCGCGCAGTTACCCCAGTGTACCTTTAGACACCAGTCATAACCTTTCAGCCTTCATTTTACAAAAGTAAGTGATCTAAGCCCTAAAGATACAGGCAGTCCCCAGCCCCCAGCAGTTGCCCTGTCTGCAACTGCTCACTTCTGAACCACCCTCTGAGCAGCAGTATATCCCATTAGCACCCGTCTACTTGTTGCATCAAGAGGAACCAACAGCAGCAGCAAGAAGAGCATCCCAACAGCAACCACTAAGAACTCCAGTGGGTATCTCCTCTACCAGTGTCTGCCTTCCTCTCCCAGTCCCTGACTTCTCACTAAAACATCCTTTTTGCACTGTGCCAGTTTCTTACCAGTCCTTACCTTCTTAAATAACTTTCTATGTGGCACCCCATCAAAAGCTTTACTTAAGTCAAGATAAAGGAAAGCTATCATTCTTCCCTTTAACCTTAAAAGTAAAAAATACAATAGTCCACCACCTTCCCTGGGCCTCTTATCAAATAAAACTGTCAGGTGAATCTGTCAGTCTCTCACTTATCTCTTCGGTCTTCTCCAGCCAATGGGCAACAACTCTTACCTTGACAGAGGTTTCGCTTTGCTGGTTCACCACCACTTTCATGCCCTGGTTCTTTCTGATTACCCATCCCTGACCCTCCTCTTCTGAGTGTTGCTCTGACTGGCTGTAGCCATTTTCCTCAGCCCACACTCTGCCATCCCACCTTCATCCCCGCACCATCATCCTCATTCAGAATTTGGCAGTTGGATAATACGATGCTCTCCGCAGCTAGGATGCTTGCCTACAACCTGCTGGATTACTTCCAATTCATATGCACAGAAAAACATGTACTAAAATAAAGAAGTGCGGGGGGACCTGTAACAAGGCATGTTCTTCACTTTGAAAGGGCCTCCAGTGGAGGAAGTCCAACACTGGTGACAAACACCAAGAAGCTTTGAACGTCCCCATAGACCCACACTCCAACCAAAGTCTACAGACAACCTAAGCCAGAGCTAGCACTGACAACAACCTACTGTACTTCTACAAATGGATTTGGTTCCAGGCACCAAAATCACTACTGTAAGACCTGCATTCAACTATTTAATAATGCTCATTAGCATTCCTGTTCTGAGCATAAAAGTACTCTAAAAGTGAATGTCCCAGTTGTCTCCATTTACCACACTTTGGTTCACAAAGCAAGGAGCTCATGGAGTGCACAATCCCGATACTACTGGGATGAACCTAAACCTGCGAACACTGCTGGGGCATATGTAATGTACTCCAATACCTGATGGGTGCTCAGCCCACAAGAACAGCTACACCAAGATAACCTCCCCTGTAAGATGTGTTGTGCGGACACCAGATTCTCAGCAGCAACTGCTTTGCTCTGCAAATCTACAGGCTGCCTGGACACAGCCTATGGGGATGAAGGGCATCTTCCATCTCAGACTGCACCCCGTAGCTTCAAGAAGCCCTAGCCTGATACCCACAGTGCACCATTAAGCCAGGCTTTGGCAGCAGGGCTTTCAAATGTTTCTTCATTAATTATGGAAAAGGAAAAAAGGCTCTTTTATTTATATTTAATGCCTCACTCCAGCATTGCCTTTCCAATGAATAGTACCTTGTTTACCATTACTGGAACAGCAGTATACATCGCACACTAACATCAATAGTATGCTGACAATAATGGGTAGTCAAAAATATTGCTAAATGCAATTTACAGGATGGTCAAGTGAGATTGGTACTTCATCAGCTCCAGCTAAAACCCAGTGTAAAAGGTGGGAAGATACATGCTAAGAAACTTAATTAACTGACTCAGCTATTAAATCCAATGCTTCAATTTTGTCACCACAGCATCAACTACAAAATCAAAAATCCTCTTAATTTTTCCAAGACCCCAGTCATAAGCCCTGGCTTAACTCCCTTTCTCTTGGCCTTACACTAACTCCCCTACTTAGAGAAAGTAATTACAACTGCAGGAGCAAGGCTGAGGATTCAGAGGTCCCACCGTGTCAGGAATTGTATCCTCCACCAACAGCTCTCAAACACACTTCTGAGGGAGACAGATTCAGACTAACGGAGTAAGGTAGATTTCAGGCCAATCATACAAAATTCTAATCTGGTGAACTATGGCAATTCCCAACATACAGAGAGGGAAAACTACTTTCTCCCTTCAGAAGGAAGACAGATCTGTTTGTTTACCTAAGTGTATTCATATGTCAATCGGCTCATGCCATCTCCTTCCCACTTGAACCTTTCCAAAATCCATGTCAGCCAGGATTGCTGTCAGGGGGACAGCAGCCTACCTCCCCAAAATCAGTGACAGGGCAGTACTGAATTTTGAACTGGGGTAAGATGACAATAAGAGTGCTGCACTGCAGCATCCCCTACAAATTTCATTGCTTTCTAGGACAACACAAGTCCTAGGCTTTGCTTAACTCCCACCAGAGCAATGCAGAGATCTTATTGATACCTGCATCCTATGAACACCACAGCGATGGGGCTAACTCATCCATCCTACCCAGCAGTGGTGGTGGTGCTGGTTGATATGCAGTCTGGAGCTCCAGAAAATGGGGAAGGACCCAGTGCTGTGCACCAAGAAAAAAAACCAAACAAATGCTACAGAAGATACAAAAAAGTCCTCCAAAACAAAACAAAAAAATCCCTGCCATAATCTGCAGCCTACTATGAGCAAGATACCCGCAGGAGATGGGTTAATGGATTCATTTTCCAAAGCTAGGCTGAAAGTCAAGACCAGTTGGAGTCAGACCAAACTGTGGGTTTCAGGACAAACATAGGTTTATTCTGCAGCACAGAAACATCAAGAAATGCCAAAGGACTGGAGAAAACAGTTTAATTCTTGTTAAGTCAATGTTTAAGGCAAGGTTTAGACATTCAATGGCCTGAACAGAGGAGTGAGACAAAACACAGAATAATACAGGAGAGTCCCAGCTGAGGCTATTAATAAAGACAGAAAATGGAAAGGAGGTGGAAAGATGCCCCAGCTCAGCAAGAAGTTAAGCAATTAGCCAGAGAGGTCTGCAAAGATGCAGTGCAGCTGGGCAGGGCTTGCCTGCCCTTTGCACAGAGGCCCTGGGCAAGCCCGGATGGACTGCTGAGGCTGAGCTGGACCAACCACAGGGGAATACCAGAGAAGCTTGGAGGAGATCTTCCTGAGACATTTCACCCTGGGTGAGGTTACAAGTCCAGGCCTCCCCAAACCCTAGTGACTTATGCATTGTTTTGTGTTCCTCGGGGTTTGCACCTCTGAATTGACATCAACCTTGCTGAGCATATAGGGTTTCATCCTACATGGCACTGAAATATTCTTACACAAAAAATCAAGGTGAGGGAGGAAGTTATCTTGCAAGGTTGGACCATGTAATGTGCAGAAGGAAAAGGTGTGAGATGTGTTGATGGGTGAGTGCACATGAGTTTCTACAATACCCACACAACAGGAACAGTGCTAACCCTAAGAGTTAGGTGGCACTAATGATAGGCTTGCTTGCAGTGTGTAAGTAACCTACTGCCCCCACACCTTGCACAAAGCTCCAAGGAGGATGTGTTCTGTGATGAACAAAAGCAAAAGGCAGAGGTCAGGCTGTGCAATCTGATATTATCTTTGCCTAAGACATGCCTCCAAGGTGGACCAAGGTTCCCCACAGGTGAGAGCTGCTCTCCCTCCTCCTTCGACTACCACTGACACCCAAGGAGCTGGAGATACCAAGTCTCTTCCAGGATTTGGCTCAAGGCCTCTGCTTCAATAATGTACTGCCTAACAACAACAGTGGACCTTTTATTTCCTACCTAGCCATTTAACTTAAACTTAACTAAACCTGGTGTCTTGCAAAATGGACACGACTCAGTGTTCCCAAACCAACAGGAGTTTTATCTCTGCATTGAAAATTAAGGAGATCTGGTACCCCATGCCCCCTCCTGCCACACACATCATGACAAATCACTTCTTGGGCAAGAATGGGGCTGGGGAGGGGCAACACCCCCAGGGGAAAAGAGCCCCTCGCTGCAGGGATGGAGGATCAGTGCACCAGCTTGGCGAAGTTTTTGGCAGCAGGGGAATGTAGGATTTACCCATTAAAAAAATAAATAGTTTGGTGAATTATTTCAAGCTTATAACTCAAGAATATCCCACAATACACATATTTCAAAATGGTTTCAGTTTGAAGCTCCTTCAGGCATACCTACAGGGGTTCACAACTGTACTATGGCTATCAAGAATAAAGCAGAGCTGCTCTTTATAGATAGCTTTTTTAGAAGGAGGACTATTTAATTATGACAGACCTAGAAATTAAGGGCAACATCCTGCAATTGGCTTAATGCCAACAGGCAGTGCTCTTCTGGTTGATCTCAAGATCAAGATTTTGACTTCATCCTGCCCCAGAAGCATCAGAACATCTGATTGTCTCTCCTGTGACTGAAGTACCTCCTACAGTCTGCAGACAACATACAGGGACCTGGGTGCAGGGCATGGTACCCGCGCTGCGGCTGTGTTCTGCATTGCTCACACACAGTGCTGTCTTCCATCTCACAGATGACTGATCACCATCCTAAGCACCTCTTACATGTTTTTATTGCTTTTGAAACAGCAGGTACCAAATCAACCTTTCAATTATATTCACAGTAGCTTGGCAAAGAGACCTCCAATAAAGGCAAGTGGGATTTTTTTCAGGAGAACAATCTTCTCGTTTAGCAGGATGCAGTACGGATTCCATCACACCTCTGCCCAAAACCTTTCCTTTGATACCATTTGTTATCATTGCAATTGTATCAAAGGGTGATTTTGGTGGAGATTAGGATTCTTCCCTCCTTAGAAGTTGGATCTGGCTGTGATCTTGCTTTCTGAAACAGCCATTCTTGCCTTTGAAGTGAGGAAATGTGTTCTGGGCTGGTTCCTCTCACTCCCACTCCCAACCATACTTGAAACGATGAGCCCTTTTTTGAATGTACGGTCAGTACTCCTGCGGCATAATGCAGTCCTAAACACATAAAACAATATAAATTATTTCAGAAATGTTACCAGATGGTACACAACCACCTTCAAGTTGAGGAAACTTGATCTTAACGAATGTAGATTAGCTTTGTTCTGCACACGCCTAGCTCTCACCCATTTTAGCTCCGGTTTCTCTGATGAGAAACACTGAGCTGCAGGCTCCAGACACTCAGACCTTGGGTAGGAAATGGTTTCATCCCAAGGCTCTGGACACCTTCAGCTTTCAGCAGGAGCCAAGGGCTTTGAGAGCAGCAGGAAGCAATGACACACCTAGATAACCTACCAGGGCAGATCCTGGGGCAGGGGCCACATCCTCAGGTTAAATCCTGTCCCACTGAAGTCGATGGCAGAGCTCCCACCAACTTCAATAGGGGTGAAATTCCACCCACTGCTACTGGTCCTTGTCTTTTATTTACACTGCATTTTGTTTGTTACTTTTGTTCCCTGTCCAAATTCTTGTGCCTTGATTGTATTGTATTTTCAAATAAAATGCGATATTCTTCCTCCTCTTATCTAATGGTTAACATACCTATTATATCAGGTTGATAGATTTCCTTCCCTATTAACAACATTTTAAAAAGGGACATTTTTCAAAACAACTCCATAAGAAACCAAACAATCTTGCATCTGGTAACAGCAAAAAGTAAACCATAACAAACATCTGTCCAGCTAAACATAAAACACCATGTGTAAAAATAAGCTGACAGGGCACCATTTTACATAAGCAGTACTATCACTTCCTAAACAATTTGTTTCAGCTTCTTTAAAACCACTCCTTTTCTATTTCAGGGCCTTGCTGCTCCTGATAATTTTCTTCTCCAATTTGCAGAAGAGCATAAAATTAAAGCCGATTACGCAGAAGGCGGCATTTTCTACTAAGGAAAGAAGAAAACCCAAGCCTGACCCTGCTCCACAGCCAATAAACACCCCAGAATTTTATTGGGGAAGGAGGGAGCACGAGCAGAAATCCCTGCTCAACGTTGTCCCACATACTCTTATATCCATTTTGAAATGCACAGAAACCTCTCCTGCCATCAGTACCCTTCTCTCACAGCAAAGTGATGTCCTGTGGACAGTCTTATTTTTCCTCAGCATCCTTTTGGTCTTCAACAAACATGTCCCCCATACAGCTGTAGCATCACTGCTACTAATCTGCAGAACAAAGAGCTTGTGCTTATGCCATGTTGGTACTCTTGGCAAACACTGTGGAATGTGTTTGGCCCTCTATTTTTAGTTTAAACATGGATCAGCTCCCTGAACAAGCATGTAGTGATGATGCCAACTTCTTGATCAACACACAGGTAATAAACCCTTTTGGGAGCCCTTTCCTCAGCCATCCATGTCTGCAGGCATGTCATAGCCCTGGAGAATTTCTTCCATCAGAAAAGGAGCAGTGATGTGCTCTCTCTAATCCCTATGCCACCCACTTACCAGCAATCAGTTTCTGAAAGGAGAACACCTAGCCCTGCTGGACATGAAGATGGTGTTGGTGCTCCAGTATTGCCTCAGAAGAACGGCAAGGTGCTGCAGCTCACCCACCTGCTTTCCAAACTGTCACAGCTACTGGCCGTACCAAGGTCAGAAATTCCTCTCCCATCCCAGGACAACTTCTGAGATAGCAAAGACCATCCTTTTTCCCAAGTCCAGACAAGAAGCCCCAACTTCCCAAAAATTTCAAAGCAGGCAAACTTCAATGATTTTTCTCAATAACTGCAGAAAACTTTGTGTGGGTTATTTGTGATGATACATGAAACCCATTTTGAAATGAGTAGTGCTTTTGGACCAAAACAAAGGATGGAGGTTCCTGCTCTTAAAGTCCCCAGGGGAATGCTTCAGCCCCCCAGAATTCAAGCTTCAAATTCCCCACAATGGAAGTTCAGTGATGCCCACTCTTCTCCACAAAACTTCAGCTGTGATGAACAAAGGTGGCACATGGTAAGCCATTCAACAGGTGAAAGTGTGGAGAGACATTAATTCCCCTCCTTGGCTACTGCAGAAACACACACTGTATTAGCCTTCATTTGCAGTTATGATCGCTTTCCAACTGCGGACACAATCAAAGGCTGGGACAGGATACAAGATGAGAGTCTCTACTACCAAAGCATTGCAAGAACAGGTTAGAGAAAACGCCTCTTAGATACAAACTGGATATAGTGCATCTTGCCTCAGAGCAGACTCAGGTGCAGCCAGACAACATATTTGTTTTGGCAGGGTTAACCACGAAACCAGGTATATTCCTCTTCCCAGGCTACCATGTATCACCCCTGCAGCTGTACCAGAATAACCACCTGGGGAACTATGCTGCAAAACTGCATCACTGAAACTCAATGCTGCGTCTACAAGCAAGCAGGTGGCAAGCCACTGCAGCCAGGGCAGAGGAAAGGGATTCCCACCTGAGGAGAGCTGTCTCCTGAAAGGCACCTTTGGTGCTCTCCAGCCTTTTAGCCCATACCCTGCGCTTCAGCTGGTAAGGACCCTCTGGCAGCTCAAAACAGCACCCAGCTTCTTGGAGGAGGAGGGCAGCGCTGCATTTATCATCCACAGCTCCTCAGGGATCAAAAAGTTTAGGAGATGTCTTCCTGCCTGGCCAAAGAGCATCACACCTCCCTCATTACATGAATCACTATTTTCTGTTGAAAAAAACATTTAATTGAAAAGTCTCCCACCAGCTCTAGTCCTCAGCATGGCTTCAAATTACACTTTGCAAAAAAACTGCTTGATTTAACTCCCTCAATTTATCATAAAACCCAAGGGGACCTCTACTGATAATTAGACTTGCCAAATGAAAGCCTGAGACAGATTGCCAGGGATCTACTTGAAGAGACACATTGCCCATAATCTGCCAGGGATTCAGCCTCAGTATCGAGCAGAAAAAAAATTTATGCTTTGGGAAACAACATTAAACAAGTGGGCTTCTGTCTTTAACCCAGATAAAATGAAGACAAAGCTTTGCTTAGCTGAAGTGCCTGGCCATGCCATTCAGCATGCTCCAGTCACAGCCCCTGGGCAACAGTCCTTGGAAGAAGACGGGAAATGTCCCTTAGGAAATAAGGAAGCAAGTTAGAGAGAAAAGTTGGTTTGTTATTAAAACAGTAGTGGAGAAACAAACGAATGAGAAATTATGGGCCCCAACCTTCATGCAGAACAACAAACAGCATCCTGCACAGCTGCGGGACACATCCAATAAGACAGACCAACAGAAGGAAGGAGAAGACTTCCCTGAACACTGTCATTTTACCAGGAGTAAGGGCACATACAGACAGGTGGGGATTTTCAAGTGGGGGCAAGGGGCTGATCAAAGTGGGTATAACTCCGTGGATTTTGCTACGCCCTGAACAGGAAGGAGAGGGTGGAGGCTAGCAGGTATCTCGTGGTGAGTGGTGGCAGCTCCAGCTAGAGACAGTGCCACACAGTGGAAGCAGACCCCGGTCACCCCTGCCCAGCGGCCCATGGGCATCTTGCCTGCGGCAGGAAGGGCTGCCTGGGCAACACGCTGGACCACAGACCAGGATTTGGCCACCCCTGTGGACCAGCGTCTCTGCAGGTGAGGTGTTTCTCAAAAAGGCACATTCCCAGCACCAGTGTGTGGCTTATCACCATGCTACTGTCCCAGTTAAAAACTTCCTGCTTTCCCGTAACAAGTACTGACTTGATGCAAAGGAACCCTTTACTGGAAGAGCAGCGGCAGTGTTTCCGTGTAAGAGGTGGACGTGTTTGACGAGCTTCTTTAGAAGAAATGCTCTGTAACAAATTTTGGAGTAATTGCTCACACAAAGGAGAGCTCAGCCCGTGCTTGACACAGACTCATTCAGGGAGGAAGGGGACCAGAAATCGTACATGGCAGAGTCATGGGGCCCCTCATACCTTACACCAAGATGATTCTAGGCTTCTGAGAAAGTATTCATTATCCTCAGGTAACTGCATCTGCAAATAAAGTGTTCAAGGTCAGGCTGGGTGGGGCTTTGTGCAACCTTACATAGTAAAAGATGTCCCTGCCCATTGCAAGGGGGTTGGACTATGATATTGAAAGACCCATTCCAACTCAAACCATCCTATTCTATGAGTCCGTGAAACTTCAAATTATGCTACATCACTCCTTAAGGTTTATGCAACCTAAAGAAAGTAATAAGAATATATTTTCATTAATCCAGGAGTTTTTCCACTGATTTGGAGGTCATTCTCAAGGGCCTGGCCCACACAGACCTCTGAGTCAGACCTGCCAGCCCTGCACGGTGCCGTAGCTGTTGGATAGTGACAACATAGTGGAATAAGAAAAACTTCCCTTTTCTGAAGAAACCAAAGTAATTTCTCATTAAGCAAGCCAGCTGAATTCAAAAATATATTACAACCTTCTGAGGGCACTTGCATAACTACAACTTAATACTAAAGCTTTCTGTAAATATGATTTACACCATACCAATGAGAAATCTAATGTGAAAGGAGTTAAAATATTTGCTTTTACACCCAGTACTCCCACACTGCAGCTTTGCAGGCACAAACAAGCACTCCACACACCCCTCGGCTGGTGTGTGCAGCCTCGTATTCTCCTGCAGCCAAGAAGATGCTGTGTGTCTGCAGTTTCAGGGGTGGCTCTTGACATGTACCTAGCAGACAAGTAATTCCCACTGGAGAGCTCTTCAGGAAGACCTTCCCTTGAGAGACAGTGTCCTGACACACACTGGGTTAAAAGCAGCGACTGAATGCTACCATCCACTCAAACCAGTATTGCCCTTTCACCAGACATACCTCACTAACCAGGGCCACTCAGTGCCAAAGGAGCCAACAGTGCACGACTCAAGAGGGGCTGCCGATGCCCTGGCTACATAGGAAGAAGCCCTGAGGCAGTCCGTGCAGCCCAAACCAAGGCAGAGGGGGAAGCCGAGTGCTGATGATGCAGCCACACTTCCAGCGTAACTGGGATACAGCCATGGCCCAAATCCCTGACAGTTAATAGTCCACTCCCTGCCAGTCCATGACACATGCCTGACCAGCGACTGTTGTTTTGGGATGGGAACTGCGCTGGGCAGGGCAGCCGCAGAGCCCAGCTGCCAGGATCACAGGATGTGTCCACATCAGGGTAGTCTAGACAGACACCCACAGCTAAACAGGAGCTGAGGACAGTGCAAAGAGGTGGAGCAGAGGAGGTAAAGCATGAGGCTGTGTGAAAAGGAAAGAGAGGGAAGGTGATAAAAGCCACCTGCCACTCCACATTTGAGGCATGGGGTAACCCCCCTCCAGCCATGCAGCCAGCACACCCAGAGATGATGGACACCACACTCACCTCCCAGCCACTGAGGAAGCACTTCTTCAGCCGTCCCTCACCATGGCAGGGCGGTGGGCACACACTTCTCGCCTGAGATCAAACCATCGCAGCCACAACTGCCCATGCTGAATTTCCCAGCCCGGCCACTGCCATTACCTGTGCCACCTTCACGCTTGCAACAAGCTGCTCACATTGCATCATCCTCCTACGTTCCTCCCCTTCCCCAGTATCTGCCCTCCACAATATTCCCAGCCATCAGGAGTGGAGAAGGCAGCTAAAAACAGACTAGTGTTTAGGAATAGTAGTAATGCAGAGTTTGGTCTTTTCTGCAGACACTACAAGCAGTTTCCATGGCAACTTTGCCCACGCACTTGCCAGCAAGTCGCCTGCTTTTGTTTCAGTGTTTGACCCAATCCTGTACAGCTCTGGAGCTCTTCAGTCCTGTACACTGCCTGAGCCAGTAAAACCCCCTATTCAACAGGACAGGAGCCCCCAGTTAATAATTAAGTTAAAAAAGAAAAGGCACATGAAATGGGATTATGGGTCTGACTGAGGGGGGGGGAATTCAGTCTGAGTGTTTTGCAAATCATCCCACAAGCCATCAGTATACAGACTTTGCAGCTCCTAGGTGCTGACGGATGTAGTTTTCAAAGGCATTTTGTTGTAAATCCATTTCAGGCGTTTAAGCCTAAAATAAGTAGAGAATATGGTAAATAATAGAGGTGTGATGTTTGACCAGTCTGATGACAGGGTAACCAACCGCTCCTGTTTTCACACAGAGATATCAGCACCCAGTTTTGATGTATTCTACCTAAATAAATCTTACCAGAAAGGAGTTACAATACTGAAGCAGAATTACATCTCACAGCGAGGTAGGTGTGGAGTTTGTTTGCTTTGGGTAAACACTCTTTTTTAAGCCACAGGCTCACCACTAAGCTCTCCCCTGCTCCCCAACAGGACAGCTGTTGTCTAAGAGGAGTTTTGCCTCCATCTAACCCAAATGTTCAAGGCTGCATGGCTGCCAATAGGGAAGGGCTGGGGAAAAGACATGCCCAAGCACAGCCTGTTTCATATTTACCTCAGACCCTTTCTCAAGGTATGACAAAAGGCTTCCCACTCCTGCCTAGGACTGAATCAAGACTTGAAGTTTTCTCCCCCAAAAAAGCAAAGATGAAACCCACCAGATGAACCGGGAGCCAGACAGCAAGCCACATGTTTCACGTCCCACTGCTGACTATGATGCCACACGGAGGGACCCTGCACCCACTCAATGCGGGGGCTCCTCACTGACCAGCCCAGAGAGGGATTTGGGCAGAAAGCTCATAACCATCACTAAGTTATGCAGAGAAAGGCACAGCCCTCACGTGAAGCTGGGGGAGAGGCAAGGGTGGGGATGATGCAGAGATACCAGCACCTAAGAAATGCAAAAGGTTGGTAGGTTTGGCTGAAGCCCAGCCACAAGGCCCACTGCAAAATACAGTGCGGACTCAGCCCCGTTTTGCACAAGGAGAGGCACAACCTTGTAGTCAGCCTTACAGCTTATTTTGCCATCTGTGTGGCAGAAAGCCAGCTCTCACAACCCACATGTCTCCATGAAGGGAGCTTGTTCCAATTCCCTCAGAAGCACAAGTCAACTTGGGGAAAAGATAATTCCCATGAGCAAAAAAAAAGATTTGCCATATACAAGTTATTCAACCCCATCAGCTTAGTAGTTGTCCAAATTGTAGGCAAAAATCTTACTCTGATTTCTGATTTTACTGGAATTGCCACCTACACCTCCCTGCCCCTCGTGCAGAAGCCTGGCCTGCCCCAAAACCTGCACGGGGTACCCAGTGGCAGAGATAAGTGAAGCCACCCAGCATATAGTCCTGTCAAGGGAAGTTATACATCCATCCTTAAAAATAATTGTGTCCCTATCAGTAAAAGTACAGTGTTTGGTGTAAGGATGCACTTTTTATTAGGAGAAAAACTGACTAATATCAATCCAGTCTGCTAATACCTTTTACAAAAAACCTTATTATGTTTTTCCACATCATCATTCTGGCATCAAAGGAAGTCACTCTATATTTACAGGGCTGGGGGGCTACACAGAGAGGCCCAAATATGACAGTCTGAGAGGTGTTGCATTATACATTCCTACTTTTTTGAGTATGTACAGTACCATCTCTCCCCATGACACTTATCTAGAACAAGAAACTTTGAAGTATAATAAGCTCTTCTGCTGCAAGGCTCTTTAAGTGACAGCAGGTAGGAAACAAACTACTGGCTGTAAATATTCTGCTTAGCTCCACTCTACTGGGACTCGGAAGAAAGAATATTGGTGGTTTTGAAGCAAAACAACTGCAACAAATGGTAATTAGCATTTTCCACAAAGGGTCTGAACAGCAGCATGAAAAGCAAAGAGCTGCTGTTGTGCTTTTGATGGTGCCTTGCACCATGCTGTTCTGCTCTCCAGATATTTCCTTCGAAGGAAAAAGAAGGTTCAAAAGTACTCTAACATCTGTGATGGTTTATCTGGAACAGTCAAAGCACAACAGTGTGGCTTCATCACTTACACAAGTTTCCTTGGGGAACATCTTTGTATTTCTTCACCTGCCAACCCCGATGAGGGGTAGGATTCCTCTTGGCTAGCTTTAGCCAACTCCAAAGCAGACATTTGGGCTTAGGGTATCATCTCACCCGCCTCTGTAACCAACAGGCAAAGACAGGCACCTCCAGGTATAAATTTATCCCTTTGGAGAAGAGATGGGAGGAATGACCCTCCAGAGACACCTGCCTTCCCCAGCTACTGCAGGGCTCTAGCAGACATCTAGGAAAACTCCACCAGATGATGCCTCAGGACAGAAAACAGACCAAATCTAGGGCCAGCAGAAACAAAAACACCTCGATGAATTTTGACCTGTCTTTCTGTGGACAGAAAGATGTGAAAGTCTCTGAATGGTCTTTGGGGCTTTAGCAACTCAGAAGTCCACTTCCCTCATAAGAACAATGACTCCTCCTTACACTTGCATTCCTCAGAAATAAGGACTGTTTTCAGGACAAAGCTTTGTATTTCAGGGCTGTCCAAGCCCTGATCCTAGTGCCTTCAGAGCTAAGCATAAACATTTTGCTTCTGCTCTTCTCCAGTTGCTTAACTGTTATGCTTTTCACTCTATTGCTTGTGTTGGTACCTTTCCTGAACTGAAAAGATGCTAGACGCCAAACTGCCACTCTAATGTCACAGAAGTTCATTTCCAAAATCTCAACACACACCTATTGTTTTTCTCCTCCAAGATGTGGCACGTCCACCCTAATCCATCGTTCAGCTACTGACTTCTGCATGTTGCCCTTTCTTCTCACTCAGGGTGCCAGAACATTTTGCTCCTTTCTTCAGGCAGACTGCACAGCCAGAAAGGTCCTGCATAATGCACCTCTGGTCAGCACGGGCGGATATATAATGGTACGGGTCGGCACCTTCGCGTTTCAAAATTGTATCAGCCAAGTTCACGTAGCGGTTGGAAGGCACCTAAATACCTGTTTTGATCACTTCCTTTTTATACAGAATCCACGTGCCTTTTTTCAGTGGGTTGCTAAAGCAGTCGTGGACAGGTTAGGTCCTCAATTACATTACTTTTTTCCCCTACGGTAACCATTAGATTATACATTCAGCATCAATATCTCTTAATAGCTACATGATTCCTATTGCAAATAACTTGCAAGAAACTTCTGTTGCTGCTCTAGGTAAAGCATAAAAGAAAAGGGGTTGATTTTGCTGTATTTTTCTCAATGGCCTGCTCTCAGCTTTCGGAAGCTGTAAGCACACAAGCCAGGCTGATGTATAGACTGTCACTGCAAAGTGAGACAAAGAACAAAATCTTCACAACACATGCTACAGGTCACCCTGTTCTGTGAACTTTTTGGAGGGAAAAAGGTAAATAGCACAGCATTCTTTGCTTGGGAATTCTCTTACTTGGGTCAAAGAGCTGTCAGGTAGTATGCAACGCCGAGTGGAGTTTAATCAGCAACCTAAGGATGAAAGACCATATTCTGGTTACCTGAGCCAACTAATCCCCTCTGGAATATTTTCTAAAGATACATCACATTATTTACCTTGCTAGATGAAAACGCTTTATAAAGAGAGTCACTTGAACAAAATAACATAGCTCTAAAAACTCAACAATGCAGTTTTTTCAACTAGCTTATTTAAGAATCTTTCACCTGATGAAGGCAAGCTCTTCTTCAGCTTAAGGAAACAGTCCATTTACCAAATCACAGTAATTTCTTGCAGTCAGTTTGCTCCTGCCACATATACACCCAAATAAGCCTCCAACATCAGCGTTCCCAAATGAACTACTACTAGCATTACCAGTGCTCTGATTTTGTAATGCTTTATAGCTTGTACTTTTTTCTCTCCTTCTACAAGGAAAGATACAAACAAATGACAAGGATGCAAAAAAATGATGAGGCAAGAGTGAATTGCAAAATCTGTACAGCTCAGAAAAGACAGCTAGGATATTTGTCTAGAAGTCTGGTGAAAGGGAACCCAAGAGCTATGCCTCATCTCTGAAAAAGGCAGAAGAAAGAGGTGTACAAAAACATGATGCCAAATACCACCATTAAGTAGATGGTAATATATTTAGTAAATATAGCAACACACGGATTTCTCAGAAAAGGTGTCAAGACACAGCATAGTAGGCACAGAGGAACAGGTTAGATTAACAGAAAAACATAAAGAGGGATCCTGCTCAAAGAAGCTAGTAGCACATTTTTTTTCCTATAGCAGTTGCTGCAACTCCAGAACACACAACTTTATTTCATAGAGGCACCGTTTTTCTCTGAACTGTTTTTGAGTCAAAAAAAAAAAAACCAGAACCTGAAAAATGTACCTGGGACCAAAAGTCTTACAATATTTCATTCTGGAAACTCTGAAATAAGGCACTTCTGTACCAGATACCATTCACAGGATTTATGACCCACCACCTTGGTGGTCTCCAGCAAGTCAGGGACCTTGGCAAGGGCAGCAGCTGCTCACCCACCATCGAGGGAAGGTAGCTCTGGCCAGCACTGCCAGGGCAAGCTGGGTCCTGACATCTCTACAGACCGCAGCGGGAAGGTGGGAGGCCCAGCTCCTGATCGCTGACACCCCCAAACTGCCCACGAACCACAGGCAGTTGTCAGGAATGCTGCAACCGGTGGGCATAGCACAGGGCCAGTGATGGCCCCATGTTTTGTTTGACCAACAGATTCAGCTATGCTTTTTTCTTTCCTTTGTTTTTTTTTTGTCTTTATAGGTTTAAGCAGCCAGTGACATCGCAACAACGGCACTAAGGAGGAAGTACTCAAATACCAGAACAAACCTACCCGTAGTGCGAACAGCCACAGCTCTTCCCAAAGCCACTGAGAAATCAGAGAACCTCACAAGTTCATTGAGATAAACACTTAGAGATTTATAGTGTAGGCTTTTACACCCGAGCTAATCCCCTAGTGCCTCCTTTTATAGTCAGTGGAAAGCAGCTTTCAGGTCACAACTCATCTGCTTTAGCGCGCTGGGCTGAGATGAATCACTCCGCAGGAACGTCCAGCCCTCCCTTGGCTGACCATAACTAGGGAAGCAGGGCTGACTACCTTGGATGTAGATGACTACATTTGGCCAGATGACTGCTACCTTCAATGCATGACAGACTTGCAAGGATTTTGGCCCTAGGATAATGAAGATTGAGGATATAGCAGGTAATGGAAAAAACCCCAGGATACTGCCAAACACACTGAGGTAGACAGCAGAGCAGATCCACCCTGGGTTACTAACTCTGGGTCAGTACTGACTGGAGTTGACCCCAACCAGCTCTGCTCAGAACTGCTGGACTAGTTCTCCACACCATCCAGCCTCCTGGTTCTGCTGGTCAATTCCATTGGTTTCTACACACACTTTGTTAAGTCAGTGGGACTTCTTACCTCCTTACATCCTTCAGGAGAGGCGAAGAGGCTCTGCCACATCCCCATCTGCCCTTTGGCACTACGGTGGGTCAATAAACCTCACCAGGATCGAACCAGCATCCACCAGGCACATCCGCAGGCAAAGTAAATCAGCCTCTCTTCCTCCTGCCCCACACCACATGTGGCTGAACTTTTGGCATCGCAGATACAGGCCAAGAAAAGAGAATTAAAGTCACCACTTTGTTTTCTACTCTCTGAAAGCTGGGATACAACTGGAAATGACATTTCTGAAAGGCCACTGAAGTCTCACTAACCTGTCATGGTGGATCAGGGTCAAAGAACTTGATAGGTCAAGGGTAAACAAAAGCTAGTAGAGGCAGTAAATGAAATGAGATTCCTTCCTTCCTTCACCTGAACCATATTTCTTACTGTCTTCTTTCCCATCTGAGACTGAACAACAACCACCTCACCTTTTTGCCCTCCCTCTTGCACACACCAGACCGTCAACTGTGCTCAGCACCAGCTTGACTGGCACATATCAACCCTCACTCAGGTTGTCACACAACCAAAGGCTCAGGCACACCACCATACGGGGATGAACCCCACCTGAAATCTGGCAGTGGACTACACAGGAAAAAGGAGAAAGAAAACAAAAAAAACCACAGAGGGAGTAACAAAGGTGTCAACAAAAATACAACTCTGAGCTGGTTACTCTCATAACTGGTTAGAGAGTTACAGGTTCCCTCTTTTGTCTAAGCTAATTCCTTCTGTATAGCAAACCCTTCTCTTTCCGTGTGGAGTCAAGAGCATATTGCATATGTGCAATCGCACGTCTCACCCACACTCACAAATGAATTGCTTGAATTAGAAGCCTAGCTGGCCTCAGGTTTCCGTTACAGCCCACCCAAAACGAGTGCCTTCTGAACGCCTCTCCTCACTGATAAGTGCAAGCCTATGAGCAGTGAGGCTCAAAACTTTACACGTCCCAACAAACTGGCATAAATCTGGGACTAAACATCCAGTCATTCTCCTGCTCAGGAAATGGGTTTATCCTGAAGCCAATGTGACTGACTAAAGCGTGCATGCTGCGGAGCATGGTCAAGGTCTGTCCCCTTCAGATCACTCAAAATGCAAGATACTTAAAGTACTTGAAAGTAAAGTAACATTTGAGGGTTGTGGTAATCAACAAGCTTGCTCCTTCTTTTTGCCAGGGTCAGCATTTACAGCTCTGAAGCCTGTGCATTATATGGAAATTCTGTCTAAAAGGCTGACTGCTGAAGGCAACAGAAGTCCACAGAGTACCTGATCAGAAAGGTACGTTTCTGCCTCTTCTCTCCAAGCATTTATTGTGTTTGTCTCTGACTTGGAGACAGCAAAGGCAGATGAGTGCCACTGAGTAACTAGCTTCAAGAAGCAGAACAGAGCTGTTCTACCATGGAGGACCCCACACAGAACCTACATGTGTGCCCATGTCCTCCCCACTTGTCCCATGGCTTAGTGGAGCCCACAGAAGTGGGCAGAGGGAGGCAGGGTGTCCACTGGTTCACCTGCTGTTGGACATCACCATGAGGTTGCTGCTCAAGTGCAGACTTAATCGTTGTAAATGACCACATGCAGGTAGGTGGCAAAACCACTCAGCTAAGAGACAGTTAACTCAAAGCTGCAGCACTGTGATCACCTCAGCTCTTCTGCCCGGATTTGTGGGCTGTGAATTCTTTAGAGCTGCCTTTCTGTGCCGAATCCGTACAGCACCTACAACAGCAATGACATCCTGCTTCAAAAATAAGGCTTCTGGCAGCTGACAACACAACTAGCATTTCTGTACATAGTCCCAACCTTTCTGTCCAGCTGAGGCTATATATAAAATTCCTCTTGAGATTTTTGTAGTGTTTCTTCCCTCCCCCTGCTCTGCCCTGTCTGCAACAAACATTCACACATACATATGCAAAAAAGAAGAAAGCCATCTGTTAGTCAGGCCAGCTGCCTGTAAAATGCTGACAAACAAAATGGAAACAAGCCCCTGTCCTCATCACAAGAGCAGGTTCAGGAGCAGCAGACAGCGGCAGCTTGCAGGGTATGGGCCTGACACAAGTGCTCCGAGCGATACCTGCATTTTCCATAAATTCTCAGCCTATTTTGCTGTTTCAAAGGGAGAGCAAAGCACAGCACAGCAGTCACTCAGGAGCTATCCTGGACCTGGAAAGGCCATCAGGGAAACAGCCCCGGGTTCCTTCTTGACACCTGGGCCTTCACCTCCCGGCAAAGCACGCTCCCTACGCTGCCGCTCGTGTTGCAAAGCGAATATAAGCAAGAAAACGGGTTAGCTGGGAAACGTGCAAGCACTTTGAGCTTCCCAACTCTGCCCTGGCTTGGTGCTCGTTCTGGAAGCGGGAAAGCGCGGCTGGAGGCGGCGATGCCCACCTCGGCTGGCGCAGGGGCGCACGCCCCGGGAGCCGACAGCGGCAGGTCCGACCCCCGCGCCAAGCAGAGGCCTTTCGCGCGGGGAGGGCGGCCCCGGCGTTTCGGGGGATCCCTCCCTCAGCAGAGAGCTGGGACGCGGCCCCGCCAGCGCGGGGAGAGGGCGAGGCAGGGTGAGGCGAGCGATGGATGGCTGTCAGCAACGGTCCGGGAGAGACGGCGCGCGCAAGGAAGCCACGGAAAGAAAATGGTGGGGCGGCTGTTTTGGCGGGAGGGGAGACGGCCCGGCCCCGGGAGACCTCCGCGCCGCCCCGGTTGCATCATGCAAAATGGACGCTCCGCGTGGGGCTGGGGCTGCCGCCGCCCGCCCCGGCCCAGCCCGCACCGCACGGCTCCGCTCGGCCCGGCCCGCCGTCGGGCAGCCCCGCGCCCCGCACTCACCCGCGCCCCGCCGAGGGGCAGCCCGGCGCCGGCGGGCTCAGGCGGGCAGGCGAGGCGGGCCACAGCAGCCCCCGCGCTCCCCGCCGCCGCTTTACACCTTCGGTACGGCCCGCCCGCCCCGCCCACCGTCCCGCCCCCCCCCCCCCCCCACCCTGCGGGAGCCGGTGTTAGATATTTGACATTTAACAGTAAAGAAACACACCTATTTGGGAGAATCCTGAAAAAAAGGCTGATAAAAAACACGTTCATAAATGAAAAGTTTTGTTAATTAAAATTTTCTTTTCCAGAACAAAGGCAGAACAGTAGAAAAGTCCTTCAGTGAATACGCAGACAAAGGCCTAAACAGTAAAGAAGTTGCATAATATCAGTTACCACCACACCACGCTCATTAATGCTTGCCCACTGGAAAGGCTGGGGAAGGCTGGAGCACGTCTTGGGGTAAGCATTCAGAGCAAGCCTTCGAACAATGTTTCACTGCAGTGTTTCTTCAACAGCTGCTCCACGTGAGACAAACAGCTATACCTGTCGTGTTGCAGTCCGCTTCTGCCTGTCACTGCCATAGAGCCCTGGTTCATCTCCTGTGCATATTAATAGGTGTGGTTGTGTAAATAAGGGGAGCAGTGGTCTGACATTATGGCTCCTAAAATTGTTCAGCAAAAAGAAAACCTAATCTCATACCGGTCCGATGTACCCAAGAATACCAGCTACAAATAACAGGCGAAAACCCAACCAAACAGTTGTTCTGGGTTTTACCTTCTTTTTGCTAGAATTAAGAAATTCTGTACTTAAAAATAATTTGTTGCACCTTAAGCATTCATTGCTTTTTCTATTAAGCAGCTGGTCAGCCTGTCCTAGTTCATTTTGATCTGTGGAGGCCCAGAATGGTATTAGCCCCTGTGTTCTCTGCTATCCTGGACATTCATGCTGTGATCACCCAGGTGAGTAAAGGACAGGCAGTACACCTGGCACAGACTGGTCGTGTCTCACAGTCAGGCTGCATGTAGGCATCCTGGCTACTTATAGAGGAAGTGCTGATGGGGTTGCAAAGGTAACACTTGAACAAAACTGAGGAGGATCTGAAGCTCTGTGCTCAGAGCTTGGTGGTGGGAGGTGCTAGGTGACAATCTTCATGGTGCACTCTCTCAGGGTACGTGAACTTTCTGCAGTACAAAAGGAATGGAAAGGGAGGAAGGGAAAGATTATTCATTCTGCAGATCAGGTTGCTTGGAGAAGATGCAGCAACATCAAGAGCTGAGGAACTGGAATTGTCCACATCCAAGCTAGTTCCCCCAAGCAGACTTCACAGCCAACAGACAAGGAAAAGACTTAAACAGGTCAGCTGAATATCACCCTGGAGGTCTCTATTGTACTTCCTAACACTAGAGTGAGCCTGCAGCAGTGAACTTAGATGCCAATATCCTTATTACAGACCTCCACAATTAAAATTAGTCCCATTCCAGAAATCCTTTCTAGAGTTCACTCCTGGAGCTCAGCCTTTTTCTGGCATTACCTCTAAGGCTGAGATTTCTGATAGTAGGC
The DNA here is from genome assembly GCF_963921805.1 of Phalacrocorax carbo. NCBI lineage: Eukaryota > Metazoa > Chordata > Aves > Suliformes > Phalacrocoracidae > Phalacrocorax > Phalacrocorax carbo. The sequence continues at coordinate 194,399,970 of NC_087513.1, read as the reverse complement.
CACCATGAAATAAAACAAGCTACGTGAATGAAACACCACTACTGATTGCTCCAGTATGGTACCACAATTCACCTCATTGAGAGGTGATTATAATCACCTTCAGTGTTTTGACTGTGTACAACTTAGATTCATCCAGGCTATGCTGGGGTGCAGATTAAAAACCCTGAGGGACATCCGGATGCAGTGGCAGTCATAGATGTAAGAGACCCATCTCCCCTAACCTTAGGCATCTATGGTACAGACATCTCCACATGAGCACATCATAATAGCTTCTTCTCTTATAACCAATGCACAAAAACAGGCATTTGTGGACCACAACTCACAAATCTTAAGAACGGCTGCCTGGACCAGACCAATAGTCCGTCTAGACCAATGTGCTGTTCCTGAGAACGGTCCAAGCATATCTGTAGGGAAACTATGATAAAGCAAAAACATGAAGATACTTCCTTAGAACACTCTCTTGGTGTCCAGCAATTTGCAGCCAAGACGGAAATTGTACCTTTGCGTGTAGTAGTCCTTGATGTCCTTCATTTTCTGTCAAAGTTTCCAGATTCCCCTGATGCCATATAAAATTTTAGCATTTACAACATCCTCTGACATGAAATTCCATTGTTTTATTACAGGTAGCCTCAAATACCTCATTTTGTGTCTTTTGAACCTGCTACTTGCTAGCTTTCTTTTTCTAGCAGTGGAAGAGACAATGAACAATTTCCATCTCTGTGTTTTGCAGGCTTTTATATGTCTTTATCAAATATATATTTAACAAGATCTTCCTTTCTAGTCTAGGAAGTCCTAGCCAACTTAGTCGTCCTTTCCGTGGAAGCCATTTCATGCTTTCAATCATCCTCAGCGCCTGCCTTAAACCTTTTCTCATGTCATTCCTAGGAAGATGTCTAAAGTGCACCAGATGAATCATAATCTAGAAATACCTGGCGGCATCCCAGCCACCTACTGGGAACGGTCTGTCCCCCGTACCATTCTACAAACCATGCCTTTGTGTTGTTGAAGATAGTGCTAGTTGCCTCAGGCCAAAACTGTGCCAGGGACCACACAAACAGTGTGACATTGACTCTTTCTACACTTGTAAGTTAAACAAAGGTAAGGAATATTCATGGAACTTAATAATCCTTCTGCTAAATTTTTTTAAAGGACCACGGCATAGTTTTGATCCATGCCAGCTAACATTGTCTCAGATAATCCTCAGACAGAAGAGCTGTTAGCGCAAACCTGGGGCCATTCCAAAACCACCCTGTTTTGGAGGGTAAGAGGATTTAATGGTGTGGACATTAACCGTTCTGTTCCATAAGCATTTTCTGTCTTGGGCAAGCTTAGTTGCCTAAAATAAGAGCAGTCAATACAGCTGCTCGTGGAACAGTGCTTAGGGACATGCCCTGGTCCTTTTTAACTAAAGAGCACAGATGTGGCCTAGATGTGTGAAACAAAGTATAAGACGAATACTTGTCTACCACAGGAACACAGCAGAAAAGCAATGGGGTGGGCAGACCTAGTGTGACTAAGCAATTGGACATTCACTGCAGAATTTATCTAGCCAAATGTGGAGGTATGTGAAGGTGTAAGAGACTGTGTACCAGACTGTAGAGGTGAATGGGATTTTCAAAAGCTTTGGCTTCACGAAGGCCAGGCGCCACCTCAGTCTGGGCTCCCTCAGCATCATGTGGGTGGGAAACCCCCATGACTACAGTAACAGCTGAATACCTTCCCTTCCATGAGCACACACAAATCAGCCAACTGCATGGAACAGAGCAAGGAGCTAGGCCTTGCTCTTCAGCAGAAGGCACTGCAACCTCCAAAGTTGTGTACAGCATGTGTCCCAGAGGTAAAACATTAGAGCAAGAGGTGAGGATCTGGAAGCTGCACCCATTTCCCATGCTCAGGGGCTAAAACACAGCTCTCCTGCTTTTCAAGAGCAGTGTGCCAGGCTGGATTTTCCTTTTCCCAAATTAGAGCTAAGTGTGTCAGAAGAAAGCATTGGAACAAAGAGACACTGCCTTTCAAAGAGCCAAAATGCTGGTGGTATTTTTGCTCTGGGTGAAGTGGTCCCTCACAATTCCCACAGCTTTTAAATTTTACTGGGAGCTGGCAGATGCTCTCTCATAAATTCCTCCCTTGATATGCTCTGGTGGCAGTCCTGCTAGGTGCCACTCAGTCGGAATAAGCTGAGTATTTGCCACCCATGGCAGAAGGCTCTGTCCTGAAGGCTCTACAGTGCTGATTGCAGAGAAGCTACGTTGCAGTCCACCAAGTCAGTCCATGGGCTGGGGGGTGGAATTCCCCCCTTGGACCTCCCAGTCGCATCTGGGGACGTCTTGTGTTTGAGGAAAGTAATGCTCAACGTAGACATTATAGTCACCCTTTTGTTGGTAATTAACAGCAGGTTCCCTGATGTATCCTAGTCACAGGTGAGAAGAGTCTCTAAAGCGGTTTTAAAATGCACATTTTTGCAACATACAGAATAAATCAAATGAACCCTGATCATCTCTTTATCTGTCTCTTTCCTTCTCTTGCTTGGATGTGGGAGTTACTTGCTCCTTTCCAAGTTATTCAGCCTTACCGCTGGCAAATAAAATTATTGAAAGATAATTACAAACAGGTATTTCCATTTCAGCAGGAGCATCTTCTTTCCTGCTTTGGCCAGAGTGATACTCTCCTGCTTCATCCTTTCTGATTTATTCAGTTTCTTTTTTCTCTTCTTGTGTATTGATGAATTCAGTACTAGTTCACGGACCCAGGAATAAAAGGAGATGCATCAGACAAAGCTGATGCAACAAGAGCTGGGCCAAGAGGTCACCTTTGAACCAGATGGTGGATTTTAAAGTCATCTCAGCCAAATTTTATTCCTGCAATGCTGAAAACGAGAGATGTCACTGCCAAGAATGGCATCGCTCCAGACTATGACAGTAAAATGGCAAGGAGAAGAGCGCTCTATGTGTTTTCGTAATTGTATTATAAATCTAAAGAGATGCCTTGGAATGCACTCAGCCAAAGCTGTGGGAGGTGGTGGTGTAATGTAAGGCTTTTTGTACTCATTTACAGATTATTTTTATCTGAAGTCACCACACTCAATCCCACCCTTTTCTCTGTAATTTTTTCTTAAAATAACTGGAGCTAACATCCTGTTACAGTTTTAGGTTAGTCCCATTCTTGACAAAGTTTTTCTTTCACCTGCTAATACGCTTGGGCTCGTTTACTCATTCATCTTCTCCCTCTTTTTTTTTTTCCCATTAGGATTTAATGGGTGTAGCGGACTTCCTTTAGAATCTTGTGTTTATTTGGGGGGAAGCAGGCCATGATTTTATTGGAAATTATTAGTATAATTCATGTGGTTTGTGCTCTCTGAAAGCATCAGAGATGAAAAAGACTTTTGTACTTTCTGTTCTTGAAAGATCATTGTTTCTGGCAAAGTCGTTTAGCATTTTCCAAGCTGTGAAATGATACCACTCGCAGGCGAAGCACAAAAAAGGCCTCATACAGGCCATGAATTATGGGTGAGAGATTGTAAATATTTTTTTTGTTTCAATATATATCAAGACCAAAATAAATTTAAGCCCAGAATTATGCATAGGAAGACTTTTAAGTTGTCCAAAACTGTGTTTTAGGAAGAACTAAATTATTTAAACCCCAGAAAGTCCTTCCAGCTCCAGTTTGCCTCCTCATCTGCAGTGGTACCCTGGCAAACTTCAACTGAATTTAGATAAGAATACTGTGTTCAGTTTTGGGCTCCTCACTACAAGAAAGACATCTGAGGTGCTGGAGTGTGTCCAGAGAAGGGCAACGAAGCTGGTGAAGGGTCTGGAGAACAAGTCTTCTGAGGAGCAGCTGAGGGAACTGGGGTTGTTTAGCCTGGAGAAGAGGAGGCTGAGGGGAGACCTTATTGCTCTCTACAACTACCTGAAAGGAGGGTGTAGTGATGGGGGTGTTGGTCTCTTCTCCCACATAACAACTGATAGGACAAGAGGAAATGGCCTCAAGGTGGATCAGGGGAGGTATAGATCGGATATTAGGAATATTTTCTTCACTGAAAGAGTGGTCAGGCATTGGAAGAGGCTGCCCAGAGAGGCAGTGGAGTCACCATCCCTGAGGGTGTTCCAAAAATGTGTAGAGGTGGCACTTCAGGGCATGATTCTGTGATTCGGGGCATGGTTTAGGAGGCAGGGTGGTGGTGGGTGGACAGTTGGACTTGATGATCCTAGAGGTCTTTTTCAACCTTACTGATTCTGTGATAATTCTGTTGCTCTCAGCTCACAGACTATATCCAAGTCCTGTAGATTCTTTTTGTCCACATTTCAGTGAAGTTGTTTTCCCCCTTCCTCTCCACAGGTGAAACTCTCAGCTGGGAAACTGGAAGCTGGCAGAAAGGGTGCTTTGTGTTTACTCTGTGTGTGTGTGTGGTTTATAGTATACACCAGTGTTTACTTTGTGTGTGTGTGTTGCACAAGGCTTTGCAGGTCATCATATCCCCTCTAGTATTTACTGATTGATTTCTGCCTCTGATCCACCATGATGCCATGCAACTGTGGCTAAGTCTCTTGGTGCCATAGCAATAAAAATAACAAGCACCATTCCAGCTACTAAGTCCCTTTCTTCACAGGATGAAGTCAAATCAACAGAACTGAAGAATCCCAGTCAAATCAATAGAACTGTCATCAGAAACTCCAAGCTGTTCACTTTCTGGTATCTTCCAAATTCAATCTAAGCAAGTTTTATCAACCCAATCTAGTTTTTTTCTGTGCTAAATCAATTAAAAGAAAAACCAGAATAAAACTGACCCCAAGGTGTATCCTGAAGGAACTCTATTAGTAACTTTCCTCCAGGTTGGCAGTCCTCTTACAACACCGTCAATGTCATCTCCCTTCTCATTAGTTCCTTATTGCTTCTCGCCATCCTTGCCTCTTAGTTCATGTACTCTTTCTTCAGTTCAGCCAGTTTCCAAGACAGTACAGTTTCATTTACTTTACTGCAGTCCAACTAGATTAGATATCTCATTTCTCTTGTCTAGAAAGTTATTTGCTTTAAGCAACTAGACCAAATGATCTCCTTTTGCGAACTTGCTTGCCTTTGTGTTCCATTTTTCATTTAAATCCATACCTCTGTATACATTTACTTCAAAATATGTCTTAATATCTTGTGTACTACTAAAATGAGACTCTCATGGCTGCTATTCATCCAGTCATATGTTACCAACCCTAATTAAAAAAAAAAAAGTAACAAAAATCTTTCAGAGTTTCAATTATGCGCTCGCATCTTCTCACAGTTATGGGATAGAGATGATCTTCTTTTCAGCTAAAGTACAATAACATCTGTGGTTTCTTTTCTAACAGTTTCATATCAGTTGTGCACATCCCTGCTCCCAGCAGCAATGCTGGTTTGCCCTTCTCAATATCATTGCTGGAACTGCTGTCCAGTTAGGACAAAATCTAGAGAAGTACTTGGCATCCTAACATGCAACTTCAGTTGAGTAAAGGCTTCTGCATTCAGGGCAGTGGTCTCAATTCTCTTCCAAACTTATGGAGGCTGATAAACTCAGATGCCATCTGATCAAATGACTCCCACCTTCCTGCTAGTACTGAAGACCCACTTACACCAGGAACTCTTGCAGAACTAACACAGAGTGTGAGTGCTGAGTTCAGATGCTGCTGGCAGGGCTTTTTAAAGCAGCAACTGAACCCCAAGAACCCCTCTGCCAATCTGACTGCCCTTGTCACCGAGAAAGTGCCATGTTACTTCTCTTTTGCTCTCCTTTTTCAAACAGGAATCTTTTACTCCTCTGAACCTAATGCTTAAATGGGTGGATATAAAGTGTCATGCATCCTGCTGTCTAGAGAATTCTCCCAGCAAGTCAGACAAGAGTGCTTTAAGTTGAAAATGGTCTAAGATCAGGTTATGTACAAGAAACCTCGAATATACTATGCAGGGAATTCCTACCAATTTAAGAAAAAAACAGTTATCCAGTTGTAATGGCCCCTGACAGTACATGACTGAGGTCATCCAAGATATCTTGGATATTTTTAATAGGGCCTGTAGCAATAGGACAAGGGGTAGTGGTTTTAAACTAAAGGAGGGTAGATTTAGACTAGATGTAAGGAAGACATTTTTTACAATGAGGGTGGTGAAACATTGGAACAGGTCACCCAGAGAGGTGGTAGATGCCCCATTCCTGGAACCATTCAAGGTCAGGTTGGACGGGGCTCTGAGCAATCTGACCTAGTGAAAGATGTCCCAGCTAGTTGCAAGGGGGTTGGACTAGATGACCTTTAAAGGTCTCATCCAATGCAAACCATTCTATGATTCTATCTCAGTAACATCTCGGTCATTTAAGATCATCCCAGTCTCAGAGGCTAGACTTCTGTTACTAAATAAGATGGGTTGTGTCCTGTCCTCTGTTCTTGAGGTAAAGCTGCACAGCTCAGTTTGCATCCACACAGCAAAACCCTCTTCTCCAAAACAAGTCCAACTGAGATGGCCACCTCCAAAGTGCTCACTGGGAAGAGCAATCCCATGCTGTCCCATGAACTGTGCCCAGGCATTGCCTGGGAAAGGGCTGTCTTGCACAGACCATACCTGTAGCAGGAACTATTAAACAGCATGAGTAATCACAGACTGGTACGCCATCCTGGACCCTCACCACATCTTATTTATTAACATAGGTGTAGCCAGAGAGGCTGAAGCTTTGTTACACACCTAGAAGCAGTCAAGACAGAGTTTTGGACAGGTGTCTTCAGCATTTCCTCATGAGCAGCTCAGACACCACACCAGTTGTGGCAGATTTTAGTCCTGGGAATGTAACTTTCTCTCATTTACTATACAAAGGAATAAGACATCTTCCTCAGTATTGTGAATTTTGTTCCCAGAACCAAATTAATTTCCTGGCATTACAGCCCTTCATACCCTCTTGGGTCTGGCCCTTGATCTAAGCGTGATACAAATACCGTGTTTGATCTCAGCCTCCCACTCTGTACACAGCAGCCCTACTTCCTCCTTTTTAAATTCTGTTTCTATTTATATGGTTACCAAACCTTTCAGCACTTATCTTCACAGAGCTTTGCAAGGTCTAACTCAGCTTGACTTTTGGCACTTGGTGCTGAATTCCTACATTTTCTGACCTTCAAAACATATCTGCCTAGACTGACTGACCTCTTTATCCGTTCCCATATACTGTTTACACCTTGCATCCTTCCTTGGGCAGTCATTCATCCAGGTATCTCTGGAGAGCTTCCTCATTCATTTTTCCCTTGTTTAGCATGCAAATTCCAGAAAGATTTTCTACCTCAGATGTAAACTCTTACATTCCTTCATATGCAACCCCTGACCTTGTCAAACCAGTTAACTCCACTCATACTTTTCTTAAATTTATTGAAATTTTCCCTGTGAAAAAAAAACACCAAAAACCAGAAGGATTTTTATTATCCTTTTCCCCACTCCATTTAAATGCCAACAACATTCTGATTCAAAATTATTTACTGTAACTAGTTCTTCTATAATGTGTTCACTACTAAAACTACATCCAACATACATCCCCTTTTGCCTGTGGGGATAAGCAAGTGTAATATCACATCCCTTTATTCTTGAGCTTGCAGCTGGAACATTAAACTCTTGCACATTGACAAGTAGTATTTATTCTTGATATTATAGAGACATGAAATGTCTGGGGTTTTATAAAAGAGTCCTCTAACACCATCTTATTTTTCTCCTTCACCATCCTTTCCCAGAGGATTTTGACTCAACTCATTCTGTTTTCTTCCTGTTTTGTCTGAGTTTTATTATCTGTCACTGGATCATTTGGCAATCCCAAAGGGTAGGAAGTCAAGCAGGTGAGGCAAAAAGCTGGCTTGGCTGACTAGGGATATTCTTCTAGAAATAAGGAGAAAAAAACAAAGTATATGGCCAGTGGAAGCAAGGTCAGGCAACATGGGAGGACTATATGGATGCTGTTCGCTACTGCAGGGAGGATATATGTGCAGCCAAAGCTCAATTAGAGTTGAAGCTGGCAAGTATCGTGAGGGACAATAAGAAGGGCTTTTTAAAATATATTAATGGCAAAAGGCAATGGCCCGTTGCTTGATAAGAATGGTCACCTCACAAACAGGGACATAGGCAAGGCAGAGACATTTAATGATTTCTTCATCTCAGTCTTCAACACCAATGGTGGGCTCAGGGATCCCCAGAGCCCTGGGCTAGAGAACCATGACTGTGGAAACTAATAACTCCTAATAAACCCTGAACTTGTGCAGGACTTGCTGCTCCAGCTGGATCCCTGTAAGTCGACAGGCCTGATGGGATTCATCCAAGGGTACTTAAAGAGCTGGCTGATGTCACAGAAAGACCTCTCTCAGTGATTTTTCAATGCTCTTGGGAATCTGGAGAGGTCCCAGTTGACTGGAAGTTGGCAAATGTTGTCCCAGTCTTCAAGAAGGGCAAAAGGGATGACCCCAGTAACTACAGGCCTATCAGTCTCACTTCTGTGCCTGGTAAAATTATGGAGAACATTATTCTGGGAGTTACTGAAAAACACAAAAACACCTGAAAGACAACGCAGTCATTGGTCCTAGCCAGCACGGGTTCATGAGGGGAAAGTCCTGCCTAACAAACTTAATTTCCTTCTATGACAAGGTTACCCACCTAGTTAACCAAGAAAAGCCAGTTGATGTAATCTTTTTGGATTTCAGTAAAGCTTTCGATACTGCCTCTCAGAGTATCCTCCCGGACAAAATGCCCAGCATACAGCTGGGTAAGCAGGTAATGCAGTGGGTGAGCAATTGGCTGATGGGTTGGGCTCAAAGGGTTGTAGTAAATGGCGTTACATCAGGCTGGTGGCCAGTCATTAGTGGGGTTCCGCAGGGATCCATCTTGGGGTCAGTACTCTTTAGTCTCTTTGTAAATGACTTGGTTGCTGGACTTGAAGGAATACTAATTAAGTTTGCTGACAACAAAAAAATTGGGAGGAGCTGTTGACACTTTGAGGGCAGACAGGCTCTGCAGAGGGACCTGGACAGACTGGAGAGCTGGGCAATCACCAACCATATGAAGTTTAACAAAAGCAAGTGCTGGATTTTGCACCTGGGGCACGGCAACCCTGGATGTACATACAGACTGGGGAATGAGAGGCTGGAGCGCAGCTCTGCAGAGAGGGACCTGGGGATCCTGGTTGACAGCAAGTTGAACATGAGCCAACAGTGTGCCCTGGCATCCAAGAGGGCCAACCGTGCCCTGGGAGGCATCAAGCACTGCATTGCAGCCAGTCAAGGGAGGTGATTGTCCCACTCTGCTTTGCACTGGTGTGGCCTCACATCGAGTGCTGTGTGCAGTTTTGGGCACCACAGTGCATTAAGGATACAAAGCTACTAGAGAGTGTCCAGAGAAGGGCCATGAAGTTGGTGAAGGGTTTAGAGGGGAAGCCATACAAGGAGCAGCTAAAGTCACTTGATTTGTTCAGCCTGGAGAAGAGGAGACTGAGGGGAGACCTCATCAAGGTCTACAGCTTCCTCACAAGAGGAGGAGGAGGGGCAGATGCTGATCTCTTCTCTCTGGTGACCAATGACAGGACCTGAGGGAATGGCAGGAAGATGTGCCAGGGGAGGTTTAGGTTGGATATTAGGAAAGGGTTCTTCACCCAGAGGGTGTTGGAGCACTGGAACAGGCCCCGGGGAGGTTGTCACAGCGCTAAGCCTGATGATATTCAAGAAGCACTTGGACAACACCCTCAGAGACGTGGTGTGAATTTTGGGGTTGTCCTGTGCAGGGACAGGAGTTGGACTCAATGATCCCTGTGGGTCCCTTCCAACTCAGGACATTCTATGATTTTATGATTCTATGATCATCATTCAGTAATGATCACAAAGACCAATCCAATGGAAAGGATCATTAGGAAGGGAACAGAAACCAGTACAGAAAGCCTTGCTATGGCTCTGGTTTGCTCGCATTTTGAGAACTGCGCCCAGATCTCCAAAAGCAGATACCAGAACCTGAAAGGTTCAGAGAAGAGCAGGATGAACATTAAAGATATAGAATGATTTACATTTAAGGAGTGGCTGAATAGGCTTGAATTGTTCAGCTCCAGAAAAAGTTGACTGACTTCAGAGGATATGCTAAAAGAGCTGTGAAATGATGAGTGGGAAAGGTGGATCCCGTGAGTCAATAGAGAGTGTGTTCACTTCTCTTCCTGAACAAGAACTGGGAGCTGTCAAATGACACCAAGACAGTTTAAAATTAAGAAGGAGCAGCCCTTCTCACAGTGCCTGGTGGGTCTGGGGATCCCTTTGGCAAATGGTGCTCAAGATGCAAAACATGTGCAGGGGCACAGGACAAGTGCTTGACAGAGGTACCTGTCAGAGCTACAGATAATCTGCGTTGGGCTCAGGAAATCCCCTGAACTGAAAGGACATGGAAATTGGGAGAGTACCCCCAGGGGAGTACAGCAAATGTTTGTATTTATACTTGCACTGCTCTTACTTTTCTCTGTGCACCTCCCTATAGCCGCTGCTGGAAGCAGGGTACTTTGGAAGACAAATCCTCAGTCTGAGCCACCACAGATGTTTTTATGTGGCATATTCTTCCATACTCAAATCTTGTTTCTATGGTCCCATCATCTTGCTCATATGTGTCCCTGCACCCTGTTCTGCTTCTTCACTTTTTTTTTCCAGCTCAATCCTTGCCGTAATACACGAATTTTGTTATTTCTGTCTTCCTACCTGCGTTAGATGCAGTCCCTTCTTGAACAGGACCGCACATCTGACTTACTCTGATGGTAGGGCTCCACATGCGTCCTCTGTAAGGAAGGAACTAATGGCCTTCCTCAATTTCCACATCTCTCCTGATAGCCCAGGCAGCCCGTGATAAGCCAAATTTGTACCTCCCCTCTGCGACTGGTCTATATGATGGTTTCTGGGTATGTGACCAACGTCTGCAAAAAAAAAGAAAAAGCCAGGAAAGCCGCGGCGCAAGAGAGGAGACCGTGGCCGTGACCACGGTTGCCGTGCTCAGTACGATGCAAATTGTTAGAAAGCCACAAACTGGGCACCGACTGGACCACGGGGCGCTCACGGCCGCGTTTCCACCCTGAACCCGCCCAGGCACCTGCGAGGCGGGAACGGGCAGCCGGCCCCGCCCGCCGCGGCCCCGCTGCTCCCGCCTCCCGCCGGCCCAGCCCGCAGCGGCGGCGCCCCCGTGCGGCCCGCCGGGCCTCGCTGCCTGCCTCCGCCCTCCCCCGCGGCGGGGAGCGCCCTGTAGCCGTGCTGGCCGGGAACGGGGCGGGGGGGGAGACGCCTCCAGCCCCGACCCTGACCCGGGGAAGGGCGGCTGCGCCGCCGGGCTCAGGGCTCGGCTAGCAGCGGGTGTTGCTGCGGCTTCGCCTTCTCCTCAGGCAGCCCCCTGAGCCAGACCCCAGACCTCCCCTCTCCGGAGATCCCCAGGGGCTCGGAGGGCTCCTGGAACAGCAGTCACTGCTGTCTTTAAGGACAGCACCTTTGTTCCCTGGCGTAACCTTCCGCCCCAAAATCTTCCTCTCCCAAAGGAGGAACCAACCCACAAGGACATTTGGGGACCTAAACCCCATCGTTTCGGTGGGACGTTGGTACCAAAATATCTCTGTAGATCTTAATTTCTTTCTACATTCTCCAGCCAAGATGGAATTTCCCATTGGGATGATGGAGAAACTCCCCAGCCAAACCCCTACAACCCTCCCCTTACTGACAGGAAAATAAAGCAAAGAGAAAACCCCAACTCCTGTAGCTGTTGATCACTAACATTCTTTAGAGGTGCTGGTTGTATTTCTCAACCAGGAATTATGTCACACCTATGATGCAACGCAATAAACATATAAGGGGAAAACCATTGCCACCCAAAGCCTGTACTCTGGTGAGACTAAGTGTTTTGGTTAACTGGAACAGCATGCAGTTTGAAAGGTGCTGGTGGGGCTAATGCAGCCTCACAAGTCTTGGCCAGGTTGGATGCTGAGCAGGGAGACTGCCAAGTCCCCCTAACAGCTCCAGCATGGACAACACAATGGGACGGCTGCTGAAGTCAAACTGTCCCAAGCCTGGCTCTTGGTGTCATGAGAGCAGTCTCCATAGATGTGGCCTTGAAGAACACTCCTGAGTGAAGAGCATCCTCTTCCATATTCAAAGGTTCCTAAATACAGCATAATGCCTGCAGGAGAAGCCATTGCTGCCGCTTTTACTTGAAGCTGCTTAATTATACCACAGGACACGTGGGCTTTGAAATTTGACATGTAGTCCTCTCCCCACAAAAATTAGACACCATCTAGAAATATCCTTTTCGCATTGCTCCATGAGGAGTGGGGTTAGCGCCCTCTACAGCTCAGATTCTTGACCCCTGCAGCTGAACCTCACACATAAGCCATATAGAATCATAGAATCACATAGAATCAGTAAGGTTGGAAAAGACCTCTGGGACCATTAAGTCCGACTGTCCACCCAACACCACCCTGCCTCCTAAACCATGCCTTGAAGTGCCACATCTACACATTTTTGGAACACCTCCAGGGATGGTGACCCCACCACGTCTCTGGGCAGCCTCTTCCAATGCCTGACCACTCTTTCAGTAAAGACATTTTTCCTACTATCCAATCTAAACCTCCCCTGATGCACCTTGAGGCCATTTCCTCTTGTCCTATCAGTTGTTACGTGGGAGAAGAGACCAACACCCACATCACTACACCCTCCTTTCAGGTAGTTGTAGAGAGCTATAAGGTCTCCCCTCAGCCTGCTTTTCTCCAGGCTTACGGGTTCTCGCCCCCCCACCTCTGTCTACCTCTCACACTCTGAGATGGTGACTTACAACTAGGAAATTGAGAAGGAATGTTTCATGCAGTCTTCAGGGACACTGTGCTACCCTTGCAGGAAACTTGAGGATGACAATGAACATGCAGTGTGGAATTATGTGCACATGGTGATTTCTCTTTGTGCTTTGTGGCGAGCAGGACCAGGGAGGTGATCATGCACCTGTACTCAGCACTGGTGAGGCCGTACCTCGAGTACTGTGTTCAGTTTTGGGCCCCTCACTACAAGAAGGACATCTGAGGTGCTGGAGCATGTCCAGAGAAGGGCAATGAAGCTGGTGAAGGGTCTGGAGAACAAGTCTTATGAAGAGCAGCTGAGGGAACTGGGGTTGTTTAGTCTGGAGAAGAGGAGGCTGAGGGGAGACCTTATTGCTCTCTACAACTACCTGAAAGGAGGTTGTAGCGAGGTGGGGGTTAGACTCTTCTCCCTAGTAACAAGCGATAGGACGAGAGGAAATGGCCTCAAGCTGCGCCAGGGGAAGTTTAGGTTGGACATTAGGAAAAACTTCTTCACTGAAAGGGTTGTCAAACATTGGAACAGGCTCCTCAGAGAGGTGGTTGAGTCTCCATCCCTGGAGATATTTAAAAGAAGGGAAGATGTGGTGCTTGAGGATATGGTTTAGTGGTGGCGTTGGCAGTGATAGGTTAGCGGTTGGACTCAATGATCTTAAGGGTCTTTTCCAACCTTAACTATTCTATGATTCTATGATTCTGTGAAATGTGACCCATTCCTCTGTAGCATTAGGAGACTTTGGATGTTCTTAACCATTTACTGCACACTTCTAGGTTTGTAATATGGCTTTCTTATAATGCACAGATCTTGGATGCAGTCCCCTGAGACCTCATGGTGGTTGGCTGTTTATGTTTTTTCCCAGAGGAGTTACTATGTTCCACCCAATTGTGGTGCTATCTAGAAATCCTCCAGCCTTCCCCTCCCATTGGCAATGTTTAATACTTTTCTCCCAAGCACAATATCATCTGCCATTCTTTTAATAAACATCATTTGTCTTTCTGACAGCAGAGGCTGCTCTGATCTTTGCCCTTGGACCCTTGCCGTCTCTGAAATGTAGCAGCTTGGTGTTCACAGTCTCTAACTTCCCCCATTGCATTTTCTTTCTCAGGTTCTGGCAAAGTGAAATTCAGTCAGAAAATACCTCATCACTTTATGCAATGTTTTCACCCAAAACAAGTCTGGTTCTCCCAGTCTTTGGAAGCCAAAGAAGTGTTACATGAAAACATGTCTCCATCACTGGGAAAGCCCATGTCTCTGGAGGCCCACCACCTGGCCCATGGCCTTGACCTTGAGCAGGATTCACTGAGCCTGACCATCACTGTCCGTCAGCAAGTGCGGTCCCTGTGGCACTCACTGTGGAGCCACCACATTCCTGCCCAATGACACAGTGATTATGGATGTCCTGAGACTGCAGGGATGCATGACACAGTCGGAGCAGTTCACATTGGTGACCATGCATTGCAAAGACAGCAGGAGCACCAGGCTCTGATCCTTTCCCAGAGTCACTCAGTGGAGTGGCAGAGAAGTCGCTTGTAGAAGTTAAGAGTGAGTCCCAGTGTCTGGAGAGGAGATGGGTGTCCACTGGGACACTCTTTTCTCAAAGGCAATGGATCAATTCCTAGTAACTTCAATTCTACCAGAAATGGTGGCAATTTTCCTCCAAAACAAAGAGAAGAGTTTGGCCCTTCATCTGTCCCTGAGGAAGGGAGCATGTTTCCCTGGCAGAGGGAGCACAGTGGGTAGGCAGGTCCAGGAGAGCCAGCTGGGATGCCAGCATTGGCTCAGCATTGTGGGTCTGGAGTGCCACATCACAAAAATCGGAACAGGTCTGCAGCATTATAGGAGCATTAATAGTCACAGAGAGATGCTTTTTGCCCTTCAAGGGAGAGAGGCTGGCCAGGAGCACCGGAGCTATTAATTGAGTCACAGAACAGTAATTTGTACATTTAAATGGTAGAAAGCTAAATATGTTCTGCAATGAGTCCTAGCAAAGGACACTGACGGGGACACTCTCCTTTCAAAGCCTGACATCCAGCTGCTCCATGCCGTGTGACACATCTCTGCAAGCACAGCTTTTTCTGCCTGGATCTTGCTAGGCTCCCTTAAAGAGGCAGCTTTCCATGCCTGTTTTTTCCCGAGCCAAATGTAATAGCAAGTAACAATTGAGACGATCATAACGCATAGCTTCCAGCATAAATAAACAACCTCACTGATTTAAAATGTCCTATTCATTTCTGAGGTGTATGTGTTGGCACTTGTGCTGAAATATCTGAACCTTGGACAAACCCATGGCCTGTCTCTGCCCACAGCGCTCTCAGCCAACCGGCTGTTGCCCTTAGAGCAGGACTTCAAGTGATGCCTTCAGTTTCTCCACCTGAATAAGAGTTGCATCCCATTTTTTCAGACACCTCTGCATTGTGCAGCTTCCAGGTGCTGCTCGAGGAAGACATGGCACCTGTTTTTCAGTAAATCTTTCTGGCCAGGACAAGTATATTGCAGCTGTCTTCCATTATCATCAATTTGCTTTAGCCTAAGTGCTCCAGCTGGTGTCATTGTGGCTTGGTGTGTTGGCACTATCTCTTCTACTGTGTTTTCTCAGGTCTTAGTAGGAAAAAATGCAGAATGAAGGGGTCTTGTGTCAAGTTCTACCCCGAATGCAGCATCAGCTATACCAGTACTATGCCGGATAGCTGTTTGCTTGATGTGCTCTTTAAAAGACCTTTGAGGGCAATCTCCATCCCTCCCTGCAGGAAGAGAAACAAAAGATGGTTGGTTGGCCTGATGAAACATCTGGGCTGCTGAATGCAAATTGAGTGGTAGTTGGAGAAAATAATGTCTCCCAAACAGAGCACTGAATGTGAACAAACGTGCTGTTTTTCACACGCCTTGCCAGAGACCTGCTGATGTTGGAGTGCCAAGTGTAGAAAAATATCTGGCATCAAGTATACCCTTAAGAAAACATTCCCTTTGCATGCAGTGAAATCACTCCCTTCCAACAGGTTTACAGGAATTCTTTGAAATCTCTCCATCAGCAGAGCTTTTTGTATGTTCCCCAGTTCTGATCTCTCCCTTCTTTCAGTCTCCTCTCTCTTTGGTGTCCATCCTTTCTGCTGAAATCCAGCACATAAGATTTCCCAAATAATTAAGAGTTTCAGTTTCCTGCACTTACACATTCCTGAATGTAACAAATTTACATTCACTTTGGTGCTTATCTGAACTTACATTTCACAACCTTCCTTGGTACAGATCAGTTCATGTAGTCCCTAGGGTTACATGCTTCGTGTTATCTACGGTGTCTCTTCCAGTGCTAATAAAACTGTTTCTGCCACCATGCTGATTCAGGCATCTGTATTCAGTTTCAAATAAACAAATAACCAGCTTGGTTTAGGGCTGATCACCCATATGTGCTCTGGAGTTGTTGGCAACTTCTGTCAATTCTGCAAAGTGATGGAGCTGCTGCAGGTTTTGCATCTCCTTCCAAATGACAAGCATCTTCACTGTGATGTCTGCCACAGAGCCTGCAACTCCTTGTGCTGTGTCTTTTCCTTGAATGGCTTTTCTCTTTCACTGGAGATATTTTCCATTTTATTTCACTTGTGATACCACGTGGCGTTCAGTAACCACACAGAGCTAACACAGCTGACAGAGGCTGCTTCCTTCTGTGTTAGCTGATCATTAGCTTTTTAGCACTACGTAGCAGGAGCCTCTGCACAGCACTGCAGCATGCCCTGAGTAGCTCTGGCAAGAGCCTCTAAAACACTGTTATTGCTGAGGAATGCCTAATCATGAGTCTCCTCTTATTATTATTCTCTGTGTGTTCCTGGGATTCCTTCCCCCTTTGCAGTAATACTATTTTTGCACCCTCCTGACAGAGGGTGCTGGAGTGCGAGCTTTGACTTATGGCTAGTGGAGGGGCAGGGTTGCTGTGGTATTACCCTGAAAGTGCTGCACTTCCTCAGGCTGGTTTGCTAAAAGCTGACTAGAAGCACACTGCGGAGACCAGGCCAGATGGGCAGCTTTTCTTTAAATGAGAAAATGCTATATGGTGACAGTGGGGAAACAAACTTGGGAAGAGAATAAGAGACTTCTCTGAACAGTCTCCGCAGGAACCCAGCTCTAACAATGCCTGTGATGTCCGGGTGCTCCCACTGCCAGATACTGGTTCCAGAACAATTCATTTCAAGGCTGGGGATGATTAGACTAAATGGAAAATATGATTCAAGCAGTTTAGGCAAGGAACAGGCTGACAAACAACTCTCAGAACAACTCTGACCTGTATTTGGTGGGCCAAGGGCTTAAAATGTGTTTTCCTTCAACCTGATGACTTTGAAAAAGCAAAGTCCTAGAATGCTGATGCTGGCATCTTGAATTAATATTTCATGAGAGATGGGATTTTTTTTTTTCTCAGTGCAAGGTTGATTCTGTTGAAGAAACTTTTACAGCCCTGCGCACCCCAGCACAGTGAGGAGAATTCACCAGCAGGGTTCATGATTAAATGTTACAAGAATTATTTTTATTTTTTGCTGTGAGAGAGATCACTGGGTGTCAGAGAGGCCATAGCTTGACACTGATTTGATGCCAGGGAAAGCAATTACAGCAGATACACAAGCCAAGAGCACCAAGAAGCAGCAGGAAACATTGCAGGGTCCAGCTAATCCCATAGGCAACATCAAGCGTGTTATTACTTGACTCCGAGAGTTAAAGAAATGTCAGCATTAACCTGCATCTGCAGCAGCTTTTCCAAACAAGCTAAAAGCAGTCTGCGCTGACGGTAAAGCAAAATCAAACAATGTTTGTATGCATTTGGTGCAGCAGTAGCATCCTTATTCCAAATGGCCAGGTGATAAAGGACACAAGGGCCATTAGACACACATCTGCCTGTTGGGAGAAGAGGGGATAAATCACTGGAATAGAGGGATTTCATACTGAGACAGGACACTCTGTTCCAAGACTGCAATAGGGACAGATACTCCTGAGAAGATATACAAATCTCTTCTGGCTCAGTACGTGCCCTGCCCTGTTGGCCAGGCAATTATATGTACTGAAGAGGGCCCTGCAGCCAGGATCAGTATCCAGGGCACCAGCGTGGTTTGAGATGGTGTCCACACAGGAAGACATCTGTTGAGTTAAAACCTTTTAAATACCGCTGCTGAGCTGTAATTTAAGTGAAGAACTCGACATGAAAGAGGCTTAATGAGAATCCCAGCTCAAGCTGAGAAGCTAAAGGCAAGCCATGGCTGGCCAACAGACCCAGAACAGCTTCAGTTCCTGCAGAAGAGCTGCCTTACAGCACTCAGCCCTATTTAGAGCTGTAGTGTGATGGTTTGTTGTCACAAGACTTAAAACAGCAATACCAACGCAAACAGCCATGCCTGGCAGGCTCAGCAACACCCAGATCCTCCTCTCTGCACATTCTCCCACTTCTCACCCAGGAGAGCTGGTAACAATTAGGAAAATTATCCTCTTTCTTTGTAGGCTATTTACTGCTGAAGCCTATCTGATATTCTTCAA
This sequence comes from Phalacrocorax carbo, assembly GCF_963921805.1. Taxonomy (NCBI): domain Eukaryota; kingdom Metazoa; phylum Chordata; class Aves; order Suliformes; family Phalacrocoracidae; genus Phalacrocorax; species Phalacrocorax carbo. The sequence goes on along the minus strand of NC_087513.1, from coordinate 194,381,632 downwards.
AATGAACCCTGCACAGTAAAGCTCAGAACAGGAGACACGTCCATGGCATAGTCCCAGCTGGTGAATTGGTTTTGTGCCTCCTGGCTGGTGGGTGCTCTCATCCCGGTTGCAGAGCCCTCTAGGTATGTCTGACAACTCAGAGATCAGGAAAAGCTGGAAGAAAATCTCTAGCCCAGGCTAGCGTCGGGGCATGCACCTGGCCCGGTAAACATGGTGCCAACAAGATGCTAAACTCAGTGGCATTTTGTGGGTGTCACTCTCTCATGTCTGAGCTGTTCTCTAAACACTTACTATCTGCATTCAAAGGTTCAGACTCAGGTATGTATTCTTTGAAATTTCTCTTGCACCCAAGACCTTTTGAAAGGTAATTAGCCACCTACTCTAATCTTTATCAACTGTGGCCTTCACTGCATCCTAGTCCATGGCTTTGTTGTCTAGATGCTTTGTGATCTTCTAAGCAAAATGTCGTGACTATTTCAAGAAGCTGGACTCACCCAAACATGAGCAGATCTGGATTCACAAAAAAACCCTCTCACTTCCATGTCCAGTGCTCCCCTGGCAAAAGGTGGCTGATGCTGTCTGCAGAACAGGTGGATCTGTCAGCACCATAGAGCTGAACTCTTATCTGGGTGTGACCAACTTAGTGGAAAAAAAACAGTATCCCAAAATGGTTGGCACCTTGCTATCTTTGAATTTCTGTGCTTTGACTGAAATGCGGAAGTGGAAGTGAGGCTGGGGAATAGGAGGAGCTATGTTACAAGACAATCATTAGCCCTGTTTAGAGTTCACCTGTTTTCTGCCAGCACAAATGATCTGTTGTCATGACATGGAAGAGGAGATCTTCTACTGAGAAAGACAGACATGGTGGGACTGGACCGATGGCATATGCCTCAGGAATGTTATCCCACAAAGAAAATACATCTGCCAATAAGAAAAGCAATTCTGGCATTTGACTGGGTATTTTAACTGCTTTTGAGATTTCACCACAGGCCTCTGTGTAGCGCTTTCAGCTGACCACAGGCAGTTCTTCCTGTCAGGATGTCCCAACTTGCTCACACTGGGAATGCAGTGAATCCAGATGTGTATGATGAGGCAGTAGCCTGTGGTCCTGGCAGCCCAGGGTAAGACTCTTGCCACAGCAGGTGCCCTCTCAAGAAGCCTGTTGCCTGAAGCCAGGGACTGACATCTGATTGCAGAACTGGCTGCTGGCTAATCATGCATTACCAGCCACAGATCAAAAGTTGGATGAAACCTGCTTGGCAAAGCAAGCTCATGAAACATGATCAAAGGAGCTCTGCCCTTCAGGACACTAAATGAGTCTCAGCTAGGAATGCAAACAAAAGATAACCCAGCCTCCTGGAGAGCTGACAAAGACGTACTTTTTGCTCATCCAAGAACCATGCAGGCTGAAACATTCCCAGGGCTGCATGGGGGATGTTGAGTGCACTTGGTCTATAACCATGCACTGTGTTAGGGCCAGACCTCTTCTCTGAACTGCATCCAGATTTGCATGTCAGGTGTCTGGAAACAACAGAGGAGCCCAAACCATTCAGGCAATCAGCTCTCTCCAGACACCCTTGTCAATGAAGAGAAGCTGACCTGTTTCATCTGACCAGTCAATGATATCTTTTCATGTCTGACTTGTATCACACTGTTCTGAGCCAGCCACACCTGGTGGGGTTTTTTCTAATACTGGTTTTAATCACATAAAGTCTGTCTCTGCAAGACATGGCATGCCAGAGGAGGCCTGACTTTTCACAAAGGCTACAGCTTTAGCTACATCACTTGGAGACCTCCCTGTTCACAGAACACATTGAGACAGTAATGAAGACTATGAGGGCCTGTTTAGCGGGAGCTGGTAACACATAAAAGGTACTATTGTCTTATCATGTCCTACTGTGACAGGGAAGGCTGTCCTCTCTTACCAGTACATTTATTCCAGTTTATCACAAATCTGTGAGATATAGATATAGATATATTCATCGGGAATAAGAAAGTAACCAGAATAGGAAAAAAACATAGATGTTTTGGACACCATAGGCATCCTGAATATCAAATGCACCAGTTTAGTCTTTGGTGCTGATATGTACATTCAGGACAAGTCAAAGAAAATACCAAGATCCCATATGTCTTATTTTCCACCTGAAAACCATATACTCCTCTCCTTGCCACACCTTGCCTTGCCTTGCCTTGCCTTGCCTCCTTCTGGCCACCCTCTCTGGGTTGTAAGAAGCAGGACAAGACCAGATCCTGCCCCATCTGCCCTCCTCCCCCATGACCGTAAGGAGGGAACACAGAGGTTTGCAGCAGCTCCTCTTTCCCAATGTGTTTATCACAGACTTGCATACCTGCCTTCGTTACCATTCAGAATAGGGAAAATCCTTGGGTAATCCCCTACCTCGTAATGGCAGTAAGTGGGAGAACATCCAACACAGGTACATCCACCTGCACCCCAGTCTTCACCATGAGAAGCAGAGGCACCAGTAGCCCCAGAGCCTTCCCATGCAATGGCAGTTCTTGAAAAGCAGGTGTTCTCCTTCCTTGAGTATCCACTTGCTGCAGTTTGCTTGGCAGGGACATTTCCCCTTATGGGAATCTCTCTCCTGGCAGACATGGTGTGAACAGCTTTCATGGTTATGTTTTTCTTTCTCATCCAATGACCACTAAAATATGAGCTCCTGTGCCCAGGCAGTTGTTTTCTGTGGTTTCCTGCAGAATGGAGGAGGTTTATACAAGCATCTGTATGTCTGGTGTCCAAAACAGGGCCAGGGCAAGACTGACAGGCATAAAAGAAAATTGGAGGCTGTTGAATATCTTCTTCATTTGGGCAGTAACTCATTTGGCACTGGTGTCTCAGAGCTCAAAATTAAAAAGTAGATATGATCCAATTTGCAAGCCATAGAAGGAGGCATTTTCCTCTCTCTGTTCCAGGGCTCTCCCAACAGACCACAAAGGGTTCAGCAAATAGAATAATATGTTTTCTGTGCTATGTATCATGAAATTATATTCACCACAGTTCCTACTGGGAGTTTTTGAACTCCAGGTTTATTTCTTAAACAGCCACCAAAGGTTTTATTGCCAGAACAAATAATTAAAGAGAGAATGGAGGACCTTGTCTAATGGATCTAAGTATCTCCAAGGAGATAAAATGGTAGGTTTTACTCAGATAACTTTCTAGGGATTGTATCACAGAGACTTATATTATCAATTATAGAGCAAATTTATATGAAGCAAAGGTTTTTAGAAGTTACACCTGCTTACCCATATCAGAAATTCCTTGAACTGCTCAAAACTAGAATAACCACCCATTAAAATAATTATGACTTAGAAATGCAGCATTAAAGAAAGGTAATAGAATGTGAGCTGTCAGCCTGTGTGATAAGCATGTGATTGAACTCCGTGGATGGATCCATTTTCCAGTTACAGTGAAGCCTGTGCTAGAAGCTACCGTTCTTAGGCAGCCACAGATTTTAAAAGAACATCTAAAAATAGCTCTATTATTCATTATCTTTTTCTAAAAAATTCTCTCCGGTAATTCACTAGTCTCCAGGGTGGTGATTCTACATAGGCTTCAGACTAGTTGTACTTTGGAGAGTCCTTCTTGATATTTTTGGTATATCAAAACTTAGATTCTAATTTTGAGAGCAACTTGACAACATTAGGAAAGTAAATTAAGCACAACAAGATGGGGAATGGCTGTGTAATAAGAACAAATATAACTGCAGTCAGGAAGTCGTTCACCTTACGGAATTACATTCATAACAAGAACTCAAAATAAATCAGCTTGTACAAAATTAGAGTGATCAGCTCATTCCCCAGCATACAGATAAATCCAGTCCCATGAACTATGGGACTAGCTATGTCACCCAGCTACATTCTCCCTGCTTTAAGCACCTCTGCATGAGGAAGAGCAACTGCTCACAAGAGCCAAGTACTGTCCTGGACTTCTTACAAGGGGCCATTGATTTCAGCAGGGAGTTAACTCTGGATAGTGCCAATCCCACTGATAAAGCAGTTACTTTCAGGGAACACTTTTCCATAGCAAAAATCCCAAAGTCCCATTCCAGGAACTGATACGTTAAAGAAGGTTCACGTCTTAACTTCATCAATGATTCATGTAAACAGTCTTTTCAGATCATTTAGCCTCTTTAATATTTTAAACCTAGAGAAGAGCCCATTTTTCTTTTCTAATTTTTTTTCTCCTTAACGCTTAGGTAAACATAATACTTAGCAATATTCACGTACCAAATACAGCTTGGCCTATCTGCTCTTCTCCCATCAAAACACGTGTCTGTTAGTGACCACCACGGGACCTCATGTTCAATTACAGCTTCCACCTTTCAGTTGTATTAATGAAGACATGGCAGAGATAAGCAGCTCAGTGCACCTCCCCATCATTCACTTCCTTTCTCGTCAGCCCCTGCACCACAAAAATAGCTGCAAAATTGGTCAGAATTGTCCAGGGAACTCGGATACTCTCCTCCCTTTAAGTTTTTTGGCAAATACTTGTCTAATCGGGCAGTGTCGCATAGATGATTTCATGCATTGCATCCGCAGCAGCACCAAGGGTCTGTTTGGACAAAGCCCTTTGTGTGCAAAGCTGCCATTGAAACCAGTCAGCTGCAGGTTTTAAGACTAGGGACTTCATGAACTCTGTACAGAAATAGAAGTGAATCCCCAAGAAAAGAAGAAAAAGCTCATTTTGAACAATTCCAAAAGAAACATTCCAGTATCTTGACTCAGTTGGAAAGTAATTAGATAATCTGGAAATCAGATTCAAAGTCTAGCAGGAAAGAAAGGTCCCCACTGCTAAGAGAATCAGCCTTGCAGGAGACACGGATGCAGAACACATATTCTGGTGTAACAGCGAACAACTGAATTGTTACTGGGATGTTACATTCTGTATTAATAAATAAGCCCTATATTTTCACTCATTTACAGCTCTGCTTGCTTCTTTTCTTCTTCCCTTGCCTGTCATTGTCCCCTCATACACATTCCAGGCAGCTCTGCAGTAAATCCTTTTCATCACACTGCCACCGACATTTCAAGGACGTTTCATTTGAAATATTCAGATCAAGATCAGAAAAACAGCTCTTCACAGCCTTCCAGCAAGAACCATCAACAACCAGCAGCATTTGAACTCATGTTGTCCCATCTCCAGCTGGACACAAACCCTGAGAAGCCACATCTGGAAACGGGATCCCAGGAAAACTTCTAAAGGCCCCTGCATATTTTTGGTTCACCTGTGACACCACCTCATGGCAACAATTCACCCACAGCTGGGTGCTATAATTTAGCACAAGCTACCTCATTATTTATTGCCTGGCCGCTCCTCAGTTTTACCCTTCCACATGCAATTTTGGTCATCCTTGGCATCCCTTTTTGCCGCCTTGGCACACCGCTCTCCCCAGCTCCTTCTCTTCTGTTGTTGCTCACATCGCAAATGCACTTAGGAGATCGCATTTGAAAATTACTGCTTCTGTAAATTATCAGTGTTAGATCCTCACCTGGTGTCATTCATAGTAGTCCTTGAAAATTAACAGCTCAAGGCCATTTAAGATACTGGAGGATAAGACTCTCTGTTCTCAGGCTCACACTGTAAGTTCTTTGAGGCGGGGACTACACTGGCAATAGGTAAAAATAGATATAAATAGGTAAAAAGATGTTGGTAGAGTCTATATGGACTCTAAACAGTTAGGAGGAAAAAGAAAACTTCTGACCCTTGAAGTGCGAGGCCTATGGCTAAGAGAATAGTCAAAGGTGGTCCCTGGTACTGAAGTGTGTGATTTGGGACTTCAGAAGGTTTGGAGAGGATGGTAGAAACAAGATGGTAGAGCAGACCCTAAATCTCCATGGTCAGATAGAGGGAGAAAGCCGGTGCGAGTGTGCCTGAATAGAGGCCCACGAAGGACAGCTGTGCTCCTGTGCACTGGTTTGCCACTGGGACTTTTACTGCTGAACCTCAGCTGCAACAGCGGGTGGTCCTCCGTGAATTAATAGGTTTATCATATGCTGTTTTTTTCTATTCAAGGCATACCACTTGCAAACAGAAACATGATATGGCAGAGAGCAAAAGCCCTTATTCACTTTTGATCTGCAGGAACAGCAGTATGTGGCAACTGCCAAGGAGAAAAGATCAAGAAAAATATACTGTAGACTAAATAGATACCTGTGTCACTACTCATTATTTCTTTGCTTAAAAAAACCCAAATCAACCGAAGTATGGGATCCAGATTTTCCTGATCCGCTCAGAAGTAATTTCCCTGATGATTAATTTTGCTTTCCCATCTTATTCCTCTTCTCTGTGAATCCTGTCCTTGTGATAGACCAGCACCAGCTGTCATTGATATCAGAAGGGACTGAATCAAGGACTCTCATTGTTTCCTTGCTCTTCATCACTGTTCTCTCTCTTGCTTTGTTTCTTTTTTGTTTTGAAAAAGAAAAATCACACAATCGGTGAGATGCCAACATGAGATTCACTTTACTACCCACCCTCTGGAATCACAGTGAAATTGTGTAATCGTGGTCTTCAACAATATTTGATTGATGGCCTTTGAAGGTGGGACAAAAAAGTCAATAAAGTCTCATTTCTTCAGAATGTCTCCTCTGCTGCTTTTTCATATTTGCCCTGTAGGATATTCGGCAATTTTTTCACACAGAGCACATAACTAAGTTGACTTATGACATGTAGTTCTTTAAAATAACACTGGAAGAATTCAAGGTTTTCACTTAACACAATATTGTGAAGTAATACATGAGGGTTCTGTTTCATTAGCTATAATTCCCTAACATCCCAATGAGTCTGTTCAGCTGGAGCTGGAAATTAAGCTAAAGTTGTTGAGGCAATAATTAAAGTTTTAATAATGGAATTTTATTTGGAATTCTATTTGGGGAAAATCATTATTTAAGAACCTCTGTCCAGATCAATGGTGTCTTGGGTTAGATAAATGTCTCAAAAAGAGACTAAGATGATACACAGGGCATTTTCTATGACACCAACACTTGGCACTGGTGCCAAGAGTCTATGTTCAAGAGAGTAGTGAGCAAGTCAAACCACAATTATCCAGCATTCCCAGATCCTGCCTGCTTACGTGGTGAATAAAGACAAGCCATCTTTTCTTACCCTAGGGAGGTACCTACAGATTATGGTTTGAATATAGGCCCTGCTCCTCAGCCTGGCTATCTAGAGCCAGCCCTGGGAAGTCAGAGGTCTAAACCACTCTCTTGGATATCAGTGTCATAGGAGGCATTTGAGCAGGACACTTAAGGGCTCAACCATTCATTATGTTAAGGCTTAGCCCTTAATATCACTGTTCATATGGCAAGTTTTTTCATAAATAACAAGCCAGGTTGCTTTTATTGCAGGTTCTTTCACTTTTACTGCCCATGTAGAGCAGGATTCCAGTGCCACAACTCTCTCTGCAGAGGAAAACCCACTCTGTTGGCCTCCAAAGCAGCTCTGCATCAACATGAGCTTGTGAGCCCTCAGCATCCTACTTCTGGTGCAGCTCAGTCCACATGAATCGTGCTTTCCACTATGGTGGTGCCAGATGCAACATTTCCGCAACGAGCAAAGCAGCGATTCATGTGCCCCAGCAATTTCTGAGAGATTGCCATCGCCCATCAGCTCTCCCCAGGCTTTTCCTGTGGAAAGAAGCTGCATTCTTGGCGACAATGCTCCATGGCATTGGCTCTGACTGTGCAGCAACACCAGTGAGCCAGATCCTTAACTCTTGCTCAGTCTCTGTTCTGGGCTTATTGAGGAGACTGACTGCTGCTTACCTTAATAAATAGCAAGCAAGAGACAGGCTACAAGGTAGAGCAGAAACAGCCTCTGCCCTATCTTTGAACAACACATGAAACCATAGTGTCCTCACCCTTACTGAGGGCTTTCTGGTGTTATCTTAATTAAAAAATTATTATCCTAATTGCTCACTTGAAGTATTCCAGGTGCTTATAGTTGTGCCTTATAAATGGAAGCATGAAATGAAAAAACAGGTGAAGGAACTACTTTTCTAAAGAAAAACTTAATCTAAACATTAAACCCCCATCACAGCAGCAAGCCACATGAGCATCAGCATCAGACACTACAAGTTAGATGTATTTGTCTAGCACTAAAAGCTTCATCAGTCCACAAGCCTTTTGGTCCTGCTTGTGCCCTGGTTCCCCTGAGAAAGCCCATGCCTCAGGATGAGGGCTTTCAGAGTCCACGTGTCTCCAAGCTTCATAGCACCTGGAGCTGAGTATAATGAGAGGGGCTATCTGCATCCAGTGAAGAATATCCATTCCTGTAGGTGAGACACTAACAACTTGCAAAGTTTGGTGATGTAGTTCTTTCAGATGGTTATCTTCTGCCAAAATCCTGGTCATTTCACCTTGCGGACCACAGCAGAAGAAACGGAATCCACTGCAACAGCACAGCGTGCAAGGGGTGCCCTGTCAGGGTAATAGCGATGTCTGCAGTAACTTGTGGTGACAGGTGGGAAAGCTGGCTGAGAAAAAAACTCCACGTGTCTCTGCTGAGGTGCTAGCGTGAGGCAGGTCTGCATGGCCCACATTTGATAGGGGAGTGCAAAGCCTCATTTGAAGCCCTTGAGAACCTTTGCCTGCTGTGCTCATCCACATCCAAGGCAAACAAAACCACTTGGTGTAAGCTGAGATTGCTGCCATGTGTCTGGGAGAGCAACTCGTCTCCATCTGGAGAGGACACTGACGGAGTGTGCATTTCAAGCTGATGGGAGGGGCTGTGAGCACTCTCTTCATACCTCAAGGGCAAGCACAAGAACTGCAAACCAGCACTGTCACAAGAGCAAACTGATAGCAGCTTGCCATGCGTGCACTTCTGCTGGGCATTCACCAAGGGTCCCAGTGGGCTCAGAGCAGCCTCTGACCTGGCATGTGGGGCCCCACGTCCACCTGGGTCTAATGCAGAGTAACTATGATCAGCACTAGGTGGTGAGGCGCCGGGGGCAAAAGGAGGTTTGGTTTGATTAGCCAGAAGAGTCCTATCACTCCTACAGCCCTCAGTCTCCCTGGGCATTTCCATCTGAAGGCAGAAATACAGCTTATTAGCCCCAGTCTTATTTATACCCATATGAATCCTGACTAGTTGCCTTGATGCCAGTGACTGAGTACTTTGTATCTTGCAGGGGAACCCCTATCTGGGACAAATTTTTGAGTTCCTAACTTTAAAGTACAGGTTTGTGTGACTTCAGCCTGTTCTTGCTTCTTTCCATAGTACGTCACTGCCAGGATGATCCAGCAGTGTAACAATAGAGGCCCCAGTTGAATTTGAGGCCATGACATATCTTCAAAAATATATCCCTTTATTTAACTGGCAATGCTCTGATATGAGTCAGTCTGCAAATAACTGCAGATACAACTAGAAACCAGACTAGGCTGTGCTCTGTTCTTTAACAATAAAGAACTATTTTTCAGCCATATCAAATGAATTTATTATTATCAAATATCATTTGATATTCTGTCATATCAAATGAATATATTCATATACATTATGAATTTTTCTGTCATATCAAATGAATTCATTTATCAAATGAATTTATTTAATTCATTTATTAAGTGAATTAAAAATAATGAATCCATTACTTTTCCCCTTCCCTTTCCCACTTATTTTCTTTTTTTCTTTATAACAGTGGCTTATTTGTCCCTGACTGGAGGCATGTCCTGCCCCAGGTCAGCATGCTGGTGTGTTCCCCCCGTCACTGGGTGACCCAGTGGTGCAACCTGCATGTGAGACCAGCGAGGAGGGTCCCGAAGGTCGTGATACTCTTTGCTCTCACGCATGCCACAGCAGTGCCCAGAAGCGTCTGCCAGGACTGTGTAAAAATTACGTACATGATGCAAGCATGTTTTGAAGAACTGCAATGTGGAGCCCCAGCTGGGGCTCCTGTGCAACTCCTTTCTCAGGCTGAAGGGGAGCTTCATGCCGGAATATTTTGCTACAAAGGGCACAAAACATGCCAATGAATAAAGATGAATGCACAGGCACACTGAGGTGCACACAGGACCTGCACGTGCTGGGCATCTGTGGGCCATGAAGGACACGTCTCCCTGTGGCTGCGTGCCAGGGTGCAGCCAGGGTGAGCGCACCCAAATGCATGTCTGGGACAGCAGCCTCCTGGCCTGGGCAAGCAGCTCTGTTGCTTGTGAGAGCACAAAGCCGATTTTCCTGGTGGTATGGTTTTTCCATGGAAAGGAATTCTCTGTGTGATGCTGAAGTGTGGAAACCAGATAGAAAATAAAAAACAACTAGAGGTGGGAAAAAGTTTTGAGTTTTTGTCATGTGCTAAATCGTTTTACATTCATCCCCCTTCTGGCCAAGTTTTCAAGGGGTTAAGCTGGGACAGTCATGCTAGGGAGAGAGAAAAGCAGTTTTCCCACAAGTGCATCAATATCCCTCTCCATCCATCAACAAGTAACCAAACTACAGAGTGGAGAATAGCTGCAATAGGAGTATTCCTATTAATTTGGTAGATAAAGGTGTCCAGGTAGAGAAGAATTCACTCCTGCCTAGGCAGAGGATCCACATGGGCCCACTCCTGCCAGGCACAAGCCCAGGAGGAACCAGGCTTGATTCATGCTGCAGCTCCAGCAGGGCTTTGATTTTCCCCTTTTGTGTGTGCCTAAACCTCAGTTCAGTTTGCCTGGAAGTTTGGAGGAGGTCTTTTCCCTCCTTAGTAAGGTGTCCCTCCTGGTGAGCCCACTCCCAGCCTTCGTGACCACGTTTGGCCAAACCACCAGCCCCATTCTGCTTTCTTCTCGGACTGCTTTTGGTTGCAAAACACAAAGAAACATGGGCAACTTCTCCAGAGCTGCATAAGCTCCCAGTCCTTCCTATCCCTTCTGAGCTGGTGCTTTTCCCAGGGGGCCATGGCTACAGCAGCGCAGGGGAGGGGGCAGATATGGCTGGGCAATGCCACCTTCATGCATTTACATCAGGGAGTCCTGGGAAGCAGAGAGAGACCAGGGAGCATGCAAGCAAGAAACTAAAGCTCCTGAGAGTAGCCAGCGCTGTGTGGGAACTGGAATTTCCATCTTGCAGGGAATTCCCCGGTTTTGCAATGGGCTTTTATTCTCTGCTGGATCAAAACCAACAAGTTTTGGAATTTCCAATGAAACTAAACTCAAGAAAGATGAGCAGATCCTTTGATGCCTGTAAAGCGTTTGTTGTAATTTCAACAACTGACAGGGCCTTTTTTTACATTAAATGAATTTCAGAACAATGTGATGCTTCACAAAAGAATAAGCCAAGCATTTCACCATGATAGGGTTGAAGCAAAGTAATTTTATTAATTTAGTGCAATGCTTCCTTCCTTGCTTCCAGGATTTTATTTAATCTTTTTCCTTAGATGTTATCTTTAAAAATGTCCCTTAAAATTATACTTTCCTCGGGGGGGGGGGAAGGATACTTTCTCCTGTATTACTACTGCTAACAAAGGTATGCAATTTACTGCTTTTCCAATGGACTACCTCCAGCACTTCTTGAATGCTAGAAAAACAGCCCTATGGAAATAAAAAAGACACTTTTTCCTTTCTCCCAGGTTTTCTTGAGGGCTGCCTGTCCCAGGAGGTGCTGGAGGTACACTGTGGTGGCACCTGGGAGGGGGACTGGCACCTGCTTGAGCCCCCCTCCCATCCCAGGGCCCCTGCCAAGGGGAAAGAGGGTGGCACAGCTGATGTGGGGAAGGATTACAGCAGCCGTCTAGGCTGGGATTGCCTGAAAATTTGATGACTGTGGAAGCAGAAATAAAATTCAGCCTCTGAGCAGCTGCCTTTGACGGGCTGACAGCTAAATCCTGGAGAAGTGCAAGCCCTAATGAATCTATCAGTCAGGCCATCTCTGCATATGTATTTATGGCTACAGGTTTTCACCAGTAAGAAAAAAATACAAACATTTTATCCATGTCCTCAGTTTTCTATAAATCATGATCCTCCTGTGGCAAGGAGGTCCTGCCAACCCAGGTGCTCACACCACAGGGTGTACCTCACTAGTGGTAGGAAGGGAGGAGGTTCTTGGCTTTGGGGTGTCTCCCTGAAGGCGATCAGTACTGTGAGATTGGTACCACTGCTTGCAAAGCACCATTTTCATTTAAGAAATCTTAAGCAACCACATTCTCACTTGATGCACTGATTCCTGCCCCGGTTTTCCCTGTTAGCTGTGCCCAGAGGCACAATCCCCCTCCAGTTTTGGTGGGCACGAGAGCCACTGCAGTGCAAGCCATCCTGCCGGAGGAAAAGCACTCTTTCAACAATGTAAGGCAAAGCTCATGCCTTCTTTCTTGGCCATATTTGTTATTTCAACTCAGTCAATCCCATCTGAATTCCTGAAAGCCAACTATCCTGATCTGCATAAGGAACGTGTTTAATCTTTATGAGCAGAGTGATGGGATCATTTCTTTGTACAGCTTTCTGGTTTGTGTCTGTACTAACTGCTTGTCTTCATTTAATTATTCATTTAATATCTGCCGCCCCTTTGCTGCTACCTGAAGTACACTTCAAAGCTCCAAAACTTGAGCTAGGCACATATAAATTTCAATGTAAATCAAGGCAAAGAGGAATTTTGGAAAGCCATCAAAGAGGTACAGGGAAAAGCTTCCCAGACTGTCCCCACTCCCAGCAGGCAGCCATGATGCCCCGTGGTTCCTCCGTGGTAGAAAAAAAAGGAAAAGAAGGATGGTGCTCTTCCAGCACCAACCCCTACTCCAAGGTTTACAGTGAGATGTAGGCACCTAGATGTTTTGAAGACTGTTCTTTCCCAGGTTTCAATAAAATATCGAGGCCTGTCCATGAATCCTCTCCCACAAACACACAAAGGACCATGAGCGCACACTGGTGGCTTGGCTGTGAGTAGAAGCTAGAGGAGAGTGCTGGATCCTATCACCCTCCCCAGGGTGGGATGGCTCCTTCCAGCTCCCTCCCAGCCCTCTCTGGGGCACTGCTGGACCCCCAGCAGCTCTGACGCCTGGGCAAGATGTGCTCTTTTGACAAGTCAAGTCAAGGTTTAAACCCTTCTATGAATTACTTGAACCAAGGAAACTACAATGGATATATATTTTTCTTTCCTAGACCATTAGCTCAGTAAAGAGGCTTCTTTCTACCCTGTTGGTCTTGGAGTAACTTCCCTTGTCTTCAAACCATTTAGCTCAGTTTTGCTTTTCCCTCTGCCTGCCCCATGCTCAGTATTCTTCTATTTCTAGTGCCTCACACTCCCATGTGAGTTGCCATGTAGGGTATCTTTTAGGGGCCATTCCTGACATACATCCAAGTCATCACAGCTGTCTTTTTTGACTCTTTAGTAGCAGGGCAGTTTCTCATGTTAGCTGTTTCCCTCATCACATCATCTTTTATTTTCTGCAGCTCTGGCCCTGGCAGCCTTCTTTCCAGCTGGCTCGTTTCCACAGTCCCCTGGGTCTCTGCCGTTTCTCATGCTCCAGCACCCTGACCCATTCAGTGGAGCTGTCTTGGATATGCTCGTTCCTGGCTTCAGCAAAATGTTGGGACCACACTCCAGTCCTTGCAGAGTTTCTAGCCTTGCGCTTCTCCCAGTGTCAGTTTCACAGCCCTTATCACTGACATTCGTCCTCCACCAGGTTTTGCAGCTTGTGCTCGTTTTTCACCTCCCAATTCAATCTTTGCCTCTTCCTGTTGTTTTTCATTTGACATGATGTTTATCTGCATGCTAAGCCTCTGCCCAAACTTTCTGCTCTTTCGGTCCCACTTGATCAGTTCTTCTCTGCAGACCTTTCTTCATCAGTGATACCAGGTCAACAAGGGAGCTGAGCTGGGAAAATGGCAATGAATAATTTCTCTGATGAGCGCAGCTCCTTTGTGTGTCATGGCATAGCCTTGAGCAGCTTGTGTTTCCTTGGACTGCCGCCAAGTCCTAGCCCCATTTAAAAAGTTTATTACTCACCAACAGTTTCATTATTCACTTACAGGCTCATCAGCACGGAGGAAGCCAAGCCCTATGGATGTCCAGCCTGAGTCTCACCAAGCCCTAGCCCCACCAGCACCTGCAACTTGCACCAGGGTCCCGCACTGGCGGACAAGCGCTTTTCCCGTATCGGTGTCTTGCTGATGATACCCTCACTGGAAGGAGCAGCTGAGAGATTCCCCTGGGGGCTGAAAATCTGGTTCCGACACACTTGTGGAGGCATCTTGGCCACTACCCATCACTGAGCACGAACACCAGCGAGGCTGGGCTGGGTGAGCAGGCGTGGTAGCTGGCTCACACAGGGATTTTGAGGGGACCGGGGGCAAGGGGCCGTTCATGGTGCACGGCTAGGAGCCTTCACCCAGCTCCTAACACGGGGCAAACTCCTGATATAGACTTCTCCATAAGGAGTCGCATGGACTACCAGGTAATTTTAAAATCTAATTTCAGCATTAGTTAATCCAGAAGAAAAGGTTGTCAGGAAGCTGAATAGCATGAGGAGACCTCTGACTCTCAGAAATGTCAAGGATTAATCAGGGAAACCTGTTCACAGGACACCTCTTTCCGAGTAATCCTTTTAATGAAAAATGGATTTATAAACCGAGCCCAGCCTTTCCTCTGCTTGTAACCCCGGTCACAATTAAAAGACAGACAGACAGAGCAAATGCAAGTGAGAGAGCATTGCATGCATTGCTAATGGGTTGTCTTCATTCTCTGCAGGGACAGGATTATTTCCCTTTTAGCTTCCAGCACTGCCTTTGCACAGTGGACTGCAATGATGATTAATAGGAGAATGAAACCCATTGACCCAAACCAAAGCCCATTACAGTAAATGGATGCTGCCCATTGATTTCGCTGTGTCTTTCCTCCTGCAGCCTGGTAAAAGCCAATGTCCCTACAGCTGAGCTGCAGCAGTGCTGCCACTTGGAAATTACTTGTGTTGGGAAGGTGGGAAGAGGAGGGTGTCTCTGGGACACCCCTCCTGTGAGGCCATGGCAAGCTCAGATCAACCCACTTCTGTGTCCGCAGCTCCACCAACACCAGTCCTTGTGCAAAAGGCTTTGGTTCCAGCACATCATGTCATTGCTTCCTACAAAACTACGGGTATGTGCCCTTGCCCCAAATTACTTTCAGAAATCATCATAGTGATTAGCACCAGTGTAAGAGGCCATGCAGGCCCTGGGAGAGGGATGCAGCTGGGTACGTGGACCCCCTGGATGTGGTAGGGTTCACCCTCCAGGTCGTCTTCACAGTTCAGTGACTCTGAAAGGCTCAAGAAGGGAAGAAGGCTCCTGAAAGAGCAAATCTGAGCAAAGGAAGGCTGTTCCTCTGATGGGTCTGAAGGGCCTCAATGCCCAGTCACATCATGCAACCAGATACATGCAGAGTTGACTCCATCTGTTGGACTTAAAAGGTCTTTCAGGGTTGCAAACCTTCATTGCTTTGCATATCCTCATCTGGTTCACAGAAGGTGACCAACTTGCAACATGATCATCGTTATGCCCTTGGAAAGCTTCCCCTTTATATTGTCACATTGAAGCCTAGAGGTCCCATTGGTCTCAGCTGGCCCAAAAGCCGCCACTCTGGACAAGTGTAAGATGTACAGTGCTCCTTTCTTGCAATGTCACTGCAAGGCCCAGGCAGACAAAAAAGAACATAGGAGTGGGCTTGCCTGGATATTCACAAGTGGGAACAGGCACAGCTCTAAAAATGAAAGTAAAGAGACAAACGGACAACAGACAAAAATGCTAAGCAACAGCACAATAAACCCTTGAACTATGCTGAATACCATCACAGGGCTGTTTTCCCTCCAGATGAAAACAGCTTGCAAGACTACCAAGCCGGGAGGGGTGGCTGATACACCAGAAGGCTGTGCTGCCATCCAGTGAGACCTGGACGGGCTGGAGAGCTGGGCCGAGGGGAACCTGATGAAATTCAACAAGAGCAAGTGCAAGGTCCTGCCCCTGGGGAGGAACAACCCCATGCGCCAGTACAGGCTGGGGCTGAACTACTGGAAAGCAGCTCTGTTGAGAAGGACCTGGGAGTGCTGGCGGACAGCAGGCTGACCCTGAGCCAGCACTGTGCCCTTGTGGCCAAGAAGGCCAAGGGTATCCTGGGCTGCATTAAAAGGAGTGTGGCTAGTAGGTGGAGGGATGTTATCCTCCCCCTCTGCTCTGCCCTAGTGAGACCACATTTGGAGTACTGTGCCCAGCTCTGGGCCCCCCATTTTATGAAGGATGTGGAACTGCTTGAGCAACTCCAGCAGAGAGCTACCAAGATGATCAGGGGACTGGAGCATCTCCCTTATGAGGAAAGGCTGAGAGACCTGGGTTTGTTCAGCCTGGACAAGAGAAGGCTGAGGGGGATTTCATCAACACCTATAAATATCTAAAGGGTGGGTGTCAGGACAATGGGACTAGGCTCTTTTCAATAGTGCCCAATGACAGGACAAAGGTCAATGGGCACAAGCTGGAACACAGGAAGTTCCACCTCAATATGAGAAAAAACTTCTTTCCTGTGAGGGTGACAGAGCAGTGGCACAGGCTGCCCAGGGAGGCTGTGGAGTCTCCTTCCCTGGAGACATTCAAAACCTGCCTGGATGCGTTCCTGTGCCCCCTGCTCTGGGTGTCCCTGATCAAGCAGAGGGTTGGACAAGATGATCTCCAGAGGTCCCTTCCAACCCCTACCATTCTGTGATTCTGTGACTTTAAATATTGGCTAGATGTTTGGGTATAATGAAATGGCATCTGTAAGCCAGACAAGGTTACTTTCCACGTCGGGTCTGTTAAAAATACAACAGTTTACAGAAAGTTAGGGGTATGATGCCACAAGCTCTTGGAGCCCAGTCTGCAGCACAGTTATATCCCCATAAAACCTGTGATGTGGCAAAACAAGTGCTGGTAACATCTAGATGTGCTTCCCACTGCAGCCTCACCGTGGGGTTTATGACGCTTGGAGATGGAATACATAGTGTGTTCAAATTTATGAGATTTTGAATTATTTCAGGGTAAAAACTCAGAAATATTTTTTTTTAAAGCAAGCCTGTATGTTTAAAGAGCCAGAAATACAGAAAAGAGGATAAATGAGACAGCAGTTACTATCAGTTATTCAAAACATGATTTTCTAAATGGGAAAACCCTTCTTTACTACGCTCCACCATCCTCCTGCCATGTGGAGCCCATGAACCCCAGGGCACCCTGAGTGCAGAGAGCACATCCACAGGGAAGAAAAGGACCATTTGCCTCGCTGTTCTGTGCCCAGTGGTGCCCGGGCCTCTATCTGCCATGCTCAGCACTCACTAACAATATAAATCAGGGTTTCCCAAGCTGCGGTTATAGCCTGCACAATAGGAGTTAAATTAATGAGCATGTGGCCTCCTAAAGGCAGGCAGATCCTGGAGGCGGGGATGGGCAGGGAGGGAAATGAAGTGCCTGGTCCCTTGGACCTCACACGAAATGCAAATGCATTGCCCTGATTTGACCACGGGGAAATAATGGGGAAATAACAGTACTCTCCAGGCCAGCCCAGGCAGCTTCTCCACCGCCTCTGCCCTTCCCGGCTGCCCAGCCTGAGCTCCGCTTTGCAGTAGCAGGTTTTCCTGTGGGTAGCAGAGGGAACAAAGCCTGATTTCTTACCAAGCTGGATCCAAAATCTTCCCCCCTCCGTTGCTCATCACCTTATGTCATAACACATGTCCTATTTCCTACCCTGATCCCCACCTGGCACCCACCTGCCCAGTAACTGTGGTGGGAGATGGGCCATCCCCACACACTAGTGCCATGCCCCCCAGCTCCCCGTGCTTCAGTGGATCAAACCAGCAACAAATAACCTGACTCACACTCCTGCCTTCCCACTTCACATCTCCATCCCTTTCACCCACCCAGCTGTCACTCCTCCCATCGCCTGAAGGAGCTTCTCACCACTGGGACCATCACCTGCTTCCCAGATTGAGGCAGAAGAATTCATTCTCAAGAGAAAAAAGGAGGAAGAATCCGAACATCAGAAGCCATTGAGAGCAGGCAGACCCAGCTGGCTGCCTGGCTGGCGAGACAGATGGACAGACAGCTAGCTGACTTTACACGCCTCATTTCCTCAGAAATCTAGGCTAAAATTAAGTTTCCATGCTATGATGGCAATGGTTTCTCTGGTGGTGTGAAAAGGTTACTCTGGGGCTTGCTGCACGTCTTGGATAACCGAGAGCAAAAGGTCAAACGATACGTATATCTGGCAATAAAAATCTCCCGATAACACAGACTTCCTTATTTCTATGGCTGACAAGAAATCCACCCCAAACACAGAAGCAGAGCCACAGAAAATAAGGCTGGAAAAGCCTTTAAATATAAATACAGTCCTGTCTCCCTCAGCTGGCACCCCATGCCCAGTGCCCTCACCCAGTCCTGGGGTGGGGGGGGTCTGTCTGCCACCCACAGTCTCAGGGGAGGGATGCTGGCTATGCATCCACCCACCCTCCACGCTTCTGGTGCTTTGGGGAGCCTCACAGAGACATCCTCATGGCCAGCAGGACCTTCACTCACTCAGCGCTGTGTCCCAGCCCACCTGCTGCCTACCCGTGCTCAGCTTCCTTGAAAAAATTAAGCCTTATTTAGCTCATCCTCCCTTGCAGAAAAAGCTGTGCATCACTTGAGTCCTAGACAAAACCTGTTCTGCCCATTTTATCCACCTTACTGAGGAGGGGAGGCCGCAAGTGGCACGGAGCAGTAGGGCTGAGGGGCAGGACTTGCCCCCACCACACAACCACATCCCTTTCAAAGGGACAGCACTGCTGCCTGCCAGGCGTGTTGGTGGGATGTGGCCGACTTCAGGGGAAGAGCAGAGTGATTGCTCTCTTGCTGCATTAATTTCTGTTCCATACGGCAGCGGATACAACAAAACACCACTAACAACGTGCAGGTAGTCCCCAGCCCAGAGCCCCCATGAGCAGTCTGCAGCTGTAGCTTTCTAATTTCTTCCTTCCCACCCTGCTTGCCAGACCAGAGGGGTACACCCAAGGGTGCTTCCCAAACAGCACGTCTGCAACGCTACACAGTGAACCTGAGCGGGGGGTCCGGCTGGAGCATCCCATCCCCTCTACCCAAGGATAACTCATCCTGACCCATCCCTCACAGCTCTCCTTGGAGGAAGGCTTTTGGCCCAGGTGATGACAGGCTTTTGGATCTATAGCAGTAAAAGAGGTGAAAAAGCAAATTAAAAAATACCCTTAAGAAACATAAGCTGAGAGCAGGATCTCCTATGTCCAGCCTCAGGGCCAATAAGCCAGGGCAGGCAGGGGAATGTGGAGGCCATGCTGGCAGCAGCAGGCAGGGAAGGGGTCAGAAGCCCCTCTGAACCTTGCTTTGGGCACTTATCTTTGGTGAAGCCTGTCCAGGAGCCCAAATGCTTTCTTCTCTTCAGAGCTCATCTGCAGCTCCACACCACTGCACAAATATAACTCTCCATCAAATGTACTTTAAAAATAGATTAGCAAAACCCAGGGACTGTTCCTTAGGCAGGGAAGTGGCCACTGCTCAGTGCTCCTCTGCTTTACTGCGGCTGACACACTCAGCACTGCTGGTGGCATTTGCAACCACCCATTTTTCTTCTTATTGCAGTTTCCTAGTACTGAGGAGACGCCAACACTTTGTGCTGAGAAGCAGGGAATGATTACCTGCAGTCATCGCACCCAGCCCTGCCCGTTTCTGCAGGCAGAACGTGCGCATCCAAGGCACCCTCTGATTTGGACCATCTCTGCCAGCATTAAATATCCAATAAAAGAAAATTTTGAATGTGAGTAAAATACGCTGCTGGAATAGATTTACTCCCCATTGTCTCCCTCTTCATCATGGTTTATAGGAGATGAAGCACATGCTGCACCCCAACACCCACGCACTGTGTTTGGGGTGCTTTCCGTTGCAGTGACATGCCCAGCTCCCGGGGCCTGGCGAGGGCATGCTGACAGGCTTTCTGTGTTTGTGAAATCACAGAATAATTCACAGCCTCTGCTCAGTTCCTGGTGAAAAACAGGGACACCAGAAAAGGGAAGTGGCAGGGATGAGGGGAAATTTCCTGGTGTTCAAGCAGAAGCCGCAGCTGAGGGATTTTGCTTTTCAGCCAGAATTTCACCTGGCTGCAGCCATACTCCTGGCTCCCCATTTGACATGAATCTCGGTCAATGTATCACTCCTGTAATTAGGTAATTATGTCAATTATGAGGGCGAGGGAAATTTTTCAAGCTTGTAGGTGCCAGCACAGCCTCCTGGAGCCAACCTTTCACCACACAGCCAACGCCCATGACTCGGGAAACCTTCTGTGTTGAGGATGAAATTCACCCCTAGGAGGGATGTGCCAGGACAAACCTGTCTGCAGTCAAGGAAGGGCCAGGGCTGAGCTATGGCTGTGCAGTTGCCCGCTCGCCCCCGGTCCCCAATCTGGAGGCAGCTTTGGGTCTGTCTGTGCTCACTGATGCTCAGGGTGTTGGGAAGCTGCTGCCTCCGTCCCTGGAACGCCATGATGTGTGGCTCTGCTGCTTAAACTGCTGTGAAACCAATGCATTTCTTTTTCTCCCTCTCCTTACAAGCAGGCAAGCAAATCATTCAACCCTGTGAAAGCCGTGGTGTGTGCCACGCACCTGTGAGCAATCCGGGCCGTGCTCCACGTCCCTGCTGCAGATTCTGGGAGCAGCAATGCAGCGAGCGCAGCCCTGCAAGGGGCCGGGGCCACGGGGAGAGAGCTGAGGGACTGACAGCACCCCCTGGCATGGGGCATACACCCAGAGGGAAATGAATGGAGCTCAGGAGGGTTTTCCCCAGGGGCTCCATGAACATTATATCAAGGTATAACCTAAAGTCGTCTGACAGCCAAAAAAACAGCTAAGCAGTAGCCAAAACTTGCTGGAGGGAGTAAACGCGTATTCAGTTACCTCTGCTTCCCACTGCAGGATGGTGTAGCGCTAAGTAGGGGTACAGCATGGCTGTGGGGCAGAGCCAGAGGCATCCCACCCCAGAACAAGGGACAGGAGGGAGATCCAGCACTGCCCCTGCCTGAACCCTCCAAAATAAACACTAGATTTCCACTGCATGGGCTTGTAATGAAGCCTAACAGCACTTCAGGTTGCCTTCTTGTTATGTCACCGATGGCAAATGGCCTTCCAGGGGATGGAACAGCAGAATGAATTGCAGCTTCCAGGGATGGGATTTTGCTACAACAGAAGAGGGAAGTGCCTTCGAACTGGCAAACTGAGCTGGGGCACGGGAATTTGAAGCTTTCTCGCAGTGCACCCAGCTCAATAGGCAAACCAATGAGCTCAGCAGTCTGCAGGAAGAGTGGCGAAGTAACTGCAGGTAAGTGATCTCAGAGGGACAGGAAGGAATATATTGATTTAGGGGCTCGGAGACCACTTGCATGCAGAGGATGCACAGGAAAGCCAGGGCTGTTTAGCTGAAGCCATACAATTTTTCTGAAGCTGTAAGAGATCTGCCAGAAGAAAAAGATGGCCCGGATAGGAAACGAACCGCCTCATACTTTTGCCTCATTACCCATGTATTTTTTTGGCAGAATCATCTAAATTGGAGACACTGCTAAGTGCAACAGAGAAAATAAATTTTCCTTTTCAGACTGGCCTTTCTTACATTTATCTTAATATGGATTGCCTGCCTCACTCCAAACTAGAAGGCAAAAGCTTTTAAGTATGCAGGTGTCCTTACCACCCGCACGCAGAGCCACCATCATTCAAGGCAGGGCTGGAGAGGGGCTTTCTCCTCCTCTTCCCCAGCACATCACAGTTTTTATCTGTCCCAGCAGAGCCCCATCAGAGGATGCCGCAGTCATTCCTGCTCCTCCCATCCTCCCCAGGGCCACTTCGGAGAGCGGGACTGGCTTTTTCCTAGTGATATGCCATCCAGTTTTTATCCTCTCCCTGGTTTTAAGTAAGAAGGTTTCTGGCAGAATTAAGAATAAATAGCTTAGGACTTAGCAATCATTTGATATCACTGCTCACAGCTGGGCAATTTTTTTAATGGAAATGTGTCTGGTTTTTTGCCATTGTTGGGAAACTATTTGGAAATAAATACGTACCAAGTGAGGCTGGGGCTGCTGCATGTGTGAGAGGGTAAGTAATGCACCAAGCTATAGTTTGTAGCTCTGACAATGTTTCAGTATTTCATTGATCTTAGGACCTCAGGATTCTTCAGGCTGGAAGGGACCTCAAAAGGTCTCTAGTCCAACCTGGTCCTCAGAGCAAGGTCAACTGTGAGATCCAGCCAGGTTACTTGGGGTCCAGACAGGTCTTGAAAACTTCTGAGGATGAAGAAACAGGACACCTTCCCTGAACAACACACTCCGAGGCCTCGCCACCCTCACAGTGGGCATTTGGTTACGTGGCAGAAGGCCATTTTCAGCCTGGCTGCCAGGCAGTCCCCTGGCCTGCATCGTTGCAGAGGGACATTTGTCCCTGTTGAATTTCAGGAGGTTCCTGCTGACCCATTCCTCCAGGCTGCTTCAACCTCTCTGAATGGCAGCATATTAACTGGTCACCTCAGTTCGGTGTCACCTGCAGACTTGACAAGCGCGCTCTGTTGCTCCTCCAGGTCATTGACAAGATGTTGAACAGGATAGGTCCCACAATAGACCTGTGGCACCCCACTTGTTACTGGGCTCTGGGTAGAGCACACCCCATTAACCGCTACCCTATGAGCCTGATCATCCAAGCAGGTTTTCACTTTTACCCATCTGGCTGCGGGCCCACCCCGACCATAGCATCCTAACATGCAACAAGAATATGTAAGAGAAGTGGCTCTGTGATTTTCCCAGGGACCAAAGAAAGGGGTGACCAGCCTGTAGTTTCCAGATCATACTTTTGGCTGTTTGTTTGGGTTCCTTTTCCCACCAAGATGGGTGCAACACTTGCTTTTCTCCTAATGTTAGGAACGCCACAGAATCTCCATGACCTTTCAAAAGTCAGCACAGTTGTCATCTCCAAACTGTACTTGTGGACTCATGATCATATTACACTCAGATGAGCATGGTGGCGCATCATCCAAAACTTTTACCTTGTGCTCTTCAGTCCTAACAACAGCAGAGAGTAAGAAGACGCTGGTATATTTGCAAAGCTGTTCTCTGCTAAAGGGAATATGTTTCAAAGCAAATATTAATGAACTTTCCAAGAAGGAGAAGCATGTGCGTGACTTTGCACCTGGTGAAGAAAATCAGGCTGTAGATTTGAATGGCTAGCACTACTAACTCCTCCTCTCCTCTTCACAAATTTTGTTTTCTCTTCAATAATTATTTAGAAGTGTGCTAACAACAGTCTTCCTGAAATCAGCAGCTTGCTTTCAAAGACAGTAGGCATGACAAAACTTCAGGAGGAATAAAGCATAACAGCACCACTGGGGAAGTGGTACCATAATCACCCAGACAGACAAATGTGACCTCAGATCCCTCTGTGGCTGCATTTGCACCATGGGCAGAGCAAAAGAACAAGCCACCAAAAGAAAGACCACTCTCACCTTCTAGCTCCTTGCAGAAGGGCCTCAGAGGAAAAATATGGGAGGGGAAAACTGACCCAGCCTTGATGTTGACTCACTCAGACATCCAGAGGAATCCCCACCCCAGAGGGGCTTGATTCTGGTCTCAAAAACGATTGACATCTCCTGAATTTAGAAAAGGGAAAAAGTCTTTCAGTGGGAAACTTCCATCACAGCTCTCACCATGTTTGGTGTAGGCCAAAAGCTAAAAAAAAAAAAAAAACAACAACCGAAACAAAAAACCAAACCCAACTGGAGTCAACATAAAATTTTCCATGAGCTATTGTGGGAATTAGATGGGGCCACATTTCTCCATACCTTTTTTTTTTTTTCCCTATTCCTATCTATTGGCAATCTTTGGAGACCAGCCAAGTCTCCTTCCTGTGCCCCTCATTTATCAGCATACTCCTAAAAATCAATAGCCTTGCGCTGGCTACTTCTGCTAGTGCATTATCACTTCCTGCCACGAGGATAGCTTGTCAAAATGAAGCTTCTGCTAATTAAAGTCTGTAAAACAGTTGCATTGATGCTGGGTCTCCAGCACTCTGTAGGCCTTTTCATACAATTTCTTCTGGAGGAGACTCCAAGAGGTCTTGGGTCCTTGATCAGTCCTTTTGCAGTTGCTGCCATTGTGTGGTGCTTAGTCAGAACGCTCCGTCCCCCATCCATTAATAGGAATCCCTTTGGTTTGAATGACGTGTCATCTAGATTCCATGGGCTGGGAGCCCTTTGCATTGCTGTCAAGACAAAGCGCTGGAAGGCTCCATCCACACGCAAATTTCATATCGCTAATGCTGAAGCTTCCCTCGTGGCACACGTGGTCCTACACATAAACAAGAATCAGCCTTTCTGATTTCCAAAATATTTGCAGCAGAGCACATCTGCTCAGAGACAACACGCAATTGCCGAATCGTTCCCAACAGTTGACTAAGGCAGCACAGTCACAACTTGGAGCCTTTGAAAGGAAAGGAAATTGTACGGCAACTTCTAGTTTGCTGATAAATCCCAGAGTAGTCTGGGCTGAGGAGGACTGAGCAAAATCTATCAGGCAGCCATAGCTCTCAGACAGTTCATCAGGCCAGTTAAATCTGACAGATTTAACTGAGCAGTTTGCACAACAGCATCATGTAACACATCAGCTTCATGTATTTATATAAGGTGGATTAAGACAGATGAAAAAAAGAGCACTGAGACACCAAAACAGGACTGAAGCTAAACAGAGCAAAATTAGTGCAGCCTCCTTTCCCATCTGTCCTTTCCCTACCTGGGATATCGCATCAGCTGAGACTTGTATTCACATGCTGGTAAGAAAAATCTCTCTTTCCCCCTTCTCATCGCATGTGAATATTGTCCTGCAGCTTGGCGTAACCAAACGCAGAAAGCCCAAAACAGAAGCTGCACTGAAAGAGGAAACTAAGATCAAGGCTGTGAGATGGCTGCTAGCAAGAGCAGACAACAGCCCTCCGGTTTGGTCCCTGGTGTTCCAAGATGCTGATTTACAACAGCCCAAACTCAGTCATCACGCTATGTACCTGCACATCAGCCCACCTTCCCATCTATAATCTCAAACATTTTATATACCGGCTTGGAGCACAGCAGTATCATTTCCTTCCTCCCCACGTGACTTGTGGGATGCGGTTCTCTGCTTTTTTCTCTGAACCTTTCCTAAGATTGCTTAGCAATGGCTGCATTAGAGTTAGCAGCGATTACTCTGCACACAACTGCATCCTAAAAGATGCATACCTCATGTGAGGAAACACTGATTCCTGCTGCAGCGTGGCTAACCAAATTTGGTATTTCCTACGTTAAAAAAAAGAAAGTATATAAATACACAGACCACCGGCACAGGATTCAGGGAGAGCTACAAAAGGGGAAAATTATTGTAGGGCCTTCCTAAAGAAGTTCAGAGGGCTGCCCACTCAGAGTTTCCTGATAGCGCCTGAAAACCTGGCAGCCTCATCAGGGTCTGATGCAGACCCAGAGGAGTAGGCAGGGGTCACCCCACCTGCCTCTGCCTGTGCTGGGGCTGGCAGTCCCAAGAGGGAGCAGTGGTGGAGCAGCCACAGAGGAGGTACAGCTCCTCTTACAGGCACGGCAGGATTGATGGTGCACCACTGCCAAGAGTTTATGCAGCACAGAAAGGTGGCTTTTCTTGTTGCTGAAGTGAATTCAGTACTTCTGAGAGGTGTTTACACGTCTCACAGGAAAAGGTAAAGTTTTGTTGAATCTGGTTCAAACATTGCGGCTGGATTCTCAGTCTAGAAATGACTAATAGCACTAATTACATGCTTCTGCATCTTTAGTGTATCATACAGAACCTTTTTTTTTCCTCCTTGTTTTCAGTTAAAACTACTGTTTTCATGATAAAACGGGGATAGTCAAGCTACTTTTACAGGACTGTAAGCTGACTAGAAGTACCTTCTTTGGTTGAGATTTTCACATTTAACAAAACAACAAGTAAGCACAAAGATCCCAACACAGGAAAGGCAGCAGGTACAGGAGGAAGAGACCTGATCTGCGCATGCTGTAAGCACGTAGTCATGACCTGGCAATTACATCTGGTGAAAAGCCACAGCCTCTGCTCCCCCACCCCAGTCACTTCTGCATTTCCTAATAAAACCAGCTTTTCTCCCTTGGAGCACTTCATAACACAAAGCTCTTCTCACAAACAGAAATTGTACTTCCATAAAGAAATAAGCTCAAGGACTGCAGTTGTGAAGGACTATCAGATGTTGAAATTCAGCACCTGTATCCAGGAATCAATATAGCCTCAATATGACAGTCTGCAAAATCCCGAAGTGCCAGGAGCAGCATTATTTACAGCTAGCCTTTCACTGCTGATGCTGATGCCCAGACACTGCGGTACCCTGCTTTCTGCCCCAGCCGAATTGCACTCAGCCTTTTTTCCTCCCCCTCCATTAACCGTGCTACCTTTCGCCTTGGAAACTGGCATCTCTGACTGCAATTCTGCTTCAGGGGAGCTGAATATACGATCTTTTTATTGTTCCACACAAACACTTCGTTTTAGTTTTGGCTGAAAACCCTTTTGACATATTTGGCCAAACCATGCAATTAGGGATTCATACACCTGTAATTTAAACCTTTTGCAGGCGAGCGTGGCTGCAGACAGCTCCACCGCACAGCTGCCAAGCCCCCCGCTCCCTCCTGCCCACGCCGGTGCCAGCGCAGCTGGGGCTGCCCGAGGCTCGCTGCCCAACGTAGGGCCAGGGGCACTGGAGGGCTGTGAAATCTCATCGTCTTCTCACTCAGCAGATAATAAGCTCAGTCTGTGATTCTGCAAATCCCACCGGCTTTCCTCAAGGAAAGGTCTGGCGATCTGGGGAGTGTTTGAGAGTCCATTGCCTTTGTGTGCTCTTAACATTTCAGGCAGAAGGTCACCTTCTCTCTCCCCCTCTCTCACACACATCCCAGGCATTAATGACTGCAGCGTCCCAGAGGTGCAGGAACCGAACCACTCACACTTAAATACCTATCAGCAGCTGAGAAGGTGAGCTGTATGTTAGATGCCAATTATGCTGTGCCTCTCAGAAGCTTCATTATCTCCAGGCTCTCCTATTTAAAATGACCCACTAATATGAAAATTACTTTTGCCTTCATTTTTCCACCCAAGAAAGGAGAGTGTCCCTCCAGGTTTTGGAATCAGCCTGCAGGGATCGGAAGAATCCTTCAGGTTTTCCCTGGCTGCAGCTACATTTCACCCTAGCGAGGATGCGAGGAAGCTCCGTGTTGGCTTTCTGTTGGCCAGCTTGTCCCTCACGGAGCACAGGGGAATACCTACACCTGCCCTCCAGGTAACTATTCCCAGCAGAACTGTTATCTGAAAAAAATGGAGTTGAATAACTTCTGCACACTGGTTCCCCTTTCCAGGAAATGGGAAGAAACTTCTCTGCTAAATCAAAGGGGAATTAAAGATTCAGATACCACTACACTGACCCAACGTCTTTAAGACATTTCCTTAAGCATCCCATGAACTTGTGCACGCAAGCCTTGCCACAGCCAGATCCTCGCATACACGCAGGGAGCATAACCGTACACCACTAACAAGACAGCCCTCCTCAAAGGCAGGGTGGGTGTTTGGCACGTACGCAGGGAGCAAGTCACCACACCTTCCAGCTGCCTTGATTTCCAGAGGTAACAAGAGAATCCTCAGTGCCTGGCCACAGTCTCTGGGGCTTAACCATTAATTTTCAGTTGATTAAAACAGCCAGGCACAGAAGCATGCACACAATATTTAACATGAACAAAAGCCTCCTCATTGCTTTTAACCACCAGGCAGAAGAAACTACACCTTTGAAGAGTGAAACAACCCACATCACCCCCACCACCCCTCCAGTCCCCACCTGGATGAAGCCCGGGGGAGGCTGATGCCTTCACTGGCTGGCAACAGCTGCCAGGCCAACAAGGCAAATGAAAGCCATGGGCTCAGACTTCATCCCCCAGACAAGACCTTCTGGAAGCCCAAGTTTCCCCATCCCACTGGTGGCAGCACGCCTCTGGGGAGCTTACAGGACCATTTTGCCACAAAGGAGGTACCAGCTCAGGCGTGAGTGCTGGTCTTGGGGAAAAGGGGGAGGCAGCGAAGCTGCTCCTTGGTAGACAGGCTGAGACATGCAGCACCATGGTAATCAAGGTCAGCTCCTGAAACCAGGGCTGGAAGCGAAGACAAGCAGTTGTGCAGCCACGGGAAGCTGGCAGAAGTGATTGGCACTGACCGCGATTGCCCAGCAGCTCTCCAAGCACAGGGCTGGCTCAGAGTGTCCCAGCCCTGCAGCCTGGCCTCCCAACAGCAAGCCAAGTATTATTCTCATCGTTGCAATCCTTGAGATGTTAAAACTGCATTAGCAGCTGAGCAGCCCCCAGGCAAGGCCCTCCCAGGGCAGCTCAGGGTGCTGGAGCCGGGGCTGGCAGTCCCTGCCCTGCTGTGACAAGAAGCTCCAGCAGTCGCGAGGAGCATGGCCAGGTCCCAAACCACCTCCCCGCGCTCTCTTCCCCTGCCCATTCCCCACGCTTTCAGGGGCAGCCCCCTGCCAGCGCGGAGCTCACCTCAGCAGCAGGGGCAGATCTAAGGGTACTCCTGACCCACATCTGCTCTCATGTGGGTTGTTCTCACAATTAGACCTAGAAAAGCACCCCAGGGGTTACGGCCTCCCTGCTGCAGGAGCAGTAGCTCTTACCAGTTTGATCACCAGCGAGGTTCTTTGCTGCAACACTCAGTCTTGCCCAACTTGAAAGAAGCAGATGCAGCTGGAGCTGGGGCCTGGCCACAGTGTCACAAAAGGTGGGTCTGCCCTTGCCTTGGAAGCTCAAAGCATGTTCCTCTCCTCTAGGCAGTTCAGACTACCCATCAGTGACCAGAGCCATGGAGGAGTCCTGTCCACAGCTGAGCAGAGACTGCTGCGAAGGCACGCTGCATCCACACTGGCGATGTCTTTTTCCAGTCCTTGCCGTGGACTCAGCTCAGCAGAGCAGGTGTCCAGCAGTGATTGCTGCTGTCTGCAGCCAGAAGCACCAGGCTGGGAGAAAATCAGAGCAATGGGAAGCTTGAACACTTTGGAGACAAGGCCGGAGACGGTCATTGTTCAGACCACAAGAAAGAGAGAGTCTGAGGCAACCTTTGTATCTGTTTATTAAGAGAAGACGTTTCCCTGGGATGCTGGCAGTCAGGGTGATCAGGAACCAAACCGTTTGGCAACCATTGCTTAGTTAACACAAGAGTGCAAGAGAAGACTCAAGAGTCATGTTTGCTTTCCAGAAGAACAGCCGCTGAATTTACCTCACCGAAAGGCAGAACGCTCAGCTGCTGGTACTGGTCGCGTGGATTCGGTAGAGTTCCCTCGCCTGGGCACTTGCTGACTTGCCTCATTGACATTTCCTCCCAGTTAAAACCTACGTGCTTTTCATCTCGCACCGGTGTGCTCAGTTGTGGTGCTGACTTTTCACTTGGCAAGGCTGCGGGGTATGAGCTCCCTGCCAGCCCTGCTGCCTGCTACGGCAGAGCCATCACCTTGGCAGCAGCAGGGATTAACGATCCTTATTTAAGGACACCTGTGAGTTGCAGAAATTAAGGAACTGAACCTCAATCTTTCTTTAATTTGGCCAGTACAGGTAACGGACACAGCCTGTAGCACAGACACCAATACATATTTCCCTGTCTTGGTCTGGAAGCACAGTATCGTCCATCCAGCATAGTTGACCTCCAGTATCATAGATTTCTTTTTATTATTTTTTTGAAAAAATCTAACCTTTACAGGTAGTTCCACCCTGTAATTCTGCCCCCCAACAACTGGTACAAGATCCCAACCCCCTTTTTTTGCCAGACAACAACTGAAAGCCTCATAAAGCGACCAAATACGATCCCCTTCTGCCCCTCATTCACAACCTTAGCCACATGACCCTGGCAGTTAGAGCTGCGGCGCTGTGGGCAGTGGTCACCTCCTTCCCACAGCTGCTCTTTGTGGCATGGATAGCTGCTGGTAGGTGAATTTTGACCAGCCATTTAAGGGTTGATCCTGCGGTAGGCGCCTAAAACTCCTCTGATTATTTCTTCCTGATCTTTAGTTCAAAGGGTAGATAAAAGCACAAAAAGAAAATTGTTCTGTTTCATCCCATTACCCTGCCTCTATAAAAAGAAAAAACAGTATCTGAAGAGTATTTTCTGGTAGAAGAGTCAAAACATTTACTACCTATAAATTCAGCATCCTCTGAATTGATAAAAGCAGGGTGCTTTCATGTGCTCAAGAGGCATTAACTTCTGCCCTAAGGAACTGCAGCTCACATTCTCCACCAGCTAAACACAGTAACTTATTCCCTCAAGCCCGCTCCGGGAAACCACAACCACCACCTTGACTCTGACCAAGGGTTCTCAGGAAGCAGAAGGTTTGTACAAATAAACCCCTACCAGGGTACACGATACGCTCCTCCTGGGCAGGCTGGGGCTCATGTTATGCAGTTGCTGGCACATAATGGAGTGGTATTGGGCCAAAGGTACTTTTCCCCTAAGAGCCAGTCTCTTCATTGAAAGTTAACGTAATGTCTGAAGGACAAAAATTACTGCCTCGATGAGAAAAAGTCTGGAATCACTAATTATAATAATTCTGGAAATTCTATCCGTTTTCATTGATACAACAATCCAGAGCTCAGCTTTTCTCCTCGAATTACTTCCGGTGGAAGTGAGTGCCACCGAGTTAATGGAAAACGTTTCCATCAGATTTGAATTTGTCACCTCTGCTTTAAAGACAAATGTAAAAACTGGGCCAATAAAGCTACAAGACAAAAATAGAAGTTGTCCATCCATTTTCTCTGTGTTAGTCATAACTGTAGCTATTTTAATCTCTCATGCTCTTCAATCTCTCTATAACATTTCTGCTGTGTCTTTATTTTTGTTATCATTTTCCAATCCCTAAGGAACTTGCAATACAAAGCGTTTGCCCACGATGCCCAGAACTCAGTCCTAGACTGATCCGGGTAATTTTAAAACTCAAGAGTTGTGCAAGTACTTTGCCTTCTCTAACTACGCCGTCCTTCACATTCAAAACTAGACTCCATTTGTCCTATGGTCCATCCCATGAGCTTGATACAGTACCACTAAATTTTCCTTATTTTTTGTGAGCTTGACTTTAATAACCTTCATCATTTTTTGTTTCACTGGTCACTCCTTTTCTAGATTAATTAAAAAACCCAACAAAACAACTGTATGAGTTTAAAAAGAAAAAAAGCAGGTCAGTCATTAACTATTGGAAAAACACAGAGCATAAAGAGGTTTTTGTAATTTTACAGTCTAGCATAATAAATTGGTAAGCAAATTAGCCATTACATTGTAAACCTCTTCAAAGGTATGTCGTCCTGTGCCACGTGTACAAGTATGCCACTACCTTCTGAGCGTTTTTAATTATCATGAACTGTATATTACCCTCAGCTTCTTGAGTAACAACAAAGGCCTTTTATTGTGCTCAGAAGATAAGCTCGATACTGACAAGTTATGGCCAAGGCACGGTATCTAGGAAGAATCCAAGTACTTCAGAAGAAATAAAGAGGATAGGAACTCTCCTTTAAGAATCTTAACAGATCTCGGTATTTCCTCTGATTTAAGCACAAAAGTCCCATCGGTTTCACTGTTGCAACTGCTTGTTTACGGTCATTTCTGACAGCACATACAACCCAAAATCTGCTTAAGTTTACTCATTTAATAGCATAAAGTTAGAGAGTTTTAGACAGAGAAGTATATCCATCTCCCTGTTTGCTTCTTGACGTAAGATTTGTATAATGAATCTTATCAGAGCACACCCAGAACCACAAAATAGAGGAGCCTTGCTTCCCCAAAGAGCAGCAGCAGAAACCCCCAACTTTTGGCCAGCCCAGAAACAGCAGCCTTCCTTCTTACCTGTGAGAGAGGAAGGAAGCTTTTTCAGAGCACCATGTATTTCTCTTCTAAATTAAATGGCTGTTCCTCCCGTTGTAAATGCAGTGTGCCAAGGAAAGCAGACTGCAGAGATCACCACTGCATTAATATCGATGCAGCATCTTAGCAAAGCCTTTAACATTACAGTGGCCATACTTCCTTCCTCCAGCAGCTGAGCTAATCCCTAAGGCAGTTTCAACAGTCATATTTTTGCTATCATTTAAGAAAACAGACGTTAGAGTACTTTCATTGCTACCAGATATTCTTCACGTGTGTGAATATTAATTTGATTGATAACACACATGATGTTATGGGAGACAGATGTGGTCCCTTCATGGTATTTCAGAATACGAAGGGCTCCAATCCATCCTCTCCTTCCCTTCCTTCCTGGCATCTATTTACTCACCTACAGGGAAAATATCATTTTTACCTAACAGTGAAAATCAAATGTCAAACTCTTCAACATATTATCAGACTGCCCAACAGCCTGATCCTGCAAATGCTTAGGCTTTCATCTTTATGGGCTGCAAGTATCCTCTTGACTCCAATCAACACAGAAGATAAACACATGCATGAACTTTCTCAAGGCTGAGAAACCTGGGATTAAGAGCTACTGCTTCTGTTTTGGCAAACATACAATCCACAATCCAAAGCATCCAAGGAAATAAAGCACTAATACTTCAGCGATTCTCCCCCGCAGTTTTCCACCGGCCTCACACCACAACAGAAATGCTCTGCAATGGGCAGAACTCTTGCCAGTTTGCAGGAGAATTAAGGCAACAATCCTACCTGCTTTCTGCAGGAGTTATTCTGGCAAGCTCACACTTCAAACGCCAAGCAGCATTGAAGGATTTGCTTGGACATGCCCGTATATGCATCTTATTCATCCCCACAAAACGGAACTCCCCATACTTTGCTATTCAGGCTTGCCAAATACTTTAACTGGAAGCTACTGGATTTTCATGTATTTATACTGTATTAAGTACCTAGCTACTTTTTCAAACCAAGATTACATTTCAAACACCCATTTTTCAAACTCAATGCATCCGAAAGACTTGTTAAACTAACAAAACACGTCCTGCCTCAGCCCGTTTCTTTTTCTTGTATTGTCATAGCCATTTCCCATCCGAGCCTGGGTTAATTCTGTGGTCCGCATTTCGGAAAAGGGAAGCTTTGTTTTATAGTTAAAGATAACGTGCTCCTAGTAGTTTGCTCAAGCCAATGTCTAGCAAATTTTTTTAAAAAAAAAAGGTTTGCGTCCCTATAGTTACTTATTTAGCAACTATGCTGCAGAGTACAAGGAAATCCTCCCCGTCAGGATTAATTTAGGTAATGAGCACATAATGATGTGCCACCCTAAGTGAGTGGTATGTGTATGCTCTTTGCTATAAGTCAGTGAAGACTACAACAGCCTGGAGCACAAGCACATAACCTCTGTGAAGTACCCCAGGGTGGGCCACGGCTGCACATTTGCAACTGCAACTGTTCATGCTCACATCCTCCTCCAACAGAAGAAAACCTCTAGGCCACTGCTTTTGACATGAAAGGATAACAAAGCTGAAGCGATAAATCCCGTCAGCAGTTTTCAGCAGGTTTCGACCCTCCCGCTTTTTTTTGAATAAATAAAATGGAGTCCTTTCTTAGTTTCCAGCTTAAGAAGTATTATTACAAGTAGTTACAGACCCAGTTACAACCCTTAAAACACCACCAAAATGCACTACAATATTCTTTTATTTAGTTTACAGAAGAGTCTATCAGTACAGGTTGCAGAAAGAAAATGTTTAGTGCTATTTACAATTTGTTTAAAACTCTGCTCTATACAAATTTAATTCTGATCAGTATGAACAATATTTTTGTAAATCTACTGCATATAAAGCATTTCCTCAAAGCAGTAACAATGAATAAAATAACCTGATTACATTTGAATGAAGCCAATCATTCAAGAAAACGATTACACAGAACATCCGTAAGAGTTGTGGACACTTAAGTACAGAACACAACGTCAACCTGTGACTCATTTTTTTTTTTTAAAGGCTAAAGCTATTTATATGGAATATTGTTCTATTATACTACACGCCAATCTATATTTAACTTCTATAGTTATGTATTTTATAAGATTTTTATTAAATATATTCTACACATGTTTGTAATTTCACCCAGGAAGAATTCCTCCCCAGTGAAAAAATATAAAATCTTTTATATTTTTTTATTTTTCTTTATTTTTATTTTTTACAGGTTTAAATGAAACTAGCTCATGCTTTAGTGCTGTGCAAATTTCTTTAGCATATCAACGTTTAAATTATTGATATGAAATAAAAGAATGGCATCCTTTTTAATTATGTATGCCTTCAAAAATCAGCTTCTGATTTTAATACAATTGCAAGCACTAATACCAAATGCAGATTACGTAAAGAAACAAAACTAGTACTATGGCAGAGGTTTTTTCTTTTTGCTTTTTAAACTTTAATAATTCTTTTGAAGTCTCTAATGAGTAAGCATGACACTGGACACTAAAACACAGATGAGAAAATGACTGAAAAACACCAATTGCCAATATTCAAATACATAAAATTGATTAGTAAATGATGTTTTTTAACATTTATGCACAATAATAAAAGCCTATGAACTACAGGAAATTACCCCTCCCATATTAAGGCTAGGAAATGCACTCTCTGCACTCGTTTGTGCTGTCCGAATAAGCACTCAACTAACATATAAGATCAGAGTGCACGCAGTAACACAAAAATCAGTTTCATCAGCCCTCTACAGTACAGAGTGCTTCTAAATTACAGGCACATAGTATTTTTTGTTTGTTGCAGTGAAAATATATATAGTTAGACTTGGTTTAGTTAGCATTCTGTGCCAGTTCGGCCACCAAGGTTGACTTAGGTAGAATTGACTGAACAGTTTTTCCTTTGATTTGGCCATAAGTTAGATTTGTTTTAGTTAAACTATTTTCCAGTGTTGCATTATACATTGTAGGTTACTACTAGGTGTCTCAAATATTGTTAGAGATTGTTGATGAGAAATACGCTGTCAACCATATTTAGTGCAAATTGCATCTAGAAAGCTTGACTGGTTAGATCCGGTTAATGGAGATTTTTGTGGTAGCAAAAGGATTCCTGCTATGGAAAAGAACACAGAAACTTTTCCGGAGATTGAATTCTTTCAAGAACTGATGTACTGTAAGATTATTCAACGAACAAGAAGCAGGAATTTTAAAAAGAAACCACAATGAAAGTGTTCATAGATCTTTCTCTCTAAGAAAAAAAAAAACAACAACAAAAAAGGTGAATGAGACAGTGTTCGTGTAATATTTCAGTTCCATGGATTTACAGACAGGCTCTTCCTACAGGTGTCTGAAGCAAGGTAGGGCCTCTTCTATTCCAGCAGCATGAAAGACAAAGACTATATTACATCACACTTAGCAGGTAAAGCTAACAGGGTTTACAGGATTACACAGCAATTGCTTTCTCCAGTTTTTTCACGGTTCCTTTGACCTGTGGAGCAAGAAGAAAGTTTTGCTTACGTGCCACTTCTTAAGTAATTAGTTGGTTTGTGTGTGAGTATGCCTGATGCAAGTACATTTTTTATTATTTTTAGTTAAAAAGTATTTACTGTTATAACACATGCATACATAAATGAAAAATAAATCAGGAGTATTTTTAACACTAAAACCACAAGCTTTTAAGGTTTGAGTAAATTTCTGCATTCTACAAAAATGCTAATCCAGAAAGGTCATTCCTTAGTTTTCCATAAACAACATGTACGAAAGCATTCCATTACTTGCTTCTCAGAAGACTGCAAGGACTTGACTCTTCCCTACTATGAAATATTCAAAAAGCCTGTAAGAGAGCTGACCGCTTTGCCATGTATTTGAGTGAGAAATACCTCTAGTGCACAGCATACCTTGAGAGTTTGGCTCTGGCAATGTCTCTCTAGCCACCAAATGCATCACGGTTGTTTTGCCAAAAGGAAGTTTTAATGCTGCAGAAGGAAGAAGGGAGATTTATGAATACATTACAGCAGTCGTCTTTCTTCAAAACACCCAGTTGAAACTATCTATAATTGGATTAGCACCTGTTCAAAAGTTCATACTGTTAGGTTTGAACTGCTTATTAAATAGATTCATAAAGGCATTTCTGGCTAAAGTTTTGTAGATCAGGGTCATGGGACCTGATAATAACAACTTAAAGCACTGTGGTCTTAGAGACATGATATTCCTGTTAGGAAACTTAGCCTTCCTTTTTTGAGTGAAAGAAGAAGTGGGCATTCATGCCAAGACCCAAGTGCCTGGCACTCTCTATTGATAAGGATGCAAAAAAGTGGCTAATTCAGACACGCAATTGTTACTCCGGAGACATGAAAATGCTGAACCACTACTGCAAAACAGATTTCTTCCTTAAAACATACTTTGATCCATGATACAGATTTTCCAAAATACAAAATGTCTGCATCTTGCCTTTTAATACTAATCTGTAACATTCAGCTTCATGTGAAAAATATAAAATTTAAACATTTTAAACCAGATACGGTAGTTTTCACAATTCTGCCTCTGTGAGCTTTAGTAACACAAAGTAACAAAATCTAAGCTTTCCACAATTTGTTCTGCTTGTTTCTAAAAGTAAAATGATCACTTTCACATTTTAAGTATACAAACACAGTGCTGTATTTATGGTTTTAGCACTGTAGTATAATATTTATCAAAACTTCTAGTCTCTCTGAAATGAAAGGATTCTCTGTTGCTCATTGTATTTAGCAGTTCTCATTGCCAAACTCAATATTCTGAACTTTAACTTCTTCCAATTATTGGGGGGGAGGGAGAAGGTATTTTTACAAGTTCTTTAACTTTAGTTTTGTTTCCTCTCTCCAACTCCTATGATAAAGCACCTTTCTTGATTTTTTTTTTTCTGAGAAATGTAAGGCAAAGATGCTTTCAGTTTTGTCCTCCCTCTCTTATAGAGGAAAAAAAGGTAGTGATAAATATAACAAGAATTTAACCCTAAATACACAAATCATTCTGACTTGAGCAGAATTTGTCCTCACAAATTCAATTTATAGCTTCTATTTTCAGTGAGTGCACCAAGACATTTTAAGTGAATGAATAAGTAACAAATGTCTAACAAATCTGAAGGTAACTGAAGAGGAAAATGTCTGTTTTAGTCACTACAGCATAGATTCAAAATTCAGTAGTAAAAAGATAAATAAAGCCAGGATTTGGTTACTACACGCATTCAGTAGAAGCCTAGCTACAACATTGCTATTAAATCATGTTCATCGCCTATGTATATGTTTGAAAAAATTGCAAGTTGTGATGAAAACACAGGTGTAAGCGTACGGAGGGGTACGCAGCTCCGCAAGCTTCTTTGAAGTAGCTGTACTTTGGGAAAACCCATCTCTATAGAAAGTCAGATCTGAAAGTTGCTTAGTTTACTGGAAGCACTGCCTGTGCCTGCAACTACAAGCTATTGATAGCTTGAAGTCTGACAAGGATGAAATATTTTGGGTACTTGATTCTGTTATACAATGGAAAACAGCAAAGAGCATATTAACAGTCTGTTAAACCCAATGGAAAAGGATTGCCTTCATGACAAACTCTTAAGAAGCCATTACAGAAAGAGCAAAATATTTCAAACTAACCACCTTAGGGACATCTTTTATAATATCAAGACACTTGAGGAGACTTGAGATTAGTGAGAGCTGTGGAGATGAATTCACAGTAATCACGTAAAAGTATGCTAATATTTCAATTAACTAATTTCAGCTAGTAGTTTGCATAGTTCACACAGTCTTCTTAGCAATTTCCAGCTTCTTGCTTGGAGCACCATGACAGAATCTGAGCACTTTAACCTATGCTCGGTAATGCTCTCTTGCTCGTCTTCGTTCTCTCACCCCTTTCTCTCACTTAAACTAAACGTTTATTTAATTCCTTTCCTGTCTGTTTAATTCTATTTTATTCCAGATTTTCTGCTGTCAGAATTTACTTTTCACCCCCTCTTTTGGTATGTGTATGGCACAGCGTGGGTTTGTTTCCCTTCCCCACTCCCCAATAAATAAGGAAGTAAAACACTGCTGATTCACATTATCTAACAACAAACTGAGAACTGTCAATTGTGTATTACCTCCCTAATTAATACGACTACAAATGCAAACTGCAGACCAAATATTTAGTTAAAGGATGAAATTTCCTGTTGGAAGCTGATCAACAGACTCTGCCTTGCTAGCTAACTCCCCAACCCTTCACACAGGCAGGACACGACAAAACAGCGTGGCTCAAGCACCGCAGGCAAGAGCAGCACAGCAAGCTTTACAGAGGGGTTGTTTTTCTTTACCACTTCCAACACCATTAGCTCTAATGTTCATGTAGTGACAGTCCATTCAGAAACTGGCAGAAGAGATGGTTTCTTCAAAATAAAAATTTCTACTCAAAAGCCAATTTATCAATTTGTCATTTTTTCATGCTTCTTAGTTTAAAGGAGTCTCACATCCATAAGATGCTACATAGACATGCCAGGTTACAACCAGAACACTAAAATGTCATTTTTAAAATGGGAACAAAAATGGACTGCTGTTAAAAAAACTACCAAACTGCTGCTTTATCAACTAGTGAAATGAAAGTTTCCAAAGTGACTTTCAGTACACAGTAGGTCTAAATTCCAGCCAATATTTCCTAATCACCTAAAGCAAATAAAACACTAAGTGCTACAACTCAGTGATAGAGAGCTGCAGATAGAAAATCACTAGGACTGTATTATAACAGCATAAGAAACTAAATATTGTATTCAGCAAGAAGTTCTCTCCCTCTTCCACACTAGCGGAGAGTTTAAGACAGCTTGTTCACTTAGGGTTACATCTAATGAACACCACAAACTGAAGTAACAGTCTTTTCAGGTTGCTTCATGAACTGCTGTTCCCCTTTCAGCTGTATAATCTTACTCCAGATAACTTCCTTAGTACTGAAGTAAGCCAAATGTTTTAGGGATTCTTTTTCTTAAAGCAATACAGCAACAAAAAGAGCTCTGAAAAACACTAATATACATGTAAGATCCTTAGGGTAAGATCATGATGAGTAAATTGCAATGCATAAATGATTAAGAATGAACTAAGATGCCCTGAACCCAAGTAAGTGTTCAAAATCCACAGACTTGAGTTAATGCAGAGTCAACAACATGCAGCTATTAATTTTCAGCTTAACTCATTCAACAACGCATTTAATATATTGAACAAATATTCAAAGTTGTTTCGGATTTAGACAAATGTCATTAAAGGGAACAAGCACTGCTGGTCAAGAGCAACACCTAGAGATGAACGGCAAAGAAAATCCCATTTAGCTATCCTTGCCTGGATAATGTGGGGTAAGACTAGTGTCTCTAATTGCAGAGATGATCCAACACTTAACACTTGCCTTTCAACCCTACTCCAGCTTCTACTAGCTGCACTCATTGGCACCTGGTAAACATACAAATTAAAGAGTGAATAAAAATGTCAGTTCTCCCAGCTGAATTGACAATGATCTTGTTTGTATATATAGGAGCATTTAAATTGATTTATATAGAGAGTAAATCTATTCTAAAAAGTACATCACTAGCCAACATTGGTAATGGTAGAAAGTGAATCAATAGCTATATCATCCCAGTCACTCCTGCATGAAAAGATCACCATAGGCAGTCCAGAATTATTCTTTGCAGGTTCATCTTAACTTCAACAATATTTCATTGGTGATTTTGCATTACATTTTCCTCTCTGTATTGCACTCAGGTACCAA
The DNA here is from genome assembly GCF_963921805.1 of Phalacrocorax carbo. NCBI lineage: Eukaryota > Metazoa > Chordata > Aves > Suliformes > Phalacrocoracidae > Phalacrocorax > Phalacrocorax carbo. The sequence continues at coordinate 194,341,976 of NC_087513.1, read as the reverse complement.
ATGCATGACGATCTGAATATACAGAAAAAGTATACGTATTAATTTATTTTTAAACCGGCACAGAGAAGAGAGTCTCACTTTGTTCAGTCATTGATACAGTTGACAATTCACACTGGCAACTCTCCTCTACAAAAGGAAAGACTATTGTTACAAATTTGTGTCATATCTCTATCAAAGATACCCATCAAAATATATAATTGTGGGGAAAAAATTGCCACAAGGGGGCATAGTTGAATTGCATTTCCTTAGCATATGACACGAAGCCATTTACTTTTGTTTTCACATAACTATGCAATTGTATCCCTTGGAGAGCACTGGACAGCAAGAATGCTTCCCCTCATTCTCATTCACCGGGTGTCTTCCTTCATTGCACTAAAATTTAAAGTATTGCTTAACCAATTATCAGAAAGTTTATCCAACGTTTTAAAATACGTCAGACATGAAGTAGCTTAGTCTGAAAAGTGCAGTGTAAGAGAGGTGGAACAAAATATTCCATTTAGAAAGACAACAAATAAAAGCAGCATTACTGTTTATGCAAGAGGAGACTCAGCCTTCGCTCACTGCTTAGCAGGTGGTACCTCCCAAAGTTTAACAACTAGCGGTAACAAGATGGAAAAATACACAGTAAGATACAATGTCGCTCTATGTGGAGGAAAAATAGTATATAGCAAGCCATACTGTGACTGTTAACAGTGAGGTACTATTTACTGCACTGTAAATAAATATCCCCTTTGCCTGGCTGTAACATGCATAATGAAAATTATTTTTATACCTCCTAATGTCACATTGCCATGAAGAAATCTCCCTTGATAAATAAGCCGCAAGATATTTGGACTGCTGACTTGTTCTTCTTCCCAATCTGAAAAGAAGCAAGAGAGTTTTCACAATTACGTTCTAATAAAACCACTTTTTGTTATTTCTCTCACCTTTACCCAGGAAGAAAACTAAGAACAGGACTCTCTTATGAAACGCCAAAGAGAGAGTATAGGCTGACGGTACAGAAAGATAATTCAAGGCTAGCACTCCTGAAATATATTCCTAAAATTTTATTTGACACTGGGCATTGAAACACAATTTTATGCCTGCAAGTATAAATATTACTAACTTACTTCACAGATTTAGCGCATTATACAAGTCCTACACAAAATACTTCATAAATGCAAGTTGCTTCCTGTGGCTTAATATCCACTTGGTTAAAACTGCCTTCATTTGCTCCCATTCAGAAGATTGTCAAGCCATACTCCTCCTCACCAGCTAACTGTCTCACTGAAGCTGTTCTCCAGCAATGGGAAGCAGCGCACACACAGCAAAAGCCCATGTGATGGGTCATTTGAAATGGCATTCTCAGATCACAGCACTGAAAATGCTCTGCAGGCTGCTCAGTGGAGTTCGATGGTGGCCAGATCCCTCCAGTTAAATGTCCAGAGGGGGCAGTGACCTGAGCAGCCCCAAATAGTCACTGTGGAAAGCCCGAAGAGAGGGCTCTCACAGAGCAGACACTGACTGACACATTTCAAAGAACTTCTCAAAGGACAATCTGTGGATGTTTTTACATGGCAAACAGTGATTCAGGAAAAGCAGTCATGCATTTTTCTATAATGCATTTCCTGTAATGCTTAAGCAGCCATAAATCATTTATAAGCTTAAATGATCTTTTCCTACTCTTTTACTATTCCCTGTCACAATCTGAACAACAAATAAATCTGCACTTTGCTTTCAGAACAAATATCATAAAACCTTGAAACGTTGATTTAAATGGGTTCTCTGGGAATACAGTGTCTTCTGTTTCTTAGCCGACCAGATATCTGGCAACAGCTGTTCACAAATGTTCTCTCTGCTTTTGTTGTGTTTATACACCAAAATGAATATTCAGTAACGGATCAGGACAGGCAACAGAAACCAACCTGTTCACTGGGAACATACAATGAACATACAGGCAGGGGCAACTGGCACCACAAAAGGAGAAGAACTGAAAAGCGGAGAAGGGGAAGCGTTTAAAACAAAAGCCACGGCTTTGGAGAGTGTACGGAGAGGCAGCTGGTGCAAAAAAGCAAGCAGGCAGAGACACGGGCAGCAGGAGCCATCGCAGGAGGCAGGGCTGGTATCAACAAGAGAGGCTGCAATATCCCCGGGTGCTGCCATGTGCCTAGTTTATAAGATTAGATCAAATAAGGCAACCAAAGCTATTTGAATTTCAAGTATTTCCACTCAGGCTTTGATTCAATTGTCTTGCAATTCAAGCTCATGCCCTTTTTTGTTATGCTGTGAAGTAGGCTATGTTAAGGATCTGAATTATCACACTGCTAGGGTAAATGATTTTTTTGAAGATACCAAATTTTTTTTCTCTCCATACAGTCTGAACTCCACTATACTATAGCTGCAAAGAGAAGTTCAGCCAGTTTACAGTGCCATAATGACATAAAACAGCAACCAAAACATGACAGACTATATTTTGGCACAGGTATTTGCTCATTGTTAGGCTGCCAATCTTCCCATCCTTTCAAATTTTGCTTCTTGGCTGGCAGTCTGAAATATTTCTTTCTGACATGATTTCAAATTTTAACTTCCACTGATGACTAAAATGAGTCCAAGAGAAAATATTTACTCATGATTTTTTTTAAGTTCAGCAGATCATTGCTGTACAAGAAAAAAGTTAATATTATTTAGACGAAAATGGGTGGGCGTGGGAGGGAAAAGAGAACAGGTAACCTACCTAGATGATATACATTAATATGAATTTGGCATTTTCCAATACAAGTCAAGAGATCCTTAATTAATAACTGTATTGCCAAAAGAGGGGAGGAGAGGTTTGCCTTAATCCTGCCAGCATGTGACTGAGGATATTTCATGACTTTTTTCCCCCCCCAAGATCATGACAAGTCAAAATGGTGGTAAAAACAATAATTTCGCATCAGATCTATTTCAAGGAAACTTTAGTACTCATCAAGATCTCTCAGCCCTATGGCAAAGAAGATAATTTGCAGTCTGAAAACAGATAGTGAGCTAGTGTTTGTGAAAAGCCATACACTATTCTGAAATAGATCTTTCTCCAGTCTTTTAAATTGACACTATTCCTCTTTGCACAGGCAATTAAATATACATCAATGCTTAGAGCACTCCCTTGGGACAGCAGGTATTTGAACTGAGGCTTCCATGTCCAGTTCTACTTTTCTTTTTCTTTAAAAAGAGACTTGGAAGTCTGGGTTTCTTCCCAACTCTAAACTCAGAAACTGCAACCTTCAAGCTCTTCACAAGACTGAGGACATGAGACCACATGTTCAGGAATAAACTTGAGTAAGAAAAATAACAGTTCTGCCTTTACTAATTCAGATAAAAGTACACAAAGCACATTTGGTTACAACAACTATGTTGTAGGCAGACATTAAAATATGTACAGTAGCTACACAGATGCTACATCACCCAGATTTCTTAGTGTAAAAGTGTTTAACATTTATATTTAATACTTCAGAGGACTGAAAACCTCTTCCTTCATTATGTATTTTAGTAAATACATAATCACAGAATCACAGGTTGGAAGGGACCTCGGGGATCATAATGCTGCATTCCAGCAAAACAAACAGCAAACAAGTCCCCTGAGGCCCTGTTCTTCCTGACCTCAAAGACTAATTTAAGGCCTAAAATATGGATTATCAACACTAACCTTTTGGCATATATTATCATCACCACACCCCTTTAACAAAGGCACCACAGAAACAGATATTGCAATGTTTTAGTTTGTGTAAACAGCAGTCTTTTTTAACATCAAAACAGTAACCCAAATGAAGTCCTGTACCAAAAGAAGCATTTTCTTTCATCATATGTAACGCTATGTCTGTGTTTTCGCTATTTTCCCATGAAATCATAGTCAGGGAGAACAGAAGCACTTTGTTTTTGTGGAACTGTTCATGTATGTGAATACACATCCTAAGTTTTCATCTCCATTTGCCAAAGCTAGTATTCCTGCATAACACCAAACATATTCATACAAACAACCTCAGTTTCCCTCGGTCTTCTAATATCTCTTAGAATATTCTTTTATATTTGATTTTTTCCTGGGGAAAAGCCATTATTACAGATCCTTTCCAAGATAAGACAGTAAGGAAGACGTACCTCAGATTCAACTTCACAAATGCATTCCTGTAATGTTTTACATTAGCTGTCCTTATGTAAGAGGTATTGTATCTCAAACATTTCCTCACACTTACCAGATCCTCTAATAAGACTGATCAAGAAAAGTGTCTAAAGATAGAGGGAAAGAAGTACTTCAGATCGGGGAAGCAAATTTTAGAAATAAAGTGGGAAATAGTCTAGACATCTAAAAATCTGCCCAAACAAACAGGGGAAAAGAAGGCAAGTTGACAATTGTACTTCTATATAAATCTATGCTCAGGTACACAAGAAGCATATTTAATTTGAACACTGAGAACAGAGATTGGTTTATTGACACTACCTTGCCAGTTAAAAAGCCAAAGCCACACAGCTACTCACCCATCGGCCAGTTGTCATACACATGTTTTGCAATATCAGCTGCAGAGTCATTTGGTGAAAATAGGAATTCTTTCGTTTTCCCACTTACCAAGATGAGGCGCAAATTTATCTGTTATAAAAAAAAAAGCAGTATTAGGAAAGTATCAAGAGAAGACTTAATATTTTTTTTAAAGTTACTAAAAAGTTGCCACTGGTTTGACAAGACTGATCTAAAGTGATTTGATAAACAGTTTAAGATGGTTTTAAAAATAGGGTCAAAGAGGTCAATAAAATTGTGTTCATTTACACATAATCCAGGAAGATTAAATTCTAACAGCTGGCATTTTTGATGATTAGCACCAGAAGATTCTGATAGGTAGTGATTGAATCAACTGTGCCATTAAAAAAGCTTTCAGCAGAGTATTAAAAAAATTCCAGCCAAGACACACTGGCAACATAACTTCTTGAATGAAGAGGAAAATTATAAACCTGAAAAATTAACCCAGAGAGGAGTAAAAATATCAAAAGCTGCACCCAAATAGCCTATGAGCCTCAGTAAAAGCCCTAGCACGCTCCCTCCAGTATATTTGTCAGCCCTGATCTCACCGGCTGCATCTCCTACAAAACACTAGGGAGTCAGACAGCATTATTCCTCAGTGCCAGCTGCCACAGAACTTGAATCCCACTGCCAGTCTTCTGAACCTAAAACTGTTCCACCGCTGCCTTTCAATACAAGCAAAGTAGTTGAGATCCACATGCAATACAGTAATAAGACCACATCATAGTTGTTCTGTCATTGATTTCCTTTATCTAACCATCAGCATCTACAGCTATAATTTTCCTCTCTTCTTTTGGCAAGTTTCTGAATATAATTCCTCTTCCAAAGAGCATTAAAATAACTCTTATAAAGAGCTTGCTGTGACATTACTTAAAATGCAAGAGACTGAATTTTGGCTCCTCAAGCAACCGCTAGCAAGGTCACAAAATGTATTTGGGTAGCTAGCACTTACCAATGTCCACAGCAAGTAGGAGTCTAGCTGTTTTTGTGTTTTGGCCTACAAAACACAAATCTTAGCAAGACTTCAGCATGCTAACTGCTCGGGTACTTCTTCCAAATCACGCTCTCAAGCTGTGGCTCTCATTTTAAGTTAAGTTGCAACAAAGCTTTCCTTGTTGGAATTCAGCAAACTTTTCTAGATCAAATACCAAAGGAAAAATTTGCAGCAACGCCCAAGTTTAAGACTTCTTCAGGGTCAAAAAATCTGAGCGCATCATACCCACTGAACATGACAGCCCTGCCCCAGTTACCTACTCAGCACTTACTTCAGAAGCTCTCCAGACAGACTGTCTATTCTCTCTTGAATGCTTTGGCTTGGATTCATCCCACCTATCTTTAAGCACCTAATGGAGGTATCCAAATTACAATCTCTATCATCCTGCACACTTCAAGATCAATGAAGAAAATGACCCCTCCAAAAAGCAATTCAGTCTCTATTTCTAAGTGTAGCAAGGATAAAAAGAGTTTGCATAGGAGGGCTACGTTCCCCTCCTGTGCCTCTGCTAACGCCCTTCAGAAGATATGAGTCCTGCCATTAGCCCAGGAAAGAAGCCAAGTGGTCTGAGAAAGCACCACAGCCACTGTAAGAGTATTGCTGCATACCAGGAAATCGCAAAAAACTTTATGGAGAGAAACTTCAGGAATGCTGTTTAGTCAAAGACAATTATTCATAACATTCAGAACACACCTGGCTATAAATATTAAAGTTCTGTTTCCTGTGATGTTTCCAGAATGATTTAAGGAATTATTTTCAAATCTCACCTAGATTTAGCAGAAAAAGCAGACCAAGTTCCACTCCCTGTTTACTCCAAAACCCTGACTACTGTAGTGAATTACAGCTTCAAAATGTTATGCCTAAATCTAGCCATGGCCAGACCATGTCCACTTGTTGTTTTACTCATACTGTCTTTCAGTTTAAGTAGTTTTCCCCCCTCCTAGCTGTCTCCACCTGTGTATGTATAGACTTAAATATATGGTTCCTTTAGCTGGACTATGCAAGGCAAGCTCTTCAAGCTTACTACAGAAAGATATCCATTTCCCCATTCATCCTAGGAGCCTGCCTTTGCACATTTCAGTTTCTTCTCTTTCCTCCTCAAAACAGATGACCATTTCTGAAGCACACTATATCATGTCTCACCAGATGCTTGTGTAACACCACCAGTAATTTCCCCTGTCTACCGGAAACATCTTCAGTGATTGTGTCCCATGAGCAACATACCTTCTGCGTAAGGGCACCATGCTGTTTGCTCAGTTACTTCGTACCCTTCCTGCTTTGATCCTTTCAATTTTTCAGCCTCCAAGCTTGTAACTGACATTTTGGCTGTAACTCCCTAAAGCACAAGGCTCAAAATTTCATCCCACTCCTATTACTCCATCCCTCCCAGGGAAAGGAGGCTAGGTGGAAAGAAGTATTCTGCACCACAGGATGTTCCAGATCTCCCCCATGTCTGGGCCTATGGCCATGAAATCCCCCCAAAATTTCTATGTAACACTTTTTCTCTCTATGTTAAGGGCATTTTTTCAAACTTCACATCATCAACAAATTCTAGCAGCAAGATCCCTTTACATGTACCTTTGTCATTAAATGAATTAGGAAATGTAAGACTGATCTGACAATTGATCTATAATGATTCGAATATGGAGTTCTCTCTGAGCTGGTTTCCCCCTCCTCTCAGCCACATCCTTTATGTTAGGCCCTTATGCACACTCACAATTAAATCCTAATTTCTCCTATTTAACTACCAGTTTGCAATGCAGCACCACAACAGTTACTATGTACATATTCAGATGAAACTATAAAAATGTCTATGTAGAAAATCAGATCAAAAGTCAGCTTGCCACACAGTCTTTCACAGGCGGGGTGTACTGCGCTCCGTTCCACTTTCTCTATACCTCATTATCTTCAATTATCCTTTAAGCATTAATGCATTACAACACCAACATACTGCCAAAAATTGAGGAGGTTTAGACTGCATCACAACCTGTTATTGTACTTAGGAATGGGCCACCTGTTTAAAAAAAACAAACCAACCAACCCCAAATATTTGGCAGCAGTGCCTGCTGTAGGTACTTGTGGTGAGGAGCTTCTTCACCAGCAGCCCTCCTGCCTCTCACTTGCATCCCCTGCATCCATTTCCTCCAACTGGCTTCTGAGGACCCCCTCCTTAGCTTGCTCCATCTGGCCAAGCAGTCCCCCAGCTCTGATTAGATGCAGGTTATCTAAGGATTTCTTTTCCTTCATCTGTGTGCAGTTTATCTGTGGTGGGGATTACCTGTTTTGAAGATCATAACACTTTCCTAGGCAGCAGACATAACACCAAACCATCAGCTCCCTAGAACTGTCTGATTTGGATCCTACAAGGAGATGATTAAAAAAACCCCAGATGATTAGTCTTGCTCAGCACTTAAAATATGATTAGGGCACAGCTTTAATATAGAACTAAAGTTATTCTTCAGCTAGCATAACATTAAGGAGGCACATTTCTTTTTATTCTCACTACTGAGTTTTGAGATTGCCAGGCACGCTAAAGTAAACACAGAGAGGAGAAGAATATCACTGAGAAATAACCAAAAGTAACTTGGCTTCCTGGAAAATTTCATTAGGTCATACTTCTGCAGTTAATATACAATGTAAAAATCAATACAAACAACGGGGGGAAGAGTGAAAAGTATTAGTTCCTTCTTCCCTCCCCCCACCTGTCCAGATGAATAACTTAATAGTGCTGAAGTTCTTTGTTGCTGAAAAGCATTTCTTATAGTCTTACTGTGAAATACAAAAGATAAACTAATAATTTTACAGGATATACTACAAAGTATGTGTAAAATGCAAGAGGAATATTTTCATTAAAAAAAAAACTTCACCAAATATCAGCAGAAGCTCAAAATAAAACCTTAAATCAGTCAAGCAGATGTTGCATCAAGTGCAAGGAAACAGCTGCTCTAATGAAAGGTTAAAGTATTTTCTTATTTATAGTACAGCATGCCACTGACACATTTAGTTTGCATGTTTGTCTATATATATGTGCATATATATATATATATCTACACCTCCTTATATTTCTTAATCTTGGTTCAAAGGAATCTTAGTCTGGAGTTGCACATCACACTACCTCAAATGGACTGAAGCAAAGAATCCCAAAACTTGCCTTTAAATTTAGAGTCTAATCTCGTTCCCCTCAAGAGTATTGGGAAATTTAATGGTTTGCAACGGCTCTACTACTTATTCTGCAAGCCTGAGAACCCCACCTCAAACAAACTGTAGGGGATCTGAAACAAACCTTTCTGGCAAAATGCTGCTAATGAAAGTTCATCTCTAAAAGAAAAAACATAAAAGTATATGTGTATACACATTTACTCAAAGGAAAGCACGGGGGAAAAAGTCTTGGTTAAGTATAGAAGTTTTCACACAAAAGCAGCAAATTTTAGTTTTTCAAGTTATGAAAGGATTCTTAGTGGTCTTAGCTACCCTGTATCATATTTCCTATGTTAGAAGTCAGCAAGTTGTACCTGTATCCCTTGTACACTTAAAGCCCCTCCACCTACTCACTCTCACAATTCTCCTGGCCCTAACAAGTTTGCTCTTCCACAGGGGACATAACAACAACAGTCCTGACTGTTTTTTTCAGGCTACCAAAGGGAATTCCAGCCTTTTGCTACAGCAAACTGATAAGGATCGTATCCTCACACTTTTGCATTATAGCACCAGGTGCAACATCACTGACGAAAGCACTTAAGAGCTGCCCCAGTATCAGAAGTAGGATTAAATACAATTTGTGGACTGCATCCCCTCTGCACGGTTATATAATAGCACATTCTGTTTGTGATCTCAAGCATGCAAACCTCACCCTCTCTCCTCCGCACAACACAGCCAACACCAATCTCATATTTACAGTTTCAGTAACTACGCCATCAATGGCATCACACAAAGAATTTCGGTGAAGCTTATATATACAAAAAACCCATAGATATTTCCAAAGATTGTAGTAAAACTGCGACCACAACTTTTGGAACAGAAATTTGAGTCAGGTATATGCAGATGCAGGATAAGTTGGGCTTTGTTTGTTATATGCATCTGCAGAGTTTGTTCATTATTTAAGGAGTAACTACAAATTGTCTTAGTGACACAGTGCTTCAGATTTCACAGCTAAAGTTAAATAAATGGGAAGTCACTTAAATGTTGCTAAAGAGAGATTTACAACCTACATGATGTTTCTTGATGCTTAAGTGACTTCCCATCTATTCAGTTAAACAAGTTATTTTGTTATCAGTTTTATGCTCCAGTAGCAGCTTAAGATTCCTCCCACCTTAAATTTAAAACGCAGAGGAGGAAAAGTGTGTAGCATGTGACAATGTGACAACACCAAGTTTAAATTAACTGCTTTTCTTCAGCTGTCTAAGATTAAAATACATACACAAGACTAGGGTTTTTTTCTTTTCTTAATAGATGTGAAATTGAGTTAAAACCTAACGATGGACCAGAAGGGAAAGCAATGATGTAAGAGAATTCAGAAATACAGACTCAAGTTTCACTTCTCAAATCCAATAAATTTACTTCCTAGTTCAAGTTCATAATTTTAAGAAATAAGTTTATTCTCCAAAGATACATCAACGTTTCCTAATGACTCTAGGCCAAAGAGAAACCTCACAGTGCCATGCAGTACACTTTACTGACTGAGTTCCACCAGATTCACATGAGAGGTTGAACCAAGCCTGAATTAACAGTCTAAATGAAGCAGCATTACACAGGCCAAGTCAGGAGGGGACCTGCAGGTTCTAGGCTCCAATTCACTCCTAAGGTAGATATATAATCTCATGTAATCCCTTCTGGAAATATATCCACCTGAATATAATGAAGAACTTCAGTTTTCACACTCCCTGGAAGGCTGCTCTAGAACGTGACTGTCCCATTAAGTAGAGCTTTCTTCTAACTCCCAGCATAAGTTTATTCTTGGACAGGTTATATTCCCTGATGCCAGACCTACTCTGTGCTTTAGTAGTAATAGACTTTTCCCTGCTTTGGGGTTTTGATGGCTTTTTTCTACATCTGCAGACAAGGACACACTTTGCTAAAACACACAAGCAAAGATTTTCCTCATTAACAAGCTGGCCCTCAGTGTGATCACTGTCTTCAAAGCTCTGAATCACATCAACAGAGGTTAAGGAAACTGGGTTTGGTTAGCCTGGAGGCCTGGTGGGCACCTATTAGCAGCCTTCCTATGCCTAAATTACCAAGACATCGACCTCTTTACTGAGGTCCAAGACAGAAGAACAAGAGACAATAGTTATAAATGGAAACAAGAGGCTTTGAACTGTGATAAAGAAAAAAGTTTTTGCCCTGAGGACAAAGCAGGAGAAGAGGTCACCCAGAGATGCTTTGGACGGTCTCTCCTTGCAGGTTTTCAAGAACCAACCAGCAAAGCCCCACTCAACCTGGTCTGAATTCAGTGTTGACCCTGCTTCCAGCAGGAGGCTGGGCTAGAAATTTTCTCAAGGTCCTTTCCAAAGTGAATGATTCTACAATTCACTTTAATCTGCACCTGCTTTAGTTTTGATTCATTTTTCTTAAGTATGCATGATCAGAATATAAATAATATTTCAGGAATTTATAAAGTGATACTAGAACCTCCTCACACTGCAAATACCTGTCCATTTTCCATAGTGAACCACACAACTGTCTCACATTGGCAATGCTCTTCTCTACTCCAGTCATTTCCACGACATAAGCCTTCAAGCTTGCAATACAAAATATTGCTTTTAACCACCCATGACTTACATGATATTTTTACACTAATGCAATTAATTTTGTTCCTATTAATTCAGTCTGAGAAAATCCAATCTTTTCCATACAACACCATGATCATCTTCAGTACTACTGGTGCCTCCAAATTTTCATCATCAACAAATTTCATCAGCATACTGATCTTCCTTGTGTCAGTGGCAAAAATGAAAACATCAGAAAGATAGCTGGTCCCAAAATTAATCTTTAAAGAATTCCACTAAGCAGCAATGCCAGCCTGATACTTCCACATCAAGCACTGTATCTTACCATCTTCACCACCCAAGTCACACACTCTGTCAAACCCTGCCTTCCCAAACCAATCCTTTCCTACACAACCTCAACTGCTCACTGAAGTCAAGACAGATTATGTCTCTTCTGCTTTTCCCTCATCTGAAAAACTCTCTCCTTCCAAAGGAAATCGGCTAATGAATCCATCATAATCTAACTTCAGTAAATATATATTGTGAATTTTATTCCATTATTTCTTCTCTGTTCCTTCTTAATATCCTTCTTGAGGCGGTCATCCATCTATCAAATTCAAAGTCTCTCTCTACATCCTTTCACTCATCTAACATGCAGATATACTTGTTGTTTCTTCAGGTCAAAGACATCATCAAGCATGCAAATTCTTCAGATATTCTCCTTATACAAACCCAGTACTCTTAGTTTAATCAGCATCTGCCCCCTCAATATCCAAAGTCTTTATGTACACTCCTACTTTGTCTATTCTTCCATTTGGTTTTAACTGTATTGGCTTGTGATCATTGGATCCAATGTCAGTTTCCCAATCAGCCTTCCGAAGATCTCCAGAGCTTTCTGGAAATTTAAGAGACACCTCTAGAATAAATAATATTAACTCCTTCTTGGCCAAGAAACTAGCTGGTAGAGGAACTGAGATGCAGGTGCATAAGGTAAGAAAGTAAGCGAGCAAGAAGTACAAATTTGTAGCCCAACGATGCAAGCATTCTCATGAGAGAGAAGAGATCCTTGATTCTGGACTGTTGTTCAAGAGTCACTGGGTAAAATAAAGCTATAGTTCTTATGAATCACACTCCTAGATGCCTATTTTCACCAGATACTTTATAGGGAATACACATAACTTAACTGCACACCTAAAGGTTACATTTGGCAACACTCAGAACCCCTGCATTTAGCTTTAGACGCACAAAGAGGTTTTGCTCTACCCTTACAATGCCTTGCACCTACAATAAATTCACTTCATATTAGGGAAAAAATGGACATGGAACATGAGAAGTAACATAAACTGTCATTGTGACTGAACAAAGCTCTGAAGCTTCATTGCCAGCCGGCTGACAGACCTGCGTCACTCATTCTAAGCCACACGCCACGCCACTTGTGGAAGTAGGGCACTCCCAACATGACACGATGAAAGTGACAGCACCCTTTGTCACTGTATTCAAGACTAAGGTGAACTTCATAACCAGTTCCAATGACATACTCATCTTTGGATTGCTACAAAGAGGAAAAAAAATACATTTTTATGTGCAACTGCTTCCTCAAACAAGGAATAGCTAAGGCAACTTTACATTGATAAAAACTAAGTTAGCAAATTTCAGACAAGTTTGAAGTGAAGGGAAAGAGAAAGCCAAAATGAAGCATAATGTAATTTTATTTAGAAGAGGAAAAAGCAAAATCCTATAAGCATTTACCTCGGTAGCGATGATAGAGCTAGCTGTTTCTATGGAAACCACTACATTCTTGAACTTAAAATCCTAGTGCTTGGTCGCACTTCAACCATTCCCTCACTTCAGCTCAAGTAACACAGGAATAAGGGCAATATATTCTTCAATATCCTCCTATGAGTTCCAGGGTTATCTTTTAAGAAGAAACATCGAGACAAAATTCTTCAAAATAAATTAATACCGATATTGTCATAAATAACCAGTAGAATACAATGGATTTCAGTGGATTTTACATACTGTTTCCTTTACTATCCTGACTATTAAGATTCCTGGGACAAGGCTGGTTTTGCTCACTCCTCCTCAACTCCCCCCCCTCCCCTTTTTTTTTCCTTTTGGAGAGAGGTGAGGTGAACACAACACACCAAAGCATCAGCTAAAGCTACTTAAGAACTTTCACTGAAAATCAGTTTTAATAAGAAAATACAAACAGAAAAATAACCTTTTTTTACTGATTCTATCAGTAAAAGATTTTTCAATAATTAGATGAAACAAGGGTCACAAATGCCCACCCAGGAATAACTTCTATCCCAGCAGCACAAGATAACGGAGGCACTCCATTACCTGAAATAATGCACGTACTCAAGTATCTGGTCCTCTCAGCTCAAATGGCATTTTGTCTACTGTACCCCAGGTGCATGCTTTAATTATCGGGTACAAAATTAACCTGCCTCCTGGTGGCCCCCAAGCGAATCCACTCCAACAGGAAAGATTCAGAGAAAGACCTACTCCCATCACTCATTAGCCAGAGACACGGCAGTCTCACCCTGCACATGCAAAATAGATGTCTCTTGTGTTATGATTGAATTGTCTAAGTGCCTAATAATGATAATGTGTAAATTAAAACATACAGAAGACCTTGTTTTGGAATTGAGCTTTAATACAAACAGATAGCAAGAATGGCAGAAAGAGTTAACCGTGTGGCATTCAAGCTTGCTATTGCCAAAGTTCATCCTTTCAACCCAGCGTTGCAGTAACTGTATTTTCACTTTGAAATAAAGTGACTAAAACACGGAACACAAACTGATATACTCAGATTAACATGAAATTTTGGTAGAGATCATTTCAGCGATCAGTATACCACACTGAACCAGTCATTTCAAAACACAAGAGTGGAAACTTGCAATGCAGTAATAAAAACCACATCAAATGACAATGCACACGAGAAGCTCATGCTTGCAGACTGAACCGGTTCGCTCTGGTGAGCACGGTCACAGCAAGGCGGTTTGATAAATCTGGTGTTTTAGAGCTTCTGCCCTCAGGAGGGACTCCCAGTGAAACTGGAACCGGCCCATCCTGGAGAAACATGCCCTGAGGGTCCCTGCCCCACAGTACATGAGTTAGTGGTGACTTCTTCAGAACATACATACAATAACAGGAGACAAGAGCACTCCAGGTTTTCTTTCTGAAGTGGGAAAGAGTGTGAGTAGGATAGAGAAGGTGCCTGTTTCTGCATTTTCAATCTCTAGCTCCATAAATACCTTCTAATGACATGTATCCCAACATTTGACTGCAGAATTTAAAAGGGAAACCAGCACATACCATCCGTTACCATCCTGCATCTCTTCTCCAGAGCTGCCCCTGGATAAGCCCATCACATTGTTTTCACCCTCTCATACCAGTTGGTATTTAAACCTTAGAAGTTCGCTACACAAATATGAATAATGATAACGCTACGCAATTAAATTTTTATTTAATCCTGATAGAACTCAACATTTGTGCTCATGTATTCTAGAGAGAGTATTTATGTAATATTATAAAATATTATTTAGGACAGTTCAATGTCATCTTTAAAAAGAGATATGCAAGACCATCAGGTCTGTGAATGCTAATTTTGTGAAATGTTTGGCATCTCAGATCTGAAAATTAATACTACTGCTGCTGCTAACAAAGGAGAAAATACAATTCCAAAGAACCAGTTCCATATATAGCTGCTTTTTCCAAGTCCAAGGGGCAGATACCCTCCACTGCTTCTTAATCTGCAATCAATCCTTTTTTCCTATCTTTAACCAGTTGTGCGGGGCTCAATTTGATTTAACCCATGTTCCTAGAAGTTTCAGATGCAGCTGTTCCATGGTTACAAAGAATAAAGCAAAGCTAATGACAGGCAGGAAAGAGTATACCAAATGCTCAGTTTGTGCACTATGAGAAAACAGAGGAAGAAAACTGAGTTTCCTACTGCATAATGGAAATTTCAAAAGCTGTGTACAATATACCTAGACTGGGAGGTATTACAATTTTATAACCAGCACAGCTCAGTGAGACCATAGGCAAAGCTGAAAGTAATCTTTCAGTTATAGCGTGGATGAAAACACACACCAGCTTCAATTTGACCAGAAATGAAGCTCAGAAAAAAAAGTGAACACAAAGGAAAACATCAAAAATAAAGGGGAAAAAAAGGCACATTTCAAGGGAGCTGCTATGAACCGGAGGCAATCAAAACAATGATCATTGCAAGCAGCACATGGTCATGGATATCTAGTTCCACATGCTAATTTTCAGGAGAGACAAGTGGCATTGTTTTTCCCCTAAATGGAGTTTTTAAAAGTGACTTCTCACTTTAAGTTGTTTAAACGTACTAAACACATATTGTGCTCTCTGCATTCTCCAGTTAATCTTTATTGCAGAAGTTCAATTACGCTTCCCCCTGCTCCTGCTTTCTACCATGTGAGACAGGAACAGCAGTTAAGGATCATTTCAAAGTCAGTGTACATATTCATTTTTCAATTCTCACCAAAAAGATGCAAATAACTAAACAATTTAGAAACTTTTTTTGAAAAATCTTTAAATAAGGAAAAAACACATTTATTTTAAAAGGGGAAAAAAATCCCCAAACACCCCACTTTCTTGGAAATGAAAAGTCCACCCCTTAGTTCCTTAAAAGAGCATAATGACTCTTGAGGTGGTACTTTTCCTCAGAAACAAATTAATCTCCAATGCAAAGCCTATTTTTAAAGTGCGCTGCTCCTCAGGCTCCAAAAAAGGGACACTGACAACCAAGTACAAAAACAGCCTGATCAGGAGCAGAAGAGAAATAACGGAAAAGCAAGGAAACAACCTTCTGAAACAATTTTGTCTTATATTTTCTTTTGCAATACCTGTTGCATTATATGGTTTTAATGCAATTTACTGTGCAGTACAAAAAACACAGTGACTAAGTAGAGGATTATAGCTAATATAAATCCTATTTGTCATTTAAACTAGAACCAGCTTGTGAAATTTTAGGAAAAACAAAAGCCACTCCCTAAAGACAAGTGAAAAGTGGTGTGGTCCCCTGAGAGCCCCCTAACATGAGCTCTAAGCTATTAATAAGGTCATTGTATGAATTAAAAAAAAAAAACTTCCCTCAGATTTTTCAGGATCTACACCCCAATGAAAATGCCAGCTATAGGAGGCAAGTTTGCAGCTTCTCACTGTACTAATTTTGGGATTCTGCTGACAGATCCTTCACCTCATATGTTCTCTATCTTGGTCAGCACTAAAGTATCACATTTTTCAAGCCCTGAGAGAGACTGTCAAAAATGAAATGGAAAGTCTTGAATATCTTTTAAAACGTAAAAGAAGCAAAGAGTTGCACCTTGACTTAGGGATGTATTTCAGTTCACTTGGGTGGAAATACCATAAAATTAAATTTTTATTATTAGCTACTGATTCCTAGCTTTTCTGGGCTTACTGTGTATCATGGCAGTCAGCCAAAGTTTTGCCATTCCAAAGCACTATCTAAACCACTGAGCTGTGATAATTAAAGGCAAGAGACTGGGCATTATATATTTTTGTCTCTGATGCAGAAGATAGTTCAAATTTTAATCAAAATGGATGTTTCAATGACCATAGATCTCGTTTACTCTAGCAAAAGCAAGCAACTCTGATATTAATGAGTACACAACCTTTTCTAATTGCTTTCCTCCTAAAAGAGCACAAACTCTGAATTATGTGATAAGAGATCAAGGACTGTGATGTTGTTGCCAATTTTTTTCAGAATACAACTCTTCAAGAGCAAATAGCTTACCTTGACCTATACCTGTTCTTCTCAGAACAGAATAATGTACACTGTTTGCCTTCCATTTTTCCCTTCTTCCATGAGTTACCCTTAACATTCAACAAAGATGTAAGACATGTTTACAGAAAGCTTACATGTTTTTGTTCTACTGAAACATTATGGCACTAATTCATCCCCAAGCTAAGCCTGAAGTCAACTGACTGAAGTTAATGGACTGATATCACAAATACGGTCCGATCCAGTTATTTACTATGCTCTACATTCACTGTTGAATACTAAAAGGCACAGCTTATCCACTTGTGTTCTCCCAACAAGCTGGAAGTCTAATAGTAATTCTTATCCTATTTCCATCATGAAGAGCACCAGCATGTCCAGACTGACTACTGATGACTAAAACAGTTTAAGCTGCCCTTTCATTTTGGCCACCTCCTTTGCCAGTATTGTTATGCCTTCTAGAGAGTCAGAAACATACAATTTACCAGTTGTTAGCTTACTGCTCAACTTCCTTGGATAATCGAGTTCCTGATGCAGCATCCCTGTATGTCTACCACACGGTTTTGTGAAGTACTTGCCACCGTGGTAGTAAAGTGGACTGCATCCAAAGCAGACTGCATCCACCTGGCAAGGTACCTTAACCTTTTTCACCCACACAAAAGTTTTCCTCAATGAAAATTAGATTTTAGTGATGCAAAAAAAAAAAAAAAAAGAAGAGAATTAATAAGAAAATATTTTTAGAGAGCACACATTTAACATCTTTTCCTTTCTTCATTTGTCTTGTATGCCCACAGTCTACACAAAAATCATCAAATCACATAAGAATGCTTCATTTCAGTCCTCCAGAAAAATCTATCTACATACAAATATAAGAGGCACAAATTTAAGATCCAATTGATATTCAGGCATCTTCTAAGCATAAATATCATCTTGGTCTAGGATCTCACTAAACCCTTCACAGAAGGGGAGAATAGTGATGCCTTCTTGAGTGCATTTCAATCTTTTAATCGGGAGCAATTATAAGCAACACCAGTCATGACTCTCAGTTCATACTTCATCAACAACTCATTATAACAAGCCATCCGCTCTGTGTCAAAGTAGTGAGTAAGGTTGGCTTCTGTGAATCTGGGGCAACATGTGTTCTTGCTTGCATCTTAATTATGGTTTATAAAACACTAGGTAAGGACAACTACAAAGGTACATTATTGAAAGCTCCCCAAAGTCTCTATGATTCTTACCTTTAAAACAAAAAAGAATTAGTATTACGTCCCTGAACTAATTTGTTTGGCTCTATACACATAGGCAACAGAAGAAGAAACCATTTCACAGGCTTTTCTCCTCATGCATTGTGACTTTTGCTAGAATAAAATCATTTTAGACTTGTCATATTTCAAATCCTGAACTTTTCTGTCGTCATGTTTTCAGCACATGTGGTCAATACAGCTAGCACATACTACTCACCATTTCCACATGTTCGAGTTCTCTGAGATGTGGAGATGACCTGTCTCTCTCTTCCTCTTTTGTTTCTCATGAACTCAGGTTGTTAGCTTTTTAGGACAGCTCCTTGTTTTGCTTTATATATATAATACTTGCAGGCTATAGCTCATTTACAGAAGAGATATTTTTAAGTTAAGGGTGTTTTATTAATAGTTCTTCAAGTTCTGTAAGGGGTTTTAAAGACCCTCTCACCCCATGTTTTCATTAAGGCAAAAGGCATGACAGTCTGGAGAGATAGCATCAATGTCCGACCATGTTATGAAAAAAATCTCACTGGTACCATTGGTTATGACTAACTACAGTTAATGGAGAATTATTTCCCAGACAATTACTGAAGTTTTGTAATTATCTCAATTGAAGCATTACTTTGATGTTACAAGAAACAGCAAACATTCTCTTCCAAAAACAAACAAGCCAGAAGGTGTTTCTTATTGGGACTCAACACATTCAACTCAGAGTTGTGGATAGATGCCCATGTGAGATATGATGACCAATCTTTAACAAAAATAATTATTAGGGGGAAAAAAAAAAAGAGAAAACATCTTTTCACTGCAGGCAAGAAAGATGCCGTATCTTTGTGTTTGCTGTCATGACACAAAAGTTAAAGCAACTATGTTTTTCGAGAGAAGAGCATAAGAACAGAATTTAGCAAGGGGTCTGTGAGGAGAAACAATATCCATTAGCAAGAATCTTTTTTTGGGGAAATATGTATGTATGTATCGACTGAATGGCAATTCTGTGTAAACAACCTGATTTTAACAGTGATATAGTTCAAAAGTTTCTAATTACCAGCCAACTGATTTTCTAGCTAATTACTAAGTCACAATTACAGCACAGTAGTCAAATTTTAGATATAACTATTTCTTACAAAGGGTCTACCATATACTCACACGACAATATAGAAAATACAGCCACTCTATAGGAAGAGAATGGAAGTCCACATAGTCAGAACTATTTTCATTCTTCCCAATAGTTTGGGGTACAAATCATTATACAAAGCAGAAAGGAGGATCTGGCATTTAGAAAGAAAAGTGCATTTGTCATACAAAACAGCTATCAAGAAAACTATTGTCTTAAGCTACCCATGGCTTGGGCGACTATTCAACTGAGAGTCAATCAGCATCAACCTGCGACTAGTGATACTGTCACTTAGTGGTGCCAGACACAGCTATGGCATCATCTGCTTTTCATATTAACGTTCCCATTCAGTAATTAGTTTTCAAAGAACATAATGAATTCTCATGTGCATATAACTATTTCATTGATTACTTGAACAGGCAAGACTGTTTACTTATAATAAACTTTGTATAATGTGATAGGCTGTAAGTGTTGCATGAACACTGTGTACTGTTTACAATACAAATCAAGTCTGAGTAGCTGGATAAGTGTACACCATGCCAGATACTGTCTAGAATCTAAACATCACGTTACAGGAAAGTTCAGTCTTCTCATCCTGGAAATGCATTTGTTAGTGTGTCAGCTGACTGACAGGTGAGTAGCACTTGGGACAGTTCGCGTCCGATTTAATCTAAATAAGTTTAAGTGATGCTCAAAATTTTTTTTTCATTTAAGACTTTATTAAAAGTTTTTAAACTACTACAAAGGAACTAAACAAGGCAGCCCAGAGAAGAATGACAAAGGAAACTGGTAGAAGTCGAACACGATGACAGGCCACAAAAACTTATAAAACCTGGAAACTGTGTCCCTGGGAAAAAAACAACCAACCAAAAAAAACCACCCCCCAAGAAATACACCACAAAGCAAAACAACAACAGCAAAAAACCTCCAAAACAAATCCAACCCAGTTCCAGACTGCAAAGGGGAATAATAAAATATTTTTTATTATTTGAAATAATAATAATACATTATTATTTTAAAATTTTATTTTTCAATATAATTTAATATTTAGACATTAAATATATTACGTAATCTATATTTTATCTATATATGCCAGGTAAACCAATAATTTTATTAATGATCCTAAATGAATTATTATTATAAAATAATATATAATTATTAAAATAATAAAACACAGGAATAGCAGCAGCAAGGGAAACAGAACAGCAGTAAAAGGAAGGAAGTAAAGTACAATTGTGAGGAATGTGGCATGGAATGAGACTGATGGCCGTCAGCTACAATCTTTGTAAAGCTATGAGGCCTACAAGGCTCTCAGTCATGAAAAATAACTGGCCACAAATATTCATGACCTGGCAGTTAAAAATAAGTAAAACCAAGGTACTCGTCATGTGAGCCTCTCAAGTTGCAAAACTTTCACCAAAATATTGGTTAAATATACCTTACATGCTATGCCCCAAATAAAAGCTTGCCCAAAGTACGTCTGAGCCAAAGGTTTTGAAACTTTTACTCAAATAGCAAAAATTATCCTGGCAAAAACTAGTTTCGTATTTTAAGAACTGCAGCACAGAGAAACTATAACAGAGTAAGCAAAACTCCTCTCTTCAAAACCCATGGTATTTTTGACCTTTCCAATACATGCCTCAAAGGTAGAATTTAAAAGTTTCATTAGCTTTTCATGCAAGTACTGAACCAGCTGATCGTATTCACCTTCCTCCCCAAAATCATCAGGGCACTATTTGCTCTCTGCGGAAGAGACCATTGTTGTGATTACCTGCTAACAGTCAAATCTCAAAAGCCTTGGGGTCATGTTCTTAAAGCAAAGTAAGAAAGATCATATGTGTGCTCATGCTAAGCAGAGCAGACCTCACTCTTCCACCCATCCAGACTCTGGAATAGAGAATACATCTGTTTTCCATTTTCCCTTCTTTAGATGTGAAGACAATGGACTTCATCCATAATAAACTAAAATCCTCACATTACGAAATGTAATATTACCTACATTATGAGCACTTATAGACACTATATTGCGATACAGAAAACAGATTAACAACACACTAAATATCAAAACAAGACTAAGCCTCCATAAAGATTTTATAAATATCAGTGCAGGAGAAGGGCAAACGATCTGAACTTCAAAACAGAGGTAAAACACAAGTGCATGAAAGAAAATAGATTAAGAAGTGAAAAGTGACTAGTGTTGTTGAAAACAACAGTGTTTTAAGTTTTATCTGGAGTACATATATTGAGTCAATCTGGTTGCATTATAATGACAAATTACTCACATTCAATGCTGCTACGGAAAATTAAGATACATTACCTGTAGAATTCAGTTTTATTAATAGTGTGAGTCTACATACAATATTAATAATTCACACATTCAAAGAAAAGAAAACAGAGACAGTATTTCAGTCTTTTTCTAGATTGCTTGTTGGCTCACAAGTTTAAAATTCTCTTAAACTTATGAGATACTTCCTTTGTGACTCCAATATTATTAGCATCTTGCAAATGACACCTCCAACTTTCCCCATTAAAGCCTCTGCTAAATAAACAGAAGAGCAAAGTCCATGTACAAGCAAACACTTCTGTAATTATTAATTACAGTATTACTTCTCAGTGTAAAAACCACCTTTGGAAAATCCTAACTTGCAGATGGACCTCTGCGCTTCAACACACAGCAAAATTGCCCTGTGTAGTCAGTTATTACATTACAGCAAAGAGTCTCAGGATCAACCCAACTAAACCCACCCCAGTTTGAGAAGTTTTAAAAATATTCAACTTTGCTATGTTTAACTTCTAATGTAGTATTTAATATTAAGGTAAAACAAGATATAGAGAGTACTCTGTCATTTTGCAACATAGGGGTGAAGTTATAAAGCAACAAAACTGGGCGGGTAGGAAGATAAAAAGTTGTTTAAAACTCTTCCTGCCTCTTGTGATTAAAGCAAAAGAATAAAAAAATACCATCAAAGATCAATCCAAGCATCTAACATAGCTGGAGTCTTATTTTGACAAAATCCTAGTCTGAATATCTCAGAGAAAGAAGTAAAAGTCTTTACAGGGACTCTCAGTTCCGCAGTGCCATAACTGAAGGATGTTTTCCTGCTTTCAATGACTGTTTTTGGCTCTTGAAATTTAACAGTTCTGTTTGACGTAATTCATGACAATAATTTTCACACTGATTCTTATGAAATTACATCTTTTCCTCATTAAAGCAAACCAGTAAATTCTACTAAATACTTACCTCACACAACCTTTGTGCTCTTTAAATCTTTCATCTGCCTCACTGTCCAAAGACAATTTATATAGGTATCAACTCCTACAGCCCTTTCCCATCCTTTTTCTTACCTCAAATGAAGGATTAAGCATATTTTTCATGTCCAAAAAGGTAGTAATTTAGTATGTGGCCCACTCAAGTTTGGTCTATGTTGAAAGACTGTATTTAATCAAGAAAAAGTGTCCTTTTACCCCCAAAACAGCATTTTTACCCTTGCATATACCCGAGTTTCATGCTTCTCCTTGAATTTAAGGGCTAATAATTCATAGCTACTCAGAACACATTATTGTTTAAGTTAATGTTTAATAGTAAACAATTCAAAATGTGATACTTCCATGTATAGATAACGTTGAAGTCATATACAACTGTACTAAGTCTAAGTTGCAGAGGGAGGTTGGAAAGAACACAACTTCGATCTTTCTTTAAATACTGATAATGATTACCACAAAACACATGCAGACTTACACAGAGAAAACACATTTCCTCAGAACTCTGCAAATTGCAACACAAAACCAAATGTTTCTTCCCTACTAATGACTTCTTTTGTGGTTTGGTAACAGCACTTGCACAGAGGGACAGTACTTGTGGTAAGCTAAATGAGCACAGGGACATAAATCAAAAGACTATTTCACCGTACTTCTCTGCTTCACAAGCTACATTCACAGACACTCCTCAGTCAAAGACTTCCAAACTTTCCAAAGGAAAATACAATGGTAATTAATACTCCCTTGTTATTATACTGTTTGTTTCATTAAAGAAGTATAACTGACACTGCAAACCACAAGAAGCAAAAGTCATAGTGATTCTTAATTTTTCTTTTGTTTTCCCCTCTCTCAGTCAACTGAGCTGTCCTCTGCAAGGATGCAGTGTCCAACTAACACTGATTCAATAGAAGAATACAAGAGAGGCCTCTGCCTCATTTTTGCGTGGTTGGGGGGGACCTGGGAGTTTGACTTGCAGCTCCCCATGCTGCTGCTTCTGCTGCCTTGTAACAACAGGCTGAAGCCAACCACCTTATCCTAAGAAATTGTTACTGCTTCGTAGAAAAGCATTAGAAAGAAAACCACAGGGAAATATTAATGATGGCAAACCACTAAATGGACCCCCTTCCATCCTCTTCTGTCACCTCAAAAACACACACATGCTGTGATATGATTCTATTCCTGCACAGAAACCAGTGCAGGCAGAAGCACTAAGAAATACATATAGGGAAAAAACTATTCTATGAGCAAAGCAGGAAGACCAAGAGTTGGAAGCATAAGTCCATGACAGCAGGCCAAAGGCAAAAGCCTTCCATTTTCATTTTGAAAGGTGTGCCATACCTGTGCACATTTTGAATAGTCTGTTAGACATATTGTCCCTGGAAATGGGCTTAGAAGTATTACTCTAAGTACATGCTCTTAGTTTGAGATTAAGGAAAAAACCCAAACAACATTATTTTTTACCAGTGTCTTCCACAGGCAGTGGTTCACTGCACAGAGAATAAAACCACTGAACCACCAGCTTCCAAAATTAACAGATTTTCCTTTAACAGATGTTAAGCACTAAACAAATCAGAACCATAATAAGCCATCTGTCTTCAGGCACAGCCAAAAACCTTGCAACTTCTGATCAAGAGTGCTTAGAGTAAGGAGAACAACTTTTAGTTATTTCAACGGTACTTTAAGAATTTTAATATATTTTTATGCTAGCTTCTTTTTTAACACTTAGTGTGTTCTAGCACAGAAATTGTATTAGTAAGCAAAATGTTTTTCCCTTTGCACATGTTCATGTATGAAAGCAGTAAAAACAGAATATTTAATTTATTGAAATAACATTGATTGCTTCCCTTTCCATAAAAACAAGCATTAAGTGTGTGAACTATAAATAAATGATATCATTTAATAGATTAGATATTTTTATGTACACTAAAGGGTTAGTAGAGTTGTTTTAGTTTTGAAAAGTCACAATCATTTTAATTGCTCTTGAAACAATAAGGTTACATTTTTCATGTATAAAACTGCAGGTTGTACATCCACCTCAAACTCATCCAGAAAAACATTTTTAGAGAAAGACAGACCCACATTCACTGCATTAGTAATATACACAGCGTTAGAAGGAAAGAGATGGTTAACACTGACCAAGGTTTTCTAAAGTCTTCTGCCATTGATCACATTTAATATTCTGAGACTTCCACCTGTGAGGCTGACATTTTCTACGCTGGTTCTCACATAAGATAGGGCTTGCTCTGCTTTCCAAAAGGAGGACCAGTGTGAAACAACCATGTCTGAGAGAAGCAATGGGACAAGGAAGAAGGAGAAGCACTTCCACGTATTTTTAAATAAGCAACTTGTTTAATTAAAAGTTCAAAACAATTGTATCAAGACAAATGGAAATAAACTTAGAGGTCCAGTGGTAAGGCTTGAGCGATGTACCATATGTTGATCATTAACTGATGATCTATACATAGCTACCTTCTAACTCAGAGAAGAAAAATCATCTATTTACAGTTATCTTGGAAACCATATTAGAACACATCATTTACTGCTTCCTGAAAGAGTTACATCTTAAAAGGAAGCTTTGCAACAAGTCATCCTTTGCGGATGTCATTTTAGCTGATAGCTTTCTGGTAATAAATTCATTGGCCAACACTACGGTCTGTAGATAAGGTTTATTTCCTACTGCAACTCACAATGAATTAGATGCAACTATATAAAGAAGTAAATACAACTGAAGAAACCAACACCATCCACAGCAACACAGGTGAGTATACAATGCTGAGGAAGTCTTTATATAAGCATTACATGTCATAGTCAGCTTCCCTCATGAATCATCCTGCACAATTAACTTTACTTTTTCTAGGTGGGTAAGTTCTTGCTCCTTGGGAAAAAAACAGCAAAAATCACTAGAAAACACATATTACATCACCCTTCCTGTTTGACTGTGACTTGTCAGGAAGCCAAAACCCAATTTATTTCCAGAAGGTGAACAAGAACTGCAATAAAACACTCTGACGACTCTGTTTAATCCCTAGTCTCCCCTGAACTACTGTGAACCCAGGTGCTCTTTGCCCGCCCTGCCTCTTACAACACTTCAGCTTCCTATCAATTTTCTTATCTATTTTCCTAACTTTTCCCCCTATCAACAGTGTTTTCTACTTACCAGCACCCAGTCCAAAGTGACTCATTTGTGTTCACACATTTACCTGACATTATACATCAAACCACCTTCCCTCAATTTAGCGTCCTACATATCTGACAATTCAGGTAACTCAGTCACAGCACAATCCAAAGTACGCTTACATTTTACCTCAAAACTCTTGTCCTACCTATACCTACTACTATTCTCCCACTTTTCTGATGGCTCCAAGTAGCTGCTGACCAGGACTTTCATCATTCAGGCACCTTAAGATCTTAAAATCTTAAAATTTTCAGATTGCCTGAAGTATTATTCCCACCCCCTCCAAAAATATACACAGACACTGTCCACCTTTTCCTTGCTTACCTGCAATGCAAAACTGCCTAGAAATCAAAGTCTAACACACTTAACTGTGACCAGAATAAAGAAATTATCCCTTATAACTCAAGGTTGGCACGGAAATACAAAAACCCTACAGAAAAACCACAAAGACAGCTCCGCTGACTATTATTATGGTCAGTGGTCTTAGAACACCACCTACATGTCAAAATTCTTGCAGAAATTTGCACAAGAAATGCAGAAGGAAAATAATGGAAGGTGTTAATTTTGCAGTAGCCAGATACAATATTCTTTCTGAACAGAATGGGCAGCATGGGATAAAGGTCAAGATGTACTCACTGGATCATTAATTGCATGTGCAGGATCAGTTGCCAGAGAGCCAAACAACCCAGCAGAAAACAGAAGTGTATGATACAAAGATAAGCAATCTGTTTTTCATGAACTAGGGAAGAAAGATATCAAACGAATATATTAAGAATGCAAACATTACATTTATATCTTTGCAGATCATTCTGGAAGCATATAAAAGGGGTCAGAGAAAAGCATGCTGCAATAACAGAAGAAGTGATGAGAGGAAGAGAACCTGGAGAGTTCTAGCTGTAGGGACAAGTAGAGAGAACACAAGTTACTTAGAGTTGCTATGAAACAAGAATCTGAAAGATTTAGATAAAGATCTCATTAAGGCCTTTCAATCACACCCATTCAAAAATGGCACCCGGATTATAGGCCCAAGTGATGATCAGAAAGCTGATACTGCCCACATAACCAGAACAGAGGTAAAGCAGATGGCTTTAAGCCCAGTTCTGTTTGAGCTAGTCAAAAGATGTGTCAGAGGGACAGACAGATATTAGCTGAACCAGGAGACAAGCCTGGACTAGAGGTTTTCATACAAACCTGGCAGCAGATGGTTCTGTCTTTGAACACAAATATTTTGTGAAGTCGTAGCAAGGAGAGACAGACCAGAGATGGGTGCACAACTGCAACTGAGCAAAGTACCAAGAACAGTGTGTTGCAAAATCTCTACAAGAAAGCTTGAAGTAAAAAAGAGTCATCTAAAGAAGATGCAATAAAGACACTGCGGGGAAAAAAAAACAAGATAAAATAACGTTATAGCATTGCTGAAGGACAGACTACCTCAAATCCATTATCACCCCAAAGCTGTATTTTATTGCCATGCCTGGTCCCAAATCTACATCCAACAGTGAGATATATACATTTATCTCATTTAGATGTTAGTAATAAGCACGTTAATATTGGACAGAGATAGATGGTGTAGTTGAAGATGACATTTCTCTCAAAGATTAAAGTGGGCACAGAAGGAAGAACAAGAAGTTTTAAGTCTTCTTTAGTTGTTATTAGCAGGACAAAAACAATTGAAAATGACACCTGATTTTAAAAAATTGCGATTCCATCTTCAAAAAAGCAAGAGAGTACTTGTGTTAGCACAGTGGAAGACATTCTATGAAGTATAAATTAAGATGTTTCAAGGGAGAGATTAAATATGTTCACAGCCTTTCAGGATTTCTAATTTTTTTTTAATCCCTGGTTTTTTTAAAGAGGTTCCAGGAGAAGCAACTACATGTGGAACATAACACAAAAAGACAGCATCCCTGTCAAGGTAGGTTTCCAGAAATAAAATATGGCAAACCATCTGGATACAAGAGGGAGGTCTTTCAGATTCAATCTTCATGTAAACCAGTTAACTGTAACCTTCTCTTCCATTTCTGTATTCGTGTTCTTTATATCATTTACATTGTCTATTTGAAATATTATAAGTAGAGTATGTTTTTGAATTTTACCTTAACCTAGATTTAATTAAAACTTATTTCAAGGTAATTTTTAACAACAAAGCAGTCATTCACCCTAAGGATTTGGCCAATTTATGAAGCATCTTTATTTCCCAGTATATTCTGCTGGCTATCCAATAAAGGTAAAATATATACGATCAGAAGTTGCACAGGATTGTTTGGTTCACCATGGATCAGGAAAAGGAGGAAGCTCTTTTACTAACTGTTATGACCAGAAGACTTCTCTAGCAAGCAACAGTATAGAGGAAAGTAAACCTGAACACTGAAGGTGTGCAGCAAGCTTATGAATGAGTCAAAAAAGTTTCATATACATGAATGCAAAAAGCAAAAAACCATAATGCCATCAGTTATTCTTACAGTATTTTCCCCCCCTTTAATTAAAAACCTCTCCTGCTCTTATTTATGACCACTGCCCTTCATTCTCCCACCTTTGTCCTGTAGTAAAGAGCCTGGCTCCATCTTTTAGATAACCTCCTTGTAAATACTAGGAGGCTGGTGTTAGGTCTCCCCAAAGCCAGTTCTTCTCCATACTGAAGAGGTCTGGTTCCCTCAGTCTCTCTTTACAGGAGAGGTGCTCCAGCCCAGACCACCTCAGCAGACTCTGCTGAACAAGCTGCAGCTGATCAATACATCTCCTCCTCCAGTGGGGTACAGGAAAAACCATCCAAACCTGGACACTATATCCCTGATGCAGTCTGCTGAGTGCCAAGCAATGGGGAGCAATCACTTCCCTTAATTCCCTGGTTTACACTCCTCCTGGTATCACCCAGGACACTGTTAGCCTTCACTCCTGCCAAGACACACCAGCAGCTCACATCTGCCCACTGTGCTCCCCAGCCAGTCAGTACCCAGCACACATCGCTCTGGAGGTTACTCCACCCCAGGTGCAAGACATTTGCTCTTGCTGAATTTTATGAAGTTCCTGCTGCCCCATTCCCTAGCCTATCTAGGTTCCTCTGAATGGCAGCCCTGCCCTCAAGCAGGTCAACTGCACCTGCAGTTTGGTGTTCACAAACATAAGGAGTCTGTCTCCTCTTCCAGGTCACTGATAAAGCTATTAAACAATCTAGGACCTACAACAGACCCCTGTGAGTCTGCTGGTAACCAACCTGCAGGTAAGAAACTAACCATTAAGCACTACCTCTTAGGCTTAATGATGCAACGAGTTCTCTGTTTAACCAAGACAGTCTACTGGCACATCTGCTCATTTTCCCAATTACTGGGATGGACTATCCCTGTGCTTAGGGGAACTGGAACTTGTAAAAAAGACCTAATGAAGAAAGCTCAGAAAAGGGAAGCTTCAGCAGTTTGGCAGGGGGCACAGCACAGTTTCCAGCTGGCACTGTAAAATGCTGTAGTCTACAGTATCGCCACTATTATCTAATTAAAAAAAATTTCCTCTGTTTTTTTCTCGTACCATATGGCTGTCTATATTATACCTGAATTAACATAGCTTTTCCCACAACCAGACCAGGGATTTTAGAACTTTTAGGCCCGGCAAAAGGCCAGGGAAGAAAGGCATGTCATATCAGAATGTTTTCAATTGTTGGTATATAAACCTACTTAAAAATAATCCTCATTTTACTCATAATCCTCTCTTGGCACTGAGAATTTAATGTAAATTTAATAAACCAACGCTTGGACCTGTTTAGAAAAACAAGCATATTGCAGGGAATATGTATCTGTTCAGAAAGTCATTTGGGATTTGAAGGTATTTTTTGTGCTTTTAAAATGATTTCTTCCAGTAACTAAGATTACAGAAAGGTCATTTTTAAAATTCATTAAAACAGCATGAACTTTTATCTTCATGACTTATATTTGAAGATAGGCAAAAAACCCCATAGTGGCATTTCATTAAAATTAAGATCTTCTGAAGCTTCCCTTACCTAGATTATTACCCCAACCCTTTAGTGACTCTACAAAGCTTTATAGGTGGTTTGGGCCTCTTCTTATGTCATAATTTTATTACCAATACAGGAATTCTTTGAGTCTCAGGCAAGAAGATTTTTTTCCTGTAAACCTGCAAGGATCAAAAAAGTCACAAGGTATAAGCAGTCATTCACATTCCCTTGATATGTAAATACTATAAACATGCTTTTCTTCATTGACTGATTGCCTGTTTACACTTGATATTAGAATGAGATAGCAAAATGGACACACACAAGCCATCATAAAGTGAAAAACATTATCTAAAATACTGTCACATCATCTAAAATACTACCTGGCAGTTTCACAACCTGCTGTGAGGATGCTGCTGCTTGATAGTACGCAGATGGAGGGACTGTACATTTCATGTGATATTATCCGTATGGGAGGAGCACAGGTCCCAACAGCCTTGCAGAATTAAACCAAGAACATTAGTTGTGTTTTATCATGCTTCAGAAAACTGAAGGGGTTTTCATAAATAAAGCCAGGGGAACAGATATGTAAATAAAAGAGTCTTTGTTATATACAAATAGCAAGGTATAGCGGCAGCATGGACATCCAAGCAGAGCATCTACAGGGAAGCACAGGACAGCAAAACACACATCATGCGTTCATCCAGACAGGGACAATATCACTAACTGAGACCCCTTTACTCTTCCACATTAAAAGCAAAGAGCAATATTCTGTTCCAGAAGATCTTCCTTCTTTACAGCGATTAGTACCAAATTCCACGAGGATGGGTATTTCAGAGATGAGAACCTCTCTTGTAATACGTTTTCAAAAATTTATGAAACGCATGCAATGTAGAATTTTAGAGAACATAATTTGTACTTTTTTCCACCTCTTTTACTATCACTGACACCATTCAGATTAAATAAGACATTTTGATGGTGTCTTTTTCCCTTTTTTCTGTTTCTTTCAGTAGCTCGAATACTTAAAGTTAAAATAACACCAACATATTAAACAGTACAAGTGAACAAAATGCAGATTACTGTACATGCAAGGAACAAAAGGTTAACTTCTGACCTAAAAAGATGGAAGGGAGAACATAACATTGTGCATACATTTTCAAAGTATTGCTCCTGCTACAAAGAGCAGCAAAAAGAGAATAAACTTTTCCTTGTTTATTGTTTTGCCTTACAAAAATCTTATCAACTGCTCCTCTCCAATGCTTCACACACACAAGAGCCTGTTTTGCATTTGGGGAGAATGCTTTTCTTTGTTCATTTTTAGCTATCTATTTTTAATTGAAGTGTCTTGCTATTTTTAAGTCCCTCTTAACCCAAAAAATAAACCTACTTTCTCTTTCCTACTCTCACCTAAATAACCAAGATGGGCAATTTTTATCAGTATTTCATCTAAGCCCATTTTTCAATAAAAATCTATACAATCACAACCATTCTATCTATGGATGAGGGTAACTACCCTAATGAAGGGAAATGCGGAATGCAGAATGATAAGTTATTTTGAAAAAAAAAATCTCAAAGGTATCTCCTCAAACTCTTGTGCACAGGCAAATGCCCTGTCTGCTGCAAACTTCACATCAATCACTTACAGACTTTAAAATACAAGGAATTATGATGTAGCTTGGTTTCAAGTCCTTGTTCAAA
The DNA here is from genome assembly GCF_963921805.1 of Phalacrocorax carbo. Classification (NCBI taxonomy): domain Eukaryota; kingdom Metazoa; phylum Chordata; class Aves; order Suliformes; family Phalacrocoracidae; genus Phalacrocorax; species Phalacrocorax carbo. Next base: position 194,310,550 of record NC_087513.1, on the reverse strand, counting down.
GAACTAAAGCATCTAGCAGAATTCTGTACCATCCTGACGGTCACAAGCTGCAGCAAGGGAAGTTCGCACTGCACATGCAGATAAACGCTCCCAGTGAAGGTAGTTTAAGCCCTGGCATACAGAGCTCTCTAAACTCCGGCCCTGAGAGGCGACAGAATCAGCATCTTTGGACACAGTCCAACCTCAAGTGGACAAGGCTTGAGCAACTTGATCTAAGTTTAAGGTTAGCCCTGCTTTGAGCCACCACCGCAGCAAGCTCTGCTTTGGGCTACACAGCCTTCAGAGGTCTTGTCTAACCTTAGGACTCCATGATCTATAAATACAGATTTTCTTTTGAATATCATCTGTATTAAACATATTCTATATATCAAGGTCCTGCTAAACTTGAGAGAGCTTCAAAGACCGTGTTTGGCAGGCCTACCAACAGGTTTAAGCCCAATTAATAAGTTCTGAAAAAATAATTTATTATGGGTATAGAACTATATCTCTCTACAACAACCTCTGACTCAGAAATTTTCTATGAGATTCCGGGAGTCAGAAAGGAAAAAAAAAATCTTCTATTCTACCTTAATAATTTATACTATTATCTCATTACTACAACTGATAGCTGAAGGGCTAAACAAAACAAAAAAAGTACCATTTTACAGGAATAGTTGAATACCTCCAATGCCTCCCACACTCATGCACATTATATCTTTATTAAGATCTTTCAGTGAAGTTGGTGAAGGGTCTAGAGAACAAGTCTTATGAGGAGCGGCTGAGGGAGATGGGGTTGTTTAGTCTGGAGAAGGAGGCTGAGGGGACACCTTATCACTCTCTACAACTACCTGAAAGGAGGTTGTAGCGAGGTGGGGGTCTGACTCTTCTCCCTAGTAACAAGCGATGAGGCCATTTCCTCTCGTCCTAAGCTGTGCCAGGGGAAGTTTAGGTTGGACATTAGGAAAAACTTCTTCACCGAAAGGGTTGTCAAACATTGGAACAGGCTGCCCAAGGAAGTGGTTGAGCCTCCATCCCTGGAGGTATTTAAAAGAAGGGTAGACGTGGTGCTTGAGGATATGGTTTAGTGGTGGCGTTGGCAGTGATAGGTTAGCGGTTGGACTTGATGATCTTGAGGGTCTTTTCCAACCTTAACGATTATATGATTAAAACTCATGTCCTCCGTCCGGCCAAAGGATTTTTATTGCTACAGATTTCTCACTGTTCCTCTGATTTGCTTCCCCACACATACAAAGCAGCACCAGTAGGGAGATTAATGTCTGATAAATATGGCACCAGCAGTGTGAGAAAGGAGTAAATATTGCATCAGAAAGGTATCAGAATGAAAGAATGTACTTCCTTAACTCTCTTCTTGGTTACTTAGTTCCATGTGAGGTTTACAATAGCAGTACCTATTTAAAATGAAGACTATTTAGATATTCATGTCCTTGTTGCTATTAATATTCAATTCACACACACAAAAAAGAGTGCTTCTGTTTTGCATGACAAGCAATAAATCCTTCAAGCTACGTTGATTGTTAGGATCCTACTTGGAGATTGGTATTGTCTCAGTACATTGGTGGTTATAAACGTAAGCATGCTTGTATCTCTAACATTCAGCTAGTTTGTCTTTTTATAAAAAGAGTGCATTTTCTGTTACATCTGGACTTGTGTGAATGCAGGCTATCGATGAAAGGGATGCTCCCACTTTCTCTCCTTTGCTGAGGTCAGATCTAGTGAACCTAATACCATCAGATAAGTGGTTTTAAGCTGGATGTATGGAAAAGCTTTGGGAGCATTTCTGGTAGAACACTCCTCCATCAAATCACTCAGCAGCCAATTCCTCTTTTGGCTGCATGACCACTAACTAAATCCTACTATAGGGGCATGGTGGAAATACAGCCAGTGGAGGGCAAGTGTTACATGGCTAGTCATGTATAGACATAATGACTAGATGGGAAAGTAGAATCAGAAACTGAATTGCCAAAACAGAGCTTATAGCACAATTTTGTCCACTGGTTCATGAAAACATTTGAATGAAAGCATTAAGTGCTTGGTTTGGCTGTCCACTTGCCAGAAAACAGACAAATGGACTGTCTTGCAATCACCTTATATACCCTGGTTTTAGCTACAAAGCTTCCAGTGAGACTTTCAAGACAAGGGCAAAGGAGATTTTAAAAGCATAGATTTGAGGTCCTTGATCTTCCTAGAATAAGCCTCTGCTGAGCTGGGCCAATAAAGTTAAGCCAAAGCAAACCACGTACAAACAGCAGAGACTGGATACAATTAATTCTCAAGTTCAGTTTATCCAACTGACACATGCATATAAGAAAAGCAAGCATTTCAAGTATTTTGATACCGTAGCTCGACTAGTAGCACAGATGTCCTCCATACAATAGCGACAAATTCTTGTTGCCATTTCATATGCTTATCTACACTCTGGAGACACAGCAAAATGCTACTCCATCAAGCTGCGCCAAAACAGAGCACTGCTGTTCTGAGAAGGTCAGAAAATGAAGCTGGATGACAGGATGAGAATATACTGGGCTTTTCATACACAACGTTGAACTCAGAATTTTCATGCTTTTAAGTGGTGCAGACACCTCTAGCTAACTCTGTGATGAAGAATAAACAAACAAGGATTTCCACATGAAGTGAAGCCAAATCCTTTCCCAACCCAACAGTCTCAACCTGACAGAACAGAGTGAGCCAACAAAAGGAGCTTTGCCATTCTAAATGTGAGTGATCAGATGCAGCACACAATGTATTTTGTGGAAAACCAAATAAGAAAATACAGTGCATTGCCTCAGGTAATCTCTTCAGCTGACTTCTGCTAGATTTTACTTGGGCATTATTTTACAGTTTTAAAGAAGCATAACTGCTGAACAAGTCAGAAAATTAATTTCTAAAATTTCGTTTTAGAGTTAAAGCCCGCTCTAAATTGCAGTCAGCAAAAAGCTGGTTTCTAATTCTAAACGATTTTCTGCAATTTATTTTTTTTTCTGAATACAGGTTGTTTTGCTACAAACTGAACAGCAGAATAGAATGATTAAATGACCTGCAACAATTTTCTTTCCAGACTTCTGTAAATACCAAAATTCTCCTTGTGTCATCTGCCCTTATATAAATTATAATTACGAATAACAACAGCATAACACTAAAATATTCCAGGTCACCCTGATGCCATTATTGAATAGGTCTTATTTATCATGAAGACAGCATTGAAAAAGGGAAAATTATTTCAGTGAACTCTACTGGTCTGTATTACCATCCTGAAACACTCATCCAAAAGAAAATAAAGTTACAGAAATCTGTATCATCTCATAGGGTCAGATAAAGAAAGGAGACTGCCAGACAGATTAACGAAATGCCACTTGGGTTAGATGTCAATAGGATTAGAATGGTCTTTGGGTTGCTGCTAGCAAATACATCCGCATGCCTTGCGGAGGGTTCAGTGAGAAGGCACATGTCATGTCCTGTGGAGCAGCTCCAGACCTAAGTGGGAGAAGATGAAAGCACAGACTAGAGGAGTGCAACAGGGGAAAGGTTTCAAATACATTCCTCAGCCAGAGACTAAATATAAGGAAGTGTCAGACAAGCTAAAGGAGTCTCAGATCAAGCTAAAAAAGCCTTTTTGTCAACTCACAGAAAGCCTACTGTGTTATTCTTAAATGCACGCCTCCATCCAGGCAACAGTGCAAAATGGACAGCTGGCTAAAACCACCCAGAAAAAAAAAATAAGCTTCTGGTGTATTTAACAGATGGTGGCACAGGTTATGAAATTGGTCTTTGCTTCAGTCTCCAAATATAATTTTTTAACATAACTGAGACACAATGTTTAAACAGCCTTAGAATACTTCTCAAATGAAACAAAACTAAGCATTTATTGTAGTACATATACTTATACTTAGAACAAAACCCATGTTTCTATAGAAACACACTTCCACTGTCTGAGAAAAAAAAAATCCATGCTCAGAAAAATTAGGAGTTTTAGGGTTACTATCTTGTACCTCAAGCAAAAAAAGTTAGAGTCATGCCAAGGAAAAAAGCTAGGGGCATGCCTGAATGTTATATTACTTGTTAGGAAGAAAAACCCAAACAATAAAAATCATTTCCCCTCATTCATATATGCACCAAGCTGCCTTCTATATATACTCTTTCGGCGTGTAATGCCATGCCACCACATTCAATTTTCACAGAGAAAAGAGTAATTCCATCATCTTTGTTTTACATCAGAGGGTTTTGGGGGAAAGAAGATTAGTTTGTTTTAAATAACAAGTTTAATTCCCTTCTATCACTTTATAAATCAAAGTCTTAACCTTTTCACGTGGTATAGGGAAAAGTGAAGGTATCTTGTCAGAAAATATTGTTTTGTATTAGGGATTTTTCTTAAACTTGCAAATAAACATCTGTCGGTCCTGTGAACTCTTAACCAGGAGATTTGATGCCCCAAAAGTCAAGCTCAACATGGGGTCAATCTGCTATTAGAAGTAGCACAGCCCCATATTTCACAAATGTAAAAGCAAAGCAAAACACAGAACATAATTGCTAACTGCAATTCTTAATTCTAATTTTTAAAATCTATAATATTCGTACATGTCTTAATAATAAATGTGCTCATTTACAGAGACTTGACCATTCCTGAAAAAGAAATGTGAACATTATTAACTATATTAAGCAGTCAATTCTCCCTACATACGTAGCATGCTGATGCTACAAATATGCATGATACTTACTTCAGAGCCAGCATGAGTTAGGTTGGCTAACCTAATACATTACATTGAGTGAAAAATTCTCTTGCCACAAAGATTAAACCCTAAAATTTAGCATTGAGTAGATTTTGCACATTCTATTCATAGATATGTAACTATTAACCTAAAAATCATTTATTAATCATCAGTCCTCAAAGAAAAGGAAGAAGAATTAAACAAAGACATACACGTGCACAGATTTGGCAATATAAGGCTTTCCAAAGCATGGAAATCCAGAACTAGGTCACAGCTTTATCCAACAGATCATTTTCAGCTTAGTTTGAACAATAAAAGTCTTTTGAATAAACTGCCTGCATTCAGCAACCATGATACACTTTATAATACAGCTTCTATTTGTGGATGAGTGTAACAGCCATGTATCCACAGCAGAAAACGGATCGAGTTGAACAAATTTACTTGAGGGCTGCAGGTTCTTTGCTTCTTTATACTTAAAAATGATTAAAAAAAAATATCTGACTCTTCAGGTCAATTGTTATTCCCAGGGTTCCTGATTTATCAATTCTACTTTGTAAATTTTTGATTGATCATTCAGTGGTGAAATCTAACCCTCCAAAAGAGGTCTGCTAGAAGCACAAACGCAAAGACAGGTCTTGTCAAAGGAATGAAGACTATTATTTAGATATATATCTATTTATAGTTACCATATAAAGATTCCTATACATGAAATTCCTCATAATATGAAGTGTTTAAGCAAAATAAGATGTAGCCTTTAAGTATGCAGATACAAAATATGTTTAGTTTCAAGATAATCACGAAGAAGCTTGGATACTGTTTCACCTTTTACAAACACTGCAAGAATTTATGCTGGAAAGGTTTCATTTATGAGCATTAGATTTCTACCTTAACTTTAAAAAAAAGCCAAAATAAAGAAACAAGCAGAAAACCCCACCATGCATGCAAAACTAATGTTTCAAAACTTAAATTGAGCCAAATCTAAAGTGCTAATGTGAAACACAGCATAAAGACTTCATTCAATCTAACTCAACCTTCAGCAATACACAAGTATCAAAAGCTGCCCTCCAAAATGTAAATTTCATACCTGCAATTTGATAAATACATTTTACATTTATTCCAGTATATAACAGAAACCTTGCTAGGGTAACGATAACAAGCTTCCCTGCATTCGTAATTTATATAATGCTGAAGCATCTTCATTATTTAATTATGTAAGCATAAATTTTCAACCCACTCATATTCATTTTTGCTCTGAGGGTATGAAATATCTTGCAAACATTCCGGGCCAAATGTCAAGAGAAACCTGTCAGTCTTCAAGTAGTAAGCCTCTTTAATTTAACAAAAAAAAAAAAACATATCTGACTTTCTTTGCAAGTCTCTTTTACCAAAAAATTCAGTATCATTAAAACATCGTAGCATTTGTGTACACAATATCCTTTCTCTCCTGCTCCACAAGTATGATTACACACTTAGGCAAAAATACACTACATGTATGCTCTGACATTTAGAATAGACCATTCAAGTCCAATTTTATACAGCAAATTATGAAGAGCATGGATAATGCACTTTCAAGAACTTCAGACAATTTAAAAAATTAACCCAGCTGTACAGAAATTTTCATTTATTTGGTAACTTAATTTACTTTTAAATTTACTGTGACAAAAAGAAGAAAATTGAAGTTTAGATATGTTAAGAGGTGATGTGCTTAGCTTAGACTGGAGCATGCTTGGCAAAGATCTGCAATCACACTGTACCTACTTTACCACAACAAGCAGTAGTACACCTACAACTACTCACATTTCCATATAGTTGTAATTAGGGGAAGATCTGCCACACTAAAAGGAAAGAAATGTATTTTGAATGCCAGAAAATTTCCTTTCCACTGCAGTGTTCACAGCCATAGATGTGGAAGTTTTCTGTAGGAAATAACAAAGCTGGTAGAACTGTCATTTACTGTAAATTAAAATATTTCATGATTTTGAAGCACTACGTAATGAATTTACGCTAGGAAAAAGACAACCTACCAGAAACCAATATGAAAGTGTTGCAAATGAGGTTTTACAAAGCCCCAACAGCAAAAAGGATTACCCAAACATATATATCTAGTGCTATTTTCAGGCCTTGTAAAGTAGTCCCCCCATACATGCAGCTGCTGCTGCTGAAGGGCATGGGTTTCCTGTAACTCCTGTGTCACGGCTGCCTGCTCTCCCTGGCCATCCTGGTCCCACTGGCATGTGCCAACTGGCACTAAACACCATGTTTAGGCAATTGAATCAACTCTTCAAAGTCTTATTGCTTTCGAGGCTATATTTGGTAATGTAAGATTTACTTTTGCCAGAAGGTGAGATAATGTTTAGACAGACATATCTCAATAATTTTTCCAACCAGCGAAGTAACACACACTGCTTTTCTACCTCCATTCAGAACCAATACTGAAAATACAAATATCAAGGGATGGATTTGGATATGTTTGTGTCCAGCAGGCAGAAGAAGGGCGAGGATGTCCTTCATCAGAAACCTGTTATCTGACACATTAAAAACTTCATTAAATGGAATTTCATCATTAGGGATACAAAACCTATGCACGGTAAGAGAAAATTATGACAATTCCTTGACTGTTTCTTGCTGCCCTTTTGCTTGTACAGCAAATTACTGCCCAAAAATACACGTGACAGCTTTGACAGTATGTTCAGTGCCTGTACTTTTGTCACTAGATGGTTGTATAATCATGATTTGGCTTCTCTGTGCTCCTTTCAACTGCTACCACCACCCATCCTACAGACTCCTACAGCAAGCAGTCCAAAAAGCCCACAACAGAAAGTGAATGCCACCTTTCCCAGCAAGAACTACTTTGAAACCATTCAAAAGATTTCCCTATCCCAACAGCTCCAGAAGCCCTCTAGGGTTAGCCAATACAGCTTCCAATAAAGCACCACAAGACGACTCTTGGCTATACCCCAGAGCTGAAGACAGAAAAAATACAAGACTACTGTATTTTAAGATTCTGAATAGGTGATTTTAGTACAGGAAAACAAAGAGCTATGGTTCTTCCTAAAAAAACCTGTATCCTATTTTTGGGAACATGTTGCAGTCTGATTTTACAAGAAAAACTATTATGTGATACAAAAGACTGCAGAAAATGCTGTGTTTATTCAAGTATAATTCTCTATCTTCCATCTCCTGCAAAGCAATGTCTAGTAGAAGAAAAAAAAATGTGAAACTGTACTAATAGAGGCACTAACGACACTAATTTTCTTTCCGTCTGGTCTTCATTTCTATATGCTAAGAACTACCAGATAAAACAAGTTTGGTTTGGTTTTTTGTTTGTTTTTGTTGGGTTTTTTTTTCAGAAAAGCACAAATGGGAATGAAATCACCTCCTAACCACATGTTCATTATAAATAAAATTCATAACCTAGGACACTTACTTAAGCATCAAAGTCAGGACTGATACACACCAGCAGTATAAGCTATAAAAGGCAGGAAACTATTTACCTTCACTCCACCTTATCTGGCCTTAGTCAGCACTCTGAATTATTCACATTGGTGCTTGCCTCCCCACCGCCCCTTTTTTTTTTTAAGCTGAGTTTGAAATCTACCAAGCCGCACATTTGCAGATAAAGGCACTGCCTGATAATCATTCTGTGCTCTATGGATAGGTCAAGCCATATTTCCCACATTTAATTTCCTAAATAACCCCAAAACAAAAAATAAAAACCCAAAACCACAGAATTTGAGGGAGATAGTTTAGAACTAAATCCCCAAGTCCTTGAACATCAGAAACTGCTATAGGTTTGTTTTCTTCTGCTGAAATTGCTTCAGATTTAAACTGATAGCATGCTATTGGAAAAGTAGGAACATGAGAATTGACAGCTATATTAAGGCAATATTTGAAAATAAAGTGCTCAGAATTTCAGTTTCTTTGAAAGATGAACAAAAACACTTCTGCAAAATCATGTGATTCTCAATCAATAATGAGAGTTGAAAGAAATACTAATCTACCTTACAACAAACTTGTATGGAAACCAGCTTCCCCTAAAGCATTAGCCTCAAAACCTGCTTTTTACAACTCATTAACAAATATGGTTACAACCCTCCTCCAAATGTTCTTGAGAGCATCTATCAATGTATAAATATTTTATTGACTTTTCCATCATTTTAATGAACTTGCTGTCCACAATAAGTCTTCCGGAATAAAACCTTCACATCAGCAAAGAGCACACAGGCTTAACTGAAGCGTTTGTACAGTCATGCAATACAACTACTCTGAACAACTAAGACTGACAGGCACTGAAGATGCACTGGAGCAGAGGTGGCTAGAGAAATTTCACCAAAATATAACTAAAATATGCAATGTCATTTAAAAAAAAAAAACCAGAAAAACAACACAAGAAAATCTTGATCCTGTTTGAATTTTGTTTCTGTCTGACTGCCGTTCATACTGTAAGATTTCACTCCCTGCAATTCTACTGCAGAGTAATCTGGCATAAGAGTATATTTAAGTGAAATTACATTCCACAATATCCACAATTTTTTATAAATAACAACCTCTTCTCTCACAGATCTTCCAAAAATAATAAATTTTTAAGTACTTATTAAGGAGACTAGTATCACAGGAAGGCTCAAGATTAATCAAGACTTATCTTCCGTGAAAAGTTTGAGCAGTTCCTGAAGGCAAAGCACTGCTCCAGCCTCTGAACAATGAGGAGGTGCTGAGTAAGGAGAAGGGGGAAAGCACATGGTTCTGGAAGAAGAGACAATTATGGTTTTTTACCATGGGATTGATAAATATTGTTAAACGGTCTTGATCCTGGTATTTATGACTGGTTTTGTGCTTCATTTTACAAGTGGAGGAGTCCCCTCTTAATGTGAGTTTTCCATGTACGACAATTAGTGTTACAGTACATATACCACACTCAGTGGCAAAAAAATACCTGATAAACTGTATTTGCTTAAAAGCCACAAATCTCTACTGAAAAAGACAACTGCAGCTTAGAAATGCCAAGCTCTTTATAGAGAGATTTTATACTCTTCATAGTAAATTCAGGGAAAGATATTGCTGTGGCTCTGGAATCCATCCCCACCAAAACTTTACAGATTTCCCCATTAAAATGTTTTGAAGTCCTACTTACCTCCTGCAGTAAGCACAAGGAGCACATACGCTAGTGTCATCAAGTGCCAGCATCAGAGTTCTAGAAGAGGAAGCATTCTGCACCTGCACTGTAGCCCTCCATAGGGATTTCCCTGGCTATCCACAAAGTGGAAGAAATGGGTGCACAGGGCCCAATTTCATTCCCATAAAAAGTGGCATGTAGGAGAAACTTAGTGTGTCCCACCACCCCAGCTGAGGTGGGCGATGACAGTTCACTGCAAAACCACATGCTTCAAGCCTCCTTTTTACAATGAATTTCAAAAATCAGTACTTTTGAGATCTTTGCTAGCAAAGCAGTATTACAGCGCATGACTGGACCCCTCTGCTATCCTATTCCAAGCACCTACACCCTTCCCCTGGACCACCTTCTACAGGATTCCCTTCTTAGTGAAAAGAAACACAATTGAAAGGTGATCATCTCCAAAGTAAAACAATTTTGCTAATACCTACTACCACCTTCACTGGAACCCTCATCACAGCCCTGCTTGCAGTTTACCTAGCATTCCACCCACTGCAGTGGATATTTTAAACTTCCAAATAATTTTAAACACATGTAATTTGGAGAAAAACCCTACCCATTTCTATATTTACATGAAATCCTGATTCATATGAAACTATACTGGCCAGAGGCAATAAGCAGACAGAAATCAAACACAGTTGCAGTTTCTCTTTAATAAGAGCTCCTTGTCATCTTGACATTAGTATGAAAACAAGATCATCAAGACAAAGTCTAATTTCTCAGTAACAAGCCATTCTCTTGGTGCCAGATCTGACATACTGTACCTTAAAACCCCAGTCTTGTGTCTAGATGACTAGAAATATGCACTAGCATATTTTTAAAGATTTTTGAGATAAAAAGCTTCCCTTCCTTTGTACTTCAGCTTGAAGTGAACTAGCATACAACTGACACATAAAATACCACATCTTTAAATTATAAAAGTGGCCTTCAAAAAATAGCTTTTCTTGGAAATCTATAGCATGAAGAATACAGCACATTTTGTTACAGAAAAAATCTTTGAATATTCAAGGGAAACAATCCCTATACATTTTTGTGGCCAAAGGTAACATGCCAGACAAGCCCTACACCTTATAGACACGGACCTCCTGACTGGAGATACAAACTGAAATGACCCCAAGAAATATTACCGTGACCTTTGTGTAACAGGGAAAGCAATGCATCTCCTTCGGCATTCACAAGAACAGCTAAACCGCCAATGCCAGTGTCCCAAGCACACAAACCAGTGCAAGGCCAACCTCAGGCAGGGATTTACCCGCAGCACTACGCACACCGAGCAACTATCGGGGGCCAGCTACAGTGCGTACATGATGCCGCGCCACAATTAGTCCTGCTTAATATAGGACATTGCAGTCCGACAGTTGAAATCCAGAAAATTAACACAAGTGAAAACGTAGGAAGTCCTCATAAAAGAGTATACAACTCTATTGAGAGAGCAGCTTTTGAATTATAATTATAAACATACAGCAATACATCCTCGTCACCACTTACATGCTGCAATATGGGTATTGGAAGTTATTAATTTTGTGTGCAAATTCAGGTTAATTTCATTATTACTGAATCATATGGAGTTAGTGACTGGAGATTTATTCCCCACACTTACAATCTTTTAATAAAGTCTTCTGAAAGTTTGGGGTTTGTTCCCAAAAACAGCTATATAAGTATACAAAGTTTAAATCACTAAAACATGCAAGTCCAATTAAATTCATTTCCATCACAGATCAATAACCCAGCTTCAGAAGTAAGAGCTAAGCTTTCACTATCATACCCCATAGCTGTTATGATGTGTAACTCCTTTACAGCAATTAAATGTATATTCATTCACAGGCAAAATGACATAAATATTCAGATTTCATATGCCTTAAGTAATGTGCTGCGCATCAAATACAATCACAGAACACCATCAAGAATTATGTTTATTTTTATGTTCATGTTACTGCCCACAAAAATATGAATTCTAGAAGTAAAAAAACAATACTGCAACTAGGTATTTCAGGCTTCAAAAGCCTACGAAGACTTCTAGTCAGTCCCTTACAGTACAAAAAAGATAAGCATGTCTAAAAATGTTAGAGTATTTAATCTTAAAAGAAATAATGAAAAGGACTACTATTTTAGAAGAATCATTTTATAGTAATATAATTTATAATAACTTTCCTGAGGCTTACTAGCATATGCCACATATATTCACATGTAGATTGGCACTAAAGTACCTGTAAGAAGAGAAGCCTAAATTTATACACCCACCTACTAGGCTTTTGACTAACATCGCACTTCACTATTTTACCACTATTCCATTATTTCACTACATTAAAAACATATGTCAGATTCCAGAGACAGATTAAGTAGTACCATCTCAAATATATGTTAAGTATCAGAAACAGATTATGGTGATGTGGATCTCTGCCAGACCACAAAGCATTACCATATCATAACTCCACTGAGGAGATACCAACCAATGCTACAGCATATGACTTTGAAGTACTACTCTTTTTTAGATGAAACACATTGTTCATTTCAATCTCTGAAAGAAAAACACATTTACTTTCCTTGTGTTTATTTTGAAATTGGTACTACGCTTTTATCAAGTGCTTAAGACAATTTCTTATGCTACATGAAACGGCAAATACTGCCTAATGAAGGCCACAGTAAAGCATCCAGAAGAGCTCAGGACCACCCTTAAAGAAAAAAGAAAACTAAGCTTTCATTCCCACCCAAACTGCCAATAGATTCACCAATGAAAATCCAGATCCTCTGCTGCAGCTAAAGAGCACTCCAGGATGAGACCACCTTTGCTCCTCAGCAGCGGTCCAAGCCATTGACTTAAATTAGATTAGCCTGAAGGGTAATCTGTGCCAGCTCTCATGAGAAAGCAAAAACTGTCACAGTAGGTAGACACCAACACAAACATTTCCAGATTGCACCCCTGTGCTGTTGAGCATGAAGTACCTACGTCCCACTAAGGCACAGATTCATCCTCTGGTAGTAGAACTACCTTACCAAACTCCTAGGCAGAATCTGCTTTGACTTGGTTAATTTATATGGGATACATAAAACTCAAGAAGTTTCTTGCTTGTGTCTGTCTCCATAACAACAATATAATGGAATAAAGTCTCAGCTAAACTCTACCACAAACTTTCCATTTAACTCTAAACTGAATCTCCCAAATAATTTCAAGTAAAAAAACAAACCGAAACAAACCCACAAATGTAATCCTGTCACTGGCAAGTCATTTTCAAATTTCTTTAGAGAAAGTGGAAAAGACTACAAGATGCTGATGGCAGTGTCACAGCTGTGTAATCTGCCAAATCTTCATTCTACACAAAGTTTCTACTTGTGGAAAATATATACTACTTTTTTAAGTTCTAATCAGATTCCAACATACTTGCAGAGTCTTAATACAAATAGAGACATTGCCTTCACTGTGGATAGTTTACAAGCAGCAACAAATTTATCATCTCTCAAGGAGATAAACACAATCCCAGATAGTGACCGCAAGATACACCAAAATTTCCAAATACGTAAGAGTACTCAGCTGCAACAACATTTAAGTATTTCAGCAGAACTATACTTTTGAGGACCAGCAGACCTACAAGTAAGGTGGTCTTAATTTTTCTTTAAGTGTTACTCTCAAAAACACACGGACCTCCTAAGTAATTTTCTCTACATTCTTAGAAAGCCTGTTAGCAACTTTTCTCCCACCTCAAATTCCTTTTCAGATAGAAAAAACTGTAGCATTGAAGTACAGAATGCTATTTGCAGAACCTCAACTGATGTCTCGGCAACTTTTTTTAATTCTTGCAGGGTGTTGATTCTTCATTCTTTTCTTCCCTCAGTATTTCCTCACTATCACTGCTTGCAACACTTTGTGGTACATCTGTGAACTTAAATTTGACTGGAGGTATACTAAGTGAAAAATGTTCCAGTCATTGCTTTAAGATGTTCTGCAATGTTATGTATAACAGCAGCTGCCAAAAATTAAAGGCTGTCCTTCTAGCAGAATTTACAGCCTAATTTTTAACAATAGCTGAATTTCAAAAGACAGACCTCTAAATTATGTTAAAGCTGATGAAGAGCTGGGGTCTCGGAGTTTAGATGTGACATAAAAACAATTACATTAAAGTTTCTCATTAACATTCTGCTTGTTTTCAATACCTTCTGAAATGAAAGCACTGCACTCATATCCCTTTAATAATTATGGTGAGCTGAAGTTTACTCATGCAAAATTTTGGCAGGGAAAGCTTGCTACTTCAGTAGGCTCACTTATTTGCTGCAAAAACAGACTTAATGTGGAGAAGAGCATTGATCAGCAGCTCTGCCTTTCAGCAGAGTTAGGATGAGAAATAACCAAGTTAGTGGATCTAATACTGTACAAAGAAAAGATTGGAAATAAGCTGTACCACCTCTTTTACATAAAACCACAAGAATGATTAGTCACATTCCAGATATTTCTGGATTCCTGCAAGCTAGAGTAGCGCTCGCAGGCTGAGTCAAAACTGAGCTCTCCGTTCTGCTCAGTATTGCATAAGCACATACAGAGACATCACCAAAAGTTTACATTCTGACTTTTGCTTAGAGACAAAGCTGACTGGCCAGAAATATAAAACAAGTAAATCCCACTTACTGCACATGCCATGATCATGGCTTTCAATGCTGACAGAAGTTGCACTCAAGAAGAACTCTCAGTTAAAAACAGAAAAGCATGCCTTTAGCCATTTTCTTTACAGTATCATAAAAGTATTGCTTACCAAGTCTGCTGCAAGGACCACATCCAAACAGGCTAATGTCCTACTGCAGCCTTAAGCCAAGGACGAGAGTTACGGGCCTTGAATGATCTAAAACTTAAGCTTAGATATGCACAAACAGCAGTCACAAGCTCCAAGGTGAAATACAGGTTACTGGTACCTTCAAGTTGTCCCTAATTCCACATCTGAGAGGTGCAACTTGTCCCCATTCAGGTCCTGAGTGAGCTGTTCGGTTCCCACAGATGATGTCTGGCAATGTTTTTTTAACATGCAGAATTCAGTCTTCCTGATGTAGAGGTGATCATTTTGCTACACTCAGACATTCAGCATTTGGGGTTTTTTGCCTCAGTCCTGCTGGAACCTGCCAGCAGCTACTGCTAGCTTCCCAGCATTCCCAAGAAGGGAGGAGTTAAATGACCTTCACTACACATCGCCGCCAGTACTTCACTGAGTTAGACAACAAAAGTAGAGAGAAACCAATTCAGGTAACAACAACAACAAGGGTGGGTGGCAGGAAGGAAGGAACAGTTTATACTGCCAGCCCACACTTCCATCTGAAGTACAGTGCTGCACCAAGGCTCAGCACAAGTATCAGTCATTCTCTCATCCACAGGTTAGAGCTGTTCATCCCCGAAGAAAATGAGATAATGGACACGCAAACATTGTTTCAGAGTATGTTTAATGTGTTAGGATGCTGTGGAATTTCCACGACAGTGTGAGGCATAAAAATGCCAGTCATTACCAAGATATTTCTTTTTGGTTGTTAGATAAATAGGTAAAATATTTTTTAATCTGTGGAAGAGAAAAGGTGGGTGGGTGAAATGGTAAATATAAATAATTTTGAAGTATACCCAAATATCTACATTCAGCATCAGCTTTGACAAGTTTATCCCTGGCCACTGCTGCAAATAACAGAGAAGGAGGTTCTTCATCTCATTACAAGAAACACTGCAATATGCTACAAAGGCTGGCAGGAAGAAGCTTCTTCAAGATCTTCTTTCAAAGACAGATCCCACCAATTCCTCCTCCAAAAGGGGGCAAAAAACCCAAAACAAAACATGGAGAATGACAAAGGATAGGATACTCCTATCTGTTAAAATCAGCAAATAGTTAAAAAAAAAAAATCAAAGAAAAGAAGGAAAAAATATCCATACAGAAAAAACAGATAAGCTATTTTTATCTTAGAATGTAACGAATTAGAACTTTCAACATGGGGGGTACAAAGAAAAATACAGAGAAATAATTAGACCTTTATTAAAAAAAAAACCCAAACTTGAGGGACTAACTTATGACTATACACACAAAGGCTACTGGGAATGCAATACTTTTCAAAACTAAGAAAGGATCTACTGAAGGCAAAAGGAAAAGAGTTAAAATAGAAGAACAGAGATGCACGGCTTCTTACATTTTGTTCCAATACATTAAAATGCTATGAGTGAACAAAGTATTTTCCTTCTATGTTCCAAGAGTGTTATAATGATACTGCACTTATTATTCTTAAGTGAAGGAACTGTTTAGACAGACTAATGGACAACGAAACTCAGATGCCACACAATCAGCTACTCCTGAGTCCCTCCTGGCTGAGCCCTGTTCCTGGATGCCAAGATTTCCCTACTGATGTAGCACCAGTTACACATCCATCCTTTTCCCCGTTAACTTCCATTACTATGTATTAAAAAGGAAGTCCTTGTATACGTTAAGCTATTCATCACCATTCTATACTAAATTTCCTTAAAAAAGAGCATGCACCTACCCATTTCCACTAAAGATGCTGACACTAAGACATGAACTGAGCAGGGTTTCTGTTTGTATTCTTCTTCCACCTATTGCCCCCTTCTAACACTGTCCGTGTATCCAAGTGTTTTAGACCATAGACTCCATCCCCTCGCGTGTCGGCAAGTTTCTCGCACCAAACATTCAGTTTCATTAAAAATAGTCTCTCCCATACCGCCTACATCTCTGAAGTAGAGCATATGGATTCAATAGCTGTACATAATAAAATTGAAAACCTTTAACTGTTTGATAGATTTCAGTGTTCTGCTGTTTATTAAATGCCAAAAAACCCAAACCCCAACCCCAAAACAAACATAAAAACCTCCACCATGAGCCAGAAGCATCACTCTGTTACTACTCAGACAGAAAAATAACTTGATATCCTAGAGGGCATGCAAAGAACTCCCCAGGAAGAAAGTGCTGGCAGCGCCTTTTCATACCTACATAAAACGCACCGACACAGGAAACGGTGGACACCGTAATACTTTTCAGTCATACAGGCCCCTTACTGTGAACTTCTAAGATCCCTGAAGAATTATATCTGTAAGAAGTAGCAGCACAGACATACAGAATACAGAGATGCAGCTTCCTAGATTCTTGTGATAACTCCACTGAAATAAAGGGGATATTCAATTCGGTGATAACTTCTGAACTGAATGTAGGTTTTCACAGCTTGTTTTAAAATAGTCAGCTACAGTGTTTAAACAAATACGAAACCATTTTAATTTGGTCCACTCAAAAAAACAGAGTGATCAACTTCACAAGTCCATAAACCACCTCTTGGCTCTTTATTATTACAAAAGAAATACAACTTGCCAACAGCCCTGCTATTATTCACGGTCAAACTCTAGCTGCTACAAAATGGTAAAACTGATAAATTACCTGCTGAAATTACTGAACATGTGCCCTGTTGGCACTACAATTGCCAGTACTTATGTAAAAAATTAAACAAAATTAGGCTCTAGATATGCAGTATAGTCTTCAAGCACTGCTCTATACATGTCTAGTCCTAATTAAGTTAATGAAACTACTCAAGTCAATATTAGCAGCTTTCATTCCAGGAGTGGAGATTTAACCTGTAAGTAGCACAAATTGCTAAGGAATAATGCACCACAAACTTACAAGACCTGGAATGTGGTGTGTCACTATCCAATTTATTAGTGGAATGCGAATGATAAAGTACTGTGTCTATTATTTAAGAAGTGTTGTTGAAATGGTTAGCTGGTAAAATCTGCTGAAGTTCTGGAAAAAAGTCAATTAAATTTCAGATAAAAGGAGGTTGGATCAAATTATGCCTACATACGAGTACGAAGCTTACTGAAGATTTGATAATTTGCTCTGCTATACATGCATTCATAGTATTCTCAAAGGTGGGATGGGAAGACAAATTAACACATTTTTAAGAAGCAGCAATTATAATAGTTTTATTGTTATTATTATGCAAGGATTTGTTCATGAATCTGACCTAAACAGTTTGAAACATAATTATTATAATACCTAAGTAATTCATAGCAGATTTACTAAGTGCGATGGAGTCTTCGTAACATGACACTCCATCACACTGATGCCAACTCCTACAGAAATGGGAAATCATTTTTTCTGTAAATGCAAATTACACAGTGGGTGGATAAGAGAAACGCAAACTGCAAAATCCTACACTAAATAAAAACATATATAAACAAGGTGACAGCCTGGTAAGTGTTCCTCTTTAAAGAGCAATCAAGTAACAATCCCATTTTCCTTCCTGAACAAGCTCCTTCGAAATAAGGAGGATGTCAACAAAAGGAGACCCAAAATGAGTTTTCAAATGCTCTTTTTCCAAAGTAATATTTATTAGCTGTCCTTAATAACGTGAATTTCTACAACTCACTTCTGCAGCTAATAATGCAGAAACTCAAGAAAACGATCCTAAGACAGACCAGAATATGTCTATTTGTTCAGTTAAACTGTACCGACATTGGTAACATCTTCATTTAAATGTTTTTGTAATGACTCAGTATTTAAACATCCCTATGTATAACAAGCTTCTTCCTGATTTGAAGAAACAGAGCATCGCTAGGCCTAGCTATCCCTGTCACCGGTATTCTCATTCCGTCATGAGATCAGAAGGAAATAGTTTTCACAGGTGAAATACTACTTTGCTTCTATCTTGAAATTCATATATTTTGTATAAAATGTCAAACGTCAAACATGACAAGCCTAGTGGCAGCATGACAATTCCCAGGCAGGACCCAGAAGCAGTGGAAGGGTGGCAGTGTGTTCATCCCGGGGTCAGAGGGGAGCTTCATGCCACCCTCAAGGGACCCCTCCAGGCAATTTAAAAAGCAGCACTAAGAGTTTTGCCTCTAACCCTCCACAACTAAGGAGAGGATTTCTGCGATATAATGCTAGAAGGACAAGTGAGAAGAAGGTTCAGAGTACTCTAACAGCCAGAGAGATCCTAAAATGAAATATATGAAAATTGATAGTTGAGAGGATTTGAAGTCAGAGGCAACAGTCTGCTCATCACTCTTTTCTTCCAGGGGGCAAAATTTATTTACAGTATTTGAGAACGACAGAGAGGAGGGGAAAAAAAAAAAAAGAAAAAAGATCAGAGGAAAAAAAAAGGGGGAGTTTAAAACCACATTTGATCATCCTCTATATCTTATTATTTCTGCTTTTTTTTTTTTGGCAGAATTCACTCATTTTGACTGCCGTACAAAAGCCATCAGGAAACACTGAAAGTAAGCAACTAAAGGCTACCATTATTTCAATAGCCTATTCGTCATACATGTGCACCATTGATTGTATACCGATGGCTGAAACAAGGGCTACTCGGTTATAATTGTTATCACTACCGAGGCAGGTTTTACTCGCAATACAGAAATTCATCCGGGGGAGGGGGAAGTATGGACCTGTCTGCTGCTTTTAGAAAAAACGTACCTTTAAGTGAGACAGTCGTGGGGAGATATGAGCAAATATTCTGCCGTAAGAATAAGGAACTAACATCTCAAACTGCAGCCACAACTTTTTTTTTTCCAATACAGTGATTTATGGAAATATATACAAATGGGGAAAGTCGTGCTGAATGGAAGATTACCTCGCAGACCTGGTTCACCCTCCCCCTCATGCCCTGCTACACCTTCCTATTTTAAATGTACCGAGTCGAGTATCCAACACAGGCTGAAGTACAGTCCGCCATAAGTACTAGCAGTGCCCTTGAAAAATGTCCAGATTGCAGCTAGTGCACAAAGGACCTCGCCATGTAAATAAGTGCATGAGAATTTCTCTCTCGCTCTTGACCCGGCAGCAAGAGAAGAGATTAACTTCCCATCAACATCGGAAGACAAAGCGTCAGTACGAAACAAGCGAAGTTTGAGAGAAGAAAAGGAGGAAGGCTGAGACTGAATGTCAGCTGGTTAGAAAGAAAAAAAAAAAGGGGGGGGGGGGGAAACGGTTCGAGTAAGTAATTCTGAATGCTCTACTTCGTATTCCTCTCCCCACAAAATAAATACCCGGCAGAGCTGAGGAGCAGTGCTACCCGAAATAAGCAAGAGCAGTCAGATCTTAACTGCCATAGGTAAGAGAGAGCAGGCATCCATCCCCCCCCTTCCCTTGCTACACAGAAGGCGACGCTGCAGAATTCCCACTACGCTACCAAAAAGCAAAGCAGAACCTGCATCTGGGGCGGGAGGGGGGAGGTTTAAACTGGGAACTTTTTGTTCTTTAAATATGTAACTGAGATCTTTTTTTTTTTTTCCCTCCCCACGCCTCTCTTCTTTCATCTTCTCTGCCAAAACAAGACTAAATAAACGCTACTCCATATTAATATTATTAAATAAGGAGGAATATACTTACCATATCAGCTGGAACGCTGCTGGACATCTTGATGTTACCCTAAATGGCTTTAAATCAACTTAAAAAAAAAAATTAAAAAGCACCAAGAACAGCCCGCCGGAGAGCTTCAAGAAGCAAAACGGTGTCAATGTCGGAGGCAGCAACTTCCACGTCCCCTAGGCAAGAGAGGCGCCCGATGCGCAGCGGGGAAGGCGGCCGGCTGAGGAGAAGTATCCAGGGGCCGGCGGTGCCGGGGCCGAGCCGGAGGAGCCCGCGGGAGACCAGAGATGGCAGCAGATCCCTGTCAGCGGCGGCGGCGGCAGCACCAGCGGTGCCAGGTAGACCAGGCAGGACTACACCGCCACATGAGCTGCGTGCGGGTTTTTTTCTTTCTCCCCCCCCTCTCTCCCTCTTCCTTCTCTCCCAGCCTTGACAAATGACGACGGGATGATTCACAGGATAATGGTGCGTCCAAGTCACCTCCTCAGTCAGCGCAGGCGACCCGGGAGCGCAGGCAGGCAGGACCTCGCTCCTGCCCTCGGCGGGGTGGGCCCGGGGCCGCTGGGGAGGACGCCGGGCTTCGGGCCCCCACTTAGGCGATGTGCGACATGTAACGGGGTCTGGCGGGGCGACGGGCCGGGGAGCGCTGCCTGAGGGGCGGCCGGGGGGAGCCCTCCCCCGCGGCGCTCCGGCGGCCACAGCACTCGGCAGGGGCCGGGGGGGCGTTCAACGGCGGCCGCCTGCCGCAGCCTCAGGTCTCCGCTCGCGTCTCCGCTCGCATCGCCGCCGCCTCCTCCTCCTCCTCAGCCCGCCCTCCCTCGTCCCCCGGCGGCTCCGGGCGCCTTCGGCGGCGCGGCAGGGGCGCCCCCCCTTCCCTCCCTCCCTCCCTCCCGCCCCCGGGAGCCGCGCTGGCCGCGCTGCCTCGTCCCGCTGCGAGCCGGAGGTGCCGGTCCTCAGCGCGATCCTCGCCCGCAGCCGCCCCCTGTCATCTTCGGCTCAAACCAACATGGCGTCTGCCGAGCCGAGAAAGGGGACACGGCAGGGGAGAGACGGACCCCCTCCGCCTCCGCCGCCGCCGCCGCCTCCCCCGCTCCAGTCGCGTCACGCGCCGCCGCCCCGCGCGGCACCATGGGGCTTGTAGGCTGCCGAGGGAAGCGGGGCGGAGCCCTCTTGGTCAAGCCCCTCCGCGCCGCAGCCCCGCCCCCGCTACCCTAGCAACCGTTGCTAGGGCGGGGAAGCGGCCCACGGCGGTGCGGGGCTGCCTCCGCCGGGTCCCCCCGGGCCACTCGCCCCGCTGGGGGGGGGGCCGCTCGCCACCGCCCCGCGCGGGCAGAGGGCGGGGGCGCACCGTGGGGTCCCCGGGGGCGACGCCGAGGCCTCGGGGCCGCTTCCCCACTCTGCCGTCAGGCACCCCAATCCCTCCCCCCGCCCCGGGCAAATACCACATAAATGGTTGGTTGCCCGAGCGAGGCCTGCGGCTTCCTCAGGGCGTTTGGGGTTCCCCGTGCAGCCCTTTCTCCATGGATCTGGTTCCTGGCACGGGGGCTGTGTATTGCACTCTTGGACAGCTTCCAAAAAAAAATATTTCATTTTATTGTTTTTGGGTCGTTTGATTTTTTGCACCCCAGATCTGCAAATGTGCACAGCATTTCTTTGTATTATTCGTTTCTTACATTATTTTTTAGAGTTTGAAATATCAAGGTTGGGTTTGGTTTTATTTCAAACTGTAGTTCTATTAATGAAAAAAGCTCCTGTAAGATTCGCAGTGGAAACGATGACTGCTGACTTGGAAACATTTGGAGAAAGGGCATTTAGTATGTAAAATGTCCCCTTCAGAAGCCATCCTGGTTCACTACAGCATCAGGTTATCTGAAATGGTGTCTGTAACAGGTATTTTATTCCTTATTCCAGGCTGCTCCCAGATGCCAGCGTTCAACAAAGTCTGTGCCTGATGAAAAATGCATCCCACCTCGAAGACACAAAAAAATCCTACACAAGGTGTGGATCTATTAAATGAAGAAACGAGTAGACCTTTTGGGAGAGGTGCGGAGAGACACATTCATATGCCGGTACTGTAAAACTGCCCAAGAAAAAAAAAAAAAATCAAGAAAATCAAGTAGATGGAGCTTGTGACAGATGGAGCCTGGTTCCTTCACGGGCAGATCTCATGTTAAACCACAGGAAATTAAGACAGAGTTGTTCCCTTTAATACTACAAGTTTGAGGCTGCCTTTCTTCTCTATGACTCCATGCAGCAAAGGAAACCCCTGGCAAGACACCATCCCTCACAGGGTTTCTAATTCTTTTCTTTATACTCTGCTCCAAAATAGCATGAAGCTACCAACTTCAGAAGGCAGATTTAAAAGCAAGCAGCCCCATCTGATGCCTAGGAGAAGAGCTGGGGGCCAGCAGAAGTGGCCCCACTCACGTGGCCTGTGTGAGGATCCTGTGCCATCACCCATTGTGTGACTTTGGGCACATCATTCCCTTGTCAGCCTAGTTTGCTTAGAGTACGTTTTTGGAAGGCAGTGACTGGGGCATCTCTCACAGGAGAAGAGGCTGACAGCCAGGTCTGTTCATCCCAGGGAAGAGAGGGATATCATCAGTGTAAGTGCCCAGTGGGAGGGAATGAAGAAGAGGGGTCCAGGCTGTTTCCCACTGACAGGACGAGAAGCAATGGGGCAACATAAAAAGCATTAAAGTTAATCTGAACAAAAGACGACTTTTTTTACTGTGAGTGTGACCAAACACTACACAGGTTGCCTAAAGAGGTTGTGGAGCCTCTGCTTGCAGAGATACTCAAAATACAACTGGCTCTGGCTGACCCTGCCTGATCAGGGTTTGGAGTAGATGACCTTCAGAGGCCCTTTCCAAATCAAACGATGCTGTGACTGTGACTCTCCCTTGATATATGGTTGTATAGTACCTTGTAGCGTCATCCCCAATCTCAGGCAGGTCTTCTAGCCACCAACAGGATGAAAAGGCTTGCGTTTGTGGGAGTATTAGGATATTGCTGAAGCGTTGCTTACTTTGTCCCCAATCAGGTAACTTTCTGAGAGACAGAAAAAGTACAAGGGTCCTCATGCTATTTTTTATAAAGCATCTAAATAATAATACTTATAGATGAGGGTCAAAGGGATGAGCCCTGAATGATGTCTCTCCATCCCAAATGATACCCATTCCTGGGGATATATGACTTTCTGGTTAAATCACTGACAGACTGAAGAATTATAAATAGATCTTGCTGAATAGTATTTATACTTAGAACATTATTAATGTGGACTTTTCCCTGACAAAAAAAAAGGCTAAAAACCCTTGCATAAAACAGCTTTAAACAGGCTCTTGAGGTCTCCTCCAAGGCCACCCTGCAGACCAGCCCTTCACTCCATGCAGATAGCAGCCCTGTACAGGAGCCTCGAGGTGATCTCAGGGTAATTTAGGAGGTCCCCTGCCCATGCCCTCCCTGCTAGCACTCTCACAGTAGGGGTGGGAGAATAGGCACTGTATTTGCTTTTCAGGCAGTGCAATTCACAACTGTGTCCTCATGTAGACTGAAGTTGGTGGCAATTCAAAATGGTGTCCTTGGCCATGCTGTGACAGCTGAGGGGAAGATGCATGGCCCTTCCCACCTCCTCTGCTATGAGGAGACAGGGTAGAGCACAGGGCTTCATCATTGTGGTTGTGGATTGCCAAAGGTTATATGGAAATACCCTTTGATTGAGCATCAAGAAGTCCATGTGTTCAAGCACGTCAGGCAAGTAAGGACACCAACAAGCACAGGCAAACTGGATGAGGGGTCAGCAAGGCAGGCAGGCAGCAGCAGGGCACATCCACTGCATTGGAGATGGCTCTTTTAAATTATTCAGATGGATGAGCTCATCTGTGGCGCATAAAGATAAGCACATCCATAGGACATAACTATAGGACAGAGTGCAGAAGACATGGAGCTTAAATCAGCATGATTCTATGGTTTTTGCTTTCTTTCCTCTGGTTTAACAGTCATTAAAAGGAAGGATCATGCATTTCATGTCAATGAAGCAGTGGGGTACAGGAGGAGTCAGGGGACTGTACTTGCTACTTCGTCTACACACTTGGGTTGTTCAACTTTTCTGCCGAGTATTGTATAAAGAAGGATCAGCTTCTCTCTTTAATATGCTGCTGTGCTGTACAAGGGATGGCATGAAGAATTAGCTTTTTTAGTCTTATTACATATTTGAATCTACAGTTATGCCTGCAGGCCCAAATTCACTGTCTTAGGCACAGCACACACAAGCACATAGCAAGAGTTTCTGTCCTGAAAGGTTCCTAGTACCAGGCTTATTCTATGGTTGATGTTTAAATCACATTTGCGTGGTTTCTTTCCCCTGGCTCTCAGCTATGATGACACAACACGAACGAATGGAGGATCCAGGACAACTGGTACATGCTGGAGATCACTTTAGGATGATTGTGTGCAGGGTGCACGAATAAAGAGAGGTGCTGCACAGTGATCCTGGTAGAAGTTGTACTACGTATGATGAAAGGGATAAATCCCACTGGTTTCATGGATGTGAGGTCATGTATTTGACATGCAGTGCGGTCAAATATAAAACAGAAAAATATCTTTTCTCTTTGACCTGTATTGAGAAAGGCTCTTATGATCATATTCATTTCACATTCGCACAGAGAGGAACTGAGAGCTGTGGTCAGCAGTAGTCAGCTCAAACAAGGGACCCTGCAAAAGCATAACTGCAGGCTGCATCTGGCATCAGCTTGCAGCTGAACCCTGAACAAGTGCTGCAGGCATACACATCTGAAAACAAATCTTTCCCACATGCAAGGGTCAAGCAAAAGAGGAAGTGCTGTTAGAGAGAAGCACTAGCAACATGGAGACCTAAAAAGGCTATTCTGCTTTTGGGACCTAATCCTGTACTCAGACACATGAATCTTATTTCCATAAAGTCTCCCTTGCAGAATTGTCATGTGAATTTAGCCACCTAGGTACAAAATCAGTCATCATCATTATTATGGCAATTTGTGGGGGAAAATGTTGAAGTACACAACCGATATTTTGCTCCTTATTTGCAAAATACAATATGGCATGAATAAATACGTAGAATTTTGCCATGCTTTATTCTCTTCAAGAAGAATTGTGCCAGGTATCTACGGGTAGGTTGGACTGCCATTTGAGTGTTTCATGGACATCAGTACTAGTTGAAACTTGACTCTGTACTGAGACGTGCTTAATAGGAATAAAAGGTCTGTTATTCTAAATCAGATTAGTAGTCCAGCCAATGCGGTATCCTGTCTCCAGCAGTGGCCAGTGTCAAATGCTTCAGAGAAAGACACACAAACCCCCATGATGGACAATCACATTATAATCTTTGTATTTGCTAAGTTTCCACTGCTGCCAAGGCTGCCAGAGAGGCTGATTTATGCCCTGAAGCACAAAACTTCATGTCCTTTGTAGCCTTAATGGCAGAATAACCCATCGATAACATGTAAGACCGATTGCCATTTTTCAGAAGAGCAGCGCTCTCTCTCCCGACAGTTGTTATTGCTGGGGATGGAGACCGCGTCAAACCTATGCTCCAAGACAGACATTAAAAGCTTTTGGCCCCATACCGTGCTCCAGCATTTTCCCTTTGAGGCAGGCTGTGAATAGGAGCACCTTGAGGAAAAGGGACACACCACCATGAAATTCCTTTTAAGGAAAGAACATCCAACCATTGCTTCTGATTTCCCTCTAGATTTTCAGAGCAGCCTGAGAAGGTGAAAGGCTCCTGAGACAAAGGGTTTAATTCTCTGGGGTCTGGCAGTGGGACAAATCAAAATTCTTTCCCTCTCTGGCAGCCACAGAGGCAAGATACTGAGCAAGGAACACACCAGCTAGTCAACAGGATACTTTTAATACCTTTGTAGAAACACATGGCCTTTTTTTTTTAACTCTTACAGAGCCAAGCTTGCATTGGACTTGGTGTGACTTGGTCCTGTCAAATGCAGGCCCCTTACAAGGGAGCGTTCAGGGAAAAAGCGGCCCAGGAAGTGAGGGCTGGATCCTGCACCGTACTTGCCAGTTGCTGCTGGCTCCTGCACACTGTCAGTTTCTAGTGCTAGCCTCTGTAAAAACCTCGAGTTTTGTGTTTTCAGATATTTTTCCATACTAAGCCGATTCCTTTCCCTTTGGAAGGACATTGATTTTTGCCTGTTTGCTGCTTCTGTGTCAAGCATGTGGGTCCTACCAGCCCCTCCGTTGATGCCAGCAGAGTTCTGGGAATAGTGTTTAGCAATCTTTACTTGCCTGAGAGCCAGCAGGGGTGCAACAAAAGAACTTCTGAGGTTTTGTAGAGTTTATAATACACACCACTGGCCAGAATCATGGTTTATTTATCTACTTTTTAAGTTACTCATCAAACCGATCTTACTGGAAAATAAAAATGCGCAGCTATTTAAAGCAACTCACATCGTGTCCCTGAATGCCTCAATATGCTTCAAAGATTTATTTTCTCTCCTCACGTTTGCAGAATCTGTGTACAAATACAAGACAATAGGAAACAACCAAGTGATACCAAGTGCCAGAGGTTATTCTGGACCTTCCTGATGCAGCTGAACTGGGCAGGAACTGTGTTCTGCCATTCTAATGGGTGTAGCAGAGATATGACATAATGATGTTACAGTTGCTGATGTCATAAATTATGTCAGGGAACTCCTAAGACCAAGGGTAAATATTAATAGCGGAGGGTATGAAGGTGGAATAAGGAGAAGGAAAGACTAACATGAATGAGAAGAAATCCCTGGGCCTGTTTCATAATAGATAAGAAACAGGAAGGAGAAGTTTTAGCAGAGTAGCATCCATCCTGGATCAGCTTCCTGACAACAAGGAGGAACTAAGGGGAACACTGAAGTAATGCTCAGGCTCTGATCTTGAAACTTGAATTTAGCAAAGGATCGACAAAACATAGCATTAAAATGCTTCTTAATATCAGGAAAACAAATATGTGGAAATTAAAAAGTCCTATACAACTGGTCATAAGGATTGCCGTGGCAAAAAATTATTAAAATTTGCCAGAGAAGAGGGAGGTTGAAGATCCCCAAAACTGCCTATCAAATTAAATGACAGCTCTGCAGAAAAAGGAACAAGAATTCGTGACTTTGGTGTTTAGCTGTTGCAAAACTCAACGTTGCGAAAGAAATTGTGTAGAAAATAATTAAAGAATAATACATAGTTAATGTTCATGACAGTAGAAGAGCACCAGAAATCACTTTCAGTCCGACCAAGGATGTAGAAGGAAAATGGCTTTGTAAAACTGTTAAACACGAGAGCTGAAGCTGAAATTGCTTGTTGGTGCTACCAGGATCCCAGCCTTCATTTATGCCTTACAGGAGCCGCTGCAGCCCAAGGCTGAGTGTAGCCTATCAGCTGCACAGAGCCAAACTCAGCAGGGACCCTGGAGTACTGACTGCATTTTATCATCCCTCTGTCCTGCTGACTACAGCAGTTATTTTTTTTACATTATCAGGCAGCTTGGTTCATTTATATATATGTTTTTTACCGTAAGGGTCTCCAGTGGGAAGCTAAACATTAGTGAGCTTGCATTATCGCTCATATTTACTATTCATAATATTAGTACTAAAAATATTAAATTGAAGTAGGAAATCATCTTGCTCTTTTGATTTTTGTGTCTGTTACCAGCACTATGTTAGAACTCTTCAGGTCTTTTAATTTAAGGATCTTCATATGTCTGTAATTTAAGGCTCTATGTGTATGTATGCATAAACTTGTTTATATAGGTTCTAAATCTATATGCACACATGCGTATTAATTCTCTGAACATTTTTTAAATTAACTGTAGCATTCAGATTACACTCAAATCTGATTGTGTGCCACTTGAACTGAAACAAAAACCCATCTCAGAATTTGCGCTGAGGAGGTAATTGTTGTTTGCATAAGTTATGTCAATGTAATATAACATTTCATCTGCATTATTTTCTATCATTCATTAGTGTCCAAACCAGAAACA
Source organism: Phalacrocorax carbo (assembly GCF_963921805.1). Lineage (NCBI taxonomy): Eukaryota > Metazoa > Chordata > Aves > Suliformes > Phalacrocoracidae > Phalacrocorax > Phalacrocorax carbo. The sequence continues at coordinate 194,282,350 of NC_087513.1, read as the reverse complement.
ATATCTGAATGAAGCAGTGTCTAGAAATGCTATTTTTAATTGGCTAAAGAGATTGCTTGACCTCTGGTAACAGGTTACTGTTGTTGGGGAGACTCTCCATGAGCAGTGGTGCATTGTTTAAACATAACAGGACAATAGTCTCATGTCATCTATAGGATATGGAGACACCACAGTTTTGTGTTTCTTTTACTTTATTACTATACATACGAGGCACAATCGACAAAGACTTCCTGAGGATGAATGTTGTCAGTATATGAAACACTGAATAACTGTTTTTTGTTTTGCTGAATGGTCCCCTTTCTTTCAGGTTTGAAGGGGAAAATGCAGAAAAAATAGCTCTGGGGAATGGAGTCTTGCATATAGGAATTATTATTTATTTTTAACAGGGAGACTTTGGGTTGAATTGACTCCATTGACGTAATTTGAATGATTCCTGGTTTAAAATAAGGTGAGAGAGGGACTGAGCAAAGTAACAGGAGCCTGAATTCCATGTTACTTCCAAGCTTACAGTCATCTGGGTCCTGAATGCTGCCAGTGTTGGTATTGATATTTTTCTGTATTTTCACTTTTGCTCATCACAACCATAAAATCCAAGAGGGCCTGATTTAATCCTAGCCTCCCTTTCTCATTCCAGTCCCAAGACCTATGTAAACAATAATAGGTGTTTGTGTAGTATAGGCAACTGCTCCCAAAATAGCCAGCACTAAAAATCATCTAATTCATTTACCGTCAGCAAGAGAGCAACGGAGTCTGAAAGACTGAGTAGACAGGTTTTAGCATGTTTGAATTTGTTCTATATATGTGTAATTGCTGTTAAAGACCTTCATTAGCTTTTATTAATTTTAGTTTTATTAATATATTAAAATTATTTGCTCAGAAGTTAAATGAAAGGAGAATTTGTTAGACATCAATCTCACTACTCACGTACGTTGCATCTGTCATTAGCAATGGGCTCGTGTCTTGGGTGCCAGCAGCAGGTACAACAAATGAATGAGAAGCAATAGTGTCAATGTTTGCCCATGTGCAAAACCTTGTGCCCCTTTTTCAGATTCCCTTTATCAGATGCTGAGGGTGGGAGTCAACTGACCTAAATTTAGTCCTCTAAAAATATTGGATAAGTCATCTGAGCTACTTGTCTGGCCTCCAGCTGTCACCAGTGGAGCAAGGTGCATCCACCGCCTTGAACACCTAGATGAGATGCTTAACTTCACTCTGTTGACTGTGTAAAACGTCTGCACAATTAGTTTCTACTAGATGCTTCATTTTTATACAGCTGAAGATAATAATGGTGAAACTCTCTCCAATCTCTTCCACTTCTCCCTGCCAACATGTTGTTTTCAGCTCCACACACTGCTTAGCTGGGAAGTTAACTAGGATTTGCTGCTCAGGGCTGTCCTGCACCACCCAACCCAGACCCTGGCATTGTGCATGCTCCAGAGTGCTGAGATCTGACAGCAGGGATGCTGCAAACATTTATGCAGGACCTTCAGCATGAAAGTGGTACTGCTGTGGCTGGAATCAGTGGGCACAGGCTGAATGAATTACTTAGCAGCAAGCAGAACTAGTTACGTACTTAATGAGGTGCATAAACTTTGGCAGGATCAAGGCTTAAATAATAATCACCTTGAGGCAAGAAAATGTTCTTCTTTTGTTTCCTTTGCAGCACAAAACTTGCTATTGTCACTTAATTAACTCGGTTTTCAAACTGATGAATGATGAAGTAATTTTGGAAGCTTTACAAACATGGCATCATTTAAAACACCTCAATGCTCTCCCGAGAGAAGTCAGAAGGGTATGGGCTGGCTGTTCTGCTAAATGAGGCTACTCAGTGATCACAGCATGTGCTTTGGAGTCTGCAACATCAAGTCCTCGAGGCGCAGCCTGGCTGCTATTAAACTATACGGGCAGGAGTCTCACTGCCCAGCTGAGAGTTGCATCAGGTCTGAAAACCTTTCATTTGTCCAGAAGGATCCATATATAGGACTCTGAGGACACAGTGAGGGAGCTGATTGTTAGAGGCCTGTTGAAACAGAACAAGAAGAGGACGTGAAAGCTTGGAGAAAACATGCACAGATCTCTCTTTCTTCATAGCGTTAATTTGGCATGTAACGTGTATCCTTTCTAGTTCGCTGTTGCAGATTTCTTTGTAGATGCAGCAAGAGGTAGTTCTTAAACAGAGACTGGTTACATGGAATATTACAGAGTATTTCCAAGAGTGTTAAAAATGCCACCAAACAAAGATCTTGTTCACTTTCCCTGCCCTTTCTGTGACAAATGACTGCAGTAAAAGTGAACTCCCGCTTTTTGTTATTTATGAAACACCTCTTCCCTTTTGTATGAAAACCTAATTTTCCTGTGCCTTAGAAAGTGTATAAGTGGCAGTTGAAAAAACAGGCGAAAGCTGTACATTAGAGTAGAGGAACAAGGCAAGTACTGAAAAACAAAAAGCTATTCAGTGTTTTTTTTCCTCTAAAAGAAAAGGAATGAAGACTGTCATCAGACTGAATTGTTCCATTCCTGATTACTGTGTGTAGCATGATGAAACAAAAAAAATGCATTTCCATTTTAGCTTTCACAGGCAATATATGCCTGCAAACCTTTTGATAAAGAACTGATTTTCAAAGCAACACATTTCTGTAGGCTGTCAGTGATCCAGCAGAGCTCTCACGCTGCTTTGACTTTTCCAGCTCCCAAGAGTATCAGACTTTTACAATTCTTTCTAGGATCCCAGCAAATTTAATAATATAGGCAAACTTCTCCATAGATTGATTTTGGATTTACAAGGCTCCTGGCTGCGTGCTTGCATAGATGTAACCAAGAGGCAGAATCCACATATCGGTCTTGAAGAAAAACCTCATTTAGACAAAATAGATTTTACCCATCAGCCTTTCCACAACTGAGACTGGCAATGTATCATGCTTGGCCATAAACATTTCTTCAGGAAGGAACTGGTCTTAAATAAGTCAGTTTAAATAAGATCAGCAAAACCGTCTCCAGTAATACCATCTGTTGACTCTTAATCACATCCGAGCCTAGAATGTTGCAGATATGAGTCAGGTTAAAAAAGACATGAGAAAAACAGCCTGAGCGTGAAAATGCAAGAGTATTAAATTAGAGTAGCTCGCAGCCTATAGGATGGAGAAAAGCAATAAAGAACACGTAGCTAAGCAATTCATAAACTCGGGGACTAAGGCAATACATTCTCATTAAAACACAGCCATTTGCCAACACTACCCTGCCCATTCTTATGTCTGATTTTGGCTTAGTCTTTATGTCCTGCCCAGGTGCTATCACAGGTACAGAGCTGCAAGATTAGTGCAGAGTTGAGTGCCCTGTGTTTGCCATACTGCCGCCAGCACCGAACTGTCACTTCCCTGCCTGGTGAGCCATGGCAGCAGTGTGTGCCCTCCTGAAATTACACAGGAACCCATGAAAGCAACCGTTGCATTTTCTGTATTTTCTAAGCTATTGACAATATTTTGTAGAATCTGAACTTTTATATGCAAAGTAGTAAGCTTTTTTCTTTTCCACATTTTGGTTTCCTTTTCTGCAGTTGAACCCTTAAATAAAAAACAGCCTGTAGTAACTTGTATCAAGAGTAACAAGGACGAAAGGTGTGCAACGCTGAACCCTGTACTGGTTTGAGGAAACAAATAACTTAAACAGTTTGCTTATACATTCTTTGCAAAGCGATTATTTTTTCCTGCTGACATGGAATCGTTAGATTCAGTTTCATTTCACTGACTGCAATTCCATTCCCTCTCGGTAATGAGCATCCAAGTGATGCATCACAGGATCGCTGTATCAGGGAATGCTGACAAATAACTGAATATGCTGATTTCTTTAGCACTTAAGCCTTTCATTCAACCCTCTAATCTAAAGACAGGTGTTTTCTTAACGTGGATGTACATGCTAGCAAATATAAATAAGCACTTAAAATATTGGGAGACAATATCTCTATAGACTTAGAAATTGTTAGTAAAAATGAAAAAGGTGAGAGTGGTTTTCCCATTTCAAAAATATTTTCACGATAGTTTAACAGGATTTTATGGGATGTTTTATCAGTTTATGAACAAGTAGCTGAATAGTTTGGGCAGCATGTTTTTTATTTGTCCTGAATATTTTGTTTGTATTAAGCAGTTAGCAGAGTATGCATCCATCTCCTCATCACTGGCCTCCCTTCTCATAGTCTTTCCTTCTTCTGGCAAAGTATTTTCACACATGCTTAATCCCAAGAACATCACTAATCCCGGATGTTTATGTGTGGAAACTAAGCACAGCCTGCAATATTTTATTGTGCTGAGACTATAAGGGCGTCTATCATCTCCTGGGAAAGCCTATGCCGTGTGTGCTGTTGCATGGGGGTGGATTCCACTCGCCAAGGGTGGGGAGAAGACACCCTCTCCCTGTGGGGGTGAGGCAGCAGGCTTGAAGCACCTGCTGTGGCAACTAAATCCAGGTCAGTGAGCTGTTCAGGTGGTCTGGTCTAAATGTCAAACTCAAGTGGTTGGCTTAAGGCCATCTTAGATGTTTCGGCATGGTTTCTGCCTGTAAGGTCCATAGTGCGGCAGGTCTGGGTGAAGACCTGTTTTTTCTCTTTCCTTTCCAGACTAAGTCCTGGCTTCACAGCTGTAGAGAACAGAGACTCTGAATCACTCCTTGCCCTTTTTTCACACAGTAGGTGACCAGATCTGTTGGAAGTTCCATGGGGACAGTCCCTTCCCGCTTGTGACCTTGGCTCACTGTCAGGGAATTTGCGTAAGGTGGAGCAATGCTTTTGTCACATATTGATCAGATAATTCTTCCCAAGAAGAGTCCAGGCATCCACTTCCTTCTACTGGGGAACAGCAGCTCTTGGAGAAGCCAAAGAAAACAAAGACGACTACTGATCAGATAGGTGAACACAGATATCTATAAAAATATATACACTTATAGAAATATAAGTGTCTGTGTACATGAGTAAGGTGGGTTGTTTCTTTTTCCCCAGATCCCCTGCCTGTGAGTGCTGTTACCTGGTACTTGGCCCTCTGGGCATTTTGGGTTGTTGTAGAAGTAATTGGCATATTTGGGAGGTCTTCTAGTGATGGGCATTTGGGGTGTTTTAGTTAAGAGTCCAAAGCACTCTGGAGCCCCCGGGAAGGTTTATGGGTACTCTCCCTCATTGCACAGAATCAGATATATGTGTGCAAAATAAAGCAAAGAAGGATACAGTTACTTTTATGATTGGTTCAGCTTGACAAAGTATGGGAATAGAAAGTCTCTTTGTCCTTGTACAGGACCAGTTTGTTGTTCTTCAAGCACTTTTGTGAGCAAATGAATGTGTTAAATTAGGTCCTGTAGAGACTTGTTGGCAATTTTAAAGACATGGCATAATGAAGCTTGTTTCCAACTCTGCAGGGATAGCTTCTTTTGTTAATCTACGAAATTAACTATTGGGTAGGCTTGTTTCATTAGCAAATGGGAGAGGAGATGCCAAGAGCCCTATTCTTTTACCCTCCTGCTCCCAGCTCTGTGACCACCCTCTCTTCCCCAAGGAGGAACAGAATTCTGTTCTCTGAGGGGTCTGTACAAACCTTTTCTGACATATGAGCCTGTCTCATATCAGACACCTCCCTTGGAAAATACTGACATACATTTGGAAAAAAACAAACCAAGCCAGAAGAAAACCCCATCTGTTTATTTCTTAACAGGTTTCACATTTGTTGCAAACATACTGGCCAAAAAAACCTGCCCCAACAACATAATCTAATGGAGAAAATATCAGTCCCCCAATTCAGAGAGAAGTCTTCTACAGCAGTGTTGAACACTTACAGGTGAATTCCTCTCAAAGCCATCTGAAAGGCTGTGTTTACCTTAAGATTCAAATGAGCTACAAAGAAAGGCAAGAGCAGAGGGCAAGTCATCCTATCTGCTTTGGCAGCTGTCTTCAGAGGGATGAACCATATTTTGGCAACCAATTTCTCCTCTGACCAGACAGGCAGCCAACATGGCTGGCTTAGATTAGGCACCTGACTCTTGAAAAGCTAAATTTAGGTGATAGGAATCCCAACCTTAAATTTTTAATCTTAAGACAAATTGAGTGTCTCTGCGCCCCTCAACAGAGTCTACCATTCTTTTTCCAAAAAAACAAGCACTTCATGTCATGCCAGATTGATTTTAAAAAGCGCTTGTCTCTCAGCTGAGATGTGGTTCCATAGTATTCCTTCTGCCAGAGCATTCCTGCTCTGCTGATGAGGAAAAAGAGAAAAATACCCCCTCCAGCTGCATGCTGAGTAGTGAGGAGCCTCCGGCTGAGAACAACAGAGAGTGGTCAAGTGCCTTTGGCCAGTACATCTGAATAAAACAACCTTCATAATATTAGAACAACAAACCACTCTGTACACAGTAGCAGAGTGATTTTTGCTAGAGCACAGCGATATCTCAACACGGAACCCATGCCTAACCTTTCCAACATTAATCACTGGAAAAACCCATGCTACCAATGTGCTTTTACTTGTACATTATGGGAATAATGGTCTCGTCTAGGCACAGGGAAGTCAGTGGAAAGGCAGTGGCACAGACCCTTGGGTAGTTGCATATCCCATATAACAAAAGCTGCCAGTGCCTCCTTCTTTGGGAGCTAAAATACTCTGCTTGAAAATAAAGACAATAAGAAACACTCAAACCCCACTTCTGGTACCAGTGTATTTACTGCTTCTCCCTTTGAAACCAGAAAATGCTTGTGTCTTTTGAAAATCTAAGCATACACAAAGCAGAAAATGTAATCACTTAATTTCATAATGAGACCCAGGCACAGGAATCTATAAGGATTTTCTCCCTGACGTTGAACTACACATTTCACACCCAGAGAAGCCACATGCTGGCTTTGGCTCCCAGCACCACACCCAAATGCCTTCCAGCTTGGAGAGGAGAAATCTTCCTCTGGTTACCTTCAGACTTGTCCTTGGAGTGCAGAAGGAAAGGGAGAGGAAAAAGATGTGTTGGTGTCAGGAAAAAGCCTGGTGCCTGTGCCCCTCACTAGAAAGTGAGCGCACAGCAAGACAGGTGACTCTGGGGTTTCCATTTGCCAAAAGTGTAAGTGCCTGCAAAACCATTCCTCTCTCTGTAGACAGCAGCAGAAGGTCCACTGCTGTTCCTATGCTCCTTCAGGGATGCTCTATAAAATAGAGAAGGCAGCAGCAGTCAGAATAAATATTACCAGTCCCGCTCACTGCTGCAAGCTACTGCTCTGCTCCAGCTTTTAAAGCACAATGAAAATCGTCTGGCCCTGCTGGTGGATGCAACAGAAGTCACGGATTTGGTAAAGAGTGAAGAACAAGAAAGCAGCAGTACCCAGACAGAGATCCCTGCGGGCACAAGGCCTCCTAGAAACGTGACTGCAAGTAGCTGCTCTCCTCCCTGGTTACTTCCAGAGCATGTAAAGTTCTTTAATGTGAAAACACCACCCATTTGTTTGATTTGTTGACAGCCAGCTCTAAGCAGAGTTATCTGTATCTAGATAGACTCATTGGTATGCCAGGCTTCACACCCACAGCCAGGAGCCCAGATACCTTCATCTTTCCCCTAATTCCTCCCAATACATCAGTGACAGGGAAGGAAGAAACAGCTACTTTCAGAAGAATTGGGCTAAACCCAAAGGTGAGCGCTGGTTTAATGTGGGTGGTGTTTCACACAGAGTCAGGAAGAAAATGATCCTAAAAGCCTACAAAGTTCCTGGGACAGTAATCTCAGCTGCTGGAAGCACCTACGTGTTTTGGAGTGACTCCTTACCTTTGTCAGAGCTGGACCTCACTAAGGAAAGAAAGAAGACTCCAGGAACATCCTGCACCAACACAAACATCTTCACAGAGGAACAATCCTCACTTGACTTTTATCTTTGCATGTGGTACAGCTTGTGCACAGAGGCAAAGGATACAGCCATGAGGCAGAAAAACATGAAAGTACTGAGGTGCTGCATGAGAGCACCCAATGTGGGGTTGCTCCATTACCCATGCAAAGGAGGCTCCAGGCTGTCCTGGCTGCCAGAGCTGGGCAGGGTAGCCAGGACAAGGGGGTGGAGGATGTTCAGACTGAAGCAAGGATAAATGTAAGCATCAGCCATGCAAACACAAGCAAGAAACTCCAAGCTCTTTGCTCAACGTTATTCCCCCTCCTTCAGCACCGCCGGCTCCTGCTGGTCACTGTGTGCCTTGCTTGCAATGCGGAGGAAGAGAAACTGGCAGAGGTGATTTCCTTACACTTCTGGAACCTTCCTAGTCTGAACAAAAGACTTATTACTTCTGACAGTGGATTCCTGTGTCTGATGAACCCCTGAATTTTCTATCTTGAATAAGTAGTTTAATTCATAGCGGAGCTGATTTCAGTCAGTGGTGTTGAACTGTTGTCATCACGGCATCCTTCAACACAGGACAGGAAGGTGACCAGGAAAAACTGAAATTAATAGTGCTTTCATATGGCCTTGCTAGAAGAGTGTGAACAAAAAAAGCCATAACTGCAGAGGAAATATTGCAATGTCTGTATGGAAAGGATTCATGCTGCCATTTGCTCTCTGGTTCATTATATTTGATTTCCACACACACCCACCCCACCCCCATTACAGTAAGATAGTAACTTTTCAGAAACCTCTTTTCCTTTGACATTTCACCTCGATTTCATTGGCTCAGACAATTTGCAGTGACTTGGATAACATTTAGTCCAAGAAAACAGCCTGAATAAGATCAAGCATTCTTTTATTTGACAGAACACTTAAAAGCAAGCCAACAAAAATCTGTATGGAATATATGGTCAGTATCATCATACATTCTTCATTTTGCTGGGCTACTAAATAACAGGGATTGTAAAAGGAGACATTATATAAATCCTGTGTAAACATATGGCATCTTTTTTTCCCTTCTGAGATTGCAGGCTGAATCTATGCAATCCATTAACAAAATGAGCCTTGTCATCTGAGGAGTAGTGCTTAATGACAGTTGTCAGTCATCACTAGGTACCACACTCAAGGGACATCTTGATACGTCTGTGACAGACAGATTAGATATTGTCTGGAGAGGGTTACGCAGCCTCTGAAAGAAAGCCCTAGCTGAGAGGAAATGAGGATTAAAAAAAAGAGTGAGGAAATCAGATACAGCTTTTCCAGCCTCTGTTCTCTGGAGCAGATGGTCCTTCTGCTCAGGTATGAGCTCTGTGTGTCTGAAGCTAGTGGCTGAATGGGAGACGGCCGTTGCCATGATTTAACTTCAGTCACTCAAAATCACAGCTTTGTTCTGAGAGCTGGGCAGATGGAAATCCTCTTTTCCCCCCCAGCATTTTGCAATTTAAGAAGTTTTCTTTCCATTCTTCATACTCTCTTAAACAGAAGGCAAATGTAACCAGCACAGCTATGCCCAAGGCAGAAAGAGACTGAAATCATTTAGCACTTGTGACTTCCATCCCCACTGCATCTTGCCCACAGTGGGAGGTAGCAGAGGGATGATGCTGCCCTGCGTGTCCCAGTGGGGATCTATTCAGTGCCGGCAAAGGCGAGAGGCTGGTGTGGGACCCTGCTCCCACTGCCAGACTCCTGCTGCTGGAGAGCCTGAAGGCAGCCCTGCAGCTGCTGGTGCAGGTGTGCCTATGGGGAATGCCTCCCAAATAGTTCTTTGCCTCACTTGTCCTTGTAAATTGGCCATGTGGAAACCAAAGAGATGCAGGGGTCAGCTCAGGAGTCTACACACACACTGCTCTCACGAAGATGTGCTCTATATCTGTGCGTGACCAGAGACTGAGCCTGTCAACCAGAGAAAAGGCTTTTCATGCATTTCTAGTAATAGCCACAAGGTCATTCAACATAGGTACGGGCAGCAGGGGATGGGATTTGGAGCCTCTGCTGCAAAAGCCCTTCATCTTTTTTCAGCCAAAGGTCAAATGAGACTGCAGAGAAAGACAAATGGGACACCAGCCCCAGGAGACCTGATGCAGGAGCCCAGCGAGGCTTGCCGAAGCAGCGGGTTGTAGCACACCTAACACTGCCCACATGAAGTTGAGCAGTGAAACTGCAATGCTATGGAGCCCATAAAACTGCTCCCTGCTGCGGCGCTGGGACGGCAATGATGATGAATGACACTGGCTCCACTCCACAGGATGCCCGGCCTCAGGAACATTGCCTGCTCCCTGCTCCCGATACTGCTGATACCTCCCAGCAAACAGGAAGCCCCAGGAGGCTGCAGCCACGTCTCCCACAGTGAGCTGCTCCCTGGGGACCAGCCCTATGCTTACAGCAACTTTCTTCTCCTGTCATGTCAAGGTACTTCAGGAGGACTCATAAGGTGCAACACACCCAGCTGAATACCTTTAGTCTTGACCTTGATGTCTGGAAAAGCAGGTATGAACAGACACACTCCAGAACATTAAAAAACATGTAAAAAAGAAAGTAAATAAGTGACCTAGAATTGTGGAGGAAGCAAGAGAAAATGCAAGGTTTGAAGTTAATTAGCCCTTGAACTGTCAGGCCCAATTACTTCCAGCAGGCTCTGACATTTCAAAGATTAATTAGGGAGTTAGCTGTCACGTCTCACAAAGGACCACCATTACACCAGAGAAGATCTACCTGCTCTCTGCACACAATATCTGGAAATTCTGCAATGTGAAATTATATCCAAAAGCTAATTGGGGACCTTTGGTAAAAGCCTTCTGATTATTATATTCATTTTGAGGAATGTACTGTATTTATATGCTGAAATACCTCTAGCTGCTTTGAAGGAAATGTTTAACTTATGGGATGATGATTTTACATACTTGTAACTCCTGGGCAAACAGCCTTTATATTCCTCCGCTTCTTCTGCAACACTCTTGTAACATTCAGTCTAGATTATGCTATAGTGTCAGTCTATGTCAATTACTCAGCTCGTGTTAACTCCCAAACAGATCCATGAGTATTACTATGCACTTTCCCCGAAATCAGCCTCCCAAATAATTCCTGAGCAGCAGAAATGCAGCTTCCCAAATTTGAGTCAGCAGTGTGCCCCTGCAGCAGCAAAAGCAAGCCCTCTCCTGAGCTGGACCGATCAGGGCATAGTCAGCAGAGCAGGGGAGGGGATTTTTACAGTTCATGAGGCTGGTCCAGTTTTGTTGCCCCCAGTCCAAAAGACACATTGGAAAATGGGAGAGAGTGCAGTGGGGGGCTACTACACTGCTTAGCAATTTGGAAGATCCAACCTAAGGCTCTGCTTTCAAGGGAAGGTCGCACCAGGCAATCTCCAGAAACTCCTTCCTGACCTTTTCTAGGATGATATGATTTTTAACTGTTTGGTCTTCCCCAGGACAGACCAGCTCCCTGCAGAGCTGGAGGAAGAGGCGATGTGCTGAGTTTTCTGCTCCTCTGTGCAGCTCTCTCTGCAGCAGTGAATTGGAACTGTACTTACAACTCTGTCCATGTCATACCATTAAAAACGTTGCTGTAAGCACCTTAGCAGATAAAAAACCTTCCCTGCCTCAGAACAACTGAAGTGTATAGCACTGACGTAGTGAATTGTGGAAAGGGTCCTTCAGAAAAAGTGGAACAAAAACAAAAGAAAGGAAAAGGAAATGAAATCCTGTTTTAGACACAAAATGGTTTCTGGCTTACAGCCATCTGGATATTTTTATGTCCATCAATACAGTCTCTGTGCACAGCAACTGACTGATCCGTGACTCTCTATTTGTGTTCCCGTCTCTCCCCCGATGACCAGAGGGTGTGTTTGAAAGAATAATTTGGTCCAAGCTAGTTTTATTTTCCTCTATCATTAGGGGATACTTATTATGTGGAAGCTGAGCTGTGGAGAGGTGGGACCTCTTGGGAGGTGGTTATTTCTGTGGTCCTTTTGATGTCCATCTGGAGAGGCTTTCCAGAAGCATGGCAGAGCTGTGCACAGCAGCCAGCCTCCCTCACAGGCACCCTGAGCCCCAGCACAGTGAGCTCCAGGGCTGCTGGTGAACGTGCTGCCCAGCCTTTCCCACCAAGATGGGAGTCAACGATAAGCTATCTGATCTCACCCAGGTGAGGTAAATGCCTACAAGCCAGTGTAGCTGCTCTCCTACGAGCGATATAGCCACCTATTCCTGCATTTATGCAGTGCCTGGAGCAGGGCTGGCCAAACCTTTGCGATCCCGCAGGATACCTACCAAAGACTTCATGCAGCTAAGAGCTACCAGAGATGTCTGAAGAGTTCTGCGTGTGTGTGCATGAATGGGCACACAAGTGTGCTCAGGGATCCCTGAGCATGGCTGTCAGGAACTCCCCCAGCTCCCTTGGGTCAGGCTGCCCCACCCCGATCTGGCATGTAGCTGGAAACAAGGTCCCTGACATTGTGCTTTAGGAATTGGTCCTTTCTGTGAATATCTTAACATACAAAGGAATAAGACAGCAGAAGGGATAGTTCTTCCCAATTCAAAGGCAACATCCTGAAGATGTTAAGGCTAGGAATCATCCTAGCCATCTTCAGCCATCTCAAAGATAGGTGGCTAAGCCAAGGCAAGAACACCTTTAAAATGTTCTTTTTAGTAGGTCCTTCCAGAGAGCACTTCATCCCATCCCAAAATAGATGGGACGATTCACCCTCCATCAGCTATAAGGAGAACCTACACAACCACTTTCAGTGAATCCTGTGGTATTTGTGGGGCCCCACCCCAGAGCTCCAAGGATGATCCTGACTCAGGGTTTGCCATCACTGAGAGTTGGACCTGAACTTGTAAAGCCTAGAAACAGGGCTGATGCATACTCCCTTCTCAGTTTCCTCTCTGAGTGACCTGTTCAAAGTCACACAGAGTTGGCAACCAGACCAGGAAATTATGTGCCCAAACCACAAGCCTGTTTGGTTTTTTTTTTTTTCCCCTCATGCTTTTCTAACCATTTTCAAACCTACCAGGAACAGATCAGCAAAGAAAAAAAAAAAAAGCCTGAGATTCCAAATGCCTTCTAATCTTCAGTACCATCAATGCCATAGTCATAAATACCCGCTGGAGCCAGCCCAAGGCCGGTTTTCTATTTCATCTTTCAAGGTTTGTTTTTTTTTTTTAAAGTCAAGAAGAAAACTAGTTCCTCTACAGACAACAGTTAATCTTTAATAGTATGTGCAAACCATAACCTACTTGACCCTTTGACATGGTGGAAGAAGCATGTAAATGGACATGACAGGATATATTGGCTTACGCTTCTCCCCGGGGAAATCTGCCTCACTATGGGAAGGGAGGAATTGAAATCTTTATCACCTTGCATTTGAAAGAAAGTAATTGGGTACTTTAAGGCTGCTAGCTTGTAGCCACTTCAGTAATTCTGCCTAATAAATGCAAAGTCATCGATGCTTTGTTCTTGATGTCCAGCATCTAACAGGGAAGTGCTTAGTCAGCCGTATTTTGCTGACTCACTGACTTTGCTTTTGGAGGCACAACCTGTCTTCCCTGGGCAGTGCTTTGCTCAGGCAGGGCTTGTGCAGCACAGGGTGAAATGTAGGAGCTGGCAGGCGAGCAGGCTGTGATGAGCATCCAGTGTGGTCCTCTGTCACCTCGCAGGCACTTGGAGATGCTGCACAACAGACATGTTGCTGGGTCCTCGTGGGGCCTGGCGCAAGACACCGAGTACTCTCAGCTCCCTCGGTTAGGAGGATGTAAGGAGGCTTGGCATATTGCACACTCGGCCCTTTATTTTCCAGGAATAAACAGGGCAGCATTCCTGTCTTAGGTTTTGCATGAACAGACCTTTCGGAGGAAGTCACATTTTATAAATTTATTTTATAAATTTACCCATCAAACGCTTCGCACCTCTGGGCTCACCTGCGTTTAAATAAACAAACAAACAAATAAAGAATAGGAAAGAAGACGTTTTGCTTGACTTCCCTGGGCAGGGCGGTGAGAGTGGCGATGCCACCTGCTGGCGACAGAAAGCCGGGTCCCCTCGCTGCCGCCCGCCCGCCGCCCGGCCCCTGGTACCGCACAGCCTTTGATTTCGCTGTTAGGGCTCTGAAGGCCGGGGCGCCCCGGCGTGGCGCCCGGTGGGTGGCCCGGGGCCGGGCTGAGCCACCGCGACGCGTGGCTGGGAGCCGAAGCGCAGCCGGCTGCCCCGCGGGCCATCCCGGTGGGAATGACTAACCCCTTGGGAAGCAAAGGTCCGTTCGGGTGCTGTCACAAGGCATGAGAGGGTGTACTGAGTGGCTGGGTTTGGGGAGGAAAGCGGGGAACGCTGGGCAGGAGGAGGCTCTCTCTCCTCAGGCAGCTCCTCGGGCGCTGTGGGGACCTGGCCCCAGTTTCTCCCTCTGCCACGGGCTCTCTGTGTGCCCTTAACATGCGCCTTTACATCGGTACCCGCTGAGTTCACCACCGTTAATGCAGGACTGCACCAAGGAATGATACAAAGAGAAACTCGGAAACAAGCCCAGAAGCAGGGACTGGAAATCATGATCCTCCTGCCCCGCTGGGTCTGCTGCCCTCTCAGCAGCATAGTCAGGCTCCTCTTCTCCTCCGTCCTGTATCTGGCTGTCTTAGCAGACGGGCTCACTTACATCTTACAGGACATGTCCAAGCAGATGGGGAACATGCCTGAGATGCCCCCAAGAACTGTAAACCCTCTTATTCCTATGCAGCTGCACCAGTCATGCTGGGAAGGGAAGGTGGGAAGCGCAGCCATGCCAGAGCCCCTCCTGCCCCACAGGGCATGATGGACACGCCTCCTCCAGACCCCCAAAGACCACAGGAACCACACAACATACCCTCTTCCCAGTACATCATTTTGGCCAGGGGCTGTCGGTACCACCTGGGACTTCATCTGTATCTACCTGTGCCTGACTTGCCCAAACCCACATATGGAGTTAGGGTCAGAGCTGGGACTGAACGCACAACGGCCTGTTGCCTCATCTTGCCCTCAGAGGGCTTGGCTGCACCTCTCTCCCAAATGCTTTGGTCAGACAAAGTTGCTAAAAACAGTGGGGAGAGGTGGAAGAGGTGGGAATGAGGAGGCAAATACAGCAATGTCAGAGTTAGGGAAGGTTTGATCCTATTCAGTTCACAATGTGCCAGCACCTACAGTCTTCGGAAAGACTCTGCGATGCACTGTGAGCTGTAGCTGGTGGGTGAGGCACGCTCTGGCACAGTTAACATGTTGCAGTTTATTATTCAGAGCAAACAGTTCTGAAAGAAATATTAGATGGTAAAGTGCATACAGAAAATCTCCTGTAACCAGGCTGCCGGCCCGCTGGCAAGACTGGGACTCTTGAGACAATTATAGAGGGGGCCCATCTGTGGGGGATGCTGGAAAAATCCTGACTCATTCTTCCAGCCTTTTTGGAAGTGACCTTCTCCTCGAAGGAGTGCTGTGGGCTGAACCCCACAGAACTGAATGGGAGGGAGGGAGGGAGGGAGGGAGGAAGAGGGGCAGCAGAGCCGGGCTGACATGGGAAGGAGACAGCTCAGGTGTCTGCAATGCCGCCATGCCTTCCCACTGAGTTGTAAATCATCTGCATGTAAAGGTGGGGGTCTGGAGCACAAGGCAGCCCCATGGGACTGCAGCATGGGATGTAGGGCCAGGTGCCTGAACCCTCACAGCAGGGTAGCGGGTGCCCCTGCCCACAGCCCTTCTACTTTCCATAGGGGTGCTTGGAGAGCTGAGTATCTGAGTGCAGGGCTCTGCCCTTACCAGCACCCTCCAGGGACCAGGCTGGCACAGGAAAAAGGGAAGAGAAAAGAGATGCTTCATGCCTGGGCAGAGACTGGCTGATCTCAAGAGGAAGTATAAAAATTAATTTCTGGTTTAAAATATCCTCAAACTATTTCTTACTGCCCTGCCTCGTGGGTATGGCTTTGATTAATGGCAACAGGCTCCCGTCCAGCAGCTGGAATAACTGCTCAAAACAGTGAGAGGGAGTGTGTCCGGCGGAGACAGCTTCCTCCAGGGCAGCCAGGCCATGGCCTGGGCACTCAGTGAAAGCAACCTTCAACCCAAAGTGAACTGCTTCAGCTTCACGTGAAACATCAGCATCTCAGCTGTGACTTCTGCAAAAAGCTGTGGTTGGGGACTGGAGAGTGGTGACAGCCGGTCTGCCCCAGCGCAGTATATGCAGCATTGGCGCTAGAAGGGCAGCTCACCAGCTCCAGAGACCCCAGTCAATATAGCTGGTTGTTAATTTTGATGGAAAGATGCCCTGCATAAAGTCTCAAGATAGAAAATGTGGGCAGGTGGGGGGGCCATTAACCGTTTAATTGCTTGCATAACTCAGCTGAGGAAGCTGCAAAGGAGAACTTGCTATTCTTGGCTGTTTGCCCCAGGGCTGCGTGCAGCCGGGGAAAGAAGAAGTGAAAGGAACTCCCACTTGGGTACTGGAGGGAAGCATGTCATTGCTAGAAGAAATTGAAGCTTAAGTCTGCAGTAGCCAGCCCAAAAAGGTACATGGTATGTAAAAACCCTAAAGCAGCCATGCCTAACTGTACACGCAACAGGAGCATGTGGTGCAAAGGGGATCTAAGCTCATTGCCCAAGTTCCCCTCTAACCTGTGCTCTGACCCTGGGCAGGTCCCTTCACCTCTGTGCTCCGTGTTGGTCTGCTCAGATTTCAAAACCTCCAGGCTATCCCCATGCATTTGACACAGTGCCTAGGGCTGCTGTAGTCCCACTAATAATAAACTAGTGGTAAGGTCTTTTGCAACATCTGTCAGCCCCGACTGAGGAAGACAGGCCCCTTATAACCTCACTGCCTTTGCAAAGTTTTGCTTTGTACAGCTCTTTCTGTCAAGTAACATCTCGTTGTGGCATCAGAGACCTGGAAAATCTGACTCTGGACTCAGGAGCTCCAGAAACAATCCCTCAAATCCTGATGACCTACTTCATCGTGTCTTGGAGACCAGGCCCTGCTTTTTTACTAGAGGAAAGTTAGCTGTTGAAAAAAGTCAGGTCTCAGTTTTTATTTAGTTCCCACTAATTTAATTCCTCTGTGTTTTGTCAGTTACTCTCTCCTTTGTCATCCTCTCCTTAGTTTATCTAAATTAATGTCTGAAAGGACTCTTACTCCCTTTTGATTACTGTTAGTTCCCCCTGCTTATTAGCTGCCCTCATCCCTCTGTACATGATCACTCTGGATGCAAATAATTTTTACATAACTTTTTTTAATTTGTTCAATCCCTGCTCAGGACCTGACTGTGACTGAAGAAACGATCCTGCCTCCATCACTCTTGGGCTGTACAATACTTATTTGAGTGTACATGGACAAAAAGTGCATCAGACACTTTGTGCACGGGTGAGGCATCTCTGCTAGTGCCCTGTAAAGGGTGTTACGCACCCTAAGCCAGGCTCTGGTCCTGCCATACAATGTATAGTGCGTGGAGAAGGCACTGGCTGTCCTGGGGCCTGGAGGGTCCTTGCACCTCAGCAGAGTGTGGTGGGCTCCAGCAGACAAGCTCCTACAGCTCCAGTGGGCTCTTTCCCTGCCTATCTCTCCACAGGTGCTGCCATGCTCCCTGCAGGATAGAGCAGCCCTCAAAGGCCCAAGCAAACCCCAGCATTGCCATACAGTCAGAAAAAAACCCAAATCCCATTATGCAAACGAGGTGGAGGATGTGCAAAACCCTGTCATGGCCAACTGTCCTGGGACTCTTTTCTTTCTAACCCAGCAATCACTCCATGGATGTCAGTGAGGCTATCCCAGTTCTGAGCAGCCCTCATGAGTGGGAAGGGGAAATGAATGTTTAGATTCCTCCAGAGAGAAGAATTTTCAGCAGAGATGGATGTAGCTGAACTGACGTGGACATACCATTCTTGCTACTGCTAACCAGGGAATAAACGGGGTCACTGCAATCTCCTCTGACAACTGTATCTGGGGCACCAGAAATCCTAGGGCCAGGACTTGACTGCAGGCTACCAGACTTGTTTATACCAGTTGTCAGGACAAAACCAGAATTAAATTGAGGAAAGTTAGAGGAAAGATCCCGTGGGTGGGTAGGAGGCTCATCTCCCCAGGAGGCTGCTGGCCAGGTGGTGGCCACCAGCCCCAGCCAGGGGCTAGCCCAGGGTGCAGGGCGGTCTCTGGGGGTAACCCTTGCTGCATCGCCCGCTGCTGTTTCTCCACCCACTCCCTCAGCACCTTCAGGGGCTGCACAACTCACTGGGGTTTGCCAGGTGCAATGCTTCTCATTGCTGGTTCTTCTGGGCTTTGTCCCCATTTGCTCCTCCTCGTTAACGAGACCAGCATGGCTTTCAGTGTCACAAACTGGCCAGCCCTGGCTGTGCTACATTATTTTCAACCATGAGACTGATTTCTGTCTTGGAGTAGAGATGTGACCAGGGTTCAGTTCCCAGGCCTAATCCTTCTGGGTTTTTTCCCTTCCATGATAAGGAGATCAATTGATTTTATTGTCCGATGGATGTTGCAGGCATCATCAGTGTCCAGGATCTGGTTTCAGGTAGCAGCTTATCTCAGGGATCCCTGTGGACTGCCAAACCCAGGACGATGGGTAGTTGTTCAGTGCCATAAGCAGACATTGCTCTGCTCCACAATTTCCTCATTGGAGGGAGCACTGCCCGGCAGTGACCACCATGCACCGGCAGCTCCAGGCTGAAGCTCACCAAAGTGTTCCCAGCCTCCGTGACTGCCCTGGGGAGCTCAGGGACTTCACAGGAGATCACACCCTGATGGTGAAAGATCTTCCCTTTGCAGCCTGGGTTGTTGTGGAGACAGGTTATCATTTTTTTCTGATGCCAGCATTTACCTTAAATAGCTTTTCCTTCTCTCTCAGGCATTTGCAGAGGGCAGTGACAGCCTCTCTTGGCTTTTCTTTGGCTACACCACAAACTTCAAGTTTCTCCTTACAACAGTCTCCGTTTCCTTGGTCAACTGGTTTGCCCAGTACTGGTTCTTTGTGGGGTGCTTTGCTTTTGTAACTAACAACAGTGTTTGTGTAGTATTAGAGCACTGCCTGGATCTGTGCAGGCATACAGAGAGATGCCGTACAGTATCGCCTTCCTTGCTTGTTTTTCTCATGGGTAGGAACTCAAAATCCTGTAGCTCAATCATTATTATTGGCAAATGGGCCCCTGTGTGGTCTTTCAGGTAAGATGCTGACAACCAGAGCCACTAACCCTAAAATATTTCTCTTTCCAGGACAAGCAAATAGACCCTTCCTCATTTCCAAAGTCTTTCCCTAAAGTTCTCCTAGAAATATATGGAAATGGATTATGTTAGCCTGATTTGTCTCCTCTTGGAAATGTACCCAGCAAATTGTTCTACATCACCTCCTCTTAACAGGATAAGCTCTGTTAAGTTATTCCAAGTATTTCTTTTGGTGTAAATACAGGCATGCTTATCTCCAGGTCTGTTCCCTTTTCTCTCCCTAGTTTAGTTCAATCTGCCTTGTATGTTGTGATCATTTTGAAAAAGTGTTGAGGCACAACTTAGGTTTCTGGCAAGTCCCTTCAATCGCTGCGTCCCTGATGTCCCACAAGGAACCAGATTGGCCTTGGACTGAGGGAGGAGGTCTCTGGCACCTGCAACCCAGCCTGCTGGGAAGAAGCTATGGAACCAACGAAAACAGTTGTTACCTTTAGTACTGGGTATAGCACACCTAATGGAAACCCACTCCAACAACCTCATCTACTGAGAAGGAGGCAAAATAACCTCAGTTTTGTAGTACATGGAATTTTTTTTTATTACTAGAAAAAAACATGATTGCAGATGTGTCGTGGTTTAGCCCCAGTCAGCAACCAAGCCCCACGCAGCCGCTCACTCACTCCCCCCTGGTGGGACGGGGGACAGAATCGGAAGAGTAAAAGTGAAGTAACTCATGGTTTGAGATAAAGACAGTTTAACAGGTAAAGCAAAAGCTGCATGAGGAAGCAAAGCAAAACAAGGAATTCATTCACTCCTTCCCATGGGCAGGCAGGTGCTCAGCCATCTCCAGGAAAGCAGAGCTCCATCACATGTAACAGCTACTTGGGAAGACAAACACCATCACTCCAAACATCCCTCCCTTCCTTTTTCTTCCCCCAGCTTTATGTACTGAGTATGGCATCATATGGTATGGAATATCCCTTTGGTCAGTTGGGGTCAGCTGTCCTGGCTGTGCCCCCTCCCAGCTTCTTGTGCACCCGGCAGAACATGAGGAGCTGAAAAAGTCCTTGACCAGTGTAACTGCTACTTAGCAACAACTGAAACATCTCCACATTATCACCACTGTTTCCAGCAAAACTCCAAAACACAGCCCCATGCTAGCTACTACGACGAAATTTAACTCTATCCCAGCTGAAACCAGGACAAGATGAGAAGTGTCTTGGGCTGAGTAGAAGAGCATTGGATGGAGATGGGAACACCTGATTGTTCAAGAGAATTATCCCAGAACAGGCTTATGAGAAGAGAGGAAAGGGAGGTTAGAAAGAATCAGTGACTGTGTTTTCTTTCTTCTTTTTTTTTTTTTTTTTACAAGTAAGATCTGTGTGTCATCCCCAGTAGCTAAATTCAGGGGGAACTTGTGTGAGACCCTCTCTATACCTTTCACAGTGAGAGCTCTTGGAAGGGTTTCATTTAGTGCCAGGTGAGTCCAGGACCACCAGTGATCACTGGGCCCAGGGCAGGGGGTCTTTTGGGGTGAGGGTGGAATAGACAGAAACCCTTCCCAGGACATGCTTGGCAGGCCAGAGAATGCAGCTCTGCCATCATCTCTGCAGACCAAGATGTTTGTGGGGCTGTGCATCTGATGTCTGGGGACTCACATTCAGTAAGGTAAGGAGACAGCTTCTTATATTCAGCCAAAGTATCTCTTTCAGAACATTGTGGAAGAATGTGGTTTTGGTTTTGGAGTAATAGTCCAGAGCTGGCTTTGGTGTAATTCTTCTGGAATAGCTGCACCTGTAAATTTTCACATTTGGGCAAGCCTTGCACTGCTGTAAATCTGTATTATCCCATTTGAGCAGAAGAGAATAAAACTAGATTTCCACTATAATTTTAATCAGGGTGAGGGCCTGGCCTGATGATGAGTGTCTTTGCTCAATTCAACACACTTTAAGGGCACCAGATTTGGTGCTGAGCTCTCCCTCAAAGGCTGGGCTGGGTACCTTGCACCCTCTCAACCTAAGCATCTGAAAATGGAGCAACCTCAGCTGGGATTCACCTCATGCAGCATTATCCCTTCTCCAATAAGCCATCCTGTGTCTGTCTATGGTCAGCACAGAAAAACAGACATGGGGAGAGCGTTAGCTCACTGACCAGGCACTGATCCTGGCTGCACAAGAAACCCATATGTGCAGCTGGGGCTGAGGCCAGCTTTCACATGGTGCAAGCTAAAGGAACCCAACCCCAACCCCAGAAGTCACGCTTGAAAATCATGACTGTGGATTTTAACCCAGGTGCCATCGCTGTGACCTCCAGAGGCTCTATGGGAAGCATATGGACTATCGGACAACAGGCATGGAACCTAAGCAAAAAGAAACATGATTGAAAAACTGAACGTAACTGGCCTTTTCTTGGTTAAGTATTCGCCCCGATTACTGCAGCGGCACTGTTGGCCTGCCAGTATTTTAATCAGAGGGCCCCACAAGCACGTTGCACTTAATGTGTATTAAACACCCCAGCCAGGAATGCAGGCAGCAAAGAAAGGAACACTCGAAGATGAAGTGCCTCTTAATGTGTTTTCCTGTTTAAACAAAACCATGTACTCGCTAAACAGAGCTAAGGAAAGAGGCAACAGCCCTTGGCAAGCAAGCCTATCTGCAACGTGCTCTCGGTCGTGTTTACTCAGTGGGTTTGAAAAGTGTACTGAGTATATTGACATTATAATGCCATGTTCATCATGTGTCGTGTGAAGCAAGAGGGAGGGCTGGTGATCTAATCGCTGGCCCCAGAGTTACTCTAACGCAGAACGTTGTTATTTATTTGCAAATAGCTGGTACTCGAAGGAACTGGATTAATTTCCAGGCAAGTTTAGAATGAAATTAAGTTCTGCCACCAATCAAAGATCCAATCACAAAGCAAACCCAGGCAAAAGTACTCAGGAGGGAGACAAAGACCTTGTGAGACAGCTTGCAAGCCCTGCCTGTGTATGGAGAGACATCACTACCCTGTCATTGATACACAGCCCCCAAAACAGCATCCGGGTGTTGGTGGAGACACAAATGTCTGCCTGAGGCAGGATACCCTACTCTCTCCCTTCCTGCATGGAGGCAAAAGCTTATCCCCAGGCTTAAGAGTCCCCTCCAGCATATTCACGTCCTCCTGCTTTTGGGACAAGTCTAGGTAAAGGCAGGATTGCCAACCGCCAACATCTGGCCATTTCCTTCCCATCATGAAGTTGACATGAAATACTGCTGTTTGGAAAAAATCATGTACATGTCACTCTCTTTATTTTGCTTTTTAGTTACAGTGCGTGATCTCACTGCTTTCCTGAAACCATGAAGCCAGAAGTTGGAGTGAATCTGAGATGCTTAGCTGGCCTCTGGGCAAGGGATCTGTGTGGAGGCACAGCAAAACTCAGAGCCAGCCCAGGCTCATTGAAAGACACAGGGACCTTATAAGCTCCAAATGTTGTGACAACCTGCTTTTCTAATAAGCCAATGCAAAACTCCAAATTTCTTCAGGTGCAGGTGGTCTGGGAGCCCCCCCAGCCCTACAGCCCTCTGCAACAGTATGGATGCCCTCCCAGCTCTGCCCCAACACCTGGGCAGGAGCCTGGGGTGAGATCCCTGGAGAAGGTAGGATGGTGGCTTTGCTCCTCAAAGGTAGAGAAAACAGGCAGTAGCTGCAGATGGAGCCAGCAAGCCGTAAGGGAGAGCACCCACCTTGACCATGGCACTGCAGTGTCCAAGCTCCTGCAGCATGGCCACATGGCCACTCTGAGCCTCCTCTGTGCTAAGGGGGAATAAAGATGCTTCACGTCCCTTGGATGTTGCTTCATGTCTCATGCTGGCCAGCCCCAGACACCCGCCTGGTAGCCCCAACATCTTCATCCTGCTTGTAAACACTGAGATTTTCAAGCCTCAGCAGTTAGACATCTTTCACAAGCTTTTTGGAGCCTGATCTTCAGGACTTGGGGTTTCAAGCTTTCTTCCCCCACATCTGGGAGAGAAAGAAGAAACTAGAATGAAAAATTACAATGCTGCTGAAGCTGCATGACTGCAACATCCCAGTCCTTAACAAAAGCTCCAGATGCTGGAATTCAAGATGAAATAATTCAGATTGACAACACTATATTAAAAGCACTAAATATATTTCCACTCTTATTCCATTACTCTCTGTGTGACCGTACTTGTGATGACAAATCCTGCTGCTTAGATAAGGAACCAGGCTTTGAAGCCAGGACTTGAATTAGGTTTTGGTGTTTTTTCCCTTTGGAGGGAACTCTGCCTGTTTGGTTTGCCTCTTCTCACATTAAAAAGAAATATTCTCAAATGAGGAATTCTCCACTTTTCCCTCAGTTCTCTTTAGATTCCAGCTCATTTTGGCTCAGTGCCTCTTTATGCTGTCCAAAGCATCACCTGCAATTCAAAGAACAGAAAAAGAGAAATCCATTCAATTAAAAAAATTACACAAAATAAAAAGCACTTTGGAGGAGAAATGTCAGAGCTGGGCAGCATCCTCAGCCTCTGGCCTCTAGAAATTTGTTAACCTTAAGGATTATTAACAGAAAATTAATTTCCTGTTCTTACATAGATTTCATCTGCAATTTGTTGAGGGTTGGATTTTTTTTTTCTGTTCTGAAAATGTTTTTTCTTGTCAGTGCACACTGAGAAATTCCCATTTCATCTCTTGAGAAAAAGTAGTATCTCTATTAAAAGATAAACCATGGTGCTTATGGAGTCCCCACCATGCACAAGAGTGGAGGCACCCCTTCTCTGGATGCTGCTCTCCATCCAGCACGAAGCTATGGAGCACACCATTTTTCCTAAACCTGGTAAAACATCTGTTTGATGGATCAGTATGCGTATGGGCATTTCTCCAAAGCTGCCTCCTTTGGCACAGAGCAAATTAAATTCAGTGTCAGCCCCTCGGGGCCCTTTGAAAACCCCAGCTTTTATGTCATGCCTCAGACTTGCAGCAGTCTA
Organism: Phalacrocorax carbo; assembly: GCF_963921805.1. Lineage (NCBI taxonomy): Eukaryota > Metazoa > Chordata > Aves > Suliformes > Phalacrocoracidae > Phalacrocorax > Phalacrocorax carbo. The sequence goes on along the minus strand of NC_087513.1, from coordinate 194,258,328 downwards.
CTGTAAAACTCAACAAGCTTAATTTGGTTGGTTTTCTTTCTTTGTTCCCAGGCTTAATTTATCTCAGAGAACGGACTCTTCACCATATCCCAAAAGAGTCTGTTTTGAGCAAAAGTGTGGCAATATAATATGTACACACACAACCACCTGAAGTTGTTCTTCCATAAGGTCTCCTAAAAATCATGCACGTTTAGCAAAGGGAGGTAGGGGAAGTTTCATCATGAATTAGCCTGGCAGAGATATCAGTGGGATTTGAGCAGGGGTGGTGGATAGTAAAAGTTTCCATGTAGGGTCATGGTTTTGGTGGTGTTAGTGTAACCATTGAGATGTGGGGGAAGAGGAACCTGCACACATCCAGCCAAAAAGATGAGCATCATCCGGTAAGCAAAGTGTGGGTGAAAGGGCGTAAAGCCCAGGCACCAACGTGGCCACCACAGCAGAGGGGGAAGCAGGCAGGGGCTGGTGGCAGAGCATTGCCTCACATTGAACTTGTGGCTCGATTTGTAATGTGGTGCATGAGAAGTTTATGAATATAATTTCAGGGAGGATCTGTCTGAAGTGTCATAGCAGGCAATTTCCCTAATTAGGGGAAGTTCATTTAACATGGAGATGTGCCAGAGCTAATCTCTGCGTCCGGTTACCACTCTGCCTGGGAAATGACAGTGTCTCTGGGCTTGAACGCTGATGCAAACTGAGCAGCCATCTGTCATGGGCCCACACTGGCTGGACACAGAGGGTCAGAGAGGAGGGGAAAGGTGCAAGGAGCAGGATAACACTTTCCCCTCCTTTGGCACCAAGCACACAGATACTGATGTGGAAACACCCACCCACTTCCCCAGAAATATGAAAATATAAGGGGGGCTGGGCTGTTTCCCTGGCTCTAAACCATCACTGAAATGAGGGCTGCAGCATCAATTGAGCTCCTCATGCTGGAGGAGGACATGGGAGAATTGAACCAGTCTCCTGTGTGCTGGGTGAGGAGGAGGAAGGTTGGGGATGAAGGGAGAGGTGGATGGCCTCACCACCAATGGCTTTTTCCAGCTGAAACACCTGATCTCTGATGGAAATACTGAATCGATTCAGGATGCTGAGAAAAATGCTGGTTAGTAGTGGAAGCAAGGAGCTCAGGAGGGGCTGATGAAGAAGAACCTGTCATTCCACAGGGCTGAAAGGCCTCCCAGAGATAGCCCAAGACGCAGTACAGAGGAAGCCAGAAACAATTATGGAGACAGGGGCTGCAGATAAAGGTGCGAGATACCACCAGCTCTCAGATATTGCAGCCACAGAACTCTCTTCTCTCACAGATCAATAAAAAAGATGCAGAGAAAAAGACAAGCAGAGAAGAAAAAAGCCACATTCCCTGGTGAATACTTCCTGAAACATCAGCTTTTGGCTGTACTACCCAATAGCATCCCTCTCTGAACCTGCCCCCTTCTATTCACATCCAATCAGTAACTATTGACCCAAACTTCATTTTCTGTTATTTCATGTTATTTTTATTGCAATAGCATGAGGCAGCAGGATTGCTGCTGTGCTGTACACCAAGGGGCAGCCCGTTGAGCAGAGGACATTAGGGACCATGGTGGCAAAGTGGCTGCAGCCTGTATTTCAGACACTGATGACAGTCCGTGTGCAAACAAGAAGTCAGGGAAAGGACAAGAAGTTGACACCGGGCTTCCCCACAATGACCCTTCTGCATTTTTGCTGACTCAGCCAGGGCAAACCTTTATTTTCTCTCTTCTCGCACATAAGCATCACTCCTAGTAGGAGTCTTTAAATCCTTTAAAGGTTTTAAAAGCCTTTGCACTTCAACTTTGGATCTGAGATAAGTATGTGTATATATATAAGTATGTGTGGGTGTAGGCACATACCTTAAGGAACTCCTAAACTAAAAGGCCCATCAAAATTAAGTGCTGAGTAAGCATTTCCCTCGGTTGCCCCCAGCCTGGCCCTCTTCCCCAGGGGCTATATCCTGCACCCAGCATGGTGACACACAGCACCTTGTGTGGGCTGATGGCTCAGCCACATTTCCACTGTGCATGCCTTGCAGCTAGGGCAGGGTCTCCACCAGGTTGTTTCAGAGATACTAGTGTTCTCTTTGTGCTTGAGGGATAAAACAGCACCTCTGGGGTTACAAGACTGCATGGGCAAAGCAAGCCTCAGCTCAGGGCCAAGGGACCTCTGTCTGGCCTGGAGCAGCCAGATGCAGCAGGAAGCTGCATCACCCACCACCTCACCAGTCCACCAGCTCTGGGACTCTCCAACACCGCACACCCAGGCATCATGCGTCCTGCCCTGCTGCAGCTAGTCTAAGGGAAACCCTCACCCTAAAAGTGCTGGATGTACAGCACAGGCAAAGACACCCTCTGTGGCTTCACCAAGGGCAAATAGTGCCTGACCAACCTAGTGGCCGTCTATGATAGAGTGACTGCATCAGTGGTCAAGGGAAGACCTACAGATGTCGTCTATCTAGACTTCTGTAAGGCCTTTGACCCTGTCCTCCACAACATTCTTGCCGCTAAATTAGAGAGATATGGGTTTGATGGATGGACTGTTAGACGGATAAGGAACTGGCTGGATGGCCATGTCCAAAAATGGTTGAATGTTGAAATAGAAACCAGTAATGATTGGTGACCCTCCAGGGTCTGTACTGGGACCAATACTATTTAATATCTTCATCAACAACATAAACAGTGGGATTGAGTGCACCCTCAGCAAGTTTGCAGATGACACCAAGCTGTGTGGTGCAGTTGACACACTTGAGAGATGGGATGCCACCCAGAGGGACCTTGACAGGCTTGAGGAGTGGGCCCATGAATTTCAACAAGGCCAAGTGTACTTCAGGGTGAGGGTAACCCCTGGTATCAATAGATTGGGGGATGAAGAGATTGAGAGCAGCCCTGCAGAGAAGGACTTGAGGATACTGGTGGACAAAAACTGGACATGAGCTGGCAATGTGCGCTCACAGCCCAGAAAGCCCATCATATCCTAGGCTGTATCAAAAGCAGTCTGGCCGGGAGGTCAAGGGAGGTGATTCTACCCCTCTACTCTGCTCTGGTGAGACCCCACCTGCAGTACTGCGTCCAGTTCTGGGGTCCCCAGTATAAGAAATACATGGACATGTTGGAGCAGGTCCAGAAGAGGGCCACAAAAATGATCAGGGGGATGGAACACCTCTCCTGAGGAGAAAGGCTGGGAGAGTTGGGGTTGTTCAGCCTGGGGAAGAGAAGGCTCCAGGGAGACCTTATTGAAGCCTTCCAATACCTAAAGGGGGCTTATAAGAAAGATGAAGAGAGACATTTTACCAGGGACAGGATGAGGGGTAACGACTTTAAACTGAAAAAGAGTAGGTTTAGATTAGACATAAAGAAGAAATTTTTTACAATGGTGGTGATAAGACACTGGAACAGGTTTTCCAGAGAAGCTGTGGATGCACACACCCAGTAGGAGCACGGGCTGTGGCACAAGGACTTGGAGAGTCTCCCCTGTGCCATGGAGAGCCGTCCCCACAGCACTGGGGAGCATGAGCCATGCCACACACCTAGGGCTGCTCTGGCCCCTACATGTCTGGAAAGTGGGTCCTGCTTTTAGCTTTATTGGGGGGGTTGCTAATTTTATGGACTGTAGAGACTGACATTTCTCTGACCATTTGTCAGAAGTGCCACGGCAAAAATAGTACCATTAAAAATGGATCATACGTGTGACTCAAAACTTAAAGTCATTATGTGGGCTGCCTCTAAAATTTATACCTTAATATTGTGAGATGGGTTTATAAAGGAGCTCCATTTCAGATTCCCATTTTCATCTCTTCACGCAGCCAGTGCTGAATGATTACAAGCACTTTTTTGACAGGCTCTTTGTTTACACCCTCTCTCACTCATCCCTAAAAATCACCAAGTGAGTTTTCTAATATCCCATTAGTCACCTAAGAATACAGTTCTCACTGAAATTCATTATTTTCAGTTTAAGAAAGATCTATGGCACATGGTAATTAAAGCTTGATTAAAAATCCTTTATTTCCCAAGAAACATTTCATCCCCCTAATAATATTAATTAATAATCTTTAAACCATCACCCAAAAAATGCTTTTTATCAGCTGGGCATGCTCAGCATGTTCAGAGTCAGGTCACACACATGCACAGAATGCAAGGCAGCAGGCCATAGACTATGCACTCACGACTTTCCAAAGGCTCTGCATACACACACAACAAAAATCAAAGGTTTTTATTCCCAAAGATGTGCTCACCTGTACACGTCATGCTTCCAGGCCCTCCCGAGAGGGAAGACCATCCATCAGCTCCCTTGGCAAGCAGGGAGGGAAAGCCAGGCAGTGAGAGCCCTTCGCCCTGCACAGGTGCCCGTCTCCTGCCTTGGGCTGTACTCCCCTCGAAAGCCCTGTGACTCCTTCAGCACCGCATGTGACTATTCTTACATTTGACTGTTTCTAAATTACAAACATGCCTATCACCCGGTGCTGTTGCTTTGTCTGAAGCCTTTTCCTTTGATCTCCATTGCCTGTGAAATTCTGCCTGGATGCGCAGGCAAGCCATGCTGCTTTTTCTGCAAACCACCACCCTGTGGGATGATATTTCTCTTGCTGAAACCCATGCAAAAGGTCCTATAAACCCACTGAAACTCAGGATGCAAACTGATGTGTTGTTTCACTGTTTGGGTTTGTGGTTTTTTTTAAGAGCCTGGCCAGCTGCCTATGTCTCACAAGGTGTGGAGCATGTCCCGAAGTCACCAGCAGCAGGTAAGAGCATCAGCCTGTCCTCAGAGGCCCACAGCATCTCACAGGATTAGATCCATCTGTTGCTGCTATAGGTTTATACCTTTCAAGTGCCATGCAAGAAAGCTCAGGCATCATCACTGCAGATATTTCGGTGTGTTGCAAAACCGACCATGCTGTGCTGGATCAGCAGCTGGGTTGCCCAGAAAGCTGTCTGGGAAGCAATGTCTCCTACTGGAGGAGTGTCAGAGAAATCTTACCCATGGTGTGTCCTTGAATCCTCCAACCCAAAGCCATTTAAAGATATTATGAGGCTGGAGTCTGAAGCCAGGCTTTGGCATGCAGGACGGACTTATCATTGCTCCCCACCTTGACCTTAAATCCTGGAACATGTCAAAGAACAAAACACAGGTGCAGGAAAGCGTCAGTTATGACTCTTAGCAAATCAAGTGGACCGGCTGATTACCTGTTGATGAGCAATTTAATTTGAGCTCAATTATACGCTCTGGAAGTCTGGCTCTCAGGGAGGTAATTACCCGAATTTCCGCCCTCTGCCGGGGCCCAGCGTGCTGGGCGCACGTGACACCAGTACAGCTCTGGTGCCCAGGAGCATCCCACCCGCTGGCAGACTTCAGGCCGGCCGGTGCAGCAGGCTGTTGCAATAAAAGTCCTGACCGCTGTGGAGAAAGGAAGGCAGCCCTGGCTGCAGAGTGTGAGGAGGAGCTCTGCTGCTCATCATCTTATGCCACGGCACTTTTGAAACACTAATTAAAAGGGGCTATCTTAAGAATACTTTTAATTCAGAAAAAAACCCCCAACCCTAGTTTTCAGCCACGGGCTGAATTTCAAGGATGATGCTCTTTGGTTTGAGGGGAATCCAGGAGGTGGCCAGGGAATCAACGCCCCCTGATATTAACTCAAGCTGGCGGGGCCCCTGAGCTGTCGCAATTATATTTACTGGGAGACTTTATCTTTCATGTCCGGTTTATATTTAGGCCTGGTTGTGCAAGGCCTTCCAATGCTGCTGGGCCTGTACTCATTTCCTCTGACATTAATGGCAGCACTCACATGAGGGAGGACTCACTAAGGTGAGTGGAGGGTAGATTCTGGGCTTGTGTAAGAAAAAGCAAAGTTTTCAGAAAGGCAAAGGGCTTCCTCACCTCAGATGTTTCAGCTGCAGCTCACATTGCAACAACCACCAGGTTCAGTCAGGGCTCCATTTTGGGAGGACATCGTGCAACAAATAGAGATAATTCTGGTGGTGGCAGGAAGCCCCATTTCTTTAAACTCTTAATGCTTCAACACTTTCTCAGACTCTTCTGTTATGGTCTTTGGTACAATGTTTGAACAGTTATTTCTTTGCTGTGTAATTATTTGTGCCCTGACCTTGCTCTGCCAAGGCAAAAGGAGCAGGCATGTTATAAACACAACTGCAGTGAGACTAATACCAATACGATTGCTCAAAAATCAGTAGCACTGGGGCATGCACCATGAGCCAAGCAGCTGGTATTTCTGAAGGTGAATGAGGCCTTATATTGATTTTATCCAGGATCTACAGGAGAAAATAAAAATTATGTACTTAAAGATCATATCATAACATGCTGTAAAGTGCAAACAGTATTTGTTGTGAAATATCTGGCAGAGCTTTATGGGCACAAAGATGGATCATTAATTTGGAAAGAATATTTCTGCTGTTACAAGATCACGTATTTTGGGGGTGGATAGATGGCGCATAGCAAAACTGGGGTCTGATCTCACTTTTACATTGTGTCGCCAGCAGCAGTATAAGGTCCCAGCTGAGCAGAAGCCTTCTCCAGCTTCTGTCCATCACCCAGTCTGGAGTAGGTCTGTTCCCTGAGCATTACCCTCGTCTCTCAGTGCATGGCTACTTGCAATGTCAACACCTGAAACGACCACTTGACAGCAAAGATTTCCCAGTTCAGCTCCTCAGAAAAGCAGGGCCAGCCGTGCAGTTTCCTTTACTTAATGCAAAAAGAAAGAAAGGGTGGGGAAAAGATGATTATCAGCAAGATTTACGTGTCCTAGATTGCTATGGCAACTGTATGCAGTTCAGCAATGACACCGGTACATCCAGGCACCCTTTTAACAGCATCTGTCTCAAACCAGCAGCCTACAAACAGTGCTGGAAATCTGTCTGGCCACACTGAGAGTGAGGCACAGGAATTAGAGGGCCAGCACAGAACATTTTGATGCCTTTACTAGAGGGCAGTCAGGCATGAGTCATGATGTGCAGCATACAGCACATGACAGCAAGGCAGCCACATGCCCCCATTAGGTAAAGGAGCACATGTTGTCAGAAGGCTTTCAAGTGACTTAGTGAGCAGCGCTGGGGAGCATGCACCAGCTTTGGGGTGATGTGAGGGATCCAGCGAGGAAGGGAAGGTGGTGATACGAGGTGCAGGCTTTGCCGTACTCATGCTTCCATGTAACCAGTCAGGTATCAACACATGTCCAGCCTTCCTCTCTGCAGTCTTGGTCCAAGCTGTGATGTGAGATCAGCCATCAGCAAGAAGCCACATCAGCGGGCACAGGTCTGTTGTAGCTTGAGGAAGAAGTAAAGGACAACAACCGTGTGTTTGTGAACTGGCTGGTCAGGATATCCACTGACTGCTTGTAAAGGATGTGTCCGCCGCCCCCGCCAGCACAAGCCTTGGTTACTCTAGCCCATTCATGTTTCTAGCAGCGTCAGAGCAGTGAAGGTGATGGCAGTGGAGTAGTTTGAAGCACGAGTGAGTGCTTCAAAGGTGCTTTGCACAATAGGGCTTTTAGCTCCCAAAATGAAGGGTTAAGCATGGGAGAAGCTTTCCAAGAGACTATTGTTTCCAGCCCACATCGCCCTGGGCAGAGGGTGCCCCCATCTCCTCCCATGGCTGTCCCTCTCAGGATGCTGAGGGTCCCAGGACAGACTCCACTGAATGCCATGAACTTGTCTATGTGGCGGCCCTACCATCACCAGCTGGCTAGAGTGTCATACATGGGCTGAAAGCCTAGCTGGTAAAATATGTTTGGGGCACAGATTAAAACTAAGAGACAGCACAAGGAAGAGAGAGGATTTTGCAGGGAGGAGTTGTTGGGAAGACCGATGCAGCCCAATACTTTGTGCCACAAGCACTGGTAGGCAGTGACGGGAATGCAAGGGCCCAGGAGTCAGGTGGAGATTTCCTGCATGGACTGAGATGTTTGGAGAGCCTGCAGAAAGGGAGGCTGACCCTGCTTTTTGTGGGTTCATAATGCTTTGAGGAGCAGGAGGGGTAAGGAAGGCATGTGAGCTTCACCACCTCCTAGGATGGCTCCTCTGGTGCTCTGGGGGCAGCAGCCTGGACTTTGGGGCAAAAGCAGACAGGTCTAACACTGCCCATCCTGATGGCTGGGTTAGTTTTTTCCACTTAAGCCTTAGGAGATCCTTGACTTGAATGGGAACTAAACTTGTTTAATACCTCCAATGAATATTTGTCCATACCTTTCACTGAGGCTGACTATCTTTACTCGATTACGTCCCCTTCCTTCTTTCTCATTTCTCAAGTCATCCTCTTAGTCTTATTCTAAGCAAATATAGACTTTAGGCTTCTTGAGAAGTCAAATATTTAAGGAAACCTATCAGTGATGGCATTTCCCCTCCAAACACTGTGACTAACAAATACATCATTGCTTCTTTAGAGCTCTGCTAAGTCGGGGTTAAGGGCTGGCCACCCGTGGGGCGACACCAGCAAGACCATACCCAACACGTCAAGGAAAATTATAATTCCCTTCTACCTGATATCCATGAGGCTGCACCTGGGGTGCTGTGTCTAGTCTGGGGCTCCCCAGTATGAGAGAGATGTGGACATACTGGGGGAGTTCGGAGGGGAGGGTCCTAATGCTGTCTACAGGGGGACCTAGAGCTGCTGTTCATTGCCTAAAGGGGATTACAGGGAAGACAGAGACAGGCATTGATGCACACTGAAATGACCAGGGCAATGGTCACAAGTTGCAACAAGGGAAATTCTAGTTCGATATAAGGAAAGTATTTCACCATGAGGGTTGTCAAACACTGGCACAGGTTGCTCAGAGAGGAAGTAGGATCTCCGTCCCTGGAGAAACTCAAAAACGAAGGCCTGAGCACCTGGTCTAGCTTTGCAGCTGGCCCTGCTTTGGGCTTCTTCCCACTGAAATTACTCTGTGAGTCTGCAGTTCTATTATTCACATTTTAAAAAATTACAAGAGAAGTAAAAGGAAAGTAAATGTGTTGTTTCTGTTTAAATTCTGATGGCAATAGAAAATAAAGCAGCAGTCTTGAGCACAGCTCTGAAACTATTCATCTGATGACTCTGCTGCTGGTTGTGCCTGGGAATAACACAAACTGCAAAATATAGCTAAACATTGTTTATTCTAAACCTAGCACAAGATTTTTCCTTTTCTTTTCTTTCATTATGAATTTTCGAATTCACACAGGACACTTCTGCCCCTGCCCCACACATATCAAACATGGGTTTTGCTTTGCTGTGTGACAGCAGAAAGCTGGAGCTACCTGGTTTAAGGCTTAAAATTCTTGCTTATTATGGCAGGGTGGCCATTTAATTTCTTCTGCCCTGGAACTGAAAAAAAGCCTTATTTTGATTTTCACACTTCATCTTGGGTATTCTCAGAAACCATAGCCTTATCACTGGAAATGTACATGCAGATAAAAGGCCCTGCACCCACCTTCTGTAAGGTCTTCCTGCCAAGCTGTTTTATTCCCACTGCTTTGCTACAAACTTCCTTTTGCATGCCCCTGGTGTTTTTGCATGTCACAGGTCCCTGAGCTGCCTTCACAGGATGGAAAATCCACTCAGAGCAGCCTTTACATTCCTTTTCTTTCTTGAAATCTCTCAGGGTTGTGATTCAGACTCAAGTGTCCCTCTGTCCCAAAAGGTTATTGGGTCCTAATTTCTCCCGGAGATAGTGCTTCTGGCTGCTCTTATCTTTTTTGAAAGCCAGGGGTTTCTCAAGCAGAACATATGCCAGATGGGCAATACCAGCCTGCAGCTCCATCATCATTAAATGCAGCAAAATCACCCATTCGGGCATGTCTGACACAGGTTAGACATGGCATATACATGGGTGCATTTCTGTCAAACCTGCCAAGGAAGTGGCACAGGGTTGCTCCAGCCGCATGGGGACAGACGGTCCCTGATGTGACACAGAGTTAACCGATGAGCTTTCAAAAAAGAGGTTCCCACCAGCAGAGTGAGTTTATTCTAGATAAGCTTTTGTATCAGGGGGCTATGGCATTTCTGGTGTGTTGGAAGAAATCCCAGAGCTCCACTCAGCCTCCTGCCAAGCACAAACCCAGGGAGTTCTTTCTGTCCCACCGATCAGTGGTTTTCCTAACACCACACACCCTGGCAGCCACAAGGAAGACGTAGGCACAGGCATGGCACAAGTGCCTGCAGCTCATTACTGCCTTGTGAATGAGGCAGACCTGGGAGCTGTTTAAGGTGGTGAGGAGCCTGGGGTGATTGAACCGCAGTGCTGTCTCCCAGCAGGTCCCGTAATGTGAATCTCTACAAATACTGCAGATGGCATGGTGAGCTCTGCAGCCCCGTGCCATAGGCACTTCACACAAAGCCTCGGGTGGTGATCACAGCCAAACAGCCCAGAGGCCGTCTGAGGTAGCAACTGAAGCCATAAGCACTCAGATGATACACTGTTCTCGCCTCCTACAGCTCCTGCGAAAGCCTGAACAGCTCTCATGGTTCCCCTTGGCTGGTCCCCTCTGCCAGGAGCTTTCCCCTGCTTCTCCAAAGCAGTGCTCAGCTCCTGCAAATGCTTATGTGATTTCAGGCACCGAACCTCCTGGAGGGCAGCAGAGAAAGCTAGGTGGGAGCCTGGAAGTCTCTTCTGTGTGACACCAGAGAGCCAGAACAGTGGGTTTAAGGACCAGAGTGTAAAAGAGGGTAAATCACAGCTGCCAGAAGGCATCTTCTTTGGGTTGCCTGAAACTAATTCTTTAGGTATGGCACATCTCCATCACAGGCAAGGAGTCACTCTTGCGTGTGACCGTCAACGGTGACAAAGGATTAGGAAGGAAGAGAGCTATCATGGTGACAAGCCATGTTCCTCTGATGCACTGCAGCACAGATCTAGATAAGGCAAAAATAGCATCATGATTGTCTGGACAAGTCAGAGGATGATCATGAATTTGGAGGGGTAGTTTTAAGGGCAATTAGAGATGTATCTCCACAATGTCTGTGCCCTATTTCTGTGCCATACCTGTGTTTCCTGTTCCCATAGCTGGTCGCCAACCATCCCCATGGAGCTCAGGGACAGGGGCTGGCACAGGTTGTTAGGAGGAGCATCACCATGGTCTGAGACACTGTCCCATGCCAAGCAGGGTGCTCTGCAAGACACGCTGGAGCACCAGGGACCTGCCAAGGGGACACCTGCCAGAGGAATAGGTCGGACGACAGTGCATGTCGAAATGGTTGCGGCAGCTCAGGCAGAGCGGGAATCCCGTGAGTCACAGCAGGGCAGGGAGTGAAGGGTTTCTGCTCCTCACCTGACAGCCCTGGCTGGACACGGGTTGCAGGAGGCACACAGGGTGCTGCTGCCTCCAGCTCCAAGGCCCTGACAGCTCCTCCATGCTGGCATCTCATTGCAAAGGGGTCACCTCAGAGGTGACCTGGTCCTGGGCTCTTCAGACCAGCAGGGATTTGCCTCCAGCCTCTGTGCTGAGGGGGACGCACCATGAAAAGGACACCATTCCCACACGCTCCCTTTCTTTCTCTTTCACTATTTTTACCCCTGTCAAATCAAGAACAAAGCCAGCACCAAGGGAACGCAACCCACATCTCTCCGAAGTGATGCGCTGGGGAGAAACCTGTGAGGGACCCACGCATCGCATGGGATATATATATAGAAAGAGACATCCAAGCCCAGGAGGTTTCTCTACAGGCAGCTGGCAGCCCCCAGGACAAGGTGACTATCTCTGGTGCTCCTGCTCCTGCCAGCCACAGCTGAGGCTGCAACACAGCCCCTGGCCAGGCTGCTGAGGCAGGGCCAGGAGACTTGGTTTCACAAGGCATGGGATGGGCCTTCACTCCCGGCTCATCCCTGCCATCATCAGGCCTTCACCCAAATCCTCTGGGATGCTGCATCCTTTATAATCAAGAGGCCAGAGCAAGCCCTGGGCCCTGGGTCTCACCTGTATGTTACAGGATGGTTACTGAGCCCAGGTGACTGGCTGCTCTCCAAAATCCTGCTGCACAGAAAAGCCACTCAGCCCATCTGCTTGGGATATTTAAGCATTGCCTCAGCATCTTAGGAGACTTTATTGATAATTAGGTGGGTAATGAGGAGTGCATCTGCCCCCCGTTTCCTGCCCCACACCTGCCTTGCACTCAATATGCTCAGGGAACCAATGTTATATTTCCATTTTCTACCTCTTGTCTCAGATGCATTCACTGAGTGATTATGGCACACAGGAAAACAGCAATAAGAAGTATATATAGCAAACCTGCCATCTACTTTTTTTAACTGCAGAGTTTTCTTTTAAGCTGGGTAATACAAGGGTTACTCACCACCTTATTTTAAAAGGTAAAGAGAGTGGAAGAGCCCAAATGACTCATCTGTCGGCTGGCAGAAAGCTGTGCCGCTGCTCCTCCCTCCTCGGCTCCAGCTGCAGGCTCTGGGTCCCTCCGGGCACGAAGCTGCTAGGGCTCCCTCTGCCAGGGCCATTTGACCTCAGCAAAATACCAGCACGTGAGGAAAAATGGTAAGTGCCACCAGAGAAGGAGCGCACATGAGAAAGTGTGTTTGTGTGCACGTACGCACGTATGTGTGTACAGTGATCAGGGACTCGTTTCTGTGTCAAAACAGGCAACAACCTGGATATCCAGCTTTGGTCCAGAGACCAGCTTCCCAAGCATGCAGCTTGGCACAGAATCAGTCTCTCCCCACTCAGCAAAAGGCAGAGACTGGAAAGAAGGCAAACCCCTACTTACAGGGCCACACCTGCCCTTGTCCCTATACCCTGAAGTGATGCTGGGGTGAGGGGCTAGCCCGGGTTCGCACAGGAGCCAGTGGCAGGAAAAATTCAGATTTACAGAGACCGGCATTGTGCATTGCACTAGGAGGGGTTTAATCTGAAATATTCCTTCACCAGCTCTCATATACAGTTCAAAAGGTGCAGGCTTTTTTGGATCGAAGATGCTTTAAAAGGGAGAGAAGCATCCATTTCTGACCCCTTCCCTCCCCCCTCTGGGATGAAGGATCACACCAGGCTGGGAAGACAGCTTCCCTTGGAGGGAGTTTTTACCACATGACATGTGTCTGCGGGCATGGGAGGAACAAGTGATAGCATCAGCTGAGATAAGAGGAGAGAAGCCGTTATCCTGGCAGCCCTGAGGTCAGGAGAAAAGGCGGCTGAGAAAACCTCAGATCCAAGGACCCAAAGCACCACAACTGGTACAACATGGATTATTTTTGAATAAACACACACCCCCCACTCCCAGCACTGAACTGCTTTCCAACATCCCTCCCATAGCAGCGCTGGGGGTGGCTCCGGTCCTCCATTGCACTGGGGCTGTGCCAGGGCTGCTCCATGTGCATCCGCGGGTCAAACTCATGCTACAGATCCCTCATGGAGAGGAGCACGGCCCAATTGCCACAGTATGCAGAATGGCCTCCTCCAATAAATAAACCTATGGAGCCTCCCACAGGGAGAGTCACTTTATCTCTGCCTCATCCCAAACTAGCAGGACTAAATATGACCCAAGGCAGCCACATTTTAGCATCCTGAAAGGCTCTGCACTTGGATAACTGGGCTGGGAGCAGTGTTATGAGCTGCTGCTGCACAGCTGAGAGGGTTGCAGAAAGGAAGGTAAATTTAGGTCCATGCCGAGTATGTCCATCTGAAAGATTAATTGCTCTGCCTGGCAGCTGTGCCCACAGAGAGAAATGAGACACTGTCACCAGAGAGATGACGGTCCACTTTAAGCATAAACTATGCCCAGTTCATCCTTTCTGGGTTGTTCCAGATTTGCCTGAGCAACATGTCAGAGAAAAAAAAAAAAGATTTTGCTGTCAAATGCCCCTGCTGAGGCAATTTTTTCCCACCTGATTTGGCTGTACAGTCATGGATGCAAAACCAGGTGGGGTGAGCTCTCTGCCCATGTCCTCATTGACTGCTGCTGCCAGGTCCCCCTGGCCCGGTGCCCCCCTGCACTGGCAAATGCACCCTGGCACCCTGGCAACCCAGCACCACACTCTGCTCTTCCAGCCTGCTTTCCTGTAGGCATGAATATGCGTGAGCATCTGTTCCTGCCTCTCTGCTCCTCTCCAGAGTAATTTTTGATCTTACTGACCGATTTTAGCCAAACAGGGCAGCAAGGCAAAGGCAACCCAGCTAACCAAATTTGTACAAATTCAGTGAAAACAGACCCCCAGTAAGGCAGGTGCCCTTTGCACTGGGGAAAGCTGCACGAAAAGCTGGTGTCAATGGAACATCAGGAAACCCAGGTGAGCACAATCCCTCGCACAGGCGTAATATGATGGGGATGCTGTGTGATGGCCCAAACATTCATGGAAAACACCTGGTTTTCCCCAGTAAACGTGCTGAGACCTGCACGTCCTCACACGCCATGCTACCAGTCTATTTCAAGGCCAGGAATTAAGCCAGCTTTGCAGGCAAAGCCATGAGGACACGAGGGACCTGTCGGCCCAGCCAATGATTTAATAAATCAGTAATACCACAAGAAGGGATGGGGCTGGGCTGGGGCAGTCTGGCTGCTCTTGCAGCAGCATGGCATCCCTCCAGCTTCATGCTAACCCCTGACCACCATGGCCGTCACGCAGCCATATGTCTGAACTGCAGCAGCAGACAGAGCATCTGCCACCGCACTGGCTGGCTTGTCGAGGGCTGGGGCGCACGGCTCCAACAGGAGCAGTTTTATTTCCTGGTCTGGAGAGGTTTTCCTCCATTTGGAAGAGGACTATCAGCCTTTTCTGACCTTCTTCCAAGGGACAGATGTTTCTGCTCTATCACTCATTCATGCTAAGGCTTCGGGCAATAGCTACCGCTATTTCTCTTAGGTTTTTGATTCAGTTCCACGGCAGCAGTCCCTGGCTGAGCTAGCCTGTTTAATTAGTTATTAAAATGAAAGCACTTTTTTTCATCACATCTCCTACCATTCTGGAACAGGTCCACTAATAGTAGACACAACTCAGACAAGCATCTATTACTCTGCCTTGAACAGACTAAATAGTTTTGGCAAGTCAACCCTTCTCCTTTGGATTTGCCAGGCATCTGACTCCTGCTCACATTCACATTCGGGAGGGTATGGCTGCCAAAGGCAGAGCAACCGGGCTGGGTGCAGTCCTCTGTCACCCCAATGGCAGCATTCCTACCCGGCATTACAAGTGGATATAGGGCTGCTCCCTCTCTTTGGGGTGATGGTTCTGAAAGACTCATTAAGTGCCGGAGGTGTCTCATGGCAGGATTTCCTGTTTACATTGCCCTACGCCTCATTATTGGCATCACACCTCTGCTAAACATGCATCCTTGCGCTGCAGCTCTGCGGGAGGGGGTGGTTTGGACAGGTGAGTCAGGATAGTGCTGGGGGCAATGGCTCCAGGCAGGATGGGGAAAGAGGAGGAACTGTATGGGAGCAGCCGCACTACACTGTATGGGGATGGCCCACAGCATGCCTCCTCCTCTCCCCCGATAAACCCACCATTCGCTTTCCAGAAACATCCCGGGTGGTGGCAAGACCCCACCACATATTAATGGGGGTTTTGTTTTGGCACAGGGTGCCCAGAAGCCAGGCATCAGCTAGGCAGGATGGGGGAGACTGCATCTGAGCTCCAGCTCTGCTGTCAGCTTTATCAGCTTACTCTGCTTGCTTAGAATAATTTTGACTCTTGCTATCTTAACAGAGTGATGCCAGGGGCACAGACAGATACTGACAGGTCCCAGGTTGCTTTCTTCAGCTGCTTTTAGTCATTTCATGCGTTTTACCTTTCCAGTGTGTTCCTCTCCCCAGGGGGAAGGTGCTGCAGGCTCTGCCCCATGTGCGCAGCCTCAGCGGGGCCAGGTTGCCCCTGTCCCACTGTGCACCACTCCACCATGTCCCACACCAAATTAAACAGTGACTTATGAGTCGACTTGGCACCAAGGAACCAGGTCTGGGTGCCTGACAGAAACAAATCAGCATTTCAGTGGGAGATGCAAGCGTCTCAGATGCTTCAAGGCAGTGTGAGGAAAGCAAAAACAGACAGCAGGGTGAATATTTTGGTTTCTTGGCTTTGTGGCAGGCTGGTAATTAGCCTGGCCTTTGCATTGGACCAGTGACATGTCTCTGCATGAAGTGACCCACACTCCTGTGTCCCTCTCAGGATGTGTGGGGCAATGCATTGCTCAGGCATAGCTTTAAGCCCCCCTCCCAATAGGGGAAGACTGATGATTTCTGAGTCCTCAGCATTTACCTAACACTGTTCCCTTTCCTGGCAAGAGACAGTTCCCAGGCTTGGTCTTTTCTCCTGGCAGACAAAAAGCAGAAGGATGAGGGTATATGCCACCCCCAACATCCAGTGTTCCCACCACTCACATACGTTGTAGGTGGTAGATGAAACCTGGGATGTTAGGATTAGCTTTTCTGGGCTCTTGAGAAAAGCTGAAGGTTTGTTATTGAAAAAGGAAAACTATCAAAAGAGAAATTTTCTTGTCAGACATGAGTGTTTGCTACCACAAAGCAAATGAGAAATGCCTCGGGGCTACACCGAGCACTCATGATCGCCTGGTTTTAGGTATTTGCATGTGCAGCCGAGGAGAGGGATTACCACACCAGCTCTGCCCCTATGCATGACCCACCAAATTTGCTGCTTATCTGATCTGAAGTAAGACTGTATCTCCACTAAATGGCTTAACTAATGCCTCCATGAGAGCAGCAGAAGGCAGGGTATGTCACCCCACAGCTGCCACAACTGCTACCCATTGGAGGTGGCATCATTTCATCAGGTGACAGAGCTGTGGAATGTGTTAAAGGGATGGTGGGGCTCAGTATCTGCAGAAATTAAAATTTTGGGGCTGTCATACACACCCCTGAAGCTGCAAAGGCAGCTTAGGAAAAGGGGACATGCAGCCCTTCGCTCCTTAAAATGCTCACGGCCGTGGTGCAGGTGGGTGTGCGCCTCTGTGGGTGCTGGGATGACCCCCCTGACTGGCATGGAGCCAGGACATGGCTGGGGCAGGCATGAGCCAGGACATGGTCCTGGGAGGTGGGAAGTTTTGCTGGGCCCAGCACCATCCCACACCAATGCCACATCCCAGGGCTGAGCGCTTGGCTGGGGTTGAAGGTGTCTAACGCTGACAGGTTTGGGCTGCCCCCCCCCAGGGACTGCTCTTGGCCCAGGGATCCCCTCCTCAGGCTACACCAGCAAAAGCCACCCCCAGCCCAAGCTCCAGGGCTGCAACTGCTATCGTGGGTGGTAGGATGTATAGGGAACACCCTAATGAGCATTGGGGAGATCAGGGTGAGGTAGGTGGGAAATCTCTACCCCCAGCCCTGAGTAAGGCACTGTTATATCCCAGATTTACTACTGCATGTGGAGCATGTGCTTTCTCAGCTGCCTTTGGCAGCATGCAGGGATGGGGGCTGAGTCCTGAGCCCTGTGCCAGGTTGCACACCCTGGCATGTGGCACATGCCCACACAGGGCAAGTCACAAAAGCCAAGGCAGGAGGATGATTCCTTATCCACTGTGAGCTTCCAGCTTAGGCAGGACCTCCGCTCCTCCCCATTACCTGCGAGCTGGGCTGGAGCCCCACCAGTCCAGCAAAGCTGTGGCAGCACTGCCAGAGGCCTCCCATGCTGGACGTGGCTGCAGGCAGCTCCATGAACGGACAGACAGATGGCTGCTGTGCTGCAGAGCCAACCCCAAGGTGCTGCCCACCAAGCAGCCCTGCAGCCCTGAATAACACCCACTTTGCACCGCACAGCACACAGTGCAAGGCTCTCACACCCTGCAAAAAAAGAAAAATAAAAGTATATAAAAAAAGATGCCTGTGTTTTACTATTTGCCCTTTGGTTGTGTTATCAGAAATGGGTGTTCACGGCAACAGTGGGGCCCTTGTCAGAGTTGCGCAGAGAGCCGCAGGCTAAGCACACCGCCCCTGTTTCCAGGCCAGATGGAGCCCAAGGAAGACTAAATACACCCAGCACCCACAGCAAGAGCCTTTCTGGCTCCCTTGGGAAGGCACTAAATGGCTGTGGCAGTGGGAAGAGAGCCAGAAGAGACCACTGGCCATGCCGTTGGGGCATCAGGCTCTGGTCTCCCTGCTTTCTGCAAACCCAGAGCTGGCCCACAGCTCCCTGCTGAGGAGGGCTCTGCTGAAACCGTGACCAGCTGTGGTGCCCCCGGTCCCTGCACCTCACGGGTGGCCTCAGCTCATCTGCAGTGCTGATCCCTGCTATAGGGAACTGTAAGAAAAGTTGCTTAGTGGAGGTGATGCTCAGGTGTCTCTGGAGCTGGGCCCCGGCACTGGTCCGTGCTGACCTCACGTAGTGGGATGGAAGCAGCAGGGCAAGCAGCAGCAGTGACAGCTGCTCTCTTTGCTTAGGGGGCTCTGTGTTGGTCTGCCTCTGGGCTCATCGCTGCACTGTTTTTAACGTGTTATGTCCATCTCCTCAAACCAAAGTCCTGGAAGGACGAAGTTGCTCCCATTGGTGTGCTCCACCACTGAGGAAGAGGAGCCATGTCCACTATGAGTGGTGGACCACCAAGTCAACACACTCCAGGCATGGCAGCGCACCTGCAGGGCCACAAAGGCCTTCCATTCAAGCAGCAAAAGCTTTTCATTTCAAGAAAGAAAGTGCGTGGAGGGGGGAGACACCAAGTCTCCCTGTTACACCCTCACCATGGCTTTTGCTGCACAGCAAAGGGCTGCTGTGGCAGGGAACTGCTTCCTCACACCTCTGCCTTCACCTGTATCTCCAAGGAGCAGTTTCCTGCAGCCAGGAGGAGGGTCAGGCTGCTCCTGCTTTGGGGAGCGGGTTTTAGGGGTGCTTGGTGTGGGGATTGCTCATGGCTGCTCCCTGGAGAGAGGTGGCAGCAGCAGCAGCGAGCCTTGGCTGCTACCCCTTTCGGTTACTGCCCGGATCTGGGGCAGGAAAATCCCCCCAAATTTCACTTCTCATGTTGATCCTCATTTTATTTACATTGAAATGTTTAAGATGTGCCCACTCAAAGCAACAACATGTAAAAATCAACATGCTGGGCAAACTGAACCCAGGCAGGGGCTGTGGCTGGGGTCATGCACGTACAGGGTATCCCCCACCGTGGCTGTGGGCGTGCAGCCAGCTGGGCCGCTTTGCACACTCATTGCACACTTGCGTGCCCAAGGCAGAGCAGGCAGCCAACTGGGATCGCCTCCCACCATTGCCACTGCAGCATCTCTCTGCCATGCAGCCTCACAGACTAGCCAAAGCAAAGATCATGGGAGATTAATTTATAAAACATTACAGCTGCCAGTGTGTCCGGCACAGGACATTCAGATACCCACAAGCTGCTCATAACACCTGAATACATCTTTTGTACATGTCAGGCTAGGTGAGGTGGATTCCCACAGCTCCCGCTCCCCAGTTAGGTCATTGGCATCCCTCAAACCCCAGGGCTGGCAGTCAGTCACCCCAATACTCTGTCATCCTAACATGGGCAATTACCATCATGGCTGGGCTCAGTCCAGTCCCAGCGATGTCTCAATATTTGCAAATAAAGAACAGCTGCCAGTTTACTCATTCATCCAGAGGTTGAATTTATGGAGAGGCTCCACAGTCACAGCTGTTAATGCCAGGTCAGCACAGTGCAGGGTCACTCAGAGGGACACGCTGGCACTGAAGCAGTCAAGGATGCCCAGCCGTCACTGTCTGCACCGTGCAGAGCCCCATCAGTGAGTTTATCCTGAGTATTTTGCCTCCCTTCCTGAAGGACATCAATTTTTGCCAAAAAGGTGTTGCAGGAATATCAAAAACTGCTCCCTGCATAAGCTTGCGGAAGGGAAGGAGAGGGGATTTTCTCCTAAGAAAAAGGGGTGGGTTTGTTTCTAGGGGCAGTGTGAAGCTTCAAGCAGCCTTTCATCTGTGACTGGGTCTGCAGGAGAGGTTGGCTGGACCACCACAAGGTGGTCAGCTGGAGCACCCTGAGTGACAAGGGCTCCGTGGGTCTGATCCAAGGGTAGGCAGATATCAACACGGTTTTCTTTGAATTCTACTCACCTGTCCCCACTACAAAGTAATTTTATATTTATCCTATATATATTTATACCCACACAGTGCCTGCCTCCACCCAGGCTCATACCAGGGTCCCCATCCAGACATCTACTAACAGGATAGTCTAAGGCTCTGGTAGATGAGGTCTGTTGTCTTTCAGCAGGAGTTTACCCATTAGCTTTCAAAAAGCTACATCCCAATGACCTGTCTGGGGCTTTCATACCACTACAAGAAAGTGGAGAAGCACTCCTGTCACCAGGCTGGAAGGTGTCATTACACAGCGGATAATTCTTCTGTTAAATTGATGGTTTGCTGAGGTGTACCATGAAATCACCACAGTGGAAGAGCTAGAGATGGGGAAGATGCTGCAGTGTTTCTCCTTGTTTTGGGAAGAGTGATGAGGATCAGCATTGTTGCTCAGACAGTGAGGGTCACCTGTAGTCTTTTCCCCACAGCATCCATGCTTCTGAAGAACATTTTGAAGCATTGGGTCTCCCTGTATGTGGGGCTTGTTTGCAGTTTTTGCAGTTTAAGACCTGAGGGGAAGCTGGATTTAGATGGTGCTGTGCAAACAGAAGATTAAAAAGTAATCAAAGTACTCAGAAAAACTGGTAAGTCAGCATTTTAAAATACTAGTTTCATCCTTCAGAACATGTTTCTACCAGCATGGTATATGTTATAACAAATAGCTGGTCTAAGGTACACAAATGCAATATATTATCACTCTTGCTTAGCTGTACTTCAGCAGCATCCAAATAAAGTTGCTTATGCAGCTTTCACTTAACCTGTGCATTAGGAAAATTAATTACATGGTCATGTACTGGAGATCAGCTGGGACCCCTGCTCCCATCTGTGACAGGAGAGACGATGCTCTAGGAGTGTGTCTAGGCTGTTCACAGGAAAAGCATGATGCAGTTGGGAAGGAAAGCAGACTGAAAGGTGAAGAGGGACAGTGATTTGCTAAAGTGACAGGTTAAAGGAGCTGCTGGCTCTGCCAGAGAATGGGGCTTTGCCCTTTCTGAACTTGTGATGTTTCTAAGTGATGCCACCAGCCCATCAACCCAAAGGTGACCTGACCTCCCCATCTCCCAGACACCCAGCACGTGACGAGAGGGACATGTGATTTTGAGGAGGGCTAGGCAGGCAGAGCTGCACCAAAATGCGCTCTGCACACTGAAAATGTCCTGACCTGAGCATCCCAGATGAGATGGGCAGACTGACCCCAGCTCCCCCCACTGCAAAACTCAGAGGGGAGGCTTGCCTGTGTCTGCAAGGGGCCAGAGGAGACAGCATCATTAGTGACTGTAGATTGCTGCCATGATGACAGCATCGCAGAACACCTGGGAGGAAATTAATCATTATAAAGCCTATGCAGGGATTACCTGGGTGCATACAACTAAGCCACACACTGTACATGGATGGTAAAAGCAGAAAGGAGGTAAACTAAGGAGGTGAAGGTCCCCAACACATGCGTGGTGTGGCTGGAGCTGAGACCTGAGATGACTATCACCACCAGCTGTGCTTGGCAGCACTGTGCTGGAAGCGTACTTCTCCTCTCCTGCTGCCTCCCTCCTCCCGATAACCCCCACTCCAGCCCTACGAACAAACTGGTGTGTCACAGTGCAATTACTGACTGCCAACCCATGTCAGCCTGCGGTGGGTGGGAATTAAGGCTCCACTGACAGCTAGCATTTTTCTCATTTTTGACAGCCTGACTAATTTCAGACTAATTTGGTGTCTTCTTGTGTTCTGTCGTTTGGGTCTGGTTTTTATCATTATTACTATAATTACATTTATGCATGTTTCTGTTTGATTAAACATCAAATAATAAATACCCACATGCAGTAGTCACAGCAAGAAGAAACCCAGGGATTTGCTCTCCTGTCTCTAGCTGGCCCTGGAGCAAACAGCACCCAACTCAGGACCTTCACCTTAGAGGAATGCATGAAATCTGGAAATGAAAATCAGAGAACTGCCCCTGGGCGAAGACAGAAAAAAAACAGTTTCTCCTTGGCTCTGTTGTCCTTTAGGTCCCTACAGCAATCAGGGACCTTCCTCTCTTTACTCACCTGTTGTTTGTTGCTTAACAGTTGTGTTAACATGTGAGGCATGAATATTCTCTAGAATATTTATTTATGCAATCTCTTAGGCATTTTAGGAAGCTTAAAATTATCTTCAGATGCAGTAAGAAACATGAGCACCACCATCAGCAATGTTCACTAAGGCACCTACAGCATCCCTTGACCATGGCCAAGATTTCTCTTTTTGGGCAAGTTATAATTCTTCATCCTGGGTAACAGATCCAGCACGTTTCAGACAGCGGTACCTTGATTCGAGAAGTTATTTATACCTATTGGCTGTACTGCAACAACTCACTGTGGTCATGGTCACCAGATCAGTTTAAGTGGAAATATTTTCCCAGGCAAGTGGGCAAGCCAAGGGCACACATGTAGGTTAGCGCCACCAGGTTTAAGCTGGTGGCGATGCTGAAGCTTTCGGTCATGAGTGCCCACATCTGGGTTGTCAAGTGGCAGCAGGAAGAGGCAGGGGAAGGGCACAAGGGTGGGAATGCCAAAGCCCCCTCCATGCTGCCAACAGGCTGTACGAAAGCCCCTGGCCCCGGGGCGTGCGCCCACCCGCCGCTGCAGTCGCCTCCGTGCCAGCAGGCATCGCGAGCTGAGCCACATGGGCCGGGGTGGGCAGGGGTAACGAGGGAGGCCACAATGGAAGGAAGTAATTAAAGACAGAGGAGGCGTCTCATCATGATTGCTGCCGGGGCGGAAGTCATTCTGGGAGAAGTGCACGCCCATGAGCTGTCCCAGCCTTGGCAGCCGGGGCCCTTAGCACTGCTTCATTTTTTCATCGGTTCCCAGTTCTGCAAATCATTGAGCTGTCCAGACCAGACCTCAGGATCTCACCTCAGCTCTTTAAGCACTCCGAGTGGAGTCTGCCACACAGGCCACCCAGACCTGGGCAAGGGGTGGCTGTCACCATCAGGAGGCACTGCAAGAGAAGGAGGGTTTGGGAAGACCTGGGTGCTCGTGGAAGGATGGGGTATGTCTGAGGTCTGTCGATGAGGGCAAACTTGCTTTGCCGGGTGATGGCTCTGGCTTGGCACAATTCCAGCTCTTCCAGAAGCATTCCCAGGAGAAGAGATGTCTTGCTCTGCTCTGTGACTGAAGCCATGACTACCCTGTTCCACTAGAGCAGAGGCTTCACAAGGGGAGGGTCTCCAGACCCAGGATCCTCAGGAGCTACTTCAGTGAGTTAAAATGGGACCACGGTATGCTCTCATACTGGGGCAGGTCTCTCCCCCCAGTCGCTGCCCCAGCACATCCTACATCTGTTTCGTCTCCCAGGACCATCAGGCATTTCCTCAGGGTTTGACCCAGCCAAGCCCTTAACACGCATGCTAAATCTGAAGCACATCAATAGGCTTACTCAGACTCTGAAGTGCCTGGATCAGGGCCTGTTTGCATACAACAAGCACAGCCTTCTTCTGTGGCTGTCACAGGAAGGGCATCGTTTTGCATCACTTATATTTTGAGCACCAATTTGTAGCAGAATAGGAAGAGCCAAAGAGAGGCATCTCATGCTGGCAGTACCAGGGAGGAATATGAACCAAATAGGCCTGTTTGGGGTGGATGTGATGGCTCGGGGGTGGTATGAAGCTGCACTGCTCTGTGTTGCAGTGTGCAGCCACTGTTTGCAGGGCTCAAGGAGGACAACTCGTGACCATCCCTGCACATGCGCAGACAGCAAAAATAGGAAGTTGCCTACAAGAAAATATGCAGACGTTAAACCCAGGAGCTTTTCATCACCCCGGTCAGACCAGTTGCAGCTTGACTAACAGGAGGCCAAGCCTATATTTACTGCAATTTATATAAATCAAGAGAGATCCCATGAAAGACAACCAACCAACCTAATTGCTCCAGCGACAAATTCCTTCTGACACACACACCTGATAACATCAATTACCTTGCAAACAGACTGCTTCAAATGCTGTGGGTGCTTTTGGAAGTGATAAACATTATGGGAGGAAGCCAGGGCTGAGGCTGAAAACACTGGCAAAGGCATGGATCTGTAAGGGACAACATCCATCAGACCATACACTCACAGGCAACAGAGAAACCCAGGATGGCCTGTTCACCTCTCCCTGCACACCATAAGCTTCCGGCATCTTCTAATGAATTTCAGACTTCTAGTAATAAAAAAAAAATAAATTCAAAGCTAGACTGTGCTAAAGCACACTGATGTGTCAAAACCTCCTGCAATAGCAGGGAATGTGTTGAAGAAAAAAAAGCTTAAGAATGCATGGAGCCCTCTCCTTGAAAGCCCTCTTTAACAAATCCATCCCGCTCTCCAGCCGGGTGTTTGGCACTCAGGTGATGGCAGGCTCCCTTCAGTTAGTTAGCAGGTCAGCAGGAGGCCATGCAGTGCCGGAGGAGAAGTGGATGACACAACACCCACTACTATTCATTGCTGCTTCCATAGCAAACCTCCCTGCTGTTACATCACCAGACAGGCCCCTCTGCACCCTTTGTCACCTCCACGTGCCCCCAGAAGCAGTGGCTACCCGGGGGGAGGAGCACAAAAGGCAGGAGAATCTCATCCAGGTGAGCTCAGCAAACTAGAGCAGCACATCTTAGCACCTGGATGCTCACAGAAGACTTTGTGCTCTTGCTGCTCAAGCCCATATTTCTGGTGTTGCTCAGTGGGACCAAGCTCTTGTGGCCATGCAAATGTGCACTGCAAGCACCTCTCCATCTGATGGCAGCCACTTCAACCTCCTCTGGGTGCCAGGGAAAGCATCCCCATCCCCGTGGGCTTGGGGTGGCTTGTGTCTAGCCTGTGGGGAGGTGGCCTGGCCTGTCAGAGGTGGCCTGGGCTGGGGGTCCCGCAACACGTCCCCATAGCCATTAGGTGTAATTGTTGTTTTTCTGTGCTTTCTCCAGTTCAAAAGGTCTGAAATAACAAAAGGGCTGCGTCATGGCCTTCCAGAGTGGTGCTTTCTCATAGCAATGGGTGCCAAGGTTGTGTTTTGCGTGTCTTGGGGTGCAGCAAAAGGGCTTTGGGGGCAGAAGGGCTGCAGGAACACAGCACACTGGAGGACCATGAGTTCTGACATGGCATAGCTGAGTGTGGTGTGATTGGAGGCAAATTTCCCATCAACTGAGTGAAACTGGGGCCACCTGGATGTTAGCCCTCATTTAGGGTTGCATTTTAGGGCTCAGAGCAATTTCCAGTCTCTGTGGACCTTTGCAGCAGCTGTCCCACCCCAGTGAGCATTTCACTCCTGGGAGGAAAAAGGAGGTGTGAAAGGGGAGGAGGAGGAGCCGGGCAGGAGTTCAGAAGAGTTAATTGCAAAGCAAGGAGAGAATAAAGAAGGACAGAAGTGAAAAGTAAATAAAGTCACTGGAAAGCAGTAACCATGGGAGTCTTAAAGGAATCTTGTAAATCTTGAAAATAAAGAGGACAGAATTGCCCTTACTGCGGAAAGAAAGTCTGAGACCTACAAAAGCTCTTCCGTATCTGTGAGAAGTCAGTGCCAAAGCAAATACGTCACTGCCCCTATTCCTACACTTGGAAACATTGCAGAAAACCACCTCACCATGAGGAATAGCTGTAACTGAGGATGGACAGACTTAAGCTGGGAAGGACCTATGGTCTTCAGTTTTCATAGGAGCTAAAGAGCCTACGGCCAGCTCCAGGTGAAACATGGGAACAGAGCGAGAGGCATACGGAGCTAATTGGTCCTGATTCGAAAGAACTAAAAATAAATCCTGGGGGAAGACCTCAGCAAGCAGCACAGTCTCCAGGGGACGCTGACTCAGGCAGAAGCAGCATGATGCAGATGAGCAGGGAGGCAAGACCGTCCTGAGCAGAAATCTCATTACAGCTACTTAGCTGTTCCTGCTAACCTGCCTCCTATTTACTGCCCCGAGGGCTTAAGCAAAGAACATTAAGAATGAACATTAAGAAAGTAGAAATGTAGGCTGAATGTCTGAAAAAAAATCTCCATGACATAACAGGATGAGCCAAGCATGTCTGCAGAGATCTTTGCCAGCACCATCAGCTGACTGAGATGGAACAGGAGCAGACGCAGTCCTGCAGCAGCGGTTTTCCCAGCCCCAACAGAAACACCCCTTCCTGATGGGCACCTCCTGCCTCCTGGTACCCAGCCAATGCAGGGAGCAAGGATGCACAGTCCCCCCAGAGCATCCTCTGGGCAGGGATGCTCCTGCCAGCTTGGTTACCTCCCAGGCTGGACCAGTTCACCACTTGCCACTCACCCTTGTTGGGGAAGGAAGCACCCTGCACACGTCGGGACTTGGGGTGGGGTTTCCATGGGAAGGGGGAAAAACCTATCTGTCCTGTATCCTGTATGCCTGGCAGAGGATGCACAATGGCTCACTAGTCCCTGAGCAAAGGGGTCAGCCTGGAGCACTTTTACTTACTGCTGTAGCCCTTCAGCTGCTCCCACAGCCCCCAAAAGCGTTGAGGCTCATGTAGGAGCAGCCGTGTTGTAGCAGTGAGACTTGAGCGTGTGCTTGCCCAGCCAGCAGTTTACCATCTCTCACCCAACTCTTCTTCTAGCCCTCTTCAAACACAAACAAATTAGAAAATGAAAAAAACACTGGGGACCAAGCCCTGCTAATGGACAGCAAAGCCTTCCTTGCTCTCCTGTCCCCACTGCCATCCTCTCCGGCAGCAATATCTGCACCAAGTGCAAGAAACCCTTGGCACTGGCACCCAGGCTGGCGGTGCAATTAAAGGCTGTCATGTGCTATCTGTCCTGTAATTTGCTACATTGGCACACAGGCGTCTGTGTTGGTAATTATGCACATAGTGGGATCCACAGCATTACGCATAGCCGCTAGCACCAGCAAAGAGCCAAAAGAGCAAGGGTTTCCAGAGCGCAGCTGAGCGAGAAATTTGGCACACGCAGGAAACGTCACGCAATGTGTATCGGTGCCCCCTTATGGAAGTCTGGTGGGAAATGCCTACAAATATCCACTTTTATAAACAAGAGTTGAATAACAAATGCGTAAACAATAGCATCTTTGTTCAGTTTTCCATCACTTCTGCCATTGCAGTGTTGCCATCCAGGCAGAAACAGTATCAGAGAGTTATGGTTATGTCTGGGATGGAAAGAGAAGCTAGGAGGAGGACTTTTTTCCAAAATCCACGCTAACAGAGCAGCAGCTGCTGCCAGGTTTAGGTGGATATACAGTCCCATGCAGTGTTAATTTCTGGACAACTCTAGGCCAGAGAAGGCTGAATCTCTGTGAGCTCTGAAGAGGGGAGCAAATCTCCAGCTTTTGTGTGAACAGGCCTGTGCTAAAGCTTTTAAGCAGCTGCTCAGCTTCAGTCACGGGCTCAGGTTCCAGCAACAGCAAAACCATGGGACTTGTGGTTCACGATCACAGCCAGACCCTGAGCAGGCTGTCACCAGACACCAGCCCCAGAGGTTATCAGGAGTTGATGGAGGTTCACCAGGCAGGAGATGGCAGTAATTCATTCTTCTCAAAAGGATTTTTTCCTGAAGACCTGTTTTCAGCAGTGAAAGATGTCCATTTGGATCATGTCTCCCCTAACTGGGATCTCCTATAGCTGCTACCTCCAAAAAACAGCAAAGGCAAAAAGGTTGCAAAGTGCCAGGGCCACGGAGATCCTGGTTCTGCAGTATCTCACAAAACTGCCAGAGCAGGACACCCTGGCCTCAAAGCCCAGGAGCTGGAAGAGGGATGTTATTCTCTTCCAGGCTCTGTGCTGACTTGCTGTCTGATCTTGGGCAAAACAATAATTCCATCGATGTCTTTTTGCCATTGTAGACCCAGAATAATACTTAAATCCTCCAGAAAAAAAGACCATCCCTTAACAGCATCCTGCTAACAAAATGTAGTACAGTGATTTACAAAAGTGCAGGAACCTAATTTTTATCTCCTGCTTGAATTGTTAGAATAATTAATTACTTCTGGGCAATTCTAATTAAAGTACTGCTGTATTGCTAGTTATGTTTAAAACACTTAACACTGAATCACTCTATCTACAATTTTCTGGAAGTAGCAACCACTGCCACCTTTAATATTCCGCCCCAAACTGTCCTGGAAGTGTTATTTTTATTTGTACACTTCAGTGACCACTGGTAATTCTGCAGCTCAAATCAACATAACACTTTTTCCATTCCCCAAAATGACACTGAGGTATTTGTGAGAATTGCAGCTGTCTAACCAAATTATCATCAATCACATTAAATTAGAAAGTATAAAGGGGGTGGTTCAGTTTTAAAACATCATTTTTGTTCAAGTTGAGCAAGAGAAATAAAGTTTTTATTCTTCCCTGTTAGCACCCCCAGACTGCACCCCCAGTTCCCTCCATTCCTGCCGCTGCTGCTCTGCAGGCACCACCAGGTGTGGGGACTTTCCTTTGAGGGTGACAAGAGTTTGGAGGAGAAGCCATGGTATTGCCCACCTAGCACCCAGCAGGGCAGGTTAGGGCACCCCGGAAGCTTCAGCGGGAGCTGAGCCCACTGGGGACTGCAATGGAGACAAAACAGAAGGAAACCAAAGCTTGGCAGAAGAAAGTTGCTCACACAGAGATGCCACAGCATGCCACAGTGGACCTGAGGTCTCCAAGGGATACTGCAGTTGAACACTTCATCCAGGTATCCTCATGCTCCTGCACCACTGCTCCTCCTGCACCAGCCCACGGGCATGGGGCAGGGGCTGCCTTTTTCTGTGCTTGATCTTCCTGATCTGACTCATCATTTTATGACAAGCCAAACTGCCATTTACAGAGTTCTCCCTGCACAGCCATCACCTGACATCGCACGCAGCTGGGGATCATACCCACCTAGGCATTAAAAAGATGGATAATTTTCACCTGGTATCTTGTTCCAGCCTCTCTCTGACATTTGTATGGAAAGATGCTTTACAGAAAATCTGGGGAAACACTGCATCCTTGTGTCAGGTGAAGCTGAGTAGCAATGCAGCGTCAGAACTCAGTTTATAGTCACAGTTATCCCTGGTGTTCCCCATCTATTGCAGAGAACTACTTCCATGTTCATGCCTTGGCATGGATGAATAGAGCATCTCTCATAGCATCTTTGAGAAATCCCTTGAGAAGACCCAGTGGTCTTCAGAAAGCTGAGAAGAAACAGATGGAGCTGGGAATTTGTCCTAGTGCTTCTTGGTCATAGGGAATAAATAAACCCAGGTTCTGGAGAGGCACTTCCCCCACCCAAGTGATGCGTGTGAGCTATTAGGACCAGCTCTGCCAACTCAGCCAGCTGTTTTGAATGGAGACCACAGATGTCAAGAGCCTTGTCATCTGTGTGGTGACACTGGGGCTGGATGCTCCACTGACCACGTGCCTGTAGTGGATCATGTTCTGCTGCACTGACCCTCCAGACCCCAAAATACTAACAGTGATGCAGGGTGAGCATAAGGGAACTCATCCCTTCTGCTTTCTCTGGTGTTCACCTGCAATGCAACGGCAACTACCGAATGCACCAGCATGACACCACCTATTCTTCTCCGTGACAAAAGAGAAGATTTGCTTTAAAAACTAGTATTTAAATGTGTTTTTTAAATTCTATTCAAGGAACTTTGGATTTACGTCCGACTAAACCTGCTCTCTGTCAGATCTCCTCTGCCAGGAGCAGGAACAGCTGGGCATGACATAGGAACATCAGGAAACCCAGAAGCATCCAGGGCAACTGAAGTGTCTGAGAATCAGTGCCAAGCCCTCCGTCCTCTCACCCTCGCCGTGCAACACAGGATCCCCAGTGTACAGCTCCGATTTCGCTTTCTCATTCACTGTACAATGGATGACTGAGCCTGGGGAAGTTGCCAGCCAGCAGAAACTCCATTTCTAAACACTTCCACGAGTAGGTGTGGCATCGCAGGGAAGCCTGACTCATTCCCAAACAGCCCTGCTCGCTGCAGAGCAGCGTATCCATCCTGGGCCTTGATTTCCTAATCAAGCAGGCAGTTGTACGGAAGGGAGACGGTAGAGGGCAGCTCCACCCTGCTTAACGCAGGAATTATTGTCTGCAAGTAGCGGCTGTTTACACACTGCATGCAAAGGTGAGGCGGATCGTTTTGCACACCGGGATCATGAAAGGAACAGGGAAGATGGTGGCAGACACCGTTTTCTTCCCTTACTCCCCATCCTCAGTGCCTCCGTGCAGTGCAGAGCCCACCTGCCCTCTCTGCAGGGTAACTTGTGATCTGAGTATCAAAACGCTGGGGTCCGCCATGTCTTAGAATCATAGGATCATAGAATGGTTTGGGTTGGAAGGGACCTTTAGAGGTCATCTAGTCCAACCCCCCTGCAGTGAGCAGGGACACCTTCCACTAGATCAGGCTGCTCAGAGCCCCGTCCAACCTGACCTTGAATGTCTCTAGGGATGGGACCTCCGCAACCTCTCTTCCAGGGCTACTGGAGACTCAGCATGGTCCAGCTGCCTGGCGAGGGCTTCATTTGACCCTTGAGATGCCCCTGCTGAAGCTACTGCCTTTCTTCAGGGAAGGATGGGGTGGGCGGATGTCATTCCATGTGCCCATGTGGGGTCCCAGACCCAAGGATGGGTGACAGGGTAGCAGGGGTGCCAGCCTCATCCTGGCCCTGATGGGGATGGTTTGAACTCATCCTGGAAAAAGTCCATGCAGTTCATGCTAAAAATCGTGTGAACACCTTTCACCTTCCCTCGTGTGGTGGGTCCAACCCCCCTGGGCAGGGGAGGCTGTCCTGTCCCCACTACAACCTCCTGCCCAAACACCTAGTGTCATCTTAAAGTGAACAAGTGAGCTGGGGCTGGATCACGTCATGCATCACAGAGCTGCAAGAAAGGGCATGACCTTGTTAGAGATGTATTTTCTGCAAATAATCCTTCAGTAAATAGATCAGAGGAGCCCTGGCTCTTGCAGAAACATCAGTGAACAGGGTCAGCAGCAGAAATTTTAGCCCAGAAATTATTATAGCCTTTCTTTCCCAGTATCCAGGACCCAGACAACTTGTTAGGTGATCAGCACCTGTGTGCAAACAAACTCAGACTGGCAGCTCCTGCTGGCTTCAGCAGTAATTTTGTTATCTTCTCAAAGGCAAAGGTGGGCACAAATTCCTGGGGCCCATCTTTTCCCGCAGCTGTTTTCTTTCTCCTCACTCCTGAGGTCCGTTTCAGAATTTAAATCCTGGCTTTCACCAAGCTTATGTGCATGTACAATACTTCTTGGTAGGGTTTGACTCTAGAAGTAATCAGACAGCAAACACTGACCACAACCATCATGTTTCCATCGGCAACATATGGCGCAACTCCCCCAGCACTGGTGAAGACTGGTGGATACAGCCCACATTTCCACTCTGAAAAGTCAGTAGGGAAGAGGTCCCTTGAAGCACTTAGAAAAATAATTCACTATGGCAATTCATTTGGCAACCTTTGTTGCTATTTTGCATGTCCAGGATAGAAAAACACCTGCAGCTCATTGCATTTTTTCTCCACTATGTTTGTAAGAAAACATGGGAGAGGGAGACACTGCTCGTCCCACAGGTGTCGTGCACACCAGTGGAACTAGAGGCACATCGTACACATGCTCCTGGTCCGGGCTGTGGCAAAGCAGCGTGGCCACAAGCAAGCCCAGGCACAGCACTGCACAAGGAGCTTGCTCAGCTGCAACACCTTTGGGTCTCCCCCAGTGACACAGGCCCTGGGGAGATGCAGCACAGCTTTTCCTAACAGAGACTAGCCTGATGTTTAAAATCCAGGACATGTATTCCTGCAGCAATACACATCTGACAATATTTGGGAAGTGCTGAAAACTGAGGACCTTCATTTCCTTGTTGCAGGAGATCTCCGCATACCTCCAGTGCACAGTGTTGCCTGTCCCACTGGCGGGGATCACCAGCCTTCTGCACCCTGCTGCTGTCTGCCCAGTGCTGACACGTCACATAAGAACGTGGAGGCTTCTGCTTCAGGGCGAGTAAGCATCAGGCTGCACAAGGTAATGATGGGCTTCTACCTGGTTCACAGCAAGGCTGGACAGGTGCTGTGGCAGCATGGCTGTGGGCAGCCCTCTGTGGTGATGGTGAGGCTGGGGATGGGCAGTGCCAGCCCAGTGTCCCCCCGGGACACCCCAGTCTCTGGTAAACTCAAGGAGACATATCTGAGTCACAGAGGGGTTGCAGTGGGAAGGGACCTCTGGCGGTCACCTGGTCTAACCCCACTGCTCAAGCGGGGCCACCTGCAGCCGGTTGCTCAGGACTATGTGCAGACAGCTTGTGAGTATCTCTAAGGATGGAGACTCTCCAACGCCTCAGGACAATATATGCCAGTACTCGGTCACCCTCACAGTGCAAAAGTGTTTCCTGATGTTCCAGATGGAGCCTCCTGTTTCTGTTTGTGCCCATACCCTCCTGGTCTGGGACAAGGATCTCTGGGGATGGTAACATGGGCTGGCTTCCGCTGAGCAGTGCTGTCAGGATGTCTCACAGTGGTATCACATACATCGTAGTTACTCAAAGTAAAACAGAAACCCAAGTGGGAGCCATCCTTTGGAGACAGGCCCACTGAAGATGCCCTTTTCCCTTAGCTGGTGAGAAGACATGCCCATCCCTAAGGTGCTGATGTGCCTAACTCCATGTCCCACAGTCACAACCCCAAGTCCATTAATAGAGTTTTGCGCAGCTTGGGTTTACCCTAGGGGACACACTCAATCCAGGTCACCCCCCTGTTGGTGCACCTGAGCCCAGGGTTCTGCTCATGGGTGCTGCAAGGTGGGCACTCCCCGGCTGGGGCGACCAATGCGGGGCAAACGGTGCAACCAGATATCCCAAACATCGTCATATTTTTGGAGAAGGACCAAAAGTCATCACCAAACAAGCCCTGGGAGAGATGCAGTGGTTGGCTGAAATGTTATAAATGCCAGCTCCGAGACTGGGGGAGCTCAGCAGCCTCTCGGAGGCTCCTTATGCATCCTCAAACCCAAACCAAAGTCCCCAGTGATGCTCCCCTGGCCACCACACACCCACTGATCACCTCACCCAAGTGCCCGCCCTCTGCTGCCATCTGACACATGCTTTTCACTGTCCTTGAGCTTTTCAGTTCATACAATCGCCACAAAGCCTGAAGTCAGAGACCTTTGCGGTTTTAGAGGGGCTCAACTCCTGAAAAGCCAAGCTGCTTCCACACGGATGTCACAGCCCACAGGCTGAGCAAAGAGTGAATCTCCATGAGTCATTAAGCTCCTCTCCCCAGAGAAGCAGCTCGCGTTTTGTTACACGCTGGAGGTGCGTGCGTCTCCAACAGAAGGTGGGAAAAGGAATTTTTTAGCTCTCAAGTGTAAAACGACTGTTCAATAAATAGAATCATTTTTTCAGCCACGAAAAAGCAGCGTTGGAGTCACCAGCACCCTGGGGCTATTTACTTGGCTACACAACTAGCAGCGTGTTGAACACAGCAGCTCCCGAGCTTTGTTATGCATGCTGTAGGTTTTTTGCTTGAGCACTTCTGCTGCCTGTCTCGTTTGCTTTTAAATAAGCATGAGGCACAGCCCAATGCTGCGGGGACACCTCCAACGGGGCAGCTCAAGCTCAGCCCTTCCCAGGCACTCAGGGAAGATCTGCCGGGGAGATAGGGCAGAGTGATGGGTAAAGTTTGCTGGCATCATC
Organism: Phalacrocorax carbo; assembly: GCF_963921805.1. Classification (NCBI taxonomy): domain Eukaryota; kingdom Metazoa; phylum Chordata; class Aves; order Suliformes; family Phalacrocoracidae; genus Phalacrocorax; species Phalacrocorax carbo. The sequence goes on along the minus strand of NC_087513.1, from coordinate 194,224,685 downwards.
GCTTGCCCCTTGCAGCCTCCCTCTTTTCCCTAATTAATTTGCCACAAATTAATTAACATGTTTGAAGCCTCAGCCCCTGCCAAAGCATGTTCCCTGCTGCCCTCCAAACCAGCGTGCCGCTGGGGAGGCGGCAGTCAGTAGTGCTTTCCAAGAAAAAAATTGCATGTGGAATGAAGGTCCCAAGCTGGTACGTGCGATGTCTTTGGATTCGGACACCATTTGCTTGGTGGCATGGGCTGACTTGGCTGCCTTCAAGGTTATTGGCAGGCTGATGTACTTCATGGGACAATGAGTGGTTTGCTCAAATGGCCGGCTCCCCGTCACGTAACGATGACAGTCTGCTGGGGTCTGATTCTGCCCAGTTTAAGGCAAAGTAGAGCTTCTTATCTAGCGTAAGACCTGAGCTCTGCTCCACCCAGCAACCCCTTTCAGCATCTGTGGTGACGGGGTAAATCCAGCAACCAGCTCTCCCCTTTGCACCTCTTCTGCAAATACATGTTAGCACTCATTACAGTTTTTACAAAACCAAGTAAAAATGCACCTATACTGGAAAGAAATTGGGAATATTCCTTCAAATATCCTGTCAGCTAGATACTCTTTAGCAACGTCCCTGTTAGCATCCTAAGTATGGCAGGCAGCATTCCCCAGGTCTAAAACTCAGTGGCCCACCATGGCTAATCCATGTTGACCATGGTTCTTCCAAACCCCTCCTGGGGATGCTCTTGGAGTCAACATGGGACAAAGGCCTTTCCCAGTAGGTAGTTTGAGTGCAGCCACCCTGTTTTGGGGGATGGAGACCTCAATCACAGAGGTGTGGGCCACCCCAATCTAGCTGCCACAGAGCCAGAGAACAGATCAGGGCACCTTCCAGTCACTGATGCAGATACAACTGCCATGTCCTGTATCCTAAAGACCCCCAAAATAAGCATGTGTGAGGTCCAGCACGTCATATTGCACCCGGCTCTGTGTCAGGGCTGTGGTTCTTCATCTGGACCATTCCACAGGCAACAGCTGTGACAAGGCAAGCAATTGATGAGCAGCCAGCTGTGGGTTTCAGCGCTGTGCCCCAGCATTTCCTCTCGGTGGGCTGATGTCAGCTCCCTGCCCAGAGAAGCAGACACATGTGATTAGGAGGCATTTTCCTACAGGTCACCTCCTCTCCCCATCTAGGGAGTTTCCCACTCACTTTCAGGTCCCTGTAGGGTCTCTGGTCCAAGACAGTGGGGTGTCCACAACCTTCCCTATGCGATCATGCCAGCACAAGAGTTTTGGGGTGAATGCCATGGGGGGATCTTGGCAGGGACAACTTGGACTTGATTATTTTGTGTGCAATTGTGTGTTTGTGTAGCTGTTTGGTATGCACCCCTTTCCACCGCTGAGCATGGCCAATGGGTCATGCCTTCTTCTTCCTTCCCTCCACTCCATGCTGTGATAGCCTGTCTAGTTTGAAACCTCATTAGCTTAATTTCAGAGGCTATTTTGTGAGGAAGACTGACGCATGCCGAAGCTAACACAGGAAAAGAACTGTCATCTGTTTCCTCTTTATGAAGTGCTGTTGCTATGCCAAAAACATGCCCCAAACCCCTAATCATAGAACCATAGAAGTTTGGGTTGGAAGGCACCTTTAAAGGTCATCTAGTCCAACCCTCTTGCAGTGAGCAGGGACATCTTCAATTAGATCATGTTGATCAGAACCCCATCCAACCTGACCTGGAACGTTTCCAGGGATGGGGCATCTATCACCTCTCTGGGCAACCCATTCCAGTGTTTCACCACCCTCACTGTAAAAAAAAATCGTCCTTATATCTAGTCTGAATCTACCTTCTTTTAGTTTAAAACCATTATCCCTTGTCCTATCGCAACAAGCCCTGCTAAAAGTTTGTCCACATATTTCTTATAAGCCCCCTTTAAGTACTGAAAGGCCACAATAAGGTCTGCCTGGAGCCTTCTTTTCTCCAGGCTGAACAATGTTTGATCCAAGACAGACACCATCCAGCAACAATAAAACCACTTATGGTTACACTCCTAGTCCAGTCCAGCCAGAAGACAGGGTCATCCAAGCATCTAATGCTTGGGAGACATTTCTTGGGAGACACTGTCTTGGGAGACCCCATGCATGTGAATAATTTGTCATGCAAAACTGAACGTTCCAGAGGAGACCATATTGTGGTACCAGCATCATTATTCAGTAAACTGCATGCGTATCCAGTATCTTCATGGAAAAACAGACAGAAATAACCACCACTGGAGAAACTGTTCCAGAGCAGCTGGCTGAACAGGTAGAGTAAATATTATTTTAGTCAAAAACTTATTTATTCAGAATCAAATCCTTTCACTTCAGAGTAAAGAGTCCCTGTGGGAGTTGGTCAGGAGCAGGTTTTTCTGTTACAGGTATGCCCATCCTTCTGTGCATGGGTGCCAACAAGTTCAACATGAGATTAAAGTGCAGATTAAGATGGAGGAAGGAAAAATTTAAAGAAAAAAACAAACCAAACAAATGAAAATTACACACCCCCACCCAAAACCCAAAAACTCCCAGAGCAGGTCCAGGAAGATGCCCTGGTTTGGTATCACAGCTGAGCCCCCCAGCACCTGCTGCAGCAGGGATGCTGCCCAAACTGGTGTGACAGCCCAGGGAGGGAAGGGGGCAAGGATGATGGCTACATGCCAAGGCGCTCGTGCTTGCGAGGAGGCAAGGTGAGACCTGCAATGAGGAAGGATGACACACAGAGTAAATAGTGACGCTGCTGAAGGAGCCCTGTGTATGTAATAATTTTCACCTGCCTGGGCTGTGCCACCCAAAACAGCCCTGCTGTGGTTTATAGTCTTTGGCCTTTGGCAAAAAGACAGGACTTTTACGTGGTAATGCCGCTGCGTTGGCAGGAGATACCCAGCCGAGAAAGTGGGGCAACTTCTTCAGCCAAATAAATGGCGTTGCTTCATCAGGCAACAGCCTCTGGATCCAGCCCATTCTTGCCTGGCCAGGATCACTCAGGGCATGGGTGGGTGTACCCAGCTGGGGCAAACAGTAAAACTGGAAGGGCAAACAGGGATGCCCAGAGCCCTGCCTGTACTGAGCACAGCCACAGCCTCCAGACTGCTCTGTAGGCTGTCATCAGTGTGCTGAGCTGTGGCAGTGCTCAGGGATGCTGCCTGACAGAGGGAGTCATGCATCCCACTGCTGTCAGTGGGACACAGCAGGAAGGTTTGATCCTGGAGGCTTTGCTGCAGGCAGCGGAGCATCATCCCTGGTTATGAGAAAGATGGGTCGGGAGGAAAGAGATCAGCTCTGACCAGCCTGTGCCATGGGGTTGCAAAATATCATTGGGAAGATGTCAGGGCTCGTGGATAATATCTGGCTTTGTGAGCTTCACAATTAAATGCTGAGCTCCTCATCTAATTTACTACCACATTAAACATATAAAACAACAACTTATTGTTTTATAATCTCTCCCAGGGGAAGTTAAGCTGTTGCAGCATCCTGCAAGAGCTGTAGTGAATGCTGGAGTAACCTCCAGCACTGCCAGCCATCTCGCTGAAAGAGCTCTTCCAGCCAAAAATACAGTGGCACCCACAACCCACAAACATTAGGCTCATGCCAGCACCATGGCAGCTGTGCCTTTGTCCTTCTCCGAGCCGTCCTTGGTGTGACAGGCACCCACTCATATGGTGCTGGCGGGCAGGCTCCCGTCAGCCCACAGGCCCTGCCAAGCCCCGGGACCCAAGGCAGCATGCTAATACAACTGCCGGTGCTGTGCAGCATGGACCCTAAGTTGAGACTTTCTTCCACCTTCTCCTGCCGCTGGCACCACCTCCTTCCAAGCCTGGAGCGCAGGCTGCTGGCGCACTGCTCCTGGCCAGTGCTGCTGCAGTATTCCCGGTGTGGTGACACGATGACGAGGGCACACATCCCGTAACACAGGGGTGGCCGGACACAGACCAGGCTTGGGGGTCCCTGTGGCACCGAGCCACCCCTGCTGACCCCTGCTCCTCAAGCATCCAGCTTGGAAGGCTGGAAGAAGGTGTGATCACCCATACCGCATAGGCAACAGTAGTACCACTTTCTAGGGAAGTCTGTGCTCGACAGATTTCCTGGGTCTGAATATTTCCCTATGAACTCCTCTTCTTCTCTTTTTTGTTTTTGCTAGCCAGTAACATTTTTAGACTACTTAGAGGTCACACTGGACCCGTAGCCAGAAATAGGTACCAGCTTGCAGGTGTGTGGCATGTCACCAGGATGTGCCACCACTGAGCTCAACACTCAGCAGCAAATTGGCCTTTCTCGGTGCTCCCCACCAACCCACCACCGCAGAGGGAGGTGACATGACTTTGCAAACTAAGCATTGCCCGTGGGAGCACCTTTCCTCTGGTTTTGGTAGCAGTGGCCACAGCTATCAATGCCTTCCCTTTGCACCCTGTAGCTGGCACTGAGATAGGAAAAGGCGAGCAGACAAGAAGATGAGAAAAGATAATGGGCTGCCACAGCTGCTTGCCCAAATGGTATTTTCAGGTGCCACTTTCTTCTGTGTGGCCCTGCTTTTAGGTTGAAGAAGCAGATGAGGTGAGGATCACAGCCTGGCATGGCCAGCAGCAAGTGCGAGACTTTGGATGGGGTCTGCAGGCAAGGTCCCTTCTCTGTCACAGGTGTGTGATCATCATTGCCAGACACCTGCAGCTCTGCTCGCTGCTCCGCAGCTGCAAACCTCAGCGGACTAAGCAGCTAGATGGCAGGAGCTCCTGCCAGGAGGCTGCAGGTACCACCACCACAGCAAGGAACTGTCACCACACCCAGTAAGGCTTGCTCGGGAAGTTGTAGGTGGCTCTGTGTCCGTGCACAGGATGTCCTCGCTGACGAATCCCAAACGCATGTGACTTGCCGTATGGGTGGTGATGAGGGGTCGATATCCAGGAGGGATACTCGTGCATCATGCCCTTGAAGCTAGAAAGGCCAACATCAGCAGAGTTTGGCTGGGAAAGTTTTGATACTAGAAATTTCACCTGGTCTCTCTAAAGTGAAGGAAATGTGGTGTTTGCCAGGGTGGTTGACAAGAAGGGCATTGAAGTGTCATCATTCCTTCTGGCCTTGGAGACTTCACTTCCTCTCCCCTCTCCGGACTCCCTGACTCCTTCAGCTTTTCACTGGGCAGTTGGATCACAGAAGCAAACTTCTGAACCACCACGGCAGCAGCTTTCCAGCACAGCCACGAGAGTGGGGCACAAAGGATGCACAAGTTCACAGGTTTTCAGGACATGCTCAGCAGCCCCTGAGATGCCAACCCCTAAATGACAGTCACCCTGGGGTATTAGCTGGGGTGCCCTGTACAGCTATTTGATGGGAGAAAAAAAGGCTTCAGACACAAGCCTCATCTGACACTTGCTTGTGATTGGCTTGTGATGCATGGTAAAACTCCGGTGTTGCCATGGTTTTCTAGGTTTCCGAGGGTGTTTTTACTCCATACTCTTAGTTTTTCACAATCTGCTTGTCTTAACTCTTTACATAGGTTGATCAAAGCTAGTTAAAATGGGTGACGTATTTGTAAAAATGCTCTAAAACTCTTGCCTGTGATACCCAGAGTGGTGGGTGCTCTCAGGGAGATGCCAGGAGCAGTAAAAAACATCTGAATGACATCGATAGGGCTGTGTCTTAATGTCACTTTGGGTTATTCTGCACAATGGTTGTATCTTCAAGAATTAAATTGCAGGGTGGCTGTTCTCCCTGCCGATGGAGCAAGGAGCCTGCCAGACCCTCTTCCTGCTGCCTGCGTCTCCGTGAATTTATAAAACTTGCTCTAGTCCCTGGCCGGTCTGAGAGCTCTGCAGATATATTGTAGGTCTCAGAGCTTTAAAAGCAACAACAGACAGGCTTTCACTGTATTGGGTGTTTTGATAATAGGCAAAAATAATTAAAAAACAAAATTAATATTTTTTTTTTCCTGAAAGCATAAGGAGCAGGGGATTGAGCAGAATGTCAGAGGACATTTCAGCTCATAAAGCTGCCCATTCACTGCAAAAGCCCTCCCTCACTGTGGCCGTCTTGCAGGTGTTGGGAACGGTGGGTCTGGCTGAAGCAAGGGGAACCAAGGGCCCTCCGTTCCCACAGCTCTTTGTGAGATGGGACTCCAGCAACAGTCACTGCTCTGTGGGGAATGCAGCTTCCCACTGGTGTGGCTATCAGAAAGAAATGGAGTGCTGGATGGAAAATGCTGTCCAGGAGCAACATACTCATGCAGCCTGCAGTTCTGCCAGACCTTGCAGCTTGCTGGGTCACAGCAAAGCTCAGAGCCACTGTGCTGGGTTTCTTCCACATCCATCGTGAACTCCTCTGGGCCAACAATCTCTTCTTGGCCAATGATCTCTTCTTGGCGTCCCTGTTCCCTTGCTTCTTATCCCAGAGAAATGCCTTCACTTCTCAGCAGCCTCCCCTTTGTCCAGTGGCTTTCACAAGAGCTTTGGGAGTTTCGTCTTCTTTTTTCCTTCAATCCCATTTCTCCAGCTATGGGGTGATACTTAATGCAAATATCTTCATAAGTCAAGTCCCTTCAGATGCTGAGCTGTTGGAGATGAGAGAAGTAACAAGTTGTTGTTAAGTCTGTTCAGTTTCTATGGTAGCAAGAAGAGAGGTTTTTCATTAGGCTTTGCTTCTGAGACACTGCCTCCAGAGCAGTTCCTGGCTCTAGCAATGAATGGTCCCCATGTGACCTGTGGCTTCAGGACCTGCCAGACCCACAGACACGCTGCTGATGAAGCTGGCTGGCAGTTCGCTGTCTGGAGCATGATATATGGAGTTCTCCAGTCTTGCATCTCAGTTAGGAGATAAGCATGGGACAGAAGCCTGAGGGCTGAAGCACTGTTGCGTAGCAATTCAGGGGGAGCATGGCAGGGGCTAGGAAATCTTGGTGAAGACAGCCTAGTAGGTGAACTAGATGAACTAACACTTGTCCTTCTTCAAGCAGTCTCGTGGGTAGAGGACACTGGCTCCATCCTTATGACCTGAAAACAGAAGACTGCCTTTTTACAAAGATGTGAGAAACTAAATGAGAGATGAAATGCTATCATTCTTCATGACAGTATGCAGGGCTGAAAGCGCATAATCACAAATTTAAAAACAAGGAAGAGCTTTGCAATGGCGGAACAAGTTCTGTGTGTAACATTTCATTTCATCTACCCTGTGGACAAGCCCAGATCTGCTTTTCCATCAATGTAGTTTTACAATGAATTAAAGCATGTTTGGTGTTAGGGTCACCAGCATTGCTGCTTTGCTAGGAGTACTGAGGGCGACAGAGCCTCCCCTGGAAACAGCCTGCTTCTGTATGGTGGTTTGTCTGTACACTTGTACGTTGTTTTGAGATTTCCACAGATACAAAATATATCTGTCTGGTTTGTGCTGACAGACCACATCTTTTTTAGATGTAGTGCAATATTCTTGGTATTATTCTTGGCCTTATTGCACTGATAGGCCAGGCTAGTTTTTCTCTTGACCAAACTACAGGTTGCCTTTGAGAATCAAGCAGTGACATGGTCTTCTCTCTGTGAATAGTAGGGAAAGCCTTTCTTAAGTCTGATGAGGCTGTCCTTGGAGTATGTAGCATAGTGGCTGTGCTTGGAGAGGGAGAAAGAGCCTCTGCTAGCACAGGAGGTAGGGTCAGCAAACAAAATGATGCCTACCATTTTAGAGGGATGTGAGGGCATTGGGGAAGTGTCTGGAATTGGGAAATGGAAGGGGGAATGGGGAGAGAATGAGGAACATGGATGCCTTTGGTAGCCTGGCCAGAGCAAATGAAGCTGAGGTGTTGCTTTTCCATCAAAGGTGACCACTTTTTTCCAGCATGGAGCACAACTCTTCAACTCCCCAGTACAAATAAAAGGATTCTGAAAGAGCAGAAGTTCAGGATAGTGGCACATTGCATTGGGAGTGGGGCTTTCCTCCTAGCTTTAACCACCTAAAACTCTGATTTCTGATCCCATGAAGGTGAGACATTGGCTCAGTGCTAGGCCTGGCACTCACAGGGACTTGGTCCCTTCCCAGTGATGTGGAGCCATGTGTCTTCTTAAGATACACCTGAATCAAACACCAAAATGGCTTGTTTCCACTGGCCAAGTCTAAGTTGATTGCCCCTCTAATCTCATGATTAGAGTCCCACTCTGTAGCCAATAAGCAACCAAGCATAGGACTGAGAGTGCCCTTGGTGTCCAGGTTCCCAGAGAACCCAAGCACCAGGGGTCAAAACCCAGCATTGCACCAGCAGGTTAGCACGGAGGAAGGAGACACTTTGTCACCCTTGTGAGTACAGAAGCAGCGCAACAGGGTTTGCAACAGCACAAACTGCCACCCAGGCAAGAAAACTTAGGATGGGATCTGAGCATCTTAGCAGCCCCCAAAACTGTTAAGCTTATTTTACAGATGTAGAAATGAGGAAGAATGAGACTAAGAAATTATCTCACAGAAAGCCTTCAAAGACCAGGAAACTTGACTGCTGGGCACAGGGCACGCCACCCATGAGCTGCCTCAGGAACCCCTTGGGGGTTTGCTAATCGGGGTCAGGTCACTGTCTCTAACGTAGGAAGATGAGGTTTATGCTGAGGACGTGTACTGAAAATGTATCTGCAAATGACATAATGACTCTGTGTTCAGCAAGTGTCACCAGGCATGGGAATCAAGGAATGTAGGAAAAACCCTCCTGCCTGAGAAAGATTTTGCATGCAGAAGACAAAGAGCATAAAGGGCTGGGAGTTCCTTCATGTATGTGGAGCCCTGATGGCACCACACAGTTTGCAGGGCTGATCTAACAGCACCCAGCTGTGGGATGACCCTGGGAAAGATCAGAGGTTGCCTCACACCTCCACAGAGCCTGGTGGCATGATTTAGCAAGGGTCTTCCAAGGCAGCCGAGCAATTCAGGAGTAACTCTCCCTCTCCGCTGCGCTGCCCCCGGCCCTGGCACATCGACGGGCACCCCGGTGCACAGCCAGCCCGCCACAGAGGAGCCACCATGGCAGCGTAGGCTTGCAATAGGCTCCGAATTGGAAGAAACTGTTTTCTCAGCATTTTATTTCAACTAATGTGTTCAGGCTAGTATCACACTGTGCTATTAATGCTGCCCCGGTTTGTAATTCTGCTTTCATGTTGGCTCCATTTTTCTCTTTTTAATACCACTATCTAGCCTTCTGGTTCTTAAATGTGAGACCTATTTTTCTGTCTGCTGTAGCAGAAAGAGCTAATTTGGTCCTTCTGTGTATAAGCAACAGGACTGTGAAGTGGAATAGAAGGCGATTTTATCTCTGTGTACGCCCTTGGTCAGATTGACACTAGAATACTGCATCCTGCTGAGGTGCCATATTTTAAAGAGGACATCAAAAAATTGGAGTGGGCGAAGAAAAGAGCCATAAAAAATGGTTTGAGAGCTGAAGAAAACCACTTACAGGGAGAGACTTCTAGAGGTCAGCCTCTGTAACTTGTCAGAAGGAAAACCGAGAAGTGATTTGATGATGTGTATAAGTACATGTGTGGAGAGAAAATACAGGATGCTAAGGGGATAGTAAAAATTTAGTCTGAGAAAGGCACACAGATAGACAGTGATGGGCACCAGAGAACACGCTGAGCTGAATTAGAAATCAGGAGTACTTTTTAACCATAAGGATGTTAACCCTCAGAAGAAAATTGCAAAGTGAGTAATGGGTAATGCTTTCCTTGAGGTGTTTGAGACATGTTTGGGTGCTAATTCTGCATGTCAGGTTAGAGGCAGACATTCCTGGGGGGTGGAAATCAAGGAGAGTTTTTCTGAATACAGCCTGAGAGGTGACAGAATCCAGCTTCACAGAAACAAAATTGCACGTTTAATTTCATATGCCCTTTTTTTCTGGTTGCCCATCACGTTTTTGGACAAAATCCTTGGGGAAGCAACTCAGTCCCCTAACGTATTAATAAACTATCAGTAATAGTAAGCAAAGTGGTCACTTTTAAGGCTGGGGAGGGAGAACTGGGCTATCGAGGATGAATGCTGTGAGGCTGCTCCCATGTGAACACCTTCAGGACGGTGGAGTGATGCTGGTGCCCCAGCCAGACCTGGTATCTCCGCTCAGCAATGCTCTGGCTGGTATGGTCATACCCAGAGATGCTCATCCCACCTGGTGAGAAAAATGTCATCGGGCTCCTGAAACTGAGCTTTTCCCACTGCCTCTGCTGGTGGTTGCCAGCAGCAGCTCCATAAAGCAGCTCATAAACTCATGTCTTCAGTGTATAGGAGAAGAAGTTAAAGGTTGTAAAGCCCAAATCACAGCACAACTCATCAGGACCAGGTCTGGAAGATCACTTAGTCTATTCCCTTGCTCACAAGTAGAATGGCTCCTCCAGTGCTGTCCACGTGGGACAGTTTGTAGTTCAGACACACCTTGTTGGGATGGGGTCTCCACAACACTTCCAGTTTTTCCTGTGGGGATGTTTGTATTCTTTCGCTTGATATTTAACACATATATCCCATATGTTAATTTGAGCCTGTTTCCCTCTGGCTTACCCACAGCACACACTGAGAAGGGTATACCTTCTTCCTCTTCACAAATTTTTAGTATACTTTCCTTTTCAGATTTTTAAAGATTTTTTTAGAATTTTTTTTTAAACTATTAATTTAAACCCCTTTAAAGTTTTCTTCTTTACACTTCTGTAGTGACTCCACATCCTCCTCCACAGACCATATTTCTCTGCACCTCTTCTGCTTCTTACTGCCTTTCTGTGGAGGCCCTCAGATCCGCCGTGGTCTCTTAACCTCAGTTAAGACTGCGAGGACTGGAGACAGATGCCCAGGGGACAAGGACAAGAGGCCCATTCTTCCACCAGGAGAGCACGATGCTGTTCCTTCATGCCCGGCTGGTGATGCCCTGAACACCCAGACCCTTTCCTGCACTGCTGCTGCTGCTCCAGTCACTTCCCCATCCTGCAAATGTACACTTAATAAATATATCCCCAATTACACAACTCCTCATTAGTAAACATGAACGTTTTAAACAGCTCCTACATGTCTGCATCAGAAAAATAACACATCACAAAGCCGCAAAGAGAAACTTCCAATTAAGCTCACTTTGTAAATCATCTGCGGTTTCTAAACAAGCCTGGTGCATACACATTCCTTCCTGGTTTTTCTCCTGGTAGATATTTGCAGTCAGCACTTTGCACACAAACTTTTGCTGTTGCTTTAAAGCTAAAGCTGCTCAGAGCGAGACCTGCGTGCCCTGAACCAAGCCCCAAGGCCAGGAACTGCATCCAGCCCCCAGCTATAGCTGCTAGACACAAACTGCAAGATGCTGGGCCTGTAAAGCAACTATTAAGCTACTTCTATCTCTTAAAACTTCCTCAAGCGCTTATGAATCTCGAAAACAGTTCGAACCCTTTCTTTCCCCGATGATTTCTTGCTCTCTTAAGGACATATTTCTGCAGATGGCTGCGTTTGGGAGGTTTCTTTTGGCTCTAGGCGTCAAGTGGTCTTCAAGACTTCGGAGCTCAGCAGGACTTTGAATCCCTTCCAGCTGAGCTCTTGTGCTCTGCAGCCTCTGCGCAGCTTAAGAAATTTCAATATTTACCAATCTGGTGCAAGCATCATATCCCAGGGAGCCCTAAATCAAAGGGGTTATAAGCTCCACATACATGGTGTAGAAAACCCCATTCAAGGGATTTGTGCTGGCTGAGCAAGCAGGTTCTGCACACTCAAATAGCTTCATATTCCTCCCTGTACAGGAAAATTACACAGAAAACTCTGAGGCTTAAATAAAAAACAAGGCTTAAATGTAAATTCATAATGAGTCCTGAGAGGCTGGAGGAGATATTGCAACATTTGTTTCATAGCATGCTAAACTCATTCTGAAGGAAAAAAAAATAATTTGTCTCAAGGTAAAGCTGAACGTGAAGAGCTGAGCTTCCCAGAGACACAAGTGGTCCAGCTTTGTGCTGTGTAGCAACAGCAGCTGAAAAAGCCTGGTGGGAGCAGAAATCCTTCAGGAAGCCGAGCCAGGAGATATGTTGCTGTCTCTCTCTGGGCAGAAATGGAAACTGCCCCAGCCCTGTCTTCACAAAGAGCAGGCAAAGCCCTGCCCAGCTACATGTACCCCACAGTGCTCCAGCCAGCTCCGGAGCTGCTTGGCCGTGCAACAAGCCATCCCATGGCAGTGTTCTGGACAGCTTCCTTCAAGCAAAGGCCATGTTTGATCTCAGCCTCTTGGAGGGCACCATCCATAGGTCTGCTAACAAGCATTGGGGACAGCAGTGAGCCATCAGTAGAGCCTGGCCATGTCCATGATAGATCTCCCACTACCAACCTTGCCTCTTCCTTTGCCTACCTCAGCTTGTCTGCCTGGTATCCTGGGTTTCTCATTCAGGCTGGGGTGGTCATTCCCTGTGTGCCTGTCCAGCACCTCTCACAACCAGGCCACTCATCTGCCACAGGTCTCCGAGGTGATGCTATGCCCACCAGAAGAACGGTTTTCTTCGCACATGCCTGTAATGGGACCCTCTGTCCTCCCTGCCCTTGAGAAGAGGTTGGTGCATTGTTCCACTGCAGGGCAGACGGGTGGGAGAAGGCAGCCTGGCAAGAAGCATGCAGTCCAGGAGGAGAGTCTGATCGCCAGCAAGTGACAATTTTTCATCTGCCTCATGTCGCCAACTGCCTGTTATCAGGCAGTGACAGCATTTCCTTTGTGTTCCCCTCTCTCCTTACAGGGAGCAGGCAAAGCTCCTGTGCCACACAGCAGCTGATGAACCCTTGGTCTCCTCATCCACAGCAGGGACTCGGGCAACACGGCAAAGGCACTCCTTGACTGGGGCTTCTGCTGCAGCCCCCCACCATGTGCAGCTCATTCCCCCCTCGGCTTCAGCCTTCCCCTGTATCCTGTGCATTTGGTGCAGGGATCAATCTCATGGGTGACAGCCCTGGTGTTCGAGGTTTCACGGTGAGCTAGAAGAGAGGGGCTGGGAAAATACAAATAATGAGCCTTAAGAAAAGAATCAGTCCATAGACCATGCAGCATTATTTCATTCCCAGTAGCTCACTTAGCAGCTCCGATGTCTCTGCTGTTGGCCGGCTTTAATTTCCATCTTGGACTTGCTGAACAGACCCAAAAGGCTGAAAGTCTTCGTACATGGTTTACGGGTATTTGCTGGGCGGGAGCAGAGGATAACAGGCATACAGGACGGAAGGGAAGATACCACATCTCCTTTAAGACGTGTTTGTATTGCCAGAAGACAGATAGGAGCAGGCAGCCTGGCCATAAATATTTAAGCCAGGAGAACAGACCATCGCTGGCCACAAAATGTTTCCAGTACTCTTCTGAATCAGCCTCAAGTCTCTTTTAAGAGACCAAAATCTAGTGTGCTGCAAGGAGAGACAAGGGAGCAACCAATTCTTGGCAGTAGCAGGGGGATTCTTGGAGTGAATTGCCTTACCCCAGCTGCAGGGCACAACCATCTATCCGAGCAGGAGAAGGTGAGGGCATCTGAGTCCTTCTGTGACCGAAATCCATGGATTGGTTTTAGCATGCGCTAGCAAAACTCACCAGCTATGAGAAACCATGAATTAACCACCAAAGCCATATAAACTGTTGTCTCAGCGCAGCGCATAGGCCACAGTCAGAGAACAGTTATCATCTCCCTTTTAGTGCATTTGGTGTAACGGTGTTTCTAATCATCTTCTCCAGGAGCACCGGCAGCTCCGTGCAAGGTAGATGTAGCTGGACATGAGCTTGACCACACCCTGGAGGATGGGGAGACCTGGCTGTCTTCATGCATCTCTGCAAGGGCACCACTCAGCACCTCCTCTCCTCAGTCTCCACCCCCTTTGCCAGGATGAAGGAGAAGACATGAACCCAAATGATCTTTATGCTGGTTGGAGCACAAATGCAGCCTGCCTATATCCTGCCAAAACTCCACAGCTTGAGAGGAAAGACCCCAAAGTTATATATCAAAGAGGGGAAAAAAGGCTTCCCAGCCTCACAGGCAACCAGAAGAAGCTATGCAGGACAGATTTATAAAATAAGGCATGGTGCAAAGAAACACCGCTTTCCAACACCCCTTTCTCCTTCGTCCTCCCCTCCCAAGGCTCAGATTTGTTAATAAGTTTTGTTACGGAAGGAGCAGACATGGGCAGTGTCCATCTCTTTCTTACCACCTCTCCTAACCTGGTTGTTGCACTGCAGGGTATTGTCAGAAAGCCACTTGCTTACTCTGGCTGGACCATGCTACATGTGAAATACATGCTGTCCCTCACCCTTCCCATCGCCAAGGAAACCTGCACAGCAGATCTACTGGCAACTGCTGGGCAGGAGTGATCCGAGGGAAAGATGACTGTGTTTTGGCATACGAGGGATGCAGTGGTCCAAGGGAAAAATGCTGCAGAAATTATGTGAGGAAGCATCTGTACAACAGTCAGAACTCTGGATGCTCAGCCTTCCCTGGGCCCTTGATAACTTCCAAATTTCCCATTCCTCTCCTGCTAAAGGAAGAATCCCCTTTGCTGTCTCCTGGCAGATCCTGCCTAATTAGTACCAGTATCTACAGCTGCCTGGAAAAATGTCTCTGTCCTGTCTCACCTGCCCCTGTTCATGGTGTTTGCCAGGAGGGGCCAGGAAGAAGGTGCACAGCCTTGGCGTTTCCATGGTACTAACTCAGTCTTACTACTTCGAGTGTGTGCTGGTCCCACTTGGCCAGGCTAGGCTAACCTTGGTTGGGGAAAAACTAAAAGCAGGACCCTTGCAGGGAGCGAGGAGGGGGTTTAAGCACCTGCAAAGGAGGATTGCACTGAGACAGAGCTTGGGATCATCTCAGGCTGGTCAAGGGTGCGTGCACTCTGTGTCTGCACCCAAGCTACTGAGGGACCACAGGACATCTGAAGGTAGGTAACCACCAGGCTGCAATGCTGGTGGGACAGTGAGGACGAGGGGCATTGAGGAGATACAGACCAACACGGAGAGGTTCTTCTCACCCAAAATTCATCATCTAAACTGCTTCCCCTTGATTCCATGTATAATAAATAGCACTCTGGAAGGCCTGCTCATCTGATCCTGGAGAAGGCATCTCAGATGCATTAGATAACTCTCATCCTAAGCTTACCTGTTTCACTCCACCAACTCTACAGGGACTCTGGGTGACCAGCTCAGACACAAATATCTGCAATTGGACAAGAGGAACTCCAAACTCGGCCCCCTAGAGGAGCCATGGATCCTAACTTGGGCAGTTGCATTGTCATCCCAAGTCTCACTCCAGCAGCTGGATCTCCTGCTGCCAGTCTCTTCCCCATCCCACACCACAGTCGTTCCCCAGTTATGTTCAACACCATCTCAAGCAAGTGTGACTCCCCTTTGGGAAGCTGTGTGGTGGGCTCTGTCAGGTGCATCCAGACACGAGTTTGTTCCCATCCATTACCAAATCCAGCTGAGCGTTTTTTTCTTAAGTGGGAATTTCTTTGATCTCTTAAAACTGCTCTGCACCACTAGAGGAAAATTCTGGCCAGGCAGCCTGCAGGTAACTCCTAGCAGAAGGTCTGAGAGCTGAAACAAGGTATAAAAGACCTCTAGTTGGAAGAAGTCTTTGAGATGCAGAGCTGCTGGGACTCTAATGAGAGGCAAAACCTTCATATTCCCTGGGTCCCCAAACCCTCTGCAGCAAAACTGTGGATGTCTACACACAGCCGCTGTGGGCTGCCGGCACACCCACACACAGTCCCAGCAGAGCAACTTGACCGAAAAACCACAAAACCATCCCTGTCGCTGAGGAGCAGAAGCGCAATAACTTTATTCCCACCTTGGCCGTGACTACCACCACCAGATACGAAAGGAATCTGCTGAACAGACTCAATCTAAGTGGGTTCATTTTTTGCATAATAGGGTTTCTGGTGCCAAATGCTTAACAGCTCCCTTTGGGAGGCCACAGTTTGGTTTTGTTTCTGGGCAGCTCGAGAGGAAGGAGTGTGCCCTGGAGAACCATGTGCCAGCAGGGTCCTACACAGAGCAACAGGGCACTCATGGTAGAGGGGACCTGAGTGCAAGTGCCAGGATAACCCAGGTCTGGATGGCTCTGTGCATACACAGGAGAAAGGCAGAGACAGGGAGACTGGCAGAATGTAGATGTGACCCATCCCGTCACTCCACACTTACACTCATCCCTGGTTACTGGTGGCTGTGCTACCCCCGGAGCTTGTTAGCTGGTCCCAAATCTCTTCTTCCCCTTTGGCCAGGCAACATCCAAACATCCCCAGAATGCTGTGGTCTCAAACCCTGTGGGTGCACTTAGCTGCATCCCCTGCAAACACAATACCCAAAGCTTTTCTCTTGCCACCGCCTGTAGAGCTCCTGCATCTTACCCTCCTTCCCTGTGTATCCTACTGCCTACCATTGTCTCAGTTATCTAATGAGCCCTAGCTGCTGTGCAACAACAGTATACCTAAGCCTTCTGCCCTCCTGTAGGTTATACGACCAAATACTCAGTGTATTTGCTTGATTACAGCAACGCACTGTGATGGCAATTTTTTTTTTTTCCTTGCCTTACTGGGTAACCTGCTGTGTGCAGCTTATGGACCCATCGTGTACACTTCTGGTGATGTGTGTTAAAAAACCAAACAGGCTCAGGTGGAAAGAAAGGCTGGTGAAGAGGATCCATCTTATAAAAGAGACCAAAGTAGCTTGTCCTGTCTAACAAAGCACAAGGTGTTGCTTTATATGATGATTCTATAAATACCTTCAGGGATGTAGGATAAATATCAGGGAGTAAGAACTATTTGTTAGAATATGACATTAGCACAAGATTAGATGGATACAAATCAAGTGTGAACTTATTTAGATTGGAAACTAGTAGGCTTCCAAATCGTCTGTGAGAACACAAAACATCTGGATATGCCACAGAGCGGGAAAAGGCCTCCTGGGTCACTGGCTGTAGTGGGCTCTGCTCCATCTTAAAACTGTTTAGTTTTTCATTTGTTCCTTTGTTTTAAAATAAGTTTCCTGCTTTTCTCCCATCCGTGTCCATATTGCATACCTGGGGGAGTGATTTTCCTCTCCTCACCATTGATTTCCCTTGCCCAGTCCGGGTGGGCACGTGGGGATGCAGCCCAGCGTGCCGTCCTACCCAGCCACTGCCCGACCTCTTCCTCAAGCACCTCCCAGCCGAAGCTGTTTGCTCTCACACATTTCACTTGGGGTTGTGTCTTGCAAAAGCACAGCTGCCTTGGCGGGTGAAGGAGGTGAGTGTGGACAGGGTGCCAAGCGTTTTTTTAAGCTGGGCAGGTTCCCGTTTTAAATAAATCTAGATTCCCAGGATCTAGAGAGGGAGGCTGACTGGGCAGTGCTGCCGGTGTGCTGCTGGCAGCCCCGCCAGCGGAGGGGCAGCCGCCTGCTCTGCTCCCCCACAGCTGAGGCATGCGGCTCCATCACGCAAGGGAGGAACACATGAATCACAGCTCTCAGCTCCTTGGTGAGGGGGAAAGAGCCTGATCCCCCAGCACCGTGGTAGAAATGTCTAATTAGATATGACAGAGGGATAGATATGCATACTCAGGGACCTTTCTACATCGGCATAAATTAAGGAAAGCCAAATATTTATTTTAAATGGCTCTGCCATATGCTGATGAAATGTTAATCAGCACAGGAAAAACCACACTGTAAATAAACTCACTAGAAGCACCTCACATTCACTGAGCTTCACCTTTCTGAGCAAACTAAGAAGAAAATAAAATCAACAGCATCCATTATAGACTCCCTTCCGTAAGAAATTCAGGCAAGTTTAGGGTGACATGGGCCAGTGCTCGTCAAACTGTCATTTGCAGCCCCGCCGGAGCACCACAGGCGATTCATTAAGGGCCTGCAGAAGGTATTTAAGAAAAACAAACTTGCTGTGTTTAATTCACAATACAGGGATCTTTGGCCTCAGTAGAAAAAAATGCTAGGGGGCTGCAAATCAAAAGCAACTGAAAAACACTATTGTATGCTTTAGGATCAGGAACTGGAAGTCAGAGGGACAGTTTTGTCTCCTCCACTGACCCCAGGACCTTGGGTGAATGACTTCACCTCCACCTCTCTCCTCATCCTTCTACCACCTCAACTCATCATAAGCATTTGCAGCATCTCTTCTCGTGCAGCCAAATGGCACCCAGCACAGCAGAGCCCCAGGACGCTACAGAAACACATCACTATTAACACCCCCTTATTCTCTAGCCTTCCAAAACCACTCTGGCCCCAGCATATCCCAAACTTTGAAGACATTTCAGGATGGGAAGCAAGCTATTAGGAAGTCACATTTGATTACATAAACGGAAGTTTTTGTAGTGGCCGTAACAAGCCGGCCCTGGAGGTTGGCACGTTTTTAAGCAGCAAGACTGGGCGACGAAACCTATCGGCAGCGCCTGCAGTTGGCTTCCTTTGTTCACCGAGCCACTTCCACCCTCTTACATACATTCTCCTCACTGGCAAAGATGCAAAGAGCACCGTTTTTATCAACACGCATATTGCAATGTTGTCAGCAGCTCCTTAAGGTTATTCCCTTTTTCTTCTCCATTATATTTATAAACAGGTGCAGAGTTGCTATGGTTGCTGTTACCGCCAGCCCGATTACTATTCAGTGCAGTTCCTCTCACCTTCACCATTTGGGTGACCTTTACTTCACAAGGAAGATCTCATGCCATCAGCCCATTCAATTAGATGTCACACAACATGCTGTGCAAGAACACCAACAGCTAAGCAAAAGAGGGCTCTGTGGAACCAATTCATCTGCAAAGGCTGTCTGAGAGACGGATAAACAATGGTAATTATTTCAAAACAAATTGGAACCAGAAAGTGCAACTCAGCAGTGTAACTGCTAGACAAAAAGGAAAGCCACAAAAAGAAGACATTTCAGCTCCCAGCATCTTGCTCTAGGCAAATATTTTTCTACCTTTCTTGCTCTCCAGGCAAGTTCAAGAAACTCTTACTTTCAAGACAGTTTCTTTTACATCAGTTGAACAACTTATGCATGGGACTGCTCACGAATGGGAGCAACACGGTTGTAATCTGGGGGTAAGAATTTCTCTCTTTGCCAAACTAATATTCTAAATATTAGATTTAAGTGACTTTGCACAAAGCTACGCTACTTACCAGACAGCCAAGGAGAACACATGATGCTTTCCTCCAAAAGTAAGCATGCTGGGAATGGGCTCAGCAGCTTCATGCACCAACCAGATCATGGGATCACTAAAACCCTAACCCAGATACTGAACAAAAAACCCACGGCTTCCCGCTAACTCAGAGAAAAATATTCCTACTACAACAAAGAAGTCACAAACACACAAGAGCCAGAAAATTGAGCTTGGGCATGATACAACCCTAGCTCTGCCTGTGCAGTAGGAATGGGAACACTTTGCCTCTTCGTAACAAAGCCAGAACTTCCCTTGTGGCGCTTCCTTGCCTGTTGAGGTAAGTGTTCTTGCAGCAGGCAACCAGGCCAGCGAAGACATCTCATCCCATACGATTTTAATGCTAGTTGGGGCCTTCTAAAGAAGCAGAAAATTGCCTGGATCTTTCCAAGACACCGAGGTGCAGACGTGTGGGAGCACGGCGCTTTAGCTGATCAGAAGACAGCTCTGCACTGCACAAAAGGAACTCCTCTGTTACAGGTACTGAACAACCGTATATGTGGTAAGTGGGTCAGAAGAACAGGTCACAACCAGCATACAAAGCCCGGCTGGCTTAGAAAGCAGAGAGGGCCAAATGCCCCTGTGCTGGGGGAGGTGGGAGCATCGCTTGCTGCTGCTGCAGCTCTGTTAGCTAAGGTTCGTGTGGCAGTCGGGCCCTGAAACACCAGTGATTGATGCATCCGCAGCCACAGCCAAGCTTTTGCACAGCGCTCTCATGAAACACTTCGTGTGAGCAGGCAAAAGACCGTGTGCCACATTCTCTGCATTGAAGCATCTCTCTGCTTTTGTTATCACCAACATGGGTGGCTTCATGCAGCCTGCGTTATTCTGTCAGACGGCTACCGAGGCTGCTCCTGCCGGCTTGGCTGCAGCCTGCAGCCACAGCGCTGCTCGGTGGGAGGCTGACACAGAGCTGGCCCCAGCTGCCGCCACGGTGCTCACACCCACTTCACACCAGTGTGTTGCTTTGTGCTCCCAGGCTCCCTGCTTGCTCCTGGTAGCACTTTCACCTGCATGTTCATCATGTTCTTATCTGTCACTATAGATCAAAAAAAATTCTTAGGCCGTGAACTGAATCAGGGTATTTATTCGAAAAACAGGCAAAAAAAATCTTCACTATTTCCTCTGCTGCTTCCACCTCCTTGTGCCTGGACTTACAGCTAAGTCTTTGCTCGCTTGCTGGAGGGCTTCTTTACAGCACACAAGCTCTTTCATCTTTATCATGATCAGAACAAGTCAGTGCACCTTTGCTATTTCACAGTCTCTTTTAAACTGGGGTGAGCTGAACTTCCTATGCAAAGATTTGACCTCTCCTGAAATCCCTTGATCAGCAATTTCCCTTGCTCGCTCTTTCATGCTGGAGGCATTATGAAACACTGGAAACTACACATACTTTCATAAGGAAGTTAGTGAGAAAATTCAAATAATCAACTCAGTCCCAAGAGACTTGGGGTTTCTCTCCAAGGTTGAAAGTTCTTTCCTAACAGAAGTTTTGCTCTTGAAAGGTGTCTGGTTAGCAGGCAGCTGACGATATAGCTTCTCTGGAACCTGATTATACTTCCAGCCCAGGGGCAGGTAATAAAAAAGCCTGCCCGGCTCTGTGAGGTCTGAATCAGGTGCTAACAATGAACATCTGCTGGGGCCTCTGCTCTCCTCTCCCCCACCCTCCTTCCATGCGCTGGGCATCACAGCGTTCCCCATTTTATAGCTTGTGGCAATGAAAGGCCAATTTAAAAGGGAAAACAGCGTTATCCAAAAAAAAAACCCAAACAAACCAGACTCTGCTTTAACTGCTCTTTGTCCAGGGCTTCGGTGAATCCAACACCACCGTGACATGCTGAAAAAATCTGCATTGTGTGGCAGCCTTTGGCAACAGTTACCAGCAAAGCACTCGCAGCCCAGCCCGAGCGAGACAGACAGACTCTACACGTACGTTTATTACTTCATACAACCAGATTGCTTACTGTACAAAAATCAACAGTGCCACCCAAGAAGGCGTTCACAGATGTTTAGAAAGAGACACATAAACACAGCTTTAAAACATGTTTTTTATGTCATTTAGGTACAAACTACTGAAGCGCCACATGTTGTGAGCGTATACGTACACACACACGCGTGTGCACGTGTAGCTCTGTACAGACACAGGCTGAACAAATCGTCGCAGCAGCTGCAATATGCTCGTAGCTTGCTCTCTGAGGAATCCAACATCCCTACACAAGTGTTTCCCCCGGTGGGACATGAACTGGATTTATGCTGAGCCGTAAGCTCACCCTTAAGGCCTCGAGCTGCTGCCACTCTTTGCCCAGCCTTCATTCCCTGGTTGCTCCTTGCTGCACCCCACTGCTGGCTCCTCTCTTGCGTTAATAACCCAAGCTCCAAGCCCACCTAGGTGACTGCACCAGAGTGACTTGGTAAAGACGTGAAGGTCAGCACACAGGGTCAGATCCCTATCCTGAAAAGTCTCAGCAGGGAAGAAAGGGTCTCCATCTTGTGGGGTGCCTGACCTAGTGGGGCCCAACTCACAGGTGTTGTGCTTGGGCACAACCATCGTACATATAAACATCTACAGCCTGGGAACTTTCACTTTTCTGTTCTGCAGCAGTAAAGGATGAACAGACCTGTACAGGAAAAACATATTTGGGGTAGAAATCATGACCTTGACAGAAAAAGACCACAGCACCTGAATAATTCCTACTAGATGGAATGCCCAATACAGTGAACTTCCCTCTTGGATGTTAAGCAAAATTAAACACCTTAAGACAGAACATTCATCAAAGAGCTAAGGAACATCATTTTTGCGAAACGCTGTGCTTTTGTCAGCAGGAACAGCACTGCCGCTTGCAATATGAAACTGAGAAGACTGGTACATAAACCTTTCTAAGCAGCAGCTGCTGAATCCCAGCACTGCTCTTGGGCCGCTGAACAGGGCAAGTTATTGGCATTCAAGTCTATTCCCTTCTAGATCTTGCTTGTGTAGACTAAGCTCCTTGG
Source organism: Phalacrocorax carbo (assembly GCF_963921805.1). Classification (NCBI taxonomy): domain Eukaryota; kingdom Metazoa; phylum Chordata; class Aves; order Suliformes; family Phalacrocoracidae; genus Phalacrocorax; species Phalacrocorax carbo. Next base: position 194,202,559 of record NC_087513.1, on the reverse strand, counting down.
GCAGCAGTGGCCTCTCCAGTGAGGCACCCTGAAGTGCTAATCTGGCATTGGCCACAACAGATTTGGGTAGCTTTACTAATTTCTGCTGCAGTAAAACAAATAAACAAACAAACAAAAGAGTAACAGCTGCAGCCTACAGCTTTCATAAGGAAGAAATAACAGACTGTAGCAACGTTTTCAAAGCTTTCTCTATATAAAGTCCAGTTATTCCCTGGGAGGCATAGACTAGCCTTGGTAAAAACTTATCCAAAAATTATAGAGTCAACACAGCTTCTACTTGTTCATCTTCCAATGCAGAAGAACTGTTCCTTTTAGTCTGACAGTGGTAGGTATGGTGAATCCCAAGGGCTCTACTGTGCAGTTACTGCAAACCAGTCAGGAAAGAAGCAACTGGAGATTTTATTCAGCCTGTAGGTAAAGGGGGTAAAAGCTGATGTTCTTCCTGCACTAACCTCCCTGTCCAGGAGTGTAACAGGACCTAACGTTGACCAGGAGAGATGCTCTGTCTTTCAAAAGATATCAACAGCAGCTGTGCCTCAACCAGCCTGGGAGCCCTAGAAGGTATTTTTCTGGAGTGCCAAATGGAAACACGTTTCTAAAGCCCCAACTGATTTTCATGTCAAATGCAAGATTGACAGAATCTCCATAGTGTTCCTCCATGCAAATTGGGACAGCTCTTTAAAATGACAGGATCAATCTGAGACGTAGTCTTCACATACAAAGAAAGAAAAAAGGAATACTGACAAGACAAAACAGCAATGGTAAAACAGCTTTGAAAGTTGCTCACATAATCAGATAGATGCTGCAGAGCTGTCAAGCATGTATCCTGACAGTCCTTGCTATTGAACAGTAGACAAGCTTGAGTGGCATTTGCCTTAGTGGTTCACATGTCATGGCCCAAAAGACCAGAGTGCAGAATTACTGACATTATTGGGAACTTCCAAGAACTAGCAAAAAGGAGCAAATAAGGTTAAATTCCCATTCAAGAGGAGGTGTTATCTCTTTCTTACTCCAATTTGCCACATCTGGTTATGCCACTAGGAGTCTCAGCAGAGAGCTGAAGGGCAGAATACCTACCGAACCTGGTGGTGGTAAGCACCTGATGGTGGCGAGCAACTCACATCCACCAAGATACTTCGGGCCTAGCTCACAAAAATCACCAAAAAATTTGAGAGCTTGCATATTCCTCTATACATTTAACCTCTCCTTCTCATTCCTACCATGGGAAACCTTCATATGTCAGACTCGCAGCCAGAGTCTGTGAAAAGCTCATATAGTCAGCATGACAGTTATACTCTAGAGAGAGGATTTCTCATGCCAGAGTTTATAACCCAACCTGTCTCATCCCTGCACTTGTACGTGGGAAGGGAGGAAACAGATAACAACATGAATGAGATCATACAGATTATTTACCCCTAAATCAATAACATTTATACATTTTTAAGAAATCTTCATTAAAAAAAATTAAGCATGAACAGTTCTACAACATAAACAGGTGCAAATTCCATTGCCTAGTAAAGCTAGGAAAGAGTTCATGTCTAATCAGAAGTAGAAGTCCACAGCCATATGTTTTAAGGACAGCCTTGTGTTTTAAAGATGGCCTTGATATTAGTGTCTTTACTGTATTAAACTCTTCGTACTTAAATAACAGTAATAATATCTAAACAGCACACACAAAGTATAGGATGATACATAAGCATAAAAGTGCAAGACGTAACTTAAGTCAAAGTGTCTACTGGTCAAACTGGTACAAACTATGTTCAGAGATCAAGCATAAACCAGACTGAGAGCAATAAAGGCCCTTTCCTTTTCCTCTCATTTCCATCAAAAGTCATCGCAGGTACATCAATGCAGTCTGAAGTGACATCGATTCCATATGGCTGTACGTGAGAGGACAGCCAAGCCCATGCCTTGATGGAGAACTGATCCTCCTTTGCTCTGTGTAATGCCAGTTAATCCACAGACTTTGCTCTGAATATCCGAGCAGAGAGAGAGAGAACAGTATCTTCGATGCCACATTCAAGGGGGGCAGAGTCAGCAGCTCAACAGAAAAGAAGCACTTAAGAGCAGGGGTTACAGGAAGCCCTTGTTAGCTCCTCTGGAGTCACACACCCTGGCTGATTTATTGATTCCAGCCACGAAAGATGACTACGAGGAGGTTAAGTAACACTGCTCTTCATGGGAAAAATAAAAAAATTATCCTCACAAATATAATTTTTCCCTTCCTGTTTGTCTTTCTTTACCATTTCAGAGATAAAATATCTTTTACAATATCAGCTCATTATTGTGTTTGTTCCTTTTAAAGGCAAATGGAGTTTAAAAGATCTTGTCACCAGAAGGGGGTGGGATGGGGGCAGAGGCAGACCTTTTATTAAACCTTTAAAAAGATGTCTAACTCATTTTGCAAACGAAAATGACAAAAGCCATAGAACTCTAGCAAAGGAGAGCTGTCGCTGAGATTAAGCAGATCCAAACTCCACCATCCATTTTTCATACTTCTCCAGGTCTGCAGCAGAAACAGATTTGGAGATTTTCTTCAGAGCCAGCTCAAAGTCCCCCTTGGTAACCGGCATCTGAAGCTCCTCTTTAGAAAGTGCACGAATCTCTTCTGGAGTTAAGCCGTTAATACGTCGTCTCATTGCCATTAAAGAGGCATCCCTGGAAATACAGGACAATGTATGGGAGCTAATTACTAGCAGCATGTGCTGTAAGCCTATGAATTTTGATTGTATTCTCTTGCTAGAAACCACTGGTAGGAACACTTGAGAGCATTTATTTACCATAGCAAATGCGGTTCACATCTTTCTTAGCTTCCATGTTCCCAGATCACTACATTAATTCAACATAAAGAATGCATTGGCACCAAAACCCGTTTAAGCATATGGTAAATGTGCAGAGATAATTAAAACTATAAAACTGAAAACCTTTTACAATGATTCATAGAGATGAAATTTTACAACTTCAGTGCAGGAAAGGGCAGGGTGGGAGAGGAACTGCACTCAAAGACTTTTTTTTCTTAAAAGTAGTCTGGATTTTGCACCCCCATCTCCTTAGATTTCAACCTTCTCCCCACCATGTAGCCCAAAAGGACAGTCAGCAAGTGTTCAGAGTACAGGCCAGCTCTGTTGCCTGCTTGCACGTAGCACCTGAATCTGTAAAGGGCAGAGCAGGAGGCATCAGACACTAGCGTCGCATGACCCTGCAGAGCTGAGGCCATCAGTGCCTGCGGTTCCTCATGCTCTACCTGCTCCACGACTCCCCCCCAGCTCAGATGCTGCCAGTGTGGCCCACTGGCACAGAGAACCCTGCTCATTTCTCACACCACAGCCCACAGGCAGTCTGAAACTACATTTTCTCTTTCCCCAGGTTTTTCCCAGCAAGGGATAAAAGAGGCCTCGGGGAGAAAAGGTAATTTAACTGTTGCACTGCGTGACACACACCAAGTTTTCAAAACCATGGAGTCATTTCACAATTTCAGCAAAGCAGCAGGGGAAGAAAAAAAAAAATTAAAATCCCAAGCCACGTTTTAAAGGATCAGTCTCTCTTGGCAGAGATCCTAACATAGTAAGGGATGTAGACTTCCTACCGATAAGTTTTTCCAAATACCTATTCTCCACCAGAAAACCCTCATTTGTCAAAAAATGAAACAAACTGTGGGAACAGGGTGGAAATAAATTTAATACTAATGCTATAAACTATCTGTATCACCCATGCACCTAGAAGATTCAGGCAGAAACCAAGACCATACTGCAATGGGGGCTGTCCAAACATACAGCATATAGAAGCCCCAAAGACATATTCTGTGAAAGGTTCCTTTGCATCACAGAACTCTAGCTCTTAAACTCATGGGATTAAAAAAAAAAAAAATCCAAACCTGTTTTGCACTTCTTTAACAAATATTCAGTAATGCAGACAATGGTAACACAAGATTTGCTCAGAATTTTTTTTTCTCTTCTGAGCCAAGAAAACTTAACCACATCTCGTACAAAGACTCCATGGTCTTTAGGCTGCTCCACATGACAGTAACGCGTGGTTCCAGGAAATAGACTTGGGCCTCAAACATAGTCACTGTTAGCATGGCTTCAGCTGTAGCGGGTGTTGCCTTTTATCACATAATGTAAATGATGACTTCCCATGCAGTTCTAGTTGAAAATTAAGGGGGATGGGATACCTGCAAACATTAGTGATGTCAGCACCAGAATAGCCTTCAATCTTCTCAGCAATTTCTTCAAGGCTGATATCAGGATCCAGTTCTACTTCACGAAGGTTAATCTTAAGTAGTTCTGCTCTGCCTTTTGCTACAACATAAAAATACTTGTTTGAAGTCTTGCAAGAGTAACATTAAAAAAAAAAAAAAAGAAAAAACCACAACTTAGATTTTTCAGTGAAAAGTACAAACAAAAGGGTTTCATATAAGAGACAGAACAAAACATAGTAAATTGTGCAATCAAATACAGCAAAGTATATGGTTAAAAGTAGTATATTAGAACAGCACACCCTTGAGACATTTTCCAAAGCCATACGTCATTAAAAATGTCTGTTATGTCTCAGGTGACGAAGCATTTGGTCACATACTACCCAAGGGCACCAAAGCACAGTCCTACAAATGTCTGCTTCTTCTCACGTCCCTTTGGATTCACTCGCTGTTCAAGTATTTGATTGCATATTATTCACAAAGTTTCATTAGAACCACAATGAGTATTCTATTAACAGAGCTTCAGACAGCACAAACCCCTTAACAATAGGCTGAACTTTAAGCATATGTTTAAGCACTTTACTCGGTTGGGACCCAAGAAAGCTGCTGAAGCCTGACAGCCTCGGTGTTACTCTGCACAAGGGTGGTAAAGAGGAGGACAAATGCTTTCCTGGCTTTTACTGTACAGAAAAATATACCAGCTCAGCATCTTTATTTCCATAGTGACCAATTTTTATGACCTAGAAAAGAGGACGACCACAACAGAAGAAATACCAGTAGGAAAGGTTAAAAGTCTTAAGGAAATATCCACACCTATGTTTTATGTCCCTAATGAAAAAAAGGGGAGGGGAAATATAAAAGAAAGTAGAAAGCTTGTCTAAAGCTGCTGGTTTTGTGCACTTTGCAGAACTGTCAAGAATAGAGTTATCAATCACACACAATTCGCACTAGCTATAAATGGGGATTTATTATTTACAAAGCACAATGCACATACAGCATACCTGCAGAGGGTGTCCTGTATCAGAGAACATTCTTCTAATCTTTGCTATGGGGCTAAGCAAGTCCTTGCAGTATTTTGAAAATGAAACATGGTAGAATATATACTTGCATCAAATTCCACAATATACAGGTGTACACATGATGTATCATATCACTTTATAAATTAAAATGCCTGACCACAACAAATCACACAGCACAGTTATAAATGCATCATTTAGACTTGCCCAGAACAGCTCAACATTCTTGTTTACAGAATAGATGAAACAGAACATAAGATTGGAAATAAAACTGGAGCACATCTCGTATGTTGTCCAGGGTGTAACACACTGTGCCCAAACCCAGTCTGGTTTAATTAGAAACAAGAGCAAGAGCTGATAGGATTTTAAACTAATTGGTCATAAAGACAGGCATCCTGTTAGGAGTTGTTACCGCCTGTAAGCTGCAAAGACAAGCTGTAGAACTATTAAGTGTCCTTATACCTGCTAAACTCAATCACAACTGCTGTCACCATGAACACACGTCCTCTTATCTTGAGTGCTCATGCAGGGAGATGAGGCATCCACTACACCAACAAGAAACGAGGCTATGCAAACTTCAAGTGATAGGAATCTCAAAATTAATAGGACAGGTGAATGACAGCTAGGAAAGACAATACAAGCCGAGACGTCTTAGGGCAGGAAAGCAATCAGCCTGCTGCATTCTGAGTGACTTGAAGCACAGTCATAAAGGCGAGCAAGCAGTGATTTACAATGAACTAAGCCTGTAAGTGAAAATTCATGGATCCACTTCTTTGCATTTGTCTGCAAGGGCACGGAGTGCATTTGCAATATTTCTGAATATGTCCAAAGGCTGCCTTTGATGATCACTCAAGGACTGACTGTTAAACATTTAAAATAATTCCAGGCTCATTAAAACTAACTCTCTTTCAAAATGTAAGAACCCATCAATGGGCTTGCAATGAAATGCCGCAGCTCTTTGTTTGTAAGCCCCCAAGCAAGTGGTATTTTTTTCTCTTTCTCTCACTCTCTTTGAAAATAAAGCAACCCAGCAAAATGATTAACCCCTGAATTTCACTGCTCATCACAAAAACATCAAGATTCGTCCCAAACCCAACAGTCCCGCACTAGTCCTAAAAGCTTGTCTTGCAAAGACCATTTTAAAGGAAAATGCTCGTAGCAAACATACCTGTGGGCAAAGGTATATAAATCCTCTTCTCCAGCCTCCGTCGAAGAGCTTCATCAATATCCCACGGAAAATTTGTAGCTGCTAATACCATAACCATCTTGGAAGGGTCATCATTTTCCAGAGCACCACCTACCCCTGCAAGCACAACAGTTTAGAAAAATTTCACTCCACAGCTCTTATTGATTGAGATTCTTGCTAAGAAACACTGCCCCAGTATTGCAAAAGCCTGGACAAAGCTAAGCAACAGCTCTGTGTAGTCCTAGTTCTGCTTTCCAAACTCTCCATAGCTTAGGTGTGACAAGACGATCAATGTCACAGAGAAGGGGAAAGTTCATTCTTTTGCTGAGTCAGGGGAGGGCTTTCTTTGACAGTGCTAATAACACAGTCATATGTGAGTGCAGCCCTACTAGACCCACTGAAGTGCTATCTCTGTCATATCAGGCCATAGAAGAAATAGGAATCCCTCCTTAGCCTCCCAAATGAGGGCTGCAAAGAAATTATCACTTTGGGGCAAAAAGTTGCCTACCCTGGGTTTACCACAGTGAGCCTGCACAGTTGAGGACATTATAAATAGAAACTACAACTGCAATACAGAGGTGGTTATCAAACTACTACACCATGCAATATTCCTCAGATGGTCATCCTCGTTATGTGCACCTGCACAGAACAGGTACAAAATCTGACTAAAAGGGAATTATTAGTTGCCACCACAGAATACAGCAAAATCAGATCTCACAATGGGATCCCCAAGCTGGAGACTCTAGCAAAGGGGAGAAATTTGTTTAAATTGCATGAAAATTAAAGACCTATATTAAACTGCACAAATCTCCATTATCTGCTTCTCCCAGAGTCTGTGTCTCTTAAATATGAGTTTTCAATTTACCATCAAAACAGCCATTTTAGACAAAATGAAGTAGAACACCCTTTTCAGGCGTCTGCCTTTGAACACTCCAAAAATACACTACTCTCAAATTCTGCCTTATTTTTCTCCCATCTATAAAGCCAGGTTTTCCAGATCGCTCAAGTTCTTCTATTCCCACCTGTACAGAAACAGCACCCCAGCCCCAAACTCAGATCTAAACATTTGTTACCGTCCATTTGCACAAGCAGCTCTGACTTGACTCTGCGACTCGCCTCATGCTCATCGGATGTGCCTCTGCGGCTGCAGATGGAATCTATCTCATCAATGAAGATTGTTGTTGGAGCATAAAACCTCGCCTTTATTCAAATGAAAACATCACTATTAAGGCTGCAGCAGCAAGCACAGGCCCTCATCAGACCACGACCCAGTCCCACTAGACATAATACATACATCTTCTCCCTGCCTGTCACAAGAAAATAATTCAAGGTCTTGATTTACAAACTGTTTGGCATATGGTTAAGTTTAAATTGTACTCCTCAAGTCAGGGGTCTTTCAGTGTTTGTTGGTTTTCCCCAGCAACTAGTCTTGCAAAGGGCAAAAAGGAATACAATCAAAATACAGGCAGTTTTTCATGCAGGACATGTTTTTTTAAAACATGTCCAGTTTTTTCTGCAGTGAGGGGAAAGCCCAGGGGACAGAAGAGAGCTCAGCCTGTCTCAACAGAGACAGGTTTTAACTGAAAGTATGGTAGAAGTGCAGCAAGGATCCCAAAGAGGTGAATGACCCTTCAGCATAGGTCTGCATGGGCATGCTTTTCACATACCCCACATGATGGATCGCACCCAGAACTTCAGAGAGGCTTGTGTCCATCATTCAGAACAGAAACAGAACCAAAACATGTATTGCTTCTAGACTAACAGTTTGCAATCCCTTCCAATTTCAAAACTACTTCCTATAGGCTTATCCCATAACCAAGCAAGAACTGAATTTCTGTCAAGGTCATGACTCTACATCTAGCCTGGAAGACACTATCCTAAACATGGGTGATGAACCATTTCCTCCTTAATCCTCAATGACATATCAGAAAAGGACGTAAAACAGAGACTGTGCTCGGCTATCTGGTTGAGGGCGTGTCAGTGCAATGAAGTAACATGCTTCCAACATGCTACCAGAGGGGCAGGAAACCAAGAGAGACATCCTTTCTCCCCCTAGCAATCCGGATCACATCATTGAACACATACCATTTCAAACAAGAGGCGGACCAGCTTCTCAGACTCGCCCCTGTATTTAGATGTCAGGGTAGAGGAAGACACATTGAAGAATGTTGTTCCACATTCTGTAGCAACAGCTTTTGCAAGCATTGTTTTGCCAGTGCCAGGAGGACCAACCATCAGCACACCCTGAAAGGTGAAAACAAAGGTAATGAACAACAATTAAAGAAACTTTGCAACTGGTATTCTACACTATATCTCAATATGATCCAAGATTTGTATTTTAATTGTTTAATAACATGGTTGCCATCAGTGGAAAACAAAAGACAAGAATCCTGCTTTTAAGGACAGCGTGGAGGTGCTCTGGGATTTATTCTTCTTACCACTCCACTGGAATATGAATCACAAAAGCCAGTAACCACTGCCGCACCTATCACCTGGGAAGTAGACAAGAGATTTACAGCCTTGCTCTGAATCAGACAGCACCTGGACTTGAACTTAGGCCGTTCCCAACTCACGAGGGGCTGTACATGCAGATGAAGAGAGGGAATTCTTAATTTTGAAACAAAAGCCCCTTCACGAAGAAAGTTTCACAGAAACCAAAATACTTTTGCAGAAAGTTGTGTTCCCTCAGTAGAGCATTTTTCTGCATAAAAACATTTTACCAAAAAATCCTGATGATATGTATGTATGAATGTGCTTGATTTTTACATTTAAGTCTGAACAAAAGCATTCACAGAAAACAAGAGTTTGTCACACTGTTTAATCTCTCCATCTCAGTATTTCTATGGCCATACACTTCATCTTAGCAATTCCTGCATGAAACACCATCCTCACCACACTGTTGGACGGCAGAAGAGCACTGCTATTTCTGTGGCTCATGTGAACTAATGCTCAGTCCCACAAAAACCCTGATAAGAACCTCAGTGATTATTCAAAAAGCTTTAAACTAGAAAACTAAAATTGTTAAGTCTCAGGCTGGCATCCACATCATCAGACTGCCTTTCTATCTGTGGTCTGTCTGAAAGAGAACGTAAGGAGCACACATCTGTGCAGCTCAGCACATTTACCCGTTATTATGCAAGCAGGTTTTTTGCTAGACACACAGTGCTCTGAGGACCTGTGTTAAGGTTGTAGCACTGAGACTAGTTAATCACTCTTGATAATATTTCTAAATACAGTTAGCTTAATGGACAGTCTTTCCACCCTTTCAGCAGCAGTGCTGGAGAGGGACAACACGATACTCCATCCCTGTACAGCAGTAGAATAAGGCACTGTGATTTTGAGCATAGCGCTATGAAAATGTAGTGCTCAAGGAGCTTGATTTTTTTCCCCCATCTCAACCACAAGATCTTATTACATGCTAACAAGAGTTTCCTAAAGTTGTACTGTGTTGCAAGGGTAATCAAATTAGCTAGAATTAGAATTGCACATCATAATGTGCTTTGCAATTAATAACTTACATAAAATGCCACAGCAATAAAATATCCGTTAAACGCAAGCCACACAGCAAATTAGATTTAATCTGTTCCTCACAAAAATTTACTTCAAAAAGTGCAAAGAATGACATGGAAGAGATCTATAAAAACAAATCAACCGGGAACACAATTATTCAAAAATGTACTATTCAAAAGCAATAGCCCCTCTGTACTCCATTTTCCATTAACTCTTAATACCTTTATTGTCGTTTAACACTTAGCTAGTGCAAGCTCAACATACATTCATTGGTAAATTAAGTCAGAAACGTTCACACTCCATCCATACAGCTAACAGTCCAATGCCACTCCTCAGGTTGCCCAAGGTTTCGTAAGCTCCAGAGCAGCAAGCATAAAACGCAAATGGACTCTTTTTCTCCCCATGAACATTCAGACATATACTGTGATTTGAGTTGCTGCACAGTTGTACTGATATTATAATAATATTGCAAGTTCAGTCCTGGAGTAACTGGGTGGAAATTACTCAGCCTGTGATATGTAGGTCAGAGATGACTTACTGTTCTCTCCAAGTTTCACATGTGTTTATTTAATATTTTAAAACAAGCTTCACCTCAATTCAAATCACACTTGACGCCTGTGTTTGACACACTGCGTTTACTGCAGGACCTGGTTTTTTTGGATATTGCTTTGGTCCTCCGTTACTATGGAAGGTCAAATTCTGGCTTCAGCTACACATGCCGCCCACTGCCAGATCGAAGCCCACTGCTTTGCGCCTCCAGTATAACTATTACAGTGAACGTTCCCTGTCACATGATACTGGTGGCATCATGTATGCCTAACACAGGTGCAAAGCAGCCACACCAGGTGTGAAGCCAGAGTAAAAACAAGCTCTCTGGGGATAAAGATGATAGAAACATCAGTTAAAAAAAAAAAAAAAGAACTTGAGTTCTCAGCAAAACAAGATGTTCACGGTTTCAAACAGAAATGCATAGGATCAAATTGCTTTCTCTCTGCAAACTAGGAGGCTGCCACTTACTCACTAGTTAAAATCCTTGACAAACACAAAGACTTCTTTATTCTTCCTCTAAGGCTCTGTTAATCCAAAGTATTCCAATAAGAAGCTGAAATGCACCGCAGGGAGTAAGTGTTCTGATGAAATCACTGCAGGGTTACTTCTTGTTGTTGTAACAATCACTAGCAGAGCAGTGGGAAGCACAGTGAGCAACCAGGCCTTCTTGGCAAAAAACGGTTTGGAGAAAAAGAGCGAACAAGCCCGTGGACACTCAAAAACCCATGGCTGCAAATACACAGCACCTGTGTTGAATCAGGGAAGACAGCTGGCTCCTTCATGCAAGGCTCTGTCCTCTGAATGCAGGCATAAACTGTGAGGGCTGTCTTGGGAATTGTTCTCAGGAGAGCCTGAACATCCAAAAACAGATCTGGCTGCCTTTTCCCTGAATTACTGTCCTGAATGCCTAGGCTCAACAAATGCCTGCTGCTACACTGATTACTGCAAGAAACAGTCCTCCCTTCAAAACTTCTCATCCTTGTAGCACAGTCAGAGGTCAACAGTAGGGAAAATACATGCTGTTCTGTGTGAAAAATAAATTCAGAAGAGTTACAGCTTCACAAGTCACCAGGGAAAAGGCTAACAATGAAGACTCTTCATGGACTCGTCAGAAATCAATTTGCATTTCAGACTGAAGAGAGGAAATAATCTTAGAATTTTTTTCCATGTCTACAACCACCTAGTTTTCAGCAGTGACGCTGCTCAGTAGGAAAAGATAATCTCATGCAAAGAGATGGAGACTGTAACTCTTTCAAAGACCAGGCTGTTATTTCTTTATCCACTGCCACAATACTTGGAGACAGGGCCAGTGGCACTCTTCGTGTTCCCTGCAGTCTGCTGAGATACCTGCCTTAAAGACAGACAGACACTACATCCTCTAGGCATATTAATAAGTGAAAAAAAGCACAGCAGCTCTTCACTCCCTTAAAAGTTTTTGAGACTGGAAAGATGGGGGCCCTATATCTATAATAAGGGTATGGATCAACTTGCTTATGCCAAGAGGAAAAGAGACAGATTAAGCTGTTCAAAAGACACTAAAGTCTCACCCTACTCTTACAACCCACAATATCTAGGCTCTGTCCAAGCTGATAGCTTGGTTAACCTTGAGGTTAACCTCAAGCCCACCAGTAGTGACCATAAGCACTCTAAACCCCAAAGGCCGTATAGCCTGCGGCTAGGTTTGGGCTGCCACCCTGCAACTCACTAAAACCTCCATGAACAGCCCTCAGGCAGCAATCACCAGTTCTCGCTGTCAGCTCCCACTCTTTCCAACTTCCCCGCTTTACTGTCTGTAAACACAAGCCCCAAGAACGACAAGTCTTCCAGTAATCATTTCCCACAGGGCTTTGGTTCATAAATAAGCAGAATAACGGGGATCTAGAACTGGATCAGGCTGGAGGAGGACAGCTTTGAGGGTCAGACCGAAGTATAAGCCAGAGAAGTACAAGGACCAAGCAGGAAAAGGCAGGGCAATTGTTAGTAATACAAGATGTGACATATACTGCTGAACCAGTGTACTAAACTAAACCACAGAAACTACTCATGTACACAGCATTCTCTACACATGCCATTGCCTTGCAGAGTCAGAATAACAGACAATTTGCAGCAGCCTCTTTTCCCTGGTAATCCTTCTCAGTAATCAGAAAGCCCTGGAGTTGTGACTAGTTATTCCCAAAACAAGTGTCAATCCAGCTCACAACAAAAGCAAAATAATTTTCTTTTCTGTTTACAGAAATGCTCAGCAACCTCCTCCCTCCTCTTCCTTTTTAGCTCTAAGCAAGGCCCAGACTGGGCTCACCTCTGGTCCATCAGCCAGGCCACCACAGTCCTATAGCCTTCCTGTTGCTCCACTTGCAGCTCATTCTCCCACTTTGCATTTCTCCCACTCCAGCAGCAACTATGCCCAGCTGCAAGTGTAACTGCAAAGCTAAATCATCACTCAGATTAGCCCGTTCTCTCCATGCTTCCTTGCACCATCCAGCCAGCAGTTTGCAGTCTTGAGTGAGAGACAGTTGGCACATGCCGAATAAAACCGTCCAAGGACTGCTTTCCTCTGTGAAATGTTGAAGAGTGTCCACCATAATCCTAAGCAGAGCTGTCTGTTACGCATTTCTGCTTCTGTCAATATAGTCTATGCTTGCTCACATACACAGGCTGACATATAGAAAGTATTATATAGTCAACAAACTATAACTGAGTAAACACAAAAGAATTATTATTTACTGAAAACCCAACATACAATTCCAGCTGTTTCTTCATTGCATTTTGCATGAATCATTATGACAGGATTTCATTAACAAATACCTCATTTTCCCCATTTGCCTTTTTAGCCTTCTGCTACAGGCATCCGCATGTTACAGCAGCAGAGATATGTAACTACAGCTTGCCATTTACTAAAACACCAGACAAATTCCCACCTTCCAAGGTCTCCTGATCCCTTTGAAAAAATCAGGCATCCACATTGGAAGAACAACAGCTTCTCTTAATAATTTCTTGGCTTCCTCCAAATCCGCTATGTCATCCCTGTGCAAGATGAAGAAACTTGTATAAGAAAGATTCCCATACAACAATATTTCTTCTATTTTTATACAAGAAAAATAGAAAAGCTTTTCACTTAGTACCATCTCTTTTAGCATGCCAGTATATGCCTCATGAGAGCACTCCTATAATCCAGTGACCTAAAAATGAATCCACTTTTGGAAGGTAGGGAAAAATTATTTTCAACTCAAGTTATCCAGAGCTGCTTAATTAAAAATTGGTTTGGACACCAAAGCAGTATCTTTAGAGTTCTCTGGAGTGTACTTTCATTTCAGCAGTACCTGTAATAGATGTACTGCACATAATATCAGTTAGCAACAAAAGCTTAACTGTCATCAAATTAATAAACTGTTAAAAACCAAAAGACCTTGTTTTGTTTATCTGTAGAAGGCTATGATGACTCCCTGTTTTAAGAGTTAGAAGGAGAATAATTTCTCTCCTTCTCCACACTAGCAAAAACACTTGAATTGAGAAAATCCTCATACCAGTGAATGCTTGGATTCCTTGATACAATGTCCCTTTCAAGAGCTTCAACCAAGTCTTTGTCGTAACCGGCTCCATCAAATTTTGGTATTTCCCCATCACCAACTTCTTGGGGTATTTTCTTTCCCTAGAAGTGAAAGTCGTACAGGCTCATAAGGACATTATTCTTTCAACATATCCTTTACTAGCAATATATAGCGATATTGTCTGGTTCACCTCTGTGAACCAGAGGCCACAGGAAGGTATCAAGCTTTAACACAGCTACCTCAGCACCACGATGGCCAGCAAAACCAACATGTTCACACCCTACAGTCCACAAAGAGTCCCCAAATACCTGTGGTTGCTTTCACCACAACAGCACTATACTTCCTTCATAAATGCAGTTCACAGCAATAAAACCCCATCAGAGCTCATTACATATCACAGTGGGGGGGTTGGTTGGTTGATTGGTTTTAAAGCAGCAAACCAGACTCTCTTAACGGTGCTAAACCACTCTTTAGGCAACTGACACACTTCCTGGCCAGCCGAAGGCATGAATGCAGAAACAGCTTCACAAAGCAGGCCTTGTCATGACTTAATGCTACATTAACTCCTGGCTGAAGACCAGAGCATCCAAAGCATATTTTGAACATGCTAGACCTGCCTCACTACCTGCCAAAGCTAAACAACTGGCACCCACCCCTTCATCACCGAAAAGAAACACAAAAGCCGTTATACTCATTGTCTCTGATGGAGGAAAGTGAAAAAGATTCTCTCCCCTATTTTAATTAAAGCCTTCCTGCCCAGCAATTTCTTCTTTCCTTGACTGCAAACTATCAATTTCTCTCCTCTCATTCAGAGGCCAGCTCCATAAACAGTTAAAATGCTTTTTAAAGGTCATATTTATTTAAGGGCTGCACCAAAAGCCCTAAAGAAGCTCCCAAGTCACCCAGGCTTCTGTGAACTACTGTAATTTCTGCAGCATGCCGTGCTCATTCCGCTATTCTGCCTCTGCCCAAACGGCCCAGAGTTTCTGGTTAACACTTCCACAGTGCCGTTAAGCTTATGGGGGTGAAGTGACATTTTCCCTTTGAAGCATCAGGGCTCACACTCCTCCTCTCCCACTTCAGAAGGAAACTGCTTCCCCTCCCAGCTCAACGGCAGCCTTCGGCAGAGCCTGAAAAGCAGCTGCACTGTTTTAACGAAGGAGGCTGAGTAGGGAGCTACTTTAGGACACTTAACTCAGCTTCTAAACACTATCAGCAGCAAGTTAAAGAATCCCAGCTGGCTGGACAAAAGCAGCCTAGGCAAAGGCGGGCCGAGAGGCAGCTGGAGACACACAAATAACCTTGCTGTGGAAAAAGAAAAAAGGTAGTGATTACACCCCTCCCAGTTGCTGTTTGCCCACGAGGCCTGTGAGGGAGCAGTTTATCTTCCCACTATTTTTATTTCTTGCTTCCAAGTGAACTCTGTGTTGTTTAGCACTCCCAGATCAGGTTGTTGGTTGTTTGTTTTTTTTTTGCAATGGAAATGAAGCTGAAAGTTGTGTTTAGACAAAAAGCTGGTGTCAAAAATGTAATGGTCTGGCATAAAAAGGAAAAGGAGAAAAAAGCCCTGTAGAGTTTGGCATATTTCAGGAGAGAGAAAATGGAAGCTAAATGTAACCATAAAAATAGAAAGAAGTAAAAAGAATGACAATGAAATGAGAAGTATTTGCTGTATGTCTTTGTTACAGACTTGTCTCCTATCCCTCTGCAATGGAGTGGTTTTCCTAGTGGAAGAATTTTTTGGCGTATCTCAAAACAAATCTGATGTTTGGGGTTTTTTTCTGGGTAAAACAGTTAAGGCAGGCTTTAAAAAGCAGGAGAAGGCAGGGTGGGTGGCTGCAGTGCACTACAGAAGAAGCTGAAGCAGCAGCTCAAGTCCCTGTACCCAAGCCTGGCTGACAGATCCACGCACAGCCTGCTTGCTGTGTCAGAAGAGTGGTGAACAGGCAAATGGGGCAATGCAGGTGACACTGGTGGCGGGTGCAACACAGCTCAAAGAAGCAGAAAAAAAAATTTAAAAATAAGTGAAAGGGGAAAGCAAGGCCCTGCGGGCAGGAGGGCGCTGGCAGCCAGGTCGCGGCCCCCCAGCCACACTTGGGCCAGGCCCCAGAGCCCCAGTTACTGCTCCCGCCACACTCGCCTTTTCCTGGGACTGTTATTTTTCCTGCTCCCTGCGGCGTGGCTTGCCAACAGAGGGAGAAGAGCAGCCAACTGGGAGATGAGCTTGCAGCATCACCTTGGCTATCACTTCAGTGATACTGGATGTTTCGATTTTTTTTTTTTTTCAGTTCCAGAATTAAACAAAGATTTAAATTATTTACAGTTTTCACATGTAATAAGATTATTAATGCTGGTCCCAAACTGGTCCAATGTGCAATCCTCAGTCAGCAGGTAACTGAACAGAGACTAGAAAAAATAATTTCTAAAAAAAGTCACTGAATCCAGGCAGTAGGAGTAAGCATGATTTTTCCAGTCATATCCTCATCTCTTCTTGTGGAATTACTTTCCCAAAACAGCTTTAATTAAAGCTGCTGCAATGGCTTCTCTCTAAGAATGTATGCCAACAGGCAGAGGTATACAGGACTGCAAGAGACTGCTCCCACCAAGTGCCCTTGGCAATCCCATCACATAACCTTCTCCTCAGCCAACCAAGTTCTGACTTAAAAATTAAGTTTCAAAATTTTTCTCAGCTTTCCATCATGAAGAGCTGTCAGACCTGCACTAACCCACTGGAACAAAAACCTCATTTCCAAAATGAATGTATTTCTACTCTTGTACTCAGGTTGTGCATTGGTTTCAGCAGTTGCTTGTCGATGTGTCCACCACCCTGATGTACCTGCAGCATGTGTGTGCTCTGCCTTCATTTACCAAACCAAGTAGTCCCCTCATGGAACATAAGCTGAACACAATTAACTGTTTGCTTTGGCAACCTTTTTTAAGCTCTATTCTTCTAGTATTAACACATCTTTCTTGAGCACAGTTGTAGAAATGCATGCAAAATACTCCACCTGCTGCCTCACCAGAGCCTCCTATAACGGCACAGGTATCTCTTCTGTCTGCCGGTAACGCCTCAACAAACTGGGCCTAGGATTTAATTTACATTCATTCCCATGACTGTATCATACTGCCACCTTACACTCAACCTCAAACAGATCAATCGTGTAGGATAACCCTGGTGGCTGCAACAATCAGAGCTGGGTCCTGAAGACATCCTGCTTTCCTGCAGGCTCTTCCCACTACACACAAGCACCAAACAACTGCCAGATGCGCCCTCTGCCCCTTGCTGCCAAAGCCAAAGGTGGCACCTGGCTGTGCCTCACTCTGGCAGCCAGCCCTTCCCATCACTGCCAGGAAGATGTGATGTGCCAAATGAAAGTTCAGCCTGATCTGATTTCTGCTGATACGTCCAAATCTTTCTTCTCCTCCACTGCTGAGCTCCCAGCTTCTAGCAGAAATTCTTGGTTTATTCCCCAAATACACAGCCTACTGCTCTGCACTGCTGAACATTATCCCATTTCCATGACTCCAGGACAAAGTCATCCAATTCCTTCCACACAACAGCCTCATTTGCCTCTTCTGGTGATGGTGCTTCCCAACTCAGTGTCATCAGCAAATTTAATTAGCAAATCCCTCTTTTTTGTGCCAGGATCATTAATTTAAATATAAAACAAAAGTCAATCCCTACTCTTGAGGAAATCCATAAATGGTTTGCCAGTTGACTGATAGTTTTTCTTTCAGTACCACTTGTTTACATTCCCCTTGCTGCCTAATTCATCCCCACCTTAAAATTCTCCTACACCACACTTGGCTAGATTAACAATTACTTCCCACTTTCTAAAGTAAGTGCTGGCAAAGGCAACACCTTTGTTTAGGAAATCATATTTCACTTTATTCCACTTTCCAGTTAGTCCCAAGTCTCACTTTTTCCCCATTCTAAATCTGTTGTAAAACTTTACATGCTGTTTCAGTAAAATTAACAACTCCAATCACCTGGATCACCTTTCATTTCCCCTTCTAAATGCAGACATGTCAAAACAACTCACCATTCACACAAGACAACAGCAGACCCAATAAATTTTACTGGAAATCTCTGCTCCCAGCCCTGCAATCTCACCTACTGGTTCTTTCAGCGTTCTTGGATGCAGTATTCCAGTCACAGTGCATGGAGGTCTATGCCTCCATCTAAATACAACTACCTCATCTCACATCCGTATTCGTGCAGTCTACCTTGCCTTTGCTTCTGATGATGCACATCAGAATAATCAAGAAAAAAAATTAAATTTGTAAAGTCATATCTTCATCAATTTTAATATTCCCTTCACTGATATGGCAGCACAGCCCTTGGCTATTTCATATCCTTCACAATATCTACCGTCTCATCCACTGGCAATCTAAAATGACCTGAAGAGTACTCCTAAAAAAGTGTTCTAGTGCTTAGATATGGTATTATGTAATTTCCAAAAGCCATACAGGTAGCACTCAGGCTGCCTCTTAAATCTGAACTACTGAACAGAAACTAAGATTCTTGGCAATGATCCAGCAGAAGGTACCTTGAGAACAAGCCTAATAATTTCCAGTGGAACTAAGAAGGAAAAAGGACTTGAAAGCAGTGTTTTAGAAAAAGGAACACATAAATATAAGGGTTTAGTGGATAAACACCATCCAGTGGGCTGCAGTTCAAAATTATTTTATATAGCACTATGAAGGGTCATTTTACAGGCACAGTCAGGTTAAAACTCCATATCCCAAGATGTTTACAGTCAGAATGAAAAGATTATATGTCTGGGGAGGAGAAACTGAAAGGAGGCATCACATGTAAAGTGAGACAAACCACTTCTAAAACATATACACTGTAGCTATAGTTATCGTGAAAAATATTACAAATAAATATGCATATTGCATTGTGATATTACAGTCAGGACAATGTGCAACCTATTACACTGCACCAACAGGAAATGGGCATGGCATCCAAGTTTATTACATGTTCTAAGTAGTCCTAGCCAAGAACCCAAACCCAAGAACTACAGGGCTTAAACACTTATTATGAGAAAAGGGGTATCCGGTTACCTGGTTTGAAGCTTCAGTTTTGCCTATTATTTTTAACTGAACATGAAGAATTACTGAACCTGTTTGATTCAATATACTAGGCTACAGAGGTAAGCTACTTGTAGCTTTAGTTCAGAAACTGAAGAACATAATGCTTGCAAACTAAGAAGGGATAAAACTGAAAGGGATGTTAAACCTATTTTTATGCCTGTGTGTAAAATACGGAAAGTTGCATTAACTTGTCTCAGTTCCCATTCCTGGCTACTTTCTCTCTCACTCAAAATATTCTTCAAAAGAAAATCATGGAACCCATACCAAAATCGTCATACAACACGTGAGAATTTGTAACCTAGTGTGACTTTTGCATACATACCCCAGACAAAGAAAGTAAAACAACTGCCAAGTAACTAGACAAAGGTGAAAACAAGAGCACAGGTCGGCTTTTTTGAACAGTAGCCATATTTTCCTTCTGCCACCTAGTGACCAATTTATTCAGGTAAGAGTAGCGTTTAAAATATACCATATTAAATGGAACACTTTCACAACTCTTCCTCTACCTCACAGCAGTAGTGCTACTAATCGCATTATTCCCAGAGACAAGTATTGTACAAGTCACGTTGTTGTGGGCTCCTTATAGTAAAGCCCTATAATGCTCATCACCAGAAAGCCTGGAGAGCAGAGTTCACCCTCATTAGAGCTAAGACTTTGAAGGCTGCCTTACACAAGCACATCTGGTGAACCTGTCACACACCATGACTCCCAATTCCCTGTATAGCGGCCAGAACTGTAAATAATTTCACAGATCTTCAGAAGCTTTTTATAGCTTGCAGGATGCACACTTGTTATTTTAAATCTTATCAATCCAGGGTAGAGAGATTTCTAAAATGATTAAACTTGATCTGTGCAGTCACTCAGTGGCACTGCTGAAAACGTCCCTGGCCCTACCTACTGAGGGCAGGTAGGTAATAAGGGCTGGGATTACTTAATACTTTTCCTGTGTATCAGAAAAGCAATTCGTGATGGGAAAAACATATCTCTGACTTCTTTCTGAGCTGTGAAGAAGCAACCTGTAATAGAAAGACCATGAAGGGACTAACCAAATTAATTTGGAAGAAAACTGGCCTAAATATTTTCTTATTCATCTGTCAAGATCTGTACAATACTGTGTGCCCCCATAGGAAGAGGCTTCTTGTACCTCTGCCAGGAAAGTAAAGCTGCTTCAGTACACTCTCAACTTGTATCATTTATACAACAGATTCCTTGGGTTCCTGGCACAGACTCCACAGTTAAATTTAAAAATGCAAGTGTCTCAGAAACAGCAATTTGCACCCAGATATTTTTTCAGCCACAAAACAGTCCTGCCTTTGACATCACTACTTGATAGTGAATCACTGTTTCTCCTTTTCTTTCACTTCAGCACTGCTTCTTTGTCATGGGTCTTCAGTGGAAAGAATCTCTAACATATTCTAATTTAATCCTTTGGGTTTATTTTTAAAACAAAGCCTTTCCAAGATACATCTTTCTAAACACTATAATAAATGCAAAACCCTTTTCATACACTAAAGAAAATGAAAGTGGCCAAGAGTTTGCATTTGCTACATTTTCCTCAAATCACATATATAACTTCAAATAATTCAGCACAGATTTACCTAGCATCAATGGATTTACAGAACTGTCCTGGACTTCCAGGCACACCTAAATTTTACTATAGTATGGCAGAAGCAATGGTACTGTGGAACTTCATTCATAATGCTTAAAGTCTAGAGAAGGGCACTGGTCTCACTTTTGCACTTTTTACATGGAAACCTTTACAGAAGACCTAAATTAGATTCCTTTTTTTTTTTTTTTAAAAGGGTGGGGGAGAAGGAGGAGAAGTGACTTTATGCCTGATTGACACTGACACATTAGAGTCAAGCCCATGATCTAACTGAGATAAGAAGAAACACCCAGCAAAAGGCCAACATGCTTCCTCCTTATCAAAAAATCTGAAATCAAGACAGAGCAAACATGACAGAACTTTGCTTAATTTAGTGTCATTATTACTAAATATCCCCACGATACATGCTTTGTCCATGAGTCAATGGGAAAGCACCAATTTTTCTTGCACTGGATTATTGTGTCTTATTATTATCTGTATTAAATAGCTAACACTAAAAATGTTTCCCTTTGCCACCTGCTGCATCGTAACTCCTCCCCGCCATGTTCTTTCCCACTTCTTACCTTGTCATCTCTTCCTCTAGCTCTAGATTCCCTTTCACGACTGCCTGAAGACTTCTCACTCTTGGATACCGCATGTGCTCTGCCTGCAGGCCCACGGGGCTGCAGGCCTGGTGATTCTTTCCTCAAAGGTTTTACATCTCGGTTGGGACGTTTTATCTGAGGTGGAGCCCTAACAACAAGTAACCACAACAAAAGCATGCTAAAAACAGTGAAAAAAGAGCAACAGGAAGAAGAAAGGAGTCTTAATATTTCATAATTTCCCCTAGTGCATTATTCCTAAAGCTGACAAGCCCCTAAGTCTTATCTACCTATATCTGCAAATCAAACAGCATATCAACAATGTCCGGCAACACTGCTGGATGCAAGTGCTACATTTTGCTTTGTATATGTTTTTATCAAACTTAACAGCATGGAAGAGTTGCTGATTTTCCTTACTTATTTGCACAAGATTTAAATTTCAGCTTCAAAAAGCAGATGAACTATTGGGCCTTTATGTCTAAGAAAGATACAAGAATAAATATGTCTTGCACTTCATGTAACATTACGACAAACATTCTGATAATAATTTCTACCACTTACAAAAGTAACCAGCGTTAATATAATTTTACACTTAACATTCTTGGGGTATTTTGAAAAGTGAAGATCCGTTTGTTTGATAATCATAAAGCATATAAATTTACAAATAAACTTGGCACTTCTTTCTGTTAACCAAGATCTCTCATTTTACTTTGTTCCTTTGCTTATGTGAGTATACACACATTAAAATTCTTTGCTATTATAATGTTAGAAAAATGTTGGCATGATAAATGTTATTCTTGACTTTAAATTGCATTTGTTTTTTCCAACAACCTGTGTCAAGCTCTATTAGGGTGAAAACAGGGATTTCAGAAAATTCACAAGCACCTATTTTGAGAAAACTATTAGCTAACTAAAGTTACCTTAAAGGTGGTTACAGAAGAGAAACACCATGTATAACAACATGTTTAGCAGTAAAACAAACCAATGGATTAAAGAGAGGTCATATTATCTGTAGCAAGGGAGCGATTTCTAACCACCGTGCCCTTCAGGATCCTTCAGTTCCAGCTCCTTACTAACTCCTCAGCCATCAATGAATTCAACTGCTTAAATAAACTGAAATGGAAGAGTTTTCTCCCTGCACACGAGAAAGGCAACTGTCACTAAAAGCCCACTTACCTCTCCAGCAGAGTCTAGTTCCAGGCACTTAGCTAGTCACTCCTCCCAGAGTAAAGAAGAGGCTTTCTTTAGAACTTCAGCAATAAATCTGACTGTAGTTTAATTACTTTTTCCCCAGTTAATTATATTTATTCTTTATTACAAATGTCTAAGGGGTAAATGAAATGTGATTTTCATGTAACAAATGCATTCAAAAAAGAACATAAAATTATGGTGACCCAACTTTCTTCTACCCACTCTCATTACCTGTGTTCAGCTGGAACAGGAGGGGGCCAAACAGCGGGATCTCTAAAAGGCTCATCTTGACAGGATACAGGGATATCTGCAGGTCTGTCCATTTTAAAACTCTCTAAAGTGCTGACAATGCTCTTAACTTGTTCATATTCTTCAACTAATTCTTGTCGGACCTTGAGAAATACATATATTATTTTAAAATGGTTACAATTCAAACTTTTTTTAAAAAAAACCAAACAAACACAGAAAGTACCTCAAAACATACACTACCCTCAGAAGCTGGGACTCCCAAGACTTTCCATTCACAAACCCCACACCTATCAGGCTGACAATAGATCTTTAACCACAGCATAAGCAATTGAATCTCTGTTGAGTTCATCTTCCTGCTTGTAAATGTCATGACCAGACATGATTGCTAACGCAGGGATCACTCTTCCATAACACGTGCTGATGCTTAGATTTATGTGTGCATGTTGACATGTATGCACACATACTTCTATACTAATAAGGGTGCCGTTGGCAGTTCTTCAACATATTTGCTACTATTCTGTCATAGAACTTCTCTGATTACAGTCTCCAAGGTCCTAGTTATAAAACTGGCTAATTAATCAAAATATAATATTACAAAACTGACTTTGTGAGGGGCACAACATCACCATACAGTTAAATCACAAGCCAATTCTTTGGCAAATTGCAAAGATTAAAACAGAAGATGGGAACTTTAACACCCATAGCATAAGTTCAAATGGTAAGTAAAGTAAGTGCAATAAAAATGAGAGGAAATTATGTCTCAGAAATAAATCAGGTTGCACAATTATGCAGCTGAATTTTATACTTAAAGTTTCTATTGCCACTAGTCAGGGAATTAGAACTACTGCAATAATTTCAAGATTATTTACTTGGTATTTGTTCATTTCAATTTTTTTCCATGAAGCCTAGGAAAAATAAAAATCTGTTTAGAAATTTTCTAAGCTTTAAGTGATATGGCTTGTTACAAGCTCAAGTTTTGTATGCTAAGGTCACTGGTACATACCAGCAGCAAAAACTGCATTGTACTTTCTTACTCAGAAACATAAGCTCTCTGCATTAGCTTAAGATGTGCTAGGATTCACCTGAGTGCACTTGTACTGCATTTTACCAGTCTTCCTCCTACCACTCAATGATGCTTTCCATCCTTTGGGATCAACCTCCATGCTTACTTTGGTTTTTACTTGCTCAGGGGTCATAATACCCAGATGTCACCTCTTCACTGAGGTGTTGGTGCACAGCTAAAACTAATTCATGCATTGCTGTGAACACCTGGAAATCAGTATTGGCACTCTGCAGCTAGGATTACCTTAGGCCAATGTGAATCTTACCTGTTACAGGCTCACAGCTGGAGCTACAGAGACATCCTGAACCTTTCCATCCACTGGGAAAGTACATAGCCTCTAAAAGCTCTTGTGAAGAAACACTATGGTGAGGGTATTTACAGGCTGCCACTAGGCACACTACTGAGCAAGGCTACAACTAGCATACGCTGCAAGGCTGAATCAAAAGCCAGAATCTGAAGTGAGCTTACAAGAAAGCCAAGGAAAGACACCAGGCACCCAGCTGCTCTCATGTCATGCGTCCATGTGAAAAAGAGCTGGGAAGAATATTGCCTGGGAATGCTGCAACAAGGCTTCACATTGTGGCAAACAGATGAAGGCAACTGAGGACAGTACTGACAGATGCCAGTGATGTTCCCTGAAATCCAGACTCTCTTTGCTGTCCAGATTCTGAGTAATCGAGAGGATCAGGAGAATGGAGGTTTGCAAATCCAGCCTGTCTGCTGAGTCTATAACAGCAGCAAATCAGGGAACTAGTACTAAACAGCATTGCATCTTATGACTTTTCTTCCTAATGGTGCTTTCTGGTGAAAAGATGTGGCCACTAGCCTGAGATCTTCCCGTCTTCCTGCATGCTTGCAAAGGAACCATGCTGGGCACATGCAGGGTGCTGTATCTTGTCAGCACACTTTCAGAAGCATGCCTCTTCCAGCCTGATTTTCACCTGCCCATCCCATTTCTCTCTCCCATTCTCATTTCCCCTCTCAGAATGGCATATTTCCTCACCTGCCCCACTCTACATATTCAAAACAGCAGCAGCAGCCCCCCACTTTTGGTGGGGCAACTTCAAGAGAGAAAATGCTATCTGACATAACTGTTCGGTGGGTAAGGTGCATAAAAGAATGAGTGATTAAATCAACAGCACTCAGCAACAAACACACATCACCTCTTTGTGGAAGCTACAGTTCTCCTAAAATACTACCAGGTACTTTCCACAGCAACGCATCATTCTGCTCTGTAATATTTTCCAGGAATTTTCCCACTACGGGAACAAATTAGGAGATTTCAGCAGCACAAAGAAATTCTTCTCTGATTTAAAACCCTGTTTAAGAAGAATATATGTGACTGTCATCAGCAAGATACCAGTAAGGACAGAGGCAAAGTGAAGGGTAAATCCCCAGGACCCTGTACAGTTCTTGCAACACTGCATTTACTTCACCAGGAGCTCTATATGCATCTATACAAAAGGAGCCTGAGGTATGGGAAGAGCTTGATGATTTCAGAGGGCAAAGCAGCCTTCTTGCTTGTTCCAGATGGGGTAGCTGTATCTTGCTACAGACACAGGACATCCAGCTCAGGCAGGATTGCTCTAGTAAAGACAGTCAATGCTAGACATGCCAGCCCTGCTTTCCTCTTTTTGCTTTCTCATCACACAATCAGCAGACACATCCCCCAGTGCAAGAACTTCCAGCTGAGTTACAAAAGTGATTGATTACTAACTTGGTTCCTTCAAACTGTCTAACACACATCCCTCCTGTCCAAAAATAAATCCAGCCAAACAGCTGCTGTGAGGTACAAAGGAATGATCAAGCATAAATCCTCCAGGGCACCACTCCATGAGCGGCAGACGCTTCCTACATCAGTGCTCCAGGAATACAGACAGGATTCCTCCTATCACCCTTCCAACATATGTGGAAAAGTTGGTGGAAAACAACTTGCCAGCACTGAGGGCTGGAGTGCTGTCTTACAGCTCTCTTGGACCACCAAGGAGGATGGCATCTGAAAATTGAGAGAAAGTGAGTCTTTGATGCCTTGGAAGCTGAAAACAGATGAACGACTGCCGGCCATCTCTCACCCAGACCTGAGCAGCCAAACTCTGAAATACACGCCCTTGCCACTTACTCAGTAACTGGCAAACCAACTAACATAAACCCCTCAGTGTACTCAGACAACAGGACCACAAAGGAAAGCCAGCTGATAAATTCCTAGAGGCCTTAAAGAAACCAAGTGAGATGAAACAGGTGCAGAAAGAGTTTCTTGCAGCTGAGAAACAAATAAGCCAGACATGAGCCATGAAGGGCTGTGCCGTAATTATGGAGGTGACTGAGCACCGCCTTTGAGTGATCAGTGCTACTCTGAAGTAACCTCAGAAAGCTGCAAACAGGAAAATCTCTAATCTGGACTCACCCAGTCTTTTTGCCCTCCGTCACACCCTTCCCTGGGGTGCCAGAGTCCTCAGGGGGTTCCAGCTCAGGTTCCAGAGAACCTGAAAAAAGCTTTTAGGTTATTCACGTTCAAGCAGTTTCAGAAGATAGCGTGGGCCAAGTTAACAGCTCACCACTGCCAAATTGGAAGATCTTGCTTCTCACTCTTTCTCCCCAACCACACTCTGCCACTGCTCTTTTGGATTCAATTCTGGCATGTCAATACAGTAGCCCAGCTTGTTAAAATGGCAGCAAATTAGCCTAGAAGGGTAAAAAGAAAATAAAGGACACTTTTGTTGGATTAGCAAGCTGCACTGGCTCACTACCCTGTGATCAGGTGAATCCCAGGACAAAGAATGGCAGAGTGCAGAAGAGGGAGAGAAGCCGGTACAGCTGGAGGGAAGACTAGGTGGGGAAGAGCTTGGCCTCTCTGGGCATGGCAGGTTGTTAACGGGGTTCAGCTACCGTGGGACACTGCCTGCTCCCCAGGGCCACGCTCCGGTCCACCAGCGACCCCTACCAGCCACATCACCTCCTCCACAGAAGCAGCGTCATGGGCACTTGGTGATGATGGTAAGCCTGATAAAAAGCCTTTCAGCCCAGTGGGTGGCTTCACAGCTTTGTCTTGATGTTCCAGCCCTAAGGATTTACAGGAACCAAGCAGAAAACACATCCTAACATATAGGTATAAAACCCAGTGACCAAGAGTTGAGTTCACTCTTTCTTAGTGGTGGTTCCAGAAACCATTTCAGTGAGTTCCTCTGTATTTCACAATCTGGCAACTGTTGTACCTTTGGCATCACCAGCTTTTATTTGCTATGCTAGAGCTTGTACTTCTACACAGCTTACCATAGCAATAAGAACGGGTATTTGTACTTTCATAAATACAAATAATGGGGGGGGGGGGGGGGGGGCGGGGGGTGTGTGTGTGTCATGGTTTATTTTTTTGTTTGTTTGTTTTAAATTATACCATGCTGGAACAAAACCAATCAAGTTTCTATAAAGGTGTTTTCCAAACCTGAAATTACTGCCTGCAGTGTGTTAGTTATTCAACAAGCTCCATTTTAAAAAAGTGAAAATAACAATTCCCTAAACCATACCCAAAACGGATGCCTCTTAATACAGTCTGATCCCATGGAGCAAAAGTATAGCTCCTGTAATCACAGTTCTTTGAGTTACCTGCAGAATATACCTTAATTACTCATGAAGTAACCTACAAAGTGTTAATAAAGCAAGCATGAAGCAGAAACAACACAAGTATAGATTGACCGAAACGTGTTTAAAATTAAAAAAGTAAAATCATCCTTTATTCTTTAAGCAAGAATACAGTGCACCTAATCACCTGCTGCAATGACCATGGTCAGTAAGGGTGCCTTTCTGGCTGCTCCAAGCATTCTGAGGATCGCTAAACTCCTGCCTCAGCTCTGGCTGAGGCTCCTGTGCTCTCAGATATTGTGCAACACGGAGCACACGGTTATAACATGCAGCAGGTTTTGCTCGACAGCCACTGGCCTTGTCATAAGCCAGTACTATCTCCCGGGGGCATGCTCTGCTGTCATTCTGCAGCTGCTGAACTGTCACTGAAGCAGCTCTTTCCTTCAAGCCAGCTGTCTAGTAAAAAGACTGCCACAGCCAAGAAACTCTCTCAGAATAAACAGGGGGAATGTCAACACAAGTAAAGTTCACAGTAGCGGTCATGAGCATAGACCTACCTTTTACTGTTGTTAAGTAGAAAAAGAGATGAGTTGCTTCTGATTTTGAGTCTTTCCAGTTTCAGCCTGCATTTACATGGATGAATATACCTACATGTCAGCCAAATCTCAAAGCACAACAAAGAAGTAACTTTTTCAAAAGAGCTTGAAGGCCCAGGAGTGAGGATAAGTATGGAGCTACACTCAGCTACCCAAGAGAAAGCTGGGAACTCCCTGGATGCAAATCAAATAGGGGTCTCAAGAGCAGGTCACCCTTGATATCCCCAAGCCAAGCTAGTTACCAGGCAATTGATGACAATGAATTTTCCAAAGGGTCACAGGAGTTCTTATGTTGTCACACCGCTGCTTTGGTGGACCCTCCAGGATGCTTCTTTTGTGCTTTTGAAGTCCTTCAGGTTGTGCCAGACTAGTAACACAATCCCTCTCCCCCAGTCAGCACTGATTTTGAAGTCCCAGAAGCAGTATTGCAGCAAGTGGAACTGAGCCAGTCAGTTGTTCCCAGGAGAACAGATGATGCACATTTGCATTCTTCCTCCTCACAACTATCAGCACCAAGCAGAAGAAACCCTTGAAACCTGGGTGCCCAGTTGCAAAGCTGAAGCTGTCTGACTGTGCGACATGAAATACAAGCAACCAAATACTTGCACAGAATATCATTCTGTCCAGATCAACCTGTAGAAATTTGAAAACAATGACACCTAAGCAAAGAGAGGTAGATCAAGAGTGTTTGGGAGTCTGACCCAAAATCCCAACCACTTCTGGTTCACCTCTGCTCTACATTGCTCAATAAACTGCTGGAAAAATCCCGTGTAGTATGCAGGCAACAAAACAGATCAACCGAGTGTGAGGCACCTATTTAGGATGGAGCACCCACTGCAGAGAAGTGACCAGATAGAGAGAACAATGGTTCATGTAACAGGTACGAGCTGGTCAGCTGCAGAGCTGTAACTGTTCTTTGAGATGGTGCTTATATGAATGTTCCTGTTTTGAAAGGGAACATGTATGACAACAACTGAAACTGAGTTCACTGCCTCAGAAGTACCAGCAGGACAAACACCTGTTCATGAGCTGTGCACAAACGTAGAGAAAGGAAGGACATGCTTCATACTGCCAGGTCCCCTCAGCGGCAGTGTGCCACGAATCCTTCAGGAGGTTCAAGACTGTGAATGTGCATGCAGACAGTACATCTCAGAGAAAGACTGGTTTAAGTAACAACCTTCTCCTCTGAGCACGGACGCTCATGCAGTGGACTGCTCCCAACTGTAAAAGCTCTACCTACACGCTGTCTGCTAGAGATTGCTAAACTCCACCTCCAAAAGGTTCCAGTGCTGGTATCCTCCTCAGAGGGTGGAGAAACTGAAGAACCTAAAGAACAGGCTAGTTCCATATGCCAGCAGAGGCAGAATTTCATGTAAAAATTAACTGTATTCACCCCCTAACCATGACGTAAGGGCTGCTTTGCTTCTCCTGCCACTAAGAGGCATACAGGCATGGGAATCTTTTGCTTCTGCACATTACTGGTACCAAGTGGGCTAGACCTGAATTTTGCTAAACTTATGTAATGTGTATGGCATAACTCTCTTCATGAGAATGATCTAAGAAGAATATCTAAATATTATTTTAATATTGTGCATGAGTGTTTCTTGTGATCCAACTTTTGGTTTCATTTTTTTCAGAAAAGGCTGTCTCTCAGACAGCTACTGAATGTTACTGACAGTTGGGATGTAGCTACTGTTGGAGCTAGAAAGCAGTGCTAACATCCAGATCATCAGACTTCCTCTTAGTCTGTCTCAAGGAGTGAGAAAGCACAACAATTATTTATCAGGAGTCAGAAAGAAAGCAAGCCTACCTCTATAGGTCTCACCAAACCATTCAGGTGCAGGTATGGAAAAGCTAGTGATTCCAGGGCTGCGTTGTTTGCTCTCAGGCCTATATAATTTTGTTCCCAGTGCTAAGGATAGTCCCATAAATGAGCAAGAAGGCAAACAGCCTGGGGATAAAGCACTTGTTTTATTTAATCACGCTTCTTACTTTTTGGTGTTTGTCCCTGAGCTGGGGCTGGCACCAGTAATGGCAAAGCAGTATTCTGACAAAACTCATCTGCCGCTACCGTGTTTGGAAATTTCAGAATTAACATGAGTGCACAGCATGACAGGCACTACCCCACCTCCTGCTGATCTTCCTGGGGACAGTTCTCTAAAGCATTTATGGGACACTGTCAGGGGCCATTCTGTTTTTACCTAAAAGGGATAATATCTGAGAAGGTGCCAACGTCAGATCCTCTGCTAAGGAGCTAGCTGCCTTCCCCAGGGAAAAATCCTGGAAACTGTGTTAATGGTCCTTTTTCATTTGAGGCTGCCTCCAACGTACAGCACACATTCTATGGTGCACAGGCTTCTCCGAAGCAGTTCAAACAACACACAACATGACTAGACTTGAAGTAACCTTCACAAGATAAGAACTGTTAAAAGTTTAATGGAAGAATCAATGTCATCGGAGGAAACACTAGAAGTGAAGGCAATGCAGTGATGCAGCTGCCAAACATGGAAAGCCTCATGCTCTACCTTCACGTCAGCTACAAGTTCTGCAGGAACTAAGGACACGCATGGGGAACCAATGCCTCATATCAGCATGCCCTGGGGTGGGGAAGAGCTTGAATACAAGTACTTGAATGTGAATATCTCCTGTACAACATTCAGCTTATTACATCACCAGGAAAGCTTGGCACTACCACTGCCACTTGTACATGCACATGCTTTGTAGACAAGCTATTAATAAGCAGACAGACTTCTACAGTTCTATGATAAACACCCATGAATAGTATTGTCATTACAAAATGATCGCTGACAGTGTGGTAGCTATCAGGACACAAGATACTCTATGTTAGTGTCAGATGTTTTAAGCACAAAAACATAACCAAAGCACCTGCTGCAATCAAAAGGTAAAATTTGATTCTGTTTTTAAGTAGCATCATTTAAACATATGATATTTAGAAAAACTCTTCTTGAAATAATCTCTTCAGCTACTTACTGCAAAACTACATGCTTTATAGGGGCTATGTTCTTCTTTAGAAGCCTAATATTTATGTAACATGAATCTTTCTTCTGGAATATGCTTTTATATGTTTATCCTCCTTTTTTTTCTTTTTTTTTTTTTGATGGAACACGTTTTGTGCAATGAAAAATGGGACCACAAAATGTAAGGAAGCCTTAAATACTGTAAGTGCTAAATGGGGGTTCTTACATTTCACCTGCAGGTTACTTCCTTGGCTTCAACAGTACTCTGCTTAGCAGGGAGATGCAAGACTCCAACTAAGGGTATTACTTGCATTTTTAGAAACGTGATCCAAATTTGCACACTGCAGCAATATAGTTAACCGCTACTCAGACAACCATTCTAGTGATACTAACCCATCCACCCACATCTTAGTTTACGGGACATTAGATGGTCAAAAGATAAAACAGCAAAAGGAAGTTTTCAGCAAAACAGTTTTTCCAAAGTATGCAATCACACACCAACAAACCAGCTATTAACCAGACATCCTAAGTGAAAACAACAAAAAAATTGATTCAATTAGAGCAAAAGGATTCCTTCTGAACACATCACAAAAATTATTTTCCCATAAATATCAACAAAATATTGTAAAAGAAATGTTGTAAACTTAACTGAAATATACGTCCTCCACATTTTAAAAGGTTTGGGAAACACAGTGTGTTTTTCAAATATCAAGTAATAAAATAAAGACAACCTTATTTCACCCTACCTGTTGCCATTTGCCCTTAATTGCTGGATCTCTGATTGACTGGCAATGTCTCTGGATTTGCTGGATGACACCCTGGTAATACACCATAGAAGAGTCGTAATTCCCAAGGAGTGCATATTCTCTTCCTTTTTTGGCATTATCGCAAATCTCTGCTAAATTCATCTTCCCTCAGAAATCTAAAAGAGAACATAATCATCAGAAAAATTAATTTTACATGATGTAGAATAATTCAGACCATGACACTTTAGTTTTATTTTTTCTCTGATAGCTGAATTGTGTCTTTCCGCTCCCCATTCCCATCCAGTCCCCCTCTTTTTCAACCATTTAGCTCTGGAGCATCTCTTTACTAGCCTAAGGTTTGAGATCATGAATCGTAACTCTTTTATAGTGATAAAAAACACTACTTCTTTGCTGCCTTAGGCCCCAGTCCTGTTAAATTAATGCAAGAAAATTAAATGCCCTGCCCACACTGAACCTAACAAGCCAAACTAATCTGTAGATCACCACAATATATTAGCAGCCATCAACCCGTGAATCACAAATCACACGAGGCATTAAATTGCTTTTTATACTGTTGTATTACATACGTGCCTAAATGTGCCAACCAGCATCAGGGAAGTCTGTACTTAGCACTTTCAAGAGCCCTCACCCTAATGAGATTACAATACGGTTGAATGACAGCTCTACTACAGACAAAGTTGAGAGCCTCATTCCGTTTAAATATTCTTTCAAAGTACTCCAACATCCACATGCTGACTTGGATTTTTTTCATTAAATTTAACATGTCACTTTGGGATTTATGGCAGAGTTAGCAATCCAAATTTAAGATTTCTTAAAACAGTGATTCCCAAAGTACAACCTTCCCCCGGTTCCCAAAACAATTTAAGATTTACAAATTTTACTAACTTTTTTATACAAGTAGTAAATCGCAGCATGACTTTAAGGCAAATTCATAGCCCACCTTTTCCCAGTCACCATTCAAGAAATCAATATTAAACCGCACATTCAAAAGTG
Organism: Phalacrocorax carbo; assembly: GCF_963921805.1. NCBI lineage: Eukaryota > Metazoa > Chordata > Aves > Suliformes > Phalacrocoracidae > Phalacrocorax > Phalacrocorax carbo. The sequence goes on along the minus strand of NC_087513.1, from coordinate 194,169,858 downwards.
AGCTATGCTGTACAGCTAGGTTTGTAGTTAATGTTCAAGATCGAAGCAGTGCCTGCCCCTTTATCTGAACCCCAAATGACCCAAAGTCTAGGTCCTTACCACACAAAAAGAGCATCAGTTCCTTTCCCTTGTACTCTGACTCAGGATGGGTGGGGTCCCTGACATTCACCCAGATAAAAACTTCTGGAAATCAAAAATAAAAAATTATGATTCATAGCTACGCAATGTTGCATCGACCAAGGGGGAAGAGGCCAGCTCGGGAGGGTCATCCACTAGCTGCATCGAGAGTTTGGCAAGACCAAGGTGGTGGAGAAGAAACAGGGAAGGAGAAATAGAACCAGAGGGGGAGAGAGCAGGGTGCAGGGCCTGGCACAGCACACAGTTCAGTTCAGGCTTGCACAGCTGAAGACAGCCCATGATACGGGGTGTATGCACTAGCAGCAGGCGGTAGCAGAGAGAAGCCAGAACAGGGAGAAACAACCTTTTACATCCTAGTGAGTTATAAAAATGTTAGTAGTTTTTATAGAACAGATAAGACAAGATCAAGATGGCCTTAAGAAGGAGGTAGCTTATGCCCTTGTATTCCCTTGTGCTTCACAAAATTCAAACCTCTGACTATAAGTTAAACATATAACCACATAACCTTCGCTCCACCCTACCTCAGTGCTGCCTATAGCACACACTCTGCCTCTCAACTGTGCCAAACTAATGGTCCTCACTGCTGCCTGCAGCTGCACACCAGGTCTGCTCCACCACTTCTTCACTCCCACTCCCTGCAACTAAGCCAAGGAAACCTGCTACCCTCACTTAAACCCACAGGTCACACTGCTTCCACATGGCAGAAGCCTGTGATGGCAAGAACGTGCTGTGACCCCATGGCTGGCACTTCACTGAGCACAGCAAGATGCATGGGGGCTAGCTTGCTCTCATGCCGTGCCACACATTTCAGCATGCAGATCATTCTCGTGGGCTGTTATGAACTTCTGGGAAGCAGCAGAACTAAGGTGGAACGGGCTGCCACCCTAATTTTGTTTTCTCTTGGTGCTGAGGAAGGGCAGGATACATCATTGGAAAGCTCTAGCTCTATGGCAATTAAGGTGATTTAATTTTAAAATACAGAAGATGATAACTGATAGGAAAAAATTATATCACTTGCACTGGCCTGGAAATGGATAAAAAGATAGGAACTGAATATAGGTTACAGCCCATTTAGATCTGATGAGTCAACTTATAAATTAACAAAACACCACCTGGGGCAGAATCCATTGCCCTGTCTTCAAACACATCCAAGCTAGGATCTGCTACACAACCAGCTTGTCCCCATAAGGAAAACAGTTCTCAAACCTCTGGAGGTTTTCCCCAGATGTAGCAAAAAAGCGAGTAAATAAAACATTTCTAAGGAACTCCTGCATTCAATTCCTAGAAATCCATTAAACACAACACATACTTACTTCAGCAATCTATTGTATCTGTTTACTACAGCTAGTGCCCACCCTGCAGGTGTGTATTTAACTCCCTTTTGCCTTAAGAGGGCTGAAACTCACATCGAGCTCCCCTTAATCCCCAGAAGAGTGCCCCAATCACCAGAGCAGACAACCCCCTTGTCTCTAGTGGAGGCTGGCCCAACCCATTGGCAGGAGGCAAGGTGCAGCAGCCAGACAAACACATGCTCACTTCAGAAAAGTGGTTAGTGCTGGGAGCTGGGAAGCAGGAGGCAGAAAAATTTACATGGTCTTAAAACTGCAGGGGGAAACCAAACGAGAGTCTCCCATTTCCTCCATCAACTGAATCTGGGGGTTTCTGGCCTCATGCTGGTGACACTGACGCGTAAGCAAGAGCTTGATGCCTGGCATGTCACGCTGGAGAGCTTCTAAGCATCAATGGGCACTAAAATTTGGAGCATACAGGGAGGCTGGTGGATGTACGCATATGTACCTACTGAGCGGTCCATGCCACCAGAGCTAGGCTGACAAAAGCCTCTGGATCTTTCTCTTGGATTTAGGCACTTCAATTTTTACTTATCACCTACCCTAGACACCAAAGCAGGTAATATAGCTTGAGAAGGTGAATATAACGTTACCCATATGAGACATGTTTGAAACAGCAGCTGTAGACCTCAGTCCTAAATCAGTGCTCCCCCTGACCCCCAGGCAGTTCTTTGAGGTCCTGCTGCAAAAAGACTGGCTATTTTAAACTAATGGCTAAAAATGGTTTAAACAAACTACAAACCTTTTACACGCACCAGCGATGGTAACGTTAGTTCAGAATAGCCAAAGCAAGTCAAACCAAATACATCTGAGATTAAGGAAAAAATATTTTTAGGAAGGAATTCCTTCCTGGATTGTTTCCTGGACAACCCCACTCTTCAGCACCAGGGGTGGGGAGGAAGAGGCAGTCACAACTAGGTGGGGGCATTTTCATGTTATGTACTTGTTTTTTATTACCTGGTCTACATTATATTATAGAGTTCATACAACATTGCAAACATCCAAGAGAACAGAAATACAGAAGTCATAAATAGTGCTTTTGTTGTTTGGTTTTTGTTGTTTGAAGTTTTGTTTAAATATTTGGTTTCCCTACGTATCACAGCCACATCTTTTAAGTAAATACACAGCCAGGGACAATGGTTGTCAGGTACATTTAGAACAACTTACACATTACTTGTGACACCAGCTCTTCATTCTTTCATTGCATGGTTCTTTCCTGCACTAGACCATAACAGCTCCACAGCACGTCAAGATATCCTTGGAGATTCCTTAGTTCACGGATCATTGACATTACAGACATTCATGTCGGCATAGCTGCCACACATGGGGTCTCAAGCCCACTTGTTAAAAACCCTGCAGCAGCTAGGCTAAAAGGTCACAGGGGATATTAATCTCTATTCTTTGGAGCATAGGCTGAGCTGATCCCTATCTGGGGTCAGAAAAGAATTTTTCTCCCAGAACTAAAGCAACACACAATTCAGCAAGATCCAAAAGACAGTCTCTATTTTAACATTAAAGCATTATACACACACAGACATATCCACAGGCAGTGGCTGTGTGAATGGTAGGCAAAGGGGGACAGCTTGCTAGCGCACTGTTCCAAACGTGTGTGGAGCACCAGCAGGAATGCAGGATAACTGTTCCACTTCAGCCCATCTCCCACTTAACCTCACCCCAGTGCTACCAGAGGCAATAAATGTCCTCCCTTAGAAATGGGGTCTGCAGCAGGGGTTTTCCTATTGCTTGATATTGAACATGCAACTCTGCCAGAACAAAAGGCATCGCTGCCATCTTTAGACATCTCTTTTATGCCTATGTGTTTTGACACCATCAGTACACAACTGCATCCCATTTTCTCCACAGGTACTCAGCTCTTGCACAGGATGGATGACAATCATTAAATGAGCAGTTACTCATTTTTGCTTTACTCTCATTGTTTCAATAGTCACGTCAAGCCTTACTTACTGCCTGCTAATCAGACTTTTCCTCAAATCAGTTGTTAATTCCTCACTGATAGCGCGATAACATACCTGTTTTTTTCTGGACATGTGTCTTTCTCTGACCAAAATTTTACCCAGGCAGACCAAAAATTTTCCACAGCTCCCTGAGATTGCTGGACATATGGTCTCACGTCATAGCAGCTGTGCAGTATTGCTGACTGGACAGCTGAACATCTGGAAAGGCCTGGGTATACACAGATGAAGACTGGTTACTAATCCTGTTTCTCATTTTCTGTAAATCAGCCCCATCGCATGATGTCAGGCATCCCGAAATGCAGTGTAAGAGCCCCAGCTAATGTCACAAGACAGAGAGCCATGCCATTAGGCACCATCTTCTAACATCCAGTGCTGAGGTACAACTATACATTTTCCACATCTACAAAATAAAGCCAGGATGGCCCTTTGCTGCTGCACAACCCCAGAACAGATCAACTGTCACACAGAGCAAAGCAAGGAAGCAAATTCCAGTGTGAATAGGTTTTGATTTTTTGATTTATGCACTTTTTGTGTGAACCCATTTCTATTACCAGAGCCTAAGCAATGAACTGAAGCTATTCCTTTCTCGAATTCTTCTTACTGCTTGGAAGCTTTTCCTTACAATTAATCTAAACCTGCCCTTCTTCATTTAAGACCGTATTGTTTTTGTAAGCCAGCTTTGACCAGTTTCGAACAGCTTCCTCTCCCTCGATTATATTTTCACTTAAAATAGTACTACAATCCTATCTTCCATTTTCTCTTCAAACTTAAAACTATTTTACTATAGAGGCATAAAACAATATGACAATACCTTACCTGGAAAAGCATAAACTGCAACACTAACTGGAACATTATCAGAGGAAGAAAAAAAGCAGTTTTCTCCCTTCATATGCCATTCCTACCAGAAGCCTACAGAAGTCTATTTCTGACTGAAATAAAGACTGTATTTCTTTTTCATGTGCTTGATGTATTTTATTGGACTTTTAAGATTAAATTATTAAAAATGCAATTATTTTTAAAAAATTTAAATAAGTCTTGCCTGCTCTCTTAGAAAGACTATCCCTTTTATTTTGGACTTGGGTGCAGAAACAACTGGTCTTCATTTCTAATAAACTGTCCCTGTTCAGAAGCAATCGCTGATGCTGCGGACAATTATCAGGCATTACATTTGCATGACAAAAACAACATTTTAACTGATCTTTGTCAGATGAAATACAAACAAACAAAAGCCTTGCCAAGTTCCACAGCCAAATCTCTCTTTCCCTGTTAACTTGGCTTTGTTTAAATTTGCAGCTGTGGTCCTATGGACTGGTGTGGAAGCTAATGATCATTACCTCACAGGATCACAACTCCTGTTAAAAAAAAATATAAGAACGTGGCTTAGTTCCAGCAGATTTGGATTTAAACTACATTTAAATGGCTTCCTGAATCAAAGACGAGAAGTGTGCTATGCCAGTGCTCTTTTCTATTTTCCTTTTGCTGTGTGCATCAGCAGCGACAAGAATGGCTACAACCGCAGCAGCGGCACAGGGGGTTGCAGCAGGTGTCATTGGAGTGTTCACTCCCCCTTCGACATGTCACTTCAAAGCAGCGCACACACCACATAAAACATACACACACACCGTGGTCCAGGAAACCCAGCACCGTGGGATCTTTCAATTCAGTTAACTGCTTTCTGTTAACTGGTTTTTGGCTTCTTTGCGCTGAAATGCTGTTTGAAATAGCAGACGTGGAGTTAATGGGGAAATATGTATGGAAGTGGGAAGGAGAAGAAGCATGCACGCGGGCCTCAAACTATTCTTGTGTGGAAACTTCTGAGAGCTAACTTGAAACAAAGAGTTGAAGGTTACTTTAAATGCAAGTGGAAAAAAAAATCTTCAAATGAAATAACGACATTCATCACAAGTTAACAGTAAGCACAAATACATAAGAAACCACTAAACAGTTGGTCAGTGTTTTAATTAGAGATAATACACTATTGCACTGAACAGAAAGCAGCCTGGAGAATGAAATGGCCATTTGCAAAGCCTTTGAACTACAATTTGCTGAAGAACTAAAACAAGGAGAATCAGAGATCGCTGTGCTGTTCCCAAGACTGACTACAAAAAAATATATTCTTCTCCGGAACACCTCATGTACCAGCTTCAGGCCCGTCCATACAATCACATCTCTATTATTTAGGATAACGAGGTGTTCATCAGCTAGGCTGGATAAAAAATGAAAATAGCTAACGCAAACACTATGGGGCTCTCTAGGGAGTGTAGCTCCATGCACATGCAGTTTAGGCAGCAAGAGGCTCTCTAGCTTCTCCTCCATCTTAGCCCTGCTGGATCCAGGCTCGCTCCACACGTCTCTCTCCTCTCCAGCACAGTGTCCAGGGCTTCTGGCATTAGTACCACACCAAACCCAAGCCCATGGCACCAGCCCTGAGGTGACTGATCCCTCCTTTGACAGGATGCAGGGCTGAAAAACCTGAAGGATTCTGCAGGGCCTGTCTGGAGCTCAACAAAGTGGAACTCAGCCCAAATCAATAATCCCCCTGGCCCTTTGTGGAGCCACTTGCTTCTCTGCACATCACACGTGTACGCACTTCTGGTAGAGCAAATGTGCCACCAAAGGCTCCCAAGATGGGTCTGCGCAGAGCCAGCTTGCATTCTAAGTGTTTATTAGGTTGGGCTCTTGCCAAGAAAGGCAGTTAAACTGCTTCTGCACCTGGCCCGGGATACAGCATATCCACATTCCCACAGCGCTGCAGCTCACGGCCCTGCCAGACCATAGTCAGTTCCACAAAGATTCAGTTCTGGTGCTGCTACATTCCTAGCGCAGCCAATCTGCAACCCAGATAAACTTTCCATGAATAATTGCAGGTTTAATGGACTCACACATGTGTTTATAACCCTGACTCATAAGGTCAGAATTTAGGCCTGGATACTTTTCCACCTTTAGAATTCCCCTCTGAATTTCAAAGAATTGGCTCTTTAGGACTATGAATGTATGGGGGTTTTTATTAGCATTTTGCTTTTTAAAATTGATCTAAAGAACAGTATCTATTTTTTAAAATATACATTTATATGCATATTGCTGTTAGTGCTACAGACATCAAGTCTTCCAATTTCTCTGCTCATCCCCAGAAGAATCAGCTTGGTTTGTTTTTCAATTTTTTACACAGCAAACAAGATAAAGGCCTACTGTTGTGTCCTTGTCTTCCATTTACTTTTCTGAGTATCTTGAGATTGTGATTAGATCAGGGCAGAATCCATTCCTCTCCATTACCTGCTCAAAAGCCCAAATCTCCAAGAACAAAGCACCCTGGAAGCAGCGATGTTCACTTCTGCAGCCTGCTAAGTACCAGGAGCTGCAAGAAGCCTAAGCCTGCCCAGGGTGCGTCTGACATGGGGGTGGGTAGAAAGAACAAAAAGAAACTGCCCAAAAACCTGCAACTGCAATAAAAATCAAACATCCATTGGAAGGGAACCCATCTCTGTGACATTTAAAACTATTAGGAATAGACATTCAATATTCATATACAAGGAGGACTAGTGCACTGATGCTTTTAAGATACAGATTTTCAGGAAGAAAAAACAACTCCTTCTAATATATCAATCATAAATATTATATGGAGCAGGAACTGTAATTTTACCCACCCCCCCCGTGCCTGTTGGAGAATACAAGATAAAGGATAACACTAGAACTGTCATCGAAGGAAATGGAGAGGGAAAAAGAGACCAATACTGACATGAGAGAAACGTGGGCACAATAGAAATGAAACAAAATTATTTTAAAAAGTAACGCTGTGTCTGCTCGTATAAAGATCCCCTAGTGCATCAAGCTCAACAGAGCCTAAGTGTGGTAGGGCACGTGGAAGTGCAGACCATTAAGTTAACTGGGTTGGAGAGGCTTCCCAGGGCCCCTCGCTCCCGGCTCTCTTTGACCGTCGCCTCCTCCGTATCCATTTCCCCAGCCTCCAGCCTACCCTGCCTCCGGCACAGCCCTCCCCTCGCATCTGCTCGGCCACTCCTCCTCCAGCACATCTCTCCCCTTTCATCCATCCACCTACGTTCCCAAGCGCCCCTTTCCTCATCCTCCAGCAGAGTCATCCACACGCCATCCATCTCCCCACAACGCACCCCCTAAGTGCACCCACCCACCCGGGTTTCTCCCGCACGCCCCCACCCCAGCGCTCGCTCATCCTGCAAGACGCCTCCCCTTCTGCAGCCATTTACCCACCAGCACGCCCCTCCGCCCCGCCACCGAGCCCTGCCTGCCGCATACCCCTCCGCCGGCATACTTCTCCCCCTCCTCCCGCACCCTCCCGCCCTCCGCACCCGCCCCTGCGCCCACCCCCTCGCTCCTACCCCCGGCTGCGGTGAAGGGGCACCCGGGACCCCCCTCCACAGCGCTCCGGCCCCGCCATCCCCTTAGAGGAGGTTCGGGGGTGACGAGTCGTCTCCCCCGCCTCGTTCAGGGCGAGCCTCCCCCTCCTCACGGCGCTCTCCAGCGGGGGCAAAGCCGTGGTGCCCATCTACCCCCTCTCCCCCCCAGCCGAGCGCACTGGGGTTTGTAGTTCCCACTCGCCGCCCCCCCCTCAGCGCCCAGCGCCCGGCAGGGACCGCAGGACTACACTTCCCGGCAGGCTCCGCGGGGGGGGGGGCTGCCCTCCGCCAGCCTCTCCCGCCGCTAACCCCCCCCCACCCTCCGCCCCCGCCCCGCCGCCCCCGCCTCCCTCAGCGCGGCGGGATGGGCAAGCGGCGCCGGGGCCGGGAGGGCGGCCGTTGGGTCCGAGCCGCCCGCCCCGGGCAGCGCCGTGAGGGGCCGCGCCTTGTAGCCGGGCCTCTGCCGTTACCTGGGAGAGCCGGGGTGCGTGTCCGCGGACGGGAGCGGCGCGGGGAGGGGGGCGCAGTCCTTCTGCTCCGTCAGACCGGGGAGGAGGGGAGGGGGGGGGGAGAGGCACGGAGGGGGGGTGCGCGCGCGCGGCGACGGGTGGTTGCCATGGCGGCGGCGGCTGCGGCGGGGAGGGGTCGGGGCGGCATCCCGCTACCCCGCCCCCGGCAGGAGGCCGCCGGGTCCCCGGGCCGCGGCCGCCGGAGCGCCCCGGGCGCTGCCCTGGCCGGGGGGAAAGGGTGTGGTTTTCCCGGCGGGCTTAACAAAGGGAAACGCCGAGGATGGCCGCGGGCGCCGCCTGCCCCCGCCGCCGCCCAAGCCTTCCTTCTGGCAGTCCTTGGGAGGTCCCGGTATTAAACATCCCGGCTGGAGGCAGGCACGGAGCCTCTCCCTTCCAGCCCGCCACGGCCGGAGCTGAAGTGGCGCAGTCCCCGGCTAGGGAGGAGGGTGTAAGCGCAAGAGCAAACCCCTCCTCGTCCCGGCTGGCTGCCGAGGGCCGGCCGTGCAGCGTCCGCTGGTCCTTGGGGGCTGCCTTTCGTCTGTATTTAGCGTTTAGTGGATGAACACGCTCAGAATACAAACCTCATCTGTTTCCGCTTCAGCTGAGGCTAAAGGTAAAGCTAAGCTTTTCCTAAAGCTAAGGCTAGGAAAGGGAAAATGTGCAGTTGTCCTGCGTGGGCACGCAGAAGGGGGCTCAACACCGTGTTGGCTAGCAGGTTTCATTCCTCTTATATCACAGCGAAGGAACAGATCGGGAGATTTGCCAGTTCCTCGGACCAAAGCAATACCTGGGGATCACGGGCAGCCTCACGGGACGGCACACCCAGTTTGTATCCTCTGCTGAGGGCAAATGTTACCTAGCATTTCTGAAGCCTGCATCTCAGTTAGTATGAACAGCCTGGTCTCCTGCGAGGGGAGCAATGCGGTTATAAACCTCTGTAAGGATGTCGTTTCACAGTTAATGCAAGCCAGCCTGTGTCTGCATTGCCACCAAAAGGGGCAGTCCTGCCTTCCTCTCTGATCATGGCTTTGCTTTTCTGTCTGTTATTTACACGGCAATAATGCTTATGTTGCCATCTGGCAAGGCAAGCCTGGGCTCTGATCCGGTGAAAAGCCAGTTACGCCCCTCAAAAAAATTACCAGAGTTCAGATGGATCAAGTTCCTGAACTAGGAACTGCTGCAGGCTCAAGAATGCAGAGGAGACACGGAGGCAGGAGCAGCCCATTGAGATCCCAGCGGATCTGAGCTGCGTTTCTGTGTGCAGCTGCACCACTGCAGTGAGTCCTTACTGCTGGAACTGCCTTGTGACAGCTCTGAGTGTCCCACTGATGATGATCTTGTGATTGTTCCTGGTAATGACACGTGATTTCTTCGGAAAATGTCGATTGTAGTTACCCTAAGGTAGCAGCATGAGGTTGTATCTCACAATAAGGTTCTCAGAAATGTTAACTGACACAAGTGAAAGAGCAGGGATTGAAACTAAAAGCTCAGTATGCCTCTTAAACGACACAGCATGTGTGAATGTGTCACTCATATCTACAGATCTTGCTTCCCTCAAAATCATGTGGAGATTCTTATGCCTTTGTGAGTATTTTAGAACTGGGGCCAAAATCGTGATGAATTCATAACAGCTGCAACCTTGGCTTCCCCTTTTTCCAGATTTCTTCAAACTTGCCTGCCCATAACATCAATTCCTGCTGGTTTTTTCACATACCCAAAAGCATAGATGCTGTGCAGACCTTGCAGAGCTCAATGCTTCTTGGGGACAGCAGATCGTAAGCAGCCTGCTCCCAGCACTGCCATAATATCCCTTCTCACAAGACTATATACCCCTTATCACATTAGGCAACACATTAACTGCTTTGCCTGAGGATTGTATCCCCCAGCGAGGAAATGGTGACACAGAGAAGGTTGGTTATTTAGTTGTAATCTCTGTTTGCTTGGTTTGGGATATTTTTTCCCCCATCCCTTTTTTGGTAATCCTTGAGTCAAGTGGGGCTGCTTCCTAGTGGCGTAGTATACCCCTACTACTGCTGACCTCCCTTTGAAAAGTAGTTGCTCAACACCAGAGCAATACCAGTGTCACCCTAGTTGGACCTCTCAGAGAGAAAGTTTAGTAAGCGTTGGTCTACACAGTTTGCCAAGATTTGTGGAGTGACTGGGCCAGCAGGAAGAGAACCACATCTCTAGGTTCCCAGCCCTGCACACTAGGTATATGTAAGGATCATAGGATAGTTCACATTGGAAGGGACCTCAGGAGATCATCTAGTCCAGCCAGACAATCAGAAGTTCATAAACTTGTTAACAAGGCAAAAGAATGGCCGCCATGAGTGTGAACCTTCATAGCCTTTCCTATTGCCGCGGTCACACGAACTCCAGCAAATGTGGCTGGAGTGATGCAAAACATACTGCTTCCTTGACCATCTATTCTGCCTCCTTACTGAAGGTTCCTGCCTCCACAAGTCCTTGGATTGGAAAACACTAATGTTTCTAATCCATTTTAATACAAAATATGACATTAAAGTCATCTTTATCAGCAGTTCAAGCTCATTTGCTGGACCCTGTATTGAAGCAGCTGGGCCTAGTGCATGTGTTTTATTCCACCAGCTGCTGTGAGGCAGTAATCTCAGGCAAGGATAAGGTAAGAAATTGCTGGGAGAGGGTGTCACACCTTAAGCCACCCAAACTTGTTCTACTATAAGTATATTCTCACGTCTTACATCTTTCTATTTTTTGATAGAGGCTATAAACCTAGCAGTTCTGGATAAGATGTGATGTCGGCGGGTGTCGGCGGCTGTGCTTAGGCGGGCCCCAGCTGTGTTGGTGGAGGAGAGCATTACTCACAGCCAAACCCCAGAGACTTATCGTGCCCCTTTCCAGCGATCTGCAAATCTGCCAGCAGAGCTGATTGTGTGCCCTCTCTCTCTGATTTATTCTAGTCAGTTCCATCAGAAGCAGATATAAATTAATGTAACTCTTTTGCTGTGAACATTTGATTTGGTTCAAAAGCATCTCTTCAGCTAGAGTAATTGCAGACACTGTCAGATAAGTTTAAAGCTATCCACTCTTAGGGTCTGTGTCAGATTAACAAAACCGGTTTCTGAATTGATTTGGTTATCGTTACATAAATTCCATAGACTGTGTCTAACTCAGATGGCTGGCACAGGCTTTCAGCACAGAGTAGCAGAGAGCTTCATTTGTAACCTCCTCCCACACACAAAAGTTCTGCGGGAGGAGGCTGAAAACATATGAGATATGTGTGAATTATGAACTGCCCTTTGCTTTTGTCTTCCCTTCCCCTTGCAAGGATATTTAACTAGACTACAGGATTTATTGTGCCTTCATAATAATCTTTAATGCTCGCATGCAAACATAACCCTTTACCAAAGGTCTTACAGGCTACGTTCAGAAATGCTGTAATAATGGAAGGTGAAAAACAATAGGGAAGCAATAGGGAAAAGAAGGCGCATGTTACATATTCATGGACATTAACCTTCCAAGGGAAGTTATGCACAACACAGTAAAGGCATCAGTAGACATACACTTAATTTTCATGCACACATAGTAATTGTTCTTCTGCGTAGATATTTTCATGGAATTATATTTATCGGTGTGACACATCCACCAATTTCTTTCCTAGGAGAGAACCTCAGAGTCTGAACCTTGAGAAATTGTGATGGAGTGGCAACACAGAAGGATTTAGTCAACATCTTTCACACAAGGTATATCTCAAAATGCTATTAATTGATAATAGAGAAGAGTTCAAGGGAAGGCACTTGATTTTCAAATGAGATTTCAGTTGAGCCAGAAAGTGAGAGTAAGAATGGACATGTTTGTATTTATCTGGCCAAACGTAGACATCTGTCTTCTAGAGCTTTGCCTCTGAGTTAGCTTTCCTCTAAGTTTTTTCATGGTAGAGAGAGAGGTACTTTGGGGATGCAATTCCCACTTCAACGAAGGTGGACTGTGCCCTGAATATGTTTCATTTTTTCCAGTGCTTATAGCAGAGTTAGCTGATCAGCATAAATATAAGTGTTTGCACTGCAGATTCCTAAAGGTAGGTGAGTGGTGTCCCTCCTAATGTGTTTGCTACATTGTTAGAGCCACAGAGAGATAAAGCTGTCATGGCCGTTATGACTAGATTGATTAAAATTATGAAGAACAAGCCAATGTCAGATTAATGGAAAATACAAGTAGAAGAGAAGGCAGATCTTTGAGATGGGTTGAAGCAAGCCCACAGTAGGTTAAAAAACCAGTAGTTCTACTTTGAGTCTGTGGACAGAAGTTAGAAGAATTAACAGGAACTAGGCTATTGTGTTTCTTTTCTGTACATACTTAACATGCAGAAGCATTTTGCATATGTTGGAGCATTACTCTTTGGAGAAGGAATAACAATGGAGCTTACAGTAGTCAAAGCAGAGAGGAAGACTTAGAAACCTCAGAAAAGTAGAGTCAGGCCTAGGGAGCTGTGTGTCTGCAACTGTTAAGTGAAAACCAGGACAGGGAAAGAAAAGTTTATTCACATCATCTCAGTCCTGTGGCAGACCACTAGACAAGTATCAAGCGGCAAAGTTCCCTTAATCTGTCTGCTAGGGTTGACAAATGAGAGGAAATCTCCCGTGATGCACAAGTAAGCAAAAAACCCCAAAAACGTTGGGCAGTGTAACTCTTTCGTGGTAGGGTGTGAATTTTAGGCTGGTTTGCTAAAGATGTGACACTTCTGGAATTGCATGCTGTCTGTCCTACTGCAGTAATTTGGAACCTCGTTGGCCAATTTCAACTACATTTACAAAAGCCTGGAGGTCTTCATGGTAACTCAGTTCCTTTTAGTTTCGTAGTAAGTAGCATGGTAGAAAAGGTGGGTTCAGCTGGTGCCCCTACTGAGCACAAGGTAGGCAGAACTTAGCTGTTAAAGATTTCATCTGGCAGCAAGCTTCCCAGTCTGCATGCATAAAATGACTGATAGCTCCATGCTTACTGCTACTTGCAGCACCCACTTCTGTGCAAAGTTGCAATACCATGTATGACCCATAGGCAGCTGTTTTATTGAAGGGATGAGGGCTAAGTGGAAATGGATACAAAACCATAGGATACTAGGCTCTGATACTTTGAACCAAACAGTTACATCAGTTGAGCCTGTTAATTCAGGCATAGCCATTAATTTTAAGTCATGCTGGTATATATTATTCCCTGTAGATATTTCTCTGACTTAAAAGGGCAGCTTTTTGCACACACTGTTTAGATGCCCAAACCACTAGAATAAACAAAGCACAGTCTAATACATATTAATGGCTTGCCCAGTGTTTTTGATTTCTTAGGCATGTTAGTTCCAATTCTGCAGTATGAGATATTAGAAGATGAATTGGCTTTAAAAATCCACTCTTGTAAACACATTCATCCAGGACAGAAGATAGCTATGTTTAAAGAGCATTCTTTAACATATCGGTAATCCTTTCCAGGACTGTCTCGAACAGTCCTTTGAACAGTGCTGTGATCAATGGCAATGAAGATGGTTATGTTGGAGAAAGATTCCCTGAAAATTTGTGTTCTGGTTTGTGCCTAAGTATTGAGATTCTGCAGGGCAGGAGGTAAGCACGCCGGAGGCCATGCATCCGCATTGGAAGAACAATTTCTGTAACTTACCGATAACTTCTTAAACCCCCATCACTGAATGTGTAAAAAGTTCTGAGTAGGTAGGAGCAACATAGTAAATGACAAGATGTAATTACAGATTAAAGTTTAGCCAAAGTTCCTAACTGAAAACTTTAAAAAAATGTTTAAGGGGAGCAAGAAAGTTGAATAAGATATGCCGGTGAACATTCTGAAGAATCTCTTTTCCCTTTCCGGTCCCCTGAAGCGATTACTATAGAGAACATGCAGTGGTTTCCATGTGAGCAACTTAATCTGGTTCATATTTTGAAAGTAAAATTTGGAATCTTTTTTTTTAACTTCAAAATTTGGAATATATTTGGATGATGTGTGTTTTGTTAATGCTGTTCATTTATCTAATAAATGAGAAACATGATTGTGTCATTAGAGGGTCAGTGGCACAAAGAACAGTATCTCATAAAAGAACAGACATTGGTATCACAGCTTTGGTTAAACATATTTTAAATTTTTATAACATCCCATTCACATTCTCAGGGGGAATATTCACTGCCTACATTTGAACATCTAACTTAGATGCCTAAATTAGGAGGCTTGTCTCCCTAGATGCCTTGCATAGTTGAAGGAGTGAGAGAGGCTCCTCCAGAGAGCAATTCAGACTGTTAGTTAGGCTTCTGCTCTGAATTATCATCTGGAGGAGCCTCTTAAACTTTGAATGTTGTTCTGTGCTATTCTTTGCATCTTTTTTTGGCAACAAAACTGCCTTAACTGGTCTCCACCCCTCAACACTTGTTCTTGCCCTCTGTTTTTGAGTATCACTGTCGCTTGTGCTAGTACAGCTGTTGGTGTGGTGGCACTGTCAACTAGGTTGATGAAATCATCTGGGTTAAAAGAAACCATGAGAAAGAACGTGTTACTTTTAATCTAGATCATGTCTCTGATCTGGTTTATTGCATGACCTTGTAAACAGTTAAGCCTGCATACCTGAGGAAGTGATAAGCTTTAGCAGGAGACAGAAATGAGTTGTTGAACTCGGGGACCTGTTTGCCAATTGTGCCACCAAGAAAAAGATAAATTCAACTTCGGGATGTAAGTTAAGGAGATTGAGTCTTGCATCTAAGCAACATTCTGTTCTAGTACATGATATTTATACCATTACAGTTTCACAAATACCATGGAAATTTATTATGGTTTGCATCACTGTAAGAGATAATCTAGCCTTATATCTCTGTTATCCGTGTAAAAATGGTCATAATTTAAACAAAATAACTTATAGGATTTACAAATGTACTATGAAAAGGTAAGCTAAACTTTATAAATGAACCTAAAATCATGGTGTTTCCACTAACAGAGCAAACGCAATCAAGTTTGAGTAGCTTAAGAAGTTCCCCACCAAAAGCTGCTAATGTTTCAACAGACACACTGAATGCAATTTACCTAATGTGAATGTTTACAGTGCAGACATCTGCACATAAGCTCATTGCCTTAGATTCTTTTCAAAATTATTGGAAAATCTGGCCTTTTAGATGGTGCTTCATATGAACTGTATGAGGTATTCATATTAGATATGACATTTCTACATTTGGCCGGCTGAATCCCACCCACAGGCTATGCAGCATACCCTCATTGAAATACTTCTTCATATCACCTTAAAAGAAAAAAAGGGGGAGCAGGGAAGTGTTGCATTTAATTTGCATGCTCGATGCATTTTTAAATGTAATGAAGTTACAAAATGCGTCTGTCATTGTTTAACCCCAGTAGGCAGCTCAGCCCCCCACAGCTGCTTGCTCACTCCCTGCCCAGGGGGAAGGGGGAGAGAATCAGGAGTGTAAAAGTGAGACAACTCATGCGTTGAGATAAAGACAGTTTAACAGGTAAAGCAGAAGCCGCACATGCAAGCAAAGCAAAACAAGGCATTCATTCCCTACTTCCCATGGGCAGACAGGTGTTCAGCCATCTCCAGGAAAACAGGGCTCCATCAAACATAACAGTTACTTGGGAAGACAAATGCCATCACTCCAAACATCTCCCCATCTTTATTCCCCCAGCTTTATATGCTGAGCATGACGTCATATGGTCTGAAATATCCTTTTGGTCAGTTGGGGTCAGCTGTCCTGGCTGTGTCCCTTCCCAGTCCCTTGTGCACCCCCAGCCCACTCGCTGGTGGGGTGGGGTGAGAAGCAGAAAAGGCCTTGGCTCTGTGTAAGCACTTGCTCAGCAGTAACTAAAATATCCCTATGTTGTCAACACTGTTTCCAGCACAAATCCAAAACACAGCCCTGTACTAGCTGCTATGAGGAGAATTAACTCTATCACAGCCAGAACCAGCACAGAGCCTCAAATCTTCACATCATTTTACAGTGGAGAAATAAATGTATGATGAGGGTATTTGTGCATATGAAGATACAAGATTTAGGTTCCATAATTATAGGTTACAAAAGAAGAACAAAGGTTATTTAAAAAATTGTTCCAAAAGCGCAGTAGAATAATAGTCTACAGTTTTCTCAAGATGGAGAAGGTGATCCTGTGCTGTTTCTCCTTGTCACCTTTGCCGTTTGTATACTGGTTTTCTGTTTTGCTGAAATACCAAAAAATTCCCCCTCCTACTAAGACAGTCCTTGGGACCTTTCTACGTTACAAAAGCAGCCTCCAGCACCACTGTTCAGTGCAGTGCTGGCTGATATGGGCAGACTCCCTGTGCCATTATTTGCAAGTGGCTCCAAAGACTTTATCCACACAAGAGAGGTAGCAGTTTTCCATCCCAAGGCTCAGTGGTGCACACTGGCTCACACCCAAGCTGCTTCGCACTACTACAGACTGCTCTGTCCACACCATGCAGTCGTCTACCCTGGATCTCATATGTGCATCTTGTGGTGTCCCCTCTCTGCACTTGAAAGACTGCAGAGCCTGTGGGAATAGCGTGGAAAGACTAACATGGGTCTGAAGGAGCCAAATATAATGTTCTTGGCCTTACTGCCATTTTGGGGGGAATCCTGAGTGTGAACTTATCCAAGATCCGTGCCTTTTCTTGAATCAATAGGATGTACCTAAGCAGGTCCCCAGGAGAGAGCTAACAATTAAGCAGAGAGGGCAACTGGGTCCTCAGGCTTGTTCCCTGGACCTCAGAGTAGGACATAGTGTAGACATGTCTTAAGTGCCCAGTTTTAGTCCTTTGGTGGAGTGAGTACAACATAAACACATTAAGTGCCTACAGATTATCTGAGTACTTATTTTAATTGTATACAGAATTTGAAAACAGAGGTGGTTAATACCATATATCAGAAGCATCTTAGTGTTTCAAACATACTGCTGAAATAAAGCTGCTTACATTCCTAGTTAGTAGCTCTGTACCTGCAACTCAGCAGAGCTTTGGCTGGCTCTTAGATCTAAAAATAAAATTCTCCTTCCTGAGACACCATACAGTTCAGTGATAGTCTCAGTAGGAATAGCATGCAAAAGTGGAGTAGATTATATTAATTGTTGTGTACAAGCTTTCCATCCATTGCATAGGAAACCTTCATTACATTCTTCATTGCACCATATGGCATCTAAGTATAATGTGATAAAATTACTAATACAGGACAATAAATAACATTATGATTATGTGTTATGGGTGCCACCTCATACATGCACAAATAATTATAGTTTGAATGAATAATGGAAATTTGAGTGTTATATCTAGGAATATATTAGATTTGTCATTAAGGATGGGAATTGTCTTGTCTGACTTTAAGGATTCAATAAGTAGGTGTCCACATCAAGCCAGTCATCTGTGACTGCATCTGTGATCAGTGGAAAGGAACAGGCACTTCAGAAGATAAACGGCCCCTCTGGTCTTACACAAATATTTTCAGGGGAATGCATCACAAAATCTCACACAAACAGAGAACCTCCAACAATGTCTTCCAGGGGGAAAAAAAGAGAATGCATCCAGCAAAGCCTGGTCACACACTGTAACCTTTCTCAGATGAATCTCCAAGTCTGTTCTCCACCTCAGTGGACGATCAGCAGTAGTGAAACTTTTGATGATGATTATGTAAGCCATTTTTGACACTTTCCAGTGATGAAAGTTTCACCAGTTCGCTAAGCAGTCTATACCAATGCTTAATTTTCCTTAATCCTGGACAGTTATCTAGTGGTTTAATGTAAATCTTTGCTGCAATTTATCCCCATTGCTTGTTCTAACAGACACAGACAACAGTTTATTTCGTCTGTCTTTGCAACTACTTTTTACATATTTAAAGATTCCCCCCATTTTCTCTGTTCTTGACATCATTTTTGTCTTGACACTGAACTTAAGTACTAGTAAAGTGATACTAGTAGGATCTATGTACAGTTAAACCTTCCCTCACCTACCCCTTCACGGCCCCCCATAACCTCTGGTCCACTGACTCCATGATGGCACTGATATATCTTGCGTAATGCTGTTAGTCTGTCACCCCTGGCTAACTTCCAGTGAGCATGCCCAGTTCATTTTGTCCTTCCCAGTAAATTGGGTAGAGGAAGGGGTTAAGTGTTTGGTTGTTTCTGTCACTTTTATGGACACTAACTGGTTCACAGCTTTCAAAGGCATGATGCCCACACTCAATAGTGAAAATCTGGGAGCTTGTTAGGCAGTGTTTACAAGTGTAATGTAGTTTTTGACTCATGCCTGCCTTTTTTTTCACTTGCCATTTCCACAGAGCTTCCATGCCTTCTAGTTTCTTTACCGTGATACCTTCATAATTTCCACAAAGTGTTAAATCTAGCCATTTTGTTTGTGCATACTGAACTAGGCTTAAGGATCTTGTGAGTTACCCTTAACACAGAACATTTCACAGGATGATAAATTATACCACAAAATTATTCTTAACATGTTAATTTAAAACATATTTTTCTTTACATTAGTTCATAAAGAGAGAGGAAGGAAGATATTTAGCTACAGACAGCACTTGCAATAGAAATCAGTTATTTCTGTACAGCATCTTTTCTTTGAAATATCACTAAATGATTTCCAGAGAGAGGAAGAATGTAATTTAATGATCCCTTGCACAGCTCGAACACCTTCCATCAGAGCGTCTCAAAGTATTTCAGACAAGCCTGAAAGCTTGCCTGTTTTTTGCCAACTATATCAGTTGGCCTAATAAAAGATACTATGTCTTCCTACACACCTTGTATTGTTTAGCACTCAAAGCATTATCATACTTGTTTTACAGATAAGTAAAAAGGGCACAAAGAATCCACGTAGTTTTATTTCAAACAATGAATCTAAGATGAACTCTGTGGGGTCCCGTTTTCACTGAGTCTCCAGGACTTGCAGAATA
This sequence comes from Phalacrocorax carbo, assembly GCF_963921805.1. Classification (NCBI taxonomy): domain Eukaryota; kingdom Metazoa; phylum Chordata; class Aves; order Suliformes; family Phalacrocoracidae; genus Phalacrocorax; species Phalacrocorax carbo. The sequence goes on along the minus strand of NC_087513.1, from coordinate 194,150,603 downwards.
CATGTTCTCAGATTACAGGCAGACATGTGGAGCGAAGTCTTCGTCCCACTGACATCAGTGGCAAAATTCCCATTGATCTGAATAAGGCTGAAATTGCATCCTAGCTTTTCTAACTGCTGCCTGCCAAAATCGACTTCAGACCTGCGCATCCTTCCTGCCTTATGCGTCACAATTAGTAAGGAAGGTTCTGCAGTCCACGCCATGTCTGCCGTTACTTTCTCAAGAAGTGATCAAGACAAATCTAAATGAGGAATGAGAGACCCCAGCAACAGGAGGGGTCTCTGCACAGTGAGCGTATGGTGTGTGGTTAACAGTCTCCTTGCAGTTACTGCAGATGGATCCATCTGCTTGTTATGCACGCACTCTGTGCTGACTAAAGGAGCCATACGAAGAGCTGTTTGAATTGGCCTGCCCTGACGTGGACGTGTGCTGTCCTTGCTCACCAGCCTCCCAGGTTGCAGGTGTGCTGCCAACACCACTGCAAAGACTGTGTCAGGTTTCTGCTGTCATGTCTGACCTTTTCTAATTAAAGGACAGTCTAACTGTTTTGAGAAAATCTAGAGTTCTCTTCCAGCTTCATTTTTGCCTAATTAAGACTGTGGATTTGGGTACACAGTGCCACATGCACCCAAAGCAAGTGCTGTCTTAAGGAATGAGTCTCAAAAAATGATCAATAAGTCTTCCTACTTATATCTGTGGAGTATGCGCTATTGTCATAAGCCATATTTTACCACAGAAATATAAACACTTTAAAATATAGATTAAAAAAGGAACACAAAGGGATAAAATGGCTGTGTATGCAGTGTACAGATGTCGTCTTCTGCTGTTGAGGATGGCTGAATATGGTCCTGGTGAGAAAAAGAGGATTTGTTCATTCTCACTCCCTGTAATGTCCATTTGTCCCTTGCTGCAGGGGTCTTCTCAAGCTTGATGGAGGTGCGGCCACCCAGTCTTAGTATATTCATGATGATTTTCTAGCAAAATGCTCACTGAATCCTCTGGCTGTTGTGCTCGACTGAGAACGGAAAGCTCTTGCTCATCTGGTGTTTGTTATCTACAGCTGCCTTTCCTCTTTCATAGGTATTTCAGGTTATGGATAAGCTAGAGAAAAAAAGTGTTTTTCGTACCGCCAGTGTCAATTTGAAGCTAAAGAACACCAAACAGGCGAGGTCTGAGAGTAACTCCTAGGCTCACAGAAACATTCTCCTGTCTTTTTGGCTGAATTAAATGTTGGTCTTTCTGTTACGTCCTGTATTACGAGCTGCTTGCAAATCTTAATATCTGATCATTCTCTCTCGTTTTGGAAAACAATATGTGGGAGTTTCTTTCCATACTAGATCTTTGTGGGTTACTTGCTAGTAAACTAATTTTACATGACTCAGATTTAAATAATAAAAAGGCTTAACTCCAGTCTGAGAAGAGTTTATTGTCCACAACTGTAGCCTAGAGACAAACTCCAGCACCTTTGGGACTCAGCTGAGGCAGCAATTAGGCAGCATTTTATTGTGATGCAGTGAGTGCGCAAAAGATGAAGCTGGACTACTCTCAAGAGCTTAGAAACAAAATTGGCTTCCTGGAGAGAGAACATAAGAAATCTGGCAACCTAAAAATATTTAAAGAGCTTAGGGCTCCCAGGGGAGAATTTCAAGCTATTGAAGTGGAAAAGACTGAGCATTTGCTAAGATTGAAAAAAAAAAGGGGGGGGGGGGGGCGGGGGAAGGGTTACATGAAAAACGACAAAGTGTACAGATTTTTTTTTTAACTGTAGCATGTTTCAAAGGGGAAAATATAATAAACCTGAAATCAATCAGTAGCACAGACTTCAATGCAGTGTTCCAAATCAAAAAGCCCTGGCTTGAAAACAGGAGTCAAAAGAGATTTTTTTTTTCATTTCAGAATTATAAGGGCTTAAGGCCAAGAAACCATTAAATGAGGTGAAAGGTCTAGGCTAGAGGGCATCTTGAGCAAGTCTAATGAAGTCGTGGTTGCTTCAGCGGCCACATTCCCAAAGGGTTTTGCCATGTCTGTCACTGTGTCTCTGTTCCTCCTCTGAATTGGGCTCCCTGGCCTCTGCGGTTACATGCCAGAGCATTCCCCACCAGGCACCCTGTGAAGCCCTGCTCCTAGCAGCCCCGTAGCATGTAGCATCCCTGTGTCAAAACCAAGCCATAGGAAATGTGATTTATCTCGCCCGTCATTTGATGTGTGTCATACAGAGATTTACCTGTGAGCTAGCCGTGCCTGACTCCCTGTATTGTCAGCAGGGAGCAGCAGGAGTTTACAAGGCACAATTTAGCTCAACTGAGCATAAATTTCTATCATATGCCAAAAGTGCCTATTTCTCTCTGACTTAAAACGGCATCCTAAGGTGAGAAACTCACAAATGGACACCTACAGTTTAAACATCTACATTTGCTCAATGAACTCTACCCACACAACTAGCATTATGCCAGTGCAGACTATATATTAGAGGTTTCTCTGCTGCGTTCAGGCTATGCCTTCATGCACCCTGTATCTAGGACTAAGACAAATTAGCTGAAACAGTTTAGCTTATGGCCCAACAGTAACAAGAGGGCTAGAGGGTGCAGAGTATTTACTTTATTGTAGCCTCATCCCTTTCTTGACACTGTTCTTCTGCATTATCCTGACAGCCCTGGCCACATCACTGCTCCAGCCAGGTTTGGGGGCTGCGGGGCAGCTATCTGTAAGAATGAAGGGATAGGGGACACTACAAAATGGGAGCAGAAGCAGCTGGTGGAGGGAAGGAAGCACACAGAGGGAGGGAGGGCCAGGATGCTTTGTGTGCTGTGGTAGGTAATAGCAGCCCAGTCTGTGTCTCAGGCATCCGCAGGGCAGTGCATTTTACAGTCCTGAGCTCTGCGTGTTTAATGCAGCTGAGGGATAGGTCACCCAGGTTCTTCACCTGGGTCCTGGAGCAGGAACACCTGGGGCTGCGCTGCAGCTAGGGAGCGTGCCACACTTATGGCTCTGGCATAAATAAACCCTGTCACACACATCCTAACTGTGCCTTGTATTACGACCCTGCCTCAGTTGTACAGCTCCGTTCATGTGATTTCATGTCAGAGGCAAGCCCTTCAAATGACAAAAGAACCCCCAGAAGATCTCTGAAGGACTTCTGCACCAAGGGGCAGAGCGAGACAACTGATCAAAGTGGAAAGTCTTGCTCTGCTCTCCTGTACCTGAGTAAACTTCATCTGCACAAACTTTTGATGTCTCTGTTGACTTTGACAGAGCTACCCTAGTAGACAAAACTAGTCAATGATTTTCAAATAGTCACCTGAGGAGTGCCCATTCTGTGCTGAATGTACCCAATTCCTTCTCATAGTCCCAAGGCTTCCCTTTCATGTATTTAATGTCATAGGCTTCTCATTTGGTTGCTAGTTTGGAGGTTTCTACGCTCTCTGACTGAGGTTGGCAGGGCAGACATGGTTTGTTGCTGTTATCTTTAATGCGGCACTGTAGGGGCCCAGCATCAGCAAGCTCCCCAGTACTGCAGGCCTTTGTTGAGACCTACATGGCGCTGTGCGTATTGTAAAGCCATCCTGCTCATCCTGCTCTTGATTATTGCTAAATTGCCCAGAATCCATCTCTTCTGTTTGCCAGAAATTAGGCACCTCTGGTAAACAATAAACAGCAGGGAAAAGGACGGCATTATCCTCTCTGAATCGTAGCAGCATAGCAGCCAATTTCTGGATACACCATTCATAGACCAGAAAGCAGAGCGCTGGCTGGTGTGCAAATGTAACAGCAAACACAGCATTCCCCGGAGAGGCTGAGCTGTAATGTGCACAGACAACGCGGAGCAGTTCTGGATGAGCAGAGGACATGCGTATCTCGGCGTGCTGCAGACGACCATGGCTCCAGTATTACGTGGTGCAAGGCCAGATATATATTTAAGGCATTTCCTGCTTCAGCAGTGTCTGCTAGGAATATGATACACATTTTCTATACGTCCAAAAGACCTAGTGTAAATGCAGTCACGTCTGTGGGAGAGGGGGAATCAGACCATATGCCCAAGACCAGCGTGGAAATGCTCCCAGGCCACTGCTGTATCAGTGATGAGGAGCACTGCACACTGCATGGCACCCCATGGTGCTGAAGAGGGGCCAGCTCTGAGGACCTGCTCAAATACACCCACCCTGGACTTGACCAGTTAACCTGCCTTGTGCTGGACATCTTGTTGCTTTGCTAAACTGATGCGGAAGAGAAAGCATGGTGGAGGTCAGGTTCAGCAGTACGTGGGAAGGCACAGCCTGGGCTGTGAAGGGAGGTGGGTGTAATTTACACGAGTTGTGATGCTGACAGCGCCAATCTGCAGCCTCCAAGTCAGGGCCTCACGGTAGGAATCCGTGCCCCTCTACATTACAGCTGTTGTTGCTGGAAGAGGATCCACAGACAAAGCACATTTTGCAGCAAGGCTTGAAAGAAGCAGGTAAAATCCGTTGTCACCTTGCTAAGTGACAAGAAAATAAATGGTTTTATGCCTACCAAGATGTGACTAGCTTGTCAGTTATGTAACCTGCTCATTCATGCTTTGTCATGATCTATGAGTAGTTTTTATGACAACAGACCTTACACAGCTTCTTGGCCTTTGGAAGCAGTAAGGATCCGGGCTGTATTGCATTAAACATGATGCATACCTACAGAAATGTCGGAGAGACTTCCATGAGGTGTGCTTGTGGCCATACATTTAGTGTTCTCAGATTAACCCAGATCTGTGATATGCAGTGATTTAAAAACAAGCAGAATCTTTTGAAAGTCTTTATTATTGTAAAGTAGTGTATTTAATAAATACTTCACCCAAAACACAGCTTATTTTAAAGCAGAGATGTGACGGGACCAGAAGTGAAAAGTGTCAGGTCAGAAAGGGTTAGCTTAGGGCATGCATCACACACTTTAAAAACACCAGTAGCGCTTTGTACTTTTGTTGAGATGTGCTTTAACCATCTCAAAGTGTTCTAGAAGCTGAAGTAGCAGTTGTGCTTCTGCCATAAGAGATACCAGTATTACTCCCACTCCAGATAGGAAAATTAAAAACAAAAGGGGCAGGATTCGTCTCTTGTCAGTGGCAAAGCTGGGATTGGATTCACTTATCCTGATATTTTACTCTAAGCACCAGTGTTGTTTCTGAGGTGTTATCTCAGCCAACTCTTAGCTGATGAACAGTGGGGCAGGAAGCAAAGTAAAGCCTAATGAGGCCAATGTTCATCTCAAATTAGATCAATACTAATGGAACTCAAGTAGCTGCTTTGAAATTACTACAGGTTAACACCTTAATAAAGTCAGGAAGATCAAGACCTGTGTATTTTGGGGAGGAAAGAGGTCCTACAGGCAAAACTCACACTAACAAAAACCAGACTGTAGCTGGAGGACTAATTTCCAATTATGGTACATATTTATCTGTTCCTCATGGTATAACTGAGTTTGACAAATGGCATTACTTTCCTTGTTTTACAGTTACTGTATTTTGTACCTGAAAACCCCAGCTAAAATGAACCTGTTGTTTGCTAGGTGCCCTGAGAACACAGTGAATGTTGTGGGGCCCCATGACTTTCCTGAGCAGCAGATGCAATAAACCTAGGCAAGGAGATGGCAGGGGCAAGGGGACTTGCCTAAAGATGACACGGCCCAGGTCTCTGGACCCCTGGACACTGTCTGCCTTTGCAGACGTCTACATGGACAGACTTGCTTTCAGAATTACAGGTTTCAGGGCATGGCATAGAGGGAAAAGAAACCAAGTAAGATGCCTTCCCAGGAGGAGAGGAGCCCAGACGAAGTCCTTTGAGTGCCATTCTGGTGGGGAACTGCTTTTTTAGCTTCTGTCATGTGATCCTATTGCAGGAGCGCCTTCCTCAGAGTGTCCCTCTTGGCTTCCTCTCTGCTGGTCTCCTCTTCCACTGCTCCCCCTGCCCCTGGGCAGAGGCTGATGCCATCTGGACATGCCTTGTGGAAATGAGCTTCTCTCTGGGACAGAGGACTGCACGTTCCCTTTGGAGAAATTGAGGCCCGTGACTATTGCTCCCAGAAGAACTGGAATAGCTATTTACCCACAGCAAGAAAATGTTATTTTGGGGCAAAAGGGAGCTGTAATGTTTTCCTGTTACAGTAGTTGGCAGCATTTCTCTATAGCCCAAACAGTTCCTTCTTAATGGGATGTAAGTATACTAAAGGGAGAGAAATATATGAACAATTTTGGAATTCAAACAAAATATACTGACAGTAAGATAGGTTTAAACCCTGGGAGCTCAATAGCGACCAAGTGAAAGAACAGCAGAGCAGAACCCAGAATGAGGAGGCCGAGCTGAGGGGATACTGGTGGCTAGGTGAAGTGTTGTATGTACAGTGATTTTCAAAGTGTAGGCTATTTGGAAAAGATACAGTAAGGACATCACTTGCAGCTTTTTCTGGGCTCATCCAGATGTTTCAGTGTACTAAATTTGAGTGATGGCATGGAGAAATGGGAACCAAATGAGTTAGCTGAGACAACTGGACTTGGAAGCTGAGGTAGCTAAGTGAGCTGATCAAAGGCACAGAGGTACATTTCATGGAATACATAATATGAAAGTTAGGTAGTGACCTGCCTCTCCTACAGAACTGATTATAAGCCATCCTATGACCTTGATTTTCCTCTCCCATTAACATCTTGTCTCTAATCCTCCTTTGCTTCAGGGGAAGGTTACTGGAGAGGCTGCTGTGGGTTAACCCTGGCAGAACTTGTCTTGCCATGTAGCTGCATTTTACAGTGGCTGCACAAACCTGACACACAAGGGAGGAATGAGCTCTCGCTTTAGGGGATGATGGGTAGTCTCTTGTTCAGCTGGTAGCCAGTGTTTGCCCCCCTTTTCCCTTATTGGTGTGAGCACTAGGTCCTCTTCTCCACAGCCCCCCATGCAGCTGCAGCACTGGCACTACACCAGGCTCCCTCACCCAAGCCAAGGCACCTACCACAGACACACTCTCCCATCAGGAATGCCATCAGCCATAAAGGACAAGGAAAGCCACTTGATTTTGGGCATCATTTTCTTCCTTGGAGAGAGACTGTTGTCCATGTTGTGGCACTGGTAGCAGACACAGCCAGGGTATATGCTGCTGTTGTAGCTATAACCATAGTGCAGCAGGTGTTAAATGTAGTGCATGTGTTGCACTGAACACATTTGAAGGTTGGGTGCATAGCTGGATGGTAAAATAATAAATACCTTAGGCCTAAATACCACAGGAAAACCCCTCACTTGCATGTATATCAGATGTGTTTTCCTCATGGCACCATTCTTTAACAGATAGTTGTTAAACCCCTTTCCTCTGTGTTCAAAGGAGCAGAAGAATGTTTCCATTCCATCCCATCCCAAGGCAGCTGCCTGCCCTGACCCCCCATGGCATTTGGGGAGGTTTGCAGGGCACCGCAGAAGCCCGCCGCGGGTGCACAGCCCTCACTGACTCCTGCCAGCTGAGTCCACGCTGCGTCAGAAAGGCCAGTCTTGCACTTTCCATCTCAGCACCCCCCCACTGTCTGCTTGTGCCAGCCCCAGCATCCACCCAGTCACTCGGCCAGCCAATTCAGCAAACTCAGCCTACTGAAAATTAACCCTACCAAAAGGGAAAAAAAAAAAGGAGGGGAGGATTGTACTGAGACCAATCAGCCCCCAGCACCGCTGAACCTACAGCCAAAGGAGCACAAGTGTCAGCAGAGGGGAGAGAGCTGCCTTTTGGCAGGAGCCCAGCTGTAGGTCAGCTTAGGCCAGTTGTGAAACTGCACATTCGCTCAGCCCCTGAGCTGCTGCTGAGGGAGCTGGCGTGATCACTGCCAGCCGGCCGCCCAACCCCTCCAAACCTCACCATAGCAAGTTCCGCTGTTGGTGTGTGTGCTAGGGAACGGGTAACATCTTTAATGGATCCAGGTACCTCTGCAGTTCATGTCTGAGACCTTGAAGAGTTAATGTGCATTTTCCCAAGCAAGAAAGGAGAAGATTCTTACTTCACACGCGCTGTGAATGCCTGCCAGGGTGATTTAATGTTATCCTGTGAGAGTTAAGTGCCTCGGGGCAGAGCTGGATCTTGCTCTCCTCCAAAGCAGGAGGCATAAATAGTTAATAGAAGAACAAAAGAGGATAGCTATGCTGTGGTTTACACCAGGGAAAGTGAGAACACAAATTAACCTTATGGCTTGCCTTTTGAAGAACACCACAGTTTTGGACATTGTTTCAGTATTTTTGCAGTAGTGATGGTGTCAGGCTATAAGCAAGGCACAATTTATAGGAAGAGAGAGGGTCTTTCACTAGACCAGCTGACCACATTGTAGAAAACAGACACCCTTACAGACACATAAGCCCTTCTTCAGGCCTGTTTCAGATTCAAAGAACTTGTGTCTCTGAAAGCATGCTTCTCTGAAAGCATGTTTCTCCTAGGAAATGGGCTGGTCTAATAAACCTCTTTTCCACCAATCTTGCCCCACTGCTGATTTAAGGGTACTCTTCAGGCAAAGGTTTCAGCTTTTTGAAAATGAAGTTGCTTTCAGCTGTGCATCCTATTCCCGATTCTGGAAATTCAGTTCTCACCCTTGAACCGTTAACCCGTAGGTCCACATTGTTACTGGCACATCGGAGGCAGGAGTGCAGCGCAGCCAGTTACACACTGAATTAATTCTTCTCCCTTCTCTCCCCCCTACCAGGCACAGCCACACGCCATCTAGTGAAGTAACAAAGAACGCTGCCTGACATATCGTGCACATGTAGGTTACATTTATCGTATTAAGCCATGAAACGATGTCTACTGGAGAGCAGGGTATATTTTTCAAACTCAAGTTACTTGTTTTAAGGTATCTATCCTAAGGAAAGGGCCTTTCCCAGCCTTTGTTGTTACGTAAACTGGGGCACTTACCGACCATTACTGTGATGGGATAGATGCAATAAAAAGGCAAAATTTACAGAAAAATGGCTTAGTATACGTTCAATAACCTTGAAGGGGCCTGTGAGGTAGCTGTTGCCTAAAATACTTCCTGGCTAAAGGTAGTTGCTGTTACAAAAGTAACCTTATCACTGTGTAACTGCGGCACAGAAGTGAACTGGACTTCTTGCACCAAAAGCCAGGTTCCTCCCATTGGTGAGCCTGCAGCCTGCGCCGAGGAGCTGAGGAATCCCTCTGAGTCCTTCCTGCTTCAGGCTGTCGCACTGTAGCTGCAGCCAGTGGTACAGGAAGCAATGCTGAGCACACACCCTCCCTTTGTGCTTTATGAACCTTACAAAGGCGCCAAACACTTGTCTTTTGTCAGCAAATAAAGCAGAGAGTGTAAGACGCAGAAGATTTATAGGTGTAACGTCCCAGCACTGCGCGCTTGGATTTACCCTCACTCAAATCCCATTTACTTTAATAGGAATGTTGCTGCTAAAACCCTGCATGATGTTTAAAATATTTACCCCATAGGGAGCAGATAATCTGGGAAGTAACAAGGTGCCATTTCCTACCAAATGTGTTCTCTGACTATAACCACATGTTAATGGTACAATTTAGGGCCATGCTAGAGCAAAGCGTTGATTCACCGCTTACCGGCACAGTTAAACTGTGCCGCCATGTGAACTGGGAAGGTTCTGTTTGCTGTCACGCTGATATTTGTCAGATAGGAAAAAGAAAAAAAAAAAAAAAAGCAAATTAAGACACCAAAGCTGGAACATCAGGCTTCCTTGTGTGGCTTGCCTTTCTTACTTTTCTTTTAATCCTCAGAACAAACCAATTTTATATTGGAATCCAACTCTGAAGTTTATTAAATTTCTGTGAGCGCTGCAACGGTGCTTTTCACAGGTGACCCACACAAATGGCATGGTGGCTCTAGAGACCACGTTAAGCATGGCAGCAGGATGCTTCATGTGACAAATTCTGTCTTCCGTTCCAAGAACGTCAAAATGCTGCCTAGCACTTGATTTTGCTGGGATTCTGCCCATTCTGGTGTGGACATCAGCAGATTTTACTCTGTCCTTTGTAACATGAAGCAAAGATGGGAGCCGAGTTCTCCCACCGTGTTGCCTGTCCCTTGCTCGGCTCTGAACGAAGGCACGTCAGCACAGCACAGCTTAAGGCCTCTGAAGAAGCCATAAAGCCCAGCAGTCCCCATGAAGCCCATCTCAGAAACTGTAGCTCCTCTCCTACCAGGACTAAAGCGGTACTTGGCTGACTCTCCTTGTCGGTGGACAAGGAGACATGTTTTGGGATGTACTAATGAGTGTGTTGGGAGGAATTAACCACAGTCCCTCCCCTTGAAATGGCTTCAGCTTGATTTGCTATGGAAATGAGAGTCCGTGATTGCATGGGCAGCTGTAAATATATATATATGTCTCAGTCTGTGCTTTTCTGTCTATCTGTCCTTCCCCTAGTAACTTCTGAATTCATGGACCAATATCAGCAATATGTAACAGAGGAGTAGCAGTCTTAAACATAATTAAGCTGCTACATGTTCATTAAATTCAGCAGTGAAAGAACTTACTGTCATTTAAAATAACAATGTGGCTCAACACTTACTTGCCCCAGAGAATCCCCATTGGGGAGGATATTATGCAAACCCTTTTTTCTTCCCCACACCTGTGTTTTAGCAGAGCAGGATCCAGCCCGAGAAACTGCAGTTTCTTTCTAGATTGTTTCTAGGGTGGGGATCCCAGATACATTATTCCATAGATAATTAACCACCAAGCACTAATGAATTCCTTCAAACATGGTGCAAGGCTTAGCAGAGAGCGTGCTGTAACATCCTGCCAAAGGAAGCCGTTCATTCAAAACTGTAATGGGATCACTAGCAGTGTTACCTAAACCGCTAGAAATAATCTAGCGGGATTAAAAAAGTTTATTTTGATGTGGTGTACGTGGTAGCATCCAAACCGTTTTCATCAGGTCTTTGCATCGAGCTTAGCATGCATGTTGTCATTCACCCATTTTGTACTCTAACCCCATCCATTTTGTGCGTGCCGGTGCGGCGGCAGCAGCACCTCTGTCTCAGGCAGCAGAGGAGAACCACGTTACCCAGTTGCAGGGAGGAATTGTCTCTCTTTGCGGCCCTGCCCCACAAACACGAGACAGCAGAGTCCCCAAGCACAGCTTGAGTAAGTGGGTGACATTGGTTCTTTGGGAGCCCAAAACCCCTTGTGTCGTGACACAGAGAAGAAGTGGGGGTGACAGGCATTCCCTGCTCAGCCCTGAGCCCAGAGCTACCACTTAAAACAGATGTCTGTGTAAAAAAGGCCCCACACCTGCCAAACCACCAGCCTCAAGCTTCCTTCCTTGTTTCTTCAGGCCTTAGAATAACAAGAGCATTTGTGCAATGTACAGTGCACCCTGTGGTTTTCTCTTCTCCCTAAAGACATACTATCTAATCTCCCCAGAGCAAAAAATGAGACAGCAAGCCTTACAAGACTGAAGAAAAGAGGTGAACAGTGAAGCAATGTAGCAATGTGCGCTTTGCTCAGCTGGCTTCACTTTTCAACATGAAAAAAAAAGGAGGAAAAGCGTGGGTCAGTGTTGCAGACCTTGCTGGAGAGGCATTTGAATCTGATAAAAAGTGCGAGTGCCTCATTTGCACATATACTGCAACACAGCCCCCAAAGCACTAAACTAGAAAAAATCCGTTAACTGAAAAGTCATCTTGAATCGGAAACTCTCAAGGGTTCAATTTTAAACTACGGCGAGAATTTAGTGTGTTATTGCTGCCTTGCTTTTGGTTCCTGTTTTTGCTAGCGTTGAGAAATGAGGTGCCTTAGGAAGCTGCGTGGTGTGTAACATGCAGTATCAGCCTGTATACAAAGGAAGGAAGATGATGTGGCAGAACATTGTTGAGGAAAGATCCTGTTTGTGCAGGGAGCTGGAGAACAGTAAACCAGAACAGAGCAGGGATGCAGAAAGACCAGAAATGAAAAGAAGTCAACCCAAAATGCTCATGAATCCTGTTTGTGTGCAAGAGCCTGCTAGAGCCACTGAAAAAAATAAAAATTTGGTTTATTTGTGTTTTCTCAGATTTCCTATCCTGTAGTGGAGGGGAAGAGAGAGAAGAAGAGAGGGGAGACACACTCAGTTGTGTTCCCCTGCCGGTCTTTTCTCCCGTGGCAGTCCTGCAGCAGTTGGGCATGTGACTCCAGCAGCAGTTAGGTTTGCATGAGAACTGCCAGAGCTGAACCAAAGTTCCTTAACAGTAATTCCTCGCTATGGTTTATCCCAGGGATGCCTGGTTTCAGGAACAACTTCTGCAAAGATCCCGTTTACCTTTATGATTTTTGTAGATGTATAAAAGGCCTTCTCTTAGTTTATTTCCGTGAAATAATTAACTGATTTGATAAGCTTCAGTTTCTGATAAACATTTGCCTGTTTGCAGATGCTGTATGTGTAACAGAGGGAAATTACTTCCCTGCGATACATACCCATTTTAGATTTCGTACTTGTTAGCCTTTTTAAAGCACAGCAACTTAAGGTCATTACACTCTCAAAATAAGTCTCTAATATGATTTTCAATAAACCCATCTTTTCAAAGTCATATCAAACATCTTGATAACGGAGTATCTTGTCTCTGCAACAGGAGGATTAGCCTGTGAGTAATCTGGGTGGTGCTGCAGCAAGTGGGGTTTTTTTCTGAATTGATTCAAGCGGTTTATGGTCAAATTTAGAGACCAATATGTACACAGCGGCAAAACCCTGCATCCAAATGTCCAAAACCCCTACATCCAAAGACAAGTATTTGTAGTTCCTTTTTGCTTGTATATAACCTTCCTGTGTTGGTGTGAGCAACTTTTATCTTTGATACAGTGACCAGCTTCCTGCAGTAGGCGGAAGAGACATTCTTAACTGTGTCTGCAAGCTGCGTCAAGAATTTATCGAAGTTGCTGACTCCTAAAATTCAGGCGAGCAATGCCACGGCACATATTATAAATGACCCTTTTCTCCTGACCTGCTGGCTGTAAACAAGCTTGATGCAAATTTAGGCAAGGAAAGCACCACGCCAAGGTGTTTACTGGTTTCTTTGTGTTATGACTCTGGTGGTTTGGGTGGACCCTGTTAAAGCCCTCTATAAAAAGGCAATGCATGAAAATTCCTCCCCCATGAAATTAGCAATAATTTTAATTGTAACAAGCCAGAGACATTCCAACGCTCATCAGAGCCTTCCTGGACCCGAGTAAAGAATAACATTCTTATGCCAAGGCACATGAAATGCAGTCAGCCACTGCTGAGTGGGGAGTGAATCACAGGACGTTCTTGTAAGCATTGAAACAAGCCTGTTTCCTCAGGTGACTTCCACAAGGAACTTGCCTAGTTTGAGCTTTTCTATGCCTGATGAGTGATGTCACTGGATAATTTTGGTCATTCTAATGGCAGGTGCAATATCGGGGTGCAAGGGGAAAGCAAAGAGGGGTAAAATCCCTCATTTTAGGTCCCTCATCCCCTGCTCCTCTGTGGTGTGGCTGGCACCACTCACTCTGTGATGATGGGATGGGGTGAGAGGAGCTACTGAGGACAATTAAAGCTCTTGAGCATAGCTGCAGCAAGGTAGTATGGTGCTGTGGGCTCCAACAGCTCTCTACCAGGTATAGTTGGGTGTCATATGGCTAGGAGGTCCCCAGATATAGATGCCATATGGCTTGGGGGTCTTGGGACCATGAGGCTTGTGGGCAGGTACAGGCTCCAGGCAGCAAATCCTGCCTTCCCATGTGGTCCATACATGAAGTAGACCTGTTTATATCAGGGATGTGTTATGTATATATCCACATGATCTCTCCTAGAGGTCTCATCCTGTGCTGGGGACACATAGGGGTGTATGCTACCCCAGCACACATGCAGTCTCTTTTGCCATTAGCAGAAAATGACCCAGCTCTCTATGAGGCAGCAGCAGTGCTGCAAATTTTAAATTAAAAAATGCCCCAGCATGCTTTCCATACCCCACGTGCTGATGTCTGAGTATGCGAGGTGTCATCCCAGGAGCGATGTGACATCTGGACATGAAGTTCACGTAGCCATCAGCGCCCAGTTGCATATCTGCATGGTGTAGGTGCAGGCACCTGACAGGACATCAGGGAGCACTTGCCCAGGTCTGCCTCTGCTGCTTCAGTGTTGACTAGGCACATTAAAAGCTTCACTGTGGTAAGGAATGTCCTCTTCTCACATTTTTGGTAAATTTGTGCAGCTTCTGTGGGTCTGTATGATGCATGTCTGAAAAGGAAACAGGAAGGAGCTGCAAATGGAAATTTCAAGCCATCAGCAATGGAGCAAACCCCAACCAACTTCCCATAGCATGGGTGGAAAACCCAGGCCCCGCACTTCAGCTTCAAGTTATAGGAGATACTGAATGTTACACAGACACTTCTGAAATAAGCAAGTCCTGGAGATACTGTGAAAGAAGTGACTTTATCCTGATTGTATCTGCCTCAGGAGAGGGGACAGTCTCAGGCCCAGGTTCGAGCATCCCCCAGCACAGTGCTGCCCTTTGTCTCTGAGCCCTCCCTGAGACACTCTTCCTCTGGGCCAGCCACCCTTTTTTGTTTGAGGGGTGGCTGTGGGAGGGGAGCTTGCCATACATAAGAGCTCTGCTGTGGCACTTGCTGACGGGTAAGAGAACACACCCTGGTCTGTTTTGTTCACAATATAAATCACAGTGTCAAATTTGTCTTTAGCTTCACTAGAGATGTACCAGAGAGAGTTTTGGCCCATAACAGCACTGCGCATGCCCAGCTGCCATGAAAACATGTGAATAAAGCAGGGAAAAAGATCTACAATATAAGAGCTTAATATCTGTATTGTCTAATTTTTCTGTACACCCATCACCTCAAATCGAGAAATGGTCACCTTGAGCAGACAGTGATGAGGAGTATTGTTACAGAATCTACGCTCATCTCCAGTTAATTAGTTTCTCACCCAAGGACTGCTGACTCTGTCGTCTCATCCCAGAAAGAACCACTCCCACCAGCAGTATAATTTAATAAAGCTACGAACCAAATGAGTTGCCAGCCTGCAAAATCCTCTTACCAATGGGATTCTCATTCCCCGCGAGGCGTGGTTTTCAGGTGAGCGCTTTTGGACTCTCAGATTACTTTGCTAGGCCAAAGGGGTTTATGCATGTGTATCCCTAAGTTGAGATAAATCCATCTGAGATTTGCCTGAAGAAAAAGTTTAGCACTGAAAGCATGCAAGTTTTGCAGACTTGCGGTGTCCCACACAGGTGGTCATGGTGCTGGACTGCATTAATACAGCTAAAGGCTTCCTTCTGTGCATGTGCAAAGAGGAGTGAAAGTGAGGTTGTTCCATACTGTTGCAGGTTTGTAAACATAATTTTCTAGAGCCGCGAACTCCAACGCTAGACTTGGTGGAAGGGACAGAGAGAGGATAAGCTCCCTTGGAAGGGCTGGATAGCTGAGTAGGTGTTCTTTTGAATATGCTGGAAGTAAGAAGGCTGTAAGAAAGCTTCATACAGCCTTGCTGCCGGGCTTGTTTTCTGTGCTAGTGGCCCAGGGAACTGGTAGAACTGGACTGGGACAGTAAGGGCTGTAATCCCATTTCATCATTTATATCCTGCTTGTGTCCAGGCAGATACATCTATCCCAGACTTCTCAGATACAGTGAGCTGCTGCATTTCACAATCATGGGAAGGGCTTCCCAGCTGCACGATCCAAACATTTTGAAGTGAAACATGGTGCATTATATTAACTTGGTTCAGACAATCAGCTTTAAACATCTGAATCTCATTTCTTCATGCTAATTCCTCTTGCTCAATCTTTATTTCAGCTGTGTGGAATTCTCAGACCTTTCTGACCCCAACTTATCGTTTCCTGATGTTTTATTGCTAAGTCATTGAGGTTTCAGGGAGGCTGATGTTTCTAAAACGTGCACACCTTTGATTGTATGCATGGCTGGCATGTCAGACTGAACTTTTCATATGCTCTGTATATATCACTGTCTCCACTGCTGTGTCGTCTGCAGTTTCACCATTCGGCGCGCTTATCTGCATGCCCCATTAGTGCAGTCCTCCTTAAAATGTGGTTATTATTTAAGGCTTTTCAAAAGCTCAGCCTCTGCACACTACAAAACTAGATCTGAGCCTACGTCCGCTCTTGTCACTCATGTACAGGTTCCATCTGTTCCCCTTTTCCTCTCCCGTTGCTGCTTGCCACATCCAGACCACATGCTGCTTATACATTGTACAATAGACATTTCTGCACACACACTTTTGAAAATGTGGCTCTTAGCGCTTTATTGTTCACATGTGTCTTGTTGCTTAAGGCAAGTTTTATCAGTAATGATTTTGTTGTTTACTGACACATAGAATAAAATAGGGTACTGTTAAAATGTGACTGGAGGAGTGAAGGGCCTTTGATACACCAATTACATAATTTCTGCCAGCTTTCTAATCATTCCCCCCTGCCACCGCTTCCCCAAATTCTGTAGTTGCCCAAGGATAAAGCCAGATCTTAACATCACTTACAGCAATGTAAGGGCTGCTCCACGCTGTAGGAGACTGCTCCATGTTTGTAAGGATTCACCAGCACCTCCTACGCTCCTGTGTCTGGTGAGGAGAGGGGATGGGACCTTCTAGCATTCCTTTCCAGCAAGGCAGCCCCAGCTTCTGCTTTAGATCTCCTTTACAGGTCCCCAGTGGCACCTTTGCATAATGGCTATATTCTTCCACTTGGGAAAAAGAAAATCCTTACAGAAACTAGTTGTGGAAGTGAAATTAGTGCTAGGAAGGTCTATGAAGACACTCCTCTCGTAGGAGCTGAGCTGACTTCTAGCAGCTACCCCAGTGTGCAGACTGGAGCAGACCCAGAGGTATGCAATGACAAGGGAATTAACGCAGGCAGATCCCCTGGGAGCCATCTCAGGTCTTCCCATCACACCTTGCTCCATACCTGTGGTGAAGCTGGAGTATCTGCAAACAGATCACACTGGGTGCAACTCCCAGTAACGTTCCTGGGTGTCTGCAGTGGGGGTGGCACAGATCCCATTACACTGGATTATTGCCACCGGGGGATTTCCCACACCAGGAAAATCCCCAGCTGCCCAAAACCTCTGGTTTCCCACCTGGAGAAGCCCAAGACCCGCTTATGGTGATGATAATTTCTGCTACTGGGGAAAGCAAAGGCTACAGAAATCCACAAAGGGTAGGAATAGAGCCAGTTTCTATCAGAGACTTGTTCTGATTGAAGCTTTCCCTACCGAAGACAGTGTCTGCTTCTGACATGGAGGCAGTCCGCTACTCACTTCCCAAGAAGAAAGGCAAACAGCCACACAGCTCAGCTTGCATCCCCCGTGTGCAACCAGACGCTGCGTGCTTGGCACCCAGTCTGCTGGGCACAGCAGAGGGCACGCCCTGAAGAGCTGGAGAGCCTCATTTGGGAGGACTGCTGAAAAGAAGACATGAGCACAGGAACATAAAGATCATTCCACTTCTGTCCATGGGCTGCAGCTATGGCTCATAGGGTGCCTCATGGCTCCTGTTCCACCCTGTGGCTCCCGTCCCACCCAGTCCCATCTGCAGATCAGCAAAAGTGGCAAGGAGACCCAATGTCTCTTTCCCCGGAGAAGGGCTGGGCAGGAAGAGCTAACTTTTGTTTGCACCAAAATATTCATCATTTTCAGATACAATATGCTGAATATTTTGTGTACCACCCTGTACCAAAGTCTGAGTCCATTGGTCGGCCAGAGGGCAGGCACGAAGGATACGAAAGAAGGGAATGGAGCAGAGCTCTTGGCAAGCTGTTGTAGGTTAGAAAGGTGGCAGGTAGGAAGAGAGATGAAGCAAGTGCTTGAAAGAGTTATTCAGGAGAAACAAGGGCTTTAAGTGACATTTGAGTATGGGAAAGAAATCAGTATCCGTGGTTTCCATTGGTGTTCGGAGTGCTAAAAGCAGAAGTGGTTGCTGGAGTCTGAACAGGAATCTGAGGCTGAGATCTCAGCTTCCTCCCAAATTGGATGAGAAACTACTCACTTGATTTACAGGCTCACTGGCAGAAGAGGACTTATTTTATAGAATTTCGCTTTTTTTTGAAACAAATAGTTTTCTGAACAGTGGGACAAATGGCACTTGGTTTCCTGTGGGTCTGTGACCCTTGCTTCACAGTCGCCTCCCTTTTCCCCCCTCCTCCTAAAATAAAGTAGCTGCAAAAAGCCCAACTGACCCCTCCCTATATGCTCTAAGACTCCCCATTGGGCAGCAGTCAGGTACGTATATATTGGCTGACCAGCTAACACATACACTGTCGGAGCAGCGTGCACACACTCACTAGGCAGTTGGCTGCTGTCCGCATTTCTCTAATTAAAGTCTCTATCGCTCACCCAGCCATCAATTTGCACAAAATTTAGAAAGAACGCCGATAGCTTTTGAAACTTCTACCTTTCTGTCTTATATGAAATCAGGTAAGAATTGCTGATGGACAGACAGATTGAATCTGAGCTAAAAAAGTTTTCTTGTATTGGCTTTGGATGTACATGTAGGACATCAGTCCAGGTTCTGGAATTCATTTCTCTCTCTCTCTCTCTTTTTTAGCTATTTTTAACTTGGATGTGTTCTGCAATTTGTTTCCCACACAGCATTGAAACTGGCACAGCTGAGGGGTCAGTGAGTGGTGGGAGAGGGGATGGGGAGATCAGGGGATGCCTATGTTGGCGCTGCTGCTAAAAGAAATGCTCATCAAACGATAGCCTCAGTCTCTGCCTCTCAGTTCTGTATAATGTGGAGTCCCACATCGCCCCACGGAAAAGTTGTGAGGATAAATATATTCACAGTCTTTAAGTGCTCAGATATAGGGAAAAAAAGAGCTAGAGAAATCAAGGCATCCTGTAAAAAAGCCACCAAAAACAGTGGCCAGTTTTGAAATGCAATGTTTTCTGTCATAGTTCAACATCTCAATATTGCCCACATTCCTGTGTATACATCTCAAGACATCCCTCAGTGTAGGGTCTCCTAAGAAAAATTTTTGTGGCAGCCCAGTCACTGTACAGAGTGTACATTGACTCACAGGATCGATTCTAGAAACCCTTTATCCAAGTTACCATCCTTGCAAACCTGGTGCTTGGAAGGACAGAGGTTTTATCTGGAAAATACATAGGAAAAATCTTGAGCATTAATTTACAAAATGAGACCTCTAATTGAGAAGCATTTCTTCTCTTCAGTTAACTATAGTTGATTATAATGTGTGAGATCTGCCTTTTCCCCGTGTTCTGTTTAACACTGTTTGTTAGACATGAAAGGAAAAGAGGATTAAAAGGGAGAGATGGTATCGTAAACAGCACTTCAGGGTAAGTGGGAAAACAACAGTAACTCTCTCAAACAGAACACAGGGATGCCCTTAGGAAAAGGTTTTGAAAGTGTCCTGCATTTGAAAGTTAATGAGTAAATGGATCTCAAACATCACTTTAAAGACTGACAATGCCAACTTTAACATCTCAAGCATGCACCACAACTGAGAAGAGACAAAGGGAATTTTTAATGGGCAATAAATGGACTAATATTTTTGGATGCAAAGCTAAAAGCGGGTTAGTTCTGATGGGATGTGGGTTTGTTCTGTACTTCCTGACACAGCGGCTTTACTGTATTGGGTCTGTTTGCCTTACACTATCTTTTGATGAGCCACCACTTTTTCCTTTAAAAAGGAAAAAAAAGGTGGTCTTAGTAAGTAATCCTCCTTTGAGCTACAGTAAATCCATTGGGTATAGGGTTTGCTGGTTTTGGAGGTTGTGTAGGCATGTGCCAGACCATCTCACCGCTCTCCTGTGATGCCTTACTTCACACCTAGCTCAGGTTGCTTGGTCATCTCTGCCCCTGCAGTGTTGCAAGATCACCTTGCATAGACATCCCCACGCTGGTGAGAGGCTGGCAGCAACACCCCTTTCCACCAGCAGATAACATCACAGGCACTATTAGCCTTACTGCAGACATATCCCCCTTGTGCCCAGTGGATCCCACCCACGGTCCCGGACTTGACATCTGTCTTTGGAGCAGTCCCGTACCATCCCATACTGTTGCACTTCAAACGAATAGACTCTCGATTACTGTGTTCCTGGATGTCAGGCATTCTGGAGGAAAGCTGGTCTTATCTAGAGCTGCTGTCACAGCGTCCTGACTCCCAGGGTCCTCTGTGCATGGCTGTCATGAGCATTCCATAGCTACCATGCTTCCAGAAGCATGACTGCACCTTTGTGGCCACAGGAGGAGCCCCAGCAGGAACTCGCTTTCCTTCACCCAGAGTTGGCTCAAGGCATAGACAAAGTCACCTTCTGAGGTGGCAGACTTCCTGTTTCTCTTATGCCCAGAGACAAAACCAGATGTTCCTGATCTAAACAGCTCATCTGTGCCCACTGCCCTCAGATGAAGGGAAGACACCCAGCCTCTTGCCTATTCCCAGCAGCCCTTGTGGGGAGGAAAGATCCTCTGCAGGGAGAGGAGGAAGGGGAAAAGGAAGGATCTTGCTAGGGAAGAGGGATGGGAGGAATGTGTAGGTTGGAACGGAAATCTTGTGTTAAGGGAACTGGCATCAAACTAGAGTTTGGAGAAGCAGGGCAGGAGAGAAACAGAGACAGAAAATCCTTGTTTCCAGCCAAATGCCAAAGCTATCGAAGTCCCCATACTCCTGGCTATGCCTTTACCTGCCTAGAATCATTCAAAACTCCACTGATGTCCTCCAGACCCTTTACCTACCCAGGGTCCCCAAAACCATATCACCTATTCCCAGCTGACTCTCACTTATCCTCACACCTCAGAAATGCATGGGTCGCTTCACAAACCTTCTTCATACTTCCTATTTCTCTCAAAACTCTTCTGCCATTACCACAACATTGAGACAGGCCTGCCTACACCAGCACAAGTTGCCAGACTAAAAAAAGAAGAGAGAATCATCTCCCTAAGCTTTAGATACCCGGACATGAGGGAGCACATGCCAGACCTTGACAGAACACATTAATAGCACCTCCACCCCCTTATCACAGCTGCTTTCTGGCTCACTTACCCTATTCCTAAGGGTCAGCCATCACCTTCCAGTGCTTTCTCAGTTGATAAAAAACAGTTTAACTTTTCTGCTCATTCATTATGTTCTACCTCTTCCAGAGCAACTGAAATCCCAGTCTGCTCACACCTTCATGCCAGACTCAGCCTCTCAGAGACTGTACTGCTCCTTCAAAACCTCCCATCCTTTTCCCTGCACTCGACCTCTCGCCGTGTGATGTCCCAACCTAGTGTAGCATCTGTCCTCTCTGCAGGAGAGGTGCCTGCACTCCTGCCCAGATCACTTGACTCCCTGTCACTGCAAGCTTGAATACTTCTACACTTAGACAGAGGAACAGGCTTGGGTCCTCTGTGTCTTCGTCCTCCCTTTCCAGGGCATTTTTCAGTATATTCCCAGTCTCCTCCTTCTCATTAGCTTCTGGGTTAGTCTTCCTTGAGCTTATCCCCATCTAAGGGACAGGCTGCCGAACAGGAACAGGCACGTAACCTTTCACTTGACTTCCACCAGGGAATGCAGCTTTGAGCTGATAAGGGTATGACTGAAGCCAGTTCTCCTGCCCCGTCAGTGATGACACCATGTGGGGCCAGCTCTGCCATGCCTTCTCTTTACCCCATGGAAGTTACCACCAGCAAAAATACTAGCTTTATACTGTCCAAAAGCAAGAACTGTGTTTAGCCCTCCTTTCATACACAGACACATACCTACCCACGTACATATACAGACATATATATATATTCACTATACTGAACCCTGTCCAATTTCTGGCACCCTTCTGACCAACTGGAGCACGAAAGTACGGAAGGAAGAGGATGCTGAGCTGCTTTATGTGTTTATGAGTGAGAGAGAATGCTTACACCAGTGGCCGTGTTCTCCTGTGCAGTCCCAGCCCCATCACTCAGAGGACACAGCCAACTAGTGCAAGGCTCTAGACAAGCTTGTTGTGACCCTCTTTGAAAAAAAACTCAGCTTTCTTCTGGCTGATAAAGTCAGTATTGTGAAGAAACCAGAAATACGAGTCCTGCTCAAGAGCTGTGCTGTGCCCCAGGCGAGAATACGAACACAGGTTTCTCCCTCCAAATAAAAGTGAAAGAATCAGGTGTTCTCAGTGCAGCCCCAGGTGGAAGGCCCTGCTCGCTGGGGTGGCTGCAAGGGCGATGATGTGAGACTGGGGACATGTGGAGCAAGGGAACAGAAACCCATCTGGATAAAGGGTTTGCTCATGGTGCAGAGCCAAAGAGGAGTTTCACCACCGTG
This sequence comes from Phalacrocorax carbo, assembly GCF_963921805.1. Classification (NCBI taxonomy): domain Eukaryota; kingdom Metazoa; phylum Chordata; class Aves; order Suliformes; family Phalacrocoracidae; genus Phalacrocorax; species Phalacrocorax carbo. Next base: position 194,128,377 of record NC_087513.1, on the reverse strand, counting down.
CCTTTCCTAGGTAAAAGTTGGATTTGACTGACTGAGAACAGCATCATATTCAGTACAAGGTGAAACACGGGAGAGGAACTGCATGGGCAGGTGTATGCAGAGAAGCAGATGGAAAAAGTGGGTGCTCCAATACTGTTACGGCAAGCATTGAAGAAAGAGGGAGAGTGTGAAGAGGGCTAAAAAAGCCCCTCAATATTCTCCTTACCGAGCGTGAGATCAAATATAGAGCAAGGGAAAGTCTGGAACTTCTCAGTGGGAGGAGGAAGTCCCTCAAGGTAAAAACTATGCTTCCGTTTTGCATCCTCATCCACTGCCCAAAGACTCATAGCAAGCAGCAATATCAAGTATGAAACACCAACTTTAATGGATATTAGTTTATCAATCCCCAAATTCAAGCAAATGCCAAAACCCATCACAGACCAGGGCATGGCCAGTTTCCCAGCTTGTTTCCTGCTTCTTCTGTGCCTTGCCTCATGGATTCATTCAGAAAAAGACAGTTGGAATAAACAAAACAGTCTTGTTACCACCCCTGAAAAAACACACCCTGACATCCCTTCCCTTCAGTCCCGTCACTGCAGTGTGGTGTGGGGCATAAGTCATCTGTCCAAGTGCAGGTGTCAAACTCAGATAGAAAGCTCCTGGGACTCCAGTAAGTGAACCGGCTGGATCTCCACTGACTGTAATTGGCAAGCTGTACTCCAGGACTCACCAACACCTCCCAAAAACCTTGTAGATGCACAGTCAGAGACCAAAAGCCAGACCTATAATGTGCTACAGAAAAATAACAGGCGTGGTGAGTGTCTCACATCCTGCCATAGCAGGGACTGTTTGGCAGTTAGCGTGAACACATCTAGACCCCAAACTCTATTCCTGCCCAAAACTGGTGTGTATTTTTCCTTGGACGATGCCCAATCTGCAGAGTTAGTGTTTTCCACACAAAAATGCCTGGTTGGTAAACTTCCAAGAAGTTCTATTTTTGATTCAATGAAGAATGGCAGCTTTCCATGGAACTTACTTTTTTCTTTCTTTCGTCCCTTCTTTCCCCCCCCCCCCAAATAAGATTGCTAAAAAAACCATAAGTTTTCATTTGGAAATGGTACCCAGGAGCCCTGTGGATGTCAGAGTTCAATTGTCCTGCAGGGGGTTGGATGGTTTCTTTCGTAGTCCTTTTTTTACCTTGAAAAAATAAGGGGGGTGAGGGGAGGTTCCCCATCTTTACCTTTTCATTGAACTGTTTTTCTCTCCTCTTGAAGAGAGTGCAGTGGAGGCTCTGCCAGAGACTTCTGAAAACTCTCATGTTCTTCAACACTATGCTGCTGCTCCTGAGGCCATATGGTCACTCGTGATCATGAAGGATGAGGAGCAGAATCAGAGCTGTGGAGAAGCCACTGGGATACACCACTCCATGGTCAGAAAAAAGATCTGCTGATGTGCAGTTGTCTCAGAATGGGAGATACATACAGATCTTGCAGGAAGCCTCTTACTCTCCTGTATCCAGGTTCACCTACTTCTGCATACGAGTTGTCCCACAGCCTTCAGACCATGTCCTAAATAGCTGAAATTTGCAGGGGCATGCCAGTTCCTTAGCGGCTCCCACATTCTGATACGTTTCTCTACTTTTTTTGTCCCATTCTGTGTTTCCAGAATCCTCAGTGAGCAAGAACTGAGCTTCTTCCAAGTCATAATGATCCTCACTTGTTCGTTCTCTCACAAACAAAATCACTTTGGCCAACAGCCAGGACTGCAACGGGCCAGGCACATACACGGGCAGCTTAAAAGCACCTCAGCTTTGGGAAATCCTGCTGGGCTGTAAAAGCTACCCACAACCCCAAATCATATCAAGCAAGGCCTGTCTGATAATTCTTTGGCACAATCCCCAAACTTGCTGAACTGCTTTTCCATACAAAGTATTTCCAGGTGGGTTATTAGGCCCTGTATCCCTTCCATCGTGTATCCTCTTGCGGTTGAAAAAGGCATTCCTTCGAACAAACTACATTTAAAAGGAAATCAAATATTCTCCTTTACATTTCTGGTTCCTCTAAACCAGAAGGATACTTTGCAAGTTTCTGCAGAGTAGTGCAGGGGTCTTATCTCCCTACAGTGCCCATGACTGTACAGGTCTTCAAGTTTGGGAGATAATTTGTATTTTCACAAGGAGGTTGATACTGGTATGATTACCAGCATGAACAGTTATGCTAGTACAAAGGTGCCATAGTCTGTGAAAATTCCCTTCCTGTATTTTTACCGCAGCATCACTGCAGCCATGTGTGAGGCTGTGCAGCTTTAATTGTACCAGAGGAGTTAAAAGGAAAGAGCTGAGCCAAGCGTGTCCCATAGCCAGCTGCTGGCCTAGCCGTGTGGGTTGGGGTGTGAGGAGGCAGGAGCCCAGCCCCGTGCTACTCTCCCAGCTTTGGATACACGCACTTACGCCGTTTTACACATGTGCACACAAGATTCATCAGTAAAGCATAGCTTTGCGAGGAAAAGCTGCATATCCATGAGGACCTCATGGTGTCAGACACCAAAGCTTTGATTGCTTTTTGTCTGGGAACGCTGGGTTCCCTGTGATGAAAGAGGCAGGTAGACCGTTGGCTGACCTAGTGTTACTTTTGCCCACTGTGATAATCTGACATGAACAGGACTATTGAAAATGGAGCCCAATTGTAAGACCTGCAGATCTATAATGATATATTGCATGAGAGAAGTGGGTAAAGAAAAGGGTTTTCATTTGAAAATTGTCAAAACTGAAAGTGGATTTTTTGTTGAGTCTTTGGAGTCTCTGCCGCCACAGAAAATGAAGAGAGGTAGAGACAGACCAGTACAAAACCCAGAGGTTTCTGTGAGTTGAAACAGTTTCACTTTGAGACACTTTCAGAGAAGATGTTTTTGACACGTGTCTTTGGAAAAATAACTAACTGCGACCAGTAAAATCTGACCAGGCAGTGAGTGTTCTGGTTTTGACACAGACCTGCCAGTGAGGCCTCCCTCTCCAGGGAGGCCTGCCTTGTTGCTGGCTGCAGGATGCACACACCAGCCAGGATTTCTTTCGTACCACCAGCTGGGAAGAGGTAGGTGTTGGTGGGAGCCCTGTCGGCTGCATGCCACCTCAGCAAGTTGGTGCTCCCAGCTACAGTGAGGTTAAAGGGGCTGCAACATTGCACAGGCACAGTGCATTGGCGTGACTCAGGTTCCCTGTCACGCAGCCGTCCTGCACAGCCTTCCTCCCAGCGTCACTCGCCGGGTTGCTATCTTGACACCTCCCACTCCTGATACCTTCATCTTTTTCCCCAAGGCAGCCCAGCTAAGCCCCGCTGCCTGCCTCTCACGGTTGTGCCAGGCTCTGAGCCAAACCTCCCGCCCTCAGCCCACTCCAACTCAGACTCCAACTCAGCTCAGTTGATGTGACCCAGTGAGACAGTATCAAAGCTAGTCTGGACTGCAGAACAAACTGGGGTCTGTGAGTTCTGGAAAAACTGCGGCATCACCAGCCCTGGCAGAGCCCAGAGAGCCTCATGCTCTTGAGGGAGAGCAAAAACAAGGCAGGAGCTGTTGCAAAGACGTTATTTTTCCTCCCAGTGAGTCGTAGAAAACCCCACCCAAGTTTCACTCCTCACTCCCACTTTATATTAAAAAACAAACAAAACCAAAAAAAAATCAACTTTTGCTACTGCGTGTTGCCCTTGCTGCCATGTGACCCAGGCATGTGATTAAGTTGCTGATACTTGTTTTTTTATAGGATGAAATTCATAGCTGCTGTGGAAGCCTGCGTAACTTGTCAGAGCAATTCTCTACCCAGGCAAGTTACACAAGGTGGGGAGCTTCTCCCTGCCCCAGGGTATCCTACCTATCTCTGCCTTCTCCCTTCACACATGGCTCCTCCTCTCTGTCCTTTTGCAAAGGCAATGGCTATACTCATTATTAGGAAAACGGGCAGAATTCCTCTTAGCTGCACCGTGGAGCTTGGTGAGAGGCCCCCATGATAAGGCAGTAGTTTCTTCCAGCCTTTCTTCCCATTGGAAGTGTTGCTTAAATAAAAGGGACGGGTGAGCCTCCACTCAAAAAAAAAAAAAAAAAAAAAGAAAAAAAAGACTGGGCTTGCCAACCTGTGGCATGCTCTCTGTGTTTGATTTCTGCTCACAGTCTGCACGGCTCTGCCTGTGCAGATCTGTTGAGTCATGTTGCATGGCTGGACTGGATAGGGCTGTTGGCTTCGGGACTGGTGTTTGTTCCCAGCTCTCCTGAATAATCAAATGTTACTGGTGCTGGGGAGCTACTATGTTGTAATTGGGTCCCTTCACTCCTTGACAGGCAGGAGCTCCAGAGGATGAAGGGGGCCATGCAGAGCCTTTGGAGGAAGCAAGAGGACACCCTTTTACTGAAGGAGTAGGAATAACCACAGCCTTGTGGCATCTTTGTGTGACCAGTGTGCACTGCAGCGGGCCAAGGGCCAAGTCCCAGTCTGCTTCTCAGGTCTAAATAGTTCCTGTGAATAATGGGGGGAGCCCCTGCTTCAGTGACTGCATTTTCTAGAATAGAAGGGGCAAGCCTTTGAGATACCTTCACATTCCTCTGTTGCTAGAGTTGGCCTGGGACCAGACCAGCACCTGATCTCAGGTGAAGTATTTACAATCCTGGAGCCCAGCCACGGGTTCCTGGTTACACAGAGGCATGAACTGGAACCAGTGCTGCACTGTTTGTCCTCAGCACCCCAGCAAGGAAGCACAGGAGGTGTGAAATGCCCCTCTTTACCTCGGTGGTAAATTGGTAATTACCAATTACCACCTCTGCGGCTTTTTGAGGCAGAAGATTAAAGGTACAGCTCAACACTACTGATCTCTCCGGTTTGCCCCAAATCTACATGTGCTTCCAAGTGATGCAACACACGCCCTTCCTGGGATTTAACTTTAATTACAAACGAACTTTTTGTTCACAGTAGTAGGTGCCAACCTTTCTTACGGGCTTTAACTGCTCACACAGTTGTTCCTAGCAGCCTGGGGTGGCTCCTCCACTCTTTCTCCAGGGCTCACTGTTGTTAGCTTGCTGGTGGTGCTTGTACCTGCAAACACCGCCACACTATGGAGACACTACAGTGTTTTTGAAGGAGGGATCAGGTGTAACAGTCATTCAATGATTGTGATCTTTATCTCCCCTGTACAGAAATCGTAGCTCTGCCCGATCCACTGCAGAAAGCAAATGTTCACCTTGGCCATATGACAACAATACAAACTCTTGTTGCACTCTCCCACTGCCGTGTGACTTTAGCTAGGATGTTAAGCTGTGTATTTCTCACTGGAAATAAACAACTGTTTTCCTGAAGGTGGTTTGTTTTGTTTCTGTTAGATATAAAGTCTGGAGGCAACAGTGGACAAAGTGTTTGCTTTTTGTCTTCCCCTGTGTTTCCCCTTTTCTGTACTTTTGCCACTCTGTCTTCTCTTTTCATAGAAAGATATGTCTTTGATCATAACAATTTATCATCGCCTCTTTTCATACTGCCTGGATTTGAATAAGAAAGTCACAGACTGTAAAACTCATTGCAAACTCCTTGAGTTGCCCCATTCTTCGTATAAAAAAAATCTGGTGTTAATGCTTTTCTGGTTTTGGTTTGGTTTTTTTTTTTCCTAAAAAACAGTGCTTTTTTCTAAAAAAAAAAACCAAAACCAGAGCTGATATTTGGAAAAGCCACATTGCTTTTAATGGTAGTTCAAGCTGTCAGAACCAGCAAATTTCAGGCTTCTAATTTCAGTACTTAAGTAGGAAATCAAAGAATCATAGAATTGTTTGGGTTAGAAAAGACCTTCAAAGATCATCTAGTCTGCCCCCACCACTGTCAGCAGGGACACCTTTCACTTGATCATCCAACCTGACTTTGAACATTTCCAGTGATGGGGCATCCACAAGTTCCCTGGGCAACCTGTTCCAGTGCTAGGGTGTCCATCAGCATACATCACACACACAAAACATGTCTATTTCTAGCTGGTTTCATTTTGCTGTGTTCTGGCCCTTTTGCTTGTGGCCTGGGTGAGGACCCAGTTGCTTCTCTGAGCTCTAGAGCTCTCTCCTGTGCAGATCTGTCTAAAATTCCTTCTTCTTTCCTGAGGATCTCAGGCAGCTCATGTCTGGTTTGCATCTGAGCTCTTGTGTCTCTGACACAAGTAAGGGTCTCCATGCCCCATGGGTTTGTTTTTGCTGAGCAGGAGCCTGCAATTTTTTTTTTATATCTTATCCCTGTGGTTGGAGAAAGTTCTGTTTTGCCAAATCACCGAACCATCAGCATGGCGATACCAATTATCTGTATGTCCCTAAGTAATTAGCTCAATAGGGTTCAGTGGGTGGTATTCAACAGTAGTCAGTATCATTCCTTGGTTTTGTCAGATCTATGTAGCTTGTTGTTGCTTGTTGAAAATTATTTTCTGCTTTTAACAACCATCTCTCTTCTCAAAACTGGTTTTTTACCTTAGTTTCCTTACCAGCAGAAAGCACGTTTATGATGGCAGATATAAATATGGATAATAGACCTTCAGTTTTCCAAATTTCCAAATTAAAAGTTGTTTATTTTTTACATTTCAACAAAAAGATATCTAAAATATTGTGAGATGGCCTGTCATTTTCTTGAGGAACTCTGTTAAAAAATATTTTTTAGTTCCTCCCTTTTCTCCATGCCAGTATTCTCCAGCAGGCAGGGTTTTTTTCCTGGCGGGGGGACACAGAGACGTCTGTTTTCCTTTTAGCCTGCAAGGCCTATGGGCCAAGGATTGCACAGACTTTTAAGCTAGTGAAGGGAGAAGCACTGAAGATGCTCCTCAGTCGTCATCACGATTAACCTGAAGCTGTTAGCCAGAGCTGCATTTCATGAGCCCAGAGCTTTGCTGTGCCGGAGGCTTTCGCTGCAGTGAGGCGTGAGACAAGCTTCCAGACTCTAAACAGCAAGTCTGTTGCAATAACTCTGTTGATCAAATAAAATTTCTGTTCACAGTACAGAGCCAAAAACAGTTTTTGATTGCAGCCTTGAGGGGTATTTCTTGGCTCATGGTCGATGCTTTAAGCAATGCACAACTCTACAAGTCATTACCAATGTTTGAAATCTCTTCCTCCTTCTTATCCTCCGAGATGTGGAATGAAGACTATTTACCTTCCCCTCATGGTTCATTATGATTATTAAGCCATAGGAATGAGGACATGTGTATGAGAGTTGGATATAGCAGGCCTGTTCTGGCTGTTTCAACATTATTTCCCTAAGAAGAGAGTACGTTCAGCAGTATGGCCAAGTTTTCCTTTTATCACGTTATCCTCCTAACTGTATTTGTGTACAAAGATTTCAAGATTTCACAATGCCCAGTTATGTATGCACTGTTTGCTGAAGCAGTAATATGAGGTTTCTCATTGCCACATTACCAAGACACTTAAACAAGTCCCTTAATTAATCTCTTGCCTTATACCTTCAGATTCCAGTGTCTGGCCTTGCCTCCGCTTTCTGTCTCGGCTGCCTTCCCCTCCTCACTGGATTTAGGGCTATTTTAGTTTTCCCACCTGCTCCCCTGGGCCCTATCAGCTCCTTTAAAATGGATCCTCAGGCCATCTCTGTGAAGGAGCAACCAAGGCCCCAGCATAGATGGGGTGGTGTAAGCGCTGGCAGATGTGTCCACACTGCGCCCTGCAGCAGCTGTTTCCAACTACTATCACCACGTGCTGCTGTGCAGTGCCATGCAGAGGTGCTAATGCAGGGAGGAAGGGAAGTATATTTGCGTTAACACTGGGTTATGTGGCAGCAAAAGAGCATCGGTTGTTCAGCCAGGCTTTGACCGACCTGGCTATGCTGATCCTAGCCCTGGGGGCAGCTGGGGCTCTGCAGACCACCTTCACTTGGTGTGGTGTAGGTACGTTCTGAAGTCCTTCATGGCTTTCAGCTACATGGTTGGGCCCTGTTTTCAGAACACACTTAAGACAGTGGCATTCAGGCTCCTCCATGCCAAAATCTCTTCGGGAAGTTAATGTTACAAATCACCGGAGGCAGTGGGGAATTTGTTGTTGTCATATCTGAGGTCTGCAAATGTTAGCCCCTTCTTCAGAAGATGGGGAGGTTGCAGTGGTGAAGACGCTGCTGTTGATGGCAGTGGGAACAGAGAGCTCAAGCTGCAGTGGGTGCAGAGCCAGAACTGTCCTGTCCTTCCCAGATCCTTCTAAATTTAGGCTTGGCAGGTCACTGTGGAGGAACATGGCCACCTCACACGTTTGTTCTCTAGATGAAGAGGACAGAAGTTTCTTAGGCTATTTATCTGTCTCATTTCATAAGCACTACATCCACCTTTAAATATAAATGAGATGTCTGCATAGCCCATGTGCACTTCCATGCTGTACAATTCTTCTCCTGAAAAGCAAGATTTTGCCTTCTCTGAAGAACGTGCTTTTTTTCTGGAAACATCAATTTGCACCTTCTCCCCATTGTACGTATCCTTTATCCTCTGCTTCCAGGTCACTGTGACACTACATTGGAGTGTGCAGGGACTGTCTCATGACTTGTTCATGTAGCACCTACAAAAATGAGGTTTTAATCTAAATGCACATCCCTAGTAAATAATATGCAATAAATAGGCATAGTGAAAATGGATAAATTGGGAACTCAGCTCATTGTGGAAATAGTACCTAATATGGGAATAATTCCTAACTCCTCAGGGTTCCAGTGCTCCTTTCTGCTTTGCTCTAAGCATTCAAAAGCATGCTTACCGCAAGATGGTTTGTGTTAGGAATGATGACATTTGCTTAATTAAATTTCAAAAATATCTAAGTGGCAGCCCTACTGGGCCTGAATCGAGAACTTTTATTTTCCATGTTTTCTGGTGCTTAGACGATGTTGTTGGTTGGTGGCTAGTGAGTTTTCAGTTCATACATTTAACATCACATTGCTGACGGCAAATGTCATTTAACTCTTCACTCTAGAAGCCTTATCAATACAAATATATTGTTATATCTTAGTTATGCTACACTAGCAAAAGAGAGAGCAGCATTAGCTAATAATTCTGTAGATATGTGGATGGCTTTTGTTAATACTATAACCAAGTATTTTGTCAGAGGGATTCTACTAACTTTGCTAATGTCACTGCTACGGTCCCCAGGAGTCAATACTCATAACCAGGATCATGCTGCATTGGACTCTAAACAAGGAACAAAAGAAAGGTGCTCCAAAGGAGTTGACTGTAAGAAATAATTGATGGATATAGGCAGGATAGTGGCACCAGGAGCAAGTAGAGCCAAATGTAAAGTATTGTGCTCACTTGGGCTTTTTCCTAGTAGCACTGCATTCTGGCCTATCCACTACTTTATAAAACAACACCCAAGATCTTCTCCGTATGTAGGTCAGGACTGAGTTGTCTTTTAAGCAGTAGCAGATGTTCAGATACCGGTAAGATCATGCAAAGCTGTGTGTACATATGAAATGTCGTCAGTTCCCAGCACTGGCTGGGTACTCCTCTGCCTCCAAAGCACGCATACAGCGCAGCACGTGTAGCAGCTCCACCCAGCCCCCATGCCAGTCTCCCTGCCAGCTGAAAATGTACATTCAGGTGGGCTTTCTAATTGCAGCACATCCCATCAAGGCGCAGTATTTGGTGCTAGTGTAACCCTGAGGGAACTGTTGCCACTCCATGTCATCCTTCTATGAAGCCATCTTTGCCATCCCTTTTGGGGGATCCCTTTTCCATTCGGTCTGTTTTAATTAGGACCATCATAGCTACCACAATACCACTGCTGCAAAGAGCTCCCCAGAATGACTGGCCCTCTCAGTGTACCTGGGACAGTGAGCAGAGGTTGTGGGGCTGCTGTCTGCCAGGTGAGGAGGACAAATGGAGCTGCCAGGAGCAAGTCATTGTGGGCTGAATATAGTCTGGGGTGAGAAGGCTAGCACAGGCACCCAGGCTGCCAGCATGCTCTTGGGTGGAGAGAAGCCCTGAGGCAGCACTTTTGTGCCATGTCTTCACTTTGAGGTTTGGATCTGGCCTTGAGGGCATCTCAGAGCCCTGGGAGGCATTGAGGGTGGTATCGGGCTGTGTATGCGTGTGCTGTCAACTCAATATGGAATTCAGAAGGCAAAAGTAAAGCTTTTGGTCAAGGAAACAGCAATTAGTGAGGAAGTGCTTAAAACTGGAGAGAAAGACAGAACAAGTAACCCAGATGCAACCAACTGGACAAAAGAAGTTGTGTATAAACAGTCTCTAAAACTGTTTACAAAGTCCAAAAGAAAGAGAAAATACAAAAGATTTTTTTTTTCTGCCTGAAAGCAGAGGACACAGACTCTAGTTCTTTGTCCCGTCCACCAGTGTTGGGCAGTTTGCAGCTAGTGGTGACAAGGCCTGTGCCTGTGGCACTTTGGGGTGTGGGGCTCCCCATATTCTACAAATTCCTCCGTTAGTCATCTAGCCATTTCTGCAGTCTCTGCCAGATGCATCAGGAGGAGCATAACCAAACACAGGCAACCACTCATTTGGCTATTTTTCTCTTCTGCTCTTTTACCTGTATCAGGAGCACCGAATCCTCCACTGCCCTGGAGCAATCAATCATTAGCAACAACCTTGCTACTGCCAGGGTGCTTCTCAAGCCGTTGCAGTCAAGGATACTTCTGGGAAAGACAGGGACCAAATTCAATTTTCAGCTGCTGCAAAAAGGGATGAATAACCATTATAAAACCCTATGCTTTTATTTTTAACCACTGCCTACACAGGGCAGCGCTTTAGGGCCACAGCACTGCAGAGGGATGGCTTGTCAGAAGCTCTAGCCACTGCTGTCATGATGAGTTTACTCTGCAAATAGGTCCTCTTTTCCCAAGAGAGGGTAACATAGCAGAGGACATACAGAGGATGCAAGGGACTAGCAAACATTATGAAATTTTGGGTCTGGAGTTGTTAATCTCTCGCTAGAGAGAGCAATTGCTTCACACAACGAGAGGATGCTTCATGGTCCCTCTGTTAGCAGAAAAGGAGTCTGCTGTAGTGCCTGTGGAGTGGTGTGCATGAGTGGAAGCAGTAATAAAGTCACTATAGCCAGAAACCTCAAGTGAACTGAAGCTGCTGCAAGGAGGCATGGTCTGGGTTAGTTGACAACAAGCAGAAATCCCTGCAGCAGTTGCCTCCTGCCTTGGGATATCTCTTCTTCTGCCACTTACCTCTGAGTGAAGCAACTGGACTGTCAATACTCATGGCTAGACCATGCCATGTTTCCAAGGCAAAGAGGGGGTTGGAGGAAAGCACAACATGCTGCTGCTGGCTGTGAGACCTGGAGGCAACGTGGAGGAGGGGCTTGGATTTCTTAACCTTTACTGTTAGTTTTTTGGAAGCTGCCAGCTTATTACACCAGCAGAGGAAACCTTGCTTGCTACCTTGCTTGCTTTTTTCCCCCTCTATGCATGGATGACACCCATTTTAAATTATCCTCCTTAGAAAGGCTGGGGAATATGCCAAGAAAAGAAAAATGTGGTGGGAGAGCAGGAGGTGAAGCATGCAACACTCAGCAGAGCTGCTTTGCCTTTCATTACTGCCTCCAATTCACTAGAACCAGCCTCAGCTTTGGTTTTCCAGAGTGCAAAGACAGCTTTTTTGAGCTCCCTGGTTTCCCAAGGCAGGTGTAGGGCCAACAGAGTCTTCTTCATACTTCTCACTTGTGTCCCAGCATCCTCTTCAGCATGGAGCTCAGAGATATTGTTTTGGGATCCCGTGATGTACCCCAAATTAGGATGGGGTAGGTGGTTGTCCCTACCTTTGATAAAACATTCCATCCTACAAGAAGAACAGAATATGTTGGAGAATATTTGTGTGATGGGACAATGTACTGATACAACTGTTATAAGTCCTTTGCTTGACTCTGCTGCTTTTTGCCCAGCTTGTCCATTTTAACTTTTGTTACAATCTGGTCCTCGCAGTCAGTTCTACCCTTGAGGTTAAGAGATCCTCTTTCTCTAGGGAGAAGCGTCGGACTTCTGCTTGTGCATGTGCACATCTTCTGTGTAACTATGTTTGTCTTCCTGGAGCCCAAACTGACATGGTGGAGCTCAAAATTGTGGCCACCATGGCCCAACACAAGATTGCCCTGAGAACTGGTACTGCCCCAAATGTGAGGGACTGTCCAGTCTTGCTTTCTGACTCCGGATGACTGAGAGCTTGCATCTGCCAAGGAGGTGGTGCTTCACAGCTGAGAAAAATCCTGCACTTGCTCTCATTTTTTTGTGAAGCCAGATGTTTCAGACAATTTGTTTCCAGAGCTTTCTGTAGCAGACTGCAACTGACTGTGTGAGCAGAAGAAAGGTTTCCAAACCAGATTTCTGAAATGTTTTCTAAACACTGTTTCAGGACTTTCAGACTGCAGGACCAGATCCTTAGACAGCATAAAAGGACACAGATCCATGGAACTGAACAGAGTTCACCTCCTTCACTAGAGAAAGCACAGAAACACAGAAATGTTGGTTGGAAGAGTCCTCTGAAGGCCCAAGCTCATCCAGGCTCACGCTTAACACAGGGCTATTGCACTAGGTCAGGTAAGCCTTGGCGTTGTCTAGCCAAGTCTTGAAAGTCCCCAAGGACGGAGGGTCCCGTTTTCTGGGAGATGTTTTCCCTAACATCCATTTTAATCTCCCAAGCTCCAGCCTGGGCTTGTTGTCCCTCATTTTTCCATCTGCCACTCACAGGAGGCATTGGGCTCTGTCAGTCAGTCACGTAACTCCCATCAAGGGAGGTGAGATTTGCAATACGCTCGTGTTAGATCACCCTTCCACCTCCCCATCTCTGGACTAAACCCACCCAGCTCCCTCAGCCTTTGCTCATAGTGTGTGTGCTCTGCTCTAGCCATCTCAGTATCCCTCTTACTGGGCCTGCTTGCACCGAGGGGACCAAAGTGATACAGTATGTCACCAGTGGCCTGTGGGGAAGAACAGCTTCCCTCGCACTGCCAGCTATAGGCCTCCTCCTGCAGCCCACCGGGCACTTTGTCCCGTTGGCGATGCCAGCACACCCTAGGCTCTAACAAGGTATGACATATAATTTGTAGCAGTACGAATAGGAGCAGTACAATGAGCAAGCAGTTTCAAAATCCAATTTCATAGACACAGAGATTACATTAATCTCTTTTAATAGCTAAACAATTCAGTTTTCAAGATAGGACAAAGCATGGGATATTCTTGACAAAATTGGTGCTTCAAAGCTGCCTACATCAGATTTAAAATCCTAAGTCCTAAGCTCCTAACGATAGAATTGATTGTACCTTTTCAGACAATAGCACTGCAAAACTTGCATTTAATCTCCTCTTTTTATAACACGCTGTAGCTGCCTGGACTTGCCTGTTGGGAAGCAAATGTAGATTGACTTTGCCTTCAAACACCATATGAGGAAACTCACTCAGCCCTCACCAACTGATCTCGGGGGCCTGTGGAATGATAAAAGCTCAAGTTATCAAAGTATCTGTAAACTGCCTTCTGATTTCAAGCTGGAGCACCTCCCTGAATCTGGACCCTTTGATTTAAGGTGGCTGCTTTCTTTCACCATGTCTCAACAGGCAGAAAAGGGCATAACTTTAATTCCTGTTGGCTCAGTCATATTAGCTCAACATGACTGAAAAGCCCTCTTCACCTCCAGAAACGCAGAACTGAATGTGGATCTACATTAGAATCTTCTGCCTGTGTAGTAAGTACCTTGTAATATACAGGGATGTTTTCATACCGCCAAAAATATCGGTGTAAAAGTGCTTTTCTTGTTGACACTGTTTTGCTTGGAGAACCAAAATTAGCTCTCCTGGGGAAGGCACTATTTATTGGGCTAGACTAGACTGTACGTCTTCAGAGAATTTGAAGGTTTTGTCTAGGCATATCCATTTCGGGATGATTTTTAGTGTTTGTGTTGTGATTTAGGGCTCTGAAAAATAAGCTCCAGCAAATGATGGTGAGGTGACTGAAGGGGTGACCCACCCAGATGTTCATTACTGCTCCACTGGCAAATATTACTGTCCTTGCAGCAGAGTTGGCAGAAGACAAGATATGTCCAGGGCAGAACTGCTCCAAGTGGCATTTTATTTGAAATCTCCAAGGAGGTGGGATTAGACTAGACAGAAGATCATGAACTAAAGATACTAAGATGTTCATAATGGTTTCTGCCCATCAAGACCAGCACATCTGCCATGCCTCATGTCTTTATGTCTTCTGCCCCATGATTCTGTCCCCTCTTTGCACCAGAACTGGCAGGCATCTGATCCTAATAGGAGATGAGTCAGGGACTTCAACAGCCAAATGATCTCCTCATTCACCTAGAAAGAGTGTTGGGGACTGAAATACCACCAACTTCTATCAGCTTAATCATGATTCCTCTCTCTCAGGCAATGGTACAAGTGTCTCCTTCTGGTGTCTCAGCTCTACTGTAGCCTTTGGTGGTACAGCAGTATCAAGCAACAGCAGGTGATAGTCTCTTCATCTGCTCATCTGTTTTCCAACCAAATGGTAATCTGAGGCCAGAGGCTTACCCGATGCTCCTGTATGGCCAACTAGCAAGGCATCTGCTGCCAGGGAAGGTATCCCTTACCCTTCAGCTGTACTCCCTGTTTTGCTGTAGAAGTAACCTGCTATGTTACTGTACTGTAACTGTACTGAGTAGGTGCCATTGCTGTCAGAAACGGAGCTGCCGTTAGTGGTTGTCTCCTTCCTCTCCCAGCAAGGAGGGTGGCTAGCCAGAGACTTCCCTTACACCCCAATGCTGCAGCAAGCAGGAGCAACTGCAGGAGCGAATCAAGACTGACTCTGATCTAAGCAATACTGCCAGGCTAAAACGCATGAGAGTTTTCCTCTCCGTGGCCTGTTACTAACAGAAAACATCAGTGGGAAAAAGGCTGGGCCTTAAATATACAATGAGCCTTTCCCCACCCGTCACCACCTAACCGATAAGCTACTCTAGGCTATCTTGTTTATGTTTATGTGTGTTTAATACCTTTTAGCATTTGTGTTTGCCTTGAAGCTACAGGCAGCTATGTGCTGTAGTGTGCTAAATATTTGTGCCATAAGTACAAACAGATGTCTGAAGATCTGCTTTGAAACAAAACTTTACCCTCTAGATTCTCTCCCAAGACTCCTCAGGAAAAGTATACATCACTATATTCACAGCAAAGCCTTGAAGGCCAGGGAGAGAGGAGATATATAGGAATAGTCAGTAGTGCAGCAGGAACACGTACGCACATCTCTATTTCATAAATCCTTCAGAGCAACAGTTTGGGTATCAGAGTTTTAATAAATTCATTTGCAGGTCCTCATTCCTATAAAGCAGCCTCTGCTACATGCAGGTCTTTTAGGTTTGTTTTGACTCACTAGCCAGATTCTTGTCACCCTCAAGAGCTATTGCCTGCAAGCTAAATAATCTCCCTAATATAAAAAACTTAGAATAAGCAGAGATGGTAAAACCTGAGTGGTGTGCACGGATGGCTTTTGCTCACACATATTGCTTCTGTCAGCTGCTCCCAGGGATGGAGAGGCTTCACAAGGCAGACAAAAGTGGAATTAAGTAATTTGACTTTCAGAGTCAAAAACTCAATTCAGAGTCAAAAACTGAGAGGTACACCATGATACTGCGTGCCACATGCAAAGTAACGGGGAAGGTTAAACAGCCTCTGCCTCAGGCAGCTCCCAGTTTATGTCAAGATGCAACAGAAAGCCTGAGAGGGGAAGGGTAAGATGGTAGTGGTGAAACCAGCCAGGATTGTGCGGTGATTGCTGTGTAGGAGGTTGCAGCCAGGACTCTCAAATGACTTAAACCACTGTGGTATGGCTTTGGTTTTGTTTCTTCTTTTCTCACGTTTTGGGGGAGAAGAGGGTGTGCCTGGAAGTTCAGGTGCTAGCTTGGGACTTAGGTGATCTATGTCCAGGTTTCTGCCCCACTGACTCCCTGGGGCAAGTTGCTCCCGGCCCCTCTGCCTTTTGCCCCTCATTCTCCAAGGAAGAACAGCACTTCCACGCCCAAGAAGCGCATGAAGTTAATACTTCAAAGCCTGTGAGGCTCTCATACTCTGAGAGAGAACCGTATCAGGCCCTGATAGAAGAGATACACTCTGCATTACCTTTAGACTGTATGCCATGGGCAGCAAAAGGAATCCTTCAGAGCACTCAGAGTAGCTGACTTACAAATGCAAAACAATGTTTGACCTGAGCTACACAGGGAACTGATATTCTGCTGTAAATCTCTCTGATTCACTCTGCAGAATGCTTTCCATTCACTCTGCTTCATTTCAGCTCCCTTGCATTTCTTGCTTAAAACATGAAAATGATTCGTATCTTTTCTTATATCATTCATTTTCTCTTCCTAGTAATCACTCCTTTGTCTTGCCTAATTCCACTTCATCTGTAACTGTTCTTCCTCCCTTTCTCCTCCTCCTCTTCATCCATGAGCTCAGGCGGGAGCCACCCATTGCTGGGATACCTGTTAGGACCCTGTGGGCAGGTAAATCCCAGGATTTACAGACCCTTTGCAGCAAGGGGTGGCTGGCTGGGGCTGATCACAGGGTATATTGCAAGAGGGGACTGCTTCCCAGCTCCTGCATCCTGCTTGGTGCCTGGCTGAGGCTGATGTGTGTGGTTATTCCTTCCTTCTGCACCGAGCTCACCATGTGCAGGAAAGGCCAACATGTGCTGAGCAAGGGAGCTGGGGAGCAGCTTGGCTCCTTGATGGGCTAGGCCTCTGAGAAGTGCTGCGGTGTGAAACAGGAGCTTGCTGGAGGGACAGCTGGGGAGAGACAGGGAAAAAAAAAAAAGAGTATGGGATAGCTCTGGATTGAAGCCTTTAAAGGGACTGTCTCTGACTTCTCCTTACCCTTCTTCCTTTCCCTGCTTGCAAGAAAGGAGGTGTAGCTGCTAAAATCATAGCACAGGACTCAGGAGGCTTACTTGGTTTTCAGAGTTAGATTTCCCTTGGTTTAGATCCCTGAAACCATGTCCTCAAGGTGGGAGTCAGCAAAGTGCAAAGGCAGGAGTGGGTGCACAGGACCAGAGCCGGAGAGGAGCCTGTCCACTTCTACAGCAAGAAGCTGTTAGACTCAGCTGTAACATAAAAATGCATCTTCCAGGCAGTGGGGCAAGCCTTTTTGTCATCCTGTGCTCCTGTGCCTTGTTGTTCAGAGAAAACAATATTTTCTTCCCTTGTGGGGATGAAGTTTGGGAAGATGAAAGAGTCTAGTAAGGACTGTAGCCGTGATAACAAAAGTGCCTGGCTGGGAGCCCTGCAGCCTTGCAGCCACTTGCTGTACCCCTCTTTACTCAATACCCCACAAAGTGGTCTGAGTGGGAGAAAAGATGCCGTTTTGGGGACAGCTGTACTGCCATGCCCTCCCACAAAGAATATGCTGCTTACATCAGTGCTGTAAGTAAAAAATCTTGTCAGAGGTGGTGGACCCTCCAAGTCATTTACAGCATATTTCCTTGAGGTAGCAATGAAATCTGTGATGGTTTTGTTTGACATTTGCAACCCCAGCGGAAAGAAAACAGTGTGGCTTTTTCCTTGCATTTGCAGCTGAGCGTTATCAAGGACAGAAAAGAAGATGCACCTCTATCTTTTTTTTTATCTTATGCAGGTACAAACAGTGTGTTCCTGGTGTGAACTGAGAGGCATTGGGCTCTGTGGGAGTGATCTGCTTCTTGGAATTTATTTCACATGGCTGTGAGTGGCTCAGCAAGGTAGGATGGGAAAAAAGAAACAGGCCCAAACCTCCAAATGACTCTGAAAGACTGAAGGAGCCTAGCGATGAGTCCTCACATCTCCTGCTTCCCCAAGAGAATGGAAACCTTTCCAAGGGAGCTGATATATCTACCGCCAGCGTTAAGCATTTTGTGTTTTGTTTTTTTTAAAGAAAAGCCAAATTACACTAGGAAGTATCACCTGCCCAATTTTAAGTCAAAACAAATAAATAGTCTTGGGTTTTGCCTTTAATTTCCTGTCCAGTGCCAGCTTTCCTGAGCCCAGCATGGGTCTTTTGTGAAATGCTCTGAGGATTTTGGGGACAGGAAGTGGCCCCATCACCTCCACGGCAACTGATGAAGTGCAGAAGAGCTCCAGCAGCTAAGGAGCCCGCATCCCAACAGGTTGGCTCTCCTTTTTTGCCCTCACCGGCTGCTCTCAGCACAGGGTTCCCTGCTCTGTCTCACATTTCAAGGAGGGACTATGTCCAGTTTCCTTTCAGAAAAGGCAATTTTTCCAATTGTCCTTGTTTGAAAGAAAATACTGTGTTCAGCAGCAGTCAAAAGAGCGGGCTAAGTACTCTCTGGTCTGTGCTGTGCTGATGTGATGAGGCTGGGCAGCAAGTTTTGCTTATTTCTGTACCGTGTAGTGATAATCTGGCATGTACTGTATTTTTCCTTTACTGTAGAGCTTCCTCCCAGGACTCTGCCTGTAATTTGATCCTGTTTGATAAACCATCACACAAACACTACATGGAACCGTAGCCCTAATGACCTGTGTTAATTAAAAATCAAATGACACTTTCTCAGGAGAAAGTTGTTTAGTTCCAGTGTTTTCCTAAGATAATGATACCAGGCCAGCCTATTACCCTCCCCTGTAGTGTCATTTATTGTTCACTATGTCTAAACTCCTGCATGCCATTGCACCGCATTATTTTGTCATGTTCCACCCCATCGTTTCAAAATAGGTTGCCTATTTGTTTAAAAGTACAGCAGAAGCTTTAAAGTCTTGAGGAGAGAGATGCCATATCTTTACTGTGATGATGTACAGTCTGCCGGTTCAATTTCACTGCCTTTTAGCACCAAATCGAGAAACACTTTGACTTTTCATCTCCCCTGGCTTCTAAAACAGCAAGAGATAAACAGGAAAAAGGGGAGACACCTTCTGTTTGATATTGTTTGACTCTCAAGTCAGTTCAGGCTCTGATATTAATAACTTCCTGTTTTGTTGTAAGTTTTCTGACAAGTGAAGAGCCTCCATGTGCGTTAGCATTTCAGCCTCAACATGGGCAACTCCATGACTGGCATGTTCCTGGGCTCTGGACTACAAAAGCCAGTTTTCTGCTTACCTTCAGGTCAAAATTTTAGAATTGGAAGTCAAATCACTAAAGATCAGGTACCTAAAACCACAGTTAGCTGCCAAAATAAAAATGACCTGATTGTCATAACGGTTGAACACCTGCAGACCATCTAAGTGTCATGGGACCTGAGAGGGCAGAATCTATACAAATCAGTCTAATTTTATGTAGGAACTCAAATAAGGATCTTAATTTGAAATTCTGGACATCTGTTCATTGCTAAGGATGAGCTCAGTAGCTAGAAACAGAAAAGAGGATCTGGAAAAATGTGGAGAAAGGTGCATTTGTGTAATACCACTTGTGCAAGATGCTTGTGAAATGTGGTGCATATTGCATTGCATCATTTTTCACATACGCTTAAATTAGTAAGACTCTCTCTTTTCCAGCTATCCAAATAACTTTCCCTGTGAACGGAACTACTTCCTCTGGATAATACACTGTTTTGCTAGCTGCTGGAGAAGTGGAGTCCCCCCAGATGCCTAATGCCTGTGTACTGCCCATGGCTGCTGCTCTGTGAATGAGGAACCATCTCCCAATCATGGTGTGTGACAGCACAGCTTGGATTTAGCAGTTCTATGAGATTTAAAAAATCAAACCAGCTAATCAAGATTTAAAACAGTGCTGGATTGGAAAGACTAGCAAGTGGTCCAGCTGTGAGTTAATTCATTAGTTGCAGTAAATATTGCTTGAGGAGATTGTCAAAAGGAAATGTGAAGCATCTGAAAAGAAATGTCCTTAAAGTGAATGTCAGAAGATTTTGCAGCTGTCATCCCGTGGACTGGGAGACTCTGGGCTTTGGAGAGAAGACGGGTGAAAGAAATAAAAAACTGAGTAGAGGATAAAGTACCAGTTCCCACTGAGTGATTATAAAGGAAACAATCTTACCACTACAGGGACCTAATTAGAGACTGAATCTCAAAACTGTCTAATATCTCCTCCAGGACACTGAGAAACCCAAACTAGCTAAAGCAGTCTGTTCAGACCAGCAGCTTTAGGAGACTCTGCAGCTTCAGGGGCACACTGAAATTCCAGGCTTATATAGCTGTGGGTGTTTCCAGTGTTCCTGAACCCTTTAGTCTGTTCAGCACTCACTTCGGACCAGGGAGGCAACTTCATTTTCTTGCCTGGTGTGGCCAGCACAGCATCATCCTGGTCCTACAGAAGACAACAACAGGCTCTGACTGCTGTGTGCCTGAGCCTTGTGTAGGAAAGGCACCAGGACCTGTTTTCGCAGGCAAATATAAGAATTAATGATCAACATTAACATGAGAGAATTTCACCTTTCTATGACTGATCTGATGAATCACTGCTTCTGTTGGTCTCCATAATGTGCAGATCAGGTGTGGGTCCTCAGGCCTTCCTGGAGATGCCAGTCCTGTCAGTCAGTGGTTGCATGCATTGGTTCGCTTAAGCCTTGGTGCAGGGCTCAGCTCTCCCACCTCGCTCCACCTATTGTCCACCTGAGACACTGTCACCCTTCTCCCCCTCCTTTTGGAAATGTGGAAACACTGGCCATAGTCTGAGGCTAACTTTTGGCAGCAATGCCCATCCCTGCTCTAGCTGCTCACTTCTACCTCTGAGATGCAGTGCATCACCTCTTCAGCACTGTGCAGAGCAGGGACCTCCCCATGTTAGGTGTTTTTTTTTTCCTTTGTTTGGTGATTTTTCTAAGCAGCCACGAGTTTTTTCTGGCTTTTATTTAAGACTGGTCCTCAGCACTCCCGTCCTGATGCCAGGAAGGGCTGCATTGACAGGAGCCATGCTCTGGTGTGAGTGAGCAGCATGGTGAGCAGAAAGGAATTATTTTAGCTGGTATTGCCATTAAAATCCCTTTTCATGTAACCCTGCCCCCATAGAGTGATTCTGTGCAGGTGAGGCTTCAGGGGTTTGTTCCAGTGTCACTACTACTAGCAGCCATGTTTTTCTGTAGCAGGATTTTCCAGGCGTAGGGAGGGCTGTGCATACTGAGCCCACTCAGGGAGCTCAGAGCTCCTGGGAAGAGCAGGGATGACCGCTTGGGATGGGTAGATGTATCATGTATTGGGGGGAGTGGTTTATGTGTCTCCTCTGGGGTGGGGAGGAGGTAAGTGACCTGCCCAGAGAGAGCTCAGCGCTGCTATCATGAGACAAGGACATTTTCATAACCGAGGTAAATAAACAGATTACTTTTTTTGCTCTAGGGAGATAATTTCTTCTGTGCTACTAGCCTGAGACCGTTTCTTGGCTTAGCCAGTATTCCTACCGTATGCAACAAGCCTTAACCACTGCATTTGAGGCTGTTATTCATTTGGGGCCAATATGAAACATTTCTGGCATTTCTTTTCCTTTTTTCTGGCCCTTACATATTGCTAATGTCTCCACTTCTGTATATATGTTTTCTTCTCTAACATTTCAGTTCTCCTCTCTTATAATATTTTAAATCCTTAATTGCCTGGTGCTGCAGATGGAGAGTATTAGTTACCTTCCATCACCACTCTGGCCACGATGACTTCCTTCACTTGACAAGTTGATTACTTTGTCAAGGTGAATGTTGAGTCTGTCTGGAGCATCTCTGTGTGTCTTGTGCCAGATTGCAATTGCAAGCTGGTTTCTTATCGGACATGCTGTTTCTCCAGACACAGAATATGAGGAGTAAAACTGGGATTTTTGAGGGGCTTTTTTCCCACTTCCCTACTGAGATTGATGTTGCTTCACTTTATAGCAATAGGATTTAGATGGCTATATCTCTAAATGTGACAAACTAATGCATGGCAAGCAAACCCAACTGATGAAATTCCATTGATAAAGAAAATTCCCATCCTGGCAACCACCCAGCAAAGTCCACAAGTGGCGATTAGGAGTTAATAATAACTGCTCCAAGTCTGCCAAAGCTGCTGGAGATGTGACTAACAGACACCTCCATGGAGCCAAAGAATTGTTGCAGTGCCTGCTCCCTGCTGTCCTGCATCAGCATGTGCAGAAGGGGAGCGTCCTGGGTGAGCGGTGGGGCTGACAGGCTCCCCAAAGTGCCAGTTACAGGCAGTAGGGGCCAGAAAGGAGCCTTTGAGAAAGCATTGCAAAATTGGCTGAACACTATCTAGGCTCTTTAAGGTAGGAAAAAATTTCCTCTCCATTGCACAGTAGGATATCTCTGGGGTTCGTGTCTCAGATCTTGCCATCAACATGTGAGTCCCTAGCTCCCCTTCACAGATCCAGTGCACAATGCGGGATCCAGTTATGTCTCTGTCTACCAAAGTGGCTATGCACAGCACCAATCCTTGCCTCCTTACGCCATGCACATGCCATCTAAGCCTCCAGAGACCTTCAAATGGTTGTGTTGTGCTTGACCCCTAAAAGAGGGTAGACAGCAGTTGCAGCATAGAAGCTGTAGCATTAACATTGTTTTCAGGTGGTCCAGTGGATATAATTGAGGCAAAACAGCAAAACCCAAGTAAATTAAATGCATTTCATAGCAGCTCCTGAGGGAGAACGGGTCGCATTTTTTGTGAGCTGCAAGCCAGGTGAAGAGGGCTGGATCTTCAACAGAGAAATTGCCGACGTTGGCCCCAAAATGTCATTTTTAAGGTAAGAAAAACATCAATATTTCTCTTAATTTTTCCTAGCTGATACGTTATAAGGAAGTGGCATCCAGACCTCTATAGGTACTAAGAATTTGGCAAATACTAAGCAACACAAAGAACAGAAACCAGGGGGTGCTTTCTGAGAAGACAGGGAAACTGAGCCCTGTGCCACTGAATGCTTCACAAGAGTGAGTCCTAATACCTACCATAGCCAAATGTCACCTACTCTTTTGTGGTATTACTTAGCAAATGTCTCAACTTCTTGAGCTTGTTGCAGATGATAAAAGGTTGGCCAGCATTATTATCTGATGGCACATGAACATTAATTTCTCTAACCACGTGTGGTGGTATCTGACTGACAGATATCTGAGCAGGAAAGTCAAAGGAAAGCAGTGTGGAGACCTGATTTTCAAAGGCACCTATTTCTAGTAAGGGTGAACTTTGTTTTCTTTTAAGGATTCATTTTTATTGGCATATTGTAACAGGAATAATGAGATAAACAAAAGCATGGTACACTTGTAAGATGACCCTCAGGACCATACCATCTACAGTCAAACCAGCCCTGGGTGCAGTGTTAGCACTGAAGGCTGATGTTGGGCCACTCTTCTCCCTGGCAGGTATGGAACTGGAGTTGCTGTCCTCACAGTATCCCTCATGAGACCTTAGGAAGAGCAGAGCCAGACCTTTTCTTGTGTCATACCATACATGACAAGGCAAGGATGTGTTTTGTACCTGTATGTTGACCTACCTCAGAACAGCTTCATGCCAAGAATGGAAGAAGAGTAACATGTGTCCATCTCCTTCCCGCCCCCCCCGCCCCGCCCAGTGTTTGTAGAAAGGAAGAAAAGCACCTCTTACTGTTTGAGTTTATGATATTCCTTTTTTCCTGGGTGGAAAGGACAGGGACCTCTCTCTGTCTATGAGGGAAGCACTGACTATTGGTGCGAGTGATGGGTGAGAAGCTCTCTCAGGGCAGACCTTGCTCTCCCCAGGGACCTGTACCCTAGCCACTCCCTGCCCTGTGCTGGTGTGGCTGGTGTGCTGGCACTCCTGGCCTATCCCCTCCCAGGCTCCCCCCTCTTCTGTAGCTCCAAGCCTTGCCACCTTCTGTCCTTGGAAAGGCAGAAGTGGGGGAGCAGGCTCCCAGGGGGTCCAGGGGAGCGGAGGGTCTCCATCTCCTTGCAGAAGATGAAGAAGGTGTCACCGCCACAGGAGCCTTAGGCAGGATCAGTCACGCACTTCCCTCTGCAGCCAGCAGCACTCTGCTTTTTCCCGTCATTTATTACCTGACGACTGTTTTTGTGTGTTTCCCTCCAGGCCGGGAGCCAGGAGGGCTGGTGCTCAGGACACCTTCTCCTGGGGCACTGCCAAGGACAGTGGCAGTATCCTCCCACGGAGAGTGGTGGGCCCCGGCCCCGGACACAAAGCATCCATCCCCAACGCTCACCCGACCCTCCCCTCGAGACCTACTTTTGCTGGGAAAGGCAAGGTAACCTCGCCACTGAAAATAGCTGGGACGGCAGCCAACGGAGATTAATGGCATCATTAACGTCCGCAGTTTATTTATAGGCTTAAAAATGCCTCGGACCTGCAAACTGAGCAGAGTTGCTCTGTGTAGCACAGGGACTACCAGGTCTCCTGCTTCTGCCTTTCCCCTTCCTGCTATTTTATCCTGATCGCTGGGACTGTAAAACCTCTGCAGCAGGGGTTGTCTCTCATTGTAAACCTACTTTGTAAACCTTCCTAACTAGGGGGGAACTCACAGATACCTTTTTTTCCATGAATGCTGTATTTGTCTGGTCTCCTTCCTCCACCCAACTCTTCCTGTGCTCACTGTCCTGTGGCCTCTCTTTGGGAAAACTCTCTTTTTGACAAATTCCTGAGGCACGGGCTGAGCAGTCAGCACAGGAGTTAGTTAGTGATTTTCCACCTTGGGTTTTAAACTGTGAGCTCTGTGACAGGAGGACTGGGAATCTCATACATGTGGAGAGCATCTAGGACATGTGGGGCTCTAGTGAGACATGCAGATGTAATTAATGACCATGGAGGTCTTCCTATGGGAGCCAGCAGGGCCAGCCCAGCTCCCAGGTCCTCCAGGAACCTCATGGGACTGTCAAGAAAAGAAAAAAACACCCTGAGTGTGTTGGTCCCAGAAGAGGAGTTTTTGGCACATGACCTGTGGCCGCACCACCTGGCCTGTTTCCCAACACTCAGTGAAAGGTAAGTGAGGAAGGAGGCTTGTTGTTAGCAGGCAAAAATCCAAGGGATCGTCTTTGTGACTGGGAGATGGCTCCATGGGTAGGAGAAAAAAGGTAAAAATGCCAGTAGGGGCACGTCCCACCCAGAAACACGGATAACCAGCATGGCACCCCACAGAGGTGAGGTTGCTGCAGAGGGCAAACATCCTTTACTTTGCTGTTGGTTTTTTTGTTGTATCAATCTGAGATAAACTGTGTCAGTCTCTCCTTCATCCTCAGTCTGCCAGGGGCTGAAATAAAGAACCAGCAGAGAACCGCTCAAACCGCTGTTGTCTTTTTTTCTCTGGGCAATGAGACTACTTCAGGGCAGAGTAAAGGAGCCCAAAATGCTAGAAGGAGAATTTCTCTGCCATGGCTGCGACAGGTGAAACCACAACCCTGGGATCCCCTCACCCACCCGGCATCTGGTGGGTTTGAGCATCTCAGTACCTTGCTTCCCTTTCCCCTTTCCCACTTGGGTTCTGGACCCCGGGTCCATCGCCTCCTGGCCAGGACCCAGCTCTCCACTGCAGTAGGGAGGACAGTGCCTGATCAGCACCTTCCATGTCTGTTAAATGGCACCATGACACTTAACCAGCTTTATATAGTCCTTTGAAGGACAGAAGCATAAGAGCAATTATTCAGTCATCCAAAGATCATAACTGGGAGAATATTTATTCCTATGTCTGATATACGTGAGAACCTGCCCAATTTAAAAGGCTTCAAGAAAAAGGCAGGTCATATGCAGTGTCTGAGATAAAGGGGGGAAAAGGTAATGTTTTAATTGTACTTTACTTATCCTAGGAAAGAGATACCTCTTATATAGTTGTTTCTCATGTAAATTCCTGAACATCTAACCAGAAAAGTCAGCAGAGCTTTCTTTCTAGGCTGACATCAGTCTAGAGAAGTGAGTTGTGTGACCAAAGAGGCCATCTACATCCCAAACTGATTACTTACTTTGAAAGGTGAGTATAAAATGTGGAATTTTTCTTAACAAGATGGCTAAGCCACATTTCAGCTGCAGGACAGCAATCCCCTGGACCTCGGTGCTGCACAGCTGCTGTGGAATTACCCCAATACAGAAAGCAAGAGCAGGGCTTTTTTTTCCTGTTTCACTAGGCTACACCCAGTTGTAACCATATTTAACCTTCCTTTTTCTAGCTGCCAACACTGGGTGGCACTAAGTCCTTCAGACATATTACAAAATCGACTCTAAAAACATGAATCACACTGACTTGGCTCCACTCTGTCCTGACAGCAAATGTTTTGTTTGAGAAACTTTTGATCATATGGTTGTTGTAGTAGAAACATCTGACTTGCATGGCATGTTTTGTACTTCCTTGGTTTGTTAGGTTGTTAAAGCTCTACTGAAACTCTGGCCTCGCAGGTTTGGTAAAGGTTCAATATGCTGTTGGGCTTGAAAGCCAAATGTCCTGTACCAAGGTGAGAATTGATGGAATACTTGAAAATAACTGTACTTTATGCTGGCGATTTAAACAGATCTCACAGCATCACAGCATGGTTGAGGTTGGACGGGACCTCTGGAGATTGCCTAGGCCAAGCGCCCTGCTTGAGCAGGGTCAGCCAAAGCAGGTTCACCAGGACTGTGTCTAGTCATGTTTTGAGTATCTCCAAGGACAGAGACTTCACAACCTCTCTGGGCAATGTCTTCTGTTCAACCACCCTCAGAGTAAAAAAGTATTTCAGTTTTTGCTCATTGCCTCTTGTCATGTCACTGGGCACAGCTGACAAAAGCCTGGCTCCATCTTCTTTACTCTTTCCCAACATCAGGTATTTAAACACACTGATAATATCCTCCCTGAGCCTTCTTTTCTCAAGGGTCAACAACCACAGATCTCTGAGCCTTTCCTCAAATGTCAGTTGCCCCAGTCACTTAATCCTCTTCGAGGGACTTGCTCTAGTACGTCCATGTCTTTCTTGTACTGGGAAGCCCAGAACTGGGCACAGCACCCCAGATGCATCTCACCACTGCTGAGCAGATGGGAAGGGTCACCTCCCTTGACCTGCTAGTGACACTCTTCCTAATGCAGCTGAGAAGGCTGTTGGCCTGCATTACTACAAAGGCATATTGCTGTCTCACAGTCAGCTGGTCCACCAGGAGCCCCAGGTCCTCTCTGCAAAGCTGCTTGTCAGCCCAGTCAGCTCCCAGTGTGTACAGGTGCATGGCGTTATTCCTTCCAAGGGGCAGGATTTTTTCCCTTCATTGAACTTGATGAGATCACTGCCAACCCATTTCTCCAGCCTGTTAAGGTCCCCCTGGATACCAGCACAGGCAACTGGTACAGCAGCCCCTCCTCTGTAAATATGTTAAGGGTGCAGTCTGTCCCATCATCCAGGTCATTAATAAAGATGTTAAACAGAATTGGACCCATTACTGACCCCAGGGTACTCCACTAGTGCCTGGCCTTCAGCTGGACTTCATGCCATGATCACCACCCTGTGAGCCTGGCAGTTCAAGCAGTTTTCCATCCACCTCACTGTCCACATATCTAGCCCATACTTGATCTTTTTGCTTATGCAGATGTCATAGGAGATAGTGTCCAAAGCCTTGCTAGAACTGAGATAAACAGTATCCACTGCTATTCCCTCATCCACCAAGCCAGTCATCTCATCATAGAAGGCTATTGAGTTGGTTAAGCATGGATTCCCCTTCATAAAAACATAACAACTTCTCCCAATCACCATCTTGTCCTCACTACCTAAGCCTTCTCCATGTCCTGTATGGCCAGGTTCCACCTTCCCCATTCAGCAGCAGGCCCACGTTTTCTAGCCAGAGGAGTCCTTCATGTTGCTTTTTATGTCTCACCAGATTGAACTCCAGAGGGGCTTTGGCTTTCTTATCTTTATCCCTGCACGCTCCAACAGTGTATTTATATTATTTCTAGGGTTACTTGACTCTGCTTCCACTTTTCTGTGCTTTTTTGTGTTTGAGTTTTGTCAGGACCTCCTTGTTCACACATGCAGGCCTCCTATTGCCTTTGTTTGATGTCCTGTGTCTGGACAATGACCAATCTTGAGCTTGCAGGAAGTCATCCCTGAAAATCAAACAGCTCCCCTGCACTTTGCTTCTTTCCAGGTCTGTATTCCATGGTATTCTTCTAAGCAGCAACTGGAAGAGGTTAAAGTCTGCTGTCCTGAAATCCAGGACTGTGTTCCTGCTCTTTGCCATGCTCCCTCCTCTCAGGATCCTGAACTCCACCATCTCATGGTCACTGCAGCCTTCACATTCCTGACCATTTCTTCTTTCTTTGTGATTCTGAGGTCCAGCAGATCATCTCTCCTGTTGTCTCTTCAATCAGCTATCATCAGTGTATTCCAGAAGCCTCTTGTGTCTTGGTGTGTTGCCCTTCCAGCAGAAACTGGGGTGCTTGAAGTCTCCTGTGTCCTCATCGGGCTGCAAACACGCGGCTTCTTCCAGTTGTCTCAAGAAGGTCTCAACTACTGCTTCCTGATCAGGTGGTTTACAGCAGACATCCACAACAATGTCCCATGTTTGGCTGCCCACTTACCCTGACCCATAAGTTCTCAGATAGCTCCTCATCCATCCAAGGGAGAGCTCCATGCATTCCCACGGTTCCCACAAATCAAGAGAATTCACACCTTTGCCTTCCCAGCCTATCCTTCCTGTAGAGCCCATATCCATCCCTGGCAGTATCCATAGCAGTGCGCTATTCATCACAACTCATTATATCAATGAGAAGGTAGCCTTACAATGGCACAGACACCTCTAACTTCTCCTGTTTGCTCCCCATGCCATGTGCATTAGTGTACAGGCACTTCAGGGAGGCATCCAGTCATGCTGTTTTCCCAGAAGAGGTATGAGATCTTCCACCGTGAAGTTCTCTCATAGGCACTTCCTTGTCTATGTGCGTACTCCTGAGGTTTACCCCCTTCAGCCCTGTTTTGTTGATTACAATGGCTCTCTTGTCCACATCACACTAAACCCTTTACTTGCCAGCCTGGTCCAGCACTTCCTCACTTGACGGTGGCTTGCCAACTCCCTCCCTCATTGTTCCTATGTTGAAGTTATTCCCCAGCAGGTTGGCCAGCCTTCTGTCCCACTTTTGTTCCATTTGGTGAGGCAGATCCCATCCCTTCCCAGCAGTCTTCAATCCTCAAAGAGGATGCCACAGTCATAAAAACCAAATCCTTATTGTCCACAGCAGCTGCACAACCAGTAGCTGCACTGCAGGATCCATCCACTCCTCCTGAAGCCCTTCCCTGTCAACAGAAGGACTGAGGAGACAAACAGCTGGGACCTCATGCCCTTGACCCTCGCCCCCAGAGACATGTAGCCATATTTGAGGCGCTCCAGGTCTCCCCTGGCTGCTCCATTGGTGGCCTCATGGAAAAGTGGAACAGAGCCCCGGCAGGCAGCAAACCTCCTTAGATGCCAGGCTGGGTCAGCAGATGGGGGCTTCTGTGCCCCACAGCAAGGAGTCTCCCACTGCTGCCACTCACCACCTCCTCCCAGTGCTGCTGGGGTGCTGGGGCAGCCAAGCATCTCCCTGACCCTGGTGAGAGATCCCCAGTGTCCCTCAGCCCCAACCTTGTGGATCTGTACCCTCCTTCAAGATCTCAACCTGGGCCAAGGCCGGTGGTGCTGCAGGAACTGGCCAGGATCCACTGGAGGCTGCAGCATTCTCAACCACAGCAGCACCCAGGTAGTCCCCAAAGGATTCCAGGAGTCTCCTGTCAGCCCAGAGGCTTCTTGGAGATCTTGAACCAGATCCTGGACACTGTCATATTTGCTGGACACTGCTGCTGGCTGCGCACTGTGGAATTCCTGTTAAAATAAATCATCTTTAAAAGGAGCACAACTACAAATGCGTGGCTTTCACACCCTGCAGGCAGTGATTACCCTACAATGCCAAGGCTGACATTTTAACAGCCTGTAATGGCTCCACTGGGCTTTGTGGGACCCTGCTGACTGATGCTGGTATGTACGGTGATGGAGGCGGCAAAAAATCAGGGCCAAGTAGTGTGTCCTCAGAGGACGTGTGGCCATTCTCAGCTAAGACACCCATGGAGACCCATTGTCATGTCTTGATTACAAAAATTAACATTGCTGTTGTTTGTACCAGTCCCTATGACGGTGTTTAAAATATAACAGACAATAGATGGTATAACCTGATGGGATCACAAACATTTGTGTCCTGAAAGCAAGGACATAGAAACACCAATGATAGTAGCTAAAAATCCTCAATATAGAAATTAAGCTTGGTAACCAAATTTTTACATGGCCATTCTGATGGCAGCAGGAGAGGTGCAGCTGAGAAAGAAGCTGCCCACAGCAAGAGATGGAGACTACGGAAGATCCTCGGTGTCTCCAAGCAGATGAGCTGGCAGAGGGTGAGACCAGCTGGTGGCTACATTAGGGCCAGAGCACAGCTGACACGTACACTGAGCATTACCTACAACGTCCCTGCTCCCTCCTGTGGCAGTGGCAAGGGGGGTCCAAGCAGAGCCAGTGATTTCTGAAGAACAGTTTATTCACTGAAAGTGCAATATCTGGTCGACCAAAACTATCTACCAATTGGTGTGCAATCTGTTTATCAGATTTAACCCATAAAATTAGAAACATCAAAATGGCTTGCTTCGCTATTTCTGAAGAGAAGCTTTTTGACTGTTTTTGAAACTGATCTCACAAGAAAGCCCAGATAAGTCACATTGGGAAGAGAGGTTTGAATGCCCTGCCCTCCTTGCCTCCACCGGAGCAAGGTTTTAACTGACATGTGGTACATCTTAAGACCGTGGCCAAACCACAGGCTGTGGGACAGCCTGCAACAGGGCTCTCCTAATCCTCCTGCTGGGGGTATAATGTTGTATAAATTATTTACACTGTTTTTGGAGCAGATAGAGCTGGAATTTCTACAAGGCTAATTGTGTCCACACTGCTCAGGGCCAGCCCACATAAAATAGGTTGGCCTTGGCACTTGACTCCAGCTCAGCTTGGCCCTGTGTGTTTTGCTTACAGACCTAAGAGAGAACTAGTATTTTTGTAGGTTTAGGGTTTTTTTTATCCCAACTCAAGATGCCCAGGATAATGAAGATGATGCTGTAGCTCACCAGTGTTGGTTTTCCATAGTGTAGAACAGTCAGGCTGTGTTGCATGCCCTGGGCTGAGGCATGAGAGCATTCAGGAGAACTGGAGGATGGAAAGGCTGGTGGGACCATGCTGGAGGAGCATCATGAGGGAAGGGAGTAGCTATGCCCAGAGAAGTGTTGCTTGGTGGTTGGAGGAGATCATAGGCATGTGCTAACCGACATAATGGGGACAGTCAAGGATGAGGACCCATGAGTCAGCTGGGGAGTTGTTTCTGATGGCATAGGCACATCTGACGGGCATGTCTACATGGCCAGCAAAGAGGGGGTGGTCTCCAGCCCTGGACTTCTGCTCATTCTCAGCTGGACTCTCTGCTAACTCCAAAGTTCAGCTTTGGACCACTCTAAGTAGCTGTTTCAAAGACAAATTTTCTCCTCAGGGAGCAAGCGTGGACATGGTACCCATGAGCCCAGCAGTGCCATTCTGCATAGGCTTGGCCAGGCTAAGGAAGTGTCCTTCCTTGCTCCAGCCCCAGCGTGCCTCCAGCACTGCCCAGTACACTGGGTGTGATACTCCTTCTAGGAAACCTTTCTTTTAACTTTCTTTCTGTATGAGAAACAGAAGGAGTTTTGAACTTGCATCTTACGTGCTTTGAGCCTATGTCATAAGTAGTGGATGATAGCTTTTCTTCATAAGCCTTGCAACAGAAAGCAAGGTCTCCTTGGGGTCCACCCTTCCATTCCTGTGAGGGTTTTGTGTATGTTTAGCTTTTGGTTTGACTACTGAACAGAAAAAACAACTATTGACAGATCTGCCTTGCCAAAATAGTCAAGGACCCACAAAAGGCTGAAGCTGATTGGAGAGAGGACTTGACTTTGCAGGGATCATGGGGCTCTAGGCAGAATTCAGGCAGAGGATAAACCCTGCTATCCAAGGGGATAACTTGGGGAAACAGAGTTGCTCAGGGTTTTTGCATTGCTGTAGGAGCCTTTACTGTAATTCAGCTCATGTTGATTAACCCTGAATGCTAGATTCTTTAAAAGTCATTAGTGAGATCATACTGGAAATAGAAACAGATGTACCATCTGTTACTCAGTGTATGGGGTTTAGAGGGAGGTTTTGCTGAAACACAGTTGTTCTCAACACTGACGTGAGCCTTCACTGCTGTCACC
The DNA here is from genome assembly GCF_963921805.1 of Phalacrocorax carbo. Classification (NCBI taxonomy): domain Eukaryota; kingdom Metazoa; phylum Chordata; class Aves; order Suliformes; family Phalacrocoracidae; genus Phalacrocorax; species Phalacrocorax carbo. The sequence continues at coordinate 194,096,306 of NC_087513.1, read as the reverse complement.
TTCCCTTTACCTCCCCAGAACACCCCTTCGAACATACGAAGTGAACTGGTGGGATTTGCTATCAGCGGACTGGTGGTGTAATTCTGGCCAGTGACTAGGTTGAGAGCTGAGCTATGGTGGCATCTCAGCCGTCAGGATAAGCCATGGTATAGGACTTTGCCTCAGAGAAGCTTTCCAAATGCCTGAAATCCCAGAATGGGGAAATCTGGCCTTCAGTCTGAACTTGTGCCTGTGCCTCAAAGAATCTTTTCCTTCAGTGAAATGTAGCCAGTGAGAGGTTAGAGGTGGTTTTTTTTCCAATGCTTCTGCAGAGTTGTTCATATGCTGTACCCCTGCCCCAAAATACTCTCCGTTTGTACTGTAGTCACTCGCTGCAGGTCTCAAGGATTATCAGAAGCACTAAGCGGCTCTCAGACAACAATTGCAATTATGCTTCTGCAGCTGTGATTGTCCACAGCTGTGCTTTCTGTCTTCCTCCAGAGCAACGGAGGATTTTAAGGAACAGTGCAAGGCTGGAGAAGGCAACACATCCGTATGTGCTTCCCTAAATCTAATCTGGCATCCTTCTGGCTTTCATAGCATCAGAAGAGCAAAGTGCACGTTTGTGCTGTTCATAGCATTGCTGCCTGATAACTAATATCTGGTCTAACAGATGAAGCGTCGTGGCACCTGGGGAAAACGGGAGCAGGTTCCCTTTGATCTGCAGGGCACCTTTTTCAGCGCAGCTGCACAGCCAGGTAGAAAGCTGTCAGGGTTCTTGTGTTCTTCCTTTTTTCAGAGTAAATCTCATGTCTCATACTGAAACTTTCTGGCAGGCCCCCATTTACAAATATAATTACTATTTATTATTTATACAGAACCAGAGAAGGGCCATTGCTTTATGGCCTTGTAATAAAATGGGTCACTGCTCCCTGTGTGCTTTGAAGCCCAGGACCTGATCCAGTGAAGGTAAAAAATGGGACTCCTAAAAAATGGGACTCCAGGCATGGGAAGGGGATTGCTATTATGGATCCCTTTGCAAAGACCAGACTTAGATACACAACACAACAAAGCACACATACAGGTTCCCCCCTGTAAAAAGGGAGGAAAGGAGCCAAGGAGCCGGCTGCCCTCCCTCGAACAGTGGCGTTACAGGGGAAACTTAGCACTGTGCTCCAGCAACACCCTTGAGGATCTTCTGAATGTGGGACCTGCTGGCATTGCACTGGTGTTACCTGGGTAAAGCCAGCTGCCCCTTAAAAGAAATTACTTATCTGCCCCTGCTGATGCTCCTCTTGCCCCACCACTACCCTCCATCAGCTGTCCTTGTCCCTGTGGTCTCCACTGGTACCAGGGAGGCAGATCAGAAGATGATGTGCCAGGAGGAAGAGGGTGACCGGATGGATTCAGCACGTGGTTGTACTTTACGTTTCCAGTATGCAATCTCAACCCCTGCTGCCACCCCCAGCTCCAGCCCTTTGTGGATGTCCCTGCAGCTTGTTCCACAGAGTGCTAGGAGGAGCTTGGTTTGGGATGCCAAAGTGGGAGGGGAGATGGCCTGGAGAAGGCCACTTGGTAACTGACCTCCTGGAGGTCAGAGCGTGTCCAGGGGCAGGTATAATCTGCTCCAGCTGAGCTGCCACCTCCTCCCAACACCACCTGTGTGGGGAGGGATTTGGAGCACCCCACCAGCTCCATCCACTCCAAAAATCCCCCCTGCAGGGGACAACCATGGCCATGGCACTGAATGGAGCGAAGAGGGTGTACCAAAGTCTGAGGAGCACGGCATGCTAAATTGGCTATTTTCTCCATATGATTATCTATTTCTCTTGCTTTCTGCCTGCACCCTGGGACATGCCACTGCCATCACCCTTCAGGGTGCTGCAGCGAGGCAGTGCTGCCTCCCCTGCCTGTGAGTCCTGCTGCCCAGCCGTCTTGAGGTCCTGCTGCTGGCAGGCTGCCTGTCACGCTGCATTTTGGGCGATGCAAACCAGTTTAGGAAAGGAATTTCTGCTTTTGCTTCTTGCTTTTTTGCCCAACATTTTCTTCAGGGTTAGGGATTTGGGGACCAAGCATGTATGGTGAGCAAGGCGGGCTCAGTTTTGCTCCTTGGTTCCCATATAGATGTATTTCAATGCCTCACAGAGGGATGAGAGGACAGGCCAACACAGGGCAGAGGGAAAGCAAGGCGATGCTCCCTTGGTGGTGGCAGCCCTTCATCCTCCATCCCACGCAGAGCTGCTCCGCAGTGAGCCCAGCTCTCCCGCAACGACAACACGACTCCCCCAGCCTCTCACTTGTTCACACAGGGCTGATTCAAAAAAGATGTTGGCAGACGATGTTACAGACCTTTCAAAATCTCTCTTCATACCCCAGTACTTCCTCCTGTCCGTCCTCAGGCAGGAATCACACAGGTCTGGACCACATCTCCTGGCCCTGGAGCCCCAACAAGCAGGACCCTGTGCCTAGCAGTCAGTCCTTCTGTTCATTTCTTATAAAAACACTTTCACCAAATAGTTGATTAATCCTCCAAAGTGTTCTTCCCAAGCACTGTGTGCGGTGCGCAAGGACCGTACACCCACCACCCAGGAAGAGGAAGGGGTCTGGCCTCCTCACATAAGCCCTACTGGCTGAGGAGAGAAGGGACGTTCTCAGGAAGGGCATGTACAATGGTTACCCCGGGGGGAAAAGTCACATAATATAAATTTTCTTCCCTCCAGATTCCTCATATGCAAGCCATGGAAACAGACACCCTGACTCTCTTCTTCCAGGGAAATTTTGACAGAAAAATGGAAAGCATGTTAAAAATAAAAAAGGAAGGATGTGAGGAGTCTTACTGAAATTGTCTGAAATCTCTGAGCGTGCCTGCCTGGCTGTGTTAGCACTGCCAGGCTGCCTGGGCTTGGCCCCCACGGACTCCGTGCCCCGGAGCTCAGCGATGGTCAGGGGCCGAGGTGGCTGTCCCCAGGAGGGCTTTTCCTCCGGTTGGCGCTTACAAAGCTTGAGCAAGGACACAAGAGAAAGTGCTGGTGGTCCTAAACACTTTGCCTGAGCAGCTGAAAGGAGAGTTGTTTTCTCCCACAGTTTACTGGGAAAAGCATTGGAGCGGTGCGGCTGCCAACACAGCTGCAAGGTCCCCGCTCAGTGACGAAGGTCTGCACCCGACGGCACGCTGGGGCATGCTCTGACATGGCAGCCCAGCCTCCTCGGGGATGGAAACCGCTTGATGCGGAACCTACAACAACCTACAACAACCTTGCCTCTGCCCCTAGGGCCTGCCTGCCCAAATAATTCAGTAATAACTTACCACCCACCCACACCCCCCCATGCACCCAACTATTACCATGCTATTTTTCACAAGTGTTTAGCAAATGTAACCTCTATGTTTTATACCTTTTAGTCATTGATCAAGCTGATGTGTTTCTCCTTTGGACAAATAGTCATTACATCTGAAAGTTTACGGCTGGGCTTTGAAGTTAATGTTCTCTGAGATGAAGGAGAAAGTTCACACTTCTTCTATTGCTTCCAGCCCCTCTGGCTGCAGACCAGATAAGACAGCAATGCCTTCAATTTACAAGTGATGACTATTTTTGCAGGCAGAAAAGCCAAAAAACTTTTTAAAATAATAATGGCTTGAATCCTGTAGTACTCAGCAAAATGCTGGGAAAGGAGGGAAATGAATCCAGGAAACATATGGAAGTTTCAGAACTGTTATTTCGCTGTTTACTGCCTCAGCTTCATCTGAGGCCGTGTCTCCTTTCCTCCACTTTTGCTGCTGTTACGGCCACATTTCCTTATGTTGTCCACAAGCTGCTATCTTCCACCAGCAACCCATGGGGAAGAATGGCCACTGCAGGCAAGAAGTTTTTCCCTGGGTATTAACTGGTCCCTCCCTCTAATTCTTCTTGATTAAGTAAAGGAAATGTTAAACTTAAGGCATTCTTCGTTAACAGCCAAGGCCGAGCATTTAAGCTGGGGGGTGTTAAGACATCCAGTTCCTTCACCCTGATTTGGAAACAGCAGCCTTGACATGACCTTTTCAAGTCCTCCTTCCTACCCTCCTTCCTACCGCAGCATCAGCTAAACCAGGGCGAGAAGGCTTCTCCAGCCTTTGCTGGCAGAAGGCTTTTAGCATCTCTGCCCGAGGGGGTTTTGAGGGACACCCCATATGTGGAGCGCCAACGGGCTCGGAGTCAGATTGTCACTGCCTACAAACTCCATGTACAGTAACTGAGGCTGAAAGGGCTTTGGAGAGGGATGGGGTTTTCCAGGGCCTCATCCAGCCAACTCTGGGAACTCTCCAAAGACGGCGGTGGATCCACCACCTGGGCAGCGGTGCCTGTGCTCGCCTGTGTCCCGCTCCCCTGCCCACTGCATCCCTCTGGGCCTCTTCGCTCAAAAGTGGCTTTTCCATTTGACTCCACTGGCCATGGGATTGGCCAAAAAAAAAAAGAAAAAAAGAGGTGCCAGGAAGATCCATGTGTACCCCACAGCTGAGGTTTTCTGAACCCGTGCTAGGGAGATGTGAAATGTAGTTATGTCAGGAACTCCTGCAGAGCGTACCAACAGTATTTTGATACAGCTAATGAGTGATGAGCTAATGCTGATATAAATAAAATACCTTCTGAAGTGTGATTTACAAAAGGGCAAGGTTTCCAATATCCGCTGTCTAATTTACAACTGAATTACATTCCTGTTGTAGTACATTAAAGGAAGGCTCTGTACCACGGCTCACAGCTGGGCAGCATGTCAGCTAAACCTGCTTCTCCCTTTCAATTAGGAGTCTTCAGTTTGTTTCTCTTAAATATTCAGCTGAAATTCATCTGAAAGGCATCAGCCAGACTCAGACCAGTAAGGCATCATTGGATGAACGCTGGTGCTCCTTGTAAAGTGAAACTGGGTACCTGACTGGAGGGGGTACTTGACTGGAGGGACCATAAACACCACCCAGCAACCCCAGTTCCCTCCCTATTGCGGGGGACAAGTGCTGTTTGGGGACCAACAGCTGAGCAGCACAAGGCTCTCAACCTGCCCTGGCACGACCACAAGGACCGGTTGGAAAAGCCCTCCTGGGAGGTGATGGCAAACCCCAGGGTGCCACCAGCATCCCCTGCACCAGCCGAGAGTCCCTCAACCACTGCAGACCCACAGCATCCTTTGCCAAAAGCAGCGGTTCACTTTCGTTCACACCCGCGCTGCTAATGTGGCTCTGTTAGCGCGACCAGGTGACTGGACAGGCTCCGGGGGATTCCTGCTGATACTCCTCCGCATCTTGGCCATGGGATCTGCCTCGCCAAACACTCAGGAAACTCCCCCCTCCTTGATTTTACTCCATTTAATCCTTTGCTGCAACGCTAAATAAAATCTGCTTATTATTAACCCCTCCCCGGCAGCGCTGGTTATGTTTGCTGCTGGTTTAGGTTCCAAGTAATTTAAACGAACAACTGAACCATAAGGACAAACTATTAAACATTCTCTTCCACTGGACATCAAGATGTGCCAGGCCATTAATATCTCTTTATCACTGCAGACTTCGAGGCTTGAAATCCACGCCTTGGTTTGTCAAATGGGATAATTATTAAATGTTTTCAATTATCCAGCTAATTAGCACTAAATCCTGCGTTGCGGTGAATGCTACATTATGTGGTGTTTCTCCCACTAATTCCTTTGGAAGTTTGGGCCTGTAATTTGGCGTAGCCTTTGCGCCGGGGAGGTATTTCATCTTCTAGGACGACATCACCCATTTTTGCCCGGGCTTTAAAAAGCAGCCAATATCCAGTTTTCCCAGGAAATCAGCAGCCAGAAAATCAGTGTTGTGCTTGGGAACATCAGTGTCAGGAGGCACAAAGGCAGCTGTCCTGTCACTGATCTCGGGGGGACCTTTTGGGAACAAGCCCCACTGTAACATTGCCCTATTTCGGTGAATGCCTGGCCTTTCCTTCAAAAGCACCCGTGAGCGCCTGGCAGCGTGTTGCCATGCTGGGGATGCGGCAGATGCATCCTCTGCCTGGGCACTCGGGGGTTGGAAGCTGGTTTAGGAGACTTGATGCTTTTCCCTCTGTTCCCCTGGGGAAGGCTGGGCTGGCAGGAATGGTGTCCCAGGTCCTGGCAGCACCGGGGCGTCCTTCCAGGTACCAGCGGCACCAGGGCATCCCTCGCTGCGGCTTCGGCCCCGTTTTTCATGTGCAGCCCACTCGCTCCCTTTTTCAGAGGATGGCACAGCTGAAAGCGAAGCTCTGTAGCCCTCGGGGAAGACACTCTGGAAAACACTGGCCTGTTCCCCAACTCCACTGCAGAGTAATTTCGTTTCACTGTAAAACGATCTTGCTGCCCGACGCAGAGCAGGTCTGGAGCAGCCCCCGAGAGGTGCAGGGCTCTGCATCCCATTAGGGCTCCCCGGAGGAAGCCGGACAGAATTTTTATTAAATCAAGCTCAGAGTCAACGCTTAAAGAAGGGCTTTTTTGAACTAGGAGCTGAACCTCATGTTTGGTGCCCTGCCAAGCTCAGGATAGTGCGAGGAGGAAAAGGAGATGTATTTTTGGACCGCATGTCTGCGAACAGGCTGTTAGATAAAATTAAAGAGGCTGTTTATAAAGAATCCTCTGGTGGTGAAGCAGATGTGGAGGCCTGAGTTTATGACAAGATGTATTTCTGGTGTTCGCATGAACAATCATTTTCGTTCAGGACTTTCCTCGTGCTGTAATAATTTGTTGGTTTGGGGTTGGTTTTATTTTTTTTTATTTTATTATTTTAACTGAAACTGGCATGATGCCCTCATCGCTTGTGATAAACTTGTTTACTTATGTCTTTGTAACCGGAGAGCTGGACTTGGGCTCTGCTTCCTCAGATGCTGGTCGTTTCCTACCAGAGCACTTCAGGCTGTTTGACACAGGTAGCCAAGCAGGAAAACGGCATTTCGTTATTTTCTTGCCATGTTGCTTGTGGATGATGAACGCTTCGGCTTCTGCAGGCCGCTGAGCAGGCCCCTGTAAGACCTTCTTTCACTCAAACCCCACGGCACAAGGATCCCCAGCCCTGCTCATCCCTGGCCTGATGCAAAGACAAGGTAACTCGGCGCGAGGTAATGGAGTTACTTCATAGAATCACAGAAGAGTTTGGGTTGGAAGGGACCTTTACCAGTCGTCTACTCCAATGACCTGCAGTGAGCAGGGACATCTTCAGCTAGATCAGGCTTCTCAGAGCCCCGTCCAACCTGACTTTGAGTGTTTCTGGGGATGAGGCACCTCTCTGGGCAGATTCCCCACAGCAAACTTCAGGTTTGCTCTGGTGCAGAACTGGAGCTGAGTTTTCTTCTGAACCGATGCTATTCTTTACTGATCTGTGTTTAGCATCCTAGGAAACACTTTGGTTTATGCTTAATGTTATATAAATACATGGAATGTGTTTAATAGATGCTCCTACAGCTCTAAATATGTTTTAAAAATACGCTGCTTTCCTGAGCGTTGTAGGCAGCAAAGGCATCGCTGTGCTTTTACAAGAAAAATCAAGAGCGCAAGCGCACGTTTGTAAGTGAAGACACATTATCATTAATTATACATGGTTTGAGTTTGTGCTGACTTGCCATTCCTCCTTGGATCCTGCACCAAGTCCTGCCTTTCTCATGGCACAGATAATAACTTAAAAGAAAGAAGCCCAACACAATTGCCATGATCTACAGCAGGGCGTCGCATATGGAAGACATAACATTCGGCGGTAAATTTTTGCTTTGACATTGTAGTAGAAGTTAAGCGAAAAGGTGTCAGCTTTGGCCTAGAGTTTCATGAGTGCCACAGGCGGAACACGCTTCTTCAGGCTCTTTTAAACCTTCTCCTCCTCTTCCAAAAGGAGAAACTTACAATCTGGACTCAATTGAACCTTAAAGCTGTAAAATTCCAGGTTCCAATAAATCTTCGTTTTATAAAAACACATCCAGCATATATCAAAACAGAGACTGTAAAAAAAATTAAACATATGTGGGTCTCATACTCTGCTGGATGCTCCTTAACAGTATTGCAAAATGAGTGCAATAACGAGGTGCAGTTTTGCTATGAAGTTTCGGTACCTCCTTGTAGCTGCCCAGGGCGCCCACCCGGAACATGAGCAAACGCATAGAAGGAGCTGGAGCCTTCACTCCTGTGTCCCCTCCATCATTCCCAGTGCAGGCGAGCTGGGCTCCAGTGAGCATCCCCATGGGCTTGGTGCCTGCACTCGGCCGGGGGCTTCAGGTGCTGGGGAGATGGGGTGCACCGGCTGCAGGATGTGGCCCATGGGCATCCCACACATCTTCCCTTCAGGAGGGACCCAGCGAAGTGGGGATTCACTCCTCCAGCCCCAATGAGTGCTGAGGCCATGGCAAGAAAAAGCACTGTAAATCAAGGGGAGAGAAAAGTAGAGCAATATCTGGGGGGGGGGGCGGGGGGGGGGGCGGAATTTGCCTGCCTGTTCCTGTAAAGTTGAAATGCGAAGCAAAAACAAAAGCAGCTGCGATCACACTGCAGAGAAACGGGCTTTTAATAAGCTCATTTTCAAGGCTTTAAAAAGTTCTGCCTGTGATGTAATCGTGACATTTCCTGGCTCACTGGCGATTTCCTCGGATCAAACACCCGGAATGCCGGGGAGTCGTCGCCGTGCACAGCTCGCATTACTCACAACATCCCAGCAGACACGGGAGGAGAGAGGCGCGGGGTGCCGGCCAGCCGGGACGGGGGTCAGCACCCTGCGCCCCTCTTCCCTGCACTCCTCGGCCTGGCTGGGCTTGCTCTGAGCACACACCTTCCCTTCTAGAAAGGCTTCTCCATCCTGGGCAGCGAGGTTTAAGGATCCTGGCTGGGGATCCTGCATGCCAGCAGCCTCAGCAGAGAGACTAAAGCCTGCGAGGGCCCAGCAGGGACAGGTCCTCAGAATTTATAACAAGATATAATCTATTTTTTAAAATCTATTGTATTATGGGAATTATATGAACTTCCAGGGGACTTGCTGAAGCAGTCACAACCGGGTCCGAAAGCAGGCAAAGCCCTACAGACTTCGGGAATCTTCTTCTGCAGATTTATCAAGTTTCTGCTAGCAACGTGCTGAAACTAGAAAGCTGGGGGGAAGGGGGGGGAAAAAATCCAGCACACTTTCTTTATTAGCATTTCACAGAAGTATTTCAGTTCATATTAAAAGTGCATTTAACATTTCCGATTCTCGTGAATCCAAGCGGCCCCTGGGAAAATGCCTGTGGGAGCACCGGGATGCCTGTCCGGGAGGCCCAAAACCATGGGACCCAGCAGCATTTCCCAGCAGCGGGGTGCCACAAGTCTGCCACGAAATCATAACCCTGGGATGAGCAGTGGTGGGCAGGTGGCACATCCTGGGCTTCCAAAAGGAGCCCCATGGATGCCAAGAGCCCCTGTCCCCACCTGCCACCCACAGGGACCTGGGGATGATGGGGCCGATGGGGCCGTGGGGACAGCAGGGACACGGTGGGCCAAGGCCCAGGGACTGGGTCGTCTCGCATGGTCTTTTCTTTGCAGTTCCCTCAGTATCCAGCACCACGAACATCCCCGTGGTTTCCATCAGCCCCTGGAGAAGGAATATATTAAATCTGGCAGCTCAGTTACAGCAACAAAATATGAAACCGGGGGACTTTCATCATGCTTTTAGTGCAGAAACTCCACGCAGTCTCACTTACACCCCACTGTGACCCACCCCGGGCAGTGCCACCGGTTTGGGTAATGTCTTGCAGCTCCCGCTCCAGAGCACCCGCTTGGAGTTGGCTCCTCACATCGCAATCATGGCTCCTCCCTAACACAGCGATTCACCACCACATGATGAAAATAGTTTTTCTGGGCTGTAAATCATCTCGATGGAGCCTTGGAGAACTGCAGCTTTTGGGAAAAATATCCTTTTAGCAGAACTGCGTTGGCAGCACGTGGCTTGGCCGGCCAGCCAGGGCCACGCAGCTCCCGTGACCTCCTGGGGCCGTCACTATGTGCATCCTTGGGGGATGACGCTGGGACAGGACCAGTCTCCCCAGTTCCACAGCAGCGTGGCCAGAGAGGGGGCCCAGCAGGGCACGGTGGCAAACCCCCGTCCTGACTTGAGATCCTCCAACGTCTGCTGTAGCGGGTGGAAGGAGAAAAAACCCAGGCTCCTCCCAAATGTTTTTATCTGGATCTCCAAAGACCATCCAAATTTGGGTTGCTCAGGAGCTCTCTATTACTAATTACCCTAAAATAAATAAAACCAAAGGCAAGCAATGAAGGACCTATCTGGGGAGCACTCGTACCATCACCAGAGACCCCAGGCAGCTCTTCCCCACCTCTTCTTCCTCACCAGGGAGTCGCTGGTAAATCGAGCTTCTGGAGATGAGTCACTTGGAGGCTGTGAGCCCCCGGCGGCTCGGGGCTGTGGACCCGTGGGGGTCACCCTTCTCCTCCTGGCCAGGGGGCACCTGGCTGTCTCGGGCTGGCGTCCCCTTTGCCGAGTTTAAGCATGGGAGCTGCAGCTGAGGGGTTAATGCAAGTGCCTCTTTCTCTTAAAAAGTATTTAGAAAGGGCATTTAAAAGGATACCACCAACTAATTTAGTGCAGCACCAGCACGGCTTTAGAAGTAGCATTTAAAAAAAAGCTTCTAATTTAAAAAATAATACATATAATTTTTTTATTATTTCCATGCAAACAGTGTAAATAATTGACCGAGGTAGCCGCAACTCCATCCTGCACAGCAGAAAGAGAAAGCGAAACGAACCCAGCCGTGCAAGCTATAAAACGCCCTGGGCCAGGCAGGGAGAAGGCAGGGCCAGGAGGAGCCTTCAGCAGGGCTGAAGTGACAGTCCCAGGCCCAGGCAAAGGCTCCGTACTGGGGTTACAGCAGGGATTAGTTAAGCAGCACCACAGCTTTGGCTATCTAGGCTTTCATTCGTATAATCCTCCATGTCTTGTACCAACACAAACGTGTTGGGTTCGTTTTTTACCTTACTTGTATCACATGCTCCAGCTTTTTATATTCACTTACAGGCATATTGTGGTATTTTCAGACTTAGGTCACTTCATTTTATTATTGCAGGTGGCCCAAATAAATGTTCATTAACTCTTTCATGTATTTTTTCTGAAGAGAACTGTAAAAGGAACAGTTTGGAGTTTTGTTCGAGTTTTTGAATATGGATTGGGAGCAACTTCCCTACCCGTTTTACAGTGATGCTCTCCATTTCGTCTCAATCCTCGCATTCAGTGCAGCATCCAAAGGCCAGAAAAATCATTCGTACTTACGTGGCAGGTGCAGGTATTCAGATACACAAACCAAACCAATGTTTTATTAAAGACATTTCAGGCAATGAGAATTCTGTTACACATCCTTGTTTTTGCATAGCTTTCCTATGTTTTCCTTCACTAAGGACCTTCACAAAGCCATATGTGCATAATCTGCCTCACGCAAACAGCCTGCTTGAAGCGGTGGCCCTGCCGCAGCCTCTGCCAAGGTTAATTTATTACCAATTTATTTCAGGTGCTCAACACCTTTGCAAAGGCTGGCGTGCATACTCTAAATCTGTAGCTGGAAATCAAATATGGGTAAATGTCTAATTAAAAAAATAAAAATAAATAAGGAACACAGTAATCTATCAGATACCAAACCCCAAAACAATAGAAAAAGGCTGCGAGCCTAGTGCTCGCGACTCCTTTTAGGAGCAAAGCTACACACCGAGCGGCGCAGTAGTTTCTCTCTGAAGCATTTTTAAAAGTCTTCTGTGGGATGGTGGAGCTGTTAAAATTTTTGTTGTTTTAAAATTAATGCAGAAAAATGGGGAAAAAAATAGAGTTTCCTCTGCAAAAGTCGTGGGCCGATGATTAAGCACTGGGGATATCAAATTGAACTCAAGTTTGAGAGCGCTGGATAGAGAAAAGTCCATGTAAAGTTCACATTTTGCATGTTTGCCTTTGAAAAGCCGCCCGTCAAGTCTCCTCTGCCTTTGCCCATGCTCATTAGACCCCCAGACATCTTGGTGCTGTGCGGTTTCTGTACACCGCAGGTACGAGCCATTGCTCGGAGCAGTGCTCTGGGACTTGCAGTCTCCGTGTTCCTATTTCAGCGCTACGCGTGATTAATCCTCCATTTAATTCATTGTCTTTTTACTTCTCTGCTACTGGGAACAGTAAATAAGAGGGAAGTTGTAACAAGAGCCTCCCTTTTATTCAGAGACCTTCTGTTTCCTGCAGGCTGGCAGCTTCGAAAAAAATCACAGCTCCATTGTGCTCTAAAGTCATGTTAAATGATTCAGATGGAAAGAAAAACCCACGCCAGTAGGAACAGGGGACTGAAAGAGGAGCTTCGAGGCCAGCGGACCAGGGACACAGATCCTGGGCAGTAGCACATCCCAAGAATGCTGCACGCTATGGCAGCACCAACATTATTGTTTTTCCCCCCCATTTTGGGTCTGTGGAAGGTGGGAGCTGCTCCTGGCATTAGGAATGCTTTGGTGGGTGTCCCCGAGCACCCCGGTGCCATGGGAATGGCATTGATTGCCTGGGGTGGTGGGGCAGCAGGACAACCCTCCTGTCCAACGTGGGGAGCACGGACCCAGCCCCCAGCAGCCAGGGTGAGGGGACTCACTCCAGCCCCCCGGAGCACAGGCAGGGAGGCAGAGCCCGGGTGCTCCTGCACAAAGGCAGTGTGCAGCGCCCGAAACAGCAGCGATGTCGCCAAACATCTGGTACAAATGCTCCCCCAAAAAAGATAATTTCCTTCTTCCACCTCAAAAGAATCGGTGTTGGAAGGAGGCTCAGTTGCAGCCGGGCCGGGCTGGTGCAAGGAAGGGTCCCTGTTGCAGGTGGGTTCGCTGGCAGCCTCCCGCTGGGAGCCGGTCGCACATCCCAGAGCAGACTCTGGCACAAGCCATCAGTCCCAGGCAGGTGCTGTGCCCATCAGCCCCCACGAGCAGAAACCCACCAGCATTTTGTCATGGGTGGCTTGGTATAGCAAAACCAAACCCTCCTCTCCCCAAAACCTGCTGTTAAAGCTGCTCCCACCCCGAGGGGCTCAGGCTGTGATCAATCCTCTCCTGCGTTTTCCAATATCAGTTTTACAATATAGTGCTTGTTTGTGGCATCTTCCTTATTGGAAGGTGTCAGGAGAAACCTGTGTCAGCACAACTAAAACGAGCGTAAGCACCACTACAGTCAAGTCTGATGATAAAACATGAGTCACTGTTATTCAATCATTTACTAATGCACGTTTTGCAAGTTATCTCTTCTAGGAATCATCACCACGCAAATCTGAGAGTTTGTTGTTTTGTTTTTTTTATAAAAAGACTGCCGTGATTTTGCTTTTTACTGCGTAGCTGAGTCTTCACAGGGCTGGTGCCTGTGATGCCAACCTGCAGCCCATCGCCCCGCTCCCCTTGTACCTCCATTTCAAGCCTCCCTCCCTGGGGTGACCCGCCACTTACACTCTGCATCACACGGCCGTGGTCAGGAGCCTGCCAGCCTTTCAGCGCTGTTCCTCCTCCCAGCAGTTTTCACACCCAACCCTGGCACCAGGAGCGAGCCGACAGCAAGGAGGGGGCTGCCGGGGCTCCCCTGGCTGCCACAGGTACCCCCACACTGCTGCAAGCCTCCATCACCTGTAGTACCGCTGTCTGGCGCTAGTTTAGGGGACGGGCACTTTCCCCGCGGGCAGGCTGAGGAAGAGTGTGGTCACCCCCAGCACTTTGGCGACGGAGACTTTATTCCCAGAAGGGCATTGCTCGCGTTGCTTTCTTGCGGTTCAGTTTGTGAAGGAGCAGCGGGGTGTCAGGGATGTCACGCCTCGGCTGGAATTTCTTCCCAGACATTTCTTCAAAAACGTTGTTTTTAGTCTCGATAACAGCCACGCTCGCCAAGCATCACAGCAGGCGTCCTCGGTTTCCCCTCGATAAGCCTAATTTTTTGAACAGCATCTTGCAAAGAGCATTTAAATGGTGACCTCTTGCTGCTGGTAAGGCGTGCGGGGAGCTGGGTCCCTTCCAGGCACTCAGGCTGTAGCGTTTGGTCTTTCCTGTTTTTATTGGAGAACTTTTGGGAGGTCAGAAACGTGTGATCTGAGCTCCCTCCACTTTAACAGATGAAAGGCTGATGGAAGCATCGGGATGAACTTCCTTTGTGCCAAATGCCCATCATTTAAGTCAAACGCATTTTAACAATATAAGCAAGATTTTAAAAGGTGCAGCTAAAAATCCCACACTTGCCTGCCTTGCTCTCTCCTCGCTGCTCCGCCGTCTCACCGCTTAGCTTGATCTCAAGCACTCCTGCTGCAGGGAAGGCCTGAGCTTCTGATGTAGCAAACAGGTAGACTAAGCTAATTTATAGCTTAAGTCTTTCATTCCATCATAAAGTAGCAAAGGGAAGGCTTGTCTCTCTCGCAGGTCACCTCTAATAGCAATCGCTCCAGCAAGAGGGATTTCAAAATTAGGTGCTCTGGGAGCAGAAGCCACGCTGTATTTTTCAACAGAACAAAGCAGCTGTAAGAGCAATCATCTGACCTTCGTTCTCAATAATAAATTCATTGGGGGAAAAAAATCCATCTTTGTTTTCCTGCTTGAAGTACTGTCAAAAGAAAAGGCGGGGCACAGCACATACAAAATAAAAATATAAGACAACTTCTGCAAAACGATACAAAACTCTCGGAGATTTACTTTTCCTATTTTTTGTACTCAAACATTGGAAGAAAGTCTGAGAGCTTGTCTACAAGTACATTATTTTGGAATAAAGGATGGCGTTAATTTAAAGCGAACCTATTCTAGGCTAAATTAATACCATCTCAAAGTGTTTTTCAGGTGTGGGGTGCAATCCAGTAGTGACGTCTGGGGAAAAGTTTGTTGATAAACACCCCCATTTAGGCACTGCACTGGACTGGCTCATTTGTAAAACGTCCCTTCACTATTTCCGGCGCTAAAACAATGTCTCTCACAGCCTGCTCAAGTAAAATGTCACATTTTCTTCTAAAGCAGCCCCAAAAAGATGTGATCAGGAGTCCGCAGTCAAGCACAGCATGATGGCAAGCTAGAGAATATAACAAGGGAACGTGGTTTGAAAATACTTGGCATTTTACTGTTATTAATAAAACCATCGGCACGTTTGTGTCCTGAAAGCCTGTAGCTGGTCAGCTACTACTGGCAGAGCCTGGAAATGGTGAAAATTAATCACCTCTTGTATTAAATACTATCTTTGTATTTTGCCACGTCTCTGTTACAGGCTTGGTGTTGAATAACTTATTATAACCCAGTGCAGTACATCGGCTTTATTCCTTTAATCTTCAGTCAGGCATAGCTGGGAAGGCGGAATGGGAAAGTTTATTCTAACTAGCAGGTTCAACCCTTAGGCTAGCAAGAATTAGGAAAGGTTTTTTTCAAGCTCAGCTTGTCACCCACCCAGAGAACTTTATGCTGCTGCTGCAGTCCACCCGGATCCTCTTCTGGCAGTTACTCAAACCCATCTTCCCGCTTTCTAGCAAGCCTAAACCCAGCTATTACTCAGCCTTTTCTCCTTCACGCTGGGCTTGTTACACCGATAAAAGGTGCTGTAAAGGGGCTGAGCGTCAGCAGTGCCAGCATCACCCTAATTAAAGCTGCAGAAATCTTTTCAGCCACTTGATACCTGTTATTCCAGGTATCTAGGGGCCTGCCCGCCTGCACAGAAATAAGCTTAACTTTTTGCTAGAGCTGGTGCGATCATCGAAAGCAGGGCAGAAGGGATGAACGCTGTCTGTACGTTTAGTTAAACCAGTTTAAAATCACACAGCAAACCTAGAAAGCCGGTGGCTGCAACTGCAGCTCCTTTCAGGCCCAACTGAGATAAACAACCGTAAACACCGGTATGGCTCTATTTGGCATTCAAGACACAACTAACACTTTATTAACATTCAAATTCTCTCCAAACCAATCTGGTTTTGTTTAGAATAGGAAAAGCCTTTTTTTCCTCTATATCAAGCCTTCATGTGAAGGTTAAAGCCCTAGGAAACCTTTCCATTTTGACAGCGATGGCAGTGCCATCCAGTTCCCTTGCAGGGAGCCACTGCCTCCACGGTCACCATTTCACCACTAACCACCCCTCAGCGAGCACCAGCTTCTGCAGATCACAGGGAGGCAGATTCAAGCAAAAGTGCCAGCCATAACTGACCTCAGATCAGGTAATCCTGCAGCAGTCAAGTCCGACCTATTGGTGCCGAGAATCAGGCAGTTTCAGCCGAGAGGATTACTTAACTGCTGGAGCTCACAGGGGAGCACGGCTGGGGAACGGGAAGGTCCTTTCCAGCAACAAGTCTCAGAAGCTCCTCTTCTGTTCAAGAATTACTCTACCTAACTATAGTTATTCCCATCCAGAAATAGGGGTTTCTTTGTTACAAAAGTCTTCTAGAAGGCACAAGTGTCGACTTCAGGCCAATACACAGGCGCAAGCTCAGCCGATTTACAGACACGTACCAACTGCTCCTGAGAAAACCGTGGCTGTCCCGGAGAGCTGTGGAGGCTTTGGTACACCTCCCAGCCACCCTCAGCCTCTGCAGAGCAGTATCGTCGGTTCTTTTTCTCAGAAATTAGCATTTATAATCATATTACCTGCCCTCCTCAGCCTTGAGCATGCGCTGTTACCAATACGCTAACCCCAAAGAGAAAGGCACCGGCCCTGCCTGGCTGCTGGGTAAGCTCTTGCTGCTCATCTGTTAAGATCAGCTGAATCTTCTAGGTTACTTCTGTCACCATCAAGCACCAAGAACAAAGACGCAAGGTTACAGGGATCTCATTAAGCATGTTTGTTACAAGAAATGTGTCTACTTTCCTCTGATGACCTGGGGAAACAAAAAAGCCCTTCAGCACAGAAAATTTATTTGTCATCAGTTACGAGCGTCTGAGTGGGTAATATCCAGTCTAAGAAGAAAAAAAAAAAACCAACCAGGATCTGTCCTAAGCTTCCTATACCGAGGCCTGGTGAACAGCATCGTTCTTCTGTTTGAAACAGAAAGCCGGGATGTACACGTCTGAAAACACCCACGCACAAAAAAACCAAAAACCCCCAACCCCTTAGGATATTAAGTGAGCCATTTAACTAAGTATTTAAAACCTCTGCAATTATTAGTTTATTAGTATCATCCAGGATTCAGATGTTCAATATTTCTCCTGAAGTTATACATAAATGCAAATTGAAATAAGAATCTGAAAGTCAAAATTGTATAACAAAACAATACTCCATCACAAAAGCGTGTAAAATTACAAGAATGCTTTTTTTTTTTTTCTTTTAAACACTGGCACTTAAGAGAACCATAATTTTGTAACCACAAAATTGCCAAATTGTCCCCCAAACTGGTAAGCAGGTATATGTGAAAATAGTTACAGTTGCCAGCACTTGAAGTTTTACTAAATATGCAAAAAAACCTTTAGCTTTGGTTTTGGAAGAGAACTATATTTGACCAAATTAGACATTGTTGGTATACCATAAACATTTCACTTTTTAATGCAAAATTTAATAAAATGTACTTTTCCATACAGCTATATTTAACTTAAAAATGGGCAAACATCAAGAGTGCGGTATAAAACCTAACAGGAAAAATACATCTTATCTCATTTTCAATTTGAGACAATATACAACTTTGTTTAAAGGGCTAAAACTAGAATTTCAAGAATACAAATATGAATTTACATAGATTTAACAAATAATAATGGTACCATTTATAGAAATCTTAGAAAGAAAAATCATTTCTCGTGGGCCATTTGCTACCAGGAGAGTTTCATGGTATAAAGCCCGTGGCCATCACCAGACCTGTCACCAAAAAATAATATGGTAATTTCATGCTTTTAACTTTACACATTTTAGGTACGCTCATCGCTCGCAGGTGTCCAGACATTTACAAATACCACTTCCATTACACGGTAACGGAGCCGCACGTGTAAATTTCTCCACACCGGATGGACATACACTCTTCCTATGGGTCCTTCTAGGACAAAAATTTAACATTCCCTCCCTCCCCGCCCCCACTCCCCCCCCCCCCCCCCCCCCCCGAAGTATTTAATTTCTGTAAAATTGAACTCTATACTTCTCAACTCTCCAAGACTGGTAAACTCATGCAACTCAATAGAATATTACATTTGACAAAAATCTGAACAAGTATCAGTTTGTTGAGACTGAATTTTTTGTTTTGTTTCCAGTTACGGAAGAATATTCTTTCATCATATGCCTATGTATTTCTTTTCTTACCCTATCATGATTATGCAGGGTATGCAGATCAAAGCTTTGTTTATCAGCTGGTTTATAGGAAAGATGAAAACTGTAATATTCCCGTGATCCCCAACGGGCATTCAATAAAGCAAAAGATGAGTTCCCCTCAAAAAAACAAAAACAAAAGAGAGAGAGAGAAAAGAAAAAAGTATGATTTTTCAAGGGCACCTATTAAAAGGACAACAATACTAATAAAAAAATTGTATTTACTTAGAAGCATTCAGAATGTCAACAAAACAGCTGCAACTCTTTTTTTTTTTCCTTTTTGCAATTACAGAGTGGTATTCAGTTAACAGAACAACAATTTTTTTTATGATGCATCGGAGACAACTGAAGATGAGAAATGACCTACATCCCCGTATATAACTAATTTGTGCTGTGCACCAACAAGAACCTGCTTTAAAACTCCCATGCCAATTTACAACCCCCACACTGTACCAGGCAAGGTTAGTGGCCACTGAAATACCACTAAGGACAGGGCTATCTAAAGACACATTCGGTAGTGTGTTAACTATACAAAAAAAGAGACACTGTACAGTTTAAAAACAAATCTTACACAGCCTTACATTTCAATTTTTTTTTCTTTAAAAGGAGTGAGTTTGTGTACAGGGGGGTTAAATGCTTTATAGACAAGAAAGAAATTGCTCTAAAAGAGACTTATTCATCATCATCATCATCTTCATCCTCCTCCTCTTCCTCCTCTTCATCATCTTCATCCTCTTCGTCTTCGTCCTCATCTTCCTCCTCCTCCTTCTTCTTCTTGCTCTTCTCAGCCTTGGCGACTACTTTTTTGCCTGCATCAACCTTCCCTTTGGCCCGGTATGCAGCAATATCCTTGGAGGAGAAAAGCAGGAAGAATCTCTCAAAGACTTAACCAGCCCAGAGCTGTGAGCAACCTCCAAACAGTGCCCACGAAACCAGAACCTCCCGGGTACCTGCCCCTTTTCTCCCCATCCACCAGAGTAGGACCAGGAGCTGTAGCTTCAGTCACAAGGTGAACTGAGGCCTGGTGCCAAAGAAAGGGGAACCCTCTAACGCAGAGATGATAACTGGCACACTGGAACACGCTGCTTACGGCCCCTGCGGAGTCTCCGCTGCCGGGCTTCTGGGAACAGGCTGGAAAAGCTGCTGCCTCAGATGGTAAAGGCACAGCTGAGCCCACTATCCCAGAAGGAAATGAAGCAGGGAGACCTCTTAAGGTCCCTTTCCAGCCCTATGTGCTACAATGCCTGAAGAAACGCACAGGAAAATCCCAGGTTAAGGCACAAAACCGTAATTAGCCACCTAAAACGCATTAGAATGACACGGCCCAGTATTTGCAATGTTATGCCTCAGCGAAGAGCAATTATACAGAATTCTGCCTAACTGAAGTTTACAAAATAAAAGGTTTAAGAACTCGATTAAAGGGTAGACAGTGCCACCTTCTGCATGCAATAAATTTATTGTAGTGGTTTGTAACGCACAAAATTCAGTTCCTTTTATAGGATGGGATGTCAAAACCGTACCTGGAAGACCAAGCCAGAAAAACGGTTAGACGTCCCAACTTTGGGCCAGAACAATGAAAACAATTACATAACTGCCTTGATCTCCAGGGCTTAAACATACTAGCAACAGAGAAACGTCAACACCTTTACACAGATGATCCGAATCTTCAAATGCTCCCTCCACACAGTAAACATTATACTGCTAATCTTACAGTTCCCTCAGACCCCCTTAAAGCTTAGCGTAAAGTTTTCAGAAGATAGTGATGCCCACTGACTCAAACACCAAGCAGTGAGATATTGAGTTTACTGCACCTTAACACACCATTTGTAAGCGTAAGAAATAAAGACAATACTAGTGAAGATTAGGATACCTGGGAATAAAGATTAATAATTCTACCATTTAAGAAGTCTCTTATGACCTGCCTTGGCCATGCGTACAAACAATTACCGTACCGGAGAGTTTACGTTGCACAGGAAGGACAACAGGGCAAAGCTTCTAGAGCTGCAGCTCCTCTTCAGCACATAACTAGGACTTGAAGAGGCCACCTTGCTCACTACAGCGCTACAATTTTGAAGTGGTCTTGTTTGCCAGCAGGAGAAATACCCAGAGGACGGTCATGGCACACAAACGGATATATGTGGAATACACTAGCTATAGGTGGCTGCTGACCCATTGTAAAGCATCACCGGGGGACGCTAACACACATCCCCATCTCCCTTGATTTCCTCGTATTGGGATGGGAACCTGCCTCTGGAAATAAAAATACATGTAGCACTACCGTGCGTGCACAACACGTTTCTACAGCTCCAGTAACGACGGTGGGATTTAGCTTTAATAATTCAGGAAGTTGTATGACATGCTGCTTCATATGGATTATTAACCATGTTAATAACTAGAAAGGAGATGGACACAAACTAGGCACAGGAAAAACACATGTCTAAAACTAGCATCTAATTAGCGCTCTGACAGCCCAAGAATAAACTAAAAATGGCATCTATGTGTATCAATTATCCTGATGTTCAGGGATGTTCATCAATACTGAACACCTCCTAACACAGGGACAACTGTTTTACTCTTTACTTGCGTTACTTAATACCACCAACTGAACTCAGATACTGCTGTGACCTGCTGTTTTAATAACACCACAGACACCATGGCATCGATTAAACCATCACTGATGGCCCTGAACTACAGATTAATACAAAGAGTTCAACACAAAGGATGGCAATTCAGTGTTATAGTAATAAACCGTATGCTCCCTTACATGATATTTTCCAACAAGTATCGTGATATTTGTCATTAGCGTAATATAATTTGCAACACCAGGTATCAGAGTGCACAAGAAGGGAAAAGAAACATACAAGTTGAGGCTTGACCACCCCAAATCATCTCTATAAACGTTGATATTACCTTTTCATACTTCTCCTTCAGTTTAGCAGCCTTTTTTTCATAAGGCTGTTTATCATCTGCAGCCGTGTTGTTCCACATCTCCCCCAGTTTCTTTGCGACGTCCCCAATGGACAGACCAGGATGTTCTCCTTTGATTTTTGGACGAAACTCAGAGCAAAACAAGAAAAAAGCCGAACTACAGAGGGAAGGGGGGGGGAGAGAGAAGGCTATTTTAATTTTAGAATTCACTATAACAGAAAGTTTTGTGACCTTTGTCACCATTTCTTAAGAGCGTTTTGGAAAAGCACCTAAAAGTGACACAAAGGTTAATTACAATGGAAGGTATAAGAACTGAATAAACTGCTTTGAAAACTTAAGACGCCCTTCTCTCTTAAGTAATGCCGCACATCTGGTCCCATTTTTGGCAGGACCCCAGAAGGGCAAATTTTATATACCATATGCACAGAAAATCTTAAGAAAGGAGAATGAATGAATAACTCCAGGGGAACGAATGCTATGTCAGAACCGTTAAAGGCGAAGAAGCTGCATATTTGTCATGAAAATTAAGATTCCCAGACGACAGCATCAGTGCAAATAAGAACATTCACTTGTACAGGAACCTACCTATTCCTTTCAGCATCAGCTCCATTTAAAACACACAGAAAAATATATCGCTACAAAGTACTAGCACCTAGTACCAGGTGAACCTGAAGTGAGGACTCTCTATGTAGTGGCTGAAGTTTTAATTTTCCAAGCTCTTTTTTGTAAAAAAAAAAGAAAAGAACATCCCTCTAACCTGTTCTGTGCAAAAGCACCTTAACTTTAAATGGACTGCCGATCAGAAATTCTGCTCAAGCCAACAGGTGGGGAGAGCAAAGCCCGAAATATTTTACTGCCATTTTACACTAGAATTACACTCTTAACAGAAATTGGAAACATGAGTCAGAAACACACGTCGCCAATTTTTGCATCCGCTTTTAAAGGCTGACGTTATTCCAACTTAGATAAAGAGGGCCAACCTGAAACCACAAACCTGTAATTCGTAACTAAAATTTCAGCCTATCTTTACGCCACTAGTCAGGAAAATCATGTAATCTTGTATTTCTGAAGTTCCTAAACCTGGATAAAATAATCATTTTATAGACAGACGCCGGCGTGATGGTCCCGAGCAAGATAAACTAACTGGAAATCTACTTACGGAGGCCTCTTCGGTGCATTTGGATCCTTGAACTTCTTTTTTGTTTCGCCCTTAGGTGGTACATAGTTTTTCATTTCTTTTTCGTAACGAAGCTTGTCAGCCTTTGCCATATCTTCAAACTTCCCTTTCTCCTTAGAAGACATAGTCTGGAAAGCAATTAGAATCATAGATTATCTCAAGGTGGAAGGGAACTGAAAGTGTCAAAACAGTACTTTTAAGAGTCAAAAGCCCCTTCCAAATTTTCAGTTGGGGGAGCTAAAGGTAAGGCAAGAGCAATGGATAGTTACCACTGAACTTACAACTGCACTTCATACTGATCTAAAACCTGAACTTTTCAAGAAATAATTTACAGTCTTGAATAGTATTTTGCACAAAGCAATCATTTAAGGTTCTGTGGGTTTTTTAAGCGGTTATTCCCACCTTCCATCGTTCTGAGCATTTTTTTGAGAACTCTGAAAAGTTCACTGAAGCATCTGGATGTTTCTTCTTGTGCTCCTCCCGGCAGGTTTGCACAAAGAAGGCGTATGAAGACATTTTACCTCTCGGCTTCTTAGGATCGCCTTTGCCCATTTTTGATGATTTTCTGTAACAGAGCAAAAAAGACACCTTTAAAACTTCTATTTTTTACAAACAATGCGGGAAGTAAGCCATGATGAAGGATCATGCCAAAGACGACCCGTTGGAGCAATATCCCAAAAATCATATACAGCAAGAAGTTTCACTTCTGGAAAATTTACTGAAGATTTCTGACATCACTGTCTGAGGTGACCTGGACACAAGCAACCCAAAATTTTTCAAAGGACCTTCAAAACATGCAGTTCTGGTCTTCTAAGAACAAAAATGACCCTTCCAAGAAATGTGAAAGCAAGTACTAGCATGAGTGGAGTGGAGACAACACCCCTTGACTACTGCTGGTGTATCAATCCTATGCTTGGAAGGAATAAATTATATTGAAAGAAGAAGGGGAAAAAGTACCCGAGTATCCCGTCTTAGCTGGCTTTATGGGTTCCTAATTCTTTTTGTTCCAAAAGCTTGTATTTCCATCCCCCTCCCCTGTAGGCCTTGGATGCTCATTTGCAAAAGACAAATGTATTTTTTTTTCATTATTATTTTTGTATGCTATATATTATCACTCTCCTTTAAGTGTACTGCAAAAACCTACTCTCTCTTTGCATGTAATACCTAGAAATACAGGAATGGAACACTGCACTCGGTCGAACGTGTTATAACCAAGCCACGGACGCGGAAAGTATGACATTTACATATGACTAGCAGAGCTGTGCTTAGCACTAGGACTATCTAACTCTTTCAGGGACTGAGAGGGAATGAAAAATACCTTCCTGGAACTTTCACACCCAAGTCAGACATTCAGAGTATTTCTTCATAGCTCCCTGACAAACTCTGTGCTCGAGCAGTAATTAAAAAAGTGACAAAAAAAAAAAAAGCACACGCACCGCCTGCCTGTATTGCCACAGAAGCAGTATTTCCTATCGGTTTGGCGGATAGACAGAAACAGATTTCTGCTCTGTGACTAAACACGTCCGGTTTGAAGTTTCTATCAAGTAAACAAGAGGGCTGAAGAACCAGGAGCCGCTCCTGCCTGCCATGGAGACGTTTCCAGAGCCAGCCAGCACCCGGGGCTCAGCTAGTGGCCAGGGCACTTCCCGCTGGCTGTGGGGGGAAGGCGGTGAGGGCCGGGGGGGGGGACGGGGCAGGGGTGGTCCAGAGGCGTGGAGTGACTGTGGGAAGGATTAGGCACCGCGACCCAAGCGCTGCGACCGTGAGCTGGCGTTTAAAAGCCTCCTTCCCGCCATTTTGGACGTTTCCCCTGCAAGGGGGGGCAGAGGAAAACTTCAGAAGTCCCCTGAGAGACCTGCTGGGGGTGGGAGGAGAAGAAAAAACAGAGGCCCGTTATTAGGGAAAAGCGGCGAAGTTCTATTTTGCGTTCACGCGAGGGCTCGCAGCCAGCGGGCGGCAAGCACATGCCCTGCAGCCGGCCACCGGGGCTGCGCCTTCCCGCGGGCGGCGACCCCCGCCGCCGGCCGCCGCTCGCAGCCCCGGGACAAAGCGACCTCCCGGCCGCCGCCCCCGTCCCGTCCCCCCCCCGCCGCGGCGGGTCGCGCCGTCCCCAGGCCTCCCCCGCTCCCCCGCCGCCATGAGGCCTGGCCGGCGAAGCGAGGCGCGGCCTGCGCCGCCGCAGCGGTGGCGGCGGGAGCGGCCGCCATGGCGCAGGCTCCTGGCGGAGGAGGTCACCCGCCGCCGAGGCTCCTTCCATTTTGTGCGCTGAGGAGAGCGAGCCGCCCCCCCCGCTTCCCCCCCCGCCCCGCCACCACACCCCCCCGCTCCTCGCGGCCCGCCGGTGCGGGGCGGGGAGGCCGGGCCGCGGGACCCCCGCCGAGGGGCCGCGGCGGAGCCGGGCGGCGACCCCCGGCCCGCGGGGGCGCGGCGGGGCGGCGCGGAATGGCCGCTGCTGGCGTCGCCCGCGCCCGCCGCCGCGCAGAGAACATGGCTCCTTCCTCCCTTCCCTTCCCTTTGTGTGAGCGCGCCCGCTACCCTGGCGCACACGCTCAGCCATTGCAGCCGGGGGAGGGCGGGCGGGCGGGAGGGAGACGGGGGAGGTGGGTGGGTGTGGGGGGAGCGGAGGAAGGGGAGGGGGGGGGGGCCGGCGCGCTTCCAGCGCCCGCCCGAGCCCCGGCGGAGCGGGCAGAGCCCCGGCAGGGACCCCCGCTCGCTCCCGCGCCCCGCCGAGTTGCACGGCCCCGCTGCGGGGCCCCGCGCTCGGGCGAGCGGCGGCGGCTGGAAAAAAAAAGTTCCCCCGAACTGCGCCCCCGCCCGCCCGAGCGCCTCTCTGCTCCGCCGCCGCTCGCCTTGTTTTCTCGCTCGCGGCTCCCGTCAGCCATGTTACAGCCGGGCGGCCGCGGGGCCAGCGGCTCTCCGGCCCCGCGCCCCGCTGCCCCCGCGGCCCCGGCGGCAGCGCGGCCCGCCCGGAGCCCCCCCCGCGCCGCCGCCTCGCCTCGCCGCGCCTGTGCCCGCCGCCTGCCCCGCCGCCGCAGCGATGGCTACGGCGAGGCGACCGTAAGCGGCTTACGGCGGGGCCACGGCGCGGCCCGCGCCCCCCGCGGGGGGCGACCCCCGGCCGCTCGTCCCCCGCCCGGGCGGCTTCCTCACCTCCCTCCTTCCCGCCGCCCCGCTCCCGAAGTCGCCCGCCGCCCCGCGCCCCCCGGCGCCCCCGCCCCACCCCGACCGGGGGGCTCGCCGCCCGGGGAAAGGTCTACTCGTGCGCAGCCCAGCTCGCCTTTGTGTGCCGGCCGGCCCCGGAGCCGGCGGCTGCCCCGCGCTCCGCGGCCAGGCGGCAGCGGCGGCGGCACGGCGGGCAGCGCCGGCTCGCCAGCCCGGCTCCGAGCGGGCGGGCGGGCGAGCGCGCCCGGCCGGCCCGGCGGCCCCCGGCGCGTACTCACCCGTGTGTCAGAGTCGGCACGCCGCCCTCGCCCGGCCCCGAGCCCCAGAGACGCTACCCCGGCCGCCCGCCCGGCCCCAGCGCTGCCTGGGTCCCTGTGTAGCCCGGTGCACCGCAATGGCTGTGAGAGCGGGATCGATACGCAGCCTCCTCACACTCTCAGCGCTGGTAACATTACTCTCAACACAGCCCCGTCCCCATTGGCTGCCGCCAAGCCAGCCGCCTCGCCGATTGGCCGAGGCCCTTCCATTGTCCTGACCAGAGAGCTTCGGTGATTGGGCACGGCGCGGGACACGTCACTGAGGATTGAAAGGGCGCGCAAATATAAAAGTGTGTGGAGGGAGCCGGGTGGCGGCGGGAGGCAGAGTTCCGAGGCGGTGGATCGGCGCTGCTCGCTATGGAGCGCGGGCCGCCGCCGCCCTGCCCGCCGCTCCCCCGGCCCCGGGGCCCCCCGCGTCCGGACCCCGCAGCCCCGGGACGGGGAGCACAGCACGGGGCGCCGGCGCCGCGGGCGCTCCCGCGATGCCGCCACCCCCCCCCCCCTCCCCTCCCCACCGCGGCAACTCCCCGGCGGGCCGCTCCGCGCCGCCCCATTTCACAGACGCGGAAACTGAGGCGCGGAGCTTGGGGCGCGGAGAGGCAAGCCCGCGTTTTTCGGGTCCTCTCGCCCGGCTTCAGCCGTCGCACGGGCGCTGCCTTCGGCGGCGTGTGCGGCTCTGCCTGAGGTGGGAGTTTGGGGGTGTTGGGTTTTGTTTTTTTTTTTTTCTCCCAGAAATGGGTAAATTACCTGTAAGAACAAGAATCGGGAGGTCTCGGTTCTGTTCGTAACCCCCTGGGTGACAAGGAGCAGGCCAGGTGGCCAGGCAGCCCCCTGGTTCTCAGCGCTTCTGGAAGGATGCCCCAAATGCCAGCCCAGTGCAGAGGCAGATGGAGTTGCTGGAAAGTTGGCAATCTGGGACACATCTCACCTGCCTTTTGTTGCCTCTCCTCTCCCTGCTTTTTTTTTATAGTTAATTGCACTGTAGGAATAATCTGTGGAGGACTATCAAACCGAAGAAATATCCCTTTACATCTGCTTCGCCATTTACATCTACTTTACTGGTGCAAACAACACTGAGAGGAGCGCTGTTGTGATAAATCCAAAACCACTGACCTTCCCCAAAAGGTGTTATTGATGCACTCACTGAAGTAACAGAAACTTGAATGGTAAGTGCTATATGCAGGTGTACATATTAAAAATTCTTCTTACCTTGTAACTTGTTACTACTGGCAATACAAGTGGCAGGTAACATTAAGAGACGGTCCATACAATCCTTAGTGTTTTGTAGGCTGCCTAAATGTGAAGTGGACAAATCCTCATCTGCCAGACCACAAACCCTTTGAAACTTCACAGACAGCAGACTTTAAGAGAACGTGATAATTAAGTAGATTGTCAAAATCAACTATATAGACATGAACATTTGGGGCTGATAATGAAATTTAAGTATTATCATCTGACAAAATAAACTAATTAATAAAGTCTCTGTCTTCGCTAATAGCATTCAGTAGCAGGAATTAACTACAGTAAAAAGTGAATCCTAGGAAGTCATGTTTAAGGCAAAACCAGCCCCTACATTCAAAAATAATAATACCACCTGCCTTTTAGTTTAGCACAACTCTGCTTGCTTAGCTCTTAGTAAGAGAGAAACTTAGACAATGCTAGTCTATTAACTTTAGGCCTATGCAAATTATAAGCTATACAAATAACTAGAATTTCAAAAAAGCCCAAACCCACATCTTAAAGTCATAATTTTACCAATTTCCAGTGCAGCCAGGCTAAAGTTCAAGAAACTAGCTCCCTCTTTCTTTAGATACAAATGTGACTAAAAAGAAACCAATAAAATAATACTAGTACTAGCTCACTGCAGACACTTCTATGCTGGCATAGCTCAATTCTCTGCTTACTGGCATCCATGTTAGCTGGATTGAATAATTTTAATTTTATCAGTAGAAGAGTCGTGATAAGCTCGTGTGAAGCTTCACCCAAGTGGTTGCTTTGCATGGTTTGTCTCTAGGAATTAAGCCACAGAAGAGGCTGCATGAGATTGGCTTTGCCACAGACTTATTGTCTGAAGATCCTCAGACAAATCTTTGCGCTCGTTCTTCCTTCTTTAAGCAGGGTAGTATTTCTAAAATGTTTATAAGACACTGTTACAGCCAAACTAAGTCTCAAATGAGCATACCCCCTAGCAGAGGCCATGGGTGCTGATCTGCTAGAAAGAGTTATCACAGTGGACAGAGCGCAGTGACACTCTTCACACTGTCCCGGTCCTGAGTGGTACACATCGATGACTGGTCTCAGAGCCACAGTGACATTTGTCTCGTGTTGGATAATGTGAAACAAAAATTGCATTTTTTTTTTCCTCACTGGCCTACTTCTTTCAATATGCTTTTGCACAAAGTACCATTAAGTCCCAGGGAAGTAACATATAGGTTCTATATATGATTTCAGAGGCTCCTGTTTAGGAAGCTGGCAGTATTCATCTGATCCCCTTAATTAATCCAGAGTCTGGTAATTTCTGTTCCAGATCCAATGTCCAAGCCAGTTGCTGCTGCTCCGTTATAATTGTTGCCTCCTAACATTTAGCCTCCTCGAGCTGGTGGTTCTTTCAAGATATTGCTGGTGAGAAGGCAATCAAATTCCAAATCTTCTATTGCAATTATCAGTTGTTTGGCAAGACAGAGTGCTTTATGGAAGTCAGAGGTCTTTCTAAGTAATTACCCTAGTTCTAAAATGGCCTCATTTGTGAGGAACTGCCGATGGACACAGGAAGACAGCTGTTCTGCTACCTGAAATCATGTGAAAATACATAAGCAGTAGGAACACTAATGTTTCTGTCTCAAGAAAAGCGTTTTTTTTTGGCCAGTCTGTGTTTTAACATTTAAACTTTTACACAGAATATGGAGCGGAGGAAAATTGTAAAAAGCCCAGCCATTTATGTGGCCTAGCGTGCAGGAGCCAATTGCTTTGCACATACTGAACTTCTTCAAAGTTTCTTCTGTGAAAACCAGACCTGAAAGGAAGGAAAAGGAAGACATTTCCAGCTGTTGTCTAGAGCCAACTATGTAGTAAAAGGTGAGCAAGGAGGAGGTTCTGATTAAATGACATACTCCTATAAAGGTTTTCCTTCATCTCTGCTAGTTATATGCTAAGGCCTTTTCATATTCAAGT
Source organism: Phalacrocorax carbo (assembly GCF_963921805.1). Lineage (NCBI taxonomy): Eukaryota > Metazoa > Chordata > Aves > Suliformes > Phalacrocoracidae > Phalacrocorax > Phalacrocorax carbo. The sequence goes on along the minus strand of NC_087513.1, from coordinate 194,067,361 downwards.
GGGTTTCTTCTGCGGCCCTTGAAATAAAAAGAATTTATGCATCAGTTGTGGACAGCAGCATTTTTTACAGAAGCAGTATATGTTTCTTCTCTCGTTCATGCTGTGCCGCATCCCTTCAGATACTTTACAAACATGTTGTGTTCTGCAAACCTTACTGAAGTCTAAATCTGTTCTAAATTATATTCCATGTCAGGTGCAGTCACTGAGATCACTTGGTCACTGAGAACACAGGCCACCTTCAACTTCACGCACAGAGGCTTTGCCCACAGAATATTCAGATCATAACAGCCCTATTTTACTGCTCTGGAAAAAAAAAGTGTGTAGCTGCACAGGAAGTTTCAAAACCCCTATTTAGTAATTTTGGTGTTTTGCATACTAGAGCATACTTTGGGAAAAGTCGCACGGATTGGATGTCCTATTGCAATGAAAGATGAAGACTATGATTTCTATTAGATGTATGTTTTCAAATACTTCAATTTTTACAATAGCCTTTGTAGTTACTTACTTGAAATCTAGTAGAAAGGTTTGTAAGGAGTCTTCTGGTTCAAATTCTTTTCCATTCAAGGCAAGCTGTCGGTTCTTAACCTTATTTTAAAACATCCATTTTCTTTAGAGATAACAGGGAAAGGCCTCTCCAAAGACAGAACTGTTCTTCTAAACAATGTATTGCTGAGTAAGAACAGAAAAGTTCCAACTGAATGATGAAAACAGTTTTATTTAAAATTATCCTCTTGCTTCAGATCATCCCCCATGCAGCTCATAACTGAAGACTTCTAGCAAAGACAAACAAGGATGGAGAATCCCAAAGAGCACAGACTACAGAGACCACCTGCTTGACAGTGAAGCCTGACCAAGAGAGAGATGCAGAGTGGGGATCTCCTTCCTCCCCAGCTCCCAAGATAACATTGTGAAACACCTTGGTAAGGTTCCTCCAGCAGAATTTTTGAGGAAGTCACAGTACGTAAAGAACCAGACCTTAGAAAGTCTCTGACTGCTTCAGCACTGTGGTTGCTGGCAGAGGTGAGAAATGGAACTTGCACCAATTCCATGAGACGCAGGAGACACAGGATGTGGGGCAGCACACCTCCCCTGGGACAAGAAGGTTGCTGCTCCATGCTGCCACCTTTTCTTCCACATTTTGCTTTCTCTGAAGGACACTGCTTACTCCCCAGTGGTTTTGGCTGGAAGGCAGATGATTTCATAGCTTGCTTTGACAATGAAGAGATTAATTGTCTTCACTGGACCTCCGGATTTTGTCACTCTGTCCTCTCTTCCAAGGAATAAGATCATTGTTTCTTTGGGTCAAAATTAAGAGAATATTACAGTGAAAATGGCACATCAAAAGCTAGCTTGCCAGTCAAATGCAAAGCTACTATTAGGCTATTTTTAACAAGATATGAAAGCCTTTCTCAACAAAAATGTTACATTTTCAGCTCAAAACAAGAGCAAAACATCTGCAGTACATGTGCCTCCTGGGCACATGTACTTATGATGGAGCTGCTGGCGATTTAGTTTCTCACTGTTGCTTTAGAACAATTCCAGCTGTACAGCAGGTAGGTTGTTCACAGCACATTTGGAAAAAGCACTGGCCGTATCTGCCCTTTTCCTGAGGCTGCATTGCCAGCCTGTACACAGCCCAGATTAACACAATTCTCAGTTGCTTATTAGATGTAGACTTATAACCAATTTTTTCCTCCGGTGTCTTATTTTAAATCTTCAGGACATACTTCATATATTTCCTTAAAATCATTTCTGGAAGAGAAAGACTCCATTCAAAGAAATGAGACCTAGCATGGCTGCACATAGTAACAATGCATGGAATGTTCTTTGCTTTACCTTTCCAGCTGGATTTGCTCAGATTGCATCAAGTAATCTGCATATATTGTTGGCTCTCTTCTATTCGTGAGCGCTATCTAGAGAACAGGGTTTCAGGAGGCCATTTGTCCTTGCAGCGTGGATGAGTGGCCGACTACTCTAGGTGTGTGTGTAAGTGGTAACTGAGGAGAAGCAGCAGCCAGACAAGGTAACCTCAGCTGACTAAGTGGTCTGGCAGAGGCAGGCAGGGAGCAGGGATGGCACCAGTGCCACTGCAGTAATTTCCTTGTGAGGCTTCATGTGTGAACCAGCTGATATTTGTTGACATGTGAGCCCTGCAGACAATTCCATCGTTTCTAGAGTTGATACGTTCTTAAATCAGGGTCAGTACTTACACAGTGCTTTTATCCATAGAATGGATTACATTTAAATTTGTATACTTTCTGAGAAATTAAGAGATATACAGTAAAGTATCCAAGAAAACATATTTCCATAGCAAAGGTGCATACCCACAGTGTTCAGCTCATGAAGTGGGCAAAACTGATGAAGATACATCAGCATGGTCTTTTCTTCTGATGATCAGTATTCCATGAACATTTTTTCACAGTGAAAATGTGTATAGAAAGTAACCATTTCATGGTAACGGTAATGGAAATTACTTACTCTTAAGACGTATGGTTCCTTTCGCATGTTATTCCTGATGTATAAGTACATAACTTCTTTAAGTGTCTCTGTGAAGCCCTCAATGCAGAGTTTCAGGCAGATGGGAACCCTGTTCAGCTTCAACAGCAAAAAGGAGTTCAAGAAATGTGCTTCCACAACTGCACTATTTCTGAAATCACTGACCTGTTGAGATGTTCGCTTTGCTGAGCGCACAACATGCCGTGCAACATCCACTTATCTCTTCAACTTTCTGGAAACACTGCATCAAATATTCAAGTCCTCTCCAAAATCTCCAGACCATGTATGTGGTTGTACACTCAAGTCCACCATGAAGATAAGAGTTATCAGCTGCTTCTAATAAACCCAGAATGCTGCTGTCCACCTTCACAGACACTCTCCTCTAATGGTATTAGTAGTCAGCCTCCATCACTCCAGTCTAGAGGCAGGTAAGCTTCTGACGCTGACACCGCTATTAGACTTTTCCACCTGAACAGGCAGAATCCAACACAGCCTAAGGTGATGAAAAATATCTGAGATGCTCTTCCTTCCTATTTTATCCAGCCCAGAAGATTCAACAAGATATACTCCCTCGCACCCGGGACTCCTTTATATAGCCCTCTGTCCTACATGTTAAACTGGAAAGATTCCTTGAGCCAGGTATAGCACTGGGACAGGGCTACTATTCCCTTATCTATATGTTTTCAAAGATACACAAACAGCACTCTGACCCGAACTCTGATCCTTTATACAGAACTCTATCCGTATATGCAACACAGGCTAAACCATCTGCTTCTGAATATGTAGGAGACACCTTAACTCCAAACAGTCCCTGATATTAGAAATCCTAGCACAGTATTATCTCCACAAGACAGGAAAACAATGTGAATTTATGGGATGCTGATATCCAAAGAAATAGAGGATGCAGCACATGTCATTATCTGGTAACTACGCAGGATCTACCATGATGTCTACACTGCATACAAGCAGTTACAGGAACTACTGGAGGAAATAACTATTAGCTTACAGCTTCAAAAAGGAACTTGCATAGTTTGACAGGACAGTCTTGCCCTTTTGCTGAATACAGCCAAATGTTTACAGTTGTCACTGAGTAGTGTCTGTCTCATCCCTGACAATGCAATGGTAGATAACTGAGTGTTCCTTGTTTGTTCAGGGAATTGTCCACATATCCAGCAACTTCATTAGCTTGTTAACTTCCCGATGAGATACGGTGCTCAAGGAAGATTACAAGTACTACACATTATCAGAGTAAATCACTTAAGAAGGGCAAAGAACATATCCTGGAAGAGCAGAAGAAGCCTCAAAAAACTGTTTTCCTTTCTCCACCCCTTTCTTTTCCGTCCCCTTTCTCTCCTTTTCCCCATACTCGTGTTGAAAGCTAAGCTGGAAAACACACTGTGGCAGCAGTACATACTCCAATAGGATTATTTAATGGGAAAGTAATTTTCTAGCCACCACCCCTCTCCTCCCACCCCAGAATGGTTATCCAGTATATATTATACTCCAGTGGGTGCTGCATTGGTCCAACACCTACCATTACATGCAGTCATCCCAATTTATTACTGGTTCAGGAAGGAGGATCACAGTTCAAAGAATTGAAATCATGCTAGTATTCTTACGGAGATTGTCTCCAGCTTTTATCATAATCATCCTGTTTCTTCTACCATCTTCTTTCCCAGAGCCATCATCTCCCTTTATTTAAGGCTTCTATCCAAGGACTTGGGAGAAAAAACTGAGGCAACCTAGGATATAAGAAATGGCATACTTTATATTGACTCTTCCTGTGATACCAAAGGCATTCAAGGGAATGCCCACTTCTATCATGTCTTTCCAACACTAGATAGTGGTTTTGAAAAGGACTCTATGAGCTTATAATCACACAGGGACAACTTCCACCCCAAGTCACCATGTGCTACCAAAATCTTAGCATTAACTTTCTTATTAACACACAATCGTAGTCTGAATCTATTTAGATTAGTATTTTCTTAACTAGAGGCCATTTAGCTTTCTATTCTGTCCTTATTTGCCTTTACTCCTTTTTCAGTTGTTTTAGAGGATTTTAAGTCTTCTACTTTATTATAATTCTCCTTTTTTTCCTTATTTACCATGTTTCCGTGAGCTTTAATGTTGAAACAAATTAAGTCACTTATTGAACATGCCCCATGTTTCACTGAGGGACTGTTGCTACAAAGGAAGGGCGTAGTCTTGTAGAAGTCAAAAAGCAAGACAGTTCGGACAGAAAGTCAGTGTGGTGACCTCACATTTGCGTAAGACGCAACATTAGACACCCTTGCATTAAATTGATCTGCAGTGTCGAGAATTTAAATAGTATGTAGCTCAATTTAAAGAGAATCTGATGGTTTCCATGAGAGAGAAGTGTGGATCGGGGGGTGCGGATTCAATTCAGATGCTGATATGCATAAAAGTCATTGGGTAGGCATAGATGCTTTGTCCAGGCAGGGATTTGATTAGTCTCCTCAGGGTAAATTAAACTCAATATTTTCCTAAAGCATGGATAAAAATCAAAATGAGTAGCCACTCATTTGGTAGGAAATACTGAAGCAATAAAACTTTCAAGAGTCTCTTTAAAGCAGTGGCTTTTGATTATCTGAACTCTTCTATGACTTAATGGAGATTAGTAGATACTTCTTGCTAGTATATAGTTCTTGGTAGTTCTATATAGTAGATAGTTCTTGATACTATGTTATTTCTTCTATTACAGCATAACAGACCACATAACTGTTTTAAGGTTTCCAAATGTAAGCAAGTGGCTACTTATGGGATTAAATGGATGTAAGGGATGCATATATTCATGTCCATTCACAGTCTACTTTCAGTGGCCCAGATAGTCTGTTACTAACAGAGGTTTTGCATTCAATCCTACAAAATTTCGGCAACTAGGCATTACTGTCTTATCCATAGCACTTAAGGTTTTGATGTATTATTGTTGCTTTACAATTAAGATTATCATTATTTTTATTTCACTTCTATCTCCTTAAAAACCTCAACACAAACACAAATACTTTTGCAACCCCTCCTGCATACCCGCTCTTGCTGATTTGAAAGCCCTTTTGAAATTTATGAAGCATTTAAATGTTTTTAAAATTATCCATCCCTTCTGTCCCCTAATAGTTACATACTCAGATGTACTGGAATAATATTAAATAGATGTTTATTTTATCTGACCATCAATCTCTGACCATACTAACACAGGAGTAACTAGTGAAGTAATTTGACTTCTGTGTATGTGACCAGTAAAATACAGATTTATGTCTCTTTTTTAATAGAAAAATTAGAGAAGGGATAGAAAAGAGGCACAAAAATTATTTTTTCACTTTCACAGATGATAAGAACCATAATGAGCTCAATGTGTTTAGCTTTTTTTTTTTTAAAAAAAAAAAGATTAAAAAAAAAAAAGAGTGAGAAGCAACTTGATTACAGGGTAAAAGCATCTTCCTGGGGAGAAAATAGTGAGTACTAAAGAGCTCTCTAATCCATCAGAGAAAGGCATAACAAGAATCAATGACTGGAAGCTCAAGGCAAACAAATGCAAATGGAAATAAGGCAGAAAATTTTTAGCAGCAGGCATTACTACTGCTTATATTATCCCTAGGACCTGGAAGCCAAGTTATGGATCAGGGCTTCCTCACACTAGGTGCCAGTAAAAAAGAAGAAAACAAAACCAACAAACCAACCCCCCCAAAAAAAACCCCAAAACCCCCTAACCAGAAAAAAAACCCACAGAAAAGAAAAGCAAGCCCTGCCAAAAGGTTACAAACAGCGCATAGGATGAAGTAACGTAATAAGTCAATGATAGTATTATCTGATATGACAGGCAGCAGTTTCAGGCCATGGTTTCACGATACAAAGTGTTGAGTTGAGATACTGGCTTAAGGTGATTCTGCCCTATCAAGACTGAGTCTTCCTGCTCCCACAACTTCTCTACAGCTGTGAAGCTTTGAAAACTGATCCTTATTTAAAAAAAAAAAGTGTTAAAAGAAGGGGTTTAATTTTTTCTATACAACAAAATGCCAGTGGAACTGATGTACTTTTGCAAGCATCTTGATTTTTATGACCTTCAGTGAATGGCTTGACCAAAATTTTCCTAACTACCCATGTATCTCAGTATCATCTCCATCCCTGTTTTCAGGACATCTATACTTGCTGCATTACTTGTGGGAAAAGAATGCATAACCCAGAGAAAAATAGGCAAAAGCAAAGCATGAGGTTGCTTTGTTTTCCTCATAGCAAATCACTAACCCAAGTCACCAAATCTCAACCATCATCCATTGGATAATGTAGATCGTTAAAAAAACCCTGAAACCTAGCCCATGGTCTGGCAAGATTTCTCTGAAAAAAAATCTATCGTCCTAATCAAGTCTAACATAAAAGATAAGGAGATGAGCTTGTGATTTCCAACACCATTGCTCTGGCACTGTAGTCTACACACCATCCTCGGTAGCTTACAAACACAACAGGCCACTACAGTTTGAGCGGGAAGATGATTAAAGGCGGAAGCTGAGAGCAATATTTTTCTATTATAAAGTTTTTGCTACATATTTTTGAGATCAAGAATCATACGGATTGCCCCTGAAATTCAGCTGGGAGAAAACTGGGAGACTTGAGGAGTGCCTTCTCTTATTTTCTAACAGAAGAACATGGATAGGAAAAAAACCCACCTTGGATCTCCATTTCTTTATTTTTATAGTATTAGCAGACTATAGCAACACACTGCACACCCCCAACATCTATCGCACTGAAAAACTCGAGAGGAGCTCATTTCTTGGGCTAGGAACGCCGAAGAGAAACCAAAAGCTAGGGTAAACTCTCCACAAATGGTCCCTGAGACTGAAGGCAAACCAGGTGTACCCATGGCATTTATTACCAAGCCTTCTTCCTCCCCTTCCTGCCTAGGGGTGGCCAGCCTCCTCCTACCAGCTGATGCTCTGTATTTCACTGAGCTGAGTATTCCCGTTCAGACGCTAGACAGGGAAATGGTTACAACCAGGTCTAAAGGCATTCATTTTATCTTGTTTCTTGTTAAAAATACTCTGAGCTATAGCTAAAACAAGCTACATTAAGAGAATGTTACTTCATTGCAAAGTTAAAATACTTAATAGACTTAATATTTGGCCCCATCCACTCTGCTAAACTTTTCCACAGGACCACGGCTGCCCTGTGTGTGCAGGACACACACTGCTCAGGAAATGAATCAGGGTTGTGTATCGAATTAGATTATTTATAGGTTGGTATATGTGTTTGCTCCAGAAGTTGTGCAGAGAACAAGACAGACAACTACAGGAAGAGAGCAATGGGCATGTGGTTAAGGCAGTTGAACGCCACACAGGAACACTCAGTTCTGCCTCTGCCTTCGCCATCGGCTTCCTTGTGAATGAGGAGCGAGTCAGACCAAACACCTTGGCAGATGGCCACCAACCTTGTCTTCCTCATTTTCTGGGAGTCCAAACCGAAACACCTTGGGCCTTTTACGTAGAAATGCAAAGCAGCTGATTATAATGGAAGCTATGGCTTTTGAGGGAGAAATGGAGCTGGAGGCACAAGGTTAAAAGGCAGGAGAACCCAATTAATATCATCAAGTTTACTACTGACTGAACGAGTGGCTCGGTTTTCTCCTTCGTCAAACAGGACAACTGTGCTTTTCTGCTGTTCTGGGAATACGCAAAAAATCATCAAATACTGTGAAGCTCTTGGGCATCATTGTAATCAGCCTACAAAGTAAAACAATGAAGGTATTTTTCTCTGTATATAGAGAATCAGAGTTTTGGATCTTTGCATCCATTGATTATCCTGTATCACTACATACTTGCTTTAAAAAGTCTATACAGTATAAATACTAACATGCACAGAGATGGAGCATAACCATTTCCCCCCTCAAACTCTAATTTTAGCGTGATTTCACAAAGTCCTTTCCAGCTTCCATCAGGGCTATTTAACTTTAGTGCTTGGTGAAACTGCAATATAGTCATATGGAATAGGACAGGGAACAGCATTTGGGGTAAACAAAAGATATTCTCTGGTTCACAAAAATAAAAATATTCTCACTCTCAGCTGTATAGTATGTCATTTAACCATGGCCACAGAAATAGAAAAGCAACAGGAGAGCTAGTAAAAGTTAATGCCTTTTCCTACTTATTTTATTGGTCTGCATCACAGTGTGTCATCATATTGAAAGCTTCCAGGAATAGTAGGCTACTAAGAAGGTAGCACATTGAAAAATAAAATAAAATAGATGTACTTTGCATCCAAGGAATAAAAACCAAATCTACCAACATCTTTAAAAATGTCCAGAATAGAGTACCAACAGTTACTCTGACTTGAAAATCTGAGTTAAGAGAAATACCACAATTGAAAACACAGGTGATGATCTCCTCCATTTTAGGTAGGAAGCCACTGAATATAAAAATATAACACAATAATCACAGCAATCATGAGTTTTTGGCACATGACACAATAGAAATATTTTAACAATATCTGAAAAAATCCCAAGCACACAGTGTCTGAATGTTACTAAAGCAGATGTGCACGAGACTCAAAGACAATACCGTTTTGCAGGATAATTTTCATGAATTAGAAGCAAATAGAAAGGGAAATAAAATAGAAACTTAGGTTCAGGCCTACAATCAGATCTTCAGAGTAGAAACTTGCAGTCATCCACAGTCCCATCAACTCAGTCACGCCCCATGGCTACTGAGGTCCATTTGAACAAATCCAGTGGCAGGATTAGGGCCTAAATATGTAAATAGAAAAAGGGTGAAATTAGGTAACATAGTGCTCAGCTCTAATTAAAGAGACACCAAACTAGTCCCAGAAAAATAATCTGAGTGTCAGACCATTACAAGATTTACATTTTTACCACAAAATGCTGCAGCTACAGGAAAGGCTACAGTTGTATCTTACATATAGATGTTCATACAACATTAATTGATTTCAGCATATTCCCCTTCAGGCAAACACAAGTACCTGCAGTGTGTTTTCTCACCTCCTGCGTGCTGCTGCTTTTTCATATTTATATATAATTCGTTTTATTATTTTAAATAAAAGAGAGTGCTCTAAAATCAATAAAGGTGATATTTTTGTCTTCATCAACTCTTCTTTTCTAGACATGTAGATTTTAGCATCCTAGTAACGTGGTGGCAAAAACTAAAATGAGACAATCTTACCATATTTTAAAGCACTGTAAAACTGACAAAAAGTAATATTATTGCTATGAAAACATTCACTGTTATGCCCATCTGAAGGTTGTGAGAAGTTCCAGTTTGGCAGTGTGTTAGATGAAGTCACTTCTTATGCTGATGTTTCTCCCCAACATACTAATAAAAGCTCATGGTAGCGTACACCTAGTCCCATACAGAACTGCCAATGAGAAAATGCACCGCCTCAAAAAATGTCTGCTTTGTAAGGAGGTTTGGCTACTGAAATACAGGCTTTAATACAATAGGAATGTGTGACAGTAGCAGCGAAGACACTACAGGAATATCAGGTTTATGCTGGAACAAGCACACAGAGCCACAGGCTACAGAGTGGAGTATCATATCACCTGAACTTCAGCAGCATCAATTATCACTGAACCCAGGTCCATGCCTTCTGCTGCACCTTGTACCTTTACCAGTACCACCTCTAACATAGCCAGACCAAAGACAGTATGAGGTTGTCCAGGAGCATGATGCTGTTCTTCCCTTCACTATAGTAAAGTTATGTCTTCAGAGATCATCATGTAACCAGACAAATCAATATAAACACACTTTCTGTCAAAAAAATATGTTCAGGAGAATCAGCTATCTCTGATTACTTTTGTATCTCCTACTTGATGGCTTAAGACACAGCAAGATCCTTTACATGAAGTAAATTAAGAAGTTTAAAAATTATTCCAAGATATGTGAGGACATGAACATCTGAAATTCACTGAAAGAGAGACTGAATTGTCTGTAGCACTGATGGAGGAGTAAGGACTCAAATTGTTATGACTTCCAGGTGGAAAAAAATACTATATACAAAGTTTTCTATTCACTATGCACATGGACATTAAGATGCTCTTTTTGCCAAGATGTGTCACTGATTTTACTCAGACTACTTATACACGAGGAAACTCACAGATATGCAAGACAGATGTGATTTCCAAAATTTGTGGGAGAAAGCAACGGTTTTGTCTTCTTAGTGTGGGTGTTACCTCAGGATAGATATAAATCCCCTTTATTTCCATTTTAGTGTTGAATTCCTGCTTGTATACCACATGCATGTCAGAAACTGGTCCACGATAAAGAACCTGTAACACCACACTTAGAATATAGTGTCATATTTTGGTTATTTTATCTCAAGAAGTTCAAGACTAAAACCTGGCTGCTGCTCAGTAAGCACACTAGGATGGGGGGAGAAAGCACATCCCAGCAGCAATTCCTTTCCAAAGAGTTATATTTCTGAGTAAAGGCAATTTTTAAATTTCTCTTGCCCAAGCATACTACATACTTTAACATTTTAATCTGGACACCTAACTACTGGACACCTAAGACAATCTTTCTTCTTCCTCTTGCAAAAATGCATTAACAGTTTATATCTCCACACCTGGTGGAAATGTATCTACTATAAAAATAACAAGAAAGAAAATAGAAAGCTGTTGGGGGTTTTTCTTCAGGTTATGCCTCCCTGATATGAAAGTTGCTTCATCTCTGATTTAAGTGAGAAAACCTTAGAAACACTTCTAATTCACACCTGTTTGCTACCGTGCCCATATGACTACATGCCAATGGAAAATTAGCCAAGAGCAGATGTTATTTCCTCTGTCCTTTCTCTGGTCCCCCTTTTCAACCTGTGAGTTCTGGGACATGCTGAAGGGGGAAGGAAAGGACGACTGTGGCTGGTATGGGACCTGGCTATAAAAGCCTCAAGCAAACTGAGCACCTCCTCCTGCTGGGGAGAATTCTTACATCATCAGGCAGGACCAGAATAAAGTACTGAGTCAATTAATTTTATTACTGACGTACTATGGAGTATAGTTATTAGATGATTTGACCTAATAATTTAATTGTAAAGAAATTACTGTACCCGGTGTTCATTATTACTATAAACCAAATGAAAAGATCAGTGCCTTCCCAGCAAATGCAAAACACGCCATTTCATGCTAGCCACCCCACTGCAGCAAACAAATCAACTGAACAATTAATGTCCAGTCCTTGGTGGCAGGTGGGGAAATATTCTGAATAATATTACGTGGGAGGCAATCATAGGAGTGAAGAACTCCAAATAATAAATAACACAATTATATTGGAGGTCAGATCTTTAAAGTTTTCACATGAAAGATTTAATTGCTGGTGACACACACGTAGCTGCGCAGATACACCATCATCCTGCTTATTGCTCAGACACATAACTCTAGGATCACCTTAGACCCCAAATTTACTCCAAACCCTCAGATTCATATTAATAACTTGCAGATACTTTCAGTGCAACATTTCCAAGATGGTATTTTTCTTAATTCTTCCAATCAACTGAAGCATTCAGTCAGGTCATCGTCATCATCACATTTTGATTCAGGAACATTTTTCTCTCTGCTTTTGAGAAAAGCAGCCTAATCCCACTTGCATTCATTCAGAAAACCGCTGCAAAGACTCTTTTCCTAGTCGACCACTTGGAGCACACGGCACTGTCTCCACAGCTCTCCCTGACTTCTCCTCTGTAACTTGTCTTCGCTTTCAAGGCCCTTCCTCGCTTATCACCACAGCACCTATTGTTCCCTAATCATCACCAGGAAGCCAGCTGTGGTTTGCCCGCATTTGAAGCTAGGCCAATTTTCATGAAACGTAAAGCTGAAAAGACATTAGGTCATACTGTCCGATTTGTTTATTTTTTTGTCTTGGGCTAGAACACCTTCAGCCCTCCCTGCCCCCCCCCAACTTTTTACTGGAAAAAAAAAATTGCAGATGCTTCTTTTGTCTCTTCCATTCATATCTGCCACCTGTCATTTAGTGTCAGGAGTCCATCTTCCAGCTCCTCTCTCGCCCACATGTTGTATTTTCAAACAAACCTCTTACACCTTTTCCTGTTTTACACCTTACACTTTAGGGAAACTCCCTTAAATATTTGTAAACATTCTTCATTGCTTTTCTTCAAAGTCTTTCTAAAATTCAGCTTACTAAGATGCCCCACAGGCCCTCTGAGCAAAGCGTGTGATAAGAAGGTATATACACACCACCTAATTTTAAGTATCTAAAGTAGGCAAGTGTGGGATGTAGGAGATGGATCCTCCTCTATACAGTAAACGCAGAGAGGCTGCTGTTGAACGCGATTTTGATGAAGGAACTGCTAACGTATTCCAAACTGTCTTCTGAAGGAGTCTCTGGATAAGCTGTGGAAATGGCCTAGGAAGATCAGTCTTTTGGTTTAGGTACATGAATTGGATGCCTGAAATACGAATGTTCCCCCTCAACTCCTAGTATTTCCTTTGTCATCTGTGTATATGTTCTCTATTCAGCTATATTATATTTACATTGCAAACATTTAGGACTGCAGATAATCTTTTCATCCTGTGTTTGTGTGGCGCCTAGCATCACAGGAACTTCAATGTCCAAACAACCCTATTTGTCAATAATGCAAAAATGGTCTTACAATGACTGTTTTATTAAAGGCTATTTTATAGACTATAGACTAATTTATTAAAGAGTACTTGATCATGCAATTATCACAGAATTATGCACACATGTCAGGTAGAAGATGCACAGTATGCATCAACTTTAACTTTGTTGTTTTCTAAATTCCTTAATGCTATAACAAAGAGCTGGAATGTGTTCATGGCTGGAACCAGCTGGTTTTCTCCACAGGCTGAATGATGGGCAAATCCTCAAGACAATTCCACACAGTGAAAGACAAGGAAGAATAAGAGTGATGGAAAGGTATATGTGGATCCAGGATGCACACAGAATTTTTGGCAGAGGAAGCAGGGTAGAGGAAACAAACCATGGAAACCAGTGTCATGTGTGAGACAGATGTCATAAGCTAGTTTCTGAAACAATCAATAAGAGAATGGTAAAATGTAGGACTGGTAAAGTAAAAGAAATAAATATAAGGAGCCCCTTCATATATGCAAAGAGTTCATGCCCCACAATACGCGCTTCTCCCTGTAACACTTATTGAACTTTAAATATACCCTATTAAAAAGGAGATTACAGTAATATGAAGAATGTCCCTAAAGCCCAAACTAAGGAAGCAAAACCCCTAGATATATCCTATATGCTAAGAAAAAGTCTCAGTCTCCAAAAACATGCTATTTTCTGGGACAAAGATAATAAAACATTACGAAGAAACAATGAGCTTCAAGAAGCTTTTTGAATCAAATAGGAGTCTCACACAAATTTGGAAATCTAATCCTAGTGAAAACAATAAGCAAAAGTCATACCAGGCATCATGTACAAAACAAATAGAATAGAACAACTACTACTGATGACAATCTAGTTCTTGCTCTGGATCTACTCACCCAGATAACAGAAAATAAGTTCTTTCAAAGCCTGAAGCAAGAAAAGAATTCCCCCTGAAGCAAGCAAACAAAAAGAACTAAGACACAGACAGCCATAGATTAAAACCTGATGAGAACAAACCAGGCAAAATATTGCATTAAATGATCAATTTAATTATAAGAAATTCCTTTAATGGCAAAGAGTTAACTGCAATGTGTTTCAAAAGAACTGATTCGATCCTATGTTATGGTATAGTTGTTAATCATCCAGAAACTGGGGTGACTGAATACCACGGCATAAAATCTGAAGTTATTTAGGTCACTCAGAATCATGGAAAACTCTCATCTAACCAAAATGAGTAAGTGGGCCCCCAAAATGCCAAATCAAGTTTAAATGATGATAGACGACAAACACATACTAAAATAAACCCAACAGAAAACAGTCTGTGTTTTATGAGGTTTCAAACTAACGGCACAACTGTAGGGAACTTAGTGTAATAAAAATATGTTAGGCAAGGGGAAGGTTAACAGTTACCTACAGGAGCTCCAGGTCAGTTGGTCACCCACTGACATTCATTCTCCCATAGATTTAATTCACTCACACTCTTACACTCACAAGCACCAAGATGGATCTGTCCAGATGGTCTGGAGTGGATAACTTAGGTGCAAAACAGAGGACAAGGGCCATCAGCTATTAAGCCCTGACCCCATTTCTGGAGTTGTTTTTAATTAGCGACAAAAAACTAGCTTTTTGAGCAGATCTTTTAGGATATCCTTCAGGTTCAGCTGTGACAAGGTAGTTCTTCGCCTCAGAATCTTGCTTACCTTGCCTTCCATAAATCTTAGGCCATGTTGCTGCTCGTTGTCTGTTTTCCCTCCTTTGGAATGTAGGTCTGAAATGTACACCTGCAGTCTCTTCTGTTCGGCTAACAGGAAAAAGAATGGTGTGTGTGATACACGACAACTTATTGCTGTGAGGATGCAAGGTCTTCTGCTGGCAAGTTATCTATGCTGTGGCACACAAATACTGCTGGGAATTGTGTCCTGGAAATGGTGTCTTTCGTCACCAGTACAGGCCATTTCTTTAACTGTGTTTCACTCTTCCTCCTTATGCTTACACACACGCTTCCAGCCGTCCTGCATACATACCGATCTTAATACCTCTGTTAAACTCTCCGCATAGTTTTATGTTAGTTAAACTGATCTGATGCAGATCAGCTGCAGAAAGGATACGTTCTGTACTTCTACCTCCTCCTTCCTTCACCACGTGCTCCTCTATTTTCCTTGCAGCCACAGCAGCAGCCATCACTGGTAAACCTGCTCGGGGAGCAAACCAACAGAAAAAGCAACCCTTTACTGGTAAGACTGGGACTGTTTTTTTAACGGTGTAGTTCCGTGAACTGGATCACGGGGGCTGATGAATGCCAGCGTCAGGTGCAAGGGAGGTGGTAGGACTGCCACTGTTTAATGGAAGTTGTTCATTAGATCAGTTATGCCGTAATGGGAAAGAAGACCAGATGCCTTGGCCTCAGGAAGGAACTAGGGCACCACTTCAGCAGTTTAGTGAAAATCTCTGCTCAATATGCCGTGACACTCAAAATAAGAATAATAAAACAGGCTGCTTAAACAATGGAAGAGAATTAGGAGAAAGCCAGCGTAATAGGATTATAAAAATCAATACTTGACCTTACCAGAAAAAAACACATGAGGTACAGGTCACCCCTTCTCCAACAGGATACTAAAGAACTGGAAAGAGTTGGAAATGTGAACAATGATAAACACTGAAAATATTATATGAAGAGAAACTGGCAAGTTTAAAATCAAGAGTGTTATGAGTGAACATAAAACATAATAAATGCTCTGATTAGACATTTCTATCCTTGCTATCTTATAGCACAAGAAAAAAAAATACTGAGAAACATTCAAAGTTGGAAAATTCAAAACTGATGAAAAGAAATGTTTTTCACCTCATATGAAATTTATTCATATTGATTATCAAGGAAATTCAGTTGTTAATGTAAATGCAATGTCCCTATCAACACTAGTATAGATCAAACCAGTTACTACATAAAGAAATCAGGAAGAAACTTATTTGGAGTTAACATCAACTGAAGCATCAGGATGTATTTAATAATGAAACAAGAAAATGTCTTATGGTAACTCCTATGTGAAAATAGCAGTTTAAAAAAGGGAATAGCAACTTCATTTCATTACTGAACTACTATTCACAATCTCACCCTAACTTTTCCTACAGTTTGCATTAACTGCTCATTAACAACAGTATAGCAATAGAAGATTTTCAAACAACTATTATTTGGACATTTTAAGCTCTTAGGTAAGCAATAAAGGCAAATACATGAAAAATTAAAATCAGCATGGTTATAAACTCATTTTCTCTATCACTGCAGGTTCACCTCAAATGTATTTTTCCTGATTTCCAACCACAGCCAGTTTCTTAGATGTTTATTTTACAAAGACCTGAAATTGAACATTTTTCCCCTTAAAAATTTTTCTTTTTAAAGGATTGTTTTAACAAGGATTTTCATCACCCATCTTGCTATAAAGCACCCCAAAAGTGACTACTTACTGATCACCCACAAACATGGGAGCTAGAAATAGCTTAAGTGCTAATTTCTTAGTACACCACCAGTACACTGCTTGGTTATCTTGATTAGATCATCCTGTTTTAGTCTGAAATGCATATTGTCACAGCACATACTAGAAAACACATTACTCCACTGTATTAGTCATTACAAAGACAATCAGAAAATTAGAATTCTTTCACAAAGAGCAAATAGTCTTAATTTTATTAAGATGGGCAAGTTAAAAAATGAAAGAGAACATAAGGATGGAGCTTCATATATTTTGTTTGAGTTTCTTCCACTGTATCTGGGAAGGTAAAGAGAATATAACAACGTCTGGGGGTTGGGAGTAGAGGGGGAACAGGAAGGGGAGGCTGCCAGCACTGCCAAAGCAAGGATGGGACTTCATGGTTTAACCAGTGGCTCTGTCAGGTAAACAGGGCAGAAATAAATGGCTGAAGGAACATGCTGTACAATAGAGGGTATGAATGAAGACTCAAAAGGTCAATAATAGACACAGCACACAGAGCCAAAAAGATTACCTGGGAACTCTTTCTTGGAGAGAGAGAGAATGCAGCTGGTACCAGGTTGAGAGAAACTGAGAAACTTTAAATAGCCACAGAAACCGTGTGCAGCGACACTTGAACGTTGGCAAGGACACTGGTTCTCTTAGAGAAGGGAATTTCAGTGGATGTAGAGCTGTGGGCCTGAGAAGGCCTTACTGTCTGCAATGACAGAAAAGCTGTCTGGCATAAAAGAAAGCCAACAGGTCGCAGGAAGGCAGTATTTCTGAATTCCTGAATCCAAAAGGCAGCATACCTTTTGCCTGTGTTCCAAAAGCAGCAGGCCATTCACCACCAGGAAATCAGAACAGAAAATTTATTTCCTTTGTTTCACTCACTGTTTTGCAGATGACACAGGTTGTGAATTTCTGAGTAGAAGAATTGCCACTTGCCTGATGTACCTTTTAGTTGTACAGCTTTTCCCTATGATCATTTTAATAACATACCTCACTGACAAATATTGATCACCTTCTAAAATAAAAGGGATGTTTTGCTTTTCTAAACTTTTTTTATTATATGCTTGAAAGTATGTACTGTATATAACTTGAAATATACTTCACCGTACATTTACCTGCAAAGTTGCCCCCCCACTTCTTTCCTTCTAAGTAGGTGGGCATTGCAATACACTGAACACATGGGGGAGAAGGTATAAACTAACTTCATTCAGATGTGAAGGCATTTCTTGTTAAAGACGTTTCTTTCCTCATTCCAATAGTATGAAAGCTATTTACTTGGTAGTAAAAGATTTTGGACTGAAACAGGCATTTCTGAACCTGTTGTTGATGATTAATGTACAGTTTAAGAGAGCCATTACTTTGTGACAAGCACTATAGAAGCCAAGAGTAAGATAATATATCAGCTTCTACTCTCCTTTAATTCTAATTTAATGACCAGAAGTCTTTTATTCTTAACATCTTGTTTTAAATATTAAGCTGCAAAGAGCTCAGCAGGATACACAGTAGTTGCATAGAGAACATATAGACCACCTGTCTTGTAGTGTGAATATCACGTAGGCTTTAAGGAGAAGGTACTTTAATATTAGCCAAAGCATATTTCTGAACACGAACACTTGCCACAGCCCACTGTATATCCATTAAAGGAAGATCTACTTCAGCTCACATCGTAAACTTTCAGATCGCACTTATCATTTGGCCTGTATGTTGTGCAAATTATTTTCCTGGAATGAACAAAATATTCCTTGCTATTTTAAATGCTTTCACCTACAATTATTTATGCATCTTTTTCCAAGGTACACAAAAGCTCTAGGCAGAAAGCGTGACTCCATGCTAGTCTATGGCCCGGAATTACAGATGAAGGCACGCTCCCAGCGCCAGACGACGCGCAGCGCACTCTGCTCTGCATTAGCGGAACCTACAACTGTGTAACTACTACAGTAACACAAGGGCACTCCAAATACAAGCCCGTTTGCTCAAAGCACGGTTCAAATACACAGTAAAAGACAACTCCAGGTCTGAACAGCTGACAGCTAAACCAGACCGCACCCGGGAGAGAGGCTAACCCAGAGCCCGGCAGCGCGGGAAGGAGGGCAGCACGGCCGAGGCGCCGCGCGGGCGGACAGGGAGGAGGCGGCACACCGGTGACAGGGGGCTTAACGCGGCGACAAAGGCGGCACCGACCGCGGACCTGGCGCGGAGGCTGCTCGGCTGCCGAGGAAGGAGGCGACGGCCATAAGCGGCCCTCGGCGGCGCAGGCCCCGGCGCGGCGGGGCGGGGCGGGGCGGGGCGGGGCCCATCGCGGGCAGCGCGCGGCGCGGCGGGCAGGTCGCAGCGCCGGCAGCCAATGGGAAGCGGGCGCGCCGCCCGCCCCGCCCCGCCGGCAGCAGCTGGCGCGGCGGGTAAAGGTCCGCGGGGCGCCGTGGCCCCCTGCCCCGGCCCCGCTCCCGCGTGTCCCCCGCGGCCGGGTCCTAACGCCGCCGAGGGCCTCTCACCCCCCACCCCCCCGCGTGCCGTGCCGTGGCCCCGGCCGGCGCCGCCTCTGCTGGCGGGAGGCACCGGGTCGAGGGCCGGACCGTTTTCTGACGGCGCTGCCAGCTGGCCCAAGGCAGCGCCGGACTCGGGTACAAATCTCACGGAGAAGAACCTGAGGCCACTTGAACGAGCTCTTGTGCAACACCCCCGTGCGCTGGGGGAGTGGCAGAGCTGTGCTCAGCCGCGGGGGAAATCAGCGCCCCGGGAGAGGACTAAAGGATTCAACGGGAAAAGGAAAAGGTCAGTACGTTCAGCACCTGACGTCAAACCTGCCGCTGCTTGTAAGACACCGTGATGCAATCCTCAAAGCTCAGCCCCTAAGCTTAACCTCAGAGCCGCGCATCTTCATCACGCAGCACAGGAAAGTAAAAAAGTGAGAGCCGGACTTAAAGTGTATGTGCTGCTGCGTCAGCTAGTCCCGGATCTCTCCTGGCATAAGGATCTTGACAAGCCAAATACTCTGAAACAAAGAAAACTGCAGGAAGAGCAGCCTGGGTGAGGCACCTTTACACCTGTACGTGGGGAATATCCCCTCCTGCTCCGTTTCTGGCTTGCTGTTGCTGCTTAGGTTTAGTAAAAGTAAATGCAGCCTCCCAGGAAGGCAGAGATGCTGCCCTCTGCATCAACACCCCGTTCTCTCCAACACATCAGCCTGGCCAGAGCGGCAAGTTCTGATGTATTTTCACTTTGCTGCCTCCTTCCTCTCCTTGCTTATACCTCAACACCACTTGAAGAAGAAACAGTACCCTGTTATATTTTTATACCTTTATACTCTTAGCCAGACATCCTTAAGTGACCTGATATAGCTTGGCCTGGGGTGCTAGAACTAGAAACAGGATTGAGATGGCTACTTTTATTGCCCTTCAGTGTTGCCTGTGGAAATTGTGATCAATTTTGTTAATAGCTACACGCAGTTTTCATTCATGTGTCTACGTTCTTGCCGCCCAAACCAGAGAAGGGATGGCCAGACCAGTTCTACATCAGTGGAAGCAGAGTTAGGTGAGAATCAATAGGCTCTCTTGAAAAGGAATAGGGACAGAGATGGAAAGACTCACAGCCAGTGTATAGAGACAAGAAGCGTAAAGTGAAAAATGTATGGGAAGACCACTCTAATAAGAATGTGTCTGTTCACTTCGGCATAAACTTCTCCACTCAGTGTTATTCATGGTAGAACAGGAATGTTATTTAAAAGCAAAAGTACCTGCCTTATGATATTGTATCTATTCTATCAACAATCAGTCTTATTCTTACCAAAACCCCAGGTCTGTCATCCAGAGAACAAAAATTCTGGAGCTATGTACATATTTGCAATATACAAATCAATGGGGACTCTGGTGGGCTGACACCAGGTGCCCACCAAAGCTGCTCTATCACTCCCCTCCTCAACTGACAGGGGAGAAAAATACCATGAAAGGTTCATGGGTTGAGATAAGGACGGGGAGAGATCATTCACCAGTTCACGTCATGGGCAAAAGAGACTCTACTTGAGGAAATTAATTTAATTTATTGCCAATCAAAATCAGAGTAGGGTAATAAGAAATAAAAACAAATCTTAAAACACTTTCCCCCACCATTATAGTTAACACTACTACATAGCACATGGGAAAAAAAAATTCTAAAGATTTAAAACAATATCAGAAAAATTTTACTTCCCTTACTTCTCAAAACCCTTCCTCTCACCCTTCTGCTGTGAGTGCACGTCTGTCTCCATATTACAGATATTAAAGAAATGTAGGACTGGAACCCCAGGCCAGTTTTACACCTGCTTCTTGCAGTGTTGCTGTATGAAGATTCTGTAATAGGTGACAATTCATGTGATGCTGTCAATAGGTAAATCTGTTTTGTCTTTGACATTTTTATTAAACAAGGAAAAATTAAATCAGTAAGAAAGCTAAAATTCAAGGAGAGCTAAAATAACCAGAGGCCCACTGCTTCACTCTAATTAGCGTTTTCACAGTATGGAGAGCATTAGATCTGTGCTATCACCTTCCCAAATAAAAGCATTTCTGAGTCGGTCTATATCATTACAAAAACACACAGGTGGCAATACAAAGTAGATATTTCTATAGTCTCCTATCAAATAGTGCAAAAATGAATACACCGAAACTGCCGCTTGATAAAAGCAAAAAATCACTGTTTCTCAGTTCCAGCTTAGGCTCACATGACAGACGTAGCCTACAAACCCAGCAAATCAATGGTGTGAAAAAGAGCAGTCAGACATGGTAAGACACGGCTTTTTAAAAGAGAGTACGTTGAGAAAGTAATTGATAGCACACGTCCAACGTGCACAAAACTTCTCAAGGATTTGAACGGGTATGAGTGTCTTCCACACTTCTGTATGTAATGGCATCAAGTTTCACTGTGGGCTGCAGCACTGAGGGCATGCCTTCAGGCTGGCATGTTCGTTTAACATATGAGTCATTCAGAGTGGAAACAGCATAACAAAAACATCCACAAACTAATGAATTCTGAAAGAACTATAACATTTTCCCCCTCAGGCTTCCACCTACTAAAGTGTCACAAATAAAGTTAGTATCACAAAAATGATTTAGCAAAAGAAGAATTAAACACCAAAGGACAGGCAACTCTTTTACAAGTCAATCACTTGTTTTAACTGGTTTTATTTGAAACAATACTAGTCAGTACAGTCACCTTAGGAAAGATCAACAGAAAAAGACATGCCATCCTTGATTTTTATAACTACTGTGACTACAGGCAAGATACCTCTGCGACATGGAAACGGCAAACAAGTTTTTTCTTGATTGAAATTGTCCTTAGAATTTGAGGGGCTTTAAAACTAAGAGCTCACCCCTCCCTCCCCCCACCAAAAGCTGGTTTAAAATATAAACAGATCAAATAAATAATCAAACACTTGCCATGCAATGAATCAGAGTGAAAGATTAGCCCGGCAAAAAAAGGTGTGAGCAGCCTAACTTCCTCATCCCAAGTTACTACAATAGCCTACAGAAGCACAGTAGTTTAAAAAACTACTTATAAATACACCTAAGCAGATTTATAAGCTTATATTAATGTATCTAGCATGGGTATTTATTTGTCCAGTGCAGCTAGAGGAACCTAGTATGCCCTTACATTATAGTTGCTGATGTGTTTTGCATTTTGGCACTGGAATGAGTGCATAGCACTTTGCAGGCCAGATTTTATCTCCCACCCACCTAGAAAGTAAAAATGAGAAGCTGAGTGTTGCAGAAAGGGATATCAAATAGAACTCACTATTAGTCACTTCCATACCAATCTAATTTCAAATGAGGAGGCTGCTTAGGTTAATCTTTTCAGGTCTAACTTGTGCGTTTATATCAGGCCTTTGGAGTCTGGCCACAGATCTCTCAGGAATTCATCTACCAGGCATTTTCCGTACTTCTTCTCCCAATACCGTAGTGAGGGTAGTCTGTTTTAATTAATGCTGCCTTAGGTACCAGTTAAGTTATGGCACATGTCTATGCTGTGGAACAGAGTACAGTGCAACTGGATTCTGTCAGCCAGGCTGGTATTCCTCCCTACCCAGGGTAAACTACAGTTTTGCTGTTCTCATCAGGTGCCCACAGGAGGTATCTGTGTTAGCACAACGCAACTGAGCTCCTTATCCTTGCCTCTCAACGGGGCCAAGGGCTCTGACAGGCACACAGTGGATCGAATGCTGTTACTACTCTCGGACATTAACCACCAACCCTCTGACAGACATCGTCCATCCAATTAATGCCTAATCTGCTTGTGAATCAGCTCTTGAGCCACCACAGCTTTTAGCATGGCTTGAGAAAATGAAGAGTTCTTGAGGTCTGTTAAAATCCTAATTTCACCAGAAGTAGCATGCTGCTGGAACAGCTACTTCAGCTATGAAACTAATTCATAAGAAGAACGCTCAAATCGCTGTGCTGTTCATTTCTACATAGTGCATATGTACCCAGGACCTCAAAATACCTTTAAGAAGAAGCTTTAAGAACTGCCAGCTGTTATCAGAACAGTTCTACTGCAATACCAACCACCAGTGGGATTCAGAGAGTAGGAAGAAAAAACAAAGGCCCAAATTATTTGTGAATTTCAGTGTATCAGTATACACTGATAAGAACATAATTGGTTTTGGTGAAAACAAGAATTTTTGCTTAAGGAGTTGTTGGCCTAAGCTATTTCAAAGACCAAGTTAAAAGGAACCACTTCTACTACCCTGTAATTAGAGTACCACTTCTATGGTGTTTCTACTTCCATTTGCTAATTGTGTACATTATTTAAATACTGTGAAACTTCCAACAAAGTAGAACCAGTACAGTAACTTAGCATGCTGCCATTATACTTTTTTTTTTAAACCTATACGAGGATTAAAAGTTTCCGGCTATGAGTAATTTGTCAATAATTACATAAGCGTTTCATATCTCCTGCAAAGTTGGATGCAATGCCTGTTAGAACAGTTCTATGTGTAGTGGTGAAATATGCCACCAGAGGTTACTTATAACATTCTCTGAGTATGCTCTGAGCTGTTTTTTTTAAAGGACAGTTCAAAAATATTTAGTTCTAAATATTCAGAAAAACAGGCTAACAGTGAGCCATAAGTGGCCACTAACTACTTCTGTAAAATAACTTACTTTTCTACAAAGATACTTTAACTGGTTTTATGTGCAAGAAGTCACTGCTAAGTAAACTAAAGTTGTTGTACACTGTTTCAGAATTTAAAATACTGCATGATATAGAGCAATCCTCCCACTTTTCACATTTTAGAATAAATTTTCATTAAATGATCAGGCAAACCTTCAGAGAGATATACAAACATGCTTACTAAGAACTATCACGTGCTATTTAACAAATTACATGCAAATTCTTACCAGAATCCACTGCTTTCAAAGATGCCATATCCACTGTTATTCTTAAGATATCCATTCATATCCATCATTAGTACCCTGCTCATTTTGCAGTCAAGCTTTGGAAGAGATTTCTGACAAGCAACCCGCACCTACCAAAATGGTTTCTAGAAAGCAAATTTAAAAACTGTAAAACATGGAAAACAAACCAACAATTTGCAAACCACTGCAAGTGCAATGCAAACATAGTCAATATAAAATTCATTCTGAAATGTTCATCATAGTATGCTGGACTGTAATATAACCACAATTATAACATTATACTTTTAAATCACTAGTTCACCTATAGAAAAACTGCAAGAGCAAAGTTCCTCTTATCCTGTTAAATCTCGCATATCTCATCTCATTAAGGATAGTAATTTGCCTAGAAGTGATTTGTTATAAGAAAGCAGGATAAAGGAATATTATTCTTAATCATATTTAAGGTCTTCTAAGGACTAATGAAAACTGAAGTTTCATTATGCTGGACAGTGCATAAACAGGACAGTAAAAGGTCCCCAATTATACAAAAACCAACAGTCTAAACAGATAAGACAGTGTGGGGGGAAAAGTTCACAAACAGCATGATTGTACTAAATGTAACAGTAGTTCTATTTTGGGGGTGGCTTTTCCTTGCAAAGAAAACGGAAGGAGGGTAAGGAGGGCAGATTGGGTGGGGGAAGCACATGAAGTAAGCAGGATTGAAGCAGAAGTAAAGAGACAGGATAGAAGGAGAGAGAGTGGAACAAACAGTCAATGAGCATAGGACAGAGAACAGCTAATTAAAGCTAGCAAATGTTCTCTGAATGGTCAAAGGTCCCTGGGCTTTTGCTCTTTCTGTTCCTGCTAGTTACTCTCTGACTAGGTCCTTTATTGCTCCCAGGCTTAGAGCAGAAGGGTTATACTGATTTGCAGTCTTTTCCCCATCATGCCCTCTCCCTCCCCACCTTTGAATATGGGATCAAGATCTCCCTCACCTGCAGCTGGGTTTTAAACAGGAATCATCTGAATCTGCTCAACATTATCTTTATAGAATGAGCGCATGCAGATCATCCTTATTTGCAAGTGATTCAAGTTCTGATATTGACTTCAACTTTAACTCTTTCTTAGGTAATACATACTGGACAAGATTCATGTACACAGCAGAAGAGTGAGGCAAGACACTGATCTATAAAACAGCAGTTGAAAGTTTGGTTGGAGTATGTTAAACATGGTGTTCAATAGTGAACAACAGAGTTAAGCTAGGATTTGGGGGGACAGGGAGGGGGTGGTTGCTCTATAGGCTCTGGTGCATGCAGCCAGATGGAAATATTCTAACTGTTCACAGTAAACTGTACTTGTTCTAGTATTAACTGAATAGATTAGGTTTATATCAGAAAAAAAGATGCATTTTTATTGTCAAAACACTAATTGTTTATAACCTCTAGCATAGATGGAGATAAGTCTGTGTGAAGGGCAAGTTTGAACACAGAGGCAAATCAAACCTACGAAACTGAAGTGGCGTTACCTTTTATGGGGCTCTATGGATAAGGGCAAATAAACTAGAATGAAGTAACTTTCTTCTAGTATAAGGTCTCCAATACAAATAGCTTATACAGGCATAGCAACTGCAATATAATTAAACACAACTTCTGGAACTGGGCCAGCCCTCTGAGGTTGTTTCCTTCTATGCGGAAATAAGCTACCAATATTTTATCAGTTTTATACTGATACAGCTCTATTCACACTATGGGGAAAGACAGCTGCTACAGTAATTATACCAGTACAGATAAAGTAGCAAAACGTCTGACAGAGAACTTAGTGTCTCAGATATAGTCCATTTACCTGTTGCAAGGTAGCTGCAATATTCCTAGTGCAGGCAAAGCTTTAGAGTACTAATTCTTAACTCAAAAAATTATCCCTTCTGTGTAATTCCCAGAATGTCATCAACTTTTGAAATGTTAATGGAATTACTAGAAACAAACCAGACTTTGAATTTCTGCCAGATCCTGTCAGGAGTTCAGCTGACAAGAATTTGCTGTATGCCATTCAGGTGTCACTATTCTTTTCATAATACTTTTAAACATAATTTTTACAGCAACAATGCTGTGATAATTTTGATTCTTGGTAAAAACAAAGTGTATGTTTTGGCTTGAAAAATACACATAAAAGCAATTACTCCTCCTCAGCCAGACTACAGCTTTGGAAATTATCTCTGACTTGCCAGTGACAATAACAGGCAAATAGTTACCAGCAAAATCCCTTTAGTTCAGCTGCACAATAATATTTCCACTACTATCTATACTTTATTTGGTTGTTTGAAACAGCATCTGCAAATTCAGACTGCACTGTTAAAATAATCTTTTTGCTTTTACAGGAACAAACTTTACTTACATCCCCAAGTACTCCTTAAAAGAGAAAAGAGCTGGGGGGAGAAGTCTTAACCCGTGTGTTCCCCTTAGGACACTATGAATGGTGTCTCCCAGACAACTGAGTTAAAACACCAGAATCACCTGATAAAACAAGAATGCATTTTCATCCTTACTTATGACGTACTCTACAATACCTTCCAAACCAGACTCAAGATAAATGCATATATGCAGGACAGAAGTTCAGTAATTCATTTAAGTGTAAGTTACAATGTATGAATCTAGAAAATGTATCAATTATGTTTCTGAAACTCAGAAAACCGTATGAAGCATATAGGCATGGTTTTGTCTCCCTGTCTCCCTCTATCCTGAAAATAAGACCCCTGCTTGCAGAAATCTTGGGATAAAGTGAAGTGTCTAGAGTAGTGACTTGCTTGTCGAAGGTGAACTGTATGTGCTTCATTAAGAATAATGACTGTATCAACCATAACCTAGCTAGCACACAGAAAGTACTGATAGTTATATCATAGAATCATAGAATGGTTTGGGTTGGAAGGGACCTCTTGAGGTCATCTAGTCCAACCCCCCTGCAGTGAGCAGGGACACCTTCCACTAGATCAGGTTCCTCCAAGTCCTGTCCAGCCTCACCTTGAATGTTTCCAGGGATGGGGCATCTACAACCTCTCTGGGCAACCTGTCCCAGTGTCTCAATGCCCTCATCGTAAAGAATTTCTTCCTTACAACCATTCTAAACCTATCCTCTTTAAATTTAAAACTGTTGCACCTTGGCCTGTTACTACAGGCCCTGGTAAAAAGTCTCTCCATCTTTCTTATAAGCCCCCTTTAAGTACTAAAAGGCTGCAATAAGGTCTTCCCAGAGCCTTCCCTTCTCCGGGCCAAACAACCCAACTCTCTCAGCCTTTCTTCAGAGGAGAGGTGTTCCACCCCTCTGACCATTTTTGTGGCCCTCCTCTGGACCTGCATATTCAACCCTCTGTTCCCTCAGAAGGGAGTCGCCTACAACTATATCCCATCTTTTTTGCCTCATGGAGGTGGTCATGATACGGGGGCTAGGCCTTTCTGACCTTGGTGACACCTCTGGTGTAGACAGACTGTCACCCATTGACTGGCTTTCCACATCCAGAGCCTCATACCTGTTGTACAGAGGCACCTGGGAAAGTGAGGAGGGTAAGGAGGTTCACCTGACGCCCCAAGAGTTGACTTGCCTCCATTCACTCCTTCCCTTTAAGCTACTGCCTTCAGCTTGGCAGGGGGAGGATACAGGATCCTCTTGATATTGTTTTTTTTCCTGGTGGCTGTCCCTGATTATGTCTCAGGGACAGCAGAGCATGGTTCCACCAGTCTATCTCTTTCTCAGCCTCCCTGATGCTCCTTAACCTTTCTACTTCCTGTCATAGCTTTGCCACCAAGCTGAGCAGATCGTCCACCTGGTCACACCTCACACAGCTGTTCTCACTACTGCCCTCCGTCACCAGTGAAAGGCTCTGGCATGCCCCGCAGCCTGAGACCAGGGTGGCTGCTTGTTTTTGTGGAAGCTCTCTCTTGGTTGCCACATCATTCTGGCGAGTGCAGAGGACATACCAGCTTTTTAGTGTATATATATTTTTTTTTTAAAGTAAAATATCTATTTTTAATAACTTGTTCTAATCTTAGGGATGGATCTGTGTGGTAAACTGAGGTACTTAAAAGCTGGGGTTTTTTGTTTGCTAGTTGGTCAGCCTCAGTAAGAACAAAAAAATTGAAAATAAAAATCAACAATACAATCCTCGGAACGGTAGTATCCTGTTATAAATAAATAGGAAGGGCATACTTATACAGAAAATTTTGTTAAACAAACATAACACCTCTGTATAGAAATATCTCATTATAAATAGTTAACAGAGCACTTTAAAGATAAAAAAGGCTGTAAGGTGGAAACATACACAACTGATGTCCCCAGGATTAAATGGTCCAGTAGGAATTCAGTCCACAGTGAGGTGCAATGAAAGACACTGTCTCTAAAAAAGGAGGAGAGAAAGAGCAGTAGCAGAAACAAGTCAGATTCTGAAGTAAACACCCTCATCACCTGGCATTTAGAAGCAGAATGCTGTGCCAAGACAGACACTGCTTAAAGAATCACGATCATATTCATCGATGAGCTAGAGAGCAAATCAATTCCAGAAGCAGTCGTGAAAACAACAGGTAGAACTTAGCAAAAAGATATGTCTCCAACTGTGGTCTTTAACTAAACCAAAGCAGAGGGCACTTCATCAATCTACAAACTGTAATATTTTGCCCCTTAATTTAAG
The DNA here is from genome assembly GCF_963921805.1 of Phalacrocorax carbo. NCBI lineage: Eukaryota > Metazoa > Chordata > Aves > Suliformes > Phalacrocoracidae > Phalacrocorax > Phalacrocorax carbo. The sequence goes on along the minus strand of NC_087513.1, from coordinate 194,038,764 downwards.
AGTGTCTTCAAATGAACCACTTGTCCTTTTGAAATATCTGGAGTCCCAAAGCTAGGTCTCTAAATGACTGCTGTATTCACAGTGCTTCACAAAATGAAATTCAAGTCACTGACTATCCCTCTCTGATGTGCTGATTGGAGTTCTTATTTGATACCAAGTACAGTATTTGTATCCTGTAAAATGGTATTCCATAACTTGGACTGTAATCCAAGGAAATGTATCCTGTTCTTGATCCAGAGAATACTCCTCTGTAGTTCTTTCCTTGTGCTGTGCTGCAGCCTCTACTATCTTTGGAACAGACATGGTAATTCAGACTAACTGTTCTAGCCATAGGGTATTGTTAAACCAAGCAACCAGGAAGCTGTACTACCTAACATACTCTATTACCCATTCCACAGTAGGATAATGAAGTTAATCTTCAAGACACTACACAGGCTTCAGCACCCGTTCTTGGTAAGCACGTCAGGAATGAGAGATCCTCTCTAGGAAGACCCTGGAACTCCCATAGCTAGACTGCAGATAAGGCACAGAAGAGTTCTGCTCCCTCAAAAATGTAACCAAACAGCTCAATAAGACAACATTAAAATGGTAGGAGCCAAGAGGCTTGGACCATTTAAGCTGGATGTTGGTAATCAAGACAATAAACTTCTGGGCCTGCTTTCAAAAAGAATATCATGATGCTGGAAACCAAACCCAGCATAGTTTGTTAGGTGTTATCCACTCCTGTTAAGCTATACAGCAATATCTTAGGGTTTAAGATCAGCTCTCATAGCCAACAAGCCCTCTCTCAGCCATTCTTGGATCACAAGTCCCAAGTCTCAGGGGAGAGGAAGCTGATTGTGTTCTGATGAGAAATGGAACACAGGTATTCCATAACACTAATACAGCAATGTGCTACGCACAAAAAGAGGTATGTGCACAGCTTATATATTGCTCAGATACCATGCTTCTAATTTGTAGTTCTAATGGCACATACTTACCTACAGCAATGTCAACTGTCTCTTAAAAGATGTCACTCCTCTAAGATTGAATCTGCTGTATGCTATGTGATTTTTTTTTTAATTAGCAAGAACTCTTAGTAACTGTTGCTCAGATTTTATTTAACTTTACAAATTCAAGAGGTGCAGAAATTTGTCCCCAATTGTTTACTATAACCGTGACAAGAATTACAGGGATTACTAAATTGTCTAGGGAAGAAAAAAAATAAAATCTGTGTTTTCCATCACCCCTGAAGAAACATGCACCTTACTACAAGCATGTGATATTTCTTCCACTTACTTAAAGAGCTACTACGAAAACACTTGTATTTTCATAGTTTTGTTTAACCAATTGCTTGGCAGGAATAGTTGCTTACTTCCTTAAACCAGATGATCTACTTCAGATGCACCCATTTCTCTCACAATCTATACTGCCTCTAGAACTGAACATAGAACACCCTAAATATCTCATTGATGTTAATGGTTTTTGTTGAAGTTAAAATATTTTTAAAAGGCAATACATGTATTTCTTTGATTTCTTGTAATCTTTTTTCTTAAAATACTGTTTTTATTCTTGGACTTGATCTTAAAATACTGATCTTTTACAGTGTCTTTCTGTTTTTGAAGAAGTCAAGGAAGTAAGTCTTAAAAATAGAAGTCCCCAAAGCTTTAATGTTTTTTCTTTGAAACACTATCATGCAGAATTGTCCTAGATTTGTCTGGGACAGAGTTAATTTTCTTCCTAATAACCGGTATGGTGCTGTGTTTTGGATTTAGGATAAGAATAATGCTGATAACACACTGATGTTTTAGTTGTTGCTGAGCAGTGCTTACATTAAGTCCAGGACTTTTCTGCTTCTCATACTGCCCTGCTGGTGAGGAGGCTGGAGGTGCACAAGAAGCTGGGAGAGGGCACAGCCAGGACAGCTGACCCCAACTGGCCAAAGGGATATTCCATGGCATAGGACATCATGCTGAACAACAACTGGGGGTAGTTGGCAGGGGGGCATGGCTGCTACTCGGGAACTGGCTGGGCACCAGTCAGCAGGTAGTGAGCGATTGCGTCGTGCATCACTTGTTTTGTATAACCTTTTATCATTATTATTATTTTCTCTTCCTTTTCTGTCCTATTAAATTGTCTTTATCTCAGCCTATGAGCTTTATCTTTTTTCTCATTCTCTCCCGCATCCCACTAAGGGGGGAGTGAATGAACGGCTGTGTGGTGTTTAACTGCCTGCCAGGTTAAACCACGGCAAGAAGAAAAACTTTTTGCTTTTTGAATATGAAAACTTCTGGCTCTTTTTCTACCAATTACAGAACTATTTTCCACCTTCCCCACAAAAACAGAGAGTGAAAGAGGACCCTGGGTGATAGACTAGGACAGATTACTGGAGGTGGCCATAAGAGTTCCCGTTCCCATTGTGCACCCTGTTCCTTGCCAAGTTTCCTGCCTCCACTACTGAGGCAGCAGTACCTGCTGCACCACTGTACTTTCCAAGAGCACAAATACAAGTAAAGCAGCACCAGTTCCGGGTGACTTTAAGGCTCTAGGTTACAAACTGCATTGGGCTGTTGCAACAGAAACAACTGAGCTACCCTTTCCCTGGAGAAAGTGGGGACCAGCTGGAGCAGGAAACAAACCAAGTTAATCCCATGATCTGAACAGAGCCCCTAACGCTTACTCCAATATAGAAGCTGTTACTTCTAAATTATGCATGCATTACCAAAAGACATCTCTGTCTTTGCAAAATGGAAATTGCAGTAGCTGAACTAGCTAAACACTCATAGCTACATGTTGGAAAATAAGATAAAAATGTGGCTGGGAATAGAACTAGACATTCATGTTCTGTGCCAGTAAAGAAATAGTCTTTAGAAACAGTACTGATGAAATGTTAGATAACTATATAATGCTCAAACTGTAACTAACAAATCCTCTCACAAATATAGGCATATCTATTTTAAATGCAAACATTAATATTTATAGTTTAAGTTGCACCCTCTGCTACTTAATTATCATAATTTAAAAAAGGAGAAACCTTTAAGTTCCTCCTCCAAAGAAGTTATTTGTCTGAACTGTAGCTTGGGAGACCCCAGTAGTCAGTCTGTTCTGAGATTCTCATCCCACTGAATGTCAAAGACCTAGTATTTCAAGGATGGGATTTCAAAATCACTTAGTGATGACTTCACTTTGTCTCACTAAAGATAAACCAACCTTTATTCCCACTCAGATCAGCTCGTTGATTTCAGGGAAAACACATTTAGAAAGCAGAGCTGAATACTTTCAGAAATTCCACCCATGAGATAAAAAGGAAAAACAACAAACAGAAACTGATATAAACCATTTGAGCCTGCTTGATACATGATAAATGAAGTATTTTTATATATTTGTGTGCATTACAAGTCATTGAAATTACTTTTAACTGCTCACCAAAATAATATAATCTCAAATACCTTACCTTCATACTCTTCAGATACAGGACTCTGTTCTTTGAGGAAAACCCAATTTTGTCCATGTACGGGAGGTTGTGCTAGGAACAATAATAGTTCTGCTGAAAGATTCAGAAGAAAATACACTTGATGCTCTCAATATCCATATTATAGACATCATAAGCATTACTATTGTATAATAATGAACTTGCTTTATGTTTTACTCTTGTCCCACTTTGGGTTCTGTGGAACTGTGTTCAATAACAGTTTGACTTCATGTACTGCCAGAAGCCATTCTCACCAAAAGGAAAACCTATTAAGCTTAAGAATATTGTTCTTTAAATATACTAAAAATAAAGTCAGATGCATCAAGCCCTCAGTTTTTATAATTTTGTAGCATTTATAAAAAAGCATTTAAAAAATTAGTATGTGGTGGACACTATTAATTGCATTCATAGTGCAAAATAAAACCAGAAAAATTAAGAAGTATCTCCAGAATGAATTATCTTTTGTGATTATTTCATTTAAATGCATTTCAACTTTTAGAACCTCACTGAAGCAACAGCCTCATTTTCACTGGTGCTGTCCCTGTTTGAAATACCCTACTAACAGTTCAAAAACTTTTCTTAACTAGTTTATAATTTTTAGTTATCCATTAAATTTATAAAACTTTTACTTAAAATAGTATCTTCATATTTTCTCTAAGTATAAGGAGACTAAAGGCTTACACTAAAAAAGTACTGTTCTTTCTACGTCACTGAAGTTTGTGACAATCGGTACTGTACCACGATGAGATTGGTATTAAGTTAAGCATGTGCACAAAAATGTGCAGAACAGGAGCCTCTGTTTCTGGACCCAAAAGATATGATAGTATTAAATTTTAAAAATCTAGTACGTTTAATTCTGTAGGATTTTTAACAAGAAAAACGGTTTTGTTAAGGCTTCTCAAGTCACATATGCATCTATTAAGATACATTTTTATATATGCAAATGATTAATTTAGCAACAGAGCAGACAGGTAACATAAAAAGGTCCTAGATTTGTGTGCACCACTGAACAGGCTGACAAACTGTCCTCTGCCTTTCTGGTAAGAAGCTATTTGGTTGGGGTTTTGGTTGTTGTTTTTTTTTTTCCTCTCTCTAAATTATCACTTGTTTGATTGCTGGTTGAAACACCAAACCCATAGCCAGTGATGGAACCTCCACAGTTTGCAATGAGAACACAGGAAAAGAAATTAAAGTACCTGTTTAAATATTCATAATTGTTTTATTATTCTACTGCTAACACTTCTTATTGAATGTACATTGCATACAGTTCCCATGCAGAATAAGACTATAAACCAACTTCTGCTGTGAAGTCATTATGTTATAAAAATAACTGGATGTCTAGAAAAAACAAACACAACATACAGTAACCATTCATCTAAAATTAAATCCTGATCCAGTGTTACCATGCCAAGATTTAAGGATCCATTTTAGAAAAAAATTCTGACTGGCAGAAAATTCAAAAGCTGATTGTTTTCAATAGAAAATTTAAAGGTACTCCAAGCTGTGAAAACCTGACCATTACTTCCTTTTTATTTCCCTTCAATGATCTGAGACTTAGTTATTTACACTTACTTCCAAAGCAACAACTCTGGCTTAGCAAAATACTGAATTCAGAAAATAAAGCACCACATAAGAAAACTCTGAAAAGGAACTTGTAGCAAAAGGGAATTATGTCATAATGATCATCATAATCTCTATCCGCAACAGCTACTCCAGAGATAATAAATTATGCTAAAATAATTTTCTAGACAACAATTTCCCTCCATGCATCTCATAAGTATGTGTGCTACTGCATGTGCCTTTTCATTTCACCATATTTTACGTGTTAAATGACCAACACAAAGGCTGGCAGGCTCTGACATGACACTGCATGTTTGCTAATTTAAATGAAATGCCAGCCTACCAAAACCCAAATAAGTATAAATTTAAAAAAAATTAAAAAAGAAAAAGCACTTACCTGAACTTGACAAAGCACCTCTTAGCTACATCGGTACTATTTCCCAAATGAAGACTCTTCCTTGCAAATAAGTGAGCTTTCCTCCGATCATTATTCTGTGGCACAGGCTCCTCCAAATGGCAGAATGAAGGTATTGCCATTATTGAAAATTTACAGATAACCTGAAGAAATTGAACTGAAAGCAAGAAATACGGAGGCTTTATTTTGTGTAAACTCTCCTGAAAATACTTTACTTAGTTTTCAAGGACTTGTTATTTATCAATAACATTTAAAAACACGTAGAGGATATGTATATGCACTGATTGATAAAGTGAGAATAAATGGCTTAATTAAACCAGATGGACAGTTCATTTGAGCAGAAACATCCAGGTAAAGAACTTCCATTTAACACTGCTGTGGAACACAATTTCAATAAATTTTAGGGCTGTTTCTTTTACAGTGGGCACACTACAAAGAAGTTTTCACCAGGGCATCTAGAATGATACATGTATTTTTGCAGAACATTTACTTGTAATTTAGAATTTTCAAGTAGTTCAAGTTATGCCTTGCACTGTGAATTATTCTGTGACTGCAGCTACTGAATGACATCTACCGTTGTTATGCTAATATATCCAGCCGTAGAAGATTGCCCTCGAGTTCCCCACAATTTTCTCTGATTTTACAGAATGTTTGTTGCTTTGGATGCTTATTTGAGGACAAGATTAATGACTTCCAAGACAGATTCTAGAAGCATAATTTGATGAACATGTATTTTGGTAAGAGTGCCAGTTCAGACATGACAGATGACCCTCCTGCTGCTAATTCTCATCCTTGTGCAGATGTACCTGCTGGTGGAGCCACTCAATGTACCATACCGAGGAACTAGCTTGGGCTAAAAATTGCGGATTGTCATAGACTCCTCTTGAAGTCAGGATCAATCTTCTGATCCAAGTCAATGCATGATGACACAAATGACTGTGCTAATACAACAGGAGGGAAAAATGAAGAAACGAGCACACAGCTAATTGCCACTACAAATGTCAGCACTTCAGAAACTACTGTAAATTTCAAGGTAGATCACAGCTTTGCTACTGAAAGCAGCATAGGGTATTCTTGGACTACTTTATCTTTCCTTTCCATCTCTGCATCACAGCTCACCATCCCCACAACTGCACCAAGAATCAGTGCCTGTAGGACGACACCAAAATTGCTTGGGTTACAGTTTCCTGCCAGAGGCCATACGTTGTAAATTTCAGAATTTCAGAAGGTGGGACCAACTATGCATACAAATGTATATATGGGTGCATCTCTCTTCCACTAATGACAGAACCAACTGAGGTCATTGTTTAGACAACCAAAGACAGAGAGATTAATGCTGTTTAATGTGAATGCCTAGGTTATGCCTGACCCTTTCTAACTTTTGAATCCACTTCCTGATTTCAAACAGTTTTGTCAAAAATGAAAATTCAAAAGTCATTTGCAGTTTAATAAGAATTCAGAGACTTCAGAAGTCCAAGTACTGGGCTGATGGATAGAGAAGACCAACCCATAAACTGCCCAAACTGAAGGAGAGGCTGCAGCATATGCCCATGTTATTAGAAAACAAGCACATACGTAGCAGACTCACGTTATAAATACCCCAGCTACAGCTGCTACTTTTCATTACATCTAAAATACAACTGCATAGGAAGCTAGGTGCTCTTAGGCCTTGTGCTCACAGAACGACTTGACTATCCATTCAATATTCAAATCTACTTACATAGCATTAAAATATGAATCCTTGGCCTGCAAATTCCAGATCTGCTCCTTGCTTTCAGTTTAGAAGTACAGTACGTACAACACTTGATAGCTTCTGGTCTTCTGGCACAGCTTCTCAGCCTAATGAAATGCACTCTTCTTAGCACATCAGCCGCTTCATCCTTTAGAACCACTGAATGAATGAATCGCATCGAGTCCTCGTGACTTAGGGGTCTTTAGCACTTTATTCTAGCACTCAATCTTTTGATTCTCTAATCCAATAAGCAAATAATGTCTCATCAACATTATCTGGAAAGAATAAAATGTCCACAACAACTTTGTGGTGAAAAGTAGCATAAAGAAATCACTCGGCTCCTTCCTAGCTCAGTGCTAGCAGTACCTGAAATAGGCAGAGTAAGCTTAAGACCATTCACACAGCTCAACCACACATAAAGCATCAAATATTCAGGCACTCTACTCTGGACTAGTTCCAGAATTGGAATCAAGTTAAGTGTATGCTAGGAAGGGATTCCTACACAAGGAATTCAATCGGATATAAAACTGTATACAAGGAATTCAATGCAACAGACAAAAAGTCATGGGTGTTATTTCTCTTACTGTTTTAAATCTTACACTTGGGTCAAATTTGCAACTCCATGCTACAACATGATGCAATAGGTAAAATAACCGTAACAATTTCCTAGGGTTTACCTAATTCAATTAATATGTTTTTTATAAGTGAAATATCTATTTGCATAATACAAGTCTGATAATAATAAAATCATTCTAGTTGGAACAGACCTCAGAGGTTCAACCTCCTGCTCAAAGAAGCATTGATATGTGAATACTCATTAATGATACGGGTCGCACTCTTAGCCTTGCAGACCACTAATCACATGTAATCCTTAATCAAATGCACTCAACTGCCTTTGATAGGATTACTTATCTGCAGAAGGGTTTGTGGGACCAGTTACTTGTCATACATCATTCCCAAGCATAGCACATTACAGTACTTCCCAGCTACCCCTGTACCCAGTATCACACCTTCATTTCACTTTAAACATCTTTTTAGCGAGCACTATTTTGAGAGCAGTTTTGGAAGTTTGGGGCTGCTGTACACGAGTAGATTTAGGTATATGAGAACAGGACATATTGAAGTGGAGGCTGATAAACTAGTAAGCGAGGCAGGAAGCAGAGTTGCGTCCTGGTTTCAGGTGTTTCACAGGTTGATGAACATAGGATAGAGGTCCTACTCCAAGAGATACCTATAAAACCAGGGAAATTAACATCATAGCCCCAACAGTCTTTAATTATCAGTGCCAGTGATCAAACATGAGCAGAGTAAGTTTGAGAGCCTCTGCTTTAGTATTGCGGTTTTATTTTGTTCTTCTAATTTTGCTCTGGTAAGGATCTCCGTTTGGAATTTGTATTCAAGTTTACACCTTTTCTTTCATGCGTGAAGAAGTGATTTAATATGGTACAGCACAGCATTGCTAATTAAAAAAAAAATAAATCACTGAAACAATCCAAATGTAAAACAAAAAAAACTTGAAATGTTTTATAAAACCCTGATTACCCAACAAAACAAGCTGAATCGCAAAATAAACTTGGCTTATATTAATTCAGTAACATCCCTTGGTTCTGAAGCATGAAATACCATAACAGTTTATCTATGCTGTGTGGTAATATATGAACTCTGCCACAATAACTCAGAGGAAAGAAAAACTCACCTTCTAAATAATGATTTTATTTAAACATTTATTACCTGCTATTGTAAATAACTTCAGATACTAATACAACTTAAGTTTAATACAATTGAAAGAGAACACAATATTTTGATTCACTTTGTTCCTTTGTTAGAATTTCATGGTCATTTTTGCTTACTGTGCACACTTTACTGTAAACCATAAAAATGCTCTTTAAGTGTTAACAACAGCAACAAGAAATAAACAGCAGCAGGATATATAAAAAGAATTTACTTTAACAGCTTTGATAACCTTGCTTTTAGGCCTATCTGAAACGCATTTTTAAACACACTGAAAGCCTTTTAAATTCTACAGTTCCAGGCATTATTTCCATGCTTTCCCAAAGCATTCATTAAAGCCACAGGCGTATGCTAGGTTGCATAGAGGGCCTATCGCTATTTGACCTGATATACTAGCTCTTAAAGTACAGGATACTCCAAGAATGTTACCCTTAATTATCCAAAAAAAGAGTTAAATTTAGACCTCTCGACAAACTTCCCCGCCAGTATATCACTGGCTGAAGTTGGGTCACATGATGGTGCACATGCATCAACTACACAGTCATGAACAGGAGTGGTTGAAAGATGCAGGTAGGAAGCAGCAAGAGACAGGAATCAAGGAAGCAATTTTAAAGGCAAAAATGAGAGATCAGGCAGATCTTCACCAGAAAACTATAAAATAAAGATATCTAATGTGGAAATTTTTCTTAAGAAAATGTTAATATTTTTCAGATTAGTAAAGCTAAATAAATCAATTCTACGAAATATTTAAGTGCCTTTCCAACACCAAAGTATATTGCTTTTGTGTTTTAGAAAGTAAATTTTTACTAAACAATATCTGTTTGCAACAAAACTAACTGCATTTCCACATTTGTGGAACCTTGTATAGCATTAGCCAGTCTAGCTGAGACAGGAAGCTCCATACCTGTCTACCAAATAACAAGTCACTGTCCTGGCGCCTTGTCTGAGGGAAGAGTGAACAAATTGCAAGGAGATGCTCTCGTGATATCTTACAAGGACCGTTACATCCAAACCTTGATAGGTGCTGCTGCCATACAAAAAGCAGATGGTCGGTTTTGAGTTTTGACCAAGGTGCAAAACTACTTTCCTGACAACTATGAAGAAAAATGAAGAAAAATTACTTTTGAGGGTCAGTTATACTGTATTGTATACAGAATGATGTCTATATACAAATGACATGGCATCAGCACATCTCAAAAACTTCTGCATTAACACACTACAGGTTATATGAATATTACCGGTATGGCTAGTTACTAACATTTCTGATATAAGGAAAAAAGCACTATCAGACTGAAAAGGACAATTACAGCCATTCCCTTCTGTTCTAAAGGCAAAAGTAGAAATTATGCTTTATGTAGAACAATTACTGAACATTATCACAGCTTTTGAACATGTTATCTTTAATTTTAAAGTATAAAGAAAGGTTGAGAGATTGACAGGGAAGAGGACATACATTTAGATGCATTAAACAGGCCATTAGGTTGCAACACACGAGAGAGAGGGATGATAAATTTACATCAGCAAAAAAGAAGGTAGTAATATATGGTTTCAGCTAGAAGTTGAACTATCAATATTTTCAGCTCCAGGGAAAAAAAAAGTAATAGTTTCTTTGTCACCACCATAATCCCTCCACCACTCCCTACATGCCCTGCCAACACAGGACCTAAGAATTATAGAAAAAGTGCTCTACAAACAGTTTGGGGATTTTAAAAAACCCAAGCATTTATTTATGTATTTATTTATTTAGAGAAGGATAACAGTCTCCAGGCCCAAAATGTTGGCTCTCTGAGGGTGAAGAACCACATGTATTCTTACAGCAACCAGCATAACAAAATTCAATCATGATGTGACCTTCCAGTACCACCACAAAATAAAAATTGACATGTAAAAATATTTATGTCCTACACTTCATAAAGACGAATAATTGTCTTTGATTAACCCTGCCTAAGGAATTAATTCATACCATCAGATTGACTAGTTGTTTCACAAATACACATTAACATCAAACTTGATACTACATTTTCAGACATTAAAAAACCACCAAAGGATAATTCAAAAACAGGAAAGATTTTCCAAAGGCTTTAAGTTCACACAGAATTAGTCCCACCAAGTTTAACAAACTATCTAGACTCACACAATTCTATGAAAAATCAGGGAAGCATGCAATATGTTGGCAATTCGAGAAAGACAAGAGACGACAGGCATTTTTAAACTCTTCAGAACAAGCATAAATCTTTCTTATTAGAAAGAGATGCCAGCAACTGGAGCCTCTGCTCATGTACTGTGCCAGCGGCTGTAACAATGCTAGCACCCTTACACAGGATGTTTTCCTAAACAGGATTGTAGAAGGCAGAAAAATCCAAGGCTAAATAAGAAAAGGATCACAAGAAAATTGTGATAAAATTTAGCTCAAGTACCTGTTAAGTGCTGGATGGAAAACTCTCTAATGGATGTGTAACAATATGTCAGTATAAATTTAACTGGATAAGAATGGATAATCTGTCACTTTCAAACTTTTCACGAAATACATCATTGCTCTTTCTTCCTCAGTATGGATTGCCATCTTACCAACACAGAATCAGTTTACTTGAAGAGAGTCCTTCCTTGTGAAAGTACCAGAAACTGGAATACATGAAAAATGTCTTAAGGCATGTTATAGAGCGTAACAAGAACCGGTTAATTTATTGGACAGCGAATGAGTTACTCAATATTCTGTGTTCCACTAACTTCTGAACCAAGTTCTGCAGGCAAGATATTTAGAAACTTTTTCCAAGAGTCACAAGGTGTTCAACTTTAATTAATATGCTTGATTACTGCCTATTTTCAGGAAAACAGAACAGCCAGCCTTCAAAGTTACTTTGAAAACAGAATGAAACAATTAGATCCTTTTTTTAAAGAGTCATGTGTTACATCAAATATTGTATACTTGCATAGACATAATTTGGAGTTGATTTCCCTTTTACAAATACACACAAAAGAGAAACAGCACATTTTATGTCATCCCAATTTTCCTAAGTCCTATAAAATGCTGCCTTCAGCTGCTATTGCTGAAAATAAAACCTAATGAACCACCTTACTGATAAAATGTCTTTGAATTCTGCTGTAACTCAATCACTTAAAACTATAATCACAACTAAGAAAAAAAAAACTCCTTAGAAATCTTGGACCTCCATGCAGAAGAACAGAAAGTCAGTATAAAAGCCAAAGAAAAAGGAGAGTCAAATATAACCTGCCTTTAAAGAGCAACACCAATTAAAAAAAAATAATAGTATGAGACCAGAAACCAACGTACCATATCTGAGCATCAAATACTATCCATGATTGGTTCACTTAATTTCAAAAACACTTTGCTTGCTCTAATCCTTTTTATATTGTATGTCATTTAACTAATAAGTCTCCAAACTTCCACATCAGTTTTTAAAGTCGTTACCGTCATAACCAAGCTAGCCAAGATCTTTACCCTTGCAGAGACATGAATTTTGTTTGACTGTTGGTATATTATCTCATGTGGGGTTCCATTCAATTTATTTCATCAACATTAAAAGGTATTTTCTATTTACGCTGACTTGCACTACGAGTAGCAATGCAATGCCATGATGCCACAGAATGTAACCTAACTACTGGAAGAATCCAAAGGACAGAAGCGCACAACACAGCGACTGTGATTATACCAAACATCACCCATCTTTACTTGGGTTTCTGAAGCTACATTTCATCATCAATACTTTCCCACTAGAAATATTCCTGAAAACAATTCATCTCTGAAAACCCCAAAGCTACTAAGTTTTGGCTATTGTTCCCTACTAGAATGGAGTCAGAAGCCTACAGGCTGTAGGACAGGGAGGTAAAATAACTCAAAAGAATAGAATGAAAATTAGGAAAAAGTATTTTGAAGGCCAGCTGGAACTCCCAAATGGAAAACTTTGCAATGATTTCTGAGAACACTGCGTCAGGCCTCAAGCGTTCAGTTTCTCGCTTTGCTACAGAGCAAAGATGGTGCGCCTGTTGAGGATGACAAAACGGGAGCCACTTTTAAGACCCAAGCTAAAAAAAAAAAGTCTACCTTTTACTCAGAGCAGAGAATAGATTTATCCTGCTCTGGCAAGGCTACTGATACCATAATAAGGAAACACTGTAGCATTTATTTTGAAAAGTACGAGGCGGGGGAAGTAATAAAAAAAGCTTGTAAGAGGTTTTTACTCAAGAAAAAAAAGATTTAAACAGGTAGCAGTTGACAAAAAAAGAACCTGGCCTCATGTTTTAGCTACTGATTTTATATCCTCTGTCTCAAAAAAGATCTCCCTCTGGCTGAAACACTATGATGCAACAGCTGAAGGATACTCTATGTACACATTAAAATCAGTAATGTTAGTAGTTTGTATACTTAAAATTAGTTCTGAAATGCAAGCAAGTTTACAATCACAGTAATCTTGACTTCATATACACAAAATTATCAAAATTGAGATTATTGTGACTGTAAGCTTTCTTGTGGTATATATTCAACAACAGAACATTAGTAACATATTTAAGCATTAAACAGAAAAAGAAGTATACATCTAATTAATCAGTTACTGTTGTCTTCTTACATTTCCAAGAATGGCACTTTGCGAGTTTAAACTTTAATGTTCTTTTATTAGTTTTTGGAAAAAGAAGGAGGAATGCCAAGTAAACATAAAATCTGAGAAACAAAACCTTGAGAGTACAAGTTTTCGGTTGGTACCTCCCACTCCATATTCAGTTTCTCAGGGACCATCACGCAGTGACAATCTGGTTATAAGTAAGCAGCCAACGGCTGTGTAAATTTGCATGTGAAAATATTTTTAGAAGACACACATGAATAGCATATGTTCTCATCCTGAGTACAATCTTCTAAATATATGCCCTGAATATTATTTCCCCAACATTTGTAATTATTTTCCAGTTAATGATTCCTGGTACAGATATGTTAATCTTTGAAAACAACATATATATCAAGCCTTGAACAACACTCATTTTAGAGTTCACCTTGGGGGGTGGGGGGGCCTCTACATGACAAATTTTTCTCCTCTGTATCTGAACATGCTAACAGAAAAATAAGAGAGTGTTTTGCCTGTTACATTACATGCTCAACGTACATGTCAAGAGGCTTCAGTCGTGGAAAGTGCCCATTCCAGATACACCTTTTAGAAATATTATAACAAATTAAAATTAATACTTAAACTGTTTTAAAGTCTTTACTGTCAATTTAATCACAAAGTTGGCAAATTATGCTTGAAAACAGACTGCAACAAGGGGATATCCTGATTCAGAAAGTTAAATCACATACGTATGTTCACTTGCCTGAACCAAAGCAACTTCAAAAATTGTATCAGAAAAGCCTTCTACTCTTCCTATGTTAAGAAAAAAGTTTAAAAAGGTAAAGACAGAAGTTAATAAAACCAGGAATAAGCCATGTGCTCATACAATGTTAGTTAAACCTAAACTAAATCTAGTCAAACTGACACAACATGCCAGACAAAACAATGTTTTAGCAAATAGCAGTCTAAATAGACCCCAAAGTCATTACCAGACCATATCTGGAACACCCAAAACAGTTCCTGGTGACTCTGGAGTTTGCATCATGTAGCAATTATTACTTTAGGACTGTTTTGTTCATGCCAATGAAGTTCTATTGTACTGTGAGATTAAAAACCCCAGTTTCTTTTCCTTGCCAACATACATTCTCTCTTCCTCAAGCACATGGGAAAACTCAGGTCTGGATTCTTTTTTTGGTCCAAGCTTTCCTTTATTCAATCTGAATGTCAGGAAAAAAAAAAAAAAAAAGAGGAATACCAGTAAATTATACTGTAGTACTTAACAGTATATAGAAAACACCTGAAATCACAGAATGGTTTGGGTTGGAAGAGACCTTTAAAGGTCATCTAGTCCAACCCCCCTGCAGTGAGCAGGGACATCTTCAACTAGATCAGGTTGCTCAGAGCCCCATCCAACCTGACCTTGAATGTTTCCAGGGATGGGGCATCTACCACCTCTCTGGGCAACCTGTTCCAGTGTTTCACCACCCTCATTGTAAAAAAAATTTCTTCCTTACATCTAGTCTGAATCTATCCTCTATTAGTTTAAAAACATTAACCCTTGTCCTATTGCAACAGACCCTATTAAAAACTCTGTCCCCAAATATAACATAACTTACCAAAAAAGCTGGGGGGAGGGGAGGCATAAAGGGGGAAGACAAGACAGAAAATGGAGACGTTAGGTAGCTTTAAAAATCTTAACAGCATCAAGTTATGAATCCTAACTGATCAGAGAACTAGAATCTATACAGAAGCTTTTTCAAAGCCAGTCCATGCTAACAAGCAGGAAAAACATCTACTTAATCATTCCAGAGCACAAACACACACAAACAAACACCTTTTACCACATCAGCTGTTAGGCAGTATACACTTGAAACAGAGCTTATGCTTGGTGGAAGTCCAAAACAATGAACACTAGTCACCCTTGGGAAAAGTAAAAACTACACCTACAATGCAAACAAGCTAAAAATTTATTAGTGAAATTAATAAATAGAGCATATATTAATTTTCATAGTTAAAATACAGTGTTTGCATGTATAAGTAAGTAGTAATAAGGCTAAGCCTACAATACTCCGAGTCCTAAAAAGCCACAAGGAAAATCACTGCATACATACAACTACCTAATGAAAAAACTTAGCAACATTATTCAGTGGACTGCATTATTTGACTAGTTTTAACAGCCAAACAGAGCAACTGAAGAAGAGATGGAACACATACACTGCCTTTGATGTGTATGTATAAACACCAGTCTCAATGGCTGCAAAGCCAGTCAGTTCCTTCTCCTGCTCAGCACACCCAAAAGCACTTTACACTCCTGATGAAAGGACACAGAAAAAAATATATTCTCAACGATAAAAGTACTAATGACTCATAACCCAAGATCAACCTAAAAAAAAAACCAACATCACTCTTTACAAAATTATTACCAAGTTTCATTACAATCTTTCTCCAGTCAGGCAGACAACTTCCTCCAATAAAGCAAAATACCCTCAAACATTAATTCAATCTTCAAACTACTGCTGTTCAAATTAAAGGAATAACTACAACAAAAAGCTAGATTAGGGATGTTACAATGGAGCCATCGTATCAACAGATTATTTCACAATGCAAATCATACAATGCTAAACACTTTTTAAAAATGCAACCAAGAGCAAGGTGCCAGCGAAGCAGTGGCAGGCAATAAGACAGAAGGCATTTTTCTTGCTATCGCTACAATTTCCTGACTCATTCCATCCTCCAGCCCCGGGGACCTGGCTGGCTCGGTCCATGCTGACAGCCTTCTTGATGTAACTGAAGCAGAGCACTGACCTAAATGCCGTTGCTGTTGAGCTCCTTGCTGCTCACGCTCGAGGAAAAGAGGCCAATATGGATTCAGAAGCTCAAAAGCTATTTCAGCTTGAGACTGCTAGTGCAGAAATGCTCGTTGAGACCGAGTGCCCCACATCACCTCAACCTCTTGAGACTGAGATCTCCAAAAACGACTGCAAGGCAAACTCTAGAGAAGAGATTTTCAAAAGGGAGCCTGCACATCACTACAGCCCTTCGGAAGAAGCATAACTGGCAGAACCAGCGTCTCGGTGCCAGGAAGAAAGACGAGACCCGAGATACCAAGCCTCGGACAAGGTTAAACCGCACCCTGGACGTGGTTTTAAGCAGGTGTTCAGTAAATTGCAGGTTAATCCTCCCGAGCAACGTGCAAAGGCATTGCCAGGAGTAACGCGGCTGTGAGGCGGCAGCGCGATCCCTCCCGTTACCAGGGCGGGCACTGCGGGGCCCGGGGGCCGCAGGCCTACGGCGGGCAAGGCTACCGCCTCCCATCAGCGAGCTGCACGGAGCCCGGCTACCGCGCTTCGCCCCTCCAGCTGGCGGAGGCGAGCGGGCCGCGGCCCCGCTCCGTCCCCTCCCACCGCTCCCTGTGAAGGGGCGAGGAGGAAGGGCAGAGGGGAGGCGAGAATACCTCAGGCGCTGCTCGCACCGCCGCCGCCCAGCCCCGCTCCGCTCCCGCCCGCCGCCGGCTCCGCCTCCGCTGCCTGCCGGGAGCGGGGCGGGGCGGGGCGGCCTGGCATGGCGGCAGCGGGGACGCGGCGGAAACTGCGCGGCGGGGGCCGCAGGGGTTGCGTTTGATGCCACTGGCCGGCGAGTAACGGCCACTGAGTAACGGCCAGCGAGTAACGGCAAGTAACGGCCGGTGAGTAGCGGGCGCGCGGCGAAGGTCCGCGCCTGCGCCCGCCGAGCGCACGTGCGGCGGGGGCGGGCCGCGCGGGAAGGCCGCTCAGGGGAGGGATGGCGGGCCCGGGTCTAGGTCTGCCCTTGCCTCGCCGGGGGGCGGGACGGCGAGGACCGGGGGTGGCGGCGGCGCGGGGAGCCGAGGCACGGCGGCACACAGCAGGTGAGAGCGGGGCTGGCCTGGGCCGTGCCGTGCCGTGCCGTGCCTCCCCGCCGCGAGGCCCGGCGGGCCGGGTGAGCTGTCGCCGTGAGGGGCGACGCCGAGTCCTTTGGCTGGTCGCGGGGGTGCCGGTTCTTTGGGCTGTGGCGCGGAGGTCGCATTAGGGGTTCCGAAATGCCGACTGAGTATTTCATGTCAGTAGCTGCGTGGGTAAGGCGTGCGCCCGGGTACGGCTGGCCGAAAGCGCCGCTTAATAAAAGATGCGCTTGGTGAGGTACTAGCGCATGTGTGTGCATCCATATATTCCCCTTACACGGTTTTCTCATGTTCTAACAATTACCTCTATAAACACTTTTTGTTTCTACAGTCTTTCCGTAGCATCTGATTCACCCTGGACGAAAATCTGGATTAAAATCCTCCTGGATTAAAAATCAAAGGGGTTTAACGGGTTTAGGTGAAACAGTTGAGCACCTTTTGATGTTGAAGGAAGGGCAGCAACGGGCACGCTGGGCCAGCACAGTCCTGGCAGCAGCTGGTTAGCTGGCATCCTAACCTAGTGTCCCTCATTTCCACTACCTTGGGTCAGAGGCTGAGGCTCTGCCCACACTAAGCCCCTTCCTGAAATCTTGCATCTCTTAGCTGCAGCTATAATAAACTCCACTAGTTTAGGCTATATTTTTTCCCCACACTAACATTTTTTTCAGAATGTTAACAAAACATGTGGTCCTTGTCCCTGTGGTACACCCAACAAAGCATTTCATATAAGGAGGTTAAAGAAAAGTCTGACTGTAGAAGACATTTTTAGAACAGCAGAATAATAAAGTTGCATGCTAGTTTATTTTACACTTTCATGAGTTGTATCTTTATTTGCCTCAGTCTGTATCAGGCTTCTTGCACGAAAGGAATTTGTGCTTGCTTCCACAGTAGAGAGATTTGCAGTTCTGCCCAGCACTCATATGTCCTGCTGTAGAGAGAGTTACTTTGTGACACCAAGGATGTCTTGTTAGTTGCACTAAACCGAACACCCTTAGTGGCCAAAATTGTAATTTTTTTTTTTATGGGCTGCAATTTGAATATTTATAGTTACAACCTCAGATAAAGAAAAAGTTAATACTCTGATTTCTTCTTGTATAAAGAATGGATAAGTAACAAATAACACAATGGAAAATTTTCTGACTTTTTTTCCTCAGAATTTTGTTTGTTTCATCTTTTGAATATCCCCTTCATAAGGAAAGAATATTTGTAAGGTGGATTACAGGAATGTAATTTTTTAGTGTGCCTTTAGCATTTAAACAAAGAGGACATGTTCTCTTCGCTGTAACATAATCAGTGTTCTGTCACCTGCTTACTGCAGTTTGTAACTGATACTTATTTATAAGGTACTGTTTCATATGGTACAGCTTGCTATTATCAAAAGGTCCAGGTCCCTTTTACCATAGAATCATGCAATGGTTTGGGTTGGAAGGGACCTCTAAAGATCATCTCATTCCAGGGGAATGCCCCACACCATGTCATGGGCAGGGACACCTTCCACTAGATCAGGTTCCTCCAAGTCCTGTCCAGCCTCACCTTGAATGTTTCCAGGGATGGGGCATCTACAACCTCTCTGGGCAACCTGTCCCAGTGTCTCAATGCCCTCATCGTAAAGAATTTCTTCCTTACAACCATTCTAAACCTATCCTCTTTAAATTTAAAACTGTTGCACCTTGGCTGTTACTACAGGCCCTGGTAAAAAGTCTCTCCATCTTTCTTATAAGCCCCCTTTAAGTACTAAAAGGCTGCAATAAGGTCTTCCCAGAGCCTTCCCTTCTCCGGGCCAAACAACCCCAACTCTCTCAGCCTTTCTTCAGAGGAGAGGTGTTCTACCCCTCTGACCATTTTTGTGGCCCTCCTCTGGACCTGCTCCAGCAGGTCCATGTCCTTCTTGTGCTGAGGGCTCCAGAGCTGGACGCAGCACTCCAGGTTGGGTCTCATCAGAGCAGAGTAGAGGGGCAGAATCACCTCCCTCCACCTGCTGGCCATGCTTCTTTTGATGCAGCCCAGGATATGGTTGGCTTTCTGGGCTATTGGAGCACATTGCCATGTCATGCCAATTTTTCATCCACCAGTACCCCCAAGTCCTTCTTGGCAGAGCTGCTCTCAATCCCTTCATCCCCCAGCCTGTATTGATACCAGTGGTTGCCCCGACCCAGGTTCAGGACCTTGCACTTGGCCTTGTTGAACTCCATGAGGTTCCCATGGGCTCACTCCTCAAGCTTGTCCAGGACCCTCTGGGTGGCATCCCATCCCTCAGACATGTGAACTGCACCACTCAGCTTGGTGTAGTCTGCAAACTTGCTGAGGGTGCACTAGATCCCACTGTCTTATGTCATGGATGAAGATATTAAACAGCACTGGTACCAGTATGGACTCCTGAGGGACACCACTCATTACTGGTTTCTACTTAGGACATTGAGCTGTTGATTGCAACTCTTTGGATGTGTCCATCCAGCCAGTTCCTTATTTAATACAGTCCGTCAGTCCCACGTGTCTCCAATCTTTCGCATTTTCCTTGATTTTTGTCTTCTGCCCTGTCAGCTCTGTAGCTCATCGTACCTTTTCATAGGCCAATTTAACTCGCTAGAATAGCAGAACTTGTGCTTTACTGAGTTTTCTGCTGTTTTGTGAGTTCAGTTAGTTTTTGGAAAGTCTGGCAAGGATGTGAGCTGTCAGGGAAGGTGGGGGAAGAGAAAGAAGAGAGCGCTTCATACTCTGCAGCAGAGAGCTGTTAGATCAACTCAGCTACTCAAGGAAGCATAATCATAACCTTAGTAATTATACCAGGTCCATAGCATATTTTGCATTACATTTTTCAAGTATCCTGGATAAAAGAAGGAAAGTAGCACAAATGGTTTAAAACATGACCCAGTAAGCTTGAAAGCACCTACCTGTGTACTTTCCTGTCTGCAGCGTGGATGTTACACGTTGCTATGATGGGTTGTTTCACAACTTTATACAGCAGTCTTTTAATTGGCTGGTTTTCTTGGAACTGTTGATCTGATGCCCAATTTTTGTACGTTGGGCAAAGATCACTAATAACTTACTATAATGTTACAAATACTGAAATGTACAGGCAGGCCTCTTGGTACCACTCTGTGTATCTAGTACTGGCAGATCCACTTTATTTGCTGCTTGTGTTTGTCTCTGAAATCAAAGGACAATGAATAATTTTTTAGATGTTTATTATATCCGTAAGTGCAATGAAAGTCTTGGACTCCAGTACTATAGTACTATTGCTAGGTGATTATAGTTGGGGGAGGTATTGCACATCTCAGAACAGTATTTAAGCTTTAAAAAGAAGAGCAGAAGGAACAGAGAACATAACTAAAAAAAATGCTTGCTTTCCTTTTGAGAGGGGTGGCAGGGAAGACGGGGACTTGAAAAGAAATAAATATGTTTTATAAAACCAAAGCATGCTTAGAAAGAAATACCCTGAAGATTGTTAGCGTTACTATGTTTCTGAGGGTGTGTTGTATTTGTGTGGTGAGAAATTGCCTAGAGTTCCAGTCATGTGATCTGTGTATTTTATTTACCCTGGAGAGCTGAGACTGCTTCAGGTCAAGGAATTGACTAAAAGTCCCCTGAGTAAGTTAGAGGCATTTTCTTACTAGCTACAGCATGGAGAGTAAAGTTGTCATGTGTTTTAGCATGGTTGATATCTGCACAACTTCTATTAAAAAAATCAAGTTCATGGCTAGACTAAATATGTGATAATAGAGTGGAGTCACAGTGTGATAGTGCTGTTGTCACTGTGTGAAAAGTTGGAGAGCTCGCCTTTTCTTTATAGTCCCACAAGCTTGTATACTTTGAGCTAATTCATTGGTTTTTACCTTGAGTGAGCCCAGGACCATGCTGTTTCTTGTACACCTTCCAAATCTACTTTGAAAACTAAACCTGCGCTCTAAGGCACATGAGTTGATATTTTTGTTCTTACTTTCCATTACAACCATTAGCTTTATAAGGCAGGGTATACTGTCTTTACATGCCACAGCCTGGTAGTTCTGAAAAGTGCAGCTGAAAACATTGCAAGTGTCAATAGGACACACTGTCCTCTCATTTTGACCCTCTCTTAAGTTGCCACTGGGGACTGATTTGAAATGAGTTGTTATGTTTTCCTACTGTGCTTTTTTTTATTCATGCTCTGTTGGTTTTTAGCATTCTGTCCAGTTCTGTAGGGTCTCTCCTTGCCCAGTATTACAAAGGGTTTTGGGTTGAATTGGTATTCACGCAGGTCTCCAAGAATGCCTTGGGAAATTTCTTTTTTCTAAAGGAACTATAATCTAAGTTAGTGCTGTAGTTTAAGAAAGAGTTGAAAAGACATCATGGTGTGTGAGAGGATGTTACTCAGTAGAAGTAATGAAAAGGGAACAGTTGTGGCTGAAGGAAAGATAGTACACTGATGTCTTTGCGATTCAACTTACTTTAACTTCTTCCTGCATCTTAAAGAGATATGTATTTATACTAGTTAGCTGAAGTCAGCAGGAGCAGAATGGGGTCCCTGTAGTTCTAAACCTCTGTGATTTTCTGGCTGATTCAGGGTGTAGTTGGCCTTAGCACCCAGTGAAGGAATGGGCTTAAGGAGCTGCCTTCTGATGTGTATCTGGTTCATACTGAAGTTGTCCTCCACGGATGTGTCTGTGTGTATGTGTGATATGTGAGAAAGGCAAAATTTGGCCCTGAATTCGATAAATAATTTGAAATATTCAATGTCACTTGTAAGATATGCAATAGAGTTATTTAGGAATGATACTGTGGAAGAGCTTTCATTTGCTAGGAAGTCTATAACATTGTTAAAATAACACGAGGAGAGGTTTCCAAAAAGTGGCAGTAACAGCAGGATGCCCTTCTGTAGTTAATAATTGTTACGTTTGCCAGATAAACTTTTAATAGTTTATTATGTGCTAAATTCACTGTTTTAAAAGATGCAACAGTGGGGTTTTTTTGGTTGGCTGTTTTTCTCAATGTTCCTCTGCAGCCATCTATAACTCTATGGGATCTTACTGTAGCTGTTTTTAAAGAAGGTTTTTCTTTCTGAGGGTCAGATGCAGTAAGCTGAGATGCCCAGGCAGGACATCTAAATTTTTGCAACGTACAGTGCGCTTGGAAAATATGTGAGACCTTGTAGAGTGCAAAGAACAAAAAAGCTTGCAAATTCAGGGCCTAAAGCTGTCAAATCTTTTATGTGACTTACTTTAAAGTTCTGAGTTAGTAATTTGCACTAGAAAACAAGTGGTTTTGGTTAAGAAAATACTCTTCTGATTTCATTCTTACAGAAAATACAGGCTGCATTATTGTTGGTATAATTTTTTCCCCAAAATTTAATCTAATTTTTCTTTAATTGTTTTATTCGCTTCTTATTTTTCAGGAGTCTTTGAAAAATCCTTAGTGGTCATGACATTGTTACAAGTGACATAAATGAGCCAGTGGCTCAGAATGATGGATACCCAGAAGACTACAAATGGTTTGCAAGTGATTGGAGAAGGGACTGGTATAGGGAAATCGACACTCCATATGGTGGGGTATTTGGGAAAAGTCAGTTGAAACTTGTTTTACATGTGTGCAAAGTTCATATTTTTCTCTGCTTTGAGAGATTTTTAATTGGTCTTAATTTTACAAAAAAATCTCAAAATTATTTTCCACGGAAATCTATAACAATGGCGAAAGATTATTCTAAGTAAATCTGTGCCTATGATTTTTTTTATTGGCACTATTTTTGCAGCTGTTTGCATTCCGATGAAAATTGATTTGTCTTTCAAAGACCTGAGCTTGTGGTCCCTGGCAATAAGTGTCTTTTGGTTTAGTTCAAGTAGAACAAAATGTTGTATAATAGTGTTGTTAAAGATACCTTATTAAATATTTGAATATTTAAACAAAAGTTAAATTTATTTAGAACACTCTACCATACAAATATGTATCTTATAAATATATTTTTAAAAACCAATGTAGTTTACTTTTTAATATTGTATTAGATATTATATTTAGAAGTTGCACATTGGTTTTCTATCTTGGTATGTATGTATGTCTTGCCTTCAGATAATGTATGAAATTCATAAGTTTATGCGCTTTTTCATTTTTTAATTTTTTTTTTGTAGAACTGTAATCCTGTGGAAACAACTGCCCAGGAGTTTTGTCCAGTCTGCAAAGAGAAAGGCCAGATCCAAGTTTTACGGACTTACCGCATTAATTTTCAAGAGTGCATTTTTCTTTGTGAAAATCCTCAGGTATTATACTAAGTAACAGTTTTGTTTGGTTGTGTAGAGGCATTTACCTTCAGCAGTTATACCTCTATAAGTTTAAGATTTTGTTGGTGGTAAGCAGACTGTTGAAGTAGGACCCCTTTGAGTCCATATGCTGGATGATGTTTGTCTGCATAGAGACAAAAACATAACTAACCTGTGTACATGCAATGTTTAGGCACAGCTAACTACCCTAAAGAATTAAAAAGAGTAGATTAAAATGGATAGAGGAGAGTTTCGCTTACGTAACAAGGGAACACAAATAGTACTAAAATCTTTGTACGAATCAGAAGACGAGGTGGAAATTTGATGATCTGTGTAACTAATACACAGTCTTAGAGATGTGAGTCTCCCATTTTTCCCTCTTTAAGTCTCGATAATGCAAATAGGTTTGTAATTATAATTACAATGCTTTTTTTTTTTCCCTTTTAAGTTTAACTTTAGCTGGATTTCTACGCTGCTTAATATTTTAGCCATGGTTTTGCTGTCTCTCCCTTCTCTACCGCTCGTGTATGTGGGGAGGGTATAGCAATCTCATATGGACTGGTGCCCTTAAATTAGTAGAGACTAGACTAGCTATGGGTCTCTGAGTTGCTTTTCTCATCCCTTCCAACTTTTAAATAATCATGGTATCATTCTGGAGATCGGTAGTAGCAGATCTGACTCTATTCTGGTTGCAGAATAGCTATATATGTAAAGACCCTACCAACACCTGGTGTAATGCACTGGGCTAGCTTGAAAGATACCCTGCCAGTTTTGGCACTGGTAGTCTCTCAGGCAAGAGATGATAATGCCAACTCTGTACCCTAAAGGAATGGATTTAGCAGAATAAGAGAAGAGGAATCTCCTTAGCAAAGTTAGGTTGCTGTCAGGGGTTGGAAGCATTTACTGGAGAAGTCGTGTTGATTATCACTACTGATATATTTACTTCACAATTGCTTGTAAGACAGTGCTTGGATAAAACACCCTTCCTGTCATACATATGTTGAATTTTATGTATGTATTTCATTAAAATATCACTTTACAGCAGTCCTACATTCCATTTTAAGAGTATGGTTTGTGCTTTTTTTTTAGCTCTTGTTCACCTGAAATTGCTTTGTAGATTTCACTGTAACTTTTTTTCTTTCCTTCAGTGTATCTACCCGCTTGGTTATAAACCATTAAACAGCATAATTAGTTCTGCTGATTCCGAAAATCATCAAGTTCCATCTACTCATAAGAAAAGGAAATTGTGTGATACCAGTGACTTTTCTCCTGTTGAATCACATCCAAAAAAAGCAAGAACTAATAATGTGGTAGATGTTGACCACACTATTAATAGAGACCCTGTTGTCACATGCTTTGAGAATAGCTTATGCATTCCCAAGTCAAACCTACCTGATGTGTCACAAAATGACCAGCAGAAAGCTAATACCAGTGTGGAGTCCTGCATCCAGAAGGTGGATTTTGAAACAACCACCAACACCAACAACTTTCAAGAAAGTCCTCCTAAGACGTCTAGTCCCAGAACACAACTCTTGCCAAATTCTGAACTTTGCTCAATGACATCTGAAATTTTGCTCAAAGATTATAAAGGTTCCACTAATAACACAGATTTATGTCTTCAGTGGAGAAACATCCATAATCTTTGTTGGTTAGATTGTATTTTGTCAGCACTGGTACACTTAGAAACATTAAAATTTGCTCTAGAAGAAGAATATAATGATGGAAAATGTTTACTCCAGAAACTCTTAACAAAATATAATCAAGCAACTGTGCTTCTGAATACCTGTAAAAAGAGTAAAGTAAAAGGTGAGTAAATGTAGCTACTCTTTCTTTGTATTCAGGCTGATCTGATCCGCCACAAATATGCAAAATTTAGTACAGTGTACTTAAATACACAGCCATTCTATTTCAGGATCACAAAAGACTGAGTTGCAACTCATTATCATGACTTTGCAGAGTAGTGTGCTTTATCAAGCAGAATCCCAGTAACAGCTGAAATTGTTTTTCTTGGGGCAAACATGCACTCTTTGAAAGCATCAAACACTAAGCATCTCTGGAATTTTTTTGTCGTATCCCACATAAACAATTCACAAATTCTCTGTGTAATTGAGCCTTTCTTTGTTTCCTTTCCCCTCTGTTGGTTAACGTATTAGGATGCTGTTCTAATCTTAATCTTCAAAATCATTTCTGTTGTGGTTTATACCCTTGTACAAATGGGCAGTTGCCTTGTTCCACCAAAAATAGTGAAGCTGGGAACATATGTTCTCTTCTGGCTCCAGCTGTGCTCATTGAAGGAATGCTTCCCCCGGGATCTGCAAGCTGTGTGGTGGATCATAGTGCTTCGTAACCTGTTTCAGGCAAAATTAGTCAAACATGTTAACTTGGTTCATATTGGCTGGTAAAGGGTTAGTGAGTACTCACAGGTGCAGCTTAACAGGTTGGAGGACTCTAACCTCCAAGCACGGGGAGTGGTGGGCAGCTGGGGCAACCTTCCAGGCAGTAGAGCTGGAGTCAGAGGAGGATGTGTCACTGTGATCTATAGTATGGCATTTGGTCATTTTCTGTGCTGTAGATTCAGTTTAAGACTCTCAAACTAAGATCTGTTTTTCTTAGTCCTATTGAACTGATCCATTGGTGTCATAAGTCTGAACTTCTAAGAGGTCATCAGTTAGAAAATTAATACAGATCTCTGGTTAGCTGGTAGCTTTCATGAATTGTTTTTTCAATAGACATTCCAGTAAAAGTGTGTGTTTGTATATATAGACTGTAGTCCCCAAACAGCATTGGATAACTTGTAGCATGTCATCTCTTTCCTGGGAAAAATAATAGGTGTATCAAAAATTGTTTAGTCCACCTTGTGGCAGAGAAGACTTACTATTTTATGGGGAGGAGGCAGACGGGGGTGGGGTGGTGGAATCCGAAAAGGTTCTGAAGTAGTTCATATACTCTGCTTGCCAGAAAGTCAGGCTGCTTGATTTTAGGTTTTCGGCTGGAAGCCCTCTACCAGCACAGGACCCGAGATGAGTTTCTTTCCCCTCTGTTGTGCTGTGTTTGCAAAGGAGCACTGGTGTGCAAGAGCCCTTAAATGGGGATGTTAGGTGTTGGAATATAGTGTTGTTTGAGATAACTTAAACCTTTTCATTTCCAGGAATTGCTGCAAAATAAGTTAGTTTATTTGGGCAAAAGTGGAGAAGGGATTGGATGAAGAGTATTGTTGCGGAGAATAGGTGTAGTATTTGTTCTGCCTTTCTGTATGGTTCTTCAGCATCTTTTATACACAGTTGTTTGTAAAAACAATCAAAAGCAATAGAGCTGCAAGAAGCATGTTTTTACCTCTTTTTATATACATAGATTTTATAAGTAGTAAATAGTTTCAAGAGCTGTTCTAAATCCTTCCTTTAATTTGTGCAGGTTATGATCATGATTGTGTAGTAGAAGTTATGTTCTTGCTTGTGCTTAAAGAATGTGTTTGTGTATAAACAACACAACTTGCAAATTTAAAATACGTACAAAGATATATAAAGTGCACTATTAAAAAAATTAATTTTTACTATTATAAAGGCTGACTTAGGAAATTAGTATTTAATCTGGAACAACATATTTAAATGTTTTATTATTATGTTGTTATTATCATGTTATTACATAATGATGCTATTCTATAACATCATTAGAAAGCATGTAAGCAGATTTTTGCAGTTTTGATTTTAAAAATCTGCTATTAATCTCCAAATCGTCAGGGTTTGTTATGTCTGGGTAAATTATCCTCAAATGTCATGACTATCTAGCTATTGGTATGCACTCTTAGCCATGAATTAAGTCAGGTCAAGTAATTTCTGGTCAGTGGACTGCAGTAAAATGTGTATAACTTCTGTAAATTCTTCTTGAATTTTCAAAGCAATTAATGGCGAGCATTGGCTATTTTACAAACAGTGTATAGGCAAATACAGGTCAATATGAAGGGCATTAGCCTGCAGGGAACGTGTGCATGTTAAGGGTACGCACATGTGTGAAAGGGTGGGGGTGTTACACAAATATATGAAAGCATATGTATTTTTTTCTTTAGATGTTCTTCCAAAAGCAGAATCTCATCTCAATGAAATCAGAAGCAGAATGTTTACACAGCTTCAGCCTCAGCTTAAGTGTGAATTGGGTAAGTAATTAGTGCAGCATCTCAGTGTTTACTTCAGGAAACTCTACGTGTAAAGCCTTGTATGTCTACATAAAATACATATCTATGTATGCATACAAGACATCTTGCAAATATATTGGTTTTTACTGGCGACATACATGTACTTCACAGTGTGATGAGCTGTTTTGTCCCTTGACTTGTTTTGAAGTTTTAGAGAATGTGTTTTGTTCATGTAACTGTGCTGTGGTCATGCAATTGTCATTGATAACAACCTAATAACATGAATCAATCCCTTTGCTGTGAGGATTAGAAATACAGCCATGAAGGGATAACTGGAATTAAAATCATAGCGGTAAGCTTATCTTCTTCCTTTCTGAAGTACTGAAAGCTGATTTCAAATACTCAGTGACACTTTTTTTTCTGCCCTGTCTTTGAAGGTAAGAAGGAGAGTCCAGTGTTTGCACTCCCTCTACTCTTAAAACAGGATCAACAAGCTGAGAAACTATTCTTACATTCATTTTCCTGGAAGTTTGAATGCGTATGTTGTGGCTACAAGTACCAGGATCGGTGAGGTTTTTTATTTAAGTAGCTTCTATATAATTGTTCGATCATACCTTTTCAAATCTGCATATAATAGTTGATTTTATTTCGTATCTCCAAGTTTTGTACAGCCTAAGCTTGGTGGTAGAGTTTCACATGATCCCATTTTTTTAGGCTGGTGTTTGCAAATAGTTTACTTCTGTGTAATGTCTAGGAAATGACATTATCACTTAATAAAGAAAGAAATAAAAGGTAACTGTGTGAGTCCCTTGTCATGCTCACTCTGATATTGTTGCGGTTCTAAAGAATATATGCAGGGTACACTTTTGCTGTTGAAGAATATCTGTAATATTCATTTGGATTACAAAGAATCAGAGATTCGCTCACATAATTGATCTCTTTTAAGATAGTGTCACAGGAAAGTAATTTCTTGATAATTGATTTAGTTCTATGTGGCTGCAGGTACAAGCTAGTCATACAGGCTCCTTTTAGAGTCAGCAGAAAAAGACTCCTTCAGAAGGCAGCTCATTTTACTTGAAAAATACCTGTTTCTCTCCACTCTCTTAGGTTTACACAATAAAATTCTAGATCCCCAAGGGAGATGAGATTAATGTTATCTTGCACTGCCAGCTAATCTGTAGTCCTGCTTAATAGGATGTGTTCGAGAGCCGTTGTTACATACTGTAGGGTGTTTTTTTTTAATTGAAAAATCTAGGTTAGGCTGAATATAAAGGAAGTCCTTTCTGTGTCTAATGAATGAATAACTGACGATATTTCACTTTAATATCTTGTACATTGTGTTTTCATACAATATAACCTCAGTGTAATCTCAGCTCCGAATGTACTGTTTTTTTAAAACAAAACCTTGTATAGCATGAATTCTGTGGTAACTTGTTACTGCTTCCTTCTCTCCTTGAGATTCTGTATTAGCTAGTACATTATGCAGATCCTGGTACAAGCTCTGCCTTACGTTGGAAGGGAAACAGAGATAACATGCTAAGGGAGAAAGAGCAAATAATGTGAAGCTGAAGGCCACAGCACTGCTGAGAACAAATGGTGACTGATGCTGTTTGGCAGAACTGAATTCAGTGCTGACTTGGATGTGATGCAGTCACAGTGGAATTCACACAAATGGCATGAATATAAATAGAATTTAGCTTTGTCATAACCTTTCTGTAGCTTTTTTACTCCTGGTAAAGTGTGTATATTTATTGTTTTCTGATCAGCAACTCAACTTACTATTTTTTTTGTGTGTGTGTGTTTCCAGATGTAGGAAAACACTAACAACATTCACAAATATAATCCCTGATTGGCATCCACTTAACGCTATTCATGTTGGACCATGTAATAACTGTAGTGATAGATCTCAAAGAAGACAGATGGTTTTGGAAAAGTAAGTTTGAATACGTGAATTTGAAAATAAAATACATAAAATTCTGACACTTATTGAACATATCACTTTCAAAGCCAAACATTATCTTGATTTTACAGAGATTCTAAACTTTAAGCTCTGATAAATACTCACTTTTTAAGAATTTAGATCATTCTGAAATGCTGAAATGGCAAATAGTGTTTAATAAACACGAAACGTAGAGCAGTGTTTAACATGCTGACCAGCACATGTATCTGAGCCAGGTCATACATACTTACTACCAAGTAGTAAATATAGACAACTGATATCCAGTGTCAGCCTTTCCACAACCCCTGCCGTTGGTGGATAAAACTGTTTTCTGATCATCTGTTTACTAGTTTGGCTTGGGAACTGTGTCCTTTCCTACCGTGGTTATGGCACAGTCATCTCTTATTTTTCTCACCTTTCCCCACTCCCAAAATCCGTTATGTGGTGGTGGTTTTCCCCCGTCATGTATAACAAAAAGGAATATCCAGTTGGGGTATTCTTATCCCTTGACTACCATGCAATCTGAAGAGTCTTGTGTGGCAGTAGAATAGTAAGGGCAGGACTACATACTCTTTGAGATGCCTTACTTGTGATTTTTCATTAGGAACTTTTGCCACTATTTTGTTGTAATAAACTGGTTCTTTATTGTTTCTTTATTAGAGTACCCTCAATATTAATGTTCCATTTCGTAGAAGGCTTGCCACATAACAACCTGAAGAACTATTCATTTTGGTTTGAAGAAGACACCTACCAAATAACAGCTATTGTTCAGTATCAAACAGATAAGAAGCACTTCATAACCTGGTCTTTGAATCCAGATGGTAAGAACTATAAATTCTATTATAATACTTCATGACTCTACATCAAATACTGTTTGGTGGGTTACTGCAGTAGTCTCAACAGACCATATATAATAACAAGGATTTCTTTTGTCTGTATTCTAAACTTTGTATTAAAAGTTTGTGAATAATTGTGGGAACTTGTTATTCAGGGTGAAGTTTCAGTTTGGTTTAGCTAATTTGTTCAGCAGTGTTCTGTTCTACACTGTAGTCCCTGGCAAAAGTTATTTGGGTGGAGTTGTTTCCTCTCCTAACTTTATAGAAAGTTAAAAAATACAGTCTCTGCATAGCCGTGGGACAAATGGTAGTGGTTATTTTGAAGCCAGTTAGTAATGCATTCTTGGCTGGAAGTGAGGGAATCTGTGGAGCTATCAGCATTAGTGAAGTTTCTTTTCACTTCTGAACCTTACTACACCTGAGGAGCAGAAGGCACAAACCCATTTTAGAAACGAGACTTATGATGGTATGATGGTTGTACCATCAGTGGGAACTCCATAATCAGGGAAGGTGAAAAGTTGGTAATTTGATTCTCATTCTTTTGTTGAGAGAATGGAGTGCAGTCTTATCAAGTGTTCTGACAACGTGAAAGTTGTCTAAATCATACTTCCAGAGTTTAAGAAGAAAGAGGAAGAGGAGACAGCTAATTAGGAAAGCACCTGATTAGGAACATCCTATACATCATATATATCTATTTTTAAATTCTTAAAGCTGTAAAATATTTGCTCATGGTCTATGAACAATTTGCAGTTGATGAGGCAGATTCTTAAAATGAGCAGTTTCTGTTAAACCCCCATGACTCCCACCCAGGCAATGAAAAGGCAGAGAAGTTTAATTTGAGAGGTTGTTCTTCCCTCAGACCTGTGCGGGTATTTTCAGACATCATGTCAGCATCATTAGCTCAGACAAAAAAAAACTTAGCTTTGTTTTTTTGGCTGACCTACTCTGACCTGTAATATTACTACTGCAAATTCTGCTTGTATGTGATCTTTTTACAGTGGAAACCTCCCAGTTTTCTCAGATGTAATAAAGAATGGAGGAAAAAAAAACCTTTATTTTCTGCCTATCAGGGGAATGGGTTAATAAAAATATTTGTCAAGTGTCTGAGGATAGTGACTTCAATTTTAAAAGTCTCTGAGTCTCTACACTGGTTGCTATTTATTTTTCAGGAACTTGGCTTGAATGTGATGATTTAAAGGGTCCATATTGCAAGATACATGAGACATTTAAAGTTCCTCCTTCAGAAATTCATATTGTTATCTGGGAAAAGAAAACATCCCATGTGCCAGAAGAACTGAATTCACAGTTCCAGAGTAAAAATACTGAAGATTTTCCTCCTGATAATGTACAGTCAAATTCCACAGTGTTGCATTGTGGTTTTGATAACCCTGTAGACAAAATACCTGCAGAACATCGCAAAGAAGACTCTGTGAGAACTCCAGATAAGAAACAGCAGTGGGTAGCTGAGGGTGAAAGTACTGTTCGTCATGGTTTAGAAAACCTGGCGCATGATGATCTTGTAACACTAATGCTTAAAGAAATTCAAGTTGATGCAGAAGGTAAATCGCTGTCAAATGGACAGATGGTGGGAAATGGCCTTGTTGTTGAAATGGGCACACCGCAACAGGGGGAATTAGCTTTTTCACCTAACACTCCATATACAGGAGAGTTTGCTGGAACTAGACTAGCTATGAACAGCAAATGCACATTATATGAAAATTCCAGCATTTGCTTGCCTCTAGAAGAGTTGAACCCAGCAAATATTACTCCTGTGCCCAAAAAACACGACCCTGACCCATCTGACTCATCACTTGCTCAAAGAAGTGATGACAGCAATATTTTACCTAATAGAGAACGTGGATTAAATTCAGAACTACAGCTAAACAGGAAGTTGTCACCAGTAGAGAATATTATGCAAAAATCACCTGACTTGAAAGATGCAAGCAAAATTGTAGTTAATTCTCAGGTTGCCAATTCTGCTGCTGCCAGTAATTCCTTTCAGCCTTCACACAAAGACCAAAAAAGAGGATTTGTAGGAAGCTGGGTAAAGAAATTATTAAGCAAGAATACTTCTTTTATGCCTTCAAGTGCCTCAGCTCTCAAGAATGAGAGAAGTTGCAAAACTCCCTCAATGCAAAAAATAAGCGAAGTGCGGTTGCCAGTTAAGGGAGCAAGTAACTTTGGTGGATTTCAAAGCAGAGGTACAAACAAAACCGAGCCCCCCAAGTCAGTGGTTCCTCAGAGTAATAATATTCATACTTTATCAAATCTCAAAGGATTTTCTCGAAGCACTCGTCTTCCAACAGCAAGTCATACCACTATTGAAGGTCCAACCTGGAATAAGTCAGGAAGTACCTCAGGTAAAGTGACTCAGTTCCATTCACCTAGCTGTAACTCTGGGAAGGCAGAAGAGTTGGATAGTGACAAAACGAAAAAACTTCGGCTAAAACTGTTAAAAAAACTGAATGCTAAAAAGCGGAAGTTGGCTTCTCTAGATAGGCTAGCAGTGGAACAGATGAAACATGAAAAACCTGTGAGCGGAGGTGTAAGCACCCCGTCACAGCCCGAGCCTCACACTGACAGTGAATTGTTGCAGAGCTTTTTAAGGGAACTGCAGTATCAGATTGATGTCACATCTAATGAATCTGAATTTAATGCAAACTCTGTATCAAGGTGCACCAGCCACAGTAATGGTGATGAAATACTGGCAGAATTACTGTCCCCGACTTCAACTGTTGCTTCCTTAGAGGCTCCAAAAAGTGAAGATGAGTGCATGTATATGGAAATGGTGGATAGCAGTGTTGCAACAACAGCGCCTGATGAGAAGCCCAGTGTGCCAAATGCAGCAGTGACAAGCAAGGACCACAATTATTACAGCCCTGTAAAGGACAGTAATTCAGAACTTCATACAATAAGCAAACCCAGTGTGAAAAAACTTGCTTTTGAAAGTCCTACAAGGGAAGATATCCTTGAAGACCTGTTCTGCATTTCAGCACCAAGCTCAGTGGCAGGTGACATAGATTTACCTCATTTTGATGAAACTCTGTTTGAAACTTGGTAAATATTCGGTTTCTTGGTTTTAAGTATTTTTCCATATTATGTATATTTTGAAACAAAGCACTATTAAATTATGTTTTCTAACTAATTTAATTGCACACTGGCTGTACTTGAACAATTTACATTCAAGGTAATTTTTTTCTTAAATTTTATTGTAGCAGACAAATAAGGTTTTAATGCATTTTATTTTTCTGAGAAGCAGTTATTTTAGCTGTCAGATACGATGATTTTTAATTAAAAGCTCCTGTGAGTCTTAATTTTTTGCTGCTTTTGATATGGAAAACATCCATATTCTACTGAGTTTGAGAAATAATAAACTTCAGTTGTCTTGATGATGTGTAAGAAATATTATTTAGGTAGTAGTGATTTATTTTACAGGATCATCCAACTCCTGAAGTCTTTTTGTTTGACATCTTAAGAAAAAGTACCTTCTGCAATCAGGAATGTTTGCATCCTTTGATGCAAAGATCATTTGCAACACTAAACTTGAGGCTGGTATTCTGTTAGGTACTCTGCTCTCTTGGGAATTACTGTTCAACAGCTCACCCTGATGTTTGCACCCCTGGATACAAGGAAGGATGGGTACATGGTAGAAGTTTTCCTACTTGGAAGTTATGGCACATACTGAGTTTTCATCAAGGGTAACTGAAAATATAACTTGAGAATAATAACTTGATATTAAATAACTTGAAAATAACCTGAACCAGGTTATTTTTTAAGTACAATTAGTAAAATTGGGGCCAGAGTTGGCAGCACTAAGAAGGAATAACAGATGTAACTTTTAGTTATTCATAGCTGAAAATTCACTAATAAAAGAATTAGTTAACTGTAAGTTAGCACCCATTTCTGTTTTTCATGGAGTTTTTCATGGCTAGAGCAGTGTACCCCTGTCGGTATGTGAGAGTGCCAAGGAGAGGCAAGGTCAATAGGAAGAAAGTAATGGAAAAGATGGCAAGACAGCAGTGAGTAAGCAGAGGGATTCACATCTTGGTGTTTCTGGATTTGTATAGCTTTTGTTTTGCTAGATGGGAATCTTTTTTAAATTCATAGACACAGAGCTGAGGGTATTATAAGCTAAATTAGATTAGCTGCACATTTTTCTTATAGTCAGAAATAACAAGGATTTTGTCAGCAAGTCTTTGTTTCAGCCATTTTGAGAGATATTCTGCATTTTTTCATTGTTTTAGATCCCAAGTTCAAAATGTAAGTCCTCAGTATTAGTCTTCCAGTAGGTGCAGTTGAACATAATTGTTATTACAAGGCATGGCTGCAGATTTAAATGGTCTTGGATTGCTTGAACCAGGTTCAAAAAGTGTTTGAAGAACTGTCAGTGGCACTGAACTCATCTTGCTGAGCTATTTCTGTTGTAGTTACGTACGTGTTTATCAACTGGCACTTCAGATGATGAATGGTTCCATTCTTGAAATATGTCTTTGTAAAGAACTTGAGCTCCTCTTTAAGTGTTGTAATTGGTAACGTTACAATAGAAAACAAATCAATGGATTCTGTATGGGAAGTGCCATGCACTGCTGGTGAAATGTTTGCCTGCTTGTGAATTCCCTTATTAAAGAAAAAAAAAAAGCTGACCAAAATTAGAGTTTATCTGTGAATAAAACAGGTGCCTCGGCAAGACTTGAGGGGGGCGGTAGGATTTTCCTGCGGAATTTTCCAACCAGTGGCTTCTATATATGCAAACCACTAAAAAGCAGTGTCTCTCACTACCCCTGCCTGCTTGTTGCAGAGGTTTCCCCCGGCAGTGGGGGCTGCCTCCAAGTGCAGATACTGTCTGTGACTGACTGGGCTGCAGCTGCCTGCGGCTGTGAAGTGGGATCTCCTTTGCCACAGGTTCGGCACATGAAACAGACCCAGGGGTGAGTGAAGCAGCGAGCCTGGGGTTGGCGTGATGCTGAATGCATAGGGCAGCGTGAGGAAGAGACCCCACTAGAAGATGCAAAAGTCCCGGTGGTAAGAATAATAAGGTTAATAGTAGAGCAGGGTACGGGGGCACATCTGCTGTGCATACATGGCTAGAGAGAAGCAAGAATCCCTGGTCACCACTGGCAGCACCTCCACAGAGGGATGTTGGGAGTCCTTGGTCGGCAGCTCAGTGGGACACAGTGTGGGTGCACAAATGTACAGGAGCTCCAAAAGTGAATACATAGCACTTGAGGTTAAAGTAAGTATGAAGCTAAATCTGTTAGTGCTGCAAGTTCTTTGCTGCTTTTTCTCTGAAATAGTTCACTGAAGGTGATGCTGTGCAGATTTGACTGTTGCTCTAAATGTTTTACTGCCTCTGATCCTGTGCAAGTGAGAATTCAGCTGAGATTGAATGAAAAACCCGTGACCAAAGAAACCATTTGGAATTTGGTGGTTACCAGACCTTTTGTTTTGAGACTAGTTTTAAAATCCAGGCTGGATGATCAGCTTTTTACTTGCTGTATAAAGAATTCTAAGAATTAGTTTTCTGTCAATTAGAAATACACTGGGTGGGCGTATAGCAAATATGATCAGTGAGCAGAAGTTAGTCACTGTGTTTTGGAGGTTTATCAGTGATGAAGGGTAAATTTCCAGAAGCCTAATGGCTTTGTGCACTTTGAAGGGATGATATTTCACATTTCTTGTATCACGTGATCTTGTCAGTCTGTGTCTTCTGATTTGGGAAAGGTGCAATTGTGGCATTTACGGACTTAATAGCTTTGGAGTTCAGAGTTCTGTGGTGGAAGCAGCACTCTGATTCAGGTCTTACTTCATGATATATTCAAACACACTTTAATAAAAAGAAAGGCCACCTTCACTCATCCTGCCTACAATAGACCAGCCCAGCTGCAAAGGAGCTGCCTGGATGGATGTTTAGCTGCATACCTGCTACAGCACTGTTCTAGAAATTCATTGTGGCGCTGATTGCAAATCTGATTTTGATCCTGCTGTTTTTCGAGGCTGGCTATTGCCATTTATTCTTCTTCCAGCACTGTTTTTTTGCTTTGAATAATTATTCCCTTCCTGACAATGTATCAGTGAGAGCGATTGTTTTTGTCCGTGTTCTTTTTGCAAAGCTGAACAGCTGCTGTTCTCCATGTGAGCCGCTTCATGCTCAGAGCAAAGCATGTTACCTTCTGAGCAGATTATGCAGCTCTAAGTGTGTGCTGTGCTTTAAAGTCCACCAGGATTCAGCCTCGGAGTGGAAGAGCTTACAGTCTTAAGTATGGATCTAAGACACCGTGCGGACGGAGCAAGGGAGAGAATAAGGTTAATGGGTTATAAGGCTGATGAAGTTTGCAGCATGCTCAGTTTTGCGCTGCTATGCACAGTCTGGTTGTTTACGAGAGAGATGCCAAAGCCATGCAGCGCAGCAGAACATGGTGGAGCCATGGGGCATGTGAAGGAGAGCGAGTGGTGGGAAAGGAGTGGGAAGAAGTAGGCCTGCCCTAGTTGTTAGGGTCCTGGTTCCTCCAGCTTGTGTCTTCTAGAGAGAGGCTGAAGAAACCCTCAGGAAACGTTTCTCCCTGGACATGGGTCTATATTACATTTTTATGTAAATGACTATCTAAAGGGGCTTTTATAATGCTCAAGACAGGGCCTGGGGTAGCTGTAATCCTGTCCCAAATTTCCAGTTTAGAACTAGGGCATGTAGGCAGCATGTTAAAGTAGCTCATGAGCTGTAGGGGTTGGCAATACTTGGAACCCGACACTGGTGTGCCTGGCGAGGAGGCATCTCCCCTCCGCTTTAGAAAAATGAACGTCAGCCCTGGTGCCTGGTGTCTGGTCCTGATGCAGAACTTTTCAAAGCAAACGCCAGAGAGGGGGAGCTGAAGAGCAGCAGAGCCCCAGCTTACTTTGTATCCCTCTGTTAGTGGACTGTGTTCAACCTCTTTGGCTTAGAGAGAGGGTGGCCTGTAATTTCTATGTATGAAATACCTATTTGAGTCTTCAAGCAGTGTTCTGTAGTTCTGCCGTACTGTAACTCTACCTTCTGTGTAGGTTGTTTTATTTTTCTGCATCCGTATTTTCACTGGTTCACTCTTTCTGTTGGTGTAGCAGAGCAGGAGATTTAAGCAATGAGGAAGCTGTGAGAAAGAAGTTGTGTATTTGAGTTTTCGAAGATAGCATTTCAAACTATTTCAGAGAGTATACTTTTTTATTTTGCTTCCCTCCACCTTCAAGCCTTGCTTTGCCTTGGGAAGATGAGATTTTTAAATACTTTGTGCCACAGCACCACAGGCGTTACCATTCACTGGCATTACCTCCGGCCCAAACTTCAGCAGCTCTTGGGCTGACTAACCAAACATCTTCTACAGCGTCGTGCGTTCAGGGGCACGCGGTGACACCACTGTCATGCGGCGGTGGAATCATACTATTTTAAAAGTTTTTGTCCAGAATTTTCTGATGATGTTCAGACCACGTCAGCTTGAGACTCACTTCTCCTCCTTTAGGTCGTCCTTTCAAGTACACGAGGGAAAAGTCTGTTTGCAAAGGGGAATTTTGTAAGGGGGAACGCACCAAACGCTCAAAATAAAACATGCGGCCTTGCCCTTGTGCTTCCACCCCGGCCTCGCTGCAGCGCAGAACCCACACCGAGGAGACGGGGGGGCTTCTCCCGCTCGCAGGCTGCCCCCGATGCCGTGCGCGGGCGGGTTTTAAAGGAGGAATCGGAAAACCAGAACGTCAGCGGGTGTCACGGGAAGGACAGAAAAAACAAGGTGTTTCCGCCCGGTTTCGAACCGGGGACCTTTCGCGTGTTAGGCGAACGTGATAACCACTACACTACGGAAACCTCCGCTGCGGGGATGTGTTTCTGCAGCCCCTCTTGAGCGGGAACGGGGAGCGTGGCGGCGCGGACTCGCGCGGTTCCCCCACGGCCCGTGGCACTCACGGGGAAAGCTCCCCTCGGCGGAGGGCGTGGCCCCGGGGCTGAGGGCGGGTCGCGGGCATCTCCCCGCCGCGTAAAGGCGGCGGAGGCCGGATCCACCCGCCGCGAAACTGGCCCCGCAGGGTGTTAAAAAAATACGTCGGCGCCACAAAACGTACAGCCTCTCGTCCCTGGGTGGGCTCGAACCACCAACCTTTCGGTTAACAGCCGAACGCGCTAACCGATTGCGCCACAGAGACGCGCTGGAAGCCAGGCCCGCCCGGGCGCTCCTGATCGCCGCGGCGGCCGGGGGCGGCGGCGCCTCCCCGCGGGGAGCGGCGGGCTCTGCCCACGGACCCACGGCGGGGCCGCCGTCCCCCGCCCCGCCCCGCCCCGCGGAGCGGCCCCGCCGCGGGCTGAGGTGCCCCGCGGAGCGTCGCTTTGTGTTCCTGCCCCTTCTGCTGCAGCGGCCTGCGGTGGGGATGGTGCGTCGGGTTCCTGAACCCCCAGCTCTGGTGCCTGTTTGCCTTTTTAATCTGAAGAATATTCCTTCCCTTTGTTTCCCTGTTGTTTCTGTGGCCTCTCCCGTAGCAGCAAGGGAGAGGGAAACGGTAGACAAGCAGAAGAAAATAGAGTTTAAAGTTATGTCTGTTGGCAGGACAACTGTGGGTGGGAGCCTGACAGCTTCTTTCGGAGACAGACCAGTCGGCAGAAAGCTCTGTCAGAGTATGCCAAGGACAAGGAAGGCGAAAATGAGCATCGGCCCATCGCTTAATACACGACCAAAGTATCCAGTGTCTTTCCTTCCTGCCTATAGTTTCAATACTAAAAGGACTAGTTGTGACCAGAGATTTGAGGAACAGAAGACAAAATTCATCCCACGCTATTTAAAGGTCTGTGAGAATTATTTGCAAGAGGTAATGGAAAGTGGAAACAGTGACAGAAATGAGTCAGGGCAAAAGAAATATCTCAAAGGGGAGCAGAGGGGAAACTGCTGCCCAGGCAGCCTCACTTCAGCTCAAAAAAAAAAAAAAATCTATAAAATGAATTATTAAACAATCAATTTGCAGCCACCTAAAAGGTAATAAGGTGATAATGACAGCTACCGTGAGTCATGAAGACCAAATCATGCTAAAGTAGTGTAATTTGCCTTCAGGAATCCCAGGCTCCAGAGGCTGAGGGAGCAAGGAAGGCTTACCTTAGGCAGATGAGGATCAGGTCAGGGAATACTTAAGCGACCTGCAGGTACATAAGTCCTTGGGCCCTGATGGGATGTACCCAAAAGTGCTGAGGGAGCTGGCAGATGTCATTGCAAGGCCACTTTTGATCACCTTCGATTGATTATGGCAACTGGGAGAAGTCCCCAAGGACTAGAGAAAAGCACATGCCACCCCCATCTTCAAGACGGGCAAGAAGGAGGACCTAGGGAACTACAGGCCGGGCAGCTTCACCTCAGTCCCTGGGAAGGTGGTGGAGCAGCTAATGCTGGAGACCATCTCCACGCACATCAAGGACAAATAAATCATCAGGAGTAGTCAGCATGGCTTCGCCAAGGGGAAGTTATGCTTGACCAACTCGGTAAACTTCCATCATGAAGTGATTGGCCTGGTAGATGAGGGGAGAGCAATGGATATTGTCTACCTGGATTCCAGTAAGGCTTTTGACACTGTCTCCCATAAGATCCTCACGAAGAAGCTGTTTATGTAAAGGCTGGATGAACAGGCGGGTGGATTGAAAGCTGGCTGAATGGCCAGGACCAGAGGGTGGTGATCAGTGGCACAAAGTCTCATTTGAGGCCAGTAACTATTGGTGTACCTCAAGGGCCAATATTGGGTCCAGTCCTGTTCAACGTCTTCATGATCTGGATGATGGGGCAGAGTGTACCCTCAGCAAGTTTGCAGACAACACCAAACTCAGAGGGGTAGTTCATACGCCAGAGGGTTGTACTGCTGTCTAGAGAGACCTCAACAGGCTGGAGAAATGGGCTGATGGGAACCTCATGAAGTTATACAAGGGTAAGCGTAAAGTCCTGCACCTGGGGAGGAACAGCCCTATGCAGCAGCATATGCTGGGAGCTGCCTGGCTGGAAAGCGTCTTGGCTGAAATGGACCTGGGGGTCCTGATGAACACCATGATGAACATGACCCAGCAATGTGCCTTTGCAGCAAAGAAGGAGAATGGTATTCTGAGCTGCATTAAAAGAGTTGCCAGCAGGTCAAGGGAGGTGATCCTTCCCCTCTACTCAGCACTGATGAGTACTCATGACCTGGAGTACTGGACCAATTCTCAGGTCCCCAGCACAAGAGAGGCATGGACACGCTGGAGAGAGTCCAATGAAGGGTCACAAAGATGGTCAAGGGACTGGAGCATCTCTCCTATGAGGAAAGGCTGAGGGAGCTGGGACTGTTCAGCCTGGAGAAGAGAAGGCTCAAGGGGATCTCATCAATGTGTATAAATACCTGAAGGGAGGGTGCAAAGAAGATGGAGC
The DNA here is from genome assembly GCF_963921805.1 of Phalacrocorax carbo. Taxonomy (NCBI): domain Eukaryota; kingdom Metazoa; phylum Chordata; class Aves; order Suliformes; family Phalacrocoracidae; genus Phalacrocorax; species Phalacrocorax carbo. Next base: position 193,997,881 of record NC_087513.1, on the reverse strand, counting down.
CAGGCCCTCTTCAGTGGTGCTCAGTGACAGGACCAGGGGCAATGGGCACAAACTGAAACACAGAAGGTTCGCCCTGCACATCAGGAAACACTGTTTTACTGTGAGGGCGACCAAACATGGGCACCAGTTGCCCAGGGAGGTTGTGGAGTCTCCATCCTTGGATAAATTAGTTCAAAAGCTGTTTGGACAGTTCTAAGTGACTGGCTCTAGGAGGCCCTGCTTGAGCAGGAGGGTTGGCCAAGATGACCTCCAGAGGTGACTTCCAACCTCAGCCCTTCTGTGATTCTGTGAATTTCCTCCTGTGACAGGGTGGCTAATTGCTGCAGCTGTCCAGAGGCCACCATGGTGACACAACATGGTATCACGACATGGTATCAAAATGGCTGCTGAGAAGCTGCTTCTTGGGAGAAAGGGAGGGAGACACAACAGAGAGGAAGTCCCCACGAGGTGGCTCTGCCGCCCATGGGCACTGCTCAAACCCTACCAATAGTTTCCTGGGAAATCAGGGAGCTTTTCCAAAATGGTCTCAGATTGGGCTGTCCTAGGCTCTGCTCAATTCTCTGGTCTCCTGATGGCAGAGACAATACAAAATCTGTAGATCTGACCAGGTCGGAGGCGGGTTTCCAGCATCCCTGTGGAGGGGCTTGGATTCAAACTGGTCTTGCTGCATTGCAGCAGAGCTGCAGGCTCAACCCACTGAAACTGAAAGAAGATAAGGGGAAGGCGAGTCCCAGCATGCAAAATCAGTTATATGGGGCTCGCTAGAGAGGCAGGAGCACTGCAGAAATGGACCCGAGGGTGAAGCGCAGCCGCAGGGATGTCAGCAGTGAAGCGCTCGTACAAAAAGGCAAATGTAATTTGGGAGAGTGGTGGGTGAGACACAGGGTGAGGAGGAGGCTGCACGAGAGGCCCAGAGGGTCTATGGGCTGTGTCTTCAAGCGCTGTGTTTTGAGCTGAATCTGGACAAATGGAGTATGGAGACAGTCATGAAAAGGATGAAGACTATGAAGTGTGGAGAAGAAGGGGCTTTCGAAGTGGCACTCTGACTGCTCCCACAGTGTCATTCTCTTGGCCGCGCAAAATGAAGACAGCATTGCCCTTTTCTTCGTGTTACACTTCATGGTTCCAGCTCTGTTCATGCTCTTCTTTGGGGTTGTGTCAGGCTTTGGAAAAGATGTGATGCTGAACAGACTGACACGACAGCAGGTAGTCACACATGCATATCTATATGTACTATACATTTGGTGGTTATGTGGTGCTTTAAGTTTTCAAAGCACTCTGCTAATATTAACCAACCAGTCCAAGGGGCTTGTGTCCCACTGCATTTATGATAAAGCATGACGGCTGTGTGTCGCCTGACATTTGTATATAGGAACTTCACAGGAGCAGCTTTTATTTTATTAGGACACATACTTTCATTGGAGTGCTTGCAGCCGAGCACTGAGCAGAGTGCATGAGAGGAGAGAACAGATGAACATCCTAAAAGATATTTATAGATCTGTGTTCCCAGTCCTTCCCCCTTCCGTATGAAAGCAATTCTACGAAAGGATTATTTTGACTGGCTGTTCAAGATTTCCAGAGGAGGAGATTAATGTGTGGGAAGCCTCGCAGCACAACTGGTAAAGCTCGCTGGCTTTGCACATTTTCATGAGCTTCATGGCTCACTGTGTCAAGGTTATCTTCCTCAGACAGGAAGATGTGGATTTCCAATAGCAATGCAGCAAGCAGAAGGGCCAGGGTCTGACAGCAGCTGCTGAACCACAGAATTATCAGTGCCTGGAGAGCAACTGGGGTTGCAGCAGATGCAGGCATGTTTCCACCTGTTCTTTTCTATTCTTTTTTTTTTTTTGCCTGCTTGGGAAAATCCCCTATTTCAAATGGCCAGGTGGGATATGATGGAGGTGTTTTGCACCAGTCTTTCAACCCAGGCGGATAGTGTTTTCAGGTGGTGCCAATTTTGCCTGACCCAGACAGTGGTCCTGTGTGTATCTCACAAAAGGGGAGGCAAGAGCCGCCCAGATATTTGGGTCTCGGGGAGAGGGAACAGTTTAATATGTAGGTATGGAAGAAGCTGTTTGCAGAATCATTTTGACTCCACCTTAGCCCTCCCTTGCCAAGGTCATTCCCCAAATTGCAAAAAATATTTGCCAGAACCTCCTTCCATCCTGCAGCTGTTCCAGCACCAAGGGGTACAAAAAGATAATATTCCCTCCCCAAGGGGTTTCTGCTCTGTCCGACCATATTTACAACAGCATTGCTCTGACTTGGTAAAGGGACAGCAATTCTTCTTCAGTGTCTCTCATACCCTCTTGATGTCCTCTGCTCTTCCTTAAACAAAGCCCTCAGAGTGCCACTGCACTTTAAAAAAAACCACAAAAAACCAAAAAATCTGCAGTTCTTATTTTAAGGCAGCCATACCAAATAGATTCTTGATGCCAAAGCATTTTTTACTCCCAGCACACCCAGAAATCAGCTTAGCAATCCCTGGAGTTGATATCACGGTGGGTTTTTTTGCAGGGAGGAGGATGAAGCCCTGTTTTCCTCCATGCATATATGAAGGATGACTTTGAAGCAAGCCTCAGCAAGAGGAAGTAACAGGCTGGGTTTCCAGCAAAGTGCTGGTGCCACCGGTGGGTCCTGCAGTGCTGAGCGATGCCAGGGGTCAGGCGGGAATAGAAGGGGCAGAGCAGAAGAGCAAAGCGGGGATAAGGGTGTGGTGAGAGGTGCTGAGCAGCAGGAAAACAAAGAGGTGGAAAACAAAGAGCAAGATGAGGAGAAAGCAAAGGCATCAGCAGCCCAGCCCTCGCAACTTGGCCGGCACACGGGGGTATTTTTTTTTTTTTTTGGCATTACGGCAACTTCAGACCTTGGCAGCCTGATTCCTACCCCCTTTAATATGAGACTTCTGCCAGACTGAAGCCATCTTTGGGGAATCTTTGAAAGCAGGGAAGCATGTGCATTTTCATGGGAAGTTGGAGGAGATAGAGCAGGCTCATCTGCTTCTACTGCCCCTTGTAAAAGCAAGCCTCAAGCTGCCTTGTAGGTTTACACTGGTGTAAAACAGGCAGAAGAGAGAGAAGGATCAATGCCTGCTGTGGGAGGATGGCTGGGATTCGTCCTGCTGTGGATGCGCTGAGGACCTGTGCTGACTCCTTCTCACTCTCCCATCAGCAGCTCCCTCCTGCCTGCCTGTGTCCGTGCACACATCCTTTCTTCATGGTCATGGCACTGGTCTCTGCTTGGACAATATTCCTCTTTTGACTTAATTCCATAATGGCTTTTAGGTGATGGGTTTTTCTCTTCAGGAGATTAGTAGACGCTTAGCATTAAATACTATCCTTAAATACCAGCTATGATCCTGTGCTCAGTAGACCACAAAACATAAACTTTGATGCTTAAGTAAGAAAAGTCCGTTTTGTGGGGAGAAAGAACTTCAATCCTAATAAAAGCATTTCGCCTAATAAAAGGCCAGATCTCAATCTAGATACTACCTATGGCCTTGCTGCTCACACAGTTGTGTCTGTGTGGACTATAGGGAAAGTATCCTATAAAGACAGCCTTCTTATATTAATTTAACAGAAGGTCACAACTCACAGTGTTAATCCCCTACCTCTAAGCCAGCGTGGTTCTATATATTTGCTTGTACCAAAAGTACCTGTGATGAGATACATATCTAATCTGTGATTAGATATGGAAAGTTTTCCATATCTAATAGTACGGATTATAATAATTTGCATGATAGAGAGACTGGATAAAAACACTGTTGTAGGTAAATGTGTCCCCATTGAACAAGATGGATTTCACGGCGTTGCACCTTCCGGGAGGTCCTGCCAGGCTGTGTCCCATCCAGAGAGAGGTAACCAGTTATCCGGCCATGGTTTGGATGCTGGGCAGCACTTGGACGTTCTGGATAGCATGTGTTGGAGTACAGACAGACAGACAGATGGGGCAAAAGTTGTCCAGGGCTCAGTCCAGTGGAAATGTTACTGTTATTAATGTTAAATGCCTACTAAATGTAAGGATTTTTCACAAGGCTTTTCCCCATCAGAATATGGGCAAACGGGAGCGGAGTGGTTACGTTTGATGAGTGCGCTTTGGATGAGGTTGCTTTCCAGCGATCTGACAGAAGCTGCGGGACTTTCTGCAGCCATCAAACACCACGGCCTGTGCTTCCCTGCCATCTCTGTCACGGGGTTGAAGCTCAGGCATGAACACGCTGCAGTAATTACGTTCAGCTGTATTGAGCTCGGACTGCTGAAATTGGGGTACAATTGCAAAGTCTCAGTCTGTAAAATATTGAATGCTGGCAGCTGTCACTGTCTTGCAGGGAGTTATCTGTAGGGGGGAAGGATGCAGGATACATCGCTGGTAATGAAAGACATTTTTGTGCCCGCACGTGATGTTCACAGCATTTGCGTACTGCCCGTTCACATATGCCAGATGGATCAGGAGCTTTTACTTGTGACCTGGAGACATGGAGCCTCCTCACTGGTGAGGCTGACAGAGATGTGACCAGGAAGGGCAGGTGTCTGGGAGCAGCAGCATTATTGAGACTCACCAACATTATTTCTCCTCCCAGCTACCTGTGGAGTGGTCGGCACTTGCAGGCAATGATGTGATAGGCTGGCTGGTCTCCTCCAGCCTTTCCACTGTTCCACACAGCTAGACAAATGATCAGACATACTTTAGATATCAAGGTTGCTATTTTGCTACTGGGCAGGAAGGGCAATAGATATCTTTCCACATTGTATATCCTCTTAGATAACAGTCATATAATCTCTTGTTTCTCTGGACATCATCTGTATATTATGAGTGAGTGATTCTGTGGCTGTGTTGCTCTGACAGGCACCCGAGTGTAGGGTGCTGCCACTGTCCTGTGAAGCCATAGGAAGTGTTTCATGATTCAAGATAAGAAAAACCTTCACTTCCTCCTTCTGTGCTTGCAGGGCTGAGCTGCTACTGAGGCTGCACCACCACCCTGACAGCCCTCTTGCAAGATGGACCAGGAAACCCTGGGAAGCATTGTCCTGCTCGCCATCGTCACCTTGATAAGTGTTGTCCAGAACGGTAAGACAAAGATAAGCATTTATTTAAAGGCTAAAAGGGAACTGAGAAGAGTTCAGGGTGATGTATGCAGATCCAATCTTTGGATAGATAATCTCTGATTATAAGCATGTGTATGCTTAGGCGTGACTTTGCCTTTAGAAATGATCTTCTAAGCATATAATTTTGCATGCCATCATTGCAGTGTCTTGGCAGTCGCATGGTCCTACTCTGTGATATTCTAGAGTGAGTTTGTTATACCTATGTCAGCCAATGAAAGGACTAATATGCTGGGGTATCCTGTGACAATATGCATTTCAATTTGATGACTGAGACCTCCTTTCCTGGTTAAAGTCCCTAATGTGGGTAGCTAGGGCTGCTCTCCAGCTGGAGGCCTGCCGCCATGGGCAGGGCCCAGGGCCATGGGGGGCTGCGATGGGTCGGACCTTTGCATGGAGCTGGGTGAAGGGGGCAAAACTCCACCAACTCATCAGAGGAGTCTGGGGTTTTTGTGGGCAAGCTGGTCTTCTGCTTTCCAGCATCTCCAGGTCCTACATTCCAACTAATCTTAATTAACTGCAGTGCCAAGAATACTGCGCATTTCCTGCAATGGAGAAGTTTCCCTTTTAGCTCTTATTTAGACCTCTATAACCCCTACTATTCTTCAGAATTTTTAAAATAAAGCAACAAGTTTCTCTTTTGTGAAAATCTGGTTTAAACTTGATCATCATCTCTTACAAATAATCATTTTAGCAAGAAATTCTGCCCAGAATACAGAGAAGGGAGTGACTTTTGCCACAGCTGCACTGAGTTCACCCAGGTTCAAGGAGACTTGGCAGTGGGATGGCAGAGCTGATGCAAATGCTAGAAATCTTCTGTGAAGGTTTCTTGGTGCAAATGAGAGACTCCCACTGAGGACAGACCCCACATTTGGTCTTAGGAAATGGGCTATTCTTGGGCTTCTGCAGAGAAGGGAAGTGGTGGGAGTGTCAGCATAAGCCTGGCTGCCGGAGGGTGAAAAAAAAGAGATGCAGACTGGTTTAGTTTCAACATAGGCACTAGAGGCCACATCATTTAACCCAATGCTTTTTTTCTGGTAAATGCACAGTGTGTGATGTCACCAGAACACGGCACATTGAGATCAGAGCATGTACTGCAATTAAAAAAATCTGTCACATGTACATTTCTTGCTATTTAACCAGATGACTTTATGTACAGGCATTTGCCTTGCAGCCTGACATGCACTTTTACATCATGGAAATCAGTTTCTGAGATTACTGACCCAAATGCTGCAAGCGGGCAGTGTGGTGCCTGGCAGAGGACTTAGCATGCCAAGCATGAATGGCACACAGCCCTAGCCCATGATTTTAGACTTTGTGTCATCCGGTTTTCTCCTCCCAAGCTTTCTTTCTAGAAGGACCCAACAGATAAGCAGTCCTGCAAGAAATGCAGTACTTAAGGCAGTGGAAATGCTTGTCGAGGGATTTCAGTTGTACTGAATTCTTGCTATGACCCTGGTTCAGCAAAGCACTTGGGCATCTGCTTGACTGTCTTTAAGTATGTAAGTCAACACCGTGTCAGTTCAGGTCTTTATGCTTTGCTGTACCTGGTGCAGGACTAGAAAACAGTTTGGGTGAATGTTGTTATTCCTGAAGCTGGAGGTGGGCTGTGGTGCTGCCCCAGTCTGAGATCCATTTACTGCCCTCCACGTCCTACAGAATGACTTGTGTGACTGGATGCTGCTGAGTCATACACGTAGTTTTAGGTTTTGTTCTTACATCAGGGAGATGTTGCAATTTAGCACCTTTCAGGGGAAATCGGTGGTCATAGCTGAGCAGATCAGGACAGAGGAAACAAAGTGAAGTCAACGGAAAGAAGGAGCAACCTGCATGTTTGCCAGCACTTGTTAGGTTGGCAGGAATTTATGAAAAACCAGGCTTGGATTGAACTCTTTTACATTAACTTGACCAGATTGGGACTGCAGTGGTGCAGGCACAGGGCAGCCTGTGCAGCTCTGGAGGGCATCATCTCCTGGTACAGCTGAGCTGAATTAAACTGCTCAGCTCCAACCCTGCTCCACTCACTCTTCTCATGCCAGTTTGTGAAATCACCCACTTGCCTTGAGGTTCAGAGTAAAGAGCAGGAAATATAACCATGGTGCTGCAAGCTGCTTTACGCTGTAGTCTCCCATTTCCTCAATGGGAAGTGAAGGAGAGTTAACAGAAGCCCAGTGTTGCTGAGACGTGAGCACAGACCCATGATGAGGTCCACCCCTGGATATGATCTGTCAGCTGTGCTCCCGGCCCATTGCAGAGCTTCAGCCCAGCTGCGCCTCAGGGAGCTGGGACCCACCTGCTGGGTTGCCTTCTGGGGAGATTTTGGGAGCCTGCAGGGCATGTGAGGTTGACAGGGCTAAGGAGTGACAGGCCCAGGGAGCCACTTTCAGGGTGAAAGGCTCACTTGAAGCAGGAGGCTCTTCCTCTCCAGAGGTATGATGGTGAGATGCTGGGTTCCCTTCTGATTCACTGCGCTCACCTCAGGGGTCCATGTGGTCCTTTCTTTGGTGAAGACGTGGACATCTTGTGTGCAGTGGCTGTCTAAGCTCTTTCTTGAGTCAATGGAGAAAGATCAGTTCTTCAGTGGGGTGGTTCCTCTCATGCCAGTAGCTCTCTGAGGGATGGATTGACCTTGGAGGTGCCTTTCCTCTTTTCTGTCTGTCACTCACTGTTTCAAGAATGAAAGCATGCATCTCCCCATCACTTCTCAGTGTCTCTGAAGTGAGGTGAGGCAAAGCCTGCTCCTCAACCATGGATGAGGAGCGGGTGTGCATGATAACGCTACCTCTGTCCTTTGCCCTAATGTCCAGTCCATTGAACAAGGAGCCATACACCGTGTCAGAGACAGTGGGATCTTCCAGGAGAGATGCCTGGACCTCCACAGCCACATCCTTCCCAGGAGACCCAGCACCCCCATGTCTCCCCAGCCGTGATCTCAGAGACTGTGCACCAGGAGTGTCACCACTGGCACCTCCAAGTTCTTTTCCTCAGTGGCCACCATCACATTGGACATGTCTGGGTCCAGCTTGACAGCTCTCAGCATTGTGGAGCCTCTTTGCAGCAGCACACTGGCATTTGGGAAGTGGCAACACTGGTGGCAGCGGAGAGGGAGAATACGTAACTCACTCTTGGCTTTCTCTGAAGCTGGGGCATGTTCTAGTGATTTCACATACATGCTGAAAGGAAGGGGGGAGGTATGCTGCATATCCCACTGAGCCCATGGTAGTCCCAGACCTGCAGGAAGTGTTTTCCCATCACAGTAGCTTTGCCCTGTACAAAAAATTGCTGTCCAACCTAGTCCTCGTCAGCTAGATCCTCTTAGACCCCATAGGCAGGTTAACAACCCCATGCCAAAGGCTGGCGTGGTATGCAGATGGAGATGCCAGGAGCTCTTGGTGGCTGTGCTGTCTGCTCTGGGTCCCCCAGGACCAGCTGCTCCAGGAGCAGGCCAGTGCACTGCGCTGGTGGCAGTGGGGAGGTCTGCAGCCTGGCTCAGAGTGGGGAAGCTGGCTGCTTAAAACACTATGGGATTTTCTGGAGAAAGGCTGTATGTACCCAGGGAATCACTCAATACTGGAAGGCAAAAAACTCAGTAGCTTTTTGTGAAGGCAGTGGAAGTACAAAGGAACTACTTAGAGCATCAGTGAGGGGAAAAGAGAGGTAACTCTTCAGATTCCAGGGATGAAATCCTGCAGCTTTTCAAGTTACACTTCTATTGTTATAATAATGTATTTTCCAATGGGTTATCGTATAGATATATCCTTGGCTAATATTCTAAACCAAAGACTGATTTAGGTACACTGAGATGGAATGCACAATAATACAAAGATTGCAGCTTGTGGCCTGTCAGGGCTCTGCCTGGTGTATTTAGACACGTGATTGATAGTCTCTGGTTCAGTGTCACGAGGTAAAATATGTTTCTCAAGTGTATGATACATTATCTTGCAGTGTTGCATTTTTGCGGCAGCTAACACCCTGACACACCGCTGTTGCTTAAAAGAAGGATGCACCTGAGATAGACCCGTAGACATCGGCCACCAGGACCAGGTTTTCAATGGGCCTTTCTGCAGAATGAACCAGCCCTGCAGGACAGCAAGAATTTGTTTTGGCAGCTCTGTCTAGAAAGCTTTTTTCCCACTGAGTCTGGGCTGTACTTCTGCAGCAGACAGAGGTGAGGGCTGCCAAAAGTGCAGTGCTGGGATGAAGCATGGCTCAGAGTTGAAAGCCTGCTGCCAGTCACATACAAACACATGGGGATGTCTGAGGTCATATTGCACTGTATCCTTGCACAGAGGGTTCAGTTATACCATGGTGACAGAGCGAGCACCCTGGCCACATCCTGCACCTCCACACACCCGGTTCCTGTCCTGCCGTCCAGCCGGGATGCTCGTGAGAACAGAGCTGAGCCCACAAAGCCCAGCTCCTGCAATATCTCCAAATTACATCTCAGATTGAAAATTTTGTGGTTTTTTAACAGCTTTTTTTGCTAGCAAAGTGGAGCATGAAAGCAAACACTGCAACGGCAAGGGGTTCCAGCGGCCCGGATCTTCTGCCTTTGACCGTGTCTACACTGCCAAGTGAGTAGGCAAGCCCTGAGAAGCTGGTGGGGGCAGAGTGGGGTTCAACTCTCTCTTCATTAGGTTTAATCCAAACCTTTTTGGGGTCCAAACCTTGCTCTGCAGTCCCATTGCTGTGTGCGTTGCTCCAGCATTTAGACCCGCAGTTCTCCAGTATGTTTTCTGGTGAACCCAGCTACTTTCTGGACACCAGGTACTGTATTTGTATTGGACTTGAAGCCCTTAAGTCTGTTAGGTCCATTCATTTGGGAACCTGTTCACCCAGCAGTAGCTAATGCTGGAAGTGTGATACAAGCACAGCTGGTGTCCTGAGGTCACAGCAGTTCAAAAGGAAAGAGGCAGCAGAGAGGTGATGACTTGCCGAGGAGCAGGTCGGTGACAGAGCTTGTACAAACCCCTTGGTCCCCAGGCAGCTGCCTGGCACACAGTTCTCTGCATCTCCACCACATTGGTACCACTTGCCTTTGACATCCCTTCAGGGAGAGCAGAAGGAAAACTAATTCCAACCCAGAAGAGAAAAGAACATAAAATATTTTTTTATTACCTGTGAAGTACTGATGGTGTGCTTGAAACTGGATGGATGTCCAAGTGCTGCCCTTCACAGGTGTGCAACTTCTGCCGAGGGCAGTGTTTCCTGCTCAGAAAGCACTCCCAGCTGAAAGAGGCAGCTGGAAGTCGTTCCTGTTCCCCTGCAAAGACACATGTTAACTCTGTGAGAGACTCCTGTTTGTGGTGCGATTCTCCTTTTGTTGGTCTTGTGCAGCTTTCAATGCCACTGACTTGATTAATATAACTTAATTACAAGGATTTTCCAAGCCAATAAAGCACACAGCATCTATTATATATGCGCCATGTTCAAACGGGTTAGAGGAGGAAAGCAGCTTTCACAGGTGCCAGGCATGTGTGCGGGGTGGTTTGTTTTCCTCATCAGGCAGGACAAAAGCATCCATTATCCAGGTGAGGACACAGGGAAGCAGACCTGCGGGCGAGGCAGCCGCGGTGTTCGCGCGCGGTCACGCCGGCCAGCCCCTGGCAGCTGCCTGCTGCAGGCAGGTTGGGGGCCTCCGTCCACTCTGGGGTAAAAGCCCACCTGCAGCTGCTTTAGCAGAGCCCAGATTCATCCTTTGCTCATGAAACATGTTGATTTTACTTCTCTTTTCCCTGTGTTCTGACTTCTCTCTGACAAATTCCTTTTTAGCCAGAACTGCGGACATGCGTACCCTACGTTTCTGGCCATGCTTTGGTGCGCTGGCCTTCTCTGCAGCCAAGGTAACACATAGGGTTTTTTTCCTTTCTTCAACCTTGTACCACTTTCAGCAAGGGATGGTGAGCGTTTCGGAGGTTATGGTTCCAGGAGCCAAATTCTCCTGCAGCAGGGGGGCCAGTATCACCTGGCTGTCCTGCCGCTACCCATGGTGTTTAATTAGCAGCACACTCCCTGGTATGGTTTATGCCAGCAGATGTGTTCCCAGACATGATTCTGGACAGTCCGGGTCAGGGATGTTTCCATAAAAGCATTATGGATAAGATCCCTCTTTTTTGGGTGGAAGGTTTAGTACTAGGGTGCTGGATGTCACGTTATTCATCCCCAGGACTGGAACTGGGATCATTTAATTGAACTTCCAGAGCTGCCAGCCCTTCTCAGCACTGAGGGCAGCCCAGGAATATTTACCTGTGTTTCTAAATACGATCCCCTTTAATGCAGTTTGAGTTTTGCTAGAGTTAAGATGAGTATTTTTCTGGGGTCCATGGCTATTTCTTCTGGAAGAGAGGAGTTTCCTGACCAGGAGAAGAAGGGCTGTTGCCTGCAGGTGTGGGGAAAGCTAGAATTAGGGGGAAAAGGGGAAAAGCCTGTGTTTATGTGCTCAGAAATGAGTACTGGACCATAGAATAGTCCTCCCCTGCTCCTAGAGAAGTACATCTATTGTCTGCCTTTTATTTCTGGTGAAGGCAGTGCCTGAGCCAGCACCCTCCTTCCCGAACCCAGCATGACACGCGCTGGGTTTCTGCAGTGGGCACATCTGTGGGCTGGATTACACCCACAAAGTCTTCAGAAGACCTGGTGCGAGGGAAGGCAAGTGCTCTGTTTCCCCATGCAAAGGTCTCTGTCATGCTTCCAGTGACTGTCCCATAGCCGAAGGCTGCAGGTTCCCCTTTCCTGGTCCAGCCCAGGCAGCAGATAGGGATAGTACGTACAGAGAGACCTGTGTTGGTGTCTGTAATGTGTTGTCTTACTCTTTACCCAGCTCCTGCTGCCTTTGCTGGCCTGATGTACTTGTTTGTGAGGCAGAAGTACTTTGTGGGCTACCTTGGGGAAAGGACTCAGAGGTAAGGACTTGCAGAGCCTCTTCACAAAATTGGTCGTGGCAGGTGCAGTGGCACCAGGCGTCAGCGGAGCTGCAGGAACAGAGTGGCTGCTTCAGGAGCTCCTGCTCACAGCCTTTGCAAACACACCTGTTTGTGTGTGTTTGTGCCACTCTTTGCACAGGATCTTCCTTTTATGTTGATAAAACTTGTTAGCACGCTGTCCTGCATGACACCCTTGTCTCTAAATTGGAGAGACATGGATTTGACGGAGGGACCATTCGGTGGATAAGGGATTGGCTGGATGGACTCACTCAAAGAGTGCAGTCAATGGCTCAATGTCCAAGTGGAGACCAGTGACAAGCAGTGTTCCCCAGGGGTTGGTATTGGGACCGGCACCGTTTCACATCTTTGTTGGTGTCATGGACAGTGGTGAGGCACTGGAACAGGTTGCCAAGAGAAGTTATAGGGGCCCCACCCCTGGAAGTGTTCAAGGTTAGGTTGGATGGTGCTTTGAGTAATCTGGTCTAGTGGAAGATGTCCCTGTCCATGGCAGGGGGAGTTGGAACTAGATGATCTTTAAGGTCCCTTCCAACCCAAACCATTCTATGATTCTATGTGGAACAGGATTGTCCCACAGCCTTTGATGGCTGAGAAGACATACGGATCCCTCTGAAGAGCTACTTTTGTAAGTAGCAGCCTATATTGAGTGCAGGAGGCCAAATCCAGACCCAAACAGATCCTGAAAATGGCATTTAAGACCTCACAGCTGGCCAGAGCAGCAATGTGAGGCAGAGCAGAAATTTGCCCCCACCCATCTCAGCCCCCAAGGTGTTTCAGCTGGTGTCAACAGCAGAATCCAAAGTCTGAGGGCTTCTTGCTTGAGGTGATGTTTGTTAATGAATTGCTTTTCCCCCCCTCTGTCTCCTCAGCACTCCTGGTTACTTGTTTGGAAAGCGCATCATTTTATTCCTGTTCCTCATGTCCGTGGCTGGAATACTCAACTACTATCTCGTCTTCTTTTTCGGAAGTGACTTTGAAATGTACATAAAAACGATAACCAGTGCGATCTCTCCGTTGCTGCTCATCCCATAGCTCCCTGCAGCACCGAGGGGGTCAGCGTTCTTAATACATTGATACCTAGAAGCAGCCATAATTCAACTGTTTAAGATATGAACCCTTAACCCTTTTAGACTGCTGCAAATCTCATGCTTGATAGGCTTTGTAGTTTGATTTAACCTTGCTTTGTCCTTCAGGAAAGATTTGTCATGAGCACTTGGCACGCCCAAGGAATGGTAATGACTTCTAGTAAGTTTTTTTCCATAAGTGCAGTTTGCAAGCTGATTGCATGACTGGAAGGGACACTGTATGCTTCGTTCATACCTGCATTGTACTTAGCTGTTGTCCCAAAACCCAGGAGCCTCTCAACATTGTTCCTGGCTGATGGCTCCCATGGTTATTGCACAGGCACAGCCTTTTGCCAGCATGCTGCACGCCCCTGCCCATGCAAAAGCATGGACCAGCCACTTCACCCACCCTTTCCCTCCCACTTGTTGATGACCGAACTCACGCTGCTGCAGGAGGTGGCAAATTGGCCCCTGTCTGATCTGTCTTGATAAATATTCATGTGTGTAACGCTCCCGACACTCATCTCATTTACACTTCAGCCTTTTTGTTCTCCCAGAGCTGTGGAAAGGGGTCTTGTGTAACTGAGAAGCTGGTGTATTGATGGTGGGGTTGGTTTTGTTTTGCTTGGCTTTGTTTAATAAAACAGTCTAAAAGGATGAAATTTGTTTGCTTCCACCTTCTTTGCCTGTTGTGTGATCCCCGTGGTCCATGGCTTGGCAGCTGGCTGGTAAGTGGAGCAGGGGCAACAGCACCAGGCTCTTTGTGCAAGCTGTTAATCACCCTGGGCACGGCCTTGCAAGGACGTGAGTTTAACAACCCCTTCTCTGTTAGCAAGTTCAATTTTCTGTCTCCATCACTAACAATGTGTCCCTACCAGACCATACCGAGGAGCAGTTTGATTAGAGAAGCAGACCAAGGTAGGCAAACAGGCTGGCACAATCTTTTTTAAATATTGCAACCATATGAGAGCTTAAGCTCTTAAGCCTGTCTGATTACCACATACAGGATGGATAAAGCTGTATTTTATGACTCCTTTGGGAGGGACAGAGACTCCTCGCTATGTGAGAAGAGGGTTTGCAGAGCTGTTTGCAAAAGCAGGCACAGAAAGCCGCCTGCCTTTGTATCACACCAGGGCTGGCGGGTTTTGTTGCTGCCTGATGGGGCAGAAGCACTTGTGCATGGCCGCTCCCCTCGACACCTGACCATTCACACGGCCAAAATAACACTTCCCCCTTTTTTTCTTATCTTCTACAGGAATGTTAGATGTGAAGGATTATTAATAAACATATTTATTGCATTATTATTACCTAATAAATATTCTTACTGGTTAGAATAGGTAATCCAAAAAATATAATCTAACCTCCTAACCTATAGCTACTGAGACACTTTATTCCCAGACACAGCACTTATGTTCCTTTCCTCCCCTCCTCAAACCACCATAACACACTCCAAACCCTGCTTCACACCATGCTTCTCTGCTGCCCTCTCCGTAGCTCATTGGCAGCCACCTGTCCCTGGTGGTGACCCCCCACCCTTCTGCCCTGCGGTGTCAGCCCACCAAGGGATGGCAGCACCTCAGGAGGAGAGGGGTAACCCCTGTGGCCTGGAGTTACGGAGCTGTTCTGCATTGCTGGTATCAGCACAGACTCATGCTGCCACCACCGTTACTTGGTTAGAGAAGGAGGTGCTTCACCAGCACCACAGTCCCTGCTCTCCAGCCAGTCTGGTCTCCCTGAGGTCTGAGACTTGTTTATGGAGACCATAACTTGTGGGAGGTGGCTCTCCCAACCCTATGTGTCCACTTTGCAGGTCTCCCCAGCTGGATGATTCTCCCCGGTGCCTTTTTGTCCTCTATGGCAAGAAGCACCTCACTTGACCTCCTTCTGATGTCTCCTGCTAGCATGAGAAGAGGCACTCCAGCAGCCAACTATAAAGGGCAGAAGCTTCAACTGTCTATTTTGGGTCATAATCTATGCCAGCACTCTCAGGCCTCTCTGTGGACTCAATGGTTGGTTTCCACATAGCTGTATTAACACAGGAAAGATCAGGTCCTCTTTCAAGGGAAATAAAGCCCATCTTTTGCTGTAACCATTTGTTTTGCAAGAATATCTCCTACTTACCTCCTCAGAGCCTTTCTGATAACAAAATAGATGAAAATGTAGGCAAAATATATTTTCCATCTATCTAGAAATGAAAATGGTGATAGTATCAGACAAACAGGTGGTGCATAAGTCAATCACTATGTAAATTCTCTGTGAATGTCACGCTGTGTTTTCCATGTTACAGACAAGCCTTGTGGTTGCATTTGCCTTCCTACTCTTCCTGCAAAAGGAAGGCAACGTCAGTACTATCTGGGCTTTCCCCACTGTGTTAGAAAACTCCAGTTCTTGTTTTCAGCAGTAAACCCACCCTGTTCTGGGTGGTACCATTGCCAGCATTTTGCACGCCAACTACTCAGGAAGCCACAAACATAGGCTCATTGCAGGGGGCGGGGTGGACTAGATGACCTTTAAAGGACCCTTCCAACCCAAACCCATCTGTGATTCTATGATTCTATAGATCCACATGCAAAAATACATACGCTACTGTAAAGGATATACAGACGCATACTGGGGTCACATACACATGCACTCACTAGGACCTCCTGAGCTGCATTGGATGTGGGGACATGACTGGTGGCAGAAGTGGCAGCCCCCTCTGATAGCTCCTGTTCAAGGCTGGCTTGAGGGCTCCTGGAGCCAGCACCCAGATTTGGTGCAGCACACAGCACAGCAGCTCATGGCCTGGAGCCAGGACAAACAGCTATCACTTTCCCATCCGGCTGATTGCGCTGATGCTGCGAACAGTCCCGTTTGCCGTGTTGCCACGCTGTGGGCTTTGCTCTACCAGCGGTGCCCTGGCTCCTTGCGCCGTGTGGATGTTCGTGCATCAAAATCCCAGGTACACAAATAAACATATTGTCTGTGTGTGTATACACATAGACACAGGGTGTTTACTTGCTACATCTGTGTGTGTGCATATATATAGTAGGTGCTGAGTCATGTGAATGCAAGAGGCTTTTCAGGGAAGAGAGGGAAGCGGGTTGCTCAGGCACCAGCCCTCTTACAGCTTGCAGCTCGTGTACATCAGAGACTGCGGCGTCTGCTGGAAGCTGGGTTATCGCAGGATGCTTTTGATCTGCTGACAAAGGCGTGGAGTACACGCAGTATTCCTGCCACAGTAACTGCATCTGCTTCTGCACAGCACTACAACCCTCTAGTGGAAACTCAGCCCTGTCGGCACACCAGTCCCCCCGGCCGTGGGACAAGTCTTTGAGGCTTGAAGCCTGACGGTGATGCAACAGCATTCACATGCCTGAACAGATGCATTGTTGCTTCTGAATGTTATTCTATATTATTCTGGCATGTGGGTGCCCCGGTCCTGAAGCAGGACCCCCATCTTACCCATCACAAAGCGAGCAGTCCTGCTTAGCACAGGGTCCGAGCAAGCAGGTAACATCCAAGTGGGATAAGAAATCTGTGTGCACCACCACCAAGGGTTTCCTGCAGTATTTCCCAGATTCCCAGTTTCCCAGAGCTTGCAAAATCAGCCTGTGCAGTATCAGTTTGGTCTGAGTCACGTCTATGCCAAGTCAAGTTTTCAGATGAGTCTCTGAGGATTGGGAGAGCGGTTCTGCTGGCATGGAGTAAAGATTGGCCCTCAGCAGCTTCTTCAGCTCTCACCTGCTCTGATATTACTTTCTTCTAGCTAGAGTAGCTTCTAGCAGCTGCTAGAGAGCACAGAAACCTTCCAAAAGCCCTGCCAGGGTGGGATGCTGCAAAGTATTGAGTATTGGCCCAAGTCAATTCTGTGCCTTTTGCAGACTACAGTGGGAGCAGGATTAGGCCATGTGGGAATGATTGGAAATAGTCCACTCTCAATAAATGAAAAGGCAGTACAGAATGAGAATAGTAGTAAAATCATTCCCTGGGTGGTTTAAAATGGGTCTCATGTCCCATCAGAGTGAGCAGGGTGAGCATTCCCATGGAAAAGCCCCTCGGTGAGCTGCAGAGCCCAGCAGCACCTGCCCAGTGTCCTTGCAGAGGGCTTGAGAGGGGGAAGAACCTTGGAGGCTGTGACGCCCCTTTGAGGCACCCGGGGGACACGTACAAGCTTCACTGTCCCTTTGGGTAGTGAAGACTGATGTCCCCAGCACTGTCAGGGAGGATGCAGGACACCTCAGCTGTGGCTTCTCTCAAGGTGGTTCAGTGCCTCAAGGGATTAGGATGGGGAAGCATCCTCAGCACCACTAACTGGCTGCAGCAGAGAAAGAGCTGATTTTAGCAGCACTGCCGTGAATGCCAGGCAAACACGTCCCGTGGAGAGGAGCAGCTCGAGCCGGTGCCCAAACTCTGCCCCTTGGTGTACCTGCCCCAGAAGAGGGAGGCTGTGGGCAGGAAGGCATCAGCACTGCTGCATCCATCCTGCCTGTCGGAGCATCTCACTGCTCCCAGACAGCGCACAGAGACATGAAAGTGAGATTCCTGCCCCAAAGGACAAACATCCTCCATAGCAAGCTGTTTTTCCCCTTTTGAGGGGAAATAAATAACTTTTCAATTTCAGTTGCAAGGATCTTCATACTGTGAGATGATTTTATCAGACAGATGAGCTCCTGGGGCTTTGTGCTGGCTGCCTACTGAGCTGCTTGGATGCCTTCCACTGGGCACTTCCCACTCGTCCCCAGGGGAAGGGGACCAGGCACCAACGGGCCAGCCGTCATGTGGGACTTGGAGAGCGAACAGGGTGTGGTTTTCACTTAAAAATATAAAAGCATGATGACATTGCTGTGGGGTTAAACTCACAGTTGCAGCAGTGCCACTTCTGCCGTGTGGGAACTGGCAGGGACTGCTTGTACTCTGTGACCTTTCACAAGGCCAGGGGATGCTTTGGGAGGCTTAGGAGAGGGGCTGCCGCCTGCTGTGCTGCTATTTGCCACCACTCATACAAACATACAGTTGATTTATTGTTCCTGTGTTTTCCCAAGAGAGTGCCACTGCTGCCTTCATCCCCAGACAATGTTTTCTGTGCTTTTGGCACAGCACTTCAGAGGGGGACAGTCTGACACAGCAAGAGCCCCCTCAGTGCTCTGGGATTAAGCAGAGCAGCACGATGTCTCCTGGCCAGCTGCTTCATGCTTTTTGTTTGTGCTGCAGCAAAGGAATTTCTTTTCAAAAGGCAGTACTAGCCTGCCCACTGCCCTCAGTGGGGATGGGTGGGGACACTGCGTGTCTCTGCCAGCAGCTGTGGGGCCGCAGTCCTGACAGCTGCTGCATCCCTGCACTCTCTCACCTTGGTGGGGACCATGTAGCCTTGCTAGTGGACACATTTACTTCCTTCTCTCAGACTAGACAGCTTCGTCCATAAACCAAAGCAGGCAGTCATTTATCAGAGTTTAAGTTACAGCTCAGTCCTGAGCTATGTTTAACAATACTGTGGTTTCTTGGAGCGCATCTCACTGCACTTGCCTTCAGCAGAGGCAGTGCTGAAGAATAAAAAATAATAGTTTTCATGGCATAACCCCACTGCTCAGTCCTGCTCTGACCTCATTCCCCAAACCCGATGTGCCCGCTCTCCCTTCAGTGCCAGCCCCACTCATTCACCCCTCTCCATGTTTGTTGTCCCCTCCACATCCCTCCATCTGGTCAATATGCCTGTTGGGGAGCTGCCTGGTGAGCCAGTGCAGGGAGTTGATTTGGCTGAAAACCACCTTTTTTTCCCCTTTATTGGCTTGGTTTTAACCCATCTCAGCTCCCTGATCCCCATTGCCACAGGTGGGGACCCCAACAGAAATACTTGTGGAGCTCATGGGGTGTAACCTCTGTGTGGTGTAAATGCTGTGCTGATGTGTTAGTCTTGAGGAACTCCTACATGGGTGAGGTTTCCTTCCCATAATTCACACCAAGTTATCACATAGTCACCCAGAGTCCGATCCCCACCGCCTTCTCTCACATTGTGC
The DNA here is from genome assembly GCF_963921805.1 of Phalacrocorax carbo. NCBI lineage: Eukaryota > Metazoa > Chordata > Aves > Suliformes > Phalacrocoracidae > Phalacrocorax > Phalacrocorax carbo. The sequence continues at coordinate 193,978,778 of NC_087513.1, read as the reverse complement.
TGGCTGTAGTATTGACGCAGCATCCCATGCAGCACAGAAAACATGACTGTACCTGGGTTCTGCTGAGCTTGCAACCTCTGCTGCAGACCTCTGACAGCACAGACCCTGCCCATGACATACTAGTGACACAGCTCACAAATGGAAAATAGCAACAGGAAACTCTATCCAGTCATGTTATGGGGACCAAAAACCCTGACAGTCATTGTCCCACCCACCCACCCACGCCGACAGTGGCTTCTGGGCCACTGTATTTCAGAAAAGCACTTTCATTTCCCAAACAGGGGCTTAAGTTCATAATTCTTTTTTTTTTTTTTGTCTGAAGTAGGAGAATGTAACCCTTCTGACAGGGCTTCACTGGCAGCAGCACAGTCTCAGCTCATACTTAAAGAGGTTGCTAATAAAACATCAGCTCCAGCTTCCTGGCAGTGGTCAGCTGTAATTTTCCTATCCACACACAAGCCACGCTGCCTTAGAAACAGTTTTTTATGAAAAGGAAGAAATGAAAAGCAGAAAGGTAGATAAACAGTGATACACCCCTACCCTTTCACAGCCCCATCTCTCCAGTGAGGTGCCCTGGGCCAGCAGGCTGTTCGCTCCCATGAGGTGCCAGCAAGTCACCATCCCGCTGGAGCCACTGCTTCCCTGCGGGACTCCATTCACCTCCCTGAGCCCAGCATTTCTCGGATGCTGCAAGCCCAGAGCTCAAGGCTTACCATATTTGCACCTCAGCAGTACCTAGCTCCAGTATTTCACCGTAAAACATGTCTGCAGGCTGCTCCAGTGTCCAAGGTGTTGAGTGTCCTGCTTCACCTCTTGCTCTGCAGTAGGCTGCTCCGGCGGGCTGGATCACCCCTTGTCTCCCTTCCCTCTGCAACTCCAGACCCCCTGCAATACGTTCTGGTTTTCCCCCCCGCACTGTGTGGTCTGAGGAGCTGCCAGCCAGCCAGCAGAGTGTTCAACATCCTAATTTGAAACAGTGGGACCCCACCAGGGACGTGTTCCCAGCACTCATCAGGCTCAGGGAGTGACGTGCTGGGTGTTTGCTCACTGTGGGACGTGGATACACTCATCCATGCAGCCGTGGGCAGTCCAGACCTGCTGACAGCTGTGTGACACGCAGGGCTGCCCCAGATTAACCTTTCACACCACCGAGTGGGTGTGAGGGGATCTGGGCAGGTCTCCTACATGCTGCCACCATGCAAATAATGAGTAGTGAGTGAAGGTCAAGGCGTGAGGTTGCACATCACGTGGAAAGGCTGCAGCTTCACACACCACTGAGCGCATTTGATATCTTGGAGGCACTGGAAGGAGGCAGTTCATAATTCCCTGTGCTTTCCCCAAACCTTGCTTTCCCAGTCACGGTCCTGGTGTGTCATCTCCACCTTTGCTTCAGCTACAGCACTCCGCCCCCTCAAATGGCAGAAGACCACCCATTTCTGTGGGTTACAGTGGCCTGCAGAAAAAGTCTGAGAGGCCAGAGCTGCTGCAAGATTAACTGCAGGGTGAGAAGCGAAGGGTGCAGCCCCTGCCTGTGGCTGAGAGTTGTGTTCAGCTCATGTAGCTAAGGTTGCACTTGGATGATGCCTGGGTAGTTATGGTGTTGGACTTGAGATCAGTAGTGTCATCCTGTGCAGGTTCAAATGCTGCTTTTAAATGCAGCCAGAAATCACAGGAGGCTTGGGGAGTATCACTGTTTGCGCCCTGTGCTTACATCTGTTCAGGGGGATCTGCTCTCAGCCACCATCAAAGGATCATGTTGACAAGAATTTTTGGTTTGACTCAGTACAGCTGATCTTAAGTTTTGATGAATTTCTGCTCCCAGCTAATTTTGCAAAGCGCACCATAGCTCTCCACCAAGGCAAGGGGAACAGAGCGGTGATGCATGCTGCAAATCAATTAAGAGACACCCTGCCAAATCTGTTCCTTTGTCAAATGATTCAGCAAATGACTATGGGATGGTACAAGTGGGTTTTATTAGTATAGCATGAAAAATTCAGCACTGTAAATGAAAGAAAGATTAGTCCACAGGCGCTCAAGGCCATAGCTGAGCAGGGCTTGTTCTCTCCCTTCACCAGCAAATGACACAGAAACCTCAAGCCTGAATGGCACCAACCTGCTCCAGGGCTTGCAGTGGAGAAGTAGTCTCCTCCTAACATTTCCCAGGGGAGGAGACCTGACTGCTGGCCCAGGGCATGGTGTGGTCCTTGTGCAGGAGCTCTGCACAGCCACAGACCCAGAGCAGTAACACTGAGGCAGGTTTGAACAGTCTCCTTGTGACTTGGGTGAGGAGACAGGTCCTGGGAACTGTGGTGACACCAAGCAGTGCCCCACCAAGTGAGCATCCCATTGGCATCCCCAATCCACCTGGGGAAGCTCACACAAGCAAAACCTGCACTGACCTTTCTGTACTGCTATCACTTGGAAGCAACATGGGGCAAAACCTCCCAGATGCATCTTGCCACGTCCTGAATCACCCTGCTGGCTGTGGGCAGAGGTTGCCATCTCCCAGGAACTCTCCTCTCATCACTCTGTCCTCCATGCCGTGGAAAGGTGATCCCACACTGGCAAACACCACCACTCCCATCCTGAGGTCCCTCCACTGCTGCTGCATGTCACTGCTGATGCTCAGCACCCTTTTCCTGGACCTAGACCCCATGAAACTTGGTGCTGCCCCTCCAAATCTTTGTTATCAATGAGAAATTCAGCAATGCAGCCAGTGGCAGCAGCTCTGCTTTGAGTCTGTTTTGTTACATTGGGGCTGGAGTCAGTAGAGAGCCAAGCGATATCTGAACTGCTGCTTGCAGGACTGGTGGCACATGCCAACCCACACTGCCGGACGGACTGCAGCTTGCACAAGACACTCAGCAGGTGGTGTGGGCAGCAGGCTGAAGCCTTCGTTTATGGAAGAATTGGCATCCTGGGACTGATGTCCTATCTTCACTCATTTTTTTTCATACAAGTATGGCAGGAGCAGCCCTGTAGGGAGCCATGCAAAAGGCATGAAAGACAGGGTGCATGCACCCTGCAGTGCCACCCAAAGCACCTGAAGCCTGCACTGCTGCACGCACTGCATCCCATGCTTGGCCTCCTTCAGGAAAAATGCCACCAAATGCAGGCTCAGGGCAGACCTAGATCAGATGTATGCCTCCAGGAGAGCCAGCACAAATCAGTGCCAGCAGCTGTGAAAGTGTGACTCAGGACAACATTTGGCAGGATCCTTAATGCTTTCCTCCCTCCCTTCTGGGCTGAAAAAACACAGAGGGTGATGCAGCAATCGTTTCTTCAGCACAGCCTGTGTTGCAGCTCATTGTTTTATAGTGGAGGTGCAGCAAGCCTAGGAAGGCTACGCATCCCAGGAAGCATCTATACGTGGACACCTTCCGAAACCTAGTTCAAACCAGTCTGCAATAGGCTTTGGCAAGTGTCAGCTGGACATGGCTTCATAAAAGTTTCATTCCCAACATGGCAGTGTTCTTTACTGTTGCTGTCTGGGGTTTTCTAACCCAGATGGTAAATGCTAATTGGCTTTTTCCTATGCTTGACTACTGTAATATATTTTACACTAACAAGGCACCTAAAGTTTGTTACTGGTCCACTTTCTTGGTCTTTTGTTATAAACCACAGCAGAAATTTGTGGGAGGTATGTTTAAGATATCCCTACCATAAGTGTACAATTGTGGTATAGGCCTGTAGCCACTATCTAAGGGTACATAACATTCTTTATATTCACAATATATGTGAGTAAAGCTAAAAGTATGGCATATATCCGAAGTTCTTGCAATGGTACCCTGCTCCTTATGCCAGGAGAACCTACTGATTCCATTATGGAGTTTATTACTTTACTATTGACAAATGCCTAGTGACATTGAGATTTGGAGTACAGGAGTCTTCCAGGACTAGGTGTGCCTTGGATGGAAAGTGCAGAGAACACTGAAACAAAGCCAGTGCCAGCTTCTAGCAAAGGATACCTCTGCACGGTGTCTGGGAGGGAAACAGAGCTGTGTCCACTGCTCCTGAGGACCGGTCACCACCCTGTGTCTCAAACACTGTAACCTTGGGGCTCGGATAGGATAAGCTGAGCCTGGCTAACTCACATGGTCCTCTTCTGCCTCAGCACATATTATATCAGGCAGGCCGATGCTCTTCCAACAGGTCTCAGGATTTAGTGCAGTTCACATTTGATCAGGCAGATCCCCAGGGAACCATTTGAATAGCAGAGGATATGAGTACAGAATATGAAGGGACCACCTGGGTCATTAAACCCAGTCCCGTGTTGTCCCTGGCAACCATATAATGGACATTTAATCCAGAAAGGCCCAACTACCTCCATTCCTCCTCCCCTATGTGGCCAGAGCCTGTAATATGATATTAAAGCCATCACTGAAAGCACATTTCTTGCTGCAAAAAGGCAGAGCTCCCAGAAAATGGAAAGTCCCTGGTGCCTTGGCCATAATATATCGGCAGGAATAACACAGTTCCTAGCAATAGCATTTCACACAGAGCCAGACTTGGCATTTCCCCCAACACTTTCTCAGCCATTTTAGAGATTTATAACTAATAATTGCATAGCTGGATAAATAATTAGACTCTGAGGTTTTGTCTTAGCTTTTTTCTTATAAATAAATCCCTTATTCACAAGTTATATTAAAACACCTGCCAGTAGTGTAATGTGCATTTCATGTCAGTGACTCACTTATTTCCTGCCCGGGTATATGGGTTCTATTTCCATTATCTGTATTCTTTTATTTAGGCAATTATCAGACCTGTTTTTCATCAGGAATACATCTATTCTATATGTATAGGTGTATATCACTATATTGGAGATGATTCATACACACAAACACACATGCACAAAGGGCTACAGAGAAGTGGGTCAGCAGAAGGCAGAAACCCATTACAAAGTGATGGAGCCATCATAAATGATATCTGATTGCCCTGTGTGAATTCTGAAGTACGGCAGAGCTATGGCAGAGATATAGCAGACCATGTTGTCCTGCTGAAGGAGCACTCTGAAGGAAGAGCTGTGACTCCCAACAACAAACTCAAACCCTGCAGAGGAACTATTTGTTCATGTCTAGAAATACCTTCAGAAGGCCCAGCTAGGAAGGGGAAGATTAAGAAGGCAGAGAGAGCTATTGCAGTGCTGAGCTCTCACGGGACCTGGTGTTAGCAGGTATGCATTAAGCATATAAGAAAGTGAGGGATAAAGAAAACAGAAAGAGCAATGTTAGCAATATATTCACCTCTGGGAAACGCACATTCCTTCCATTTCATTCCTGGTGTGCCCAAAAGTTGCACAACTGATTAGAGTCAAGGACAGGAAAATAGATATCAGGTTAGATTTATAAAAGGACAGGCACCCTCAGCACTGGGAATAGATGAGCACATCACCTTTCATCAGCTGGAGGCAGATTTACAGGAGGGAGGAGGTGGGAGGCTAACGGGACTGTTGCTCTCCCCTACCCCTTTATTGCTGCCTGGTGTGGCACGTGCTGTGCATCATGTCAGCGGGGCTCTGCTGCCCCTCGTCACTACCGCAGCCGTATCTGGCCCCATTTTAATTTCCCCCACTGTCAGTCCCTCGTGTAGCTTTGTCCCCACTCCCTGTCTTCACTCTTCTCCCGAGTTAGATGAAGTTTCTCTTCCAATTTAGAGATTGCAGTACGCAGCCCACAGGGATTAGCATCTCCTTGGGGGATGTGCTGGGGGTAGCAAGCAAGGCAAAAGCTGTCCAGGAACAGAATGACGCTTAAGTAAACAGAAACGTAATTACAGAAGAACCAGAAGATCCAAAAGCCTGTGTTTTCTCTGCACTTTATTCTCTTCCATTTTATGCCAGCTGGGGGTGTTGTGAGCTGCAGCAAGCGGGGCGGGGAAGACCTGCCACCATTACTGGATCCCACAGCAAAGACTGGGTATAGCCAACACAGTCCTGAGTCCACTTGACCTCATTAGTGAAAACTGGGCCTGCTTTTGTGTCAATCAACTTGATTTCATGGTTGTGTTGGGACACACGAACAAGTAAAGACACTGGCTTTGGGCACATTGTGTTGTGCCTCAGCTCTGGCCCTGGGTGAGGGTGACAGATTATGTGCAAGAAATATTTCTTAGTGGCACTAATTCCTTTTTGTTCACCTGAAGACCTTTGGCACAACACCAGCAAGTACCAATAGTAAAGCAGGTAGATGAACATTGCTTTTTCTGTTTATCCTAAGGATGGGCATGTTTTGCACCACACAATTGTAAAACCCAAACTCCAATGGGTTGAGTCAAACAAAAACGATCTGTGAGAACTCATTACTGTTTCCTCATAACCACACTTTTCTTTTCTCCATCAGGTCCAAGCCTTGCAGCAAGGGCCATAGGAACACTTCTACAAAAGCACAGGATGCGATTCTGCTGGAATTCCACCCAAAGTAGAGGGGCTGTGGAGGCAGCGAGCAGGCTTTGGACACATGCCTCTCCCTTCCCAGAGCCCCAACCACATTCTGTGCTTTATCTCCAGACCTTGGGGGACCTCTTCGGTGTGGGCTCACATGGGCATGTTTGCCAGGGTCCAGGCCAGCCTCTTCCTGCCTGTGTTTCGCTCATGCCCCGTGTAGGGGTTGGTCTGAGCAGAGCCCCAAGGACTCTGCAAAATTTAATGTTTTGATTTTTATGGCTGGAAGGAGGCTCACTTGTCTCTGGCTTTCACTGAGGGGCATTGGGGAGCAGCTGCTCCCCCACAGCCATGGCAGGGCTGTCAAGCAGGTAGGTGGCCGTCTGCTGGAAGAGGGCCAGGAGTTTCAGGAAAGACATTAGCCATGCTATTTACCAGAAAAGTCTTTGGTAACCACCAAGTGCTCTCCCAGCCCTAGGAGGGGTTTAGTTGTTTGTTTTTTTTTTTCATTTCTTTAGCCTGTTGGGTTCTATTTTTGCTATAACCTTGTGAAACACCCTGGAGAACTTCTGCCCTTAGCAGCCAAACCTATCTTCTGCCTCACAAACCAGGCGCCTGACCCCACTGCCCTGGGGCCACAGCACAGCCCCGCCACTGCTGCACAGCCCTTAGTGAAGCTGCCTGGGCAGCATCTCTCAGCGAGCACCCAGACACTCCCCTGCACTCATCTGTCCTCTTAGAAGGGCAATGGCATCATAAAAAATCAATCTATTCTTTAAGCCATTAGGTGCCTTTGTGGGTCACTTCACTCTGTATGTAGAAGAGAATGAGGGGGATTAAGTCACCTATGTTTATCATAAATTTTCACATAATTAAAGGACTTTCTGTCTAGGGTCCATGCAGACCCATGGAGACCTGTGCAGTAAGATGTTGTCAGGACAGTGTGGTAAGAGCAACCAAGATGTTCTCTGATGAGGTGACCTGTGAGACTGAGAGGCTGGAGCACACTTCATATGGAACTAATGTGTCTGGAGTTAGGGAATTGCATGGCACAGCCAACATGGAAGGCGTTCCCACTGATGCTGTGTCCTCTCCAGGATGTGATGGAGTTAGAGAAAGGGCAGGGAGGGACAACTAAAACAAGCAAGGTAATGAAACAACTTGTAAGGAGAGACTAAAAAGGCTTTGGAGAGGAGGAGGCTGGGGTTTATGACTGATATTTGCAAAATCATGAAGGCAGTCTATGAGATAAATGCAAAACAGCTATTCACCGTATCCCACACACTAGAACTAGGGGGAGCGTAGTCAAACAAGTAGTAGATTAGTTTAAGATAGATAAATGTACTTCTTCATGTAATGGGTAGTAAGCCCTCCTCAGAGCCATACCTGGGCTTCATCTTGGAAAGAGCTAGATGGACCACGTGCAAAACTGAATGAAGGAATGAGCTGGAAACTGAGCAGCTGATCAGTCAAGGATGATCAGGGTCCAATATCTCCTCTTCTATTTATCACTGCCGTCATAACCATTGTGTATATATCTCTAGCCTATATTCATCGACAATTTTGAGATAAGCCTTGTAGGTACTCATCTATTTGGCTTATTACAAGAACATATCCTCAGCCTATAATTCTTGCACAAAAAGCAAAATAAGAAGTAAGAGCTGTGATTTACAAGAATAAGTAAGGCAGTGTTTAACCTAGCCAGCTAATTCTCCTTTAAATATCTGCTGAAAGCCATAGGCAGGCTTCCAGTATGTGAGTCTTTCTTCAGTATTTCCTACAGTTTGAACAAAAGTTCAGCTGGAGTTCTAAATTACTGGGGGAAATAGACTCTTCTCCATCTGGTTTCCACCAGTTCTGCAAAGATCACACAAAAATTAAAATGAACTTCCTAAAATTTCAAAATATGCTGCAGCCATTGGAAGTTAGTGGGAAACACTACTGCAATAACCTACCAGCAAGGTCACACTGCAGAAGAAACCTGACCTCTGGCTGCAGTGTGACTGGAGTAGTGTGAGGAACAACCACTATATCACATACGAGGAAGAATTCTTCATCCACCTGAGTCAGTGGGAGCCACAAGGAGAGGTTTGGGGACTTCACTTTTCATTCAACCTACATGGAAAGAAATCTGGAAACTGCCAACCCCCACCAATCTATAGGTCAAACCCAAACTTCGGCAACCCTATAAGAGCCATGGTTTTTTGCTAGAAATTTTGGTGCTTCTGCCCACGTACATTTCCAATGAAAGGGCCCAGAAACATCCCAATGTATGTATCATACCTTTTCAATATGCTCGGTAGCTATTTCTGAACCTTGTAAGAAATTCTGTTGGGGGTGAGCTACCAGGCAAGTTGGATGTAGCTGCACGTGAAGCCTGGCAGAGCACAGAGAGGAGAAGGTGAGCACGGGGAGAGCTCAGTGGCCAAATCAAGGTATTGCTGTGTAGCTGGAGATGTTTAATGCAAGTTTAACACCTAATACCCAGATCATTTGGGACACAGGAGACTGCAGGTTCAATTTTACTTACTGTGGAAACCCTTCACTCTGGAAATGTTTGGTGCATGTAGATTTGTTTAGCAGACCTGTGGAGAAAGCTGAAGGGTGAACATTTATCCTCTCTCAGGGCTGCTTGATCTATAGCATTTACTTTTACCGGTTAGTTTGTAGCTGTGACTCTCAGCCAGAGAATAGGGCAGGGCTTTGGGCAGTGCATGTGAATTCTGAGCTGCTCTGGGCTTGGGAGGAAAAGAGGCAGAAATCTGGATAGTTACAGCCTTTGGAGAGACCAAAAGCAATTTTATAGGCTGGTCCCAAACTTTTACAAATTTGGGTAATGTCTACAGATTTTTGTTCCACTGAAAGCCCTGATGACACAGGCAGGAATTTCTACAGCAGCAGGACAGCTTTCAGCAGTTCCCATGGGTAGCCTCCTCCCTCAGCTGTGCTGTGTTTGTGGGAGGACGTACAGATGGGTCCTGGAAACTTATGCAGCTTTTGAATAATCTTGAAAAAAAAATAGCAGAGGGGTTATTCCTAGTCCGTATCAGCTTGATTGTTTGGTTTATGGTGCTGTCCCAGAAATGGTAGTTAATAAATATTCAGCTGTGGAGTGGCCATGAGCAATTAACAGGGCAACCTGCTGAAGCTGGCTCTGCTGCAAAGAGAAATGTTCGTAGACCCATAGCTTGAAAAGTTAAAACTTTGGCCAGTACTTCAGCAAAGGACTTAAACTGATATACAGGGCAGCAAGTATGTAATACAATAATACAGACAAATCATTTTGACCCCCCCTTCTGATTTCTAAAACACGATCACATCACACTTGTCATTAAAAACAAAATATCCTTTCTCAGTAGATCTACATCTTAGATGGCATCATCAATTCAAGGATTCTTCGAGCTCCCCATGATATTTCAACCAACAGATGGCAGCAACCCTATTCCTAACGGTACTACCGCTACTATTTTTTGTTCTCAAGGCTCATGGTTGCCAGGTTCCCTGGGATGCTTCAGACCTCACTGATCAGTCTATGGTTAGAAGGGCACCAGAAATATCCTTGTAACAGGGCAAGCTGCTGTGAAACACAAAGAGTTTCCACTGGCTGCACTCTCCATTGCATTCTTGGGGACAGGATGGCTTATATGAGACTACAGACGCCCCAGAAAGCACATCTGAGTCCTACCAGAGACATCAAACACCACAGCCCTACCAGCTGCATGGCAGCTGACATTCAGCATCACCGGTTATTCATACATGAACTCTGCATGTTTTATGTAACTCATTTATTTATGCACTGCCTCCACCCTGCTTGTGAAACAGCACTTGGCACCAAGTGTGCGTAGGTGGTCCTTTTGGTCAAACACCGCAGGCATTTCTCACTTCTCCTGGCTCTTTGCCACTTGCCCTGTAAAGGCATTTAGCCATTCACAGACAGCCACAGGCTTTTCCCTCTGACAAACCACTTGAAACTCAATCTCTTCATATAAAAGTTTTCTTTCTCAGCCAGAACTTACATTTTATATCCACTATTTATTTTAAATGTACAGATAAGTTGGCCATGTGCATCAATGGCATAAAATTCATTTTTGTGTGGACATCCAACAGTCTCCCCACATACCTCATTCACATGTTGCTGTGTGTGGAATGTATAGCCCCAGGGCTAGACAGGGCTTGCCAAAAAATCTTCACCTACCACACTGCATTGGAGAAGGGATTCGGTGGATTTGAGAAGCAGGAGGGAGATGCAGGGGGGAGATGGGTGCTGCAGGGCAGGCCCTGCCTTGCTGAATTCACTTTCTTCTTCCCAGTGCTACCATAATGGTCATCTGTCTCTCCTGGGCACTGGTCATTGCTTAGTGAGTGCTGCTTCTCAAGGTGCAAAGGGAAAATGGTAGCTGGGAGGTACAGAGGAGGAGAATACAGGAGGCATGGGAGAAGAAGGGCAGGAACAGATGTCAGGTTAGGCTGGAGTTACATCCCCACTCATGAGTGTGCTCCTAATTTGAACCAAGGCCTCATGCAAATGAGCAGTGATTCCAGCAAACAGAGGAAGGGAAAACCTTGAGAGAGACAGCAGGTTTACTGGCCACATCCTAAGCTCTGCATCCACCATCCATACAGTACAGGCCTCCTTAATGTGAAGGGTGCTGCAAGAAAAGCCTGTGCAAAATAAGGACAGTGGCTTGCCAGTAGGCACGTGACTGGGCAGTGCTGATTCCAGCTCTTACTGGAGTACTGAAAGAGACATCTTCTCTGGGTGCTGCCCTTCCTAGCCAAATTTCAGCTGCCTCTCCTTTCTGCTGTGATACAGTTCAGGGGAAGGTTCAAATAAACTTGTGTGGTGAGGGAGATATGTGCTCTCCATTCTCTAGTATGAATAATCCAATTTTACTCAAATTTTCCAAACACCCTTTATTTCTGGAGAACTTCAGCATTAAGGAGGAAAGATCTGGAAATTTGCATTAAATGACTGAAAGCAAAGCAGAATGGATATAAGTAATTTCTTTATACAACTGCATTGCTTAAATAGTTGTTACTCTACTGAAAGAGAAAAAAAAATTCTTCAGGCAACTGGAAGAAGCTGCACATTCACAGGCCCTGGCCCTCATGGGAGGCTTCAAACATCCCCATTTCTGCTGGCTGGGCGACACAGCAGGGCACAAACAGGAGGCCTCTGGAGTACACTGACAATAACCTGATACAGGTGACAGAAGAGACAGCACAGGGAGATGATCTTCTGGACCTCAAAATCACAGACAACGAAGAAATGGTCAGGGATGTGAAGGCTGGGGCAGCTTTGGCTGCAGTGACCATGAGATGGTGGAGTTCAGGATCCAGAGAGGAGGGAGCATGGCAAAGAGCAGGACCACAACCCTGGGTTTTAGAAGAGCAGACTTTAACCTTTTCAGACTGCTGCTTGGAAGGATCCCATGGGTTATGGTCCTGGAGAGAAGAGGGGTCCAGAGGACCTGTTTGATTTTCAAGGAACACCTCCTGCAACCTCAAGAATGGTCCATCCTTGTGTGCAGGACATCAAGCAAAGGCAGCAGGAGACCTGCGTGGATGAACAAGGAGGCCTGACAAAACCCAAACACAAAAGAGAAGCACACAAGAGGTGGAAGCAGGGCCAGCTCACCCATGAGTAATACAGAGACACTGTTGGAGTGTGCAGGGATGGGGTTAGGAAGGCCAAAGCCCACCTGGAGTTGAATCTGGTGAGGGATGTGAAGGCCAAGAAGAAGAACTTCTACGGACATATCAGCAGCAAAAGGGAAACTGTGGGTCTGCTGCTGAAGTGGGGAGGGGATCTGGTGACAAAGTATGTGGAAAAGGCTGACAATGCTGCCTTTGTCTTGGTCATTCTAGTAATGCCTACCTTCAGTAATCCCAGGCTCCTGAGACTCATGGAATGTCTGGAGCAAGGAGGACTTATTCTCACTGGAGGAGGACCAGTTTAGGGAACATTTAAACCATGTCTAGAAGTCCATGGGACCTGATGGAGGCACCCACAAGTGCTAAGGGAGCTGGCCAATGTAGTTACAAGGCCATTCTCAAATATCTTTGAAAGGTTGTGGTGATCAGGGGAAGTTCCTAAAGACATGAAGAAAGCAAATGTCACTCCTATCTTCAAGAAGAGCGAGAAGAAAGATCTGGGGAACTACAGGCTGGTCAGCTTTACCTTAATCCATGGGAAGATGATGGAGCAAGTAATCCTAGAAACCATTTCCAAATGTATGAAGGAGAACAAGGTGACTGGAAGAAGTCAGCATGGATTTACGAGGGTTATGAAGGTGAAATCATGTTTGGCCAGCCCAGTAGCCTTTGAAGATGAGATAACTAGTGGATGAGGAGAGTGCTGTTGCCTTTGTACCTTAATTTTAGTCAAGTCTATTTTCACAGACAAACTGATGAAGTACACACTAGATATGTGAATGGTAATGTGGACTGAAAACTAATGGAACTGCTGAGTTCAGAGGACTGTGATTAGTGGCACAAAGTCCTCCTGGATGCCAGGCAGTAGTGGTGTAGCCCAGGGATCATGCTGGGTCCAATACTGTTTAACAACTTCATTAATGAATTTGATGATGGGACAGAGTGCATCCTCAGAAAGTTTGCAGAAGATACAAAATGGGGAGGAGGGTTTGATGTGCCAGCTGGTTGTGCTGCCATTCAGGGTGACCTCAACAGCTGAGGAAATGGGATGACAGGGATCTCAGCAAATTCAATGAAGCAGCATGCCAGACTTTGCTCCTTGGGAGGAATAACCATATGCATCGATGCACACTGGGGACCAACCAGCTGGAAAGAGCTTTACAGAGAAAGACTGGGGACACAAAGCTGACCATGAGCCAGCAATGTACCCTTGCGGTAAAGATGGCCAGCCACCTCCTGGGCTGCATTAGGAAGTGTGTTGTCAGCAGGTCAAGGGAGGTGATCCTTCCTATTTGCTCATCTCTGGTGAGACACATCTGGGGTGCTGTGTCCAGGTCTGGACTCCCCAATACAAGACAAACATGGATATACTGGACAGAGTCCCTTGAAGGCCCATGAAGATAATTAAGGGATTGAAGCACCTGACATACGAGGAAAGGCTGAGGGACCTGGGACTGTTCAGCCCAGAGAAGGGAAACCTCAAGGGGATCTTATCAATGTATATAAATACCTGGTGTTGGGAGACAGTAAAGACAACAGAGACAGACTCTTCTTACTGGTGCCCAATAGAAGGTCAGGAGGCAATGGGCACAAATGGAAATACAGGAAATTCCATTTAATCATAAGCAATACATTTTTTTTAACTCTATGGGTGATCAAACACTGGAACAGGTTATTCAGAAAGGTTGTGGAGTCTCCATCCCAGAAGATATTTGAAAGCTTAAGGTGGCCTTGCTTGAGCAGGGGTTTGGACTAGATAATCTCCAGGTGCCTTCCAAACTCAGCCATTCTGTGATCGTTGTATTCTTTAAATAACTCTATTTTCAATAGAAGTCAAATGCATATTTTTCCTGAAGTGAGAGCTGAGGCCAATATATGACACAGAAAGATGAATCAGTGGAGTCTTATGATTTTAGAAAATGTTTTTAGTGATTTGACTGTTCCTTAAAGTAATTGTGTGATTATGCCTTGTTGGTAACTTTATTCCTCGGAAACCAAAAGCCTGTTGAATTCCAATCCACATACAGATCAGCCCTGCGAATACCCCAGACACCAGACCAATAACCTTCCTCCTCCATCACCATTTGGGCTAAACAAAATACATTAGGCATCTTAACTGGGTATATGTAGTCATCTTGGAAGGCACATAGAAAATGACCTAATCCACAATTAGCTCATTGAGGCTGGATTCTGTGGGGATTTTTTTACACTCTTGATTATGCTGCATACATTAGTGTACCTCTGCAAAACACCTCCGAGGCTGACAAGAATACCCAAGCACACATACAACTGCACTGTCCTTGTCCCTCCGGTCTTATCACTGGTTTGTTTTGTCCCTGTGGTGCCCCCGCAGCGGGAGCTCTCTGGAGCTCTGCTTGTACGTATCCCAGGCACAATAGGGCCCTCTTGACTCTGCTGTGCATAAATACATCAAATTGCTGCTCTCCATCTCATTTATGCAATGCCCAGGGGAGTGTTAGTTGTGCTTGCCTCAGAAGAAGATGGATGAGAGAAAGCTTACTTTATCAGCCCTCACTCAAGGGTCAGGTACAGCTGCAATGTCTGCACTGAGAGGAGGACAATGTTCAATATCCATTGCAGAGCCTCTCTACACGTGGCAGGAGGAAGATAGGGACATGCATGGCTGTGACGTTCACAGAGAGAAAGGAGGTGAGGGCAGGGGTCGTAGTCACAGTACTCAAAGCAAAATGGATACACATGTGCAGCCCTAGAAGATGTTTCATTTGGGTTTGCTCTTTTGAGCAAAAACAAAGCAAAAATAAATCAAAATAAACATTCCCGCTTCTACAGGTTCACTGAAAACAGCCCAGCTGTAATAACAACAAATCATACACAGTGCATAGCTCGTTTTTCCTTCTGTAGGTTAACCAGAGAAGGTCACAGCAATCATGTTTAATAAAAGAAGGTTTCCCTTATTTTCTGGCACTGGCTTTGAGCAATTGGCCTGTAAGAGCTGCTTTCAAAATCACTCCCTGGTTATTCTGTCTCTTTTCTGCTCAACATTCCTTAAGGCACTTGCAGCCAAGTAGATTATTTCTCTTTTTTTTTTTTTAAATGAAACTATTATATTAATTTAGCTCAGATTTCAACCAACACACATTATAAGTCTCTGCAGATTGTGTATTAGCATGGGAATTTTGAATACACAGTAATTGAAATATATTACATTCAAATAAAGTCTCAAGAGGGCAGCTTGAAATGCTGGTTTAATTCTACCGCCTTTTTTAAAGTCTGTGCATGGTATGAAAATAAGTCATTGGGAGAGACTCTCCCTACACTGATGAACTAGTTCACTGCTTTCTTCTAAGAGTACCTTGCATTTTCTCTTTGACAGCTAGCCCCAGGCATTTGGTTTGATTACTAGCAGATCCTTAAGATTCTGTAATACTATCTGTAGGCGGTCTGCGTGGTGAAGACAGTCCATATTTTATGCCTTGCCCATCACCTAACACACAGCCACTTCTTGGTACCTGTTGAGTTACATTGCCTGTGGCGACATCCATCCTACCCAAAAGCAGCCACACTGACCACACACCCAGCCTAGCCACAGGCTCTCCTGCACCTCTGCTTGCAGGATGTCCCCACCAGCCCCTTCTCAGGATGGCAGCAGGCTCTGAGGACACCTTTACTTCTTGTCTGGCAACCTCACCCTTGGGGTCTTCTTCACCAGGACTGCTGCTCTGCCAGGGCCAGGAAGTGCCACCAGGCCTGCAGAGTCTTGTTAATGCCCACAGAGAATGACTCATGCGGGCACAGCTGTCACTGACGCCTACCCAAGGAACGGAGAGCCGTGGTAATGGAAAGCGAGCCTGCAGCTTGTCCTAAAAGCAGTGCTCACAGAGAGTGGGTGGTCATGCGTGTGACCTGCCACCACCATGGGCTCCTTGGGAGTCTGGCCATGCACGAGCCTCATCCATAAGTGACACTACCCTCGGGCAGTCTGATCATCACTGGGTTGAGACACTGGTCACAGAGACAGCATCTGGAAAAGGAAGGACACCAGGCAGGTGTTTCCCAAGCCAGTGCTGTCCTGCTCACAGATGCCCTGCTGAGAAACGCCCAGCTCAGGCTCCCCAGCAGCTGAAAAGCAGAACTTTAGGGTCCTACACCTCCGTGTTACCCCAGACCCACCTACCACCTCAGGTCCCTCAAACAGCCAGGGGCTGCTTAACTGTCAGTGCCCTGGCCTCCCTGGCATTTCTTCAGCCTAAAGGAACCCATGGACTGGGGGACTTCTGCTTCCCCTCCCTCAGCCCCATTTGGCTGTCCAGTAATAGGAAAAAAAAACCCTTTGTGGGGTCATTTCTGACTGGCCTGAGATGGGGAGCCATGCAAACAAGTCAATAAATGTAATTTCAATCCCTTCAATCAAAACTGGAAGAGTGGCGGCATGACATCAAAGTCATTTTATGTACATATGCCTCTGAAATCCCAACACCCTCTGCAAGATGCTAAGCAAAGTGATAAACCCAAACTGCTTAAGTTTTTTGAGAAAGAATTTAAACCTTCACACAGGCAATAACACCAGGGTTTAGAATGGAATAGGCTATTACGTCTAATTAATTTTCAGTGCTACAAAGCACTGTTATTCTACTCCAGACCACAACAGGACAGCTGAAAACAGTGCCTACTACAACTCTAAGTTCTTAGTGATAGTCTGGAGAAAAGCTAACAATGCTCAGGTATATATGTTCCAAGATGTGCTAGTCAACAGATTTTTTTCTACCAGACAGAGGTTTTGGAAAGTAGGAGGGACCTTTCAGGATAGCTGTGCAGAGAAAATAACTTTGAACTGATTAATCTGAATTTTTTGGGGATGAATGAACACAAGTAGGTTTGTGGAATAAAAGTTCCACAGATTCCAAAAGGATAAGTTTTGATAAAATGAGGAGAGTTGCTTAATGTTTTTAAGAACTAAAGGACTTGACCATGAAAAAGGCTGAGAGTATCTTTACTATAAAGATATAAAAACTGTATACATTAACTATGCTAAGTTTGTGTTCTAACCAAAAGGGGAAAGTCTCCATGGACAACCGGATGAACAAATATGATTTTAAAAATACAGGGAACAAGGAAGGAGCCTGCTGAGAGTGAAAGGAAGACATGAGCAACAAAGCAGGCCATTTCTTGTTCGTTAAGAAGTACAGGAAAAAAGTAAGCGTTCCCAAATGTCAAGCTGAGTTAGAAACCGAACAACAAAATTAAACCACAGCAAAAAGGCTTAGAGCAAAGGGGGCTGCTTGCAGTCAGTACAGGGTAAAGACTGGAGATTACCCAGGTATAGCCCCCAGAACCAGCACCCTTTTAAAGGCCTGCACTGAGAAATTATCTGGAACACCACATACAGTTTCCATAGATCAACTTCTGGGAACATCTGAAGTGGAACAAGTACAGAGTGTAAATACTAAAGAGAGGAAAGCTCAATGGGAAACTGGCTGCGAGTAAGTCCTGGCTGGAAGGCAAAGGACAGCTTCTAGCTCATAGAGGAGAGGGGTTCTGTAATAGTCTTTCAGGAAACAAGAACAAGTAGGTTAAGGCATTTTGAGCCTGGCTACTACAAATCTTTTCAAAGTACTCCTGAGGGTGACATCACTAGAGACAGCATATTTCTGGTGCCTGAAAGTGCAGAGCACAGGCTGCATCAGACCAAATGTTATCATCAATGCAGATAAACTTATACAAACAAATTGTAAGAAAGTTCAGCTCCAATATGTCAAATAGAAGTATCATGTTGATAATTTTTTTATTCAAGTATTTCAACCCAGGGGGTAGAACAGAAAAAATCTTGGACTTATGAGAGAGGTAAGTGGTATCACTCACCATGCCCAGTACAGTCTGATTACTGACTATCATAAAGATGACCTCTTGAAACTACAGAAAGCATTGATTTAGTTTGATGAATTTCATAGCACAATTCTTAACTGCAGTGATTTTTTAGTTCATTTTTTTCCCAAGATCCACGTATGCCGAGTACAAATGTTGCTAAGTTTTCAGCTCAAGTTTCCTGAGTTATCCTCAATAGAGTATTTGCAACACTCTGAAGTTGAAGTAATTTGGTTTCTCCAAATAGTTATTTTGTTCACTGATAATGGAAATACCTTGGACCTTTCTTTTGCATTACTTATTATCAGGAAAGCTGAGGAAGGAAGGAGGAAAAAACGAAAGGAGTGCCCCATCTCAGCACCTAGGCTATGTCCTGGATATTCCTAGGGTAAAGGCATTGCAGAAAAAGCCTATTCAACTTGAATGGTGCCCTGCATTTTCCTGTTCTGCATGAGGGTGCCTAGCTCCACAGGCCATGGACTTGCCCAGGCTTCTCCTGGGCCTGGGACAGTAGCTCTCAGTGCCATCCTTGCCAAATGCAGCTCCACACTAATTAATACCACATGGTCCACCAGGACAAATCTGATCCTGATTAAGAGTAAATACCCAATTTCCCTTCTATTAGATTAGCCTGAGCACATCAGGATATTTATTCTGGCTTTATGCTTCCTCCAATCTTTTGACGTGTTGTGGAAGGACAAGCAGTGCCTTTTCTGGTGTGCAATTACAATGGCTGACAGCAAACCCCATTGGGTGCGAAGTGTGTACATTTGCAAGGGTGGATGGGCACTGCTTCTGTACCTTGTGTCATGGCTGCAGGAGTTTTGATTCATTACTGGGCTGTCTGGAACCAGATTTACATCTCTTAGAACTGCATTGCTGCTCTAATGCAGTGTGGGGCCGCATTTTCCCTTCCTCTCTACCAACACATAAAGGTGTTTAACAGGAAGGATGTTCCTCCCTGTCAGGAGTGGGATTAAAGAGTAATGTTTCTGACCTGGGAGGCACGGCAGGCACTTTTCTGCCCTGAATTGCGCAGCACTTTCCCTGCACTTGCCTCATTACCCTGTGGTTCTACTGGCAGTAACAGAGCCGAGCCCCAGGTTGGCATCTCAGAGATACTGGTTGGGGAATTAACAAACAGGAGGGCTCAGCTCTACCTCAGCTGCAGACCAGAAAGTCAGGTGGGCGGCATAGCAGAAAGGCAGGCTTGGGAGAAAGTCTGTCATGCATTTTCAGATTAATTTGGTTTGGTCTCCTTGGTTGTCGTCGCAGTGCCTTCCACGCTCATTTAAAAATACATTTATGCAGGCTGAGCAGTTACTGAACTGGAGCAGGGCAGTCTGATATGCCATGTGAGGTATGGCAATAGCAGCATGCCCAGGCTTTCTTCTTTCCCAGAGGTGCTTCTGAAGTCGCAGTTTTGTTATTGGCCATCAGGACACAACTCCAGAGGTGCCGGTGCTTCTGAACTGAGCACACTCCAGCTTCCCCATGCTTGGTGTCTCCAGCCACTGCGTGGGCAGCTGGGGACTTGCTGACAAACTACCTTGTCCTGCTCTTGGCTCTGTCACATGCACGATATCGTTGTCTTTAGTTAAAAACTGAATTTTTAACTGAATATACTGAAAAACTGAATATACTTACATAATTAACACTAAAAACAAGCTTTTCAATGAGTTTTATCTTCATTATGTCCTTAAAAACTTAGGTATTTTAGTTCTTAGAAAGAGTACTTCAATGTATGAGACTATAACATAATAGTGAAGTCCTCCAGCCTTCAGCCTCATGTATCACAAGTTCCTTAAAATCCAGCTAGCTTTAGAAATAAAACCTTCAGTTACTTTATATTAGAAAGAAAAAAAGCTTAAGGAAAAAAGTGGAAGTGTATTTTTGCTTCATGAACAGTCTGTGGACGTTGGTTGGTGCTCAAAAAAAAACTCTTTCTGAAATGTTTAATGTGAATTCTTGGTGATATTGTTTTGCTTCTATCACATATGCTCCATCCATAAGATTTGAGTCATTCTCAAAGAAAACAGGAGGGTCTCCATGGTGACAAACTCCTGTGGACTGAAAAAAATGTGACAATATTTTCTCCATATCCTAGCATTTTTATTTTGTGATTTTTTTTTCTTTTCCCAAAGCTGAATTTACAATGATGAACACATAAAAGTGTGGGCTTTAATATTCAGTATAAACAAAATCTTCCTGATTCTGCAAAGAAATTGTTCTCTCTTAGGTACACCTGCAAAAAGTTATCAGCACGTTCCTATGTAGTGAAAACTCTCCAGGAGGGATACATTAACACAAACTGCTGCAGACTCACCCACGCAAGAGCTACCAGAGCTGAAGAACGTTATATCCTTAGCCTTTGCTTATGAAAAATTAACACATAAAACATGCCTTTCATAGATCCTACCAAGATGGAATTTGTAGCGTTTTATGTGTTTATGTACCCTAGTGAGTGATGGCTGTAAGGCTGCTCTGAGCAAGCAGTGTTGGGAAGGTCCCTGAAGAGGGCCAGGGCTTTGCCCCCTGCTATGATGCCAGCAACACTCAGAGGCCCCTCTCGCACCAAGGACCCACTGTGCAAAGGTCTGTACAAGCCACCAGAGGAAATGGACCATTTGTCCCAGAGGCCTCACATTCCTAGTGATGAAATTTGAGCTGTTTTCCCCAAATCACTGGAAACTGTAAAAGACAGAATATCCATCCAAGTTAGGGGGGAAAAAACAGCCTCTTGTACTTCGCACCAGCTTGGAACGGGTTGGTCCTAAAAATACCATAGGATGCAACTGTGATTTTTGCACAGACTCAACTCACATTATATACGCAAAGTAATCCTAGCAGTTGCCTTGTTGTTGGTACACCGTACAATCTGTGTGAATAAAACTATTTGGGTTTTTAACTGGAGGATTATATGGGGCAAAATGGCTGGCAAAGGAAGTCCAGTTGTGTTTTGCTCTTCCAGTGCTCTGTACTCACACTGATCTTGTTAAAAACGCTCCAGGACTTTCAAAGCCCCTGTAGGGCAGAGGCCAGATGAGCTTATACATTTTCTTATTGCTCTCAACATTAAACAGCAAACTTATTTATATTACTGCTTCTTGTAAATATTCCAGATCATGCTTTTCGCAGCAAATTGCTTTTCATATGAAATTTTTTTCAGTATCTGTAATTATGATAGGGTTGCACAACCAGTTCCCTAAGAAAATGGCCTTGGCTTCATGATTATTCAGTAGGGTAGCTCCTGATTTATACTGGTTTGCTACTGAAAGAAAACAGATTTTTTTTTTAAAAAAAAGGGCCAGTGAATTATAGGATAGGTTTTTTTTTGACTTTGATTTCTGGAAAAAAATCTGGAACAAATGAACAGTTTCTAAGTGTGAAAATGAGTAACAGATAAGATTTGTCAAGGACAATCTGTCAAATTTACCCACATCTCTTCTGGGTGATAGGTCTTGTGAGTAAGGCAGAAGTTACACGTCTAGAATTCAGCAATCTTTCCACTGTCTTGCATGATGTTTTCACTGGCAGAACAGGGAAACATGGACTAAATGAAACTACGACTACAGGGTGCAAAAATATTAGATTATGTACCAGACCGCAATTATCAAAGACTAACTCATCAAATGAGAGGATATATTGCCTGGAGTACACCTGCCACCTGTCCTGAATTAAGTCTATCGTGCGCTTTCATTAGTAACCTAACAGCAGCACCAAGCACTCACCAGCAAATCTGCCTGGGACAAACTGAAGGTAGCAGTTGCTTGATGCCTGTCCAATGTATCATTGGTATGGCTGATCCTGCCACCCCTGTGGTGGGACTGATGAGTTAGACCCACTCTTGGGTAACTGTGGTAGCTCACCTCTTTGTTAATGGTTCTTTCCCAATGTTCTGTTCTCGACAGTGAGCGCTGGCTGTGTTAGTTCTTTGCTCTCAGCAGTGGTGGTAAGAATTTAGCATTGGTCAGCACTAAAGCTGTCACTGATGTCAAGGGGCGTGATGGTGCACTGCTCTTGTCACCGTAGCTAGTGGAGAACCTGGGCTCAGTTCAGTGGTCTAAATATAGGGTTCGTAGGGGGTGTGAGATGTGGGGGGATGGCAGAGGTTATGCAGCACTCAAATCCTTCTGCAGGAGCCGCTAGACACTAACTGGGGTGCCCAGGGCATCTTAAACAGCACCGTATGCCTATGTTGTGGCAACACATCCAGTGGAGCATAGCAGGCACCTCCATTTGATCATCTGAATCACTCTCTAGACTGTGCTGATGGTACCAAGTAATCTCCATTGACTGTAATAAGAACTGAGATTTCTGTCTCACATATAGATCCCTACATTTCTTCTTCATCAACAGCTGAATCATACTTAACTACTTTTAATAGAAATTTTGTTGGACATTCAGTAGTATAGGTCCAATACCAAACCATTAAAGAGTTTTGCTCTACCCTTCATAGATGGAAGAGGCCTTCAAATCTTGGGCACAAGGTTCCTTCATTGTGTTCATTTTACGGTTCGGCTGTTATTGACAAATGGAAAATATTAGCTCCTATTAATTGTTTTCTCCCCATTATCACCAGGCTCTTTACATACAGGGATGGGTAGTCCTGCCTTTCTCCAGACACAGAAATAGCAACACCAAGGTTTGCTCCCAGATACATGCAAAATCAGTGCAAAACTGAGAACAAGACCACATGATTCTCAGCATATCCACCCACTAAGCCTTTCTGACCTGTGACAAATTTTAATTGCAAATTAAACTTTTTGCTGATCTAATAGAAATCTACATAAATTGCTATGCACCAAAATCCAGAAGCAATAAAGAAAACATTATGCAGAAATTTGAGAGATTTTAATCTACTGCATATGTACACAAAATACCAGTGCTGTCTTGCACTCCTTTTCAAGGATTCCACCTCTGGACACTTCACTCACATATGTTTGGGATCACTTCATGTTAAATGGAAAAGCTTGGCGTCTGCCTTCCCCCTTTCATTACATGAGGTTTGATCATGTTGTGTGACCCGCAAGTGGAGCAGAATCAGGCAAGAAGGGGACAGTCCTGCCATGCTTAAAGCATTCATGTTCATTAAGATCATGGTGGGGCATAAGTACAAAAATGGAGGCTTCCAGCCAAGCAAAATATATGATAGAATATTGAGAAATTGTAAGCAATGAGATGTATGATCCAGCATCACTCAGCTTTCTCATTTCTAAATTGTAATGAGATCTGAAATTGCCCGCTTTCACGTCATTTACTGAGGATTAACAAAAAGATCCATTCTCTCTCATGCTGTGCTCCCTAGAGAATGTCTAAATCATGTGATTTTGACATTGTGGTCCTGTTCTGCTTTCAGAATTGTTTCTGGAAAAAATGTCTATTGTCACCACATGCCTGTTAATTGTGCTCAGTTTACTATGAAATGATTGTTTTTTCATCTAATGGCTTATCCTGCAAATCAAACAGAGATTGGCTCATCCATCTGAGCTCACACTGTCTTGCACATTAACAACAGTGCAGAAGAAAGCTAAATTATGCCCACAGTTATTGCAGGCAGTCATGGTGTTCCAGTTAATCTCAAAGTAATGTCACTGGAACCCCATTACCTTCAGCAGTAGAGATTAGGCTGAATTAAGAAGCTATTTTCCACCAAGTTCCTCCTCCAGCATTTACTGAATTTGCGGGACTAATACGTAGTATTAACAACTTTCCAACACAGTCCGGCTTTAGTGCTTCAGTGAAGAGCATGTTTTCTTGACTACTTTTGCAGTCTACATGTGCATTCAAAAAGTGGGGTGTTTGGGGCAATGCAGGCAGACAAAATTCAATCGCACCTAACTTCAGCAGCGCAGAACTATTCAGTTTAAAACTGATCACGAACAAGGCCAGAAACTGGAGCAATAGCTGTCAGAACGATATGGTCCTGGAACAGTTTTCTTCTAGAAATATTAGGTGTGAAATTGAGAGTAGCCCAAATTGAGTGAATTGAATGAATTGAGAGTAACCCTGGTCCTTTGTGAGGGCTGCAAAAGCAGTGTGCTCCAGCCTGCCTGTCAACGGGCAACCTCTGGAGGTGACTCCAGGTACGAAGGATGCCTGTGCACGTATGGAGACTGCAGGCTTCCCACCCCACCACCACCGGCCCCTGGCCATGGGGCTCCTGGGATGGCATTAGAGCTGCTGCAGTGAAGCATATGTTGCTCATTGCTAAATACTCTCCTTTTTTGATTAAACTGCTGTTTCGCCTGGGCTGGTAATTTGCACTCCTAGAATATAGATTCCAATTAAATTAAAAAGAAAAACTAAAGTAACTACAAATTGATGTGAAAGCCAAAAGAGTCTGATCAGCAGAACCTAAAACCTATGTTACATTTTTATCATTTCAGCAGGCACACAAAAGTTATAAAGGTATCTCTAAAAAACTCCAGCTACTGCTGTAACAGAAATATGTTCATAAATGATCAAGAAAGTTGTAATTAGGTGTTTAGGCATTTGCAGACTAACTTGCATCCAGAACACTCAATTTCCCCTCCTTCTCCCATTATTTTCTTAAACTGTAATTTCAATTCCTATTCACTGTAAGACCCACATGGTATTAGCTAGAGTTGTATTCAAGTCACCTGCCAGTTTGCCAAAGGTTCTTCTGAAGTTGGTTACAACATACTTTGTGCCAAGACATGTTCAATAGCTCAGTAATCTATTAGTCATAATAAATTGAAGAATCTGAGCATGAGCTACCGGACATTTCAAGAAAGCATTGGCAGCACTGGAGTAAATATAGACATAAATCCATTTTCCTGGAGTTAAAATTCTCCACTTGTTTTTATTACATATGGATAAATTTGGATGTAGTCTGAGTTTAAAACACCACCCCTGCTATGGCTATCACATATCAAAATTGCACTCACTTAGCTAGTACATGGGAAACCTCTGGGTTCAGGGAGGTTGTGTGGAAGGGAAGAAAAAAACCTGAAAGGCTCTAAGACAGCAGAAGTTTGTGAGCTGGGAAACACATGTCTCTTTAAGATGCTGTCTTTGAAAGCTCAGAAAGCTCCTTCTCAAATTAATTTTGCATACTTCTAGAGCCCACTAATGGATGTGAACACCAATGTTTTCTCTGGCAACTGCGAATAGAGGATCCTGCACGAAGTCTTACTGGAGCTGGCTGCGGGACATGTGGTCTAGCTGAGCAATTAAAATACCTAGATAGTGCACTCAGTGCAATGTATACAATTACTGCATCTTCTTACCAGCTCGTAATCTTGAGACTTTCCAACAACAGAACCCCTGTTCTGGCTTTTGAACACAAGCAAATAGCAGCAATTCATTAAAAAACCTGTTAAGTTGTCTAGAATAGCTTCAGTGTTGTGGTATTGCTTTCATGCTGAGAAATCAATGAAGCCTTTCCACATACTCATAAACCGCCTTGAAATAATTCTTAATAATTTAAATTCCTGACCAACTGCTGAAGTCAACAGCATTAAACAGGCATGGTTGTATGACAGAGGTCAGCAAAGGAGGACTCAGCTGAGGGGGATATTTGAGAAGAAAGATGGAGGCCCTAGCAGGGCTCCCGAGTAAAGCAGCACACGTTGGCCCTGGGACACCTCCAGCAGAAAACAAACATTTTTTAAAAATCACTTAAAATTTTACCAGTAGAGGGAAACAGAGCACCTTGGCTGCAACCTGTTCAGATTGCAGGGCTGTCACTGGCATCTTGGGTGCCCCTTTTCCTTGGTGAGCTGTTCTCCTGTCTCCTGGTGAATGCCGAGCTGACCCCTTGCTTCCTGCAGCTGTACAGTTGCATGCAGGCAGCCCCATGCCTGGGAGCAGCCAAGGGCCCTGCATGGGCCACCCCATCTGCTCAGCTCAGGGGATGAGCTTCAAGACTTTGCTGTCTGGGCTTGTCTCTTCCTGAAAATGGGATAGTGTTTGCCCTTGGTACATAAATGAAACATCCAAAGTGGATTTCATAAAGTTAGACTGCTAAATCTCCATTAAAGTACTTAAATACAAGTAGCTTAATCTTCAAAGCTGTTACATATCTCTGACAGTGGAATTCGTGGCTTCTTAGCACTTCTGAACATCAGACCCCTAATGATGTACTTCTGGACTTATGTTTGGGACTAGGATCCTAGTTAGAGGGACGGAGTTGTTGGGGGTGCTGGTGTTGATTTGTTTTTATCAGTCTGTTAAGAAATAACACTTTTATATGCAACTTATAACTGGTGGGTTTGCTTGCTTTTCAGTCTCTGCCTTTTTCATAGATGAGACTGGTACAGAACTCTAGATAAAAAGCCAGTGTATCTATATCCTGCATGGTACAAACACAGCAGCAGTTTCTTGAAAGCAGTAAGTTCCCAAACTTTCAAAGGAAAAAAGCTTCCTTCCTTTCCCTGGGATGGATCCTACCTTTGGCAGCTGGAGTGCAATAGTGTGGCCAGAGAGATTTTCTGCTCATGCAAATGTGTGTGCAACCTGTGCTTCACCACCCGTTCCCAGCTTTCTCTTCTCTGTCCCATGTCCTGCAGTGGCACCTTTGTGTTACAAAAAGTGACTTCTGTTAGGAGTTGTAAGGGAGGGAGGCTGGCAGGCTGTGTTTTAAATCTACCATTATTATCCCAGCAGATGTACAGAGTGATGCCAGGCCCGTGGTTGTAACCTACAACACCGAGTTCTAAATAACTTTTTAAATGGAATTCATTTCCTGAAGTCATGCCGTGGGGACGAAGAGTGCTCTGAGGTCTGGGTCTTCCATCATTAAAGTCAGAGACTTGCAGCGAGGTGCCATAGTGCCTTTGGCCAGGACTTGTTGGAAGGCAATGGGGCTTGCGCCATCATGGAGCCAGGATGTGACTGTGATGGGCACTCATGGATCCTGCAGCTGAGAGCATCCCTTCAATACACCTAAACATGCAACCCATTACCTGCACATACAAATGCAATATATTACATTGATATTTTAATTCCAGAAAACCACAGACTCACAGCCAAGTAGCCAAGAAGTGTGAGTTATAATTACTGGAGTTTTTACAGGCTCGGTTTCCTTGCTGAGTAACCCCATGCCATTAACATACTCTTCTTAAAGGAGTCAATACTCTACAACCATTCAAAAGGCATTTTTTTTTAAAAAGTCTGTCTCATTAAGAGGGTTATCATACCTTAGATAAGATTAATAGACAAAGCTGATTTCTCCAAGAATCAAGGTTATTTTTGGGTTTTGTCTTCTCCTTGAAAACTTTTCTTGCATTGAAAAATAGGTCTTCCAGGGGAATGATGAGGAATTACTGAAAATGAGACACTCTGAAAGTGTTGCACAGGAAATGTGTGTTTTATCAATTTCATTTTTACAGGTTTGACAATGAAAGGTGTAGGTGTAGCACCACATCTGCATTTTATGGGCAAGAATCTTTATTTTTCTTCTTTTGTAGAAACGATACCATTCTAATAGTCACTCTTTGTCATGAAATGTTCGTACCTGGCTGGAAAAATGTTGAACAAATGATACAGGGCATTAAATGATCAGTATCATTTGTTTCAAAGTGAGAAGATGCAGAAGATTATTTTAGAATCTGCATTTTTAGAAGCTTTCTCTGTGTTTTGTTTTGTTCGGTTTTAATACCAGTCTGTGCAGGAGCGATAGAGAGAGGTCGTTGAAGCTTTTTTCATACTAGACTATAAGCTGCAAGTAAAATGCAACAGATAGGATTATATTAAATTGCCTCGGTCATCAAGCATTTTCTTCTCCCTGTTATCTTTTATGGGTAACAGCATTGCTTACTTGACTAATTTTGGCATCTTGTTTATTGAGAGGGGAAAACCAGAAAGTTTTCTTATGCTTTACTCATTTCAGATTATTTTCTTTTTTGCAAAGAATGATGGGATTAGCTAAAAATAAATCTGGTATTGACAGTGTAACCTGTTCCACAGCATAAATTACCTTCCAAAAATCATAATAATGGATCAA
This sequence comes from Phalacrocorax carbo, assembly GCF_963921805.1. NCBI lineage: Eukaryota > Metazoa > Chordata > Aves > Suliformes > Phalacrocoracidae > Phalacrocorax > Phalacrocorax carbo. The sequence goes on along the minus strand of NC_087513.1, from coordinate 193,950,930 downwards.
AATTGATTTCTTCCAAATCATTCAATCTGAAAATCTATTTGCTTCTTAAGTAATCTGGATCATACTTTCAGGATTTTCCTTGTATCTACAAGGACGAGGAACTTGCTTTCTAATGGGAGAAGCGTTTTTTCCATTTTCCTTTGGCTATAGAGGATAAATCCTTAGTCCATTACATCTCAATAAGGTCCCAAGAGTGAGGAACAGAAATTAACAGTATTGTCAAGATTTTCAAAGACTGGTGGATAAAGCTGGACAACAGCTTCATCAAATGCCTTTTATTCAGCTACCTAGCTCTTGTAATGATGATTGGAAAGAATTGTGCTGTATCCTTAAATGACATTTTAAGCCTCTCCATTTCTGTGTGACTTTAGCTGAGGGGTTGCTTTGATAACAGAAACTCCATTATATGTTGCTTTCCTTTTAATAAAATATGGTCCCCTTTTTTAAAAAAAAACTTACTCAAAACTAGAAAAAATGTTCTGTTCCAAAATAATAGCTGATAGAAGTATAGTGAAGTTTTCTTTAATAGGGCTCTAATACCAGCTATGGCAAGTATGAAGTCTGCAGAGAAATCATCTTAAGCAGACCATTAGTAGTCTTTACAAATGGCAAAATAAAAAATATCTCCTTAAACAGCATGTATTTTCTATTCTGTCTTTTTTCTCATTGTAATTAAAACTCTTTTGATTAAAAATTAAGTGCTCATTTGGTGTTAACTGTCCCAATAAGAGTGTGTTGTGTTGATCATTTGGGCTACGGTAATACATTCCCCTCTAACACTATTGCCATTTGCTGGTAGTTGTGAATGCTGACTGCTTGACCTGGAGTTACTTTACACACTTTTTGCCAGCTATTTTTCCCATGTTCTTAAGATTTAAGCAAATAATAACTCAGATTTGGAGATCCAAACAAAGCATAAAAATACACTTCATAGTTCTCTAAACTGATTTATATCTGAAGTAGCTATTTAATGATGGATGTACTTTCCTGCAGAAATAAGCTTCAACAAAAATGTACCTTGCAACAGCCTAGTGAAAACTATCTTTGCATCTGTAGCTTTGCAAATGTTGTCATACCCTTCTTGAGTGCTTTTAGTTTGTAAATTATTCACATGGAAACATTATGCTGCGTGTGATCACACTGAAGAGCTGTGAAATGAAGAGTGGTGCACAGGGACTGAAGGAAAGTGTGTAGAAGAGACTGTAAGTAGCCTTATCTGTTCCTCAAAGTCCCAAATCTGCAAGGGCTTCTGATGTCTACAAGAGAAGAAATTGCTTTTGGGTGCTTTACTTGAAAGGGAGCGCTCTCCTCACCCTGCCACACCATTACTTTCCCTGAACCATTGTAGTAACAGACAAATACAGTTTATAGCAGATGCTTCTGGGGTTTTATGCTATTTGGTTAATGCATGACACTGAGAAGTTTCATATTGGACAAGCTTTCTGCTCTCTTACTTTGATATTAGTTTGAGGTGATTCCATTTGTGCTTTTGTATCCATACAGATATTTAAATCTAGTAACTGAAATGATACTTCAGCCCCAAGGTCAGAGTTAAATTTTTTTTAACCTGCCAATAGTAAACAATCAAGTTTTTGCACCTCTTGCCCTCAAATATAATCCGTCTATTCTGAAGCAGGGATTATAGTTTAGTACCAAAATTCAGCTGGCATGTTTTTAGCAAGATATGTGGACTTCCAGATCTGCAGATAAAGCTTTGTGATAAGGATTCTTCTTCTTATCCAAAAATATAAGCAGAAATGTAATACTTGGCTGTTACCTTATAAAGAGAACATTTACACTGAGAGAGCATCAGCTTTGCAGAAATCAGATGCCATGTCCAGCCAGAATCAGGTAAGTTCCTCAGCATGTGTAGTCACTGGTAAACAGCAGATCTGATTACATGCTTTGTAACATAAATCAAAAGTCAGAATGCTGTCACAAATCATGGCACTTTCTACTGCCTACTATTTTGTAAAGAAAGTTTCCACTCATTTCCTTCAGAACAACACTGCAGTTTCAGAAGAAGGGAAAGAGTTTCTTTATAATGAACCGAGAAATGTGCAAAGACCTATTTTTACAATTTCCATTGCTGCCTGGGAACAGAGTGCTCAAAGTCTCCCTCTGCCCCATGGGCAGTGCTCAGCCCCATCTTTCCCCTGCACCAGGGTGCCCATCTGCCCCTGCGGGGCTGCCTTGGGCAGCTTGCCGGACCTAGGGACAGAGCAGTGGATGTTTTGGGGGGAGAGGGTGACATGCCTGCCAGGTACGCTGCCTCAGATGCATAACTTTAGTTTTTGGCCATGATCGTGTCATTTTCTCCCATCAATTTTCACAGCAAACATAAGGACATGCAGTTATTTTGCTATACAACGCAATGTCTTATTGTATTGAAATCTTTTTCTTCCTCCACTTGCTGCTATAGTGATTAATGTGATTTTTTTATAATCTGAATTTTAGCAAAGACTGGATATTTTGTGATTTCTCCTAAAACCCCGTTCCAGACAGTTTGAGGCTGACCTCTTCACAAGTACTGCCTAAACCATGGTCATTTTTGGAGCTCATGTCCATATCTTTTTCCAGTAATCTTTTCTCTGTCAGTAGTGTCCTGGTTTCAGCTGGGATAGAGTTAAATTTCGTCGTAGTAGCTAGCATGGGGCTGTGTTTTGGAGTTTTGCTGGAAACAGCGGTGATAATGTGGAGATGTTTTAGTTGTTGCTAAGTAGCAGTTACACTGGTCAAGGACTTTTTCAGCTCCCCATGTTCTGCCGGGTGCACAAGAAGCTGGGAGGGGGCACAGCCAGGACAGCTGACCCCAACTGACCAACGGGATATTCCATACCATATGACATCATGCTCAGTATATAAAGCTGGGGGAAGAAGAAGGAAGGGGGGACATTGGGAGTGATGGCGTTTGTCTTCCCAAGTAACCGTTACACGTGATGGAGCCCTGCTTTCCTGGAGATGGCTGAGCACCTGCCTGCCCATGGGAAGGAGTGAATGAATTCCTTGTTGTGCTTTGCTTCCGCGTGCAGCTTTTGCTTTACCTGTTAAACTGTCTTTATCTCAACCCATGAGCTTTCACTTTTACTCTTCCGATTCTCTCCCCCGTCCCACCAGGGGGGAGTGAGTGAGCGGCTGCGTGGGGCTTGGTTCCTGACTGGGGCTAAACCACGACAGTAGTCAGATTTCTTCCATGTGAAACATGAAGCCCAAGGCTGATCCTGCAAAGGCTTCGGTGAATGAAATAATTGCATCATGCCTCCAGCTGGCTCCTAAAAAGAAAGCTCCCTAAAAAGACTATAAGAATTTAGGAAGTGAGTTTCTTCATCAGCTGCACCAACTTAACTTGATTTTTTGGAAGCTCATCAATGTTTTTCTACCCATAATTTGTATTTTTTGCTGATACATCTGGCAAGGAAGACTATCCTGTGCTTGGTTCGGTTGAGCATTAAACAAGCTATCATCATTAAGGATTATAAGGAAATTATGTGCACTGTATTTGGGCCTCACACGGATGGGATGATCTGACTAAGAAAGCTAAATGCTCTCCTACAAGCAAGAGGAAGGCTTAGGTTTGTGTGATGGAGATTGTTCTTAGTCATAGTTACAACATTGTAACAGCCAAAGAGCGGTTAAATGGGTGTTACCTGCATTATAAAGGAAAAATTAAAATGGATTTCACCCTGGAAAGCTTGGTCTTATGCTGGTAGCTTCCAGAGAGGAGGATATCAAGGCTGTCATCTGTAAAGCAGGTAAATGTGCCTGACAAGCACTCCCAGCTCCTCTATGGCATATCATGTGTGGAGAGACCCTGGAAATGCACAGGTGGCCTGACCAGGAAATCCAGCCCCACGGGGCCGTGTGAGGCTATCGGTTGGCTCCTGGCCTCAGCCCATGGCAGCAGATCAATTAATGATGACTGTTTAAGAAAAATCTCCTGGAGCCATCTGGTTTGGGAATAGCTAAATGATGGCTGGGACTAATTCAACAAAAAGATGTTTCTGAGACAAGAGCAAAGTAATATTCTTCTCAAATAGCCTCCATGCAGGGGCTTTCTAGAGCCTCTAGCTCTCGCCTGGTCAATAACATATGGGAGATGTAGTTATACAGCTAGCTGTCGTCGAGGAGCTAGGCCAGGCTTGAATTTAGGGCTGTAGCTTAAAGGCAGAATTTTGAAAATAAAGCGGTACTGTTGGTGAGAGAAGTAAAACTCTATTTAAGGTATATGCAATCACTGAAAATAAAACCCCCTGTTCCATCACTTGTATTTATGTGATAGGGGTAGAGGTTGTGAAATTGCACCTTATATGTTGTCACCAGAAAGAGGAGCTGTCATTCAGTTTATGCAGAGCAGAGCCCTTTTTTTGGTTTACTTTATTCTTTTATGGAAAGAAAAATTTACATATCTGTTCTTCCTTAATTGAAATAAATCCCCTTGACTAAATGTACTGTCTGCTTCTCCTGCATCCAGCAGCACCAGGAGCTCTCAATTCCCTAAACTAGCAACTCTCACAACTTGTGTCTTTTCTGTTTTTCTTGTGTTAAATTATTCAGTTAGAAAAATAATCTCCCTCAAGTTATATATTTAAAATCATAGAATTATGCAGGTTGGAAGGGACCTCTGGAGGTCATCCACGTTGGTCCCTGCTCAGAGCAGGTCTAGCTACGTACAGCAAGTTTCTCAGGGATGTGTCCAGTTGAGTGTTGAATATCTCCAAGGATGACAATTCTACAGCTTTTTTGAGTAACCTGTGCCAGTGTTTAGCCACCTTCAGGGTAAAATATTTTTCTATATATCTAAAATAATTAATGAAGTATTTTGCAGAAAAAAAAAAAAAAGCAGTTGCTCATTAACAATGTAAAAGCTCCTGCTCCAGACTAAGTACACATTAAAACAGGGAAATATTTGATAACCATCAGCAAATGAGTGATGACGACAGTATGCAGTGGAATAAATGTTAAGTAAAAGGTAGTGAATCTGTTTTGAAGATCTTTGTAGTCATTTTTTCTTAACAAAGAAAATAATTTAATCATAGGCAGTCAACATGCAAACGCAGGCTGGTAGTTTATCAAGGCACAAAAACTCTCTGAATTCAGAATGATTATATTAAAAGTTGAAGAATTCAAGGAAATAAATGCATATTTATGTATATATATATATTAATAGAAAACCTCAGGCAACTCTCTAGAGCACTAGCACTGCTTCTCCATGTACACTAGACACATGGATAAGTAGCTAGAGAATATTCTTTTAACACGATCTCTCTCTTACAGCTCCCCCAGTGAATTTAACACAAAAAAAGCACCATTAATTCCCATGGGAGCAAGTTGTACTAATTTTCTTTAGCAATTTGTCTTCCCTGGCATAGATCTGTGGGTTATGGCTTTCATTTTGTTATGCTGAGTAGTTCAGGGCTACAAGAAGAGCCTTGTACTCCTTCACACCATGCTCCCCAAACCTAGGACCAGAATGCTCAGCCCCACGGCAGGATTTGGGTGCCATGCTGGGGGCAGAGAGATGGCCATGGTGTGGGTGGTGCTACACTGCTGCCTGTGCCTTGCATGCCCCGTGCATCCCCACCTACCTGCACGATGCTGAGACAGGAGGGAGGTGTGGGGAGACGCGTGGTCAGAGCTGTGGCAACACCCGGCTCCATGCACTTGTCTCCACCTGCCAGACCTAGGGGTCCAGTGGGCAGCAACTGCTGCCTCAAATTTCCAGAGACTGGCAGATCAGGTCTTAAAGTTGCTTAGGCGCTTTCCAGGATGTCTGTAAGGAAGAAAGTGAGACCTTACACATTCACCTCTCAGCATGTGCATTTTTGCACATAAATGCAGATTCTGCATGAAATGACATTTTTGGATTCATTTTGTTAGACCAGCTGTTGCTTTGGAGCGTGTTTTCTTGCAGTTAGTCTCTCCCTGGAGCACCAGTTGCAACATGAAAGTTTGTTCTGGTTTCTAAGAAAATTTACAGGAAAACTGCACACATGGGCAAGGGAGGACATTTTAAAGGAAGCAGTAAACACTTGGCAAGGATAAGTGGTGGCAAGTAGTTTACAGAGCTTAAATTGGTCCTTCTGACCCATTCCTCATCTGTGGTACCAGTTCCTTATAGGTGTGCTGGTTTCAGCTGGGGTAGAATTAATTTTCTTCACAGTAGCTAGTATGGGGCTGTGGTTTGGGTTTGTGCTAAAAACAGTGTTGATAATGTGGCGATGTTTTAGTTGTTGCTAAATAGTGCTTACACTGGTCAAGGACTTTTTCAGCTCCCCATGCTCTGCCGGGTGCACAAGAAGCTGGGAGGGGACACAGCCAGGACAGATGACCCCAACTGACCAAAGGGATATTCCATACCATATGATGCCATGCTCAGCACATATAAGGCTGGGGGAAGAAGAAGGAAAGGGGGAACGTTCAGAGTGATGATGGTTTGTCTTCCCAAGTAACCGTTAAGTGTGATGGAGCCCTGCTTTCCTGGAGATGGCTGAACACCTGCCTGCCCATGGGAAGGAGTGAATGAATTCCTTGTTTTGCTTTGCTTCTGCATGCAGCTTTTGCTTTCCCTATTAAACTGTCTTTATCTCAGCCCATGAGTTTTCTCATTTTTATTCTTCTGATTCTTTCCCCATTCCCACCGAGGTGGGAGCAAGTGAGCAGCTGGGTGGTTCTGGGTTGCCAACTGGGGCTAAACCGTGACAATAGGCTTGCCTAATTTTACAAATTCAGAAAAATGACTAAATGTTAGAATAACTCAGGCTAGCAACATTCAGATAAGGGAATAATGCTTGACTGGTAATGATTATAAACTCTTTTCACACCCAATAATTAGGAACACTCGGAGAATTGTGGCCTCATCCATGGACAATGTGCTGCCATGTGCCCCCAGTGACTTTGTGTTCAACGGAGCCTGACCAAGATCCATCAAGCTGTGACAGGTTCCATGCCACAGACTATCCTGTGTCATCCAGGCACTACATTCCTCTGACACTCACTGGAGGTGATGGGTTACAAAGAGGCCAACATGTATTTGTGCGTAATGTGCCACCCTTTTCCATACCACGACCATTCGTTCCTGGCAGGGCTGGAAATGGAGCAGGTTTTGACTGCTTGTGACCAAACTGGTCTTGCGCCACTCAGCAGGATGCGCCCCTGTGACCACTGGGCTGTCCTGGGCCAGCTGTGACACAGCATGGCTCAGGAAGGACATTTCTGCTGGAAAAGTTGTGACTGGCAAGCTACTGTTTGTTCCCCCCAAACATGCCATTTTTCGTCAGGCAACAAGAAACAGCCAAGAAAGGAATTTTAGAGGCTAAAACTGCACAACTTATTTGGAAGCAGAAGAAACCAATGACTAAAATTTCAAATGTGTTTTGTTGTTGTTCTTTTGTTTGTTCTCCATGTGACTGAACAGGCTTAGTGAGATATATCTGCTGGAGATGCAGCAAGGGCTGCCTGCCTCCTGGTTCTGCAACCTCTGGTTGCAAAGTAAGAGACGGTTAGAGCACCTGACTATCTACAGCAGTGAGTTATAGCTTGTACCCTGGCTGTCTTTGGGACTACTCCAGCCACTCCTTTGCAAGAAGAATCCGTAGATAGAGCTAGCCCTAAGCCAGAGTGGCCAAAAATAAAACCAAGTCAGCTAGTCTCAGGTATAGGGGTTGGGTTTTGTCCCCTTACCAAGCAGGTGTCTTGAGGATTCTCTGGCTGAGAAGTCCATCCTTTCATGAGGCAAAGAAGATAAGGAAGTCATTATAAATACAAAATAGCCTGTCAAGCAGGACAGAACATGCAGTTCCTAAGTGAAGTTGTTCCCCACTACACGACATCTGGAAGAACAAAGACTTCTTGGACAGCCACATTATGGCAATGGTTTCCAGGGAAGTTAAGAGTCAAAACGGAAGAAATGTCTGAACTGTAGCAAGGAAAATGGGAAGAGAAACTGAAAGCTTTGAAGTAGGAACAGATAGTGTGGGTGCGTTTGTGTCTTAAAGGGGCAGATTGAAAACATCATAAAAAATGTAAACTGATATGCTAGAAGCTGTCAAGCGAAGGGAATTGACAAATACAGTAAAAAGAAGGGTCCATGGTTGAGTGGCTCAGGGACATAAGGAAGAGTATAGAAACAAAAGCACCCTGGTAACAGCGTAGGTTAGATGCTAGTTAGTAGGATAAAATTGTTGATAATGACACAGTGGCGCACAAGCATCGTTTTGTCCCAGAAGTTACTTTATCTCTGGTTCGTTGTGTTTCAGTAATGTCATACGGGGACAGGACATACAGAAAAGCTTTGACATTTTACCATCCATCACAAGGCAGTTGTTTATCTGAACAACACTGTGATTGCCCAGGAATGCAGCTCTGTGGCAGGGAGGGACAGGTCTTCAGGACAATCGAGGTGTCACAAAAGCAGGATTTCAACATGTCTGGAGGAGTTAGCGCTTCCCTTGAACTAGGGAGAGCAGACCTAGTTATGAACATGCATGGCTGATAATGTAGTTTTTTATAGAGGGCATATTTATTTTAGTCTTTATTTAATCAAATATTGACCTTCTAATGAAGAGTTCAAAACTAGAGATGCAGAACCAGGAAGAAGAAAACAATTTCACAGGAACAGGTCTTTGTCCTGGTTCTTTCTCCTTTGTAGATCAGATGGAGGCTCAAGTAATGGCAATTTAACAAATGACAAGCCATTAACTAATATGTCATAACTGTGCATTACCACTCTCATAGCCTATACCATGTGTGTTCAGATGTCTCACTGAGAGCAGTCTAGGCTAAGTTACCTTGCCTCGCAGCTGGGGAGTGCTAAGAGAGGGTAAACAGGGGAGGAGTCAACTCCACAGTCCCTCAGTGGCATTGGGCTTGGATAGTTGAGTGTAGGTGGCTCCATGTGAGCTGGGTGTTGAAGTTTCCTCTACAGCCCTTGGAGACTGGCTCAGTCTGGCCAGCCCCAGCAGGAGGGTGCTTGGCTGGTCAGCAGAGGAGCCCACTTTGGGATGAGGTGAATTGTTCCTTGGTTTCACTGCCTGCATTGATGGGGTCTTGATTCAGGTCTGCTGTTATACCTACCTTTCCAAACAAATGTCTGGGACACCCCAGGGGATCTCAGGTCGCATTAGGAAACTGTTGGTGAGCACACGATAAACCCTACAGGCAGTGGAGTGATGCACCAGGTGCAGGGCATAGCTGTATTGACTCGGCTGTAGGAGTAGGTCAGACAACCAGCTCATATTGTGCATCCACAAAGCCAAGGTGTCCAAATCTGGAGCTGAACTTGGCCCTTTCCAACTGTTTCTGTGGCTTGACTGACTTACCAAGTCAAAGTGGTTGGATTGTGTGGCCAAAGTATCTTTAGTTGCTGCCAGCAGACATTTCCTCTCTTCTCCTTTTTGTTTTTATCTTTCTTATCCACAGCAGGGCACTTGTCCCTACTCTCTTGCCTTGTTTTTATCTTGTAAGCTCTGTGTAGCACTTAAGGCAGTGGTGTAATACAGGCTGTTAAAGATAAAATACAATCACCTGGTACCACTCAGCCATGGTTACAGCAGCCTCGGTAACTGGCTTCTGGTGGATGTGACACAAATTCCAGCCTGATGTGAAAAGACCTTAGGACTCAAGAATTTCTGGCCTGCTTGTAGCTTTCTTCATGCATTTCATGCTAACAGCTCAATGTGGCAGTCACGTACAGCCTTCCCCCACTTCCTCCCCCGCTTCTGGTGTGTTAGGAGAAATAATTCTCACTCTGTGACTGCAAAAGATAACAAAAAAATCTCAGTAACGCATGAACCAGGCACCCCCTCACTGTTTCAAGCTCAGCTATGCTGACAAGCCATACACTGCAGGATGGTCTCTTGGGTGACCTGGAACACCACCTGCCATATGGACCACTGCTCCATCACACAATTGCATAAGGATGCTCACAGGCACAGTTTACAGGAGGCAGGGTTTATTAGAGTTCTGCCAGTTGTAATCTCTGCTCAAGTGTGTATCAGTGATAGGGTTGGGGTTGGTTGTTTTTTTTTTTTCCTGCATGCTGGAACCTGATAAAAACAAGCTGTTTTCTGATTTTAGGGATCTGAGCTACATGAATATTGTTCTCAGTTACAGACTGTGTTTGACTACTAAAATTCTGGAAATTGCAGACTCTTCTTCTGGAAAAATTGATTCTTTTCTGTAATCTCACAGCATGAACATTGTTGTCACTTGAAAATAATTTTTCCAGGATTGTGTTTTATACCACAGCTTTCATCTCCCCTTAAATTAGCTTTCATCTGTGTTTTTCACAGACACAGCTAGAGTACGTGCTGGAAAGCATCAACCAGGACATCTTGTTTCTTTCTGTATTAAGCATGTTCCTGTTAACAGTAGCTGCTGTGATACTTGGGAACCCTGACTCTGGAGCAGGTTCCCACTGAGCTAGTGACTCCACAAAACCAGAAAATGAGAAGTTACACCATGGGAGTTTACAGCTGAAGCATATATAATAGGTATGTATGAACTACATGAGTACAAGGAAGTCTGTGTAATACAGTAAAGGAGGAAACACAAATCAGATGATGTTAGTGAACGTGGCAGAGAGGGTTCTTGGCACATGAGCAGCCTAATATTTTTTAAGTGGGGCAAGGTGGTAGTGAGAAAGTAATATTGGTTTGTAAAGCTGCGCAAAAAGATGTGATCTCTTTGGACATACTGACCTTTTTTTTTGTGCCTGTGCTGTGTAGCTACAGTTGCTAACAAGTAGAAAGAAGAGCACAGAAGTGGCTCCATGGGTGGTTACAGGGAGCTTTCCTCCGGGGGAAGGGCAGCAAAGAGGAGGTAGTTGAATGAAGAGAGCTGGTATCTGAGTAACCGCCGCAGGATAATATTCGATATTATCCAATTTGGTGCCTCCCAGTTCAAAAGAGCTATGGAGCAACTGAAGAGGGTTCAGCAGGTCACCAAGGTGGTCAGGACCTAGAGCACAGAACCCAGGAGAAGACCTTGAAGGACCTGAACTGGTTTACTCTGGAGAAGGGGAAGCTAAGGGCTGATTTAACAGCTGTCTAGTACTGCCTACAACTGACCAAAGGGCTACTGCAAAGACCTTGGAGTCAAACTTTTCCTAGTAATGCCAGACAATAAAAACAAGGACAACAGCCATGAGTTGTGGCCTGTGAGTTTTAGGTAGGACACAAAAGGTTTACCAGAAGAGTAAACTTTTTACTGAAGCAGTTACTGTCCTGGTTTTGGCTGAGATTGAGTTAATTTTCTTTGTAGTAGCTAGTATGGGGCTGTGGTTTGGGTTTGTGCTAAAAACAGTGTTGATAATGTGCAGATGAACTACTTGTCCCTAAATAGTTCTTGCACTAATCAAGGACTTTTTCAGCTCCCCGTGCTCTGCCAGGTGCACAAGAAGCTGGGAGGGGACACAGCCAGGACAGGTGACCCCAACTGACCAAAGGGATATTCCATACCATATGATGCCATGCTCAGCATATATAAAGCTGGGGGAAGAAGAAGGAAGGGGGGAACGTTCAGAGTGATGATGGTTTGTCTTCCCAAGTAACCGTTAAGTGTGATGGAGCCCTGCTTTCCTGGAGATGGCTGAACACCTGCCTGCCCATGGGAAGGAATGAATTAATTCCTTGTTTTGCTTGTGCTGCGGCGCAGCATTTGCTTTCCCTATTAAACTATCTTTATCTCAGCCCATGTGTTTTGTCATTTTTATTCTTCTTAATCTCTCCCTGATCCCACCAGGCAGGGGAGTGAGCTAGTGGCTGTGTGGTTCTTGGTTGCTGACTGGGGCTAAACTACAAGAGTTACCCAGAGAGGGGAATCCCCATCCTTGGAGATTTTCAAGGCTTGGCTAGACGATGTGAGGCTGGCCTGACCTAGCTTTGGTAATAGTCCTGCTTTGAGCAGGAGATTGGACCAGAGACCTCCAGAGGTCCCTTCCATCCAACATCTCCATAACTGCATCCATGTTCTTCTTGCACCAAGAGCTTCAAAATAACTTTGCTGACAAAACATGACCTGTGCACAGCAGCACCTCCTGCTGATGTAGGGTGTGATCTGCTTCATCATTCCCTTCCCAAAGGTTTAGATTTTCTATTGCTTCTCTCAGATTATCTCTCTACTGCTAAATAAATGAAGGGTATGGAGCAAGACACCTTTGCCACCCACTGCCCATCACACTTTCCTGTGGCTGGCTCTGGCAGGGTGCTGACTGGGCTGCATGAGTCACAGGACACCGTGCACCTCGAGTGCCTCAGCTTGTCTAGGACTCCTCAGGCAGCAGGATGCATCTCCTGCCAACAGCTTCAGGGAAGCAGCCCAGGAGGATGGCTCTCCCCTCCCTGAATGGCTGGTGAAGGAGGCATGGAAATGGCAGCAAAGGAATAAATTCCTTGGCCTTATGGTGAATGTTTCAGAGAGTGCAAATGCTCAGCATCATTTCAACCCTGCAAAGAGCCTCTGGAAAGGAACGCAGTGTGCATCCCTCAGCTTCTAAATGTCTCTCCTGTGAATAGGATTTGACAAAGAGGAGGCAGGCAGCCAGACACATCGCTGTCACTAGCATTTTGGGAGAATCTAATTACCCAGTAATGAGGAAAAAAACACTGTTTATGGCATGGTGGAAGGTAGAGTATAAGCCAGCCAAAACCAAATCCAAGAGGCTATGCAATTCAAACTTCTAATAGTCCTAGCTACTGGCTCTGCAACAGGCAACTGAGAAATCAAACCTTACATCTTCATAGCATAAGCTGCCCACACTGAAGTTTGCTGCTCAGGCAAGTCATTCCCAGACACCTGCCTGCATCAGCCAGGCTACAAGCCAACAGTGAACCCCATCGAGTGTGGAGCTGAGGGAAAACTGTGTTTTTCCTGACTGAGCTCAGCCTCAAGGAGATGGAGGAGAAAATACAAGAATGTGTGAGTGGGAAGGAACACTTTGAGAAAGAGAAGTGGTGATGCTGGCGCCTATGGGATTGCCAGAAGAAAAGAAAAGCTAATGGGATGTGAAACCTCTGGCAGCAGATGCAGATAGACAGGCATAGGATAAACATGGGATTCAATTAACTGGAGGAAATTTCTGTCCACGAATGTTGGCTGATTCATCTTCTGAGTAGTGCTGGGTCTCTGAGAGGACACAGCGACATGAACTGCTTCTCAGGGAATGACAATACTGAGGCTGTGTGCAGGACCTGAGCGTGCATGGTGTGAATAGCAGATTTCCACAACCCTAATCACTCTGAATAAAGAAATGCCTTCTCTCTCATCACCTGGTTATTTATTCACTTTCAGAAAGGCAGGATGGGGGCGGGGGGTGGGGGGGGGAAGGAAGAGACTAGCAGCAGATATCGGTATTCAAGAGCAGAATTAGAATTTTAATCTATGTCGGCTGCTCAGGAGGCAAAATTCTCAATATAAATGCTAAGTATTGCACGCTCTTATTATGATGGCTGTATGAATATGCATTGCCACTGCTGGTGTGGGAGAGTCTGTGTGGTCGTCCTTTGGCTTTTCCACAGTCTGGGCATGCAAGAAAGAGCAGTAAGGAAGCCAGTCAGCGACTCCAGCTGAGGACATCAGCAAGAGAAGGAGCCAAGGCTGGGATGGCTATAACATGGGGTTGAAATCAAGTCCAGCTGAGGTCTCTCAATGCAGGGGAGATTCCTCTCCCTCGCCCTGCTCTGGGAAATCAGAACTGGGGCTCATGCCCCTTCCTCTCCCCTCCCATGTGGCAGTGGGGACAAAAAGGACGAGCTGCTGGGGGAGCTAGCTAGAGATCCCTCCTAACAGGAGCAGCGGGTGGAGCTGCTGGGGCTGTGCTCTCTGGTCACTCAGAGATGTCCGTACAACCCTGCTGGGACTGCCTCTGGAAGGGGGAGGGCAGGTAGAAGAATTTAATCACTTCTAGTATCACCCCTCTTACCTCCTGCTCTCCTAAACTCCCTTCCCGAAGCCTTCCTGTGCTTAATACACACGTCTGCTGTAGCCGATCCACTTGCTGCTCTCTCACTACTGCCTCTCTTGTAGGATCTCCCCAGTTAGACCCTGGCTCTAGGCTGTTTGTACAGTGACAATAGTATGACAGCACAGCTCTGGATCAGTCCCTGGCTGATGCCATCAGGAATATGAATACTGATAATGAAGCAAAGTGCTGCTCCATCCCGTTTCTTACCATCTCAAGATCTGGTTGATTACTGTTGCTCAAGGAGCATTATTTATGCAGTAAATTATTGATGAAGGAAGCTCTGTGAAAATTTGAAACTGTTGTCTGTCATTCTGCTGAATGAATAATAGTACGTGGAGCAGCAAACACCATGTCTGCCTGATCCAAAGAAAGGGAGGGGAAAAATAGACAAATGTACTTTCCTTGGATGACTGCAAAGGTACAGAAAATATTTTGTTTTTCCATAGCCATAATTGATTTTACTAGAAACTACATACAAGTTAAGGAATGTAGTGAGCTCCCAGTAGCATCATGAGAAGACATTTAACTTGCAGTGAGGATACACTGGTGGATTAAAAATAGGATGCTCCCTTAAAAGGTAGTGTTGAATCCTCATTGTCTTCAGTAGGTACAGGAAAGATTTTTATTTAGGGAATAGGTGTAAATAGGATCTTGTTTGCATAAATATGGTAATTTTATTTAAGAAAATAATCTGAGAGGAAAAGATGAAATGTGTCTGCTAATTAATTCAGACCTTCCCCTTCCAGGAGCATGCACTCCAGGCATCTAGACAATTCACTGCACAGCATTACTGCAAGTGTGACTAATACTGCTGTGGGTGACTTTTTTCTTTAATACCTACTTTCTTTTGCTACTTTGCAACATTGAACAACAAATGACTCTTGAAGAACTTTAGAGGCTGAATTCTGCATTTCAGGTATAGGTTTGCCAGTGAAATTGTTATCTCTACTTGAGCATGGGAACAAATGCCCACAGCGGGCCAAGAACAACATTCCCAGTGACTGGATCTTCTAAGGCTGGCAGGACTGTGCCAACTGGTTGTGAGAGACGCAACGCCTCGGCCAGAGGGCTCTCCTTAACCAGCACGAGGTTTAGCTGGAGGGAGGAAAGCCTACCCAGCACAGAGCAGTTGCCCAGCCTGTGGTTGCTGGTGGCATGAGTGCTTTGCTGGTGATAAATTTACTCTCCTTCAGCATGATGCCTGCTGTCTGGTTCTGGAGGAGGAAGCAGCTTAGGAAGAGGAAGGAAAAAGGGAGCTGTGCTCCGGTATTAGTCTCCAGCTGCTTATGGGAGCTTGCAACAGGGAAGGAGCCAAGAGCTGTCAGAACGGAAAGATCTTTTCTGCTGGAGGAGGAAACCTGGCGCCCACTTAGGAAGGCAGCTGTAGGCTGGGCAGCCTACACAAAGGAGGCTGTGGCACAGCAAAAGAGGCAGCTTTATTCCTTTGCTTGCCCTCCAAAATATTTGTAATGAGGCAGCTAAATACATCCCTTCCTCTGCTGCTGCTCATGAGATGAGAGGCTGGAGATGTGCCGGGAGGCTGTTTGGCATGGCTGTGGGTGGTGGGGAGCAGGGGTGATTGAGGTTTCTGCCTGTGCTCCTGGCTGTGCTCCAGCTTGGGATGCTGATCCAGCATGGGAATTTTGGCAGTAATGAAAAGAGCAGGTTTTTTAGCTTGGCAAATTGTTTGCTGTGGAGTCAAGAGTCCAGCTGCAGAAGGAGGGGGGATCTGCAGAGAAAGCACCCTGCCACCAGTGCCCTGACTGCTCTGCCGACACTGTGAGTTGTTGGCAGGAGGCTGCTGAGCTGAGCAGTGCAGCTATCAGAGCTGGTGGAGCGGCAAAATGTCCCAGCTGGCTGAGTTCAAGTTCTGGGAATAGTGCTGAGACCCTTTAAATAATAAATATACAGCCCTGTCTTCTAGGTGATGTCCTGAAACTGACCCATAGAGTTGTGGCTCAGACTGCCCTGAATGCCACAAGGGACAGTAAAGAAAGGAGGAGGCAAGGGCTGTGTGAGGTGGTGACATGGATTGGGCAGAAGGCCGGGCTGCAAGAAGGGGACACAATGCTTGCCTGACTTTTCCACTTTTTCCATGGGAATTGCTCTGTGGGCCAGACTCTGCAGCAGGTTAAGCCTCAAGAAAAAGAAGATAGATGAAATGTGGGCCTGCATGGGGAAAAAAAATGGACCAGAGGGATCAGGGAAAGGAGCAAGCCCAAGCAGCCAGGGAGGAGGAAGTGTCAGAGGCCGGTGAAGACGTGCAAGAAGGAAGAAAATCAGCCCAAAACTGACAGCAAGCTTTAGAAATGGCAGGAGAGAGGAAAAACATGAACATGATGGCCACTCTCAGGTTAGAGTCTCCTGGCAAGCACATTTTCACTTTTTCAAAGGGGGTTAGCTGCAGTGGAGCCGAGGCTGCAGTGGGGGCGTGGGGCTGCACTCACGGATGGCCAGCCACTGTGTGAAAGCTGCTCTCCACCTTCACCTGGCAAGCCACAGGAGGCCAAAGGGGACACTCCATCAAGCCTGCAGAGGCTTTGGGGGAAATGCTGCTTTGCTGCCCCATCCACTGCCCTGGCACATGGCAAACACCACCAGCCATCTCCATCCCAGCCCCCTTGCCACCCTCTGCTGTTCAAAAAGACCACCTAAACACATTATACCTTTCTAAAGACCAGGGAATAGATGCTCAGGATGTCTTAATGCAGCTCTGCATCAAAAATCTTCATCCATTCTGGCCCATCAGAAAGGAGTGATGGAGATCTCCATCCTGGGAGTGGCAAGAGGACCCCTTTTGGGTATGCAGGAAAAATTGTCCCACAGTTGTATTTGTGAAACACAAGATCCAGAATTTAACATGATGCGTAGCATTTTTAAAACACTCTTCCATACTTACATAAACTTTTCACATGCTGCAGACTATTCCTTTCTCAACAATATATTTCTAAGGAGACTGAAATTGCCATAATTTGTTTTGCAGTGCAGAGAAAACCTTGGGCTTATTTCCTGGCTTTTGTTTTCCTTCATTATTCAACAATAATTAAACCACTGTATCCAGATGACTAAAAAGTAGCCAAACAGGTTTTCATTTTATTAGATAGTATAGCCACGCTGCAAAAAGCACAAGATTTAAGCCCAGTTGTCATGATTTGCTTAAGTCAGGTGACAATATCCAGCCCAAGGTGCTAATGCAAAGCTAGAAATTTTCAACTAGTGGAATAATGAACTCTTGCTGGATTTAAGAAAATTATTGCATTTCTGGAGAAAATTGTCCAGAAGTGTAGGCTCACATTAGCGCACTCAGTAACGAATGAGCAAACCAAGTATAATCTTTTTCAGCAATGTTATGTTGTTTCTTCCACTCCCAGGAGTTAGGAAAGGAAGGTTATAAATCAATGCATGTAGAGAAGTTCAAGCAGATAATGAAGTGCATGAGTCCACAGAGCACAGTAAGTGAACTACAATTTTAAAAAGCCTGAACAGCAAGATCATGTTTTGTTAAAGCGTAGCTCTGTTCTATGGACCTGCTCCTGCAGACAGGAGATCATTCAACAGCCTCTGTGCTGTTGAAGCCACTGAATTTCCTCAGAAACCCAGAATATTAGGCATTCAAAATAGGTGATATAGAAAATCTATGTTTTAAATATGTAGTTTCTCCTTGTGTCTTACTTGTGGGTAGCCTCTTACAAGAGTGGTACTTGTTTATAGTTATGGAAAGAGGTAGGGAAGGTTGTTTGTCTTTTAAGTAAAAACTATAGGACTGTGGGATAACTCTGCAGACAGAGCTGAACGACATTTGGGCCACATTCATTTTTGCTCAGTCATGATGGATTTGGCATTTTTATGTAATATGAACCCATAATTGGATTAATCTGATCCATATTTGGGAAAAAAGTTATTACTGAAATTCTGATACTCATCTAGAATCCAATATGAAAACTGAGACTGCAAAACCCTATTATTTCCAGCTGAGTTTAAATCTGTTATGAAAATAAAGCATACTGATTCAGTTACTCTTCACCTAACATATTTGTCTCAAAGTCATGTCATGCCCACAGTCACCAGCAAGTTGAAAAACTTTTCATGAAAATAGACTCTGCTGCAACAGAATCCAGTGGGTGAGTGTGCATGGGGGACAGCTTCGGCGTCTTTTAATTTGTTTTTTTTCTCACTTGAAGAACAAGTCTTTTATCCCAAAACAGGAGGAAGAACTGCAGCCTCAGAAATTCATCAGTAGGGTTTAAGTCATGGTTTACAGTATATTAAAGAGAGGAAGTATTAAATGAGATTCAAATATTCATATTAAAATTCTTCTGTAAAATGTACTTTTTTGTTCTATTTTAGACAACAGTTTGCTTGCTACAGGATCCAAAATTCCTCTGGGGTTTTGCTCAAACTGAGCAAGAATTTAGGAAAACAATCCTAATATCCTAATCCTGCTCAAACTGACCCAAAGGCATGCTCCCCACCAGTGTCCCTGCTCCCCTCCCTGTTCAGCGATAACCACATGCTAGACACCCTTCTAAAACCACTTGAGCCTCACCATGCCTCAAATATGGCCCAAATGTGGCCGTACGTTGTGAAGACATGGGGCAAGGGTCAGCCACACCAACAGAAAAGGGTATTGTAGAATAATTGATTTGCCAGTGTTATACGTGACAAGCAAGGTGCTCATTGTGGGTGGGACTTGATGGCTCTTCATTCTCCATTATATTTCATAGGATGCAATCTACACTGCACTCAGTCTCATGGGGGTCACGTAATATTCTCCTTCCATCTCTGCTTGGTGTCTGAGGTCCTTGGAGGGATCAGAGGGCAGCCATGCACAGAGTCCAGACCTGACAGCAGCACCTTCTCTTCTCATGGAGCACGGGGATGGCAACTTCCTCGCTTGCTTTTTAGAAGTTCATCAAGAACAAACCTAAGTGGGTGTTGAAATTCACTGTCATGACACAGCAGACTCCTCTTGGCAACAGCGTGAGTCATTCCGTTTGCCCTGTTGGATCCCTCTGGCCTTGACAGCAATTAGTCTTACATGATGCTTCTCCACAATGTCCCGTTGGATGTAGAAAACTATACCATTAAATAGGTCACTTTGTCTCTCTTCATTATAATCTTAATTTTATTACTCTATTCACATTATGTGCTTGGGTGTTTATTTGGCTTGAAGTCAGACATAAATGGTAGTGTATGGGTGCGTCCTGCCCTTGATAGTGAGTGAATGTGAAATGTAGCTAATGCCTGTTGAGGACCTGCCTCTGAAATATTTGGCACGAAGGAATGTTCAGTACAAATGGGAGATAACACTGATTGACAACACCATGCTGTCACCAGCTTATCCAGTGACCCCAAAGCTTTCTCATGCCTAGCCGCTCCCTGCTTTGCACTGGGGATGGGGGAAAATGTGTTACATCTCCCAGAGAATGGCATTTTGCTTTCTGCTGCAGGAGTTGGGGCCATTCACCTGAAGAAAATGCTGGGTGAACAGGTTTAATCCTGCTCCCTTTCAAGTGACAAAAAGCAGTGTTGGACCCAATGTGACAAAATGTCCCCGTTAGCTACTGTGTAGCCTACTGAACAGCCTGCTGTTGCAATAAAATATTTATAGCTAATCATTTTGTTAAATGAAACATGTACTTTAGGGCACCTTTTATAATTAACAAGCCATGTTGCAGTTAATTTTGCACATGATGTTTCAGAGTTTATTACCAGGTACTACAAGAATAGATAATAAGTACCTACAAACGACTGCCCAGTTTAAGCTGTAGTATTACAAACAAAAGCAATTAAGCTTCTGGGAAGCTTAGTGTTATTTGTTTATAAACAAGTATATGGGTAGGACCTTTGCCAAACCAAAGGTTGGGTTAGCGGAGTGATAAAGCAATAAACCTTGCAAAGCATGAACATGTTATTGTGGAGCTACAGTAGTGGAGTAATGAGGATGTTTTAGCAGAGACTTTAATGAAGCTGGTTTTTGTTGACAGATAATGTTTAAAGATACTGGTAGGGTCAAGCTGCACTTAATGATGCATTAGATGACCTGAGTGCTGGCAATAGCATTAAAATAATGGTTCATGATCTGAGTAAAGCATTCTCAGCGGATTATAGCTACATGAATATATCCAGCATTTACCATTAAGTTGTCTAATTTGTAGAAGAGAGACTAAAGGAAGACATTTAAGGGATTTGTGCTGAAGTGGAACCTTCAAGACCTGCCATTCATCTTGTCCTCACAAGCCAGAGGTTGTGGATATAAGGAATTCATTCTAATCTAACCAGAGAGCAGAGATGTTGCATTCTTAGTTCACTGACTTGATCACAGCAATGCAGAGTGATAAGTCATGTCCTATTTGTTTCTGCTGTGCAAACCACTGCCACCATTTCCCATGGATGTCTGGCAGGACAAACCTAGTCAGGAAGAGGCTACTCACTGGGCTTCATCTTGCAGTCAAAAGCAAAAGTAGGCTTAAAACAACTACATCTCAGTATTTTCATGTTGCAGGCATAGTCTGAGGAAACAGCTCCCAATGCTTATTAAAGCATCTTCTGAGGAAGAATTAACCCTTGGTTAGAGCTAGCAAAATGGGTATCTTGCCCTTTTTCTTGCCACCTGGCAGAACAAGCAAGGTGTACAGCACTCAGGCTGAGCAAGAGAGGAGGAAGCCAGGTCTGGTGCACCTGAGCAAGCCTCCCTCCATCAGCTCTTCCCAGCACAAACCCCAGCACTCGGCTGGGGAGAGATGGAGTGGGAAATTCCTCTCTGATGCACACAGATGCCCTCTGTCTCCCCTGAGCTGTTGCATGCTGGCCTGACAGGTCCATGCAGACCTCGTGGCAGGGGTAGAAGGTGTCTTGGATGGAGGAGGCACCGCTGCCATGTGGGTCAAGCTGTGGAAGGGCCAGGGGCTCTGCATGTCCTCCGTTGGGACATGCCCAAGTCTTGGGGCCCAGTGCTGCAGGATTAGACCTTCCCATGAATTAACTGTGAATGTGGCATTTTCTGCCTTACTCTGAATGCTGGGGCTCTGAATGCTGGGGCTGGCTTTGCTGGCTGTTTGGGAGCTGGCAATTCTCACGTATTCTTTACTTTTATTGGTGTTCTGGGTTCAATTTGTGCAAATTGCTGAGCAGCTTTGCAAAGCCAATGTGTGCCTTCAGCTCTCACTGGCTTAATCGCCGGTCCTTTGGTAACCAATATCTACAACATGAATTAACCATCTGCAAAACGCTGTCCCGCTATAGTTGTGCCAAATCCCCACGTCCTTATTTGAGATCAGGGACTGAGGGGGAAAAACAAGTCTGTGCATACAAATTTTTTGCAAAACATTTCTTGGCTGTTTCTTTTTTTAAAGGCTGTGTTAATATTTTGCTCGTACCCTCTGTGGAGGTAACCATTTATGTTTCAAATATAATGCAAAACCGGGTGAGAAATGAAGGTCTTTAATGGTGTTCAGTTTGAACACTGACAAAATTATTGTGAATTTTCACTGCATTTAAATTCCTTCTTTTTGTCCTCTATTATCTCGTTCTGTCTTCAGGGTAACTGATGTTGCCCACACCGTCTAGGTCTAGTTAGGGTTCCCCAGTCAGGTTGCTGCATTTTGATGTTGTTGCACCAGTTTCTTTGAGTTTGCCCTAAAACTGGAGGCAGAACAGCTGAAGAGCTGTGCAACCAGATTAAAAATGCCTGGTTTCCTTTTTCATGCTGAAGCCAGCAGATGGTGCTTACTGCCTTTACACACTTCTCAGAGAAACCCTACACTATCCGCTAGTTTATTTATGGTATTTACCAGGGAACAGCTATAAGGCTCACAGCTACTTGTCACTTTTCAGAGAGCTGAAGGATTGGATGCTGAAGCAAAACACATCCCACAGTGTTGAGAGCTTTAGGATTTCAAACCCCTACGAGTTTGGTTGTTTTCATGGACTGTTTTCTCAAAATGCTGCTTTGCTGCCATCATAATAATTTGGTTTTTTTCTCTTCAGAATTGGAAGGTGGGAGGAGGAGAGCAACGTGTACTGTCTCCTTGGACAGGTTTCAAAGTGGAGCTTGCAGAAGCAGCCTGTAAGACACAGCTTACGCCTCTGGTGCAGGTTGTTGAGGCCCAGGGGAGCCTGTTTGAGCCAGGATGATTTGCAGGGAATACTGAGTAGCATGTGCTTCCAGGAGGGATGCTCTGAGACTGCTTCAGCTTGGAGGAAAAATGTGATACACTCTCAAAAAATCGTCTTCCTAATCCATGCCCAGCACTGGTAAAGAAGTGCTACCCGTCCTCACTGCCGAGGGGAGAAAGCTGTCAGGTTCCCCTGTGCACTTTGGGAGACCTTTGCACCTTGAATACTTTCTCAGAACAACTACAACTGTTGTCTCCCCCAGTGTGACTTACATCTCCTGGAAGGTGCAGAGAGACCGGGTTACACAGGCTAAGAAATATAAAAATAAAAAATATATCAGAGCTGCTCTGTCATTTGGTGATGGAGAATGTAAGCGGCGCTGTGCTGAGATTAAAAGGCTCAGTGACACACTTATATCATTCACTCCTGTGCAAAGAGCTTAACTTGTTCGTATTTATTTACCTATGTATTTCCTTTCTACAGACACAAAGCCAGAACAGAAACTCTCCTGGCAGACTGCACCTTCCTGTGAGCACATCTTTTATGCAGTATTATTCTCTTTCTCTCATTCTTTGTAGCTGAATTGTTATGACTCCATTAAAGCAATGATTTCTACCTCCAGCCATGGATCAACAGCTTTAGCAATAGGTAACAATTTTGCTTATCTTTAAAAGCAGTAGGAATTTCTTTCAAGATAATGTGTGTCCAACCAGTTCTCCCTGCTTCCAGCCCCACCACAGCGTCAGTGCTACCTGCACTTCTAGGAGTAGCCTCTGGTTTAATCTTTTCCTTTGATGATGGGAGCAGAAGCAGTATTCTCTTTTGGGGTTCTTTTTTTTGTTTGTTCAGGGTTTTTTTACTGATTACCTGTTGTACAAGCCCGACTACATCTTCTACATGCGAGGACAATTTCTAAACCCATCAAGACTGGTTAGAAAAGACATCAGCCTTGCAGCTGGGCTGGATTAATTTCCTGGCCACTCTTATCAGCTTTGGCAGCTAACCTGGGGGAGTGAGAGTTGCAAGGAACCCACGCTGCTCAGTACTCTACACCTGCAGTCTGGACTTGCATCCTCAGGTTTTCTCCAGATGACATCGTTTCCTCCTATCTGCATGTTTTCACTAGAAACTTGGTGAAATCTCAGAAATATTGGTGTTTTCCTGAGAATGCCAACTAGTTCTTTTTACCTCACTGGAAATAACGCAAGATAAAAATCTCTGATTATTAATATCTGTACTATTTGATCGTATGTGGGTAGTGTGAATCAAAGATTTTCTAAATTAGATAGAAGAAGAGTGTATCTAGCCTGGCAGAGGAACTGGGGGGCCTTGGGAGATCTGGCCCCATTTGAACCCTTACCGGGGAATTAGTGTATGTTTTCAAATACCTGGAACTGACATCCATGGCATTAACACTTTGTATTCATCAAGATAAGAAGATAAAAGTAGACATAAGGAATAACTTTTTTGTTTTCAGCTGTGTCCAGGCGTGCTGAGCTTCTGCCCTTTAATCTAGATTTCTATCAATAACTTAAAAAAAAAGAGTATTGAAAACAAATGTTAAGCGGTTACTGAGGTATTATCAAGCTACTTAATTTTTGGGTTATGTCGTGCAGGCTGGCCAACTTTGTTTGGCCTTAAATAACCAATCTACAAGAAAAATGCTTTCATATTCAGTTCATTTTCTGTCCTATTTCTGGGACCGTGGTGCAAGCACAGGTCTTTTTACTGAAGGCAAAAAGTGCTCAGCAACTCCGTGTCCCCTTTTCAGCAAAGCACAGGCAGCTGCCGAACACTGAGCTCCATGGGAGATGTGCAAATGAGCTTCCTTGCTTTGATGGAGTGAAGACGTGGGAAGGTCTCTAAAATCTGCACTGCTCCCAAAGAAGACAATTGCAGAGCTCCTGTTGATTTTGGTGGGAGAAAAGCCCTCTTTCAAGGGTAAGTAAAGAAATGTATTTCACCAATATAGACATCAGCACTCACACAGCTTTGAAATGTAAAACACTGAGCATCTCTAGCATCATGGTGAGCACTGTGCTGCCTTGCAGCTTTATCACCCAGCCCAGACCTCCCCCCACCCAGGCTGTCTTCATCTGCCCACAGGAGCAGAGCGAGACGAATCACGTCTCCTCCAGGTCACCTTGGGTTTCCATAGTGACTATTTGAATGCAATTGTCTTATCAATCAGAACCTCCTTTACTCTCATAAGCAACTATAAAATCTCTTCTGGTTTCTATAGCAACGATCTTTAAACCCATATATTTGTTTTCTTTATGCTTAGCTGAATTGTTGGGAATAGTGCAAATTAACTGCTGGTGCAATATTTCTTTTTAATTTTTTTTTCATTAAGCTATCTCTTACTGTCTTCCAGACCAACAGTTATGATGAGGCTACTGTCCTTTTGTTTCAGTTACTTACAGATCCTCTTTGCTGCCTAGCCACATGAGCAATACCTCTTAAAAATCATTATTTTCATGAGGAACATTGAAAACCTGAAACCTCTGGAGTTCAGTCTTTCCCTTCCCAATTCAGGCCCCTATGTCATTCTGTCCTCAGGCACTTAGAAGAAAAAATGGTGCTATTTTGTTACCCCAGATCACTTCTTGTAGTAATATGTGAGAATAACACCTTTCTTCCAGTAACCTCAATGCAAAGTACAGTTGTTACTTAACAGCAACACTGTGAGTTAGTCAAACATTATCATCACTGTAGTATGAAGGATGTGCACAAGGTTAATGGCCCATCTACACTGCAGACCCAATAAATGTCAAGAAGATTTGGGTTTTTTTCAGCCTAAATATGTTAACTGCAGGCAAGGCTGATATCACATTGTCTATGGTTTCCTTTCACCAGACAGCAGGCAGACATAAGGTTATCTAAAAGAGCTGACACTGGCACAACCACAACTATGCTCTTACTTCATGATCTGACTATAAACACACATTGCTTTTCAACCTCCAAGTTCATTTTTCCTGTGTAGATTGTAAGTGGAGAATGTACTTAATTCAAGGTTATAAAGTTAGTAACAGACAATTATTCTGCTCTGAAACTCTACGGCAGCATTTTCTGGGATCATCTTGGTAGCAGCAGATTGCAGCCATACCAGATATTTCACAGAGATCACAGAATCACAGAATCACAGAATAGTAGGAGTTGGAAGGGACCTCTGGAGAACATCTTGTCCAACCCCCTGCTTGAGCAGGCACACCCAGAGCAGGGGGCACAGGGACGCGTCCAGGCGGGTTTTGAATGTCTCCAGGGAAGGGACTCCACAGCCTCCCTGGGCAGCCTGTGCCACTGCTCTGTCACCCTCACAGGAAAGAAGTTTTTTCTCATATTGAGGTGGAACTTCCTGTGTTCCAGCTTGTGTCCGTTGCCCCTTGTCCTGTCGTTGGGCACCACTGAAAAGAGTCCAGTGCCGTCCTCTTGACACCCACCCTTCAGATTTTTATAGGTATTGATGAAATTCCCTCTCAGTCTTCTCTTCTCCAGGCTGAAAAAACCCAAGTCTCTCAGCCTTTCCTCATAAGAGAGATGCTGCAGCCCCCTGATCATCTTGGTAGCTCTCTGCTGGACTTGCTCAAGCAGTTCCCTGTCCTTCTTAAACTGGGGGGCCCAAAACTGGACACAGTACTCCAGATGTGGTCTCACTAGGGCAGAGTAGAGGGGGAGGATAACCTCTCTCAGTCTGCTGGCCGCACTCCTTTGAATGCAGCCCAGGATACCATTGGCCTTCTTAGCCACAAGGGCACATTGCTGGCTCAGGGTCAGCTTGTTGCCCACCAGCACTCCCAGGTCCTTCTCAGCAGAGCCGCTTTCCAGTAGTTCAGCCCCCAGCCTGTACTGGTGCCTGGGGTTGTTCCTCCCCAGGTGCAGGACCTTGCACTTGCTCTTGTTGAATTTCATGAGGTTCCCCTCGGCCCAGCTCTCCAGCCCGTCCAGGTCTCGTTGGATGGCAGCACAGCCTTCTGGTGTATCAGCCACCCCTCCCGGCTTGGTAAATATACCTCTGTTCAGCTTGGAGAGGCTGCATGGAAAGGTAGGTGAACTATCGAAGGGGAAAGAGGACCTCACCTCTCTCTGTGGTGCTGGTTTCTAGCTGTCTTGGGCTTTTATTACTTCTCTTCCAATCTATTAGGAAAATAATTTTGGTTTTGGAGCAAGATGACAGAATTGTTACCTTTTATTTTAATTTCTAACTTTTCTTAGAAAATATCACTTGGTCCCTCTGATGTTTTTGTTTGCTCCCTGTTGCCCAGAGCTTCCCAGGCGCTGGCACGAGGTGTGTTTGTGCCTGTGCGATGGGACGAGCAGTATGTGCAGAGACACCAGCAAAGCTGCATTCAGCCCACCTTGCTCCTTAGGAAAAGGTTTGCTAACAAACTGGGTGAAGTTCAAGGAAAGGTTAAAAAATAGCCAGGGGTCTGGGGTTGTGTTCAACTATTAGGGAAGAGCAAAAGACCTCTGTGTCAGTTAATGGGAAACGCAATAACTGTCATCAAGGATTAAGAAATCTTATGGGTATGGTAGGAGGAATACATTGAGATGGTAAAAAGGACAGGAGTTAACTACTTCTGAAATTGGAAAAGAGGAAAATGTAGTGACTCAGGATAATAATGCCAAATTCATGAAAGGTGGCCAGTACTGGAGGGGCTTGGAGGAGGTTCCCTGTTTTTCCAGGGTACACCACCGGCACTACTCAGGGGCTGTGGGACCCCTCACCATGGTGTGCCGGTGCAGAGCTGGGTGCAGAGGGCGATCAGCTCCCACCAGCTAACCACATCCCTGCTGCCAGTGCAGGAAATGAGTCACTGATGTCTTTGCCAACTGTGAACTCAGGACCACGGCTCTGTTGCATTGCTTCAGGTATGGCCAGACACCCCAGAGTGCAGTCGCTTTGCTCATACAAACACCAGAGAAAAATCCCTTCTATAAATAAATGCTTTGCAAAAACACAAACTGTTTTCAACAGTTTCCAGCTTGGCTGGAGCTGTTCCTCATCCCCAAGCTCCCAGTCCCAGACTTGTTCCAGCCAAAACAGATCCTCCCTGGATGAGCAGGGCTTTCAGCTCTGTGCAGGGTCCTGCCACATCACTGTACGCTACCAAGGCTCTTGCAAACCTGCTTACAAACCTGCTGGATACTGCTCAGACAGGGGATGCCAGGATCCCAGCTGAGTCTGCGGGGGAGATGGCAGCACGCAGAGATGGGGCACAGCGAAGCCACGGAGCAATGCTAACTAGCAGGAAAAGACACTTTCTTCAGGGAAACACTTGCAGTATCTCTGCCTTCCTTTCAGCGAAGAGTTGCTGTTGCTGGTTAAACCTTCCTGAGAAAACTCACGCAGCTTTGCTCTCCAAAACACAGGTGTTAATAGATTTGGACCCATTGCGTTTGACTTGGCATAATAAGAAACTCACTGATAGAAACTGCTTAACATGGAGCTGTTCTTACCTAAATTTCAGCCGATGTGGATGCATGCTTAGAAGCCATGCAGTACCGATCTTTTACCTTCACATATCTGAAGAAGATGCTAAAATATTTTCTGTGTCTACTGTTGAGGTCTGTAGAAACTACTGATATAATACTCTGATTCTTTCTATGCAAATTCGCTGAAATTGTCTAATTTCTGAATATGTAACTCATACATAATTTGTGGAAAATAAACATGTGCCGTTTGCTGGCATTAGAAGATTAACAAATCTGAAGTCAAATACTCAGGAACTGGGAAATGCCAGAGTTGAAGCTGTCTCTGTACCTTTACCTCAGATCCTCTTAGTGAAACGCTCCGAAATAGCAGAGCACTTCTTGCTTGTCTGCCCACCGCCCTCCCCAGGCAGCCTGAGCTTTTTTTCTTTCTTGTTTCCCTGTGCATTTGGGATGCTGAGGACCAAAGCTGCTGGTCTGCAGCTTGCCCAAGGACAATCGGGCGAGCGAGCTGCTTGCCTCTGTGTACCTGGCACGCAACCCCTTTATGTTACTGCAGATAGGCTTGCTATTCTCGACCTAAAATTGAGAAAAGGGACAGCTGGGGGAAAAGGGTGAGGGAGGGCATTTTGCATTGTGGTTTTCTTCCTGAAGCCTGTGGTTGGGCAGGTGCGAGGCCTATGAAAGCACAGCTCAGAAAGGACCCCAGGAGTGCCATAACTGGGGCAGATAGGAGCACGTTGCTTGCAAGGACTAAAAGCCTTATTCTCCTTATCTCAGTTTTCAGAGCTGCTTAAGTCCCACATTTTTCTTTCCCCTGTGTGGCTGATGTTTCAGGGAAATGATGCAGAGCAGCTCCATGTGTTCCTGCCTTCCCTGGGACTTGCACAGCATGGCCAGTGGTCCCTCCCTCCCTCAGAGCCTGGGGGGCACAGGCTGTGCATGTTTAACACCCCACTCTCTACACAGTATATAGCTGCACGTCCCAGTTGTCTTCTCATCAGCTTCCCCCAAGAACATGACTTTGTTACCTATGCTGCTGCCTCTCCTGCTCCCCGTGCCCATCGCACTGTGCCTGCCCAGAGCCTGCGGTGGGTTTTCCCTTGCATGAATGACTCAAGTGGCAATAAGCCCCAGCAGCTGGGCTGGATACTGCCCCAGCAGTTTCCTTCAGGGCTAATCTGGCAGGACAGCCAGTAAGGCAGACTGGTGCCAGGGTCTGACACGCCACTCATGGGCTCTCACATCCCTATGGGGTGGCCTCAGTCCTTCACCCTGAAACTATTTGACTTCCAGTCCTGAAGCATGTGAGCATCTCCCACACAAACAGGGGCAGCTTCTGTAGGAGGGACTGTAGGTAATCACTGGATATTGGATTAAAACATGGCTGGCAACACTACTTTCTCATCCCTCGTTTGAAGAGGGTGGGATGTGCTCTGAGCACAGGGCAGGTCCTGCAAATGAGGTGGTGGTTGATTTCTCCCGTGACTCCCACCAGTGTGTAGGGTGACGCAGCCCGACCTGGGCAGCTGTGTGCCCACCCAGCAGCAGCTGCTTAAATGCAGGTACTAGACATCCAGATCCAAAATCCAGGGACTGGCTAAAGTCACTTTGTTTGCTCAGCCTGGAGAAGGGGAGACTGAGGGGAGACCTCATCGCCGTCTACAGCTTCCTCACAAGGGGAGGAGGAGGGGCAGGCACTGATCTCTTCTCTCTGGTGACCAATGACAGGACCTGAGGGAATGGCAGGGAAATGTGCCAGGGGAGGTTTAGGTTGGATATTAGGAAAAGGTTCTTCACCCAGAGGGCGGTGGAGCCCTGGAACAGGCTCCCCAGGGAGGCAGTCACGGTGCCAAGCCTGATGATATTCAAGAAGCATTTGGACAACACCCTCAAAGACGTGGTATGAATTTGGGGTTGTCCTGTGCAGGGACAGGAGTTGGACTCAATGATCCTTGTGGCTCCCTTCCAACTCAGGACATTCTATGATTCTATAATCCTAAATTCATTCAAAGGGACTTTAAGTACTAAAGCCCATGCAAACACATCCTCTGGTCTCCACTGTAGCATTGCTAAGATATCTCAGATCTCAGTAAAGGTGAGCGAAGGACATGCCTTTTACTTGCTCACAGAAAAGAAAGCTGGGGCGTGAAGGTGGGGATGAGGGGTAGGAATTTAAGTGGAAAGTTCGACCTACTTTTCAGGGTTCTGTTTTTTTTTCTTTTCCTTTAAATACAGCTGAAGTTTGGGATTTTGAAACAGGAAAGCAGTTATTTGAGTCCACCAATGGTCACTGGGCAGCAATCACCTTTTTGACAATTGATAGCAGTGGAAGAAGCTACATTTCTTTTTATATTGGTTCAATCTCTGGAGGCATTAGTGCTGGTGCCTGCAGCAAAGAGCGCTGCATTTGAGACCTGTGCTAGGCTGCAGGAGGCAGAGATGGGTGTCTGAGGACAGGGAGTTACAATAACTGGTGTTGCCTGCACGCTCTGAAGAGGGGTAAGTGGTTTTCAGGTTTCTGGAAGACTGGAAAACATTTAAAGGATATAAATGAGAGTTGATTGGGCTTTTTTTTTTTTTCCTGCAGAAGGAAAGCGTGATGAGATCTGTGACTGCACTTATGCGGAGGTGAGCAGGAGCAAGTTAGGTCTTCCCTGACTGTGCATGAGCCTTATTCCAGGGCCAGATGCATTGGGTGGGAGTTTATGCTGCAAGTTACCGTGCTTTTCTGTGGGAAGTTCCTCCCCTGAGACATTCGTGAGGGATTAGTCAGATTCGTATGCCTCCGAAAGAGATGTGTATTACAACTTCTAGAAAGAAAAGAACAAAAATAAACCTAAGCAGATCTGTAGTGCAAGCAGATGGAGCTGCCCAGCCTGGCCAAGGAGGCTCAGGCTGCCTGTGGCTGGGTCTGCACATCTGCAGAGTGTGTGCAAGTCAGATGGTGGTCTAAAAAAATAAGTTATCTATGCCCTTGCTCTTCTACACCATAAACAACACATAGGTGCTACTTTCAATATAGCATTACACCCAAGTCAGAGCCTATTGCGCTAAGCATAGGACCAATTACGTTGATGAAAAGTTCTGTAGCTTCAAAGAGAAAGAGTAATTCCACAGCAGAAAATTATTACTATTCCATCCTTTTGGAAACCAGTAGGTAAATTTGCTCATGTTTGAATATTTGAACTAACCATGTGTAAATAACCACATCGCTTTCTAATTTTGGAAAAGTATGTTGATAAATCAAAGAGTGTCCTGAATGTTCTTCTAGGTATATTGTGGCTATGGGTGGGACAACAGAATAAATGTGTGCTTTGTAAGAAGAAAGGCTCCATCTAAAAGAGATGATCTATTTAGCATAAAATAATATGCTGTTGCTTTAAAGGAAAACACAAACTCGGTGTTTAGATCTCAGTAAAAATAAAACAGAGCAAAAATCACTTTACCACAATCAGAACCTGCTGTTTGAGCTTGAATCCAAAACTGTGCCCAAGATACACAGATCCTTGGGGATCTTTCCACAGTGGAAGTGGTGTTACACTAGCCACCTGCTCCCTCTGCCCCCCTGGGAAAACACCCAGTTGCTTGGCTGTGGGCTGACTTTGGGAGCTGGGAGCAATTTCATTGAGTTCAGCATTACATATCAGCACAGATGTATAGCTGTACATCTTTACAGAAGCACCACAAGGTTTTATTTCCTCTGAACACAGAATCTTGGACCATTCATTGGGAAAAAAAAAACCTGTGTAAAGCTGCATTTGCCAGTGATCAGAGAAGTATCCAGCTGCCTTTTGTTGGCTAGCCAAATTGTGGTGGTAATGACCAAGGTTGGATTTAAAATGCAGAGAGGAAGCATGCTTGTTACTTCCGCTGACCTTAAGGGCCTGCTCCTTCCTTACAAGGCCCAGGATTCCCTTTGGAGCTCCAGGGAGGCACCCGCAGGCATCTTCCCACAAGAGAGGTTTTAGTCATAAAATAGTAATTTTATGAAACCAAATGGCTTCAACAAACTGGGCAATGTTGGGCATAGGACTCCATGGGAAGGAAAAAGCTCGTAATTAGCTGCTGGCTGTTCTGGGACACCCCTCTTGCTTGCTTGCTCTTTAAAAGAAAAAGTAGTTAATTTTATCCAAAATTGGGGGTGGAAAAATTAGAAACTTCTTTACCATCTGTGACATGGATTTCCCATTTTCTGGCCAGCTCCTTTTGCCAGCAGGGCCGTGTAGTCTGCGTAGTGCTGACCTTCCCGTCAGCAGAGCAGGGAGCACGTGTCTGGGGCGCAGAAGGACAAACCTCTTCTGGCAGTGGCCAAACCAGCCTCTCCCTTGTCAGTTTCTTTGGTCCAGGACTCGGTGGATGAGCTCCATTGTGCTCAGAAACCTCAGCCCTTTAGCAGGATGACATAGTAAGGAACCACCTCGAGTCTGTACTTGAAATACATTATTTAATGAGACCAGTAAGTTACGGCATAGGGTAAGTCAGCATAGCACAACAAATAAATACTTGGTCTTGATTTAATTCAGGAAAATGAGATTTTTGTGTTAAGCTGTTAATTTAATCTTAGCATCGCATAGTCCTCAGTCACCAGTTTTCATAAGGTCTAGAAATAATCTGAACTTGGGGAGGGCTAGGCAGTTAAAACTGCATGGCTGTGAACTGAGATGGGAGGTGGAAACCAGGTGCCACCAAGCTTGCAGCAGGATCAGGCTTATGTGTATGGTCTGATCAAGGCAAAGAACCTGCTGAATGAAAGGGGAGGATGAACACTGTTTCCTTCATGGCTTTTCTTTGCTTCCGTCCAGCCCCATGGCCACAAAAAGATATCCTGCGTGATGGCCACTGTCCACCAACTCGCCTCACCTCAGCTGGTTACAGAGGTGACACTATAGTTTGGATCAAGCCCTACAGCTGTGTCTGCCACAAACTTCACACACCGATTCCCACCAACTGTGCTGGTGGAAGAAGAAAGTACAGGTTGGAAAAATAATGAATATACCCCAGCTTTCAAAAACCTTTGCAAAAGGGACATCAGAAAAGTATTTAAGACAGATCGAAATGGTTGGCTTTGGCTTTTATAGGGTTACTTCTGCCATGAACCTATCTTACTTATAAATGTAATTTGAAGTGTTTTTCTAAAGGAAAACAAAACTAGTTTTGTTCTGAAAATGCTAAAACAGACTTATTTAGAGACTTACTAGACTTGACTAAGGTTTCTTCCCAAAGTGAAACCTTAGTAAAAGCCATCATTCAG
Organism: Phalacrocorax carbo; assembly: GCF_963921805.1. NCBI lineage: Eukaryota > Metazoa > Chordata > Aves > Suliformes > Phalacrocoracidae > Phalacrocorax > Phalacrocorax carbo. The sequence continues at coordinate 193,918,168 of NC_087513.1, read as the reverse complement.
CAGACTGCTTTCCATTTCAGTAGATTCAAGTTTTCCAGTGTAAAATGTTTCCACCTTTCTTTGACCAGCTCTACTGAAAGCCATCATTGGTGATATCTGTTACCAACAGCGGATTTGTGAGGCTGTGAAGAGGCAGCTCTAATAAATGCATTACAACTGCTTCAGAAAAAGGCAAAGGTGGGGGTGTTTGTTACTATAACTTCAACATGACAACAGGAACACCTTGCTCGGTCAACACGATGTGTTTTACTCATTTAACATAATTTGTTACAGAAAATTAATTGTGAATTCTATAATTTAAGTAATTCTTAAATTCTTTTGCATTTAAGCAGGCTTACAGTGAACATACACATTTCTTTCTTCCTTTTGCTTTCCAAGCTGCAGCCACAAGCAGTACCCAAGAGGTATTTCTACAGGGTCACACGGCTGGGCTGGGGCCTGGTGCAGCAGCTTCCATTTCCAACGGGCCTCAAAGCAATAGTTAACACCAGGACGTGGTACATGTCCCAGCACATGTCATGGCTCCGTGGTGTATGTGGTGGTTTTTAAAATTATCTCTACAGTGATTTAAAAATAAAACAAACCCAAAACAAAACACAAAACTATGCTCATGGGTTTTTTAGAAAACCATGAACTAGCTGTTTCTCAGCTTGCCATCATAACTAATCTTCCCTCTCCCTCTGCTTTTAATCTATGAACATGTACATGCAGATTATTGAATTTCAGCATCTTAAAACAACTCCCTTAAATTCATGATGGCACAACACGCCTCTCCTGTGTGGCAAAATCTGCAGGACTTCTGGCCTGGGCATGATACAGTGATCGGTCCTGTGGGAGAGCTCTGATTTTCCCTGATAACAAGACTTGCTCTAATCTTTTTTAACTGTTTTGGAGTGGGGTTTTTCATTAAATGTGGATATTTTATTGATCCCTCCCTTTCTTTATGTTAAAGTTTTGAATTAAAGTGCTCATTTGCTTAGAATACAATTAGCCAGAGAATACTTGAGGTGAATAATAAAAATGACAAAGCCAGTGTGCTACAGAACACTAGTAAATAAACACCTTGTAGGCATGATCATCTGTGGAGGAAGGTTTGGGATCACTGCTTCTAACTCTAATTTCACCCCCTACGTGTTACTCTCCCAACAAGACTCATGTTCCACCATTACTAAGAAATGCTTTTGCCATCACCATTTGTTTTTCTGTGGGTTCCTTCTACTCCTGGAACCTGCTCAGCCTCACACCTGTTAGTCTGCCCGCCGGTATGTGCGCACCACACAGAGCCGACCTTGGCACTGTCCGTACAGCTCCGGACAAACCACACCTGAAGAGGAGGGAGGAAAAGCATGCTCTCTCTCATGAGCTGCTGCAGCCACGCATCCCCTCTTTGGGTTTGTTACAGGCTCCCGCACAATGCAGTGTATGTCCATTAAAACAGCCTAAGCTGTTTTATCACAGACCGTAAATTACTGGTTAATCACACAAACTGGCCTGGATATCCGCCTCGGTCTGGAGCACAGTGGCATCTTAGCAACACAGCTGTCACTCCCCACAAGCAGGTTCTCTGTGGGGCCGATGGCGGTGGGTCCGCGCAGGCTGACAGTACCAGGGATTATGCTCTTGGGTATCCAGAGCAGAAGCCACTATAATGTATGTGATACGGATTGTTTCCTACGTGGATAAATTGTTTGAGGTGTTGTATGTATGTCTATGAGTCTGAGCAAACACGATAAGAGAAAATAAGGATTTAAATGAACGAAGTCCTGCCTATGATTTGTGGCTGTATAAAAAAACCCAAACCAAACAAATCAAAATCTCCTCTCCTCCCTGATGTTAATCTCTTTTCTCCTCTTGTACATTCTCATAAATCTGTCCTTGGTAGTGCAGTGGCTTGTTTTCAGCACAGCTAAGTTTGCCCCTGTGTAGCATTTCACGTAAAACAATTTAATGGCCCATTGGCTAAATGCTGACAAACCTACTTCGAATTCAGTAGGAGGCAAGGACTAAGCAAAATCTCAGCAAGGACTTTGGCATAGCATCCTGCAACACTCACATCCTTGCATTTTAGTGGGAGCTATTTACCCACATGGGTCTGTTTCATGCTCTGCGTGAAAACTATTTTAACATTTTGTTGCATTGAAACAGCATTACTGAGGCACTTAGCTTTCATTTGCTAGGCTTTGTGCTTGGCCCTGTGCAAAGCATGGCCCCTTTGCAACATCATTTAGTGACACATTCTTCTCTACTGACCTATATCTGTGGGATGTTCCTATGGGATATTACAGATTTATTCTTTATTTTGCTGTATATATGTGTGCTCACCAATCATGCATAAACACAGATGTATTTTAAGTATGGACTTACGTAGCTCAGTTCGGGCTGTGGAAATATCCACAAAGTACACAGGCCTATAGCCAGCTGCTCTTCAGTGGCAATGTCCTTAGGTTACTAATCCCCACTGGCAGCACAGGAAACCTCAGCTCTGCCCTCTCCCTGGTCCAGAGGCTGCTGGCAGTCATCGCTTCTCAAATTGCATGAAGTGCCATTTCATGGTGCCATTCCTACCTCAGCATCATTTGGATGTGTCTGATCCTCCCTGGAGCCTCAGTCCCTCAAAAGAAGTAGCTGGGTGACAGCATTAGCACTGGGCGCAGGCACCGTACATGGAGTCACGGCTCCTCAGTCAGAGAAGGCTGGTGCCCCTGGCCCCTCTGTAGTCTGATCCCTTGATTGCCTTTCTAAATCTCTCTCTGGGGCATCCTTCTCATCCCCATTCTCTGGAGCAGGATCCTAAGAGGGATGAGCATCTGTACATTGAAGTCAATCTTTAAAGCTACCTGCCATTGCAGACAGTAGAGGTTAACAACAGGCAGTGCAAGTTAGCAATGGTTTCCTTGTAGGCACGTGTGCACCTACCTGATGTTCTGCCTCTGCTTCAATAGATCAGAGGTGATGGATGAAGAGAGTCCTGCTGTCCTCACCTATAGATGGCACAGCTCATCTCTGGAGTCTGGCTGAGAACACATGGGTGAGTAATGCTAACGGGTAAGCATGCAGATGGCACACAGCAGAGGCACAGGGAAGAAATACCTGCAGGAAGCCAACGTGGCCTTTCCTAATCACCCTACTGCTGGAGCCATGGGTGGGTGAGTCTCTATGGCACAGATTTATGGACTGCATTAAGTGTTTAGACCTATACTTTTAAATCTTCCATCTTCTCTTTTAGTCTTCATCTGTATTTTAAATCACTAGGGACAGGATGGGGTTTCTTCATTCCACAGGGAATACCTTGGGGCTTTTTCTATTTTCGCATATGCATCCTACATTCTGAGGAGGAAGAACATGGTCAAACAATACTTGAAATTTACTTCCTTCAACCAGAAGAACTAGAGGTCAGCTTTTAAGACACTTCACAATCTGAAAATGTAGATGTTAAGAGATTTTATTATGCCCCAAAACTGTGGAAATTTTATGCATAAATCCTTTTTTCTTCTATGCAGTTTTGTTTCCTTTTCAACTTTTGAAAGTCAGCTGAAAACTATCTGAAGTAACATCCACTGAAGTCAATACCAGTTTGGGGGACTGATCAAGGTCCATGGAATAAACAACATCTGACTTGGAAGATTACATAAACATGTATCTATTTTTGGAATATTTTTCAAAGAACTGTGCTGTAGCTTAATCACAGGGAAATACAAAATACAGCTAATGTTTGCATTCTACACATACATTTCTGTACCAGAGCAGTAGATACCCTGGTAAACAAGTGCTCAGCTGTAACAGAGAAGTTAAAACCTCCACTCAAATTTAGTAACTCACCTGGCAGTCCAGTATCCTCGTCTACAGAGTTAAGAGAACCAGTAGCCCTAATTCACATTAATAAAGAGCCTGGAGCCAAAGATCAGTCACAGATGACAATGTCCTTCAGAAGTCCTTCCTTCCTTTACAGCCCGTTTAGGAGAGTGACAATTTTTTCCCTGTTTGAGCTTTCTGTTATGTGTATGTTGTGATCCTGCTTCCTGCTCCTCCTCCCCCCAGAAGTTAACTGAAGTCTTCCTACCAGCTTTACAGCTTGTATTACCCTAAGCTTTGAGATGAGTCCTCCTTGTGCACTTCCTCCCATGGCTATGTTCCCCCCGTGCTCCAGGACCTTTAGTCCAGACTGAGCCTTCGGAGGTTTCCACGCATGCCTCCTGGAAACAGCCCTGGGTTCCCTATGAAGTACTGGTAGACCTACAGCCCCTGCCCATTCACCTGGTGCTAGAAGGATCTGCTGTCCTGCAAGTCCTCAACTCAGATCAGCAACCCAAAGCTCCAGGGACGCCTGAGCCTGATGTTTGTGCACAGGCAGCAGCTTTTCTTTATGCAGCCAGCAAGCTCTCCAGTGCTTGCACTTTGCCTCCTTGTCGTGGTTCAGCCTCGGTCGGCAACTAACCACCACGCAGCCACTCGCTCACTCCCCCCACCCCTCTGGGACAGGGGAGAGAATCAGAGGAGCAAAAGAACTTGTGGGTTGAGATAAGCACAGTTTAATAATTACAATAAAATTATAATTATTATGATAATAATAATAATGATAATATAATAAAATGGAAAAGCAAAAAAAAGAAAAAAACAGAAACACAAACGATACAACCGCTCACCACCCACCAACCGACGCTGCCCATCCCTGAGCCACAATTGCTGTCACCCCACCCCCAGTTAACATACTGGGCACGACATTACATGATATGGAATATGCCTTTGACCAGTTTGAACCCGCACTCTTAGCTGTGCCCCCTCTCCTCCCGGCTTCTTGTGCACCCGGCAGAGCATGGGAGGCTAGACATGTCCTTGACTAGTACAAGCACTACCCAGCAACAACCAAAACATCTGTGTGTTATCTCAACATTGTTTTCATACTAAGTCCAAAGCACAGCACTAGGCCAGCTGCAGTGAAGAAAATTAACTCTATCCCAGCTGAAACCATGACACTCCTCCAGTGAAACAAGCAATGGAAACAAGACGGTGCACTTAGGGCATGTATTTGCATCTCCTACAACAGCTAAGGAACAAAAGGATGAAATTCAGCGTGAGATGTATTAGACTACCATCTGATAAATGAAAATTTCATTATATATGCAGCAAGTGTTTAGTATTCCAGAGATATTATCTTATTTTGGCTCCATCATTTTCATGACGTACATCCACAAAGAAAGTAAAACCTATCACAAAAATGGGAGGAGAAATAAATAATAAAAGGAACATTTCACTGAGGGGCAAGATACCTGTCATTTGAACTGTAAGAGTAGTCAGTCAATGCACTGCTGGTCCATCAAAACATTATAGATCAAATCTTTATGAGAGAGGTTATACACTAGATAAAAAGTAAAATCTTAAATTTGCTTCTATTATTTATTTTGTCCTTATCCTTCTGTGGTGCTAGGCCCTTAGTGGCTTAAAATACCTAAAAATTTGGCTTTAGAAAATAGTTTCTCAGACTGTGCATCATTTTACAATTTTTAGTTCCACTAAACCTTTCAAAAAAACCATAATGGCAAAATAAAATACAACAATTCTGGTAAGTCTCATGTATTTTAATGTAAGATCAAATAATTTAAGACTCAGAATTACAGAAAGATTGAATTTCAGGCAATTTGATGTGTGTTAACTTATAAACGTTAAAGACAGAATTAATTCACAAGTCTTGTGTCAGGAAGATAACGGCAGTTAAGGAATATTTATATACATAACTGAGGTTAATAGTGACCCAATAAGGTAATCTAAATACTTTTTGAGTGTTTTCCACTCACATCGTTACACATTTTTAGTGAGCATCTGACCTCCTTGTATACTTCGCAGAGATTTCTAAAAAAGAAATAAATGTTTGTATTTATTGGACACTTTTCTGGGACCTTTGAAAGAAGTGGAGTCCAGGGAGTCTCAGAACACAGCTTGATAAAACCATACTCCAAAAATAAAAATACATTGAATACTGATGTAAATTCTCCCTATTAGTTATGCCACTATAGCAAAACAGTTGTAAAGACTTAGGTAAAGTCATGAACTTAGAGAACAACATTGTAAGGAAATGTAATGGCTTTATGCACACTATCCAAAATACTCCAAAAGAATTTCAAAAGCTTCGTTTAGAGTAATTAAGTTATTTTCTTTTGGAAGAAAAAAAAAGAGATACCAACTAAATGTTGCACAAAAGTTTAAGACACACTAAGGCCACTACACGCCTGTGGCAGCAAGATTAAACTGGCCAGCAATCTATGCCTTGCACTGCTGGGTGTTGTTCTGGTATGCTGCAGCATGAAGGAAACTGCCATCCCGAACATCTTCACCTCCCTATGACTGATGCTGAGATCAAAGTGGAAACACACACACATGTGATTTTCAGGTCTGTTAAAAGGTAAATTAGAAGAAATTCATTAAGTTGTGGGGAGGGAAGAGGAGGAAAAGTTAAATCACTGATTTCTTTCATTTTGCCCCCTACCTCAGGTTAAAGCACAAGTACTGTAAGAATTTAAATAAGCCACTTAATCATGAGGGATCACTTACCACACCATTACAAAACAGTTAATGTTCCAGAAACCTGAACAAAACCCAGATTCATCTGTTCTTGGTGCATACTTTTATGAAGGTTCTTTAGAGGAAAACTAGAGCAGTACCTGCCATAGAGATAACTGAACACATGACAACCCATCACTCCAGGGCCAGCAGAGCTGCCTTGTGTAGATCCATGACTAGGTGTTCTGACAGAATTCTACCTTAAATGTCTCTACAAAGATTTCCTCTAATCAGACTCAGCTTCCTGCTATGGCATCCTACTGATTTTGCAGTGTAAGTTCACCCCTTTTGTGGTGCTAGAACCATACTTTCCATTTCAGCAACAATCTAAGCAAGCAGTAGTTTGTTACAAAAACTTAACCCTTGGTGCTACCACTGTACTGTTACCAACACAGAAGCACTCTTCCACACTCCAAACATGAAGTCTGGTCTGATTCTTTAGCTCTAGGAAAAGGATGGAGAATGAAGTATTCTTAGTGTTACCTACTGTACACAATTTTCTAACAGATCAGCAGAGGAAAAGACCAGGCAGTAACAGGGATCTGCATTTTGATAATCCAGTTGCTTATAGTCAGTGCAGAAAATTGGGCACTACTGTGGGAAGCTGCACACACCCTATTTAGTATTGTTCCTGCCCCTGGCTGTGAGAAGACTTAGGGTGCTACAAAAAGCACCAGCCAGAAAAAAACCACTTGCCATGAGTAGGAAGGATTACTTGGCCCTAGAAAGCACCAGTCCTCTCTCTCATCTGTACTCCCCTCTTATGTAGCTCCAGGAGGACTAATTTCTCTTTTCTCCTTTTGGTTTTGTTGTCACAGACAAAACACTGCTGGAGCCACAGTAACTCTCCTGGAAAAAACTAAACAAAACAAAAAAAACCCCAAAACACCCAACACCAAAACCAAACAAACAACCTACAAACAACAAAAAACCCCAACACCCCCCCCGCCAAAGAAAAAACACAAACAAAACACCCTTGCGTTTGGCGACACTGGTCTTCCAGCATCTGGTGTCACATGCTATATATGGCATCTATGCTTCAATACACCAGTAGACAGAACACCCTTGGAATATGCTTCCAGGAAAAATACTTCCCTCAGTACTTCAGGTGCCTGATTCCCTAGTGTAATTTGATGTCTAAAGCAGAGGCTACAAACAATCTCTTTCAGCATCCTCCCCTGCTCCAAGCACCTAAATATAAGCTTCTTCGATAGACTACTGAGATTTATTTGAGACGAATTCTTAAAACCCTTACCAAGGTCCAACCAGAGCCACTTGCTTGGCAGAATGGGCTGAAATCTGATTCTACCATTTCAGTTCAGTCTGTAACAAAAGGCAGCAGAGCCTAGCCTAAGTTCAATCAGGTGTTAGCATCTTATTCCGAACTGCAGATTACTGTCTCTAAGTTTATGGGGCTATGTGTGTTACGAATTTTGTCCTATGCCTTAACACCTCTGAAGTTTCCAGGTTCTTTCAGGTGTGTACAACCCTTTGGGCAAAGAAAATAACTCATTAAGCAGCGGAGTTACTTTCAACTCACTTCACAACTGTTCCATGCCATGGCCCATCACAAAATGAAAAAGGCAACAGAAGTACTGAAAACAGCTAAACCCAGCAAGTCAGGTGATATCAGTAAAATGAACTTTATTTTAAAGCTCATTAAAAAGCTTCACAATAACACCAACAGAATTAGCATTTCCTTCATTTTATGTACCCCACATGAAAAATGTATTTTTTAGCAAGAGATGAAACGTAAGTGTTTCTGCATGCTACTAACACATTTCACCATCTTATTATCTGATAAGTGCTTTGGACTGCAATAATCAAAAACCTTAGAACTGAAGGATTTCTTCTGGAAAGTCCTTATGAACGGGACAGACACTGGCTTTTTATTGACATACCCAATTAGATGTCCAGACGAAAGAAAACTACCTTGGCTTCTACAAATGCCTACGAAGGTTTCAATTACAACCTTTTGAAGGAGCAGTATATTTCAGAGCAAGGGCTTCTTTTCATCTTTAGTGATGCAAATGGTTAAATACTGCACAGAAGCTTAGTATGAACTCACAATTCCACAGGAATCTGAAAGTTACCAAGGCAATTTTCCTTTTAGGATAGTCATGACCAACACTATCACTATTCTTCCTCCCATAATACAACATATCCCAGACAAGTCTTAGGAAAAAAATATAAATAGTTCCCGAAACAAAGCACTCCCACCCCCCATCACATACGACAGCAAAAATATCTTCTGTCATGGGATGAAATAACTTGCTGCAAGTGCAGTGGTTTAGTCCAAGTCCATGCTAATGGTGTTTTGATCACCCGGATGACATTCGCCATTTTGTTGAGGCATTTCAGAATTTTTGTCATCTCCCACGTCTTCAGTTTTATAATCACTTTGTTCATTTAATGGGTTTTCTTCCTTAGGGGAGTCAACTTTTGGTTTTGGTTGTGTAACAACAGGCTCACACACGTTGTTTAACTCCTAAAAGAAAGGGAAAAGATGTGGTCAGTACATGTATTTAGGACCCACTACCTTCACTAGTGAGAAGAGTCCTGTGCCCAAAAGACCATTTAAAACTTGCTTCTGTGTTTGTTTCCTGAGTCCAAACTGACAAGTACTTCTTATACCCTGAAATAAGTTAACTGGTCTACTTTCTGAAGTTCTGTGGGCAAAGGTCTTCAGTTTAATCTTCTGGATTTCAAATGGGTTTTTTTCAAGATTATTTTGTGCCTACCAGTAACACTGAAAGATAACCTGAGTCTTTAACATGACCAAAACACATAAAACGTGAACAACCTCCACAGAATTGCATACAGTATAGTATAGCTCCTCTGCTTTCTACTGAATCTTCTTCTGTCCATACTTTCTAACTACCCTTTAAGAACACTGGAGCAGTAAAATGAAATTGTGGGAGAGGGAGGATGACATATTAATCTAGCTTTAGCACCAGCCTCTAAAATTAGTTTCTTCTGGTACTCACCTGTAGTTTTGCCTTAATTTCACTTGAATGCACTGCTGGATCCTGATCTAAGCTCTTCTTAGCCTGTGCACTCACAGCATTATTCATCCACTCCACCACTTCACTAACACACTTGTCTACTTTCATCATTTCCATTTCATCAATATGGATGTATTTCTCATCCTGCCCAAACAAAAAATATTTTTTATTAGTTATTAATGTCAAGTTATGCCAACAACACCATCCCAATTATTTACAATTTATAATCTTCACTGGTTTTCAAAATAAATAGAAGTTGGCAACGAGCCAGATGTTACAGCAAGAGGCAACAAGAAATACAGATGTCAAAATGAAGCTTCCTTTGCCCAATAATCAAACAAGAAACCTCATTTGCAAAGGTAATAGAGGCTTCACAAACAGGTCACACAAAATATAACATTCTTAACAGCATTGCTAAAAAAAGCCACCACCCACTTCCTGGAGGGCCTTACATGGGCCCAAGGTAGTTTAGACAGTGCGATTCTGCTGTACACAGAAAGGGAAAGGATCGGTTGTTCAATTTTAGGAGCATTCCCTACAATGCCACAGTTACACAATTAACTGATATCAGGAGAAGGACCTACCCAGCAACACAACATATGATTTTAGTCAAGAATTCTAAATATGGATTCAGGTCTTAAATGCGCTATTTTCAATGATGCTAGTTATTTCAAGACTGTAAAACTACTGAAGGACTTCACTTGATAACAAGTTTGTAATCTATAGCTGTGAGGACATAATTGTTCCTGATGCAAGTCTCAATCTCAAACTGAATTAGCTTGAGTGTTGTGAGCTGCCCTATTAAAACTCATGAAGTTGAAACCCAAGGAGTAAATTTTCAAAAAGGCAGGAATGCTTATCAAGAAAGTAATCTTCAAATATCAATAGCAAAAAACCCCAAACACTGATATACATTAAAAAACCTAGATGGTTTAGTTTATACTGAGTACCTTTTATGTGAACGCTTCTCACCATGGCATAATTCTTGTTCCCAAAAGAACTAGAAGAGCACACTTCTATAAAAGTCAGATTAGCTTTTAAAGGGCTAATCCTCACTCTTTATAAGAATATCCTTTTTGGCCTGAAAACTTCCAGAAGTACCAAGCAACTGAAGATATGACGCACTATGCAAGATTTTTTGAGTACTGGGAAACATTTGCGGTGTTAAATTTGTAACCTACATAAGAGCAGATTGCAGCTCATCTGAAAGTGAATTTAAGCCTCTGCCAGCTGGTGAGCCTCACTGAAACACTATGTGGTAGAAGAAAGGCACTTTGAGGCCACTTACTTTATTCCTGAACTCTGCAGCTATTGTAGCATAATATTGGAGCCTGTGTCCCAGTTCTTCTAACAGCTTTGGTCGTTCTTCTGCTTCTTGATAGCGCATTTCAATTGGAGTACCTAATTTCTAGAAAAAGCAATTCCTGTGTGTTATTGGATTCATTAACATTGTTTTGTGTGATAATTTGAAAATTTTGCAATTTGGGCCTACTAACAGACCTACCTTTAAGTCCTCTAATTTGTCTACATACACCTGCTTAGCTTCATCCTCTCCCTCTTCATACAGCCAGCCTTCTGTCTCTGTTAGGAGTGCAGAGAATCCCTGCAGATCCTATGTATCAATATAATTGAACATGTCAAACATCAAAATATGCACCACTTGACTCAGTGTCTCACAATAACAGGACACTGGTAAATATAAACTTTAATTCTTTGCCTCCTACATAAAAATTACATTTCTACTGCAGCTTTTGCCTAATTAAGTCAGTTACACCACACCAGCTTCTGAACACACACATCTACAACAGAGGTAGCATTTATAGCCTTTTGTGTTTGATTAGGCCAATGCTTGGGGTGGCTTTAGTTCATGTTTTTGGTTATAGATACAGCAACACAGCTTTCCCTTCTAGTCACCAACTTTATTTGGAAACAAAGGTTTATTCCACTTGTGACAAAACTTATTTTCAGGGATATGTACTATTTGCTAAGCCTGAACCTAATTCTGGCTCCATCCCAGCCATCATTCAAACGAGTTACAATGTTCAGCTGTTTCCAGGATGGCTATGAGAAAGCTTCACCAAGGAATACAAAATATGTATTTGGTATCAGTATTTTCAGAAGCTCCTGAAACCATAACCTACCTTTTCACAAACAAACTTTTCATATGGTCCAGACAACTTGTCCCTGAACTCATACACATATTCCTCCACTGCATTCTTTGCATCATTTCTTTCTTTTTCCAGTTTGTCTTGCATAATCATCTTACCCTGTACAATCACAGAAAATATTTTAATTTAAAACCACAAACAGCATTCTGCAAAGCACAGCTCCTGTAAAACACAGTAATTTCCCAATTTCCTTGGCTCATGTAACTGCTGGAATTCTCATTGCTGAACTGTGATCTCAGCTGAAGAAATGTGACGCACTTCTCCAGATTACAACAGCTTGAACTAATCTATGATGTCATTCCATGGATCAGTGCTCTGATCCTATCACTATAAACAACACTTCAATATTTCTGACTAATATTTGTTATGTGTTAGAGTTGGACTATATATTAGCTCACTGTAAATTATTTGAGTCCACACTCCAGGGTTACAGTAAAAGATCAGAGGTTGCCTTGAAAAGCAGATGAATGGTTAATAACTGCAATCAAGAAAGCAGTCTAAACCATGCTCTAACTCACCTCTGTTTCAATATACATATTGAGGAGATCTTTTCCTAACTGCCAAACCAAGTTAGCTTCAATAGGTAGTTCCACATTCTTCACTTTTATCTTGGGTTTTTTAGCTTCTGGGGGCTGATCACCCTTCTTCTCATTTGTCTGAGTTGGAGAGAAGAAAAATAAGATAATTTTCCTGACTCCCTTCCAATAAATCAGCACTATGACAAAAGCAGCATTGACAGGAAGAATGTGCAAAGATTTTCTGTGTTCTTCCAGAATCTTCAAAATATACTTGTGAGGTACTTTCTCTTCAGGGATTCCACCTCCTATCCTACTTTGCTTACAGTTTATTTCATGGACAGTAAGTACCAAGCTACAGGAAGGACATTTTTCAGATATACAGTATGTTTGCAGGTTTTCCAAAGCGCCCACCTGTAGCTTAACACTTCATTGGTGATGCTGACAGTGGCAAGATTTTAACCCAAAACATTTTTCATCTTATACAGATGAAAGAGCAAACTGCTAGCAATACCATGCAGGCATATGTTTTTCACATAGATTACTTCCTCTTAGGTTTATGAATTCCTGATCCCAACTTCTCTCAGCAGCCCTAATAAGCTTGGCCTCTAACAGCTGTTAAACAAATTGAAATGTCTACAACCCAAACAAATGAGCTGTACAACACTGCATAAAGACAGGTATGTGGTAGAGCACGACTTCTTGCAGGAGTTCTTTTGCAAACTGTCTGAAAATCATCACAAGATATATACATTATTTTTCACAATAGGAAAGGTATAAAAATGAAAAAGGTTCCAAGCACCAACCTCCTTATTTTATCCTGGAATATGTTACCAATTTTAGAGTCCCCATTATATAGCATAACATTTTCAACAGAGTTAAAGGGTCACTCACTTTGACATCTGGGATTTTGTTTTCTTCAGAGGGAGGTTCTGATGAAGGGGGAGACTGTGACGTTTGCTGACCATCAGTTTGTACCTGGGACTGTGTTCCAGCCTCACTGTTCTCTTGCTGGATATTTTTCTGAAATGAAAGCCCAGGCACAAAGGATGTAGAAGGCATGTGCACTTGTATTTAATAAAAGTTATAGGGCACTTCACTTCTGACGCACATACTGCACAAAGTGCCCTACAAAAAAGCATTCTGTGCACACGCAGAAACACACACGCTTTAACTAACGGAGATACAGACTAGGTGAAAGTTCAGGAGGACTTAATGAAAATGCTACCAGTTCCAGGCTTGCAGCATAACACTTGTGTGCATGTGTGCACCTGCTACCCAGTTTCTCTTACAAGAAGTGGCTTTTAATTTATTGAGTCATAGCTTTGAAGTTTTCTTCCCCCTCAGAAAACTATTAAAACATCAAATACACCATAACAACGTTGCATTATTCCCCAGTGTTCCCCTCTGCCTCAATGCTGTAGGAAACAATCCAGCCCTCCTTTCCACAAGAAGTTTCAGAACTGTACAAAGGATTACACAGAAACCCTTTTAAACACAGAGAACATGGGTGACTAATAATCCAAACCAAGTCTTCCCATTTGGAACACTAACAATGGCAGCTGCAAGCAACCCCACCCTCAAGCAACCCACCTGCTGCTATTTGGCACTTTGCCCAGTAATTGATTTTGAAGTCCACACACTTTCATCATAGCACTTGTTTTCTCCTGTTCTTATAAAGAAATTATATATCCCAACAGCTATACACATCTCAAAATTAATGTCATTTTACTTCGTTAGAAGAAGGTATTTTTCTTCCAGAGTATGTAAAAGCAGAACACACTTTCATCAGTAAGAACATTCACACACAAGAAAGGACAACTTACATCACTTGAGTTTTCAACAGGTCTCTGGTCCTGAGATTCCACCTCAGTCTCAACACCGACATCTTCACTCTCTTCACTTTTAACTGGTTCTACCATGGATGCAGTGGACACACTGAAAATGCCATGAGTATTGACACGGACTTTGACTTTGACTTTAGACTTCTCTCCATCTTTCTGCGCTGCCACATTCTGGATAACATACCTACCTGAAACCAAAAGAATCAATACTTACACAGTGGAATTAAATAGGTAATATTACAGAGCCAGGAAAACACCTCCCTCTTTCATAGAGGACACATTTTCTAAATATTTGATGAAGCCTCTGTGCCAATCTCATGGTCCCCAAAATGAAAAGAATACTATAAAAACCAAGAAGTATGCTGCTTTGCAGCCAACTTTACCTTACAAATCAAAAAGGGAGAACATTTATTTTCATCCTCTAGGGTAGGTCCTCCTGCCACGATATAGAGTAAATACAAAAAGTAAAAGCCCACTCCTCTTTCCTTACTTGTGCTATCTGTGATGCTATAGTGGGATGAAAGAAAACTGCACAAAGATTTAGTCTAATGCCAGTGTTAAGTGGTATGTCTTTTTATCACAAGTTACTGCCAAAGTGTTCTTTTCAGCTTCTAACATCCATGTAAGTCTGCTATTACCATTTACTCTAGGGCAGAATGTAATTGTTCTGTAACTCCTGTAATACTTGAAACAAACATTGTGAAACTTAGAAGCAGACAGGCAACTAGTTTAAGAGTATATGAAGAATCAGATCACCGTGACATTAAGAGCAGACATCTTTTTCCTGCCTACTACATGGTTACATACACATCACCAAAACAGTGACCTAGTGATTACAATGCTTGTATAGTTGCAAAGTACAAGGTCACCAATTTAATAACAGGCTGGATATACACATCCTCACGCACACCATTCCTTCACCAATAGACCCAAAACACACGCATATAAGCTTTTACCTGCTTTACAGGCTAAAGAATATAATCTCCCCTCTCTTATAAATCCTGTAATAGTGGAGTTGTGACCTGTCCTCCCTTTTGGTAGTCTCATCAGAACTACTGACTCACCCATTAGGACTACTAACAATTCTGTTCTGAGCAGAGAGTTAATTGATGAGTGAGCTGAAACCCATCTGATTTTCAGTTCTGTTCTCACTAGTTTGCGGAAGAGCAGTTAAATATCTTCCCATCTGTTAAAGCCATATAAACCAAACACTCACAAATCTCACCATCAGTCTTTTTGGTAAGAGTTAACATGAAAGGAAGTCTGTTGTTTCTGTAGCTACAAAATATTGTGCTGGTTTCTATGACATATGGTATTTGAACTTTGTGACTCTCAGTGAAACAACCACCTAATTTACTTTGAAGTAGAGAAAAAACCTGACATTTTCTGTTAGGATAATAGGTTTTGGTAACTTTGTAGTGAACTAGGTATTAGCTGAAATATTGGTAAATCAGATGGAAATGTGTTTGCCCTATATATTCCCCACCCATTTTAAGAATATTTGTAAAGCTGATCTTTAACACTACAGCTCTGGTGATACTGTATTTTAAGTGCAGGACAGCTGTATTGTCAAATACTTAACCAGGATTTGTCATTTCTTCTACCACTCTGAAAAAAAATAGTTGAGCTTTCTAACAAAACCAAGCAATTACTTGAAAGCCAGTAATAGCTTTGTCTTAATTTTACATGCAAACATACATTTAATTGCATGCTTAGAACTCAAGAGCAGTTAATTGGCCTGTCTTTACTATCACTATCTTTTTCTAACTAACCACACCGTAAGCTCTTTGTAAGTGTCAACACTATTAATATTATAATTTGTCAAAAAGGATGAAAGAGCTGCTTATAAATGCTACCTAGCCAATTCAAATCAATACTGTCGTCTTCTAGCTGCCACTATTTCAGGCTGCCTTGAATAAAACTTATTCAGCATTATGTCAAACCCAGAAAGTATAAGAAAAAACAACCACTAATTACTCAAGATGCATTTGTTTTTTATAAGCAGGAGATGTTTTTCAAGTATTCCTAGCTTGCTTTAGCAAAAAACAGAAAAGACTTTAGAAGTGTCCTGGTTTCAGCTGGGATAGAGTTCATTGCCTTCCTAGTAGCTGGTATAGTGCTGCATTTTGGATTTAGTTTTAAGAATCATGTTGATAGCAACAACTAAAACATCAGTGTCTTAAGTAGTGCTTACACTAGTCAAGGACTTTTTCAGCTCCCCATGCTCTGCTGGGTGCACAAGAAGCTGGGAGGGGACACAGCTGGGACAGCAGACCCCAACTGGCCAAAGGGATATTCCATACCATATGACGTCATGCTCAGTATATAAAGCTGGGGGGGGCAGTGATACTGTTCAGGGACAGACAGGGCATCAGTCAGTGGGTGGTGATCAATTGTATTGTGCATTATTTGCTTTGTATATTATTTTTATTATTACTACTACTATATTTCAATTATTAAACTGGTCTTATCTCAACACACAAGTTTTCTCACTTTTACTCTTCTGATTTTCTCCCCATCCCACTGGGGATGGGGGGAAGTGAGCGAGCAGCTGTGTGGGGTTTCATTGCTGGCTAGGGTTAAACCATGACAAAAAATTAAGAAGTTACCTTTTGCAGTGATAGCCCTATTCTAGACCTGTGCATTTGCCTATAGTTTCCCCTCATTTCTTTATTGGGCTGAAGCAACTTTAGAAGCTAGAAAAATAAAATTTAAAAAAATCCAAATTCAGTTCCCTATGGAATGGGAGAACTGAAAATTGAGTCTTCCAGACACAAAAAACTAAATGTATGTCATATAAATATACTGTAACACAACACAGTTACATAACTGATTTAAGACCAAACAATGCGAGAAAACACCGTTTCCAGACATTTACTTACCAATTTTTGACTCAGGATATGGGACTCCATTAGGATCAGAATAAAAAGCTTCTAACTCAAATGGACCTTTCCTATAGAACGTAAGAACCTTGGAAAAGGGTGCTGCATGATTTCTGCTGAATACCTCATGAACCCTATAATTAAGAGGAAAATATCACTTTTAGCAGAGTATGAGAGCTGAAAGGCTTTGATCTACGGTCAGAACTCTTTCGAGAAATGTCACCATGTTTTGATACATTTACCCTTCTGAACAATTTTAAGAAAGATACTTCACTACTCTAAGAGAAAAAAAGTTAACTGTTGTGTACTGTAATGGGAAATCATCCTATTCCACTAATTTTGAGTCTCAGAAGCAAGTAAGTTTAGATGTAGGTGGCAATTCAGTGACAGACTATCAGCAGACCTCCAAAATTTGTTTCCTGCAAAGACATTATTCTGAGCTTGGAATAGCATAATTTAAATCATAATTTGCATCCTTCCTCAGTCAGTCTCTAAGGCTAATTATAGCCCTGTTAATTCCCTACTCATTTACTTTCTGTGGCTCTGACACCAGATTATTATTCATTCCTTGATATGACAGAAAGACAACCAGCTTTATTTTATGTTCTTCCTCTAAGGTCTGTCTGCTATTATGCCAGTCTGATTCTAATTTCCAACTAAGTTTTGTCTCCTAACTATGGAAGGGTCTCATCTAATAACCTAAACGTGAGAAAATAAGAGTTTCACCTAGAATGTGAACGCACAGGTTTCTCTCAGAAGCATGTGACAGAACAACTAGGTTCTGTATCTCCACAGAAGACGGACAAAAAAGAAAAGGCTGAATTACAGAGAATATAACAAAGGTATGAACAGCTCCCTGTAGAACTCAACTTCCCAAAAAGTTAAACTCAGACATTTACATCCTAGACAAGAACCGGATTTCCCACAGGCAGAGTTAGTAACAGAAAGGCCAGAATACAATAGCAAGAAATTTCTCTTATGAAACTCTAGGAGTTAAATTCTTGCTTCTGTTTTCAGCCAGACAAACAGCATCCATGAAGGCTCACAATATTTACATAGTGCATAATGTTCCTACTAAAACATGAATCCAAACAGGTGTTAGGAACACCTTGAGTAAAAAAAGCTGGAAACGAAAGCGGGATCAGGATCCAGCAGTTGTTCATTTTGTATTCCAAAACCTGACAACTGGGTAAGAGCAATGCAAGACACGATATTGGTTGGTAGCTCATTCAATCACAATTTCTTTAATCTTTATTTCTTAACCTATGAAGAGTTACGGTTAAAATTTCAATGCATGCCTTTACACAATCTCCACTGTCAACCATCTCTGGTACATGGCCTATGGGTTTTCTGCATCAGAATGCCAATTTCCTATTTAAATGCAACCAAGAACATCCTTGAATTATGAAGGCCAAAAGCTTCACAGAACTGTAGTTTAAGCTACCTACCCTTCAGTGTCCTCTGCTTCTGTGTTCCACAACAGAGATATTGCAAATGGTGTAGCATCTGTCACAGAGAATTCTCTCACTTTAAAAGCTGGAGAAAGTATTGCACACTAAACAAAAAACAGACATGCATTAAAGTTGGCTAACTGCTCTGCTCCACCTGCCCAAGACAGCTAAGCATTTTTAAACACGAGAACTGAGTTGACTTTACTAAAACAGAGCTAGGCAAGTTGCTTGATTTCAGCGGAGTATGATAAGAAAACAAATCTCATACAGAAGCGTATTTACCCTTTGGATTAGTGGTGTTTTTACCATAGCTTGTGAAAAAAGGTAACACTAAATAAATACCATGACTGTAAAGAATGGAAGTGCTGCATTACTTAGTACTAAAAGAAATGGTGTTTATCTTACAGGTCCTGCTTCTTTCCCTGGAGACAACTAGTTGCTAGTGATGGAAAGCAATTAGCACTTAGTGAGATGGGGTAAAGAAACAAGTCAAAGAAGAGAGGGTGAAATAAGAGAGTAAGTAAAGGAGGAGAAAATGGCAGAATGAATGGTTTGCTTGTAAAATACAGTTCACTAGTTGGAAACTGTAAAAGTGGGGGCGAGATAGAATAAGTTTGTTTCACATTAATGGAAAGTTGAATACTAGAAAACGCAAACTTGCAATGTTATGGGCTCTCCATAGATACTTCTCATACACTTTATGGATATATAGCTCTTCCCTCAGCTTGACAGCAACTTACATTTTTCTCATTAAAGATCCCTATATGCTGTTCTTTTGAAGAATAGTGGACTACTTACAGAATACACCCAGCATCAGCACTTCCAGTAAAGTACTGCACCACAGAGCAGTACTCTGGACTTTTTAAACAGCATACTCCCATAAGACCACCCAGTGAACATGTAAGTTCGTTCCCTTGTGCCTTTTAAAATGGACCACTTTTGCCATTTCTCATAACTGAAGAATTAGCCAAGCAAAAAAGCACGCTCAAACGTTTTATGTTTGTCAAGTGCTGCCAGTACTATACCTGCAGAGCACAGCCCCTAGCTATGGCTTCATCTGCATTCAGTGTTGTACTGACATCTTTACCAAAAAATTTAGCAATCCTCTCTTTGACAGCAGGAATACGGGTTGCTCCTCCCACAATCTCTACAGCAGTTACATCTTCTACTTTCAGTTGCGTTTGTTCCATTAATGAAAGGAGAGGCATCTCTATCCTTTGCAGCAAGTCAGCACACAATTCTTCAAATTGTGACCTAAGGAAAGAAATTGAATTAACCAAAGAACGCCTGTATCACCACTCAGATTTCCTGGAATTCTTGCTTCCAAACTGATGCTGACCACGTCTGCAAAGAGACTTAAAGCTAAACCCGTGACTAGGCTGAAGTGACAACCATATACAAAGGCAGTACATGAACAGCTGCTTAGAGATTTTCCTATGCTGCTATCAATGTAGTTAAATAAGATAAAGATATTGCTTGGGCAGGTGCTATGTATTTGCCTCTCAGCAGAGGTTACAGATAAGAATACAGAAAACTGAATTCCCTTCACAATGAAAAAACTGTTGCCTAAGTACTGAAGGGAAGACAAAGAAAACCCCACCACTCTCTTGGCAGTAGTTACAGGACTAACAGCTACTACAAATTAAGTTGTGCCTGTGAGAGTGTGCAAGAAACAGACACACAGACTTCATTTACACTCAGGCCATAACCAAGTCATCCCCCATTTCTGTCCTCCATTTCTCTGCCAATATCCACAGTACAATAAGAACAGAAAAAAGGAACAAAGCCTCAATTGTTGCTATCTTATCAGTATAGGATTTAGGTTACCTAAAATATGCAGGAGGCCTAAATATGCAGCCAATCCCCCCTGGGTCTGGTTTGGATGCATCAATCCATGATTTTAAGAATGTGTCATTCTACAAAAAGAATCCAAGCTTCTTATGCATGCATTATTACACTGAAACATTGCTCTGGTAGCTAAACATTATGTTACATCTTATTTTTTCTAGCATTACAAAAAATACCACAGTTATTCAGCACTTGTGCTTAATTTTAGCACAGTAACTTTCTTTCAAACATGGAAAGAAACACTTGTTTAAGAAATACAGCCACCAAAGCAACTGCCTGTCTTGTACAGAACTCACCGGTTCATTTTTCCAGATACATCAGTATCATTCATGAAACACTCAATATTTAGGGGAATTTCTGTGCTATTTGAACTCATTAGTTTCTTCAGCTTCTCACATTCCTGATACAGACGAAGAAGAGCTCGAACTTTTGCTTTTGGATCCAGTTTGTACTTTGCTTTTATTTCTGCACAAAAGTAATCTACTAGCTTTTCATCAAAGTTTCTTCCACCTAGGAAAGGGTCAAATGCTGTGCCAAGTACCTGGTTTGAAAGAACACAGTTATTTAGTCTTATGCTCAGTAAAAATCAAACAGAATAGTAATCTTCCAATATCAGCAGGCCTTTGCTTCAGAGAGGTTGGGGACAAGTCAGCCTATCTGCCAATGTACAAGCTTAAGTACTTCAATCAACGGCATCACTAAAAAACTGCTCTTTGCTTTTACAGTGGAAGTGACTAAGTTAACTCAGCAACAATCCTAAATATTCACAATTTTAATTCATACACACAGCCGTTTAGATAAAACAAACTAAATTATAGCAGTTGTACCGTATAACATACATTGGTGTATTGCAAGGAATTTACAGCCTCTATTCAAAACTATCCTAATGAAATGAAGGACAGTGATAAAAATCTTCATCTTTTGATTTGTTGCCACTTCTCATGCACTACATTATTTCGAATTTTAAAAACAAGGCAGGTTTACAGGCTATTTGATTCTAATACCTCAAACCTTTTTATTTTCATTTAGTCTTACTACCTTTAGTTTACTCTTGTTGAATGCACAGGCTGATACTTGAAATGCAGAATGTCCCATATCAACAAACACAACTATCCGTGGCTTCTCTTCAGGAGCTGGAAGGTCTTGTTTATAAATTCCGTAATTCAGAGCCACTGCAAAACAAGTGCCAGATATTATCAATGCAATCTCTAGTAAGTCTCCAATCGCATACCATCACATCCCTGTGAACATTAAGCTGTAGGATCAAGAGCTGCAAGACAAATCCAGACATACATCTATGCAAGGTCTTACCTACGCATGGAAGCTTTATTTCGTTAACATATGTTGTAGGTTCTGAGAAGCAAAACATCCCTCCTCAGTCATGTATGTGCTGTCTTAAGTGTTTAAGGGTGCAAAACTAAGAAGCAAGATCTGTTTCAGGGTTTTCTATTTTGATCTGTTTATTAAAACTCTTTTTGCTTTGCAGAATAATCCATAGTAATCAAAAACACAGAGCATCTTTACAACAAAACCCAAATTCAGTTTTGTGTTTATAAGGAATATCTCCCAGGTATGAAGGTTTTGTCTGAGAATAGCGTAAATGGTCAGCAGAGGCTGCAAAAGGGAAGAACCTCAGTCTATAAGGAATATCTGGCAGGGACAGTTTGTGAAGTGAATCAAAAGTGCAAAACAGAAGCCAGAGGGGCACATAAACACAGGATAATGAAGTGAAAGGACAGAACAGTTTGCAGCAGCATTCATTCTGGATGGATAGCAGTGTCAAAGCTAGGCAGGAGGCTGATGCAGTAAATGAAAAAAAAATAAAACCCTAGTGAGTCTTGGCTACATAGCAATGTCGGAAAGGCTAAGATTTTGGCATGAGATAGAATATACAAGAATGTACATTTGTGTAGGATAAAAAATCCCCAAATGAAGATAACTAGACAGATTATCAGGCAAGAGAATTAGAGCATTAGAGAAGGTGGTAAGGAAGGCTGGGAATGTGTGCTCTGAGAGCAATATTTTATAGTCACACTGACATCCCCTCACTTGAGGTGAAAGGGACACCAACTCCCTCCCTCACAGCAAAAGTAGTAGTTGCAGACCATCTGGAACAAGACCGCCAAGTTTCCCACTGGTCAGAAACCTGAGATTTATGTATTCTGGTGTCTAATAAACTTCCCCTGCAGTTAGTGTGCTTGTTCTCATCTGTGTGGAATCTTTGGGGGCTGCTCACAGCTTGGACAAGTGCACTCTGCGCTGGGTTAAAAACTGGCTGGACGGCCAAGCACAGAGTGGTGGTGAATGGAGTCAAAATCTAGTCGGTGGCCAGTCACAAGTGGTGTTCCCCAGGGCTCAGTGTTGGGGACGGTCCTGTTTAATATCTTCATTGATGATCTGGAAGAAAGGATTGAGTGCACCCTCTGTAAGCTTGCAGATGACACCAAGCTGGGTGGAAGTGTCGATCTGCTGGAGGGCAGGAAGGCCCTACAGAGGGACCTGGACAGGCTGGATCATTGGGCCAGAGCCAATGGTATGAAATTCAACAAGGCTAAGTGCTGGGTCCTGCACTTTGGTCACAATAACCCCATGCAGCGCTACAGGCTTGGTGAGGAGTGGCTGGAGAGCTGCCTGGCGGACAAGGACCTGGGGGTATTAGTTAACAGCCGCCTGAACATGAGCCAGCAGTGTGCTCAGGCGGCCAAGGCGGCAAAACAGCATCCTGGCTTGTATCAGGAATAGTGTGGCCAGCAGGAGTAAGGAACTGATCGTGCCCCTGTACTCAGCACTGGTGAGGCCACACCTTGAATACTGTGTTCAGTTTTGTGCCCCTCACTACAAGAAGGACATCGAGGTGCTGGAACATGTCCAGAGAAGGGCTGGTGAGGCTCTGGAGAGCAAGTCTTTTGAGGAGCGGCTGAGGGAGCTGGGGTTGTTTAGCCTGGAGAAAAGGAGGCTGCAGGGAGACCTTATCGCTCTCTACAACTACCTGAAAGGAGGTTGTAGCAAGGCAGGGGTCAGTCTCTTCTCCCTAGGAACAAGCGATAGGACGAGGGGAAATGGCCTCAAGCTGTGCCGGGGAAGTTTACGTTGGACATTAGAAAAAACTTCTTCACCGAAAGGGTTGTCAAACACTGGAACAGGCTGCTCAGGGAAGTGGTTGAGGCTCCATCCCTGGAGGTATTTAAAAGAAGGGTAGACTTGGTGCTTGAGGATATGGTTCTGTGGTGGACTTGGCAGTGACAGGTTAGCGGTTGGACTCGATCTTAAGGGTCTTTTCCAACCTTAAACATTCTATGATACAAACCCAATAGCAGCATTTGTTAATCCCTCCCACAAGCAGTCATTAATTAAAAACAAACTCTATTTCACAAAATATATCTGTTATATCCTTGAGATCTAGATTTGACTGAAGTTTTTTATTGGTCTGTTCATTCACATAATGTTTGTATTTCTTAGTAGGCTGAAGACATTGCCCTTGTTTCCAAGTTAAAAATAAATTTATGATCAAAACTTGGTAAATCACAGCAGAATTTGCCTTTCATTAAAAAACCCACAACAAAACAAACCTATTTTTCTTCTCTGCCCTACTGTATCTCAGGACCCCTCCTCCAAAGATATAATCAAAGATTGTTACATTTAAAAAATTAGAAAATCTCAGATAGTACTCATTAGCCTTGCAAGGTAAAGAAAAGAAGTTTAGAAATGCTGTGTGCTACGCAGTAAAGAAAGGCTACTTGTGCTGCTGAGGGGATGAAAGAGCTATCTGCTCTTGTGAGGACTGTTCATCCCAATGGCAAAGCTTCTAAAGTTCCTTACTAAAAAGTTCTCAAAAACTCTCAAATTCTTGCATGGCCAAAGACTGGGATGATCTGTTCTGCCAAACAAAAAGGAAGCGACAGTGCCTTTTTCGGCAAGGCCTATCACCCCATCATGAGAGGTCATCTCTGAATTGTGTGTGAAGGATTACTTCTGCTTCAATATAGAAAGGGGTTGGGCTTTGTTTTTGACTGCTAAGGTTGAAAAACAACTTTTTTTCTTGAGTGCTGAACTAATTTTTTTTTCCTTTATGGATACAAAGTTTCTTCAGAAACATTTTGAAAATGGAATTTGAAGGTTAGAGGGTTGATATTCCTCCTTCCTCCTCCTCTCTGCAGTCAACTTGGAGACGTATAAGCCCAGAAATTCAGAAGAATACAGGCACACAGGACAAAGTCTACCTACTGTGTGAGGTCCACACTCACCCAGCTCAAGAGTTCACACTATCACACATTCTCTGCGGCACTTCTTGCTAAAGAAACAAAGCGTTAAGCTAAAGCTAGATGACAGAAACATGCAGCTATGGCTTTTGTAATGATAGGGTCAGATTTGCTTTTCCTTAGGTGCAAATACATGATGTTCAATGTAAAGATCATAATACTAATAAAACAACTACATTTAGTAGAAATCCTGTACATTACCATGTAGATATTCATCTAAACCTGATTCCAGAAGAACATTTTAAGATACCCCTCCATCAATGCATATTTAAGATTGCTTTACTCCTTAAAAAAATAAAATATAAAATTCAAAAGTATGAATGCAGCTGGTATGCACCAAAAATGCTCACCTGGAACATTCTCCCAAAGTAAACTTTTCCCTAGTTACTTAACTAATGCAGACAATGGGAGCAAAGCAGTAACTGCCTTCTGGTAGAGACTTCAACTTCCCAACTCTATGCCCAGGAAACAAGCGCTAGTTATCATGCCATTTAAAAACATGGAACAAATGCTCTCTCACCAGATGCAAGCAGAAAAATGCAGGAAGTAAGAATACACCAATGTGTTTTTAGAGTTCCAAACATATCAGCAAAGGTGTGAACCCTTGGAAATTATTAAGTGTTGACATTTAAGAGTGCCTAAATCCCACAACTGTGCATCATAAGGTACCTTCCATGAAATGTGGACAGTAAACTAAATGGACATGTTGCCCAGACACATGTGGAGACTCCTAAATAAGTATTCAGGGAGATAACTATTATTAAAGCTTCATCTCTTCTACC
Source organism: Phalacrocorax carbo (assembly GCF_963921805.1). Classification (NCBI taxonomy): domain Eukaryota; kingdom Metazoa; phylum Chordata; class Aves; order Suliformes; family Phalacrocoracidae; genus Phalacrocorax; species Phalacrocorax carbo. The sequence continues at coordinate 193,892,859 of NC_087513.1, read as the reverse complement.
CCTTCACACAAAAGACATTAAAATGAAAGACTAAATCAGAAGAACAACAATCTTTTAGAACATTTATGTCTCATGTCTGGTTTTTCAAGTCGGCCCTGCTTCTTAAGAGTCACCAAATGCACCCTCTATCACATCTTTCACTTGCAGAAGATGCTATTTTACCCTACTTACCTGCCGTCATGTCATTCATTAATCTAAGACAATTTAATCCAACAATCTGAGCTGCATCCAGAACGGACCTCCTTTCAGCATCTGTGAAAAATGATGGAACCTGAAGAAAAGAGGTGAGAATAGCAAGTTATTTCCAGAAAATGAGACATCACACTGTTTATCTGAAGGTATGCATTTAAAAATTGTATCTATTCCTCCTCTTTGAGTACACTGGCTCACTGCAAGTCTTTTAACATCTAACTACTGTACTGAACAGACTTCAAATATTCTATGCAGTCAAGCCAAGATGGAATTAAACAAGCATCGGCTAGTTTACATAAGCACGCACTAGTAAGACACTACAAATGCTCGGAACCTTAATTACTTGTGCAAAATATGAAACTGGGTATTATGGAGATAGACACATGGAATAACTGTAATCGAAATTAGTAGATTTATTCCTGTCCAAGAAAGTAAAGAGGGGGGAAAAAAGTACAGCAATATTACAGGTGTGAAAGATGCAAAGAAATAAAGGATAACAACTAAAGAGAATCTGTTTTGACCAAAATTGCTTTGGGCCAGAAGTGATAAGAGATTCTGAAGCAATATGTTGTTGAAGATTTGCTACAGATGTCTAGTATTGGCACTGGATGGCAACCTCTGATGTCCTCAGCATCAGAAACTACATCATCAGAAGATACTAACTTTCCAGGTACTGGAAAGCAGCTCTTCTAATAGTAACAGAACTAAACATTTCTAGATGCAACATGAGACAGACTTGTTAAGAGTCATTGAGAACAGAGGCAGATGTTATTTTCTACTCAGGCTTTGGAATGGAATCACTGTACTCTGAGGTCATCTTCTGTGCAGTCATAAACTGAAAAAAACACATTAACTTACTGAGAGGATGAACATGAAAAGGACAGAAACTAAGGTTTTCAGCTCCCAGAGGGCAACCTTTGATAGACAGAGGTGTCTTTAATGAGTAATTAGCATGCTTAGTCATGGAAACAAGCTGCAGTAAAAAAGTATATACCTGGATCCCAGAAATGTTCTAGGTCCTAAAGTTCAGTCATCTCCATGAGAATGAGTTCATAAAGTGGGTCAGGGTCTGGAATACGGAAGCAGCCCTGGGTTTTCTTTCAAAAGCTCTAAAGCTAGTTAGAATTAATCCCTTTGTAACTGCTTACGCAGTGTTCTTTTCTCCTCTACTTGAATAGAAACAAAATGCCCTCAATAGCTGAAGTTAAAAGACATAATGTTCCTCCGCACTACAACTACTTACAGAAATAACACAGTCTGCTACTGGCTTTTTCAGGTTACTCTCTGCAGTCTCCTTTAATTTAGTCAATAACATAGCTGTAATCTGTTCCACACTGAAGATATGCTCCTCATCCATGTACATGACCTGGATAGAAGAAACAGGTAAAATGAATCCATTATTTCAACTGAAGGAAAAATTACTTACATTTAATGTTTTTTTGATACACTACTGAGTAATACTCTATCAATCATGACATGCTTAATTATTTCGTTATAGAACTTCACTTTACAATTTAATTTCCCAGTTGACTGTCTACAGAAGCAATAATTCAATTTTCACAGACTTAAAACATCAAGAACCATATCAAGTCTGTAGATGAAGAAAATGGCTAGGAAGTGATTTTAAAAGTGGCACAAGTCTAAAATGTGACTAAAACTAGATATGGTCACACAGCATAATGACAAAAAAAGTAAAAATAGCCATCAATTTTCAGACTGCTGCCAACAGCAAAGTCATCCAGAATTACTTGCTAAGTATCTTCTGACATTTTTATGCTTCTGCTCAAATATGTGAAGAACCTCTGAAAGGAAGAGCTGTGCAACAACACTTCACCTATGCACATAAAACAACTAAAAGCTTAAGATGATGCTCAGCAAAAAGTTTATTTGTTGCTCCCTTACCAAGAAATTATTCTTCAATAACCATTTTTGTGTAATAGAACAAATGAAAAATGATGAAGTGAAGGAACACGTTACACCTGATTCTTGAAAACAGCACTTACCTTTTATTTACATCAGTCCAATTTGGGGAAAAATAAAGCATTTTTGTTTTAACAGAAAAATTATTCTCATTCTCTAAGCATCCCAGCCTTAAATGCACAGCTCTTCATTAGTGAAGCTGCATCATCTGTTATACCAGCAGGACTTCATTATCAATATTTTTATATACTTCTGTAAATGGGTATGATGTTATTAACTGCACCTATTCTAGGGAAACCTGACATTTTATCAGCAAACTCCTTGAAACATAAGCAAGAGTCAAACCTGCAATGTCGTACAAACTGGTTTTGAACATCTGTTGCAAGTAACTTATATCAGCAGTCCACTAAAGACAAACATGTCACTCATATCAATTATTCTAAACTCCTCCTTTATCAGGAATTTGCAGCCACATTATTAGACTGTTGCAATGCATTCCACACAAGAGTGACAGGAAGGTTAATACTTTGAAGTAAAACCATATGACCTTGTCATTATCTTCACGGTTTTTCTGCAGGGATGTTTGAGCTGGATGCCCAATTTGCCAACAGGGAAGCTCACATTTCAGCAATTACTCACAAACGAACCTTAATTTCATAGTTAACATCCACTATTTAAAGATGAAGCTGTTATTCATACAAGAGCTCCTCTTTAAGAGAAAGGTTAAAGAAAACCCTTAGGGTAATCAAATGAAACCCATACTTCCATGACTAGCTGCAGAAAAGTACACTTTTAAATGTAGCTAGAAAACCCAAAAAGGTCCACTGAAAATTTACCTTTACTCCAACTCCAGCATTCTTCATAGGAACCAAATCATAGCTCAACTTTTCTTTTTCCTTCTGAACAAAGGGATCATTAAACTCACGGCCATGGAATCTCTTGAAGTTAGATACTGTGTTGTGAGCATGAGTAATTTGCTGTAAAGAAATACAGGATATTTAGAAATCCACTCTTAATCAACCTGCAATGTTCAGTGCCACTCTGTATGCCCCCAAGCATCAGCCAAGTTTGAAGACAACTGTTCACTCACTTGTCACATCTGTTTCTGTAACACCTGTAATTACTATCTGGTACTTTGTATCAGCTCATTACTACAGGAGATTATGAGTCAGACACACAGATACTTACAGACCACAATATATAAAGTATTATAAGCACTATACAAGTATCTCTAAAACCTTGAAGCAATCAGGTGACCAGTAACAGGATCTATAGTGCCTACTATTTTAGTCACTTAATTTAGCCAAAATTCAGACAATTAAAGATAGGAGCCAGCTTCACAAGTACTTGCAATGCCCATAAACTGGCACTCCAATCCCAACCACCTTCGCTTTAAATCACATTTCATTAAGCGCAAACAACTGTTTTCACAGTTACTAAGTTTGAAGTTAGTAAGTTTCCTCATACATTTCAATGCTTACTTCTTTTCCCCTGAGCTACTTTCAACCCACATCATTTCCCTGTTCATGTTCACCTAGCAGTCACTCAAATTCTTGCACCAGACTAAAGAAGGATACAGCGCATAGATAACAGCAAGGAATATGAGACTCATTTTTGAAAACAAGGTCAGTTAAAAGTATATATTGAACTACAGTGCAAGCTCCCCACAGAACCAACTGACCTAGAGAAACATTCTTTATCAGGAATGCAATGCAGAACAGAAATTAGATTAGACTGGCCTAAAAGAGATACCACAGGTATGTCAGAGTATAATTAATCCCATTCTATTAGAGAGAGACTACAGAAGTGTGTTCTCTCCAGAATAGATTTAGACAGGCACCAACAGACTGCATCATATGATAAGCACACAGAGGATGATTTCTAGCATTCAATACCCTCAAAGGAAAGCATCCATTTCTTATTGCAAGCAAAATTTTCCATCTTGGAATTGAAGAATTTGGGCTACACCTTATATTAGAAAACTATGCAACTATGACTATTCTCCAACAGAAAAGCTCCCTGACAAAGCAGCAGGCCATACCCATACTATTAAACAATAAATTTCAGAAAGCTCTGTGTGTGGACAGAAAGATGTCAGACACAAAGTCCTTATTGGGAATCATCCCTGGTTTATTTTAATCACCAAACAGTGCTCAGCAATTAAGAGCACAAGTTGGTACAGGCCAAAAAAACACGCCAGGAACTACTCCAGTACTTTGATGCAATAGAGTACTTAAGTTCCTGTGTCCGAGATTGTTTCCCAGCATGGTTTCATTTATTTGTATAGCCATAACTTCAAAGTACTTGAATGCTATGTAATTGACAGCTGTATTGCTGAAGAACCTAGAAGTAAAAATAATTACCATGCAGTGAGCAGAAAAGCACAAACATTCTGGTAGTTTTTATAGCCTAATTTAGAATTACGCTCAGAACCTTTTCTAAGAGAACAATCTTAAGATATTTTTAGAGTAATTGTATGCTATTAGGTCTGTAGCGTGTTTTAATATCTTCCTGCTTAGTCACAATTAAGAAAGCTGAGAATTATGGGCTGTTAAGTAACACATTGCTCTCATCTCCAATGCTACCAGACTTACCTAAAAGAAACAGCAATTCCCTGAAAATTTGATCCAACAGCAGCTGCTCAAGTGTTAAAGAGAGCACCTCTGAGTATTATGAGCACTCAACTATAATCACGTTGTTGAAGTCACCAGTCAAAAACTGGTCTGGTTCCCTCCCCCCCACCCCCCATCCATTGTTTTGTGGGGTTTTTTGTTTGGGGTTCTTTGATCGTGGTGGTTTGTTGTTGCTTTTTCTTTTTTCTTTTTAACTAAAACTCATTCAAGCAAAAGGGATCATTTTACTCCTTAAGTAGCTACTACACCGAAAATATCACACTCAGCTGCCCATGTCAAGAAACTCCTACATTTACAGAAGAAACACTAGATATATCTCAGGTGGTCAGCCGAACTGGACCACTTACAGCAAGAGAAATAAGTGCTCTGAAATCTTTTTTCATTTTAAGTATCACATTCTTTTCTTCTAGCAAATAAATGCAGTTTCAAATGCTAGGACAGCCAAGCTCAAAAGACTCAATATAGTAACATTTTATAAAGGTTAGTCTGAAGGCAACTGAAGTCACAGGTGTTCATCACTGCACACACATGCTTTTACATGCAATTCGAGAGACAGAATCTACTTCACATTTTCAAAAGCATTTACTGGAATGATCTAACAATGCTGAAACACACTCGAGAGCACACAGGATTCAGATCACTTGCTGTTTTGAGTAACAACTCATTTTTGCATACTGATGAATCACACTAGTTTCCAACTTGAAACACTAAAAGCAGTCATATAAACAAAAGCAATAGTAAAATGAAGTTTAAGGAAAAAACCACAAGCATATACACTTTACTCCAAATGCTATCCTGTAACTGAAAGTGTGTGTGTGTTTGTGAACATGTAACCTATTAATATTTCCTTGGCTGTGCAAAATTAAGAGACAAGCTAATACAGCGAGAAAAAAAAGTCTCCTTTAGTGCTCTCTCCGTGGAAACCCAGAGATGTGCACAGGCCAGCGAAAGCTGCTCGCTTGTCTCCACCAGCAGCAGTTACGTAACAACCTACAATCCAATACCTGAAGGTTTATTTAACAGTTACATTTAGTTATTCTAAGATTTGTCGGAATTAAGCTCTCCTTTTAAACTGAACATGCTACTTTAACAAAGAAAACATTCAATCTTTCAGAGCACCTCAATCAAAAAACAAGATCAACCCTAAGGACTTACACCCCCGAAAGACACAGGAATTTTACCTTTCAGTGAAACCAAAGGTAGTAAGTACCTAAATAGCTTTAAGAATCTGAGCCAAGACTCTCCCTTTGCATCTAATTTTGAGAAACTATACACAGCATTTTAAATGTTTTCCTTCAAGTGTAAGGAAAACCTTACATACAGCCATCAGGAAAAGAAACCCAATGACCTTACATTGCCAGAAAAGGAACGTGTTCAACTGGAAAATACTACCATTAATGAAAGAGAGAGCAGTAACGTTCTAGCAAAAAGATCCTGCATTTCTCTGATAGAAGCATGGCAGCATAGCGCAGCATTTCTAAAATAAAAGGCTTGACGAGGAAAATGAAGTTGTTTGGTTTTAATTATGGAGAGCCAACTCTCTCCACACCCACCGGTACTCGAGGAGTGGGCACTGGCCGATTTACTGTTATGCACAAATGTCAGGAAAGGACCCACCTGGTTTTTAGCCGAGACACCAATAGCTCTGTTTTTGGATCCAAACGAAACCACTGATCTGTAAAGAAAAACGGCTAATTAACTCAGTGCTGAGGATAAAGGCGGCTGAGGACTACCACGGATGCGTTTCCTACGATTACAAATAAAACACCAAAGCCTTTCTGTTGAAAGTGCGGCTCTTCCAGCTTGTGCTAAGACGCTACGATAAGGCTGATCGGTCTCAACGCCTTGGCTCGAATCCAGGGCTTTTCATAATGGTTCATCCAAACGGTTAAACACCACGGGCGCAATTCAGAGCTCGCACCCAGGCTAAATCCTGCGTTTGGCTGTTCCTAACTTCAGGACTAACTGCTGCTCTGAGCCCGAGGCTCTCTGCACCCAGCCTAAGGCTAAAGAGGAGCTGCTCTGGGGCCGTTCTGAGCTCACCCGACCGCAGAGACCCCCCGTGCGTGTTTGTGTCCCACGTCCCATCTCAGTCCGGCCGTCCCGGCGGGGATTCCTCCCCCCCCCCCAACCCCCGGCTTTCCCAGCCCGCCGCACCCTCCACCGAGCACCCGCTCCACCGTGGGCTGCCCTCCCCTTCCGAGCCGGTGCCCGCCGCCCCACAACGGCCCCCCGCACCCCTTAGCAGCCTCCTGGGGGGCCCGTGAGGCGGCAGCGGGCAGCGGGGGCCGAGCTGCCCCCGCACAGCCCTCCCAACACCCGCCTGGAAGCTTCCAGCGCCGGCGGAGTTCCCTGACCGGCTCCCGCACCCCCGCACCCCCCTCCTCACTCACGGTGTGCACCGGTCGCTGAACTCGTTGGCGACCGTCTCGATGCCGCCGGCTCGCGCCACGGCGACGTAACAGCTCTGAAAGCCGAGGTCAAAGCCCACCACGGCCATGGCCCCGCCGCCAGCGGGAGGCCCCCACCCTGCCCCGGCTCGGCTCGGCCCCGGTACGGCTCCGCGCGGCGGCTCAGCGCGCAGGCGGGAGGGAGGGGAAGGAGGGGAGCGGAGCCGGCACCGCCGCTTTAAATATGACAATGAGACGAAGTTTCCAGAAACTGCGGCAACCACTCACCGGCTCCACGTGCGGCTTCCGCTTCCGCCTTCGACGGCATTCTCGAACAATTCCCACCAATCAGCGGCGCCGGGGACCGGTGACGCGAGCCGTTCTCATGGCGACGGCGGACGCCGCCGGCTCCGCGCGGGGAGGGGGCGGGGCGCGGCTGGGCCTGCCTCTGTCAGAGCCGGCGGGGGAGGGGCGGGGCCAGGCGGGAAGGGGCGGGACTGAGAGGGGAACGGGCGGGGGCGGGAAGCGCGAGCGCGGGCGGCCTCTTGGCGGCAGTTAAACGGGTTCTCTGTGCAGCGAGTACTGGTGCTACCTCATGGCCGTACTTCCCGGGTCCCCTCGCCTTCCTCCCCCAGTCAGCCAGCCCGTTCCCCCGCAGCTACCCCTTTGCGCATTGGTTGGGCGCTCCTGAGGGGCGGCAGCGGGGTTCTCCCCACAGGAAAACCGGGGGGTTTCCTCTTTCCCGGGCGCAGAGCTCTGCTGTTGCTCCCTGACCGATAAAAAGCGTTTGGAAGGCCGGGGGGATGGCGCTGTGGGCGCTGGGGCTTCCTTGAAGTGCCGCAAATGGCGGTACGCCTAGGTGGCGTGTGCCTTACCGGCGGGGGGAAGGGCTCCAGCCATGGCGGCGGGGTGGGGTGGGGCGGCGCGGAGGGCGCTCGGTGCCGGCGGCTGCGGGAGGGATCCGCTGGGGCACAGGTGAAGGGCAGCGGTGCTCTGCTGTCCCAGTGTGTTAACTCGGCTCGGCTGTTCAAGGAACTTGTATTTTGCTGAGCCTGTACGCGTGGGAGAATGGAAGACAAGCAGCTCTCTGTGACAATATCCTCGCTGATACACTGGGAAACCTTTGTAGAGTCGACTATCACATTGTTATAGGTGTTTTCCCACTGTGCTGTTGGGTGATCTTAGGGCTAGCAAAAAGTAACTGAGCAGGTTAAATATATTAACGCTACATATCACTTGCTGTCCTTAAGAGGACCTTTATCTCTGTGTCCAATGCCACAACCCACTGTAAAACAAATGTCCTGTTGCCTCCTAGCTGTTTAGCTCTAACTGTTCAGGATCTCATACCCTGCTACAGACAGGACTTAACCTCCCGCATTCCATATGGAGGCACGGCAGGTATGCAGGTGGTGATTTCACTTGTCAGCAGTACATCTGTTACATGCTGCCCTCTGGTCCCGGCTGTTATGAAGGGCAGGGAGAGATGGTTGCATGCAGAGTCCTGCGTGTCCCTCTGTGGAACAGGCGAAATGTCAGTATTCTGCCCCTCCTCCCTTTATAAATACTCTGCTGTAGCAATCTGTCTCTGCTAAAGCTACGCTTCAGAGTTGAGAAACATTCTCTGTGGGATCTTGACCCCTCCTGAGTATACGTGGGGAGGAGTTGGTCCCCTAAAATAATGCTTGCCTGTTTCAAAGGAGCGACATAGCTGACACATCCTTTGAGACTGCTGTGTGACTGTTGCTGAGGATGTAACTTACACCTTCAGAATGAGCTGACAGCTTGGCCAAACGCTAAGATATATGTTGAGGAGGTTTCCTGTCCCTACTTCACATGGTAAATATTCCTGATCATGCACTTCCAATTTTAAATGAGGAGGTAGATTTCTTCAAAGTACCTAAGTGCTTAAATATCCTGCTTTTTCTTGGGTGATACAGAAATGCTCTAAATACTTCCACCACCTTTGTGAGTGTCTAAAGTCCTTGCATCCTGGGTAATACTTCCCAAGAGCTTGAAAGTGAAAATCCAGTCCCTTTATTACCAGTTCATCTGCATGCCAGCCTTCACCCTATCTGACAAGAAGCTGGGTGCTTAGTATTTTCAGCTATTGTTTAGAAAATCCTGTTGTGGCAAATGATAAAAATACAGCATACCCCCTAGTCTAAGTATCACCATAGATTATAAAAGTAGATACCAAACATTCCTTTTGCTTTTTCTCATTGCTGTAAATTGTTTATCCATGAATAGAAATAAGAAAAACTTGACCGTTTGCCCAGATTTGCAGCTGGTCTCTAAAGGGAGAAAAATGTTAAGCTCAGCAGTGAATTTGGAAATTACTCTGCTGGCACCATCTGCCTGATGGTGCAGTTCAGGGTTGTGTAGTGTAGTGGTTGAGCTGTGGCTTCAGTGAACTGGGATCCCAGTATAGGAATAAAGTTTTTCTTGCTTGGACTAGAGCAGAATGACATATTGATAGTGACTTGCATCATCTGTGAGGTGGATTCCCAGCGTGAAACTTTTAAGTGGTGTTGAGGGTGAGGGGAGGAGTAGAGGGAAGATAAGAACCGCTGAGGTCTGTAATAGTGGTAAGATGCTTGCTCGAGATGGTCCCTAAGGCTGGGCCTGGGGCAGCCGAAACAGAGGTGAGGGCTGCTCTGAAAGGGTAGCCAGTGCTGCACATTGCCAGCGTGGAACACAGGCTGGAAACCCTGTGGCTGCAGACACAGCTCATGTACCAGCGTGAAGTGCTCTGTGGGGAAACAAGTTTGACTGTTATGCCATGAATAACAACCCCCTGTTTCTCATCACTGATGAAAGTCAACAAATACAAGATCAAAGAGCCGTCAAGAAATGGTATGACATTGATTGGCTAAGGTTAACACACTGGTTAGGCCTGAAAGTGAGAAGATTCGCATCTCTCTGGCTAGACTGATGTTCTGAATAGAGCCATCAAGATTGGAATTGTTAAAACTGTGATTTACCAAGGGCTGTAGAGGTGAGATGATAAACTTTCTTTAAAAAGTCTAGAAAAAAACCCTCAAAACTCTTGGTTCTTATTTCCAGTGATATGGAGACTCTGGGTGCCGCTTCTTTCCAGACTAGAGGTAGTATGGGTTACCAAGGGACAACGAACTGTCTTATATGGGGGGGTGGGGAAACACTGTAACTAACTTCTGCTGGGGTTTTCTTGTGTTGGAAACTTGTGAGCTTAGAAACTGAGAACAACTGGTGTGCTGCCCTTCCCCTGGATGGTCACATCAGCCGTTACTGAATGGCCATGTGGATAGACATGCTGGCCTGATGCAAAATTTCTATTCATGTTCTCCTTGGTACCTGTCACATAGCCTGGGATCCTAATGCTGATGGGAAGGGAAGAGGAAGGTTCTGCTGTTCCTGCTTTCTCACTGTTCAGTGGGATATTGGATTCTTACACTGGATGCTCTTTTTCTTTTCTCATTGCTGTCTTTCAACCTTTGTGTTTTTGCAATGCACCAACTACTGCAGCTTGCTACCAGAATATAATGACTGACGCATGTTTTTCAGCTTTTTAAGGTTGCCTTGCAAAGTTAGGATGAGTGTTGCTCAGTCTACCCAAATATTCTGTCTACTTACACATTTAGCTAATGGCAAATAAGGAGGTGGTTTGGTGACAAAAAAAGTATTTGGTTTGAATTTTCATTTATTCCTCAGCACGCATGGGGAGTTCAGCTACGTAGGTGCTCTTACTGTCTGTGACAGTTAAGGGCTGCTTTAAACATGCCCACATTCTGACTTGGAGAAAAGAGTGATCTGGCCTTCATAAGTGCAAGCAGTGCTTTAAAATGGTAGCTGGGTGGTTCTAGAGGATTATTTTTGTATTTGGTACCAGATGTTCTATGTTGTGGCCTATACCAGAGCATTAATAAAGGTGTTAAGAAACTGAATTTGACACGGGAATGGGAATTATCTTTTAAACCAATCCTAATGTTGGTAAACTGTCATGGGGTGTGGAGGTAGAATGACATTAGTGACTGTACAGGGAATATTACCATTATAAAACATGACCTAAGTGAACTAAAGAGGACCGGCTAATGTCCCTGTGGAAGGCCAGGCATCATAGAGCATAACACAGTAATCTGTTGAGTACTTAGATCTCTGCTGTGTTGCCAGGGGCCCAAACAGATGTACAGGAGCTCTGCTGGGACAGTGGAGGCAGCATTCTTTGTACACAATCATCATATTCTATTTAAAACAGGAAAGCGCATCCCAGCATAGGCAAGCAACATCTAAACATTGCATTACAAGTAAATAGGTCTCTGTATCATTTCTCTGAATGTATTTGTATACGTTCTCGCTTTCCATTTGTGGGTTGAGCTGCATTCCAGCCCATGCTACTGCTCTAATCTATCTGGAGGTTGCCTATGCCAGGTTTGCAGCAGCTGGCATTCTGTAATGGTGAGCAGTTGGCTCTTAGGGTGGCGCATGATGGACATACTGGTCAGTCTAAGCATCTGCACCGTTTCTGTCTCTCATGATTTGAGAAGGTCTTTAATACAAACCTGAGGAGATTAGGGTTCATTTGTTCTTGGCTTCCAGGATAATTTTTAAAGGGTAAAGGGCATTTGAGATCATTGCTTATTCCAAAGAAGGACTGACATTCCTATCAAGTTATGATTCTCTGGAAATACGAATTAATTCACTAGCTCCAGTAGTCCCACCCTTACTGTACAATGCTGTACTGCAGCTCCTTTTTTACACTGATTTTCATACCGCTATGTTACTACTGTATGATATATGTTATTTTCATGAATATAAACATTTTGTAAATGAAGTTAAAAAGGTTATAGTAATGAGGAAAATAATATGAAATGCCAAATGTTTATTAAATTATATGAAGCAATAGGTAACGCATTATGCTTGTGAAATAGCTAAGTATTTTCATTTGGCCTTTTTTTTGGTTTCTTCTGTATAGGAAGAGTTAATGTTCTACAGTATTATCGTTGTTAATACCTCGATCCGCATACTTATCCTGGAGCAAGAAAGACAGAAGAAAAGGGATATGTCACCAAGGCGGTAGTGTGAGCAGTCTGAAGCATAGCAACCAATGTGCACTGCTTTCTAAAGGTTTGACATCTGAGCTAAATTGTTCAGAGCATCCCTACTGTGGGGAATATCCACTTTAAACAAAATGCACAGCTTCTCAGGTAAGGCAAATAAACTTCACTTGATAGATTTTTGCTTGCTTTCTGACAAAAGCCTTAGCACTTGCCAAATTCTAATGTGACTCTTCACGGTTCTGCCCATGTATCAGCATACTTTAACACACAGCATAGCATGGATCCAAATTCCAGAGCAACCAAGGGGGTGATGCTTTATCTTCCTGACACTCTGAATAAGACTTTTAATCCAAAAGTAACTTTTTAATCCAAATACAAGGATGTCCTCTTTCTATGTTGTGGGTTTTTTTTTAATTTTCACACTAATAGATCTGTGTGCTTATAAAACATGAATTAAAATGGAGCAGGTTTTGCTTTTGAAGTTAATGTGAATTCCTCAAAAATTGTAATTGTGAATGTTTGCTTCGATTGCTAGGAAACTGCCATTACTGTCTGATGTTGATTAAGTGTTCTTTGGATTTAGAAAAACACACAACTAAGACTGAAACTAAATAATGCAAAGGTGGAGAAGGTAAGTTAAATGTTACAGTGCCAAGGTTATTGTAAACAACTTAGTTCTACTCACTTATATGTACAGATGCTTTCATCCTTTCACTTAAACAACAGGATTGTCCTACTAGAAAACGTGAAGATTTTAGGAAAAAGAACACTTATATTTGTTTACTTTGTATTTTATAAACTTATTACAGGATGGGAAGTGTCCCATTAATGCTTTAAGATACAGAATTATGGAGTTCAGGAACATTCAAACAATGCTAAACCTTAAGTGTTCAAATACTTTACCTTGAGTGATGACGTGTTTATAATTCCCTCATAACTCTTTTTTTTCCCCCTGTTGCTTAGACACAAGGAGCGTTTTGAATAATCAGACAATAGGATTATGGCACAAAAAAATTTAATGTAGGTGACCAGCTGCACATCACTAATTGGAAGTAGTGAAGAGTTGAACAGTTTTTAAGTAAATATGGAATTAGATTACATAAACTCTCTGATGCCTAAGTGCAATTAATGAAATAACTGCATTTGTAAAAGCAAAAAAATTGCAAAGCAAGGAGGCAGTCTGGTTTTAAAAATAATGAATTGGTGTTTTTTGTCTGGTTCATGTATATAAAATCAGAGGAACTAAATGTTATTTTTAAGTAGAGAAATTAAAATGGATATAAATGAAAATCAGGGCGGGGGGGAATGGAGAAAAAGAAGCTAAGTTATTACTACCTGATCTGATAGCAAACCATCTGGCAATATGCTGCCAAATCATTATGTATCATTTATATGACTCAGTGCTAATTAAATGTGCACAGATTATGCAAACTCCTTGTGCCTTCAACATTGGTAGAATGTTTTAAAAATAACACTTGCAATATTAGTATGACATGTACTTGTCATGAATTTCTGACAGTAATCCAAGCCATTTTTTCACTAGAAAATATCCCAAGCACTTCAAAGACTGTTCACATTTTGACTTATGTAAAAAGAAAAAAAACCAAAGCCAATATAATATCAGTATCTTCTGTACAGACACTAAGAAATTAATTTTTTTTCACTAACTTACTGAAGATATACTGACTAAACAGTTAGGCCTGAAAAGTATGAAAAGATAACTAACTATATAGATATATATACACTACAGCTTCCAGTAAGCATGCTTTGAAAGACCGTGTAATAAAACATCTTTTAAAAGTGTGTGTGCATGGGACTGTGCCTATACATACATAAATCCAATACTTATATATTTTTTTCTAAAAAGAAACATAGGTATGTTATTTCCCTGCTTGTATTTTCACAAAGTCAACAACTGCCACAAATGGAGTACTATTAAAGTTACCTTTATAGCACGCCTATAGCTATACTTAGAATAAATTAGCTGTTATAAATATATAGAATAGAATAGAATAGAATGATAGAATGGTTTAGGTTGGAAGGGACCACTAGAGGTCATCTAGTCCAACCCCCCTGAAGTGAGCAGGGAGAGCTTCAACTAGATCAGGTTGCTCCGAGCCCCGTCCAACCTGACCTTGAATGTTTCCGGGGATGGGGCACCTACCACCCCTCTGGGCAACCTGTGCCAGTGTTTCACCACCCTCACTGTAAAATTTTTTTTTCCTTATATCCAGTCTAAATCCACCCTCGTTTAGTTTAAAACCATTATCCCATGTCCTACTGCAGCAGGTCCTGCTAAAATGTCTGTCCCCATCTTTCCTATAGTCCCCCTTTAAGTACTGAAAGGCCACAATAAGGTCTCCCCACAGCCTTCTCTTCTCCAGGCTGAATAACCCCAAATCTCTCAGCCTTTCTTCAGAGGAGAGGTGCTCCAGCCCTCAGATCATTTCTGTTGCTCTCCTCTGGACCCACTCCAACTGTTCCATGTCCTTCCTGTGCTGCAGCACTCCAGGTGGGGTCTCACCAGAGCAGAGTAGAGGGGCAGAATCACCTCCCTTGACCTGCTGGCCGTGCTGCTTTTAATGCAGCCCAAGATACGGTTGGCGTTCTGGGCTGCGAGCACACATTGTTGGCTCATGTCCAGCTTTTCATCCACCAGTACCCCCAAATCCTTTTTGGCAGAACTGCTCTCAATCCCTTCATCCCCCAGCCTGTGTTGATATTGGGGGTTGCCCCGACCCAGGTGCAGGACTTTGCATTTGGCCTTGTTGAACCTCATGAGGTTCTAACAGACCCACTCCTCAAGCTTGTCCAGGACCCTCTGCGTGGCATGCCATCCCTCAGGCACGTGAACTGCACCACTCATCTCGGTGTCATCCCCAAACTTGCTGAGGGTGCGCTTGATCCCACTGTCTGTGTCACTGATGAAGATATTAAACAGTACTGGTCCCAGTACTGGCCCCTGATGGACACCACTTGTCACCGGTCTCCATCTGGACACCAAGCCATTGACCACTACCCTCTGGATGCAACCACCCAATTCCTTATCCACCAAACAGTCCACCCATGACTATGGCTAGATACCTGTGACTATGACCCACTATGACTATCTTAAACATGCTGCCACAGAAATCTGTTAATAAAATGTATTTGGAGAATTCAAACTTTCTTCATATGAAACATACAAAAGTCTTTTGGATAGAATATCAAATACTGGAAGTTAAAAATCAACAGGGTCAATAATTGCTCTTAACAGGTCAAATTGCTCCCATTTCCTCAAAAAATGTCTCAAAGGTGGCACATACAAAACTATGAAAATTATTCTTCTGAAGAAAAAAAAAGATTGAATATACTTGACTAAGAAATGTTATGTGTGTTCTGGAAATTAAGGGTCTATGAAGGGAGCTTGTTTATTAGGTGACCTTAACATTCAGTTATGAATAAGGTGAAAGTAAGGCAGCACAAACCCATGGTTGTATAAAGGGCTAGCAAGTGGGAAGAAAGCAGTAATATCTGAAAAACTATCAGAGCATTCTACTACAGGGATATAGATCTTAACACAAGACTACTTTTTGTGGTGTGGATGTGTTGTGTAAATTTAAGTGTGACTTGCTGTGTGTAGTTTCTTGCATTTACATTTGTAGATGATTTGGAAGACTTGAAGATAGCTCAGAGAGCATGCTTTATAGTGTAGGAAGCATGTTCTGCAAAGTGGCATAAATAAGCTGTTGTTTAGATTTACTTACAGACTTAAAGTTACTGATACAAGAGAAAGGTATATGCTTATCAGAGCATTTTTTTTATTTCAGACATAGTCATGTAACTCTAGTAGAAGGATGAGAGCAAAATTCAAAACAAAACCGAGATGTACGCTTTTAACAGCGACTGTCATTAATGATCTCCTGGTAAACTTTTCCAATATGATAAAAGTGTTTGAATTCTATATAGTAATGGACAGTTGCATTTCTAAAAAGTTACTGTCCTTTGAATGTGGGCTATATTCAGGGCTCCATGGATGAAAACTGGATTGTTGTGCAAGAGATTTGATGTTAGTAGTGTCATACTGAAGTCCATGCACTGCTTTGGAATGTGCTGAAGACTGATCCCCATGAGAGGCCCCAATGGGGTGAGCCCCAAAAGTGGGAAACTGAAACAATGAGGACCTTAGGAAAATGCTGGTCAATGTGTTTTGACAGCTTGGCTGGATTTACCTGGGCCATGCTAATGCCATTTTACACAGAATTCCAGCTGAAACAAAAGAAATATGAAATATTTGCCTGTTTTGAAATTTACCACCTCTGTTAATCTTACATCTGAGCCAAGCCTTGGCATACAGGTATGATAACTACTAAGCATTACATATGGTTTGATGGGGTTTTTTGGTTTGTAGCTTTTTTTCTTTTTTGATTGCTCTTGGTTCAAATCCAGTTGGCAGCCGGTCACGAGTGGGGTTCCCCAGGGCTCAGTGTTGGGGCCAGTCTTGTTTAATATCTATATCAATGATCTGGAGGAGGGGATCGAGTGCACCCTCCGTAAGTTTGCAGATGACACCAAGTTGGGTGGGAATGTTGGTCTTCTTCAGGGTAGGAAGGCTCTGCAGAGGGATCTGGACAGGTTGGATTGATGGGCCTGGCCCATTGTGTGAAATTTAACAAGGTCAAGTGCTGGGTCCTGCACTTTGGTCACAACAACCCCATGCAGCGCTACAGGCTTGGTGAGGAGTGGCTGGAGAGCTGCCTGGCGGAGAAGGACCTGGGGGTGTTGGTTGACAGCCGCCTGAACATGAGCCAGCAGTGTGCTCAGGTGGCCAAGGCGGCAAAACAGCATCCTGGCTTGTATCAGGAATAGTGTGGCCAGCAGGACCAGGGAAGTGATTGTGCCCCTGTACTCGGCACTGGTGAGGCCATACCTCAAATACTGTGTTCAGTTTTGGGCCCCTCACTACAAGAAGGACATCGAGGTGTTGGAGCGTGTCCAGAGAAGGGCAATGAAGCTGGTGAAGGGTCTGGAGAAAAAGTTTTATGAGGAGCAGCTGAGGGAGCTGGGGTTCTTTAGCCTGGAGGAGAAGGGGCTGCGGGGAGACCTTATCGCTCTCTACAACTACCTGAAAGGAGATTGTAGTGAGGTGGGTGTTGGTCTCTTCTCCCTAGTAACAAGTGATAGGATGAGAGGAAAGGGCTTCAAGCTGCATCAGGGGAGGTTTAGATTGGATATTAGGAAAAATGTCATTCCTGAAAGAGTGGTCAGACATTGGAGGAGGCTGCCCAGAGAGGGGGTGGAGTCTCCATCCCTGGAGGTGTTCAAAAAACATGTAGATGTGGCATTTTGGGACATGCTTTAGGGGGCATGGTGCTGTTGGGTTAATGGTTGGACTTGATGATCCTAGAAGTCTTTTCCAACCTTAATGATTCTACGATTCTATAATAAAGAAAAACAAGCTTATGTATAATTTCTGGACATTGGGTGGCACCATTGCCTCACGTAAGCCACTGCATTGATGCCTTCTAGCTAAAGTTTTACAGTTTTGGCTCAGCTCCCTCTTTTCCTTTAGCATAACTATATAAGGCAAGTCAAAAAGCAGAACTAGTAGCCTTCTTTCTTTTCTTTTTTTAGCTTGATTTCAAGTAATCATCTGCTTTAAATGGTAATGGATTTTTCACCAGAAACAGATGTTGCTTAGTTTAAGGGACTGTTTGATTTCAAGTGCTGATCTACAGATCTTCTGTGAAGCTCTTGACTGAAATAGAAAGATACCCTTTACAGCTAATCTGCTTTTGTGTGCCTGTGGCCAAGCCAGCCTGTAGTGAAGCTGTACACTAATGTAAAAACCAGGAATAGCACCTGTGTGTTTTATTGTCTTTAATAAAGCTTCAGTGTAATATTATTTTTTTAATTAAGAGCTGATCTGCATGGTGACATGGCTACATATCAGATACCATTATATGTTTCTGTAAGTGGAAGATCTCCTCAAAGTTTAATTTTTAAGATGTATTTAGGTCTTTTTAATTGGATCTTGATCTCCTTGCTGGCAGATACAAATTTTTTTTCCAGATCAGGAGACATTCCTATGTATGCCACTTTCAAATTTAAAGTATTACTGGTATAAAAGCATATGACAAGTACCTCTTTTAGCTACTGGTATACATTTTTTTCCAGGGTTCATTAAATTTATTGTACAGAGTAAAATACTCAGATAGTATATAATAGTAGATAACTAATAGCATTTTGCCATTAGATTAATTAAACTGTCAGAGACGGCATTTTGAAAATTGACCAGTTACACAGTGTTTATTACTGTGGAACTGAATGAGCCAGTAAAAAGGAATACAGCATTTGGGTTAATTTTTAGTTTATGGCTGTATTTGAGACAAAAGTGCAGAATTAAGTTTTGCAGTTGTTTCAGAAAGTCTCATAGCAGAGCAATGGTGGGGTTACATAGATCAGTGTTAGGACTGACTTAGCTGAGGGAAAACATTCTGACGAACACTGCAATAATAACAGTGATTTTTTTTTAACTAAAAACCCCCTTGTTTGTATGTATGTTGGCTGTTCAACCTAAAGATACTACGATTTTGGCATAAATAGAAATCTGCATAAAAGTGTTTCTTATTCTTTGACTAGGGACTGTGGTTGAAGAAAAGATGTGCTGGATTGTATTTTTTCTTTTCTTTCCATAGGGTCTACTCAGCTGACGCTGTACCTTTTGGCCCCACTGGGTTTGGGGCTCAGTGTCAGCCAGGAACTGGGAGTCAATGACTGGCCCAACTGAAAGATGCTTTTGATTTCCAGGGTCTGCACACTTTGAAGAGGCAGCATGGGTCCTGCTGTGAGCAGATACAAATGAAATGACCTTTTGAGGCGTCTTCTAAGTCCCATCCAATCCCAACTCATGGTTTTAATATTGTACATTCTGTAGTAGATTAATCTGCTGGAAACAATAATTTGTCTTTCGCACTTATTATTCAGACCAAGATCCCTGATCTGTTACAGTAAATTTCACTGCCAGGTAATGGTGATGAAAAGACAAAATTGTTGCTGATTTAAAGAAGATCATTACCAACTGTTGTGGGTTGACCCTGGGCAAGAGCTGAGCACCCACACAGCTGATTGCTTACTCCCTCTCCTCCCTCAACAGGGCACTGCATAGAAAAAGAGCAAAAGCAAGAAACCTTGTGGGTTGAGATAAAGACGAGATAAAAGACTTTTTAATAAGTGATGTCAAGGCAATCGCTCACCACTTCTCAAAGCAGAGCAATGTCCAGCCAGTCTCCCAGCAAGAGCCACCTGAGAAATCAAACCCCCCACCTCCTTCTAACCCAGCTTCTATTGCTGAGCATAACTTTGTGTGGTATCGAATATGCCTTTGGCCAGTTGGGTCCTCGCTGTGTGCCCTCTCAACTTCTTGCTCAACTCCCGGGAAGGATAGAACCATCTGGGCTGCTGTGAAGAAAGTTAACTCCATCCTGGGCAGACTCAGTACACCAAGTCTTTACAGCTTTTTAGGTAAAATTCAACAAATTAGTTGTTTTCCACACCATCTACACAAAGCTTCAGTTATTGAGGTTGACCGTGTATCTCATAGGCATTTTCTCAGGACTGGTGGTGGTTTCTGTAGAGGTATGTACAGATTTGTTATGGCTGTTAATCAGCGTAGCCTGTGGGGCACATCCACAACGCAGTTTTTCCCAACAATTAACTGAGTGGTTTTAGTTTAGAACTGTATATTTTGGGCTTTTGGGCAGTATTTTTCTTTATGATTTTTACATCATCTCCTAAACATCTTTTGACTTTTGTACTTCCTCTGTGTCATGTTTACTTGATGTTGCTGTATTTGAATGGTTCTGTACCACATGTGATATTCTGTGGTTTTTGTGATCCAGTTCCATTTGACTTCCTGTATCAAAAGCAGAATGAAATAGACCTAAGGGAGCAATTGCCAGTGGACATAATCTAAAACTGCTTCGAGGCTAATACAGGCTGCAATGAGTGCAGTTGCTCTGAAGTGACATCAGACTTCAATGGCTCCTAAGGGCCATTTCATAGCTGCAAATTTCTGGAACGAAGAGTGCTCTGGTTCCTACTATCAGTTTTGCTCAATTAGCTCCTCATCTGGTTAACTGTTCCAGCCCGTGTTTCCCCTTACCCGAGTCAGGAGGACAAGGCAGATGCCCACCTTTGAGCGAAGAACACCAGGATACAGAAGTCCTTTTCAGACGTAATTAAAACTATTTTTATTGCACAGAGGATGATTTTGTGGTTTTGTTCATGTCAAGGGACAGTTTTCAGGTGACTTTCTTCATGAGCAAGGAGAGTTGGCAAGCTCAGAAAGGAATCAGTTTTCCTTTAATAACAACTGACCTTTCTGCCAAATAATTATGTTAAACCATTGTTTTACCAAAGCAGGGGGAGACCTCAACAGGCAGCAAATGCAAACTTCTGTGCTTGGAGACAGTTTACTGACCCCAAAATATAGACTGATTTTGTCCATAGGTATGTGCCAGATCGGTGTCATGTAATTTCCTACTCTTTTCCTTACCATCTCAGAATGAGAATAATTTATGGTGGGAACCATAGAATAGAATCATAGAATCATTAAGGTTGGAAAAGACCTCAACCCAACAGCACCATGCCCCCTAAAGCATGTCCCAAAATGCCACATCTACATGTTTTTTGAACACCTCCAGGGATGGAGACTCCACCCCCTCTCTGGGCAGCCTCCTCCAATGTCTGACCACTCTTTCAGGAATGACATTTTTCCTAATATCCAATCTAAACCTCCCCTGATGCAGCTTGAAGCCCTTTCCTCTCATCCTATCACTTGTTACTAGGGAGAAGAGACCAACACCCACCTCACTACAATCTCCTTTCAGGTAGTTGTAGAGAGCGATAAGGTCTCCCCGCAGCCCCTTCTCCTCCAGGCTAAAGAACCCCAGCTCCCTCAGCTGCTCCTCATAAAACTTTTTCTCCAGACCCTTCACCAGCTTCATTGCCCTTCTCTGGACACGCTCCAACACCTCGATGTCCTTCTTGTAGTGAGGGGCCCAAAACTGAACACAGTATTTGAGGTGTGGCCTCACCAGTGCCGAGTACAGGGGCACAATCACTTCCCTGGTCCTGCTGGCCACACTATTCCTGATACAAGCCAGGATGCTGTTGACCTCCTTGGTCCTGAAGGATCTCTTGAGGTCATCTGGTCTAACGCCCAGCTCAAAGCAGGGCTACCTCTGAAGTTGCTCAGGCTCCTGTCCAATAAGTTCTGAACGTCTCAAAGGATGGAGATTCTTCAGCCTCTCTGGGCCAACTTGTCTCGATGTCTAATCTCTCTGACTTTTTGTTATATTCATTTAGAACTTCCTGTACTGCAACTTGTGAATGCTTATTCTTTTGCTGTGCACTCACTGAGATGAATCTTTAGTTTTCCCTCTCTAAATAATTGCTGGCAGCAATTAGATTCCCCTTTAGTCTTTTTACTTCTATCCTGATCAATCTGTTACCTTGGACCTGCCTAATACACCACGTGTTCCAAGCCCTTAACCAACTTAGCAGCTGTCCAGTGGATTTGTTCCAGTTTGACACTCTGTCTTGTGCTGGGCCCAAAATTGTATAGCATACTTGCTCCCTCCAGATAAGAAGCAGAGGGTATTAATCACTTCTTTTGTCTTGCTGACTGTGCTATTTCAAATGCAGCCTGTTGTACAGTTGGCCTTCATCATTGCAAAAGGGCACTACTTTCTCATGCTAATCTTCACCACCAGGACTCGAAGGCCTCTTCCAGCAAAGCTGCTTCCTAGCCAGCCAGACCCCAGCCTGTTGGTATTATATGAGGTTATTCTGACCCAGGTGCAGAATTTTACACTTGTTTTTGTTGAGCAACATAAGGTTTCTATCAGCCCATTTTTAAAGCTTATTGGGGGCCTTTTGAAAGGCAGCCCTGCCCTCCAGGGTTTTGACTGTTCCCTGATAGCTTGGTGTCATCTGCAAATATGCTGAAGGTGTGCCCCCCAGGAACTGTTTGAGACAGTGATAAAAAAGGCCAGCAGCTGCCTGTATAGTCCAGAGTTGTTGGTGGGAAGGCAATTGCTGTATTTATCACTCTGTATCAGGGCAGAATGTAACGCTATAACATCATTTTCAGAAGCTTTTTTGGAATCTATGAGGTTTGGACTTCCTCCTGTTTTCCTGTGCTCACCAGATGATGTTCCTGGCTGATGATGACCATGAGAAGATGATTCCTCAACACACCAGCCCTCTGCTTCTCAGTCCATGCAACTTACTAGCTTTCTGACACTGTGTGCTGGGATGCTCTGAGAGTATCTATGTTTGAAAGCCACTCCTATGGCATTGGCATTTCTAATATCTCAACTGGAGATGGGATTTCTCTCAAGTGTCATTAAGGTAAGAACAAAATATTTATAATACATAACGTGGCTCCAAATGTTTATGGAGACACAGATGACAAAATGAAAAAACTATGCCTAATCTAGTTATATTAAAATAAAATACAAAAACCTACCAGCTAGTGGAGTTTTTCCAACCCTACTAGTACATGATTATTGTGCACACCAAGTTGGTTCACAAGACAGCTACTTCAGCTAAAGAAACTAGCTCTTATGTTCCTGCCATTGCTTAGGGCATTCTTATCTAAGCCCCCTGCACTTCTTAGGATTACTGGCATTAAAAGCTCTAAGACAGACATATCTCAAAGTCTTTGGTGTTACCATCTTACATGATAGATTTTTCCAGGATCTAAAACCTAGTTCTGATGTTGCACACTTTTTGAACATCTCTGGATGGTACTGTGACTACTCGTCTCTTCTACTCCCAAGGATTTTTAATTTCTATTTTTTTAATTTCTATTTTTTTCCTGCCAAATTGGGATGTCATAACAACTTTGGAGTTGCTTCCTGAACCATCATGGTTTACACTGCAGCTGTATTAAGGTAAAACAAAATATGTGGAAGCCATTTGTGAGACATGGGACATCTTGAGGCATTGATCCCAACAGCTGATGCAGGTTAGTCAGTGCTTGAGTGATCACATTATTTACAGCCCATTAAATTCAGAAGACATTATTTGACCATCCACTCCAGTGTTCCTTGAGCAGTTCACCTTGTTTTTTTCCTGCCACTATGGCTTAGTACACAGTGGTCAAGGGCAGGTGATTCTTTATACCACTTTTTCTTTTCCTGTAGGAATAGAAGCAGGGAAAGTAGCCAATATGGCCACTAAGCTTTTTAAAATGTATGGAAGCATTCTGTTCCTACATGGTTTTGCTCAGTTAAATTCCTCGCTGTTCATCTATACTTTGACTCGCAGTTGACAAGGTAATACTTTCATCTATTGATAAAGAACACAACCAGGTAGTTTAGGACTAATGTTTTGTATTTTCAAATAGCTGCACTTCAGCAGGGAAAATATAAAGAGCTCAGCTACGCTTGGTGGAGGCTGTTCTGTGTCAGATGGAAGCAGCAGGAGACAAAACAGGAAAGAGTATCAAGTCTGACAGTTCTTTTAGGGAAGCTGCTCATTTGACCAAAGGAGTGGGCAATATGCCCTTGGCTTATAATCGAGACTGAAAAGCTTTAGTCCTTTACATCTGCCTGTAAAAATATTACCCTTGTTTCTCCTTGACTGTGTGCAGTACAAAGACAGGAGTGTAAAATGTCTTCCTTTCATCACCCGACAGTTGCAAGGAATGAAAATAATGCATTTTCCCGCTAGTTTTAACCTAGCAGACATTTGTCTGCAGGTCTGATTCTGAAGAGAGTTTATACCGTAGCTTTTCAGAAATGTTGTACTAAAAATAATTCATAACCGAATGCTCCTGTCAACATCACACGAGGTTAAATAACCTAGGTAAATTCTGAACGTAGATAGATGCTGAGCCTAGATAAATTTCTAATCACATTACTTAATATTAAAAGTAATCTCATAAAGTAAAACTGGAGACAGCACTGCACTTCCAGAAGTAGAAAAGGAAAACTTTATAATTGCACATAGTTGCATGCTACAAAATATTAATGCTAACTTAGGGATAATAAGGTCCTTTCCACAGGACTCTGACGGTCTGAATTCCTCCTCTGATATGACAGGTTATGTCATGGTTTAGCCCCAGTCAGTAACCGAGCTCCATGCAGCCGCTCGCTCACTCCCCCACCCCAGTGGGATGGGGGAGAGAATTGGAAGAGCAAAAGCAAGAAAACTCGTGGGTTGAGATAAGAACAGTTTAATAATTAAAATAAAACAGTAATAATAGTAATAATATAATGAAAAGGAAATAACGAGAGAGGCGAAACCCAGGGAAAAAACCCAAGTGATGTAACTGCTCACCACCTGCCGACTGACGCTGCCAGTCCCTGAGCTGTGATCGCTGCTTCCCACAGACAACTCCCCCAGTTAATATACTGCACATGACATCATATGGTATGGAATATCCCTTTGGCCAGTTTGGATCAGCTCTCTTAGCTGTGCCCCCTTTCCTCCCGGCGTCTTGTGCCCGGCAGAGCATGGGAAGCTGGAAGAGTCCTTGACTAGTACAAGCACTACCCAGCAACAACTAAAACATCTGTGTGTTATCAACATTTTTCTCATACTAAGTCCAAAGCACAGCACTAGGCCAGCTGCAGTGAAGAAAATTAACTCTATCCCAGCCAAAACCATGACACGTTAGTGTAGTAATTTTCAGGTGGACTGGATAATCTTGTGGTAGGTTTTTTTTGACAGGTTAGATATTCTGTAGTTAGAACAAAGCCAAAGAGGAGGTAGAAGTTTAGGAGTGCAGAATGACTAAAGCCAACACGGTGACTTTGCAGGCAGAATAAAGAACTGTAGACAACATCTGAGGATGTTTTAAGGTCTAGTAATGAAATTTAATGTCTGAACCAATATGGCAAGAAAGAAGAAGAATCAGATTCCGCAATTAAACTATGATCCTGTGGGAAGGAGGGATAGCCGAGTTATTGACTGATGTGGGGGAAAAGAAGTGGGAAAGGTTTCAAGCAGGATAAGGGGGAGGGAGGGAGGGAATTTAGTTCCTGGTTTCACTTTCCAAAGGATTCTGGATTCCAAGCTTGAATCTCTCCCACAGACCTGTTGATTTACCGCTACTGTGTGTTTTAAACCACAAATTTAAGATATATGAACTTGACAAAGCTGCAGCTATAGGTTATATTCTTTATGCTATCTGAATAATAAGCATAACCATTTTAGGTTTCCTTCATGCTGTTTCTTTGAGATTATGCATTTCAGAAAGTAAGCCACAGCTGGAATGTGGCAATCCGGAGGCAATGGATTTTCAGTGATGTCTATAAGAATGATCCGATTAGAAATTTCAAGGTGTGGTCTGTAAGGGAGATGGAAGCACTCGTGTCTAAGTGGCTGTTTTAAGGCATTCTGGGGATCTGTGTCAAGTTCCATGGTTTTATAGATCTCCTGTTTCTCATCCGTGCCTTAGTCTGTAATGGTTCAAAGATGTTGAAATACCTGTGTCCTCCCCCTCCCCCAAGTGTATATACTCTGCCTCTTGGACAATCCTGTCACGAGCTTCAGAGAATAGGCTACATAAGGTATTTCTGGTATTTCTGTGCCAGATGATAGAGAGGAGCTGTTAAGCAGGCATTATTGGCCCCATAGGAAAGGAATTGTCTTTGATCCATCTTTACAGTCTTCTAAGAATCTGAGACTGATCACATCACAGTGTTTTTCCAGGTCTTTTGTAAAGAGTGTGTAATCTAATAACAGCAGTCTCTATCATGAGAAATTGCTTGGCTGAACTCTGTCTCTGGGTCCCTGCGTTACAGCCCCAGATCAGCTCTCTATAAAGCTTTGGTTGAGTGCCCTAAGGCTTACCTCAGGATGGAGTCCTCAAATTTTAATTAAGAGCAAGCACTTACCAGATTAACCCAAGAAGGAGACTAAACTCAGACTACACTCTGGGCTACCACAGGTGTTGACTGGAGCACTGATCTCCCTCAGTGGTTCAGTTGTCAGGCTTACAGCATGCATGTGCTCTGATACTGCAACTTCATCAATTCTTCTGAACAAGATGGGGCAAGTCCTGGGCCAAGTGTTACAGACTGGGTCATGTCGACAGCACTCAGGGCTTCCCCCTCTCTCCTGGAGAGGGCTAGAGTGGTCCAAATGGGACAAGGGAGCGTAGTTAATAGCTGAGCAATGCAGACTATTAGAGCTCCCATGCTCAAGCTCACTGCCTAGCATTTGACAAATGTAGATGTACTCCCAGGGTATTAGCTGGACATTGTGATGTTAATGGAATGGAACTGTCATTGAATTACTCTCTTGAGTAGCCAAAAGCTGAGAAACTCTATTTCCAGGTGCATTTTGTGATTCAGAAAGTAATTGTGTGATTCTGAACTCATTTGGATTGGTTTTGCTGATTTCCGCAGGATTAGTCGTAGCTTAAAGTTATGTCCCTGCTTACATAACTTACTGAGTAGGACAGAGACGTCAAACTGCAGCAGCCTGAGGAAGACTGGAGCAGAACTCAACTCGTGTGAATAGGCCTGTCTCTGCCAAAAAGGCCTTCCCGCCCCATCCATTGCAAGAAAACTTGTGACTACACTGTCATTCCGGGATTGGTTAAACACTTTTCAAATGGCAAAACAACAAAGCAGTTCCAGTCAAGTTCTCTAACTCAGCAATTGCCATTGTTTCTGGTTCATAACTTCTCTCTTCTTCTCCCATATTATAGTCCTCCTATAGGAACAGGTGGCAGAGCCAACGGAGTATCCTGTGTTGCTGCTGGGTGCCTGTGCCTGAGGGCAGACCACCCCTGAACCACATGACAGCCTGGGCAGTCTCAAGTGGACACTGTTGTCATCTGTCTCTGAACTTCTCCCACTGTTCCCTTTTTCTCTGACATGACAATCTGAGCCTTTTGTTCTCAGCTAGGAAGGCTGGCTGTCCCTCGGTTTACGTAAAGGGATGGGTGAGTAACACATTAGCCCAAACGACACAGTTGGGATACAAGTAGGGTTTGTATATATTGTGGAAGTTTATCTTTCTGCTTGTTAAAATATAAACACTTGCCATAACTTCAAGCTTATTTCTCCAATGGGACTCCAGATTCTTTGATTTCCTGTAGCCATTGATTCATGAAAAAGGTTAAAATAATGATGCTGGGTCTATAAAGATGTGTAAGGACTTAAATATCATGTGAATGGTCCTGTTGATCTCTTCACTGCTTATGCACATAAGTGTTTTCAGGACCAAAATCATAGGTGAAAAGTTGTCCCTGTTCTAATCACTGACAATTTTCATTTGATGAAACGTTGCTTTGCTTCTCGCATTAAATTCTCAAGCTGAAGTAAATCAGCAAAGCTTTGACAAATCCATAAGAAAAAACAACCTCAGAAATGCCACAGGCCTCATAATCCCACAATTTATGCTACAATACTAAATATGATTAAGTAAAATGTATTAACTTTGACACAAAATTGCTGTAACATACATGGCATTATAAACACTTCAAAGAACATAGTAATTTACTTTATTATTTTAGTTACTCTTTTTCCGCAAAGTCCAGGTTTACTTTTCATTCTGGAAAAAATGCTGGGTTTTTGCTTTTTTTTCCTTCTAAAAATCTCACCTGTGATGAATAATTAATTTGAAATGTTGAATTGTATTTAATATCTGTAAAAGATATCCTACCAGGGCAAAATAGATCTGCTATGCATAACTTTATGTATATATAGCTGTCAGGATTTTTTTGTATTTGCAGCTCTCCTTGTTAATCTGAGAGGTGGGACAGCAACAGTGCTACATTGGTATTATTTATGCATGTAAGTTATATGTAATACTCTAAGGAGAGGAAGCTTGGTGGTGGTCTGAACCTCTGTGTTCTTTACCAGAAAGTTCATTATTTTCATCCTGAGGTGGAAATTCTCAGCGGGGTAATTAGAACAACAAACACAGACAATCTGAGTTTGTTCATAGAGTAGAATTCAAGAAAAAGGTTTATTTCCTCCTTCCTCCTCCCAGCCCCAAATATAAGGTTTAAAACACTTAAGTGCTATTTTTCTTAACAGTTGAAGAACATTAGTTTTCATGGTAGAGTTCCCTATTTCTAGGGAGGTTGTTACAATGAAATTTCTCCTATATTTGTGAAAAAACAAAACACTGATTACATCTCATCAAAAGGTCAGGTTTTTTTTTTCCTTACTGACTTCCGGCGTGGGAAAACATTTGAACATGGGTGTATCTTAAACATTTTGAAAGTGAAAAGTCTTATGTTTATCCCAGCTGTTGTGGGCATGATCCTTGTGACGTGAATACTTATGGAAACCAGCACAGAACAGAGAAATGGGAGAAAGGGCAGGAAACACTGCTGAAACTTATAAGGAAAAACAAGCAAATGCAGATCTCCATGTTAAGCAGAAGGATTCACACCTTTTATATTGCTATAGGTATAGAAGTGGAAGGATAACTTAACACTTTTTTTTCCTGGTAATGAGCATGCACATAGAATCAGAGAGAGAAATGTAGTATGAACTTTTCTACTTAATTTGCATCAGAATTATTATTTTTGAGGCCAGTAACTTAGTGAATCAGACGTCAGCAACAAGCAGTTGTTCTGTTAGGCAAATAACAAGCTGTGGTTGCTCACACTTGTGTCCCATTTTCCCTCTCTCTTCAACCCCCTGCAATGCAAGGGAGGGTAGCAAGTACGTGAAGCAAGTCTAATACCCCAAGGAAGTCTGGCTAATAGATTTCTATTTACAGTGATACAGATGTGCTTGCCTGAACTTGCAGTGAGAGTGAGTGTTTATCACTGTGAGATTTCCATTCATCTTCAAAATCACCTCTCTGGCATACTTAAGGTACCCTTTTGTAACCACTTGGTCTGTCAGGAAAAGAATGCAGTAGATCTAAAAGCTGCAGCGTGTTGAGGAAAGGTCCAAGTGGGGTCCCATGCTGTTGGCTTTTCTGGATTAGAAATATGGGAAGTTTATGGATGACCTGGGCATTGCACCATTTTCCAGTGAGACCATTGCATATGGAATGGTTAGGTTGGTAGGAGGGCTCTGTTTGGGAGGTATTTGATGGGAAGGGTGTATGTATAGACCTGGCTGGAATTCATGTCTATGCGTACCCAGCGTGTAAGAAATTACCTTGGGGCACAAGGTGTTATGCTCAGAATTGTGTTTAAGGGCAAAGAGGAAGCACGCCTTATATGTAAGTAAAGCCAAAAATTTCTTGTTGCTATAGTTGAAATGTGAAGAACCTAATAATTATTAATACTGATCTAACTGCTACAGAAGAAGAAAGAATGACAGCGCAGTGAAAGTTTTATACACACTGCTGGGTTTCTACTCCTTTTCCTGCTCACCCTTCTGTTGCTCCCCTGGGTCTGAAGGTTGGCAGTTTCGTTCTGGGGTGTGCGGGGGACGTCGCAGCAAGTTGTCAGCACGTGGAGGGCTTCACTGGGACAAATCTGACGTTTGTGTGGATGGGTTCTTCTTCCTTGCTCCAGGATATACGTGGGGTCATTTTTTGTTTGCGAACAAGGTTTTACACTCTTGATCTTTCCTCGTTGGTCTGCAGCTCTGTTACACTCAAATTACTGTCTATATGGTGGCATTTATGCATGTTAGATACTACTTCTCTGTTCTTCGTGTTACCCCTAAAACCTGTTTTGTGCGGCTCCAGCTCTGCATTTCTTTAACCAGCTATGGGTGGGTTGTTCGTAGCTGCGGAGCCTCTGATGCCAAGGCTGTGCTTCGCTCGCTTCGCGTGCCTGCCCCGTCCTGCGCCCCGTGTCCCCACTCCCGGTTACACAGGTAGTTACGAAATGGCTGTCTGGGGGTGCAACCTGCTCTTTTGGGGTAACGGCTTGTGAGGGTCGTTTTAGAGATCAATGAAGCCACTTGTTGTCGTGGACCAGGTTCCTGAGGGTGCTGGGTATCATTTGACTGACAATATTTAAATTTAATAGAGGAGAATGATGAGGATAATAACCAAAATAGCCCCTATTTTTTCTAAATTGGACAACCTAGAAACATCATTGGATGACTTTCTGTGGAGTCAGTAATTTCACATTAATTAATTTCACAGTGATTAAAGACATTATTGGTTTTGGTAACAGCTGCTGGATGATCAGTACTGGTTACGGGGAGCGATGTTTTTTTGGATTGTGGTTATGGCTGTTTATCCATAGCCATATATAGGTCTGTGGGAGCTGCGGGTGCCGTGGGGAGCCGGCGGCCGGCTCGGGAGGGCTGTGGGGCGGCAGAGGCCCTGCCTGCCGCCGGGCCCGGACGCGGCGGGGGGCGCGAGGGGACGCGGGGGGCCCGAGGGCGCCGCCGCTCCCGCCTCCGCCCGCCAGAGGGCGCCGCGGCCGCCGCTCCGCCCCCCCCCGCCCGCCCGGTCCTGCCGGGCCCGGCGGGGGGGCAGGACGGGAGGAGGGCGGGCTGCCGGCGGTACCGCCACCAGCCGGAGGCCGCTCGCCCGCGCTCCTGCGGCAGAGGCGGGCAGCCGGGCGCGCTGTGCCCCTCTCCTCCTCCTCCTCCTCCTGCCGTGCGGCTCGGCGGCCCTCGCCAAGATGTCTCGGGAGCCCGGCTGCAGTCGCTGGCTCTTCTTCGCTGCCTGCGCCCACCTCTTCTTCCTTCTCCCGCCGCTCCGCACCCGGGGTGAGTGACCGGGGGCCGGGCCGGGACGCCATGGCGAGGTGAAGGGAGGCGGCGCGGGACGCTCGGCCCCTCCGCGGGGGCGACGAGGGGGAGGAGGGCGCGGGACAGAGCCCGGTGAGCGCGGGGCGGGGCGGGGCGGGGGGTCGCCGGAGCCGCCGCTTCCTCACCCCGCGTCCCGCCCCGAGAGGGGGAGCGGGCGGGGAGGCGGGAGGTGCCCCGTCCCCAGAAGTTTGCCAGCGAGCGGCGCTGGGCGGGCTCCCGGTGCCGGCCCGCGCTCGGACCCTTCCCGCCCTCGGCCGGGGCCCGCGGCGGTGCGGGGGCCGGGGCAAGCCCTCGCCGCGGGCGCCGGTCCTCCCGCAGCCGGCCGCTCCGGTGAGAAAGTCTTCATTAAACAACTGGTTAAACCCACCGCGAAGCCACTCGTGCTGGTGTGTGAAATAGCGCCTTAATGACCGAGTGTTGCTGAGGGAAGGTGGGAAGGTGATACCGCCCGGTGAAAATGTCAGCATAGCGGGAAAAAACCCAAACCCGTATTACTATATTTTAGAGACGTTTTTAATGTGTCTGGGCAGGTGGGAGAAGATTAAAAGAGGCGGGTTAGTAGTATGTCAGCAGGTGGGTCGCTACAGGCTCTTGGAGTTAGGAGCTGTTGCCGTGAGTGTAAGAGACAGAAATAAATGTTTACATCTGTTCTGTTTCTCATTACTTCTGTTACTGAACGTTTCCATCTCTGTCAGCGTAGGCTTGTCGGTTTGTTCTGAGCCTTTGGGTTTTATTCTCTTCTGCTACCGTGGCTTGTGGATCAAAATCCTGCAGCGAAAACCTGGTACAAATAAATCCTGTTTTCAGCAAAGTAAAACTGTGATATTTTGATTTCTCTCATGTAAGACACTTTTACTTTCACCTACGCAGCTTAGTTTTTGGAGGAGTCCTCATATGCTACTGCTTTTCTTAAACCTGTATTTCATTCTTTCTGGGGTGAGTAGTTTTGCTCCAGTGCTTCGACAAGGTATTATAGTACTTGTAACCTCAAACGGATTGTAATCATAGTCAGAGAACAGCAGCTTCAGTTTTTCCCGTGTATATGTATATTTTTTGTACATACATACATGCAGGTAGAAGGCAGAAATGTTGAAACTTGGGTTCTTGTTTGTGCAATTACCTCCTGTTTTGTAGGTCTTGATTAATGCTTGTATAGAATTTGTTCACCTCAAGCTTATTGCAGTATCCTGGATTTCTGGTAGTGGTTTGGGTTTGGTTTTTTTTTTTAATATCCTTTATATAAAAGTCCTTTCTTTCATAAATAAATTTCTTTCAGAAACCCCGTGCTTTTGACATGGCCAGGATAGTAAGTTTGCAAAACAATCAGCTTTGCTTTTGGAAAACAGAAGTAATTTGGATTGCATTTCACAGAAGAAAACAGCTTGTCTGTGGGTAGTTAAGTCATTTCATAAATTCCAGCTTGCAGGTGGCAGCTTGCAGAATGGGAAAACGTATTCAGATGATTTTGTTTGGCCTAACTTCTAGACAATCAGAAGGGATAATGATTATGCTTTTTCTTCTACTGTTTTTCTTTGCTTGCCTTTTGTAGAGGTACTGGTGTATACAGCACTCATTTAGACATTTCAGTGGTAATTTCAGCTGTCTTCTTCCCATAGCCATTAGCTTGAAGAAATTTAGTAAAGGAATAAAATGAGTTGCTTTTATTTTATGAAAAGCTTCAGATGCTGGAAATTTGCTCACATCACCCCCTTCTCCCCCCCCTTTCTCTTTGCGCATCTTGGGTTGATAAATCTGCGTGTCTTTGTTCTTACCTGGCTAGACCAGGGTCTTTGATGCTGATAAGGTAGCAACAATGAAGAAATATTATAAAAGCTTGCATATAAATACACAAAACTAATTTATTTTGCTTGCTAGCACTCCCAGGCAGTCTCATTATGGAAGATCCTGTCTCTTTGACAGTGTCAGTGCAGATTTTCTCTGGAATCGTGTCAATCCGTAGAATCTTATGTTCTTTGAAAACTTGGGAGGGGGAAGAAACCCAACCAACGCCCAACCAAAACA
This sequence comes from Phalacrocorax carbo, assembly GCF_963921805.1. Classification (NCBI taxonomy): domain Eukaryota; kingdom Metazoa; phylum Chordata; class Aves; order Suliformes; family Phalacrocoracidae; genus Phalacrocorax; species Phalacrocorax carbo. The sequence goes on along the minus strand of NC_087513.1, from coordinate 193,859,977 downwards.
AAAGTAGGCTTTCCATTAAATTATAATTAAAAGTGTAAAGAAATTATATTTCAAATGTTTTGTCTATTCTGTACAACATAATCAATGGCTTTCATTATTTGAAGTGGTTATTATCAGTCATGGTTTTGCCATACGTAGGTAATAAGCTCGTAACTTTTTTGTAGCTCATTTAAACTGACCCACAGGCCGGTGAGGTGATTAGAATGACTCTGAGGTCAGTCAGCCTTGAATCAGACCATAAAGGAGGAAGATAATAGAAGTGTTCCCTTTCTGCCTTAAATGGATTTTGTCTGTGAAAGCAAAAGCATTAACTCCTCAGTTTTTAACATCCTTTGCACCTAAAGGACATAAAATTGTAAATGTTTGGAAGTTGTTTACACTCCAAAGGGTAGTACTGAAGAAAGGATCAGTTCTATGTTTATAATACGGTATTATAACATCACATATATTTATACAGTATGTTGTATTTTAATACTACAATATTTACATCCATTTTCCTAATAGTTTGTTGGCACATATTCCTGCAGTTCAGCTGCTGAAAAATGAACATAAATGATTGAGTTTTACTTTCTGGTGTTATAAGCAAGTCTATTTACTCACCAAAATTTTAATTGAAATAATGGAACACTTGAGAAAAATAAATAGGAAATGAAGCTGCTTATATTACATTCTCTGATTAAATTTCCAGGTTTTGAATGGGTCCAAAAAACGTTGTCTAGCATTTTCAGATCTGCTTTCAAAGGAAATAAAGATAAGATTGATGAAAATAAAGAGCTTTAAAACCTTTCTAAAATTTTTACTTTCTTACTTGTTCTCAGTTCTTGAGCATTTAGCAAAAGGAGGGGAGGCATAGCAATTGACACACTTAGCTTCTGTCTGCTTGTGCCAAATGATGTGAACAGCTACCTGTGTTAAACTTCAAAGTACACAATGCATTAAATAATGAAGTGACAAACACAAAATTATGGGTTGCACTTAAGACAGTGCCTTGCTGTTTTTTTCTGCTTAGATAGCTTTGTTTGTGAGAAATCATCCAGTTAATCACCCTAGCCTTTTTGGTTACTGTGGTGCCTACACAGTTTACACTTTTACCAGCTAATCAGCGGCTTCTTGCAATGTATTTTCTCTATGCTCTATGGTAAGTCAGTGGTCTACCTGAGGTATGCTTGCATTGCATCAAAAAACTCAAAGGGACTAGATGAAATTGTGGATTTAGCAAAAGTACCTTGAGCTGCAGAGGTTGATGTGTGTCTTAGGGAGTTCTATACTGAAGGGAATCTGTTGTAGTTGTCTGAATTAATAATGATGTTTGGACATGAAAAATCACTGTTTTGTTATAGCAGCATCTGATAGCTCCCAGACATAGGTCATCCTTCTTTGTGCGTGTGTACTTTACATGCAACAAAAAGATATCCTTGCCGTGGAGAGTTTACAGTTTCTACCTGTGTCGTCCAACTGATCTGGTCATGAGCTGCTTTGTGTAGTTAGAATTTTTCTACCTGTGGTCCGCTCCTGGGCACACCTTTTTCAGAAACCTCTTGGGAGTGAATTGTGGGTGGATGAATTAATCTTGGACATCTTAGAGACGTCCACTTGTGCCCAGGCACTGTATTTCCTACCTATCCTCTGGCCCCTTTGTTGATAAGTTATATGCCATGTTCTTCTCATGCCGCCCTTTCCCCAGTAAATCCTTAGAAGAGGATATTTATTTCCAGGCTGAGAGATCAGGTTGCTTAGCCAGAACAGTCTTGGCCATATGTTAGTAAGACTTGAATTTACTCCACAAGTGCATTACGGTTTACTTCTGAAGACTGCTTTACTTGTACCAAATTACGTGCGCATAGCAGATTTGCTAATAAGGCAGTGGAGGGGCTGTGGCATATTTGTTGCTAAAATAAATTCATACAGTCTGCATGAGTGAAAAGCTTGGTTACTGTTGGTGAAGACTGTTGAGGCTTGCTTTTTGTGTGGTGTCTTCAGGGGTCTGGTAGTCTGTTTAGTGAATCGTTCTTCAGTAGTTTAAAAATAGTCTGAACAGTTCCTGTCTTACCATTAAAATGTATTTGCTGGAAAAAATCTTCCTGAAATACTTAATGTAAAATATACTGAGTCATTTTAATATGTTTATTTGTTGGGAAAGAAGTGGAGGCTGCATGTATGAAATCACAGGGAATAAGAATAATGGTATTTAGAGAGACTTTAATGTTCATGGTAATATTGGTTTGTTTAAGAAATGATGTGTGAGTGTTGAAGTTGCACTGTATGTCAGGGCAGCTGCAACAAAATCTATTTTTAGTCAGGCATATTCGGTCTACCCCTGTCCTCAACAGTATGGAAGGATTGATATGGGAGATGGTCCAAGAGAGCTGGTTGATTTTCAAGGTTCACCTCCTAAAAGCTTAAGAGTCTGTCCCCACATGCAGGAAGGTGAGCAAAGATGGCAGGAGGCCCACATGCATGAACAAGGAGCTCCTGACAAAACTCCAGCATAAAAAGTAAGGACGCAAGAGATGGAAACAGGGTCAGGTCAGTCCAAGAGTAATATGGAGACACTGTCCAAGAGTGCAGGTGTGCCGTTAGGAAAGCCAGAGTCTACCTTGAGTTGAATCTGGTGAGGGATTCAACTTGTGAAAGGCAAGGAAAAGGGCTTCTACAGGTGTATCAACAGCAAAAGGTAGACTAGGGAAAATGTGCGCTGCCTTCTAAACGGGGGAGGGACTTGGTTAAAAGAAGGACATGGAAGAGGGTGAGGAACTCAAAACCTCTTTGCCTTGGTCTGTACTGGTAAGACCCATCTTCAGCGATCCCAGGCCCCCAAAACTCATAGCAGAGTCTGGAGCAAAGAAGAGTTATTCTCACTGGTGGAGAACCAGTTTAGGGAACATTTAAACAAACTGGATGTATAGAAGTCCACAGGACCTGATGGGAGGCACCTGCAAGTGCTGACAGAGCTTGACGATGTCAATGCAAGGCTACTCTTGATAATCTTTGAAAGGCCATGGTGACTGGGGGAGATTCAGAAGACTAGAAGAGAGCAAATGCCACTCCTGTCTTCAAGGAGGACAAGGAAGAGAATCAGGAAACTATAGATTGGCCGGTTTCACCTCAGTCCTTGGGAAGGTGGTGGAGCAAATAATCGTAGATACAATTGCCAAACAGGGAAGGACAAGACCAACATACAAAGGACAAGAAGGTGATTGGGAGAAGTCAGCATGTTTTTATGAAGTAGCAATCGTGCTTGACTAACCCAAAAGACTTCTGTGATGATACAACTGCCTTCATGAATGTGGGAAAGCAGTGGATGTTACTTACCTCAGCTTCAAGTTCAGTACTGTTTCCTATGTCATACTCAAACTGATGAAGTATCATCTAGATATGTGGACAGTGAGATGGACAGAAAACTGACTTGCTGGGCTCACAGGCTCTAATCACTGGCATGGTGCACTCCAGGCGTTGATAATGGCTCCAGTAGTGTGTAGCCTCTTTATTAATGACCTGGACAATGAGACAGTGCACCCTCAGCAAGTTTGCAGAGGATACAAAATGGACAGGAGGGTTTGTTGCACCAGCTGGTTGTGCTACAATTCAGAGGGACCTTAGCGGGCTGGAGAAGTGGACAAAGAGGAAACTTGGAAAACCAAGTTCAATGAAGGGAAATGCCAAGTCCTGTCCCTGGTGAGGAGTCACCCCATGCACCACTAAACACTTGGGGCACACTGGAAAGCAGCTTTGCAGAGAAGGACCTGAGGGTCCTGGTGGTTAACAAACTGACCGTGAACCGGCAGTGCATCATTGTGGCAAAGATGGCCAGCAGCCTCCTGGGCTGCATTGGGAAGAGGTCAGCAGGTCAAGGGAGGTGATCCTTCCTCTCTGCTCAGCCCTGGTGAGACACACCTGGGGTGCTGTGTCCAGGTCTGGGCTCCCCAGTACGAGAGAGGCATGGACATAATGGAGTGAGTGCAGCAAAGGACCATGAAGATTCTGAATAGATTAGAGCACCTGACAATAAGAGGAGAGGCTGAAGGAGCTGGGGCTGTTCAGCCCAGAGAAGAGAAGGTTCAGGGAGGATCTTACCAATGTGTAAATACTGGTGGGGGACAGTAAAGATGACAGAGACGGACTCTGTGGTGCTTAACAGGACATGAGGTAGTTGGCACAAAATGAAATACAGGAAATTCCATTTAAACAAGAAATTTATTGTTTTCTCTAACAGTGATTGAACACTGGAAGAGGTTGCTCAGAGAGTTTGTGGAGTCTCTGTTGTAGGAAATATTCAAAACTTGGTCTGACTAGACAAGGTCCTTCTTGAGCATCCTGCTCTGGGCAGCAAGATTGGACTAGATGATCTTCAGGGTTCCTTTCCAACCTCAACAATTCTGTGGTTCTATAACATGAAGATAAAGTAGATCGTTAAAATAATTCCCTGAAGAGCTTTATCTGTCTTCTCAAAGACAGTATGAAATAGGTCTTTGGTTTTGTTCCAGGTTATCTAAGTATTGTTTGATTTGTTTTAAGGATCGTGTGCATGAATATTTTATAAATCTTAGAAGCAGTGTGGCATAGGTTGTTGAATGTTGTGGTGAGAGAGGCAGCATCTCTTGTCAATCACAGTTGTTTCAGGTCTCATGTGCCATTCCTTAGCTGCATATTAAAAACTGAAAGTCATGAAAAACCTGCCTGTGTTCAGTTTTGCAAATAAGCCGAATTTATAAGGTGATAATTCTTCAGGTTAATACTATGTAATTAATACATTTTGTGGAATAAGGGTGTTTTGTGTTGATCTTGTAATTAGGATCATGTCAAGTAGATGTGGATCTGATTTGTGTAGGGGAAGATGTTTCTTAACTGGAGCCCTGAGTACTGTTACGTTGGAAGAGAAGGAGGAAAATGATCAGAACATGTTGTCAGCAAGGGACACAATATAGTTGATGAAATTTGGTCTCCAGTTGAAAAAGCGTAGGGCTATAGGTACTCAGAGATGTAGCGCCACAGACTTTGAAAAATCTTGTCTTCTTGCTTTCCTACATTCCAGGTTTCTAGCGTGTCAAAGGAATTGGCAGTTGCTAGCAATTCACTTTGAAATCAATTTCAAGCAATAAATAACTTAAATTTGCAGTGAGACACTCCACTTGAATCTGTTGATTTTTTTTTTCCCCCGCCCCAGTTTTTAAGAAAACCATCTATTTGACCGTGATGAGTAGTATCTTGACTTCCTTCCAAATTATAGCAATTTACTTTCATTTGCATCTCTTTAGTACCTTTAAGAAAAGACTCCTTATGAAGAATTTTAGCAATGCTTTCTTACCTTAAATGAAACTACTTTTACAAATGAGCAAGTTGAGACAAATTGATTAGATGACTCCATCAACAAGGAAAAAAAAAAGCTGGAACCCTGTTTCATGATTGTTTTCCTAATACAAACCAGAAGTGTATGCATAGGGTAGTCTCAGCATAAAAGGTTTAAGATAATGGTAGGTCTGTCTAAATTAGCTCTTTAGGGTCTCCGTTCTTTTTGTAAACATTCATTTGGGCCTCTTATACGTTAAAAAGTTTGACTGTTGTTCAAAGATGGCATTCAAAGTGTATGACAGCCGTTTTCAAGTTTGACAGAAATTTCAGTCAGCTGCTGTCAGTTTCTGTGGTTCCAAGTGAAGCTTTGGTAATCCAAACTTTAACCTAGAGTGGAACTCAGGTCTCCCATGTGATAGCACGTTTTGCTGTTGTCAAGTGAACTACTGGACTGAAGAGATTTGATTTTTTTTTTTTAAAAAAAAGGGATTTATTTGCCTTGAAGCAAAGATAAATTGGCTTCACATCAAAGAGTGATTTTTTTTCAGCAATGTATGGGAATAGAATTGTCGGGCAGCAAATGTATAAATTCTGTAAGAATGGACTGTCTTATGCTCATAAAGATTATTACTAATATAGTATCATTTAATGTGGAAATCTACCTAAATGTTTTTTTTTTCTCTGCTGCAGAACTTTGTCAAGTGTGAAAATGAGCTCCTATAATATAAAAAAAAGTCTGATTTTTCTTTCAGCTTTTGCTGTAAGTGTAATTCCTGAAGGTGCAGAAGATGAGACTGAACTACCAGTGCTGCAGGTAACAAATTTTAATTGCCAGAGCAGGAACATTTTACAGACATTACAAAATCATTGGGAAGAGACCAGAGCAGAAAGCCGAACATCTGTGACATTATTTTGATCATTTTTGTCAGTGGTACTGTGTGTCATATGATATCTTTCTGTTTTGTGTAACATATAAGAGACCTTTAATGGGCGCAAGTTGCATGTAGCACTGTTCTGCTAGTACTACTAGGATCTTAATTTATCCTATAGATTCTTAGAATTACTAGGATAAACTTAGCACTTCTGATTTGTTTCTTACGCTGGATTTTATGACTTATATTGACACTTGTATTAAGAGAATTAGGTTTTTGTGGTTTTGTTGTGGAATAAAATTATAATTTAGAATGCAATTTATTTTCTTTTTTTCCCAGATCAGCTGAAGAGTGCATTAGAAATTTACAGTAATAAAACCTTGGTGATTTTTGCATAGCTTCTACAAATTGATAGTGTTACTGCTGTTGAGATAGATTTTGAGTATATAACCTTTAGTAGTTCAGAGACAGGTTTTCCTTTCTTCTTGGTTTTGTTAAATATATAATAAAATGAGAGGGAAATGGCTGCGTCTCTGCTAAATTAGCATTATTACATATTGCTACGCAAGTCACGGCTCAAAGCTTGCGTATGAAATTTCAAATTAACAGATTAGAGGAACTAACAGTAGGGCTAGTACTGACCATTAAACACCATAATGGGTGTTAGCTGTGTATGCGTGTATGTCCTTTAAGAGACTTCTGTCTACCAATTTTTTTATAGGTATCTATTTATAACAGATATTTGTTCATGTATAAAAGAGATTGAAGGGAAGAAAATAAAATCAAAGTACTGGAATGAATTGAGAGTTAGAATCTATAACTGCCATTTAGATCTAGTGATCTCATGTCAGATGCAATACAAGTATGGTCAGAGATATGTGTTTCTAAATAATTTTTGGTTTTGATGATGATTGCTATATCTACAGTAATTTTCATAAATTAAAAAGCTCCCTATTGCAAACTGCTGATCCGCTGCAGCGTAATTGGGAGACTGGGTCGTTCTTGTTTCATTACTTCTAAGATGCAGTTTGTCAAATTGCATTATTGTCTCAATCCAGCTGTTTAATGTTATAATTCTTATACAGGATATAATTTCTGAAAGCTTCCCTACTATTTTAGAGTTTCTAAACCTTCCATCAGATGAAGTCAGAGGTGCCTCCTTAGAACTGCTCAGGCCAAAATAATTTTTTTTCTCCTTTTCTTGGTATGTTACCAGGAATGTAACAGGCAACAATTGTTTTGTTTTGTGTTTTAAGAAAGGTAATTGTAACATACGGTTGTTCATCGCAGTGTGTACCACAAAACACATACTTTTTTGTTTGCACTGAAAATTAATCTTCCCATGTTGTTTATGATATCAATTAAATTAGAATGTTATTAAATTAGAATGTTACTGTGTATATTACACTGTAAGATGGCAGTACTGTGTACAGTCATCAAAATTACTTAGTCTTATAAGAATTTTTTTAAAGTTTATTGACCCAGTCAGCAAAAAAGGGTCATAAGCATGGATGCAATGCAGTCATTCTTGAAAAGGTCTTACAGAGGTCTACCAAGGAAGTTGTAGGTTATGCATTTCAGTGTATAAGTCAGACCTGGAGAGATCATCTGATAAAGTAGGACTAAAAGGATTAGATGGATATGATATTAAAAAAAAAAAAAAAAGAGGGGGATAAAAAAATGTATTTATAAATAGGAATTAAGTGCCAAGGGTAGGAAAACTATATATGAGCTTATTACTGAGGAGCGCCTTGTATGGGATTTCTGTCTGAAGGTCTTAAAATGCTTGAACCAAGGTAAATCCTACAACATCCTTATGCAATTAGTAAAGACCATCGTAATTTTACATGTGGAGAAGCACTGAGGTGCTGTTACCAGGGAGAAGTTGTGCAATCAACGAAGGCTCTGTTTTTCTTCCTACAACTTTTGTAGGAAGTGCAGAGCTGTTTCTGCAGTCCTATTTCTCTACTAGTCAGCAGTTCTTAAACAACAGGTCTCCACCCAGCCTCTGTTATTTAGAAGCAATTGAATATCCTCCTAAGATATTTTTATGTGTGTGTCTTGGTTTCCTGGTTAACAATGCAAATGCAATGTCACTGTTGTCTGTTCCTCAGCATTTTGTTAAAATTCCATCATAAATGTATCTGATACCTGAGTAAATCCCAGTGAAGTCATGTTATGTACAACTTTTTCATATTTATTTGTCTTGATATAAAATGCTTTTAAGTCTTCCTTTAAGAATTGTATTTCAGTAGTGGCTTGATAGTGGATCGAATGAGTAAAAGTGTGTGGGCTTTTTTTTTTAATATGCTGAACAGGTGTGTTTGTATTACAAGAGTTCCATATTCTAAACTTTGTGCTCAGGAGATAAATATTTTTATAAGAGAAAAAAAAGACATTGTTACTATTACCTTAAAGAGCTCTGGTATAAATTGAGTGATATACTATGATGTAATGATAACCATGATATATGGCAAAGCATTCTCTTTCCCTTTTTTCTTTTTTTGCTGTCTTGTCTAAGTAAGTGTAATAGTATACAAACATATAGATGATCAGTTTCAGTTCTTGATGATGAAAACCTTTTTACTTTATTAATAAAATAATATCTATTATAATATATATAAATAATAATAAAAAACTTTAGTTCTTGAGTTAAAACCTCTATGTATGCATTTACAGTCTGATGAATGCTTTGAATCCCTGTGTCTCTACAGAAATATTTGAGTTTTTGTGTGTATCCTTATTTTGATTTTTCTCCTTTCTTCTAGAAGTCTGAAAAAAGTGGAACAATTAGTAAAAGAAGCAAAGGTAAGTACTGCATAGTCTGTATTTGTTTTCACTTGTGGCTTCCTTTTTAGTGTAAATAAAATATGGTTGTGCTCTGAAAGGTGACTGTGTGAACAGTGCCTAAACGCTCAAAAGCATTGTTAGTTAACTGCCAATTCCCCAAAACTTTATTTTTTTCTTTACTCATATAGTCTCATCAAACAGAAGCTTCTTGGTCTATCTTTGTATTTGCAATTCTTGTAGTTAAGCGTTTTTCTGAAAATGTGCACTTGCGCTATGAAAATGATGCATTGCTTTTTGGAGTACACTGTATTTTAAAATCAAATTTCATGACACTTGGTAGTAGTTCATGTAAAAATGTGACATGAAACTGAATTTTACAATTCTGCTAGGCTCTCATGGTACTTGTAATAACTAGGGTTACTATAAAGTACTTGTAATAACTTTGCAATATCTGGAAACACGTATTTAATGCCAAACATTAATAGGATACTGAGGTGTAAAATATGTTTTTACTGGACATGTGACATAAATGATGAGAACAAAAGTTTTGCAAGCTACTGCCTTTTCTGAAAACAAGTCTGGTGTCATTTCAGCAAAAAGTTTACAGACCTGAGATAAGGACTTGCAATTTCTGTACTGAACCTAGTGCTGCCTCTGCTATACTATAGCAGTTCAATTCTTAAAGCCTCTTGGACTGTTATGGTACTGGTCACTCTTCTAAGCCCTGAGCACTTGGGTGCGCTTTTTTTTAAAAAAAGCCAGCTTGACCATGTCTCTGTTGCAGCAGTTTCTGAGCAGTTGCAAGTTCATTCTGACATCAAAGCTGAACACTAGGAAGACTTAGCATGCTTTTAGTGAGTTGCTAACAGAACTCTGAATGGTGCTGAGATCTTGTTTTTGTTTGTTGGCTTTTTTTTTTTTTTGGACTTAGTTGCAAGCTCTGTCCCTAACACAGATAATTATTTTCCACAAAAGTGGTTAAGTCAGCTGTTCCATTAATCTCCTGTTTTACCACTGAAAGGTCAGGACCTTTCTGTAGAAGCTTTGGTATTCTGTTTCCCTGTTCACCCATCCTTATCTGGTGTCAAAGAAAGTCCATTTCCTCTTTGTGTTCTTTAATCACTTTCTGTGGAACCTCCACTCAGCCAGTTGCTGGTTGCTGCTTTCATCACTCCCAGCAGACCTGCTGAGTCTCACTTCATAAAACACCCAGGGACATATGGACAAGACTCTCTTGGATTCTGACTATGCTCAGTTTTCATAAGTTTTAATATAATCTCATTACTTAGAAAAGTTATATTTAGGAATGCTTCAGTGGTACATTAGTGATGTAACTACCATCTGTCATCTATTGTTTGTTTCAATAGGAGATCACTTTAAAGCAGACAAACAAAAGTATTTTATGCAGCAGGTAGCAAAATGTAGAAACTTTTTGCCACAGGAGGTAGTGGAAGTGGACCATACCAGCAGTTTCAAATAGGCAGCAATGTGTCTTCTGGCATTTCCTGGTACAATAGTTGGGGATGCTGTTAGAGTATGAGGAACACTGGAGAAAATGAAGGTCTCTTGGTGTCCCTACATAGTGTTTCCTGTTGCTACTGTTAAAGACAATACACTGGACTAGATGGACCATTGCTCTGATGTAATATATAATTTCTAATGTTTGTTGTCTTTTTTTTTTAATGAGATTCTGCCTCCTCTTAAGAAAGAGTTTTGTTTGTTGTTGTTTTTTAAGTCTCTCTTAACCCATTTTGGTGGGTATAATCAAGGAAGGACTTGAATCAGAGAATGAAGTTCTTGATGGTTCTTAGTTCCTGTGATATTTTTCATTCTTCTTTTTCAAACTTATATAAGAAAACCCTTTCTCCCGTATAAATAAGCTGTACCTTTGTAACAAGGAGGCAGAGTTACTATTTGTAGTTTTACTTTCAGAGTTTTAAAGGGTCTTTTTAACTGTCCTTAGCCAAGCCGTTGAAGACGGGTATCAACATCTTGATATCCTAGTCATTGGGAAGATAAGTATAATACAGAGGAGACTGAACTTCATGTACGAATGGTTGCTTTGTCTACTCAGAATATGATGTAGCTTTCTGGATTGGCTGGTGTGCAAAGAGTTTCATGCATGGATATGATATAGTCCAGCCAAAAGATCAATGATGTGACTTACCAATGTTGGGTCATCATTGCCATACCATGGCAAAGAGTCTTGCCCTTCAGGTGGATGTACAGGTACTCTACTGGTGGATGTATTTGTCCCAAATGGTAGTCCATATTGTTGACCAACAGTATTTTCAGCTTTTAGAACATTTGAATAACAAAAGCAAATCTCCTCTTGAAGTGAGGCACTGGCTATTTCAGGCTAGTGTACAAGCATTTCGCCTTCTTTGGGAACTAAAGGAAGCATTGAGCTTGGGAGCATGAGGTCTCTAGATTCCTTGTGCAGTCTGTGGAAAGAGAGGGGCAATTCCAGACGGTGACTGAGATTCAAGGTGGGTCGAGTCATTCTCTCTGAAGATATTCCTCTCACCACAAGAGTATTTACTAGCTTTTGGCTGTTTTTTGTTTTGTTTTGTTTTTTAACTTGTGTATTAAATGAGGGAAGAAGAATGAAGTAGCCTTGAGGCTTTTTTGGGTTTTTTGTTTTGTTTTGTTTTTTCTTGGATTTGATTCTTGCAAATATGGTGATGTTATACTTTGTCTGATCTGCAAATACCTGCAATATTCGGAAAGGATCAGAAGTATTTTTTGCAGTTATATCCTTCTAATATCCTGCCTGGCCTAGTTCTGCATTTTATCTGGGCTCTCTAGGAATTAGTGAGGAAAGTTTGGGTGGAAAGGTGAGAACAAAATGCAAGATTTAAATAAGTATTTTCTTTAGTATCAGAGCAAATGCATAGGTGATGACCTTTTTTTATTTTGGTTAAGCAAGTGTTAAGACATATCAAGAGTTCTGAAGTGGTAAGCAACATACTTTTTATGTATTACAAAACTATGAAAGGGTGTGAAGTTTGAGAATAACTGGTTATTATTATTTCTAATTTCAAGAAGTAATCAAGTGTACTAAAAATGGTGGTTTGGAATTGATTTTAAAGGGGTTTTTTGGATGTTACTAGGGTAAGTAGTTTAGTAAAATTCAGGAAATAGAAATATCAGAAGTACTCAAACTGTGTTGAGAGTGTTTGAAGTTAGGATGGCTATATCTGGGCTATAAATCATCACGGAATCTGTCTTTTCTGTTGATGCCTTCTCTACCTTTTTGTAGTGTTTGCCATGGCATGGCAACGATCAGTGATGTCACTTACCAATGTTGGGTCATCTTTTGGCTGGACTATAAAATATCCATGCAGTGATGACACCGATATTTTAATACACTGAATATTTTTTTTATCAACTAGCAGAGGAAGCTATTGCCATTGGATTAAAGCAGTTAACACCAAAGCAGTTATTAGATTACTCCTGGAAAGTATTCTATTGTGGGATATCACAGTTATTGTGAAATGTACCGTAAGTGAAACAGTGTAATTCAGATGGTTGCATATCTGTAAATGTCCTGATACTAAACCAGTAATTATTTACAGCAGTATAGTTATTGCTTTTATCTCTGGGGCTATTTTCACTGATGTGCATGTATATTTAGCCTTTTGACTTTCACTAGCATCACTGAAGTCTAATTTTAATTTTTGCATGGAAATCTAGCAAATTTCTGGCTAGATAGCAAATAGCTGCTATTCAGACATTTTTATTGTGCATGTTTTTTTAAGCAGCTTGGGTGGGTCAGAGCATGAAGGAACTCTGCGTGGGGAAAAATGTGAAATCAGAACTAATATCTGTCAGTACTTATGCCATCTCTGCAACTTTATCACCAGAAACCTCACAGAATTTGATGTTTTCAGAGTTTGTCTTGGTGAAGAAGCTAATACATTGAGGGAAAGAGTATCAGGGGAAAGGTAGAAAAACATAAAACTGCAACTTTGAGCTGTCATTAACTACATTAACAAGTAACTGTTCAGAGGAACAAACGAGTGTAATCGATGGTCAGGTCTTGGACATGGCCATCTTATCTTAGCAAAGATATTTGGGGTTAATGCTCTTTTTGTTGCCACTGTTTTTCTCATGATCCTTCTTCATGTGCTCAGTTTAACGCTCCTTGTGACTACTATTTTCCTGCTTTGGACATTTATTCTCCATCTTTGTTCCACTGTTCTTCACTCATTTCTGCTCTATTTGCCAAGTTAACATTTTTAACCTAGAGGTCAAGATCTTGTGAACAAGGGCCTTTTAGGTTGAGTTGATCTATGATACAAGAATATACATTTTTAAAATAATTATTGCATGAAGTAAAACTTGAATTTATATTGCAGTGAAACGGCAGATTAGAAGTGTTGAAATACTGTGCTGCCTGAAAAGAAGTTTCCCATGCTTTCTCTAAGGTGCTCTCTCCTTGGGATGTTTATCTTCAAACAGACCTTGCCTGTAGTAAAATCTGTCAGCTTTGTCAGCCGTAACTCTCTGGATTTTCTCTACTGAACTTTCATTCTGGACTGTCTTCAATTTGCCATCTCCTGTGTCTCATTGAAAGTTTGGTTTCAGTGGAATACCAGTAACTCTTACTTAAGAGTAAGCTTAGAAAGCTCTCCTAGAGGTTTTATATCTTGGTCTTGGGTGGGCTGTGCAGCACAGGTCAAACTTGCTCAGAATTTTGGAAGGGGCATCTGTCCTCCCCTCTTCCTTTCACCTTTTCATCCTCTGCTGTGTTCTGCTTCTGAATGGGATTGAATCTGCCTGTTTCTATTAGCTTTCGAAGTGCTGAGAGATTATTCTATCTGTCATCAACAAATCTGGCTGTTTTCAGTTTCTCCATGATATCAGCCTTCATCACCTACTTGTATTTTTTAATCAGCATTTTTTTTCAGTCTAAAAATGTTTGCAAAGCTACTTCATTATTTTCTTTTAAATTTCTCACAGTCTCCGCTCCTGTTGAAAGTTCTTAACTGTGCTGCATTTAAACACTGTAAGCACGCATTTGAGGGGTTGATGTTGTCCTGCCAGATAAAACTAGTACCTCGTTGTTCTCACATGAGTCTCTCTTCATCTGATGTTTGTTTCTGGGTAGGGTTTTAAGCTCTTTTTTGAGGAAGCATCTCTTCCATTTCGTGTTCATCCATTGCATAGCGAGGGCAGATTCTGCTCTATGACTAACACATTTTAAGTCTGTTAATAATGACTGCTGGTATATTGGAGAAAAAGGAACTTAATGACTGTGGCTACTGTTAACTGCAGGCATAAGTTTCTTTGTTGCTGCACATCTACTAGTCATATCATACTTTTTATGTGTTAATCCTTAAAAGGACTGGTTTGGATTTTTTGTCTGTTAAATTATGCCTTTTTATTATTTAATGAAAAATTTGTGTAACTAAAGAAATAGCTTGCTATGTAATAGGTTCCCCCCCCACACCTGGGTTCTCAGTAGCCTTGGAACAAAACTGAAAATAATTTATTTTGCCTTAAATCTTCTTATTTTCTGGTTCACAGAATTAAAAGAAATTGTATTTATCATCCAGAGTCAAAGTAATTCTTTTCATTCCAAGAGAGCAGAAGATCTAAAAAGAGATATTTTAAAACAGGCTGCAGATCTGGGAAAGGTATGTTTAGATAATATAGATTGCACCTTGTTATGTATGTTTTTACTGTGTTTTACTAAAAAAATAGTTTTCTGTTGCGCCTTTTTTTGGATCCATTTTATTAATTTGTCTTCTGTGTGCTTGTGAGAGAACTGTTTCAGTGGCTGTTTACTAATTGTATGCTGTGATGAATCACCAAATAATTTTAATTTGAACTATCTACCTTTTTGTATAATAACTGTGTGTGTTTGAATGGCGTTTGACATAAAAGTGATAACAAGAAAGTCTTGGAGTGTGCCTTTAAGAAAAAGTCAGATGCTTTCTTTATGAAGTGAAAAACATAGCATTTAAGCAATACTTAGAATAATTTTTGAGTGTTTTATTAGAGCCAATGAAGATGCTGTAATGCAGATTTTGTCAGAATTTCATTGCACAACTGTAGCACTGTGGCAGTAGAGCAGCAATGTATGTGGGCATGAAAATCCTGACACAGGATTCCCTACTTCCTACAACAGTAGTCTTCACAGCTCTCTTGCCAAGGGTCAGTATTAGCTCCCTCCCTGGTGCAGTACCTTCCCTAACTACTCCTTGTTCCTCTGCCACCCCACTGCAGACTAAGCTCTCTGCCTCTCGCCTGCTGGTGGGCCATGTTGGCCTGGGAGCTGCATGTTGTACAAGTCTGGTTTTGACTTAACACTTTAATATGAAATTTTACTTGTAAAGCTTTAGCCTAGAGAGAAGAGGTTTTTAAGTGACTTACATTGAAAGTTAAGTGTACATAAACAATGTGTTATTTGTTTGTCTTCTATAAAAATAGAACAAAGTAAGAGGCATACATCCCCAACATGAAATAGCTTGCTGTGAGGTTATTGGACCCATTTTTCAATTCCAGGTTATTTTTGGAAAGGAAAAAGAAGTCTGATTTAAATCATCTTAAGTATCTTGGTCTTGGAGTGCCTAAATCAGGTTCCTGGATGTTTTAGGCTTCATTTATCCAAGCTTATCAAACCTGTTGTAATGAAATCCATTCTAAATGCAATTTTTAATCCCTTAATGAAATCAGTCATGTGAACAGCCTTTGTTCTGCGGAGTTCTGCTCTTTCAGAGTCCTCTTTGGGATTGGGGCAAGTGTTCAGCTACAATGCATGCAGAGAGGATTATGGCTTCGGTTGTTGAAAACAAGGATTTTAGTTGAGTTCTGAAATTGATGTTGCAGAATATGAATGATGAAAAGATCAATAAGTGGAAGTATAAATAGTTTCAATGTGGCAGGAATCTAGGCGTGTTTTATGGGAGAGGTAAAATCTTTTTTTGTGATCAAAGAGTTGTACCTGTGAGTACTTCTGCCTTGAGCAAGCTGAACTGTCTTTTAAAAAACTTTTAATTAAGGAGATTCCTTTATTGAAATGCTGAAATGGTGATGGTTTTATCAGTAATAAGAGGTACCTGTTAAACAGCATTCATGGCATCTTAGAGAAGCATGGAAATACATCATACCAAAAATTTCATACCTGAAATCTGGGAACAGGAGAAAGCCATCAATGTAGAGGAAACAGTGAGCGTAGCCTGCATGTACTTGCCATGTCTTGATTGTTTTTGTCAACTCGTGAGGCATGACCCAGTAATACTAACTATGGAGAAGAGACAGAAGGTTTCTTAACTTCCGCACATCAACATTTGAAGTTCGCATTTTTTATTAAACAGAACTCATATGAAAATATTATTTTCAGGCAAAGGAAGTTAAATCTTGTGTTTAAAGGACAGCTGCTGTATTGAAACAAAGGATTGGATCAACTGAATCATCAGGCTCACTTGCCTGGAGTCACAGGACCAAACAATAGATGTTTAGTCCTTAAGGATTCATTAGTTATTATTTTCCTCTGTTTTAAAATGAGAAGTGGAAGCCAGCTGTTAGGTTTGTGTTATTTAATGAAACTAGAATATTTGCATTGCTTTAAAATGGATTACATCACTGACATTCATGTTTATATTAATCTTTACACGCATTTTGTCAATTTATTTTCTTTTACTCTGTACTGAAATAATTTTATGTGAAACTAATCTATAATTCCAGTCACCAGTAGATGTCAGTATTGTGTTCATGCTTAAAAGCATATCTAGCGATCTATTGAATATTAACCAAAACTCTTCAGTTAGAACATAGCAATGAAGAAAATTCCTGAAAATTTTCTGAGATTTCAGAGCATTAAAGAAGCTCTGTAAACTAGGCCTTCCTAAGAAACACCAGATAAGAATAAGGGAGCTGTCAGAGGGTGAAATGATAATATTTGGGACTCTTCCTTTCTATCTTTGTAAAAAATTGAAAACCAGGATTACTGTTTCAGCTATTAAATTGAAGACTAGAAAAGAGGTAAAATACAGTTTTTAAGAAATGATACATTTTGTCTGAAATAAAAATTAAAATAATTAAAAGTTATGCATACCTTAACTGTTTCAGATGCAGTTAATGCTATTTAATTGCCTGGGATTGTGACACTGTTTTGAAGACAAAGGTCTGTGTATTTCTTTATGAAAACTGGTATAGTAGAGCAAATGCTCTTTTTTCTTTTTCCTTCTTGAAGGTTCTTATATTGAACACCTTTAGCCGATTCGTTATGTTCAAAAAAATTTATTTCTCCTGAAAAGCAGAGAGACTAAATAGCATCATCTGTATATTAACCAGAAGAAATACAGCAAATTAGTACTATTCATTATGGAGTTAAAAAAAAAAACAAAACAAACCTGAAAAAAACAAGAATGTAAGAATAAGATTTTAAGACTGATACCATGGAGTATTGGAAAATTGAGTATCACATACTTCCATATGAATAATAGATGAAGTATGACCTCTGTTTTACAGAAGCGTTGTAACTATAATTTGCAGTATTTTTACTTTGTTTTGAGCAAAATCCTATATTTTGTATCATCTCATAGAAATGAAGTTTCACAGATTTAAACTGTCCCTACATATAAAGGAGAATATTGCTCGTTTGTGAGTTTGAGGACTGTTACTATAGTGATAACTAATACCAGTTTAAAAGAAACAAGTAGAGTCAAAAGTATGGAACTGTACATAGAAAACCTGCATATTATGTTGTTTGAGTAATACTTGCTTTAGTTAACGTCTTCATTAAATTTTCATAACATCGTTTCTATGTCAATCTCCCAGTTTCCAGTTTGGCTAATATGAAAACAGATGACAAATGTTAGGAGCATACTATAGTTGTGTTCTTCTTTATTTAAAACAATTTTGCAAAATCCTGTTTCCTGAAGCGCAGCAGGAACAAAAATGATCAGAAACCCAGCTGGCCTTTGCCAGTGGTCTGTGCCTCAGAAGTTCAGTCTCTTTGTTATCTTACGGGATCATGCCTACAGAAGATTCTATTTTTCTGCTTCCAACACAAATTGGCTGTAACTCAGTATCCTAGCTGCTGCATCTCTAAGGTTGAAAAGCCTCTTGGTGCCTATCTCAGCTTTGTTTTATTATGTCGTTGGATTCATGGCCACAATACCATTTCCCAAAGTGCCAGTTGTTGAGCGTGGCATATATGCTTTAAAAATCTGTTATTTTTAATTGCGTAGGCTGTACTGATGGCAGCATTGCGCTATTTCAATAATATGGAAGATTTCTTTGTTAAAGTGTTGGAGAGAGAAAAAAAGTATAATTAGTGTGTTTGAATTTTAATGTATCTATGTTAAGCCATCACTATGTTCCTGTCCAAATGATCTGCCTTCAAATTGTTCCTGCTCATGTTTTGGCTGTCTGTGAGAGACTACTTTCAGGGAATTTGTAGACTGTCTTTTTTTTTTTTTTCTTAATTTGCCATTGGGATATGCATTCCTTTTTGGGTGAATTAATGTTTTCTGAAGTTCTTCCCAGCTGTACTTCCACATCTGATTTCAGATGCTGGAGTGAAGCTAGCTGAAGTTCTGTTGTCCAAAAGCCTCTGTTATTGTTTCATACTATTCCCACAATGAATTCTGACATCCATATCTCACCTGAAAGAGATTTTTAATACCATCAGGCTATGATGGAAGCAACTCTGAAAGTGGGTTTTTTTCAGAGTAAGTAAATAAATAAGACAGAAAATAAGAAGTGGGGTTTTTTTTCCTTGTTAGAGGTATTTCACAAATGAACAGGCATATGTTCCTCTTCCTGACCTACAACAAGCTCTACAGCTAAAATTTCCCAGTGGTTCTCGGAGTAGGTCTGAACTGCTACCTTACTGTAAAGCTCACATGCATGTTAATAATGTTGTGGTTATAAAATTTAGCGGAAAGATTGCTCATTCACTGCAACTGAGTTGTTTTTAAACTGATCTGTATACTTAGATGAAATATTTATAGACTTAATTTGCTTGAGACCATTCAAAATTAATACCATACGTGCAGTGTAACCCATAATATATTTGTTGCTTCAACTTTCAGATTACTTGCTCAGATTCTAGGTTGTAGTCTGGAAACCCTATTTCCTCCTCCCCC
This sequence comes from Phalacrocorax carbo, assembly GCF_963921805.1. Taxonomy (NCBI): domain Eukaryota; kingdom Metazoa; phylum Chordata; class Aves; order Suliformes; family Phalacrocoracidae; genus Phalacrocorax; species Phalacrocorax carbo. Next base: position 193,840,923 of record NC_087513.1, on the reverse strand, counting down.
TCCTATAATGGTTTCCCATGCCATGGAAGCTGCTTTCCAGCTGAGATTGATCAAATGATTCATTTTTGGATCTTGCAATTTTAACAAGGTTTAACTGATTATATTTAAGTGAAGTGTCAGGATACATTCTGTCCTGCCCCTCCATCTCCATGTCTACAACAGCTTGTCTTTTTGGAAAGGTTTTCCACAGTATCTAGATCAACACTATTTTTTTGATTAGAACAGTTATGTTGTATGCATAACTTTTAATTATTTTATTTCCCAGTGTTATTAGATCTAGTGTCTTTTTTTTAAATGTTAGTGTGCAGTCTGTTTCCTTCCTAGCTACAGCTTTCTTTTCTTCTGCAAGGATTTAATCATGTCAAGTAAATCCTGTAGCTTCATGAAATGTGCTTATCACCTTAGTTCTTAATATGCTTATTCCTTAAGATGTAACAGTTTATCTTGCCAGGCAGTGGACAGTTTTTGTTCATTTTATTTATGAAAAACAAGGCTCTTCGGCATACCTTCTCCATTAGCTTTCCATCGGTTTTCCCTCTTCGTAGATGCCAGTCTATACCAGAGCTGTTAGGGAAGATACTGTCATGTCATCTGTGATATTAATCTTTTATGCCACTCTACTTGGCCCAGGTCTTGCTAGTCTTTGATCAGCAGGGCTCTTTCCCCAGCAAAATGATGAATCTGGCACATGACTGGCAATCGACTGTGTGAAGGTATCTTGCTGAGATGACAAGTCCTGCACTTCTCTGTGGAGAGGGCAGAGATGCTGGTTGGGTACCTGGAGCATCTGGCACTCTTACTGTCTCAAAGAAGTGAAGTCCCTGCAGGTGGTCCCTCATGGACTCAAAAAATTAGAGCAATGAGGGAACATGGCGCTGCAGTGAAAGAGGGGGAGGAAGGCATTCCAGCCTTTATTGGTGGCCTCCTGCAACCGCACAAATCTGCCTCCAAAAGCTTTGAGTATGGTAGTACCCAGTATGTGTTGCTCTTGTGATGCTTTTTTCTGTTTGTATTGCATGAGTCATGATAGTACCAGTAAGTACTAAAAGCCCTGGATCATCTCTCTTTTATGAATAGAAAATTCTGGAAACAAGATGTCTCTGTCCGTTCCCCACTGACAATATTTTCCATTTAGAGAATGAACACCTAAATATTGCCATACTAGTTGACTTTTATCCTAAACTTGCATACGTGCATCTTGTATAATTTGGAATTTTTTTTTGTTTAGAAGACAGAAAACAAATTAATGGATTAACTTAGTATTTCAGACTTACCCTCATTTTCAGATTCCTGTATAAAGTTTAGTTGGACCTTAATTTTTATCCAACCTTTTTTCCCTCCCCCTTTGCTTCTGTTTTGCCTGACTTCCATTTGTAACATCAACCAAAACTTTCATATTTATGGCTATCTTCCAAATTTGTCTACAAAACTTCTATTATGTGGGTACAGCTTGCAGTATAAAAACCTTGTCTCTTAAGAAGTGTGTGCGTTTAAGTGGTCAGTATATGAAGTTCATCTTTCCCCTTCCTTATCCATATTAGCATCTGCATTTGTTTGTTTTCTGATGTGTTACTTATTCTGCTTACATACACTGCCTGATATCAGCAGGTTCTTGGTCATTTTCTTTCCTGTTGAGTACAAAGCTTGTCTTCATAATGCTTAATTTCTTTTAGGATTTGCATTTTAAAATGCAACTGCTCATTTTGGGGCCTCAATATTTAGGTGCTTAACTTCTGAAGTGCTTCTAAATTCTGATCTGTTGAAGGGTGAGGTGCCTCCATGTTCTGAAAATCAAACCTTTTGAAAGTGTTTCAGGAAAGATGTATAAAAATTACTATTTAGTTTGGAAAGTGTATTTCAGAATTGTCTTGAATCTTTTCTCTTCAAGGTCATCTTGCAGGTCTTCACAAATTTGACTGATTTCTGTTTTATCTCTGCCTTTCTCCAGCTGTTCTCTTGGCTTTTTGTTTTAATTGTTTGATCTCTGACTTTCCGATATGCCCACGCTTATTCTGCAAAGGTACCAGAGTCCTTTTGACAGTTACTGGCTTTATTATTAGCAAAATCGATGTCTAGCCTGTTAACTATTTTGTGCTTGAAACTGTAAAACTTACCTATGCTGTAATGCTAGAAGATTAGAAAGAATTTGTAGAAGTTAGATAATAGTGCACTAATGAGATCTTGTAACGGTTTTAGCAGTGACGAATGGGCTCCTCTCAGCCCTGCCTTACACATCATATGCTGTTTTTATATAGCTGCTTTCCTGGTCAGACGTGATATAACTGCATTGGCTTTTGTATGCAGAAAATGGGGCCTGTCACCTTAGAGATGACTTCTCATGTCAGGACAAAAAAATATATGTGAAATTGGCAAGTTCCAAGTGCTTTAGGCAAAGGTGCCTGTTGGCCCCTTCTGCAGCAATCTCTGCACACGCCATAGGATTTGAATGAAACCGTTTGACTAAGCTGTATCTTTATTAGTAAAGAATGAATAAGAGATTGATCTAAAGTTTCCTTTTCCACTGTGACTGCTCTCTGCTATGTTGAAATTGCTCAGTCATCTTTGAGTAGAGTGCCATATTTGCTGCTCTCAAGTATACACGAGACTAGAATTACTAAATAATGAAAATTAACCCTTAAAATCAGTACATGTTAATAGTTTTCTTTGTTTACCAAATATCTTGCCTTGTGGAAGCTTCTTTCTGTTCTGTTCCTGTTTGTTCTCTTCTTCCTAAGTTGGAAAATGTATTTCAGGTTTACTTGGTAAGAGACTACTGGGGGGAAGGGACCTGCTGCCCCACGTATCACATTAATTTATCTAGGGAGATGACTGCCTCAAACTTGCTGTTAGTGAAAAATGCTCCAGATTTATTTGTCTGTGAATATAAAAATCTACTAAGAAATGGGAATTCTTAAAACTCTGTGAGGCTAAGAATTTCAGTAGATATTGCAATAAAAAGTTGAAGGTTAGTGAGCTTATATTGTTTCTATAGCCTAAAGGGAGGGAAAAGCAGAAGACAGAAGTAAGCCATTGTCTGTGTCTACGACATGTGGAATTTGTAAACCATCCAATGTTAGAATAGACTTTATAGATTTTGAATGGACAATTTTCTAATAATAAAAGAATCAACAGAATCCCATAAATAGCTTAATTTAGTAGTTTGAAGCGTTTATGTATGTTCTGTCTGAGAATGGATTTTAGTATTATGGCTGATAATATTAGTGTGTGAGGTGAATTTTTACTTAAAAACAAAATATGTCTCAAACAGGCATTCTAAATTATCTTATTCAGATCAGTTGGCAACATTATTATGGATCACCATTAATACTTACTTTCATGAATAATAGCTGTGTACTGTATATCACATGTCTGTCTTCTGTATGAATGCTTTTGTTCAGAATTCTTGCATACTGTGAGCTGTGGAGACAGTATTCCTGACTGGTTTTTATTCACGCAAGCGATAAGCAAACAAATGGCACTTTAGTGCAATTTATTATTGTCATTCTAGGCTACTGTCTGATTATACGCATCTCTGGTAGCATTTATTATAATAAACACTCAAATCTTTTCCAGATTCTTCCACACTTTTTTTTTCTTGTTACAAAATAAGACTTTGGGATGTTGGTGATCGTTAACTCTCAAAAGGATAAAACAAGGAAGATAGGGGATACTAGGGGAGAAAAGAGAAGATGCAGAATAAATTGGTGAGAAATCTTACATTGATTGTGTCTTCTTCCAAAGGTACGCTTTTTGATTAGCAGGTTCAAATACCTGTCTCAGTTTTCAAAAGTCAGACTGCTGCTTAAACTAAATATTAGACTGACTCAAATTCCGTGTATTTATTTCATTATTATTTTATTAAATCCCAGTTAACTGAAAGTATAGCAGATGTGCCATACTCACTTGGCACATCTGGACTAATATTTGGACTATTTCTACATTAGCAAGTAGTTTGGTGCAGTAGGAGCAAATACGTAGAACAATGCAGTTGGCTGTGAGGAGCTAGCTCTGGTGTTACATGGCATTTCAAAGGGTTTTACTTTGGACTAGTTCTGTGAACTGAAGTCCATTAGTGGTTACAGCACATCTTCTGGTTTAGTTTCATCCCAAAGAAATACAATTTGTGCATTCTGTGATGCATGACAGTGTGGTGAGTAGGAAAAAAATGCACAAAAATGGACTAATCTAGATTGAATATATGAGACAGTGTTTTAGGAAGTGGTAGGAGCTGCTTTTGGTCTAGGTCTCAATCCTGCAATTAGGTTTGAACTTTATTTAGTAAATAAGTCCTTTTTTTCTAGGAATTAAGATTCATTATAATAATTTTCAAATGGATCAATACCTATGAATGTTGTTCACATCTCAGTAATTACAAGAATGAAATTAGATTTTTATATTTTTCAGTTTGAAAGGTCAGGACTTGACAACTCTTATCAGCAAGCACTAATGGAAGACTCCAGACTTTATTTTGATCTTTGAAACATGTAGCCCAGACTAGCTTAAAATAGATGAAATTAGAAGTATTTTATGTTTTTTGACTAACTGGGGGGGCATAATTAATTTGTTGATAGACTTTTTTTTTTTAAATTTAGTGGTTTCTTGAGTCTTCCCATGTCCTGGTCAATCTGAGTCGGACATCTGATCTGTTCAGGTTTTTGTCTGCAGGATTGGAGGCAATTGTATTGATGTCGACACATTTTCTGCTCCTGATCATGGAAAACCTATGCACACGTATAAATTCTTTGTATGACTGTTTTTCAGTTTGCTGCAGGACAACTGTTTGTACTCGTAGTTGAGGAAAATCTTGTGGTGTCACATCAACATAATGTATACCAAATTAACACTGATTACTACTGACCACAAGGGAATAATTTCTGGATCACAAAAACCTTACTGGACCTTTTACTGATTTTCTAATTGTGGGAACTCTAGGCAGCATGTTAGCAGTTGCCACCATTGTAACATGCATGCTGATATTTACTCTGACTATTGTTGAAGAGCAACCCAGTAGAATAAAAAAACTCAGTGGCTACCAGCATTGTTCCCACATGACAAAGTTACATCAATGATTATAGGTTTTTGAGACAGAAATATGTTGCAGTAGAAAGCTTTCTTTTTGATGATGAAATAGTTTATTGCGTAAGGATTAATATTCCAGCTAATTGCCTAAAAAGTCCCTTCAGATACAAATACTTATTGTAGCTATTTTCCCAGTCAATGAGTTGTTGGATCTAGCGTGCAGGCAGTCAGGAGTCAGTGTTTTGGTTGTTCATTCAAGTATATTTTCTGGCAGCTAAGTTGTGTTCTGAGGATTTTGATGTAACGTACAGTAGGAAGAAAGGAATAAAATCACTTCCTCTTCATTAAAAGTGTTCCCTTTTTTTTTTTTAAATGCCCTTTATCTGAAGTTATAGTCAGGAACACTTCATATCACTCTCTTAAATTACAGCTATTACCTCCATATGATTGGGTAAACACTTGCATCTTTTCTTTAATGTAAGATAATTGATGACAGACTTACACACAGCATCTTGCTCTTGATTTATGAAAGCAGGGTACTGCTATGGCTTTTCCCTGAACCGTTTGAAACCGCACATAATATATTATGAAAATTCAATTATTTTTAAAAATTATAACCAGGCATCTGAGAATAGAACAGAAGTGGAGATTCTCTCTAATGGAAGACAGTAGATTACTTCAGGCTTTCTGAGGAGCAAAACAAAACATCTATTTATTGGATATTCTGTTTTGTTAACAACATGTTTTTTTAAAAAAACTTTCTTGCGGCCTTTGAATATTTAAAGGGGGCTTGTAAGGAAGGTGGGAACAGACCTTTTAGTAGGGCCTGTTATGATAGGACAAGGGATAATGGTTAGTTTTAGACTGGATACAAGGAAAAAAATTTTTACAGTGAGGGTGGTGAAACACTGGCACAGGTTGCCCAGAGAGGCGGAAACATTCAAGGTCAGGTTGGACTAGATGACCTTTAAAGGTCCCTTCCAACCAAAACTATACTATGGTTCTATGAAAACAGCTTAAAGAAAGAAATAGAGCAAATGTTAAAAAGGCCGTGGCCATCTTGGAGAAGCTCCCAAATAACTGACTTGTTAAACAGAAGCAAAGTACTTTTGTTACAGTTGTATTGTAAAATAGTAATTTAAATCATTCATGAGTTTTATTGAAGGGGTATATTGAAGTAATGTTTTGCCCTGGATTTTTGGACTTGGTGCTCTGACAAATATTGATACTTATGTCTTTAAAATATGAAAAATATTTGAAATGTGTATTGTAGTTTTCAATGTTGAAGCCAATTGTTAGAATATAGAGAAGATATAGTGTACAGTGTAGTATTTGATGGTGGCATTTCCTAGCAAATTGGCTAACCCACTAGGTTTAGGGGTAGGGGATTAGCTCTTACTTTCTGTCATTTTAGAAACCCTTCAGGGTGTCTACAGAAGTGGCATGTTTGTGAAAATGAAGCTGTAAGGAGACTTCAGTGTGTATTCCACAGCTCTGCTTTGTCAAAGTAGTCATAACGGGTGACTGGAAGAGCTTGGTTATTTAACCTCCCAAGGGAGGGCTGAGAAGAGGGTAGATAGGCTAGCTCTGAATGTATCTTAGTATTCATTTTTGTAAGGAAGATAAGAGTGTAGGGAAAAAGTTGTTAAGTGCTCTTAGAGCATAGAGAGCAAAAACTAGGAAAACTTTCTAATTCTGGAACTATGCAATTCAACAACAGCATCTAGGGTTAGGATTCTCCCTTCTGCCCCCAGTTTTGCATTTCATGAGGCAGTTTAATAAACTTTAAAAGCACAGGGATATATGCAAGGCACCTACAGATACCAGCATACTGGACTTATTAAGAGCAGATTCCTATACACTACTGTATTTTTCTATAATATAAGTTTGCTAATTGCTTTGATCAGGTGGCTCAGTAATATAACAATAAACATATTACTGGCTTGTTTTGCGTTTCACCGCAGTTCCCTATCTGTTTATACAGAGTCTTAAAATATTATATCATATAGGGCATACAGTAAATAGTGGTGAGCAACATCCAGTTTGAATTATCTTCTAAAAACCATGTTCTCACTAAACCGTACACTAAGGGCAAGGTTTAGTTATGCTTTGATGAAATTCAGTGGAAAAGAAAGGAAGCACAGATCTGCTAGGGGGTCTTAGAGGATATGACCTAGCTGTTGCTCTGGAAGTCCTATTTTAGCTGGGGATGATCTCTGCCATCCTGGGTGCTCAGAGGTATGTTTTGGCCTTGTAGTCTATGAAATCTTAGCTCTTTTGTTTGTTTTTTTTTTACACCATACTGTTTTGTTCTCTAATAATTGTGCATGTCTCATATAGGTTTTGGTAGATTAATATGAAATTGCATGCAGTACAGAAAGATATCAGATACTTGTTTCAGTTTAGCAATTCTCTTAATTATTTCTTAGCAATTCTTTTACTGTGAATAATCATCATCTTCATTGGATATGTGTCATGGTTTAGCCCCAGCTGGCAACCAGGTGTCACGCAGCTGCTCGCTCACTCCCCCACAGTGGGAAGGAGGACAGAATCAGAAGAGTAAAAGTGAGGAAACTCATGAGTTGAGACAAAGACAGTTTAATAGGTAAAGCAACAGCCGTGCGCCCAAGCAAAGCAAAACAAGGAATTCATTCACTCCTTCCCATGGGCAGGCAGGTGTTCAGCCATCTCCAGGAAAGCAGAGCTCCATCACATGTAACAGCTACTTGGGAAGACAAACACCATCACTCCAAACATCCCCCCCTTCCTTTTTCTTCCCCCAGCTTTATGTACTGAGTATGGCATCATATGGTATGGAATATCCCTTTGCTCAGTTGGGGTCAGCTCTCCTGGCTGTGTCCCCTCCCAGCTTCTTCTGCACCCGGCAGAGCACGGGGAGCTGAAAAAGTTCTTGAGCAGTGTAAGCACTACTTAGCAACAACATCTCTGTGTTACCGACACTGTTTTTTGTAGCACAAATCCAAACCACAGCCCCATACTAGCTACTGTCAATAAAATTAACTCTATCCCAGGCCAAACCAGGACAATATGCTGTTTCCCCAAGGCTTGTCACATGTTAATCAAGAGGTATTTTAATGTTTAGATTCAAGGCCCGGAGTTTGGTTTCAGTTCTGTTGACGATTTGCTGTGAAATTGAGTGTGTCACTAGCATCTTTGTACTTTGACTTGCGTAAATAAAACCAGATTATTGTAAAGGTATGTATGAGGCTGTGTCAATGTCTTTTGAATTGAAGATGTGGATCTAACCCCTTTATTCACACTTAGGTTCGTTGGGTTTTTTTTTCCTGTGTAGAGTTTGCAATTGTAATCTGGAAGTGGGGAGGATGGTTTCTTGGTCTTGGAAAGTGATTAAAATCTTTTTAGATTAAATTTGACTTATGTCATATGTAAAGTTTTAATGTGTGAAACCATATGGGCTGTGTAACTGTTGAAACAACAGTTTCAAGATAAAATAACCAGTGAATACAGTATCTCATGAAACTCTCTTACAAATGCATCCCTGTACACAGGCACAGTGTGTAAGTTTCTTCTCACTACCTGGACTATCTAGCCATCCCCTGATGAGCCAGCCTGCACTTGCCCTTTCACTCCCCAAAGGTGGTATCGGGTACTTTTTGCCGTTTTTCTGTCCTGGTACTGAAGGTAGAATAAATAAAATTAATAGGTCAGTCCACTTCCACTAGGTTCGGACTGAAAATACATAAAATGAGAAAGGAAAAGCAACAGAGACACTCCTCTGTCTTTGGAAGAGGCCATTCTACCTGTACAGTGTTTTTTTAAGCATCGCCATTATTAAATCAGAATTGATACATTATTAGAGATGCTTGGAGGAAAGGTGTATACAGGACATGTATTTTCATGTTTTAGAGGAAGTTGGGTAGAGAAAGATCAGGTTTATGTGACCGTCAAAAAGAAAAGATACCTTGCAAAACTATCACATTATCTCCAGAAAGAGTGCTTTTTCTTTATCATCATTCCTTTGATCTGCACAAAGGAAAGAGTTAGGTTGGGGTTCTTTTTTTTTGTTAGAGATGACACCTGAGTATATGGTACAGCTACTTAGATTATGTAATTTACTTCATACCTTTTGCACAGGCAAATGTTGTTTGTATCTAAAATGAATACAACTTCAGCCTTTAGTGTGATACAGACACTGAATATATTAACTACTCTTATCTCTGTCTGGCTCCTATTGTGCATGAAATATGTGGCCGCGTACAAATACTAGCATAACTGCAGGGTTTGTACGCTTGTAAAAACAAATATGCTTGTAAAGACAGAGGTTTACCCTTTTATCTGCAATCCCATAAGCAAACATATTTTAATGTTTTTTCCATGAAGTGGTTACAGGTTAGTGAAATACCAGATGTTGAGCATACTTTTACTAAGATTTGTTACTTCTGCTAAAAAACCTCTGGACTTCTTTGGTTTTGCAGTAAAGTGAAATTAACCAGAAAGGTGTTGGATAGATTGGCTTGAACTAGAACCAAAGATCAGAACCACTGATATTTTATGTGCAGCTGAATATCCTGCTCCAAATTAGAGTTTTGGCATTGTTTCTTTTCAATTTGGGTCATTTACAATGGCATAAATATTTTTAAAAACAGTAAAGCATTACATTTTATAGGCTCAATGCACTCCTGAGGGACATGGTTATTCTTTAGAGTGGTACAGGTGTTTTCTTTAGTGCATGAAATTTGAAGGTTTTATGTATTTCTAGGTGCTATGCTTAACTACCCTCAAAAAGGATTTAAGGCAGACTTGACAGAATCAGGAAGTAGTTTGAACTTTATCTAACAGCTTTCCTTAGAGAATGAATATTTTTTGTGTTTAAATGTGAATTTTATGTTAATAGAATTGGCTTATATTCATAGGAAGCATTCATCAAACAAAAATATTTGGCATATGCATGGTATAAGTGGAAAGGAATTAGGCCTTTGAGAGGTCAAGATGGTTTGTCGTAAGAGCTGCCAAATCTGCTAGCCTGACCAAGGTGAGGCTGCTGCAGCTCAGTGTCCCCAGGTCTGGCCAGTAGCGAGGCTGAGCATGTGTTCCCAGTAGGTACACGTGCATGCAAGCACACACTGTGTGTACATACTTAAGCTGTCACCCACCTCGATGAACCACAAACCACAGCACTCTCACAAACACAAACTGCACCAATGTCCTGACCTTGTTTCACCTTTTGGGTTGGTCAGGATGAAACCCTGTTTGTGGAATGTGTATACATAACTATACATCTCTACAATATAGATGCCTCCACTAGCTGGTCTTTGACCTTCAGTCCGTGCAGTTGCTGGTCTCCCATCCCCAGTCTCTGCAGTTGCCAGCGCATGGGCATGTGAGGCTTGCTGTGTGTCTTACAGCGCTAGGCCGGTTGCTGGTGCTCAGGCCTGCTCCTGCATGCCCACACCCAGGCGTGCACACGCTATGGGTCCTCCCAGCAGCTTTAGACACTCATAGTATCCTTTAGTTGACCCCTGGCTTCCCTGTTGCCTCATGCACAGACACACACATGCAAATGGGTCTTTCTGGTACCTGGTGCAGACTTACAAGACTATCAGTAGCTGACCCTTGCACCCCAGAGGCTCTCCTGTAGCTGGGACCTCCTGTCTCTTTCAGTAACCAACTGTTAGGCCCCTTGGTCTCCCCAGTGTCTGCCTCAGGCTTGCAGCTGCTCTGATACCTGGCTCCCAAGCGTCTTCTACTCCTAGTCCATCTTGATGCTCATGAGCAATTACACACACTGAAACACACACACACCATGCATGCACCCCACTCTCCCCTGAAGGTCCCCTCTCCAGTTGCAGGCGCTCCGACCTTCAAATACAGAGACACACAGAGCCTCCTGCCCAGGAGTTACAAATGGAATTTAAGATGACAGGACAGACTGCAGTGATCCGTGCAGGGCATGGCCAGACAAGCTTCCCAGCCAGCAATCTGTTTCAAGTGACCAACCCCTTTTTTCCCTGTGTTTACCAATGGTGGTTGTTCCTCAAACCACCCTGATCCCTCTTTTCCTGGTCTTTCGTCTTCCCTAAGCATCTCGTAATAAGGTTTGTGCCATCCCAAGGTGCTCTTCTGAATCCTGTAATGAGTCCTATGCCCCTGTAGGCAGTAGCCCCTTGTCAGACTATAAGGTGAGTAGGGAGCCTTTTCCTTCTCTTTAGCTAGTGAGGGTCACAGCTGGACAGGCTTATGGCTCCCCTGGGACAGCCTTGGGGGGAGCTGGGTCAGGGTGCTCCCTTTTCTCCAATTACATTACTGGCACTCCTACCCTGTTACTGTTCCTCTGTGCTGCTTTGTGTTTATGGTGATGAGCCTTTAATCATGAAACAGTTTGTATAATGGAAAGGTGGGATGATCATTTACTTGCTAGTATTAAATCATTTAGGTTAAAGTGCAGTGCTTTGTTAGGTTAATTGTTGTAATGGGATGTACTTAGGTGGTGAGGAAGTTTAGATAAACTGGGAGGCTAGGCTTTTCTGGCAGGAAGATTTTTTGCTTCAGTACTGGTACAGTTACCTAACCCAAAGGATTTAGATCTTTGTAGAGGCAGCTGAGACTCTAATGATGCTGCAGTAGAGAATTGTACTTCCAAATGCAGTAAATCAATAGAGTAAGATACTGCCTATATATATAGAGGGATATATATATAAATATCCCACTTTTTACATGTCTAATCTAGTGAATAAATGATGCACTTTGTTTTATCAGAGGACCATGTTTTAAAGGGTGTTTTCTTGGGAACTACCCCAGAATGACAGCTTGTCTGCTAGACATCAGAATCTGCCCCACCAAAGAGATAACAAAAGAGCAAAGAAATTTATGAAAAGCTTTTCCTTTGTAGGAAGCTTCTTTGATTTTTTTTTGGGAATAAAAAATGCTAACTCCTCATTTTGATTTTTGTGTAAATCCATGGGTTTTCGTCTTGATGTTAACGTGAGAGGTCAAAGCTGAACTCAGCAAAGTATAGAGTGTTAGAACTCTCACATAAGCTCTGTGTAATGTAATTGCCCAATAGAAGCCTTTGTAGAATACCCTACGTTATTTATAAGTCTTTCTTTACAGTGGTGGGATTTTATGATGTGGTAAGGAAATTAGGATGATATATTGCTTAATTGATTTCATGGGACCTCTACAAAACATTTAACTTGAAATGTATTAGCTTTGTATCTAACAAACAGTTAAGAAATAAAGAGTCGAAAGAAGTACTTTCCCTAAATTGTAGGTCACCTTGTTTTGTACCTATCCTAAGTCATCAATTCTGCAGGTCTCCTTGCTGGTAAAAAACAATGAAGAACTAAGTAGTCATGCCAGAGTAATTTTTTTAAGATTAGTTGGTATTTAGGGAAAAAAGTGCATATAATTCAAGTTTAATGGGAATATTTTTGTTTTTCTTAAAGGAATTACCTACGGTTCTGCTTATTCATCAGATGGATGGGCACGAAGGTGCATGGACAATATTACCATTAATGAGAGAGTAAGTATAATGAATGCCAGTTACTTTTGGAATTTTTTGTAACCAAGAGTATAAATATTAATTAGACATCTTTTTTCAGAGGGGAAGTTTTGGAATGCAAGTTGCAACCTTATCTTTTCACCTTCTTACTCTATTTTTTTGCGGTTTGTTTTGCGAAACAATTTTCTGTTAAATTTCATTAAATAAGAGAAAGCTATTTTAAATGAAAGAGCAACAATAATATAATGTAACTGACCAACTACCTTCTTCAAAGCATTGTGGGTTTTAAAATTATTAGGGAAGTAAACTAGGCAAAAAATACCATTTTTAAAAATCTGTAATTTCATATTTGATCCCACTTCTCACAGTGTAAGGTGTGAGGTATTTCAGAATTTGTGACCTTTCAGATTACTTGGCTGAATGAAGTGGATAAATAATTTTAAAAAAATAAATAGTTTTGCCTGTTTGGGGTTTCTATCTTTTATTGCTTACAGTGTTTCTAAGAGGTGGTATGCCTCAATAGTGAAAAGGTGTAGGTTTCAACATCTTTTTAGAACCTTATATGGCCAGTTTTCATCTTAGGATGGTCAGAGAAGACAGGTAATATCAAATATCTTTTCTTCTTAGCTTTTGCAGATGTCTCCGAGGAAGACATGCTGCATTTACATGGTAGTATGTTGCAAAATTTTAGGAAGTAATGATGTTTGTTTCAGAAACTCCTAAAGCTCCATGGTGCTGAAGGCTATTCTTTGCCTAAAACTTGCTTTTGAAATTGATGCCAGAGGCTCTGCAGCCTCTTGAGGCTTAATTTAGTTAATATAATTTGCTAGAGTTATTCAGAAGGATGTTTTTGTTTTGTTTTGAGGTTTTTTCATCAGAGTGGTTGCAGGACATGATGCCTTTCCTTCTGCTTTCCATTGCTTTCTGTGTGCATAGAAACATGAAAATAATGCTTGTGTAGTAGCTATCTTTGAGATACATATAAACTGTGAAATGAAGCAGAAGGAGACTTAAAGTAAATTGAAAAACTGGAAGATGATGTTCCAACTATCAGTCATCTTTGTTTTTCATTCTTAGGTCCTATTTCACTGACCTAGTGGCTCCTCTTCTGAATTATGTATGTCTTGGTGATAGGGTTTACGGACACAGCTCTTAAAATATGGCAAAACTCAGAAGCAAAAATACAAATGCTCATTTGTGTGATAAAGCAGAAGAAAATTCTTTAGAAGTCAGGAGAGTAATCTTAAGTGGAAGATTTCCATCTTGAGAATTCAGGAACATGGATTTCCTTGTCTGCTGTTCCACTTACCCCTGTTGGCAAAACGAAGATATGAGGTAGTTTAGAAGTATGCCAATGTTGTGAGGCTTTACTGTTTAGTTTTCTCAGTGGACAGAAGAGGAGGAAGGGAGAGCAGCCCATTCTGCAGCAGCTGATGATGCTTGGAATTGTGATACAAGATACATTCTTATCTGAAAACTGCTTTCAGAAGAATGGTTTTCCTCAGCTCTTTAGTTGTCAGCTTTTTTAAGGAGGCCTCTAAACAGTTATGACAATCCTTAATTTTTAGTTCTTGGGCACAGGTTAATTTTGACAAAGTACTTCATTTTAGAAGATGTAATAATACATCAATGGATGTCTTATGACACAGTACCCTTACTGTTTCCAGAAGGCCCATAACATTTCTTCTCAGCAACTATGTTCATTAAGCAGAGAAGAAATCCCATTTTGAAATTATTACCCCCAAACTGGATCTTGCCTGAGTATCTCCAATGGCTCCTTGCAACCTGAAATCCAGATTTATGTGCTGTGAGATCTACAAAAGAATCTTTGCAGGCCTTAAATACTTAGCCTTGAATATAATTCTGTTTGTCCATCAATAGCTAGATGAACAGATCATTCTTTTTGTGAACTTGCATGTGCTGTATTCACAAGATGCAGTAATTCTTTTCATGGGGTCATTCTAGTGTTTTGTCCTTACCCTTCACCTGCCTGCTTTCATGTAAATCGAGATATTTCTCTACTAAAGTTCTAGCTGAGCTCTAAAGCATGAGAGAAAAGCCTTCAGTCTTCACGGGGCATTGAATACTGTACATTATTTTAAAACCTGAGGATGTCTCATACCCTTTCTGTACTTGTTTGGCAAGTTTTAGAAGGAACAGCTAGAAGGTGTCTTTCCCAGCGATTGTATCTTGTTTGCTTGCCTGAATGGTAGAGAGTTGCCCCGATTTCAGTGTTGGGTAGGCAACAAGTATATGCTTCTAAGAACTAAAAGGGTAAATGGATTGTGAGTTCTTCTGGCTATTATAGTTTAGCAGATGAAGTATCATAAACAGAAAGCAGTGAATAATCAAATACCATTGCAAGACACAGAGGAAAGGTAGCTTTTTGGGAAGATAACTGTCATGGTTTAGCCCCAGCTGGCAACCAGGTGTCATGCAGCCGCCCACTTACTCTCCCGCAGTGGGAAGGAGGACAGAATCAGAAGAGTAAAAGTGAGGAAACTCATGAGCTGAGATAAAGACAGTTTAATAGGTAAAGCAACAGCTGCGTGCCCAAGCAAAGCAAAACAAGGAATTAATTTACTCCTTCCCATGGGCAGGCAGGTGTTCAGCCATCTCCAGGAAAGCAGAGCTCCATCACATGTAACAGTTACTTGGGAAGACAAATGCCATCACTCCAAACATCCCCCCCTTCTTTCTTCTTCCCCGAGTTGTATATATGCTGAGCATGGCATCTTATGGTATGGAATATCCCTTTGCTCAGTTGGGGTCATCTGTCCTGGCTGTGTCCCCTCCCAGCTTTGTGTGCACCCCCAGCCCACTCGCTGGTGGGGTGGGGTGAGAAGCAGGAAAGGCCTTGACTCTGTGCAAGCCCTTGCTCAGCAGTAACTAAAACATCTCTGTGTTACCGACACTGTTTTTTGTAGCACAAATCCAAAACACAGTCCCATACTAGCTATTGTCAATAAAATTAACTCTGTCCCAGCCAAAACCAGCACAATGACTTGTCCCAGATGAAAGAAGACTGAACTAGCTTAACACCTGACAACTATCTGGTGCTTCTAGCATGTAATTAAAAGACCTGCAGAGGCAGGTATTACATGTATTACATGTTCTAGCATAAGTATTTTTCAGATAGTGGGTTTGGGTGTTGGGTTTGGTTTGGTTGTTTGGTTTTTTTTGTAAATACCATTCCGTAAAACATAAATGATCCTATCACCCTTTTTTACTTACTTTTGCTGACTTACATTTCTGTTGTTTATTTTCATTGCTGATTTCATCAGTAGACAATGCTCTAGAGGAAGAAATCTGTAATGTTTATAGATGCTAATTTTTTTATCCATCTCCTCAGATGATTTGTTTAATTAAATCAATGTAAAAGCTATGCAGAGGAAACTGGACAAGTAAAGATTGGAGGTATTTACCATTAGGATGTTATGAATTAAGAAGGCTTTGTTTTGCTAATTAGTGGAAGAATTAAGGTAGGAGGAGTAGAGAAATGAGGAATAAGAATTTTCTGGAGTCAGGAATCCTGCATAGAGATTAGTGTTAGCTTTGAGGAAGGTAGTGGAGTCCCTTCAGTCTGTGAAGTTTCACTGTACTGAAAAAGCTAATGAAGTTTTTAAGTTGCAGATGATGATTATGATCATTGTCAAACAGCTGTGAGAAAACCTGTTATTAGATGTTTTTGTGATTGTTGCAGGGGTGTTAGATGCCCAACAGTGGGGCTTCTTGGAAGAAAGTTAAGGTACTATGGGGAAGGTAACTTTAACCTACCTATAAACTGAACTCATAGATGGCTATTAGACCTGTAGCACCTATACATTTCTGAGTGGACATTCTTTTATGTATCTCTATTCCCTTCTTTCTGGAATAACTGGTGCTATATGAATAGATAGCAGCAGAGGCAATATCTTTATCCATTCACTATAGCCTTTGATATATAATTCTAAGTTAGCAGTAAAAGTTTATGTTTCTGTGTAAAAGAATAATTGATTGCAAAGTACTTATATTTGGGGATTGTGGGTTGAATCTATCATTCTGTTCACAAGCCAGTTTATTAGTAAAATGTTAATTTCTTTTGTTAGCTTCTCTGTTACCTATGGTGGGAACTCCTCATGGATTTTCTTCTGTGAAGAAGATACAAGAATACAAGTTGTAAAGCTGCTAGAAACACTTGGAAGATTTGATGCGTCTAAGGTGAAATAAAAATCTAGATATTTAACTTTCTTCTGAATGTGCTTGAATGGGTTTTTAGATGAAACGTGGAATCATTTTAAGTACAAAAGTATAAATACAGGATTTTAGAGTTCCTACTTACGGAACAGTTTCTGTGGTCCAGAATTTAATTTGATAACACTGCCTGGATAGCTCAGAGCTCCAAGCTTTGGAAAAGATGTATTCAAACATCTTAAAATAGGGAGATAGGTTTCTGTGGCTGAGGCTGAGAGTGAGCAAGGTGTTTAACATGAAGCAGGATGAGTGCCTGTCTAGCTGTTGAAGAACTGTTAAAATTGAGCAGAGAAAAGATTCCTTCTGTGGGTAGTCTGAAAATGACGCAGTATCAGTAAAAAGATGAATATAGTCTGCTGTGTGGTCCCCTCTCCCCATTTTCCTGTCTGTCATCAGTTCTGATTATCATCAGACAGATTGACTGATGTTAGTTTGACTAACTGTCTCTGAACTAATATAGTAGGCTATTTTATTTGCATTCTGTTTCTGAACTGTCTTGGTGATAAGACAGTTTTCCCTACTTGTTGGAAAAGAAATGCCAAAAGACTTGCAGAACAAAAGAAAAATGCAGTCACCAAGGAACAAAGTAAATTTGGCAATGCAACTGACACAAAAGCTGGTAATGTTTAGAATTCTCAGTGTTCAGAAAAAAATTCAGCTTGATGTCTGTCCTTTGTCTGAAATAAAAGAAGCCAAAATCTTCTCTGAAGCATGTTTTGCCTCTTTATTGTTACCTTGACTGAGTATTGAACTCAGCTTCAGGTCTCACTTCAGCATATTTATTTCTTTTGCAGGCAGATGGCCTTGTCATGTTTTCTCAACAGTTTTTTTCTAAAATGGTAATCATAATGATTCAGAGATCTTACATTTTTAAACACTTTTCAAAATGGCTGACTGAATGTATTCAGGCCTTTGGAATATCCATTTATTTCTGTGTCAGAAACACCTCCTAATCGATGTTCTCAGAAACATAAAAATTTTTGTTCTAGATGCAGCCCTTATGCCAGTTTTAATTTCTCCTTTCCATTACATGTAAATTCTTTTACAATAACAAATTATGCTCCAACCTTAAAAGGAAAATAGAATGTTTTGCTTTTGTACATAGTAATTGTCATCTTAGTGTAACAGTCTATAACTGATTCCTTATATACAGTAGTAGTCCATTGTCACAAAATTTAAGATGAGGTAGACCAGAATGAGCTCATTCATTATTCATTTTAAAATGACAGCAGTCTGCATAATAAAAAGCTGGTATACTTTAATCACAATAAAAGGTCTGCAAAGGACATGTGAATAGTTGATGAATTTGCAGCTTTCAATCTGGATACGTAGGGATTAGTAACAGAACTATTGAAACTGATATGAATGTAATACCGAGTGAAAACAGATGTGTGAATGCATCATGAGAGACTGTGGAGGAGTGTTAAGATAATGACCTGCATTGATAACCAAGGACATTATTGACTGCAGTAAAACTACAAAACTCACAAAAGTGAGGAGTATCACATTTATGTAAAGACCTCAAGGCAAGCACTTAGATGGTGAATTATATCTGAACATGAGGAAAAACTTTTTTACTGTGAGGGTGACTGAGCATTGGGACGGGTTGCCCAAAGAGGTTGTGGAGTCTCCATCCTTGGAGATAACGCGCAAGCTGTCTGGACATGGTCCTGGGCAACCTGCTGTATAGGTGGCCTCTTCAGGAGGGGAAGCTAGTCCAGATGATCCCCAGAGGTCCTTTCCAACCTCAACCCCTCTGTGATTCTGTGTTTCAACAGAAGATTGACTCAACCTGTGCATTCATAATGGAAGGTGGCAGCAACGTTAAACTAAATTGAATCACAGAATGGTAGGGGTTGGAAGGGACCTCTAAGAGATCATCTTGTCCAACGCCCCTGCTTGAGCAGGGACACCCAGAGCAGGGGGCACAGGAACATGTCCAGGTGGGGTTTGAACGTCTCCAGGGAAGGAGACTCCACAGCCTCTCTGGGCAGCCGGTTCCACTGCTCTGTCACCCTCACAGGAAAGGAGTTTTTTCTCATGTTTAGGTGGAACTTCCTGTGTTCCAACTTGTGCCCATTGCCCCTTGTCCTGCCATTGGGCACCCCACTGAAAAGAGCCCAGTCCCATCCTCTTGACACCCACCCATCAGATATTTATGAGTACTGATAAGATCCCTCCCTCAGTCTTCTCTTCTCCAGGTTGAACAAACCCAAGTCTCTCAGCCTTTCCTCATAAGGGAGATGCTCCAATCCCCTGATCATCTTGGTAGCTCTCCGCTGGACTTGCTCGACCAGTTCCCTGTCCATCCTGAACTGGGGTGCCCAAGACTGGACACAGTACTCCAGAGGTGGGCAGAGAAAAGGGGGAGGATAACCTCTCGCGACCTGCTGGCCACACTCCTTTTAATGCACGCCAGGATACCGATGGCCTTCTTGGCCACAAGGGCACAGTGCTGGCTCAGGGTCAGCTGTTGTCCCCCAGCACTCCCAGGTCCTTCTCAGCAGAGCCGCTTTCCAGTAGTTCAGCCCCCAGCCTGTACTGGTGCCTGGGGTTGTTCCTCCTCAGGTGCAGGACCTTGCACTTGCACAATTTGGCGCGTTTGTCTTGGTATTTGTGAGTAAGGGATACAAAAGTGAGTGGGTAGAATCAAATTGATTAGCAAGCTAGGTAAAGTCTCCTCTGCCCTCTCTGAGGTCTGGTATTGAGTTTTGTTGCATTACATTCCTTCAGCTATTAGTTTAAAGTGTTCTAAAGACTCTGGAGTGCTCTGATTAATGGTAGGTGATTTTTCGAAGCACAACATATTAACCATCTGGTGGATGGTAGTTATCCATAATGCAATAAATGATTCTTTTTTTTTAATCCTCATTTTTGCCCGTATGCAATTTGATAACCATCTTTCTTTAAGTTGCTTTGTAAGTTCCTTTGCATATAACTAATTTAATCTTGTAAAGCCAGCCTGCACAGATTGACTTGTACTACATATCAGTCTAGTAAATAAACAATGTTATGACCAAATAAGCTCCAAATATTGGAGAATATTGTCTGTAACCTGGAATGCCTGCACTATGATTTGTGGCTTAATATTGCCAGAAATAATATTAAGTGAAAGCCCAACAAGGGTATATGTATGGGCTTAATTTTTGATGTTTTATAGATAAAGGAAAGGTGTTTATTTTTTTTAATCCATAGATTGTTTTGGAGAAATGTGCAGAATTAATGGGAAATGCACTCAGTGCCACACACACATATACATACACATGCATACCATGTTATGCTTGTATCGGTCCCTCAGAGAGTCCGTGTTCCTGGCAGAGGTGGCATCCCATATCTTTGACTTATGTTGCTTATATGGGCCCTGGCCATCCTTGCAGAGGTGGGGTTCCTGAAGCAGACAGCACCCCATAGCCTTGACAGAGTCTGTATGGCAAGATAAGCATCCTGGGTAGTTCCCGAGGGCTGCCCTTTTATTGCCTTTTGGGGAGGCAGGTTGAGTCCTGGCTGGAAGCCAGAGGGGTTGCTAGGCTCAGTGTCCTCTGGGGCAGCCATGCTTGCATATTCTTGCCAGGCTCAGCCGGTTGGTTTTGGCTGGAGTGTCTCCTGGTGCATGCAGGCGTCTCTTCTGCTATTTGCTGACTGCTGCACCATGGCCAACTCTCAGTCATTGCTCCTCATCAACTCTGGGAAGCTATAAAATTTAGCTAAGTCTATATAGCAACATCTGCTTGGAGTTGGAAGGATGGCTATTGAGACGTGAGATCCTCTTGGAGTTAGACTCCTTTTTTTGGATGTTTCTACATTACTTTTGCTTTAATATTTTCCTTTTTTGTCTTGAGTTTTGTGTAAATTATTTCTTTATCTCGTGTGAAGTGTATGAACTGGGCTAATGCCTTGAAGGAATTTTTCATTGTTGCCAGTAGTTGCCTCTTTAAAAGAGGAGAAAAATCAAATATGACAGGGAGCATGGAGAAAGAGAATCTTTTGTGAAAAAACAGTTTTCTTGACTTTGAATCTATTTTAGTGGTGAATTGTCAGGAATTGATAAATTGTCAGGAAAAAGAAAAGCCTGAGTTACTGTCATAATGCAAAGAACTTCATACTTTAAAGATTTAATATAACCATTAAGGTGATTCGGAATTCTGATTGTTTGTACTTGTAGGCCTGAGAAGCAGTTTTTATATATTTCTTTTACATTATAGATATATATACACCTATATTCTTTTTTCCCTTCATTACAGTCCTTATGCTGCAAAAAATTTGGGGGTATACTTGTTTTATATCCATTCTAAACAGAAAGATTAAGACAACTGACAGTGATGTTCAAGTAGTAGTGTTGAAGTCTGTTAATTATTTTCAGATACAGCAGAGTCAGCAGTAAATTTTTAAACACTGTTATTTAAAATTTTACTACTGCTACTACTACTTAATTTTTTACTTTACAAATGCATACTTGAGACCTTCTTCATTTAACTGTTTTGAAGATCAGGGTATTTAAAATCTATTTGCTTTTTAAGTTCCCTGCATAAAAGAGGATAGACAGATGGAAATTCAAAGCGGATATATGTAAAGTTCCTGAATGCAATGCTTTTGAGCGTCTTGTCTAGTCAATAGTCTGGGCAGTTAAGCACTGGAACAGGTTGCCAAGAGAGCTTGTGGAGTGTATTCAAAACAGGACTGGAAAGAGTCCTGGGCAACCTGCTCTGGCTGACCCTGCTTGAGCAGGGAGATTGGACTAGACAATCTCAAGAGGCTTCTTCCAGCCTTGACCCTTCTATGGTTCTTTGAATAGGTGGAATCCAGGGCATATGCTGGAGTTTGAAAATACAGTATGTATTTTAATTCAGAGAACTGCCTTTAGTTTTATTTTTTTTGTCTGGATTATTGTGAACAATATGCTTCCCTTGTTTTTGTTTTCAGGTTTGCTTTATTCAGCATGAATGCAGTCATCACTTTCACTAAAAGGATGCTGTAGATGAACAAAATTGTTTCCTATATTCCTTTACAGGAGTGGTTTTTAGGTAAAGCATTATATGATGAAGACTCTACAATAATTCACCATTATGCCTTTGCTGAAAATCCTGCAGTCTTTAAATTTCCAGATTTTGCTGCTGGTTGGGCACTTAGCATTCCACTTGTTAACAAGTAAGAATTGAATTTTTAATCACTTCTTGCTTATTTATAGTAATTAAGAATGTTTAATTTATACAATTTTTCTAGATGCTAATCAATATTATTTTAGTGAGTTATGATTTTGTGTGGATTAATATTTTTCTATAAAAGATGAAGGTGTTCCTGCAGTATAGTTGGAGGTCTGATTGCACATCATGTAGATATGCAAAGTGAAATTTTAATTTTGAGCCATCTTTGAACTGAAGCTGCTGATTGCAGTTTAGCTATGGCGGACAGCTTAAGATGTACTTGACCAGCACAGGCTGGCCTCTCATGGATTTGACTTCAGACCCTACACTGAGCTTTTGCTGCTGCCACCTATATTGTCAGCATCTGTGCCGATACGTGTAAGTCTGCTTTAGTTTGAGGATCTAAAGTGCGTAGCAAGACATTCAACCAGGCACAGTAATGTACAACTAGCTCTGTGTATGCCTACATGGACCTGCTCCTACTATAAACCTACCAAGAAAATACTTCTTTGATAAAATTCCATTTCTTCCTTATTCTACACATTCTAAGCGTAATTATTATAAATAAACAGTTAGGAATTCATTAGTAGACAAGGGTACAGAAATAGATTTCTGTACCATTGCTGTGTGCGCAATTTATTTTGCTTCAATCTGCCTATCGGAAGAACATCATGTCAGCTAGTTAGTACTTTAGTCCAGTACTAGTCATTCAACTAGTCCAATATCATCTCTTGCCATTTTAAAAATGTATTCTCCCCCAGACAGCAGTTTTATTCCTGGATTTTAGAGTGACTACATTGCCCTCCAAAAGTGTTTCTCGTGCTATAGAGACAACCTAGATGTTTATTTCAGGTTAGATGCTTATTTTCTAAGTGAGATTTGAAAAGTTGATAGATTTCAGAAGTTGAATACATCTTGCTGTAGCAAGCATTGATGCTTTCATAAATTGAAGGTGCCTAAATACTGTGCTTTGTAATACACAAAAAGAGAATATTGTCTGAAGTTTGAGATGCTGATCAATACTGAGCTTCAAATGTGCTGCTTCCTTTAATGATGAGAACTTTCTTCACGGGCAGGAAGAATGTATCAAAATGTGTCTGCTAAAAACTAATATTAGCATCATCACACTATGCTCAGATAAAAAAATGGTATGAAAAAGAAATATAAGGTGCTTCTTGGGGCAATAAATACAGGTGCGATTTTTTTTCCCCCTCATAAGATGGTCAGTAATACCAGCCACACTTTGTTGCATACACTAGTGATTGATTTCTTTTTTTAATGTTTTTTTTTTTTTTGAGTAAATGTCTTCATCTTTAATTGTATAGGCTTGCAAAGAAGTTGAAAAGTGAACCACTCAAGTCAGACTTTACAATAGATTTAAAGCATGAGGTAAGCAGTGATGTGATGAAAGAAAAAATAGTCTCTATTCTATATATTTGAATGATGACAAATGATAATGGAAATAACAGGGTTTTCTTAGACTTTGCTAAAAAGGTGGACTGCAATGGCATGTTTAATTTCTTTCCCTTTAGAATATTGTAATACTTTAAAACTATATTTCAAACATAGAATAATTCATTAATATAATTGCATTGATATATGAATACATACATGATTGTATACAGTAAGGTATCTTCTAAGGCTTGCTCTATAAAGGAGAAAGACTTCCAATCCGTGACGTTTAAGCTGACATGAGTAGTATCTCAGATACTAGCCAGCCTCACTCACTTTCAAAATCAGACTCTTAAGAGTTAGATATGATGGACTTAATTTCCTCAAGCTATTTAAACTAACTGTTGTGTGAACAATCAGCTCAGCAACTTGTACCATGAAAGCCTGGAATTATTTTTTTTTTTCTTCTGGTTTGCAACAGTTTTAAAAGGTAGGTACTAGGTCTTTCAGAGAATAAGTGAGTTGACTGAAAGGAATATGAGAAGAAAGGAGTGGGGAGATCTGAAAGATCAGTGCTACCTTTTCTGAAGCTTTTGTATTTTTTCTGCCTTCAAAATGTTTGTGCAGACCAGGGTTTTCTACTGTCACCAAAGTGAACTCCTGAACCAAGGTAGAAGGGGAGGATGAAGGGGAGGAAGTCTTGTTTAATTTCCAGTCTTCTTTAATATCTTTATCAATGATCTAGATGAGGGGATCGAGTGCACCCTCAGTAAATTTGCAGGTGACACCAAGTTGGGTGGCAGTGTTGATCTGCTCAAGAGTAGGAAGGCTCTGCAGAGGGACCTGGACAGGCTGTATCGATGGGATGAGGTCAATTGTATGAGGTTCAAGAAGGCCAAGTGCCGGTCTTACACGTGGGTCACAACAACCTTGGGGAGGAGTGGCTGGAGAGCTGCCTGGTGGAGAAGGACCTAGGGGTGTTGGTTGACAGACAGCTGAACATGAGCCAGCAGCGTGCCCAGGTGGCCAAGAAGGCCAACAGCATCCTGGCTTTTATCAGGAATAGTGTGGCGAGCAGGACCAGGGAAGCGATCGTGCCCCTGTACTCGGCTCTGGTGAGGCCACACCTTGAATATTGTTTTCAGTTTTGGGCCCCTCACTACAAGAAAGACATCTGAGTTGCTGGAGCATGTCCAGAGAAGGGCAATGAAGCTGGTGAATGGTCTGGAGAACAAGTTTTATGAGGAGCAGCTGAGGGAGCTGGGGTTGTTTAGCCTGGAGAAGAGGAGGCTGCGGGGAGACCTTATCGCTCTCTACAACTACCTGAAAGGAGGTTGTGTGTTGGTCTCTTCTCCCAAGTCACTAGTGATAGGACAAGATGAAATGACCTCAGGTTGCATCAGGGGAGGTTTAGACCAGATATTTAAATTGGAAAAATGTCTTTCCTGAAAGAATGGTCAGGCATGGGAAGAGGCTGCCCAGAGAGGTGGTGGAGTCACCATCCCTGGAGGAATTTAAAAGACATGTAGACATGACACTTCAGGGCATGGTTTAGGAGAAATGGTGGTGTTGGGTTGACAGTTGGACTTGATGATCCTAGAGGTCTTTTCCAACCTTAATAATTCCATGATTCTATGATAATCTGGAAATAAGATTGCCGATTTTGGCCTGAAATTGAGTGATGTTGAATTCAGTATAATTTTTTAAAAATCCTAGAAGTCAGTTGTGGTTCTGGCTCAGAAAAAAAACCCACCTTACTTCAAACTACTGCTGCTGTTCCAGATCTTTATTCTGTAATGATTATAAACCTTATTTCCAACATAAATCTACAGTGTATTTCTATGGCATAACTTGGTAGTATATTTAAATGAAATTGATTTTGTGCCAAAACTATTGTTTCACATTTCAAGTTTCCCCTTCTTGACTGATGTATTTTTCAAAATCAACTGGACCCCCCATAACTTTCATTTTGCTACAAGAAACAAAGTGTTTCTTTCATCTGTTAATTTTTCTCAATAAAAGACCTTGGGCTTCACACTGTTAATCTTTTTGTGAGTTACCTCAAAGTCATTCATATATTCCCAATATTTCAGTCTACCTTAGCACTAACAAAGCCTCTAAACAGTGTCATTAAAAAAAAATCATTAGCAGACATTTCTTTTATGTGCCACAGATTGCTTAATGAAAAACAACTGATCACTCGACTGTGAATGACTTCCATCCACTTCTTATTCCGTTGGCAGTTCCTTGCATATGTTTCATTTCAAATTTATTTCCACTGATAACCTGCTTCAGCCTGGTAGTTATTCTTTCTGCACCGTCTCATTTCTCCCTAGAGACAGTTCCATTCCCCCTCATTTATTTTATAAATCACCATCTTCTCCTTCTTAAATAATTTTTATCTCTACATCCTTCATCTGTGAATCAAGACTGACAACAAATCAAAAGATATAATCTGTGATCTGTAACGATTGTGTGTAATGTTTAATTTTATGAAGAATTATAAATGTTAAGTAATGTTTTAGTTTGACAGAGTCCTGATAACATATGCCTCTAGTCCTTGGTTTTTTATTGTGCTCTTTATCAGGCTTTTTTCACCCTTCTACTTTCCAAGTCCCTATTTCTTACATCAATAACATTTATATCACTTTCCGTATGGAAGGCCTATCTTGCAAATATGGTAAAGGGTTTTTGTCATGCTGCTGCTCATCTGTAGATTGTTTTTTAGAATTTTTGTATCCACACAATATACAGCATATTCGCTGATGCTTTTTCAAAACTGGAAGTTAATAATGGATTTTTAGTATATCTAAAATTAGATTTGAACTAGGTCTAACGCTAAGAATATTTTTTGGCTTTTTATTGTAAAACCATTCCAATTGTTTTAGGAACAGCCTGTCATCCTTTTCTATAAACCAAAATGGCAGTCTAACCTCACTTCTGAAATATGATGGCTTCACACCATTTTACAGCTCTCTGTTGAAGATCTCATATTCAGTTGGAAATCTTAGCACATTATGAACTTTCATAAATAATTCATGTTAAGTTACAATTGTTAAATATTCTTTGTGCTGCAGTAGGATTGTTTTTTTTGTTGGTTCATATGATAGACATTCCTTCTGAATAGCTGAATTCTCAACTAAGACAATCTTAAACTCTTTTCAGTGGGGCGCCCAATGACAGGGCACAAGTTGGAACACAGGAAGTTCCACCTAAACATGAGAAAAAACTCCTTTCCTGTGAGGGTGACAGAGCAGTGGAACCGGCTGCCCAGGGAGGTTGTGGAGTCTCCTTCCCTGGAGACATTCAAAACCCACCTGGACACAGTCCTGTGCCCCCTGCTCTGGGTGCGCCTGCTCAAGCAGGGGGTTGGACAAGATGATCTCTAGAGGTCCCTTCCAACCCCTACCATTGTGTGGTTCTGTGAAACTGTACTGGAAGCTCCACAGAAATCCCATCCATTGATGTTATGTGGTCTTCCAGCTACAAGGCAGGGTCAAGAACCATTTACGTCCCATAATGTGAATGTGGTGACAAGGCAAAAAGATAACCTTGGAGATGTGTATGTGTGTTTATTGGCTGCTCTTACCACAAGCGCGTGTAATATGTCATTTCCATACTCCTCTACTCCAAGCACTATCAATAGTATTTTTCTTAACTGCCACTCATGCATATGCATTTTCTTCCCTATAGAGTGGTCTTTCCCTTTAGCACTTTGTTGAACTCACCTGTAACGCCAAGATCGTCTGTGTTTTCAGAATCATTTCTAAGAGAAATTAGAACTTGCAAACTACGAAACTTGTTGTATTGAAAGAACCTGCAGCTGAGTTACAGTGGTTTAGCAAGTCGCTATCAGCTGAGCAATAGCAGTGACCATGTTTGTACTCACGGCTCCCAGTTGTCTGCATCCTCTCAATTACAAGGAGAAATACAGTAATTTGAACTTCTTTCAGTGCAATCAAACTAAATGTTTTTACTTTGCAGTTGAGGGGGTCTAAGAGCACATGTGTAGTTATGACAGCCCAGTTAAAACTAGCAACTTGCTAAAAAGTCATCACTTCATTGCGTTCTAGTATGTGACTGTACCCTAGATGTTTGCTGTCAAAAAATCTTTCAAATCTGGAAGCTGAAGTTTCAAAAATATGATTTTATTCTCAAGCCTGCCCCGAGTCCTAACAGGGCCTGTAACAAACTGGCACTTCTGTTTTATTCCCTCTAAGTTCCAGAAATGGCTGTGTGCAAGTGGTTCATATTTTCTGAGGAATTGTCTGTAACTTAGAAATCTGGAATTGGTTTGGTGACTTGGGCCTGTCCAGACCATACTTAATGCTCTTGGTCTGCGCTGAGTTCTTCCTGAACACTGGGGAGAAGGAAATATGCCCTCTTAATAATAGCTTAATGATCACATTATTTGCTAAAAGAGGAGCTAAATTCTGGCCCAGGGGTGGTGGGGTTTAAAGCTAACAGTTCCTAAGTAGGCATAAAACAGTGTAAAGGAGACTCATTTTCACTGCTTTCAGTGTGTGCTGGGTTTGGTCCCATATTCCATTGAAGCACTTGTTTTCCGCACAAGAGTCATTGGGAATATGTGTAAATAACATGGGAACCAGGAACTAGAACCCAGAACTGGTTTTCCTCTCTTTGAGGAGTCCTGTTCTCCCTCCATGCAGTAGTCAGACTCCCCTTTGCTACCCTGCCGTGTTGGTTCCATGAATCTTACTTTTTGCACCATAATTCAGTTTCATGAGGTAGCATGGAGAGTCTCTGTCCCAGAATATCTATGGTTTCTTGGTGTAGGCACCCTTTTGAAAACTAGAAGCTGTAACTTCTGACTGAGGTAGAAGCAAACCTAGAACCCAGATCTATATTTTGAGTGTATGCTCGAACTGCTCTTATCCAAAGATGCTTTCACATCTTCGGCCTGTCCTCAAGAGAGGCTAAGCATCCAGAATCGGAGTGTGTGGCAGTGTATTCTCTGCCTTTTAGATTTTTAAGAACTTCATTTTGTTCTTACAAGTTTCTGAACAGTTTTATTTTTTAACAGTTTTAATTTTTTAACTGGTCTGAGGTAGGCATCCGGCAGAGAACTTTCCTGCCTGAATACTTAGTCTGGCAAAGTTATAAGCAGTGTAGAAGTATTGCAGTAGAAAGCTTGGGCAAGTCTAAGTGTTCTTGATGTGTCATGAAGTACAGATTGAGATACTATTTTTATTATGAATGGAATGTAAATACAAAGGGGTGTTTTATTAATCTTCACACATCACTGGTCTGCTTCTCCCTTTTTCTCTGTAAATTTCAGCTGGCTTTTTTGTCATTGCATTTAAAATGGACAAAAGTCTACTATAGGATACATATCTGTTACATTATCATTCATTGTATTTTACAGCTTCTCAGAGTTTCATTACTGATTTTGAGCATTTTAAATTGTCATCAGAGAATGGGTCTGTTTGAAAAGGCTGAAAATTGCCACAGAGGATGAAATAGGTCAAGCTATTCCAAATTATGAAAATAATTTAAAAAGAGCAAAAAGAGCAACACAATAAGGATTTTTGTTTACTTTGAAAAAAGGTGTAAATATTTACCACTTCTTACAAAAGTTAAAGATTAGTCATTTTCACATGCTTCAATATATGAAACTAATTGTAATTCTATGAAACAAATTTTAAAACTTGTCTGTTGATAGAATGTCTTTTATAGCAAGAAAAATTGGCTTTAGAAAGTGAACAAGAAGTCAGATATGCAGCTAGTTAACCAACTAAGGAGCAAATCTTCTACAACATCCTGTATTTTTGTTTTCTTGTTAAGTTTGTCCTGTAATATGATTTCTTTGTATGACCTGAGAATTTTTATCCACTTCCATTATTGATACAAATGTGTTCTATTTTGATAGATTGCCCTGTATATTTGGCAGAAAGGGGAAGGACCGCATCTTACGCCAGTGACCGAGTTCTGCACAGATGATATGAATTCATATAAGGTTGATCATTGTGCAACCACATTCAGTAATTTTCTGCCGCTTTGTGTAAGTACCATATTTTAAATACCATTTCCTTAGTAAAGGTAAAACTGTTATTAAAATGCATAATACCTGACTTCAAAAATCTCAAACCTTAAGAAAATATTTTTCAGTAAGTTTAAAAAAAAAGTTTGTTCTGGCATTTATCTATTTTTGGATATACTTTCAGCCTTCCATGGCACAGGATATTTCCTGGCAAACAAATATTGCAGATGCTTTAATGTGCCTTTCTACCACAATGTTTAAGCAGCCCATGATCTATAAAATACGTCTCTCAACATTTCTATGGGGTACTGAAGTATAGATAATATTTTTTCACAGATTGGAATCTAAAACTTGAGGCTAAAGATAAAATATAATACAGTATTTGGTGCATTAAAGTACAACGCATCTCTTCTAACTCTAGGAGAATACATTTATGGTATTATGGGTTAACAGTTGCTAGAGGCCAAAAAGTGTCCCATGCTTCCAGGAGAGCAAAATTCTAGGTGCCAAAAAGGAAAACGAATAAAAAAAGTTAAATTATTTTATTACAGTTGAGAAAATTCAAAGATTTCTACTGTATAGCATTTAAGCTTCTTTTTCCAAGTATGACACAGTACAATATGTTCTCATAGTGATTAGTTTCAAAGAAATGAATCACTCTTAGTTCAACAAGTTCTACTACTCATTCTCTTTTCCTAATGATATGTGTTTTAATTCATGTTACAATACAGCATCAGTGGAAAAAGTATTTCAATAATGTTATTTCAGGAATTTTAAACCACTAGTGAGCTTTTTTTCAAGAGACAAAAATATACTTTCTACTGTATTACTGGTACACTATTCTACTTGATATGCTATACAATGGAAAGGTATTGTCTGTTTTATTATATGCATGGACATACGTATCCTATAAAATGTTACAGGCAGAGCCTGCAATTACAAAATTCTTTTTTGTTCTGTTCATATAGGGAGAGCCGGTGAAAAAGGAAGATGTCTTTGTTGCTGTAAAAACATGCCAGAAATTTCATGCAGACAGAAGTAAGTTGTTGGTTAGTCAAGGTAGTAGTTCTATGCAATATAGTTTATGAAATTAGTATTTAAAAAGCAAGCTGATATACGCTGTCTCTGTAGCTCTTTGGGACTAAATGTGTGCAAAATCCACTGGGAAACATGAAAGCTCAGAATTGTAAACAGCTTATTCTTTAGGTAGAATATTTTTTTGCTCTTCAGAGTTCTTCAGGAGTGCTGTGAGATGTTTAAGACAAAAAATTGTCGTTGTTTCATGTTTCATCATTAGGGATTGGTTTGCAAAAATCTTGAAATTGAACACCTAAATTAAAAATATGGATTAAGTTAGCTTATATTGTAAATTGGAGCTGTTGCAATATTAATTAGTACTGCAGCTATTAATATCCTTCAGTGTGTTTCCCCCAGATAATCGGTTCAGTTCTGTTCCTTGTACTAGCAGTGACAATTGTGCAGCTGTATGGTGGCTGATTCAGAAATTTGAACATGCTGAAAGCGCTCTCCCCTCCTCCTTCCTTTTGTCCTGCCCTCCCCTGCAGTAAAAGATTGAACAGCTTACACTGTCATATTGCTTCTGTCTGTTGTCACCCTATGCAACTGGATGTGCACAGGTGGTTTATAATGCTTGGAATGGGAATTTTTGTCTCTTGTAGAAACCTGGTCATCTGTAGTACTTTGTCCAAGCCATGGCCCAGATCAAGTCTCTCCCAAATGTGCAACACTATAGCATGTTTCATCTGAAAATTGTAGTGTTATACCAGTAATGACAGGAACCATGAAAATATGACCATGATATCCGTGGTTAAAAAAAAAAAAAAACCCAATAAAAAAACCTAGCGCAGACCGACAAGATATGTCCAGTGGGTATTAACTTCCTTTGCAGAGGTACAGAAAATAAAGACAGAGAGATGCTCAGCTTCGGCTAATACACAGTAAGGCTCAGCTAAGTTGAGGTAGATCCAGTATCTACAAAACTTGGAAAGAAAAATTCCAAATCCAGTGATTTAACAGAAGACACTCTACCTACCTGGTGCCACCTACCGGTCCATTCTAGTTTACTTCTAGACATTTTGTTAATAAGGAAATTCAAGAATGGATTCTTTTTCTGGCATTTTACTTGAATTTTGTGTACCCTTGAATACTCCAGGTACATAATATTGTCACCATTAGGCTTAGTTTATTCATAAGCTTAATTTAAATGATTATTCTTGGCAAGCAAAAAAAGAAAAAAAAGAAAGAAAATTAAGTAGTGGCTAGTAGTTGTACCAAATTTGGGAAGGGGGAGGGGGGGTTGTTGCCACACCTATTGTCAGAGGACAGGGTGAAGTTAAAAGCTCTTTTCTTAAGTAAGTCCCCCTTTGCTAGTCCATCCAAAACTGTAGGTGTGTCACTTCTAAATTTAGACTATTTGCCAGTTGCTGGTCTTTTTTCTTCAAAATAAGATTTATGGAATTTTTTTTCTTAATGTTACTGCACTTGATGAAGACACATTTCTAGTGTTTTAATCACCTAATCATTAGGCTATGTTTAAAGTAGCTTTTGTCAAAACAAAATTGACTGTCCTGTAATTGGAGTTCACTGAAGAGTTCTCCTTTCTGGATCCATGTTTATTTTCTTACATCAAAATGAAAACAAAAAAAAACCCCAAACATAGAAAGTCAGAAAAGAACATAAGCCTTCAGAAAGATAGTGTAAACACCCTTCAGGAAACACCTGTTGAAGACTGAGGAAAATTCTTGAACCTTCCTCACAGCTTCCAGTGTTATGCAATAGAGGATAATCTTAACTCAAGATTTTGAAAGCTTAATGGATGCCAGCTTCAGAGAGCTCCTTTTACCTGGTAAGTCATTTTTTATTGTATTGCAAAAACTGCATTAGTGCAACATTAAGGCTTGGAATTCAATGTGCAAAAGCAACTAAATTTTACTTCAGAATTTACTTCAGATACAACTCTCCTTCTTACGCATACCATATATGGTTACATAAGAAACTTTCAAGACTCAGACATGGTAGCACAAGTAAAATATAATTAAGAGCTTAGAGCTGACCTTCTATAAGTTTCTCTGCAGTGCGGTATTAAAACTTCTGTGGGATCGCAAGTATTAATACATATTGATAAATATTTACATCAACCGCTAGTCAGAAATTTCAAATAGTTGTTCTTTCTTTGGAACATATGAGTTGTTAGAAATTACGAAGTATTGTGGGATTCCGTTTACAATAGACATTAATCCGGATGGTGACACTTCTGTCAAAACAAGCAAGGAAAAGAGAAAGACACTTTAGCTGGTCACCCCCTTGTTAGACCACTTAACTGAGGTGAGACTCAGGTCCTTGCTTCGGTGAACTTTTTCATTTATACAAAAAAGGGGGACTCCACTGAAGAAATTGAGAGGCTCAGTCAATAATAATAGAAAAATGTTAAAGCACCCTACCGTGGTTGAGGTCCTTGGTTGGGAAAAGGTGAAACAGCCTTTACAGGTGCATCTCTTCTGCCAGGTGAAGACTGGAAGCGTTTTGTGTATCTGTGATGTTTCTGTATTGGGGCCTTTCTGAAAGGTTTCTGCTTTTGTTCTTCTGAGAAACACTTTTGCAGTAGAACATTTCCACAGAATAAGAGAATAATTTCCTGTGTACTCGTTTTTTTATTCTATTGGGGGGGGGAGACATTTACATGGCATTCGCTGTCAATTAATGCATGATTATGCAGTTTTTCTATGATGTAATGTGACTTTTTAGTACATAGGTGGTAACGTTAATGTACTGTGAAATTCCTGGCTTTATGTTTCAAAACTCCACTGTCGTGTTATATGAACACATTTTTGTATGTAATTCCCTTTGGATTTTTAATGCAAAAATTTGAGAGCAGTTTTTAGTGTCTAAAACTTTAAAAGTGGTATCATCCATTGCACAATGCTACAGAAGTGGAATTCTAGTTTTTCCAAATATTAAAGCCTTCCCATTAGTGCATTGAGTTCTTATTGCTCTATCCTAACCATCACCTTCCAATTCATTTTCGTCTTACCAAACTGACTATTGGTCAGTCAAGAATAATAAATCCTACAAGTCTCTGTGATCAGAATAGACGAAAGTGAGCAAGTAGGTAGGCAGCAAACATCAGATCAGGTGATGGATGATTCCAGCTCGGGGCTAAAATGAATTGTTCACAAGCATCAGAGTTATATAGCAGCAAAGGGAAGTTAGATAAATATTTCCTCCATTTAAAGAGCTAGCTGCTACTAATGAGACCTTCTGGATGGCGTCAAAGAACAAAAAGTGGACAAACAATGACAGCAGAATGCACGATGTTTCAGAGTAGTTGTTTATCTAAGTCCTGACCATTTAATTTTTCAAATGGAAAGAAGTCATTGATTTTAATCTGATCATTCTATGCCAAACATCCCACAGGTGTTTGGCTTTTTTTGTGTTATCCATGATTTGTTCACTCCTGGATATAATTTAAACATTTGTAGCATCATTATTAGAATTTCATATGATCAATTTTAAATGTTTATGTCAAATGGCAAGCTAATAAGGAAAGGATTGCTCTTGTCGAGAAGCATTAAGCAGTTCTCCTTTGAAAAGAATCTCCATGGTTTTATGATATTTATAAATGTCCTTCTGTGAGTGTGTCTTGAGACAGGTGCTTTTGAGGATTAACATGATGTTGCTGTCAGATGTGATGTATGTAACACAAGCGTAGTATTTCAAAAGGTGCATTTGGTCTGTTTCTGATTCAGAATATTTTACATGCTGTACAGTTGGGTGTGCTGTTTTTAAAATGCAACAATTTTGGTACTGGAAGAATGATTGATCTCTGATAGTGTTCATGCTTATGTGTGCTATCAAGTCTACCATAGCAAGTGTAAAAGTAATGAATCCCGTACTTTGGGTTAGCATAAATGTAAACATAACAGTTTTCAATGTAATATGAATTACTTTAATGGATTAAACTATAGTCACATTTTAAAAGAAAATTTATTACTATATAAATAAAACTGCCCGGACTGGCTTTCATAAAAATGTAAAATTGTTTCTCTCTAAATATTGTAGGAAAGAAAAAAGAATGAACAGCTAGAACCACGATGCTGTATTTGAAACAGCATTTTCATTACCATGCAAAGGACTATGTCAGTTATCAAGGTGCATAAACATTTTGATCAAGTACTTATTTTAATGAATTTACTTAGTTTCAATGTCAATGATTGTTTTACAGTACCAGTCGTAAAGCAGACTTGGGAAAGAGAAGCTGCCCTTATTGAATACTACAGTGATTATGCAGACTCCTCCATTCCTACTGTAGATTTAGGCATACCTAATACTGACAGAGGTGAGCTGTTGACTGTTGTTGTCAGTTTTGCGCAAATAACTGTCTAAAGATGGTAAGTTTTATGGATGATATGTATATTTCATGTATAGTATATAATTTAGAAATTCAGTACTTCTATAGCACATGTGTGCAGTCTAAACTAAAAGAAAGCTTTTGCCACGTGGCAGATGAATGGGGAGTACAGTTCACTTATGTAGGTAGAATGTTCCTTTTAGTAGAAACCTAAACACTGTGAATATGAAAGCATGGTACACTGATACACTCCAAGAGGCAAAAGTCAGTGTTGTTAGTCTGGGTAAGAGTACTAACTCTCGAGTTATTGATGATCCTGAGTAAGATTGTCAGTGGTAGCAGAAGTTATAGATTTATGTCAAAAGACCTCAGACAGTGCCAGCTAGTTACTGAGCATAAACTACTTGCCATATGGTATTCAAATATTATACGCTTCTGTCTAGTATGTCTTGATGTAAGCACAAAAACTAAATGCTAAGATTGGAAGATCTTTTTAGGACAAATAATACGGTTTTAAAGTAATTTACTTTGTGTTTGAATAGAAAAGAGTCTATGGATATGATGGCTTCTATGAGTTTATGAATTTTAGGGCTTTTTCTTTAATTTGATCTATTGTTCCTAGGCTTATAGTCTCTGCTACAGGCTATTAGTCACCTTCTGAGTTAGAGGTGTCAGAGCTGTGGCCTATGAGCTTTATCTGGCCCACTAGGTCAGTTTTAATTTTGTCAGTTGTTCAGCTGCCCTGTTTTTGTCCTCCACAGGGTCTATTAGAGGCAGAGAGCGAATAGGCAGGGATTTCCATTTGCACAGGTGCAGTGTGACATGTGCAGCCAGTGAGTGTTTTCAGGAGGCAGCAGCCCTGCTGGGCTTGCGTGGATCACCTGTAGAATCTGTGCCCAGTAGTTCTAGTCACACCGGGGGGAAGGGACCTTCCACGTTTGGCCTTTGAGCGTTGCTGTGGGGAGCAGTGGGACTTACGGGCTACTGGCATTCTAAACTAAACAAATTGTGCCGAGTTTACTCTAATGCTATTTTTGTCCATTTTTTTGTCATGGAATGTAATATAGAAATCTTGGATTTGATTTTGTAAATGTTTACATGTCAGTGTACCTTAAGTTCATGTTTCAAAAAATCATCAAAGCCAGGACTTCCTTCATTTCTTAAGCTGCGAGTTAGTGCACTTTGTCAAAAAATATTTTAACAGGAAGTACCTTCAAATGTAGTATCTTATTGTTATTTTTTTAATGCTTGTTTAGTAATTGTCATAATGATAGCATGTTAGCCAATAAACTGTGATCTAGATGAATAAAGACTGTTTGCAATTAGATTTTTCCAAGATCTAAAAATTTCAGAAGAAGTGTGAAATTTCCTGTTTCTCTTGTCCTGCCCATTCTGAACAAGGGTGTTTCATTTCTTAGCTCCTAGTAAAGGGTGTTCTAATTCTCAGCTTTATTATAGCCTTGTGCTAAATGTTAAGACCTTTCCTTGGAGGAATTAATCAGGTTGCTGGTTACGAGTACGGTAGATTAATGTAGATATAAATATTCACAGGCAAGCAGTGGACCTGCCTGGTGCATCATGAAATACTGTGATGATATCTTGGTGTATTTTGCAGAACATGTTTCTATCACAGTTTCCTCATTTTACACTTCTGGAAATTTAAGAGTAGCAGTTTGCCAGGTATTGTCCAAGAGCTTAATAGGATAGCTGGAACATAGATTATTTTTCAGGTTTTCATAATTCAAATAATTTCCATACTGCAACATCCTTCAAAAGTATCTCAAATACTTTAACAGTTGTTTCCAAAATGTTTTGCATAGTGCTGTAAAATATTTAATTCATGAATAATTGCTTATTATAAAATATCATTTTATTTAAATATACATATTCTGTTATTTCTCTTCCTTTAGGTCACTGTGGGAAAACTTTTGCCATTTTGGAAAGGTTTTTGAATCATAGCTCTCGCAGAACTCCTTGGTTAGTCATAGTGGATGATGACACACTGATAAGGTATACAGTGCAATATGTCAGGAATTACCACTGTTCATGTCAGTAGGAGTTTTAGCAATATTCATCTCTTCTTCTGTATTTAAGAGGTACAGCTATTTTATATATGTGGATTTATATTCCTTGAAGGAAAAAAAAAATTGTCACTTTCCCTCAGCATTCCTTGACTGATACTAAAACCAATGCAATCTTGTAACTTGATAAAAACTATGCATGTTAGTGTTATTATGTAATCATATAGTCTGAATATGATTACAAACTGTCATACATTATGATTCTTAGGTGTAAGCATGTCTGAGCTGATTGGTTTTAGTCATTTGCTCATACACTTTCTAAGATGTATTTCTGACATAAATGTGCCAGAAGAAAGGTTCTTTAAGCTAGGGTCAGTCGTCAAAGCCACCCAGAATGGTGTCCAGGGACTTGCCTTTGTTGGAAAATCAGACCTCATTCACGTGAAAGCTAACACTGCAGTGTAAGCGAAATAAGGCACAGTGATCAACCAGCAGGATCACGTGGTCATGAACATGAGAATAAGTGGTTCAGGATAGTACTTTACATTAAATTATGTGACAGAAGAAGAATTTGGAAGAGGCTATAACTGTAGATGAAGCAATATTCATATAACTAAATCTACCTTTTTGTTTTTCAATTCTTGAGGAGAAAAGAAAATTTGCAAAGATATTGCCATTGTTTGGAAAAAAACTTCTCATGTTTTCGCTGAGATGAGACTCACTTTTGTTGAGAAACTTTCCTTGATGCTTCAGAAAAATATTTTAAAGCTGATTTATCATTTGGCCAAATTCAGCGATCATGTCTCATAGTAAATAACCCATCGTAAATTTCTTTTTAAAAGTTTGTATCTCTGGTTTTTGTAGAATTTCCAAATTTTTCTTCATTTTTGTGCTACTTACTAGAATGCCATTTAGCTTAGCAATGTCTGTTTCAAAATGAATGTCTACATGATTTAATTTTTTTAAAATGGATTTTCATATTGCAGTATCTTCAGGCTCCGAAAATTGCTCAGCTGCTATGACCCAAATGAACCAGTATTTCTTGGAGAGCGTTATGGCTACGGCTTGGGAACAGGAGGATATAGTTATATCACTGGAGGCGGCGGGTAATTTATTTAAACTCCTACTGAGACCTACATTAGTCCCTGCTTTGAATGCAAATGTTTTGAATTACAACATAAATCAGTTGCAACAGAAAGAGTGATGTTTCCTAGTACAATTAAAATGTAATGATGCTCAAAGACCCAAATGTTCTAACTAGTAAGAAGTTGTGCTGCCTACTGGGAACAGATTTGTAGAGCAAAACAGCTGATGCCGAGGACCATGCCTGTTTCAGGGGGGTCATTTTGGCTTGACTGGTCCTGTGAACAGAGTGCCTATCATCAGTTATCTGCACCACATGTTCTCCTGATATGCACCATGCAGCATTGTTTCATTTGGTAGAATTCATTCTGCATGCTCGGAGACTGTCTTACAATGTGATTCAAAGTGTAGTAAGCAGAGTCAGTTGAGTTAGTTGCTTAAAAAAAACCATACAGTTGTAATCTGAACTGTTGTGGGCTTGCAGGAGAATCCAAAACGGCACACCTAGGGATGCAAACTGCCGCAATGAGAATATTCTTTCCTGATCTCTTTCTTTGTCCAAGCATGGGGAAAAATGATAGTGATTCTCCTCCTGTTTTTGAACTTCCTGAGATGATTTATGGTGAGGTGGCTGAGCAAGGAGTTTGATGTTGATGTCCTGAAAAATAGCTTCTCGTACAGAGAAACCACTGTGGGTTGATCTCATGCATGACGCTCGGGGTACCTGTGATTGTATGTGAAATTTGGCTTAAATTAACATGTATATGAATTTTCAGATTGGCTCATATTGCAGTAAGAACAATCTTAAGACTCTGATCTGTCCATCTTGTATGTCTAAAGCAAGTAGTGTGGACGTCTGGATGTCCTCAGTGTCTTTCTCTCTGAAAAGTTGTGTCTGTAATAACTTAATAGATTCTTATCCATCCACAAGATTGGCCTTCTCATTGTTTTGCATAGTTGCATACAATCTTAGTTAAGTATGGTTTGTGCTTGAGTTAAGAAACAAACCTTCTACTGGTGCTGGTATGTTTGTTGGTTACCAGTCCTATACTTCTATAACTTTTTAGTGTTTATCTCTTAGTTTCTATTCTGTCATCTAGATGTGAAAGTCTGGGGGTTATTTTCATTCTCCAGTTAGAGCAGATAGAGGCACAGATCATCTGCCTTGCTCCATACCCTGATTTTGAGAAGGTTCGTTGTAAGTGAAAAATTTTATATAACTGGAGGGACACAGTCCAGATAACCAAGTAGCAAGAATATTCCCCAAATGTTTGCAATTTACATCATGCCTGTGTGGCAACACATGCTGGTCACAAGTCCCAACTCTTATTTTCCTTTTTTTTTTTTCCCCCCAAAGCTCTAGCTTATTATTCCCTCTATAACTGATCTGAGTACTGAGATGTGACTTCCTATTGTGCTCTCCATTTTTTTTTTCTTTTTATGATACATGCAGTCTTCAAAGTTGCAATGACTGTGATGGAGTCTTTTACAACTTTAATCTGACAATAGTCTCAGGTCAGTCTTTTTGCCTTAGCTTTCAGTATTTGTAGAAGCTTTGCCATGTCCCAGTGTCAAACAAAGGATTCTCATATCGTGAATGAGCTCATGAAGCCATGCAGCAATTTGAGTGTGAATCTTTTCAGAATAACTTGTAGTAGCTAGAGTATCCTATATGCTGATCAGACAGGGTGGATGACACAACTTCAGAAAAGGAAGCTGTGGAATACCAGGCATAAGTATATTCCCTCATCTGTTGAATTTAAGACATCATCATGTTTCTGGTCTATTGAAAGCTTATTTTAGTGATAGTGATCTAACAGCTCTAGTTTCTGGTTGATATTTCGATGAGCAAGAAAGTTAGAATGAACAGAAGAGCCTTGCAGTGGCTACAAGGAACATTTTTCACTTATGGAGAGAACTCTGTATAACCAAGAATTCAAGGAATGACAGTTCAGGTTTAGAGTTCTTTTCATTTAAATTATACGTGACAACTAACTGGAAAATACATTTGAGTAAGAGGAGAATATCCCTTTAAAGTTTAGGAGGAACTATCAGCTGCAGTAAAAATGGTGGCTAGGTAAGTAATTGTTTGAATAACAACAATTGGCAAAATTGGTGTAATTTATTTTCATTATATAAAGTAATTATCTGTCAGAAAATAATTCTTGCACTACTTGTCAGTACTGACTTCTCAAATTTTGAAATTTCAGTTATGTTGTACCAGAAAGCTACATTTTGTCTTGCAGTGTTATATCATTTAGCAATATTTATTAATTACAGTCATTTGGCTTCTCTAGTAGTTACTGTCTCATACATTTCATTTGCTTTTTTTATTCAGGATGGTTTTCAGCAGAATAGCTGTTCAGAAACTACTTGCTAGTAAATGCCGGTGTTACAGCATGGATGCACCTGATGATATGGTCCTTGGGATGTGTTTCAGTGGCTTAGGAATCCCTATAACACATAGTCCTCTTTTCCATCAGGTCAGAGAGTTATTTTTACTGGTATTTAAAATATATTTAATTCTTCTAAGTATAGACATAAAACAGGACTCATAAGTATTGCATGCTCATAAATATTGCAAACTTGATCAATGCTTAATAACGATAACCAAGATGCTGCTGCTATAACTTATGTCTCTCCAGAACAAGTTTGGTCAAGCAAATAAGAATATTCTCAAAGCACGGATTACTACAATGCTTTAATAGTTTATAAGGTATTTCAGTTACCCTGTGACTACATTTTATAAAAAATGCAGTCAGAGGTGGGAACTTTGAAAAACAAATAGAATTAGGAGCCACGTGCTTTGAATACTTGTGACATGTCCTCTAAGAAAAGAAAAAAACCCCACACCACAGTACTTTTTTCTTCAGGTAACAGAGAACTGACTGTGAAATTTTTCAGTAAATTTGTCTTCTCTAGTTATCCATTTTTTCTGTTGATTCAGTGTTTACTATTCTGAAATATATCTCATCAGCGAA
This sequence comes from Phalacrocorax carbo, assembly GCF_963921805.1. Taxonomy (NCBI): domain Eukaryota; kingdom Metazoa; phylum Chordata; class Aves; order Suliformes; family Phalacrocoracidae; genus Phalacrocorax; species Phalacrocorax carbo. Next base: position 193,800,201 of record NC_087513.1, on the reverse strand, counting down.
GAGATAAAAGATGTAAAAGTATTTCCAGAACTGTTGCTTTTGTGGTGGAATCTGAAGAATGGTATAAATATGATAAATTGCCCTATGCTAACACAATAGAAAAAAAGGTCACAAACCATATTTTCTTGTGAGTATATTCTCCAGTTTGCAAGAAGTGGATTAGAATAGATTTGAATTTTTTCTGTCTTGCACAGGTGTTGTCTTAAAAAAACCCACCACCTAATTAAAGGAGAGTCGGAAAGAACAGAACCCATTTTACAGATTTGTAGGAATGGCCATTATACAACAACACAAAGCACTTCCTTGTAATCCTTAATGCTTTGCATTTGATTCTGAATCACTTTGAAAGTGAAATCCTAGCAGTTTGATTTTCCAGATAGAAAATTTCACTTGAAATTAATCTTTACTGTCACTTATAAGAAATTCTAATTTAAGATACCTTAAACAGAAATTAGCCCTGGGGAGAAGACTACTGAATAAAATTGAGTGTGCTTATTCTACAAATTCCACTATTATGGAATAAATATTTTTAAAATGAGAAAACCAAAATTGGATTTTCTGTCGACCAAAAAATTATTTTTTAAAGACTTGACTGAAATATTACGATGTGCAATGTTCCTTGAAGTACATTAATCCAAAATTGTACTGAGTATGTATTATGAAACAGAAGTAAAGATATCTTCATCCTTAGAGTGTCTGTGATGTAATAGTGTTTGCTCTTTCTTAATGGTTTCCTGTTTGCTACATGCTAAGGTAGGCACTTATTCTGCAACCTGTTCCAGAGGCTTCTGACATGATGAGACTCTTCAGGAGAGCAGGCATCTTCCCATGTTGAGTAGCAGTCAGGGTTGTGGTCTTAAAATAGAAAATCTGGGCAAGAGCAATATATCTGGCTGTTGTAAAATACCAAATACAAATTCTAGCACAAAAAAAAATAATCCCCAAAGATTACAGTAATTGATTCCACAAAATATAAATTCCCTGAATTTCTTCTTCCTTATATCTTAAGGTCAACCACCTATAAAGCGGTGTGATTATCAGAGAGCAAATACGATAGTTGTCAGAGCGTATCTCATTCTTTCAAGATTATTAGCATATCAACATTTTGCCTATAGCTCAATTAAAAGCTGATTGGTTTTCAAACAGCAAAAAAAGTTGATCTCAGATATCTAAAAACTCTCCATGCAAAGTAAATTGCGGTAAATTCTTTCGGTTGTTGGAACCAAAATATTCATCAGAATATTTTTCCAAAACCATAAGGGAGATAAGCCCCCCTCTTCATTTCTCAAATGGAATTTTTAAAAATAAACACTCTGTAGTTTTAGTATCGAAATTAAAATTATATATATATTCAGATTTCTTAATGTCAAGTTCTGTTGCCTGATTTTGTGACTGGAATGTATAGGGAACTACATGAAGAATGCAGCATGTAGAATTCATTAATACCACCGTAAGTAGGTGAGGCGTGCAGTATTAAATCAGTTACTAGCTTAGGTATCAAATCAGCGATTCAGTATCCAAATAACTCAATTTTCTTCCTGTGTTTTACATCTAAAAAAAAAATAATGTGTGCCTTGCATGCATTTCTCGTCACAAAAACCCTATTTACAATGGCAAAATCTAGTTATTTTACCAGGGACCGCTACAAGTGTGTTTTTTAATAGAATGATGCACTTAGATGCCATTAAACTTTCAGAGAAAATGAAACATGCCTGATGCATTAAGAAGTCAATTGCATCATGTGGCTGCGTTGTAATTCTGTCTCTTTTGATATAACCTGGTAAAGAATAACACCACAGTTTTCTGGCACCACAATATTTTCTGCATTTAGTAACCTTTCCTCATCATAAAACTTCATGTATTTTGGCTGCTTGTGGCCTTATTAGGATCCTACAATCACACTGGCAGTGCTTGCAACTCTCATTAAGAGGAGGAGCAGGAGAATACTACTCAGAATCATTTTGTCATCATTGAACCAAAACTGTATCTTTAAAAAAGGTACAATACAAACTACACTGTTTATCACTTGCTTTCATAGATGGTGACCATTTCATCCTGAGAAGCAGGGCATATTTAATATCAGTGAACTTCATAGCACGATGGCTGCAGCGCGAGTTGAATATCTAAACTAATGCCTATCAATCAATTTAATAGAATGATGTAAAAACCTCTCTGTTACAATCTTGTGTATTTTGTCAGTGCCACATTGCTTTGTAATGATACAGAGGCCATTGAATGGTGACACTTTCTTGTTCTGAAATTGTTCTTCATCACTGAGTACTAGTGGGTTTGGTTTATTCTTCCATCTTAGGCACGACCAATGGACTACCCAAAAGGCTACCTTGCTCACCAAATTCCAGTATCGTTTCACAAGCATTGGAATATTGATCCAGTGAAGGAGTATTTCACATGGCTGGCACCAAACACAGAAGAGTCACTTAATGGAAAGAAAGTTGGATATAACAGGGAGGATTTATAAGCAGTAGAAGAATTTAAATGTTGATTAATGTACTGCAGGTGAGAGACAGTCGCTACTGTGATTTTTGTGTTGTTCTCATGTTGTTCATCTGTTCATGACATAGGAGACAGTGTTTTGTTCCTGCTTGTTACATTCCTTCAGCGCAATGGAAGAAGGCACCTAACTGACTTTTGGATTTGTTTTTTTATGCTTGGTTTCTTTTTAAAATGTTTTGGGGCTTTGTATACCAATGAACTTGTCACACATTTAAAATGTCTCATACAACTTTATCTGCGTTCTGGTTTGGACTTTGAGTCAGACAGCATCAATTTACTGAAATATTGTCGTTTCCTGGGATAGATGGTCCAAGCAAGAACCACTGTTGTACCTGTCAGTTTATTAGAACTTGGAGGGATGTCGCGTTCAAGTTGGAAAAAAAGGTTAAGGATGGGGATTTCTTAAGTGGCCACGGGAGGTCACTGTGGCTCCTTTGGAAACCTAATTCACTGTGTATCTATTTGGCAAGTATAAATGTGATTCTTAAGGACTTCTGCAGAGCTAACACTTCAGTCTTTCTGATGTGTGCATTTCAATAGTATATGGATGCCAGCTTTAAAAAGTTTGTAGTATTCCTAATTTATATCATCAAGATAAGTAATTTTATGCGTACAACATGTAAAGAGTGATTCATATTTAAAATGTTTTTTTTTCTTCAATTCAGTTTCGTAAAAATGTTTGTACAAAAACTGGCTTTAGTATGTTCTAAACTAATTTTTATACTGTACAACAGCTCCTTTTAAGATGACAGTATATGGCACTCATATGCTGTTATTTAACTTTGCTTGCTATATGGTAACCAAATACAGGGTCTTAAAGCCATACTGCTGAAGTAATTTGTGTTTTGATTTCTTTTAGTAGGCTAAAAATTTATTCCACTCCAAAGTAATGCAGTACTTGCTCTTAAGTCAAAGTAGGGGAGCCACTGATTCCTGTTTCAGTAATTACTGAAGCTGTATAAACGTTTGCTTGTGAATGTACCTTGTGGAATTTAAACATTTGAATAGCAAGCACATATTCGTAATAGATCCAAATTCTGATTAAATAGGAGCAATCCATGATATGTGTTTTTCCTTTTTTCTTCCCACTATCAGTGCCTTAAACAGTAGACATTTTACTGATACCAGGACTACATTCTCCACTACCATGGGTGAATTGTTAATTATGTTTACTGTTTAGAACTGTGAGAGCTGAAAGCTCAATAAAAGCATTTTTCTTTAACCTTTCGTGCCTTCTTCCTCTTTGCAAAGTGAGTACAGGATTATTTAAGCATCCATGTCAAAATTTTATCACGTGAATAGTATTCTGTGGTCAGTTGTACTAAAACATAGCTTAAACTTTGTCTTCTCCCACCCCACATATTCTGTCCTGACGTGATTCCCCAGATTAGGTTAATTTTCAAGTCTCTAGTTTTGTACAAATGAAAAATGCATTTGCAAATGGGCACCTCGTGATTAGGAATCTTGATGCCATCACAGAATATATGTCATTATCAAATTATCCAAAGGTCTTGCAACATAGTCCAATCACTTCCAACTTCAAACTGATGATGTTTCACATCTCCTTGGGTCCTGTGGAGATAGAATAGGTCAGGGAAAGACAAGTAGCTTTGGGTCCATGCTGTGTTGCACTTGTTGGCTTCTGTCTTATTTAGAGATGGGACGCTATTGACTCATCCATTGATTGCTTGCTTACTCAGACTTTTAATTCTGGTCTGACAAATGTTATAGTAGCTGTCTTAAAGCCGATCTTTCCTCTTGCTATTAGGTCTGGGCTTTACTGCAAGGATTCTGGAGGTATTAGTAAGCATTACGCTTCTGATTCCCATCTTTATAGTTTTGAAAGCAATGAAGCAGTAATTTACTCAAGTATTCTATCCCCAAAACTCTGACTTTTGAGACATAACTAATGATATGCAACCCTAGCAGCAGCATGACAAAAGTGACCTTTTATTCCATGAACTAAAAAATTTAAGTATTTTTTTTTTCAAGTGGAGGATTGCAGAGTGTTTCTGAAAACAAGATATATCCTACACTAAATTTAGTTTTAGAAGACTCAGCAAGGCTGTTACTATCTGAAACCTAAAGACAAAATTGCGCCTTAATGAGCCTGAATGGTACTAATGTTTCTAAGGAGAATCGAGGGGATTAGAAATGGTGTAATGTTTAAACCAAAGCAAGAGAAGGGGAATTCACAACTCACTTCTGTAACAAACGTTAAAATGGGACTGCAAAGTTGACTTACTGCTTGAAGTTCCCTTTTCTGGGACATTCCAGAATTGTGGTGTGAAAAAGAAAATCTAGGAATCATGACTGACTGTTTGTTTTTAATGTTTATAACATAGAAAATTACTATGTATTAAGCTATTTCTTTCATGGCATTCTCTTGATAATTTGGGTGGTTGGTTAATCTGCTCCTAGGAGCCAAAAAAATCTTGAAATGTTGGTGCCTTCAGTATAGCAGGACAACTAAATGATGAGAGATGAAGTAGACAAGTGAGAATGAGGGCCATGAATTCATTTTTATTTCCCTGCATCTGCAGATGGCCCAGGCCTGGAGAGACCCAAAAGGAACTGACCTTTGTCTCTTGTAAGAATGAAAGTGGTCAGGAGTCTGAGGCAGCTTGCCAGCTGGGTAACATTTTGTGCAGCACAACTTTGCCCGAACATGGGCAATAATGTCTGCTGACTGGAGGGAGGAGTCCAAATTACTTGATTTTCATTCCTCAATTTCTCATGGTTTAGGACTTCTGTTATCATGGCTGGAACTATGTCTCAGCCAGAGGCCCAAGACGCCATTCCATTAGAATCCCAGAAAGTGAGGTAAACACTGAGTAAGGACTACCATAACAGGCTACACGAAGTGCTTCCAAAGCCAGTAATGCCAGTTCATTACCAAAAAAACATGGAAAAGCAGCAAGAGGTTTGTTTTTTCACACCACCATAAAACTCCTAAGGCTTTTGTTCACTGGACTTCATGATAATAAATATATTTGAGTTTGCTTTAATGGAATTGCTTCTGCTTATTGTTGATAGGAAACTGAAGGAGAAATGTAGAATAAGGAGCAAAATGCTCCTTGATGCCACCTCATCGTACATTTACTGAGGAAACTCAGAGCACTTGACTGCCATTAATGCTGCCTGATGCACCTCTAGCTCTCAGGTCCTAGGTCATGGCAGCACAGTTGCTTTGCCTTCCCTGCTACCCAGGTGCACACGCCTACCTTGTCAGTATAGAACAAATTCACCTCCCCAGTCACATTCAGGTTGACATCCTGAAGTAAACATTTCATTGAGCAAAAATTAGATGCAATATTGATTTGTAGGTAGTTAGTTTTTCTATTTCAATTTGTTTCATGTTATGTTCATGTTTAAAGACTAGCTTTGTCAATACAGTCTTAAGAGTGGTAGTCATCATGTAACTAGCTACTTGATGATTTAAGTCCTGTCCGAAGAAGAAAATTCCTCATACTTTTCAAATCTCAGTGTGTGGTTTACAGGAAAAGACCTGTGGGCCTAATGACCCACGGGGCTAGAGGAGGCAGAGGGAGGTGAATGGTCCATTTGCACTGAGCTGCTTTTGCTGAGTCCCTTGGCTCATACCTGTTCACTTGTGTCCCTGTTAGTCAGGGAGCAGCAGTGCCTCCAGTGAAATCAGCAGAAGAAATCTCATGAGATTAACTGGGACCTACATTTGGATGGCAAGAATGAAATGGCTTTGGTGAAGTGTCTGTAATGCATACAGAGGCGGAAAGGATTCACAAAGAAAGGAAGAACTGTTTTGGAAAGCAGGCTATGAAAAGGAGTGATAGGAAATTACATCAATGGAGTATCGTGAAACATTATTTATAGAAAGATCTGTAGGCATGCTGCTCCACACACACTGAAAAACGCAAGATTGTACTGCAGAAGGGACTGAATACATCCCAAGAAGCAATAATGTTTCCTGGCTCATTGTATTGTCATTGCCGTATCACACGTGAAGAGAGATTGAACAGAAACATTAAATCCAGTGAGCAAGCAGATTCTTATGGCCCATGGAGCTGTTTGCTTGTCAATGCTTATTTAAGTAGGAAATATCTTCCTTTCAAATTAAAAAGTAATATATTCCAGAACTTGCTTGGTTTTATTTCTAATGATAGTGAGAAACAATGTGAAGGGTGACAAGGATCTGTAAAAATATAGAGCAGTTTTTCTTCAGTGAAAGACTAAATAGGCTAGAAGTATCCATCTGAAAAGGTGCAAGCAGGGCAGAAGTCCATCTAATCATGAATGAAACAGGAAAGGAGAACAGGGAGTGATATTTCAATCTCATAACCCAGGTACTGAGAGGTATGCAACAAACTTGTCAGGGTAGTTTCCACACAGGCAAGTGTGTTTTGTCAGCACTAAACTGAACTGCAGAACCTGAGGGGACAAGCGGTGCAGAGGCTGGAAAGTGCAAAAGAACTTAAAAAGGGATTGTGCAAAATCACAGCAGAAAGGTCCATAAATGGCTGATAAAGACAATGGTTTTTAAGAAACATCTTCAAGCTAAGGCTCTAAACTCCTATTACTTTATACTGGGCAGGTACACTGGGCTAAACAGACCTTTGCCCTGACTCAGTATGACTCTTCCTATGTTATATTGCTAAGTTCAACTCAAAAGGGTTTTGGGGTTCTGCCAATGGTGGTTTTGGGTAGTGCTTCAGGTCCTGTGCCTCTATATCGAGTATCCTGTGATTGTCCAAGTCCAGAGCCACCTCAGTGATAATGGATCAAAACAGAGGATCTGTCAAACCCCTGCTCTCCTCTGCCATGACAATGTCAGAGGCCTTCAGACAAGAAAATGGTTGTCAAGGCTTGGATGATGGGTCTTGCATGCATGCAAACTTAAGTGCTGGTTCACCACGACTTATGGGCCAAGAAACATGCCAAAGACAAAGACCCCAAAGCTCAGGCTCTTCAGGGCAGCCAGCCAAACTCTCTTCACTGAATATGGTTTTAGGATCCCAGAGAAACTGAACAATTTTTTGTATCAGGAGCAAGCTTTGGAGCTGATATGTCAGCACCACCAGACCCATCTGTCAGTAGTCTCCTTATCAGGAGGGCTGATCACTCTGGGAGGTGCTCTCAGCCATTTCTAAACCCTGCATTACAAATAGGAGTTAGAGTTTGATCTTCTCAAGATCATATTTGAGGACAAAGTGACTTGAGATCAACCTGCTCCAAAATCTAACTAGAAATGCCAGATATTCTGTGGAAGGCAGGGCTGAACCTGAGTTCTTTCCAAATCCTGTGTTTCAGAGGGATAATTTATGCCTCTCCCTCATTTGGCTGACTTCCAGGGTCCTCAGACAGAGCACCATAACTCAGCATGCCTCCACCTGGACAAAACAGTTCTGGTTCCTAGCTTTCCTAATGTGGCAGGAAAAAACCCAGAGCCCCTTCCCCTCCTGCCGACAAAACACTCAGGGAGGTCCTGCTATCCAAACCTGTCCTCCCTCACAGCGTAGGTGCTGGTGAAATATGTTCATCTTTGGCAAGCAGCTGACAGAGGCCTGGTGGCTGCCCACAGGAGGAGAACAGACCCCACTGTTGGGGAAGGCCAGATCTCCATTATGGGACTTTCATTTCCATTACTTTGTGCTGTTTGCTAGGGTTGAGGGACTCAGTTTTTTGTGGATGATTTCCACACATCACCCTCCAGTAAAGCCTCTTTAAAGATTTCCACATCCCACAGATCTCATCGGTTTTTGTGGGCCCTAGTTAAGGTTTTTCCTGGAGGATGCCTCACATCATCAGGGCTGATGTCTGTCACAGCAGCCTTTTTTGAGTTTCTGGGTGTCTTACTGCCACAGCTATTTGTGAAAGTGACCTCCTGATAGCCACTGCTTCCGCTGGGCACATATTAAAACTTATGGCAGATCATCCTTAGCAAACTTCATCAGTAGCATGCCCCTTCAGATACCTGAAGCTTTTCCCATGCTTGTGACATTTTCCTTCAAACTAGATGTTTAGATGACCTGTTTTGTTTCCTTTTACATCGCACCATCAAGATTGAGATCCTGGGTGCCCTGGATCCCAAGAAAGCTCTGTTCTTTTTGATCCACAGAGCCAAACATCTTGGGCATACTCCAGCAGTTGCTTTGATAGCCCTGCTAGGCTATCTTCCCTGTGTTTTGCTACACCATGATTTTCTGGCTTTGCCATTTGAAAGGGCACACTTGAGACTACACATCTGGTCAAGACCAAATGTTCTTGAACACCTTTATGCAAACAGTGACCTCAGCACAGCTCTGGCAAATAGTGTTGGGGGACCTGTGCACCTACTACAGCTAAACCACGGAGCAATACTTCCACCAGCTCCTGGTGTGGTCAGCATACAGACCCATAAGACCAGAATTTACATGTAAATTATTAAGAGAACCCCAGTAGTTCAGAAGTGACACCTTCCCCTCAGTGTTTGTCCTCTGATACACTGCAATTCCTGCTGCAGCTTGGCTCTAAAGGTAGTCATTTATTACTAAAACCACAGCAAACTGTCAGAGAGATGAGGGAAGTAGCTGTGTGGAAATCCAGCCTTGAGCCAGTGCAGTGCCACCCTTGCCCAAACGCTGCTCTCAGGGACTTGCTGCTTGAAAGCTGAAGCTCCAAGCAGGGAAATTTCTTGGTCTTGTCTATAATCTTCACTTGTGCATAGCAGAAACTCTAGCTTTGTATATCCTGCAAAGTCCCTTTAATGCTGGTTCTCTGAACAGAGCCATGCGATTTCTCCTGGACTGAGAAGAGGAAGAAGATGGAACCTAGCTCTAGCTGGGCTGAAATGCTTATTCCAGATGAGTATTTCATTTACTCCAGTCAGTATTAATCACATGCAGTCCCTGAGAGGATTGGAGCCAATGCGGTACTAGATGCTTCTGGGTGAGCAGTTCCCTCATACTTTACTTCCCTCTGGGAGTGCCTCTCAGAGCTGTTTCTCAAGAAAGCAGCACATTTCTACAGAAACTCAGAATCACAGAATATCCCAGGCACCTCTGGAGGTCATCTGGTCCAGCCCCACTGCTCAAGCAGCGCCACCTACAGCAGGTTGCCCAGGACCATGTCCACGCAGCTTTTGAGTATCTCCAAGGATGGAGGCCCCACCACCTCTCTGGGCAACCTGTGCCAGTGTTTGATGATCTTTGCAGTACAAAAGGGTTTTCTTATGTTTCATTGGACTTCCCTGTTCTTTCATTTTTTTGCCCATTGCCTCTTCTCCTGCCACTGGGCACCACTGAGAAGACTTTGGTTCTGTCTCTTCCCATCAGATACTTATTGATAAGATCCTCCCTGAGCCTCTGCCTCTGAGAAGTCTCTGAAGCTGCCTAACACAGGTTCACCTCCAATTTATTTTTACTTACTTCACAGGTTCTCTTTAACCTGGCAAGGTGACTCTGGGCACTTTCCTCCAAAGCCCATTTACAGGTTTTTAATAACTGTCACAGTGCCAGGCATTTGCTGCATGGTGAGAAGCTGCTGGAAATAATTAGCACCAAGGGGGAAATGTCAAAAAGATTCAAATGTAACATTTATACAAAATGCTACTGCTTTTTAAAGTTCCTGTCAGCTGCAGCACGAAACCTCTGCGAGTCCCAGCCACCGGGGTTCATCCCACCTACGCAGCTATGCAGAGCAAGTCCCCCAGATCTCCATTTCTCTTCCCTGCGAGGCTGGTGCCAGCAGCACTGGGAGCTGGAGAGCCACGTGGGCTCCTTGATGCCCTGGCATCCCGCACATGGCACCTTTCTGCAGGAAGGGTTATCTACAGCTCACGCCCCATAGGAAGCTGCTCAGGCTGTCTGCATCTCTTACCTCACATCACTGCTCAGCCTCTCTCTCCTACTGCCTCAATCTCCTGCTTGGTTGTGCCTCCAGCCACCCTGTCACCGTACCTAGCTCTCCGGATCTGCAAATCAGTCCACCGGCACTAGTGATGAGTTATGCGATGCACTCCTCCTGCTGCCCTCATCCTGCGGGAAATTAATTGAGCAGTTACCGCTGTGAGCTGCAGGTTTTAAATCTTTTGCTTGTGAAGGAGAGCCTGTTTTTAATTAACACTTTGCCCCCTTGCAGGGCTCATTGCCAGTATCTAGCATAAGGGTTTTACTGCAGCCTTCCTAGGGGTTGCATTGCTTGGACGGCGCCGGTATAACACTGGAGGTGCTCAGGAAGGGAACAGTGATTTCCTCCAACTCCCCACTTGCTCTGTGGCTTCTCTGACACTCTGGTGTGGATGTGCCTCTTCCCTCCAGCACACAGGCAATCTGCTCGTAAAAGTGCACACTTCACTGTATTGGCTATTTGCCAGACTGAGGCTTCTCCATGCCAGAGCCTCTCTACTGGTGCAAAGAACATAAGAAAAGTGTATGCTTCTGAGACTGAGCAGAGGGTTCAAAGCATCGAAGGCACTGGTGCAAGCAGATATCTCCCTTAATGTTCTAAAGAAGTTGCTTCCATGGTGAGAAAAAAATCAATATATTTCTTCAGCCATTGCCCCAATAGGTGTGAAGAACTAGTTTGCATCTCTAGAGCACTTCAGGAGCAGCCAGTTAGCTCAATGGCAGCCCCACTGAAAAGCACGGAGCATACCAGGAATGGCAAGCGAGCTCTGAATTGGTGCCCTCTTGCCAGGAGCCTCTCACTGGCATTGGCTTCCTGTGGCTCTGTGTCAGCCTTCAGAGGAATTACTGATTGCTGGGTGCAAGGGCTGGGCTGAGCAGAGCAAAGTTTTGCAGTGGATTCATTTAAAGAGGCAATATAACTATGGTTTTTAGTTAGCTCTCAGGGATCTGACCTATGGGTGATAGCTTGGAGATGACAATCATAAGCTGTTTAAACTTGTAAGATATGAACACTGTCTTCTGTAGTGTCCCTGACCCTCAAAAAAGTGTCCTTTTCTCTATTAAGTCCTCCTGAACAGTGGAAAAATAGTTATTAATTGCAGATTTCTGGATAACCAATCAATTTTCCTCTCCCATCCATAAATCAAAAAAACCCCCAAGACTCAAATTTCAGTAGCAATCTCTGTGGAGCATATACATTTATAAAACCTATTTCGAAGACCCATGATTCTGTCAAACCTCAGTGTTCAATAGTTCTGAGGAACTATTTTACACAGTCACCACCATAAAGATCCTGTATTTACATCTCACAGTCACCGGACTGGGAAATAATGGTACAACATAGGGGAACATATGGTTAATGATTTATACTGTCCTGTAAAATTTTTTCAGGTGTAATTTTTTCACCCTTTCTGAAGTGCCCTCTTCACCTGGGCTGGAATACCCCAAAGGGGTGCAAGCATTAAAGTTCAAGGCTTAGACTCCACAACTGCAAATATTTCTGTCTAAACTCTTCAGATACCCAAGTACCCTCTAGGTAGAGCCGCCAGAACATCCTCAGTCATGATATAGTAACGAGTAGTGTCACCAGCAGGACCAGGGAAGTGATCGTGCCCCCATACTCGGCCCTGGTGAGGCCACACCTCAAGTACTGTGTTCGCTTTTGGGCCCTTCACTACAAGAAGGACATTGAGGTGCTGGAGCGTGTCCAAAGAAGGGCAACGAAGCTGGTGAAGGGTCTGGAGAACAAGTCTTATGAGGAGCAGCTGAGGGAGCTGGGGTTGTTTAGCCTGGAGAAGAGGAGGCTGAGGGGAGACCTTATTGCTCTCTACAACTACCTGAAAGGAGGTTGTAGCGAGGTGGGGGTTGGTCTCTTCTCCCTAGTAACAAGCGACAGGACAAGAGGAAATGGCCTCAAGCTGTGCCAGGGGAAGTTTAGGTTGGACATTAGGAAAAACTTCTTCACCGAAGGGGTTGGCAAACACTGGAACAGGCTGCCCAGGGAAGTGGTTGAGTCTCTATCCCTGGAGGTATTTAAAAGAAGGGTAGACTTGGTGCTTGAGGATATGGATTAGTGGTAGACTTGGCAGTGATAGGTTAGCGGTTGGACTCAATGATCTTAAGGGTCTTTTCCAACCTTAATGATTCTATGATTCTATGATGGTGTGGCAATGGTAAGACTTTTAGCGCTCACCTGGGGTTTACAGAGAAGATGTTTCTACATCTACTGGTGGTGATAGGATATGTTTATCCCATCCAGAATACAAAGCTTTGCATTACCCAAAAGATGTGAGGTCATCTGAGAGGGAGTCTGAACACCTACCTCTAAGCTTTAAGCAGAAACCCTCTGTGCTACCTGGAGCCACTGGACTACACAGAGCAGCAGTGATTGCAGGTTGCTGTTGAAGATGTTCCATCTTGTATAGAGCACTTATACACCCAGAGGAGCAGTATGCAGATCTCAGGTCTGCCTTTCTCCTGGCTGAGTAGCTGCTGTATCTGTTGAGACCAAGAAATGTATGAGGCCCACAGGCAAATGACAAGGCTGCAGTTGCCCATCTTTCCTACTAAGGAATGTTTAGCAGAGTTCTGGCTGGCTCACTGTGGACATGGAGTATCCCTCTGCACCAGAGGTTCATTTACATTCCCTGTTACAGTAACTGAAAGGCCAAAGTTATATAAATTTAAAAATAAAGTTATAAAGTTAAATAAATATGGTGTTCATTAGTGGCTATTTGGTTTTTATATCTTAGGCGCTGTGAGTAACGTTGCAAGACTATCTTAATTCCATCTTTTTAGAATTTATTTTTAAACGCACTCTTTGTAATCTGTCTTATGGAATAACTATTGCACAAACAGAAATAGCCCACATTAGACAAATACAAATCACGTTTGAGTTGACTGAGTCATCCCCTTCAGGGTACAATTAATTATTCAAGAAGTACACATCCAAATGTTGCATAAGAGCTCTCTTCCTACTGAAATTATCAAATATGTTTTAAAATTTATTAAGGAGGAGACAAATAGCTTAAAATACCTTTGTGAACTTCTAATTATTTTCAAGATAATTTCAAAGCAAGTATAAAACATCCATGTGTAACTCACCATACTGCTACATAATATGTACTCATGGGCATGTAGAGCCCCCAGACAAAATCATACCATAATCCGTGAATGCATTACTATTCAGCACGATATCGCTGCCCATATAGTGAGAGCTCACGTCATTGACTTCTCCAGGAGCAGAATTGCCCCTGAGATCACCGATGGTCACAGCAAAACATCCTGACTCCCTGATGAGCCCTGCACGCAGCACCCCTTTCTAGAGCAAGCGTTGCACGGCCCCTGTGTCCGAGCAGCAGCATCCTTCATGGGCAGCACTAGTCCACAGCAGCTCTAAAACTGTGGTCTGATTTCAGACAAAATGAGGGTAAACCTAACTTTAAATCACTTACTTGAGGATGTTATAGAATAGAGAATTATGACCGTTTATCCTAGCAGCAGGAAGCAGGGATTTTAAACAATAAGCTATTGAATAGCAAACATTACAATCTTTGCTGGGCAAGTGTCTCAAATAATTTCCTTTTTGAATAAGGGAGATGAAAAAGGATATCTACCTACAGGCTGAAGAACATAACAATTTTTTTATTTGCCTAATTATTTGTCAAGTGTTGTAGATCAGCCCTGTCAGACAGGCACAGGGAAGTGCTCTGTGAAAACAACAGAAGAGGATTAACCTGGTGGGGCTTCCTCACAGCCGTGCTGCAAAGCTCTAGACATTTCATCTGTCCTGCAGGGAAAATTGCAGGTCTGTCAGTTCCTCCTAAAACACTTTAAATTTTCACACCACTTGGCTCTCAGAACTGGTATTACTTAACAAATCCCGTGGCATATAACACTCTTAGAAATTATTTTTCATACAGTCTTAAATTTGACTTCCCTGCCCAAATAGTCGTCTTTATTTCTTAGGCTGGGAGAACTGGGTTTGCTCAGCCTTGAGAAAAGGAGGCTCAGAGGGGATCTCATCACCATGTACCAGTACTTAAGGGGCAGCTACAAAGAAGATGGAGACTCCCTTTTTACAAGGAGTCACATGGAGAGAACAAGGGGGAATGGACACAAGTTGCTCTTGGGGAGATGCTGATTGGACATGAGACGAAAGTTTTTCACAGTGAGGACAGTCACCCATTGGAATAATCTGCCCAGGGGAGTGGTTGACTCGGCCACGTTGGACACTTTGAAGATTTGGCTGGACAGGGTGCTGGGCCATCTTGTCTAGACTGTGCTCTTCCTAGAAAGGTTGGACTAGATGATCCTGAGGTCCCTTCCAGCCTGTGATTCTGTGATTCTGTGATTCTGTGTGATTCTTCGACTCAAAGTGGAAGAGCTTTATAGGAAAAGGCAGAGCTGAGTGCTATAAAAACACAATGAAAAGGGGGAAGTTTTGCAGCCTGTAATGACCAATAAACGGTTAACTATTTTGTCTTTAATCAACTCACCCAGTACTTGTGAATACTGCAGTGGTACCATTTCTCTACAAAACTGGGAGAAAGGTCTCCATAGACAATGGGATTCCTTTTAACATCCTTTTCCCAGGAAATCAGGCTGTTTTGCTCTTGTTATGCCTAAGAGTCTCCAGCTAAGTGCACCAAGTAGCTGTCTTAATTCAGGAGGAATTAAGGAATTAAGTCTTAAAGGCCTGGGCAACCTCATGGTCATTCCACTCAGGCTCGAGCCTGCATCAGCTTGGCTTTATCTGGTGCCCACAGCAGCAGCTTTGGGGCAGAGAGGCAACAAAGCTGGGGCTCGTCGATCCTTTCCTTCATCCCCCAACCTGCACAGGCAGATTGGCCACCAACAGCTGCCTCTGGCAACTGCAACTGCAACAGCACAGCCTGGGCAAAGGAGCTCTCTGTGTCTCACCAAGGTTTCATACAGAGCCAGGGGTCTGAATGCTATATGGGCCTATATCCCTCATTACCCCACAGACTTGTGTCCTGGAGAATATTCAGTTTTCACCCATTGCCTCTACTGTGCTCATGGTCACAGCACTGCCTATGCTGTCTTCATTATATGAGGTATTGCTATTCATTGCAGGATTTTTCATACCTCCCATTCAGCTCTCTCCTTTTGCTGCACACCCCAAGCAGCAGCAGGGGGATTTCAGAAAGCCTTTACTGATTTACGTTTTTTACTTAATCATGTAATTTCTAAAAATACTATCCAGCAGTATGCTTTATATTCTGCTCTTGGCTGCATTGGTTAAACACCTTTGGCCTTCAGTAGGTGTCTCTCAGGTTAGCAAAGAGCTGGAGGTGGCCCTTAATATGTCAGTGAGCTCTTAGACATCTTGACAACGGGATTTCAAACTGTGTTTAGTAAAAGGCAGTATTATATTAAGGCAGTAATCAAACAATTTTAAAGTGCTTCCTATCTACTTTCACAGTGAGAAAAGCTTTCTGGTTATCAGGTTTTTTTCATCCTTAGGAACTGCATCAAAACAACACGCCCAGCAGCTCACACTAGTGCCGAGATGAACAGCAGCCAGGGACTGGTCCTGCACTCACATGTCGTGCTTCCTAAAGGTGAAATGAAATTATTCATTACTCACAAAAACTTTATGAGCCTCAGACCCTGCTTGTCAGGGCAGTCCTAATTAAGTGAAGCCCAGGGTGTCGCATTCGGTCTGCACAGCTTCAGTTCAGCAGGTGATGCCAAAGCAGCCTCAGGCTCCCAGCAGAGAGGGGGCCTGTCCAGGTTCCCCTGGACATGGAAAGCCTCTTTACCCACATCAAGAGAGAAAAAGGTTGCTTCATCTTTGTTCTTGAATGTAAAAAGTTCAGTAGCCCCTTTCCAGAAACATTCTCTTTCCTGCATGAATTTGCTTTCAAGCTCTGTGTATTTGCACTTCCAAGCTTAACTGAAACTTACAGTTCCCCTACTGGGAGGTTCACTTTTTGGACATGGGAATAATTTAATTTCCACAACTTCATTTGCTTCTTTCTACTTAAACAATAAAGGCATAAAAGTAATCCTGCAGATTTCTCTGGGACATGAACCCATTGTAAATTGGTCTGTTTTGGACCTTCTCACCACTACTAGAGCAGGTCTCCTGAGAAGTAACAGGTACTCAAAGGTACCAGAAATTACAGGGTTCAATTCTCTTCTCACTACGGATATCGCTGTATTTGGCCACAGGCGTTAAGGTTGGAAGGAATTGGTTACTGTCTAGTCCAATGTGCTGCAGAACAAAAGCTGTTACGCCCTCCTGGAAGCTGGGTGCACAATTTGGGGGAGAAGTGAGGTGGGCAAGATGGCACATCGCTGGAGGGAGGCATGGTAGTGTCCCTGGGAAAGGGTGAACGGCACACATGGATTTAGGAGGGCCTGAGCGGTCATGCAAAGCAGGGAACAGAGGGGGTATGTGGGGTGGGGGTGGGAGGAGCGCTAAGACATGCAGAGAAAAGGAAAGGAGACCCAAGCAAACAGTGTGAGACCAGCTGCTCACACATAGTAAGACATCTTTAAGGGCTAACAAGAGAAAAAAATACAGCACTGAAGGGACCAACTTATTTCATTTTGAAAAAAGTAAAAACAATTCTTTGCATGTTTCGGAGTGCCTGTCTTTCCTTGACATTTATAAGCCAAAATATTACTGTATATGTAATAAGGATCTTTACTCCAAATCATGCTTGAATATTAGAAAAAAAATACATAAACTCAAATGTTCAAAAACTGATGGCCTCTCAGTTATATTTTATGTCAGTTTCCACTGAAATCCTTTTTTGGTGATGATTTAGTTATGACTCTAAGCAAAATTTAATTCAAAACTAGGCCCCAGTAATGGTTGATCTTTGGTTAAAGTTTTTAAATAGTGGTCAGCCATAAAAGTTTCTTCTCCTCCCCACCTGCACATTCCCAGACAGTCTCTATCTCCTTAAACACTTTGGGTCATTCCCAGCTGATTTTCAAGGCCTGTGGCAATTTTTCCTGCATGTACCTATTGCTCAGGGGTATTTAATCTCCTCCTTTCAGAGCACTGCTCTGTGCTGCAGTCCTGGCAAAGGTGATGAAACTCCACAGAGACTGAGAGAATGTGAATCAGTGCTGCCCCCCACCAAGGGTCACTGTGGGGTAGATGATTTCTGTGTGGAGCCTCTATGGGACTGCTAGAAAAGTGACCTCCCTCCCTCTGCCAGCTCCTGGGACGGTCCTCCATGGAGAGCAGCATCAGTGGGGTACATGAAGAAGAAGCTGGAGGAGTGGTACTGCAGAAGCAACAGCAGTTTACCAGCAAGACAACGGGTGTAGAGCACATACTGGTTGAAGTGGGCAGGACGGAACAGGAAAAATAAGTTTTGGGCTTTCTGCAAAACCCTGCATGGCCTCAGGCAAATTACTTTGTGCCTGGTGAGATGTGATAGCTTCAGAAGGCAGGGGGTACTACAGTTTCATGGCTGTTAGAGTCCAGGTAAATCCATGGAAATTTGTGGATTGCAGCACATCTGAAAGTACAGCCACAGCTATCTATAGCTAGGCATCTGCAACCAAAAGAATGCTAGTGAAATATGGGTCTCTGTTTTATTTTACCTTAGTTTTCTGGCCACTGGAATAATCTGTAGCTTTGGAAAACTTTACATCCATTTAAAGTAAATTTTATTTCTTCTCATGTATCACACAAGACAGATGAGTGCTCAGAACTTGTTTGGTACATGTGTATGTTTGTGTACATATATATGAGCAGGGTAATTGCACAACTCCAGCAAAAAAGGCTTTTCAATAAGGCTTATTTTTCATGAAACCCATAGAGAGGCACTTTATATCACAGACTCTTTTTGGCTGACAAATATATTTTAAACACTGCTCCTTGCATCAGCCCTGCCAGCTCTTCTTTGCAAATAAATTTGAGGTTTGGGAATCAAGACAAGCAGAATGTACAGAAATGAAAACCTACATGATATAAAGAGTGTCAGTCACTGAGTCATAAAACTCAATGTATGGAAACCCATTAGTGGCAATTCTAGCTATATCTGGCTGTCGGAAAGGAATAGATTAAAATATTTTTTTAAAGGCTAAAAAAAAAAGACAGCTATTTCTCTTGTTTTAAAGTCAAGATTCAAAGCCGAGGCGAATTGTTTGCTTTCAGAGAAAAAAGGAAGATGGATGGAAGCTGCAACATCAGCTGGGCGGAAGGCCGGGCTGTCCAGCGGTCTCATCTCACACGATTAGTGTAAGGCTGTTTGCCATGGCAAGCACTATAGCTGCCTCATGGCCAATGGCAAACTAAAAGCAGACTTGGAGGCTGGCTTTGCTTGGAGGAGGTGGTGGGTCAGGTTCCACCACAAATGTAACAAGCTCAGTCCCATCCCCGGTGCTCGTAATTGGGATCAAAGAGGTGCTGTCCTTTGGTTCACCTCTTAGAGACTGGGTAAACTAATCTTTTGCCCAAGTGGCAATTTCTGTGACTGTCATATTTGAATAACCACTTTCCACCCTCAGCGAGAGAATGCGAACAAGTGCAGGATCAGAACCCTTTGGGGAGGCCCTGCTGAAACCTCCTTCATCCTGTGGGTACCTCTGCAAGCCAGCTTTATTTAAACTCCTTGGAATTATTTTGAAATTACCCTTTTATCAAGTAACGGAGAGCAGAATGTGTAGAAATTTCTGGTTTTAGAGTCTTTTTTCTCTCTGAATGCTTTCAAGCTCTGGAGTCTGTTATGCAGCCCGGGGTAATCTTTCATGGGAACGAAGTGGATCTCAAAACAGTTCCTTCGGTTTTTCTGCTCATTTCAATAAATCTGAACAAGAGCAAAAAATATTTTTGCTGAAATTCTATTGTCAGAAAAATTTTCCTACTGTATTTAGAAGTCCAGGCTGGTAAGCCTATGAAGTCCCCTTCAAAAAATTAAACTTCTGGTTATACTTTTTTGATTTCAAAATTAGGATTGACCAGAAAACTTTTATTAGAAAAGCATTTAAGGGAAAAATAATTTTTTGAAAAGAAGAGTGTTTTCCTGGACAAAAATTCTTTTTTGCATAGGTTTGAAGTAATTCACAGCGTTCTGTGAACTGTCATGAATTGGCTTGAGTCTGCAGGGCTCAAGGAGTCCTGGTTTGTTTTGCCTTTCCCTTCCTCTCATGGGACAGAGTCTGTAGAAAACAGTATGTCCCACTGGACAACACATGCCTTCTTCTGGACGTGTTACGCAGTGTCCTGTGGAGGTCACACCACCCTGAATTTGTTCCAAACCCTTGCTCACAAAGGTCAATCAAGTAATCATCAAACCTGAGCTGGAATTCCCATGAAACAGTGGACAGTATCGAATGAACTTACTGACAAGATCAGCCCAGCATGTTAAAACAAAGCACTCTGATTCTGCAAATGCTGAAGTGATTTATTCTGCCCTCTCTCAGAATAATATATCCCAACTTTTGCCTTGGCATGGGATGAAAAGCAAGGGTCTAAAGTCAGCATTTGCTGCAGTCTGTATCTCTTGGGCTCAGCTCAGCTCAGCTCAGGGGAGCAGTGCATGGGGAAGCATTGCTGCAACATCATCCTTCACCTTTGCAGTGCAGACTGGAGCAAATAAAAAAACTCTGAAGGTCTCAGAGCTTTCCTCAGGGCTTAGTTACCAAAGAACCTATAACTTTTGTGGTTTCATAGTGAGAAGTGAGCTAACGATGCTCTGTGCCTGGCAGGGTGATAAATGTTGATGCTGGGGGACCCTGGCTATGTACTTCAGCTTGTACAACGGTCATGCAAGAAATTGTCTTTCCCAAGACGCCTACAGGGACCAACCCTTCTCCTGCTTACTTGAGTGACTGTTTGGTGTCAGTGCTTATCCAGAAAATGCAACAGAAATAGTTACTGGTTTTCAGTGAGCAGTTATCCAAATCCCAGTGCCTTGGGCACGCAAAACTGAACATATTTGAGCCTTTGCTTTTTTAAAACAGCACCCAAAAATCCCCCTTCTGGAGCTTTCATCAGGATCATGTAAGTGGTACTTCTAGAGCTTTGCCTAGTGCCTTTTTGCTATTTTCTGTCTCTTGGTGGTGTGTGTCTGCTGTGTGTTTTGCTTTGATACGCCACTCAGCTTGCCATCTCTGCATTATCATTACATCCGCAGTGGGAAACCCCGTGACTGAATGAGTCAATATCGCACATGGCCTAATTTTAGGGAGGTAGATTTAATTAGTACGAGCCATCACTGATACTGCATTTTTCCATTGTTAGGCCAAATAGACCAAAAATTGTCATTGTCTACTGACTGGGATTCAGTGTGTGTGTTAACAGTTTTCTCAAGCACCCAGAAAATTGAGCTGATCCAGCTATTTACTGTTATGAGCCAGTCTGGCTCTCAATGGCAACATTCCCAGGGCTGGGCCAACTGGTAGAAGTAAGGGAAAAAACTGAGTTTTGGACTGCAAAGCGTTAAAGCCATTGGCCTGTGCCAGCATGATGCTTAAGTGTACGTAGTCCCATTAGACTAATGAGGTCTTAGGGTCACATCCGCACAGACTTTTTTGCAGGATGTGGTGCTTTGGATTTGTGGCTCTTATTCTTTGCACACAGTCATTACAGCAACAGCTGCTTTTAAATAATGCATGTTTGTTTGCATGCTTTATGGGTTTCTTTTGAAGATGTGGATCTCTCTTAAAGCAGTTAATAGAGGTATGTAGAACAGAGTTTATCTCTGTTTTCCTCTAAGAAAAATCACAGAAAAAGCCCTAAAGTTCTTTGAGACCTGCAAAGCCAGTGTTTGCTCCCTCAAGGTCAACTGAGTGCAGAAGGGAAACACCAGGCAGAGGGAGGTCCTGATGCAGAAAGCATGCTGTCCTTCATCTCTGAATCAGAGCAATACCGAACACTGTCCTCAGCTTGCTTATGTCCCCACTTTCCTGGTATCTGTACCATTGACACACATGGGTTTTCATCAAGGATTGGGTGGGGAGAACTTTCTGAAAAATCCCTTCTTGGAAATATTGCCTAAAAGAGGATTGTTTTAATGTGTTACCTTCATTATAGCTTCATATTATAAAGGAATAAATGGACAGGACTCACTAAACTCTAACATACTTGCTGTAGGACCTTTCAATTTAATTCATGTGTTATTTGGTTTGATTCCTGGGGCATGCCTTGGCACATGCATGAAAATGGTTATTCTAAGTGAAGGAGATGCCAGTCCTGTTTCTGCCTCAGGAAGGATCCCTGTGGAGCCAGAGGTGGCCTTCAGAGCAGATAGATTGGAGTTAGGAGGCCAACAGGAGGGTAAAAGTGTGTCTTTAGGCCCTGCTGCCCTCAAGTGACACCAAGCAGTTCACCCTTGCACCCTGGGCATGCAGACAGCAGACACAGCCGCCCCGAACCTCAGGAAGCCCTGTCCCTACCAAGCCCTCAGCAAAGCAGATGTACCTGACAGGGGAGGGTATCAAGAAAGCAGAACGGAGAGCTTCAGGAGGGAGCAGATTGGTGTGCAAGGTCAGCACTTGCCACGGTATGCACCCTGCCTTGGCGGGTGCACTGAGGGACCAGGGTTTCTTGCCATGTGTGAGGCCTGAAGTGTCAGGTGCTGCTCTCAAAGAACCCTCCAAACCATGCTGTGCACCCCCAGTACAAGGCTGTTGGTCCACATGGACGTACATTGATTCAGTGTCCAACTACAGTACCTCTGGGTCCATATTTCCCGTACCCCTCTGCCAGAGGAGCAGTAAAATACACAGCATAAAATTACTTGGAAGAGTCTCACAGGAGTTCATGTGCAGGGATTTCACTAGTCAGCAGCTGTGGCATTATCAAAAAAATTCTCACTAAGGGCTATAATTGTACCCAAGCAACTTTCATGTCCAGGAAACCAAACAGCTGTAAGCTTAACAGTGTCCATTGCCCGCAACGAGCTGTGCTATGGCTCTTAACCCTGGTGTGGAGGGCAGATGTCCCACCCAAAAGGCACAGGATGAATGGACAGAAAAAGAAGGAAGGAAAGCAATTAGATCAAAACCTTTTCTTCCATAACTGAGCAGCAAAAGGAGAAAATGAGTTTTCTGAATTATGTAAATATTATTCTTGGAAGCCCAGGGCCTTCTTAACATGTAAAGCAGGAATAGCCTCTAGAATTTGTTCTTCTCTTTTAGAGAAGTCTAATTTTGGCTGCTAATTGATTCTCATCTGAGCTGGCCAAAAAAAATTCCACAGATTACTCATATTTGACTTAATTTGAATAAATGTACTATCACTGGCATGATTGTTAATTATCCTTGTACTCGGTTACATAAATTAAGATCCTATGACTTGATCAAAGTTGGATAAGCTGTATCAGGGAAAAGGTGTTTATTTCGCTAAACCTGTGGTCGTATTCACATACAGATAACAGCATATAGCAGGGGTTTGACCTTTGACAGGATGAGTCTGACCATGCTGCTACTTCAGGGCAGTTAGCACTTTTCCTGCCTTCTGACAAGGGGAGGGAGGCTCTCCCATCTGAGGAGATGGCAAAGGGACTGATGGTACCATTTTCATAGGACCTGGCTGGGAAATGGGAGATGGCCATGTTCAGCTGCTCAAAGAAGGTCTTGTGTTCCTCACTTCTTTTTCTCATGCCCTAATCTCATCTATTACCTTTCCTCCCTAGTCCTGAAACAGCATCTCAGAGAAAGGGAAAAGAGGTTGAGTGATGCAAGGGAGGAAGGTCAGGAAAAGAGCCCTGGAGGTGTTTTCTCTTTGAGGAAAAGGGCAGAGTCCTCAGCAACACAAAACACAGCACTGTGCTGAGACTGCTGTATATACATCAGAAGTGACCTTGGGCAGTCAGTATGTAATTTTTTTACTCAAAATCTTCAGTCTAATGAAACATTTATTTTTCACTTCCTACATGAAATGCTTAGGAAGTGACTTGCCTGCAATCACTCATTAATGGTTGTAACGAAGTGCAAGGCAACCTTAGGAAGCAAGCAAAACGTGACAAAGCACAAGGATCTTCACAGCTGTCAACGTGCTAGTGTTCATCAGGAATTTTTGGTTGTGGACAGCCTTGGACCTCAGTCAGGTCTCAGTAAGCTAATGAGAACAAGGTGCATGGATCTGGGATCAGGCCCTTGCATGCCAGCAGGGGCATTGCCTGTATCTGGAGATGGCTGAGAGATCTTCATCCACAATTCAGCTGAGGTGCAAGCCTCCAGGACTGGTTTAGCTTGGACACACCCAGGGTCAGTTATTTAAACAGAATCACCAGAATTTCAGGAGGTTTTTAATCAAGAAATGGGTGCAGGAAATGAAGATATATTGAACAATGTTATCTGGTGAGAGAACGCATCTTCTGAGTGATCTGATTTTTCAGGCTTCTGCAAGGTAAATCCAACAGTAGAATGAACTACAGTTTTTGCAGGATTTTAACCACATTCAAAACATCTCTCATCCCATCTTCAGATGTGATGCAGAACCTGAAGTGTTGGAGTGGGGATCTGTGCTGGTTTTGGCTGGGACAGGGTTAATTTCCTTCAAAATAGCTAGTATGAGGCTATGGTTTGGATTTGTGCTGCAAACAGTGTTGAAAACACAGGGATGTTTTAGTTACTGCTGAGCAAGTGCTTACACAGAGCCAAGGCCTTTTCTGCTTCTCACCCCACCAGTGAGGAGGCTGGGTATGCGCAAGAAGCTGGGAGGGAACACAGCTGGGACAGCTGACCCCAACTGACCAAAGGGATATTCCATACTGTATGACATCATGCTCAGTATATAAAGCTGGGGAAAGAAGAAGTGTGGGGACGGGACATTTGGAGTGATGGCATTTGTCTTCCCAAGTAACCATTACATGTGACGGAGCCCTGCTTTCCTGGAGATGGCTGAACACCTGCCTGCCCATGGGAAGTAGCGAATGAATTCCTTGTTTTACTTTGCTCGTGTGCATGGCTTTTGCTTTACCTATTAAACTGTCTTTATCTCAGCTCATGAGTTTTCTCACTTTTACTCTTCCGATTCTCTCCCCCATCCCACTGCAGGGGAAGCGAGCGAGTGGCTGTGTGATGCTTGGTTGCTGGCTGGGGTTAAACAACAACAGGCCTTTTTGACACCCAGCAGGGGGGTTGAAGGGTTCAAGATAACGACAGATTTGATTGGAATGTGCTAGATTGAATTTATAGCTGTTATTGCTGTTTAGCAGGCTCTGTGTTTGCCATGGAGCTTGCTTGCCTTACTGTATATTAGAGTCTGGTGCTTGTTAGTGGCTGCTTTTTGCTTTCACTGCTTGCTGTACTGCTGTACTGCTTATCACCTTACTGTGCTGTGCCTGGCGACATTCTGATAACAGCAATCGCCATGTAAGAGAACAACCCCCCTTGGAAAGAAGAGGTATTATCTGTGTTTAATTAGCGTGAAGCTAGACTCCTTTCTTTTTGATCAGGCAATGTTTGATGTTTTAATATTTAACCTAAGCTTAAGAGGAGATATCTTAGCCATCAGCATTATCCATTTAATCAAGGGCAAACGTTCCTTTTGGAAAAAAATAAAGGAGAATTGGCAAGAGAAAATAGCCCTGAATTGTCCTTAGGTGACACATGACCATATATGGATAAAAAGGCTTAGGGTACTTCATCTGCAAAGACCACCCAGGACCCCTGAAGAGAGGAAGGCATACACAGAAGGATCTGAAGGGGACCCAAGAGGAGTGACATAATGCCATTACGCAACCTATGTAGATTCGAATGAATAAGTATTAGATAGGCAGAATATGTCTGAATTTATTGTATAAATATAATGAGGTAGCCAGCTTTGTGTGCTTGATTTGGAAACCACTGAGCACCCAGACTTGTGCAACCCTGAAATAAATTAGCAATGTTTTTCCTGAATGTGTGATTATTGACTCGTTGCACACTGGGCAACGAGTCTACTTTTTGGACAACAGCCATGCACCTGGGCTGGCAGACGGCCAGGGCATCACTGGCATTTCTGTGCTGCTGTACTGGACAGGCTGGAACTCCAGTGTGAACTCCAACGTGGGCTGTGGGTAAGGCCACACTGGAGAAGGTGTATCTCTGAAGGAATTGTGGCCCATGGAGAAGGCCACGTTGGAACAAGTGCACCTCAAAGCAACTGTGGCTGTGGGTAATTCTATGCCGCAGTAGGTACACCCCTGGAGAGACTGTGGCTCACAGATAAGGCTCCATTTGGAGCAGATACAACCCTAAGGGACTACAGTCTGTGGATAAATCCAAGCCAGGCTAGGAGCAAGGGGAGGAGTTCACTGCAATGCTAAATCTTATCATCTGGCCCAAAGGGGCCAGGGGTGGAGATTGTAATGGAAATACCTTTAAATTGTTGTAACCCATTATCTGAGTTGCATGTTATGGGAATTACTATGGCAGGAACCACCTGAACCAATGGAGGACAAGCCTTAAAAGAAGCAGTGCAAACATAGTAGTGACCCAACCAGAGCTGGCTTTGGTGCCCAGTAACTCCATACAACGCACCACCTTTTCTGCTCTGAGTGACCACCATAAAAGATGGAGCCCAAAGTCATGGACTGAAATGAACTCAGTGGACATTTTGCGGACTTGTTAACCAACCACAGGATCCAGTGGTATAGATGAGAATAAAACATGCCCCTCCCTTCCAAAATCCAACAGCCTAATCAAGGTTTCTAGCCTTGTAATTTTTCTATTATTTTTTCCCCTTCCCTAAATGTATGAGATCACTTACTGCAGAGCTCTTTTAATAGGTGTGAGACCTATAGGGCTTTGACCACAGAAATACAGTCTCACAAGAAAGTTATTAATAGGTAAGTCAAATCATGAGTTGATGCTTGAAAGCAAGAGCCGAAACATAAGAAAGGCTCTAGAAAGCAAAACCCCCCTATTTCATGCAAGAAAGAGCGGGCCCATGCCCACGAATCTTGCTAACACCTATGGGCCACAGCAAAGCAGTCACTTGCAACTTTCAGGATGTCAGTGGGAGCTGCACATGCTTGGCATCTTTGAAGATCACATCTTTAACAATATCAGATCAAAAACGTTAATACAAGTCTATATAATTGGTTCTTCACTGGGTTTAAAAATTTTTCTTATTTAAACTGCCATAAATGGGAACTTGGCCTGGGTTCTTCAGCTAGTGTTCAGATAAAGAATAATGTTTGATATGATGTAGAACAAAAATCAGCTCGCTTTCCCAGAGTGGCTTGGCTATGTACTATCGAAAGAATTAATACTCACTGCTAATTAGGCAAAGAGGAAATGTCACTGAACACATCATGAAGAACATATCGTTTTTAAGCAGCCTCAGTTAAAACACTTCCAGCAACTATGCTGTAAAGTCATGGTATCAGGTAAAACAGACCCAAGAGTTATAAAAGGTATCCTACAGACCCAATTCTTACAAATCATTAGTTACATCCTCTTCTGGACAACTTTTCATCACCTGCATTTGACTCTATCTTGCTAAAATTGCTGCAAAGAATTCCTTTACTTCAGAAAAAGAATATATTGGCAGTCTGCTGAAACGATTTGGTTGTGTTCACCAACTATTTGTGGCTTTGCATAAATAAGCAATTAAGTATAAACTTTCAAAGTGTCTGGTGTAAACTGTGTGAAAACTGTTCTAACAGTTGAGACCAACTAAATTCAACATAATCATAAACCATCAGAAAAGCCTTTGATAATCCTATTACAGGACTACACATAATTATGGCAGGTTGTTGTGGTTTAGCCCCAGTCAGCAGCCAAATACCCCACAGCTGCTTGCTCAAACCCCCCACCCCTGTGGGATGGGGAAGAGAATCATAAGGGCCAAAGTAAGAAAACTCACAAGTTGAAATAAGAGCAGTTTAATAATTAAAATAGAACAGTAATAACAACAATAATAATAATAGTAATATAATGAAAAAGACAATAATGAGAGAGAGAGAGATGAAACCTCGGGAGGAGGGAAAAACTCGACCAACAAGTGATGCAACCGCTCACCACCCGCCTACTGACACCACGTCCCCAAGCCGTGATCACAGCCCACCCCTGGCCAGCTGCCCCCCGTTAATATACTGGGCATGATGTCACGTGATATGGAATAACCCTTTGGCCAGTTTGGATCAGCTCTCTTAGCTGTGCCCCCTCCCCTCCCGGCTTCTTGTGCACCCAGCAGAGCATGGGAAGCTGGCAGAGTCCTTGACAAGTACAAGCACTACCCAGCAACAACCAAAACATCTGTGTGTTATCTCAACATCGTTTTCATACTAAGTCCAAAGCACAGCACAAGGCCAGCTGCAGTGATGAAAATTAACTCTATCCCAGCTAAAACCATGACACAGGTAAACATAACCAGTGGTATGGTTGCACTGTTGACATGTCACCTTTCCCTGCCTTTATTACTGAGTGTAAAAACAGGCAGGACATGATCATCCCTTCCATTTGTTTAGACTTTTGGCTGAAACAAAGCTCAGTTTAAGCATAAGATGCCTTCAGTTTCCCTATAGCTCTGTTGCCTGATTTAATATAAAGCTATTAATGATGAAAATTCTATGAAAGCCTTTCTTATTTGAGTGAGATGAATTAGTCCTCTCAAAAGACCGAAAGCTTTTAAACTCAAAAAAAGGCAAGTATCATTCGAATTAAAGCTTGAATCTTTTAAAATAAAAATCAGTGGCAAGGACAGATAGACAGAAATAAAAATACTTATTTCTTTTCTATATATGTGTGTGTCTGTACATAATATATAACTTCCTTCTGCCCATTCTTGAAGGCATGATCAAGGGCAAGATCTTTTTTCCAGCTAACTCAGTGTCTGAAAGGCAACATACTCTGCCTGGTCCCCTCTAGTCCTTAAGCAAGTCTTTTTTCCCTGGGAAGCCTGCCTGTATCTGATCCTCAATGCAACCTTTTGACCTTTCTGCACAAGGCAGACATCCTCACCTTCATGCTGCAACCTGCTACTTGCTTCATCTGTCAGGCTCTGAAACCTGTCCTCTCCTGGAGCAGGAGGGACATGGCTCAAGGAAAGGCAATGTCTTCCCCTGCCTGGAGCAGATGCCCCTCCAGCCAGCCACCCCACAGGAATATGGTTCAATGAGTTGTTCCTCATACCTGCTTTATGGCAGCTTAGAAAGTATATGGATCCAAATAAGGTTGAAATAAAAACCAGTGACATTTCCCTGGAACACAGACATGGTTTTTGAAATGAAATACACTTAGTACTGTAGTTGTGAACCAGACATCTGTGGGACAAGGCCACCCCTAGGCTTTGGCACAGTCCAAAATTTTCCATAAAACCTACCTCACTACAGAGCAGCCCATGAATTTCTTCTCTCATTTACATGATCAAAAAGCTCTCACTTTTTATGTAAATTCCCATGCAAGGCCTGATTTAACTCAGTTTTTAATGTTTTTTACTTCATGATGGTACTTTCTGAATGCCAAGGTGTGTTTCTTGTTCTTCACAGAGTCTTTTCATATTCCATTCTTTTGGAGGTGAATAATCACTGGATTCTGTAACAATCACCTGCAGTCAACAACGACAGCTCTGTTCTTACAAGCTTTTATCCATTGCTTGAGATTCATGTTCCAAATATTATTTGTATTTTTTACTTAAAGGAATATCAAGTTCTCTTCACATTCAAGACCTTGAGCCCCCCTGCACACTTGGCAGGTCCTTTCATTTCTCAGAATATTCTCCTTTCGTTTCTCAGAACATTCTCTTCTGGTCTGCTCTTGAAGAACAAGAGGCATTTACAACATGTCATATTACTAAATTACAGACATGAAAGAGCTCAGTATTCAGTTTGCCTCTGAATAAGTGAGTAGCAAAGGAGGAGGGTAGGGAAGAACTGGGGCACAGGAGTTGTTCTTTGCCTCTCCGATGCTTGGTGTCCGTGGATTATGCTACTTCACCTAGAGCAGAATATAAACAATAGTTGGGAGTGAGGGAGTGTCAGAGGCATGCCTGGATTGGCCAAGTAGATGATAAAAACTTGTTAACACAGTAGTCTCCCTGAGTAAGAGTGGATATGTTAAATTAACTGGGATTTCCGTGGCAACTGGAAACTCGGTGAACCGGGAGATCTATAGTGGAGGCTGTTCTCAAATCCTGGACAATTTTACCCAAAGCCACCCGGTGTTTGCACTGTGCACCTCTGAAACGGCTCCTTTGAACCATGGCATAAAACTAGTCCTGTGCTTGTCTTTAGATGGCGGTTTCCCTGCTGTCTGCAATAGTGTTACTCCCCTGCCATTCTCTTGGCCTGCTGGTCACCTCCCAGAGTGTCATTTAGAGGTCCAACCCTCTTTGAAGGCTGGTGGCTTCTTCTCCTGTTGGCACACCAATTCTAAGGAACCTCTTTAGTAACACAGCTTCAATGACCATTTCTGGTTTTAGTTGCACAGTTAAATGTCTTTTCCAGATGCCCATTCAAAATAAAACTCTGGTCCTTCTCCCTGGCACTACTCACAGAGGTTTAGCACCCAACTCCGGCTCTTCTCCAACCTCCTCCCACCCACTTTAGGTAAGAGCATTATCTTGACTTTTGCTCAGGTTGGAACTGTGTGTCTGTGGTGTCGTCTTGCACTGCCCTTGTTCAGACCTTGACAAATTCATTTTGCCATTTTCATATCCATGAAGAACGCTGCTGCTAAAAGTAATTTCTAAGCTTACCGTTTTAACCATGCCATGTCTTCCTGCACATCTGCCTACTAGATCATTATTGTCTATCACATCCAGTGATTTTAAGGCTCTTTAGGATTTACCTTTACAGACATTGTAATGTTTACTGACAGTCACCTATGTAAGTCTTCCTTTATTTTGAATGAACTAGCAAAAAAGGGCAATTTTCATCTCGTTAAATGTCATCTAACAGATAGTAAGACTAATGTCGTCAGACTTAAGCTCTCCTTTCAGAGGAAGCTTTTATATTGTCTTAAATAAATTTTACATTGTCTGGTTAAGATCAACTGCTTTTTTTCCTCATTGCAGCTTTCAGATATTACTTGTTTTAAAGATAGCAGCTATTACAAGCCAAAGGAAATCAGAAAACTGGGGTGACTTTTACTGCTTAGAGTGGAAAGAATATTTTTGCACTGTTTCAGATGAATGTATGTGTTAGCCAAAAAATTTCTTCATGGGTACATTTCTCATGTGCACAGCCAGTTCCCATATTGTCTGCAGAGTGGGTGAAGAATTGCAAAGCAGGGGAGAACACGTCCAGCCAGCTGAGAGGCACAGGGAAGCATCTGGCGTGTATAGGAATGCTGATGCCCCCCAGTACACCACTAATGGGTATTATCTTGCTGACTCCTCTAAGCAAGGGATAACTTGAGTCATGAGGTGGGCCCCTGGGAGAGATGCTATGTTTCCCTCCCACGTGGGATACTTTGCTTCTTTAGTTTTATGCTAAACTAGAAATACTGACAGAAGCTGCAGTCAGCCTGGCAAACAGGGGAAAATAGTCCAGGCTAGCTGCCTGCTCTAGGCTCTGTTTGTGTGTGCTTAAAAGGAGAAAATATCAAATTGAAATCACTCAGACCTGTTGAAAATGTGAAGACATGCCTGTGAAGCCTCACAGGCCTTAACACCTTCTGAAGTACAGACGCAGCTTTCTTCCAAAGTAGTGCAGAACAACGTAATCCCAGAAAGTGAAAAAATAAACTACATAGAAGAATTTTCTTTCCATAATGCAATTTCAGGATGCGATGCCCAATGATCCCCAAAATAATGCATGCAAAATCCATTTTTCTTCCAAGCTGAGGACTGCCCTCCCCTGGAGGGGAGAGCAACAACTGTGCGGGAAGACATCTAGCCAGAGAGTGAGGAAACAGTTGCATAACTATTCAATTGAGTAAAACTAACCCAAGCCTTCCTGTGCAGAAAGAATAAACAACGTGTATTGCATTTATAAAGCTACCTAAAGATACAAAATGTCACTGTACAAATGATGACTGAAGACACAGCAACTCCATGGTATCCTGTATTTATCAGAATACCACATGGGAGCCCCCTGCTGCCACTGTGCAAATGAAAACTTTTTAATTTCTTATTTGGTGTTATGCCCTTCCTCAATGACTATTATTTCTTTAAAGTCAGCAATTTATTGGCATTCCCTCCATAGATTGTTTCTGCTGAGTTCAAAATGGAAAAAATAGCTACCACTACCTCAGAATGGGCTCCACTTATGATTTAGGGGTGTTTGTTTGTTTTCCTTTGTTACAATGTATTTGTTAAAGCTTTGCTTTAAGTTATCTTTTAATTAGTACACTACAGACTACAGACATACAAGATTGGATTGTTGCAATTGTAAAATTGTATCATAAAGTAATATTCACTACTTTGTGAAATAGTACTTACACAGTGAAGGAATCTTTCACCTTTCCCACCTTCATCCTTTTTAAGGAACTAAATTGCAGTAGGACAGTCTTACCTAATATAGGAAAATATCTAATGGAAACTGGCAATCACCTCAGGACTCTGCAAACTTCTGGATGGAGACAGAACCATCGAATGAGGAAGTGCCTCACTTCACATATTCAAAACTGGCAAATGAGACACCTTATGTGCCTGAAACTCTTTGGGCAAATGAGAAGAAGAGATTGGCATCATCTGCAGAACATTCCGAAAGAAGCAATGAGCCATCCATAGCACACTTTGTGTTACTGTGCATAGGTGGCAGTTATCTATACAGCAAATGCTCACTTCCACTTTCCTTTAGCTGTTACATGATACCAACATTAATAGCCTTATTTTATTCTCAAATATTCCTGACAGAGATAGTTTGGCATTTTCAAAATAGACTCGCAAGCAGTGGGTAATTCCCCCTTCAATTTTTACTAACAAATATTACAAAAGCTTTGAGGTTGCTGTGTTTGAGGCTTTACTGCCTATGAAGAAAAACCCACCCTTTTCAACTAAGTCTTTTTTTTCTCTATTGAAAGTCCAGCCTATTTATTGTAGAGAATCTGTCTTCATAAGAAACAAAAAGCTTTTTCTGTTTTAGCTATGGCTGGTGAAATACAGGACTATTTAATTTGCTGTCAGAATCCTGTGAATTCTTTGCCACACAGCCTGACTTCTGCAGCAGCCCCTTTGTCACTTTGTGCATGCAGAGGCATAGGCAAAAAGGCTCTTAGGCACAAGGACAGCAATGCTTTTGTGATCTGTCTGTTTTGAATGCTCTCACACCTGCAAGCTAACCAGAAGAAAGTGAAAACCTTTTTCCAAATAAACTTGAGTAAGTCTCAAGGCAATTATCGTTGTCTTTATTGATATTTATAAACCCAAACCTACACATGTTTAAAATCCAGTACCTTCTCTTTTAGAGTATATCTTACCTTGGTTATATACCCGTTACCATAATCCATGTGAGGATCATTAAGTCATTCAAATTTGGAAGGGATTTAAGAAGTGTTCAAAGCAGGAGTTCAGACTAGGGCCCAGAACTGGATGAAGTATTCTAGATATGGTCTACTGAGTGCTCAGTAAAGGGCATTTACTCAGCGTAATTACTTTCCTCAGACTCTGGTTCTGTTCCCATTGACACAGCCCAGGGTGTTGTTAGCCTTCATCCTTGCTGAGGCATACTGGTGACTCATGTTTGGCCCACTGCCCACCAAGACCCGCAGGCCCTTCTCAGCAGAGATACTCACCAGCTAGTCAGTCCCTAGACTGGACCTTTCCAGGGGGTCAGTTTTTCTCCAGTGCTTTGCATATATGCTTGCTGAATATCATGACGTTCCTGCTGACTAGTTCCTCCAGCCTGCCTAGGACATCTAGAAGACAGCCCTGCCCTCCAGCATATCAACAGGACCCCTCAATTTCATGTCATCCACTGACTTGGTGAGGGGTCATCTTGTCTCCTCCAGGTCACTGATAAAGTTATTAAATAAGACAGATCTCAGGACAGACCCCTGGGGAATTCAGCTTGTAACCATCCTCCAGGCAAAGTCTGGTGACCCATTAGTCATTACCTCAGTTTTTCATCCATCTGGTTGTTTACTGGTCTAGGCTGTAGTGTCTCACTGGATACAAGGATACTACAGGAGATGATAGTATTGAAGCCTTGCTAAGATCAGCATAAATTACATCCACTGCTCTCCCCTGCTCCACAAATCTAGTCTTTTCATCACAGAAGGCAAACAGGTCGGTCAGACATGATTTACCCATAGCAAATCTACACCTACTGCCCCAGTACCCCCTTATCCTTCATGTGCCCAGGAACAGCTTTTGAGAGGACATAGTCCATGATTTTCTCAGGAAATGGGGTGAGGTTGACCAGTATGCACCTTCCTGCTTTGTCCTCTTGCCCTTTTAAAGACAGGTGCAAAACTTGTCTTTCTACAGTCACTCCAGACCTGCCCCAAATCCTACAACCTTTCTGAGATGCTGGAGAGTGGCTTTGCAATGAGTTCCAGAATTTTCCTGTGTCTGCACAGCAGTCTCAAACTCTTCAGCCATATTGAATTCTTTACTTCTGCCAGGTTTTCACAAAAAAAACCATATGTGAATGAACCCTTTAGCTGTGTTCAATGAGTTTGTTATTGGTATAGGCCCTGTACTTGTAAACAGTACCTTCCTCTATGTGAGGGACTCCCCTCAACTCTCTGTTGTGTTATCATACTAAAATACACCTGAACTTGAGGATTTAAGAGTTCAGTAAACTCTAATCAGTAACGAATGTTTCACCTCAGCCATTCTGGTAGCACAGAGTAGTTGACCTTCCCTCCTCATGTCTACTCCAGCTTCTTATAAAACCAGGAATCAAGATCAAGGTCTTCCTCCTAACAGCAAGGCAGTCCCTGACCTGATTGCAGAAGGTTTAAAAATCTCCTCACGATGAGACCATCTTGCCACTGACACAGAAGGATTCACTATAGCAAGGGTAACCTCACCAGTGTGAGGCAGAGAACTTCAGTTATGTAAGATGGATACGATGGAAGCTATGGTGTGGATTCCCTTGGAAACCTACATACCTGTCCGGCTACTTTCTGCTGAACTGGCCTCTCCTAAGGTAAATGCCTAGTGCATAATAATTGTTTACGCCTGTGTATACATATCTTAGCTGTATGCAATATATATGCACATGATGTTACAGATTTACGTAATGAATCGATATATATTTAATAAAATCTAATATATACCAGATGGAATAATCATGTTCTCAACATGTTTTCCAATACTTTTTTTGTTTTCTCGTATCTTTATTTTTTCATGTTTTTATGCTTAGTAAACAGTATCATTTTATCTGAAGACTTAATTCTGATATATTTGCTCTTCTTCAGTTACTTCCTGACCATCAGAAAATGTCTGATTTAAGAGAAACTGCTGTGATTTTGCTTTCAAGAAATTATTACATGCTCAGAGCCAGATACCCAAATGTTGTACTGAATGCTAGTTTGCGGGTGCTGTAGTTAGTCTTATGGCCAACGTAAAGCACAATAATAGATGTGATGCTGAATTGGCACCTACTCTAGTCCCTTCCCCAGGGACTCTTGCACAAGCAACGTGTTCCTTCACAATTCAGAGTTATGTCTGTCCCTGTTCCTGACATTTCTATCAGAAACAGTGTGACTCTGTCTCAGTGTTACATGACACAAACTTCATTCAGCAAGTCATGCTGAGCAATGGCTGTCCTCAACACAGGCTTGGATGAAGTCTGTACGTGCCCAGTACCCTGTGGCTGAACATGATTGTAATATCCTCCTGATTCGTCATTCAGAAGACTCAAGTACAGAGTTCTTCAACAGAAGCAGGATGGATGCACCACTTAGACCACTGACTGAAGTAGGTGGGTGGATGGGTGTGGGATGGAAGTTAGGGGGCTCATAACTGTTATGCTGAGTAAAAGCCTTCTGCTCAGCTAATGGAAGAGGCTGTGAGCACCAAGTACTCCAGCAGAGCCAGGCCCAGCCCCAGGGGCAGTCACAGCCAGTGCCCAGGGCATCCTGATAAGTTGTTTCCCCAGGACTTACTCATGGATGTGCTGTCACAGATGTGCCTTCTGTCCCAATCCCTGTATAAGTTCATGCATCATATATCCATCTCTCTCAAAATGTACATCAACAGATACCTTGTAGAGCTACAGTTATGGGCAAGTGACTTCTGTTTCTATCACGATATTAAGAATACTCTTGGAGAGGGGAGGGAGAAGACCAGGAGCTAACCCCAGATTTGAATGTCTGTGCGTACTGTTGGGAAGCCAGAGGACAGCAGCCAGGACTCCATGTGTCTGCTTCTAGGACACTTCTAGGACACTTCTAGGACACTTATTCCTTCTAGGAATAATATAGAGAATGGAGGTTTATTTACAGCTTCTGGGTTATTCTTTGGAGTGGAGGCTGCCATGCCTTGTATACCTCAACAGGGAATTGTATCCCATCTTGCTACTGTATGATGTTCTGAAAGTTCATAGCTGTAAATTTACAGAAGTTTTTTCGAGTACAGGTTTTCTCCCATGGCGAAAGGCAGTAGCAGGCATGCTCTGCTCCTCCAGTGTGTCCTCTAGGGCTGGGTGGGTAATGCAGTTTTATGGTGATTCACAACCTGGGAGCAACAATGCAACTGAAACCCCGCAAACAAGACTTTCTGGCTGAAGAAGCACTGAAAAGAAACACAGATGAGAGGTCTTCTGGTTGGGAGAATAGTTTCTTATGGGAGCAGATATTTTTCTAGCTGTTGTCGCCAGAGATGTTCTTTATTACATGAACATGCTGAAGAATTTACTACCGCTGTTAGACAGCTGTCAGTGTGCAGATTTTGGATATGACAGCGTAGCATGAGTTTTATTTTCATCTGTGCAAAATGGCTGGGTAACATTCTGCAGTTGTACAGTATATAAATAATTCAGCTGTTCAGAGAGTTTTATAAATAAAAACAGAAACTATTTAACATCACTTTTTAATTTGAAGTAAGATGAGCTACCCACTTTTAAAATTCTTGGCTCTAATTTAATATATATATTTTTCCCTGTGTCTCTCTTTCTTCATAAATGACAAATACAGCATTTTCCTCCAGGAGATATTGTGTTTGTATTGACATTAATAAAACAAGGGTTTTTATAATTTTTAATTAAATCAGCAGAATATGTCCTTCTGTCTTCTTTATTCATGCAACTTCCTCCAGCATTCACTCTATGATATTAGAGGAAGAAAAATAATTCTGTGGTAGAAATACAAGATTATTATCAGAAGATATCTGTTCTCTCTGTGCTTTTTTACAGTTTTCATTACACTTCAGAATTGCAGATAGTATGTATTTACCAACATCACAAGGCAGTTTGAGTTTTAATTTTCTTTGCTTAGCTTTTTAGACCCTGAAATAGCGGGCACTTTATTCAGATAAAGAACTGCTTGCTACCTATTTTTGCAGAGTGCCAGTCTGATGGTATTCCTTTTTGATTTACCAAATCATTAAACTCAGCAAGATGCTAGCTGGTGTTAACAATCGTGCTCACATAGCTCTACCAAAAGTGGTTCAAATGGTTATTGTCACCTGGAGGCCATTTCCTTCGGCGCTGAAAACATCAAAACTGATTGTGTGAGCACTCCAGGCTGCTTCACAGCAAAGTAACTGTAAATTAACTCAAATCGTCTTCAGCCTCAGAGGTCAGGAAGCATTGGGATAAGGTGAAAACTGCCAAAAGGCAAGCTAAATTATACCCTGCAATTACCTTACATTTTCTTTACATTACAATGAATAGAAAGCCCTTCTCAAGTCTTATGAATTGAAAGAGGAAAAGAAAAGATACAGGGTTGCCAGTAAGGGAGCATTTTGAAAGGGGGAGCATTTTGAAAACATTCTAGGCACAGTCCCTAACCAAATGCTTAAGCTGACTTTGGTTTTAGTGGGATAGTTTTGGGGTGTAATGGCAGACAGGGTGGATGGTCAGAAGCAGGCTATGGAAAGACAAATCTGAGGAAGCAATAAAAATCAGCTTGATGAGGAAGGCCGTAATTCCAGCTCATGGAATGAAATGGCTTCAGAAACGGTGGGTCTGGGTGATTGAAGCAAGAATTTCAAATAAACCTCTTGATTTGGGAGAGGTGGTGGAGAAAGTGAGTCAGGCAATTGAAAACACACCTTGTTATGCATGTTAGTTTTTAAGTGGCTGCCAACATTATTTGCAAACTACCAGTTTGTATTGTCCAGCTGCACTAAAGGTGAGCCAGCGTGCCCAACACCCATGTCCCTACCTTTGCACAGGCTCAGCAAAAGGCTGTTGGGGGCATGAGGTATCCTGAGTGCATGGGCTCCTCCTGGGACTCCTGCCGTTCTCTCAAAGGATGTACTGGCATTAAATGATAGGCCACGGAGCGTATGCCAACTGTAGTGCCACAGAGCAGACTGAATTTGCTACTGGAGAAAAAAGCAATGAGGAGGAAATGAGGACAGCTGCTGAATCTGCTTACTGGATTCAGCACAGAAAAATACACCAACAAACACATTTTATTCTGTTAATAATGTTCCACTCTATATGCTTTTACAATTCTACTGCAAAACCATCAAATATCAATTTTTTTCATACAAAGCACTCACTGAGGTACATCATATATTTACTGAGCAGTTGAGGCTTATCGTGCTGCAGTCTGCAAGCTCACTTCATGCCAGTCCATAACTGATGATAGGAAGGTTTTCCTGCCAGATCCTCAGCCTAGTCCATAGGACATCTTGAAGCAGGAATAATTCCCTGCACATCTGCACCATCTTATTTACACTCATAATTCCAGCCTGATGCCTGTCTGACTGACTCAGAAATAGCTCAGGAAAATACTATTTCTGCATCGAATTGTGCCAGTTATTCCTCCAAACATGAAGTTCTCCTCCCCTCCTCCTCCTTATTCTTTTTCACATCTGGAAATTGTCTCCTTGGTTGCAAAGGGAATTTTCTGGTTTGCACATCCCTGCCCTAGAGGTGAAAAATGATGTATGTTCAGTTTGTGCTCTTGTAAGCATGCTCATCCTTTCTCTTTGTATTACACGCACATGTCCTCGGCAAGCTCTTTGTAGTAATCCATAACCCAAGCGGAAACCCTCCTCCTCTCCTCAGACCCTGTTTCAGCCCATTTGCTCCCATGAATAACTCTCTTGTTAATGGCAGAGTGTTCCCACCCCCATCAAGGAACAGATGGTTGGAATTTATGACTACATGATGAAAGCACACTCTGTTTATGACCATGTGTAACTTTGATTCCTAACTTAGGGCGTGTTCTAATTACATTTTCCATTTGCAGCTCTGTGTTCATTTCCACATTCAATTCTAAATTGGTTCTACCATCAATATTTAAATGTCATCTTTTCAGCTGCTCAGCTGGATTCAAGAATCTTCTTGTGGTTGTCATGGACCAGTATTGTGTTTTCAATTTATGACCATATATTATAATACAGAGAGACCAACATCACCCTAGTAATGCTTTGTTTAACTGACATTATTATGACATATAAGAAAATAGGAAGAATAGTACAGTCTATTTGACCATAAGGAATTAATTACTAGAGCAAGATGCAGACCACACAAACCACTCCTAATCTCCTTTCTCTTTCTTCCTTCTGCTCAGTTTTTCATGGCAATGAGCACGTCTGCAGCCAAACTCCAGCTGTCATGGGACCTTCTGTGCTATTTGTAGGAGTAACAATTGATTTTAGGATGATAGAAGATTGATCACTGCTGAGTCTGTGTGTGGGACTGAGGCACCAAAGTCCAATTTAAGGAGGTTTCAGGCAACCTGTGATGTGATCCTTTAGTTATTGGTGAAAAGCAATATTTTCCTTGCATTTTTGTCAGGTAATCACTTGTATTTATCAGAAAGTTTGGTTTCACTCATCCCTTTCCCAGAGGAGAATTGTGTTTAGCCTCTTATGCCAGCTGGTATACATGTGCATATATACCCACACACGTGTTACATCTATGTGTGCATATGTATGCTATATCCATATGCATATACACGTTGCTTTTTTACCAATAACTCAGAGCAATTAAAAATATCGTTTGTAGTTGGAACAGGAGATTCAAGAAATTGCTAGAACACTTTTCCTTTAAAACTTCATTTCCTACAAAAATTGACTTTACTCTTTTGCCAACATACATTTCAATGGCATTTTAAAGTCAAACTTTTCAGTTTCAAATTTTGTTAATATCAAAATGTCCATTTTTGACCTTGTTCTTGATTTAGCTAAGTTATATTCAAATACCAATTTTAAAATACTATTTTCCATGCTGTCTACAATATTTTAATGCAAGCTTAATACTTACAGAATAATCCACATGATCAATAAGGAAGTAATCACTAATCAAAATTAAGCCTTTCCTTGGTGCCAAACCAAAACGTTTGGAAAAACATCAAGAAATCTCTGACAAGCACCAGTGAGGACCAGGGGTTGGAATGGAGCTGCAGAGTGGATGGTTGCAGCACATGCCGAAGCCTCTTGGGAACACACCTTTGGGCAGGAAGCCTGAAGCCAGGCTTCCCATCTGCCAATCAGCCAGGGTGCCTGTGCTTCCCGAGAGCATGACACCTTCCTGAGAGACCTTTCCTGACACTTGATAATGACCTGTGAGCAGAGCTAAACTAAAAGATGTGGGGTGAAGCTTGCACCCCAGCCAACCCTGCTTGCTGCAGGAGGACAGCTGGGAGCAAACCTGTTCTGCACACGCTAAGGGACTGTGGTCTTTGCAACAGGTACTTGCACAGGGACTCCCAGCCTGATCCCTTATTGGGGTTCCCCTTCTCCCTGCAGTAAAACCCTGCTGGGACAAAGCCTTTCACATAAGCCCCTTCCTGCCATGTGGGGAAGTATGATTTCTCCTTTTGGAGCACTGCAACAAAATACTGCAGACAGCCTTTTTAAATTTGTGATTTCTGAGTGATTGGCAGATGTCAGCATAAAGGTCTAGAATATGATGTTGTGACGCGGCCCCAGGAGTAGAAGGTCTCAAGTACAAGGCTGCAGCGTACAAACCATCAGCAAGCACTGACCATTTCTGTAATTTTGAGCACTTGGGGTCACAGGCTCATAGGAAAATTCAGGCTGGAAGGCACCTCAGCAGGTCCAACCTCCTGCTCCAAGCAGGGCAAGCTGTGAGATCAGACCAGATTACTCAGGGTTCATATTCAGTCTTGTCTTACTTGTGCTTTCCTTCAGACATCACTTGTTTCCAAGCTTCTTCCTTTCCCCCAGTTTCATAGACCTGCCATTTTTGCCTTTGCCAGGGCTGCCCATTCCTCTGGACTAGCTCAGTGCTCATGTTGCCAACCCCTTTTACTCTTTTTATGAAGTGCCAGAACTGCAAACTGCTGTAGTTTGGTCTCTGCTCCAAGAGCTCTCTCAGAATGCCTTGTCCACCTGCCATATCATCTAGACTACTGAAATTCATTGTCTGGATGACTTCTCTGTGCTCCCCTGATGATGTTGGCTCAAAGAAAAAGGTGACAGAAGAAGCAATGTTTAGGGAACAGGTGTTTGGTGGAAGCCTATGCAACCTTTTAATCTTGGGGCACAGGTTCAGATGCGACTGTCAGTGGTAAGTATGAGGTCTTCATGGTAGCCCAGGTGATGAGCCAGTCCACTTCCTTACTTTCCATTAGACCTTCCTGGTGTGCCATGCACGTCTGTACCATGTGCCATGCACTGGGCTCCCTGACAGCCTGGTTTGTGCTCCACCACAGCCAGATGTGGGCTATGCCCATTCCTGCTCCCTGTGCATGCAAGCCTGCGAAGGGGGAGATGGAAATAAAAATATGCAATGAAGTAATAATTTTCTTAATAGCACACATTGTACTTATAGCAATACTTTTGTTATACTAAGTTGAAACTAGGTTTCTTTTTTCCCTCCCAATATTTGAGAGAATTATACATGAGACTTTGAACGTTAGATGCAGTCAATATATCGTCACAAAAATAGGTATCAAAGTTGTAGTACAAAATAGTCCCACAAGCTTGTTGAAATGCAGAGAAAACTTTACTCTTGAATGTAAAATCTTCTTTTGGTAGCAACAAAACAAAGGGAGTTCACAGGTCCCAGGGAAAATGTAACCTTTAAGAAAGTACAAAAACAAATGGATGACTGTCAGCACATGTCCTCAAAACATCTGATTGCAGATTAGATGTGTTAAGAAGATCTACATGTAGAAATCAGTGATTTGCAGGCTTCTCTCCAGTAAAATCTACTTTCCTATTGCCAGTACAATAAGTACATCCATTTAGAAAGTTCTGATGGAAAAATAGGCATTGAAAAAATCTGCATCAGATAAATGTAGTGTAAGGTTTCAGTGTTGTAAAAACAAATGCTAGGTCCAAATGAATAGGTACTTTAATTTTCTTTCCATGGAAATGTAGAAATTTCAGCTTGGCATCCAGATGTGGAAGAAAACCTGCTCTAAATAACAAAGAAGAAAACCAGAATCTTATGTCCAAGTGGATACCTGCTTTCTGATTAGTTCTAGCAAGCTTCTGCAAGATGATGGAGCCTGAAAAAGTCTGCGTTTCTCAGCTACACCAGCAGCAGCATAGCTGCACTAATTGCCCTGATCGTTCCATTTCGGCTGCCCCTTGCTGTCACCTTTTGGGGAGCCTCTTCTCCCATCTTTGCTCTTGGCAACAGTAGCTTCCTGTAGTACAAACTCAACATAGATGAGCATTGTACAATTCATAGATGATGAGCAAGTAGAAATATTTGTTCCATTTTGAAGAAGGAATGGATTTTTTGTTTGCAATTAAATTTACTCCATTATTCATCACAAAGCCTGTGGATGAAATATTTTCCAGCAGAAATTTAGGCAATTCAGCCAGTGGATTGGACCTCAAAGTCATTCATGCACAAAGTCTTTAGGACCAGAATATTGAAACAATCTCTTGAAGATAAAAGCTCAAGACACAACGAGCATGTCCTGCTGCCTAACTACATGCATTTTGAAGAGAAGAAAATTTCATGAGCAGCTCGATGAAACTACATCTACAAAGAAGCTCTTCTTACGAGGATCATGGGTAGAATTTGACAAAGATAACTACCTTTTCTAAATACATTTTCTTTGAGATAGAAAGTCACGCTCTGTATCTGAAAAAGGAATCGGTGTCAACCAAGATGAATAATATAAAACTTTGATCCCAGGTTCAAATTATACCAGTAAAACCACTGTGAGCTATATTTGTAGTGTTAGTGCCATGACAGCGAATCCCTGATTTTTGCAATAATGTAGTAATCTAGGATATTATTTGCAAAACAAGAGATGTTGCTGAAATGAAAGTAGTTGTCTATACTCACCATTGAACCTGCTGCTCTTCAAAATTCCCTGGCTAAAGGATTGATGTGCCATTAATCATTCCATAGCTGACTTTTTCTCTAGATTTTGGTGAAAAAGAATTGCAGCTTTCCAGGAGTTAAGTCATTAGCTGGTAAGCTCTGTCATTCCTTCTCTGAAGTTTTCCTAATTTTTTTATTAACTAAAGAAAATTATAACTTATTGTAGGCTGGACAAGAGCCAGAACACATCCTGTATGAACTTCAGAGTGTGTAAGGCAGCCAGAAGTATTTCTCTACTTTCATCATATGATTTTTTTCCTTTCATAGCTGCCAATGCAAAATTCCTGCTGAGTTTCGTTCAAGT
This sequence comes from Phalacrocorax carbo, assembly GCF_963921805.1. NCBI lineage: Eukaryota > Metazoa > Chordata > Aves > Suliformes > Phalacrocoracidae > Phalacrocorax > Phalacrocorax carbo. The sequence continues at coordinate 193,757,269 of NC_087513.1, read as the reverse complement.
AAATTTGTTTTGATATGTACCAAGGTGAATGTTTAAAATCAGGTGTAAAGGTTTATAGACACAAACTGACCTTTACCTGACTCTAAGAATGGACTCAGTGGGAAAGAGCAGCTGGTTTGTGTGTGCATGAAGCTCTGAGGACACCAGGTTTAGGCACTGAATAGATACAGCAAGGGTCAGGAAGGAAGATGGACAAGGACTAGACCTTGGAGCAGTTATAAAATGGTGACCTTGCAAGAAGCAGGAAGCTCTTCAGAATCTCTGAAGAGATATTAGGCATAAAATTCAGAAGAGAAACAGACACAATGGCTGAGCAACTTATTACTGAATTTATTACTGATTGTTTTTCTGCACAAGCTGGATAAGCTTCCTGTATCCTTCCTTAGCCAGGGCATTGCACTGTGTGTTTATGCCACATATTTTAAGAATTCGATTGAGGAATCAAAGCTAAAATTGGCATCAGGGGAGGCAAGGACATGGTGGGGAGGCATCTTGGTATCAGTTATGACAGGCTGATTGAATCTCTCTGACATCAGAGGTGGGCTTTCAGCAGCAGTTCCAGTAGCTCCTGAAATACATTCAGTTTTAATCAGGATGTGTCAAATCTGGAGCTTTTGTGTCTCAGCCACCAAAGAAATAGTTTTCTCTAAGGATTTTACTCTCACTTCAATTGTGTGTTTGATCCTCAATAAGCAATTACCACGTCACCTGCTGTGTTTGCTTGGTGGCAGAGACAAATAGATGAATCTGCACCCTCTCAAAGGAAGTTTCTCCGGCTCTGTTGTAAAACTTCTCTTTTGCTGGTACACAGTGAGCCCTACAGACTGAGAGCAAATCAAATCACACCTCTCTGCCTGTACAGAGCAGTCACATCTTGAGTAGAAGAGCAGACCGGGCTGAGGCAGCGGTACAGTGGGGTTGAGATTCTGGTGGTGCCTGCCTGCCTGATATTAAAGACCAAAAGTCTTTTTGTTTGATATTACATTATGTGCTGTGACAGCCATTTCCAGCGGCTCTTCACTGGCAGACGGGTATTTCCCATCTGGGCAAACTTTCTGCCACTGAGATGTGTAGCCCAGATTTTATCCAACCTCCTCTCTTTCTTCTGTCTCTAGTTTCACTGAGTTTTATGTACTTTCTGCACTATAGAAATGGGTTAAAAGATATGTGAATTAAATGCATTATATCTGCTACAACAGCACATGGCTCTTTTGAAACTCTTTTAAAATTCCCTCAGATCTTCATGATCTTTTGGTATTAAAGTCCCTTTAAGACTCCAGCTATTTTCTAGATTTCTTTTTCTCCAACTTTTTATTTGTTTCTCTTTGCTAAATTGAAAACAACTAATAGGGTGAAAACAGTAATAAATAGATTAGTCCATTAACAAAATTGATACCGTGTGTTGTCACCATCCTCGGTGTGTGTTTCTGAGGAAACAGCCCCAGGGTCTCCCAACTCTACCAACAGCACCAACTCATCTCCCCTCACTGTGAAGGCGTAGGCTCTCTGGTCACACATAAACCCTCTGTAGAGACATAAAGAGTTCGGTGGCTTAGACTACAGCTAAGTCCCAGATCAACAGGTTTAGGGAAAGCCAGGAGTATCAGTGAGCTACCATCTTGGTCTAAGATTGGCAGTAAAATTTGGTGGAGTCCAAGGATGCTCTCAGGTTATGGAAATTGCAGGTTTTTTGAAGGATGGGTGAGAAAAGTGAAACTATACATACATGCTTTGTCTAGCCTTAACTATTTAAAAGAAGGGTTTAAGCTAGTCATTAGGACTACCTCTACTCAAGGGGAAGGGGAGAGAGAGAGATTAGCATCTCCAAAGAGCTTCTAATCCCACTGTAGAAAAATCAGTGTTATAAATTTATGGACTGAATCAATGGACTGCAGAGGGAACTTAGTTAACAAGATGTGAGTCCCATCTAAATGGGTACCAGTTGTTCCCACTGCATGTGGTAGACTGCATGGATTGCCAAATGATTGTTATTTCTGGAGGCAGATGTTGGAGAAAACCATGGGAGTCTTCAGAACATAATAGGGATTACTGACTCGTAGAAAGCTTTCTAGTTATTAAATTCTTCCATTGAAGAATTTTGAATGCATTAGAGTCTCCAAACTTCTTGTCAAAATCTTACAATAATTAAATCTAAGAAACAGAGGACATGAAGCGTACAGCTGAGGAAAACTGTATTCTTTGCTAAAAAGACCAGTTTTAAAATTAATAGGTCCAAATAGTTACCCAGTGAATTTTGGCAGTTCTCTTCCTGACCATGCCATATAATAACATCCTTTTTAATATTGGACTGAATTATGGCAGCATGTTATTTAAGGGCCACACAGCCTGCTTCCAGTTACAGCAGCCATTGCAGATGAGAGAATACTTTTACCAGTGGTGCACTCTGTAATGAGGATGCAAGACCTGGAGAGGAGCGGGAAATGAGTTTCTTAGAATTTTTTTTGTCAACCATGCACAGACTGGCCATCAGAAGGGTATCCAGCTAAGGCTTAGCTTCAGTGGAAACCACTGGGAATGGGTATTTTCTCACACTCAGTTACAGATGCTTTAGATGCTTTCTTTGGTGTCCATCTTCTGATAATTGCTCCACAGTCTGTTTTCCCACTGGGATAATTTTCAATCATGCTAAGGCTCATCTTCACTATTTTTACAGTAATATCTCTAAACAGATATTTCGACCCTCACTGTGGATTTGCACCGTTTTATGTGAAAGGAGAAGCAGTCCTAGTAAAATCACTTTCTCTGCTGCACAGTATGCCTTTGGGTGCCTGTCTGTATGCAGATTTATATTTGAAGTGGGCAACTTAGCTTCCTTTCCCCACTTGATTTAGACTTGCAGGGACTTTGTGGAGAATGGATACCTAGTGGTGGCTGAATCATGGCAGCAGCAAGGACCAGATCCACACCTCACAAGTCCTGCTGGTGGACAACCTTCTTGGTGCTACAGCCCCCCTGCTCAGCCTGCCTTTCCCTCCATCCCTAGTTGCCCCTGTGTCCCAGTCACCACCTTCTCCCCTCATAGTGACTTCTCCACACTTGCTACTGCAGGTAGGGGAGGGCAGGGGGCTCATTCAGTCATTTGGGTAGCAGCCAGATCCCACCCTCCAGGGAAGGGAGCTGGATCAGCCAGCAGCATCTCTGGGGCTGCTTGGTGGACCACGCTGTTCCAGATATATCAAGGCTTTCTGCCAAATATGACAAAGTAATTCTTGGACTGCAAACCCAGGGCATGCTTTGAGAATGTGTACAACTTGCTGCCAGCATTGGTTATGGGTGTTTGTATGGGACATCAGTGGTGGAGGTAACCTTTGGAGACAGGCCGTCCCCTCCTGTGGCTGGATATGAATATAGGTCTTTCTCCTCCAGTGCTTTTACAAGGTGTGAGTGGACCGGATCCATGTGAAGATAGGTCTGTGCACTATATGGTAAATAATACAGTTTTTCCCTGCTGTTTTATTGGGTGAATAGAATGATTTGACCAAATTTCCTGGGCTAACTCTTATAATTTAAAACAGGTGCTTTCTGTGGACATTTTGAACTGATGTTCAAATCAAGTGACTCAAAATGATTGTGCCACTAAATTTTTATATAAGTATACATACAGAAAGTTCACAGAAAAAGACTGCGAACTCAGTCAAAGCACATTTATTTAATAAAAATATTTCCTGAAAAGATTCTGTGATAGTCATGCGTTAAATATTTCTGAAGCTTGAAAGGAGCTGTAATGGAAAGAGTGATATCAAAGACATTAACAGTCTCCATAAAGTGAGTTTGGAAAATATAATTGAAATTTCTCAAATTCTTTGCTTGGAAAAAAGGTTATTCATATTTTCTTCCTTTTCTGAAAGACCAACATGTCATCTCAAATGCGATGAAGTAAATAATATGATTGATAATTATTTTTATTCTGTTTGGTCACTGTTTTTGTGAAAAACAAGGATATCTGCAGATGTTGATCCTTGCTCTATCAGCTGAAGCTATTCCTCGTGAGTGTGTGTGTGTGTTCAGGAATGACTGTAATTTTCATTATACTCCCACCTGTCATAAATTTGTGTCATCTCATAACAGAAATACAAATTCTGCTTTTTTACTACCTACCAATTTACTTTAACTCATTTTGGATATGGGTTAGCTGACTATCAAAGATAACAATTAGCCCTTTTCTCACTTTTTCCTTACCTAATTTTTATTCCTGCATTTGCCTATACTTTACAGCTTATTCAAATTACTTTTTAAGCTTTCATTGTTCATTTCTTACTGTTGTCACTTGAGGATTAATCTGTTCACAAACCACTGCCTATCCACATTTCAGTGGCAATAGCTTCAGTAACTAATTGTAGGATTTACAGTCCTACCTGCTACTTACAGGTCATAGACTCACAGAATCATAGAGAGGTTGGAAAGGACCATGAAAGATCATCTGGTCCAGCCTTTCATGGTGAGAGCCTAGATGAGATTACCTAACACCCTGTCCAATCACATCTTGAAAACCTCCAGTGATGGGGACTCTACCATGTCCCTGGGGAGGTTGTTCCAGGGATTGATTTCTCCCACTGTAAAAAATTTCTTTCTTCTGTTTAGATGAAACCTCTCCAGGTGAAACTTGTATCTGTTACTCCTTGTCTTCTCCGTGTGAGTCCTTATGAAGAGAGAGCCTCCATCCCCTTTGTAGCTGCCCCTAAAGCGCTGGAATACTGTGGTGTGGTCCCCCCTGAGCCTTCTCTTCTCCTTCAGTCTTTCCTCACAGGTCCTCCTTTGGACTGTCTCCAGTCTGTCTGTGTCTTTTTTGAATTGTGGGGACCAGAGCTGGACAGAGTACTCCTGGTGCAGCCTGACAAGCACTGAGTAAAGTGGGATGACCATATCTCTGTCCTGACAGCAACGCCCCTGCAGATGCAGCCCAGGAGCTGCTTTGCCTTCATTGCTCCACTGGTGCACTGCTGACTCGTGTTCAGCTTGTTCAGCCAGGACCCCCAGGTCCATTTCAGCAAGGTGCTCCCCAGCCACACAGGTACTGGGCTCTTTGGATATGTTGTCCAAGGTGCAGGATCTTGCACTTGTCTTTGTTAATTTCATACAGTTCTTGCTAGCCCACTCTTCCAGCCTGTCCAGATCTTTGTAAGATGTCTTCGCATTCTGACATGTCCACCTCACTACCCAGTTTGGTGACATCAGCAAATATGTTGAGGGTGCTTTGGGGCCCCTATTGTAGATCACATTTTGCTTTGTCCCTGTTTGTGGAGTGGTGTGCATGCCAGGCATCCGTGGCTTCCTTGGAAATCCTGAGAGAAACCTGCTGCCAACCTGCCTGCTGGTGTTCAAGAGTCTGGTTGCAAAGGTGTTACTGGATGTAGCGGCATTACTGGCACAAAGTCAATAACAAATTTAGATGAGGAAGGGACAGAGAACTCCCAAAGATGCCTTCTTCAGCCATCAGTTCTAGAAATGTCAAAGCAAACCGCTGCCCTCCCTCCCTACAGCTGGGCTGTGGCCTTGGTCACTGTCCTGTTGTGAGACATGCTGTAAAGGTACTCAGGACATGGGCCTGGTCTTGTGTGCTCACTGCAGAGCTCTGGGGATTTGGAGGAACTCATTAGTCATTTAATGATTTACATATGCTTTATAATTATTTGAAGGTCTGCAGACCTCCTGACATTTCATCAACAGGCCGTAGGCATGGAAACATGAATGCACATAGGGTGGATTCACTGATCCTGAGCAGAATGCGTGACTTAACACTCCTGATTTGTCAACATACCTACGGCACCTGATCGGATACTTGTTCCACAATTTTTTTAAATTGTTGTCACCTATTAGGTATCCCAAAGGATCCAGCATCATAGATTCTTTATATAGTATTAGTGAAGAATGCACGTCTTATATGCATTCTTAATGCATTAAAATAAAGCTGGAAATGAGTCTCACTTTTTCTGTTTTATATTCATTCATTCAAAAAATACTGAGGCTTTCTTTAATAAAGCTTGATGTTTCCATAGTTGTTTTCCTTTTCTCCTCCTTTTGTGCAATAAATCACTACTATAATGATGTCAGATTACAGCAGCTCTGGAAAGTGGGTGCATCAGGAAGCAAAGAAAAATGGCAGCCTTACTATTTCTCATGTTCTACAGGATTCACTTGCAAGCTGGATGAAATGCTAGAAATTGAAACATAATGCAATAAAAATTTAATCCAAAACTTGCCCCAAATCTATAATAAAAGTGAACTGGAAATAGTAATGGGGAAGACAGGAACAACTGTTGGCTTTTGCAGAACAAAGCATTTCATACTCAGAAATGTGCAGGAGGTTTTGCAGGTTTTTTCTCCCTGACCAACCCCACATGTGTGGTTGGTAGGTAGAGATGGAACTTTGACCTTCCTTTTCACCCTGAGACCTATTCCACTGCCTGGAGCCCACAGGGGATTTACACTTAAGACAGACATTGCATCCAGGGTGTTCAGCCTTCCTAGGGCAGTGATTGATCTCCCTGGCACATTCACAATCCAGTGTGTATAGAGTTATATTTCTTGTATTTGGGCCTTAAGTTTGTCAAATCAGGCTTAGGAGGAGTCACAGAATCACAGAATGGTAGGGGTTGGAAGGGACCTCTGGAGATCATCTTGTCCAACACCCCTGCTTGAGCAGGGACACCCAGAGCAGGGGGCACATGACCCTGTCCAGGTGGGGTTTGAATGTCTCCAGGGAAGGAGACTCCACAACCTCCCTGGGCAGCCGGTTCCACTGCTCTGTCACCCTCACAGGAAAGGAGTTTTTTCTCATATTGAGGTGGAACTTCCTGTGTTCCAACTTGTGCCCATTGCCCCTTGTCCTGTTGTTGGGCACTATTGTAAAGACCCCAGTCCCATCATCCTGACACCCACCCTTTAGGTATTTGTAGGTATTTATGAAAACCCCCCTCAGTCTTCTCTTCTCCAGGCTAAACAAACCCAAGTCTCTCAGCCTTCCCTCATAAGGGAAATGCTCCAGTCCCCTTGGTGGGGCTCTTGGTAACTCTCCACTGGACTTGCTCAAGGAGTTCCGCGTCCTTCTTAAACTGGGGGACCCAAAACTGGACACAGTACTCCAAATGTGGTCTCACTAGGGCAGAGTAGAGGGGGAGGATAACCTCTCTCAGTCTGCTGGCCACACTCCTTTTAATGCAGCCCAGGATACCGTTGGCCTTCTCGGCCACAAGGGCACATTGCTGGCTCAGGGTCAGCTTGTTGCCCACCAGCACTCCCAGGTCCTTCTCAGCAGAGCTGCTTTCCAGGAGTTCAGCCCCCAGCCTGTACTGGTGCATGGGGTTGTTCCTCCCCAGGGGCAGGACCTTGCACCTGCAGTCAGAATTATCTTTTATTTAAATTTTTTACGTTACCTTATTAAAGGCTAAACACTAAAATCCTAAAGGCCCAGCAAGGATCAAAGGATGACTGACAAGTGGAAACCCTCATAACCTGCCAAGCGGTGACGGAGCCCACCGCCCCAGCTGCTCCCAGAGACCATCCCAGGGGAATGATTCAGCCAGTGTTCCCAGTGGAAAACTGCTAAGAGGAGTCAAGGAAAGAATCTCCCCCCCTGAAAGCCATGCAAAATAAAGGGGGTTATTGCCTAGAAGGGAACAGAATTTGCCATTTGATGCAGCGGCAAGAGAATCTGGGGAGGGTTTAAAACTCATTATAGGATATTTTAAGGGAATTGCAAGATTTTGTTAAAATTATGATTAGGGACCAAAGGACCAAAAGTGAGGAAATGGATGGATCAAAGTAGACAAGGGCAAAGTACATGAGAAAAGAGAGGGAAGAAGGAGAGTAAATTTGCTGGGCACTTGTAAATGAGGCTGCTGTTCTGGATTCTCTAGCTAGGCAGCCTGATAGTCTTATTAAACTACATGCTTTCCGTTCTGCGTGTGTGCCTGTATGTGAATGTGTGCATGATCCACTAGCAAACTGCAAGTCAGCGAGGATGGTGAGAGGTCCAAGTGCCACTCACTAGGGAGGGATTGCAGGTCTGAGGGGCCGCTTGGTGTCAAAAACAGGAGGTGACCAGGCAGTAGAAGACTGAGATTGGATGGACCCTGGGCCAAAGGACAGCTATTGGGGAGACACATGGGGAAGGGGTGGGTGGGTGTGCGCACACGTGTGTGACCACAGGGAATACCTGCTCAGAATCACTACTGTCCAGACCTGGGGATGCAGAGCCACAGCAGGCAGAGTCAGCCAGCAGCAGCAGCAGGAGAAAGCCCTTGGGTCCTCAGGTTCACTGGATCCTGCAACCTCTAACAAAACTAAAAAGTCAGAATTCATGTATATTTATGAATGTTTAATATGCATTACAATTTTTCATCAATTTGATATTGAAGCAACAAATATAAATACAGAAAGCCACTGTAATCAAAGGCAGCGTTGGAGGACAACCTACTTTATTTGATGTTAGTCTATAGCAGTTCATATGCTAAAACTCTATTTAAATATACCATACTGAGAATAGTTTTTAAATAATAATTAGATACTCACATTTTTGAACATAACACCTTGATGTCTGCCTATTTATAACTTCAGTTGGAGTCTGCAAAAGAAGTAAAATAAAATTTTCATTATCACTTCATGTAGATTTCAACATTCCAAGAAAGCTGGAAGTTGACTAAATGGCTGCAAAATTATATATTCTGTTTGTAATTCATTGTCAGAATTGGATGGTTTACATTCCCCGGGACCACCAGAAACATATCCCTGTAATGTTCAAAGTCATCTGGAGAGTCTGTGTAAACCTGAAGCATATTCAGCAGTCTGATGTGACAGCTAGAGAGAAGAATTAATCTTTTGTTCTGGATTTTTTTAAATAAACTGGGTGAATTCACAGATGCAGCAGACATATACACCACACACAAAACTAGGGCACTGGGTTTTTGAAATGACTGCTGTTCTCCCTCCTGATAATATACTCTTGTTATTATCTCTATTTGCCAAGACATTTTTGCCATTTTGAGATTAAACTTGCTTTCAGTTTTCTCAGACATGTAAATACCTTCCTTTTACCATCTTGGTTCTAAGACTTCCAACATCTGAAGTTGTTTTTAAAAGTGCGTGGAAGATATTAATCACTTGCTGTAACACATTACACTTTTAGACTGTATCATCTGAAATTTTCACCAATATGAGGGGACCAGCTATTTGCACTGTAACTCTGCCTTGTTATTGTCATCTTGTCGCTCAAGAGTGATTGCCTTAAGTTTCTTTGTGAATAGTATTAAAATTTTTGAGACCTAGAAATAAAAACTAAAGACCTGCATAGATTTTCATTTTATTACCATTACTTTGAACAATACTTTGTTTAGAAATAAGTATCCAAGTGCGGTGTCTTCTAGGATTTTGGCAGCAGCCAGGAAAACCCACTGTTTTGTTGTGATTTTTATTATGTTTGTGAAATTATCACAAACTTTGTCAAAGATGGCAAAATCCCCTGTGGTTAGGGCATCAGTTGCTATATGAAAGAGATGGGCAATACAAGGAACATGTTGCAAACAACTGTGTACTCAAATAGGACTTCTAGCAGGTACCGGAAAATACAATGAGAACAAGACATGCATATACAATATTTCTTCCTAATACACTCTGAGCTCTCAGCTGCTTTCAGCTCCAAGGACCTCCTTAAGCTGATGTCATTTCTGTGTAGTTAGGAATCCTGTAGTTTTCCTTCCATGAAATTCTCTCTTTGAGCCCATATGAACTGTTGTTACCCTCAGCAACCTGAAGCAAGGAGTTCAGAGGTTTACTGCATTTTCAGTGAAGAACTCCCTGCATGACTGTTGCCTAATCATGGCTGAGCGACACCCAGCTTTTCCAGAAAATGCCATCCAGAATAGCAAAAGAATCATAACTGGACCATCATATGCCATTTCTGAAGTACTGCCACTCCACTGGATGTTGCACATTAAAAATCGTGCAGTTCCTGGAAGACCTTGCAAATCTGCTCTTTCACCAACAGTTCAGGAATGCTGATGACTTTATAGACAGTTTGTTTTTTCTTTTTTGATTATGCTTCATCCTCCAGTGCTCTGGCAAGCATTCCTTCTCCAAGCGCTGACTCTCAGTGTAAGCGAATTCATGAGGTGCCTATTTAATATGGAAAAGTAAAAATACATAACACATTCAGACCAGTATGTTGCCACTTTGGTCTGTCATTTTTATTTGTTTCTACATTTTTGCTGCATCCCTTAGTTTGTGGTGACTTGCAGATATGTGTGCTAAATCTGAGCTTACTTTGCCAGCCACAGCAACACTACAGTATTTGTGCCTTAAAATTCGTCCTTCGCACAATCTATTTCGTCTGTGATTTTTTTACCCACTGCAAATTCATTATATGTTGCTCATTACTTTTTTGCCTTTTGCAGAGCCAGACTCACAAACCAGCACTGCACTTTGCTGTCAGCCATTTGTTCTCATCCTTGACGTGAAGTTGTCTTCCCTTGGCTGACTTCAAAATTTGCAAGATAACCAATACTCTTAAGCAAATAAATGTTTGCAAATAGTAAAAAGAAAAACTGCATCTGCTTGTGCCCACACGTCAGACTTCTTTGTCAGCCGTAGTACTCTGTCAGTACAAGTCAGTACAAGTATGTACACATAGTACAGGTCAGTCCTTTCCTAAGGACTGTACAAAGGCTAGAGACCTTACAGCTCCCGAACTCCTGGTCATCTTGCCAACAGCTGGGCAACCCAGAAACCTGCCTGGCCTGGGCACCTGGAAGCCTCATGTTCCTCAGCTAGCCAGTGTCTTATAGCTTCCTGTTTCCAGAAGAAGGAATTACACCATCTCAGCTTTTCCAAAAATTTCTTTCATGGTATTTTTGGGAAAATGTGTTGAGAATTAGTCACCAGTTGGAATATGACTGCAAAAATATCTGGAAACCAACAATATGCTGGTAAACCAACAGAAGTTAGGTTTTTTTCCTGGACAGCTGTGTCATGTGTATAATTTCAGTTGTTTACAGCCTGAAATTTATATCTAAGTCACTACCCTGAATGGTCAGCAGTAGAAAACAAGCACTGTTTTGCCATAATTTAGCTACTGTACGTTAGACGTCCCCGTAAGGACAAGAATAACTGTGCTCTGATGTGCCTGTTTATTTCCACTGACCATAAAGGGAGCCAGGGATCACCAGCTCCGATGCAGATGTGCCTATTTCGTTAGGTGAATTCCACTATTACTTCGCACATTCAGCCCATGACATGACCTTAATATATTACAGTAGTCACTCCTGAACAGAAGGCCCCTGACATATCACAATGCCTCTTGATCTTATTTATATCTTTTCCATGAGTGCACAGCAGTAACAGGAAGATGTGTTATCATGTATGAGATAGCATCTAAGCGTACTACGGTCCATTTATTTGGGGAGTAATGCTAAGCTTGTTTGGACAATAGCCAGAAAAAGATTTCCTTTACGTTTCCCCAGCAGCTTGCTACTTTCTTATCTGCATTATCATAAATCTATAGAAAGCCCTTTATAGAATAATGCACAATAAGGACAATCAATATTATCTAAAATAGCACAGCATGAAGCAACAATGAGAGTGAAGCATAGAAAATGGTTTTAAAGTGATATTCCACTGATGCAAAATTCACAGGGCAAACTGAACTAAGAGGGGCAGGCAGCAGTGACCAGCAGGGCAGCTAACAAATGTTCCAGCAAACAGAACATTTACCTGCCTTCTCAACCAGTGGTACTTGTTCCCTCCTATCCCCCCATTAATACTGCTGCATCCAGACGAACTGCCCCGTCCACCCACGCTTACTTGGCTGCACTTGCTCCCAGCATCCCACAGTGATGGGACTCTAGACAACTTTCGAGAGATCCATTTTCTTTGCTCCTCAGGCAAGCAGCAGAGAGTGGCCAGAAGACTAGTGCAATGAATTCACATTGCTGAAGTGACATGAACACTAAAATGATTTAATGATTGAAAAGTGCATAACTGGTTGCAAAATGTGCCAATCTGATATCAATAGATCTTAAATGTGTATTTAAAATGAAGTGCTTTTGAGACTGAAGTGCTTTTTGGGTCACAGCACATATTAAAGGACTTTAAAGTGAATGTTTAAAAGGCTTCTAAATCAGTGTTTTAACCATAAGCGCTTTAATTTAATTTAGATTTGGGCTTGAACCAAAAACCCAGCATCCAATTTTGTGTGTCTTAAATTTGAGTCCTTTTCTGTTTGGACTCCAGTGACCCTCTCATTGTTTATATTAGCTAGGAGTCTGGCTTCAAAAAAGTTGGCTTTAGCTAAATTGTAGTGGGATATTTATTTTTAGTAAGTCTTAAGATTATTAAAATAGCATTGCTTTACTGTATAATCAAATACTCCTAAGCAGAGACCAACTGTGCCTCTCTGTCTTTATTTAGCTATCCTACCTGGAATGCAAAAATAGCCACAGATCCATGCCACTGCGTAAGAAGGCATTTCTTACCCTACTTCCTTATTCCTTTTTGTATAATTGATAAGCTGTAATGTTAAATGATATCAAGGAGCTAGTAAAATTTTTACATAAAAGACTTTCCTGTAAGAAAGTGGGATCTCATTGAAATTTTCTATTAGAAAGAATACTCTTTCCATAGACATTTCTATCAGGAAAATCCAAATGACATATTGCTTATGTAAATCTTCATGTCCTCCTTAGCCACTTCAAAATCCCATGCTTACAGTCCCATTTCTCCCCTGGTTCAATTTTCCGTCATGTGCCCATGAAATGATCGGTCCCCATCACACCGGTCTCAGCACCATCCTCCCTGCTTGGCAGGTACTGCAGAGGCGAGGCTGCAGGTGAGACCACAGCTCACCAGGGAAGATGTGCTGCAGGAGGAGAACAAGGCTTATGCATTCCTGATCTATGATTCCTAGAGGCCAATGTGCTGGGTCTAGAGGATGCAAAGATGTTTCCTCAAATAGAAAATGTTAAAATGTAACTGGTTTGATGTTTCACTTATGAAAGCAATTAGATTTTTAGTACATTAAGTATTTCTGTGTTTTGACTTTTGTCCTTGAGACAGAAAATCAAATACAAAAATATTGACAGGCCCCACACAATGGAAATCTCGGAAGAGCTAATCTCATGCAGTGTTATCTTTGCTGGAACACTGAGGATATTTGTTAGCAATATGGTATATGAGACTTAGACAAAACCTTAAAAAAAAGGCTGAATTAGACAGAGACTTGCTCTTTTTGCCTGTCTTATTCCCATCATTTCTTCTAATTTGAATTTGGGCAAGCTAGAGCATATAAATGACTGGTATGCAAAGCTAGCACTGACAGTGGTACCTGGACTTCTTGCTTCTGTTGCCAGGGACAACAAGTAAATGTTAAGAATTATGGAAAAGTAATAAAGCCCATGCCATAGGAGGTATTGTGGAAAGAACTCTACTAAAAGAGGTCTACAAAAACATGTAGGTGGAACCAATGTCAGCTGCAGTGTGGATAAGATAGGACATCAGAGGCACAACTACAATGACACACCACCTGTGGGGCACAACATATGAAACTAATGAAGATGGGAGGGGGCTATAGATCCTTTTTCTGTAAATAATTATGAAATTTCTTCAGATTTGGCATATGCACCATTTCTCAATAAGCTTAAACATATGGGAAGTTTGATGCATCTGTGTTATTTCAATACTCAGCTCATTTGGGGTACGAATAGAATCAGACACAGATGCTGAATTTCTTAGAGTGTTCAGTGTTCATTAGTTTTCATTCTTTAACTAGCAGATTGAATTGTAAAATATCCAAAAATTCATTCAGTTCACAAAAGCATATTAATACTGTAAGGGGAGGTTATGTTTTATTCCTTAGATATAAAAGAGAGAATGTATCTCTATTTTAAGAAAAAAGTTGTTATACTGCTATAAATCTGTATAACCTATCGATGGAGTCACGGTTTTCCTTCCACAGTTATCTGAGGTTGATCGTAAACAGCCAAGATTTACTCCTGGAAGAAGTTGAGCTGAAAAGTCTAGATTCTTCTGCTGAACAAGTCAAAGCCATTTTCCTTTGGAATACGTGATCTACACTCAAACAATCGCATTTTATTATGCCTTCTATTTTTCACTTTGTGCTCTCACTTGCATGTTGTACTCAAAACTGCAGAAATTCTGCATTCCCCAAAAGTTGGATGTAGGATTGTTATTTACCACCACCTCATCCTCTTCACTGCAAGGCACTGTGACAGGTATACATATCTTTACAAGAAAGGTTGTTGAGTAGACAGTTTTTCTGAAATTCAGACCAAGAATAAGAAGTTATGTTACCCTAATACTTCGTTTTCATTTGGGTTTTTTTTTCCATGTAAAATCTTCCTAAATTTCAGATTGGTTTTTGGATGTTCTACATCTCTTGTCAATGAAAGCAGATAAAAATGAAAATAACAAAAAGGAAGATTCAGAGACATTTCAAGTGGTAAGCCTTGTTCAGCCAATATGCTTTGTGTTGCAGCCATTCCTATTCTTTGGCCGTTATGGTAAGCACAGTGAACAACTGCCACTTTTGGTTTCAAAATGGTGTGTCCCCTTATATATTGCAGGGAGGACAGAGAGCTCAAATCACCTAGCCCAACTGCCAGACCACTCCAGGGCTCACCAAAAGTTAAAGCATGTTATTAAGGGCATTGCCCAAGTGCCTCTTTAACACTGTCAGGCTTGAGGAATCAACCACCTCTCTAGGAAGCCTGTTCCAGTGTTTGACCACCCTCTCAGTAAAGAAATGCTTCCTAATGTCCAGTCTCAACCTCCCCTGATGCAGCTTTGAACCATTCCCACACATCCTGCCACTGGAACCCACGGAGAAGAGATCAGCACCTCCCTCCCCACTTCCCCTCCTCGGGAAGCTGTAGAGAGCAGGAAGAAAAGGCTTTATGGTCATAGAGAGAGGACAACTCTTTGTCTTCTTATCAGACTGTGACTGACCAATAAATGCTTACAATGAAAGAAGGCTCAGTAGATATGGGCAAGGGCGATGTGCCCATGAAACCCGGAGAATAATCTAGGGCATGGCTGACCACAGCTGTTGCAAAGCAGCTGATTTTATCTCAACACAAAGGAACCAGAGGGTGGCCTTTGCTATATATAGATAAACACTCATGTCAGTTGAGTGAATCAGCTGAATATATCACAGTGGAGCGGATCAGCTGGTGGTGTAAATGTCTCCCTGAGTTAGCCAGACCAGTACAGGGGGAGTGAATATGTGGCTGGGTACAACACAAAGTATTAAAAACCAAACAACTAACAAAAGAATTTTAAGAGAGCAAGAGGCTTGAGCTGCCTTCAACCCATGTATTTCTTCTCAGCAACTGGGGACATCCAGCACCCTGACAGCAACTACATGACAGAGAGTGGTAACTGGGATTGCTCTAGTATTGTGATTGAACTGTATATTGCAATTGCCATACTTTGCTAAGCATAACTTACATTTCCATTATGATTTCAGCATATTTTGTGACATTCTGTTAAATCAGAAATCCTGTGTAACATAAAATATCTTCACATAAATAAATTTGATATTAAACATTACACCCTCCACACATGGAATACCTAAAAGAACCTGGTCAGAGAGTATTGGACTCTGACACAGACTTACTGACATGTGCATCTGACGCCTGTGAGTCTCTGACTGAGTTTCAGTGGGGAAGAAGGGATGTCAAACAAGCAAGAAAGTGGTGGAAAAGGGGCAGCACCAAACTGGTGGAATTTTTAAGGAAGATAATAGAATGATAGAGTCATTAAGGTTGGAAAAGACCTCTAGGATCATGAAGTCCAACCATCCACCCAACACCACCCTGCCTCATAAACCATGCCCTGAAGTGTCATGTCTACATGTCTTTTAAATTCCTCCAGGGATGGTGACTCCACCACCTCTCTGGGCAGCCTCTTCCCATGCCTGACCATTCTTTCAGGAAAGACATTTTTCCTAATATCCAATCTAAACCTCCCCTGGTGCAGCTTGAGGCCCTTTCCTCTTGTTCTATCACTAGTAACTTGGAAGAAGAGACCAACACCCACCTCACTACAATCTCCTTTCAGGTAGTTGTAGTCAGTGATAAGGTCTCCCCTCAGCCTCCTCTTCTCCAGGCTAAACAACCCCAGATCCCTCAGCCGCTCCTCATAAGACTTGTTCTCCAGACCCTTCACCAGCTTCATTGCCCTCCTCTGGACACGCTCCAGCACCTCGATGTCCTTCTTGTACTAAGGAGCCCAAAAGTGAATACAATATTTGAGGTATGGCCTCACCAGTGCCGAGTACAGGGGCACAATCACTTCCCTACTCCTGCTGGCAAGACCGGCACTTGGCCTTGTTGAACCTCATACAGCTGGCCCCAGCCTGTCCAGATCCCTCTGCAGATCAACACTCCAGCCCAACTTGGTGTTATCTGCAAACTTACTGAGGGTGCACTCAATCCCCTCATCCAGATCACTGATAATGATATTAAAGATCTGGTGTTCCTTATTCATTCACCTGCAATAATTCATATTTGTTCCATTAAAGAGAGGATGCAAAATACTCTGAATCGTCAAATTGCTAACAATGAAATTGTCATCAGGACCTGGTCCATAGCACACAGTGAATGCTCTGCAAAATAATGAAACAACAGTGGCAATATGAGATTTTTTGTGCAATGAATCATACTGGTATTGATCACTGCTGTTATTTATCATGCTTGCCATGCTTCCAGTATTTGCTTATTGATGTATTCTGTTGGCAAAAACAGAGTATTGATTACTCATTATCATGGAAATTTGCAGAAAATCTAATTGATATAAAATGCAGCACATTCTTGTATTCAAAACCATATAAATCCGAAAGAGCACAAATATAATAATTTGTTTCATGCATATCCAGGAGAGAAAGTCGCTCTGCAGTTTTCTTATAGTCATTTTAAAAAAAAACACTCCACTGTAGAAACAAAGTGAAAATAGCAAAGAAGAGAGAAAAAACATACAGGTCCTTACATACAAAAAAAGGTGCTGCTAAGGATTTACTTAATATGAATTAATTTAAAGTTTTCCAGCTTTCTTCTCTTTTCTGTCTCCTGACAGAGCTATCTTCATAGGACTTTTCACATGGACTTAAATTTCAGGTCTAATAGATCCAAAGCCCTTTCAAGTGCTTATATTTTCTTCGAAATTCAGAGATGATACGTCTACAAGGGGGTAGTGTATGAGTTTATAGTAAAGCAAGAGCTAAAGCATATTGAAAACATAAACCAATAAGCAATGGTGTGTTGTGGCTAGCTTTTAAATAAGAAGTTAGTAGCTCAACAGATTTAAGAAATCATATCACTACATTGTGCATTTTATAATAAAATCATTCCACTTTTCAGAATTTTAGGGCTTAATCTAATAGAGATATGGGGTTGTTACCAACATACGCTACATTGGCTGCAACAGTCACCATGCCATTGTCCTGATGAAGCAAAAAAGGATCTTTGACAGGTGTCTACACAAGAAACGTGTCCCTGTTCACGTTTCAGTAGAATGTTAAAGCATCATGATTTTGATTGCTGGAAATTATTAATATCAAAACTATATGAAGCGATAAACTTGTTGTAGAGCTATGTGCGTTGTGAAGTTACTACAATTAAAAATAAAAGATTTTGCCATGATTAACCTCCAGTTATTTTGAGTACTGCACTATGTTGACTGTAATAGGACTTCCAGTGCAATTATGCTGATTAAAGATCTTGCTATCTATCTCTTAGGGAATGATTCCTCTGGATGTTCAAAATTATGATAAACTGAAGATCTATGTCAAACATAATATCTTTTTTTTCCATTCAGAAGCAGGTTTGTGTGTGTAAAGAGTGGCTACAGCTAGATGCCATGAGTGCGGTGCTGATTAATTCACCGAAGTCTAGCACAGTGTATTCAGTGTCTCCACAGTCTGAGCGCACCTCTCAGTGCCATCACCACATCTTGGTTAGACGGCAGTAATGATGTTGCACAAGAACAATGAGATGTGGAGGAGCCCTGAACCATCACGTTTAACTGAATATGACTTAAAGGGCCAGAGAAAGGAGCAGAGATGTGAAAGGGTCATCCCCACTGACTGCAAATGACCCTGTTGCAGCAAGCACGCATCACACAGAGGCTTCAGGGAAAAACAGCTGTTAGTTCAGAGGAGAGACTTACACGACGGAAGTTCAGGAGGATAATGAAATATTGATATGCAGTTTTGCTTCACTTGCTCTTTCTTTGATGATGTGTTTGTATGTTTCTTGAAAGGAATCCAAGCGGAGTATAGAAAATCCTGCCACAAGCTTCCTCATGTGGGGGACATCCTCCAAGACAGAAAGAAAGAACACCAGTAAAAAATATGAAATAACATAGACTGCAATTTGGTAATGTCTAAATGGACGTCTATGGGTGTAACATTCCATTTTAACCTAACCTGGGGCAGTGCAATTTTCTGTAGACAATTTCTATTAGCACTAGATTCAATACAGAAGGTAGGGTGAAGCAAAAGAAACATGCACCATGTACTGATTGAAGCCTTGGTAGCATGCATGAATGAAAACATGGGACTTCTAGTAGCATCCAGACTAACAGAGCCATGACTGTTTAGGTCCAACCTTTTATGGCATTATTGCAATGATAAACAGGAAATTAAAAGAACACATTTGTTTGAGGTAACTATTTTTAGGGTCTAGAAAACCATGGCTCCTGTGCGACTTTTTCTGCACACTTGAAGGTTGTTCCATTAAGATACTGATGAAAACAAGGTTTTTCTTAATATTACATGTACACTTAAATTTTGCTACTTTTTCTTTATTTAAGTATGCATCTCATGAACTGTCTTAGTTTTTTCTACTCTTTTGATTCAGTTTCTTCTCAGTAACTTGAGTTTTGTGATTTCTGATCTTGCCAGTAGTTCTGCAGCTTTTATTTTGTAAAGCAGAAGCAACCATTACTAGGAGAAAAGACCAGTAGTTTTCCACACATAGAGCCTATGAGGGAAAAGGATTAAAAAATCCCCAAACCAAAACCCAGAATATTTGCAAAAGGTAGATTAGGAGTGTATGAACAATATACAAGATTATTATTGGCTAAGTACTGATACTGCTATGACTGAGAAGTTCATTGGCAGGTTCTCACAGTATGTTCATGCAGTTGCAATAGTTAACATCATGCTAAAAATATACCCTTGAACTTTGTTATAGCAGTGCTGATATGATTTTCCAAGACAGCATACAGGGCATTCTGCATGGGGTAAATGCAGGCATATTACTAACTCCGGTCAAAGCCCAGTAGGAAAGCCTACCAATGGGTACTTTCTTGTTTTTCTTATTTTTGCTTTTCAAAGACAAGACAGCCTGACTCTGTCATGTCCCTTAAGTCTGCCTTCCTCTTTTTTTTTTTAATTGCCTCTCTTTACTATTGCCTTTTATGATATTTCTACCTTCTCATCTTTGAGAAATGAAGGCTTACTTATTTTTTCCCAAAGTGGCAGGTCGTTAAGTCATTCTTTTTGTAGTTAGGCAGACTCTAGAGGCTGTTTGCAGTAGGTGCTTCTGCAGGCTCTACTCCTAAGGTGTGGGTATATTCCTAGCTCATCGTCCCCTTCCCTTCTCACCACCCTTGCTTACATGTGATGCTCCCCTGCTGGATTGCCCTACATACAGATGGGAAATGCCTTGGGGAAAGCAATCCCCTCTGTCTTTGTAAAACACACAGAACATTTCTGGATGCTTTTGATAAGCAATAAATATCACTGTTTGTGTATAACTTTAAGACAGAGACTGTGACCATTCACCATTCAGTACATGTATTTTCTGTCTGATGGATGAGCAGTATTTGCCCATCAATCTCTCAAACCATGAAGATTTGGTCTTATTCCCGTTGAAATAAAGCTTACTACTGATGTCAAACAGAGCAGGGTCAGGCGGTACAGACTTGAAAGCTTTCTGTTGCACTGTATTTGAGCTGAATGATCTACTCAGATTTATGAAACTTGGTAAACAAATACTCTATAAAAACAAAAAGCATGAGGGCTCAGTCCTGCAAGGATTTGAGCGCTTTGGTTTTGATCCAACAAAGCACAGAAGTATGTATTTAGCTTTAAGCACGTGTTTATTCCTCAGGGTATTCCTATGCACTTTAAGTTAAATACCTGTTTAAGTGCTTTACTGGATCAAGTCCAGAGTACTTTCATCATATTTTAGGATTGAGTTCTTACATTAGACTTTTCTCTGAGATCTCAAAGCATTTCACAAAACACAGTAAAGGCAATTCCTCAAAATAATATGATGAAATACTGTCATAGCACAGAGAATTAAATTTTTGCTCTGGGTAGGTGCAACTTCCCATCCATAACTAAGGCTACTAACATTCTAAATCAGTGACAGAAAAAAAATTACCTATTTTTGCTCCATTTTCTAAAAGATGCCATATTCCAATAAACACAGAAATGAATGAGTCGTGTAAGAAAGGCAGGCTTTAAAGCATGCTACAATTATGTAAGTCCCTCGCTACAGGGGCTTTGTTGTGTGTTTTGTTTCCTAATGACTGGATGCAGAGGGATGTGATTTATTTTTTTAGATGGGAAGAACAAAAAACACTAAAAAGATTAACTAAAGACCATTTATAATAGGTGCAGTAAATAGTCTCGAGAAACAGTAAGGAGCTGTATAAAAGGTAAGGTCCTTGTCTGGGATACTGAACTAATAGCAGTAATTATAACAACATCAAAAGACTCTATCTAATTTCTTTGTGCAAGCAGTACGAACACATATGGAGAATTAAAATATATTTACAGCACATTTTCCCAAAAAGACAAAAACAAAAATAAAACCTATTATTTCTCCTCCTTTCCTAGAAGGCATCCCTCCATTCTCCTGGACTAGTTGTTTGCCAGTCTGAAATGTTGGGTTCAGCTCAGGAGGTATCATGTGAGCCTTTGGGCAGGCCTGGCCACTATCCCTTCTTCCAGTCATGCCCTCTCTCAGCTGCAGAGGATGGGATGTTGTGGAGAAGCTCCATGTTCCAGCCCCCAGAAGCACCTTAGGAGATCTGCTTGTGGGCAGCCAGTCACTCCGCCTCTTTCCTTCCATATCTTTGTCAATCCAAAATAATTTTTTTTAAAAAAAAAGAAGATAAAATGCTGACAAGGTATCAGAAGGTGCAACCACATGAAAAGAATCAATGCTTGAAAAGTCTGTGCAAATGAAAAAATGTCTTTGAACCTTCACAGTTTTGTCAAATTGAAATAATATTAGCCCAAAATAACATGTATACCAAATCCCATTCCTTCAATTTAGGCAGTAATATTAGAGTTCTGCAATGGCAATCACACATTTATTTTTCATGATGGGAAAGGTATTTTCTTTTCCCCTATATGTAAGTATCATTAGAAACAGAACAATTCTGGCTCAGCTACAGCAGAAGTGCCTTCACAACGTAAAGACGTATTTCACCCTGAACAATGAATACCAGAAAAGTTGGAGGTACCTAATAGGACCTCATTAGAAGGAAAATGTTTGAGAAACCCTAATTATCAGTTTCTTAATAATCTTCAGAAAAATAAGCACCTAAGGCACAGAACTTAAGCTTCTAAGTACACCAAAGCAGTAACTTATCCTCTCACATTTGTGTCACTAATTTCTGGCTTGATCCAAACTGTAAGGGCTGTGCTAGAGCAATCTTACCCTGTTCAGTTCAGCCAGCCTTTGAAAACATTGCCAATTCTCAAGGCCACCTAATTTTCCCTAGTACTTCTGTCTCATTCCCTCAGGATTCCGTATTGCGCAAGGACAGAGGAGAGGGGGAGAAGTTCTTTCCTTTCATCCATCTGGCCCTCAGCTGAAATTACTTCCCAAAGCTGGAAGCAGAGGGGGAGACTGAGGATAGGTAAGGCAGTAATGGAGCATCACTAGCCCTGTCTACCTCCCTGGTGCTGCCACTGGAACATACTGATATTCAAAGGCAGAACAGCTCTACAAACGTACCACTCTGGGGTTTATATGGGGATTTCATCAACTATGGGAGAAATTGTCAAACGTGTAACAGGGAGGCACAGAAATCTAGCCAGCTGGAGAGGTTGTTGGCACTGCTCATCTTAGATGGCAAGGCAATGGAATCTCTTCTCTTGTGTGGAGGCATTTCTCAGTTGATCTGTTTTCCTCAGTCCAAAATAACAAATCATTACCGCACTTTCTCATGCAATTTTGCACATGGAAAAAGAATTTAAAAAATAAATCCTATAAGGGCACTATATTTAGAGATTTCCAGGTATAAAATAGCCAGTGACATCAGTCATCTATCACTAGGATTATCTAAATAGTGTGCGGGAAATAATAGAGGCCGATACATCCTGAGGAGTATGGGAGAGCCAGACACTGCCCAGCCACTCTGTCCTGTGTTTTCAGTGACCTTGTTCTGTGACCATCTTCGGATGCTTGAGGAAGAGAGAGCTCAGACCCAAGACCTCGTGCTTGTCCTCTGCTTGGAGCATGGCTCAGCCTGGCAGTGTCTTTGGAAAATGTCCCTCTTGAACTTGAAGATGTCTTCACCAAGCATGAGCAAACAGACTTCTTTCTTTCCAAAGGTTCAAACCTTGCTTTTGCAATTTAGATTATTTTTTTTTCCAGAAAAAAGTTGGAAAAAATTCTGAGCTATGACAGTACAGTAATTGTGTACCAATGCATACCGATTTAAAAAAACAGTACTCTGTGCCATGTTTATCTGAAAGTAAATGTTAAGATCAATTAGATATTACTAATTGAGAGAAATCAGTTTAATAGATGATTGAAAATGTTGTTGACTAGTGGACTAACCATTCATCATGGATATCGCCTCTGAGTCTGTTTTCTCTTGGTATATGCCAGTAAAACAGTCCAGATCTGTGCTGTCTCCAATTTTGTTAGTTTTAGCAGGTAATGATTAAAGCAGTAGAATTATATCAACATCCTGTCTATTTTACTCTTGATGGGATTTAGTAAGGTGCTAGAATGGTGCGGGATATGTTAAAATGTACAGGTTGTTGATAAATTAAGAATACAAAATTATTTCACTTCTATGTCTCCAGGTATTAAGGATGAAAAAAATATTAGTTATTAAGGATTAAAAATATCAAATGCACAAATACTAAATACAGAAGAGCCAGCAAAGCATGAACACTGCAGAAAAAATCTTTAGATATTTTAGCAGGTCACAAAAATCTTAAGTGTGCTGTTGCTGCAAAAAATGGGAAATGAAGCTCTGGATTTTCAGAATGCCTTAATAAGAGTATCATACGGCACTGATCACATGTCAGTTGCAAAGCACTGCTCAGTTCAAGTCACTGCACTTGGGGCGGAATATGGGGCATTTGAAGAAAAATACAAAACTAGTTAAGTAGAGTAGTCCAAAGCCTAGAAACTACACTCTATTTAAAAAAAAAAAACCAAAAACCGCAAAAAAAAACCCGAAACTAAACTAAACTAAACTAAACTAAAATAAAATAAACTAAACTAAAATAAAATAAAAGAAAGAAAATAAAACAAAACCAAAAGAAATGGATCATGTAGCCTGGAAAAGAATGGAGTAAAGGAGTTTTTGTATAGGTTGCAGTAAAAAAAGAGTATTGTGGCTGTTCTCCATGTCTACCAAAGCCAGAAGAAATAATAATGAGCTTAATTTTTTCAGAAATTGAGACATCAAGCAGATATGAGAAAAACCTTCCCTTTTTTTAAGGCTGACAGAGAAGAAAGTGCTAAAAGGCTTTAATAGGCTTTAAAAACAGATAGTAAAATCTCCAGCCCTGGATATTTTGCCTTAGCCAAGTATCTCTCAAATGAGATGTAATCTTACTTGATTATCAGAGCATATAAAAGGTTCATTTTAGGTCCCTTTCACTCCACATCCCTGTGATTTTTTATTATTTGATAAAGCAATGGTAATTAAAACACTAGCTTTTAGCTATGATCTGCCAGATGGATCCAGTGCTAAATCACATTCCCTTGGGCGTCCCTTTTCTCAGCAACACAGAATTTAAACGAGAGCTGACCTAGTTTACATATTCAGCATGGTGTGCTTTCACCTATTTTAAAGGTGAATCTGTTTCTAGTAATTTGCTATTAAATTCTGCCAACAGAGTTCTAACTGCTCAGTTTAAATAAGGATAATATTTTTATTAAGAATTTTAACATATCTGGCCTTAATTTCCAAAGCAGGAAGATTTCCACGATACCTCTCGCATTGGCAAATGAGGTCCTGGTGGATCCTAAAGGCTACACGTACATGTTACTGTCTCACAGTGATTGCTGATGTTTCGCTCCTCTCGCTTTTCCTCCCTGCCATCTCCAGTCACTCATATCTGCTATGAGAGATGTATGCCTCCTCAGCTGCCAGGTGCTTTATTACCATACCTTGTTGTTAAAACTTGTTAACTGTTAATACTGTGGTTAAAGAATAAGCTATGCAAAGAAAATTAGCAGTGCCAGGAAGGAGCCGGCACAGACAGCTTTGGTGGGGGAAGGAGTTACTTGCACTCGAAGTGCAGCTCACAGAGCAGTAACCTTGATCCATTGCTTTAGAGACTAGCAAAACCATGTGCTGGCTAACAGTAGCAATTTATTCTCTTGCATTTATTTTTTTCCACAGAAAATACTTCCTAGAAGTTCTCTTTTCTCAATTGCCAGTTAATTTTAAATCTAGACCTTAGTTCAGTTTGTCTACTGCCAGTGAAACCATTCATTGCAATAAATTATGCATTCAGGTTTACATTCACATTTCACTGGATGGGGATTTATACACATAGTGCATACAAATAGTACAGTGAGTGATGTGCAAAATGACAACTGATTTAGCTGGCTGTGTGGTGGCCTTCTCTTCTGCAGTTAAACTTACGTACATTTCAGAAACCAATTTTATTACTTGTCACATATTTTATGAGCATGTCATATTCCTCCAATACAGCACCATTTTGGATGTAAGATGACTTTATGCTGGGAAATGAGTCAATTTTTCCTTCAGGATTCTTGAAATGTAGAGATCATGCTACAGACATTCTGGACAGCTTGACAAAATGTCTACCTTGACATAATATCTACAAAATGTGCCATATTTTTATGTCCCTGATAAATCACAGAGTGCTCTTCCTTTTTCCTCTCTCTTTTTTATGAGAATACCCGTTGAACAATGCAGGATTTGGGATTTGAGCGAGAACTCTAATGAACTAAACTGAGAGTCATCCTAAGTATATGAGCAAACTGAGGAAAAAGAGAATAAGGTATAACAGTTTATGATACATTTTTATGGGAAAGGTACGAAAATTCCTAACCACACACAGTCACAGTGGCTGTGACAATGCCAGAGTCTCAAATATTAGCTTTCTTACTATCTTTAAGCATCTCCTATTTACTCTAAGCCAGTTAGATACTTCTGTTTTTATTTTTAGTTCATTTCTTCAAACTTTTTGTCATTTGTTCTAACAGGTTTCATAATCTTCCTTTCCAGTAATCTTTACTATACGTTAGCGGAGAAAGGTTAAATAAAACATCTTAATTAGGATTGTATTTACATCTATTCATGTTTTGTGGTCTCTTAAGTTTGGCTATGGAGTCATCCATGTCTACGTAATAATTAGAAAACCCCCAGACATATGTATTGCTTTTTCTAGGGTAATAGATGTATTCAGGTAACGGAAATTTCCAGTGACTTTGGAAATACAGACAGAGATTCAACCTGAGTCACTGTTAGAACTGGGCAGAGGCTGACAGAAGAACCCAGGGTGGAGATTTGAGGTAAGCATGGTGCCTCCAGGAGCACTGGAGAGCATCCAGGACAGGGCTTACCACGATGGACTCTTGCAGTCCGCTCCCACACAGGCCTCTGTTCAACTGCAGGGTATAAGAAGATCTGACACACACATAGGGTGTCAGGAAACAAATACTGATTGCAGGAAAATGGTGAGCATCTACTAATTGCAGCAGAATTTCTAAGGCAGATCATTCCTTGTTTCTGCTGCATGGTTCCTAACCCTGCATGGGAAACTGGTTTTGGTCCCTGTCTTCTTGCAGAAGTTCAGTGTGTTTTCAGCATTTATACCTGTGTTTAAGTGTGTTATTAAAGTTCTGTATCCTTATTTCTATAGCCCAGCTAGCTCTTGAGTGGAGTGGCTCTGAATCTCTTCATCAAATAAAATCACGGGAGACCAGAGGCAAGTACAGCTGACAGCTGTACCAACACAGGCCAAGGCAAATATGTGTCTGAACACGAGAAAACAATGGCCTGGCAATTACCTTTTTTTCTTTTAAACAATGTGTGCTTTTTTATCTTCCAGCAGAAATCAGATTTACATCCAAGGAGCAAGGGTGGGGCTAGAACTAAAATAGGGAACTTGACTAGGAAAGCAGAGAGCTTATTCACCTCCAGAGTTTGCTGTCATAAACAAACACACTTCAGAGTTTCCCTTTTATTGCAAGCATTTTTTTGCCACAGGTAGTCTTTCCCCTTTTCTGTTATAATTTTTATCACCCTTTTCACTAGAAAAAGTACTAACCACAGAGTCTCTGCTGAAAAGGGTTGCATGTATATATTGTCCTACTGCACCATGAGAAAGCACCCATAAAAGTGCCACACGTCATTGTACTGGGTTTTACCTTTCAGTAATTTCTGAAGAAGAAAAATGTTAGTGCTGCATCACTTTGGCAGCCTTCCTTTACTTATTCAGGTTGTTAGTTTGAAGCTGTTGAGATCACCTTTTTACCAACTTAATACATGTTGAGATGTGCAACCAGGGATTTCTTTGTAGAAGGTGACTGATGTTAGATATGAAATGGAAATTAGTACCCTTGCTAACGTTAATGAGTGGCATTCTCAAACCAACAAGGACAGCACTGCAAACACCCGTGACACCAGACTTTTAGCAGTTAATCAAATTACTGAACTAGTTCAGAATGGAGGAGAAAGGCATCATGAAACTTTTCAGATTTTAATAAAAGTGGACAAAACAAGGTTTGTTTCACATAAGTATACATGAAGAGACAAAGAGAATTTAGGTTGGCAAACTGACACATTCAAAGAATTTTCAGTGTCCGTCAATGTTAAGTTAGACAAATTATACATCGGCCATTTACTGTGGCAAATAGAACATTCTTCTAAAGGAAGCGAGAGGAAAATACAAACATTGAAATGTGGATTATTAACACAATTTTTAGCTGCCATCAAATACAGTTTTACAAGAAAAAAGACATGTTTAATGATTTGCTTTCTGTGTAAATGTTTGTCAAAGGCTTGTGCAGTTAGGAAAACAACATGTTACATGAAGAGGGAACATGTTTTCCTGGGAGGAATGACAAGCAGAGGATTTTAGATATAGTGATTCTGAATTACTGCTTTTCTGAGGCTCTAATAGAACAACTTTGAAAACAGCCAAAGACTTGCTGGGAGCTAGGGAATTGCCACAGCATTTCCTGCAAACCACCTAAACAAACTCCCACTGATAACCTTTTGAGCTGGAACATGCACATCTTGTTTGTGTCAAAAGAGAGCAGCTACAAATTACCTGCTGGACTAATTTCCTATACTGTAAAGGAAAAATGAACAGAAGGACAAGAGGACAATTTACATATAAGGGGTAGGGAGCTGAGGTTTATTAGCTATGTTTCTAAAAGTCAAACAAAAGACTCTACACAGGATATTCTGGATAACTGCCCAACCTGACAGACTTGACTCTGAAGCCTTCCAATGACCTGAAAGATCTCATCTATTAATTTATCTATTTTCAAGCCAGGCAAACAGTCTCAAGGTACCTAATGTCAGAATAAATAACTACTCCTTACATTCATTATGAGGCAGTCATTACTGAGGAAATGGAAAATAAAAATAAAAACAATATTACAAGAATGTAACGTGCAATCTACTTTATCCAGCAAGTGACTGCCAACCCTGTGAGTGCAGTATATATCTTCTCGCCTACCAGTCTCCTCATGTGATCACCTCATTCCTCCTCTGCAAGGACTTTACTTTCAGTCACAACTCATCATGAATCTTCTCTGTTTCATCTTAATGCTTGAGGAGTAGACTTTGCTGGGTGGAGCATTCTCCATTTGGGTTAGACTGGTTGAAGGTTTTGCTAGTTCTTGGTTAGGAGGAACACAATTCTTGAAGCACAGGTGGTTTGAGTGCTCATTTGAAAGCAAAGAAACCAGTTTTTTGCTCTCAGGGCTGTGTATACACTTTATCCAATGCCCCTTGTAGCACAAAGTTCTGAGAACAAGGATGACAACATCACTGATTGCCCTGAATGTTAGATACATGTCCCTGCTACTTCTCTCTCTGTGCTTTCATTTTGCTACCAAGGAGACTTTGAATTTCTCCATGCAGAGAAGCAAAGATTTCTAGTAGACATGGAGGTTACCCTTTGCAAAGTAAATTAAAAGGTTTTGGAAGAATGCAGTGGTCTCTACTCTTACCAGGCACAATTTTGTCCCATGGTAGTTAGGAGTCTCATGATTCTCAGACACAGCTAAGGTACTCAAGCACCTAACAGTCCAGGAATCATTCCAGACACACTGCTTGGACACCATCACCCTCTTAAAACAGGTTTTACTGAGTAAAATTTTACTAGCACAAGTGTGGGCCATTCCATATTACCTGTTCTTGGAGCTCAAGAACATGGCTGAGGCTGTTTTATTTGCTAGTAAAGATGTGGATGGAAAGTGCTTTCCACCTGGCCTAGTAAAATCAATAGACTTGTGATTCAAAATGCTTGCAAAAGCAACAGATGTCAATCTCTGCAAGATGAGAAGCTAAACAGAGTACAGGCCTTCTCCTTCCCATATGCCAAATTGGTCATCACTCAAAATTATGTCACTGCTCCTTTTCCTTCTTTACACAGGTTTTGAAAGGGAAAGCATTGTGCAGTTCAGTACAGGATATTTTACAATTATCTTTCTGCAGGATATCAGAAATTTGATAAATAGAGATGCTGCAATGCATCTGAAATGCCCTCACACACTAGAAGGCCGAGGAGTTGAAATTGTCTGTTCTCTGCATATCTTTTTGGAAGCTGCATGTTAATCACATTGACTTTGAGTTTGAATTAGTGAGACCAATATATTAGGATCTGAGATTTTAAAAAATTTTTTTCTTAGAATGGTAGGGATTGGAAGGGACCTCTAGAGATCACCTCGTCCAACCCCTGCTTGAGCAGGGACACCTAGAGCAGGGGGCACAGGAATGCATCCAGGTGGGTTTTGAATGTCTCCAGGGAAGGAGACTCCACAACCTCCCTGGGCAGCCGGTTCCACTGCTCTGTCACCCTCACAGGAAAGGAGTTTTTTCTCATATTGAGGTGGAACTTCCTGTGTTCCAACTTGTGCCCATTGCCCCGTGTCCTGTTGTTGGGCACTATTGAAAAGTGTCTAGACCCATCGTTCTGACACCCACCCTTTAGATATTTGTAGGTATTTATGAAATCCCCCCTCAGTCTTCTCTTCTCTAGGCTAAACAAACCCAAGTCTCTCAGCCTTCCCTCATAAGGGAGATGCTCCAGTCCCCTGATCATCTTGGTAGCTCTCCACTGGACTTGTTCAAGCAGTCCCGCGTCCTTCTTAAACTGGGGGGCCCAAAACTGGACACAGTACTCCGAATGTGGTCTCACTAGGGCAGAGTAGAGGGGGAGGATAACCTCTCTCAGTCTGCTGGCCACACTCCTTTTAATGCAGCCTAGAATACCGTTGGCCTTCTTGGCCACAAGGGCACAGTGCTGGCTCGTGGTCAGCCTGTTGTCCACCAGCACTCCCAGGTCCTTCTCAACAGAGCCGCTTTCCAGTAGTTCAGCCCCCAGCCTGTACTGGTGCATGGGGTTGTTCCTCCCCAGGGGCAGGACCTTGCACTTGCTTTTGTTGAATTTCATGAGGTTCTCCTCGGCCCAGCTCTCCAGCCTGTATAGGTCTCGTTGGATGGCAGCACAGCCTTCTGGTGTATCAGCCACTCCTCCCAGATTGGTATCATCAGTGAACTTGCTGAGGTTACACTCTGTCCCATCATCCAGGCCATTGATGATTATGTTGAACAGGACTGGACCCAGCACAGACCCCTGGGGAACACCACTAGTGACAGGCCTCCAACCAGACTCTGCTCCACTGATCACAACACTCTGAGTTCTGTTGTTGAGCCAGTTCTCTACCCACCTCACTGTCCTCTCATCCAACCCACACTTCCTTAGCTTGCCAATGAGGATGCTTTGGGAGACAGTGACGGATGCCTTACTGAAGTCAATATAGACAACATCCACTGCTGTCCCTTCGTCAACCCAGCCAGTCACACCATCACAGGAGGCTATCAGGTTGGTCAAGCATGATCTTCCCTTGGTGAATCCATGCTGACTACCTCTGATAACCTTCTTATCATCTACAAGCCTGAAGATGACCTCCAGGATTAACTGCTCCACCACCTTTCCAGGGATGGAGGTGAGGCTGACTGGCCTATAGTTCCCCAGGTCCTCCTTCTTGCCCTTCTTGAAGATTGGAGTGACATTTGCTGTCCTCCAGTCCTCAGGCACCTCTCCTGTCCTCCATGACCTTTCAAAGATGATGGAGAGTGGCTCAGCGAGAACATCCGCCAGATACCTCAGCACTCATGGGTGCATCCCTTTGGGTCTCATGGATTTGCGAGGATGCAGTTTGCCTAGGTGGCTCTGACCCAATCCTTCTCAACCGATGGTAAGTCTTCATTTATCCTGATTTGTCCTCTCTTCTCTGGGAGCTGAGATGCCTGAGGTCCAGCCTTAGCAGTAAAGACTGAGGCAAAAAAGGCATTCAGTAACTCTGCCTTCTCTGTATCCTGTGTTACCAGGGCCCCTTCCATGTTCAGCAGTGGGCCCACATTTTCCCCAGTCTTCCCTTTACTGCTGATGTATTTAAAGAAGCCCTTCTTGTTATCTTTGACATGCCTTGCCAGATTTAATTCCCAGTGGGCCTTGGCCTTCCTTGTTGCATCTCTGCACACCCTGACAACATTCCTATATTCCTCCCATGTGGCCAGTCCCTTTTTCCGCATACTGTGAACCTCATACTGTGAACCTCCTTTTGATTATCATCTGAGGGAGTCCAATTTCCATGAAACTCATATAAAGCATTAGTTAGAGGTGTCTGTATCTCACTCTGGAAGGACAGGACTTACATGTTAAGTGGTGTACTATGATAATTTCTGGCCCTAAGTGTTAAAGCGTTGTCATTTAAGGCCCTCATAATCTGTGCTTCCTTGAAAAGAACCAGAAAAAGTTCCTTGACAAATGTCTAAAACCAGTACCGATACTTAGATTTTGTAAAGTCTGTATGTCCAACAAATACCAACATCCTTCATCAGGTATATATATGCCTGATATATATATATGTGATATATATATATATCAGCTAGAGTTCTGGGTAGGTATGTAAGTGGAAGAAGCTGAAATCTAAAAGCAAAGTAATACAAGCCCTGCTAGAGTCAACCACAAAGTTTGTGTTGATTACCTGTTGGGTTAATTTGCAATCAATTTAGCCTATTGATTAAGTTTTAATTGTAAACTCAATTTTTTCCTTGCAGTGTTATGTCTTTATTTTGCCTTCTTCAAGAGTCTATTTGTTTGTTCACTCTTTTTATTAAAAATCAGGAAAAACTAAGTCAACCCAGCTTATGCTGCTTTACTCAAGTCACAACACAGATCATAAACACTAAAGACCCAGGCAACCTCTGACAAAAGAAATCCTGCCTACTAGGTTCTGTTTCCAAATGAAATGTAAGGTCCGAAGAGTTTCTTTGTGTTTGTTAAAAATAAACTACTTTTATTACCATAGGACAGTGTGAAATATTTTTTGTCAGTCTTTTATTTCCATTTTGTAGTGCCTGGGGGCTTTGTGAGTTATGCACAGCTTCTCAGCAACTTTGGCTGTTTTCAGATTAATGTATTTTTTAAACATTTAAATGTCTTACATTTGTAGACAATTACATTTTATATCAAAACATATGGTTCCATTGTGTTAAATCCTTCAATAATTCTTTGAATATTTCTTATCTTTGAGTTAATGTCACAAATGTTGTCACTTATTATCATATTCCATGAAAATATTCCCCAAGTGTCATTTCGATCATATTTCACTTTCTGCTCTCACAGAATCTAGATATAATTTTTCATGTCCCTTCTTATTTCAACAAATATCAGCAGTAATGCATGAAAATTTCTGTTTTTTTAAAATAATATCTCTATTTTTAATTTTCATTACATTTCTTCTTGGCAGTAAAATAAACAGCTTATACAATATTTGGAGAAGCATTACTGTGATTCATATCACATATTTTAACCTGAACACAGCAATTATTAAAAAAACCATCAAACTTTTGTTGAAGCAATTCAGCGGAAGGATAAAAGTTCAGTTTTCCCTGTGTAGTGAATGCCATTTTCCTTACATTTGGTTTTGAATTCACTGGACCTAACCTTAGCCCAGTAATTTAAAGTCCCTCTTAATTTACTGGAAGTACTATAGCACTGGGTTCACCCTGTTCTCCGACTCTGTTGCTTTCTTCTGGCTTCTTGCATGCCATTTGCACAGTATAATGCACTGACTATGGCATAAACCTTTTTGCTCAGCAGCAGGTACTAGGAAGGGCATTTTTGTCCCTTAACAGTCCAGACCAGCTTTGAAACAAACTTTTCATAACACCAGCCTGTCCTGAATATTTCTACATCATCTAGCAGTCCTCATTTGTGTTATCCAGCAGGTAACTGTTCTTCTGACCTGCTAGCTCTCTGTTGTCAGTAAACCTATGCTTGTGTATATTGAAGCATTCTCTGGATACTACTTTAGAGGTTCTGCCAGACAAAGCAGGTACACAAGCAAGTCCCCAAACTGGAGCTGCAGCACCATCTATGGCAGGCCGCGAAAGCCACCCGCAGAACCCCTCTGGCTCAGCACAGCAGAGTGAGCTTTGTGTGCTATGTAATGTACTGGCAAAGGCACTGCAAGCCTGGCTGGTTTCCAGCCACCACATCCTTAAGTGAGCAAAGGAGGCATTTGCAGCGACTTTTACAAAAACACTTTTACAAGACTCTACCTAATCATCTCTGACTACAAGTGATGGATGATGTGACAGTCAGCTGCAGCCTGCAGCTTTACTTGCTTAGATACTATGTAATATTAAAAAAAAAAAAAAAAAAAAAAAAGAAAATAATCGCCTTGGATATTTGGCATCACCACCTTGTTAGGAACTCCCAAATGCGAGTCAGCAGAATCTGTACATCTCCACTAACTTTTCAAGGGTCTGGATCCCCCAGCTATTTTGCAAATAATCCCGGCTCACATCCCACAACCTGCTCACACTTCCCACTGAGGACTTGACTGCAGCTGTCCACCAGCGCGACACCTCTCTGTCTGGGCTTCACACTTCGCTGTAGCAAACTGAAGACCAAGCTACAAGCTAGACACTATCAACAATGCTGTGAAATAAAAAAAAGGTTTTGTGGGACAAAACTATTTCTGCTTTCCTTGCATTGTGAAAATACCAACAACAGGGTAGCTCTTAAATTAGTTCCTCCTGCCAGCTGAACCCTTCCGGGAGGGGTAGGAGGGAGCTTACTACCTGCAGCTTTGGAAGTACAAGAGAGAACCTCTGAATGTGCCAGTGCCACCCTATCTCTTTTCCTGCCCCCCTTGCTGACCCATCAGCTTCCCATACAAGACACCCTTCTTCCATACTCGTTATTTGTACGATGGAGTAAAGTCAGTGGCATACATGGGGCAGTCCTCATTGACCCTGCAATACATGGGCAAGCCCAAATTTCACTCAGAAAATGGGCCATTCACAACTTTCCCAGCATTCCTCTGCTGCTTTGCAGGTTGTCACGTTCTGTCACCCACTACACAGAAAATTTTTTTTTCTTACTTATTGCCAACAAAAATTAACTGAAAAAGTGCGCTACAGGTCTTGTTTCCTTTCTTGTTTGATAACCCTTGATCTTTGGACCAGAGGAGGATCTTAAGCTGATTTCTGGCAGGAACAGCCTGTCCTGTCTACCCCTACCTGCTCCTGGTTGCATGTTTTCATCACTTCCCTCGCTTCCCTGGTGCTTGGCAGACCAGCACTGAGCACTCATGAAGGAAACTAAACTGGCAGAAAAGTACTTTTGCAGAGAGTGACTACCCTATGCCAGACCTGGCATGTCAAAGGGGATGTGGAGTTGGAGAAGAGGGGTCAGACCAGTTTATTGGGTGGCAGCTCACCATCAGGTCATCTTGGCCTTAAGGAGAAACCTCACCTTCACTGAGCAGCCTGGTAACACAGCAATTAATTAAATAATAAAACATTTATTGGGGGCCTGTGAATACTCCTAATTAATTAAGTTTTGCTTCCCGCCTTGACATCTCTTGACAAAGCAAGCTTCCAGCGTAACTTTTAACATAAAAGATCCTATACCCTGCAGCTTCAGCCCAGGTCTCTCACATACTGCATGGCCAGACACAGCAGAATACCTTGATTGGTACAGCACATGCTTACCCTACTGGGATCCATTTTTTTGTTACAGGTGAGCCAGGCAGCTGATGCTCCTCACTGCCAGGGCCAGTTGGTGAAGGCCAGCTGACCCTTATGATGCCCTTTCATTGCACTGGCAAAGCAATCTATGAGCTGTGCGGACATTTGCAATAAAGAACTTGCCCGCTTCTTTTTTGCCAGGTTATTTTTCAGCTGGAGCTATGCCTCAGCTTGGTTCACTGCAAACAGTGGTGTGGGCCCAACAGCAGAGGCAGCCAGAGGGGCAGGAAGAAGCAGGAACAGAGAGAGGGGTCTCTGACTGTTCCAGCCCTAAATCTAATCACAGCCACACCCTGGTCTGACCAAGTGCTCCAGGCTCTGTGACCCTGAGCATGAAGCATAAAAATGCTCTCCCAACACCAGGAACACAACAGAAGCACACATAAATAAAAACTGAGGGTACAGTGGTTTCTATTTTTCCTGACAGCACATTGTATGCAGGTGCTGGTGCAGCCATATTTCATACGTGATGCTTTTGCAATATGGGTATTGAGTGTTCCTGGCCAGTAACAATTTGTCTCTGAGCTTTGCTGTGTGATCATTCTGGAAACAACAAAATGGATGGGCTACACCAGGGCTTTTAATCAGAATTAGTTTTTGGCTGAAGTGAAATGAAGCTGGCATCTTTGCTCAAATTCAGAATTACTGAGGTATGTACATACTAGAGTCTGTGAACTAGAACCTGTGAAAGAATAGGCAGCAAATAATGCCATGAGAAAGATGAGGAAAACATTAGCAGACCTCCCTTTCAATTTTCTGACCTCCCAGAATCACTGCTTGGAAAAAATCTCCTAAAGGAATACACAGCATTGCACCAGTTTGGTGGATGTGTCATGTCCAAGGCAACAATTTTACAGCATACAGTGCTATATGTAAGGAAATGTCATTCCTCTTACAAACTCTATGTCATTTATCCACAGAAAACTTGGACAAACGTATAGAACAAATAGGAGAAGAAAAAATCTAACGCCCAGGCTACTCCTTGTAGAATCCTTTTTCCTTGAAAATAACCAATAAAAAAACACTTCATATGTCACTCTTTAAGAGAAGTAGACTGACATGGGTATAAAATATGGGTGTTAAGATGATTAAGTTAGGTTGGCCTGTTAGATGTATGATGGGCTAAGAGGTGAAGGCATAAAATTTGACGACCTAGAAGGTGAGTGTCCTGTACTACCAGAGTGAGAAAAGGTGTAGAAAGTAGTTCAAAGACAGCTGCAGAGAAGTTGGTTTTGGCCTTGTTTTTTGCTAAGGAATATACAGGATCTTTTGGGGCTACAAAGAAGTTGCCAGACGGCAGGGTAAGAAAACTCTACACTGTGAAATAAATTGGAAAAATTGCAGAGAAATTTGGCACTGAAATGAAGCACATTTACTAATCTATTTTAAAGACAGATTTTACTAGTTCTTTCAGGACTTTTCATGGCTTTTTCTCACAACACTGTGCTTCACAGACATCCATGTCCTTACAGCCTGGGTTAGAAGCTACCACCCTAAAGCTATTGAGCTTCCAAGCAGGTCAGGTGTTACAAGATCTGTCTTGGCTGAGCATGGGACAAAGCAAATCATCAGAAGTTCTGAGGCCCACATCACCTTGGGACCTGGCGGTGCTCCTGGTCTAGCCCATCCTGCAGTGAAGCAGAGGGACACTGGAGAGACACTGTCATCTCCCATCTACAAACTGAAGGTAAAGCCATAAAGGAGAACAGGAAGTTTGCAATGCTACTTGGATTAGCAAGTCACATTAAAGATTGTAAGAGTGTTTAGTTTTTAACACAGCCTGAGATAGATGTGAATCACTGGTTATTTTAATAGATGGATAATTGATTACCCCTAAGAAGCATCTCAGAAACAAGAGATGGTCCAAAGCAATACGGTGTGCAGACAACACTCATAAATAAAATAGCAGAGCAAAAACAACATTTATAAATTAGCTGCCATATACCCTACAGAATTATGAAAGCACAAGAATGGCAAAACAAGAAAATGCTGACCCTTTCTGTGTACCAGGAAACCAAGGAGTCTTACAAACATGCCATTTTCATGCAGTTGTCTTTCACTGCAAGATGTTTCTCTGAACGCAGTTAGTGCTTTATCACACTAAAAATACAACACAACGAATGGGTTTTTTTTAGTGAGACGTAGGAACGCTTGTGAGTGTTGACTGATTGCTCCATATATCTGCTTCACTGAAAAGCACTGTGGGTTTGTCCACCTATCTCTCACCTGGAGGGGGTCCAAATGCCCAGCTCACCCCAGTCCTGGCTACGATCCTTGGCTGTGGATACCACTCTCTGCCATTGCAGCAGTCAAATAAGATGACCTCTGTTAGTTGGAACAGGCAGTGTTGCCTGCCCAGACCGTGCTGGATGGGAGTCTCTCATGGTCAATGGGAAGGGTCTTCAGCCTCTCGCAGATGAAATTTCTGCCATTTCCTCTGCCTCTGTGGGCAGCCTCTGTAGCCAAATGCATTTCGGGTAGGCAGCAGCTTTGAAATGTTTACCAGTGGGGGTGAAGAAAGGGCTGACAACAACCATGTGAATCATTCATCACAAAAAGCACAAGCACTGCTTTTATTCCTCCTTTCAGGCTAGGTGACAGCTCTAATTCCTCAAGGTCTATTTTTCTGTGATTCTGTTAAATTTTATGCATATGGCTGTCACAAACATTACTGCAAAGATCTATATTTAATATTGAAAATTCAGGCTGAGAGTATCACAAAGACCATTTGGGCCTGTCTCTTGTTTTTGACAGGGATGGCATTTTATGCATTTTTGGGCATACAGGTGCATTAATGTCAGATAATTCATCTTTTAACAAGCCTGTGTTCAAACTTAGTTTGATTAGATTGATTAACCAGAAGTTTAAAAGGAGCTTGCCTTCAATTTGTGTTTCACCAACAGCAACAAGCTGGCCCCTCGAACTAAGTGCCCTGTGACCCACCGAGGAGGCTGCTGCCAGACCTCCTGCCTGACACCCAGGAGCCCATCCCGAGGAGATGCCTTGCACTGAGGGAAGCGGAGGGAAAGCTCAGGCAGCTGGTAGCAGCCGGACAGCTCTGCCTCTCCGTATCCCATAGCCCTGGCAGGCCCAAAAGCCTCAGCCCAGACAGGGAATTCTTGGTAGCTGCGAGGCACCGTTTTGGGGGAACCTAGAAGAAAACCTGTCTTTCTGAAGGGGACTGTTGTGGGCAGGAGATGGAAGACTGAATATTTTCTTGTGTGAAATGTTGTTTTTAAACAGTAGTCTTTTCTTTCCCCCTCACCACATTTGCTTCAGTCACAGAGGCAGCAGGCAGAGCTGAGGGAGCCCAGCAGGGCCTGAGGTAGCCTTGACCAACGCACATGGGGAAGCAGGCAGCCATGCCCTCCCAGCCCTCTCTGTCTCACTGGTAGAGTTTATCTTTTATAATAATGACCTTCTCAGATTGATGTTTCCTTACATGCTATTTTTTCAGTCAACTATAAGAACAAGGCTGGAAGTAACATAGCACTGAACTGTGGGTCAAATTAACAGTCTACTGACGAGTAGTTCTGTCCAAACTGCTACGCTGTTATAAGAAGTGGTCTTGTATAGTCATGTATATGAATTCTAGAGAAATCCCTGTGTACTGAGTGCATGCCACTCTGCACATCACCTAGTAGGTTTAAGTGTGCAATGTGAATCTTTGGAGCTGACCACTGCTTCACTGATGGAGGCCTCCACCAGCACAGCACAGTGGTGCTGGAACAATTCACTTGTACAATATAACCTCCAGCCTGTTGCTGCAGTTGCACACTGAAATGAAGGAAGGAATAAGCAACTGAAGAAGACAGGAGGAACACTTCTCAAGCATTATTCCTGAAACAGTTGTACACTAAAATGCAACTTCAAATGCTGACACTTATATTTGGAATTGCAGGAATTGCACATAGGAGTTGTAGTTAAAGGATCAAGCAGCAATTCAACCTGGAATGACACAAGCTGTGAAGCAACACCATATTTGTATTAAGGTAAAATGCAGCACACAAAACAGCAACCATTTCAACAGAGACTTCAGTTTTCTCTGACAACACCTGTTGTCGCTTACAAAGGACTACATTATAAAACTCCCAATGGCATTATGTCTCTTACTGCTTTCTTGGATATACCAAAAATCAATATGCATCTTGAACATGCAACAAACACACTTTTATATACTGCAGCTTTAATTTCTAACTGAAGGCAAAACCAATTTTGTTTTTTTTCCTGTTTCCATGAATTGAGGTTTCAAATCCTTTCATGGGACTATCGATTAACTTAGCCACTTCAGCATTCAGGAGAGTCAGGGGGTTCACTTATTCCCTTATCTGATGTTGCAAAGGCTTTATCTAGAATTTTGTACTGGCTTTCATGGAAATTGTGGCTTGGTAATCTGGCCTGCTGTGGCTGGTGAGCAGTTTTTTGAGTGTATTCTTGACATCTCAGAAAAAAGGTTCCCCACTTGAAACTCTTGAAAACAATGAATGAGAATTAAATTTTTCTTCCTCAGAAATCACTCATATATGTGTCATTTTTAGCACTGTTTTATTCTACTTGCCCATTTCCTGAAGGCAGTGCTATATTTTGGGTTTCAAACAAATTACACTAGGTAAGTACAACTGCAACTGAATGGAGCAAACATAGTTTTAAGGGGACATTGTTCGGGCTATAGTGAAGCATGAAAACAAAACAGCCACTCTCCCTGCACATGGGAGGAGTTATTAAAATGGTAAATCATGACACTGCAGACAACAGAATGTCATAGCATGCCTCAGGCCAATCTTGTACTATCTGAGCAAGAAAAGTACCTGATGACAGCACTATGGAATGAATCTTTTGAAGGAGTGCTGTCTTGATTGCACATTCATTAACTCTGAAAACTTCATAGCATGAATGTTGACAGGTAGGATTTTAACTACAGGTAAAACATGCTTTCTTCTGAAAGGTTACAGTTCTTGGGGAAAACAAACATGAGGCATTGGCTGCAAGTCTGCTAGCATATTGGAAGTGTTGGAGGGACTTAAGTTGAATTAATGTGTAGCTGATAACATTTTGAGAAAAAAAAGTGACTAGTTGCAAATCAACATTTTTGATGCTTTCTCTTTAAACCTCTAACCAGTTCTAGTCACATCACAAGAATATGACAAACAATGTTGGGTGAGAAAACACACTGAGAAAATAGAGTTAAATGAGAAAAAAAGAGACCAAAATCCACTGTCTCTGGTAACCTAGAAACCCTGGACAAGACAATGGCCTGTCCACACTGCTATTCCTGCCATGGTTATAGGCTGTACAGTGCTGCCTGTGTCAGGGATGCTTTTCTTGTTTGGGGTTCCCTACAGCTTGGCAGTAGAGGATGAAGGAAACATCTGTTTTCTATTTTTAAAAGACTGAAACGGGAATAGAAAGAATTTCTCTCTGTGACGGTTCAGCCACTTTCCTGATGCCAGTTTTAATTAGCAAAAAACCAGAATATCACTAGAAACATATAGCTGTTCCTCACAGCCTGATGAGAAACAGCAGTGGCCCCAATCCAGCAACATTCAAACATCACTAGATGGATGCCAAAATGTTAGGGGACTGGTTTAAAGTCATAAGTTTCCATTTTCATTTTTTTAAATCTCATGTTGGAGATTCATTTCCTCAAAAGGAATCTCATGTTTCCTTCAGGGATTTGATACGAAATGCCTAACATTCACAGTGGACGTCCTTCCTTCCACTTTATCAAGAGTCTTCCTCAATATCTCCCCTTATCCTCTTGAGCACTCTCTTACACTTTTACCATGAGGGGCACATAATGGTTCATTGTCTGCAAATGGTTCATTGTCTGCAAACAGCTCATTGCCTGGCACTCATCAACCAACTCATGCCAGAGTAACACATTGTCTTTATACCAGTTTCCTTGCTTTTGCACCTTCCTTTTGCTCATCCTCTCTTGGAGTTCTGCCATGCTCTCTCTGTGCCTGGGCAATACTGGCAAAACCACTGTCTTTGTTGACACCCCAAGTGATGGATGCTCTTTTTTTTTCTGGATTCCTGTTCTTCACCTCCAATTGGCTCATTTTTTGCATCTGCCTTCCCCAGTTCAGGACATCACATCACTTCAACAACCTTACTCTCTCCTCTGTGCTAGCACTAGGCAGGACCAAAGTCCTAGCTGCTGAGCCTCCCAGCAGCACTCCGTGCAATCTAGATGGCCCATCAAGTGGGGAAAGGCTTCCTCTGCACTTCCTCTGTGGACTGACTTCAGCTGACACCTTTCCCACATATCCAGGACTTAGTTTAAGAACTACTGACCTCAAAAGTCATGTCTCTGTGTTCCTGGACACAGTTTGATGTTGCTATCTTGTATCTCGTGCTCAACACCAGCAAAGGCAGAGGTCTCTTCAGCCCTCAGTAGTTTTTCGTCCTTGTTCCCTGCCTACCTGTGGCTTGAAAAAGCAAAAAGGAGATGATGTAGAATCAAGAGAAATGTTTGTAGTCACGAGAATCTGGCCGCACAAAAAACCACCTAAAAGGTCTGAGGTCTCTACAGAAGTCTGCTGTGCACAGACAACTTATTTCATCTGTGCAAAGACCACCATTTAGCCCAAATGTATTATCTACCTAGTACTATGCAGTGCTTAAAAATGCAATTAAGTACATGGCTCAAATCAGTTATATACGCTCAGGATCTTCTACCCTGAGCTGTAAGCCAGACTTCTACATCAGGACAGCAAAATCAGTCCTGACCTTCTGGTAATAGGTAGTTACTACTTTCATCACTGATGTGATGACAGGTAAGCAGAGGCATAAGTCTCCAAGTGATTTCATCAGTCTCACCTGTACCAGGGGCAAGGCATTATCTCTGTTACTGCTGTGAAGGCCCCCATGTGTGATCTGTAGCACAGCCCCAAAGAAGAGTGAGAAGCAGGGTGGCTTGGCTCCTTTGCAGGTAGTGACCTGCAGCTGATTGCATCTCAGTCCTGTGAGCAGACAACTTGCTGAGCACACACTAGGAATGGGATGCCAAGAAACAAGAACATTTACCAATGTTATTTCATTTTTTCATGCGATCACCACATAATTCTGCACGACTACTATTCTCAGTTGTGCTTTTCATTTGCATGTGCTGAATCTAAGTGCCATCCATCCCTTCTCTTAGGCTAAGAACTTTTCAAGTGCCTGGGTACACTGTATGTGCACAGAAACAAACAGTGCCAAGCAAGACATACATGTAATTTTGCTGTGGTGGTCAAGAGCCTTTAGACCTTTTCACCAACTTCAATAACCTTCCATGTTGCAATGTTGGTAAATGTGCATATTTGCAACTGCTGTTTCAGAAAGTGCCAAGAATCTACAGTGCTACACAGCAGTAGGAAATATAGGTGTAAGTATGCCACATCCCTCTACCACCTTCATTTGCCTCCCATATTCAATATAAAAAGCACCAGTGGCTGGGATGGTAAATGCATCCCAGATACCGCTGATTACTGAAGTCAAATACTTTCTGATATGAGTATTCCTCCTCGTTTTAATTGTTCATTGCCTTGCATAGATGTGAACAGCAGTTTGGCCTTTTAACGCTGGGTAATTCATGACAGGCTGTTTTTGAATCTTATGGAGCAGACCACCCATACACATTGCATTTTGTAGTTCCTATTTCTGGAGACTTTTTCATTCCTCCTGTTAGCCCATGTATTCTAAAGTATTTTAGACAAAAGTTATCAATTATTTCTGGTGAGATTTTATACAAATGCATTGTGGTGGTTTTGCATTTGTTTTCCTCATTTAAATCAAAATATACAATGGAAGAACACAGTGACACTAGTCACATGTGTTAGTTAAATGCACTGAAAACTTACACAAAATGATGTATTGATGTTAGAGCAATGTGCCTGTCCTGCATAATTTTAAATGCAGATTGTGCTATAGCAGATGATCTACACGTCTGTGGTATCCTCTTCTGGTGGAAACAAAAAAAAGGTTTTGATTAAGTGAGGAACACATACAAGGCTAACATAACATGGGGCAGAAATATATTAACTTTCCAGAATAATAATTAGGGCAAAGGGGTAATGATCTTTCTTTGAGAGACTGCTATTTCAGAAATCACTCTGGAGACAGCTAAGTAACTGAGTTCAGTGGGCCAACTCTACTCAGTGTTTGATTACATGTTTAAGGATTTGGATGTTCTTTCTTAGATTGCAGTATAACTAAAAAATCATAGAATCATAGAATTCTTAAGGTTGGAAAAGACCTCTAGGATCATGAAGTCCAACCATCAAATCAAACTGACATCTTTGCTTTGTAATCCCAGTTGCAATATAATAACAGCAAACTGTTTAAAAATATTTCTCTCTCTTACAAAGGCAACTTACTATTATTAGAAAAGAGATGCATCCTATAACCCCAAAATAGAAATCAGTCATTAATCTAATAGAATCAAAATCCCTTACACGCATTCTCAGATGAATACAGCAGTAACCCAGAAGCCAGACAAAGCTGTTACTATGGTTTAAATAATTGCCAACAACCTGATGGGTGACAAGAGACTTCTTTAGAGCTGGGAACAGCAGGCTGTGAGCATGCTCAATGCCACATGTAGCTGAACTAGAGATTTCTTTATGAGAGCAGCTACTAAGGTGTCCAGAGCATAACTACTGCTCAGTGGCCGTAAGCATACTATTGCCCTTGTCTTAATCTTACTGACTTCAGGCTGTCAGCAATGCTATTTCCGCTCCATTTTGTTCCTCTGTTAGAAATCCAAGGTAAGACCACTTCTTTCTCAATTATTCATAAACCTGATTGCCTTTTGGGAAACAGTAAGGAGTTTTCATTTACATTAAGGAATTAACAAGCAATTTCATCTGAAGTAAGGAATCTGTCAAGAATTTTCATTTACATGATTTTGAAAAACATATTTTTAGGAAAAAAATGCTTACAGCACATGAGGAAATTTGATCTCATAAAATGACAGAATTGTCCGACCAGGTTACTCTAAATTTTGATGAAATTAAATTAATCAAATGTAACACTAAAGGATAAACTGATGCTTTCTGAAAAAGTACGTGACATAATAAAACGTTGTAAACAGCAAGCTTCACACCAGTATCATAACACATTTTCTACATATTAGGTGAAAAAATAAGCATTTAACTTAGCAAATGAGTTTTCATAAATATTGCAACAAATTTGTGGTAATTTGGCCAAGAAAATCCTTTCAGTATCAGCATATTAAAATTAGAATTATACATTTGATAGAGCACTTTGAATCTCAGAAATGATTGCCTAAAAGATTGCTTCTATGAGAAAAGTTCTTTCCCATAGAAACACAATATATAACAATATACAGGTAGAAGGTACAGTATTTTGTTCACACAAATTTTCCAAAATTAAGACTCTTCAGTTCCTGCATGATTTTTTTAAAAAATAATGAATAGTTTTCTTATGCTTAGTAATTCCTGAAGCATTACAGAAAAGTGAATAAATGTTTTTCACCATAAGTAGCTCATGAATGGTAATTTCTGAGCTTGTGAAAAGTTCTTTAATAAAATAACATTTTTTTTCCTAATAATGCATTAAGGGCAGGTTATAGTGTAATCAAAATTAAAAAAATTAAACAGAAAATATATTGCTGTGAAGAAAAGAAATTTTCAAAATTGTGAGCCTGTTAGAGACAGAAAATAAATATTAGATAATATATTATTTGTTCTGTAGACACCCTGTTACAAAGGAGTCGAATATGCAGTATTTTAATGTAGTGAATTTTACTAAACACTCTACTTAAAAATAACTACTTTTAAATCACTAGGTTTTGTTATTGCCAAAGGAAATTCTACTCATGTAAAGTTTTTATTTTAACATAAACTTCATTTTATTATGTTTCCAACATTTGGTTTAAGACAATGTGGTTAATAAAAACCATACAATGACTCACCTTTTCATTACACAGACTAATGTATTGCTTTCATTGTTACAAGTTCAGTTAGAAGAAACAAAAGTTGGAAGTAATTTATTACCAAAGCATCCCTTACTGTTTCCTATTTACACACCATGAAATGTATCTTTATTTATTTTGAACTCTTATAAAAAAATACAATTATCCACCTTACCATTCTTCCAAGTTGCTTTTTCCATATATTCCCCATCAATAGTAGACAATAAGGCTTGAACCAATTTTGCCATAAATTATCTTGGGTTAACAGCAAACTCTCTGTTCCCTTTAGCCAAACCAGACTAGGTCAGACTGCTCCAGAGAGGGTTTGAACCCAAGATGAGTGGGCAATCCAAGGCACTGCAGCTTCCGTCCTAAACTGCTTCCAGATCAAAAGCCTTGGATAACCACAGGTTCAAGGAAAAGATGCTTCCTGTGTGGACAAGTCCTTATACCCTCTACGTAACTGTGTTCCAGGAGGTACAG
Source organism: Phalacrocorax carbo (assembly GCF_963921805.1). NCBI lineage: Eukaryota > Metazoa > Chordata > Aves > Suliformes > Phalacrocoracidae > Phalacrocorax > Phalacrocorax carbo. Next base: position 193,712,313 of record NC_087513.1, on the reverse strand, counting down.
AAATATGGAGAGAATAACTGATCCCCTCCTGTCTTGTCCTCTCCTCTTAAATGTGTCTACAAATGTACGTGTTTGGTATAGCAGCTTTGGGAATGTCACAGGACACAGTTACATCTGGGAAACCCACATCTGCGGCCCGTTTCCAAGGAAAACATCTGTAATGTGGAACAGGTATTGATCATAGGCTGTTTAGGCTTCACTAGGTATGTACTCTACAACTCCTAGAACAAATATATGAGTCCACTCCAAAAGAGTGGAAAACATCACTTGATTGTTAATACTGTTGCTATCTGAATGGCTGGTTAACCTTCAAAAAGTGTCCTTGGTGTTTAGTGTGAATAAACCGATGTTGTACAAAAATGTGGTATTTTACTGCCCTCTAATGGCTGGCGATAAACAGCTCCCTTTTTGGTACTCCACAAAAAGCTCTCTCCTTCAGGCCACTGTGACACGAAGTCTTCAGCCAAAACGAAACCTCACACAATTACCCTCACATGCCAAGACCTATGGGAAGTAATTATACAGCAGCCTAGGCATCTTTAACAGCACTTTCAGACTTCTTATATCACTGCCTTAGACATTCTATTCATGACAAATTTAAGGATGAAGTATTCAAATCCAGACTTTTAAGCCTTTTCTTTTTATGATGAACTGCTGTTCACAGCAGCTATAGGACCTCTTCAGTGAGTAACTACTTCTCAGTGTCAGGAAGGGATTTACAATCCACACCTTAATAATAGTACCAGTGCAGGCTACTGATCAGCTGAGTTGTTCAGTTCTGACAATAAAAAAACCCAGCTATTATAAATGTGACAATCATATTTAAATGTCATACAACTACTGAGAATCAATTATATATAAATTATAGTGTGACTCTCTTTTCATCCAGGGAAAGAAAAACCTGGTAAAGGATCTGTTCATTTCAAAAAGAGAGTTCAGGGATGTGGTTCTCCTGTGGAGCGACATGGATGAAGAGTCTGTTACCATAGTAAATGCAGGAACTCTAAAGCAAGCATATTTTAGATTAATGTGAAAGCCTTTTTTTTAGATTTTATAAATTTCACAAACAGGCGGTATCTAATTTGCATTGCTGTTTTAATCCTGCTCACCACTGAAGCTATTATATGCATGTTTTATGTGGACAATCCACAGCATTTTCAAAGTCTTACAGTTCTTAAAGTTCTTGCAGTTCATCAAACATCTCTTTAACCTGCAGTTTGAATATATCAGGTTGGGTTTTTTCCAGGGAAGATATTATATAAAACCAAGTCTGTCTTTTCCCACCTAGAAAAAAACACATTGGTGAAAAAGAATGGTTATGAAAACTTAGATTTGTGCACAAGTAAATAATTTTGTGTATGTTTTAGCATGTGTCTTCTTTGAAATAGGATCCAGAAATGTAAAGACTTCTCTTTCCGGTTTCCAAAAATTTCTACTAATTCTAAGGGCTTAGGATTCATTTTACATACTTGGCTGTTTTCTTTCTTTTAAGCTCTTCCTTCTTAAGCAATATGTGAACTTAACAACAGCTGTGCTCCCAGTGAGCTCTCAGTCAATAATATTTCAGTGATTTTGAAACTTAGTAAAGCAAACTGGCTTGTCTGCTCTCAGAGTGACCTAGGAGCAGTAATAATAGGATCAAAAAATGTATTCTGCTGTCATCTGAAATGTGCCTTAATTACATGTGTTACAACAGCCTCAAGCAGTATTGATTCAACAAGGGAGTTTCACTAAACCAATTTTAACTGGTGCTGAGATCTCTGGACCTGTCTTATTGCAAAGGAGAGCTTTTGTACAACTTGGCTATTTGCAGAGAATATTTCAGTTTTTCTGCTTTAAACAAAACTGTTCTTACAACCACAGTTGCTGGAAGAGCCAACATTCCTTGCTTGCACTACTAAGTTTGCAATCAATTTATAGACTTGTTTCATTAAAGCATATTGAATAACAGTGACTTGTTAGAAAACTGCACACATTGCACGAACCTAGCTGGTCATCAGTAATACGTGATATGGTTTGGTTGATTTTTGCTACTCAGAAATTTATGGTGAGAAACAGGGGAAATTTAGTAGTAAGTAGAGAAGGAGCAACTCCATCATAGGCAGAAATTTGAAGATTGAACTTTATCACTTGGTGAATAAAGAACTGCTTTTATGGCATTATTGAGTTGAAAGAGAAGCTTCCGCTTTTATCTGTATCTATTAATCAGCCAAAGTGCTGTCCATGGGGTGGTAAATCATGAGTCTTATGGACCTGCTCCACATAATACTGCAGACATTGATGAGAATGGATGCAGATAGCCAGCACATGACAGCGTTGTTTGTGTGTCAGCGTTACTGGAAAGTGTGTCAGGAACAACTGCAGCCGTCAGAGAAGTACATGCACTATGCTTGATAAAAGAGCCAATTAAGACAAGTTAAAATGAATTTAGAGACTCAGAGAGAAAACCAAAAGAGCAAGCCCTTTCTTTTGGATAATAGCTGGTTTCTTGTCTTCACAATTAGCTGAATGCTAAGAGTGAAGAGAGACTCAGGATTCATTTTCAGCTCTGCTACCCCACATGCATTCTGTTGTAGCTTTGTTTCTCTTGAGAGGTCATGGACACACTCTGTTCTTTAAAACAGACCATACTGAACATACATGTGTACTTTGAAAGAGTGTTTTTTCTGCCCCTAAATGAATACAGATAGAAAGCTTTTTCCAGTCCAACCTTTGTGCAGTATTTGACACATGAAAAAATGAGTTAGAACTAAAAATAATGGCACTACTGAAAGGACTTTGATGAAAAGAGCAAACTATCAGAGTCTAATTGTAACATTATTCAAAATACTGATATGCAGATCTATAGTCTACCCAGTCTAAACTACCTATTTTTGTCCACATAATGGATCCTAACAAAAGTCTTCAGAAAAGCCAGCCTAAACTTCTTCACCCATCTTTTAAGTTTTGTAGCAAGAAAATGTTATAGCTATCTCACTTAAAAGGCAAGGCATATCTTGACAAGATTTGCAAAATTAACTTAATTTGGATCTTAAGCATGAGTTTGGAATCAACTATGTATTTCACCTCCTATCACCGTGTCTCAACCTCGGTTCTTTGCATCATACAAAAAGCAGTATTATTAGCACAGTGTTAGTTGGATAAGACTAAAACATACTCAGTTTTTAAAGATTACCATTTAGCCCAATTTCTGCTCTTTCCATCCTTGCTGATACTATATAGCCCCTAATTGTCTATCAGCCTCATAGGAATTGGATTACTTCACTTTGTTTCTGTCATTCTTCCCTATAATTTTATCCCATATGTTTCATTTTAATCTTGTATATAGTCCCACAGGAGTCTCATGAGTCTACAGCCAGCATGTCTGCCTTTGCAAGGTTGGTCCACAGATATTTCTACTGGTTCAACTAAATTTATAATGAAATTTGCTTTGTCAAATTAGAACTTCGCTTTTCAGAGATGTTGCTAATGAATAATGCATGATACAAAAAAACTTTCCTGCTTTGTTTTGTTTGCTTTTTTTGCAGTTTTAGCATTCTTTCATTAGTTTTTCTTGGCCATAAAATCTCCTGTAAACTTTGTGAAAGGGAGAAAGTGTTTTTGCAAATGGACATATGCTCCATACCTGTAATGAAACAACAGGGAAGATTTCCTGCAAGTGTTCTGCAGAAAACCAGTCATTTGTGATGTGCACCAGTAGAGGAAATAAAAACTATTCTCTTGCTCTGAACATCTTGTCTAAATGAGTGATTTACAATATTATAAATGTAATTGCATTATTGCAAAAAACATCCAAAAAGAAAAGCCATAAATCTGAGACCATCTTTGCAGACTCGTACCAAGATTTGACTTGCCAATTGCCCAAAGATTTTACTGTAATTGTGTTCCTAATACAATAAGAAATATATAAATGTTCTTAGTAGTTGTACCTCTCTGACGTGTAAGTGGACATTTCCCTGTTGCCCAGCTGCCTTCGGCATGGGAAGTGGCTTTCCACATGTTCCAGCTGGAAGTTCTTTCTTCACATGAGACTTCCATTTTCCCCAGCCCACAGCACCCTAGTAGCACTTCCCTGGCCATCCCCAGCCACGCTGCAGGGTACTGCTACTTAAAGCTCACACCTTTGAGGAATCAGTCTGCCAGGAAAGTATATTGATAAGTTTCTTTCTGGCCAGCAATATGTTCTGCAGATGACAGGAAACAAAAGAATGTCAAACAGAAACTTTAAGCTGTCTCTTCTAAATTTCAGTGGTAGTAAGCCATTTGTAGCTGACACTGTAATGCAAGAGGCAGAATTAAAATGACATATAATGCACTTTAAAGTGAAAAATTAAAATATTGGGTCGCATGTGTGGTTGCAGTTTTATCAGGCCTCTCTAATTTGAAACATACTTTGCTATAGAGAAAATGTCTTCCCATATTTTCTCAGAATCCTTGCTGATGGAAGATATTTCAGTTGGTGTTGTCTGCCAAAAGGGTTATTTTCCTTGCAGAAATCATACAACTTGCCTCCCATGGGCATTTCACTGTGATAGCATAAATGACTGTGAGAATGGTGCATATGAAGAGAACTGTGGTGAGTGTTGCAACATCTGTAAGTATACAGAAACAAAATCTGTTTATGGGATGTGCTCCTCCAGCTAATACACACTGAATCACTAATGGTCAGCAGATGATCCACAAGCCTGACAAGTCTGGGGTTTTCAATGTAATTGAATATTTTCTTCAATGAATGAAGGAATTACACCATGCTGGTCAGCAAAGAAAATGGACAGGGTGCCTAAAGGCCTTCCCCAGGCAGACTCCAGTGGTGAGGTTTCTGTAGAATCCCTATTATATTATCCTCTGCTGTGGACAGTGGGTAATCACTGAGTAGCTGTGTGGGGAATCCTTCAAAGTGGGTGCGTGAACTCCAGCACATAAGTAGGGGTACTTACGCTCAGTAAGGCTATCTACCAGTACAAGAAGAATTCTTATTCTATGTTTTCAAGTGTTGTAAGAGTCTTAGAGATATACATATGTTGGTATATGTGCATAAGCACATATGCACTTGGTGGTGATCACATTATGAGTCGTCTCTGTCTTATTTATCTCCAAGCCCACTCTCAATCCAAAAGACCAATGAGGAAGTCAGATCAATGAGACCAATCTCCTTTTTTGGCTAATAAATTATCCTGGTTTTGGAGGATGATTCCCTCTACATCACATTTGACTTCTGCAACTGTGATGCATGTTGGGTCAGAAGATAATGCATCAACTCCACTGTCATCTTTCTGTCTCTATTTCTCTTTATCTCCCTCCCTCCCTCTCCCCCCCACCCCCCACCCCCTTACCCCTGCTTATAGTCTGGGGCACTTCTGATATTCAGTTTACATTAGATCTGTTAATTTGGGTTTATAATCGCTCCTCATAATAAGCAGAAAAGACAATAAAAACAATCTGTTTGAAGATTTACTTTTGGTTCCAACCCATATAAGAAAACACATGTACCCCACAGACAATTTGGTACTAATGTTCTGGTTTTCATTAAAAGCCAATATACAATTTAAAGTACAGCTGACAAATGTTAACACTTTCTATAGGAGATAACAGTGGATGGGCAAGTATCTTTGATATGGTTCATGGAAAGCCTAATTATCTGGATTTATCAGAAGAATTCTAACTTAATCCTAATGCCTGTGTTAATATCTTTAAACTATTTTACACTTCTAAAGCTTTTCACTGCATACATATATTTACTATAATTGTAGAGATATCTGGAACTTTATATGCACTCAGGGAACTCCTTTACTTTCCCGGAGCTTTTTGCATGCATACCAGAGCAGAGTAATGCAATGTGGAACTTACTTGTTAGTGCCAGGTTGCAGCTGTATGAAGTTGCAAGAAAGTGGTAATTACACTTCTGGAAACTTTTAGAAAGTCAGTATTTATTTTCATCCTACTCAGGAACAAAAGAAAAAAGAAATGCTTCCCTATGAAACATTTAAAGAAAAAACATTAAATCTTGAAATGTTTTAGGTTGATGCCTTCTAAAATATTTCTTCCTGCCTACTGATGAAAAGTCATAAACCCAGAAGCCTCAGCTAAGTCAAAGCATTACACCTCTAGGACAGCTCTTCAGATGGACTGCCAAGTTGGGGTACCCAAAAAGCCCTTTCCTTAAATCCAGAAATCAAGGACAATGTCTTGCCAAGCAAGAGGCAAGTTTAGATGCTGTGTTCCCTCTGGTATCCAATTTCTCAGTGAAGTGTAGTGACTTAAACAAAACTGCATACTCCAGAGGAAACTGTTCCATCAGCAGCTCCTCAGCTGTCTCATTTGTATGTATATATAAATTTATATGTATATCAAGTATACGTTGTGTTTCAGTTGCCCTTATTGTAGCTTATGGACAGTAGGTTATTAAACTTGATTTACATTTTACTTACGTTTGCTTTCATTAGATGAAAAGCACTGAAATCCTAGGAAGTGCAGCATCAGTGTTTTACAGCCTTCCTGATAAGCGAGCCTCACTAAGGTGATTTGGGGGCGTTGCATCTAGATGTCCAATCCCTTTCTAAAAAGAGGTCTCAGAAGGACACTCAGACGTACTTGATAGGTCATATGTAAGACATTCACTCAAGAATTCCTTTTCCCAGGTCTCCACCAATACCCAGAAGGTTGCAGCTGCATGGAAACAGAACTAGAATCTTCTGCTGTTAATCTAAAGTCTGTTCCACTTGTTTCAAGTAACGTAACCCTCCTGCAAGCAGAGTTCCCTTTGCTTTCCAGTATAAAGCTGTTTTACAAACAAAGAGGTTCCTAAAAACACTTTGCATAGTGCTATACTACCAAGTATGGGCTCTCTGCATTCAGAGACTGCAGAAAAGGTTGACCCACTACAGATATTTAGTAGGATGTAGTGAATGCTGTGAGCATTTTGCTGCGAGGCCTACTTCAGTGTGGAATTCATCTGACAAAATATGTGTCAACACTGTAAACCAGTCATATAGTACAGGTCATATGAACTGCACACAGAACATGTTTACTTCTCTCTAAAGAGAGCTTGGGGTGTTAGCTGAGATGTGCATTTTGCACTGTAGATGTTTACAATTAGGTGAGTTGAATGCTATTTGGGTTTGTCATTCCTATTGCTTAAAGCCTGTCAGCCCCAGGCCACTCAGTAAAGATCACTGGCTGTGCAGCCAGAATTGGGGTAATGAGCACCCACCAAATACTGCTGAAGTTACCAAAGCAGGAATTTCAACATCATTGGTTCTTAACGATGACTGACAGCTCCCTAATTCATTTTTCCTGCTCCAGTCCTACAGGTTGTCAAAATATATATATGGCTGAATACTTAATAATATGAGAAATTTTTTAAGATCTGTCTGGATTACCAAAGGAAAATATTTGAAGGATGTCAGTCTTAAAACTCAGCATGAAGTTTCCTGGCCTTCAGCTAGCTCTTTCAAGCAGTCAGGTACATTTACTTCCTAAACAGACCAAAGGGAGGCCTGTCTTCTCCCAGCTAATCCCAGGAGGGCACTCAAGCTTCACCTCAGGATTTAAACAGTAAGGACAGATGACAAAAAAGCTGAGGTTACCCAAGCTTCACCAGCAAGGTAACGCACCCAATGTACCGCACCGGTGTAACGTAATGGAATGTGCCCAAAGTCCTTTCCATGCTCTGACCCTGTGTCAGCCGCACCCAGATGTAAGGCCTGATTTTTGACAGTTGCAACACTGACCAGTTAAGATCTAATTTAAACATCAGTTACCAGTTACTTTTAGGTCACTCTCACACCACCAGATCCATTCTCTTCCAGATAAAGTTTTCAGCAAGTGTATAAAGTTAAAGAAAATGTGAGTATCTTGACAGTTTTTAAAATTATTACATGATTCCTGGAGTATATAGAATGAACAAAATCAATATACAGTCACATGTGTGACCACTTTTTTGGCAGTTTAGAACTGCATTTGCCTTTAAATTCATGTTTTGACCATGTGGGTCTTCCAGTGTAGCCAAATGTGCACAGATGCAGGCAATTTTGTATGTAATACATGGAGGTCTAGTCTTGCTCCCTGCCACAGAAAAATAACTAAGCAGAAAGTAAGTCTGTCCAATAAGAAACACCACCATTTTGTCATGAAACTGCACCTTACTGTTTTAAAAGGTTAAACAAAACAGTTTTATAATTTTTTTCCCATTTTTTCATTCTTTTTTGATACTAAGCTACCATGGAAACCAATTGCAAAATTGTGCAAGTAGCTGCACATATGGCAAGTTCTCCTGTGCAGTCAATCATCTCACAGACCACAAGTACTTTTTTTTTTAAAGCTGGGTGGTGTCTTCCATGTTCTTTATAAAGTAGGGTGGCCTTTTTATTGGAATTTGATTTGGAGAGCTTTCAAAACAGCTTCCTCCTAGTTCCAGTAGGAACTAAAGTGACCTTCATTGAGTTATGAAGAGGGAAGGCATTCATATATATTACATTGTCAGGTAGAATGACTTGTGTCCTTTTTATATATGGCTGTTCTTAATAACAAAAAAAAATCAATCAGCCCTATACCTCAGATAAATTCTTATAGGATTAAGGCATACATACAAAGCTAGCATGTATGACTTCTCCATAAGAAAATAGGGACAGCCTCAAGGGTAAGAATTCATATATCAGACTTAAGATAAATCCTCATAACACCCCTAAGTTTACAGAATTTGAGTTTAACTCTTGCTTCTGACTGGATGGTGTATGCCTTTTATTCAAGAGTTCCTGATGACAGCTCAAACTGCCTTCCATCCAAAAGCAGTTAGCAGCCTGCAAGAACAAGCGTTATGTGAAAGGACTGTATCATTTGAAGAGCAGGCAGAGTGCTAGAACAAATTTTATATAAACAGAATAGACATGCCACTAATTTTCAGCTGAGTCGCATCAGCAAGTGCAATGTATGTTAGCATAAGTGTACCAGGAAGGATGACTAGTGATGGTTCACATTTAATAAAATTCAAAATAATAGACTTGTAGCCTGGAACAGTATTGACTTTTCCTCCCAACCTCCAGTGCTTTCTATTTTGTATCTTATTTTCTATACCCTATGATCTTCTATTCCAAAAGCGTAATTAAGAAACAGGACATGACACACTCTGGAGACAGACACATGCAGAATAGGGTCAAAGAAGTCATTACAAAGTTCTGTTCTGGTAGAAAATATTGAATCTGACTTCAGTGGTGTTACTGAATTTACAGGCATTAATTTAGTAGTGTGCTTAAAATGGCAGAAAGGGATAAATATGGGATTAGAAAACATTTGAATTTCTAATAAGTTAATGAATCATGATTATCCTGGCTTTCTTACCTTAACCTGTACCTGATTTCTACAACACAGCTGCATGCAGACAATATCAAAGAGAGCATTCTTTGGACTATGCAAACTTCAGAAACTGTGAATGCATTATTGCCCCATTGCCCTTGGGAATCACAGGGCAACCAGCCTTCCACAATACAGGAAACAGCATCTAAACTTTAGCCCTTCAAAGTCTCATCCAATAACTGTTCCACACTGGAATATCAGTAGCTCAAGAAAGATGCAAGCACTTCCTGAATTTTAACTCTTGCTGTGACTCTGATTGCACACTCTGGCAAAGAAAAATCGCTGCACTTCTTTTTGTATCATTATCAACCCATTATAAACTCCATCCACTATGTGTACCTGAAACTGCCTCATTAGTTGATGTTCAGAAACCATATTGGCCAAATTTTTCAAATGACAGTATTTACAGCATTATTAGGTCCTGGGTATCTCTACCACTTCCAACAGCTGATACAAGCTCAGTGCCTTTGAAAATCAGGTTAATCCTGAGCGGTTAATTCCAGTTCCATATCAAGTTTTGAATAACAAGCTACACGTATTGACATTTTGATAGATTACTGTATATAAATGCAAAGCATTTTTACTATGTCTACTTTGTCCAGCGTCATCCAAACTACTAAATATTTAAAAAGATTAAGTCAAATGCTAGTGCTTTTGCAGTAGCAGACAGACTTTTATGAGATAGAAACATTAAAATACTTTCACTCTGCATTTTAAAATCAAATATTGTTTGTCACAGTTCTTTATCTTTCTGGTTGTTCGCATCAACTCTCTGAAAGTTTTGTGCTTCCTCCATTTAGAAGTAGTCTATCAGTTCTTAGACAGTGTTATTTTAGCTTCCGTGTCATATGTTTTTGTCCACAGGTATCTCAGTCAAAAATGTATCACCAGACTGAAACCTGGGGTACTCGGAGATCTACACAAATTGAAATGTCTCTGAGTATCCATTCTCTCCCTGTCTGTAAAAGTACCATTTATCACTGGCAATGCATGTGTTTATGGCATTGATCTAAAAAGAAAGGAATAAGACGGTAAATCTATGTCTGCAAATGACATCCTGCACAAAGCGTTTGGAATGACTACTCCAGCTTGCAACTCCTTATGAGACAGGTTAGGTTTCAATTTCTGGAAAGAATAACTATATCTAGTTATTTTGGATTTGCAGAGAAAAACCTCCATCATTATTTGCTCATCTCAGCCATTTTTAAATTTTTTCTTTGCAAAGATTTGTGATGTAGTAAACTATTATTTCTTTCCAGAATTCTAGATTATAATCCAATAGTGAAAAATTCACAGCAGTTATTTGCTGGGCTAAAGTCTTTGGGTTTTTTTGTAAGTGTTGCTCTTGCACATATTCATATTGCTATTGTTCAATATCCAAGTAGCTTTCCCTTCTATCTTTCTGTTTTTCCTCCAAATTATTTTCTTTCTTTAAGACTTTCAAACATCTTCTTCATGAAGGAATCATGCTTGTCAACTCCCCATACTTAACATGTCTGGTTCCAAATTTGGATTTCTCATAGGCACCTTCCATGCTATGACTAGCTTTACTATGTTTCTGTTAAAACTAAAGCACATTCCCGAAGTTGTAAAACTGTTTAGAATTGTATCTCTTCTCTCAGAATGCCTACATGAAACTCATGATCTAAAGTGGAAACAGTTGGAGACAGCCAGCACACACCTAGCACCTCCTTTTAGAAAACTGAAATGGTATTTAGGTACTTGAACAATTTCCTGGGCAGTTATCACCGTGACGACTGTAGCCAAAAACTGCATATAAGACAGAGCTTACAGTAAGCGGGAAGGAGACATGAAGTCCTATAAGCATTTTCCATCACCCTCATCAAGTAAACCAGCAACTGAAAAGTATAATCTTGGTTTCTTAGAAAAGCTAGCACATGTTTGTAATAGTATCCAGGGAAATAAAATACTTGGTTTTGCTAGCAGAAAATTTTTTGCTACTAGTCCCTTGGCTTAGGGCAAAAAAGGTGAAAAACTTGGTGTCTTTAATAATCCATTGACTCAACTGCTCAGCCAAGCTCATGGTAGGCAGCTGCTGGCATCAGATCTGGCACCAGTAGCCTTTGGACCAGGCTCCATAGAGTGAGCACTAGCAATGGATGGGGCAGGAGATGAAATACCTTCCCTCCTTACCAGGTCCCATGGGAAAGAGCTTGAGGAAGGTCATAGCATGTGTGGAAAATGTACACTATCCATACTGAGAATGTAAAGTATTTAACAAACACATTTTTTTTCTGAGTTGTTCAATTTAGCATATTTTTTGGTCATTCAATGTATCCATTGCTTATAAATAAAATACATTAGTAAGCTAATATCAAAAAATAACTGTTTGTGCTATGCTTTGCTACTGGTAACTTTAAAAAACTTTTTTTCTTTTGTAGTTTCTGTAAAATCTAAATCTACCTTAAATTTCAAAGCAATGTAACTAAATCTAATCTTGGATTCTTCTCTCAAAATTTTACATTTGTGTATCTTTCCTACACTTACATATTGTCTCATGAAGTACGATAAAACATCTTGTTTTCTAACCATGTTTTAATTTATGAAGATCAATGATAAGCAATTCACTTCAGACTCTTCCCAAATTCTGTACTCAAGTGCCTCTTATCAACTGGATGTAAATCAATTATGCAAAAATTTAATTTGATAAATGAATATATCTTTTTCTGTGCAGATGAAAAAATAATGTTTTGTTTATTCTGTTAGACCAAGGCACTTTTAAAGGTGTGACATTCTAACAAAAAGTATAACCTTGCCAAAGTGGAACCTCATAGTGTTTCAAAATACCACAGTCCTCTGCCAACATAAATCTTCAGAGCTGCTTCTCGTTCTCATGGCTCTCATGAGTTTAGCAAAATTTTGTCCTTCACTTTAGTTTCCCAATGAAAATGAAATAATCTATTGTGAATGCATGCTTATCTTAAGTATAACATAGGACATATAGATATATGTTACAATTAAATGTTAAATCCCCACCTAGTGGTCCCCATGTATTCTGGTACATGGATCACTCATAAGAAATGCCAACGTATTAGCCTATTATTGCTGAAATGGCTGTCAAACTGGGCCATAAAAAGAGATGAAAACGCTACAAAGAAAAGGATATAGTTTGCTTTGTTTGGTATTTACATTCATATTCAAAACTAGGTAATAAATTGGGGGTAATTTTGTAAGAAATAAATAATGCCAAAAAAAGAGACTAGCCCAGAGCCTAAACTCCCTCCTGCAAAGCTGTTACGTAACTCATGAATAAAACCACTTTCCTTATTGTTATTCAGGGATTTTAAAGGCAATCATATTAAGGCCTTAACAAACACCACCATCCTGGAATGCGATGCATTCACTGTATCATAAGTAAAAGATGTATGAAAATAAAGCAACAAAACCCTTTTGAATATGTGTGACTCACAGTCCTCAACACAGGATTTGTCTCAATGTATAAAGCCTCGCCAAGACAGTTGCACTTTTGTCAAGGAGGCATTCTTTACAATTAATTGCATTATTGTATGCGCAGTCACATGGCACATTTTGGCAATTGTCATGATCACTTGTTTCAACAAACAGAATAAGAAATAGGCATACTGTATTATTTCTGCCTTGTGATCAGATCATGAGCACCAGGATGCTTTTTAAATTCCACTAAATCCTGGGACTTGCAATCTGATCACGAAGCAGAAACAATATAGCAGGCCTGTATCTCAACCTGCAGATATTTTTTCATGTTGAATCCATTCCTCCTTCAGACCAGGTTTTCCCCTTGCAGGGAACCTGAGCAAAACTTTGTGTCGCTGCTAAAATTAAATATATTGGTGTACAGTAATAACTCATATTTCTAGTTTTTTATATTTAGTTGTATGCCATATAATACAGAGGACAGGAGAAACAGCATCTGAAGCAGGATCACATTAATGAAGAAAAAATTCTACAGTTAAGAAATATAAAATGCTCCTTACTGTTATACATGTGGTTTCTCACCAGTGAGGAACAGGAATTCCCTGCAGTGGGACTGTATCAATTGCAGTGAGAGCAAAAGTAAAAAAGAAAAACAGCTAAATTTGAACACATAAAATTTCTGTCTGGATAGCAAATCCCAGAAGCTTTAATCAAGTAAAATTCCATATTGCTGTTTTACTTTGTAAATTTCTTGGTTTTAATTAAAACTAAGGAAAGGTTTACTTAACTGCTTAGTTTTGTGTAGGCTTCTTTTTCACCAACTACAATAACACAGCTTGTTAAGGTCTTGTGTAACTTCTAACACACTAGAAAAATAAAAAGCCAAGTAGTCATACTGAAACATGAAATTAGCACGCCATATTAAATTGAATCATTAAGTACTTACTCTAATATATATTTTACTTTACAGGTTTTTTTCATGGAAATAAAATTTGCTTGCTTCTTGCAAATACCTTTTCTTCATTAAAAGATCTGGGGGAATTGTGAGCTTTCTAAAATCTGTTTTTAAATTACAGAGCGTGAGCTATTACATGCCTGTAATCTGTGACTGTATTGTACTTTTCCAGCCCAAGGTGAGGCAGGAGGCCGTGCAGAATCAAAGGCAGAAGGACAGAAAGGTACCTGGCAAGAGGGAGCTGCAGGTAGTGCTTAAGGCAGCATCACAGGAATGGGAGAAACTTATTCCAAGACTTCCCAGGTTTTACAACAGAGATAGATGTATGGGTTGAAAATCAAGGTTTCTCTCTGCCCGTGACTGTTGGCATACGAATGCCCAGCTCCTCTGGACCAATACTACATTTTTCAGCTCTTCGGCTCACATGCTGAGCTAGCTAGGGCGGCATCCTTGTGAGGTGAACCAGTCCCTCCCAGTAGCTGTCTGGGGAACTGAGGCACCTACTTGAAGATCTGAGACCGCCACTTCCCCTGGGGATAAGCGTGTATGCATTAGGCTCATCTGCATATAAAGTAGTCACACTGCATCTGGGTTTTGGTTGCCTCATTATCTGGCATGACATGTTTAGGCAGAAACATAAAACAGCTGCAGAAGGTGTAGAAGCGGAAAAGAGAAGGGAAAGCTTGAAGGAGAAGGGGAGCTGTCAGTGACTGGAGTGACATCAGTGATTGAAACAGGCTGCTACTGCCTGTGGAAGGAGAGTAGCAACTGATGTTATTCGTTAAACACACTGATTTGCTGCCATGGTGAAAACTCATTCACTAATACCGATCTTCAGTGTTGAATTTACTGTGGGTTTTTTATAAATGTTTTTTATTTTCCTTTGTTTTTCCATGTTCTACCTATATTAAATGTGAAAGCTTCACATCTATGTAATTAGGCTTTGATTCATCTCACCTCTCAGCAATGATTAAGTTCATAAATTATAGAGAGACCCTCAGGCAACCAGGTTTCCAAATTAGATACTTCAGCTGAATTAGTTATGATGAATCAGAGCTAAAATGATCCATGTTTAGTAGTCGCCAGACATCAGTGCCTGTACCGACTGGCTTCAAAGTGACTTATGGATAAAATCAGAGCAAGGTAGTATTGGATGAACTGAAGTAATGATAAAAGATAATTTTGCTGCTATTAAAATTTTAACTAAGATAGCACACATCCTCACTTATAAAAAGGAGAAAATCTGAGTCTTAGAGTTCTTAAAGTTTGTATTGAAAGGGGTACGTGGAATACTAAGGATGAACCTGATAGCTTTTGTTCTCTATTTCTCCAAGGGATCTGTACAGCAACATGACTACAAAATTTCATTAGATTTTTATAGACCTGAAGTATTTACAAAAGCTGAAAGTTATAAATTAGAATTCCCAGCTGAATTTAAAAATGTAATAATTTAGGTCATCTTTTTCCTGAAATAAAATACGGAACAATTTATCTTTCTTTTAGCAATCTTTCCTTCAATCCACTTTCTCATCTCTCTGAGGATGGCTTTGAAAGCTTTCAGCAGCTTCAGTCACTGTAAGTAAAAGCTGAAATATTTTACTAACATTTTACACTAAATAATATCCTTTCTTTCCAGGAGAAATATTCATCCATTACAACAGGCATGTGAAGCATTAATTGCCATTCTATCAGATGCTGAATGTACTTTAATTTTCTATTCCTGTAGGAATGCTTAACAAACTAAGGTAGGAGGCCAAAGTACGTGAATGACAGCCATACAGCTTGCTCCGTTTTACTGCTCTTCACAAATTATAAGCCTAGGAGCAATCAAAATGCATAAATTAAGAACAAATTACACAACAAGCACAGCTAGGGCACCTGGGCAGATAAGGACATAAATAAACGGTAACAAGTATTTTAGAACTTCTATAAACTCTCTTTTGGGGCGATTCATAAAATATTCACTCCACAGGGCTGATAACTGAGCCACATTTTTTAAATCAGGTATTCTACACAAAGCTCAAATTCAGAAGTTTTATTTCTTCTTCAATTTGCAAAGATTCATCTGAAAGTACTTCTTATAATTTCATTGGATTTGACACTATAACTTCCTTTTTTTAAATTGTCATTCTGTGCCGTATGGTTTCTTCTTATAAAGCTGTCCAAAAGAAGAACCAAATGTTATTTTAAAATTCACACTATTTTTTGTTAAGCAAAAGGAAAATTAATCTGAATGATTAATCTGAACAGCTTTCTTGCAACTCATTGTTTGGTATTTTTCCTCTGTGCCACACAGTGAATACTGTAAGTCAACACACAGGGTAACATTCAGTTCTTTTTTGTAGACCCCTATATGTTAAGTGTCCAAGGGTAACAAGGTGAGCAATGTGTCTTAAGTCATTACAGTAAGAGCAACATTTAGGAGATCGGTTCAGTTGCCCACAGGTCAGATACCTGGTGCTATTTGACATCCCTACTGCATCCCCACTCCAGAAAGTCTTTGGTCTCTCATGGGGCCTGTCATGTCTGCCTGCCCACACAGATGTCTCAGATAACACAGGACATGCCAAATAATACTAGACGGAGTATTAGTCTGGAGAGCCATTCAGCAAACCAAAAGCTAGTCCAGGTTGAGATGAGCCATTCTCCAGATCCCAGTGACTGTGTTCTCCCTGGCTTATTAAGTTGCCCACAGATAGCTGTCTGGTACTGTTGGAGATGCCCTTGTGTGTCTATCCCACTTGGCCATCACCTGCTACTCCAGAAGGCCACAGGCCTCTTGTAGGTCTTGTGTCTTATCAGACAGCTCTACATGAGTATATCAGATGGGCATCTCCAGGGCACCTCAAAATGTTTTTTTGACAGATAACTGAGTCAATCATGTGGCAGCTGTGCCAGAATAACTTTCTGTTAGATTCTTTTTGAAATGCATTATAGCCCTTTGTTTCATTATTATGCACAGAATTAAACGTTTTGAAATAAGGATGGAGACGTGCTCTGCTGCTATATAAACCTTGACCAGCGAGGAAAAGTGTAGTTATTTCAGCCTGGGAGCACATTCACCATGATAGATACGGTACTGCCAATATAATAGTACCACCTGCCTGCCTGTCAAAATGATTGTCTGATCTACTTTTCCATCTCAGAACATGTAGTACAGAAACAAAGAATGTAAGACAGACGTTTCGTTACCCCTCCAAAATCTGACTGGGCTAGAATTAACCAGAACAAAGTGATCTCAGTAATCACTCATTTTTCCAGAAGCCTTGCTGACAGGATGATAGGCATTTTATTTCATGGAATAGACAGTATACAATCCGAAAAAGAGTATTTAAAGTTTAAAATCTTGTGGAAAAAAATGCCACTTGGCTTGGGCCCAGATAAGAGCCAAACCAAATCCTCTCATAAAATTTGAAATTCTTGTCAAAAAGAATCTCCCCTGTGTTTTCCTAGAAGTGAAACAGACAACACATCAGGTTCCCTAACCACAGTGACAAGAGGGATAATTTCACAAGATCTCTCCAGCGAGCTGGGAATAGCTGAGGCAGGAACACCTACCAGATTCTCTGGAAATACAGGAGTCCCTGATCCCAGATTAGGTATCAAAGGCATGTCTGCCCTTGGACCAAACTTCTTCCTATAACAAACATGAGCATTCTCATGGTCCTATTGATACAGGCATAGCAATAACACTGTTTGTGTTGGTCATAAGCCCTTGCTAGATGCTATACACACATTTTCACACCTGTCAGAGGTTCCCTGCAGTTCTGCAGTTTCTGGTACAAGTCAGAAATGCAGAACTCGTCACTCATCTTCTATCAGGACTTTCAAATTCAGGCTTTCCTTTCCCATTTTACAAGATTAAGATGTTCTTTCTAAACCATACTTGGAATCCTTGGATGCAGTTTCTTATGGGTATAAGTTATTCTTCTCCTTTCATCACAGTCATTTCAAAGGGATATGACAAGTCAAGTGCCTTTTATCTAAGCAGGTCACCTGACTTGGTAATTTTGATTCAGATGTGATGTTTCCCTTCTCTAAAACATGATCAAAATACATCACCTGTAGTCTGCCTTGCCATTGCTGTGAACAACTTTCAGGTTACGCCAGCTGCATTGCATGAATAGAACAGGTTTTGTTTTCCATGTTACTAGAGCATCATTCACAAGATTTCAGTTCTCACTCTTCTAACATTTCACGCACCTTTCCCTAAAATATCACCTGTGCAGATAATCCCTTGAAATGCTACTGCCTTACAGGAGAGGTTAAAATGTTACACTGCAGTCCAGGTATGCCAGTACCTGCACTGAATTCCTACTGCAATGGACTCGCTCAATATCGCAGGTTTCTGTTACCATTTTTGCCTGTCAGGTGGCTACAGTTGGCTTTGATTATGCCAGGAGTTTCTCCTCCAGTTTAGATCACAGCTAATCAAAACCCCATTCCAGTGACTTCTTTTCTTTTTCCGTTATAGCCAAATGTGCAAAATAATGAAGTTCTGTCCCTGTTTCTGGCCTTATTGGGTTTGCTAATCCTCTAGTACATGCACTCCTGACACTGAATTTGTAGACTGAAGGTCTATTGGGATGCTGCAGAATGAAGCTTTGCTTTCAGACACTTCAGGAAATGCTTGCTGAATATATTCAGTACACAAAGTGCCCTTTCATGGCTCTATCACCATTAGGACTTTTATCAAGTGGAATGCTTTTAAGGCTCTCAGTGCTAGTACTGGTTTTGCTTGCATGCCTGTAATATTATACAAACCTTTTCCTTTTAGTATTATTTAATATCACATCTCCATGACACATGGAGTGTATGTCCTGCCCAACCAGCAAGTCCCACGCCATGTCACAGACAGGGGATGGGCTATATTTCTCCAATATTTTGTCTTCAGGGTTCATTTTAATTGTTATTGGCATTTCCCCAGGATCTCTTCCGACAGCTGCATACACCTATTGTTGTCTTGTTCGTGTTTGTGTTACAGCAGAACAGAAGTCAAAACTTTGTATAACTTTTCTGCTTACAGGTGTCCCCAGTTGCCTTCCTCGTACCTCTACGCCCTATGCTTTCTTCTTGGCACACTACATGGGCAAAGCAGGTTGCCTTATGACACTCCATATGAACTTTTTTCAATGCTCTGCGTCTCTCTTGCTTCATGTAATGCAGCCTACATATGCTGCAAACACACCACATTTGCCCTTGACTATACCCTTCTCTTTCAGTTCTGTGCTCCTTTGTCACTCTTGGGCTGGGAGGAAGGAACGTACATGCACAATAATCATCCCTCTGTCTCAACACACACGTGTCATGACTGGTCCTAGTAGGTGTCTTTGGTCCCTAGGCTCCATTTATGCATGGGGTTGTTCTGTTGCTGAATCATTCACTGCTGCAGCCTCTGCTGCTGGGCAGCTGGCACCTATGGTTTGTGCAAACTCCAGAAACGTGACAGAATATTCAGCTTCCCTCAGCCTACTAGACCGTCTGTATGTTTGTCTGTCCTTCCAAAGGGAGGTCTGTCTGTATTGTCTACAGCAGCTGCTTCCAGTAATTCAAACCCAAAAGATCTGCAGTGCCCTTACCTTTCCTCAGCTGGCCCACAGGTACCTCCCAGTACTTTGGATTCCTCATCAAAAGCTTGCAGGTCAGTTTTAGTTTGAACAATGGAGGGCAATTCATGCTTCCCCAAGGAAAAGCTGAGACAATTATACATTTTGCCTTCTTGTCTTATTTCTTCCTCCCTTCTTCTGATTCTCATAGTAGAAGCTGTCTTTTATCCCTGCCTGTTTCAGGCTTATTAGTGCCTTCAGTTCCGTGACTCCTTTGTTAGTTGGAAGGCCCTCTAGCCAAGGTTTATAATAATAAGATTTCAAATCACACTGCTGTGAGCAGCTGAGCTTAGCACCCAGGGAAAGTGGCAGAGACCTGTGCAAGTCACTTCTTGTTCTTTTCCCTTAATGGATATTGCATCGGATGTTGAATGGCATAACCACAAAGGGAGTTCGGGCTAAATGCACATCCTAACATATAATCTTCCAGTAAAAAGCTCGACATGATAAACGGTCATAGGATCTTTCCTACTGAATATAGTCACGATTCTTCCATAACATAGTTTCTTTAACACCTATGAGTTAAGAAAAATCTTGTCTGTGTAATTCAAAAATTGATAACTACAAAAACCCCTATTTCATATAATTTATTTACAGATCATGACATTTACATATTTTACAAATACCTGGAAATGATTGAGATTCTAAATATAAAGGAAAGCATGTTTCATCATATGAGGAACTTCTCCCACATGTATGCATGCAAAATAAAAGAAGGGATGATTAAAGGTCTTTATAAAAATGTCCAAAACCATCCCAGGGTGTTGCTTTTCAATATTAATTCCACTGGTAACCCAATTTCTGCAAATAGATGAAATGTTTCAGTATTTTAAACAGAGAAAGGAAACAGGCTCCTCATTTTGTTCTGTCATTTCTAGATCATATCACATTGCTTCTTTTTCTGCCCTTCACACTTTTTTTCCTGGCTGAAGCAAATAAATAAAACTTTTTCTTACTTGGGATTACTGTACCCTTAAGGTTAGCAGGCAGAAGTAGCATTCCCCATTCATGTCCACCAAAATTGGGAAGTGAGTTAAGAAACAGAAAAGCTATTATGTTTTGGACATGAATAAAAGCCATATATGTTCATAGAGAAGATTAAATGTGTGCTGTATAGGCCTCTTAATTCGTTGTCATAAACTATGCCTTTTTCCTTCACAGTATGTCACAGCTACGTGCCAGTAACATCAGGTGCTCTGAACTACAACACCTGAGCTGAGGCAAAGGGCTTTAGGAGTGTCACACATCCACACTGAATGCCAGCCAGGATATATACACAAATGTCTCTCGCTTCTCTAAATAATTAAAAAGTCATTCTTGATGAGAAATCTTCAGGATTATTTTTATCTTCTGATTTCTGTCTTTCAGTCTAGAGTTGTTCCCAAATATTTATATTTGCTTATTCTATGCCATGAATGTAAGCATCTTCTTCAACTGTGCATGTTCTTTGTGACTTTGTTTCTAAAGAGCTTATATCACACTCTTCCTTTCACTCTTTACTACTTCATGAAAAATTAAGCTCAAATCAGCTACTGTCCACTTGCTTACCAGCAGATGGGGGATGCAATCAACAGGACTACATCAACATGCAAAATCTGATATATCATTGTTCATATATTTCACAGCTATAATTATACCACATCAGAATTCTATCTGCAGATCTATCCTTCAGGCTTTATTTTTTATATATACCAGAATATATTTTTAAATCTTGTAGAAGTCAATGGGATGTAAGGATACATTTCAAAACAACCCCGCTCTTGCAGGCTTTACTGTATTAGAGCCTTTATGTCCTGTCCCCCAAGCCTTCTTTATGAGTGCACTGCCATGAAGCAGAGAACTACTTATTTGAATAGTGGTCAAGGAATTGACACATTTAAGATGTGATAATGCTCATTACCAAATTTAAGTAATTCAACAGACATTCCAAAATCTGTAAAGGCAGGCAAAATCCTTCTGCCAAGGACAGTAAAAGATCAGCTTTTGAAGCACGTTAGCATGAAGAACATTCACCTGCACACCGACAACCAAGAGTAGCAAAGCAAAGTTCTTAAAAAGTTTGTGAAAATAAAAAATATATCAGCTCTGACTGTTCCTCTCAAGTTGTACAAGAACAAAGAGCAATGACCTAATTGCACATTACAGCAACCTACAGGAAATCACAGGTGATTGCAGCCACTGCCACCAGCATTGTTACTGGGGATCGAAAGGATATGTGCTGCTACCAACATCCTAAGTAAATCCTCCTTTGATTTAATACCTCTCACAACATGCCCCTTGTATGTACTAGGAATTATTTTTTTACAATTGCTCTCTTCTTCCAGCTCCTTGCACCTAATTGCATAACTGGTACATAACTGTGACATTGGCTGGTGTTTAATCAGCAGCATTAAATATTCATTTCTTTACTTTCAGCTACTTCAGAAAGTTTCACTTATTGCTTATATGCACTCCATGTGCAACTATGCACATCATCAACAGACGGGATTTCATCATTTGAAGATATCTTAGCTAACAATGTTCTGAGCGTATTTGTGTGGGTCATAGCTTGTGTTATAAATTTTGGAAATCTTTTCATCAGAATTAGATCATTTATCAAAGCAGAAAATGAGATGCACACCATGTCTATCTGTCATGGTTTTAGCTGGGATAGAGTTAATTTTCTTCACTGCAGCTGGCCTAGTGCTGTGCTTTGGACTTAGTATGAAAACAATGTTGAGATAACCCAAAGATGTTTTAGTTGTTGCTGGGTAGTGCTTGTACTAGTCAAGGACTTGTCCAGCTTCCCATGCTCTGCTGGGTGCACAAGAAGCCGGGAGGGGAGGGGGCACAGCTAAGAGAGCGGATTCAAACTGGTCAAAGGGATATTCCATATCATGTAACGTCATGCCCAGTATGTTAACTGGGAGGGGCTGGCGGGGGGAGGGAAGCAGCAATTGCGACTCGGGGACTGGCAGTGGTAGTTGGCAGGTGGTGAGCGGTTGTATCGTTTGTGTTTCTGTTTGGTTTTCCCTTTTCCTTTTTATTATATTATCATTATTGTTATTACTATAATAATCATAATTATTATCTTATTTTAATTATTAAACTGTTCGTATCTCAACCCACAAGAGGTTTTATTTTCCTTTTGCTCTTCCAATTCTCTCCCTCATCCCAGAGGGGTGGGGGGAGTGAGCGAGCGGCTGTATGTTGTTTAGTTGCTGACTGAGGCTGAACCAAACTATCAAAATTTTCTAAGTATGTACTGAAGGTATTCATAATACATTGATTTGATTAGTACATTAATAAAATTAATATATTAATATGGTATCGTATATTACATTATGACATTATATTATATAAAATACATAACATTATGTATGTTCCAATAATTCCAGTTTGAATTCTAGACATACGCTAGTTTCAAAACATTTAAAAATACTGTGTGTTATCTATTTTTGCACTATTTTCTGATATTCTAAATGAAAATGAGTGTCAAAAAATAACCAAGATCCTTCAATTGCCTGATTTTGGGTAATCAAGATGTGTACAAACAACTCAAAAATTTTTACTTTAATTACCTCTACTCATTCTGTGTTAAAGATTATGGACAAGCTAGCTAGTGTTAGGCTACTTGCTGTCTGAATTTATTCTGCAATGTGTCTAATCATCATATCCTGGTTTTTGGCACAGGAACAAATAGGTGCTTCTGTTATTTTTTAATTGGATATTTCAAAATGTGAGTACTTCCAAATGATCACATCATACCCTGTCCAGCAGTTGTTCCCAAATTAAGAAGCCTCGAACCAACAGAAATGTGGGACCAAATTCATACTTGCTGTGGCCAAATCCTACTTTCTTGCAAGCTTATAGTGCAATAGTGTGACACTGTTTTCTGGTGATTAACCATTTAAAAACATAAAAATAATAGGCCTTATGGCCTATTATTGAAGGGACAGAGTGTACCTTCAGCCAGTTTGCTGATGATACCAAGCTGGGAGGAGTGGCTGATACACCAGAAGGCTGTGCTGCCATCCAGTGAGACCTACACAGGCTGGAGAGCTGGGCCGAGGGGAACCTCATGAAATTTGACAAGAGCAAGTGCAAGGTCCTGCCCCTGAGAAGGAACAACCCCATGCACCAGTACAGGCTGGGGGCTGAACTACTGGAAAGCGGCTCTGCTGAGAAGGACCTGGGAGTGCTGGTGGACAACAAGCTGACCATGAGCCAGCACTGTGCCCTTGTGGCCAAGAAGGCCAACGGTATCCTAGGCTGCATTCAAAGGAGTGTGGCCAGCAGATTGAGAGAGGTTACCCTCCCCCTCTACTCTGCCCTAGTGAGACCACATTTGGAGTACTGTGTCCAGTTTTGGGCCCCCCAGTTTAAGAAGGACACAGAGCTGCTTGAACAAGTCCAGTGGAGAGTTACCAAGATGATCAGGGGACTGGAGCATCTCCCTTATGAGGGAAGGCTGAGAGACTTGGGTTTGTTTAGCCTAGAGAAGAGAAGACTAAGGGGGGATTTCATAAATACCTACAAATATCTAAAGGGTGGGTGTCAGAACGATGGGTCTAGGCACTTTTCAATAGTGCCCAATGACAGGACATGGGGCAATGGGCACAAGTTGGAACACAGGAAATTCCAGCTAAACATGAGAAAAAACTCCTTTCCTGTGAGGGTGACAGAGCAGTGGAACCGGCTGCCCAGGGAGGCTGTGGAGTTTCCTTCCCTGGAGACATTCAAAACCTGCCTGGATTTGTTCCTGTGCCCCCTGCTCTAGGAGTGCCTGCTCAAGCAGGGGGGTTGGATGAAATGATCTCCAGAGGTCCCTTCCAACCCCTACCATTCTGTGATTCTGCGGTTCTGTGATTACTTCCCCTCTCTTTGTTCTAGTTAGACAAGCCTACAAACTCTGCTTTCTGACTGTGTGTTAACTTCACACAGGAAAGATTTTATCTTGCATGACTTCAGATGCTTACAGTGCAGATGTCTATGAACTGGTGACTTTGCACCCTCTTTATAGTCAATGAATTGTGCAATTCACCTAATTCTAAAAATGATATCCAAAGTAGGTCTAATGAATCATGTTCCAAAAGTATCTGTTGACTTCATTGACTGTAAAGCCAACCAAGGCATGACTGGATCAAATCTTCAGCTTTGTAAGTCAGGTAAAATTAATTTACCTTGTTATTAGATACATATTGTGGATGTGTAAAATTAGAAGGGATCCCAGGGAAGATATCAGAGATCTTCTGTGTATTTATAACATAGTGTCATATATATACTATATAGTGCCATAGACCTGCCAGGTCTTCCACACTATGCCTTAGACTCTTTCAGCTTGCTCCTGGCTGAAACTGCCACTGCAGTATCTGTACCCTGAGCAGTGCCCAGACACTGCTGTAGCCTCTCTTCAGGGCTGGCTGCCTGTGTGCCAAATACAGCCACTGCAGTGATTTAATATTCACCAAAAGGGTTGTCAAGCACTGGAAGAGGCTGCCCAGGGAAGTGGTTGAATCACCATCCCTGGAGGTATTTAAAAGATGTGTAGATGTGGCACTTAAGGACATGGTTTAGTGGTGGACTTGGCAGTGTTATATTTATGGTTCAACTTGATGATCTTAAAGGTCTTTTCCAACCTAAATGATTTCTAAACTATGATTCTATGGTTCTGTAATATTCTGTTGTCTGCAAAAGCCACTGTGCTGACCACAGCCAGGGAGCTTGACTGCAGATTGTTGCACGCTCATGGGAGCCTCATTCATCAGCACTTCCACTCTCACTTCCTGACACCAGCTTCCACTCTCCTGTTTCTGATCAGGGGACTCATACCCCCACAGCACATGAATTCTGATGCCACAGTCACAGGGTTAAAATATTTATGAATGCCAGCTAGAGTTTGGTTAAACATAAAAGTATACTATATATAAAGCGTTTCACTGATATTTTTCAGCAAATTGTGAAATCTGTTTCTTAACTAGGTGCTGATTTTCTTATGGGGGTGTATTTTTTCTTCAGTGGAGATTTTGATGTAAAATACCATGGACAGTATAAAAAATATGCTGTGCTGTGGATGGAAAGTTGACCATGCTGTATCATGGGGTTCATGGCCATGCTATCTACATAGGTCTCAGTCCTCTTGTTGATGTATCTGACCTTGGAAAAGCATTTAGCGATTGTCTTTCCCTTCAGTAATATCCATCCTGGAAAGCAGCAGACAGTAATGATTCTTATATCCATATGGATTGCTGAGCTTGTCATAGCAATAATCCCATTCTAGGATGAGGACTTTTTTGGAAATTATTATGGGAAAAATAGAATCTGTTTCCCATTGAATTCTGACCAAAGAGGATAAAGTGAGGGCAACAGGTATTCCCTTGGTATTTTTCTTGGTAAGTTTAATTTTTAGCATGCTATATTTACTGATAGTATTTTACCAGAAAAAAATGGCAGTCTACAGAACAGTCACTGATAGATGCACTTTTTAATACACTATTAATGTTCCTGTTGTAATACTTCCCAAAGCCCCACGGGAGGAGCAGAACCTCATGTGCTGCATGCTGGCTGTACACTTAAAGGGTCTGTGTCAGCTGAAGACATCTAATTTTGACTAAACACAAGCAAGTGTAACAAAGAAAAGGAGAAAACATAGAAGGAAATAGTAATTTAAATAACAATGAGGTAATGAAATTACTTTGCGATACTGTGTGTACAACCCAATGGTTTGAAACTTTCTCATTTTCATAAATCAGTAAAATCAGCAGCCTTCAACTACTACTCAGTCTAGTCTTCATTGGATTGCAGAAAATGGTGATAACACAAATAATATGGGATGAAACTTTAAATGTGTAGCTTTATGTGCATTATACTGGCAAGGAATAATGATAAAACATACATATATATAAAATAAACTGGAAATGAGCAGGATAAAACCCAGAAACATCAGCCTGAAATATATATAAGCTGGTCATGCTCAGCCTCAGAGCACTTACTCACAGCAAAAACTGAGAATTATTCAAACTGCTACCAAACAATGTTCTCCCTGACCTGCATTCGCAGAGCCATAGGTGTTATTTTGCCAGTGCATATATATTTAACAGTTATTGCTCACTTTATCTCTTGATATCAAAAAGATGAAAAAACTGCATACCAAAAGATAAAATTAGTTTTTTAGAATTATAGCGAGTAGAAAGTAAAAAAGGCAATATGCACGCCAAATCAGGTTCATGTAGTGGTTTCCCACCGTTAAAATTATTATGACACACTTCTCAGTTCTTCTAGTTTGTTTCAATCCATATTTCCAAGCAAGAGCCTGTTTTCAGGTGCTGGGATCTTGACATAAATGGATCCTTAAATGGCTCTCAGCTATTTATTGGAGTACTCCAGTCCATGGAGATGCCATCTGATGAACTGTTAAAAGCCTTGCTCTACAACATAGTGCAGTGCAATTAAAATCCTAGTTGCACAGCTTGCTCTGCACATGTTCTCCCATCGGTAATTTGGGATGGATATTTATACATAACCAAGGAAGCCAGACTGAAATGAGCATACGCCTCAGATTGGTTTGTCACTTTGCTGGGGAATACGTTGTTCTTTCCATACTATGTGAGAGTCCTGCAGGTAGCTTCTGTTTCAGATTTACTGCAGAATTTCTAGTCAGGAGACCAGACCTCTGTGGAATCATGAGCCCACCCATACTGTGGATTAATTGTGTTTCTATAGTAACTTCTTACAACTTATTCACATCTCACCATGTAAGAGATGGGAACATGTGGTATGTGAGCAGGCTGTGTGACACTAGACAATATTGAGCTGTTTCTAACA
This sequence comes from Phalacrocorax carbo, assembly GCF_963921805.1. NCBI lineage: Eukaryota > Metazoa > Chordata > Aves > Suliformes > Phalacrocoracidae > Phalacrocorax > Phalacrocorax carbo. The sequence continues at coordinate 193,685,184 of NC_087513.1, read as the reverse complement.
TAAAATTGGTATCAATGTACTACAGATACAATAATGTAAAAATTATAACAAAATAATGAAAGAGAATGAAATAGAGAAGGGGTTGGGAGAAAGGGAAAAAAGGAAAGACCATTTCAATGCCATTTATTTCAAATCTTGTTCCCCACAGGTGTGAACCTGCTAGCCTCCATCATCATAGTGCTTTCATACGTCAGCACATTCTGTTCAAAAAAAATGCTCTTCAGACATCAGAAGTAAGGAGTCGCATTTGCAGGGATGTTGCTGTTGCCAACTGATATTTTTTTTAAGAGTATTCACTGATGCCATCTACTGGATTCCTGTCTTTGTCATTGAAATACTCTCCTTATTCCAGGTGGAAATTCCAGGTAATGCTGTGTAAGAGTACGATTTCTTTTGTTAAAGGTTCATTTTAAACCAAACCAATTCTGCCAGAGGTATTCTAGCTAACCATAGGTTAAGAGTAAGTATTGCCCAAAATATTTGACTTTTTCTATGTTCAGAAATTGAGCTTTAAAGTACATACATAGCACCTTCGATCCATGTATGTAGGTGAGAACCAGAATAAGCTATCCAGTGAAGAGGTTCTCCTCTGCTACAGCTGCAAAATCCCATGGTAACATGTACGAATAAGTCCATTAGTGTGATCATGGAGGAAACAAAACTATAACAGGAGGATCTTTTAAGCAACCTAGACACCACATTTGTAAGTACAGGCAATAATTTCCAAGGGCTTCTGAGGAGGCTACCGGCACTCCCTGCTCCCACAGGGCAGCACACACTCCCCCCTACCAGCCTGTAGAGAAGCTGTATATCTGATCTCACATCTCTCCATCACTGTACTGGTTATATGCATCTCTGCTAACCTTGTAGTTGCTAGCAGGTAACATGGTAATAAAGGCATCCTGCTCTCCCATTATAATTCTAGAGAATTGATGGCTCATGTTCACAGAAAATTGGGTAAGTAATTCTCCATAATATGAAAGGCATTAAAGAAACATAGTAAATTATCAATGATTTTATCATAAAACCTATTTAGCCTCATAGGGAGCGTTGAAATCCATTCTCACAGCCAGGATAAAAGTGATTACATGTAGGTTGTTAAAAATAAAACACAGACATCATGAGGGTGTTCAGAAGATGTACGACTGTGGCTGGCATGGGATTTATGATGGTGAGGCTCTACACAGCTCAGCTCATGGCCCTCTGAGCAAGTCACTTCACCCCTCTGTACTCCAGGTTCTCCTCTGTAAAATAATAATAACAATAGATTTTGTAAGGCATTTGGAAACCTACTGATGAAATTGCCATGTAAAAAATAGGTATGGGATTTGGATTTCTATTAAATACTATCCTGAAGAGAGATGGACTTCAGCTTATGTTTAGTGCTTTTATTAAGTTCCAGTAGATAACGACACTCTCTGGTGAAAAGCTCTTCCCCCCACACACACCCCCTTCTCATGAAAACCACAATGAGTGATGTTGAATTCAAACCCCTTTCATGTATAAATAATACTATGGTAGCATTCTGCAAAAAATGATATAAAGTAAAGTAAAATAAAAGACATACAGTAAAAATGACATAAAGATATGTTCGCTTCTGTACCATTCCTACAACAGAGCATATGAAATATCTTACCTTTTTCCTAGGCACTGTCCTTTCCTGGATAGTGGTATTTGTTCTGCCAGTACACCCATGAACCCCATTCTGTATACTCTCACAACTAGTTTCTTTAAGGAGAAGTTTTTAGAAGTGATGAAAAAACTTTGGCCACGTCAGTCATGCAGACAGACAATCCCCTCACCCACAGCTCTTCATTTATGCTTGGATTTTAAAAAAATAACTCCTGAGGACAGTACTAACTTTTATTTACCAATCTACAGATGGTTGTTTCTCAGAAAGATAACAGAAACAGGACCTAACTGCCTTACAGCATTAATCTCTTCGAGATTCATAAGTAGACCTTTTTTTTGCCATTACCATCTCTGTATTCATCTTCCCAGAAAATAGAGTCACGAATGTTGCATTCAACAGGGAAGATTTGTATTGCAGATTGAAACACAGGCAGACCATGCACTGGGGCTAAAAATGGCAATACTTTTCTACTATTCAGCCCCCTTCCCCAGAGGGTCAGTGTATCTTTACTTGCTACCTATAGTCTTCATATAATATATATAGATCAAGGGAAAGGACTTCGGTCTCATTTGGTCTGCACTACCAATTTCAGGATATATCCTTGTGGAGAGGTAGTTCTCCCAGGGTTGGAAGTCATTGGTGAGAGAAGGCCAGAACATTCTATGCAAGGTGTAAATCTATATTAATCTTGTAAGAGTTAAGTAATACGTGAGTTCTGCAGGGTGGTGAATGTCTCTTTGTGCACATAAAGTCACTACTCAGAACTGCAAGACCTGAGCAGTGTTATTACAATATTTTTAAGGTACTAAAAGTCAAGTGAAACTTCCTGTGTAAGCAACAGAGCCCAGACTGAAATAAAAATTAAATAATGAAGCTCTCAGAACGACCCTTGAAAGCAGTCAATTCACTTTTCATTGCATCAGATTTTATGAAGCATAGGCATCCAGGCAGCATGGGTAAGCACATGCTTGGGGGACCATTTATGGGACTGAGGCGTTTGCAAGAAAGAACAATTCCCTGTTATTAGTTATGTTTTCATAACCACCTTAGCTATATTTTGACTTTATTGCATATGAGCTGCTTACCTCTTATAAATAGAAGAATCAAGCTCTTAGAAAAAAAGTAAAGCAAAACATTCAACATGTGCCATTTTTTTTAAGATCTACTAAAGAAAGCTCCAGAAAATGCTTTAGAAGCTCCAGTTCATAGATCATTTCGAAGTATTATCAAATTAAAGGAGTTTGGAGCAATGAGGAAGATCTAGAAAGGGGAGGAAAAAAAACCCAAGTGTATAGGCACGTCACTGAAAATAAAGAGGAGCCTGAAGAGTTAACATTTCTCAGCTGAGATGACAAGACTGAATATGTGCTTCAGGCCCACCGAGACTGCAAAATATGATGGATATATTTGAACAACCACAAAGGCAGGAAGTCAAGTCCAATAAAAAGGTCATTGTACTCTGGCAGTGAGCCCAGCTGTGAGGTTTTAACTCAAGTATTCACACATCACACACTTCAGTGTGGGATTCTGCCTGAAGAAATCTAAATTTCCATTTAGGTATCAGAAGATCCTCTCAGTTAGTGACCCAGTTGATGTACTTTCCAGTACCGACCAACCCACTTGGTGCCTTAATTTGATAGACACTGTCCTGCTTGGCCTGAACAGTCCCTGGAGCCTCCTGAGTTCAGCATGTGCCTGGTAAGGGCAGAGCAGGAGTCCAGCGGCAGAGGAGATATAGCAGCTTGCTGGTTCATATTGGTGGTTTCTCTGCTCATAGACGTAGAGGTGAAGAGGTGAACTAGGTCCTGGCTGCTGCAGGTGCTATAGAAAGTACCTCTTCTCAGACAGAGCAGCACTTTGGACACACTCAGGCTACTATGATGGATGGCGATGCCAGGGAAGGAGCAAAGCAGCCCCACTGTTGGTACCGTGGAAGGAGTGGTCGCATGCTGGGGCAGAAGTCAGAGGGCAGCAGCCCAATGAGGCTGCTCTGCCACCTAAAACACATGTTGCCTCTGCAAACAGAAGTGCTGCCAGCTACCCATCGTCCAGATTTCATGTGGCTGCCCTGGAGAGCCCTGGAGAGAAAATTTCCTCCCCTGCAAGTCCTCCTGACATACCAACTGCTGTACCTCTGTGGCAACCCATGTGCATTGCACTGGCTAAAAAATGGGGTTTAGAAGGGAAACTGTTCTAAAATACACCTCTCTGGGCACTTCCCTGGGATAATGCAGACACTACTTGTCATGTTTTCCACTCTGACAAAATCTTCACTTAAATGGCTCTTTTTCTTGATTTTTAGGATAAAGTAGGACTTGATCTTTATATAGCTTTGCTCTCCACCCAAACTTGATTCAAAGACAGAGGGATACTTTTCCAATTCATCAGTAATCTGTTCCAACAGATTATTATTTAAAGTCTGTCATTTATAAAATAAAAAAAATTAATTCAAATTTGTGTTTTCTGGGTTTCCACTTGCAGTAACTGAATTGCCTATGAATATGAAAGAAGAAAGCTTTTCCTGACTAAAATGTCGCAAAAATCTGATTGTCATTGTTAATATTTAAAAGCTATTTGCTCTTTTCAATATCTCTGGGTTACTTCTTCCAGTGTTTGATCACTGTACAGTTCAGAATTTTTTTTTCTTACATTTAAACAGAATTTCCTGTATTTAAATTTGTGCCCATGGTCTCCTGTCCTGTCAGCAGGCACCACAGAGAAAAGCCTGGCTCTGTCTTCTTTACTCCCCCTGATATGGTATTTATACCTGCTGGCAAGGTCCTCCCTGAGACTTCTCTTTTCCAGGCTGAACAGTCCCAGCTCTCTCAGCCTCTCCTTGTATGTCAGATGCTCCAGTCCCTGAATCATCTTCATGGACATCTTCCTTGGACACAGTTCAGTATGTCCATGTCTCTCCTGAGGAACCCAGAAATGGACCCAGCACACTGGGTGTGTCTCACCAGGGCTGAGCAGAGAGAAATTATAACCTCCCTTGACCTGCTGGAAATACTCTTTCTAATGCATCCCAGGAAGTTTTGGTCTTTTTCACTACAGAGGCATATTGCTGGCTCATGATCTGCTTCTTCTCCACCAGCACCTCGAAGTCCTTCTCTTCAGAGCTGTCTTCCAGCTGGTGGGTCCCCAGTGTGTACTGGTGCATGTGGTGATTCCTCCCGAGGGGCAGGGCTTGGCTTTTCCCTTTTTTGAAACTTGTGAAATCCGTGTCAGCCCATTTCTCCAGCCTGCTGAGGTCCCTCTAAATTGCACCACAACCAGCTGGTGCATCAACCCCTTCTCCCCATTTCGTATCCTCTGCAAACTCTGTCCTATTGTCCAGGTCATTAAAGAAGTTGCTGAAGAGTGTTGGCCTCAGTATTGACCCCTGCAGTACTTCAGTAGTGGCTAGCCTCCAGCTGGACTGTATGCCTCTCAGCCAGGCAGCTCAGTTTTCAATCCACCTTACTGTCCTTTTATCTAGTTCATATTTTATCAGTTTGCCTATGGGACATTATGGGAGACAATGTCAGAAGTCTTACTAAAGTTGAGATAAGCAGCACCCACTGCTCTCCCTTCATCCACGAAGGCAGTCATCTCATTGGAGAAGGCTATCAAGTTGGTCAAGTATGATTTCCCTTTCATACAAACATTCTGACTGCTCCCAGTTTGGCAAGGGTTTCCAGGATTATTTGCTCCATCACCTTCCCAGGGATCAAGGTGAAGCTGACTGACCTGCGGTTCCCTGGATCCTCTCTCCTGATCTTCTTGAATATAGGAGTGACATTTTCTTTCTTAGAGTGCTTAGGAATGTGCCCTCATGTGACTTTACACAGTTTCTTAGCATATAAAATATGGGGAGAGGGGGTATAAAAGGTTTGTGGGATTTTTTTCCCCTCTTTTGACTGTAATTCTTTATAAACATTTCCATGGTTATTTGCCTCATTTTTAATTAAAAAAAAATTAAAATAAAAAAATAATAAGATCAGAACAAATAGTTGCGCCTGAACAAATGTTGCTCATATAATCACCCACCATGAAGAACTAAAAGTAGAGTTGCCTTTGTTGCATTAAACATTTTTACTCTATTGTTACTGGGATCTGTTTAACAAGCACATAGGAAAAACTTAACAGTTGGTTTTACACCATCATTTTCTGACAGAATGCAGTGATGAATAAAATAATTTCTTGTCCCCCACAGCTAATATGTAACCAATGACAAATGAAATGCAGGAGCAGGAACTGAAGGCAAACAGTGAAAATCTCAAGTGCAGTTCAATTGTCTGCAATGCAGGGAAGTTTTTGAAGGTTGTTATGATGGCAGCAGAGAACATTCCCCTGTACCTTTTATCAGTGAATGACTGATTCACAAGTGCTTCAGCCTTGGAAATCCTAACAGGAGATACTCTAACTCAGAGCTAAATCTTTTAAATGGTAATCTTTTACATTATCTGCCTACCCGAAAGAAAAGATAAAATAGATCAGGCAGGACTGGCTGCAGTCAATCTAAACTGGGTCCGGAGGATGATGTATTTTAAAACAGGGATTTTAAAACTCTTGAAGAAACCGATTCAGGGTTTCAGCAATTCAGGTATTCAGCATTTTCAATGTTTAGTGTTTTACAATAAGTATGTGCCCTTAGGATATTTCTAAAACACTGTGCATTATTCATTGTTTGTCCAGGATAAAAACATTTAGTTTTCCTATTCTGAACAAAGGTTGTTCAGGAGGCACACTGTAATATCAACAAAGGTCCCCTCAGGACAACACATGAATAATGGAGCAGAAAGTAAAGTTAGTCACCTTCCTGTCTGCATAAATCTATAAAAAGTACTTCAGTACGATAGATGACGGTGATGGTGGACTCAGTGTTGAACTACGACTCTGCATTCAAGCACACAGATGCCTTAAATAAATTATGTATCAAAAGAGAGCCTCTTAATTCTGGGAAAAAGCCTGCACCAAAACATATTCATGGCCTAGGCTGCCTTCTCCTATTATTCTACTGTTTAGAAATCAATAATATCAATAGTTTCTGAAAGGTCAAACAAGATGATGTGTTCACTGATATGAGTAGCATTTCAATGTTACCTGTTCTGCAGCCTAAAAATGTAAGAAAAACAAAGCACTGAAATACCCATTGCATGTAAAATAAAATGTTGCAATGCCAAAAAAATGCAGTGCCAATGCAAATGGCATTGTGCACGCCAGCTGAAAATTAATTTTTAGTCTAATGCCTTTGTTTATTATTTGACTCTCACTAACAAAAGCAAAGGTTCAAGTAGTGCAAGTATTTCCTCTGCGACCTCTCTCCTTCCTTGAAAAGGATAGCAAACCCCAAAAACATTCTGGGAATTTTGCCTGCACCTAGAAACAGAGTTTCAGGGATTGCAACCAGCCCTGCACCTCCTGAAGCACGGCGTAATTGATGCTTGTAATGACACTATTTCATCACCTTATCACAAGACAAGACAGAAAACTCAAGTTAAAGAGTTTAATGTGAAGATGCAAGACACTCTTCTCTTTTGAGGTCTGTTATGTTATTTTTTTAATGCTCCCCACTGTTTGCTCTTTCCTCTATCTGCTTTTTATTCCTGTATTATTTTCCAGCTGGTTTGTGTGCACTGATAATAACATAGTGTAACTGAATGAAATGCTGCTTTTCAGAAGCTGACATTTTAGTTACTTTTGCTTTGCTTTTGCTACCATACATAGAAAGGGCAAGAGAATGACAATGGAGGAATTGGAGAGTAAATAATCTCATTTGTAAAGGTTCACCAAGCAGCACAGCACAAAGGAATTAACAAGATGTTCATGGCAGCTCTTTAGCTCTTTAATCACTCCTCTAACACGTGGGAGACTTTCACTGCAAGGGAAAAAGTATCTTAAGAAAGGAGTTCACTTTTACTAGAGATATTTTTGCCCTTCATGATAGCATTATTAAAAATAATAGCAGTCCTTGGATTTTATTTCCACTTGACAATTAATGTCTCTCATACACTCCCAGAGACCACACCTCTAAGGTTGTTTCAAGCATCTCCATGCCGACTGCCCTGAGCAAATCTACTATGTACTCCTTGAGAGGCCCTCTGGCACTAAAAATGTGCCACCAGGGTTTGTGGCATCTGTAACAAGTCCTGGCTGACCTTGGCTCTAACTTATACTTCCCCCATCACACCCTGAGAGGCCACCACTCAGCTCTAGGGAAAGGAGCTGCTCCTGCTGCAAGTCCCTCAGCATCCACATTGATCTCAGCGGTCACCATGTGACAAACCCACAAAACTGAGAAATGGGAGAAAGGAGATCTGGGTGCTTCAAACAGCTCCAGGCACTGGACGAAGCACCATCTGTCATTCTGCAACACCAGATGCATAGAATAACCAAGGAGTCATGCCACCAAAACTGGCACCAGGCACAATTTTAGGGTCAGACATTTCCCAGTGCTTTGGGAGCATGGCCAAGGGGTATCTGAGGACTAATAGGCAAAGGGGAGAGGCAGGGAATTTGTACTTTAGGGAAGTGGCATAAGCAGTATAACAAGACTGCAGCCACAGCTTGTAAGGCTTTAATGTTTTTGCATCAATCAGCAGCCATTGGTTGCACAGTGAGGAGAGCTCACACTGTACCTATTTAAAGGGTAGCAGAGCTGTGACTCCAGCATGACGTCCCTAAGGACCTCCAGGATTCAAGGTAGCTTTGTTACATCTGACCTCTCCCCGCAGGACTGTGCTGGCCGGAAAAAATCCAGCTACCCAGGGACTGCTTGCTGCCTTGCTTTTCCACACAGGCAGTAAGGCAGTATTGAACTTAAAGCACTGGAGGCATTTGGATTAAGAACAATATCAAGAAACAAGATGAAACTAAACTGTATGCAGGCAGTGATTTTAAAAATAGCATATATAGGTGGACCAATATACAATTTAAGTGCAAAAGAGTTACTGAACGCTGCACTTACCAGTATTTATTGTGATGGCAAAAAGCATTAATGCCATAAATCTTACATATCACCCACATCTAATCCCTCAGAATGCAACTTTCTTTTCACTCTAACAGCTACTGAGGGGAATATGTCAAGGTAAAGTGCTCTTTGTCAGCCCACACAAGTGTTTTCTGACACTTCTTTCTATTACAACATACTTATTCAAAGAGAGAGTCCCTCAGCTTCACCTTTGGCTGTTGGGTGATTATTGATGAGATACACTTTCCCAGATGAACAGAATAAGGTGTGAGAATCTATAAGAAATCCAAAGGAGATACAGACCCAGAAGTGTGGCTTTTGACGGCACAAGGCAGAAGTGTTTTAACTGAAATATCTGTGGCATTTCGGCCACCATTTCCTCTCATTGAATCAGTTATGCACCTTGGGTAAGAAAACGGAGTAATAAGGAACTGTCCTTCTGTTGCTGACTACTGTAAAATTGGCACTCAGCTCTCTAAAATCAGCTCCACTCAGCATGAGAGAATTGTTATTCCAGCACAGGAATATCCAAATGCAGAAGCTGAGATCATGCATTGAACAGATCCCCATTATTTCATACCTATGGAAGAGTTGGCAGTCTTCTTTGCAGGTATGAAACTCCTCTGCTTTGATATCCTGGGGTCTTTTAATACCACTTCCATAAATCAGCTTTGGGCACATAGAAGAGGTGTCAGAGAATTGAGGTCCATTGCCTGAGAAGTTCAGCTCTTGCTCTGCGAGTGCTGGATTTACTGGAACAGTTTTACTGATCCTCCTTCACACACACAGAGTCAGATAATCTCATCAGCATACAGCTGCAGCAGATGGGCTGTGCCATCAGAAAAATGTGTCCTGGAGGAACAGCTTTGGCCAAGGTGCTTCCCTGCATCACGTCTCCACTTCTCCAGGCTGAAATGCAGTTTCCCTTTCTAGCCTCCACCCCAGCCTGGTGCTAAGCCAGGTTTTTCTGCAGGGTTGCCTCTCAGCCATATCAGCACCCTGGTTAAGCTCAATGAATAAGCAGAGAAAAACCAGTGTTGCTGCAAGGGAGAGTTCAGGAATCAGCAACCAGAAAGTGTGTTGGCACTTTTAGTGGCTGACGGTATTTAAATAAGCCTAAACAGGTCATGAGACCACAGGTGGAGACTTAGATAACACTCCTTGGAGCTGCACTAACAGAAGATTCATTATTTGCTTTACTATTTGCAAGTAAAGGAGAAAAGAGAGCCACAGAGAAAAGCCTCTCTTCCCCCAAAACCAATGCTAACAAATAGCTTAAAAAGAATGAAAAAAAAAAGGAAGAGATATATTTAATATGAAAATAACTAAAAACATTTTTCTCCTATGTGTTACTCTTCATCTGTAGATCTGAAAGCCATTACTAATGACTTTTTAAAGACAAAAGCTGTTTTTTTATTAGTCAAGTATTCCTGTGCCATATCACAATTGAAACTGAATGTTCATACAAGATCCCTGGAAACAGGCTGAAAAAAGTTGTTTGCTTTCATCATGGAAACCTAGTGAAATGCAAACAGTAAATAAGCAGCCACACATAAACAAGGTTCCTTTCAGTACTAACATTTTAAGATTATATTGGTAACACAGAAAGCAGCAAGTTTTTATAAGGTATGATGTTTTATTGACAATGTCTATTTGAAAGCAGATACATATTATAGTATGTATTTTTCATCAATATTCGTAATTACAGAATGCTCCAAAAGGCAGGTATATATTCCTAGGCTTCTCCTAAAGCACAAATCATTGAATGCACAGTTCAGCTCAGAAGCCTTAAAATACAAGTTAGGAAAAGATTTTCAGACAAGTTTCGTAAAGCATATTGGCTTCCTTTCAAAACAGCCCAGAAAGCTGCATCTCATGAAATTATTTTTGTGTGTAATTTAGTAAGTGTATGGAAGCTTTTGGTTTTTCCTACAGATACATTCAGCTTTTGAGAAATCATGGAATTATTTGTGAAGCCACCACCAGCAAGCAGCCACTTTCCTCATTTATTAAACTATTAATCAAGGCAATTTTAAAAAAATCATTTCCAAACACATGTCCTCAGTCATTGTGGGTGGGCAGACCAAGTTCTTTAGAAAAGTGGACTCAGAACTGGGTCAGGATGTTTTGTGAACCAGTGCCTTGGTAGCTCAAAGAAATATAACTCATGGTTTCAGAAAGCAGAAATCAAGAAGAAATAAAACAGGGTAAAAGATATTTGTGTCATTATTAGCATTTCCACAAATACTTAAACTAGAAATATGCTTGAAGTTATAGTGTTCCCAGTAAACAGTTTATAATCTAACATGAAAGGACTTCTAATCTTAGTCTTCTGGGATATAAAAAACCCCACACTGGTAAATTTAGCTATCTAGGGTTCAGCTTTGAACTATCTAGACTCTCTGGCACCACTGATTGAAATCCCTTTAAAATTGACTCATCCTTGATTTTCCTGAGTGCACTAAATTGAGCATATTTATGTTTGTACCTTTCAGAGGCAAAGCTTGCTCTCAGGATACATAAAATGCCAGACCTTTATAATGCCCAGACTCTCAAACTGTATATGAAATGTATTTCCCAAAGTTCCCTGCAATTAGAAAGATTTACGAACACAGAGCAGTATATCTCTTAATTACTGATCTGCTCAAAGCATCATACCTATTTCAAAGGTTTTCAGTGCCCAGAAATATTTCATTGCATGACATGTTTGTGTGCTGCCTTCAGATTTAAAAAGCAAGTATTTTTGTGTACAGAAAACCTATATTCGTATTTTCAGTCTGATCTCTCAAATATCCCTTCAAAGTGCTAGCCTTAACTTTCTGGTAGTAAAAAGCTGAAACAACCACATGAAAAAGTTGCATTATGTAACAAGGCTGGCATCTGACAACCAATATGGAAGCCAAATGACAGTTAAATGCAAAGAATCTTGGACAAAAAGCAGCATGCCAAATACTCGGACTGGCATAGGAATTGGTATCTTACAACTTTGTTAATCCAGCAGTGACCATACAAAATCTGACTAAATATATACTCTCATTGGTTTAAGCTGGCTCCTTCAGGGGATCTGGTTCTGCACAAATCTGCACTAACTGCCCGTTAAATCCATGGCCCAGCACATATTTTGGCCATGAAATCTACAGAGCCAAAGGTAACAGTGATACCTCCATTTCCAACTACTCTTCCAGTTGTGATTCTGGTTGTGCAACCACAAGCAGCTGACTTGATCATGATTTACCAAAGTGGAATGTCTTGCTTTCATTGCTTCCTGCTTCTCCTTCTCTGTCCCTCTTCAGTGCCCAGCTACGTGCCTCTGCTTCTTTTGTATTAGGTCTAGCATTTGTCTGACCATTTTGGGGGCCAATTGAAATTGTTAACCCACCTGAAAATGACTCAATATTTTTATGGAGTAGTTTTCTATCAGCTTGATGAATTAAATGAGCTTGTGCATGGTTCAGTGAGTACCGGAGCTGGCATAAAGTTAAGGAGCAGAAATGTGCAACCAGGAGCTTGGAGAGGAGAAAAGGGGGGGACAAAGGGGAGTCTTCTTCCTTTTAACAGCAGCAAGGCATTCGATCAGTTCACCATGAATGTAAAACCCTGTTGTGGTTTAACCCCAGCCAGCAACTAAGCACCACACAGCTGCTTGCTCACTCCTCTCCTGGTGGCGTGGGGGAGAGAATCAGAAGAGTAAATGTGAGGAAACTCATGGGCTGAGATAAAGACAGTTTAATAGATAAAGCAAAAGCCACTCACACAAGCAAAGCAAAACAAGGAATTCATTCACCACTTCCCATGGGCAGGCAGGTGTTCAGCCATCTCCAGGAAAGCAGGGCTCCATCACACATAACAGTTACTTGGGAAGACAAACAGTGTAACTCCAAAAGTCTCCCTCCCTTCTTTATTCTTCCCTCAGCTTTATGTACTGAGCATGGCATCATATGGTATGGAATATCCCTTTGGTCAGTTGGGGTCAGCTGTCCTGGCTGTGTCCCCTCCCAGCTTCTTGTGCACCCCCAGCCCACTCGCTGGTGGGGTGGGGTGAGAAGCAGAAGATGCCTTGGCTCTGTGTAAGCACTTGTTCAGCCGTAACTAAAACATCCCTGTGTTATCAACAGTTTCCGGAACAAATCCAAAACACAGCCCCATGCTAGCTACTATGAGAAAAATTAACTCTACCCCAGCCAAAACCAGCACAAACCAAGTGTCAGTCTCCAGTGAATTCTGCTTCTTAATCCTTTGAGATAGGGACTAGATGCACTTGCAAACACCTTTGATGGCTCTACTGAACCAGGCACCTCAGGAAACCCCAGAAGAGGTTTCAATTTTCTACCAGAAATGGTAAATTATATTCATGCAGTGATAAATCCGTTGTCAAATGGACTTCATTACAAGGTGGTACAAAAGAACCAGCTCTTGAAAGACTACAGTAACACAAAACCAATAGATCAAAAATTGTAATAACATAATTATTTCTGACAGCAGAAGCATCTGTCCTTATCGTTACAACAGAGGGCGCAGATTTGGGATTAAATTATGTGTTTGATTAGGGGTTTATCGTACCTTAAGTACTGTATAAAGTTACGTATTAATTCTGCAGTCACTCATATTGCTGAATATCTGAAATGCTGCTTCTGAAACCAATGAAATTACTCTGAATTTTCAGTCATACCAATTAAATCTTAACTTTAATTTAAATACTGTCCTGGTTTCAGCTGAGATAGAGTTAATTTTCTTCATAGTAGTTAGTATGGGGCTGTGTTTTGGATGTCCTGAAAACAGTGTTGATAATGCGGAGATGTTTCAGTTGTTGCTAAGTAGCACTTACACTGGTTAAGGGCATTTTCAGCTCCCCATGTTCTGCCGGGTGCACAAGAAGCTGGGAGGGGGCACAGCCAGGACAGCTGACCCCAATTGACCAAAGGGATATTCCATACCATATGATGCCATGCTCAGTACATAAAGCTGAGGGAAGAATAAAGAAGGGAGGGAGACTTTTGGAGTTACACTGTTTGTCTTCCCAAGTAACTGTTATGTGTGATGGAGCCCTGTTTTCCTGGAGATGGCTGAACACCTGCCTGCCCATGGGAAGTGGTGAATGAATTCCTTGTTTTGCTTTGCTTGTGTGAGCGGCTTTTGCTTTATCTATTAAACTGTCTTTATCTCAGCCCATGAGTTTCCTCACATTTACTCTTCTGATTCTCTTCCCCATCCCACTGAGGGGGAGTGAGCAAGCAGCTGCGTAATGCTTGGTTGCTGACTGGGACTAAACCATGACAAAATACTTGCTTCTTAAGGGCTTAGCCCAAGCAGACAGACATTAAACTAGTAGTCACTTGAAAAGAGGACAACAGCAGCCAGCAATCGAACCCCTATAGCTGCTGAGCAAACTCCCACGAAAATTAAACCTAAAATAAGCATTAGAACTTCTAAAGCCTGGAAATGTGTACCAGGGGAATTTTGCCAAGAAAGTCCTTTCTAGAAAGGGGGCAATTCAGCTGTCTAAACATAGGTGTCTAGTGCCATTTGAGAAGTCTAGGTATGGTCTCTGGGATAGCAGGTGTCCTCGCAGGTCCCCACCCATATCTGCCAACCTCACACAGATGTCTTGGCTGCCCCAGGGCTTCTCAAAGGGCACCAGACGTCTGTGCTGAGGCAGCTGAATCCCACCCAGAACATCTACCGTGCAATTAAGCACAACTTAAAATTCTTCTTTAAGGAGGCTCTGGAATGAAAAAGGTAACTACTGTTAAGTATTAATTTTATCCCATAAACAAAACTTGTTCAAAGGAAGTTGCCCTACCTCCTTGTTCAAAAAAACTAATCACTTTTAATTTGTCTAAACATGCTCATGAGTTTTGGGGTTCATATTTTCTGTCAATAGTCTTAAATCTATGACTCCTATGACAAAGATTTTATTGCATAAGAAAACAGAGCCTTTGATAATAACCAGTTTTAATTTAGGATGGTGACACACTAAGCATTTATGTGAAATGAGCATAAGCAACACAGAGCATGAGATTATTACAGCCCTGTGCATTGTATAGTGACTTCAGGTATAGAATTAAATGACATCAGAAAAGCAGCCTAGAAACTTCTGCTGCACATATGGGTCTGAAGGAAGAAGAAACAGGAATTCGTGATGATTTCTAAGTCTAGAGGTCCAGGAAGCGTGTGCAGTCCTGCCTATCTTTACCTGTTCATAAAGGTTAGAACACTGCCTGTTGATTTGTACTGCTTCAGCCTTGCACTTACAATCACTAGCACACACTTAGCAAAGCTGACGTTCACTTCTATCTGTTTTATAGTTATGTAAGGAGATAATTCCTTTACACCAGAGGGATGTAGAGGAACAGGAGGCATGAGGACGGAGGGGGCGGTAGAATTACTTTTCCACCCACATAAATGAGAAACAAAGGCCATAGCAGTTGCTGAAGCAGACTGTATTAGGCCTTCACCTTCCTTCCAGCCCAGAGGACCCCAGAGCGCAAAGGAGAATCTGGTGCTCTGTGTTACTGCTCACCACCAGCACGGTTAGAGAAAAAGGCTGAAAATACACAGGTCTGATATATCCAACTAACATATTTCAAAGAAACCAGAGTCTAGGGCTGAAGCCTGCCCGCTTCATGCTACTTTTCCAACTTTCGCCTGTTTGTCCAACTGATTTTTTGGGATAAGTGTTTTGCCCTGAGGTGAAAAGCCTCTCCTGCTTATTGCTTCACTATTTAGTAGGTTGGCAAAACAATTTCATCATGCATAATAAACAGAAAAAAACTGTAAGCAATGTGACAGTTGCTTAAGACACCTGGATTATAAGCACAGGCATGAAAAAGGGGCCTAATTATATCTATTTTCTTTCTAGCATTTATAGAAATGTGATGATGTTTCAGGCAGCAAAGGGAATTAGTTTTACATGAATAGCACCACATGCAGTTACCTTCTTGGCCACTCTTCCTGAAGTCACCCATACCTCAGCATGTCACCTCAGCCTTGTATTTTCTACTAAGATCACTAATTCATTAAAAAAGGTCTCACCTCCCACTTTTGAGAAACTCAGTTTCCATGGGTGTAACACCTATGAAAACCAAGGGGTATACACTGTGAAATGTGAGTGAGAGGTCTCTGAGTTGCTGTTTGATTCATTATGCAGTAATATCCACTACTTGCACTACTGAGACAGTCAGAGAGAGCAGCTGTTTCTACGAGTTTCAAAGAGCCCATGTGTTAAGACGCACTAGGCTTACTACCACTCTTGACCGTCTCCAGGTGAGCATGAGATGTCTTCATTCTAAAATTAGGGTCTCCGTTGTCTCAAAAATCTTAACAAGTAAAAACATGATGCATTTGTGTGTTGACATCTTGGTCATGCTGCTACACACAAATCCAAGCAAGCAGACTGAAGTTAGATTCCCATATGTCTTGTTTAAGGCACAACAATGTCATTCAGCAGTGAAGATCAGGGAAGCAGCATACAGATGAAGCTGGTGTAGTACCTATCTAGCAACTAACATCTTCCTTATGCTTTGTGAAATGTTCTAACTATGGGGAATATAATTTCAGTGCTTGGTATAGTACTGTAGTTCCTGTTAAACAACTATAATTACTTCATTAAAGCTTATTTCCCAATAAGCTATGACCCTATTTACAGTTGCTCTGAATCAAATCATGCTATTAGAGAAGTTGCTTGTGCAAACTCTCATAAAACTTCACCTTTTTGTACCCCCTTTGCACTGGTAAAAATGACAAAGAAAGGGAAGAAGCCACAGAAAACTGCACTGCATGTCCGAGTCCTTTACAGGGGACAAATAATTAGTGTTTTATTTATTTAGACTTTGGCAACATATTTCTACCTTTTGGTTCCCCTGCCAGAAAAATCACTATAATTAGATGCAAGTGCATATCAAGCAGAGTTTGTTGAAGGCATCTGAAGGGTGTGGAAGGCATCTGAACAGTATGTAGTCATCTGAAGAATGGTAAACACGAGTACCTCAAGACAGTGTCTCCCTCCATGAACTGACAAAGGCCGTTATCAAAATGCATTTCCTCCATTATTCCCCAAAAGATGAATCTCCATGTAGCATGTTTTGCAGGTGGTGCTCTGAAGTCATCAAACATACCCCTCCTCACTTCTGACTTCTGAAGTCAGCTTTACCATCACCTCCCATTCAATCTGTCTACACCTAGCCCAGCTATCAGAAACAGGAAGAGGTCAGTTCACAAATATGATGAGTTAGTAGTTGTCAGAGTCCTGCCAGAAATCTCCTCGTTGGAATAAGACACTTCTGCACTAAAGACTCTGCAAAGGAAATGCAAATTTTTAAAAGGTAAGATCCATTCCAGTCACTGGAAATAACTGAGACTGTATTTAAGAATGTAATTTCCATGCATTTCCATGATCCTGGCCTTCAGTGAATTTTCTTGGATCATCCTAAATTACAAGAAATGGGCAAGCTCTGCCTAATACAAAGTGATGTAATTTCAGATATTTACACTTCACTTAAAAATAGTTCTCAATGTCAGGAGAGAAAGGAAATGTCAGCTCTTAGCAATAACAACTTCTTCTTTTATCTCTCTGCTAATGTAGCATTTGTTAACATAGGAAAAGGAGTCTGCAAAATCACGTTTGACAGAACTTGTCACAACTGAGAAAAAAAAGTTGACCTTTGAGTGTTTCCAAAGTGTAAATAAAGGTAATGCAACAGCTGAAGAGCACTTGTATTCTGAACTGTACTTTGAAAAAGCAAGGAAGTCAAGCAGAAAGGTGCTCAATGCTTTTTCCCTGTCATCATATAAATTATTTTTAATTTGATAATTTTGGAATTTTCTTAAGGTTTCCCTTGTCCTTCATTGTCAGTAGGCCATTAACTGAAGAAGTGGGAAGAAGCAGAAAAGTTGGAGACTTCAAGCCGTGTTAGCTGCTGTGAGAGCTGCCTTCTCTTCCAAAAGACCATAACAATATTCTGCTCTTAGGTGTACTAAAATGCCCACTCTAGGAAAACTATTTGTTATTTATTTCATCAAACTGATAAATGACTGGTTGCAACTATGAATGACTTTTCCAGACATTCATTTCAAGCATGTTTCCTCATTTCCTTGGAAACTGAGAAACGAAGAAACTAAAAGAACCCAAACTGCCATTGCATATCACTCTTTTTGTCAGTGTACAAAATTCCTTCCCATTAAAAGTTGTGCTTTAAAATTTCTGTTATGTGTGTCTTCCAAATATCAGTTAAGTTATCAAAATGGGCATTTTTAAAGCCAAATGATAGAGAGAGAAAATATTTTAAAACTCCCACTTCCTACTCTAAAATATACTGAGCTTTACAGTGAGCTTCCAGACAAATTGTGTGATCTTTAAAAGCATGCAGGCCACTTTATTAAACAATAGCCCAGCTCCCAGCCCTTCAGCCAGCATGCACACCTTGTGAGTAATCATTTCAAGCTGGAAATTCAACCTTTGGTATCCTTGTAAGAAGACAGGTATTCTAATTGGTTTGCAAAGGACTTAAGTATCATTACTTACTATTATGAAGAGCTGTCACTGTCATTAGATAAATGATAGAAAATAAGGCCAAAAGAGTTCAGATACTCCATTCCCTTCCTCTTCCATGCAGTGACCTTTCTTGCACAGATTCTAGTTCAGTATTTCCTCCACATCAGCTTGTCTCCTTTACAATGCCCTTCAGCCTTCCTCTTCATACCCTTTTGTCCTGGTCCCCACATTCAGCCACCTAATACTTTTTCCCACTATCCCCCCATAATATATTCTTCTTTACCTGCCTTCCTTGTTTCTACCTTCAACAAATTTTTATTCCTTTTCTTCCCCTGTACACTCTTTTTCTCAGACCACCTGTCTCCCTTCATACTCCTAATCATTCCAATCTCTTTCCAAACCAGCCTCCTGTCCCCCTCAGCTTGTTTCAGTGCCCTGTTTCCTCACTTCTCACAGACTCTTCCTGCTGTTCAACAGCCTTTCCCTTAATAGCCTTTCCCTTAATTTCACTCTCTTTTATGAACTGTATATGCCAACACCCTATAGTCCTTCACCACTACACACTCCTTTAACATCACGCTCCTGTTAATTCACTTTTTCTCCTTCAGCTTAGATTGCTCTTGCCTCCTAGCAGCTTGTTCTAGCAAGGTTTTGATCTGCAGTTTATCAAATTACTGAATAGATTACCTGATAGCTGAAATGCTAAAATAGTCACCCCTCACTCTTTACATATAACATATTTTTTCTGTTCATAAAAAGAGCTGATCATGTTTTATGGGCAGGATGGCAAAAAAAACCCAAAACCTGGATGATGCCCATCTGCGTTTGAGGAATGAGATTTCCTAATTAAGTGAACAATGAAAACAGCAATACCTGAAATAAGATCATCCTAACCACATGTGAAATTATTCTAACATGCAAAAAAGAGATAAACTCATGAGCTACATCCTTCCAAAATCTTTTAAAACATCCTTGGTGTGAAAATCTCGGGGGGGGGGGGGGGGGGGGGGGGGGGCACCTGAGTGACACACAGTTAATGCTGTCCCTTTTCCTGTCACACATCGCAAGTTGATAGTCAACCCCCTATTTGTGTCTACTTCTAGTGTTTTTCAAATATGGGACACAAGGGCATCGGACATAATGGGTTTCAGTCTCTTTTTAATAAAGTCAAGTATTTCAAAGAGTAATAGATAAATAAACCATTATATTGGCATAGCCCCCTCCTTCCACAGCCAAAGGACAGGGGGGATTGCCTTCTACAGGAAACCACTGGTTCTCTAAACTTATTTCTACAAACATTAGAAAAACAAATTTAGTCTAACCTGTGGCTTTAAGAGCATTTCTAGTTAAATGTAATTACAAATCTAGCTGCCCTGAGGACAAGGGGACTCACCCAATCCTTTCTAAGTCACAATTTCCCCTCTGCTGCTTTTTTTCCCCCAAAGGGTAGAAATTTCACCCCAGCATGCACAATTACAATCAGTCTTGTAGCTCAGCTGCATTGGTTAATGTACTTTAGGGAATCAGCCAAGATTTAACTTCTTGCCCATGTTACTCAGTCTCAGAGATAAATATCTTGTGTATAACCTTTAAATTCTTGGATGCCAGCAGCTTTTGAAAGTTGTGTGCATAGAGATTTAATTGAGGTTCTCATGCAACCTTACACCCCTACAAAATTCCAAGATCCTTTCCAAGAGCTTAGTCTCAACCTACAAGATGGCACAGCTTGCAAAGACATCATAGGTGCTAGAGGTAATGACAATGCTTTTCCTCTATCTTCTCAGAATGCCCTTCCATTTCTGCTAATTATACCTTATCTTCATTAATTAATTGTTATAAAGGTCAAAATCTAAAACGAAGGTGCTGATTTTTCTCATAAAATAATCCCCAAGC
Organism: Phalacrocorax carbo; assembly: GCF_963921805.1. Lineage (NCBI taxonomy): Eukaryota > Metazoa > Chordata > Aves > Suliformes > Phalacrocoracidae > Phalacrocorax > Phalacrocorax carbo. The sequence continues at coordinate 193,665,216 of NC_087513.1, read as the reverse complement.
TACAGGTCTTGGGAGATGAGATGGCTCCAGACCAAAATTTACTTCCCGTGCAGAGGAGAGGGATGCAATGAGGAACACTGGAAAGCTGGTTAATTGGGAAAAGGGAACAGAAAATGCAAACCCTCAGTAAGGAGAATACTGGTTCTCAGGTATAAGTATTTATCACCCAGCTTTCCTACAGAACATCACAGATGAGGTTTTAGGGGGGGCTGAAGCACTGAATTAGCTGGTGGTGTAAAAAACACTCTCGCTTACCTCCTCGCTCTGAACGCTCTGACATCGATCCAAAATATTTAAAAGCTTGCATTGCAGAACGCCGAGCGGCACTAAAAGGCAGGCGGAGGTCTATTACCCCTCTCTCCCCTGATGGGCCTGCGCTGCCTGGCAGTAACGCGCAGCACAGATGGTGTATGGATGACGTATAGACAACAATACCCACTTTTTCATCAGCCTGTGACACCCTGTTAGATGCATCCTTGTTGGATAAAGAATTCCCATTCATAATTACTCTCTGAGATTCCGGAGTTTCAACTTCAAAACTGATTGCTATGAGTTATATGAATATATGTTTTATGTCACACAGTAATTTTTGCCACAGAGGTGTCTAACTGTAATATTGTGAATGGTTTATAATGGACGACAAACTAACATGAGTCATATATGGTCCGGTTTTAACCTGGAATCAATCCCAGATGATGTGGGGCTTATGTGATTATTTTGTTGTTCTGTCCTCTTGTCTGTCAGCGCATGCCCCTAACAGATTTTAAAGCCTTTGCCAGTTTGACAAGTCAAGTGGAGAATTGGGATACAAGTCTCAAAGACACCATATTCTTTGAAATTTCATGAGAATTCAAAGAGGAGACACCCCAATTAGTCTCTCCACTAATTAATGTCACCACTAATTTCACAATTTTACTTCAGCCTCTTATTAATTTGCAAAGATTAATGACATGTCTCTTGACCGGCGGCTCTGCACATGGATGTCAGCCCAGCATACGCGCAGGAGGAGAAAACTACAGGTGACTTTGGCAGGAGGGAGAGATGCAGAAGGTTCAGTGGAAGGATACAGGACAAACGAACATCCCTCCCTAGGAAACCAGGCCTCGTCAGCTATGCTGTTTAAGGAACAGTATGTTTCTCGTAGAAAAAAAAGACACCAGGATGCTTTTACAAGCCCATTGTCCTAAAGCTGAGTTGAAGTTGGAATACACCTTAGTGTCTTAAGCTGACAAACTTTATTTCGCAAAGCAACACATTCACCCTTGTAAGGACAACCTTCTCACAACTTGTCTGTATTCCTAGCAGTATTCCTCAGTATTTAAAAAAAATTATCTAAGACAACTCGAACGGGTTGAAGTCGTTCCTGGTTGACTCCTTTCATACATGCTGCCACCTTGCAAGCTACCTGACACAGCAGGCTTAATCCCCCATCTTTTACCAGCTCCTCACAGCCAGAGGGATGCCGCTCAGCAGCAAAAGCGCACTCCTGCTCCTTTCGAGCCCCGAGCAGAGTACTCATTGCAGCTTCTCCTCTTTCTGCTTTGGGATTTCACTTAACCCTTCTGACTCACTTTGGACCCGAGCCCCACCTAGGATTTCAGTTTAAGACCTCCTTGCTGTCAGGTACTACCGGCACTGCAGGTGTCCCTGAAAACCCTTTGGTTTATGCCCTTTGATACCCTCCATTTCTCAGTGCCGCACACCGAGCGTCTCCCCTCCCCAGCGGGGTTATCTGACCCGGGACGCGTGCTGCCTGCCCTCCTGAAGAGGGATCGGGTAACACGGACCCCGTCCAAGCCCTCGCCGTTGCAGAAGGAAGCCTCTCGGCCCGGCTCGCCCGCTCCCGGCGCCCACAGCCGGGCTCCGCAGCCCCAGCGCCGGGGCCTGCCCCCTCGGCCGCACCGCCCCGGGCTCTCCCGGGGCTGCCCGGCTTTTCCGACGCGACGCCAAAGTCGCTCCGCGTTTTCCTGAGGGTCAGGACGCAGCCGCGCCCGCCATGCCCGCCTGGCGCCCAGCACAGCCTAGCCCACCGCCCCCCTTCTCTCCCGGGGCGTCCCGGCGGGGAGGAGCCGCCCGCCCACGCCCCGCTCCGTTCCGCCCCGCCCCACGCAGGGACCTCCGGCGCGATTCCGCCGCTGACTGGGACTACCCGGCGCCGCCTCCGGCTTCCCCCGCCCTCGCTCCACCTGCGGCGGCGGCAGGACCCAGGTGAGAGCGGGGCGGCGCCGTGGAGGGAGGGCCCGGCCGGTTGCGGCGGCGGCGGCTCCCGATCGCGAAGGAGGGGTCGGGCGGAGGGAGGCCGGGCTCAACTTGACAGGAGGGAGGGAGCGAGGGAAGGAGGCGGCGGCGGTGGTGGCTGCGCTCGCCGGGCGCGGGTGAGTGAGCGAGCGGGCGGCGGGCGTGGGGAGGGGAGCGGAGCGGAGCGGAGCGGGCGGCTGAGGCGCGGCGCGTCCCCGGCGGATGGCGGGTGGCTGGAGCAGGGAGGCGGCGCTCGGCCGCGCCCCGGTTCTACGAGGAGAGGCGGGGACACCGGGCGATCCCCGGCTCCGCTTCGGGGGCTTGCTGCGGCGTCGTCTCATCCCTCGCTGCCCGGAAGAAAGTTTCGGGGATGCCGGTGAGGCGGAGGTTCCCCCATTCCCCTCAGCCGCCCGCCAGCCTCCCTTCTCCTCCTCCACCGAGCCTGGTCGCCAACGAGCGGTCGCCCACACCGACGCCGCCTTCGCTCAGCGCCCGATCGGAGACAAAGCCGCTCCACCTGCCGCCACAGCCCCTCTTCCCGCCGCCTCAGGCGGCCCCGCGGCGGGAAGAGGGGCCGGGGCGGGTTGTCCTGTCAGTGACGGTCGTGTGGAGAGACAGTGGCCCGCTGAGCACCAAGCAAACTTATTTTTAGATGTGTCTCCTGTCTCAATGCCTCTTAAAAATAGCACAGCCTTTATTTAAGGAGTGGGAAAGAAAGTGGTACTGGAGGCCTCGTGGTGGTGTGGTGGTTTGTTTTTTTTTCAAAAAGCCTGGTTAAGGGAGAAAAAAATGTTTCGGTGGTATAGGCAACTGTGGGACAATTAACATCCACAGGTATATGCAGGACGATTTTACTGTGTCTTAATTAAGGTTGCCTCTTAAGCACGTGAACAAAGGTACTTGTGGCTTTGTCCTCCGCAGTGTGTCTTCAGCGTGAGATGCAAGGTCTGATGTACGTGCACATCTGATTCATACAATACTTTTTATAGGGTGACTCAAGTTTTTTTTGTTTTTTCATCTGTTGTTTTCTTCGTTTTCTGTCCTGTCACTTCTCTCTGGAACTCCCGCAACATGTGGGTGGTGGAGGTTGAAGGAGTGTGCAACAAGAATCAGTACTCTTTATTATTTTTTAAATTAACCTTGTGCTTTTGTTTTAGCTCCTGTATCTCATCTGATTCTAGTGACAGAACTACCATAAAATAAATCAGTCTTATTGTGCCAAATGTATAATATTGTATCATTTGTATCAATGATCCGGTCATGATCTCACAAAGGAGAAGGCTGATTTTTATTTTTAAACCACTACAGATGTAAGGGAGACTTGTGTAAATGAAAAAGTATATCTCCAATAGAGAAAGGGATTTTAAGAAGAAAAAAGGCATCAAAATATAGAGTATTTTACACTGAAAAGGACCTCTGCATGTCAGCTAGCCCTGCCCCCGTGCTCAAAGCAGGTCCAGTTGGATAAGGTTGCTCAGACCTTGTCCAGGTGAGTTTTGAGCATCTCCAAGGATGGATATCCCTGTCATTGTGGTGGTGGCAGTTTCTGACCACTTTTGTGGTGAAATAGGTTGGGTTTTTTTTCTTAATCTAATGGCAATTTCCTGTGTTGCACTTTGTGTTTCCTCTTGTCCTGCCATTGTGTACCTCGCATCCCTTGCGGGTGGTAGTAGTCGTGCGTATCTGTAGTTCTAGAAGCTAGTAGAAACTATGCTAGTGTTTTGGACCAAAGGGCTGATTGTTTCATGACATCATTCTAAGTATAATTGCTAGATTTTATTATCATAAATTGTAAATTTATTCTGTTAAACATTTGCTTAACATTTCCTATTTTATTTGAATGCGGTTCATAGCAGATAAGCTTATTAATTTAAAATGCATAAGCACCTTGTGAAGACTGTTGTTTTCTTTTTTTAATCAAATAAATGTCTCAAATAATTTACCCATCACTGGTTTTGTCCATTGGCCTTGTGTTTCTTAACTTGAATTTGAGGTAGTTTGCTCCCAACTTTTGATAGAGTCCTTTCACCATTTAGTCCCTTGGAATGATAAAGAGTCTACTCATTTTAATAGAAGGAAAGCTTTTTGGCTTTAATCTTGAAACAGATTTTCCTTTGTAAGGGATGTGCCTTGAACAATACAGTACAACCTGTTATTACTGGGAAGTCGCCTTTGTACTATATAGGCATTGTTTAATGCTCTGGAGAAGCCTTGGCTGTTATTTATGATGCTGTTGATGTGGCACCCTTCTTCGTTCAGCAGGAAAAGAAAATGTTTTTAGGCAGTGCAAAATAAAAATCTGCATGTTCTCCATCAAGACACATGACTGCCAAAATTACCTGTTTCTTAATCTGTGTAAATTCTTGGATGTTGCTGATAATATTTCAAAAGCAGGAGAGTATATTTGTAATGTGATTCATAGTATGTCACTTCTGAACGTGTCTGGGTAGAATTTCAAAACATTAGTAGGATGCTGCTTAATAGCAAATGCTTCTGAATAACTCATGCTTTCCATTAGAGCCATTTCAAATAATTTATTAGAAGCCATTTCAATGGCTGGCTGCACTGAATTTGATGATATTTGGAATTGTTTGATAAATAATTTAACTTACTTTTCCAGATAGCACCTGCCATTTTATAATGATGGGAACACCTGACAGTTAGGCAATGCCTGTGTGAGTCTTACATATTCTTGACATGTATAAACCTCTTCTGCAGGCTCACTGAACTCTAGATTATATATCTGAGGTTTAAAATTTTACCACTGCTAATATTTTAGGGCTTTTAAAATGCTATTTTCTGTTTCAAAGGTGAAATACTTTGTTTATGTTTTTCCCCGTCTGTATTAATCGCCTGTTAGCATGCCATTATGGTAGAATAAATAAGCTAATGACACATTACATTTCCATAAAATAAAACTTTTTTGGGGGGATATAAAGGCTTTATTTGATTTGACAGTATTTGAGAATGATTTGCATAGTTGCTAAAACAGTGTATCTTGGACTGTTAAGATTGAAATCTGGGAAGGAGAGATCATAATATGTCTGCAAGCAGACCAAGATAGCAGTGATTCATATAATAAATTTCAGTCTGCATTTGGACAAGAACTTAAAACTGGGAATGTACTTCTTAGACTCATGAGTGGTTTGCTTATCATAGTGTGCACAGAAAGGCTGTCAGTAGCTTTAACATTATTGTTATAGGACAGGATTTCATAATGCAGCTCATACGCTTTTAGTTTTATGGCCTGGAGGACTGAAGGTTAGCCGTGTGCTAAATTAAACCTGGGGTCTGTGACAATGACTAATACCAGGTGCTTCAGAGGGAATTATAAGAACAAATGTGAGATAATTTGCATCCCACGCTCAAGGTGGGATCCGATCCAGTGCTTTGTAGTTTTGAATTGGCTTAAAACCCAAATAATGTTTAATAGCCTCTTCAGATGTTATTATGCATAATTACGATAATTTTGGACATACTTGTTGCTGATACAAGTAGCCAATCTAGATCTGTGGCTAATTTGGGGGATGGCTAGTTTATGCAGGGGTTTTGTTTGCTTGCTTGATGCCAGACTGTTTACAGACTCAGGCCAAATTTACTGAGTATTTTGCACCAGATTCAGTGATTAGGGCTAATTTGACATTTGTGAAAAAGAGGTGCTTCTGCCCACATGCTTATACTTTGAAATGCAGTGGTAACAACACTCATCTGGGTGTGAAACCTGCCCAGCTGCAGATTCCTCTTCTGTTTGTGCTAGAGCAAGGTCTGGAACAGAAACAGCTTCTCAGAGAATCCCATTATCACCAGTTTGTAGGGTGATCTGGGTTGTATATCTCTCAGCTTCTCCTGCAGAACTGAAATAGAGACCGTGCCTATGCTTGCTAGTCAGGTCTTTTATTTTGGACTTGGGAAGTTTGTGTTTGAAGAGTGTTCAAATATTTTATATATATCTAGCATCAACAAAAAACAAAGACGTCTGAAATGACCCCCTAGCCTGATACTAACTTACCTGAGTCTCCTGAGCTATGGGCTTGACTTAGAACTAGGGAAAAGAAAAGAAAAATAATTGTTATAGTACGATCTATTTCTGAATATTGCTCAATCCCAGGATCAATATCATCTTGAGTGTGGGGTGCTTATCATCTCAGATTTATTCTTAAGAGTCCATTTCTGTATGCTGTTAGGTTCCTGTGATGGCTTCTGGTAATAGTAAGTTATGTGTTGTGTGAATATGTATTTATGAACATGTCAAAATAATATGTGGTAGAATGGTACCAGTCAGTATTATTCAGTGAATACCTGTGAACCTAAGCATAGATTTCATTATGGTATTGCTTAGGAATTTTTGCTGGCTTTTCTGAACTTTATAGTCTTTGCATGCAGCCCTGTGGAGGGTTTTGAAAGGTTTATAGTTTGCTGGTGAAATTCTGCAGTACCTTCCGTGAGCTCCTGACAGGCTCCATGCCACATTTGGGGACTTACGTGTTTGAACTTGGATTGAATTTGTATAGAGTGCTGTTCCAAACCAGTGTTCATTCAACCTCTGTCTGAGGTGGATAGCTTTACGCTTCTTTTTTCTAGAAAGAAATCCATGACTTGCATCTATGTACCAGACTGGCCCTGAAAGGAGTGCCATGGCTCCTGCTTGAGGGTTACCTCTCCTAGGCTAGAAGTCAGTAGGCTGCTGTGCTGATCCCACGGCAGCTCCACCAGTTTAAGTGATCAGCTGCTAATATTTGTACTAATGTATCATCCAAACCCGCTTTCCACAGAACACTGTGTTCACAACATAACTGCTTGTTCTGTTCTCTGCTAGCGGCATCATTGCTGCAAGCATCTATAGCAGGAGACTGCTATAGATGGCAGTGTCAGGCTGGAGAAACGATGGGAGAATTTTTGGTGACTACAGTCACAGGCGGTGAGAACTAAATTTAAAACTTGATTTTCTGTCCCTGGTAATTGAAATTTTCTTTCCCATTATAGCCTTGGTAAAAATCATAGCTTTTATTGACTTTTTGTTCTACTGTCCGTGTCAACTAAGAAATCTCATTAGGTGTTCTAGGCAAACGTCTAAAAGCACAGAGGTAGAAATGTAGTATGTGTTCACTCTCATACTTAAGACTCAATCCTTGACAACTTGTAATTTAGAAAAAAAATTCTCATAAATTCCTCATCATATTTTAAAATGAGCTGGATCAAAGCACATGATAATACAAATAGTGTTACTAATGTCTATAAAATATTGGCCCATGCCTCACTGTAGAGCATTTTGGTTTATTTCAGTTACGTAAAAGCACAGATAATTAGAGTACTTTGAAAAGAGTTTAAATACAAGAGTCCGACATCATCGTAAATGAGTGATTGTTAGGATGTGGATTTATTTTATTCTTTGCGTCATAGTACATGGTTTGTCTTGTAGCAGAAGTTGCAAGGCCTCCAGACCAGGCCACGACAGGGCGTACAAACTTGGCGTAGGATTCCATGCTGGAGCACTTCTCTGGAGTGAGATCGGAACTTTTCTGTATACTGCGTATGTCAGCGAGTGGAAGATGTTCAACAGTGCTATAGGATATTTCTGTCTTCCAAATTCTAGATATTCTTATTTAGATAGGAATTGGTTTTCCAAGATAGGCTCTTTGCACATTAGGCCTCTGAAAAAGAATCTTTATCTCAGTTTGTGGAAGGCTTTATTTGGGAACAGAGCACCTATATTCATACACTGCAGGGCTTTCACTGTGATCATCATATGTGTACCTGACAAGCTGTATAAAAACAGTGGAGTTTTGGGGTTTTTTTTTAGGGATGAAATCAGCTACTCCATCTTTTTTATTAATATTGTCTTCCAGTTGTCTCCACTAAAAATCCAATTCTGTGCAAAAGCAAAAATAAGACATGCTATCTTTCTTTGGAACAAATGCTATGTACTTTTTTACTTAGTATAAAGAAAATACAAATGGGTGTTTCCGAAAGCAAGCTGATTTTCTGTTACAGTAGAAGCAGGCTTACTTGTTGAGAGTGACAACCTTACGGCTGCTGGGCAAGAGCATGACTCTAACCTCTGTGCCTGTGATGAAATACCACAAGTGACCTGCAGTTAGTGTTGGGACTGAAGGTGAAATGACAAACAAGTGACATAACCATTGTTTTTAATTGTACTATAGCTGTATAGGCTGTTCTTAAGTGAGTAATTCCATACGTTGCTGTTTAACAAATAACTTTAACTGACTTCCCAGAATTCATCAGTCTCTCCTCTTTTTTTTTTTTTCCTTTCCCCCCAGTGTGATGAGTTTTGAAATGTGTTAGAAGGAAAGCTGTATGCATTAACTTAATCAGAATTTGTTCTGAAGTTGTTTAATGGATCCTGGTTAGTCTATAGATGCACTTTCAACTTGGTTATTGTTAAATGAACATTTCCAGTACCCTAAAATTCTACATTTTGTATACATAAAAAGTTGTATGCATTGCTCAATTAAGGTATTTGTAGCAATACATATTCTGAGAGGGAGGTTGTTTTGGCTATTGAAAGTTTCATTGTACAATATTTTTAGAAGATCTAAAATTAAAATAACATGATCTGCATCTTCCATATTATATTTACCTATTTCTTCTATCTCCTGATTAACTGTGATCGTTATGAACAGTGAGCCTGTCCTCCCATCATGTCTGGAGCTAGTAAACCTCATTTTCTTATGAATTTTTATCTTATGGTTCATCTTATGGTTATGATTGATGGTTTTACTACATTGAAGGAATGGTAAAGTTTTTTTCCATGTGTGCTCTGCTAATGTGTAATATGATGTGAATCCATACTCAAGCCTTTATCTCATTCAGGGCATTTATTGAAGCTGTTCATCAGAAGCTTGTTCTTCACTTGGCCATCTGTTTCCCTAAAGTGTGTAGCAATTTAACTACCTTTGAGGTTGCTATCCTGTCAAAAATCAGTAGTATCTGCCAAGTGATTGAAAACTGTTGGGAGGGGAAGAGAGAGAGAGATGTTCGCAGACCTTGTGATCACATAAGCTTCTTAGCTTTAGCAAAGCAGACCTGAAATCTGTGTTTTAATTATTCTGCAGCACTTGGGATTCTGATGCTCTCCTTAAAGAGATATATCTCAAAAAAGGAAATCATTTGTGTATGAGAAGTTTAAAATATGTGCCAGAATCGATAATATTTCTTGGAATGCCTGGTATCAACAGGAGACTCTTTAAAATACTGGTTTATTTTTAATAAAATATAAGACCCACATTTAAAAAAAAATGTCATAAATTCTAAGTTTTCATGGATATTTTGAAAGCAGTAATAGCTACAGTTTATTCAGGCAAGACATTTTGATGAGTGTATATCTTACAGCTCAATATCCTGAACTGAGAAGACAGAGTAGAAAACAATGTAAATCTGGACAGTCAGTCTCAGAACCATGTGAGAATTTTGTAGGGCTGATACTCCATATTTAGGGACAACACTGGAAGGTGTAACAAAGGCGTTCTGTCACCACATAGTGTCACGGTTTACCCTCAAGCAGCAACTACACAGCACGCAGCCGCTCACACACTCCCCCCACCCCTGTGGGATAGGGGAGAGAACTGGAAGGGCCAAAGTAAGAAAACTCGTGCGTTGAGATAAGAACAGTTTAATAATTAAAATAAAACAGTAGTAGTAATAATAATAACAATAATATAATTAAAAGAAAAATTGAGAGAGAGGCAAAACCTCGGAAGGGGCGGAAAAACCAAACAGCAAGTGATGCAACCACTCACCACCTGCTGACCAACACTGCCAGTCCCTGAGCTGTGATTGCTGCTTCCCCTGGCCAGTTCCCCCCCAGTTAATATACTGGACATGATGTCATCTGATATAGTATATCCCTTTGGCCAGTTTGGATCAGCTCTCTTAGCTGTGCCCCCTCCCCTCCCGGCTTCTTGTGCACCCAGAAGAGCATGGGAGGCTAGAAAAGTCCTTGACTAGTACAAGCACTACCCAGCAACAACTAAAACATCAGTGTGTTATCAACATTATTCTCATACTAAGTCCAAAACACAGCACTATACCAGCTACAGTGAAGGAAACACTATCCCAGCCAAAACCAGCACACATAGGCTTAGGAAAGTCATGCTGCAATAATATTTCTTCCCCAGTCTAAGCATGGCAAGCAAAAGGACTATGGGCATTTACAGTAGTCTCGGGAGAGCACAAGCAGGTGCCCTTCAGAACAAAAATAATTGTTTTATGAATTGCAAATCATAAAATGCTTACTGATACCATCTCAGAAGGTGAAAATACACAATTTGTTTCCATTTTTGGTATACATACAGCATCTTGTATACTAGATGGAAAACACTGCCATCATAAAAGGAAGAGGGAGCAGCTGCCTGTATATTTAGCCCTGACTGTTGTCTTTTGGGTCGGATTGAATGTTTCTGAAAGGAGGAGGGAAGGGCAGTTATCCTCAAGGAAGGTATGATCCACCTGGAGCAGCTTCTGAGGTGGAATGAAGAGGAAGAAGGGGGGAGAGACTCAGAAGCTGCAGCACAGGTAAAGGCTGGGAGATGGAGCAGCATGGGTCTGCCTCCTGCAGAAGTCAGTCCTCAGTGGCTACTTCTGTACTGTAACGTTTGCAGGTCAGGACCTGGACATGATACTAAGCTGACCTCAGTCTGGAGGAGCTCTGCATAGAGAGGATGAAGTCAGATCCAAGGGCAAGCTGACTGGTGAGCAGTATGGACAGTTGGGGTTTGGTGACTGGGCTTGCTCCTTGTCCTTCCTTTTGTTCTCCAGTGTGGACATGGCTCAGAAGTAATGGGGAAATGAAAGGTTGGTGTTTTAGGGAGCTAAAGCTATACAAGCTAATGCAAATACCAATTTGTTAGTGATGTTTTCTAAGAGACGCTGTTCTAAATGATTTATTAGTCCTTGGAGGAGACTGTGTGGATATTTTTCTCCCTAGGAAGTGGCTGAAGATTGGTGGGTTGGAAATAAGGTCCAGAGGAAAGAACAGTTCCAATATGGGTATACTTATGGAATAGATTTGGTTTTGAGCTTTTCAAATAGTGCCAACTGGCAACAAACCAGCATGGATTCTTCTTGTGTGCAGCTATACTGCTTAAGGTTCCTATACTTGTATTTTAATAAAATACAACTTCAGAGACCAAAAGCTGTAGTTTGGTAGGTTATTTTCTTCTTCTTCTCTCTCTCTCTTTCTCATTTTTATTTATGTTTTTTTTTTAACTGCCTCCCATAAAAATGGGATGGGGAAACAAGACTGTTGTCATCTTCCATCTTCAGTCTGCATTGGTTTTCAGCTGCAAATGCTAATACAATTTATACAAATATGAGGCCAAAAGGAACAGTCAAGAACATGTTCTTATCTCTGACAGACTGACCAGCATGCCAAGTTCTGTGTAAATACAGGTATTTAATATGATGGTGTGATTGACTTTTGCCAGCTTTCCACTGAATTTTTTGTGAATTTACAATATCAATTTGTAAGCATATTTAAAGTTTTGCTGGTTTGGTTTGTGTTGTTTTGTGTTTTTTTTTTTTAGCATTGTTATTTTTAAAAATGGAAAAGACTAAGATTCCTTGAGTTCCTACAGTGAAAGTCATCAGTGGAGGGAAATAGAGTGTGGGAGGGAAAGATTGCTGTAGCTGCCTTTTTTCTATTGTCTTTAAAGTAATCTCTATGCTGTCTTTTTCCTATCACTGCTTGCTTTCTTCTGCCTTGTAAGCATTGCTGTGGAGTCTTTTTTCCTTTAATAATTCTGGTCTAGCAATTCACATGCTAATACCTAGCTTTGAGGTATATGGTAGCAGTATCTAAGGTCCTGCTATTCACAAACGAGTCTCCATTCTTTGAACAATCTGATTATTTTCCCCATCCCATGGGAGGATCCACGTGCTGCCTCCAGGACTCTCAGACAATTTGTGCGTGATAAAAGTCTAATGCTGCTTAGGCCAGTGAATCCATCTGAGAAAAAGCAGTATTCAAATGATGTTTGAAGCAGTCTGTAATATCATGACTCTGAATTCTCATTTCTGATACTGTTAAAAGGTGAAGGAAAGGAGGAAATGGCTGAGCTGGTTTTCCATTGTTTTCAAAGATTTAAATAAATTGCAGAGGTTGGTTGTTTGGGGTTTTGGATTCCCCCCACCTCCCCCGGGAGATGGGCATGAGTAGATATATCCTTAATATGCCACGTAAACCCTATTTGAACAATGCCGTGGCAGGTAGTTTTTATATGTGGCTTGTGGGGCTGTGGAATTATTACAGGAGCAGTTACAGTAGGTTAAAATTAGAGATTAACATTTTGTTATCACAGAATCACAGGTTGGAAGGGACCTCAGGGATCATATAGTCCAACCTTTCTAGGAAGAGCACAGTCTAGACAAGATGGCCCAGCACCCTGTCTGGACGACTCTTGAAAGTGTCCAATGTGGGGAGATTATTCCAAGGGGTGACTGTCCTCAGTGTGAAAAATTTTCCTCTGGTGTCCAATTGGAATCTTCCCAAGAGCAACTTGTGTCCGTTCCCCCTTGTCCTCTCCATGTGACTCCTTGTAAAAAGGGAGTCTCCATCTTCTTTGTAGCTACACTTTGAGGTACTGGTACATGGTGATGAGATCCCCTCTGAGCCTCCTTTTCTCAAGGCTGAACAAACCCAGTTCTCCCAGCCTATCCTCATATGGCAGGCTTCCCAGTCCTTTGATCATCTTGGTGGCCCTTCTCTGGACCCCTTCCAGCCTGTCCACATCCTTTTTGTATAGAGGGGACCAGAACTGTACCCAGTACTGCAGGTGTGGCCTGACAAGCGCTGAGTAGAGTGGGATGATGACTTCATTCTCTCTGCTGGTGATGCCCTTTTTGATGCAACCCAGCATCCTGTTGGCCTTCTTGGCCGCAGCAGCACACTGGTCACTCATGTTGAGCTTTCTGTCCACTAGGACTGCCAGGTCCTTTTCCACAGAGCTGATCCAGGTGGATCCCAGTCTGTGCTCCAGACTATGATCATACAATCATAGAATTGTTCACATTGGAAAAGACCTGTAAGATCAAGTCCAACAGTTAAGCTAGCGCTGCCAAGTCCACCACTAAACCATGTTCCTAAGCGCCACATCTATGTGTCTTTTAAATACCTCCAGGGATGGTGACTCCACCACTTCCCTGGGCAGCCTCTTCCAGTGCTTGACAACCCTTTTGGTAAAGAAGTATTTCCTAATATCCAATCTAAACCTCCCCTGCTGCAGCTTGAGGCTATTTTCCCTCATCACTCATTACCTGGAAGAAGAATCCGACCCCCATCTCGCTACAACCTCCTTTCGGGTAGTTGTAGAGAGCGATAAGGTCTCCCCTCAGCCTCCTCTTCTCCAAGCTAAACAGCCCCAGATCCCTCAACATCTCCTCATAAGACTTGTTCTCCAAACCGTTCACCAGCTTCATTGCTCTTCTCTGGTCATGCTCCAGCAACTCAGTGTAGTGAGGGGCCCAAAACTGAACACAGTATTCGAGGTGTGGCCTCACCAGTGCCGAGGCAAGGGGCACGATCACCTCCCTGCTCCTGCTGGCCACACTATTCCTGATACAAGCCAGGATGCTCTTGGCCTTCTTGGCCACCTGGGCACACTGCTGGCTCATGTTCAGCCGGCTGTCAACCAACACCCCCAGGTCCTTTTCCACCAGGCAGCTTTCCAGCCACTGTTCTCCAAGCCTGTAGCATTGCATGGGGTTGTGACCCAAGTGCAGGACTGTTTGAAAAACTGCTGCAAAAGGCAGCAGTTAAATTGCTGCCTATTGATAGAATACTGTGATACAGTGCTGGGTGAAAAGTTAACATCAGTCTGCTTGCAGATGGCAGGTTACTCTTCCTACTGGAATTCAGAGAAGATTCTGAATAAGTTTGTGTTATGTGAAATTCAGTGTTGCCATATATTAGGATATTCTTCTTCAATAAAAGGAATAAAATAAAATACCTATACACCATTGAGACGACAGACTAAATATTCCTCTGTGTTGATGGCTTAATAGATAAGATAGGCCCGGAAATGATTTTTTTTCTGACTCAACCATATGAATTAGTTCTCAGCAAAGACATGAAGATCTCTGTTTACATCCAGCCATTAACTGTCCAAGAAGAGAGCAGAAATAGAAGTTGGAGACTGACAACAATGTTAAATAGGCTTTGGAAAACCTTCCATATAAAGCAAGATTGAGAAGATTGGCACTTTTCAACTTTTTCCACTTTGAACTATATGCAGTATGCTAGCCTTTATGAGGAAAGGGAATTGTGTGTTCTGTCTACCCTTTTTGACGGAGGAGTAAAGACTGCGTAATAAAGTCAAAAAACCTCAAGTATGCAAGAAGTTTTTTAGATGGTGTGTCATTAGTTTATGTAATTAACTGATAATATTTGAGCAATGAGAAGGTGCTGATATTTCTATAACAAAAGATTAGATGATTAAATGTAATATATGCATGCAATCTACAAATTACTTCAGTATTTTTAAAGTCCTTTCTGCTATGAATTCTTGCGCTTCAAAATTCAAGCAAACTAGATGGAACAACTAAAAAGGCACTTTCCCCATCCAGAATTGTCCACTGATGAATTTCTTGCACCTTCTGTCAAACCATCTGCTACAGGCTAATGAACAGACAGCATGCTGGATTAGATGAAGCACTCGTATGAGCTATTTTGATAGCTCCTGTGTTACTTTCAGTGGAAACTCTGTGATTAATGAAGCTTAGAGTTAAATTTTTGAGGTACGGGGGTGGGCAAAGTGTTCTTGCCATGAGCTTCCGCACTGCGGGATGTTGTTGACAGAGAGGGGTGATGAACCCACATCACTGTTTTTGAAGCATGTTTTGATGTTTTCTGATAAGCCTTCATTTAGCAGAACATCTCAGTAACCGCTGTCATGTGTCCACGGGAAGTAATAACTGACTCAGGGGGAGTGCAGAATTGTGCCCATTTTGGGCTTGGGGGATCTGCATAATTCCAGACATCACACATCACTCCATAGTACAAAGCAGATATCAGTGTTGGAGCTACAGCCTAGCTAGAACAAATACCAGCTTCATTTTGGGATGTACCTGAGATCTCTGTCTCTGAGGAGGCACCACCATCACCTCTTAAAGTTTCTTCCTGCTGCATCTCTGGACATGATACTACACAAATATTTTTTCTGCTGGTGGCAGATGCAGATGTTGTGTTTGAAGCTGTATACAGACTAGCAGAGGAAGTATTATTTAATTTATTCCAACATACGATCTTTTGAAGTATTATTAAGTACGCTTCATAGGAGTGTTTGTGAAGGTTCCAATTTTACTTTATAACTTAATCATTCTTGCATTCGTCAGGTTTAAAAAGATTAACCATGCCATTTGGTCACTGTTTAGTGATTTCTATGATTACTGTTGAAGCATGAGCTACTTGTAATCATCAGAGGTCCAGTACCAACTGTACCGGAGGGTGAAAGTGACTGGCATCCTGGTGTGT
Source organism: Phalacrocorax carbo (assembly GCF_963921805.1). NCBI lineage: Eukaryota > Metazoa > Chordata > Aves > Suliformes > Phalacrocoracidae > Phalacrocorax > Phalacrocorax carbo. The sequence goes on along the minus strand of NC_087513.1, from coordinate 193,649,492 downwards.
TACCGTCAGAGTTGTCAGCACTGCTGGTGGCTTTCCAGTGCCTAGTCCTGCTTGTGATCGAAGCAGAAGCATGTCTGTGAACATTGGTGGACTGCTCTAAGGACAGAAGAGCAGTGATGCAAAGGACACTCTTCCTGCAATATGGTAGCTGTGGGTTTGCCTGCTAAACCAGTGTTACAAGCAGTTGGACTGAATCTGTGTTGGCCTAGCAAGACTCCTCGATGGAATCTTTTGCTAAATTATATTTTCTCTCTCTTAGACACTAAATATTTGACTTGTTTTTGGCATTTTGCATGTAGATCAACATTGCAACTCGTTTCTTTGACTGTTGTTTTTTATAAAGAGTTGGAAGGTAACCATGCCCAGGTGTTCCTCAACACCGCAGATACACTGTGTGCTTCTTTGCTAGCAGCAATTCTGATGGCTTAAAATTTTTGCTAAATCAACCACGACCTGTCAATTATGCCACTGTGGGAAGATCCACAAAGTGAAAAACCATTAAGGTCATATTGGAACAGTCTGTGCATTATGCCCACATGTATTGTGTTAATAACCAAACTTTGGAGCTAATTAATTTTTCACACAATTTGATATTCACCCTGTTATCTTTGAAGTATTTAATGAACTTACCACAAAAACTGAAAAAAAGAGCTACGGGCATCACTGATTGATAGATCAACCTATTTCAGTCTGTGTTTTCTGTCCTAGCATAATTTGAGTGACTTCATGTTTTCAATATGAAATGCCTACTTTCAGTAAACTGACCAACTTAGTTTACACAGCTCTCAAAGAGGGCAAGAGCTGTTGCAGCTCATTTGTCATTTCTCCTCTCCCATGGCAGTGCTAAATCCATGGAAGTTAAAAGTAGATTTGGGGAATTCCTGTATTTAATGTACTGAGTTATGATCTCCATGACTGAAAAGGCTCCGACATCTCTGTGTAAATACTTATTATTATTTGTGGGAATGTCAATTAAACCCAGAGCTAAAGTTGCATCCTGGTGACTACCTAGTGTGTAATATTGTGTAACGCAATTCTATTGGGAGTCCTCTTGATTTTTACACAAAATATAACCAAATTATCTCAGACTGATCTGTTCAAATTTCTCCCTTTTTTTCAGTCTCTGCCTCTCCACTTACCAGCTTAGATGCTTTAAAAACATTTGAGTTTCCTGAAGCATGTCCAAATTCCTTCAGTATTTGGGGGGAGGGGAACAGATTTATGGGTCTTTAAGTCGGTTTTCTGTCCCAAGCAAGACCGCGTAAAGTGCAACTAGTTTCACCCATGTGAGACCTGTACCCTCCTCAGCTGACAGCTGGGGAGCAGGATTTGGTGCAGCAACTCAAGCAGCACAAGATGCTTGTGTGGGGGCAACTGAATCAAGACCCGACTGCCATATGAGAGGTTGTAAAACTGTTACTGTATCTCAGAGCTACAAAATCCTATTAACTTCTGAAAGAAGTCCTCAGAAATATCTTGAAGAAAAATATTAAGGTCAGAAATTTTATGGCATTAGATGCTTTTAATGTGACTTGGAGAGTCGTTAAGTGAACTTTTAAGATACAGGCTGCTACACTGTAATTCTTTTAAATTTGTCTGTATCCTTACTGCTGTTGGAAGGAGCAATCACACTCAACATCACTGAGTGCATTAAGCTTTAATAGCAATTTGGGCCAGATCCAGTTTATCTGACAAGTAACCTTTTAGATCAAAAACATCTTAAAATTTGGAGCATAGTCATATCTATCTTTGAATATACAGTGTTGCTATTTTTAAATAAGTTTGAACTATTTTATTTTGATTTAACTTCCATTTAATCTTAGCAGTCAGAACCAGGAGGTACTGCATCCAGTAACCACCTGGCCTTTTCTTTTTTGTTTTCAGTTTAAAAGATTTGAAAACGGTTTGTATGTTAATGTGTTTAGTGCAGATTGTGGCAGGACAGAAGGGTGGGTGGGTTGTTAATCTAGACTTTTTTTATAAAGATTGAAAATAAATCCACTCTAGCTTGCTTTATTTGACCTCACACTTCTGAATATCAGCTGTAGAATATTGCTCTACAATTTGAACGAAAGAATGCCAATAGTGAGTCTTCATCATGCTACATGTGATTCAGAAAGCCCTATGGATTTTGTTGCTGGTCAAGTGGAAAAATATGTTAGATGGGAAGATTACCCTTTCCACATAGCCTTGTTTGATATTCATCGTAAGAGTTTGACCACTTAAAGAAGTTGTTGAGGCTTAGTTGGTGGTCAAAGTGAAAGATAACATTGCATTTTTTACTTAACGATGTCAAAATACCTAAGTTTGTTCAGGGAAAGATTTTCAAGTAGCAGTGTATTTTATTTGCTGTTATTTTAAATAAACAATTCCTCCTCTAAAGAAGTATTTTCCATATTTTTAAATTAACTCTAAGTTTTATGAGAAGACTTAACAATAACGTCTCATTTCAGGATGCTGATAGTTTTCAGTACTTCCAGCAAAAATTTGTTAGTATTATCAGTTCTGGTGGTTAGGCTTTTATAAAAACTTCCTGCTTATTTGCTTGAATTATTACTTCACCATTATAATTTAATTAGGAAATATAATTTGTGTACGTAGGCTTATATTGTTCTCCTTTTGGATCAAAGTTAGAATGGGAGACTAAGCAATTGCAAATTCAAGCTCTGAAACCTTACTGTCTTAATTTTAAGCCATAAAATTTACGCAATTAACGCAAGATGAATTTTAGTCATGCCCTATTTATGGGGTTATTCATAGCTTGTATTTAGGAAAGTGACCGAAATTTGAGGAGAAAACTTTCTCCTCTGTGTACTATCCGTCATATGATTGGTACCAAATGCCGAGAGCAGATGCGAACGTAGGGGTTGCCCATCGTAGTCATGCAAAGAGGACAGCACGTGCACAAGTGCTAATTTGGTTCTTTTTGATAAACTTCCAGTAGTCTTTCTACGAAAGTGTCATAGGGGACATTCTCACATTAGTACGATGCTTTTTCTGCTCTGCTGCCACTTGTGAAGCCTCTCTGATAAGCACTGTAATGGCTGCAAGGCATTGGGGTTAATGTCTGAGGTCTTTTGGTGTACATGCTATCTAGCATATTAATGAAGAAATTGAATCAAGAGCGTAAGTTTTGCCTTGTGTGTGAAAGGCGGTCAGGATCATGCAGTTCCTCAGTGAGCTCTGAGGAGATCACTGAAAATTAGTGACTTGGCCAGTGTTTGAGAAGGAGCAAAGAAGCTGAGGCAGGAGAAGATGCAGTGTGTCCAGCTGAACTGATTTTAAGTGTAATCTTAGTGCCCCCTGTTGCTGGTGGAGCAGCTTCTGTTGTCTGAGAGAAGTGCAATGTGCTGAGGGCTGGTAGTTTTATATCTATGAATGGAGAACTACTGTTACCTGTGTGTATTGTGAGTGCGTGCATCACTGGGGCTGACTCGAAATACAATATGGAAGTGTGTTGACCTTGTCACTGATGGATGGGAAACAGTATTTTAAAGTGTAAATACATGCATTTTCAGTGGTGTTTTAGGCTGTGGCTTTCTTAGGCAGGACATCAACATCATCCCTTACTGGGAGCTCAACATTTTTCTGTGTTTGAGCCCGATTGTCAGGGAGCAGCTGGATAAGGTGGCTTTGCAAGGGAGACTGCTGGCAGCCAAGGGTGACAACAAAAATCATAATCCCACACCACCTAAACAAGAAGAGTGGAGCAGTCTGGTGACAGTATCCAGGGTCAGCCAACAGCCCCATTTGCCAGACAGACTTGTAGTCATGAAGCAAGTCTGAGGTCAAGTCCATGCTGGTAAGGGCACATGGTCAGGCACATGCGTACCTGGAGCATGGCTTAGGCAGGGACCAAGGGCAAGACTCTGAGCTTCAGCGTAGCTCCTGAGTAAAAGAAGGAAACTCCCAGCAAGACTTTTCATAGCTCTTTCCCACACAGCTCTTCTCACAGCTCTCTGGCAGCACCACAGTGGAGTTAGCCTCAAGCACAGCTAGCTAACCCCCTCAGAGTGGGTGAAGAGGTAGTGCACAGGGCCTTGATGCTGACCTTCAGTATCATCTCTTGGGCTGGAGGAGGTAGCTTCAGTCAGCTATGCTTTTTTCTCTTGTGTTCTTGGACATAGTCATTGACAACTGTGAGGCTGTGAAAATATTAATAAACTTATGGTCCAATCTGCTTCACAGTTTATCCTCTTATCTTCATGCATATTGAGCTGGGTGGGAAGAAGGTGGATCCCTATTGGACTCCACAAATGAAGATTTTGGAGGAAAGAGCAGCACAAGGAAACCACTGTGGCTTGCTCAGCTCTGTCACAGGATGACTGACACCTGCTCAGTACAAGGCTGATAGTTTCTGTTTTCAAGAGGCAGTAGAGGCCACTAATGATCATACCAGACCTGAAGGGAATGCTCACCAAGGCTTGCAGATCTATAAAGGCCTGTGGGGTCTCAGCCAATCATAAACCACAAACAGTTTTTCTCTCTAGGTAATATCCAACCTATGGCAAGACTCTGAAATATCTGATTTTTTTGGAGGTTTTGTGGTATGATAGCTCCTTCAGAAGAGTGAATTCTGCCTTTTTTACTTTTTAACTGTGGTGAACATATTTAAGGGAAGTATCGCACAGTCCATCATTTTAGCAAAGAAAAATGAGGGAAAAATATTAAGGACTTATTTGGAAAGGCCACGAGCTGTCTGCGTATATCACTCTTTCTGTGCTGTAATATTATAGTTAGATTTTTACATATTAAAGAAACCTTAGGAATTGCTGCAAGGATGATAATTAATGATATGCTCAAAAGCACAACTTGAATGAGTGCTGCCTAGAGACCCCAGCAGAGATATCACAAGTTGAATACCTTTGTGAAAAAGCAAGTGTAAGAGTGGGGCAAACAGGAAATGTTTGCTGTTCTGCTTTACAAGTTGAGGGAAGGAACGATAGTTTTAAGGTGTTAAAGTTGTCTCTTTTGGATTAATGAGATACATAAACAATCCTCACAAACTGGAGGGGAAGGGAATAGCAAAAGGAAGGCAAGAATTAACAGGATCAAGACTATTGGAAAAACACAGGAAAAAGGGCTGAAGAAAAAGCAAATTAGACAGAAAGAAGAAACTCCCTGGAAAGGACAAATAGCTGAGCCAAAAGCTGCTAGAAAGAGATGCATTTATTTTGGCAAGATGGAAAATGATATGTATAATAATGCTGGAAAACATGAAGAGGGGGAAAGAAAACATTGAAATGTAAATTGTGTCTTCTGTAAATTGTATAGTACTGAGAAGACTTGTTAGATATGAAGACATTTTTTAATTAAAGTACTTGCTGAAAACAAGACATTTAGTTGTAAAGCTTAATAGTGATTTTAAAATTTATAGTTTTTGAAAGGTGGGCCATTTCCCAATTTGTATAAGGACGATTGGACAGGTATTGCATCTGGACGTTAAATTCCATTCTGAATTTTACTGGTGGTAATTCAAAGCTATGTATTTATACTTAGCAGTACAAGAGGAACTAGCTAGTTCTTAGAAAAGTTATTGCCTCAATATTGCTAAGCAATTGAAAATTTATCGATATCCTGGAAACTGTGTATGGTTCATGGTGTAATAAGAGAGATGTGTCTACGTTCATGGTGTAATAAGTAGAATATCAAGTAGTCCAACAGCTAAATCTCATACTAGTTTACAGATTCACTGATTAAGGCTAGGAAGTGAAGAATAGTGTTGCCATGGTGAAGTCTATATGATAAAGCACAAGAAGAACGAACTAGTGAATAATTGATACATGTCTAAGATTAGAAATGATCATTTACAGTGTGCTCTTTAATACTCATGCATGCTTTTTACTTTAAAAAACCTCAGAGAAACACATTAGCACAGACTGTGGCAGGTTTTTGCATAAACTTTTAAGCAAATGGCTTATGTGTGCAAGAACACACAAATACACAGTTACTGCAGTGCTAAGATTGAAAATTCAGGCATAAACCAAAAAGTTAAAAAATGGAGGCATGGGATAAATGTGGCCAGGCTGCACGTATTACTATATTTCTTAAAAATGTAACAGAGGGAAATAAGAATGTGTGTCACAAGATTCAGTAAGACAGGTTGTACCCTTGTGCCTTTGTCCTTACCTGCTGGTTTTAGTCATATGAAATAGGTCTTAAATTGATTTTTAAAACTTTAGTTTAGAAGTAATTTAGTTAGATGGCCTAGTCCATCTTGAATTAAGGAACAGTACTTACAAGTGTCCTGATAAAGCTTAAAGACACGCTTTTTTCAAAATGGATAAAAATCTGACTGCTGTTGTGAACGTACCTCAGGGTAAAGTAATGGAAAGCTGTTTTCTGAGATAAGCATTGTAGATCTGCTGGAGCAAAGAACTGCAGGCATCATGCCTTTATAAACAGTTTTGCTTAATAAATGTGTCATTTATTTTTATAGGTGTATGATGGAAATCAGTGAACATACACAATAGTTCTAAATACAGTCCAGCTGCCCTGTAGCAACCTTTGTCATAAATTCCTTTCTAGCAATCCCAGTAGCAAGAGCTATTTTTCATTATTAATTAGCCCCACTAAAATAAATAAAATACATGCAGTTGGCTTGCATACAACGACCCTGAGGTTGGGGATGTTGTATTTTGTTCTTGCAAGCTAAATGAAATTATTTAGTGGAAAAAAATTTACTGATATGAAGTAATCGGTATAAATATTTTGTGCTTAATTTCAAATATTTTTTCGCTCTTTTAATGCCTCAAGTTTGCAAACCATCTTACAGTAAATGCCCCATTAAAGCAAATATCTCTTCGTGTTCTCTAGGGTAAGTTAAGTTATAACCAGGTTATGACCATATGTTTAGAACTTTAAAAAGGATGAATCAGAATGAATCAAAACTAGTTCAACAGTTAATGTGAAATAATGATGGTAAATATGAAGGGATAAAATTGAGAGATGTCTTAAAGAAAGATGGCAAATATCAGCATCAGGTTCAATTTTCATTAATTTACTCCCTAGAATAAGTAGGGAGTAGCATACAGCATGTAACAAAACATTCAGATTTGTATTACATGATGAGGCACTTGATTTCACTCTGAGAGGGGTGAGACACTGGAACAGGTTGCCCAGAGAAGTTGTGGATGCTCCATCCCTGGAAGTGTTCAAGGCAGGGCTGGATGGGGCTTTGAGCAACCTGATCTAGTGGAAGCTGTCCCTGCCTGTGGCAGGGGGGTTGGAACTAGAAGATCTTTAAGGTCCCTTCCAACCCAAACCATTATATTATTCTAGGATTTCCTTCATGAACTTTTAAAGATGCACAGGCTTCCTGCACATTTTTCTGCTTAAAAATAGGCAAACTGCCAATAATGATTATAAATTAATCAATACATGCAAGATGAGAGGAAAAAGGAGAGGGGTTGTCTTTCTTAAACATAGCAGGGATAGAGGATCATAGAGGTACTAGATATATGTCAAAGTGATCAGCATTTTGTCAGTTGTTTTGTCGTATGCCTATTCCTATCTCCCACAGATAGATGTATTTAAAGATTGGTTTTCAGACTTGATTTTTGTTGTCTGTCCCAGAACTGAATCAAATGTAGAACTGTATTCAAAACTGTATGTTTTATCATACTTGTATTATACGTACAAATTTTAAGAATGGATTCGTACCAAACAGGAAATAGTCTTTGTGTTCTGTCTGAAGCAATAATCCATGTACATGTAATAGTAATACTTTGTGGTGTCCTCTTCAAAAATCTTGATGTGTAGGTACTTGGTGGAATGGTTGAATTTCTTCCTGCTTTCTTCAGTCAATGTTACATTAGGTATTATAAAACAGCCTTATAATTGCAAAAAAGGGTAAGATTTTCCAGTACATTGAAGGTCTTGGGTATACATGCCACTGGGAAATGTGAACTTGATAAATGTAGAATCACAGAATCATTAAGGATGGAAAAGACCTCTAGGATCATGAAGTCCAACTGTCAACCCAACACCACCATGCCTCATAAACCATGCCCTGAAGTGCCACATCTACATGCTTTTTGAACACCTCCAGGGATGGTGACTCCACCACCTCTATAGGCAGCCTCATCCAATGCCAGACCACTCTTTCAGTAAAGAAATTTTTCCAATCTAAATATCCAGTCTAAACCTCCCCTGGTGCAGCTTGAGGCTATTTCCACTCATCCTATTGCTTGTTACTAGGGAGAAGAGACTAACACCCACCTCACTACAACCTCCTTTCAGGAGAAAAGACTGGTGGAGTTTATTTTTGAGGGAGGGGTGTTCTAGCTGTGCAATTAAAATAAAAGAGAAAATTATACAGATCAAAAGCTAATAACTGTAGTTAACCTCAAAACTGAAAAGCACGTATCTTTAAGCATGGCCTCATAATTAAGGGGAGACTCTTCAGTGAATGGCAGCTGATGTGTGGTCCTTGCCTTCCTATTTGTCCGTTTGAAATAAAAGTCCCTTTGAAAAGAAAGGGCTGCGAAGGTTTCCCTGTGGATGTCGGATTCGGCAGTTCCCAGGGTGCTACACTGAGCTGTGGTCACAGTGTTGGTAGCAGAAGTGCACTTTCTGTGACTGGTCCTACACTATGCAGAACCGCCTGGTGGAAAAGGACCTGGGGGTGCTGGTTGACCACCAGCTGAACGTGATCCAGCAGTGTGCTCAGGTGGCCAAGAAGGCCAACAGCATCCTGGCTTGTATCAGGAATAGTGTGGCCAGCAGGAGTAAGGAAGTGATTGTGGCCCTGTATTTGGCACTGGTGAGGCCATACCTTGAATACTGTGTTCACTTTTGGGCTCCTCAGGACAAGAAGGTCATTGAGTTGCTGCAGTGTGTCTGGTGAAGGGTCTGGAGAGCATGTCTTATGCGGAAAGGTTGAGGGATCTGGGGTTGTTTAGCCTGGAGAAGAGGAGTCTGAGGGGAGACCTTATCGCTCTCTACAACTACCTGAAAGGAGATTGTAGTGAGGTGGGTGTTAGTCTCTTCTCCCTAGTAACAAGCAATAGGATGAGTGGAAATAGCCTCAAGCTGCACCAGGGGAGGTTTAGATTGGATATTTAGATTGGAAAAATTTCTTTACTGAAAGAGTGGTCTGGCATTGGATGAGGCTGCCCATAGAAGTGGTGGAGTCACCATCCCTGGAGGTGTTCAAAAAGCATGTAGATGTGGCACTTCAGGGCATGGTTTATGAGGCATGGTGGTATTGGGTTGACGGTTGGACTTCATGATCCTAGAGGTCTTTTCCATCCTTAATGATTCTATGATTTTATGTTTTGAAGTTCCACTGAGTGGGGCTGACATGGGATGGGCTTTGAGGTGTAGCCCTAGTGAGACCACCACTGGAGTACTGTGTCCAGTTTTGGGCCCCCCAGTTTAAGAATGATGTGGAACTCCTTGAGCAAGTCCAGCAGAGAGCTACCAAGATGATCGGGGGACTGGAGCATCTCCCCTATGAGGAAAGGCTGAGAGACTTGGGTTTGGAGAAGAGAAGGCTGAGGGGGGATTTCATAAATAACCTATAAATATCTGAAGGGTGGGTGTCAGGATGATGGGTCTAGACTCTTTTCAGTGGTGCCCAATGACAGGAAAAGGGTCAATCGGCACAAGTTGGAACACAGGAAGTTCCACTTCAATATGAGAAAAAACTTCTTTCCTGTGAGGGTGCCAGAGCAGTGGCACAGGCTGCCCAGGGAGGCTGTGGAGTCTCCTTCCCTGGAGACATTCAAAACCCACCTGGACGCATTCCTGTGCCCCCTGCTCTAGGTGTGCCTGCTCAATCAGGGGGATTGGACAAGATGATCTCCAGAGGTCCCTTCCAACCCCTACCATTCTGTGATTCTGATTCTGTGATTCTGTCTACTGGTCAGTTGAAGATGTTATAAAATTATACACAGAGAAGGAAAGCTGTTGTACTGAATAAACGCTACAGACACAGTTACTGTCCTTAATTAACTTTTCAGAATTGAAGTAACATCTTGGAAAAAATGGCAGCATCAAAGCCTGTCTGTTTATGGGCACATGCCTCCAACAAAAGCAAAGCAGGCGTCTTCTTTTTAATAGATTAGTTAAGGGTTAAGCCTGTTTTTCAGCTACCTGGTATTTGCTGTTTTTCTGTTCTATTTCCATGGAATAAAGATTTTTTTTTCTATGCATTATGTTGCATATAGGTTGCTAAGCATCAGTAAATGAATTCTGTTTATGTTACTCTCTATGATTTGCATACAGGAGAACATTAACATTGAAGGTGCATGCATCTGTATAATTTGTTTACATTAAATCCTCGTAAGCACTTTCTTGCAGAAAAGCAGATAGTGCTGAGTATTGCAAAGCACAGATAGTCTCAAGTTTCTCTCTCAAAACTTGAAACTGTATTATGTAGTTTTTTCACCTGTTTTTTTTTTAATACTGATAGATACTTGTCAGAGGCTTCAGTGTCAGAGACGAACAGATCTGAATCTTCCTCTGAGCACAGAGAAGAACACATCAAGAGCTCTGCTCACTATTAATACTTTTGAGGAAAGAATGTTTAGTTGAGATAGATGTTTATCTTGTTTTTTCAGTGTAAGTTTCAAATAAAGTGTTCTCTGCTTAATTCTGAAGCAGTTTGCTGGCAGCATGATTAACAGTGTTTTATTGTACAGCTGAAGAAAGCAATATTGATTACAAGTATAAAGGCATCCTTACAGATGCTTTCTGAATTGTTTAGTTTTCCTAAATGAAGTGATCTTTTAAAGAATTCTGCAACTGAAGGTCTTTTTAAAATTTATCTATAGTTTCTGAAGTCTTCATGATTCTGATTCCAGTTTAGTTTTTGAGATTCTCATATACATGACAGATAGTGCAATTGCTAAAGGTATTATTCAGAACAGTATTATTATCCAGTTTGGGCACCTGGAGTTTGGTTTTGTATTTTTTTGGCAGATTACTCATATTCAGAAACTTTGGCTCTAATAGTTCAAATTTTTCGCTTCACATTGGGATGGATATTTCTTTTTTGTCTTTTTTTTGGCATTAAATATTTTACTAAGTGGGCAGCAAGCTGATTGGTATTCCAGACTAAAAAAGTTACTTACATGCTACTTCTGTTAGTCTTTACTCTTAGTTATTCACTCTGAAAGCCTTTATAAAGCCATAACAGATGGGTAAGTCAATTGTAAGTCAAGGGGGGGCCTTGCTTTGTTGTTGTTTAGATGTATTATTAATTTTCTACTCTTTTTTTATCTAAAATAATAATTCCGTGAGGTGGAAAAAGGAAAAAGAAATGCTGTACTACAGATTTTACGTACTGATTAGACAAAGGAAATTTAAACTAAATTAAAGGCACGGCTAATTTTATAACATGAAGGGAAGGTGCTGGCTGCAGTGGGTGTTTTGTTTGGTGTTTTCATTAAGCTAGCAAGCTGGGGAGAAAATCTATGCAGATCATGATAGGAGAAGGGTCTGTGGAAAACAGATTTCTGTTCAACCATTTTTGATACCCATCTTTCACATTGTTCTTCCTGCTTGTGCCTGCAAGAAAATCTGGAAAAGTTCAGGTCTAAATCTTTTTTGGGGTGCTTTGTACAAATTGCATAAGAGTTTCATCCAGATTTTATGTATTGAAAATTGCAGTGTCTGGGTCACTGAAGTGCTTGCATATCTGATTAATCAGAACAGAGTAGAGAGGGAGATCGGAAAAAGGAAAACCATTTAATGAAATTCCAGTTTAGAGATCAAATTTAATTAAAACTAACAAAAAAAGTAGTAGTTCCTATCTGAAAACTATTGCAGCCAACCAACACCACAGAAGCCTACTAAAATAAACATTGGATTTTTGGCCCCAATTAAAAATCTGAGTTTTTTTAAAAAGAGGATTATTTTTCGTGTTTTTGCTCAAATGGACCTCCACTTGTGCTGGAGTCACCAAACCAACACTTGATGCACCAGTAGAGATGCTTGCAGTAGGCCAGCAAGCCACGAGAACTCTTCCGAGAATGCAGTGCTGTACTGCTGGTGGCAAGTGCAACACCCCACCACCATTTACCTTCCTTTTCAGTCATGTATAGAAAAATCCTTACCTTTTAAGCAATAAAGGTGTTTTCCCCTTATTACTTTGACTCCCAGCGAGGCCATGGTTATGTGATCACTTTCACCTGGAAGAAATCAGTGTTGGTGCTGGAAAATGAGATCACTTCATCCTATGTCATGCTCTGTCTGGCCAACTCTCTTGTGTTGGCCGTGCTCAAGTCTTCCCAACAAAAGATAATGTGAGGTAGAGGGAGGGTTGGGGTTTTTTTTGTTTGTGGTTTGTTTGTGTTTTTTTTAAATCCTCTATCTCAGGTGTTAGGGCCTTTTTAAAATACCATCTGATTCTGTCCTTTTCACTTCTGAAATCCTTGACAAATACAAGTTACTCAAAACCGATGGGCAGTTTTGAGGCGAAATTTATGCAGAGCTGTTGTGTTTTGAAAAAATCTCATGTCCCTGGCTATTTTACAAGAGAGTTTAAAACTAGAGAGGGATGGCATTTATTGATACTAACTTGCACAGTTTTCATCAACATGGGGGTCCCCGGAGAGCCAGCATGGAGCTATCATTGACCGTGGTGGGAGGCAATAATCCATGTACTGCCACCCTGCTGGCAAACAGGGTTGGTCCCGGCCTTCGCCTCCCAGTTTTTAATAGTTGAGGTGTTTATTTTGTATCACTTTATCTTCTTTTCTACTAGTGAATTAAGTAAATGTTTTTAGGACCACAGAATATTTATTAGCAAACTGCCTTTGCTACTAGTAATCAGGCCATGCAGGTATACAGACAGTTGGTAAGGGGAACATTTTGTCACAAAGCAAACTGTGCAAAGCAGCACAGTTACCAGAAAAGGCTCCTGTATGAGAGACCAGTATGTTGGGATTAGAGTTGAAGTATAAATAAAGACTAATATTAGTTGTCTTTGCAAGCATGAGGAGAAAGCATGAGGACCGGAGGTGTATGTACAGTGTGGCGTTGTGTCACGCTGCCTTTCTGAGCTGTTTGCACCAACTCAGAGCTGCAGACTGCTCAGGCCTAGCCAGGCGAAACCAAATGAGAAGGGCAACTGATAGAGCTCTGCTCCTTCCAGCACTCAAACCAAAAGCTTTACGTTGTGCTGTGCAGGAATTGCCGGTCTGAAGCAAGCGCAGACGTTCCTGGTATGCCATTGCACTCCGTGGTCTGGCTGAGTGCAGCATCCCTGCTGTCTGGGAGGGAGTTTCTTCCCTCTACATTAAATACTTCAAAAAATTAAGAATGCAAGTTCTGTAGGAATATAAGTGGATAACTTCCCCAGCTCATCTTATTCTCACTGTAGTACTTAATCAGTTTCTGGATAGACATAGGAAGGGAAAGACTTCCAAATTGGGGAGGGTCTGGAAATCATTAAATGGAATAATTTTTATGACATATGGCCAAATAGTTTTGGAGGTTTTTTCCTCATCACTCGTGTTTGAAGTGCTGGTTTCCTTGATCCTTTCACAGAATATTTATTTATAAATCTCCAAAATAATGTATTTTATCTAGTAATTTTGCCTAGTTTTAACCAGGACAAACTTAGCAAATGAAATTAATAAAGTTAATTTTATTCCTAAAACTCAGTCAACAGTAATTTTAATGTTTGCCTTCAGGTTTTTTTAATTTAACACTTCAACATAAAGATACTAATACTGAACTTTTCTCTGTAAATATTCAAAATATCCAGATATTTTACCAGTAACTTTTTTTAACAAGAATTTTTTGTGAGGATTGTTTCAGTATTCAATGGAAAGGGATGATTAGTGCCAGAATAGCAAAGTATTTATATGATCCTCTACGGGGATTAACCTGTTCTCTGCATGAATTATTTCTGTTTATAATCATTAGCATATTATGATCTCAGAATTAATTATAACTTTGGGAAATATTTTAGCTGCCTTTGATTCATTATTCTGTGTTGTTTGTTACCTTCTTTTCTTAGTAAGTTACATTTCTCATGAAGAAAAGCAATGTTTCCCCTCGCACTCTCCGTTCCTGCATCTCTCTCCTTTTTTCCCTCACTTTTAGTTGCAAAGTGTGACTGGTGCAGTTGCTGTTTTGAACCCCACCCTTAGGGTTGCTAGGCAGAGGAACTTCATTGCGTAAGTAACCTGTTACCGAACAGGCTACTGCAGCCCTAACCAGCCATCTAATGAACAGCCAAGTCTGAAAGGAAATAACTTCTACCATTTACTGTTTGGAACCAGACCTTTTAAACATGGCAAAAAAGAAGGGGCAAATTTGTTCTAAAATAACAAAACAGCTAAAGAGAAAGAAATTTGTGCCAGCAGGAACTAGTATAAAACAAGAATATAAATGTCTGAAAATAACTGACAAAATAGTAACTCCTGAAAATGGATAACATCATGCATTGCAAATGTTCGATTGCTTTTTTTCAGTTCTGAGGTTTAGGGATGTGGATTCAGTTTAGGTCCACCTCTGGCTTCTGGACTGGTTAGTGAGTTGACCTCAGATGAACTGCACAGATTTCGTGAGAGTTTCTGGTTTGTTCTGTGCAATAAATATTTGGCTCTAATAATTCAGATCTTGACATTCCAAATCAGACTGATTTCTCCATCCCTATTAAGTGGTAAAATATAAATTACCCAAAGTAGAAGCAGGTGTGTAAATATTTGAAATAGGGTAGTAATGCTTTCTAACAAATAGTACTACAAATTTGGTTGGCAAAAGTCTGTGTGCATTTCAGCATGTTCTGGAGATTATTATCTGACTATCAGTTTTTATTAGTCCTGCCTTAAAGTTGATAAACACAGAAATATTAGGAAAGAATTATGTGAAGCTGCATGCAGGAAAGAAGAGAAGAAGAGAGCAGAGCCTGGAAGGGAGGTGAGATGATGTGAATTTCAGGTGAGCAGACGGGACGCTGTGAAAACAAAACTAAGCAGGTACAAAACTGTACACAGCTTAAAGGTGCAAAGTTAAGAGACACTGTTAGGAGCAGGTTTGCAATAGCTGGTGACATTTCTGAGACTAAATTTTTCCCTGTCATTAAACTTAAGGTCAGCTAAGAAAAGCTCTTTTGTTGGTTCTTTGGCTTCTGGTCAGTGTTGGCTTAGGGTTTAGCTGTACGTAGATAAAGTAAGCAGTCACTTGACTATTTGGCTGGTGGAAGCAGCCAGACAGCTTGGTAAGAACTACTTTGGTCCTGCCTTTCCTTTGGCAGTGGCTTTTCTTGAATGGTGGTTCAGGGACTGCAAGATGGCCAGGCGGCAGGTCTTTGCCTCCTGCTGCACAGCTGGGCGTAGGCTGCTTTCTGCTGTTCTCGCCTGTCGAGGGGCCAGAAAGGACAAGGCAGCCCCGGTAACACCCGGGTGGCTTTTCTCAGAAGCAGCCCATACCACCCTTACCTCCCCCAGCACCATGAGAGCACGCGGGCTTCTCCATCTCAGCCCTACCACTTCCCCCTCCTTCTTCCTCTCCACTCACCACTGCAACTTTACATCTGCCCTTGCAAGGCTGTGAGCTGGCTTTGCGAAGCAGCTGCCGGGCTTGCTGGGTTAAGGGCCTTTGCTTCTGGAAATTACACCATCTGGCCGTACACCAGAACGCAGTCTATGGAGTTTATATTTAGATCACCTTGTATCTGGCATCTGGACTTTATTTATCTGCATGCTTGACGAGACGTGGTTTGAGCACTTCCTTTTGTGGATGATATTCTACATCAAGTATGTATTGTCAGTTCTCAGTTGCCACAGTAAAAGATATTCCATAAAAACAGTTATTCTTTCTGTGGAGCTGTCATTTCTATGGGTGGGAGCTCCACGTGAGATGCCATTTATTGTTGGTGTCTATTAGAAATAACAGGGAGGGCTGGTAAAGAACATCTTGCCCTTGTGGTGAGACAGATCAATTCTGACGATCTGCAAAGATGGGCTAATGCACAACAGGTCCAGCAGTACTGAGTATTCTGATATTAAGCTACGTTGTGCTAATATATCTCAAGTTTCTATCAATAGGACTGGGTTGTGGGGTGGGGTTTTTTGTGTTTTTTTTTTTTTCTTTTCGAGTGTGTTTTTGTTTAAGGAATCTTTGTCACACCTTAAGGACGAAACAAATGACGCTCTTAAATGAGTACACAAAGTAACATGCTGCAGGAAGGCCAACAGAGGGTGCTGGAGTAATGCAGCTCTTACCTTCACTAGTTGTTTTGCTTTCTGGAGAACAATGTGTATTTTGACAAACCTCCTTCTTTTGGGACGTCTTACTGTACAGCTGTGGAGTTACTGCATTATATGTGCATTTAATGCCATAAATTTCATATTTTTAAATATTATTTCATGTTATGAAGATTACTTCAGAAATACCTGTTAAGCAATAATACTTACAAGAACAATGTGTACCTACTTAGTGCATTTATTAATTTTCTTTACCTCTAAACGAGGTGCAAATGAAAATCTTGCTTTTTCAGGAGAAAAAGTTGGGCACAGTGGCCAATGATCTCTGACGTATACATGTCATATTGCACATATTTTGAGACTGATGTAACAAAGCATTGATCTATGAAAGTTGTGGTTTGTTGTAAATAATATCTGTGTAGAAATAACATACCAATAAATGTCTCAAGGAGGACGAATAAAAAGTTAGGTAAGGTATGACAAATCATTGTGCAACACGTGGCAGTTAAACTAGTTATATCTACACTGTACTTTATTTAAGGTTCCTCTTTGTCCTTGTTCAGGGTCTGGTTTCTGCTCATGTTGTAGAGGAGACTGTGCTCTTTATATGCTGGACTGAAAAGATGGTGTGTCTGCACATGATTGTAACGTTTGGCTGGAGACTGCTTGATTCAGCTTGCTCCTATTCTTTGAAGTAAAGTACGTCCATGAAAGTGGTGAGGGAGGCTTCTGTTGTTGAGGGAAGGGTGGAGAGAGGAGACAGGGTTGTAAAACACCACCTTATAAGATAGCAGAAAACTGAGCATCATTTGCTAATATCGACTCAGAAAGAGCCCTGTTGAACATTTCATGGGGCTGAACTGGCCAAATAGCATTGTTGGAGTTGGACTGTCCTGTGTGCTGCCATGGGTCTGCAGTATTCAGATAGGGATAATGCTGCTCAAGAGCATGGTGGTTGTCCAGAGGGATTGTGACCGTGTCCTTGGAGGTATTCAGTGCTTTGGTTGGACAAGGCCCTGAGCAACTGCATCTCATATTCAAGTTAGCAAACAACGTGTTTTACTCATGTCATAGATCTATGTGGCATCATCACTCCCCAAGCTCATAGAGAGCATTCAAATGTCCTCATAGTTAAAAAATTCAAGCTGGATTTGATAATGCAGCATTATGGGTCTCTGGGCATATCCGTCACAGGAGAGCACCTTCCCTCCAAAGTGTGGTACCCAGATGCGCTGCCAGTTGTTTTGAACGTAGACACGGTGCAGGTGGCAGTCTCAGTTTCAGAGCCTTTGTGCATGCTGGGATCTGCTCAAAACTGTCAGCTTCTTTCCATCACCACCTTTTGAAACAGCATTATAACCTGGGACATGCTGACAGTAACATGGCATCATATGATGAGTGTGTTGCTCAGAGGAGAAGCACTAGAGACAACTTCATGCCCCTTTGGTACCGTGACCAGGAAATCCAGGACAATAAACCTGATACACAGTAAGACTAGTGCTGCAGTCCAAAAGCTACGTCCGTACCAGGAGTTTTGGGCACTGAGAAGATTTCAGCCAGCCTAGGTGACATTGCAATGCTAGCCTTGTGCTGCTCCCATATAGTGCAAGAGCAAATGTACATAGCCTGTCTTGAAGAATGAAAATGGCTGAATAACTTCTGTTTCTGACCCTGCAGCTGTTATTAGACTGAATTAAAAAATTGGCTGCCAGATGCCTACAGTTGTATCAAATAAAAACATAATGTTTCCTGTTCTGATAGGGACCTTGCAATTATACCAGAATAGTCAAAGTAGATTCCCACTCTCAGCGTTACTTTCCAGAAGCACCAGCCTGTTTACTTCTGTTTAAGGAATTACAGCATAACTCAGTTTCCACTGTTGCATGTAGTTTCTGACCAGAAATCTACCAAAAAAAACCCCAACCAAAACCAAAAACCAACCCGCTAGTTCATGTTGTCAGTGTGAAGATGAGTTGTAATTTAAAAAATTTACATTTGTATATAAAATTTTCCACTTGTTTTATGTCTGTACCCAAGAGCATGAATTCCTGGTAAGAAAGTATGAAGTATGCAATAATTCTTTTAACAGCATCTATTATGAAATGTTTGGTAGATAAATAAAATTTTTAAGGTCATGTTTTAGGACTTGGATTTTGTTTACTCTTTTGTTTAATCTGGGAGCAGTAATATGTCATTTTGTCCAGGTGACTGAAGGTTAAGATGACTGTTATTTGCCCCTAGGTAGTTGTGATGGCTCACAATGTGAAACAGTGATCTCCAGGAAGCAAGAAAGATAGCATCCAGACTGCTTGCAGTTAACCCATCTCTGCCTGAACTAGAAAAATATTTATGAAGATTACTTTGCAAAATTAAAGCATTAAGAGAGATCATCTACTGGAAACTGTTGCTTCAGGGAAAGGTAAGACTTTCCATTAATTATCTAGTCATTGCAGATTTACAAGAGATTTTTCTGTTAGAATGATATTGAATTTTATGTATGAATGCATTTCTTTATCGAATAAATGTGGCAACTATTATCCTTTTCTAGTAAACAGTTAAAAGTCTTTTGCATAGGTGAAAAATATAAAACATGCATATTGGGATTTGGAAGCTCACATATATGTAGTTCTTACTGAAAAGGATTGTATATATGAGTTTAAATATTTGGCAATGACAGGTTTTGGTTTCTTATGGCCTCACTTTAAATATGAATCGCAAAGCTATATTAAGACCATCACATGTGACATAAGATTGTGCACATACTTTACTGCAAGTATTTATGGACTCCTTGTCTTAATGTTAAAGTTGGCAAACCGTTACGAGGAGCTGAACAAACTTGTGGGTTTTAACTAATCTGATACAGTTCAAGTGTTTAGTTAAAGCCTTCCTGGGACTGAAATTCCTTACAGAAAACAGTTGGCTATATTTGGTTTTGTAAATGCTGATATGTGTTTGAAAGCAGATGAACAGACGTTTTGCATGTGTACTAAATAAGTATCAGAAATAGCTGCAACTGCTGCCATGCATTTGTATCTCGAGGAACATGAGTAGAAATTCATCAGTGTCCTCTTGAACAAAACAAAACTTTTTTTCCTACTAAAAAAGGTTGGATAGGTTTGAAGCTATCATTGTTAGGCTGTAGTTAGTCCTTCTGTCATATAAAAATAAGGTTTCTTGGAGTCAATTAATTTTGCCCTGTAATCAGCTCTAAGTCCCAGCAAATTATATTGTTAGCAGTATTTCTCCTGGACTACTGGCTTTCATAATGCTCCCAATTCTAGTCCACTGAAGGGTGAAATATTTTCTTTTGCTTTTAAAGAGCACTACTGTAAAGGCTCTTGACAGGGCCACAGACTTTTCAGTCTGAGTAGGTATTTTTATGTTCTTCGTTGATTGCTTATATACAGATTTTTTGGTTTCAGCTTTTCTAGTTTTTTAGGTTATGGTTTTCTGTACATTGAGGCAATTATTATAATACCATTTATTATTCAGTGCCTATTTTATTTTGATGTAGTCTTTTTTTATCCAAGACAGTGGAGACTAAGACAAGTAGAAGGATGTATTTATGCTGTAGAACACAGAGATCTGTAGATGTGTGATATATATTCTAGACCTGTATGACAATTATGGAGATGGTTATTTTCATTGCCTAGAGATAAGCTGTTCTGTGGAGCATGCTGACATGAAAAGGGCTCCATATGGCTGAGTCTGTAAGTTCCTCTTGACTTGTGGTAGGGCTCTAGGGCACATCTCCACAGCAGCATGTGCGATTTTAACCTGGTGTATCATTGGAACATGCTAAAATTCCTGTGTCAGTCACTGAAGGGTGTAAGGGAGATGTCTAACCCGTATAAAATAATGCAGTCATAGGAGTCTAGAGCACGGTCACTAGTGCTCTAGACACAAGATTGAGCACGTATCGTTGCACCACGTGAGCCATGAGGGAATGCATGATGACTCTGCTCTGGAAAAGTACAACTAGATGTAATTACAGGCTCTAAGCTGGGAAATGAAAGCCCCGTTTCCTAGACTACCTTGTGACTAATTCTAGGACCTCCTATGTCCCAGTTAGGCAAACTCAGAAAATACTCGACTTGACCACTTCAGGACTAGTTTACCTGTTTTACTCTGCCTTGAAACAACAGACTATACTAAAACTTTTCCTTCACAAAGCAGTTTAAGAAGATACATCCTCTCAGCAGTTTAATGAGTTCTGAGTGAAAACAGTATCTCATGGCAGCAGGCTTCCCACTCCAGTGAATACAAATTGGCATATTAGCAGGTGTCTTGTAAATGTCCTTGAACTCAGAGTTGGAATTACATGAATATGCAAACATACAGACTTATTTTCTAAAATGGAGATGCAACCAACTGACATGATGCGCACTTATGAAATCTCGTCTCTTACAGTTTAGAAAAAATCCCAGGGCATGGAGGCAGTGATCTAGTTCCATTTAACTAGAACACTATTGGTTTTTAATTACACTGGTGGCATCTAAGAAAAATTAGCAGTACTGAAGTCTGATGAATGTGGGACCTATCATCTTTCCATAGGTCTCTCAGGTTTTGAAGCACGATGTTGCTGGCATCGGTGAGAGAATGTTAGGGGAGATCATATCTGTTGTTACTCATAAACAAGACTGCCTTATTTTCTCGTATTTATTTTAATGCTGCACTATAAATTTATGCTCTTTGAATTCAATTTAGAGCTGGACAAATATACTATTAAAATATCACCAGATCAAATAAATCAATCAGTCCTGTGTCTTTGGCTTTTGGAAGTAACAAATGAAAACTGTCTATTTAGACCCACCAAGGCATGTGACAAGCTATCTGGCAGTAATCTAGGAATGTAATTAAATATGTTTAATTATGCATTTTGTTTACTAGGTTAGGGTTTTAAAATTTTGCAAGGTGGAGGCCTCACAGGACATAAAAACTCAACCAATTTACTTTTAGTGCTTTGACTTAATTTTTCAAAGTTTGAGAAACTCCATAATTTCTTCGCTTAGTTAATTGTGAAGCTTGTGTTACCTATGAAGGTCCTAATTTTTACTTAACTTCTGATAGCAAGCCTTATTTTATTGAGTGTCAAACAAAAGTGCAGATCCCAGCAGCTATAGGTTCAGAAAGTTTTTCTCCATTTCGATCTCTCTTTTTGGAAACACACCTGGCTGTGTGGAAGAGTCCAATTCTGTAACTGCCTAAACTATGTAAATATGTGGATGGATTATAGTACTTCACAGACTGGTGGATGAGACATTTAAACAGGTTGGACTGATACAGGGGAATAAATGAGAGCTAGGTGTCCAAGGACTGAGATAGAGCATGACTAGACCAGTAGTTTAAATAATAAAACAAGAAAAAAAAACAGAAAGGAAGAAGTAAAAATAGACTTGTTTTGTTATTTTTAGGGATTCCTGCTAGTTGCATAAAACTCAGTGAACTTAAAAGGTCATGCTGCCAATGTTCGGGACTTTTCAAACATTCTTTTTAATCTAGTGCAAAGGTCCAAATGAAGACTGACACTTGGAATTTGGGGGAGGCAGTATAATTTTTTTTCTAATTAAAAGTATCAGTGTTCTAGCTTGAAATCTGTTCTGGGAAGCAGATCAGCATCATTCATCATGTTGTGGCCAACAGTACTTATATTGACTTGAAAAAGGTAATAATATTTTAGGGCTGATAAGCATCATTTAATATTGCCTAAGAGCAGGTTTTGTTTTTCTTTTCATGCTAAGGTACTGTAAGAGTTCATGAAAGGAATTTATCAATATTAATCCCAGAAGAGTTATTCAGAGTCTTTATAGCTATAAGACGTGTGAGTGCTTAAATAATTTGGTTTTTGCTTGTACCTTTTTATATCCTTAAAGGGGGGGAAGAAAAAAATAAAAAGTGGGAGACCTGAATCTGGTATTAAAGAAAATATTTTTTGTTTAGGAGTGTGCATAGCATGCAAGATATCACAAAATAGGCAGCAATTATTATTGAAACAGCAAATACTTTAAAAAAAATTCACAAGATGAACAACAAAATCACAGAAAGTATGCCGTTATTTCCAAAGTAAATATTTTACCAAATAGATTTTTGATACAAGGAACCAGATGTACAAGGAATAGGATGTGATACATATCCAGTACAACATTTTAAACACATTTTAAACTTCCTGTCTTTCCCTTTGCTTATATTTAGATAAAGCTTAAATGGTTCCACTCAATGCTATTTTGCTTTGATTAAAACAGATAACAATTTCCCCATGTAGGTGGCTGATTTGGGGGCTTTTTTAAGTATTAGCAATTTTTCCTTGTACATGTTCCTCCATATAGTAGAATAAGGGAAAGGCTTTCATTCTCCTTCCCCCTGCCCCAGCAAAATGAGCTGAAAAGTCCAAAGATACAGATATACTACTTTTTCTCTCAGTGCTGATGTGCTATTTTGGGATATGTGCTGACCTACTTTCTATGTTTCCAGAAAGCAAGCTGAAAAATTTTAGCTCAGGTTGCAGAAAGATTTGGAATTTTTTTTTCTGTGGATTTTTGTACATCTGTTCACATATATATGCACACAGACACACTTTGGCTAATGTGGGGGTTGATGTACATTAGAAAATCAAGGTTGCCAATTTTGGTACAATTTCAACAATAGTAGCAGCAGAGATCTGCTGCTAGACACCTGCATTTAGAGGATTTGACGGGAAGATGTTTCCAATTTAGTGGTGCAGTTATTTGGAGTTACACGATACCATTTTGAATAAATTTGATACCTAAGTAGAAACATCAAAAATTGCTGCAGGAATCTCATTATATTTTTTCCAGTTTCTTCAGCATTGTCTTAGAGACTGGAAGATAAACCCCTTTTGAATCATTTACTTTGACTCCGTGCATCTCTTTATTCAGCACTCTGACCATCAAAGAATGTTCATCCCATCAGTTTGCCATTCCCAATTAAAATAATGACGCACAGAGCTTGGGAATTGTATGAACAAATTATGAGAGAACCAGTAATGAGAGATGAAGACCTGCTCCTGCGCTCTGCTTAGGGCAGAAAAAATTAGTCAGCCCCAGCAACAGTGTGCTCACATGTGGGCTCTCCCCAGCAGAGCAACTTATTTACTGTGCTTCACTCACGACAACCACAGTGCAGAAGGTCTTGGTGTGGCATTCCTCTCACCTAACCACTCTGAGCTTACGAAGTTTGAGCATCTCTAAGATTTAGTAAAAGTCTGTAGTTAAGGTGAAGAGACAGTTTCCCCTATCCTCAGATAAGGGAGATGAATTCTACCTTGCAGAGGTACGTCTGTCTGTTAACTGTAGATGGAGTTTAGACTTTTGCAACTTATTCTTTGACTGTCTGCAGCTAGGTGAGAGAAATCCAGTCCCTTTTCTTTGTATATACCACAGCTAGAGAAGGGAATTGGTTCATTTATCAGTACTGGCATAGTTCTACTGAGAAAAGCTGGGCAGTGTAAATGATGGCAGGTCTGAATCTTCCTATGACTTACACATACCTTATTACTTCTCTGGAAAGTATTATGACCTACTTAAGCTAACCTGTGGATATGTTATATGTACATTTTTCTACGGCATTTGATTTGGTACTTCTTTAAATTTACATTGTATGCCATAAAGACTATACACAGTACTTTTAAAAAACCTGTCTTTCAAATCTTTATTTATAGTTGATAATTGAGGTGAGTTTTAACTATGTGCGAGAGTTAAGAATTCTATAGATTCAAAGCTTTTTGTAGTTTTTTTAAGCATTTGGATCATGTAAAATTTTCCCTTATTAAGTATCCTCTGCAGTCCTACTGCTTTCCAGGGTGTCCAAAATTGATGGGATATTAGCAAATAATGAAGTTGAATCAGTATTACAGCATGATAGTCATATATGAATTGCCTAGTTAAGTGCTCATGGTACAACAAAATGTATCTTTAATGCTGCTACATAGAAGGTAATATGAGGACACATTGTAGGGTTACAAATACAAAACTCTTCAGGGTAGTAACTTGAAGGAAAGCCAAAGGGCTATTTAATAAGCTTGTTCAGCTTGGCTGTCAGCGCAATGCTAAAATGTTGTGGTACGAAAATATTGTATCCAATGCCTTTATATCTCCACTTAACAATGAGGTATAAATGAAGGAGGGAGTTCAAAAACGGCCTGTGGAATTTTTCAAGGTCTGGAGGGGGAAAAAACAACAAAACTTTTACACTGTGAGGCCTAAAGAGTTCAGTCATGTAAATTTGTAGAACAGAAATTTGCAAGATGAGTTGCTCATCATCCACAGATTCTTGTCTCTTAAAAAGCCATCTCAAAGCAAGGAGTTTCTTTGTAAATAAAGGCAACTGGAAGTTGAAGCTGAACTAGCTCCATCCAAACCCAGATTTTCTCACAAGAAGGGAATATTGTCATTGAAATAGATTAATTGTAGCATCTCCTACCAAGGAAGGAGGAATATTCCTATCTGTGTGGAACAGGCACTCCCAAAAGCTAACTGTAACCTTGCCGCTATTTGGTATAGTTACTGGAGAGGCAGAGGTGATTCCCAGCCCTGAATCAATGGCTCCGTCCGTTGGCTGTAAAAGAGGTACAGGAACCAGGCTCTCAGGCTGGAGTTAGGCTTTGTGGTTTAATTGCTACAAGTCCCCAGTACTTCCCAAAAGCCTATCTTAGTTAGCAGGAATAACTCTGCAGCCTTCTGTATACAGTTGGTCCAGATGACTCTCACTTACACCTACCTCTTGTGTTTTATGTTCCTCTGCTATATTCTTTCCTGTGCAAGTGGATGTGTCCTGCTTGTTAGACTTGAGAAACATACCTGGGAATCTCACCTCTGCTGAAATCTGATCTGAACTTCACCCACTTCTCTATGTGTAGGTACCTAGGGGATCTCAGGTTATTTGGGTCCCCTTGGGACCCCCTATTAGTTTCCACCTTCCCCTAAAATATTTATTACATTTGCACACTATGCTGAAAGACCTGTTTCCCTAATACTCTGCTATCTGGAGTCAAGACCTGGAAGGATAGACCCAAATAATTTTCTCCACCTAAGAAAGATAGAAATGATATGACCGGTGGTGTAAAGTGCCATGAGTAGGTTTTTCACTTCCGTAGCTGAAAGTTGTTCTCAGATGCAGAGTCGCTTTATCAACTAATTTATAGTGCTAACATGACAGTAGTGCTTA
Source organism: Phalacrocorax carbo (assembly GCF_963921805.1). Taxonomy (NCBI): domain Eukaryota; kingdom Metazoa; phylum Chordata; class Aves; order Suliformes; family Phalacrocoracidae; genus Phalacrocorax; species Phalacrocorax carbo. The sequence goes on along the minus strand of NC_087513.1, from coordinate 193,624,143 downwards.
ACTACAAAAAATGTAAGGGTAATGATTCCTAACACAAACCGATTGAAGGACCTATCTTACTGATATATGTCTTCCTGAAAATAATTAGTTTCTATAGTATTACCACTTTTTCTTGGGTGTTTGCATAATTACAGAAGTGTTCAGGAATGTATTTTTCATCTCTGCCTGTCCTAGAGACTGGTAACAACTTGACTTCCCAGAGATAAGCCAGATCATGGTATTCTATGCTATCACAGGCATTAGTTCTTCAAATTCTTCTTGAAACTAATCTGAAATGTCAGGAAATTATAGTTTATCCAAGTTGTCTGAGGATAATGCTACAGGGCTGCACAGTCTGTGCTTGAGTATCTTTGAATCTAGATTAATTTCAGGGTTATCATCCTGAGTCATAAAAGCCCGAAGTGGCCCACAGTCCAGCTGAAAAATTTATTGCTCCTCAGTATTTTGCCAGTTGTCTTACTTTGGGGTTTATAAAGCCTGGAGCTGAACTTGCAAGAAGCAGGAGGGCGATAGTGTTCGTGCACCTCCCTGGACTGTGGAATGAATTACTGGAAGAGTTCAGTGGGAGTCTCGCTGTGTTTTGGGAGTGTTCCAGGATTTATCTCCCTTGGCAAGCTTTTTTTCTCTCTAACTACGCTCTTAATTGACTTTGTGTGAACTAAATTCCCCAGTTCTGAAGCTCTGTATAGAGATAGCAGTAGAAGACAGTAAGGAGTAGAAGGGTGTTTCCTTTTCTTGAGAGAGCCCATACGCGTGTTGATTAATGTTCACAGTCAGTGGGCAAACAGGTGTCTTAAAATGTGTGCTTGCTACACTGAGTGTCTGACTTAAACTAGGTTATCACACAGTTTCATTTAACACTAACACTCTTTTTTTTCTCAGTTTTTCTCATGTATTGCTAGTCAGAATAAGGTTGTGTCATCTTAGTTTAAAATTTACCAGTTGCACAGCTGACACTCGGAAAAATAACTCTCTTTGTTTGTTCTATTGTTGCAAGAGTGATCTTTATTTCTGATTTTCATTGCTACAATAGTGTGTGTACATATATGGTGTTTATCTGCCGAGCCTTGGGCCATCGCAACTGTGTGCAGGGACACACTTTCAGCAACACAATCCCTAAAGGGAGCATCTGTTAAACACATGATGTCCTTTGTCATTTTCCCTGTATACAGCACTTGCAGAGGGGACACAACTTCTCTCTTCTGCTAATATTGTTTTGAATACATCTACTGTCATTCTTGCAAATTAACTATTGTCAAATTAGTCTAAATTGTAGTTAACTCAGGCCAGTATATAGTTGCAAAGAATCTCATCCAAATTTTCAAATGTTTTTCTAATTTGTTCTTGTTCTGATTGTATTAATAGTAGCTGTGACCACTGAGGGTCCTAATATGAATAATCATTGGGAAATTGAATAATCAGTTTACTTCTGTATGGTTTTATGAGCCACATTAAAGCATATATAAATATATATATTAAAAAATGCACAGGTACATTCACTTGAATCTAACATTGGAATGCAGGCTATATAAACCGTGTCAGGTTTGCACCAGTGTAATATAGCATGATGTTTTTCCAGTCCTGTCCAGGAACAATGTTTCAGGCATGATTTGGATGCCACCTTGTCATGCAGCTGAAGCTTTAAAAAGTCAGAAGAAAATAATTGGTAAAATTGGGAGCTTTTAATGGCATTGTTTAAAAAGGCAGTGCTTTTTAACTAGTTAGGTTCTCATACATCTTCAGGAAACAAGGTGGAGGAAAGAGAATCTCAAAATATATCTGACTTCAAGTTAGTCTGTATAGGGAATCTTATTCTTCCTTTCATGTTTTGTGGGTTTTTTCCCCTTTTTCAGTCTTTAGGCACTTGTAATTTCTCACTTACCTTAAAGCTTGCTTTAGGGGTCAGCCACTGCTTGTGCTTGCCCAGCAGTGCTTACTGTTGCTCGGGGCAGCACTGTGTCGGTTGCTTGCTGTTGGCCACTGCTTCCTGTGGTTTGGAGACGGTGAATTTCCTCACATCCTTTCCTTTTCCCTATTTTTTACAGATCTTTTACACTCTTGTATCTTGGAGTATGCAGAAAAAAACAGCCAACCAAACAAAAACCCCAAAAAACCCCAACATGTAGATTTACTATTCAGGTAGCTGTTACTTTCCTTGCTTGCATTCTGTCTTTCCATGACAATGTAAGAGGGACTCCAGACTGCTTCTAAATCCACATTTCTGAACATGTGTAGATAAACTTTCCCTCAGCCCCTCTCATTTTACCCAGCAAGGCTTTGCTTACTTCAGATGAGAGAGGGGCGCAGAGAGAGGGAGAGATTTTGTTTGCAATGTGGAATTCAAATTTGGGAGCACTGCAAAGCATGAGTAATCAGCTTGTCTGATTCAGGTGCAGATGCTAAGAAAGGTGACAGAACTCTTTTAAGCCTGTGCACAGAAAAATGCTTATTTTACAAAAGAAGTATCCTACTGTATTGCAGTTTTAGGTGCAATAAGTGGGTCTTATTAATTGTGTTCAAATGCAAAATAAGTATTTATAATAAAACTACAGAAGTTTAATATTGTACAATTAAACACATACAAATCAGGTGTGGGATATTTCTATCCATATCTGGAGGTTTTAAAGATAGTTCACACATCCATGCTTTACAATGCTGTAGCAATATCATATTGGTTCTTGTACACTGCTGCTGGGTACAAGCGGGGCGTCTGAGCTGAAACTCATGTCCTCAGGGTTGTGCCTCAATCAGACATTCAAAGTAGCTGGTAAGGCTGTGTTCTGGTGTTTCTAGAGCTCTCGCCTCAGGTAGAAACCTTCATTTTCTTATAGATCGCTCCCACACTTGGGACAGTTTTGTAAGTAGTTCTGTGGAAGCTAAAACACAGCCAAATATATAGGGAGCAAATTGAGTATTTCCCTAATACTAGAGAGCGAATAAAATTAAGTCAAAGTGTATATAAATCTGTATGTTACAATTCCCATGGAAGGGGATGCACTGAAAGGATGCCAGACAAATAACTTTAAACCTATTTCTGTGTGCCAAACATCAAGAATACGCACGTGGTTCTGACTGCCCTGTGAGTGTGACAGCTAGGAAGGAGGATGGTGTGCTGACTGATGGAGATGGAATGCATCTGTCATCTTAGATGAAAATTTAAGATGCTTTTGTAAAGACTACTTTATCTCTGGGGAAAACTGAAGGATAGGCTCACACCTTGCAGTTTGTGTGCTCCTTTGGCCAATACTGTTGCTTTAATAGATACCTTTGTGATTGCTAGATGAAACTGAAAGCACTAATTTAGAGAATCAATTGAATAAAATTACATTATGTTTCTATCACTGTTAGGGATCTGTCTACATTTATTGTATTGTTACTAAAACTCTAGAATTATCATAGCTAAATGCCTCTTTCCTATTCAGCACATCACACCATGCGTGAAAGTGAAGTGGGCTTTTGCAGGGAGAAGCTGGAAAGCTACAGGCTCAGCATATAATCAAGTGTCCTCTGAGCTGATATTGAACAAGAAAAATTTCTATGCTCCAATTCCTTTAATAGTAGTTATGAATACACATATTTCTGAAAACTAACAGTATGATTTGTGCCTCTGAATTTAGGCGTGGCCTGAGTACATGTATGAGATCCATCTGTCTTTACATATTTGTCTTGAATGGAAAATAAAGATAAAAACTATACCTGGCTGGTCAGACCACTGCACTTCTGAAAATGAGCAGGTGTCAGTGTTAAGAACAGTTTACCCCCAACATGAGGGTACAAATGAAGCTTAGACCAGCAGGAGCCTGGGGAGTAGTGCTTCCCGCTGTTCTGGAACCCAGTCTCACTAGAGCCAACAAAATTCTCCCCTATTTTTTTTTTTCCATCCCAAAAGCACAAATATTTTGAAAGCAAGTACAGCTCCTGGCCTGGATGACGTGTGGGATCATGACGGCCTTGATTCAGAGCTTAAGTGGTGCTGGAGAGAAGGCAATATGGATTCCTGAGATTTGGGCAGGTTTCACTCTGATCCAAACTGAAGTGGGAGTCAAATGGTCTGAATCTCACCCTTAATTTGTAATGGATGATACAAAATACGTTTCATTATGTGAATGTAGAAGTAATATCTAGACTCAGAAGAGGAAACAGATATTAAAGAGGCAACTATTACTGCTGGATTAAAAGACTGGTGATAGTTGTTACCTTCTTTTTATGTGCATGCACGATGACATGATACTCCCCAGGGGTTCAAGATCACATCCTTGTGACACACAGCCTGTTAAGACCTAAGGCATGGATATTCAGGGGGGATGTGATGGAAGTTAAATGACTGTGCTTTAAGCAGAGTTTGACGTTATAGGAAGATGTGGCAGGTGGGAAAAGATGAGAAATGAAATCTTCACAAGGGCTCAAGAGGACTGTATAGCAGAATTTTCTCTCCCTTCTTTTCAGTCTGGCACTTACTTCAAAGTGTTCTCTGATACACTGTTTTTTTGCAATGTAGGAAAGACATGCGAAACCTGATTTAGGCCTGTTCTATTACATTGCGTAGGGCAGGTTTACTGAAGGGTGAGATAAGTTTTGGCTGCCTTTCTCATTTCTTCACTAACAGAATTTCATGTAACACGAGCGATCCAGAGTCTCAGGCAAGGGACTATTTCTGCCACAGGGCAGCCCTATCTGTCTGTCTCACATCTCTCCAGCACTGTATTAGTAGAACTTAAATATATTGGAATTTTTAAAAGTCTGTATGTTATTAATAGACCACACGAAAAGCAGAATTTTCTTTACCCTTTAGTTTTTCTGATAAGGAAGGGAAGAAGAGTGGATTTCCTAAATCACTGGGATGACTTTGGACAGTGACCTCACTTAACAGCAAGTGTAGAACAAACTCTTTGTAACTGATGGAAACTTTCATTAAAGTGATCCTCTCTAAAAAATACTTTCAAGTTCCAAACGTTTTAAATTTTTTCCTGTAACATTTTTTTTACAGAAGCTGAAATGTGTTATTATTTCACAGATATGTGCTAACAAAATTTAGTTTATGTAAAATACTGAACACTCAGAAGTGGTTTTAAATAGAAAATCATCTCTGAATTCTGTAACCTTCATATTCATAGCTTGCTTGCAGTACTCACTTTCTACACAGAATGCAATAAGGAAAAACAGGGACATCTGCCATGTTTTATTCAGGACTAATACTACACTCTGCTAAATAAAATTCCTGCATAGCCTCTAGGTCTTTCTCTTAGTGCTGTATCCAGGGCATAAGCCTAATGCCACAGATTGCAGTGGTATAATAGCAAGCATGATTTTGTAATTGTGAGTGTTACTGTCATGCGATTCCGACAAGTTCCACCCTCGGCCTTTGATCTTTGGAAGATGCCCAGACTCTGGGCTGCCGCTTGGGCAAATCCGTGTGGCCTGACAGCTCTGAGGCTGCCTGCCAGGAGCCCCACCAGCCACCTGGGTTCCTGTGCTGTGCCTCTTTACACTGTACGCTGCCAGAAAAAGCCTGTTTCCAGGGTTTGCTGCTTTTTTGTTGGAGAAGGATCAGCTTTCAAGTCCTCATGTAGATAAGGCTATGACAGCTATCATGTAATGGGAACATCAGCGTGAAGTGAAATTATTACAAATGTACATTAGCATATGAATTGGTCTGATTATGAAATGCTGTGACATGAGTCAGCTTCCCCTCTTAATATGGGAAGTGCACATTATGGATCAAACAGTAAGGGACTAATATTGTCTTAGAACCAGATTACAGCTTTAACCATGTATTTTGTTTGTTGTTAGCAAACAGGAATATGACTATAAATTAAAGGTGCTTATCTTCTTTCAGCTGAAGGACAATGCAGTTGGAACACTTGGCCGAATCTCCTGTCAATATGCATCTATAAAAATCAACTCTGGAAAATATGTGTTTTCTCCTTTGTGTTTTACTTGTTTGTGTTTGACGGAGGCGAGGAATTGTTTGGGCTGAAAGCTTGTTTCTCTTTTCTGTGACTGTAATTCAATATTATCCATCACAAATGAAAACTTAAGTGTAGTGCATGATGTGACTAGCATCTACCACTCTGATTTAGCTTACTCTAAGGTCAGGTGTAGCCTGGCAACTAAGTACTAATTGCACTATTCTATGAGTCAAGTGTTTGCTACAAAGGTAGAAATTAATGTGAACCTAGAATGATCTCTCTGCTGTCTTTGAGAGTATGACCATGACTGGTTATTTGTTGACCTTTTCATAGAATCACAGAATGTCCTGAATTAGAAGGGACCTGCAAGGATCATCAGGTCCAACTCCTGTCCCTGCACAGGACAACTGTATCTCTGAGGGCATTGTCCAAGGGCTTCTTGAATATTGTCAGGCTTGGTGCTGTGACTGCCTCCCTGGGGAGCCTGTTCCAGGGCTCCACCACCCTCTGGGTGAAGAATCTTTTCCTAATATCCAGCCTAAACCTCCCCAGGCCCATCTTCCTGCCATTCCCTCAGGTCCTGTCATTGGTCACCAGAAAGAAGAGATCGGTGCCTGCCCCTCCTCCCCTTGTGAGGAAGCTGTAGACCGCAGCTTTTCCTCTTATACCCTCTTCTGAAAAATGATGCTTGACTAAAGACAGGTTTTTTGGATGCTAAGACTGTATCAAATTCAGGCTCTTTGCTTATAACAGCATTAGACTGGAAGAAATGGGTTAATTCAAGCAAAGAATGTGTCAGATGTTCACATCCTATGGATTAAACTACTAGGTTATTCCAGAAAATTAAACAAATCATTTTTGAGTAACAGTTGGAGAGTTTGAACAGCTGTATGTATTCCTCACTTTTTTGACTCCCTGTTTCTCTTCTTGAATTGTTTAAATTTCCTATTTGAGATGCAAAACAAAAGAGGTTAGAGACTTCATAGCACAGATACATTTGTAGGTCTATGACTGTTCTGCTATGCAAAGGGGATAAGACCTAGGTAATAAGTGCTTATGGGGAAAAAAACCAAAGGCAATGTTTTTGAAATAGGTACATACAGTCTCCTGAGCAAGCAGGTACCTAAGAATACTCAACTTAATTGTTATTGATCAACTTAATTTCTTTAAACAATTCTGACACCTGTAAAACCCACCCAAAATACAATAAGTAGCCTGAACATTGCCTTTGTAACCTTAGTTTTACAAATATTTTAACTAGGGGTAGCCTGGCACAGTCACTAAAAGAAACAATTCATATATCCCTGTCGTGGATGCTTAGTCCTGTCTTTTTGTCCCTTGTGACAGCATGTCTAAAACCAAATAAATAAATAACAGCTTAACTTAGGTTTTTGCCATGGTTTGCTGTGCCCCGATCGGATGGGGGAGAGAATTAGAAGGGCAAAAGTAAGAAAACTCATGGGTTGAGATGTGAACAATTTAATAACTGAAATAAAATAGAAGAAGAAAAAGAAGAAGAAATTGTACTGAAAAAGAAAGCAACAAAAAAAAGAGAGGAACAAAACCCAGGAAGAACAAGTGATGCAGCCACTCACCACCTGCAGACAAATGTCCAGCTAGTCCCTGTGCAGTGATCGCTGCTCCCTGGCCAACTCCCCCCCGTTCATATGCTGAGCATGACATCATATGTATGGAATATCCCTTTAGCCAGTTTGGGTCAGTTGTCCTGGCTGTGTCCCCTCCCAGCTTCTTGTGCACCAAGCAGACCATGGGGAGCTGAAAAGTCCTTGATTTAGTCTAAGCGCTATTAGCTATAACTAAAACATCAGTGTGTTATCAACATTATTCTCATACTAAATCCAAACCACAGCACTATACCAGCTACTGGGAAGAAAATTAACTCTATCCCAGCCAAAACCAGGACACTTACTCAACTCTTAATTATCATTTTAATCATCCTTTCAGATAAAAGGCTTGGTGAAGTGTAATTTCTTAAACTATGGTGTATCCTTCTAAAAAAAGTATTTAAATATTTCATTCTCCAGTCTCTGTTGCAATTTTCAATGATCTACTTATTTTTGCAAAATGCTTCAACCATTTGATTCTTGATTTCCTTCTGGATTCCTGGATGTATAAGAACCTTGTGGTTAATTGCATGTAAGTCAACAAGTTTATATTTCCACACACATCATGCTTGTGTTTTTTGTTGCGTTGTTTTTGGTTTGGGTTTTTTTTTTCTGTTTTTATTTCCATCTATAAAGGTGCAAAGCTTCCATCTGTAGGTAGAAAATAAGAGGTCTGAGAGGGATATTGTCGCTTCAACTTTGGTGGAGAAGAATCTCAATTTTTACAAAGAGTGTTTCTTTCTTCCTGTGCTCAATCTTAAAATCTTTTTTGAATGCTCAGTGCATCTGCTTGATTTTCTTCAGTCTTATAATTAATAATCAGCTCTTCCAAGTCCCTCTTCCTCCCTGCTCCCAGTTTTGTTCTTCATATTGTGCTGTAACTTATTCTGAGGTGGTCTCCTTGGGAGAAGACTGTCAATTTTTAAAATATGCCCCTCAAAGATGAGAAAATTCCCAATAGGAGTTACATAAACTAAATCACTGAAAAAGGCTACTAAAATGGCACTTAGGCACCTCATTCCAACAGCTTTCAGACCCTCAGCTTCTGTTCTACTGCTGCATATTCCTTTACTTTACCTGCTTAGTATTTTGAGTTTTCAGACCTAGTATTTGCCTGTCTTGATTTTTAGGTCTAAATGAATTTTCAAAGTATGCCTTCTAGAGTGGATCCTACAAAAGGCAATTGAGTGATGAGATGTTTGGGGTTTTCATTTGTCTTCTTCTGGATTTCCACCTGAAAGCCACTCAAGGGTCAACTGTTCTTAGATTCCCGCGTGCCGCCGCTGGGTTTCCAGCAAAAATCTAAAACATAGTTCCATACTAGCTGCTGCGAAGAAATTTAACTCTGTCCCAGCTGAAACCAGGACAGAACCCTTGGCAGGTCTCGCCCCCCCGTCTGAAAGAGTGTGATCACTGTTGCACCTTTGAGCATTGCAGCGGAGATTTTTCTTGCTGGAAATATTCCACTTGGCATGAATATTCATTGGGCTGCAGGAGATAAGATTGTTTAGTGCAGCAATTGTATCACTCAGCTAGAATATGGGACAGGCACTTTCAAGTCACTCTTCTAATGAATATTTAATTATTTATACATGTTGGAGTAGTTTCAGCAGGAAAAGTTAAGAGCTGTTTCCAGAATACCCTGTATCCTGGTGGTTAGGTCACTTACTGAAGATGCTGAAATTTTATTTAAAGCTTTGGCCAAATTTCAAGTTAAAGTACCTCAAGTGTAATTTCCTGCATTTAATATTTGTTATTTCTCAGTCTTCCCATGTTGTTCCAATATATATATTTTTGCTAAGATTTAAGCAATTTCTGTTGGTTTGAAAAGCATTTGATTCAGTTACTTTGGTTTAGTTGGACTGTCAGGAATGGACTGCATGTTTCTATATTGGTTCAGTCAAAGCTGAAAAAGCAAGTGGAGTTGGAAGAGAAGAGGAAGCAAGTAAAGCTCCTCTGACCTGTGGTGGGTTTTTTTTTAATAACTGGGAAAAAAAGTGGATGAGATCCACAGATTCTACAGATTTGAAGGACATGAAAGAAGTATTTTGACCTCTAATGATGAAGACCAATGCCTAGAGGAATCTTTAAAAAGTACCTGAGCAATTTAGATGTAGAATTCCCTTTAGTTATAACCTAATTCCTGCCACCTAACCTATTTTGGAATCCAGTGGGATTTTCAGAAGCTTATTTCTGCATATAAACAGAGCTCACAATCCTTTGAATACTCAGCAAGACCAGAAACAATCAGTTTGCTGCCTACAGTTAGTGTTCACTTGGTTTGAATCACTTTGGTTTAAATAACCAGTTTGTCTGAATGCAAGATACAATTTCTGCGACCAATGTATTTAAGATTGGATTATTAGTACGTAATTTCAGTTTCCAGCCAAATGTGATTTAATTTCCAGAGGAAGAAGACAAAATCTAGCAGACTCTTTGCATCTTTCTGCATTTCTAACACAATAAAGTATTTTAAAAGCTATACAGATATATATTAAGATACATAATTTCCCTCTTCCCTTCCAAAAGCATGTAGGTGAACAGTTTCTTGTCAGCAATAATAAAGGTTGTACTGAATTTCATACAAAAACTCTATTTTGAGCAGCCAATCTCTTGATCATTACACCATTCATACAGTACAACCTATCTTTAGGAAAGCAATTAAAGCATTCATGTTTTTTAGTGTTTTAAATGATTTGGAGAAATCAAGTTCTATCTGCGGGTGTTAAAATCAGTTTGCTTGAAGTATCCTTGGTTAAAACATTAGTTACTGACACTTTGAGTTACCACTCTCCTTATTCACTTTGCCATATTAAAACTTACTGTTATTTAACAGCAAAATGTATGTAGTTAGAAGGTTTGTTAGTTTAAATTTACTAATTTATTTTGTCTCATTTGTGATAGGAAAATTAGCAGGTTCATAGAAAATGTTAGGATTTGTCCTGTTTTTCTGAACATTTAAGAAGATCATATACTTGGGAGTCTCAAAAGATTTCACTGGGATAACTGGAACAAAACAGGAAAAGTACCTTGGCTTTTAGTTAAATGGAGAATTTACAGACCATCTTTGGCATACACCCCTTTAAATGGCTTAGTTATATTAGTCAGTACTTACATGGAAAGAAAATCAGTCTTGCTGGCAGATCTTTGATTCTGACTCCAGTAGGAAATAACATTATCGCTTCTTGAGGAAAGAAACCCCAAACTGATACTTGTGGCCATAACAACCTTTGTGCTTTGGACTATTTATCAATCTTTAAAATGTAACATTGTCAAAGGACAGGACTGTTCACATTGTACCTTTCCCCAGACAGGTCCCTAGGCTAGGGACGGGGTTGGTTTTCTTCTGTTTTTTGTTGTTTTTTTTTCTCTCCCTCCCTCTATTTTCTTTTTCTAAGGTTTAGCAACATTTGTTTAGCTTGCCAAGTTAAGTTATTAATGAACTGATCTGAGAAATGCTATTAATATTGGTATAATATAAACTATACTAGCCCTAGACAGTGCCTCAAATTAAATTGTATTTTTCCCTTTGCACAGATTATGCTGCTGAGCTCAGGTTTGTTTAACTTCCTAATTACCTCAAAACTTTCAGACGAATTATTTCAGCATGCCTCCTCCCTGTGCTGTTCACCGATGCAAGGAGGGGCGATGCAGTAACTCTACACCTGTTCCAGCACACGCCTATCACCTTGCTCAACTTCCCGAGCGAGTGTCGAGTGGAGCATGAGAACATCTGAGATTGCTTGGGTCTGTAACCACTAGTCCAAGTACTTCTGGAGGTTCGGTCTGGCTTTGCGCTGGGGTGGCTTCAACAGTTAGTGCTCTATAATGGCAGTTGATGACAGCAACTTATACTCTAGGACTAAGAGTAAACTGAATTCATATCACACTCATTATAAATCAACAAGACGGAGAAGCCTACCACCAGACATCCTGCTAGAAAATGATTTTAAAGGAAAGTTTCCAAGAAATATTAGGAATATAGAGCCTATACATCCAAGGCGCCCTAAGAAAAGACCTTCTATATTTTCAGGTAGGAAATGCTATGTTAATAGTATGTTGGTGCAGTGTCTTTTAGACCTTTTTTGGTAATATTTGAAGGATTCAGTAGCTGATTCCAGTCAGAATTTATTCTGCTTTAAAACCTAAGACAATCTTCACAGCTAGATTTAATCAAGACCATTTATGATAAATTGTCAGCCATTAGAGTTAAAGTGATGGAACCAGAAAGAGAGACTTTCTTCATATTTTTTATTTCATGGTGCTTGCTTGTGGATATTTTGTTTTAAATACTTAGCATTTAAAGAAAAACAGTTGTTTCTCTAGAGGTTTAAAGTGCATTTTCTTAACCCCACTTATAAGCAATGCAGTCAATAGCTGCAGTATAAGTATCTCTCTTGCTGAGCTAATACTGTATCTCATTGCTTTCCTGGAGGAGAGTGGTTTGGGGATACATGGACTTAGTGAGTCTGGCTGATTTTTTTTTTGTGTGTGTGTAGCCAGAAATTTACATCACTAAATACTCAAATGCATGCTTTGAATTCCTGGCTTGCACTGGAGCCTATAATGTCTGTAGTTAATAGTTCAGTTTAACTCTATAGTTGTTAAAAAGTAGGAACAAGGTGTAAGAGTGGATTTCAGTCAAGCTAATGGCAAGTCTGGATTATTTGGCTTTTTTTATTATTATTTGGAATATGCCTAAAAATAGGCAACAGATGAGCATGAGGGCAAAAGATTTGTTGCAAAACAATCAGGTCATCTTTACTAGGAGGACTTAAAAGGTTTTAAGGGGAGAAAAATCAATACCAGCTCATCCCTACTGAAACTGAAGATGTGTTTGTATGAGGCAATCAGAGGAAATTGAACCCTTTATAGAAACAAATATGTACTGTTTTTTTTTAAATTTGGGTATCTCTATTTCCAGGTGAAAATGAGGATTTTTAAATTTCTAGGGGGAAACAGTACAATCGTGCAGGTCTTTGAAGAGCTATGAAGTATATAAAAAAGGATTATTGCCTCCATTTTGCCTTTGTTAGGGTATTTGAAATATTTCATCACCATAGGAAATAAAGCTTTTTCCTTCTTCCTATTCTACTTCCCCAGCTTACAAAAATGCAAAAAGCCTTATCAGATCTTAAGTCAGGTGACTCAGACATGCCCAAGGCTCCTGTGCTTCCCAGTGCCTGAACAGGCTCTTCCTGAGGTGATGTGGTCCGTTGGTGACTGTCAAAGCACATTATTTTGGGCAGGATAGGCCCTCTGTATCTTATCCTTTCTCAGTTGCTGCTTTTTGTCTTCAAGCTACCTTTTCTGCTCCTTATTTACTTCTGGTTTTGGTTTTTTTCTCCTGTAACTTTTCACTTTTTTTTTCCCTGTACATCAACATTTGTGTTAGAAAAAGCATATTAAATAGCCTTGCGTTTGCTCTCTAACACCCATACTCTGTTGTGCCCACCCAGATTCCTCCTTTATTCTGTGATCTTTCTTTTTTTTAAATACAATCCTTCTTTCTCTCCATTCTCTTTGTACCCCCCCAAATTACTACACTAGCAGTAATACTCCATCATTTGTGCTGTGTCAGATATGAGCACTTTAATGTAGTTTGTGTGTCTGGAATGGCACCATTATGCTTGTGAAATCCCCTGCAGCTGTGTTACTGTACACTCAAGGGCACTTAACTCAAAGGAAATGCAAATTGCTTGCTATAAGCAATTGATGGACCATGATGGAAAGATGGGTGTAGTCTTTCATTTGGTAGGTCAGCAGTATACATGGGAGAAGCTTTATTTGATTTGCTTTTGAAAACAGGTTAACAGAGTAAGCTGAAGTCCTCTAGACCATTGTGTTCCGTGCTGTAAATGTAGGCTAGAATGGAAACAGAGCTGTGTCATAGAATCATGGAATAGGTTGCATTGGAAGGGACCTCTGAAGATCATATAGTCCAACCCCTCTGCTGTGGGCAGGGACACCTTCCACTAGATCAGGTTGCTCAAAGCCCCATCCAACCTGACCTTGGACAGTTTAGATAGATAGATAGATAGATAGATAGATAGATAGATAGATAGATAGATAGATAGATAGATAGATAGATAAAATATATACGTTGATATACTTGCTCTGCAGGGTTTTGGATCACTGCTGAAGCTCTCTGAAGAATGTGGTAGTTCATACTTCCTTGTTTCAGCCTAGTCATCTATTAATATAAATATTTTTAAAACTATATTTTTTTGACTCTTCAACCTTCTTATAGTCCCTGCATCTCTGCTTATTCTTTTATATCACCATGAACCTCTCCTAGTTTTAGGACATGCTTGCAGTGTAGTCTGAAGTCATGTACATCTTGTTTTCTTTCCTTTTATTCTATGTTAAAGAGCTTAGCTAATAAAATAGTGAATAGTGACACATCAAGGCATCTAGGTGCAGTGATCTGGGTCAGTTCATACACTGGGACTCTTTTTTTCAGACTTGGTGCAGACTCAGGCAGGCATCTTGCATGCGATAGGCTTGTTTTACAATTTTTTTCTCAACTGTGATAGGTAGAAGCTCACTCTTTAAAAATGAAAACTGAAACCTGAGGAGTGACATGTCTGTCTGTCGTGCCATTATGAAGTTAGTCATTCATATTAGGCATCATTGTCCAAACAATGGTATCACTGGGTTGTTGTGTTCATTCCCACATGGCAAGGGGACGACAGAAACTGTGACCGTGAGGACAAACCATGGCATTGCCAAAGGGATACACTGCACAGAGATACCTTTTTCTTCTTTCAACAAAGCGCTTCATTTATTCTTGTTCTTTAAATTTGAAATGTTTAGAGCTGTTGCATACTTCAGGGCTTGGTTAATATCAACTGCCAATACCTAAATTTTTGTTTTTACTATTTCATGGTTGCGCTTTTTTTTTTTTTTTGAAAACGATGATGCAGGCACAAGTGATCATAATCAACGTTATAAGGCCATTTATTGTCAATAGAGGGGTTCATCACCTTAATTAGTTGAGCTTAAACAGATCTTCTGACATGCCCTCAGCTCAGCATACTCTCATAGCCATGACTGAAACTTACTCTGGAAAGACCATACAGAAATGAACGGTGTCTTGTCTTAACCTGAAGATAAACCTGTGACTTGTTAATGAGAAAAGAAAGAATTGTAAAAAGACAGGCTTGACAACGAAGGGGCCTTAGGAGGCCATGTCTTTACAGAGGTGCCTAGGAAAGGTAAATTGAACTTACTGAAGTGGCATAAAATTAAAATGGATTAGCTAAACATTGTTAAACGTCTGTGCTGACTCATATTCAAAAGCACAACAGCCTGAAGAAAATTAGTCTATATTTATTAATTTTAATCTAGGGAAAACGTAGGATGATTTCAACTCATTTCTTTTTGGAAGAAAACTGCTGATATTGTTGTTTGAGTTTCTTCTTTATACATGGCAAACATGAGATTTTGGCCAGGATTGTTAATTTCCTGAAGAAAGCAAAATAAACAATACAGAAATTACAAAGGTCAAAATGCTAAAAATAGTATAACAGTTAAGTTAAACTTGGAAGCCATTTGTATTTTAAGCTGGGGAGGTTTGTTTCAGTAAGTACCATTGAAAATCCATTTCTAGAACTGTTATTAGTATGTTGTGGGCTTTTTTCTTCTCCTTCATTTTCATATGCAGGTAGCCTGTATTATTGTTGAATAATGCTGTTGACTGATAGGTCAGTTTTGAAGGATAGAAGGTGAGAAAAATACTTTGGATGTTCTGCCTTTCCCAGGACCAGGAACACCTCAATTTCATGGCCGTATGACTGTGACTAAGGCTTTGTCTTCACAGCCAAAATAAGCTTTATGTATTCTGTGGGACAACACATTATCTCTACTTTCGTAAAAGCATTCTGGTGTTGCTGTGAGTTAATGTAATGAAGGTCAGTGGTTAACAGTATTTTATACAGCTACTCGAAGTAAGAACATAGGTTGCTGGTCTGTGATTTTACGACAGAATAGCTAGTATTCTGTAACAAATTCACTGCTTTTTTTTTTCAGTGAAAATATTGTCGCAGTTAGAAGTCTTGAGGCACTCTCTCAAAGCATTTCTGGAGTTCAGACCAGCATACAGTCTAGCAAAGTCACTTTCTAAAATAAGTAAGTTGATTTGACACCATATTTGTGTATAAATTAAAATACTGAAAATAAGAAAAAAGGGGTTTGTATATAAGAAAAATATTTAAGAGCTATTCAACAGTGATATGAATAAATTATTTAATTTTTCATGAGACGTGGGGATAAATCAGCCAGTATGTGTGATTTTTTTTCTTTTGACTGGCTGCATTAGTTGGAAAGACTTGCCAAAATCTAATTACATTTAATAAGGATGCTTAAAATCATGGGTACAGTATGTGTCTTGATTCAAATGAGGTATAATGATCTGTGTTCAGTATTTTAATTTAGTGAAGATTTGAATATCCTACCTCTCTCTGAATAAATTGTACTGCATGGTAGTAATGTATATTTGTAATCTGCATAGGATAATTGCTGTTCAATTATGGTACCCCTAGTGTCACCTTGCACACTGAGGTTTGGTAGAATGGCTTGTGTTGGTGCAGCATTTTACAAGTAGAAGGGAAGGCAAGACTGGCTTGTCCCAAAGCTCTTTTTTTCCTTTCCTGACTTGAAAAAGTTGGCTTGGTTTCCCCTTAATGCTGTTAGCAAGACCTTCTGCTGATTGAAAATGTGGGGGAGAAGGGTACTGCATTTTTTTATTTGCTGTTCATATTTTAAAATGGCACGAGTTCTGTATGTTACTGCATTTTATTGAGCCTTATGTTAAGATATGCCACCGTGCTATGATATCGGTACATTGCTGATTGAGTGTGTGTCCAGCCATTGATCTGAGTGAGTGACCACTGATTTATTAATGGAAAGTATCAAATTGATAATGTCTTGCTTTTCTTTTGGCCTTCTGTATTTTTGTACTCACTCACATATTTCTACAGATATTACTTAATATACTCTTAATCATTTTAGTTTTTGAATTTTTTTTTTGAAGTGTCATTTTCTTCGCAAAGGATGGGTTGATGATTCAGAGAAAAGCTCTGGATTCTGCATTTTGAAGTCTGATATAATATATGCATGTTGTCAAACTTGTTTTCTTTTTGGGTTCGTTGGTATTTTAGGGACTGTGGAGATTGATTTCCTAATGTTCTTGTAGGCAAGTGATGAAGATGCTGCCTCATCTTTAAGTTGTATTTGGGACATAAGAAAGCTCTCTATGTACATCACAGAGTGACTTGAATGTGAAGATGAGGGAGGAAGATAGGGAGGAAGGTGAGGTTAAGATAGGGAAGGCTCCATCTGCTATAGTGACTTGGATTTTTGTTTTCTGATTTGTTGTTTGTTCATTTGTTTTTAAAACTGTTTAGTTGTCTCCTAGATTTGGATTGCCACCATCAGCTGTTAGAGATGTTAAGACTCTGCTTTAAAGCAGACTCCAGTGTTCAAGTGAACAAAATCCATTGCACTGACAGTAATATACCTCAAATCTTATGATGTATAAGAGTTTATAGACTTCACTGTGCTGAGAGACCTTGTGAAGCAATTATAGCCCTTGCTTCCTGATTGCAGCACAAATTTCTGTGCATGGTGCCAAAGAAATAGCACATGAAGAAGAACCTGGTTTGGTAACAGGGTCTGCCAGTTCGATCCTTTGGCTGTCTGCTGTGTCCTATCTAGTGGATAATGATTAAAATGTAGAGTGAAATCTTAAAACTTGTGCTGAATGCTCACCTTCTGGGAAACATAAAAGGCTCTTTTTTTTGTATAGTTATGTAATTTTCAAGAAGGAACATTGAATTAATATTCAACACTGGTTGTATGTCCAAAAAAGTATGTTAATATCAAATGTATTGAATTTTAAAATAGAAAATCAGGGTCCTAAGAAGCATTAGCAAAATAGGAACCATACAAAAATGTTTTAAAATTTTAAGAACAAGCCAGTCACTCTTTACATCAAATGGTAGTAGCCTTAACTACATTTCATGTGCAGTAAATCCATGAGGGTTTGTTGACATAATTTTTAAGTAAATCTTTCTTTGGCTGTCACGAGACAATATAATCTTTTATTCTCTGTATCTGATTTAAGATGCACCTTAAAGGGCAGACTGACTATAAAAATATGTCCATATTTGGCCCATAAAGAATAATTTTTGTACTAATGCATTAGAAAGATTGTCTGCAATAATTTTTTTCACAGAGTTGAGAAATACATATAATTTCATTACATGAAAGGCAGACATTACTTTTAAAGTCTTACAGTAGCGCATCTGCTGTAATCACAAGCTTAACAGTCAGGTAAAATGTTTTAAAAGAATTAGACTTAAAGGGTATCATAATGGCTTTGATTTAACCTTCTTCCGGATGTACATTTTGTTCCTCTTCTGAAGTGTAATCTTTGCATAAGCTAATGTAGTTAATGACATTTGATGTTCTCTTGACAGTCAGGTGGGTCCATGGGCTGCATATAAATAAATCAAAATATATTTCTTCTGTAGTGCTTGTTTACTTGTAGATATATTTGTAGGCTTGTTGGGTGCATTTGGTAGGTACCTGTTTTCCTTTCAGCTGTTTATACTTTACCTAGCCTTACATACTTAATAGAAGCAAGTTAAATCACCTGATAATCTCTGAAATAAAAATTGTGTTTTCTTCATTTTCATTTCTTTGCTCTCTCACTGTACCTGAATTTAAACAACAAAACCAACAAGTTTAGGAGTTTCTGAAAATACTTAATTTCAATAAGAATTTTTTTAAAATCAGTATTTTATTAATCTGTTTAAGTTCAGGCACTGTTTTGCCTGAAGACAGGTGTAGATAATAAAATTCATTTTAATTCAGAAAGGCTACCTAATGAAAACTCTTTGAACACAACTAGAGTTAGTGGGAAGATTTTTTTTGTACTGCTTCTCATGGTGAAAGATGCCCTGGTAGTGAAATGAAATCCTGATGGCACTTCTGGTAAACCAGCTGTAAGCAGAGAGATACTGAGTTCATATATTTAGTTTTTCATAAAGAACAAATTTCATCAGTGGTATCTTTCATTAATTCTCTTTATTGCTACTAATTACGTGGTTAATTTGGAATGTGATTTTTATTCATTTTGAGGATCGGATCATAAATTAGGAACCTGACTTGAGGAGCTCAGGATGGTCTTTATTATATCTGGGGTTTCTGGGAAGTTGATATTGCACAGTGCTTCACAAGGTGAGATAAATTTAAATTCTTCTTGTACAGGATATACTAAAGTCTAGCTGTGACATAATGTTGGAATGCAGTTTTATAATCAAATATGATTTTGAAGACCCAACAAATGTCTGTTCATGCTTTTTTATCATACACTTAAGCTGCACTTAAAATTTCATAAAATAAGAAAACTTTCCCATCCATTACTGGAAGACATTTATGTTTCCAGGAAAAAATTTCTGTAGACAAGCAATGTATATTGTGTGTGACACAATCTAATGGCTGCTCTTCCAAGGACCTGGCTGTGTAGTGGGGTTTTTGTTTCAGAACGGCTTGAGGGTATTGCTGTGACTTTCTGTGGGGTTTTGCCCTGTGTCTTTGGAGTTACTGTTTCTGCAATTTTACGGTGGCTGTAATGGCAACGTGCTTTAGCTGCAGAACACATTATTGTGCATCCCTGTGCTCACTTTTTGTGAATTATCTACACTTCCTAATAAACCTTTTCTGGCATAATTTGTGATGTAAACAATAAAGGGTTGGCAAATTAATTTTTAGTCATAATGTTTAGTCTGCATATTGGTAAGGAGATGGGCAGTCAACGAGTGTCATCTTTCTTATTGTAACCTCAGTTTTCCTGTGTTTCCTACTTTGTTTAGTATCTTTAAACTAATCAATCTCTTGCCAGCCTGTCTGTTCTCTCCTGTTCTTCTTATGCAAGCCAGAGAAATCCCTCTCTAGCAAAGCTGCTCCACTTCTGCCCCATTTTGCTTGGACGAACCTGCAGCATCCCCTAACAATTCTCAGGCACAGTTCTGAAGCTGGCAAGAGATGAAGAATTGAGGGAGAGTTGGATGTTGCCACCAGGTTTTAGGTAATGTTGTAGTGTATGCTTGTACACTGTTTCGTGCTGTCTGGCCTCATGGCCAGTGAACAGTCCCAGGTATTAATATAGGCATGGCATTCGTGGTCTAACACAGTTGAATTGCCAGTCTGTCCAGCAAGACATAACTTTAATGATCATAAAGATCATTAAAACTCAATACTAGTTTGTTCAATTAGTCACCTTAAAGTACTTCCGAGAGGACTTGTTTTGATTTATCATGGGTAGTTATTGACTCCTGTATGGAGAATTGTTCAAGCATTAAATTTCCACTAGCAGCTGAGGCTCTACTCTGAAGTAAAGGAAGTCTAATATGTGGCAGAGGTTTTACTATCACACAAAAATGCCAGAGCAAAAGAAGGATGACAAGAAAAGCAGAATACCAGAATTTAAATTAACCTCACATAATGGAATTTCAAAGTCTGAAACATACTTCGTTTTCTGCCAAGCGGACTGAGGATAAACAAAGCATATGTGTAAAAGTCCAATTCTAAATCTATTCTGGGACTAGAAAATCAGCAGTTCTTTCTTTAGAAGCTAGTAATAATGTAATTGAAGTTTAGATTTGTCATACTAAATGTTACAGGTCTCTTACTTAAGAGTTGTGTTACAGTTTGTCCTTTATCTGGTTTCAGGGTTAAGAATACTTCTGCATAATCTATACTTGTATTTTGATTCCCCCAACCTGAAAGCCTGTCCTGAAAGAGGTCTCAGTGACTGTATAAACTTCAGTCAGAAGCAAGAAGAATGATGGTGATGGAGATGGAAAAGGCTGAGGTAGTTAATGCCTTCCTTGCCTCAGTCTTTACCTTCAGGAAGCCTTCAGAAATCCCAGGTCTCAGAGACCAGTAAGAAGGCCTGAACTAAGGCAGACTTACCTTGGTACAGGGATAACAGGTTAAAGAACACTTTAAACAAACTGGACATCCATGAGTCCGTGGGACCTGATAGGATCCAACCACAAGTGCTGAGGAAGCTGGCTGATGTCCCTGTCAGGCCAGTCCTGGTAGTCTTTGAAAGCTCATAGCAATGCGGGGAGGTTCCTGAGGACTGGAAGAGGGCAAATGTGATGCCTTTCTTCAAGAAGGGCAAAAAAGAGGATCCAAGGAACCACTGGCCAGTCACCCTCACCATAATTCCTGGGAAAGTGATGGAGCAAATAATCCTATAACCGATTTCCAAACATAAGAGAAGTAGATGATTGGGAGCAGTCAGCATGTTTGTATGAAGGGGATATCATGCATTACCAACTCGACAGCCATCTAAAACACGATAACTGGCTTGGTGGATGATTGGAGAGCAAAGGACACTGTTTATCTCACCTTTAGAAAGGCTTTTGACAGTATCTCCTGCAACATCCTTGTAGACAAAATGATGAAATACAAACTAAATGAATGGACAGTGAGGTGAGTTGAAAACTGAGGGGCCAGGCTGACCAGGTTGTGATTAGCAGCACGGAGCCTAGCTGGAGATCAGTCACTAACAGTGTCACCCATGGGGGTCAGTACTGGGGCCAGGACTGTTTAACAGGAGTCTCACAAAGCTCAACAAAAGGGAAAGTCATATTAATGCAGTTTTACCACAGTTTTGTTCAATATTTCCCCTACTACTTCCACAAGTTCTTTGGTTCATAATCCACTCTGTATTACTGAAAATCATACCAATTCTCTTACTCCACTTTCCAAGATTATTGTAATTGTTTAGGCATTTCCTGATTCTTCTTTTTATTGGCCATCTTCCCCACTAAATGTTACCAGAAAACATAATCTACTTTTTTTTTTTTTGCTTTTTGTGAAAGATAAATGGTAAAACTGTCAAGCAATCCTATAAGCCTACATTAAACTTCATTGTGTGTTGCCTGTAGGCAATGCCTGTTGTTGCAGGAGTTCCAGACGCCTTTCTTTTCTCATCTCCTTTGCTTTTCTCTACTCCTGATACTTGCAGGAGGAGTAGCAGAAGGGTTTCCATGTGCAGTAGCGTTGCTCCATTCTCACACTAGAGGTCTAGAAGGAACAGGTGCAGTTCCTTCCACAGAGTTATCGTCCTTTTTGTTAGGTGGTTTCAGTTTTTCACTTTGATCCTGATTTTAGTTATAGGTGGCTAAATTTAGTATTTAAAACAGTTTTTAGGGGAATAAATATTTATGAATAGAAGTAAACAGATTGTGCTTCAAGCTGAACATCATAAGAAATGGCTTTGTTCTCTCCTAATGGCTTTGCATCTTAAAAGGCTTGCTAGTCCCAAAAGAGGAACAGCCTGTGGAGAAAGCCAGCATCACTATTTTGGGGGTTTTAAGTAGGAGTGTTTTCGGATCTGGAAAACTGGGGTGTCATCTTTCCAAAGTCAGACATTCCCCGAATAGATATCCGTACCTAAGTTAGTCACTCTAAGCTCCCTTTACAGTCACTGGAGAGAGACAGGTATTAGTAGAGTTTAATCCACATGATCTGTTGCAGATGCCAGTATTAAAATGGGATGAATCAGCTCTTATTTCTTTATATTGACTAGAAGACATCCAAGCTGAGTAGCTGAAATGGTTTATATTGTAAGCATCTACATCAAGTCAAATAAGTCCCACCTCTGTAGTCTACCTTTAACTTCTCCCTTCTAACGAAGCAATGGGACGTGTACAGGAATAGAGAATTGTGTCCATTCTTTCATAGATTAATATCACCAAGTGTTTCTTCTGTGCTAACAATGTTGCTTGCCCTTACATTGGTGATGCATAAGCCGAGCCCTTATTGTTAAAAAAAGACCCAACAAATCCCTGATCTTGCATCCCCATCAATTCATGCCTAGTAGAATGCTGGAAAACATTAAAATACAAAATATTATATTCACAATATTTACTCAAGAGCTTAAATGACAGACAGTCATGTGCTAACAACAAATGGGACCTCTCTCAGTCATCTGGTGCAATGTTGTATCATCAGTTGGCTTGTAGTGAAGTTTCCCCCAGAACTGAAGGGATGGTACTGTCTTCCTTCATTTGTTGCACCTGTTTAGAGCAACTCTGAAAGAAATTAATGTCACAGACGGTGTTCTGCATTTGACTACAGTGAATCTGTGTAACACATGCCAAAGAAGTACAACAGCACAAAATGTCCCTGTTGTGAAGATATTCTCTAAGTTTCAGGAGACACCAAGACATCGTGGTCTAGAATGACCTTTCAAAGAGTTGGGGATTTTGTCTGTTTGAAACCTTTATTGTTTTGCGAAGGGCAAAATATGATTTCTTTCAGAAATTTTGTGGATGATCTTGATGCAAACAAACCATTGTGAAGGGAATAAAATTAGTTATGTGTGTTGACAATATGATGACATTAATTTAACTATATTCAGTTCAAATTAATATTCTTTAGCACGCTCAGTGCTATTTCTTTCAATCAATCAGGTGCTGAATGCTCATTCTTTTCATTTCGTGTATTATGAGTGTACTTCTTTGTAAAGACCTTTGGGTTGTCCAGTATTTAAGATGAAATTGAAAGGAGGCAGTTGCTGCATGGAAGCTCCTTTCCATATCCCCAGAAGAAAACATTATAAGGGCAAATAATATGTATGTGCATATATACCAATAAGTAAAACGTATCTGAGATATTTAATTCATGGTTCCATTTTTTTTAATTCTTCTTGGTTGTTTTTTTTTTTAAGATCACCGCACCTTTTATTCAGCAGTCCAAATTCATGTTAGGTACAGATTGCCAGCTGTGTGTCCATGGGCACAACTACACTGAAGAACTACACTGAGGATCTTTTGGCTAGGTATGCTCCTTTTTTCTCTGGAACTGACCTTCCTCTCTTCTACATTTCATGAGCTGGGTTCTGCCTGCTGGCAGAGCAAGTCTGTGTGAGCTGTTCTGCCACCAGTGTTTATCCCAGGGAAGAAAGCTGCACCAAAACCCTGAATTTGTGTTTATATTCCCATACCCCACAACTCTAATGAATGGATTTTGTTTTAAGATTTCTATGTATTTTGTGACTAAAATGTCTTTATTTTTCTCTTTATGTCATTTTCAATATGGTTTTCTTTGTGTCCTATATGGAGTAGGCAACATAGGATTTTATATCAGCTTAATAACGTGATCTGTTGATGAAAACTCACAGAAACAAATATGAGTTGCAGTAGTTGCTTTTTAATAATAGTGTACAGCCTGTTGTCCACATAGATGGATATCTTAGATTATTTTGTTCTGACTGTATGTTATTGAGAATTAGTAGTGTTGCATATATAATTATATGTGAAATGTTATGTTTGTGTCTCATAGAGTAGAGCTGACTCCAAAAGTACTTGTTTTAGCATTTCCAAATAGTTTTACCTGGATCTAGCATTACCTGTAATAGCTCTGTCAGAGGTTTTTCTGTTTTGTCTGGCTACTCTGAATTACTGTGCATGGACCAGAAATAAAGACATTCTCTGGCCTGACCTATGCAGGAGATCAGACTGATTATCACTGTCCATTCTTGGTTTTTAAAATCTTCAGGATTATTGTCTGGCTGTGCTTCTTGCATTTAGACCTAGTATGTATCTGTTCCTGCAACAGCCAAAGTTTACTAACTGCTCAGCCAGAAAAGTAGCTTGGAAGAATGTTCTTACAATAAAATGCAGTCTGTTATAGGTGTTTGTAAATTCATATGAGCAGCTGGGAAAGCTGTTTAGCCAAATATCTATGAAAAGTATAACTTTGATTTTTTTAAACGGATTTTTTTCGATTTAGAAACATTCTTTTCCTGTGCTTCTTTTTCCCCACCTAAACACCCATGCAGCCTCCCTTGTGTTGACTATAGTGATCATGTGCTCTGTTGGGAAACTCATAACTTCATTCATCAACGGAAGGTAACACTGTAGCCCCAACCATATTCCCAAAACCACACACATATACCACCCAAATCAAATTTCTGCTCCTAACTAGTGCTGTTGTAAGGAGACCTGATGGAAGTTGTGGGGGAGAGGGAGAGGATGGAAGAACTTCACAGCTTTTCCAACAGTAGCACAATTTAGATAAGCTTAAGTCAAACATGAAAACACACTGTGGGTCAAATCTGTTGTATTATCAGAAGAGGAGGAAGTATCCTTATATTCTTTGAGAAGTTTCCATTTTATAGAGGATTCTGTCTGTGCTGATGCTGTGTTTTTAGTTCACTGAATTAGTCAGTAGCTAGCGATGGCCTCCCTTGATCTGTGGAAGGGTTCAGGCAAGGTTCGTGCATTAGTGCCCTGTGTGAGTTGGGAGGATACAGTGTCACTGAGCACCAGTACCTGGCCAAGTGTAAGCTCAAGTTCCACATCCAGAACTGCAGCCCAGTGCTGCTTACTGCTCCACGGCAAGGTTTCAAAGCACATGGATCCTAGTTGTTATTTTTTATGATCACCATTCTCTTTTGAATTAGATTGTTTTAAAAGTTAACTGGGTTTCCTCCGGTTCTAAGCATCACATTCAAATACTTGAATAAAAGTTTTCTGTGTCAGTGGATTGTTTTCAGTTATATGTCCTTTATTTTATATTTCATTTCACGGCTGAGAAGCCAATCCAGAGACAAAAAAGAAATAACCTATTTCTTTCTGGTGACCTGGTGCAAGAAAAAAACATGGGAGAGGATGAGGTCTACTCATTTTGGTAAATTAAAAAAAAAAAAAGTGGTTCCATTTTCAAAGCTTTTAATGATGTGGTGGACAAACAAGTACTAGGAGTTTGATACTTAACCAGATTAGGTACTTAATAATCTACAAAGCAACTGTTAGGTCTTTCAGGAGCTAAATACCTTTGAAAATGTAGCCTGTGGTGACTCAAAATCATTGATCATTTTAAGTGTAGTTAAATTAACTATAATTACCACTGTCTTCACTAGGAAATAATTCAGTTTTAAATGTGACTTACCTTTTTGTGCTCTCTTCCTTGGGTACTATGCCCAAAATAGTGTTTTTCCTTTTACTTAATAAAAACCAGATTGTAAGTTTTGTTTTGTACAATTTTTTTACAAAGTTGCAATTTCAATTCAAATGTAGCATGAGAGAAACCTTGAGTAACCTTACCCTCTTAAACAGGAAGGGCATTTGCCTTTTTTGCACATTAGCAGGGAGCTGTGTTAGACCTCGTAGCTCTCAGAAAACCAAGGTTAGCAGGAAGGGATGGACTCTGAAGGATATAAAAGACCCAACTACAAAGACTGCACGTATATTTAACTTGGCCTCTGTGAGGACACTGGTGCTTCTGTAGAGCAGCAGCAAGTCGGAGGATGCTTCAGCTCTATTAATCTATTGCCTGTGCCCAGATGGAAGAATTGCTGTTGCAAAACCTTCACCACAGCAAGGGAGAGCCCTTGCACAAGTGCTCATCAGTTAAAAAGTACTATATTGAGTGGGAGAAAAAGACAGTAAAGAAAAACTGTCTCTGAAATTGTGATCTTTCCTGCTACCGCTTGCTTCAAAAAGTGAAACAATACATCCTTATAGATAATGTTTTAATGAAAAAAAAATAAATCGCTTCCCTATACTTCAAAAAAATACAGAAGAGATTTTGCAAGTCAGAACAAGTGTTCTTATGTAAGAGCAACGAGGTTTGTTGCCTTTTTTTTTTTAACCAGTTTCCTCCCATCTAGCCAGCGTCTAAGCATGCCGTTGTGCAAGTAAGGGTATTACACAGCAAACCCCATATGCTGTGTCTCGGCAGTGCTTGCCTAGGAGGGTTATATGGAAAGGGATTTCAAAACTATATAAAACAAGACACTTTCCCTTCAACAACTGATTAGGATTGAGATGGTTTACTGGCATCAGTCTTTGAAGAACAGAGTAAATAATTTGAGTAGTAACAGGAGAGCCCTAAGGCAGGAGCTGTAACCGAAGGGTTGTCTGCACATAATAAGGAGGAACATGAGGGAAAAACAACCATGAGAAACAGAAACTTCACTGTAAAATCATATGGCCTGATTTTTCCTGACATAACCTCACTGCAGTCATTTATATGAAGTTGCTCTAAAACAGCCAGTGGTTTGAGTCATGAAGACTTTTGCTGATAGCTATTTATGTTTACTTTGTATATACAGAAATATTTTCAAAAGGATGAAAGGCATGGTGATTGACAGCCTAGCTATTAAAGGTGTCAAGTGAGCTAAGCAATATAAGTTCATGTGCATGCCCTGTTTATACATGGCAGTCAGGGAAAGAAAAATATTTTTTTTTGGTCTACCACCTGGCATGACTTCTTAGGTAATCCTGATTTTTGTAGCATTGCTTCTTCCCACCTTGAAACAAAAAAGAAGTTTTGAAAGTTGTAGGTGTTACCCAGCTGAGTCATTAGGTCCCTAACTGGAGGTAGCGCTAGTCTGAGCTGAACTTTGCATCTTTCTGTTAGCACTTATGAGTAAAATGAGAAAAAAGTTCCTTATCCCGTAATTAGCCAAGGCTCCAGCTATGCCAAGCACTTCACTCTCGGCAAGGGCCTGAGTCTTCTTCTGAAGGATGTACAGTTGTCTTTGAGGTGGTATGTGGCAGTATGCGTCAGGGAAGTGGGGAAAATTGATGCAGTGATACATACAGTTTGATACTTCTTCATCATTTCAGAGAGTGGTAAAAACTGTTGTTAGTTATCTAAGGTCAGCTAATCCTGACGGCACTCAGTTTCCCTGTTTCAGCCGGGTAATGCTTAAGCAGGCATTGCAAGATGTAGCACTTTTTTGAATAATTCAGAGTGAACGCTATATGCATAAGACCTGTCTGAGGGAACTGTGGAGGTGTTTACATTACACGGGCGCATGTGTGCCAGCTCAGACCCAGTGCCTGGCTGCTGTGATGGCCTCCCTCTGATAGCAGGCAGAGCGTGATACGTGATAGGAAGGTGTAAGAGGCAGCAAATGTAGTGCAGTCTGATCCATGTCCGTCTTGTTATCCCTTATCTTGATCTGTAGTAAATGGAAGTTGGTGGAAACCCCTTCAACATGTTTATTCTCATTTTATGAAAGAAGTAAGAAATCAATCAACTTCTCTTCGAAGGCTGACATTGCTAGTGGAACATAAGGAACATACGCAGAAGGATACCTTTCTACAGAGTAATGAAAATGTTGAGGTGTGAGTATCCAAATAGGTCAGCCACAAAAGAAGTGTTAATAATTAAAGACAAAACTAGAGAATGGAAAGGAAAGTTTAAAAAAAGAACAAGTAGCTTATCACAGCATCTTATTTAAAGCCAGGGAAAGCTTTAAGAACTGCTGTGGCAGAATTAAGAGAAAGAAAATAGATGTGTAAATGTATTTGAGATTCAGGAAAATATTTGTGTTAAAAAATCACACTGCAGGAAGTGCATTCATTGAGATAAGAACTGTGTGAGGGGTGGACTAGTATTTGAGTGCAAATTGGAGCTACTGCACTGAAAATTCCTCCTCCTAATTACATAATCAATGGAAACACCATACATGTGCAGCATGTTGCAGTGAGGTATCTTATGGAAAATGGGTATTTTGAACATGACATTCTACAAGGGAGATAAAATCAGGAAAACTAAAGCATGTGATGTGGTTTTTGTGTGGGTCAGGGATGCCTTGGTTTTGGCATCAGCTTGCCACTCTGAGTGGGTACAATCCCCCTCCCTCTGTCTGCCTCTCTCTGCTTCCCATCACATCTCTGTCACCTCTCTGAAGAGTCAGGAGCTTTTCCTTTTCCCTGGCAGGTCCCCAGCTGGCTGCCTCCTGCATCCCTGGGGAGGGAGGGAAGGAAGAGGGGGTTTGCCCTGGTGCCATGGCCCTGGGAGAAGAGGGGGAAATCTCTGCCTGCTAATGGTGAGCATGAGAATGAGAGGAAGAAAAGCTGAGAAGTCTTTAAGATGTCAGCTATAGCAACATGCAGTAATTGTTAGCCATGCCTACAGACTGTGTAGAAACAAGCAGGTTGCTTTGAGCAAACTGATCTAGCGGAAGATGTCTCTGCCCATGGCAGGGGGTTGGACTAAATGATCTTCAAAAGTCTCTTCCAACCCAAACCATTTGATGATTCTATCTAGTGACGGGCATGCTCCAGCCCTTCCCCTTCCTGGCTTCCACTTCTCTGCATTCCTGTAGAGCTTGCTGTGAGGAGGGTAGGAGAGATGCAGCTACATCGCAGAAGGGAAGTGGAAGAGGCCCTGATTACGATCTAATTACAGCTCTAAACTTTTTAGTATTTGGGTGGTTCAGTCTGTGCATTGTGTAATGAAATTTCATAAATTGAGGAAAAGGGACAGCCACAACCCCTGCGTTCCCTCAGTCCTAGGCTCTGTGTGACCTGGTACCAATCTCTTAGGCATAAGTTTCCTAATGCAAATTGTACTTTGAGTGGGTGGGGCTCAGTTACTAAATCTCATCTCTGAAACAAGCACCCAAAATTAGAGGCGCCATCAATGGCTGTTTGGAAATTTCTGCTATGAGGAAGTCCTGACTGGGACGTTTGGAGAGTATACTATGTAATCTTGTCTCTAAAATATAGATAAGGATTTGTAACAAAACTGAGAAGGAAATAAGTTTATAGGATTCTAGTAATGGAAACAGCTTGTTTAGGGATGGTGCCTGGAAGCTAAGGTGAAGAGCAAGAAGAAAATATCACTCATTATTCTTCATGCCTCCTGATGCCTGTAGGCTGTGCTTGCAGGACGCAGGCTGCATTTTGACTTGCGCAGCAGTATTTCTTGTGTTGGTGTTGTCTGAATCTGTGCCCCAGTGGTAGCGGTGCAGATTTCAAATTGGCTTATAAGATGGTATATTTTTAGCACATGTATGGTAGCTCTGGGCAAACACAATTTTTTTCCTGGCTGGCTGATGCTTCCAGAGGACATTCAGCTAGGGAGAAACTCAGAGGTGAACAGTGGAGTCCTAAGAGGACATGTCAGTTTGACAGCTCCAAAGCTGTCAGGGGAAGGGTAATAATACTTTGAATCTTGAAGACATAATTCCAACATTAACTAATTAATCCTCTGCAAAATGCCTAGTAGGTTGTTATCATTTGTTATTTACAGATAAATCACAAACCCCTTACAACCTATTGAATTACTCTTACAAATTCACTGAACAAGCTGAGGATGGCAGCTGGGTGATACATGAATCTATCATGTATCTATTAAAATATTTTAATTTTATTCTTTAAAATTCTGTTTAGTAGGCTTCTGTGAAAATATTTTATATAATTTTACCCAAATTGCCTGGTATCCTTTCTCCAGAAATACAGTTGCGTGCTTCATTTCTATTCTTCTATATTCCATTCTGACAGTCTACAATGTAAACATGTATTCCCTATGCATTATTTACTCTTCTACTGCTTCTGCTTGTTTTGCTTTTCATCACTAGGTGGCAATATCTTAACAGTCAGTTACAAACACAAAACAAAATAGTGCAGTAAAACCAGTGAGACATAAACTAAGAAGGATTTCTGTTGCTTTATTTAGAGCTTATCATATTAAATTAGGTTTGCTTAATGAAATCTTATTTTGTGCAGTGCTTTCTGTCACTCTGTACTTTTAATTTGGACCCTAGTAAGGTGTTAAATTATGGGATGTTATAGGTACATAGAGTTCAGTTGATTTAGGTAACAATTTTGATTTTCATTTTAACAGAGGACATTAGTAAAGCATGTGTACATGTTTGGCTTGAATTCTTTTGTGTTATGCAAACTGTAATAAGAAAAGCACAAAAAAAATGTAAATGTTTTAATATAAGGAAAGAAGTGCATAAACTCAACAAATGCCAAGTTGAAGAAAATAAACTCACTACATATAAATACTCTGGCTTTTTCTGCTTGAATGTAAAAATATCATTCTTTTTATTGCCGACTTATGCATGGACTTGTTGCTTCACAAATAATACAGAGACACATCTTTTTTTTCATTGTTTCTTTTTTTATTCCTAGGAACAAATCAGATACCTAAACATAGGTGTCTAGGAGAAAGGCTCCAACTGCTTCATAAGGCTGTGGATCTGCCAGTCTCTATGAATAGCTCACATACCTTAGGGTATCTATAATCACACTAGAAACCTATATTTAGGCACCTGAATACCATTCGACTATGACCAGTGTCCATCTGAAAGCTAGTGCAGTCTTTCAAGAGTAGATCATAAAGAGGTTGCAAGTAGTTTTATTAAACAAGCGAGTGTGGAATCATGAGTGCAATGCAATATATCCCAGGACATGATCACATAATAGATCCTTTTTGTTATCATCTGTTAGGTGTGTTCCACACAGGAATCAAATCGATCTGGGAATCACTCTTTGTAGGGTTGCTTTATTTTGCCCCAAAAGACTAAGCCATATCAAAACCACAGAGACCCTAACAAGCAGCCCTTAGTTATTCCTTGGGGGAAAAACTCCAGAAAGCCAAACTTTTATACAAACTGTACCCATGTAAATCCAAGCTGAGTCCATGAAAATCAGAAACACAGGTATTATTTGGCATACAGCACTATCTGGCTAAAAGGACATGGCATTTGACTGAAATTAAGGAGGAAAATTTATATGACTTGGTGAAGCCATAGAAAATCAAAATCCATGTTAAAACTTCCAGTAGTCACTAAAGCTACTTTTGGGCTTGGGTTCTGTGTCCACATCACTACCTGGAAGCTATGGGGAGCTGGCAGAGGCAGAATGATTGACACCTAGCGAAGGTAGAAGCAAGGTGTTAAGCACAAGCTGGGCAAAAAAAAGTTGGGTTTTGCTGAAGTTTTTGCTAGGGTCGGGCTGAAGCACTCCTCTCTTGCAGGATAACACTGTAGGAGAGATTGGGTTATAAAGATGTATCACTGCAGTCCCAAGAGAGGCTTTGTACTGCTAGCAGGTATTTGTGCATCCTAAATACAGTCACTGCTCTTTATTGATGGAGTTTGAATAAAAGTTCTTAGAGATCAAAAATATAATCACCTGCTACCTAAGTTAAAAGACTCATTCTGGTAGCAACAAATACGGAACACACTGTTCTGCTTACTGATTTCTGCAACTAGGAGACAATCAGTGTGTGAACACTAGGAAAGAAATTACTTGTACAGAATCTGAATCTCTAGTTTATACTTGCTTTGATACCTGTTGTCATCCCTTAGAGGCCTTCAGCTAGTCTTTGCATTTAGCCTCAGATTCTGAAGAGTTCAGTTTGCAAAATCCAAATAGGTCCTTTCATATCAAGCTAACATGAACCCTGAAAGATTGTGCAAGGACTGTGCTATATTCATATCTCCATGTGCTTTTTTAAGGATTCGTGCAAGCATTGCTCAGAACGTAGAGGACTAAACTGCCTGTATTACTGTTAAAAATACTAATCACTAAAAAAGTAAACAAAATGGGTACCTATGGTACTAAATATTAAGAATCGAAATAAAGTACCTGATTTACAGAAGTAGTTATCCTAAGTATCATGTGTAGACAGTGAAGAGAAATAGGCTGCTTCAGAAAATAATTGTGCACTGTACTGGAACTCCTGGGAACTCCTGAGTCATGCTGAAGGCACTCACCTCTCAGTGTAGGCAACTAAGCTGGATGCCTCAAAATAGATACTGTGAATACCTCCAGCAGTATGTATTTTTGTTATTCATTTTCTTTTACTGAGTGAAGGTTTTGGAAGTCTATTTTTCAGATGATTTGTAGTGACAATAGCTGTTCATGCAGTATTCTACTCACAAGAACACTTCTGACCGTACTGATGAACAGCTTCTCCCAACCTGTTTTTTCCAAAGTTGGGGTGTGGAAACTCAACAGACTTTTTTCAGCCAGAGAAGGATATAAGCCAGGTACCCAAAGTTCTTGGATGTGTGCTACCTCTGATCCCAGAAAGTAGATGAGAGAACAGAGGGTGCACTGCACGTCATGAATGTGGGGTTTGAGTTACATACAAATGTTTATAATTGAAATAGTGCTTCTGTTATCATGGTAATCAGCAGGTGCTTCATCATGGTAGACGTATGAAAAGCCTTACATTATGAATTTCTTACGGTGAAAAAAATGTTACGGTGTCATTAATTTATCATGAACTCCCATGTAGTAATATCATTTAAAAAAAAAAGCCCGCTGTATTTGTAAATATGTAAGACCGTAATATCCATCGTCAGAAATCTTGCTTACACTGACAGATTTTATATACCTATGTCTGTCTGTCTTTAACAACCTGGAATACATAACCAAATTCTAAATATCATAAAGTCAACAAGAGTTATGGTGGAAGCTGTGTAACTTCAAAACTTCTTAGTCTTGTCAGCCTCCCTAAAATAAGTTTGTAGCATTAGATGATAATGCTGCTGTTTCTGCCATTTCTGTGTGTTATACCAGTTTTAGGAGTGTATCCAAAGTGTGAGCAAAACCATGATATTATCTGGAGGATGTCCCATTGGAGCAAATTTAGACTGGTGAATATTGAAATGAGGTTTAGCATTTAAAAGTTTTTAAAAATATTTTATTACTATTTAGTGATAGAAATTAGTATGATTTAAATTGGTTACACTTTTAATTTTAAAGAAGCTGTTAGAGCAAAAGTTAAACTTGAGGGCATTTATGTTCTGGGTGGTACTTTCTAAAGCAGAACTGATAATGGAGGAGTATCAACCCCAAAGTAAACTTTAACAGTTGTATTGAATACTGTGCTGGAAATGCCTGTATGAAAGTAGTGGGGCAGTTTTTCCTCTTGTAGCTCATTAGACTGCTCTGTGGACTGAAAGCAGTTCCTTAGTCTGTACCTCTCCTTAGGACAATTGTGAGATCAGGAAGCATAACATACAAGTTGTAGTCTGTATGAGCTCTTCCATACCATGCCAAAAATATACAATCTAAGAGTGGTGGTGTTTTTCTTTAATATGCTTTTTCTTATGACCTACATTCAGTCATTGAATATTTTAGTACAGCAGCGTATTGTCAGTGGAAGTGCACAATGGATAAACATGTTCTTCAGGAAGAATACTAAAAGGTGAAAGCAGTGAGATTCTGCATTGTGTATGAATGTTGTGATGCAATGTTGAAAAAAGACTGCTGTACATGAAATGGAATTACTTTGGCTCCACATCACTTTGGAGGAAGTCAATAGAAAAGGTGTTGGTGGATCTGCCACTCCTAGACGGAAGACTGAATGTAGCTATAGCCTTCTTAATGTTAGTCCACAGGGAAGTGCGGGTAGGCATTGGGTGATATCCCAGACACAAACTCTACTTACAGTAGTCAAATCCAGATATCCTTGGAAGTGATAGCCCATTTATTTCTTTGCCAGAGGATTGCAAAGCCAAGAAGAGATTGTGAGACTTAGTAACTGGTGAAGAGCAAGAAGGACAAGTGACAGGAACATTATTGGATCATGTTTGTACAAGCTGATTTGTGATAAGCAAGGATAGGCCAGCAGTTTTGAAAAGACAAACTATGAGAAATAAAAGGAACTGGTTAGTGACAATGAAGAAAGCAGGTACTTCCCTAAGGGAGATGTCTGAAATTTCTTTAGCTTGAAAGCACCAAAACCAAACAAGCAACAAAACCTTGGACTTTTCACTCTGCCTGGGAGGGAAACGTGAGACCCTCAGGAGCATCCCAGCGGGTCCCAGCACTCACCTGGTGTTCTCCTCCCAACAGCAGCAGCAAAAGATGCTGTTTGGGAAGAGTTCACACGGGCTTACCCACTTCCTGCAGCCCATCCTTCTCATACGCCCCAGCACATGCATTGCTGTATTAGGGATGTTAGAGGGAAGTACTTTCCTGCCTGGTCCTTTTAGCATCCTTTATAGACCTAAATTTGTGTTTATTATCAGCATTTTGAAGCTGCTAATGCTATCTACCTCCACGACCTCCAGTAGCAACAAGTTCCAGAAGCTCACAACTTCCTGAAGAAAGAAGCACTTTATTTTGTTTGTCTTCGACTGATCTGCCAGTCATTTCACTGAATGCTCCACCATTCTTATGGAAGAGGATTGCAGAGTTATTGGAAGAGTTCCCATTGCACTGTTAGTGAAGGCAGCTGTGGCTTGGAGGTTAGAGGGTGTCAGTTGAAAATGAGAGCTATCAAAAGTACAGCTGAGTAAGAATATGCGAAAGAATTAAAGCAAATGGTTAAATATCCTTGGTCCTTTACAATTTTGAAACAAGAACATTGATTTTAAAGGGTCTGATATCCAGTGAGGATGAGAGAGAAAGAAAGAATAAGGTATGACCACTAACTAAGTGAATGTCTTGCCTTTATTTTCTATGAGGATGGGGCCTTGT
Organism: Phalacrocorax carbo; assembly: GCF_963921805.1. Lineage (NCBI taxonomy): Eukaryota > Metazoa > Chordata > Aves > Suliformes > Phalacrocoracidae > Phalacrocorax > Phalacrocorax carbo. The sequence continues at coordinate 193,589,334 of NC_087513.1, read as the reverse complement.
AGAGGAACAGATGTGGGAGGAGCAACACAAACAAAATGAAAAATCAATTATGAGGTGGAAAAAACCTCAGAGATCTTCAAATTCACATTACAAAAACCAGATAACTTCCCATTCATAATAACAGAAGAGCTGACATGAAGTTGCAGCTTGGGTAATAAAATTTCTGATAAATCTATCAGAAGAGAGATTATGCCTTGTAAATATAAACCACAGAATTTATGGGGGAAAAATTATCTGTATCAACAGAGATGCTGCTTGCCCTCAGCCACGCTCAAGGCTTTTATCCTGGTTTCACCTGGGACAGTGTTAAATTTCTTAGTAGTAGCTAGTATGAGGCTCTGTTTTGGATTTGTGCTGGAAACGGTGGTAATGCAGAGATGTTTTAGTTGTTGCTAAGTAGCAGTTACACTGGTCAAGGACTTTTTCAGCTCCCCATGTTCTGCCGGGTGCACAAGAAGCTGGGAGGGGGCACAGCCGGGACAGCTGACCCCAACTGACCAAAGAGATATTCCATGCTGTATGGCATCATACTCAGTATGTAAAGCTGGGGGAAGAAGAAAGCAGAGGGGGATGTTCAGAGTGATGGTGTTTGTCTTCCCAAGTAACTGTTATGTGTGGTGGAGCCCTGCTTTCCTCGAGACGGCTGAACACCTGCCTGCCCATGGGAAGCAGCAATTGAATTGCTTGTTTTACTTTGCTTCCATGTGAAGCTTTTGCTTTACCTATTAAATTGTCTTTATCTCAGCCCATGTGTTTCCTCACATTTACCTTTCTGATTCTGTCCCCCATTCCACTGAGGAGGAGTGAGCGAGCGGCTGCGTGGTGCTTGATTGCTGACTGCGGCTAAACCATGACAAATTTGGTGGGAGATTATATTTAAGGGTGTGGATTTAATTGAGAATTGGATAAAAACCAGTACAGATTTAGGAAAGACAAATATTTGCAAATTAATGTTATATTTTTATTTTCAACAAGAATTGTGATAAAATTAATATATCTGTCATATTCAGAAAAGCATTTGATGTGGCACCACAGCAGAAATTATTACTTAAATCCTTGAACATAGGAATTAATGCAGCATTTGTGAGGGTGAATAAGGACTTCCAAACCTACCCGGTGTTGTCTCTGCTGAAAAATCAGTGAGACAGTAGGAAGTCATCAGTCCTAGGGCTTGGGACTTGCCATATTTGGTATTAAATTTAACTTTAATTGTAAAAAGTTGGAGTGTGCTGGTTAAAATGGGATGGTACGACGAGGAGGCACTGTCAGTGGAGGGGGCTGGGGCCGGGGGGGTCTCAGAAAAGAAATGGGGGCCCCAGAGTGACAGCAGTGGGATGATATTTAACAGTATAGGGAGGAAGAGCTGATCAGATCTCTTTGATAGCTGGTGAGATCAAACCTGAGATACTCTGAACATTTCTGATAGACCATGTTCACAGAAGGCTGTAAACTGGTTTTGAGTAAATTCATTTAGAAATTGAAAGGTATTTTAAGTGAGTTTCTACAACAGCCTTCCATTAGTGAGGAGACAAAACCTTATCTCTAGAAGAGGTATGTTTACAGAAGACATTTAGCATATTTTCAGTGAGAACCACAGGAGTTTGGTCTCAGTGACCCTTGTGTTCCTCAGTTTCCAATCCAAACATCAAATATTCTGCATACTGAAACTAAAAATAATGTGCAAATATAATTGCTGACAAAGTTTTTAGAAGAATCATCAGCAGACAAGCTCTATTTTGGCTCAGATACCGTAATTATGAGAAGCTGTGGGAAATTTATTCCACTAAGTGAGAAAAGAAGTACTGTTATTCCTGGGAAATAATATCTGGAAGGATGATACCAAGAACATATGAAACAAAAAATATTTGGGAAACTGATTGTTCTTATTCTTCTTCTTCATTACTGTTAAAATATGCATAGCGATGTACTGTGATTATTTGAAATAAAACCTTAGGAATATGGAAAATGTAGCTGGCAGTTAAGTATTTTGTAGAAAATACAGAGAGGTTAAGAAGCAGCGAATTGCTTCTGCCTCATTTCCTTATGTTAATTCCCTATGTGAATTCAGTGCCTTTTTAACAAAACATTATTCAAGATAAAAATGACATCAAACTGAGAATTTTCTGTGGCTCTTTCGGAGGTGAATACCAAGCAGCGAGCTCTCTGCTTTATTTGTCATTATGAATTCGGCTTGCTGTCTCTCATCTTTGTTAAGGGGGAAAAAAAAAGTCAAGAAAAAAATGACAGCACGTTTTCCTGTAGCAATGAAAGAAACGCAGAAGCAGCCAGTCTGAATGCTGTGGTTTTAGTGCTCTGGAAGTGCTTGTCTTGTGCAACTGGGCTGAGGGAGAGCCTTTTTTTTTCCCAGCGTCATTGCAATCAGATATATGGGTGCAGCTCTGCTTTACCGCAGCATGATGCAGTTGTGTATAGTTCAGCGTGCTCTTCTTGGAAACGGGCAGAAGGAGAGCAGCTGACCAGAGCATGCAGAGGATATTCATTAGAGGGTGGTTTCTTTCCTAAAGCTAAACAGTACGTGTGAAATTCCGCCAGCTGCAGAAGAGACGGTTTCAGTGGGGCTTCAAGTTGATACTCGGTTCGCCAGAGGAGGTGCATATGCTCGGGCTGTCAGCTTCTGATGGAAAAAAAGCTTCAGACAGGCAGACTGCACGTTATTAAAAGCACAGCTCCGACACCCTTCGGGAAGATACTCTAACTGTGCTTACGGAACAAGTGGTGTGGTATTGCATATGCCTTAACCGACCGGGAGAAAATTGCCTAGTTGTGGAATGGAATAAATGAAAATACATACTGAGGGGGTGAGGGAATAAAATACTCTGCCGATAAAATTAAGTACGAGCCCTGGAGGAAGAGCAAAGGACAGAAATCTCATGGTGTATTTTTGTTGTTGTTGTTGAGCACCCTTTTTTTTTTTTTAATGAGCTTACCTACCATGAACGGAAGAAGTGGATCTGCGGAGACTTCATTTCCTCCTCTGACCCCTCGTTTACATCACTAACTGGTGACAGTCACATCTACATACATAGTACCTGCCACTTCAGCTGCTCAGAATTATAGAAGCCTCTTTGTATGCAGCAGACATGGCTAGCCAGCAGGATTCAGGCTTCTTTGAAATCAGTATCAAATATTTACTGAAATCCTGGAGCAATAGTGAGTAGCAGAAGAGTAATCTTTTCATATTACGCATTGCTTGGTAAATAGCTAGGATAACCTAAAGGATAAAATAGTATATTTTTGTATGTTTGTGTTCAATAAGCCAAATAATTTTTTATTTCATCAGCTCTAAAAATCAGAATGTCAGAGATTTGACGAGGTTTCAATAACTGCAAAGGCTGTAATGAGATTATACTAGATTTTGCTTGATTGAATTCTGAAGTTAGGCTGCTTTTTGGCTCTCTCTAATAGTACATTGCAGGGAGTGCATTCCAAACAGCATTTCCTGCCTACATGTTTATTTGATTCGTTCAGGCTTTATCTAAATATTTTTGAAAATGCTGTTTTATCACAAGGGTGTGGCATTGCTCAGAAGTTGGTTTTTATTAATTGTGCACTGAGGACAAAAAATAATGATTATACTTCAGGTCTGAAAGTCATTATTTTAATGTGATGAAAAGCAAAACATCAGTTGCTTATAGCTGCACTTCCCACCCTCTATGCTTTATTTCAGAATCTTATGCAATATTTCCATCCAGAAGGAATCCATCTGTTTACCTAATCCAGGCTGGGTTTTGCAGAATGTAAACAAATGGCATTTTAGTCTTCCTTGGTCTTTTCAGTATTGCTGTTCCTGATTTCCATTGCTGTTTAAATCAATCACTCTTTGAATTTTTAGTGATATTATGTAATAAAGATTTCTGAATAAAATTTAGTGCTTGCAAATATATTCAGATTAGGTAAGGCCATGGGATAACTCTGGCAGAAATTTGTTTCTTAATTTAAAATACATGAACAGCATATGCCTTTTCTGTAGAAGCTTGTATTAACAGTGCTAGATCTCCATAATTAACTGTTTTTAGAAGATAGAACACAATGTCTCTAGAAAAATCCAACGTGGCTACAGATACAGTAAGGTTCTGATTATCCCACTATTTATAATTTAATAACTTCTGCATAAAAGACTAGTATTTTAAAATTCTATGGGTTAAAAAAAATACAAAATTTGCTTAATACAAGGTATGTATCTGAATACCTGCAAAGAAATAAAAATAACACTATATTAGATGTGTGACATGCAAAGCTTGTCTTCATTAAATGATATCTGTAGAAACCATATTTTTCCAGGTTATTTGTGACCTCAGTAACACTGTAGTGCTTGTTTGAATCTGTTTTTCTACCACAAGTGTGAAGCCACCAGGGAATAATTCTATTACCTAAAAAGCATTGCTTATCTACCCTCCTTCTAAAATATGTAGTGTATATTCATTCAAATCACTGATCCCAGAAGAACTGGAAAAGAATTTTATCGTTTAGTTGCCTTTTTGGACTAATGTTAATCAGACACTGAGAACATAAGTATGTATTGTGACAACACATTTTATAACAAGCTAGTCACAGTTTATGACAGAAGAAAAACAAGTCCCTTTATGGTGCAGAAATCAAATCAGTTCTGGCATTATTTTTGTAATAAACTACTGTAACTTTACGACTAAGTAAAACTAGCACTTAAGAATATAAAAATGGTTATATTATGGAATTAAATATAACATTTTAATCTTTTATTTTTCCTCTACTTTGAAGTATATTGAAAGTATTTCAGAACAGCAAAGATGTTTCTAGTTTGAAATTAGAAGCCCTTAAATGAAATTCTGTTTCAGAGAAATGGAAATATTATATGAATAATTGGTATTTCTGACATTCTTTTAGCTGATAAACACACTTTCTACTGTATTTGAATAAACAGTAAGAGGAAATACAATCAATTAATCCGGGTTGAATTAAACTTGTTGCCAATTTTTTTTTTTTTTGCTTTCAGCCTGGAAGGCTGTGTTCATAAACCTGTACATATCCTTTCTAGCTGAAGAACAAACAATTTGATAAGACGACAGTAGGGAGTTCAGGAGACCTAGGGCTTTCTTCAGCTCTGCTATCTGATGGGTGGAGCAGAGGAAAACACTTTCCTTGCTTGAGAAACTGCTGGGAAGCCTGCACATGCATGCACAGGAACATGTTTTTTCAGAGAATAGGTTCTGTGTCTGCATACCCAAGAGCAGAAGTAAGCTATAAATATGCTGTGGCATTTACATAGTAGAAAGAGGTCTAACATACTGTTTTAAAAGAAAAATAAGTTTGGGTCCTACAGTATATATTTTGTTCAAATGGTAATAGTGTAGAGGTGCTGGCTGTGTATGTTTCTGTAAATTGGCACTTTAAAACAGTAGCTGTAAATAGCATTTATCATCCCGTGGCTATATAGTCACACCAGAACAAGTCCTTTCTATTGATCTGTGTTTTGGCTTACACAAAGCACTAACGTTTTCTAATAGATTGCCAGCCGCACCCATTGCCTGTACCATACCATGAAATGTACTCAGTTATTCTACCTGGGATGACAATTTTCTCTGATTTTACTACCATCTAAGGTGTTAAACAAACTAGCATTCTTGACAAGCTGGGCAGGATTTCAGTTGTGTCACATAGCACTTGCAGGGGTGTCCATCTATCATGCTGCTTGGATTTTCGTGTTCATCAACCAGCTAAGGAGGCAGGGAATCGATGGGCACTGGAGTCAGTTCATTTTAGGCACCTGTTAACTATTGTAATCAGGATGATACAGTTGGTGGTGTGTTCTCGGTGAGCATGCACTCTTGTTCCTAGGGGACAAAAAAGCCGAGTCACAGTCTGGCCTTTGAATCATCCCACCAAACTGAGAAACCTCAAAATATTCCTTTGTGCAGCTCTCAGAACAGACTTTTGCTCTGCACATGCCAATAAGATACCGTGCATGTCATGCAGTTCTGGAAAATATTCCTGTAATGTGTTGGAGGTAGGATCAGAACCGAGATTCGCTAGCTGGCAAGTAAGAATAATCTATTTTTTTTAAACTGATTTCATTTGTGTTCTGATATTATTTTCAATTTGCAAGTATTTTTTATCAACTCTGCATTAGTCAACAATTGCATTAATCATTCGCATTACTTCTTTTTGAAATTACTGCTAAAATGGCCGTGCTTACTCAAGGTGAGTAGTGCTCACTTGGCCCACTGAGGTCAGTAAGATGATGAGAATAAAATAGGTCTCACCAAAAGTAACGTGATTAAGAGTCTCCTCCTTAGATTTGTTATGGAAATATTGCAGAATACTTTTTGTAAACAAATATTTGTAAATTTTTCAAAGAATAACATGTGAATCTAAAAGTTGTGAATTTGAATCTCGTCTCTCCTTAGACTGTTTTTCCTTTTTTAATTAATCAGGTGCTTAGATTTAGTCTGAATTTAATTTGGAAATGCATTTTTCAAATTCATAATTTAAAAAAATCTGAAGAATAGAAGTTTAAAAATTAAGCTACAAGAATCTGGAGTACCATCAGTATAGTAAATGCTGGGTTTTGCAGTTTCTATATCAGATCAGCAATTAAGTTTGTTGTTCCTTTCTTGGAGGAGACCATTCTGTAGAAGAATCCAAATGGCACAGGTAGATGTTCTCTCACACGTCAGCTGTGAGCTGGCAGAAACTGCATTTCACAGTCTCCCAGTTACTAGAGAGAATTTAAGGTGTCTTGAAATGAGAGGGCACATTTTGCATGGTGGACATTTTATTTGCCAGTTCTCATGGAATGGAGGACCTTATTTTAAGGGTGACAATGCTTGTTTCTGAGTGCTTGGGATTAGCTACTTTTGAATGGCAGGATTTTTTTCCTGTGGACATGCATTTAATTCAGACTCAGAATAAGGCCTTTTTCAGTATTAGGACTTCAGGTCTCTTTCCCATGGCCCATGCTTCCCTGTCTTCTTCCACAGTAGCCACCATCCCCATCAAAATCATCGTATCATCACCCTCTTCACCTCTGTGCTGTACAAAGCCCATTGCTTGATCCTCTTACTGCACGCCCATCGCATTGTGCCCCCACATGCCCAGCCCCCTGGCAAAAGCCACTCACTGTTTACTAGTCCTGGTAACATCGGACACAGCTTAATCCTGGGCGCACACAGGCACCCACGTCAGTTATTGCTCGTATGGCTCAAACACAGCAGCATCCCAGAACAGTCCCAGGAGGAAATCTAGCTGCTCTGCAGCTTGCGCCTCACGTACCGAGCTGAACGCGGTGCTAGCGTCCAAACAGGTTATGTTGTCAGAAGGGCATCAGGCGCAAGAGAAACTCCTCGATGGCCAGTGTGAAGCCTGGGGGGTTGTTGGCTGCCACGTAGTCCGTCATTAAATGAATGTAATACTTTTAGCAATAAAATTCAACCTTTTTACGGAGAATATTAGTGAAGTCCTACGTCTGTGAGCAAGAAAAAGGGAAGGCTGTGGGCAGCTTCTTAGGTAAAAGTCTGCATTATGTGTAAGTTCTGTGGTGCGCTGGTTTGATATTGTGGTAAGATTTTGTTGTGCAGGAAGATAACAGCCGTTTTGCAGGGGGTTGCTTATCTGCAGGCAAACATAGACCTGTTTAAAGCTAAATATGCTAAGCATACCATGCTATCAGTCTTAGTGCTTGTGGCAAGATAGCAGTGAAGGAAAGAGGCTCCTTCATGTTTCTCAGTGCCCACTTAAACAAACACATTGACTGAACAAGAAGAACCTATCCTTCATCCCTGCCATCTCTTGCTCTGGCATTCCTACTCTTGCAGGCCCAAAGTGAGCTGATTCAAGAAGCTGATGTGCTGCAAACTTGCCCTGCAGGGAGAGGATCAGCTCTTGCCTGAAGCGGGTGGGTGGCCTGCAGCTGGGAAGGAGGCAGGGACGCGTGGCTGTGGTAAGTGGGAGGGCAGGCTGGCACTGATGGAGAAACTGCAGCCGGGGCTGGCGCCATGCTTGGACCTTCTCTGCTTGCTACTGAGGTCTCACCCTAACACACCTGCAGAAAGCTGGCCACTTCCACAGCCTCTGCCTTTAGGGGGCCCTGGGGATGCTGGTTAGCATCTCCTCAGGCCTTGGCATGTGACTCTGCCTTGGACAAAGGATGCTATTAATTCAAGTTGTCTTGCTACATAAAGGGAATTGATTGCTCTATCCATTGAGCCTGAAATTAGGGTGCTTAGTGTATTCTTCAGCTTTAAGTAGTCTGTGATTGCCAGCAGAAAAGTGACTTGGCTATTAGTGGCGGCGGCTGTTACATCCCAGGACAACCTTCTTTATATTTGTCTGCAGATCTGATCCTCTTCTCCATAGAGCTGTAGGGAAAGGTATTAAACCAGAGTGTTTGGGCTGTGTTCTTGGTGGTAACCATTTTAGAATTTGCATTTTGACACAGTTCTTCTTAGAAGGGAAAATGGAAGTTTTATGACTTTGGGGACTTGAGAACTCTTACAAGAGGATTTTTGTTTATTTTGATGTTTGCTACTCTCTTCAGGGCCTTCCTGAATTGTTTCTACCATATTTGGAGGAATAAAGCATGAGAGAATCCAAAACGCTTTATTATAAAATTCAATTTATTTACAGAATGAGTTTACTTGCCACTTGCCACTAAGAAGTTTGAATTATTGTCGTAAGCATCTACAAATAGTTTGAGTGCAGTCTTAGTGCATACATTTTTGTGGCAAAACTTCAGTTGTGGCAAAATAGTCTGGAAACAAGACATAAAATAGGCATAGATAATTATTGGTATGTATTCCATAAAGGTTTTAATAAACTTGCTTGTAGTAAAAACAAAACTATTCTGTTGTACTATTAGTAGCCACTTCGAGTGTTTAAGTTGTGGGATCTGATGTTGCAGTACTGTTAGTTTACTAAACCACCAGGAGTGTGTTTTTTTCCAATATAGCTAGTTACTATTCAAAAGGATCAGGGAAAGAACTAACAATTCTTCTGGTTTCCTCTATGCATATAAAATACCACTGAAGAAGCTGTGGGTTTATATATAAATACATAAAAGAACACGTGTAATTATAAGGGAAGTGATAATATACATGTTACCTCAGGTGTCTAAAGCATATAAAAGTGCTTAGTAGAGGAGAATATAAGCTGAAATGCTGCTTAACATTCTTTTTGTATTTCAGTCACTTTTCATGCACTCATTAATAGTTTAAACTCTCTTCTCTCTGTTGACCTTGTGGACAGTAGGAAGCAGTCTCCACACCTCCAGAATTCCGATGCATGTGCTTGTCCAGCTTTAGTGTCTGTGTTCATTCCTGAGTTTCTAAGCAATTGCTAAGTGCTCTGACACTTGCTGTGAGTTGGTAGCCCTAGAGACTGAATTCCTGTGGGTGCTGAACAGACGATGAGCAGATGTGGCATTGCGGTAGCTGTGCCTGCGAGGGGCAATCCCACCCCAGCCTCTTGTCCCTGTCCCCGTGCTCCAACCCCTTCTCTCCCACCCTAACTTCCCATGCAGTTAATATCCTGCCAGTTAATCTTTCTAACATGGTGTAGGTGCTCGTGTCAGCATAAGGAAAGGGACAAGAATACATGGTGGAGAGCAGGAGGCAGTTTGGCTGATTCCTGCTATTAGACTGGTGGAGCTGTATGGTAAATCAAATTTACTTTCTTAGTAGTGACTCCTGTAGCCATGCCCACTTCTAAATATCAGAGCTAGTTCTTTCTCCAGGCCAATCTAGCTTTTGCATGCCTCTCTTCTCTGCTTCAGAGCATCAGCACTGAAGTTGTTGTTTCTATTGTTGTTTCCATGATAAATTTGGGCTGCAGAATAATTTCACAGAAGTAGGTAGCTGAATTATTTGTGAGTTGGTGATTTTTCATTCACTGCAATTACCTAAAATAGATTTGAATCAATTGTCCATAGAAGGAAAATCCCTTCTCCTTTAATATACTCTCTTCTGAATCACCCAATCCTTTGTCTATTGCTTCAGCTAAAAGGAATAGTAAACATAATGTTCAAACTTCACAGCAGCTCCTTCAGCAAATATTGTAAGTCATTATACTGTTTATATTTTTTTAAGAATGTAAAAGGAAAGATGTTCAATAGTATGAAAAGTGGGGTAAGACATCTGCCAACCAGCTTATCAGCCTGCTAAGAGCTTGAAACTGGGAATGACAGTGGAGGGAGGTTATGACCCCATAGTTCAGTTAGGTAGCAGTGAACTGGGGTGGAAAGCAAAGGGTGCAGGGCAAAGGGAACAAGAGAGACCTCAGGAACTGTGAAATAGGATGAAGAGGCACCCACCTTAAGTGTTTGTATACAAATACGTGCACTCTGGAAAAGAAGCAGGAGGAAGTCAAGTGCTGCATGCAGTCATAAGATTACAACATCATCAGAGCAGCTGGCTTGGTGTTAACAGCTCACACAGAGGGCTGAGATAGATAGATATATGCTCCTCAGGAGGGACCTGCAGGGAAGGTGAGGAGTGGAGGTTGCCATCATTGTGAAGGAGCTCCTCACGGGTATGGAGCTCTTCTATGGGATGGGTGGGTGACAGTGTGCTTGGGAGTTTGTAGGTCAGGAACAGAGGAGAGGACTTTAAGGGTTACATGATGGGGGGAATCTGTTACAGGCCACACAATCAGGGTGAGGAAGCAGACAAAGACTTCTTTAAACAGCTTGAAGGAGTTGATGAATCACTTATCTTGGTACACATGGGGGATTTCAACCTCCTGGCATGCCCTGGAAGTGCAATGTCGCAGGACGCAAGCAGTCAAGATTTCTCGAGGATGTTGGGAATAACTTCTTGATACAGGACGGACGAACCAGGAATGAAGTGCAGATGGATTTGCAATCCACTAACAATGAAGAACTGGTCGGAGCTCAAGATCCTGAGAAGACTTCCTGAGGAAAGAGGGTGTTAGAGCACAGACCCTGGACTTTAGGAGGAGATTTCAGTTTTTCAGATTTCAGAAACTGTTAGATGGGATCCCATGGGGAGCAGCTCTGAAAGCCAAAGGAACTCAGGAAAGCTAGCAGGTCTTCAAGGTCAGCATCTTCCAAGTGCGACAGTGGGACACCCCAATACTCAGGGAAAGAAGGAGACACATGAGGAGACCAGCTTGGCTTATGAGCGACCTCATGGCTGAGCTCCAGTGCAAAAAAGGCAGTATATCAGAGGCAGGAGCAGGGGTTGACTACAAAGGAGGAATTTATAAACATTGCGTGGGCATGCAGTGATGGTGCTTGAAAATCCAAAGCTCAACTGGAGATAGGAATCGCAAGGCATATCAAAGGCAACAAGAAGAGTTCCTCTTGCTTCATTAGTGGCAAAAGGCTAAACAAAGAAAATATGGACCCATCACTGAATGGGACAAGGGATTTAGGGACAGTGGACTGAGGTAGTGCCACCTTTGCCTCAGTCTTAACCAGGAAGCTCTCTCCAGCCTCTGTCTGCCACGTGCTGGAGTGCCCCTTGATATGGCACCTCTGATAAGGGGGAAAGGTAGAACTTGTGCAAGTCCAGAGTTCGGGAGCGCAGACTCTCCTCCTTGCAGGAACTACTGAGAAGCCTGGCAGTTCCGTATATATTTTTGATCTTTTATATATTTCAAATTATAGTCACATTCAAAACTGAGGGATGGAAAAGGTTTTCTATTCACAGCAAGCAGCAGAGCTTTCTAAAAACAAGTGGCTGAATGAAAACACATTCCTAGTTTGTGTTTGGCCAAGTAGCAGTGGTTTCACTGAGTTGCTGAACTGCTTGCTTCCTCCTCTTCCAGAAATACAGACATCAGCAGTATAGAGAGACCACCAACAATATTGATGCATGTCCATAAATATCAAGGTCACTGTTGCTACTGCTAATACAGAGCTGCCTGAGAGATTCAGCTCTGTCATGTCCCAGAAGGGAGATTCTGGAGTGCTTTTCAGGCCACTGGTTTGAAGAGAAATCTGAGTGTTGTTTTGTAAATACTGTGGGATCACTGTAGTGACATGTATCACGTGTCTCCAGGGGAATGTGTTGCTGATAAAGAGCTTAATTAGGTGGTTGGAGCCTTAGCAGAAAAGTTTCATACACACAAAAATGAGACCCTTCTGGGAGACATACTATACTGTCTTTATCCTGAATATTTTCTATGCTTCCAGAAATTTGCTGTAAACAAATGCAGCGCTGTTGCATACAGGTAGAGAGGCTGCTGTGGTTTTCAGTAGTCAGTGAGGGGGTCAGAAATCATCATTTATGTTCAGTTGAAATGTGAAGATGTTAGATAGATTTGCATTAGACAAGGACTGATCAAAAGAATGTAACAGATCTTGATTGCTCTTGTTCTTGATTTTATTTATAATTGTGAAGCTGCAGATGGTTTTAGTTTTATTTTGAAAGGCTTGACTTTGGAAGAGTCATTTGTATTCCCTTGAATTCTTAAGTAACCTGTAGTACCTGGCTCAGCACAGAAGTCTGCCAAAGGCATTGTTGTGCAGGAATTCTGCTATAATTAGGTGATCATTGTACTAACATATTTTCATAATCTCTAGCTATCTAGCTCTCCTCTGTCTCTGTAACTTTGAAGAGTCTCAACTTGTATGTGGAGTAAATTAAACTTCGAAGGATGTCCATTTATCAATTTGTTTGGTTTGATATTGATTCCCTTGAACAACTTTTGTTGAACAGAATATACACATTTATCTTTCTTACTGCATTTCTGATTGTTATTTATGAACGTTTTAAGATGTCTCGATGAATTTGCCTTTTTAGTCAGAATGATACCCCTGCAGAGTTCTAGCCAAAGTTCTTCATGGAGAAGTTTGTAGAGTAGGTTTCTGCATATACTAACAGTAATATATTGTTGCATATTTTCAGAATCAGGTTTATTCTATGCGTATTACAGACATATCACATGTTGAAAGTAGTCTAAGCTACCTGACATCAGGTTTTGTGATTTATTCCCTTGTAACTGCAATTATTTTTAGTCTGCTTTCCAAGGCAAGCAAACCTTATTCAGTCTGCGTGCCTTTTTTGAACACGCTGACCAAATTCAGAACAATTCAGAGAAGGGTAGAGTTCTTAAAGATATCAAAGTTTCTACAGAATTTGTAAAACAAGGCTGTTACGTAGTGGAAAGGGAAGTCCACCTGATGAAAAATGGTGGCATAACCTTCCCATCTTCTTAGACATAAGAAAATCTTTGCTGAGAGCCTTTTTAAGTACCCCAGCTGTGAGGCAAACTTCAGTCACACCTTTGAGAGTAGTGCACACAAAACTCATAGTGCTGCTTATTTGAAAATACATTCACAAGATGCAAATCGACATTCATTAGTTCAGATGTGGGGAAACTGCTGTAAATACTTTGCTTGCAATGGTCTATATTATAATATTCATACAGTGCTTCCTGTCTGGAAGCTTTACAGACTTAAATTCTTTCAGCATTATTAAATGAATATGAAAGATGGAAGTATTATTCTTTTGTTGCTATTACTGGGCAAACTGAAACAGAGAAATTAACTGAGAAGCACAAGATTACACATGAAACCTGAGTTAGACCTGGAAATGAAATCCTGCCTTCTATTCCTTTGCTGGAAGAACCTTTCTTCCTTCACATTCTTGGTAACCAAATGACACATTGCTATTCATGACTCCACTAGTTATTATTTGTAAGAAGATTTTTAACTGGTGGTAAGTAGTAATTTTAAAATGGAAATGTCCTTGGATTATTTTAAATTCAACGGGGTGCATATTTGTTGATACTGATGCCTTAAATGAGAATAAAATTACTTAGCTCTAATTCTTTTTCTTTGAAGGCAGATTTTTGAAACAAATACCTCACCACACCCTTTATCTGTGTGCCATCTGAACTGAAGCTGGGCGGTTATTTTGATTTTTGTTTTATTACTCATAGGCAGGAAAATGTGGCAGAGCAATGTATGTATTCTTTTCTGGGATTAGTGCTTGATCAAGAGCAAATAACTCTGTGGGAATCAAAAGTTGGAAAGTATTGCTTTTGAAATACAAAAGTGATTGGGGTTTGTAGTAAATTAAGCAAAGTCTCAGCTTCTCCGTAGTGAATCCTTTATATATATATATGTCATAAAATAGAAGATGGAGATATTTTCAAAGGGAAAGTGAAATTAAAAATTTTTATTGTTTTTGCTTATTTGTCTGTCATGTATGTATTCAAGCAGTAAGGGGACAGGGCAGGTAGAAGTGGGTGCTACAAGGAGCTGCAGACTTCTATGGCAAGTGAAATTACTGGAATAATTGAAATTATTATTTCAATGTCCTTTTAAAACTAAATTGTTCATATAGACAGGTTGGAATTTTTATTTATGAAGAGATTGAAAAAAGAGAATATTTGTTAATTATTATGTGTATATATTGCTATGCCTACTTTTTAATGGAATAACCCTCTTTTCCATTGCCAGTAGTTTTTCCTGAGCTCCGTGGTTTGGCCTAAAGCACCTCTAAATGTAATGTCCCTGAAGGTGAATTTTGGAATTTTCTGCAGAAATGGTTCTACACTCTCTAAGAATGAGAAAATGCAAACACCCTGTTGTTTGTTTGTGTTTAAAATTCCCTTGAAGAGGCTCTTGGGGTTGAGGGGAGGACAGGCACCTTACAGCCAACTGCCTCCACACAGTGAGTGCACAAAGAAAGCGAGGGCAGAGGGGAGAGCGAATTTGGATTAGAAGCCCAACAAAGAACCAGTGGGAATGAAGGGAGAAGAGGCAGGGGAGCCATCGTGGAGAAAGAATCAGTAATAGAGGAACTGATACTTCCCAGACAGTGGGAGTAGAAATGAAGAGTGGCTGGTAGGAGATGGAGCCACGGTGGGACTGGGCAGGGGTAGGGGCGGGAGCAGGAATGGGACCGGGGTGAGAGGGCTGGAAGGATGAGATCAGCAATGTCTGGCTGGGCAAGGGAAACAGTGCTTGGGAGTCTGGGAGTGGAATGGGGACCCTGAAGTGGGGAAGACAGAGCCATCAGGAGACACCAGATTGTAGAGGTGGAGTTAGAAGAGAGCAGCTGGGGAGATGGGGGAGGTGAGAGACAGAGGAATCCCCTCCGGGGTGCAGAATGCAGTGCAGGAGCCCTGATTTCCATCCTACATCCTTGCTTTATAGCAAATCCCACCAGCAAAGGGCATGTTTTGCTTTGCCTTAGTGCCTGGGTTAGGTGACAGAAAGTGTTCAATGTTATCAGGTGAGGGGAGCGGCAAGTGACTTGTGTGTGCTGTTAAGGTAACTGGGTCAACAGTTGGTTCATTTGACATCACATCGTCATATGTCCACTACATTACCTCGCTTAGCATTCTCACTTCTGAAAGCCTGAGTCCAACGAGGTAATGCAGCACACACTGGGAAGCACATCAATGTACAAAGAAATACTCTTAACAGATTATTATTCTATTTATTATTACTTGTTATGGAGTAGCAGGTAACTTCCTAACGCATTTCTCCAGTACAGCAGGTAGCGTACAAGCTAATAATGAAAGCTAGTCTGTCCTAGGATCTCGCAAGGAAGGATGTCAGACAGATCTGGGGGCTTTTGACAGTGTTCTCAGGTGATTGAAGAAACAGACCATGTGTTTGGGTATTAGTGAACATTTGAGTGTCACTCAGCATCCTTTCAAGCATAATAGTTTTATGAGCAATGTCTTAACTGGAATGAGGCACTATAAACAGAGTAACCTTACTGATGCTTTGTTGTCACATTAGATTGAGCTAAGCAGTTGGGTACTGCGGGGATGTACTATAGGCTTTATTTTACTTTATAGCCTCATGAGGGATTTGGAAGAAGGTAAATGACATGTTAATGACATCTGTGATAATCCTTACATTAGAGTATATAAGTATCAGCAAAGAAAAAGGAGGGAAGAAAAAGAACAATCAAATGAAATGATGAGTTATTTAGAGTAAAAATCTGAAAATACACTTACCATGGGAATGTCTAAATGTCTTTCGAGACAGAATTTATTTCTGGAACATGAAAAACAAGACTGGCTACATTTTTAAACTGTAGTGTAAGGAGAAGCTCTTCACTGGAAGGAGAGGCATGGGGTTGACTCTTTCTGCAACTGAGGGGAGAGAAGGTCCTTCCACATATGTAGCTGCACCTGGGCCAATTCCCACCTCTATTTTGACCAAAGTGGGAAACCCAGAGGTCTGTCCATTACAGCAGAGCTGCTGAGAATGGCAATTACAAGTAAGGTTTTTTAATTTCTTTGAGGTCAAACAGTCATCCTTTAAGGAGTAAAATGGAAGCATCACACTACTGGCAACTCAGAGATTTGCTTAAATTTATTATGTGCTTATAATATGAATAGATACTTAGAATGGCTTTCTGCCTAATTTTAATACCATTCTTTCTAGTTCACCATAAAGCCTGTTATTACTTTATGCTGTCATTTTCTTGTTACAAAAAGGAATCTATACCTGCAAAGTAATGAGCTGGTTTCTACAAAGTTGCTGCCACTGATTTTAATCAAGCATTTTTCTCAATTAAGTAGAGAAAGCCCCTTTCTCAAAGGGGTGTCTAATACTATTCAGATCCTCTTGCACATCTAGCGCGTATCCCAAACATTTACATACCAAATTTCAACCTTAATGGTCAATACTCCTAAAGCCTGCCTGCCTGAGATGTCATGCATTTTAAAGATTACATTTATGTTATGACAGTATTCTCAGGGCATGACTTTTTGTTACAAAGATTTCAGTTTTATAATACTAAATCCAGAAATAACATTCCAAGGTGATATTGTTTACACTTATTATGTTGTACATGTTTACCTATTTTATAGAAACAGAGTTTGAAACACTTGGCTGAAAGGTTTGAGTCTATACATTATTGTTGTATGTATATATATTTGTGCGTAAATACATATAACATATCTTAGTAATTAATACAGAAAATTATCTTCAGTCATTAAAATTCTTATGACAAAAATGATCAGTGTGGTCAATGACAATCTCTTTCAATCTCTTTTTTCTGTTTTAAATCATACACATCATACGCATTATGGATTCAAGTAATAGCTATGGTTTTCCCCAAACTGTACAAGAACTGGCACAGTGTCATGAAATTCTGATAAGTATCTGCATTGATAATTTAAGTAAGATACACTGACCAGCATTTTCAGAAAGCTGAGCATTGTCCTGAGGCTGTTTCACTGGAGACAAGGGAGTATTTAACTGTTTACATCAGTGCAATTAGTTAGGCTGGTTTCATGTGTGTTTTTTAAAAGCCTACATACTGTATTTTAAAATTATTTTATTAGGATATTGAACATAAAGTTTTAGACTATGCTTTTTTTCAGGAAAAGAAAATTATCTTTAATTTCTTTTTACAGAATCATAAAATCAAAATACAACGTAAAGTTTAAAAAACCCCACCACATAATACAATTTTTTATCAGCTCTTATGCTTGATGTTTGCAATTTCATCTACTGGAACTCACTTCTATGACACTGTCTTTTCTGAAATACTGAATAAAATATTACCCTAAAGATTTCAGCATTTCAGGATGCTTCTTCAACTTTATGAACATGTTTTAAATTAATTCATGAATTATGTTGCATTTATGGTAGAGTTAGCTGCCACGGAGTAGCTCGTTTGGTTGGTTCTGTCTATGCTCTTCTGTCGGTCAAGGTGAAGTAACTCAGAATAATAGCTTGCGTCTACTGAGTAGCTAAGGTGGCCATGGGCATGTAGATTTTAGTGCATAAATCAAACGTTATGAGCCAGTGTGTGTACCTCACAGGCACGCCTGGGATCTGTCTCAACACATGAACCAGGTAATAGTGTTTCTTTAAACAGTGACTTTTCTCATCTGTCCTTCCACTTCCTCAGGAGTGTTTCATTCTCTGTCATGTGTAAGAACTGATGCTTAAGCACTCATCTGCCCAGCAGGTAAAATCTACCAAAGTGGGCCCGTGCACAAAGGCTTTCACAGTGCCTCCACCCAGGGAGTAGGGACCAGTTAGCCTGGGTCTAGCTACAGGAGAAAGTGTCCATCCTGTGGTTTTGGTTAAGTGCCTAGTATATGTAAGGGTCATATTTAACGTACCTACGGTCTTTAAAATAATCTGATTAACTGTAATCATTTCACATTTTCATTTATCTTACTTAAAGGTGTTAAAATTATATGCAACAAATATTACTGTTATAAATGAGGCATTTACTGTTGGCTGGAATGAAGTAGAAGAAAATAGATTGGTGTAAGTGGATGTTCATTTCATTTCTCATCACCTTGGCATCTTTTTATGTCATGTGAAAGACTGAATTATTTTGGATTAGTAACTTGGTCCTGATGAGTCTGAGTAGGTACATAAAAAGCATAATGTTCATTTTGTAGCATTTAAAAGTTCCTGTATGTCTTTGTGCAGCTGTTAGTGGCATTTAATATCCCAAGGATACGCGGTGCCAAACCAGAGATGTCTTTACTAGGAAGACAGGGGCACCTGGGACAATTGTTGCTTTGGAGGCTGATTCTTGCCCTACATGTCACTCCTCTGCTTTCTGGGATTCAAAAAGAAGCCTAGGATGAAGGTGATCATAACAGAAATTGTTTAGAATGGCTCAGACTCAGGCAGAAAACAGGTAGAAGCATCTGAAGGATCTGATTTGGAGGTATTTGTGAAGTATATCTAACACATGTTGACAAGAACAAGGGGTAATTTACCAGTGTAAGCATTCCCTTGCTCAAATACCTTTATTGTTTAATGTTACTTTTTATTATAATTTAATCTAGCACATAATTTTTAGTAATTGTCACTCGATTGAGTGGGAACTACTGAGCTAGAGCTGTGCTTGCTGTTATATTTCATCTCTAAATCAAAGCACATTTAATTCTGTCTTCAAATTTGACAAACCTCGAACAAGCAGGACATGGGTAATCCTTACTGTTCTGGCCAGTAGCCAGAACTTGAAAGTGCTGTCCAAGAAGGTGGGAGAGTTCAAAACCCTGAGGTTTAATTAAGCATTTAACCCAAAGCTGCCATGTTCTATGAGTTCTCTAGCTGTTAAGCTGTTACATAAAAAGCAGCTACACCCAAATTGAAAAGGAGAGGAGCTGCTTCTCTGCTCTGCTTTATACATCTGAAGTGCCTGACAATGTGAAGTCCATGTGGAGACGTATGTCAAGTGGTGTCGGACCCAGGTTGGCTATTGTGGATCCTGTTCCGGGTTGCTGCTTGACCCACTGGGAACCTGATCACTTGGATCAGTTTTCTGGTTGCTGTTCCACAGGCCAGGTTTAACTTCTCAGCTGACTTGAGCCCTGCGTGGAAGTGTCTTGGGAAATGATAAGTCCCCACAATGGTGGCGGTCAGCTGAGAACATACTGAAAATTTCAGCCACCATTTCCATGTATATATGGAAAGAAATATCAATCTGGTGTTTAAATTCTTGATTTATTGACAGCCTTATGTACAATTTCAGGTACTTGAGGTTCATGCAGCATGTAGTTTTGTACATGGTTCCTTACTGACAAAGCCATTCATTATCATTGGGTTGCCATGGAGTACTGATCACACGGATCTGGGAATAATAACCCATTATGCTAATATAGCTTGTCATTGTGTTTGATGCGAAGTGACGTCCCATAACAACAGCTGATTCTCGTAGCTAATACAATTTATGGTAAGATCACCATAAATTGCCAAACACTGCCTACCGTCTTTTCTTTCAATAATCTTTTTGATTCCGTACCTATTTACAAAACCATTTATGCTTTTTTTAGGTCAGAATTGTTCTGGTTTTAATTTCTTTCTACAGTGAGAATCAGGGTTTTTTAATAGAAAAATTCTGGCCTATTTGCTTAGTGCTAGAAATGTGTTTTTCTTCTGAGCTCTCCTGCCCCCTTGGAGCTTCAACTTAGTGTTGTAAAGTTCCTGTTGGGACAGAGGAAGGACGACTTACTGGATTTGGTGAACTTCTTAGGTGCCACAAGAGAAGAATAGAGAAAATTATGTTCAATAGGCAGAATACATAATTCTATAATGCATACAGCATTACCACAACATTTCTTACACATGTGAGTATGAAACTGAATTTTATTTCAGACTGTGCTACTATACAAGGAACAGAATCTTTATATTGATTCAGCTTTGTTCCATAGCACCAGGCATTTGTTGGTGATCTGTAACATGAACTAAGATGTGGTTTTAGCCTTTTGGAGATTCTCAGGACAGTCCACCTTCATGTGCATGTAGACATACTTTCAGTAAAAACATTTCAGCCATAGTTCTTCTGTGGTCCTCAGACATCCACTCAGACAGCAGAATATGGCTTCCCCGGAGCATATCATTGCTCCTTCAGAGACCTTCCCTTTTCTATACAAGCATTCTCTTAAGGCAAACCACTGGTTTGTATGGTTATGACTTTTAGTAGTAAGCTATATTTATAAATTATTGTGGCAATGTACTTTTTCTTTAAAATATTCCCTGAAAATTGAATCATCCCAATTCCCAATCCCAATTCCCCTGAGGTGTATTCCAGAAACTAAACCTTAAGATCAGCTTCTGTTTTGGCAAAGCATGTTTGACAAGCAAACTGTCATGGCAGGAAATTATTACATATATCACAAAGATACTCTGATCACACAACATATGTTTGTACTGGATGTGCAAAGAGAAATCAAGTACTTATAGGCATTTAGATTTCTGCTTCTTGATATTACCAAGACTAAAGATAGAAGCATCCTTCTTAGAACATCTGTATCGTACTTTTACCCATGAAAGATTGTTCTCAGCAATATGTTTTCTACTAATGTATTCAGCGAGTCATGAATTATACATCCAGAAACACCATTGTGTCATCCAATCTGTTGTCCTCATAGAGCAGGCTTTATGGCTTCTCTGAATTAATTTCTGTTTGCACTAAACCACATCTTAAAAAAAAAAAAAAGTCTTAATTTAAAATTTACACTAATGGAAGAATCAGCACCAGCCTTAATAGCGTTCTGGCAGTTAATTTCCTTCCCTTTGTGTTTAACTTCTTTAATGCGTTTGTCTAGTTTAAAATTCCAGACATTGGATGTTACTGAATGAAGAGCTGTCTGCTAGCAAATTTCTGTTCCTCATATTCATGCTTAGCATGTATGGAAGTCATCCCACCTAATTTTCAGGCATCCTTGGTGTTTATATTACATCTGACATAGTCAAGCCTGGCTTTCCTGATAGCCGGGGGTGTGTGAAATATGCACTTTCAGGGTACATTTCAGATGAGCTGCTTTGGCTGTGTTTATTAGGAGGTAAGCAATCACCCCTTGGACTTGCCCGAGTGCTTGTGTTGTCTGAATAGGCATTTGGGGTTGAGAAGGTCTATGTAAATACATTTTGCAAATAGGTGCTGTTGCAGGTTCGATAGGTGCAAATCCCTGCCATCAGGGGATATGATTAAATGACTGTAACTTTCTCATGGTCAAACAAAACTAAAATTTAAGGCAGGTTTTCTAGTCATAGTTGCCTTTCCTGAATGTCCTCTAGTTCATCAGGATGTTTCTCAACTTGCAGACACCAGAACAAGACTGAGCATCCAGCAGTGTTTGCAGAGACACTGGCAGTGAAGCAGTAGAGCTTTCCTGCTTTTGCTTTTGTTTAATCCTGCTTGAAAAGGCTCTCCACAGCTCTTCAGGTCACAAGAATAGCAGCCTGTTTTCGACACATTAGTCATCCTGGTTTCAGGCCTTTTTTCATAATCAGCGCTTCCCAGGAATAGAAAGCCTTATTCTGCCCATGTGGCATGCATTCTTTGTCTCTGGCTATGCAATTCTCCATAGGTTAGAATTAATATCATCTCATATATTCTTTGTTTGCATTTAGTTTTCAAAATGTTATTCAAAGTAGAAGGACCTTTTTACTGTTTTTACTGTCTACCACTCTTAATTTGTGTTTTGCCTGTAAACTTTAGAGAAATGTTTTTGGTTTTCTTTTAGGTCATTCGCAGTAAGGATAAATAGTACAGGACCAAGAACTGGTCTTTCTACCTCCACTGGAAGTACATTTGTTAGGGTGTGATTCTCCCTTAATCCATGTTGAGAAGTATCTGTTACCTAGCTTTTAGTCTATTTTTGTTGTGAACATTGATTTTTTGGTTCCCATTTTACAGATGGCAAGATACTGATCCGATTGCCAAACAGAAATATAAGACTACACTTTTAACCTTGTTAACCAAATTTATAATCTTGTAAAATGATACATTTAGTTTAATAAAATCTACTTTCCATAAACCTATGCCTATGGCATTGTATTATTATATTTTGGTTCTTTAATTACCAAATGCAGCCATTCATGGATGAATATCAGGCCAACTGTGTTGCAGTTGCCTGGATTGTTCTTGCTGACACTTTAAGAAAATCGGATACAACGTTAGTTTTGTCCTAGCCCTCAGGAATACTGAATTTCCCTTTGAATATCCTATAAAAGGGATCTTTTTATTATTTTCAGATGTAATTAGGCTCTTAGTTTTTCTAAGGAATTACTCTGTTTTCTCAGTGTTTAAGCTGTTTATTTGGAAAATCCAATTACCCTTAGGATTCTTCTTTTTTTTTTCATAACTAACTGATGCAGAGTTCATCTCTATAGGTGCCTGTTCCTTTCCAAATTTAATAACTTATTTCTGGCAGCCACTTATTCCAAAACATTTAGACATTTCAGTCTATGGAAGGAGTTTTCTGTCATGGCCCACTGCCCAGCATGAGAGCAATGTCCTGTCCGTGTTGTGTTTGGTATTTGCAACTGTCTGGTCATGAGAAGGTCCCTCGGACAACAGCTAAATTCCATGTGCTTCATTCATCTGTTCAAATGAAAGTTTTTCAGTAGGCAGCTTTACTCGAGCCAAAATTTCAAAAACCTTCACTGAGCTCATGTGGACAGTGGAAGTCATTATATTCTCCCCGCTGGTTTTATATTTCAGAGTCACCACGAGAAATATTTATGTCTTGGAGTCTGAATCTAGCAAAGCAGCAAACATTTACATTTGTCTTTAGGTTTGTGGCTAAGAAACAAGTGAACTCCACTTTCAAAGAAAGAGTTGTTAATGTAATGTTAATAAAGGGTTATTAGATACTACAGCATCATAATGGTGTATGGCTAATGAAAGATGGCACATCGTGTGTTGCGTTGTCTGTAAGCAAAGAGGCCAGATAGCGTTTAATTTAATATAGAAGACAGACAATGTTGTGAGTGTGCTGCTGCAGCCAGTATTAAGCAATGATAATAATGATTCAATCAGACATAGAGTAGGGGATTGATGATTATAATTATTAATCCAGGTTTTGGCTGCAAAGTTTTTTTATCTCATTTTTCTTTGTATAGATGTTACTTTGTATGCTCCACTGTAGAGGGAAACATGAATGGATGTCTGACCTACTCTCATGTTAGTCTTTATTCACAGAAATCTATCCTGTGATTTCATCACAGAAAGCTTCACAAAATTTTGTAAAAGTCTTGGTTTGTGAAGGTTTAGCTTGCCAGTTCACAGTGCCAGCTTGCAGCTTGGCTTACTCCTGGTATTGTGCCATTTTCCACCCACACAAGCAAGGAGGGTATGAATCCTAGCCAGCAGCAGCTGAAATGCACCACGATGCAGTTTAATCTGTACAGGATTGAAACTTGGAGAGACAAATCCCATTACTGGAATGTGGCTGTCAATGGCTACAGGCTGTTCAGAAGGGACAGGTGAGGAAGGAGGGGTGGAGGCGTTGCTCTCTACATCAAAACATTGATACAGTGTGAAGAGCTGTCCCTGAAGAATAACCACAAGCAGGTTGAAAGCTTATGGGTAAGAATCAGAGACAGAAGCAACAAAGAGAACCTTGTGGTTGGTGTCTGCTACAGGCCACCTGATCAAGGGGAGCATACTGATGAAGACTTCTTCCTCCAGCTTCAGGAGCCTTGTGCTCACAGGCTCTCGTCCTGCTGGGGGACTCTCAACCACCCCAACATTTGATGGAAAAATAGCACAGCAAGCTGTAGGCAGTCCAGGAGATTCCTAGAATGCATTGAGGATAACTTCTTAAGCCAGGTAATAGACAACCCTACCGAGGGGATGCAGTACTAGAGCTGATGGTCACCAATGCAAGTGAGCTGATCGGTGACATCAAGATTGGAGGCAGCCTGGGCTGCAGTGATCACGCACTGGTGGAGTTCACACTCCTGAGGGATATGGGAAAAGCTAGGAGTATAGTCAGGACCCTAAATTTTAGGAAAGCGGACTTCCAGCTCTTCAGGGAGTCAGTCAGCAGGACCACCTGGGAAATGGTCCTCAAGGACAAGGGAACAGAAGAGAGCTGTCGGATCTTTAAGGCTGTGTTCCATACAGCGGAAGAGCTCTCAGTTCCCAGGTGTAAGAAAGGCAAGGAAGGGAAGCAACCAGCATGGCTGAAGCAAGACATGCTGGTCAAACTAAAGAGCAAGAGTGAAGTGCACAGGCAGTGGAAGCAGGGACAGGTATCCTGGGAAGAGTATAGGGACGC
Source organism: Phalacrocorax carbo (assembly GCF_963921805.1). Taxonomy (NCBI): domain Eukaryota; kingdom Metazoa; phylum Chordata; class Aves; order Suliformes; family Phalacrocoracidae; genus Phalacrocorax; species Phalacrocorax carbo. The sequence continues at coordinate 193,564,860 of NC_087513.1, read as the reverse complement.
TGGCCGGTTGTGTAGGGATGGGGTGAGGAGGGCCGAGGCGCAGCTGGAGCTGAATTTGGCAAAGGATGCAAAGAATAACAAGAAGGGCTTCTACAGGTATGTCAACCAGAAAAGGAAAGTCAAAGAAAGCATACCCACCCTGATGAACAAGAACGGTGGCCTAGTATCAACAGATGAAGAGAAGGCTGAGGTACTCAACAACTTTTTTGTCTCAGTCTTCACTGGTAACCTCTCTTCTCACCCCTCCCAAGCTGATGGACTGCAGGATGGAGACCAGGGGGATAAAGCCCCTCCCACTGTAAGGGAAGATCAGGTTTGTGACCACCTGAGGAACCAGGATATATACAAGTCTATGGGACCTGATGAGATGCATCCCAGAGTCCTGAGGAAATTGGCTGATGTAGTTGCCAAGCCGCTCTCCATGATATTTGAAAAGTCATGGCAGTCAGCTGAAGTCCCTGGGGACTGGAAGAAGGGAAACATTTTGCCCATCTTTAAAAAGTGTAGGAAAGAGGACCCAGGAAACTACCGTCCTGTCAGTGTCGCCTCTGCCTGGGAAGATCATGGAACAGATCCTCCTAGAAGGTGTGCTAAGGTACATGGAGGACAGGGAGGTGATCCGAGGCAGCCAGCATGGCTTCACCAAGGGCAAGTCCTGCCTGACCAACCTGGTGGCCTTCTATGATGGAGTGACTACATCAGTGGACAAGGGAAGAGCTACGGATGTCATCTATCTGGGCTTCTGTAAGGCCTTTGACACAGTCCCCCACAGCATCCTTCTCTCTAAACTGGAGAGATATGGATTTGATCGGTGGACTGTTCAGTGGATGAGGAATTGGTTGGATGGTCGCATCCAGAGGGTCGCATCCATCGATGCCCAGATGGAGACTGGTGACGAGTGGTGTCCCTCAGGGGTACATACTGAGACTGATACTATTTAATATCTTAATCAATGACATAGACAGTGGGATCAAGTGCACCCTCAGCAACTTTGCTGATGACGTGAAGCTGAGCGATGCAGTTGACATGCGAGAAGGACGGGATGTCATCCAGAGAGACCTAGACAGCTGGAGAGGTGGGCCTGTGAGAACCTCATGAGGTTCAACAAGGCCAAGTGCAAGGTCCTGCACCTCGGTTGGGTCAACCCCCGATATCAACACAGGCTGGGGGATGAAGAGATTGAGAGCAGCCCTGTAGAGAAGGACTTGGAGGTACTGGTGAATGAAAAGCTGGACATGAGCCAACAATGTGCGCTTGCAGCCCAGAAGGCCTACCATATCATGGGCTGCATCAAAAGAAGCAGGTGGAGGGAGGTGATTCTGCCCCTCAACTCCACCCTGGTGAGACCCCACCTGGAGTGCTGTGTCCCAGCTCTGGGGCCCTCAGCACAGAAAGGACATGGACCTGTTGGAGTGGGTCCAGAGGAGAGCCACAAAAATGATCTGAGGGCTGGAGCACCTCTCCTCTGAAGAAAGGCTGAGAGAGCTGGGGTATTCAGCCTGGAGAAGAGAAGGTTGTGGGGAGAACTTATTGCAGCCTTCCAGTACTCAAGGGGGAACTACAGGAAAGATGGGGACAACCTATCTAGCAAGGCCTCTTGTGACAGGACAAGGGTTAATGCTTTTAAACTGAAGGAGGGTAGATTTAGCCTGGATATAGGGAAGAAATTTTTTACAATGAGGGTGGTGAAACACTGGCACAGGTTGCCCAGAGAGGTGGTAGATGCCTCATCCCTGGAAACATTCAAGGTCAGATTGGATGGGGCTCTGAGCAGCCTGATCTAGTGGAAGATGTCCCTGCCCATGGCAGAGGGGTTGGACTAGATGGCCTCTAGTGGTCCCTTCCAACCTAAACCATTCTATGATTCTATGAAGGTGCTCTGGAAGAGTTTACAGACTTAAGAGTGAGAGTCATCTCTTACAACCTTGGTTGCGTATCTTTGTTGTCAGTTCTCCTGCAGTAATCACTGAAAGTGATAGGCACCTCTAGAAAGTGATTTATTCTGTCTTAAGTGAAAAGTCTAAGAAGGGTATAATGAATCATCTAGAAATTTCGGTCTCTCTTTATTTCCTCTACTCAGAGCCTAGACGGCCAGATTAAATTTCATATTCGGCTTGTTAATTTGAACCTTTCCGTAAAAAGCAGCCATAGAGTAGATCAGGTACATCAGAAGATAAGGTCAAGGAAGCAACTACAGTTTTAAAGATTTTTCTTCTGTGTACTACTATACTTCAAAATATAACTAATCATGACATCATATTTATTATGGCATGAAGTAAGCAAAACTCTTTAGGAAATCAACTCTTAGCCATTGACTAGTGTTAGGTCAGTAGGACTGTTCAGACCATGGAATTTCAGAGGGAAGTGAGCTACAGCCTGTTTCTTTTTGTGCATCAGTAATAAAATACTGCTTATGTTTGCACAAGTGCATTACAACATGCTCAGGTTTTCATTCACATGCGTACATTGCACAGAAGCCACATAATCCGTAACTGAGATGCTGTTTTCATTCCAGTGAAACATGTGAGTTTTTAATGGCATGAACCAACATTTGTCAGTGATTTGGAAGAGCAAGTGTGGACAAACAGACAACAAAAATTCAGGGAAGGTTCTGGTTCAAACATCTGGGATAGCTATTGAAATTGGAATAGGACTCAGATGCAAGCATTTAATGTCTTTCTGCAGTAAAAAGTAAACAGTTTAATGATCTTTTTAAAATTCCATCTTCTCCAGTATCTTGACAGTTTTATTGTGAAACATTTAAGGAGAACAGGAAAAGTATACTCTCTCCAAGAGAAAATATTTAGGGAAGGAAGATGCAGGTCACATCCTCCCTGTTTGCTGGTCCCTCTTTTGGAAGTAACTATTCTTTCACTTTTGGACTCTTTTAGCCTTGTGCTTTCTTGGCACTTTTCCAAGTTCCCTAAAAATATTTCTTCTGCTAACACCCATCAACCACAAAATGACTGGAATATCTTCATTTCCCTGCCTCTGAAAAGGAAAGCAAACCCAGCAAAACATCTGTCTAAAAATCTTATAGGAAGCTATTTTCTGATCCAACAAAATCGAAGTGGAGGCTAGCTTTTTCCCCTAGTACATAAAAAAACGTACAAAAGAAGAGTATGAACATCTTTATTTAACACAAAATGCTTTTTAAGCTCTATTTGAGCCCATAGGAATTCTGGCATAGTTTCAGAAATAAACCTTTTCTTTGTTTTAATTTTTAAAAAATCAGTTAATCTACTCGTCTGAAAATAATGATCTAAATATATCTTTCCACCTTTATTTGCAGTTTTAACTTTTGGAATAACTGTCAAAGATAACAAAACTTTTGAAGTTATCTAGAAAAGATACCAAGATTTTGAGAGTATATTGTTAATGTCAAGTCAGCCTTCAAAGAGGCAGCATGTCATTACCATATAAAACGCAGAAACTAGGAAGTATTTATGTTCATCAGAAGCAACACAGATGTTTCCTTTAGTAAGAAGTCACCCCCAAATGGAGTACTGAAATGGCAACTGAAAATTGTTTTGGAATTGTCCACAAGATTTCCCATGTCATTTAGCTTTTTCAGTTTTGAATCTTATAATAAAGCAAGCAAATTCTAAAACCAGCGTGACTAAAAATCTTTAGGTTACACGCCTAGATTCCCACATATTTTCAGCACAGTGTTGTATGTAAAGAAGAAAATTACGATCTAGAGGAAAAGGAGCAGAAAAATATATTATGAGCAAAGAGAATGGGCAGGAAGGAGAATTGCTTTCCTGCCTCACTCAGATGTCTTGTAGGGATCTGAGATAAGAACCTAGGGAACGTTGTTAAGCTGCTCAACCCCTGACCTGCAACTTAGGAGAAAGAGAGAGGGAAAGTCTGTATCTTACAGGATCATAGTTACTAGGAGCATTGCCAAGTCAATGAAAAGGACTTTAGAAAGTGGAGGGACATATATGACAGGATTTCCTGTCTATTTGTTTGGTTTGGCAGTCATCATTCTTGAATCCCCTGCATATGGAGACACGGTCTCTCACAAGAGGAGAAAATATGTTCCACCCACTGCTTTCCTCTATGGGGTCTCATATCAGTTACCCCTCTCTTGCACAGAATTGCAGCACACATCTGAGGATTACAAAGCTTAACACCCATCTGCCAGCAGCAGGGCTGTGAGGGCCAGAAGATTGCTAGTGACTGATAAAGCCAAACCAATGGTTTTAACCTTTCCAAGGTACCAGGCTGATCAAGATCCTTAGTTTCAAAGCTAACAGGCACTTCGCCACATAAACTCATCTCAAATAAGACCTCTCAGTGGGTGTAAGGACTGTTCTAATGTGTCCCTGAGCTCGGGGAAAGATATGTATGTTAAACTGGTTATTTCCTAATGGGTTTCATCTCAGAAGATGGCTGCTTTATAAGCATCTCTGAGTGGAATGAGCATCCCCACAAGTGGCGTTTTAGCATCCATCAGGCCTACTGAGTGGCCATATACTTATTTTCAAGGATGCTGCATTTTGTTTCTGTCCTGCAGAGTACTGGATCTGGTTGTTAAGAAATGACCACATCTGGGACTTGTTCTGAGGCCCTGTTATGAAAATCATTGTCCACCTCTGGATTCAGGGGAGTGCAGAACTGGTTTACTACAGAGAGTTAGCCTTATGTCCAAAAATGTTCAGTCTCACTGAGGGTATCATACAGTCTATTTTAGGCTTGCTGTTTTATAACCTCCCTGAAGATACTGAAAACAAATTGAAGAATGGCATGCGTGTACATATGCGTGCACATACACACACGAAGTTCAAGCTTCCTTTTTAAGAAAAAAGGCTAAAGTAGTTGGGTTGGCCAAAGCTTACACTTTATCAGCAGCCTTGCCACTTCTTAGTGGATGCACTAATTAGTGTCCTGTTTTCTGGCTTTGCTGTTCCTTGTGTTCACATAGAACTTACACTCTCCTGTTGTGGTAAAAGGAACAGAAAGTTTGGAGAAGGATTGCCCAACCAAGTCTACAGGTGTTGGAACTCTCTTCTGTAGTTCAACAAATATTGTGAAACAAGTGGAATAAACATATCTGAACCTGGCAATGGCATTTTTTCACTAAGTCTTTGGACAGAAATAATTTAAAATGTTGGCCTTATCTCAGTTAAATCTGTGGCAAAGTCCTGGAATGCCTTTATCACTGAAGATATCTCCTTCCTTTCTCTTCCCCCATTCCATTTTACACAGATGACTCTCCAGAGGCATGTCTTTTTAAAGAAACAGAGGAATCTGAAATTTAACCTTTTCTCCCTTACAGTTTTAGCATAATCAAGTAGTTTGAGAATTCCCATTTGGAAGAGCTTAGGTCATCTCTCACCACCTTTTTGGAAATCCTCCCAAATCTGTTATTGCCTTCAGACTTGTTTTCAGAGTGAGCTGTTTTGCTCCAAAATCTTGAACTTCTTTTATACTTTTCCCCACTGATGTCATGGCCTCTTCCATTTTGTCTTCTAGACTAGATAGTATTTCCTCTGGCATGGGGATTTACATGCTATGCCCAGACTCTTGTTTTGCATTGAATTGTTCGGTTTTATCTTTGTCACATTGCAGACCATCTATCTAATTGGTCAACCAAAGTAATTCTTCGGGAAGGATTCTGTATTTGGGTTAAATAAGCTTGTGAAAGACAGGATGAGTTGGAATAGTTTTATGTTATGTTCTTGTGTTAAGACAGCTGGACAGAACGACCTAGTGTCTTCTCCCAGTAGTTGCTTGAACAGCAGTTTTAGACAGTGTTCAGAGTCTGGAGGATTAAAATACAAGTTCACTGAGATTTCTATTATGTGTAGTTTTGGAGACAGTGTTGTTCTACTAAGGCAGAAAATGTGTTAGAGCTTTTTGTAATATAGATTCTCTCATACATTCTATTGTCTCTAAGTGCCTGTATATACTGTCTGAGTCTACATACTGCTGTCAGTGAGTGAATTTTTCATGGCAAAGAATTCCCTCACCTGCAAATGAGTCTTCACAGGGAATCATACACACTCAGTACATAAACATTTGGTTAAGTGTAATATCAAAGCTCCACAGTTGATACTCTCTGCCTGGGACATACATATGCAAATGGTAATTACAGATCTCTCCATCCCTAGGAGAATGCATGCCAGCCTCACTACAGTTGGAAGTGTAAATGGTTTCCAGCACTAGAGAAGGAAAGCTATGTCTGCAATGCTATTGCTTATGGCAGATTGATACAGCAGCTTTTATAAGGACTTTAGAAATTACTATAGGCCATACTCAGGTTTTCTTACATTTATTTTAATAATTAGTTTAAATTACATTTAGGTAAGCATGCAGTTGAGGAGGGGAGGAATATCTTTTAAAGGATATATTTACTCCTTTGTCTATCAAATCTTTTAATAAAAAAAATAAAATTATTTTCCATTTTTTTCCATATTTCCACTAGCATATTAAAATAATGCTACTACCGCATCTTACTAATATGCTGGAATAATATTTTCCTTGGGAATCTCACATTTTCTTTCACCAAGATAAAAATGGATCTGCTAGACTTCTAGTTCGTTTCTTTCAAGCTTCCCTTGAATTCTGTTTTCTTTGTCTATCAAGCTCAAACTAGTTGGGAATGTTCTTCTTCAAAGGGTGAAAAAGCCACATTTTGATAACCTTGGCACATGTACCGTATCCTTGTAAATTAAATTCTTCATGCTTAATTTAATAATGTGTTTTTAATATTATAATTGCAGTTTTAAAACGAAACAAATTTTCTTAAGAGTTATTTCAACAGAGGTATAATTATCCTTAAGAATATGTGGTTTATCACTGACTCTTGAGATACTGCATTGGTTTTATCAGAGGGAGTTTAAACTGTATGTAATTTTGGCCAAAAGACCTTAGTTAGAAAGCAAAACCCATCCTGTGTTGTCTTTGTGCTTTGCATTTCTATACTAATTGCTTTCCACTTGGACTGTATGATAATACGTGTGTTTGATATACGTGGTTTGTTTATGTCAAACTCCATTATCCTGTCTCATGTTCTTGGAGTGCCTGAAGTAGTTTCACTAATCTATCAGCATAGTATGTACTTGTGGATAAATATAGACATGCAGCCACTCTGTGAGTGGTCATCATCATATGCTGAAGCTAAAAATTACCCCTTTGGTTATGGAAAGGCTGATCTGATCAGGAGGCCTGCTCTAGCTCACACATTGTAGGTCTTCAGCACTTGTCTATTAAAAAAAAACCAAACTAAAAAACCTAAAAGAAATATGTGCCTCAATGCTGAAAAATTTATAGTGAAGTTTGAAACAGGATTATGAAACAACTAATTTCATTTTCAATTTTAGTTAGAAAAGGATTCTAACTTTTCTAACTGAAGGAGTGGAACATTTCAGGTATTCACAGGCTCATGGATATTACAGTAGCGTGTTGGAGAAAATCCAGTGTGATCGGCTTTATAAAGGGGCTCGGTAGGTATGAAAATACTGCAAATACATGTTTTGGTTTGTTCTATTAGTTTGTCTGTTGTTGCTAAAGTGTATATGACACAGTTAACTAAAAAAAATGCAATTTCTGTTTCTTCTGCTTAAAGATATTGAAAATTCAGTAACTGTTTGGCTGACGTTTTATCCAGTGTAGCACAGACTCTTGATTTGTGCGTTATGATCATTTTCTTGTCTTGTTTCACCTCAGAGCTTTAAGAAAAATACCTGTAGTGTAAATCATAGCAGAGACTCTACTACGATAAATTAATTTTGCACTCATCCCCATTATCAGCCTAGTGACTCTGTGTGTGTGTGTGTGTGTGTGTTTGTGTGTTTTAAAAATACGGTGCTTTTTTACAGTGAGGAAAATGACCAATACAGGAGAAAAATTAGCGGTGATTTTTGTTCAGCAATACTTTCTGTGGCAATAGTATATGGTTGTGGTGACAACCATGTGTGATGTTGCATTGCTACTTCCTCGTTTACTCCTTGTTTTTAATATTCTAAAAATACATAACATTGAGAAAATCTTATGGTTATAGCCTGAACTAAATGAAAATATTCTGTAGGAAAATTTGAAATACAGCTTGTTGCAGATAGAGTAGAAAAATAGGGAACATATCTTGGAAAAAAGAAAATGGGTTGTTTGAGAGAAGTATCCCTCAGTCAGAATTTCACCCCAAAATGGTGCAGGCATCTTATAGTTGATCAAGCACAGTTAACCTTTTTTACAGATTTTTCTAGGATAGGAGCTTTAAATATGTATAAAACTTTCTAAAACTGACCTACAGATTCCCTGCTATTGCAGGGCCCTCGGGCATCAGGGTTATCGTGGTCTCCTGCATGTGCATCGCCATTCATTCTCCTTGGGAATGAGCTGCTTTTCTCTAGGTGAAGGGCTTAGTTTAATGCAGTACTTGTGTGGTCGCTAGTACCCTACAATATATTAGGAGTTCAAGCTAAATGTTTCAGTGGTCCGTTCTGGTACTTCTCTTTGTGGAACAGTATTATTTTGAAATCAGGTAGTAAAAACTTATTTTGTCAATCAAATCAATGTTTAGAATTGAGTATAAGCCCTTCCTCCCACCCTGCACCCACCAGATATCTTCTGCATAAACCCATACAAACTATATGTGGTAATTTCTCAGGTAAAAATTATGCCTCTTATTTAATGGAGCAGTGTTTCACTGGTATAGATGGCAAAAATGGACACATCCTTTTTATTGCTGTTTTTAAGGCCCACATTATAACGGATCAACAAAAAGGCAACAAAAAAATCATGGATTACTTTAATGCAGCTGTTTCTTAAATTTTGCGTCCTTGATTTCCAGTTTTATGTCTCAGAGGCAAGTTTGGGTTTTTTTATGAGCTTTGTAGGGCTCTCAGCCTAGGAAAAAGAACTATATTCTGTTAAAGCTCATACATCATCAGTGTAAATGTCAGTGATAGTCTAGTCAGTGGGCCAGACTTTTGCAATGCAAATATCAAGCATATGCAAATGTTTGAGATAATGGAACTGAAAAGATGCATTAGAAAGCCAAACCTGTATATAATAGTTTATGCCCAACTCATGATCAACTCAGAACACTCAAGCTGTTGGCAATGTTAATTTCCACACTGAATATGCTTATATGGAGTTAGCAGCTACAAAATTATCTTTTAAAAATTTGAACTAAATCAATGTCATATGTCAGTCATTTCTGTAACTGCTGTAATTGCTGTAGCAATGATAGATGTTAACCCCCAGGATATTCTTCTATATTCCTTTGGGGGAAAGGCTGTACAACCCTATATTTCAGGGAAGAGCTAGAATAAAAATTTTTGGTGCGCTGACAAATCTCACAAATCATTGCATTTCTGTATTGCATTGTGCAAATAATTGATTTTTCAGTTAGATGGCTGAAAAAAACAATAAGATCAGCTTGTGTCACAAAAGTAACAGCATTGTTGTTGAAAGCTTCCTACAAACAATGACTATGTGCATTTAAAGTCTCAAAATCCTGGCTGAATGCCATGATGATTGAAGATAAGGTGGCAGCTCCCAGGTAGTGTGACCAGAATTTCTTAAACTTAATTTCATAAGGGTGCGTGATCTCACATGCTGCCTGCAATTGCTTAGGTTCATACTGATTCCTTCAAGAGGGAGCCTGGGACGGCTGCGCTGGCCAGAGAGGCAGGCGGCCCAGCCCGGGTGTGTTTAGCTTGGCAGAGGCTGGCTGGCGAGCAGCCTGCCTTCCCAGCCCTGGGCCCAGAGCTCGGGAGGGAGCCTGGGACGATGACAGTGAAGAGGGCAGGGCTTTAACTGCACAAAGGACACATATCTTTCAGAAAATTGGTTTCACTACTCACAAAAAAGCACTTTTCCTAACTGGGCACTTGGCAATCAAACTGATTTTGTGGATAGTGGTGAGCAAGTCAAAAACACGCATTTGGCAAATATATTAGTGATTGTGAAAATATTGTCTGACTCCTTCCAAAGCTATTTTTGGAGAATCTTCCATTTCCTAGTATATTCAGTAGTCCATATAAATTTGCATCTGATCCTTTGCATCCCACTGTCTCTGTGCTTAAACTTCAGGAGAGCCTAGGTGATGGAAGGAAGGTGGTAGCGCTTACACTCTTCTCTGGTGGCTCTTTTTTCATTGTTTTGAAGTAGATGATTATTCAGAACAACAGTGTATTTTTAGAAACAGTTTTGTAGAATATAAATGTAAAACTGTTCAATACACTTGGTTTTATGCAAATAGTCATAATGCCAACAAAACTCCGTGATTATGCTTTTGCCCTGAAAAATCAAGTGAAACTTTGCAGGAAACAAATCTAACAGGAAACATCTATCAGAGTGGAGGAAGTGGTGCTGCTGTGCTAAGAGTGATAGCATACCTTATCAGCCAGGGGAGTTATTTTCAAAATAAAGTATGGATGTGTTACACTTGCAGAATAATAGCTACATGAAAAAAAGCATTTCTGTCTTGCATTATAGTCATACAGTGCATGGACTTCTAAACTTTGATTTTTCTAAAGGAAAATATGTTCTCTTGTCTCCAATATATCTTTTTTTATTTTTTTCAATGCATGAACATGGGGTCTGATTCTGCCACATTGTGAATGCTCTCAAATTATAATGTAGTCTTTGGGATTTAGTTTTTTCAGTTTTTTACAGCAATGAAGTGTTAAAGTATTCAGAAATGATCTAAAACCTCATTTATTCTTAAAGCAATCTCATGTAATTAATAGTTGACAACGACTTTCAGTAGTAGTTGCAATTATGTTCCTCAGAAGGAAAGGCTAAAGGCATTAGATGTGTGGCATCCATCACTGTAGTTCATTCTTTGTTTCCTTCTTTGCAACTTGGATGCAACATACTATGTAACACTCTGGAATGCAATGCTACGGGGAAATGCTATAATGATATTAGTTCACAATATTTTCCAGTTTGTATTGCATTAAATCACCTCTGTCCCAATCACCAGCAGGGCTCACAGGTATTACGACACTTATATTGCATTCAGAGTGGCTAATGGCTGGTCTTCCCAGTGTTACTTAATTTGCTAATTTTAAAGTCTCTGGCAAAGCTAACAGAGGGTGCTACCAGTAACTGCCTGAAGACCAGACATGACTTTTATTGCCAGTAAGAGCTAAGCCTCAGGATTTTGTTTTGGAAATTTTATGTGTAGAACAGTAATATTTGAATTAATGAGGTTTTCTTTCATAGTACTTCAATTTATTTTTTCTTCAGTTTTCCAGTAAGTAGAGCTAAGCCTAGTACATATTATCGTGCTATTAGTTATGGGGAATTCACAGAATCATGGGATAATTTAGATTGGAAGGGATTTCTGGGGGCTGATTAGTCCAACCTCTGCTCACCAACTGGAGAAGGTCTCTCAGGGCCTTGTCCAACCAAGTTTCAAGTATCTCTAAGAGCGGAACTTCTACTATATCTGTGGATGACCTGTACCAATGTTTGATCACCCCTCACAGCACAAATTTTTTCCCTATATCTAATTGGAATTTCCCACATTCCATCTAGTGTCTGTTGCCTCTTGTCCTGTCACCATGCTCGAAGAAGAATCTGGCTCTATGTTTGCTATACCCCGTTAGGTAGTTGAAGGTTGCAATAAGATCTCCCCTTAGCCTTCTCTTCTTAAGGCTGAACCAGTCCAGCACTCTCAGCCAGTGCTCATGCAGCAAGCATGTAAGCCCCTGACCATCTTCATGGTCTTCTCTTGGCCTTGCTCCAGAATAGCAGTGCCATTCTTGTATGGGGGAGCCCAAAACTGGACACAGTATTCCAGGTGTGATTTCACAAGTGCCAAATGGGACTGTAGGCTTTGGTAGTTTCAGAAAAACTAATATATAATTAACATTTTTTGGCCATGGAAAACATCTCATGTCTGACTCGTCATGTAAGATTTATACTGGTGAAATGTCATTTATTTTAAAGGAGTCATTCTTGATTGTCTTCAGTATAAATGGGAGGAAGATCAGTCCCTTTACAGTTCACCTTAGTCAAAAGATAAGACTTGCAAAGATAGATCAGTTTGATTAGCAGTAAAGAAAAAACTTGTTATTTGACAACTGAGTTACAGATCTGTCATACAAGATTAAGAAATAAGGATGTTATTCAAACAAGTCAAGCAAGTCTTACCGTGTAAAAAAAGAGGATTGAGTGTGCACTGCACAGTAAGCACTACTCAATTTTAATACATAAGATTTCATCTTTGATTTCTTCGTCCAGTCTAGATTATGTAAATTTTACCTATAACTGTACCACGGAAATTTTATTTATGTGTTGATTATGGACTAGTCTCCAGTTTTGCTTTGACAGTATAGTGGGCCACTGGAAAAGTTAAGACATGTTGAATTACCCACAAGTAAATGTGTCTTTTTTACATTTCAGCTTCTCCAGTTGGTAACGGTTATATCAAGCCACCCGTCCCACCTGTTTCTGGTACACAGAGAGAAAAAGGACCTCCAGCCATGTTGCCTATCAATGTCGACCCAGACAGTAAACCAGGCGAATATGTCCTGAAGAGCTTGTTTGTTAATTTTACTACTCAAGCTGAACGCAAGATTCGCATCATCATGGCAGAACCTCTTGTGAGTAAAAAGAAACTCTAAGTATATATGCTTTACTTTGAATTTATTTTTAAATCAGGCTTGCTTGCCATGCAATGCAGAATACTTTGCTTGTAATCTGCGTTGGAGTTTGATAGTGTTTCCCAAACTGTAAGATATGCTACTATGGCAGTTATGGGAGAGGACAGAAGTATTCAACGTATGCCAAAGGGTTGACATGAAAAGGAAGTAATATTTTATTTCTGTTTGCAATATGGGCACACGTTAATGTGATTGAAAGGCAGAAGGGATGTGAGCCAGCATAGATTTCACAGCTGGAGGAGTGGTCACTTGAGTCAAAATAGATTAGTATTAGGTAGACAGTATTTCTGAACATTACTGGTTTTCAGATAAAACATGAAGATGAACAGCACTGCTGGTTCTTATTTTAGTTCTGACAGTAGTAGGCTTCATGATCTAAAACAGTGCCATAGCACCTATTTTCCAGATACAAAAAAGCATTTGAAAAAGGAGCTACATAACCAGATCTTGCACAGTCAGTGAGAAAGCCATTGTTATTTATATTTTAGGGAAATTTAACATACAAATGTGTCTGTTGCAAATAATCTTATGTAGCCGAACTTCTGGGAATCTGCTATTTTAACTTGAGACCACATTTTATATACATTCTTGTTATTTTGATCTGTAAAGAATAGTTCTGTAACCTATGTTTTAGTTCTGACAAGGTAAAAATTAAAAAATAAAAACAATGAGGAACCTGTATTTCCAAGCTGTAAGGGAATTGCTATAAAATCTTAAAACGTTTTTGTTATAAAGCACAGTATAGAATACTTAGTTCAGTTCCCTGTTTTCCAGTCTGGATATTCTGAACAGTAAAAATAAGATTGTCTTGATTCTGATGGCATCTGTTGAGGTTTATGTTTTGATTCAGATTCAGAAGCATTTGATGCTTGGAAAGTTTTTCCAGACTTTCCTCTGAAATACTAGGTAGATGCAAGATGACAGAAGTATCTTACATAATTTAGAAATAACACAAAAAAAGTTAACAGGAAGGAATATTTTGACAGAGACCCAGTTTCTTCTTTTTTCATGAGTCCCCTTCAAATCGCAAAAAGTAGAATAAACTGACAGTCACAGTGTAGGTCCCTTAAAAGAAAAATGCCAGGAGCTATTTATTACCATCCAGTCTTCATGTGACGCACAGTGAACTTCTTTAAAATTTAACACAAAATGTGTTGTAAAATGACTTGACAAGATCAGGGAAACAACAAAAAGACCAGGACTGAGAACATAATTTCCTTGCGGCACCTCTGTTACTCTTAAACACTAACTTCTGCATTTTTATGCGATATTTCAGACATAGATATGAACCAGTGACCCTGATTCATTCCCATTTCACCTTGTGTTAAGATGATTTTGAGTTGCTGTGTGTTGTTACGTTATTTTTGTCGGTTTGTGAAAATGTGGATATCTGAATGTTGATCTTATCTTATTCCAGAGGTTGTTCAGTGAAATTTTATTTGGTAAATTCAATGTAGAACGTAAAAATACGACAAGAGACTGGAACATCACCTTCTTGTCAACATTTTCATAACATATTTCTTACAAGGGTCTAACTGTGAGACACCAACAATAATTCAATGACACACTCACATCTTATTAATACTAATAAGACTTACAAGTCCTGGCATGCTGCTATTTGAGGGTGACTGTGACAAATGTGTAAGCAGGTTTTTTTAGACATTCAGTCAAAATGATCTTGAAATAATTAGGTTGTAATGAAATAAGTGACAAGGGAAAATGGCAAAAGTTATTCCAGAATAATGGCTAAGAATTTAAGTCCACCTTTTTTGTGGGGTACCTGTTAGATGTTTAGCAGCTTTATTTCCACGTTTCTACTCTACTGACTAGAATCGTGACCTGGAAGTCCCAGAGATTTGCAAGACAGATTATAATTGGTGGTGCAGAGCACCCTTTGTCCTTTTTTCACAATAGGTAGTCAAATGGTGAGCTCTTTGAAGATTCTGTTCTAATTAAACTCAAACGTACTTCAAAGAAAATCAAACTTGCAAAGTGCTCTAACACTGAGATGTATCTAGTATGAATTCTCTAAGTCATTACAAGATATGACAGTTTAATTTTATGAGTGATGACTACTTAAGATATCTTTTAGAGAAGCTAAAATGATCTGTTTATAATATAATTGCTTTTTCCTCTGTCAAAGTCTAGCTCAAATTAAAGCTCTGAAGTTACTGTGGGATTAAGTTAAAGACTTACTGATGTACTTTTAACCTAAATTTTCTTTGCATACACACATTTTGACTGCTTATCCTTTCTGATTATCACTACTTTTTTTTTTTACTAATTTTTTTCTCAATTTCTTTGGGTTCCATATGCCTGTTTGATATGTCCATCTCTTCCTTTTGTGATGTACAGATAGCCCAACTGAAAATGACAGTGTTCTGACAACTGTGGTGGAAAACCAGGTTTGTGTCCTGCCATGAGTTGCAGACACTAGCAAGGCACAAAAAATTTTTGGTATTTTCTAGGGCAGCAGTGAAAGGTATGCCACCCACCGCCCCCTCAGCCCCATGAAGTCTTGGCTGGGGTAGCAAGATTCCTGCAGCAGAGAATGCAAAGAGCAATGTCACCTACTCCTCCTGCTGCCTTGGCTGTCAACCGAGTATCATTTGACATTTTGGTTACTGGATCTGGCAGTGATCTTCATAAAAACCACACTCTGCAGTTAATATGTTTTCTAGGCATGAATCTAATGTCGACCCTCCACTGCTAAGTCTTTAACAAGTTAGAATGGAAATCTTTTGATGCCAGATGTGATTTTTTTTTTTACTTTGTCTGAAGAATATTTTATTTGGAATTTCAGGTTAATTTTTTCACCTTTTTAGGGCCTCCAAAATATAAAAAACAATTCAATAATTACATTAAGTTCACAGTTATGTGGCTAATTTTTAATGGTTAAACTACTGTACCCAGACTGTCAAATTAGATTAATCCAAATTAAAGGTATTTGATGGCAGAATAAATAAAAGGGATAAATAAAAGGGATTTTCCAGTTTACAAAATTACATTCACATGAATGAAATGTAAATACTTTCTTCTTGATAACCTTTAATAATTTCCTGCTTCTTTTCTATAAATAATTGTTCTCCTTTATAATGAACATTAAGAATTTTTCCTGCAGACCTTTTTCACAGCTGATTGCATTCATATTTACATTTTTATCAGTTTATATTGTAAATCTTCTTTGCATTGCTTCACTTACAAACACAATTTGATATTTTATTACTGATGATGTTTTTCAAGCAGTGGTGACTTCAAAATGAAGCTAGAATGAGGAAGGCAGGGACACGTTTTTGCCAGTTCAAATGATAAAATGTGTTTACGTATCTTAACACTGTAAGGGAAAAAAAAACCAGAAAATAGTTTCCTTCTTAGGACTGTTGATTATCACTTAGGGTAATAATTCATCCTGTGCATACTGATCAGGCTAATCTTTAAATATGGCTTTCAACAGCACTTACACACAGCTGTAGACAGTGATGAAACATAGTCAGCTACAGGCTTTGACAGTGGTTAATGGTTAATTTAGCTGTTGGTAAACTTTCATTATGCTTTTCTCCTGCAAGCATCTTCTTTTACTGAGCTTATCTAAATTCAGGATCTCTCTGAATACTGAACTCAAGAACAGAATTATTCATTATAGGACTAGGACTATAAGTAGATTCACACATTCTGCATATAACTTTCTTCTTTTAATAGGTAGGCTTTATTTCACTATTGGAAAAAAAAACCTGAAAGCAGTGATGTGGTTGATACTAGCGTATTTATTACTTCCATTTCATTAGAAGCTCAAAGACATTAAAATATAGACCTATCTCCAAGCAGGGCTGGTGATAACAGCCAAACAGGTGGTTACGAAGACTCTGAAAGGACAAGAATAATGCCAGTTTGTTTTTGCAGAGCCTGACCAACCAGCATGTATAGTGGCACTGCTGTCCGTTCAGCTTGAACCTAGACTTCACTTTCTCCAGCATTGCAGAAGACATATGCTAAGGACAGACTTGGAAGAAAAGGAAATAGATGGGGTTTTGGTTTTTGAGGACTGGGCTGTGATAACTAGTAAGATTTATGTAGGCTATAATAATACCAAGCAGATTTATCATACAGCTGTAATGTAGACTTCTCTGTTTTACAGGGACTGAAATTCCAGGTGCATCACATGAGGAATGACTCCTTTGTTCTCATCTATAGTGAAACACATTATCATTCCACACTTTTTTAGATTTGAAGTCCTCAGGAATAGTTTGGCAAAGACAGAGCCTTCGGACCCCTGTTTATTCATAGTGCACAAACAGGAGTTACCATAAGGAGCAAGTAATTTCATGGGAAAGGGGAATGGCAAACTGCCTTGCTCTGTTCTAGCTATCCACTTTGTGTATGGTCAGATAAGCTGAAAAGAAAACAACTTTATTTTAATAACTTTATGCAGTTATGTATTGAAAATGCTGGGTTTTTTTCCTCTACAAAAAATATCCTACTTAGGACCTTCCTCTGTAAATGCTACCAACATGCCAGATTTCCAGTGTCATCTGTCTTTATACACCTCTGTGTCACTCAAAGATTATGTCACTCATCATTAATATAATTCTTTTATTCCACTAGTGTTTATGGTAGTCAACATTCTGTAAAGCATGTTGGCAGTCCATCCCAACCCTAAGGAACTCATAGTTCATAACATCATAACTCTGTAACTAACATATCATAACTCTTTATTTCTACTGTACTCTTTATTTAGTATTTAAATGATATAGCTAAATATTAGTAGATTAGTTCTTCTAGATCCAGTTGTGACAAATAATGTGTAGGACATTAAGAATAATTATCTGTTCTTTCAGTAATTGTCTCTGAAGTAGTTCAGATGCTTCTTTATTAAATTCCGCCTCACTTTATTACACTGTGCTGAGGACTGTCCTCTCACCTGTTGATAAGAAAGTCAAAGCATCTACACACCATCTTACTTCAACTACTCAATATGTAACCTGAATATACTACCCTTTTATTGTATGGTGCCCTACAGACCTGTTACAGTGGATGCATTAAGTGGCTTGTTGAATGGGCAGATCTATGTCTGTCAGTCATAGGACAGTCTGGAGGACCAAGTAATGTCCTCTGGAGAAGGCCCATCTCCCACAGCAAGTGTCAGATCAGTGCTTTCCTGCAGGTCATTGAACTGCATCCCAGGTCAATTTTTTAGACTAACGGTTGGTCTCAGTATTTTATTCAACTCCCAGCCGTATCTAAGGACTAAGTTTGATTTCTGCGTGGGTTGTCCCCTTGGTTCTGTTTCTTTTTACTCAGACTTCCCAGCAGCTAACTTCTTTGTTTCAAGAAATCAGTTAAGCAGAACAATGGTCTCAGCCATCACTCTTCCCTCCTTCATGAATTGACTTTTGCTGGAACTTCACTGGCTCTCCAAGTATAGTCCAGTCCACAAAACTGAGCTCTGCCACTGATAATGAAGCCCAAGCTGGGCCAGATCAGCCTGTTCTCTGCCCAGCAGAGAGAGAGGCAGCTAAGCCTGGAAGATTCCATCTGTGAAATAAGAAAGCTCTACTCATGTACTCAAAGGATGTGAAGGCAGAAAAATATAGGAAAAATCAAGCTTCTATACTGAAGATGGAGACCACCAAATACAGCAAAGACAACGCCAATGACACAAAGACGATTTGTTTCCCCCTCCACTCATCACCTCAGAAATAATGTCCCCCTCTAGTTATCTCAGTACGTATCTCAGGCTGAGACCTGTCACAGAGTCAAGCACTGAACAGTATAGAGAAGTAGTCCTTCTAGGGTGGCTAGTCTTGAACCTTAGGACAGTTATCTGCCTGAAAGACCTAGAAAGGTTTGTGTGATTGAAGCAGTGGCCACAGATGAGATATCTTCTATGTAGTTCAGTGGGACATACTGTAAAATTGAAACAGGGGAGGTGAGAGAAAGAGTACAAAAGGCACAGTTGGAAAAAGAGTTAGAGGAAGATAAAATGTCAGGTTTCCGAAGTAATCATGAGGACCACAGCAGGATGGAGATAGGATGCAGCATGGGTCAGATTCTAGCTTCCATATGCAACAGAGGGAAAAAATTCATGCCATTTTAGCAACCAGGATGGAAAAGGACACATTTTTGCATAGCTGTTGGCATAGACATTTGTGGCTAGATACAGGTCCGTAAAAAACTCATCTATTTCAGAGCCAGGCAATGTCAGCAGGAGCTTTCTCAGTGGTCTCAGGGTTTCCATAGTTGGGAGTGTGAGCAGAATGCTGTTTGAGGCTTCAGATCTCATTCTGACAGCAAAACTCTCCAGAATGCTGTCCTTGGGCCTCACTATGCACAGATATAGTAGGAAGATGGTTTGTGGGGCATATGGTGGTTCAAATCACTAAGAGGATTTAACATTGGAAGACAGAAATTGAATCCAAGGTCACCAGGTCATGTGTTGGCCGATCCTTGCAAATATAGCAGATAACCTACCACATGCCTCTAATCAGAGTTTTGTGTCATTTAAGGATATTGGTTATTACCACTATCCAGAAAAAGAAAGTCATACTAAAGTCATGTCAGGCCAGCCTTATCACTGGTCTGTCATCACGAAGGACAGAAAGAAAATCAAGTATCTACTTTGGTAGCATTCTTGCCAGATAACTAGCAATTAATTAAAGAGATATCTTTCCCTATTTTCACAATGGTTTCATCATCCTTTGCATGCTTTCAGACTTCATGTTTGAAATCAATGAAGTACTGCTTCATCAGGCTTGCTGTATGTTTTTAAGTTTAAATTTATGTGCCCTTTTCGGGGCTTGAGTCTGCATGGAACAGTTTACCCATCAGGCAGCTTGAGTTATACCATATTTGACATGTCTGTTGACAGATCTGCATATCTGCTGACAAGACAAATATGAAAAAACTTAAATACTTCATGTAGCTACCTTCCCAGCCTGGAAATCCACCTAATAAGGTCTCATTTCCTTAGCTGGGCATGGAGTACAGATGGAAACTATAGCTTTTATGACCATCCTACATGTAGCAGAAGAACACTGAAGACTGATGGTAGCTCTGCAAGGGCACCCTGGCATCCTTCTTGAAAGTTTGTCAGATCAGTACCAGTAACCAGGAGAAAAAGGCTTCAGATCAAGTCACCTGGGGACACATCTTTTACAGTGCAGCTACAGCCTTCGAGATAAATACATAGCCAAGAAAGCCCAAAAGAAAGGAAGTTTAAAGAAAACTGACTACTGGCAGTCATCAGCATTTCTCCATTTCACTTAAAAAATATACCTTTCCTCAACTACTGGTCTGTTCATTGAAAATAGACACAAATTTGATGACAGTAAGTAGCTAACCTGACGTTAAAGCAGCAGTGGCTGCAAGACAGCAGGTGGTTACTTGAGTCGGTTGCTGTCACTTATTACCCCCAGCTGTCTGAGGGTTAAGTGAAATGCGTTTACAGAGCTGTGCCTGGAGCAGCCCTTCAACGGCAATTCTAAATTTATTCAAATCAACTGATAAGGGCTTCCTATAGCTTTGATTAAATTAGGTTACATTATTCTGAATGGGTAACCAGCGGTCAAGGCCCTGAGGGCACTAATATGCCTTAATGGCCTCCTCTGAGTCTTACCCACCCTTGCCCACAGCCCAGAACCCCATTCCAGGTGCTGGGGCCATGAGTCCCTGCCAGAGCAACACCACATCGGGGCTGGCCTCCAGGTGCCTGTAGCCCTGCCCAGCCATGGGCCCTGCAGAGCCAGGCACACCCGGAGGCCCACGTCCTGGCCCTGCTCCTGGCTGGGATGGTGGGACAGGCCCTGGCTTTCGTCAGCTGGTAGATTCTCTGTCCTGCCTGGTCTTAGGGTATCTTGGATGTCTGCATCTAGAGAGGCGTTCTCTATTTTACTGCGCAGAGGTACCTTTTAGCAGAGGTCCGTTGCCAATCCTGTATTGTCATTGCCAAGGCTCACAAATGTGGGAAACTTGCCCACCCTTCCCAACCTCCCTGTTTCTCATACCATTTTGCCAGTTCTGGATAAATGTATTAAAAGAAGGAACCTCACCCCTGCTTGGAACACAGAGGTCCCCTAAATCCTCGTAGCATTGCTCTCACCATGGGCAGGAGGTTTGACTGAGGGTGAGGACAGTACTCTCGTAATAACTCTGAGAACATGGTGAGCTCCAGAGGGAAGCTGCACATGCTCCATTCTGTGCAGGAAAAAAAACCTTCCTGCATTTGTGTACCACATCCTTCTTGCAAGAATAAATAACTTTGCTCATCATAAATCAGTAAGTGTAAAACTCTTTGCATATAGGATTGAAATATCAGTTAACTTCTCTGTTCAGGAAACAAAGATGTACCAAATGACCAGGGTACATCAAGGTCAGGGAAGAACATCCTCTCACCCTCTTCACCAGCTCTCACAAGTAATGTCAGAGATAGAAAGGAGGGAACAGTACTGTTCAAGTTACACATTTTTGACTGTAGTGACTTCATCTCCTAAATATATTTAATTTACCCCTGAATTTTTCAGTGTTTCTATTTCACAGAAGTCTGCTGTCACAAAAACCTTCTCTTCATAGAAGTGATTATTATATGCATACTTCTAATTATTTTTTTAAAATGTTTTGGCTGATGACAAGTGCCTAGCTGAACCACCTTAGGTAAACAGCTGAAACAGGGCTTTGAATAGCTGTTTCATGCAAAGGTCTTAAGGTGGATGTGGAAGTCCAGATCTCCAGTCTATTGTTCTTAGAATGCTAAAAATAAGTTGCATACAAATCACTGTATCAAAGCCATTTTCAGAGCATCATGTTTACTCCAGTCCCACAGACTTATAGATCTTGGACTCTCTCATACTGCATCTCATGACACCACTCTTGACTCAAGTCTTATACAAAGTATAATTATTAGAATAAGATCCAGAAAGCCTTGTTCCTGGCTTCACATTGAGAGCAAGGTGGAAGTAGTGTTTTTGTGGAGTATAGCTTGCTCTGGGTGTCTGTATTTTGAGCGAGTTCTTGTTTCTATTATGGAGTAACATTTTTATTAAAATGCATTGTAGTGGATCTCAGCATAGACAACAGAAGTAGTCTGTATTTACTTCAATGGGTTTTGAGAAGTAAATCCTATATATCTTGCTCGCTTTGAAGAAAATGCATCACATAAGCAAAAAAACCTGTCTTTGTGTCCTGCTGCAGTCAGGCTTTGCAATGTAATAGCTATGCTGTTTTCCGGCTCTGCAACAGTTCAGTACTGCTGCTTCCTATAACAGGCCTTTCTCATTTCATTAATACAGGTTTAGTTAGTTTAACAATGCCTGACTTAAAATGGCTCACGGATTTTTTGAATATTAAAATTCCAGTTTAGTCAATAACTCTTTTAGGAGTGTAAATCACTGAACCTGTAATAATTGATTATAGGATTAGAAATTGGGAATATTGATAGTGTCAAACGTAATGCATATAAATCATAAGTTGGACTTGGGACTACTAATAAAATGTATGTACGTATGTAAAATTCAATTAGCACCATCTTAGTTAATCTATTGTATTGTAGCCCTGTATAGAATCATAGAATCATAGAGTCGTTAAGGTTGAAAAAGACCCTTAAGATCATCAAGTCCAACTGCTAACCTATCACTGCCAATGCCACCACTAAACCATATCCTCAAGCACCACGTCTACCTTTCTTTTAAATACCTCCAGGGATGGGGACTCCACCACCTCCCTGGGCAGCCTGTTCCAATGTTTGACAACCCTTTCGGTGAATAATTTTTTTCTAATATCTAAGCTAAACTTCCCCTGGCGCAGCTTGAGGCCATTTCCTCTCATCCTATCGCTTGTTACTAGGGAGAAGAGACCGACCCCTGCCTTGCTACAACCTCCTTTCAGGTAGTTGTAGAGAGCGATAAGGTCTCAAGGTCCCCTCAGCCTCCTCTTCTCCAGGCTAAACAACCCCAGCTCCCTCAGCCGCTCCTCATAAGACTTGTTCTCTAGACCCTTCACCAACTTTGTTGCCCTTCTCTGGACATGCTCCAGCACCTCAATGTCCTTCTTGTAGTGAAGGGCCCAAAACTGAACACAGTACTTGAGGTGAGGCCTCACTGGTGCCGAGTACAGGGACACTATCACCTCCCTGTTCCTGCTGGCCACACTATTCCTGATACATGCCAGGATGCCATTGGCCTTCTTGTTCACCTGAGCACACTGCTGGCTCATGTTCAGCTGGCTTTCAACCAGCACCCCCAGGTCCTTTTGCTCCAGGCAGCTTTCCAGCCACTGTTCCCCAAGGCTGTAGCATTGCATGGGGTTGTTGTGACTCAGATGCAGGACCCGGCACTTGGCCTTGTTGAATCTCATACCGTTGGCTCTGGTAAAATGATCCAACCTGTCCAGGTCCCTCTGTAGGGCCTTCCTGCCCTCCAGCAGATCGACACTTCCACCCAGCTTGGTGTCATCTGCAGACTTACTGAGGGTGCAGTCAATCCCCTCATCCAGATCATCAATGAAGATATTGAACAGGACCGTCCCCTGCACTGAGCCCTGGGGAACACCACTTGTGACTGGTTGCCAACTGGATTTGACTCCATTCACCACCACTCTCTGGGCTTGGCTGTCCAGCCAGTTTTTCACCCAGTGCAGAGTGCGCTTGTCCAAGCTGTGAGCAGCTAGCTTCTCTAGGAGGATGCTGTGGGAGACAGTGTCAAATTCCTTACTAAAGTCCAAGTAGACAACGTCCACAACCTTCCCCATATCCACTAAGCGGGTCACCTTATCATAGAAGGAGACCAGATTAGTGAGGGATGACCTCCCTTTCATGAACCCATGCTGGCTGAGCCCGATCCCCTGGGTGTCCCGCATGTGCTGCGTAATGGCATTCAAGATGATCTGCTCCATGACCTTTCCTGGCACCAAGGTCAGGCTGACAGGCCTGTAGTTCCCCGGATCCTCCTTCTGACCCTTCTTTTAGAGGGGCATCACATTCGCTGGTTTCCAGTCATCTGGGACCTCCCCAGTTGACCAGGACTGCTGATAGATGATGGATAGTGGCTCGGTGAGCTCCTCTGCCAGCTCCCTCAGTATCCTCAGGTGGATCCCATCTGGCCCCATGGACTTGTGAACATCCAGATGAAGCAGCAGGTTAGCGACTGCCACCTCTTCAACAACTGGGACTTCATTCTGCATACTATCTCCATCTCCCAGCACAGGGGCCTGACAACCCCAAGGATGACCAGTCTGACTATTAAAGACTGAGGCAAAGAAAGCATTAAATACCTCAGCCTTCTCATCTTTCGTGGTATTATGGCCCTTCAAGAATTTTCATCATGCATAAGGATGCCACTAAAACTTAATATATTCCCTGCCCCAGCAAATTATGTTCCAATTAATAAAATTTTATCTTCTTACATTGGAAGTTTTTAAGTCAGAATCAGTCGGTCTACTAACACGGGTCTATGATGGAATTAGGGTGTCAACATGAAGTATCCACACGTCATTACTAGATGATCTTTTTAAATTTATCAAACTTACAGGTTGTAAAACTCACCTCTTTTTCTGTACACTGTAGTACTGGGGTAATTCAAATCAGGGAAAGTCTTATGATACTACAGAGCTTACAACTTGTGTGTGTTCAGACAGAAGATTCTGATGTATTCATTAAGTTACAATTTTAAAAAGGCCCTCCTATTAACACAGAACTCTGAAAATAAACAGCCAATAAAATTTCCTTTCTCACTTGTGCTAGAGTCTACCTCAAATTTCAGTGAAGTAATCCTTAGCACTCTTTCCAACTTTCCAGATTTTACAAAAGCGTGTATTTAAAATATTGCTTTCGGAACTGGTCCACTGGTAGCCATCAGCTTATTTGAGCTTAAAATACATTAGTAAAAGGAATATTTTTACTTCCTACCTACAAGAAAACACCTTAATTTGCAATGGAAAAATATTAGGGAAGATACAAATGCAGAGAGCAGTAGGTTTTTTGTTTGGGTTGGTTTTTTGCAGTTACCATTATATATGTAACAGCACTTAACCGTTGTTTGAAGTTTGTGACCATTTATTATCAACACTGAGTTGAGGGCACGTCTGGGAATTTTTTTACTGATCAGGGAAGAATGTCAGAGTTCTTGAGTTCTTTGCTCAAGTTAAGTGAAAGAAAGAAAACATTCATATTTGTTTTTTGTGAGGCTTTTTCTTAAGGTCCATGTTATTACCATGTTATTTCCATGGGAAAGTTGCAGTGCTAATTTTTTCACTGCAAATCTAATTGCTTAGAAGTCAATCTCTAATTCAGTGGGTTTGCTTCTCTCTTCAGTGTGCTTGGAATTTACTCCACTTCTGTGTAGTATTAGTACTGAAAATTAATTTGCTCTTTCTTTGGCTTGTTTGGCATTTTTCCTGGTACATCAGTTACTTCAAATTAAACATTCTCACGACCAAAATTTGTGAGTGTCCACGTTTTAATTTTGTTGGTAGGCAGCATAGGTTAAAAGATGCCTTTTGCAGAGAATGTGATTATCAGACAAAAATTAGCCTGTAATATCTGATATGATGACAGAAGCCATCTCTGGGTCAGAACAATACATGACATGGATGCCAAAGAGGTGAGAATCAGAGCCAGTGAGTGAAAACCTGTTCTTGAAGCTGAACTGTTGTTTTCTTACACAGTTTTCTATTCAACAGTACAAGAGTACTGAGCACATCCTTTTCCATGTGAATGAAACAGAAGAGCTGTTACAAAGGAAAGAGCAACTGCATGAAGAGAGAATCGATAGTAATACTGAGCCTGGCTTCTAAATATGCACCTTTCACTATTTTTATGCAACAACTGTAATGACAAGTGGGTTTTTGACTTGAGTTTGCTAAAACAAAAATTTATGGGAGATGTAGAACATTTTTACATATATTTCATTGCCACTTGAAATATGCTCTTTTCTCCATATAAAATACCACATACAATTAGCATTGCTTTTTTACTTAATTTTCAAGAGTTACATGAAGTTCATAATTTTTGTAGTCCATAGTTTTGTCTTATGCAGAGTTGTGGTCTTTTCTTGAAGCTATATTATCATATCTTTTTTACTATGCTTGTGTTTAGGATTTCCTTATGGTGTATGCATAGAATTTCAGAGGTTAATACAGAAAATCCCCTTGTCTGATTATTTTACTATCTGAATACCATGGTCACTGACACAGTCTCTCAAAAGAAGTATCTAGCAACGAATTGATGCTGAGCAGAGCAACAAGAGAAATCAAAAATTCTGTTGTCATCTGCTGAACTGGCAATATATATTTTTATGCATAAGGACCTGCTGACTTGCAAAGAATGGTTGTAAAAACAGGACAGTAATTGCCTATTTCATAGAAGTTCCAGGTGGGAGATATTTGGGAGACTATCAGAGTAAACAGATTGTGCTTTTGAGTCAAAAAGCTTGGCTCTCTTAATTACATAGGTATAAATTAACTAGGCTTCCTGGGGTGGTGGTGGGAGTTCCCAAATAGTAAAAAGGTAAATAAGACGTGAAATTTATTTCCCAAGAAGTTCAGAACTGTTTTCAGTACAGCAGCTTTTTTATGGGACCATAGGGTGTTCTATCCGTTTTTGAGAGGGCAAAACATCTTGAAGTTCAGCTGAACTTCAGCAGCGTGAACCTGCTCATTGCAGGATCAGTATAGATCGTTTCTGGGAGGAAGGAGGCAGGAGCACACAGCCGAAATGGAGGCAGGGATGCGACAGACAAACTGTCCCCTTTGGAGGCAACTGGCTGGTAGGTCAGCTGCACCTGAAGGGTAGGTGTTCCTCTGTGGGATAGTTTCACATGCTTAGCCTTCAGAAGCAAATTGATATCCTGGTATTTTCTCCTAGATCATACAGATAATGGTTTACCCACCACATGAGTGCAAGATTGACAGCAATACACTTTTTGATCTTTCTATGTACAAAATAACCAATGGCAAAATTAAAAATTTAGCATGTTTGATCTACTGATTTTTGGAGCAGATCTTTTCCTACCAAACACCACCTGCCTTTCCTGATGAAAAGAATATAATACAAAGATGTCCAATTTCTTTGGGGCTTACGTGGTGATTCATCATAAGCAGGAAAGAATTACACTTGGGGATATTTTGGTTCTTAAGATTGCATATACATGCATTTTATATATATTTTAGCTGTAGTAGTTGAATGTGGTCTATGTCTACTCCATTTTATGTGAAAAGGTCCATTCTTCTCCTGTTTCCTTTTGGTAACTCTTCCATCCCAGCAGACTACTCAGTAGATTATGTGTGACTGCTTTTTAGCATGCAGTGTGAAAGATACTTTGTATCAACATATCCTTGCATCCTCCATGCGCTTATAGCAGCATTTTTAATGCTAAACCCCTGCCCCTTATAAAAAGAGGGGGTTTATCTCAGTTACTGATATAGTACCCAGTCATAGTTCAGTAGGAATAATGTCCCTAATGGTTGCTGAGGTTAGAAATAACTTCAAGGAACATTATATATCATTATAACATGGTGACGTAGTGAAATTTAAGAGGCACAACAACATCCTTTTGTTTTTATGTTTTCCTGAACACTCAGTTCTGTGTCAGGTGGTCAACAAAAGCTATTCCTGTGTAAATTTACCCAATTATATTTGTGTATCAGCCCTGAAAAAGCATTAATATATTAACCATTAAAAGTAGCTGACAGTCTTTGGAGAAATGTTTTAGTGTTTCTGTGTGAACAGGGGGGTTGACAGAAATGTTATTTTTTAGATAAATTCTAAATATTATATTTAGTTATTGCATGCAAATATGAAGAAAAAATATACATTTGCCATAGCATATCCCACACATTCTATTTTATTATATTCTATTAATGTTTTTACAACAGTATTGAGACAGAGGAAGGAAATTAATTTTTAGGTGAGCATTTTGTTTTGTAAGCATTGGCAATGCAAAAAGTTTAGGTAGTTTTATTGAAAAACAGTAGTTTCAAATATTAAGTACAAAATTTTCTTTGCTGATCTTTACTGCTTATCTCTGACGTGCATTTATATCATGGGAGTTTCCAGCATGAAAAAAATACAAAGTATACAATTGAAGGCAGCACTTCAAACAAGAAATAAGGATGTTTACCTTAGTGATTAAGAATGGAAATGTTATTATTGAGAGTCCATTCTTCTGAAATTTTCTGATGTTTCTAATAGCCCAGAAAGCTATGGGCTCTTTCAGATTAATCAAAACTTGCTTTATTCATATTTTGTGGTTGTAGGCTTTGGCTCCAAATTCAGCGTCCCTATTCATCCAAGATTTGGAATACATTTCTGTAGAAGGTCTTACAGCTACAGAGACTCAAATAGAGTCAACTCATAATATAAAAGGGCCTCTCTGCCATTTCTGAGTTGGGTGGGCAAGAAAATAAATTAAAATAAAATAGTGCCTTGAGGCATTTTAAAGATTTTTAAAAATCTTTTAAATAAGTATACCTTCAGGTAAATAGACTGCTATGGAATCTATTACTCAGATGCAATTTCACTGTATTATGTTTTAACCTTGTCTTTGCCAGTCCTGAACCTTTGCTATATAATGAAAATGTCTACCATGAGTATAAATATATTTTATATACTAGCTACCTTAGCAAGTATGTTGAAAACACTGTATAAAATGAGATGGTATGATTTGTAAGGATATTAGAACTAAGTGGTATAGAATAGGCAAGTTGTTTACAGTAGATGAGAAGGAATTATATATTGCATAAAGAAAAAATGCTGTTTTCAAAGGACACTTGGAGCACCTGCATGTTATTGAGCTGTCTTTGAATTTACTCAGCAGGGTCTTCCTGAGATGGTCGCTTGTTACACTCATCATGCAAGCAATCATCCTTTTTATTTTAGGAGCACTTAGACACCAAAAAGCATATTTGTATCTAGCCCTTCATCTTTATTCAGTTCATTATCTATTCAGTACTTGTCATTAGTAATAAAGTAAATAGTAGTAACTTCTACTTTTGAGTTTTGTCAAATCTCCGAGCCCCAGATATAATTTTCTGTGGTTATTGCCATTCACTGCAGGGGTACAATGAGTTGCTCTGACGTGGGCACCCCGCTCCCAGAACGGGGAGTACGTGCAGAGACACTTGGCTTCACAGTGTCAGCTTGGGTCCAGCTGGGCCGAGCCGTTGCTGCAGGCAGAGTCAGCAGCTGCACCGTACTTCTGAAAGAGTTGAGGAAAAAGCAACAGCATCAACCTGAACAGGGGCATGAAGAAGACGCAGAGACAGCTGCAGCAGCAGCCGCTGCCTGGCAAGAGCATGAGGGGAAGGGAAGCAGCAAGAACAGCAGTAGGTGCAGGATGGGGTGAAGGGAAGAAAAAGGTCTCAGTTAAAGCCCTAGATTGGAGACACTGAGAAGTTAAGGCAGCAGAACCCTTCCTGGCTTGTGCTATGTGTCCTTGGCTGGTCTCCATCCCAGGGCTGCCTTCTGCTGCGACCAAGTCTGTTGCATGGCCTGTGAATGGTTTCTTTAGGTGAATGACCTTCTCAAAATGGAGGGATCTTTACCAACTTAGAAACACAGTCCCTGGGGAACATCGTTGCCCGAAACTGAAGTATTTGTGAGGTGTGTGTGCTTCCAGAGATAGGCAGCAGGTGATTAGGACATTTTCAGGATTGCAGTTCCAGACCTGGGTTCCCAGGGCACAGTTTTATCTCAATTAGCTGTGCCCACCTTAAAGATAAGCATGTAATGAGGAATCCCCACCTCATTTCTGCTTGAAACACTGAATGCACTTCTGCAGGATCTTAGATACTACTCTGAAAGCCAAGCATTGCAGTGTCAGGCACTGGAACACAAAGCTTCTGGATGCCAAAGCCCTTTTTATTGAAACAGGCCTTAAGAAATGTCTCTGGGGTAACACAAGCCATCTGTAACAGAATCAGAAATTTAATGAAAAAAAAAGATTGTATATTGGGTATTTTTCTCCTAACCTGCACTAATTCTCGGGACATTGATTTGCCCAGGCACCATGAAAACTTAAGAATCTTTTCAATAAATTGAACACTACTTTTGAAAGATTATCTGCTGTCCTTTTCAGTATGCAGCCATAGACAAAAGAAGCATTGTCCTCCCATGAGACACAACTAGGTAGGGTAACACTGAGTTACTGATTGAGGAGGAGGACTGTGGGTGGGGTGGTGTCATGTGTCTGTTTCTGGCCTACAAGATTTTACTGTGTCTGTTCATTACCAATAATCTGTCATAAAGTTCTAATTAATAGTTGTGCCCTTAATGTAACCTGGAGGAGTCACTGTAGACATTAGAGATAACAGTGAAAAATACTGATGCCTCTCCTGGATAAATCAGTGACTCAGTAGAAAACATTTTGTTGATTTTTCTATTTGGTAGGTAGTCAGGGGATACTGCAGTCACCCTGCAGCCAACCTCCTTGCCAGCTGGCATTACAAATAGATCAGCATAATTAATTTCAAAATCAGTCAGCAGATTATACTGGACATTTTCTCCAGGGAGAAACATTAAATAATATAAATCTTTGGACTGCCTCAAGTCTTTCCATTTCATTATCTCAGCAGCTTTACAGATTTCTTTGTTTTGTATCTCACATCCCCTGGCAGTGATGGTATTTCGCCTGATACGTTAACAGATGCTGATGAGTGTAATAGTTCACTGAAAGCTGAACAGAAAAATCTCATGCTGAGCTGGTGGGAGAGCCCCAGTCTTGCAGCTGTAGGCGAAGAAAGATGCATGATTTACAGAAGAATAAGGCACTGACACATTTCAGACACCAGCAACAGTAGTACAATTCAGTGCAGAATTGTGACAGTGACATGTTTTTCAGACTGTCATCTGCCTTCATGTATTGTTTATTTTCATTGTGGGTTTGGAGATTCATGTTTTGTATACTGTTGCGTATATCTAGAATACTGGACTGTGTACTTCTACATGCCTCAGTAATTGAGCCTGCTTGGCAAAAAAGCCATAAAGGTGAATGGATGTTCACACGTGGGGACTCCTGAGTTGGCCAGTTCTCCTTGGCCTTCCCAGGTACTCTGAGAACTCTTTTTTTTTTTGCTTAATGCAGCCATTTTTTCCACAATTATCTTCCTTAAAAATGAACTCTTTGGTATCTGATTCTTCTAAAATCACCTTTCCTTCAGTATGCACTGGATGATGCACTGTATCTGTGGTCATGTATGTACTGCCTGGTAGTATTGTGACAAGTATTATAACAAGAAGGTACATTATGTAGCTATATAGAACTCCTTGGTTATGTATTAGAGGAAATACCAGGTGCTTTTTAGGATTTTGAAAGCATGTCTCATCAATGTGAGCACCAAGTAACTCAGGTGTAATAAATGGTTAATCCTTTTCTTTCTTGGAAAAACCCTAAAGACACTAAAGACACTCTGTCAGTATTAGGTCATATGTATGCAGAGGTCTCCTTTGCATATGAAACAATCTCCAGCATGAAACTAGTCAGGAGACAAATTATGTGAGTAAAAATCTAACAGAAAAATAATGGATAGAATGCATCGTAGTACTGATATTAAGTAATACGTATTTAATATATTTTCTTTTAGGAGAAACCACTGACCAAATCTCTGCAACGAGGAGAAGACCCTCAGTTTGATCAAGTAAGACACTTGAAATTATATTATTTCCATTCCGCAGGCTGTAAGACAAATACTTGGAAGGCAGTCTAGTGTCCTTACGCTATCATTGAATACTGCAAAAGCAGTATCTCTCAATGTACTTTAGTAGAATGAGGAGTGCTTTGCCTAACTATTCTTAGTCTTAAATTAGGAGGATTTTCCACTGTTTTCAAGCTCAATTTTTTTTGCCATAGAACTTCTTGCTTTTTACAGTGTATTAAGCACGTGTATTATTTCCTGGCTGTCTCCCCTGAAGGAGGTTTTGAAGCAAACTTTCTATCTTTTCAGAATATCTTTTGTTTTGAAACAGGCATTTAGCTCCTAATCTTTCTTTTATGGAGTTTGTCTTAATCTTACAGGGTTAATATGAGGGTCTTTAGAGTCATTGTCATTGCCGTCAGTCTCGTCAGTCTCATCAGTCTATTTTGTCTCTGTAGCTGTGACCCAGCATGACTTACATGTAGGCAGCACTTTACATAGACTGAGCCAACCTGTTGTATTTAAAATCAAGCATAAATTCAGTTGTCAGGATAAATGCCTGTATATGACAGGGTAAATAATAATTAGAGAAAAATGGTTGGCAGGGAAAAAGAATTAAAATCTAAAATAGAATTTATATAATGAAATAGATTTCTTTCATAAAGCAATATAATTGTAATTAATAAAATCAAATTTTTATCTGGCATTTGATTAATAAATGGATTATGTAAGGGACATGGGACAAGTATAAAAATAAAACCAACAGCAATATACACACTTTATTATGATGGTATAAGAGAACTAATTTTTGTCAGCAGTCTGTTTCTGAAAAAAAAAAGAAAGCACCTAGAAAAAATTCCTCCATAAGTAATCTATTTTTAAATAAAGAAGGATAGTTGCTAAAGAGTTTAAGTTGCATAAAGGATGCCAAAACTCACTCCCAACAAACAAGAGGGATAAACTCAAGGTGTATCATAAACAACAAAGTTATTTGCTGCTCCGCCATTCCTGCCTCAGCTGCCGTAGCTGTCGCCACTGCTGCTAACTCCATGGCTGCCCGCACCGCTGTGCTGCCAGCGGTGCCAGAAGTACAGGACAGGAAGACAAAGCAGAAACAGCAGTAACAGCAGTAACTCTGAAAACAGCTGTGGCTAACGCCATAAGCTGCAGGTACCAGACTGATTGACTTAATTTTGGTAGAGGATATAGGTATGGGTAGAAATTCAGAACTTCAAATGAATTTAACATGTTTATTGTGTTCTCTGGGTCATTAGGTACATTGCACCAGAAGCAAAGATGCCTTGTGAGACCCCACTGGCGTTCACAAAGGCTCACTTTATAATTTTAGCTTGACAAAGTGATGTTCTCTAGGTTGTTCTGTAGCTGCTTTTTGAGGAGAGATAGCCTGCTCAGAGGGCTGTTCAGAGCAGGAGGTGAATGGTAGGACTTCTGCCTTGCACTGGGGAGCTCCCTGCCTGCCTTGCTGACCAAAGAGGGACCCCGCAGGGGAGCCAGCCACTGTAGACTAAAGGAGGCTCCTTTGTGAGTACTTCCTAGCTGCTGAATGAAATTTTTTGTGGTACTCTGACCTTAATTTTATATATATATTTTTTTCCTTCCTGTGGGAAGACTGTCACACATAAATGGGAAAGAAAAACAAATTAAGCCACCCATATGCAAACCTTGTGATACTGTTCCTGCAGTGTATTAAACAAACACATAATGGGTGGCCATGATTTGATGAAATATTCATGGGTAAGCAAATTGTGGCCCTTTACAAGGAAGAATTAGAAGATTCATGCTTCTCCTAGTTAATGGTATTACTTATTGGCAATTAAGATCAATTAATGAGAACAACGAATACTTTCTAGAGTGAAACAACAGTGATGTTCCTACTGTAGCAATTTACTCTGAATGCTGGGGGGAAAAAACACATGCAGACAAAAAACAAAGGCAAATTTTGTTATAGATAACATTTGTTTGTATTTCTAACTGCATATCTAGAGTCCTACCTATGTGTAGAGCTGATAGAAGAGTATAGAGCTGAGATTGCCTTAGACGTCCTGTCAGAAAACCTTGTTTTCATTCCTTAAACTTTTCCAAACAAACTATTCAGATTGAAGTTTTCAGACTATCTGTCTGCCTCAGCCTGAGTTGTTGGGAATGTTTCCCTTTTCAGGTTTCACATTGTCTTCTGCTTGAACAGCACAATCATTCTGAGATATCCTCATGCTCCTGGGATTGATGTACGCCTGTGAGTGGGAGAAGGGACCTGAAATGTACCTGGCTGATGAGCCTGTGTTCAAGAACATCATTCATAGTTACTGAAATCATTTTAGTTTGGCTAAATGGTAGCTAGATTTTAATTCAAAAATTTGTAATACACAGTAGAGATTTCATAGAACTCAGCTAGAGTAGAGATAGGAAGATAGAGCAGAATGTCTACCTAATTGGTAGATTAGGTCAATACATATTAGGTATTATCAAGCTGTTTTGCAAATGATAACATGTCAGTATTATAAAGTTGTCACAAAAATATGGATAATTTTGCTCATATTAAAAATGAAGGTGTGGTCTACCTGGAAAACTCTGAAGATCATGATTCTACATGTTACTAAAATCTAAGTAAGAGGGCATGTGCTTTTAAGCACATTTAAGTTTTATTTTTTAAGTTAACTCAAATATTTAGAGTCTGTGGGATTAAGAAAGACCAGGTTGATAATATCTTGCTTCTTCCTTCCAGGTAAGCTGTGGAAGGCTTTGGTATTTATTCCTGGAACACATTAAGTCATTTAGCAAAACCAGGAAAGGCCACATATGACATTCCTGACATTTTTACTACAGAAATGAAGGCAGAACAGAGGGAGAATCCCCATGAACAAATATTTTCAAGGGGTGTCTAATAGTTTTTACTTTCAATTTTAAGGCATTGAAAATTACACACTGTCAAAGGAACCTAATTTTCTTTTTTTGACTTTATCAAAATTATCCGTGTTCAATGTGAATGAAATTGGTAGGCGATGCTGAAGTGACCAGGTCACCAGTCACTTTAAAAAATCTGAGCTGCACCTTCTAACTGTAAATGAAAAATCAACAAAAGGCATGACCTCATTTCAAATTTGCCTTTTGCAAGTCAGCTTCAGAAGTGGAAAAAAACAGCCAAAAAAACCCCCTTTGCAGTAACTTACAAAGAGTAGAATGGAACTTCAGCTACCCAGAGAAATCAGCATCAAGTTTAACACCGAACCCCCTGAACCATTTAAAAGTATTCTAAAAGCATTGCTTACTTGCCCTGAACAGCTTTATCTCTGGCTTTCTGACAACCGGCGTTTTTTCCTGACCATTCTCAAACACCATTTTAGGAACGCTACTTGTGGTGGTGGTGATGGATCCAGGGACCTGACTGTGCCCAGGCAGAGCTGTTTCTCTCCATATGGATGTACTATCAGAGCCTCCGTAGTAGTAGGCACTGACAATACTGCAGATGGTATTGTCCTGCGGGCTCTGTCTGGCTGCCAATTGCATCACCCTCCTTAAATTCATAATAGTATCTTGAGCAATGTATGAAGTAATCTTACTTATCCTGACTTGCAGAACATCTCACCATTAGCCTAACAAACTGCATTCCTTACACTGACTGTATTTTCCTTTTTAGGTATGCATGTGTATAAAGAAAAGATATACAGGAAATTATATACTTTTTACATATGGCTTTAAATATTTTTATAGTATATTTAAAATCATGTTTTAAAAGTTTTTGATTAGACAACTCTAGTTGCCTGTTGGCAAAGAACATTTCTGCTCCAGCATTAGTGTGCTCTGCGTCCCCAATTACAGAAATGTTATTAAACGTCGTACTACTGAACTATGACTTAAACTTCCTATTACAGGAAACCATAAAGTTGCAATACATGAAAAGATCAAAAGCTAGGGTGAAAAAAAGCATAATTATCCAAGAGGCTTATCCTCACCCGAGGAAACATTTTTATTAGACTTTTCTCAGCCTGCTAAAGTATCTTCTGTTCTTACCATGCTATATAAATGTTCTGTGAACTGACAGCACTGGAGGCAGAAGAAGGGCACTGTGTAATCTTGGACCAACCTGCAGACATTTTTCCATATGAAAA
The DNA here is from genome assembly GCF_963921805.1 of Phalacrocorax carbo. NCBI lineage: Eukaryota > Metazoa > Chordata > Aves > Suliformes > Phalacrocoracidae > Phalacrocorax > Phalacrocorax carbo. The sequence goes on along the minus strand of NC_087513.1, from coordinate 193,529,489 downwards.
TACAAAATTAATGTAATATTTTGGCCGTGGAAATGAAAACTTAACAGCAAGACCCAGTTTTCATATGAAACTGTCTATATGAGGTGCCTATTGCAAGACTTTCAGCATAAAATGCACAACAATTTGTGCTCATTTTAGTTAAACTACTCTCTTCTTAGAAGTACATGAGGTTGGAGAATACAGATTGGAAAGCAAAAACATTTAAAGTTTTATATACTTTTAGGAGATGGAAACAAAAGATTGGTTAAGCTAAAAAAGGGAAAATAAAAATGAAATAATAAAAAATGTGTAAAATACAAATATAAATAAGACACTAAGCAACATACTGATGATTGTGTCCCTTTTTCATAACAGTCTAACTGTGGCAAATGACATGGTGATAATTATTCCATCCCATGTTATATTTGTTAGGTGTAGTAAGGAAATAATGGTATCATCATTGCAGTAGTACTGCAGTTGGCCCCTTATGTGTTTTCCCTTTCCCTGCTTTTTACAAGTTGTTCTTGACTGGCAGAAGGGCACATGGTAGAGGAAATATTAAAAAATGGTGGTGATGGGGTCATAGAACAACCTTTGGCTCCTGATCAGACATTTGGGTTGAAGCAGTGTATAAAGAAGCAGGTCTGAAGGCAAAATTAAAGGTAACACATTCAGAACTGTACTTGATGCATGCTAGAAATAAATGGGTTTTCATGTAAACCGTTATCCTGGTAGTAAAAGAGCTATAAACATTGCTAATGTATAAGCAAGCTAGGTGAAATTACACATCTACAAAATTATGGTATAAAAAAATCCTGTTTCTTTACTCACAAAACCAAGGCCATAAATTAAAACTAGTGAGTTCAACTTAATAGTTATCAGTTTTAACAGTTCCCAGGGACATTTAACTTCATAGCACTGTCCAAAAAAATGCTTAGAACAGAGATGTGAAGGAAAGGAGATCTACACAAGCACAGATGTGCTATTTGCTCCTAATGTTTCATATTACGGATTTTTCAATGCGAGTTGACTTATTTAGAAAGCTATCATTAGCAGAAAAAACCCCATTTTGTCTCAAAGGGTCCAGAAGAATTAAGAGCATGGAGCTGCTTTGATTAGAACTTAGTGCAGTTGATCTTTCCACCTTCCCCCTGCCCCAGTCTAGAGTGTTTGGAAGAGGAATTGTTAACTTTTATCTTTTTAATGTCACATATTGCATGTGAAATCCCTGTCTTCTTGTCCATGAGAGTTTTGCTGTTGGTTTCAAGGAGCAAGGATTTCATTGCACCTGTTACTGCCCTTGAATCTGTATTTTTGTAGTTATGGGGCTTTGTTATAGACATGCATGAAGTGGAAAAAATGATGAATGAAGGGAAGACATTATTGCATGGATTGCATGGCTATGAGTATCCTAAATATAGCCAAGACAATGTTTATCAAGTTCTGCTTTCAGTAGCATTGATAAAAACTGTAAAATCTCACTGCTAATGTACATTAGTTGGAATCTGCACAATAACAAATTGAAGACAGAATGTGTAGACACTGTGCAAATAATAGGTTTACAAAAAATAAACCAGAACTATGTAAAAATGATGTACTGCAATTCTGCATTATTAAGATGGCAATAAAATGTACATTTAACATACATACTGACATATATGGTATATGAAAAAAATGCACATCCAGGAAGTTAATTATATTATTGAAAATTGAATGCAGTTTTGAATATATTTGCTGTTAAAATACATATATGTGAAATAAAAATAATCAGCATCTCTCTGCTATTAGTGAAAACATTTCTTACATTTGTATTTTGACAATATAGCAAGACTTTTATGAAAGTATATAAATTGTAGCAAACTATCTGGGCAGAATTTCATTAAATTAACTCTAACATATTAGTCCAAAATAAATATTAAGCATTTACATAAATTATATTTAATGCTCTGTGAACACAAGTTTTAAACAACTCCCTACTTGTGCAGCTTTCCTATCCTTAAGCTATACAGTAGGTAGTTCATTTATGATGGAAGAACATGATCATTTGTCCAACAAGGACATATTTGTACATCTGTGCACTCCCTTTCAGGAGCAGCACAGAGCTAGAATTCATCTCACTCCTGGACTTACTTCCAATAAATGAAAGGGTTGAGTAACCAACACGCTGGCTAGACTTCCCTCCCTTCCTGTTCCCTGAGAGCCAGGTCTTTGCCCAGTCCACCCTTCCTTCCTGTCTTAAAAGTGCAGTGACAGAAAGATTTTTAAAAAAGCTATATTGACCTTTTATCCCTACTAAAGACACACACTGTAAATTCAGCAGAGAAAGTATGGCTTGTGGAGATTTAACAGGAATCACTTTGACTTTTTATGGTGAGTGAAATTGTATAGCTGGGGTTTAGGGAACAGCATTGATATATATGTTGGTGAACGTGCAGGAAGACCTGATTCAAACGACTTTTCACTTACAATTAAATATTGGGATCTCTTAAAAGATATTTAGGTCTATTCTAGCCTTCCCCAGAAAACCCTTTTTCACTGTGTCTCATATTTAACAACCGGTGTTATGCCAGCTTCAGAAAAACTTTTGGTAAGCAACAGAGAAGCAATTGAAATGTCTAAGTGCCCTGAGCTGGTGGTGAATAGTTTGCACTGACACTAGGTGATTCATGTCTTCTAAGTATTTATCTGAAGTCTTATGCTTGAAGGCTTTGGTATAATTGAGTCTGGACTGCTGTAGTAATTCTTCATGAAGGGCCTCCTGTCACTGCTGCAAGCAGTTGCCTTCATGCCATCTTCCACAGCAACTTGTTTCATATTTCAGGTAATAAAATATATTGGAAACACTGGATTGAAAGCTTTCCTAAAATAGTACTTTTATAGAAACTTGTATTTTTACAGGGCAGTTGTTATAGCTTTCTAATGCTCTATGTTTAATTTTAGGCCATAATACCTGAATCCAATCAAAACCATAATACTTTATCCTCAAAGTGTCTCATTAACTTTAGGTCACAGCATCACTGAGAATTAGTTAAAGTCTGAGGCTGAAAAGCTGCAAAAGAGATCAGAGTAATTGATCTAAACTAACTGTCGCCCACAGAAGTTGTCATTTAAGGCTTTAGTAACATTTGGGAGTTGTATATAAGGTGCTCGGTCTCTCAGTTTTGCTCTTGACTTAGTCACAGATTTCACACAAGCTTGGTCTTAGACAAGACATTAAACACTACTGTTGTTGTTCCACAAGCACTGAAACGTGCTGGTTTAAGTTTAAGCAGGTGGATAAACCTGACAGAGTTAATGACATAATCAGTGTACCTAACATGAAGTGGATACTTCAGCACTTCACTCCTGCTTCTCAGCACTTCGCAGCATCTAGCCCTGCATGATCTTGAGGTGGTCATAAATCTCCAGATCAGTAATTTATTCCTATTTTAAATAGTTGTTTTATGTTTTCTTAGAATGTACAGAAATGCTGTAGCTGTGAACATTCAGTTGCAATACATATATAATCCTCTTGTATAATAATGGGGTTTTTCTCACCCTAGCTTTTGATCTTTCATGTTTTGCAGCTTTGTGGTTTCCTGTAGTAGGAAGTTTAAGTCATAGTTCAGCAGTTACATGTTAGGTAACATTTCTGTAATTGACACAGTTTATACTGAGTGAGCAGTAATCTTCTTTTCCAGTATACCACTAGAGCTGTTTAATCAGGAACTTTTAAGGAATAATTGTAAACTATGTTTTACTTATTTGTGCACACAAAGACATGGAAAACTGTAAATATTTTCCTGTATATAAAAGAGAAGTCTAGGCTATCAGGTGTGTCAGCCTAACAGTCAGAGGGATGCATCTGCACGTTCAGTTGGTTAAGATTATTGCAGAGCTTGTGGGGTTTGTCAATACACTCTGAGCTTCAGGAGCAACATCCAGCAGTCAGATACAACCCATGAGACAGTACTTCTGGGTCATCACTTTTTCTTTCCTTATAATGTGCTCAAACTCAAATCAACATTGTATAACAAAAAAAAAAAAAAGTCCTCTGAAGAACCAGTTTGTCTTCTGGTGTGCTGTAGGATGTGATACACAATTTTAATGCATTTTAGTATCATCGGGGGAAGTCACTGTTGACATACAGCCCATTATTGCATTTCTGCTTGTGTTTCAACAGAAATACAGAATATTAAGTCACTGCTTGTACCATGGATCTTGAAAATGAGATGAAAACAAGAAAGAACATGCCTAACCATTGAATTAGTACTTTTTTTTTTTTAAGGAGGAGGGGAAACTTGAACACCAGCTGATTTGTTGATCTGTTGATTTGTTGTATTTTCCCCATAGGTAATAAGCTCAATGAGCTCACTTTCAGAATATTGCCTACCCTCTATCCTGCGTACTTTGTTTGATTGGTATAAAAGACAAAATGGCATAGAAGATGAATCTCATGAGTACAGACCAAGAACAAGTACTAAATCCAAAAGGTATGATTTTGAATATACATACAAGCATTATTGACAGATTGTAATGTAAAATGTATTACATTTTGGCCATCAGCTTTTGTGAGGTTACAGTCATTTGAAAATTGTTGTCATCTTTTTCTGCATGTTCCTGGAACTCTTCTATCAGCTTCTAGATGGATGGAGTAATTGTGTCTTTAAAATTACGCTCCTGGTAGTTCAAACACTGTTTCTTACTGCTGTTAAGGAAGCTGTAATGTCATTTAAATATTGGTTTGTATAAACTGTGTCTGTCTTCCTAACTTATGTTAGTATGTTATGTTATGAGTAGGCAATAATTCTGTGACACTTGGAAGGATTTTTTTTTATACAGGATTCTGCCTAGTCATAGATATTTCACATACACCTATCCTCAGTCCAAAAAAATTGTGTATCAGTCAAAGAGCTTTAGCAACATTGATTTAGCTCTTAAAACAAACAAGTGAACAAAAATAATGTCCCCAAAACAAATATGTTGATCTCTTATGATATCAGTAGTTCCTCAGTGATAAGGCAACAGATTGGTCTTGGTTTATATTGAGGTCTGATGGTTTGGTACAGGTATATTATTCAAACTTTTATGAATACTTTGGTACTACATTTACACACTTTAACAAAACAGCAGGAGAATCAACACTGGCAGACCTGGTGTTTGGAAATGCATAGGCAATTCTTCACATTAGGGTTACATTATAATCCAGTAACTACTGAAAGGCAATATTTGCTGGAACGAAGGAGTAGGAGCTAGTTTTAGAATATCAAGGTAGACATGAACCTGAATCAGATCCCTCCAGACTCTTCATGTCAGTGGAAGTAGGCAATATGAAGGCATGATTCATCAATTAGAAGTCTGCTTTTGCATGAGATGAATCCTTGCCTTGAAGCACCTTTTTCCCTCGACTTGTTACAGGACCACCTGCTCATAAATAGATGTCCTCAGGAACTCCACCCAAAATCTAGTTCAAAGTCTGCTTTGCAGTGAACCAAGGCCACTCTGTCAATTGATAGTGTTACAGAAAAAATGTATAACCAGTCCTTTCTCCACTTAATGTGAAATCAAGAAAACCAAAATGCAAATAATTTATTTAATCACCGATCAAGCAGAACTCTTGAATGCATGTTTTATTATAAGCACTTAAGTATAACTGAAATCACTGAAGTTCTTAATGTTTATAAGAATTGTGCTGAATTTATGCAAAGAAAAATCTCACTGAAATCAGTAGTAACTGCTGCAAATGGACTGCAGAACTGTCATTTAACATTTAATTTTTTTAAAGTATTGTATATTTCACGTTATCTTTACATTAGACACTGAAACTGTGACCAGGTGATCCAAATGGATATTTTTTGTATTTGTATTGCAAGCTACTCACCTCAGACATTTACTCCTATGTCTTCTGCACAAGGAATGCGTTTGAACATTTCACAAGTGATGCCAAAGTTAAAAAAATAACACTGAAACAGTTTTAAAAAGAGAATGTAGTTTGGTTATGAATTCTCCATCGGTATTTTTAAGGCATTTTTCAAAATTGTCACAAGTCTAAATATGAATTTGATAACACAAAATAATTTGTTTCGTTTGTCTCCGAAGTGTAACTGAGAACTGTCTAAATGGGGCCACAAGCAAGGAAATTGAAATTAAATCCATTTTTAGAATATAGAATCCAAAAGTTTCCTTGTTTTTGTTTTGGTTTTTTTTTTCCTTGAGTTTTGTGTTGATCTTAAACTAGGAAAAAAGGGAGGAAATGGAGAGTGACATTTAAACATTTGAAAGAAGGTGAAAGTAACAAGTTAGACTTGGTCTATTTGTCACAGATTTTAAGAGCATATCAGTGCATTACTTTCTGAAATGCTGGACTGCAGTTTAAAAAGTAGAACACAATCTCGTTATCTCTATTTGTGTAATTGAGGAAGGCATATAATATGAATTATGACACATCTAAATATTGTGTTTCTTGTTTTGATTTTGCAGTGATGAACAGCAGAGGGATTATTTAATGGAGAGGAGAGATCTGGCTATTGATTTTATTTTTTCTTTAGTATTAATAGAAGTTTTGAAACAGGTATGGAGTTCTTAAATTATACATTAACTAATAAATGACAGAAATTACCAACAAAACCTAATTTCAGGATTATTCTTTCTATTTCTGTGTTTAAGCATCTGATAAAAGCATGAGATACATCCTGCATGCTTGTTTATTGCTGCCTTTCTTGCACCTGTAGGATACACAGTATTCTGTGCTCATACAGACTTTGCTTTGACAACTCTATGGAGCTAAAGTATTTCTCTTCAGTACTACATTAACTTTAGATGGCTGGCTTATTTCAGTTGGGTTTTTTTAGCCAGATATTATGTCAGCTGATACTATATTTGTATAGGGAAGATACCCAGGAGTATTACAAGCACTAAGGTACACAGCTTAAAGTATTATATATGTATACCAGTCTTGTTTTACTTTGTGTTTTCAGATTCCACTTCATCCTGTAATAGACAGTTTGGTACATGATGTTATTAACTTGGCTTTCAAGCACTTTAAATACAAAGAAGGGTAAGGCTCTTTTTCACACAAAAATTCTATTTGAACAATTATATGCTGAATTTTTTAATTGCAGTGGTTTAAGCAGGATGCTCTCTCAGCCAAGAATTCTTTCTTGTCTCTTGCTAGGTACCTTGGTCCTAACACTGGAAATATGCACATTGTTGCAGATTTGTATGCAGAAGTAATAGGTGTTCTAGCTCAAGCAAAGTAAGTAAAATTGAATATCATAGATAATGGAAATCTGAGAAGTATTGCTTGCTTAGCATATGAATAATCTGATTTTCTAAAATAAATCCTTTCAGCTCACTGGCCCTCTCTTCATCCAGATGTTCTAGAGCACAGAACTCTAGGGAATCACAGGCTTTCTGCATCTAGTCCAGAGATGCTGAATAAATTCAACTAGACTACAGCAGTATTATTTTTCTTATCTCAGCAATGACGTCTGTGGAAAGCCCAAAGGACTGAAGAGAGCTATTTTAATTAATCTTTTTTCTAGATGCTATTTTTTCTCTAGCTGGGCAAACCTAAAGATGGCTATACTCCAACATAGCAACATTTTAAAGTCTCTCTGCAGTTATTTCAGTTCAGAACTTAATGCAACTGCTTCTGAATCCTTCATCCTGCACTTCCTAGCTCAGATGGTACAGTAAAGAGAGAAAACACTTTGTGGAGGCTGGTCTTAAATTTTGAAGCTGGAAGCAGACAGAAACAGAAACCCAATATAACATCTCATCATACGCTTATCACACAAATTAAGCAGGAGGGTGAACTGCACCAACATAGATCCATGTCAGTGATCTCTGTCTCCTGACTTGTTGGTGTTGCTGAGAGAGAGTCTGCTTTACAAGACAAGACCGACCACTTTAACCAAACTTATTTTTTTAGCTTGATGTAGGCAAGCCAGTTTGAGTTCCTAGAAATCATATGACTTTCACAGACTACAGCTAAGGCCTTACCTGGGCTTCTGAATTGGCTGGGTCAAAAGCAAAAGAGGAGGTGACATCGGGATCTGAAGCTTCAAGGTTACTGTCGAAGACAAAACATACCTGTTCTCCATAAACACTGTTTTTCTCCTCCAGTTCTGAAGGGCCTTGCTAAGATGTTGCTACCTCTGAAGGGCTTCCTCCTGCCAACCTGGTTTTTTTAACTCTTCTTTGTTCCCTATCAGAGGTGATAAGAACAGGTTGTACATGCTACCCTGCCCATGAAAATTACATTCTTTTAATTTTGTCCCAAAAAGGGCAGGAGATCCTGTTGGATGATCTTCCTATATGTTATTTTTATGGACGGCGTTCCTCAAAACACTCCTCCAATAGACTCATGGGGGCCATCAAAAATGGTCATAGACCACCCCATCCCAAATTGCTGTAGATATTGCTTAAGTGTTGCTCTAATGGCTATTAGAAAAAACCTGAAGGGAGGAATAGCATGTGTAGATAATGCTGAATATTTTCATGTTTACTAGTTAAGCATTTTCTTTTGAAAACATTGCATGTACTTACAATAAAGCCATCTTTTATCTTGGATTTTTGAAAAACATGTGAGGGGGTTATTATAATAATATTGCTAGCTCTTATGTAAAAGAGGGGCGTGGTAAGAAAATAATTGGACATACATGGTTATCCAAAGGCACTAAGATCAGGCTGTACACTTAGTTTCCTTTTCTGAGTATATCAGAAGTGAAAGAGAACAAAACAAAATAAATCTCTTCACATACTGAGCAAAAAGGTAATTTACAACAGAGGCTGAATCTTCTTTAGGTTTTTCCCCATTTATATACCTTACAGTACATTCCAGATATGAATCTATACTTTTCTGTAACTAACCAATGTGAATTTGTAGATTTCCTGCTGTAAAGAAGAAATTCATGGCAGAGTTAAAAGAGTTACGGCATAAAGAACAAAGCCCATATGTAGTTCAAAGCATTATCAGTCTTATAATGGGAATGAAATTCTTTCGCATTAAGATGTATCCTGTGGAGGACTTTGAAGCTTCTCTTCAGTTTATGCAGGTAAAATTCCCAAGTGTATAACTGGTTCCCAGACCTTTTAAAATGGGCTCCCCTTCATCATTCCTGTAATGGTCCAGGAAATTTTCCACATAAATGTATGTGTAGCTTCTTTCTGTTTGTTCTGAACCTCGGTGCTCCAGTCTCCAATCTCTGGAGTGTATCATTCCATATCAACCTTTCATCAGCCTTATACCCCTAGTCCCTACATCTCATCCTCCAGCAGAAAGAGTTTTGGTTCTGTAGACCTTGCACCTTTCACCCTGCCATCCCACAGTCCTTGCACTGTGTCCCTGCCTAGCTATGTCCCCTTAGCTGCTCACTGCCTCCAAAGTGAATGTTCCATCCTTGACATAGTTGCCAGAGAGGAGAGGAACTTCTGATGGAGAAAAACACAGAGGAAGAGACAAAGAACTGAGGGAAAAGCTGAATGGAATTTTCCTTGGATGGGTTGTCCCCTTCCATGATACTTTCACCCCTCCCTTCCTGTAGCGTGCATTCTCTACCCTCCCAGTTTGAAAGCCACTAGTACAGAGCAGTTTGACTGTCATGAATGCATTAAATTAACAGATTACATCATTTTGTAAAAGGAAAGAAAATCTTTTATGTTTAAACGTTTTTGAAAGGCCACATTTCTTGTTGGTAATATACAATGTGTTCTGTTCCATCAGAAGGTTTATTTAGCTTAAGCTTTTTATTCCCATTTTTTCTTGGGATCACGCTCATGGCTACATGGTTTGCAGCCAGTCATCCAGTAAAATACGCATTTTATATAAACCTCTATGTAAAGATTAGCTTATTGATGGTGTCAATGGAGTAAAAAATCAATGTTAGATGCCCACAAGTAAGGATTTGACATTGGAATACAAACACACATGCGTACAGACATACAGATCTATTTCTCTAAGTACTGAACAGGAATCACATTCTATTTCAGTTTTGCAGTGTGTTTTAAACCATATTTAACAACATATTTAAAAGGTATCTAATAACACAGAAACATCTAATTTTTCTTCTTACCTTACACTTCATTATATGAGCACATTTTAGTATATGTTGACTTAAAGTAAGTTGTCCAGAGCTGGTAAGATATCAAAGTAGTGCACATGACTAACATGAGTGAATGACTTTGTGGCACAGCTTTACAGCACAGCACTGCTGGGATCCAGTGTTCACTGGTACTGAAATCAGTGGTAAAGCTCCTGTGTAGTAGACTCAAAATTTGGATGCAGATGATCTCTACGTTGCTCATGGCTACAGTATCTCAGCACCAAATTAATTCTTATATGTTCTACAATGCATCATAAAATGCACTGCGTATGTAGGAAAACCAGTTTTGCTCAGTTTGGTGAAATACATTTTGATTCTGTGGGCAATTCATCTGTTAGTTTGAGTATCTACATGCAGTGCCTCACCTACAAGCTCTGTCACACCAGCTCTACTATAGTAGAGAGAGACACTTTCAAAGGGTGAGCTAATCTCAGGAGCGAGCTCCAGAAAAGCCTGTCTTCCACCACAGACTGCAGAAACAGCCCAGGAAGGCTACTGTCTTTGCATAGGGGCCTCAGCTGCATAGCAGAAATGGCCAGAGTGACTGAAGCCTTGTGGTGTAGAATCCTGATTGCAGCCAGGAAAAACTATGCATGATCTAAAGTGTAAACTGCTCCGTACTCATGTGTGGGAAAGAAGGTCAGTGGGGAACATCCTTGTAATGTCAGTGGCTCTTTGGGCCTTGGACCCAGATGGAACATAATTTGTCATCCTCAGAAAAGTTGTACAGAAACGCAAGAGTGGGTGGATGCTTATCTCCCCTCCTTCACTTCCTGAGCAGCAGAGCTGTGTGGATAGTAGCTTGCTGCATGTTCAGGACAAAAATAGATTTTAACTTTCTCAGTCCCCAGTTGCAGGCTGGAAATTGTGATGGTTTGTACCACAGGTCTCTTCGCTTGCATAGTACAGCTCCGTATTGACCGGTAGTCTGCAATGGATCCTAGCAGTGAAATTTTTTCAGAATATTTACAGTAAGACTGTTCCTTCCCTTGAGTATCTTACCAGAGAATTATGTTCCTTTTCTGGCCTCCCAGAGCATTGTGTAAAGCAGTCCATGTGGGCTATTACTCCTGCTCCTGAAGGTATACACAGGGAAGGCATGAGGTCAGCCGTGAGTACAACTCCCTTTCTATCCCTAGGACACGACCCTGCACAGTGGAATCAGTGAGGGGTTTGTGGATTATCATGACTAGAGTAACAGATCCTTGATCTTGACTTACGTCCTGCTTTGTGCTTGCTTCAAAGTGCAGATTTAGAAGTTAATAGACAAATGTTTTCTGTGGGACTTGCAAGATAAAAATAGTCACTGACACTTCATGTGCATTCAGCAAACATTTATTCCAGCTGATACGCAATTTATGTTTCTTGTTTTGTTTTGTTTTAGGAATGTGCACATTATTTCCTTGAAGTTAAAGACAAAGATATCAAGCATGCACTGGCAGGACTCTTTGTTGAAATTCTTGTCCCCGTAGCTGCTGTGAGTTTATTTTTCAGATTGTTTGCATAATTTCTTTAAATTAGATAAAAGAGCTTTTGAAATAGTGTTTTATTAACATGAAATCTTTTTCAGGCTGTTAAAAATGAAGTGAATGTCCCCTGTCTGAGGAACTTTGTTGAAAGCCTGTATGATACAACACTTGAACTTTCCTCACGAAAGAAGCACTCACTGGTTAGTAACCCCAAGAAGCAGAGGCTAAAACTCTTTGTCAGAAATACCTCTAAACAAGATTCTTGGGAAAATCCCAGATTTGGTTGCAAAACTTTTTTCTGCATTAGGCTTTATAACCAATACATTGCTATTCACAGGGAAGGTTATTGTGTTTGCAGAAAAGAACCATATTTATTTTATTCAGGATATGGTCAAAATCAGTCTGAACCAAACAGATGTTTTCAGCTTCTGGGTCTGTGATTATTAAACAGTTAGGTTTTCTCATACTTGTTATGTGTAAACATCAGGAGGAGAGGAGAAAGAATAGAGTTCACTTCTTGTCAAGCGAGAACAAATGAGGCATGTGGGAACAACTCTTTCACAGGCCTTAAATAATACACTGTAGGAACAAAAAAATGTATAACACATGCCCTTTTAAATCCGTAACTTGGCTACTGTGCAGCTCCCTATTTCATTTTTCTCTTGTGTGATGAACAGTGGCACTGCAGTGTATTTTTGGAAGCATGAGTTGATCTGAATTAAATGAAGATCTGAGTCAGTTTGACGCTGGCTGCCTTAAGCAGTCTGTCTCTCCAACTGGGTCAGCGCACGTCAGCACTGCAGCATTAGCTAATCCATTTTGAAGTCTTGGACCTTTTAAGTAAAGAAAGTTGTTGTTCATCCTCCCTTGTTCTATGGGAAGTCAAAACAACTCCCCTGTTCCCAGCACTCTCAGCAAATGCTGGTCACTAGCACTAGTAAATCTGCCAGGAAGACTGCAGGAATGTGCTTGTGCTCTCTGCTGCCATTACACCAGTCCCTGCATCCCCTGGAGCACAGTCCTGATCCAGTTTGAATTAGTGGGAGACTCAGGATTGATTTCTGATTTCACTCTGCTCGTGTTTGTGGGGCTCTATTCCACTCTACGGAGTTAAAAAGATTTTGAAACTGCAGCAGGGTGAGAGCTTTGCTGTACAGTTTTTACACTAAATAGACATTCCCCAAACTGGTGGCCGTACTTGCCAAAGTCAATATTACGTGCTTGAGAAAGGATTGCACAGCTGGGGCTTTGCGTTTGATTGCTTGTCTACACATACCACACTGGAGGCTACATAGTTAAAAGTGACAGAATAGTTTCTTGTGAGGGTGTGATTAGAAATACAAACATTGTGAGGAGGAGGAGGAGGGGAAAGGCAAACAGTTGCCAGAACTAGTGGCAGTGCATATTTTCAGGCTTCCAGAAAGAAAGCACACTCTTCAGAGTCTGAAGACAACCTTCCTTTCCAAGATCAGTGTTTTGTGCATCAGCACACTCACTGTACAGGCAGGATGAGGGCATTCGTCTTGCCTTATTTTCTATCTAAAAGTGTCTCATCTGAGCTAGTTGTTGAGGTGAACAGAGAGAATTAAGAAACTCCAGGAGATGATTTGTATCTTTCCTCCTAGGGCTCTTCCTTAGGATGGGTTGTAACAAACACTCTTGGGATGTTACTAAACATTGTGATCCTGTCAAGTACTCAACTATTATAGTCATAATGTTAATATGGTAAGAAAGTCTTCCATGAGAAGACTTCAGTTATCCTCTCCCATATGTATTTGGGACATGAAGATTATAAAAGTAAAAATTAATGTACATTTGCATTTGCTCAAGAAACTAGGTCTAACCTAGCTATAGGCAATTTATGTTATATATTAGAGGAACAGAAGCTGGGGATTATGGTGTGTTTATACTTTGAGCTGTGACTGAAGTTAGAATTTTAGGGTTAATTTTGAGAGTAATTGGTCTTTCAGATAAAGTTTTCTTATTTTTGACTAATAACTTTAAAGTCCTGATTGGGTATATGAACATGAGAACTGAAACAGAAAAATCTTGCTGAAATAGCAAAGTTGGTTTCAAATTTTATAGATGCATTTTAGGTTATTTTTTTTAGTGTAACATTCACAAGATGAGTGTCAAAGTAAGTGTTAGCAAAGAGACCAGGTTCCAGTATTTTAACTTCTACCTTCTGCTTTGCTTCTTTTTATTTTTCACTTTGCAAGATGTAGCTACCAGCAGATCCAGGCATTGTCTGTATTTTAACACAATTGTTTATGGTGTTTGACGTGTCTCTCAGTAAACATTGTGACTGCAGATTTTGAGGAGTAATCGGCATCTGAGCATTCACAAATTCCAACAATCTCTATGGGTCCTGTTATTATAATAAAGTTTAGTTATTTCCATACTATCATTTTGCAGTTAACTGTCAGAAATTAGCCCTGACTGACAGAAATGGGAGTCTTTAAAGTTGTGGCCCGTCTTTGGATTTATTAAACTTCTATAAGTAGACATTTGGTTGGGTTTAGTTCATCCATAAAACAAACTGGTAACAGCTTTAGAGAAGGTTCTTTTTAAATTGTACTGCTTAACAATGTGTTTATGTTGGCTAATGTGTATTGCACAAAACGGGGGAATTGTTAGAGCTTTAAGTTTACAGTAGCTCTAATAAGTTGCTTCTATGTTGTGTAGACATGCAAATAACACAGTATCGACATCCATTTCCTGTTTAGGCTTTGTACCCTTTGGTAACATGCCTGCTTTGTGTCAGTCAGAAGCAGTTCTTTTTAAACAGATGGCATATTTTCCTCAACAACTGCCTATCCAATCTCAAGGTTAGTATCTTCTGGTTTTAGGATTGTATTAAAACTTCAGTATGTACTATTGACCTGTTGCAAATCTGTTTTAGGTAAATGTGTTGAATTATTGCTATTATCTGATTCTGTATATAATTTTATTCCCAACAGTAAAAATTCTGTAGCTGTGCAGATTTTCTCAATAACAAAAAAAAGTATTCTTTCCCCTAGTTTGAATTTCTACTGTTTCTTTAACTCAACCCAAGCCTAGGTCAAACAGCTGTGAAACAGGCAAGATTGTTGATGAAATTTATTAGCTCAAGTGACATATCGAAACTGACCCCATATTAACTTTTTTTCACAAAGGTGTTCTCAAACAGTGCACTGTTTATTACTTTATCAGAATGGAACTGATTGCAGGACACTGATTCCATTGCCTGTTTCACTCTGTCAAGTTGCATGAAGAAAACCTCAACTATTTTAAGCTGCTTCCTCATGTATCCATTTTTATTCCTTTACCATGTGTTAGATCTTTGGAGTTTAAGACTAACTGTCCACTGCAATCTGCTGTGGTTCCTAGCCAGCACATACTGTTCAAACCACATATGCTACTTATCATTACTACTCCTCCATGCCCTTTTTACTTGTGCAATAACTCATGTCCCATTCCACACTTCAAGTGGATCCATATGAAAGGATGGTCCTGTGCCTACCTGCAAAGGCCAATATAAGAAGCACAGCAAAGTGGTTAGCTCAAATGAAGGGCCTCCAAACTGCTGCCTGATGTACCAGTGGTTAGGAGGCTTCTGCAAATGGCACAGGTAGAACATGCAACCGCTTTCTCAGCTTAGAGGCAAACTGTGGAGGGAATCTCTCCTCTCCAGAAGCTGAATACCCCAGCTTGTCAACAAGGTATATTTACATCCTTTATTGCTGTTGCTTTCTTGCTGTACCTTGTCTCTGTCTTAATGAAACAATTTGCATTGACTCTCTTCATATGGATCCTACAGTCAGAGTAGCTCTTCAAAATGTTCATAGTCTTTCTGAAGATTTCTTTCCACCTGTACCTGAAGTACTTCCTTTTGCTAGAGATGTATTAGAAACTCATTTGCAAAGAGATTCAGAAAATAAACACGTTGTTATTGCAACTAATTTTATAGATTTTTATGAGGTTATACAAGCTTTAGAAAAGGTGGCTACAGCTGTAAGATCTCTGAAGAGCCAGCTGGGAATATAGATTTTTCTGAAAATTAGGGAGATCCTGACAAACTATTTGAAACCATTAGAGAAAATACAAGTAAAGTTGCTCCTACCTTACCAGTTGAAAATAATTTTGGAATTCACCTTGCCACCTATGATTCATTGACATAAACTTCGATTCATAGGGCTCATAGATTAATGTGGTGGTACATTCAATCTTCAGTCTGGAGAGGAGGTAAGGTAGCTGAATGTGTGGCTAAATTAAGAATGTGGTTGGCCACTCCTTCTCAGTACAGAGGGAGAGATGCCCCAACCATTGAAGCAATCTCTTCACCAGTCAGAGTGATACCTCAAAGCCCAACCCAAACTCACTCAGCTGGAGGAAGACCTAGATCAACAAGAAGGAGAAATCCTTCCATTAGGACAGTTGTGCACACCAGGACAGTGTATGGGACTCCACAATATTTTGTGTGGTCCCATGAACCACATAGTGAATCAGGTTTCTCAAGTGCCTCCGCACCCCATAGAGCACAATTTCCTTCCCAAAACCATTAAGGTCAAGCATACGCTGAGAAAACTAAAAGTTTGATATTCTAACCATATTTCTGATCTTAATATAAACTGGCAAATCTCTGATCTTACAGAAACAAGCTTTTCTCTTGAATTAATAAATGGCATTTCTGCCAGGGCATGGAAATATTTTACCCCAGCCAGATTCTGGCCAAAGGGCATTTGATACTATCCTGTTGAAAGCGGTGTAAAGGTTAATAAGTATCCTGGTTTTGAAATGGAACATTTATCGTTAACTAAACTTTGTTTACAAAAAAACTGTTCAAGGCATGAACTCTGTATAGGAGAGAGTCAAAGCACTGTGTTTCATTTGGAGGCAAAGACTTTCCGTGGGAGCAACAGTTCCTTGTCTCTGAACTATGTGGGACAAGGAAAATGCTCCAGTACAATTTGAGCCAAGGGTGCAGAACTTAATTTACAAAGAATGGGTCAAACAGTGCCTATCTCAGGAATGAATCCATGGGTACCAACACAATATCCCTTTGGCCTGAATGGGCCAGACCTAACGCCATATTATTGGAAAACAGAAATGGAGGAATTAAAGAAAATGGGCCTCACTCCTGGCAGTCAGGTTGCTCCTCTGCCAATCACAGAAGAAGAGGCAGAGGCATGAAATGTCTATGAAAAAGATATTTCTAGAAGAGCAGCAACAATGGATAAAAGCTAACAGCACTTGTCAGTCAAGGAACAGAGCAGATATTGGCAGAACTGTCTTGCCAACTACTCCTTGAACTACCGTGTTCAAAAGGCCCAGATCAACTTCAACAAATTCTTCAGCACCAACAGTGAGCTACTTCCATTTCGCAGGACCTAGACCAATACGCATTCAATATCATTGATGGCATCGGTTGCAGTTTCTTTGATCAAACTGTGGTCTTTGACCTGTGACTCAACATTTGTCTGCAGACAAAAATTCATCTCTTTGCTGTGATTTGTACTTCTGAGCCCGACAAATCTTATCTTGGGTCAGAGTATATTGGAGTCCTTTGAAGTTTAACACAGTGGATGGCCCAACACGTGGGAGACCATCTGATTGGACTGCATAGACTTGCATCCTACCCAGAAACAGAAAAGTGCATATGACCAAATAGACCCAAAGACAATCTTGTACTAGTTCGGAAGTTTCCAAAAATAAACTACAATCCAGACAGATAATCCAATCAGTCCAGCTGATCCCAGATGCAATGTTAATTAGCCCAGCCTAAGCATCCACAGATTTTTGTCCTTATGCTTTTGAATATGTGCTGCAGTACAATTATTTATCTGCTGTGTTCTTCTTACCAGTTGTCCACCATAGAGCAACAGCTTTTGAATTGACAGAATCAACTGATGATGAAGTTTTCTTTTCAGAGTCAAATTGAGGTGATTTTCAAAGAAAGATTTTAAATTGTCACATGTATCTAATTTAACTACCTTGATACTTGTGGTTTTCAACAATTTAAGTAATACCAGGAGAAGCAGGTCAGATGTGTAAGTGTCCTGCAGCTACAGGAGTGGGATACTGGGCAGCCGTGAGACTGTATCTTTTTGTAGTGTCATTATGAAAACTTTGAACCTTGACATCCGTTAAGTTCAGAATTTCCTTTCTAATTTGTGCCTGAAGTTGATTTTTATGTTATATATTTCTCTAGAATAAGGACCCAAAAATGGCTCGAGTTGCACTGGAATCTCTGTACAGACTACTGTGGGTTTACATGATCAGAATTAAATGTGAAAGCAACACAGCTACCCAAAGGTAAGATGCTGTATTTGTAATGATAATCAGGCCTTGTAGAGTGGGTGTTGGCAGTGAAGAGGTTTTATAGTTCTCCTGAACTCCTTTGAATTGAACCTATTCCTGTTGTGAAACCAAAAACTCAACTGTACACAACAAAATATTCCCTTTTGTGGCACTGGCAGTTATTCACCCACCTATCAAAATTACTGTAAAACGTGTTTCTGCTTTTAGAAGAACTAAAAATCACTCTTTACCGGGTTAAAGTTAGAAATATTTCTGTAGTGGCATGTCATTGACTGGTTTGTTACTTGTAATGTAGTAATGAAATAAAATAATGGCATTGAATGTGTAGCAAAGGATCAGAACAAGGTACCCCATCACATTTTTGTTTCAAAGGAAATACATTCTAGTCTCTCTAAATGGAGTACAATTTCCAACTTAGGTTTTGTAGTAAGTGTAGGTCTGCAGGGTCTAGAAATGTCTAATGCTTTTTTCCCTTCTTTTACAGTCGACTTATTACTATTGTCACAACACTTTTCCCAAAAGGGTCCCGTGGTGTTGTGCCAAGAGATATGCCTCTAAACATTTTTGTGAAGATAATACAGTTTATTGCACAGGTATGGGAGAACCATGCATATATCTCTCCAATTAATGAATAACTTGTTTTCCCAATAACAAATTAGCAAATAAGTAAACCTCTGTTTTCTGAAATTTTTGCAGCCCCATTGTCAGTATCTTTCATCTAGGCAATGATAAAATTATAGATTGAGCTGGGGCATACTTCTGTTGAACAACAGGTTTTGATTAACTTCATTCCACTGAAAATTAATAAAAATGTTTTCACTTCAACTCAAATGTACTTTTTGTCAATTTTTGGAATTGCCAGCAAGGCAGAAAATTCATTTGTTGGCAGGCTCTGATTGTCAATAACGTTCAAAATATGAAGCCATATTTTCTCCTGATGCTGAATCATTTCTACTATATAGGACAATGAGTTGCACTGCTTTTAAAACAGTAAGTCAGAGGAAAACCAAGTTCAGCATGTAGTTGACACATTAGGTTTTCATCAGTTCAAATGGGAATTGCTAAAGTAAACTAACCTCCAGTGCTGGAAGTTTCATCTCTTTTATTACTTAAATTCAGAAAACATTCCCATTGAGTAAAGCACTTAAGCACGTACTTAAAGTCTCTGAATAGGAATGAATTAAACAGATGCTTAAAATCTTCCCTGAACTGTGCCATCTGTGAACAAGCTCCTTTTATATAAAATACTATGTTAGTACCATAATTACCACAGTTTAAATTAAATAATTAAAAGCTTTATTTCCAAAATTGATCATTTTCTATTTAAATGCTATAAATTTTTGAATTTGTCAACATACAGCAGTGTTGAAAGCTTAGATCTGATAATATGTTCTGCATACTTCTGAAAATCTGTTTTTCCATACATTTAAATAAATCCTGATTAAACTGGTTTTCAACTTTCTGTTGCCTTAAAGAAAACAAGTAGCGGAAGTGAGCAGCTTAATGATTTGCAATATTTCTACTCCTTTAGGAACGATTAGATTTTGCAATGAAAGAAATTATCTTTGACTTCCTTTGTGTCGGAAAACCAGCAAAAGCTTTCAGTCTCAACCCTGAGGTATGATGTGCATCTGCATTTTTTTGAATTAGTATATATTGTATTGTGCTACATTTACTTTCTGGTTACATTCTAAGCATGCTTTCACCTTTGTCCAGTTTTCAGTCCAAATCTTGAACTTGATTTATTGGTAAAATACATCTGTGGACTTTGATCTGCGAAATGTCACATTATTTATGCCTATCTCATGTTTACTTAATGAAGATTATCAAATGTGTAGTAGTGCAAATGTACAAGACAAAAAGATAAATAAAACTATTAATCACAGTATCTGCTTATCACTGTGCTGTTGTTAAATGCAATGCCTTAAACTATTTCAATATAAAAATAATTTTTCTGTAACAATTCCAATGTCTTTCAAAACAGTTTTACTGAAGAAGAGTACATGATGCAAGAAGAATTGCAGATGACAAAGAGAAAAAACTCTAATAAGGTTTTACCATTCTGACCGGTAAAACTCTACTAGCATTAGTGTCATGAGTCAGCTTCCTAGTCCTTTCCCTAGAGTAAACAGTCAGAAATTGGAAAAACTAAAACTAAAAATAAGTAGTAAAATAATGAAAAATTCTCTTGAAAATAATGCATTTGCTTGTAATTTTGAAAACAGTTTCATTTGAAAATTAAGAATAAACACACGAAAAATAAAAAGCATTTGTGATCATCTAATAAAATATTAATCTTGCAATATTAAACAGTTATATTTAGTCACTAATACGTTAAAATAGAATGAGTTACCTTACAAAAACTGTATTTGATTTAAAAAAATTTTGGAAAAGTAGATTAAACTTTTAACTGTCAAAAGCAGCAGAAGTGAAACACAAGCTTTACTTCATGCACAGCTTTCATCTTTCTTCAGCAAAGTAAAGAAAAACAAAACAGAATTTTTGAGCAAGCAGTCCCAACTATGTTCTGGGTCAGAGTCACCTGTGGTATTGGCTGAGGAACGTTCTGCAAAAGGCATTGTGTGTTAGCATTTCATGAAGCTGAGCTTGTAGGGAGTGGACATAGTCCTTAGCCTCTTCATGAATCAACATCTGATTTTTACTCTTTCTCAACAACAATGTAAATCACAGAATCACAGAATGGTAGGGGATGGAAGGGACCTCTTGTCCAACCCCCCCTGCTTGAGCAGGCACACCCAGAGCAGGGGGCACAGGACCACGTCCAGGCAGGTTTTAAATATTTCCAGAGAAGGAGACTCCACAACCTCCTTGGGCAGCCTGTTCCACTGCTCTGTCACCTTCAAAGCAACTCCCCCACCTTGCCTTGTTGGCCTGTGTTTCCTAAAAAGTATGTAGCCATCCGTGACAGCATTTCAGTCATGTGAGCTATCCCACCATATCTCTGTAACTGCAATGAGATCATGACCCTGCAACCACACACAAATCTCTAGTTCCTTCTGTTTATTCCCCATGCTGTGTGCATTGGTGTACAGGCATTTCAGAGACATAACTGAGCACACAGGTTTCCCTGGAGGGGTGCAAGGACCCACTGTATCCATGCACACCCCTTGAGGTGGTTCGTCTTCTGATTGTCTGAAAACAATGAAATAATAGGTCTACTTTTTGATGTAGTTAGACTAGCGTTCTAAAAAATTACCCATAATCTATGTAAATGCACCTCTGTGAGACTGTAAATAGGACAGCCTCTGAATTTTTGGAATACATTCCTGGAAAATTGAAACATTCTGTTCTTTCAGTCATCGCAATGCAAAGCCTGCAAGTTTTCCCCTGGTGAATTCCCTGAAGACATTCAGGTCACTTAGCCTCATCTTCCTGGTGTTTTCACATTGCAGTTTCGGCACTGAGCACCGCTCCAGACCTTTCACACAGTATGGTCAACCCTGGGTCCTTTCAAGAAAGTTACTGATCTTTTTTCATAATGACTGTATAGGACATTCGTGTTTAACTGAAGGTCCATTGAAGCTGTATTACTAAACTCAAAGTCAAATCCACGTGTTTTGCCTTGAAGATAAAGAGATAATGAACTAATGAAAATATAATCTTCTGAGAGGGAAAAGCACTGCTCATAGTGCAGATACAAATTCACAATTTATTTCATGGGCATTTTTTCTAAATTATATCAGACTAGTCAATGTAGCAGCGATACAGAAAAAAATGGTGGCAAGTACATACTCAAAATTTCAAAGGGATTAAACAATATGAGTAGATTATGATTATTTGATTATGATATTCATCTTCTCAACTTTACAGAGAATGAATATTGGTCTGAGAGCTTTCTTGGTAATTGCTGATAGCTTGCAGCAAAAAGATGGTGAACCTCCAATGCCAGTGACTGGAGCTGTCCTTCCCTCTGGAAACACTCTCAGAGTGAAGAAAACGTATTTGAGCAAAACTCTTACAGAGGAAGAAGCTAAAATGATAGGTCAGTAAGAGAATGGACAATATAGAAACTTGAATGAGAATGAATGTGAAAAAGTCTTCAGTACCTGAGTGGGATAATTCAGTATTGTTAAGTACTCAATTAATTTCCTTATTGTAAGCATTTACTTTATAGTGCATTCTATTGAAATACATGGTTTAGTTTGACAAATACTGTTTTTTTAAATTACTTTCAGGAAAAGTTCTCAGTGGTGCTACACAAGTGGTAGCAACCCTGTGTTCTGGGGGTGTTTACACAGTTAGTTAAGAATTAGCTTCTTTCGGTGTTCAATAGCTGTGTTTATTAAAGGATACTCATCTTATTAGAAACAGTGCCTGTGCTCAGAAAATGTACCAGCTTTGAAAACCACCAGATTCCTTTGATATTGTCATTATAATTGCCGTATCTCACACCATGTGAAGCTTTCAAAATGCCAGGAACTTTTAAAACTAAAATAAAGCTGAACTGAAGTGCCTAAGATAAAAGAACTGTTACCTTGGGCTTCCTTCATAGTCAATATGTAGTGAGAATCCTATGCTGTAGGAAAAGGGCTCCTGTATCATGCCCTGAAGGTGCCTGGTTTTGCTGGCAAAAAAGAAAATTTGGCTACTCACCTTAGCACTTCATTAAGTTAGGTGAATGAAACAAGGCTTACATATTTCCACAACAGTGACAACGACCCGTGTTGTGCTGTTGCTAGACCATTGTACTAATATCAAGAAAATAAGCAATGTAAGACCCACTGCTGTTGAAGTGTACAACAGACATAGTATTTAGTGCTGTCACTAAGTCAGTTCATTTTGGTTGCTCTTCATGCATTTGATAATAAATGTTTGCAGTGTTGAATTCTTGTATTTTATGAGGAATTTCTTGACTATTTTCTGATACAATATTCCAGTTTCCATGTATAACATGTAAAATTAAGCTAGGCAATTCCTATATTTTCTTTTGGGTTCTAATCTGCCATTGAACTTTTGATCATATCAGATCTGAAAATTTATGTCATTTTTACATTGTCTGTATGAAATAGGAAAAGGACTGACTAGAGAATAGATGATTAAAAATATATTGTTCAGTGTTATTACATAAAATTTCATTAAGAGAATTAGAATTTTAGCTTTGATGAATAAATTAACTTAAAAAGAGTTAATTCAAGTTTTATTTTTGAAGTATTTTATGTCCATCAGCTGCTGTAAAGCTGTATGTCCAATATAATTTTTCACATAAAATGTCATGCCATTTATTTCCGTACCAAATAACTTTTAGGAGAGCTCAATTCAAATTCCTTTTTTTTTTCTTTGTCTGTAGTTTTAAAAACTTGCTACTAGATCAGAGCTTTTACTTCTGTCAAAAGTCACAAAATATATAACTTGGTAAACTGTGTGGCTTCATTTGACCATTTAGGGATGTATTTTGACTGGGTATTTTTAAATATTTGCTCCAGGAAGAATATGTGTGTGTGTATATGTATCAGTTGGTCTATTTTTATGTACGATAGCATTCTTTTTGGAGAGGGCAACATATTCTGTCTCAGAATCAGGATATCATTACTGGTGGAATATGTCATGAGGAAAACATTTTCTGAATTCATGCAGCACAGCATTGAGTAAGCAGCGTTCTTTTTCAAAATATATGTATCTATAAGTATCCCAAATTATACAAAATGCCTGTTATTGCAGGTATGTCGTTATATTATTCTCAAGTAAGAAAAGCCGTGGACAACATACTCAGACATCTTGACAAGGAAGTGGGGCGGTGCATGATGCTAACCAACATACAGATGCTTAACAAAGAACCTGAAGACATGATTACGTGAGTGCTAAAGAACAGTAAATCCCATAAAATGTTGAGATTTAATTTCAGAACTTTTTGTCAATTTCTGTCTATCATGAGTCATCAGAGAAACAGCAAGAAACAGGAACATTTAGCTTAATTAGTATATACTTTGAAAAACTGTTTATGACAAGCTGGTTGTACTTTTTTGCATGTTGCAGTGTTTGGAATTGAACTGATGCTCTCGATGTAGCCAAAATCACATGTGAACCCTATGAACGTTTAGATGGCAGAAGTTGAAAGCCCAGAGCGGAAAACCTGTCAGCCTATGCTCAGAACACTGTTTCAGGATATATTTGCATCACTGAACTTCAAAATGAATGCAACAAATTCTGTAAATCCGTATTAATAATAATCATTCAAAATTCCCATTACTATTCGTGCCTGTAATCAAAATCAAATATTAATTAAAAACCCAAGTCACTTTGTGATAAGTGTCTTGTATTTAAGCAGTACCCCACTGGAACAGAATCAAACCAGTACATCGCAAGGAGTGTTGAACAGCAGCATTTTACACTGTCATCCAAAATTACTAATGAGGGAAGTTTCCTGCAGAGAGTTCTAGTGAGGTGGACATCTAGCAGACTTTAGAGACACAGAAACATCATTTGACACATGCAGAGCACGGATTGTAGAGATCCCAACTGTAAGGAGACCTTGCATATCTTTCCTGTTAGAGGGGTGGACATAGTAGTTAAGCTGGAAGAGAAACAAACCCTGGAAAAAAGTTTGAGGTGTGATGAAAAGGACATTGATCTCTTCAAGACTGTTTTTTTCATATACTGTCAAAAAAAAGACACCCTGTTAAAAATACCTTGAGTGGTAGATAGACTGCAATAACTTGCCAAATTCAACTACCTTTTACAGCTGATATAATCTTTATGTTTCAATGTCATTCCTCTGTTCTCGTTGTTGTGGTTGTAAGCTCTTTGTCTCTTTAGCATTGTCTTTATTTATAATAAATGCCAGTATTACTGTCTGGTAATATTTAATATTTTTCTATAGAAAAATATTTCATATTTTTCTTTTTCTTTTCTTTCCAGTGTACTGCTCAGTGCTCACAGCTAGTTTTCATAACCATTTTGGGTATCCAGGCTTTTGTGAGAGGGAGAGTGAGTTTTGAAACTCACATTTTATACTCAAAAGATAATTGCATAGTAAAACCTTCAGCACTTAGTTAAGAAGTGTATTTAACCTTAGCTGTAAATGTCCTTTCTGTTGTTTCTCAGCATCACCAAAGTGTTGTTTATTTCTAGAGGCAGGGAAGAAATAGACCGAGAAGTGTTTTAAATTTCAGGAAGTCTTATGGTTTGGTAGTAACTTTTGTCAGAGACACAAAGATTTTAGGGCTGGAAGATCTAGACATGTAAGTTACTGTATTTTTTTGTTGTACTTTATATCCAGATGAGCTGTAACTTTATATCTACACTTGAAAGGAGAACACATTAGAACACATTTTAACTTGTTGAAGGACTTCTTTAATCTGCATTCTTACAAAAAATGCTGGAAACAAGTCTGAAAACAACTGAATCTGTTGTGAAAATAATCAGCAGCTGAAACTCAAGCTACTTTTGGAAGACTTAAGGACTCCCAACATAGTTTTTGGTTCATACTGAACTTTAGACTCAACCACTTTCCCAGACTGTTAGGGAACAGTTGAGCCATTCCACAGATCAGAGCAGTCTTGGGGCTACTAAAACATGTTTTAGCTGATAAATGTTGCTGAAGTGCTGCTATCTCAGACAAGGATCATCAGAAAGTCTTTGGCCATACCTACCTGTAAATTATGCTACTTTTTCAGTGTAATAATGTGTGGTGTGCAATTTTTACAGATCCATGCCTTATTGAGGACAACTGTCTGGATCTTCAGTCTTGTTTGGGCTTCTTACATATCTGTGATTTGCTTTGTACAACCGATGTAATGTAGCTGTGCTGTGATGGGGAACACCCCAGCTTTTTTCTCATTGCCTCATCCAAAGCTTACATTACACAAATGCTGATCTTGATGGAGGAAATCCCCTACATTATAGCTCCATCTTGATATATCTGCCGGCTCCTCTCAGAGAGAAACAAATGAATCAGTAACAACTGATTTTTCAAGCACTGTATAGTCAGAAAAATGACAAATGTCAAAGCTGAAACCATTTATTCAACAGAAACATTTATTCCTGTTTCCTTATTATTTCATTTATAGGGCCTAGCTTTCTGTCCTGTTGTTCTTACTAGGCCTCTGGCACTCAATTATATCTACCCCTTTTCTGAAAAAGTGTATGTGGATCATTTAACATTGTTAAGTTTAGTCAAAATTCTGGTTTAATTTTTCAGCGGTGAAAGAAAACCAAAAATCGATCTGTTCAGAACATGTGTTGCTGCTATTCCTCGACTGCTTCCTGATGGAATGTCAAAACTTGAGTTGATCGACTTGCTGGCAAGGTAAACTGTTCAAGCATTAAACGACTGCTCAAGAGGAACAGAATGAAAAACTCAGCCACAGAATGTGTAACTGTTTCTTAGACAAAGCTATATGCTTACAAAAAATAATCTGGTATTAATGGATAATGCACAGAAGTCGTGGCATCTTTTTACAGGCACTGTGTTTATATTATAGATTCCTAATTTTATGAAAGTACATACATTGTCTAGAACTCTTTTCCATCAGTATGTAGAGTACATGCTATTCACTATTCTTCACGATATTCGCCATTTATTGCCTTTTTTAAACCATGACAGCATTCTAATTAACAAGAGAGAACACCATTTCTGTGTAGTGGAAAACCATGGAGATACCTGTTTAGCTTTGATGTATGACTCCCACATGTCTCTGATAAAACAGTGTGCTAGATGTGGTATCTTTCCAAGCCTTTTTAGTTTATAATTATTTTAATTAATATAATTTTTT
Source organism: Phalacrocorax carbo (assembly GCF_963921805.1). NCBI lineage: Eukaryota > Metazoa > Chordata > Aves > Suliformes > Phalacrocoracidae > Phalacrocorax > Phalacrocorax carbo. The sequence goes on along the minus strand of NC_087513.1, from coordinate 193,502,924 downwards.
TTTTTTTGCTCTAAGACAGAAAGTAAAGAAAAGGATAAGTTTAAATGTCATATCCTCCTTGCTTGGAGTCCATTGAATTTGTCTATGTAGACTTCCCTTCACTGAAGAAGGTAGTCTACAACAAATCACTGCTAAAACAGTTTAGGTTTCAGGACTTTAGCTTTTCAGTGACTTACTACAAATAATTATGATAAAAGGTCCGTACAGAAAAGTCTGTTACATTTCAGATCCTGTATCCAAGTCAAAGATTCCAGCATATGTTATTTACGTAAGTGGATTATGGTGGTAAATCGAGCCACGAGGCCCTTGCAGCATATTGTTCTCAGGTTAACTGTGACAAAGCGATCTTTGCTACTCCGTTCTTGCTTTGGAAACATCTGTGAGGAATGACAGGTGTGGGAATCAGAGGGTTACATGCAGAAGCGGTTTTTTCTGCTCTATGAACACACAACTCCCAGTGATGTGCTAAAACAATGAAACAATTAATTCTGTTAGCAGTATAGTGCAGACAGCCAAACAAGCCAAAATTGCAGCCAAGTGTAGGTGTGCTGTGGTGCATGGCCAGCCTGATTTCCTTGTGTTTACATCCTCTGCTATAAATCAATTATGGGTTGTTTTAAATCACTACATTATCAAATTATACAGATACCATATTAAGTAGTAACATCAATTCTGCTTAAGGGAAATGAAAAAGGACATGTTTTCCTTTAATCCAATATTTTAACTAGCTTTCTGTCTAATGGCCTTAACTGAGCTAGTAGAAAGCACATACCCATTCTGGTCACAGCTCATCAATCACAGAGGATTGTCCGGGGCAGACCCGTCACTATTAAGAAAGCTTGGAGACTAATATGGATTTCTTCATATATTGCTGCTTCCCTCCTTAAGTGTCACAACTGTCAATATAACCACTGGTCTATCTTTATTCTGTCATCAAACTTCATGCAGAAAAGGTCAGTTGTGATTCTTTAGCCACAATCAGTTTGTAAGCATTTCTTGAGCGATTTCCATGCTGGGACAATGCAAGCAGTAGGTCTGCTGGGTCATCTGTGAGAAGAAGTGAGACGTCAAGAGGAGGTGAGGACAGCATCTCTAGAGCAGCTTTGGAAGCAATTACGTGCACAGCCTTTCCCCAACGAGGGGACCTTTGGGAAGCTGTTCTCATCTCCTACATGTATGCATGCTACAGCATCTTTGAGACATAGGTACTGTTTTAAGTCAGATTCTCAAGTATAAGCAAGGGAACACAATTTAGGTAAAAATAAGTGAATGCATAATAGGTTGGAAAGCAGCAGACAGTTCATGGTTCAGGACATGTATAGCATGGTGTGGAAACAACTGGGTAGGGTCTCAGTATTGCAGAGCAGGAACAAACTGAACACACACACAAAAGAAATGATGTTCCTATGAAAAGGTGAACCTTGTTCACATGTATAAATCAAAATACGTCTAAAAGATTTTTGAAAAATTTCTTCTGGTCTAATCAGTATCAAGCATGCCTGATTTGGAGAACATGTCCAAGATGGGGCATTGCAGTTGAAGAAGAGACTGACCAGAGAGCAAGAGAAAAAAGATCAGGGGGTTGGAAGAATTAGGTCTATTTAGTCTGGGACAGCATGGACTGAAAAAACAGTTTACAAAAATTTAGCTTCAGAGAAGAAAGTAATAAACTGTTTAAGGAATTAATACCAGGCCTAATCTTAATCTAAGTCTCTAGATTACCCCAGCATCAGAGCTGCTTCTACATTCTCTTTACTATGCCATGTTTATTTGGCTCCAGATTGACTGCTTCTCCCAGTTATGAAACAGTAGTCCCAGGAGGTAAGTCTTTGCTCTTCTAAAGAACACTGCATTACAATATTGTGTCTTTTCTGGGTCAGAGACTAAACTCAGTACAAGGATAAAAATCTTTGAAGACGTGAGGTTTCAGCTCCTCTCTGTTTCTGAAAAGACCCTGAGAAGCTATTCTGCCAGGGATTTGTGTGGGTCTGTGTTGCTGGGATGGAAAGCTGTTAAGTATTTTCTTTTCACTAAAGATAAAATAACATCTTTGGGCTAATGGGTGCTTTTATTCCAGTTTGGTCTGAATTTTTCATCCTCACAACAGATGTGTCTTTTGGCTTTTTCCAGGAGTTTGTAACTCAGCAGCTAGACTTTCTTCCAGGACAGCTGCATTCAAATTATAAGCCCTAAAGCAGATGTCAAGTATATACTGTACCTTTTGCCCTTTCACTGCCCACTGAAACCATTCATTAAAAATTCCCAAGTAGGTCTTAAATTTAACTGACTCAAGTGCAAACAAGCAAACTAACATTTACTCGCTTCCTCAAGCTGCCTGTCATATAGTGGTAATACATAGATGCATTCTTATGCTCAATTTGAATTTCGTCACATTTGATAATGCCATTGTGCAGTAAATTGGGCTTAGAGATGTATGTCTTTTGTATCTTCTTTTCTGTTATTACTTTCTGTCATTGTGGAAGTCATTTCATGGTTGACTTAATCATAGTCTCAGGGGTTTTGCTTGTTTTTCTAGGTTTGGGTTTCCAAAGAGGAAACTAAAATGGTCCTTTCTTAGCACAACAAAATACTGTGTTTCCAAATTTATATAGAAAGTCACGTGGTTATTTATTTTTGGAGTCGTATTCCCCAGGGGTGAAGTTTCATGGCAGTTGCTTTCCTTTGACTGAAGTGAAATGTCCCCTGCCTCCCAATTAGGCAGCTATAATGAACCAAATTTGTTGTGAACCACATCTCATCATACACTTCCAACTGAATGTAATTTGGTTCCACTCCATTTGGCTGTCCTGGGTTTTTTCCTAGCTTTCTGTCCATTTCTTTATAATGCATCCTCATTTTCAATTATGTAGATTAAATGTAGATAAAATACTTTGAAAATTAGTTCTAACACACTACCGAAAATTGCAGTTTCATGGGTAATAAAAACAAAATACATCATAAAGGCAATGAACCAAAATTTGCAGAACACACTCATCTGAATTTACTTTATTCTGCCAGGCTACCAACACAGAAGTGGTTTGATAATTTTTGTGTCCAAAGAAAGTGTATAGAATTTTTATGTTGAAAAGAACTTCAACACGATGCAAATGCAGAAGGAAATAGAATTTGGAAATGGTATCTACAATTGCACCATCTTTCAGAAGGGCTTTGGGGGGGTCTGATGTGTTTTTAAAAGTATGGAAAGTCCTGAGGATGTTTTTCCCATTTCCCTATCTAAATTGTTTAAAACATGAAGCAGTTTTTTTAATTCAAATGCTTATTTCTATTTCATTTGAAGATTTGCTTTCAATAATTGTGATTTGCTTCTTGGCTAAAGATTCATTTTAACTGTTAGGCCACTGAGGGTTTGTGATTCCTTTATTTTATATTGTAAGTAAACAGATAAATACATAAATTGTGGAATTATGTATTAACCTGTAAGCCTTTTGTTATCAAAACTAAATAGAGGTTACTTTATAAGTGAGTAAATCAAAAGTATTGGTTCGGGGAGACAGCAGAGTTGCCAAATTATGTACTTCAAAGATACTATCTTTTAGGAGTGGAGCAAAGACTCCTTTTGGAACCATGAATATGTTCAGACGCTGTTGTAGCAAGAATTACAGTATGAAAACAGGTTAAGGATGTTAATTGTGGTCAGTAATAATGAAACCCTGATAGCATCATTAGAATTTACATTGTCACTGGGAATTTTCCATCAGTGTTAAGTTACTGAGAAACATATGCTCCTTACCACAATAAACACTCCTTAGATTTTTATTACCTGACATTTACTTTTACTTACAGGCTGTCTATCCATATGGATGATGAACTTCGACATATTGCACAGAATTCTCTTCAGGGTCTACTTGTTGACTTTGTTGACTGGCGGGAGGACGTACTCTTTGGTTTTACTAATTTTCTGCTACGTGAAGTGAATGATATGCATCATACCCTTCTTGATACGTCACTGAAGCTGCTGCTACAGTTGCTTACACAATGGAAGCTTGTAATACACACTCCAGGAAAAGCTTCTGAACAGGCAAAAACCAGATCTGCAGAGGTATGAAATCAAGAGATCTGTGTCCTAACATTTATACTAATTGAAGGCAGAAATTATGTTCCTTGTTATTGCAGTGGTTTATGTATTTTGTATTTACTCACCTGAGAAGAATTCACTACGTAAGATTTTTTTAAGGTAATTAGCTCAGCTGTCTTTTCAGGACAGCTATGTCCTTGTGTAACACAGCAGATGTTATTGTTGTTGAGCAACATAAGAGAATGCATGTCAAACTGAAATACGCACATCAACAAAAGCACATAAAGTGAAATATGTGTATGTAAATGTGGCAGAAGGACATTTTCCCAGGACTTAAACTGATTGATAATGCTAGTGGGAATGCTGAGAAGAGTGATGTGGATCTTCCCTTCCTGTAGCCATTTCATTTGGTTGATTCCAAAACATCAGAGAACCCACTTATTTCTACAGCCTGCTGTCTCCCTGTGTTACAAACATTGCTGGGAACTGAACAGCTTTGCTCGTACTCCTCCCATCTGCACTGTCCCACAGATAATTTCACTATGAGAGATGGTTTTCAGGCTTCTTATCTCCTAACCCAAACACATTGGAATTTTTTTCCTTTGGGCAAACATGATGTCTGCTTTATACCACAGAGCACCATTAATTAATAGGTAATAATGGTATTTACAAAAAATGTAGACAAAGGAAAGCTTCACGTATTTTTCAGTAATTATTGTTACACTTTACTGATGGGCTGAAGTTCTAGAGCTCACCTGCCAGGATAAGGTGTTGCCTGCTCCAGAATCAAAGAGGGACCTGAGGACCTGCTATCTGTAGTAGTAGAAGTGTGAAGTCTTCACAGTCTGACTTACCTATTCATTTTTTTGGTGGAGGATGGAATGAAGTAGACAGCTGAATTGCAAACTAGAGGGAAGGGTTTGGCCAAAGGACTCTGCTCATATACTGGTTTTGTGGAACAAGGTAACTTAAAGCAACAGAACTTAGTTGTTTGAAGGAATGGTATCAGTCTCCTACTTCAGCGTTTACATGGCCTCTGCATTTTGTTTCTTTATATGTCCTTGTTAAATAGAATATTTATTGGAGACCTGGTTTTCAAACACCATCACTCCATTTTCCCCCCTTGCACTGTTCTACAGTTGATACCGAATGGATCCAGCCACAGGATACAGTCTGAGAGAAGCCCCTATTCTAATGTATTACATGCAGTTGAAGGATTTGCGCTGGTTCTGCTGTGTAGTTTCCAGGTTGCTACACGTAAACTAGCTGTTTTAATCCTCAGAGAGATCCGTGCTTTATTCTTGGCCCTTGGCCAAGCAGAGGTATGATTTTCCTTTTCTGGAACTTTGAACTACGATTTTCCAAAAATAAAGCTCTGAACTCCTATTACAGTTGCTTTTAACATAATTGTTGCAGTGTAGCAGGTATGCACTTAGTTTATAAGAAAGCATTTGGTTTGAGCTTACCAGTTCTATTTGCCTTAACACCGGAAACCTTTCTGTGTATTTAACAATGTAACATTAATAACATGCCCTGTACAAGAATTTGAAGGGAAACATGTACAGCAACTTAATATTTTCTCTTGGCATGATGTGAACGTAAAAGACACTAAAACCTGTTTTTACTGCGTGGATCATTTTTATATTTTCATTGTTATAAATTTGCATTGGAAATGAGGGTCATTCCTGTAGCATACCATTTTGTAAAAAAAAACACAGTATAAGACACATTTAAGATTTTTCACATACATTTTCCCTGTAACCTCTTAAGTCTTTTTTATAGATATAGAAGTATGGAGAGTCATGTGTGTTGGCAGTCACAGCTCAGTGAGCCATCTAAACGCCTAAGAACACAAATACGTGTGTTCATGGCAAAGGAATGCTTTAATAAACAGTACTCTAATTTTTTAGTCTTTTGATACCAGCTATCCAACGTCATTTGGGATTTTCTGATATGCACTTTTATTTGGTAAGCAGTGAGCTATGGCCACAAATTAACTTCATTTCCAACTACAGCCTGGACTTGATTCTGAGATTAATATGAAAAAAGACAAAATGCACCCATCGTTACCACTGAATTTCTTTAGCCATTTTAGATTCCTGTCATAATTTTTAGGTGGTTCTATTTCATGTACCAGAAAAATAAGAAGGGAAATAATTTGGTCAGAAGGGCAGTTAACTTGTGTTCTTTGTGTTACGCAGGATGATGACAGGCCTATGATTGATGTCATGGATCAATTGAGTTCTTCTATTCTTGAAAGTTTTATTCATGTGGCTGTTTCAGATTCAGTAAGTACACCTTTACTGTTACTGCTTGTGTTTACGTAGCACATCGACAAAACAAATATCAGACATGAAATACTAATAATAAATCAAAGAAATCATACAGCTTTAAGGGTCCAGCCATCTACCCAAGAGCTCCAAGGCTCCACAATCTCCAGACAGTCTGTTCCATAAAAATAATCATACCATGGATATAGAAGATACTACATAAAAACAAAAATTATAACAAAATTTGTAATCAAAACTGTCTAGATTCTCGACCTGTGACCTGAATCCAAAAGAACTGTTGAGAAAGTCTTATTGCCAGCATCACCTAATGCTTGGGGTGCTTGGAGGTCACTCACTGCTATCATTTGTTCCAGAAGGGAATAAGCTTTAGCTCCCTTGCGTGCTCAGAAATGGCCCTGCCTGTAAACCTAACCCTGAGTTCTAGAGTAATTCACAGCTGGGATGAATCTCTGCTTTTGCTCTCTCATAGGCCAGACGTCTCTAACACACCACCAGAGGAATCAGAGATGCAGTAAACGTTTTTAATGAAAAAGTATCAGCAGAAGAACTGATACATAGGGCAGCTTATTTTGCATACTATCTTAGATATTAGTGCCCTTGTCCAGAGAGCAGAAACTATCAGTTTTGGGCACTTTTCAGCCTGATTAAGTTTAAAGCAACAATTGGTCCTTACCACATGAGTGCCCTTTCCTGGGACAGAAGGGGGACATCAGACTGGTGGTGAAATTGGGCCACTATGCAGCTGAAAACAGGAAAGTTGAGGGATCAGAAACTGAGCAAGCAGAAGGCATTCTGACTCTGTAACCCAGGAATTAGGAAATTCAGCTGAAATAACAGCACCTGGGTTTGGGTCTTGCAGTTTCTATAGGCAAAGGTTTGGATTTCATGCTTGAATTCTATGCATTAATAATACAGCAAAGCAAAAGTGTTGCCTGTGTACCAGGTTTCTGACAAGTACAGAAGCTAGTGGTAAGTAGTGATTACTTTTGTAACAGGGGATGCAGGATGCAGGCAACTGTTAAATCCTACTTGAGGTCTGATAAGTGAATAGTAAGGATGCCAAAATACATGTGTTTTAAGTTTTCATTCCACAAAGTTGTTTTCTTAAGACAAAATTTTAATTACAGTAAAGAAATGGATTGTTGATACGAGAACCCTACTTGCCACTGGAGGTAGCAGGATTTAAAGCAGATTAAAACTGCGCCTGCTTCAGCCTCTTAATTCCCTACATACATATTCAAATGCCCTGATGAATTCTGAAGAATATTTATTAATAGCATTGGTATTTATCATATTGTCATAGCATGTAGGAGTCTTAATCATGAGCTAAGGCAGTGTCCAGCTGTTCAGACAATGAACATAGGGACAGTCTATACCAATTACAAACTGCAGTGTTGTACAGTGGATGAGTGCAGGCAGCAAGGAAAATAGAAAGTAACAATGAGATTATATTGGTCAGCATAATCATTAGTTATCTTAGAGTTTAAGGGCAAGTTATTGTGCCTATCGCAGTAAATAGGAGCTTTAAGGAAGAACCAGAGGGGAAATAATGAGGTAGCTCTTATCAGCATTTGTAAAAAGCTCCTCCTGAGTGGAAGGGCAACATGATGGGAAACGTGAAGGTGTCAGTCTAAAGAATCCAACAGAAGTTAGCTATGGAGCTTGAAAGTAAACACCAGTACTGAGGGGGAACTTAACAGGGAATAAATAACTATCACTGTGATTTTTTATCTTTTCTCTCCTTAGACAACAATCCCATTAACACACAGCGTGGATTTGCAGTGGCTGGTGGAGTGGAATGCCGTCCTAGTAAATAGCCATTATGATGTGAAAAGTCCTTCCCATGTCTGGATATTTGCACAGTCCGTTAAAGACCCATGGGTTCTCTGCCTCTTCAGTTTTCTTAGGCAGGAGAATTTACCAAAACATTGTCCTACAGCTCTCAGCTATGCTTGGCCATACGCTTTCACAAGGCTACAGCTGATAATGCCTCTTGTGGATCCAAAGTAAGGGTCAATCTGCACTTAACTTTCATTTGTATGGATTGTGATTTTAATACAAGCTTTTTTTAGTCTTATGTTTCAGTATCAGTCCGTAAGTCCTGCAAGGTGCTCCCCAGACATTAAGTTTTGAGTTTTGTAATTACAACTTGTAATTGATTTTTCTCATATATCATGTCATATTGAATTGCGGCTAGTGGATACATACGTGTTTTATTCCCTTTTAAGATATTTTAAAATACTGTGTAATTGAGACTGGGAAATAATTTTAATGTATTTTTAAATTCTAGCATTCCTGTTAATGCAAAGAAAACAAGTACAGCAAGCAGTGGAGACAACTATGTTACTTTGTGGAGAAACTATCTTATTCTCTGTTTTGGAGTAGCAAAGCCCAGTATTATGAGCCCAGGACACTTGCGTGCTTCAACACCAGAGATCATGGCTACCACCCCTGATGGAACAGTGAACTATGACAATAAGGTGATGCATCCTGTTTGAAACAAATTATTAATTTAGGAGAGTTTTAAACTGCATCTGCATGCAAAATCATATCCTGATGAAAGTAATTCAGTTAGGAGAATATTTTGATATACGCAAAGTGCTTAAGGCACATAATTAAGAACTAAAACATCTGTATAACCTGTATCAACATAATGTGTCAATAAATATCTGGCAAAAGCCATGGCATTTTCAAAACATTACTTTTTTTTTCTCATTCTGGGTGATGTATACTCAAAATATAGAGGTTCTGGACATATGTGTTGAAGTTAACTTTAGTTTGTCATTCTTTCCTTGTAGAGCACTCCAGTTTGCAAATTTATAACATTATTAAGAAATAAGGCAGATTTCTGAATAAACATTGTATGCCTGTAAGACATGGAGAAATATTATATTAAATAGTTTCAAGTAGTACCAGAGAGGAGCAATAGCTCCACAAATGCAATTACTGGAATATTTTAACGAAACTACAAGTTAAGTAAATTACAATAATCCGAATGAAAACAAAGAGATTTCTCAGGTGTATTTATTTGTTAGGCCTTATTAAGACATCCAGTTAGACTGGTGTATTGATATCCATAATAGTAAAATCATTTCAACACATTTTTAAAATACGTATTGATTCTTGGACAATGATTTTTTAGTTTAAAAAATGTTTTTACTTAATATTGGTAATCCTTACAATTAAACATCAATAATTTCTTAATGTATTTTAGGCTATTGGAACTCCATCTGTTGGAGTCTTGCTAAAGCAGCTAGTGCCTTTGATGAGACTTGAAAGCATAGAAATAACAGAATCACTTGTGTTAGGATTTGGAAGAACAAATTCCCTTGTTTTCAGGTACTTCCCCACTTACCATGTTCTCAATTATTTGCTCCTAATTCAAATGCACTATTTTTGTTGTAATTTAAATATACTCAAATTTTTATTTGCACTTTAGTAGTTCATTTTTATGTATTGAATAAAATATTGATGCTTTTCAGAGGAGACTAGATCTTGTTTACAAAGATCTTTTTTTAATTTAGGGAATTAGTAGAAGAACTTCACCCACTAATGAAAGAAGCCCTGGAAAGAAGACCAGAGGTTAGTTGCAGAAATTAAATGTACTAGTTTGTTTGAACTGCAAAATGAATTTAAAAGTAGTAACTCCATCTTTTTGAAATGCAAAGATATTTCTTTCGTACTATGTAACAATATAAGCTCTGTGTGCAACAAGAATTTTATTAATTGTGTTTAGGAACATAAAATAATTCCATTAAAACCTAGTTTAATTTAAATTCTATCAGTGATACAAAATGTACAATATAGTAATCCATTCTGAGAAAAAATTTCCAGTCAAATATGGAACCTCCTTATATGGAACTCAGATATATTGGAAATCTACTTTCAATATCTGAGAAAAAAAATACCTTGTAACAAAGCTAGGCTACAAGCACATTTCACAGCAGTGTTCAGATGTGCTTTTTATTTGCAGGGTAGGCAAGGACATCTATTTCAACTTCAGCTGACTACCTTTTTTCACTCTAAATAGAACAGGTTAACTGGCAAACTCATCAGAGTTTTCACCTTCATTATAGTACTATCTTTTGCTATAATAGAAAGTAGTTCTAGAAGGGATCCCAACAGATCAGCCAATCCATCCAAGGGAGGATGAACTAGCCTTGTGTCATTCCTGACAGATGTTGTCTAAACTGTTCTTAAAAAACTCTGGTGGTAGACTCTGTAGCCTCCGCAGCCTCCGTAAGTAGTTTAGTCGTAGGATCTGTCTATGTGGCTAAATGGGAGAGCCACGGGGAGACCTGCAGTACTGGGCCCGAGTTGCTGTTCTGCTCCATTTTCCCTCCCTGGCTCAGTTTTGGACCGCTTCAGCTGGCTCCAAGACAGAAATCTCACATGGCTCTGGAGGTAGCTGACTCCCAGAAGCAAGCCCCAGAAGGCACCAAGCCACCAGACACAGTCCTCCAAACTACCCCAGCTGCTTTTGCTCTGGTATGCTTCCCCTCATCCCCTACCTCCCTGTGTGCTGCAACTTACGGGCCAAGTTGCAAAACCCCGGCAGTGGATGCAGCACAGCCCTCAGGTTAGAGCAGGCAGTTTGTGATAAGAAAACATGCAGTGATAATGCCTCAGGCCAGAGGAGCATTGCATGAGTCCCGCTAGACAACTTGGACACAGCCAGCCTTCTTGAGGTCTTCTGGAGCTGCGTGAATATGAGGCAGCCTGTGCTATTTGACTAGGGCCATGAACAGTCCCTGTCTCTGTTTACCAGTGTAGTCACAGCCATTGTGTCCATGTAGCTCTGCCGAGAAGTCTGCACAGCTGCATACAGAAAGCAGTGTTGTTGAATTAATACTGTCCCCTACCCAAGCTTGTTTACCTGTTTCTCAAGCGATTTCAAACTCTGTGTTCACTACTCTATCCTCCACATCAGTTTCAGTAAGGTACCGTCATGGTGACCGGGTGTGCCATCCCCTTCTGCCAAATCATAGTCTTTGGTGCAGAAGCCATGCAGACAATGGTGGTCAGGACGAAGTTAAGTCACTGATAGGTGGACAGAGGCTCTTAGCTATGCCCAATATGGCAATAAACAAAGTTAATTCACTTGGTGGGGGCTTCATTCATGTTAAGTTTTATGTGGACAACTCTTAATTCTGCGCCTGGCAAACATCCACCACCATTTCCACTCTGTGTTGCTTCACACCTCACAGCACTTGTGTGCCTTCCATCCCTGTGAAGTCATTGATTTGAAGGTCTGTTGTTTTGATTCTGGACAGAAGTGGATTAATGCACATTAGTACAGCCACTTGCCTCACATTTCTGTCTGCGCACCACTGAAGACAACTTAGACTTGAAAGGCCTTCTCTGGAGACATACATATCCAGTCTGCCATCAGGAAAGGAATTGCAAGAATGCAGAGGTTTACAGTATGCTGTAAGAGCAAATTTAGCATGTGGAAATGTCAGTACAGGAATATGAGAACAAGAGACTGCAATATTAATTCCTGTATAGCTCCTGATATGAAGAACTGGGCCACCTTCCTGCAAGCAGTGCCACTAGTAAACCCAGGAGTGACTGTACGGGTCATGCAGCAGTAGAGAACATGGCAGGCCTCCATGTCAGCAGGCAGGTATCCAACACAACAGAAATAACATCCTTAAACAGACATATGCTATGACTAGAAAGAGAATTACCAGCACGGCCAAGAACTGCAGGGGTAAACCAAACTGGGCATTACACAATATCCGCCATGTGGGCACTGGCACAGAGCTTGCCAGATCGCCTCTGACACTGTTGCAGGAGGGAGCTGTGCCTGTTAAATACTGTGTTACAGTAAAACTGCTTTTTTCTCTACATGTGCTTCCTGGAACCTTTAAGGTGTAGAGGGAGAAAAACAGAGCTCTGAATAGGACAAATCAAATGGCAGAATGATTTGAATAAAACCTTTGGTTAAGTTGCGGCAGACTGCAAGTTCTGGGTCAGAATACCAGGGAAAGTATAATTTTCTTCTCTCACACATCTGTTACTGGCCATCGTCAGAGCCAGAGTACTAGATAAGTGTTTAATCTGACTCAGTATTGCCATTCATACATTCTGAGGAGAAAAACCTGAGCTTTCTCTGAGCTTTTCTTGTTCTGGCAGCAAATTTCTTCGAATGCAATAGCAGCTTTTCAACCTTCTTGCATTTTTTTCTTAATGGAGATGCAGGATACAAAGAAACGAGTCCATGTAGCCCTTCAGCAAAGAACAGGGCTTGTTGCATTCACATTTTTCAAGGCAAGATAGAAGAAAGAAAGGACAGCTTTCTAGAAGACAAGGAGATACAATGAACCAGTAAACAATAGTGCAGCCCTATTCTATAGGAGCAGTATGTGAACTGTGTGTACAACCGCTGCAGTCAACACATCCAAGAGTGTACTAGATCGGTGTCTGATAGGCACCAACATGGGTGATCATGTATTTGCAGCATTACCAAGTTCAAGAATGGCTCACAACTGAAATATTTTCCAGGGGTCTGGATATCTGTTCTGCACTTTACAATGCTTCCAGCACCCAAACGAGATGGTTTTAAGCTAATATGAATAACCCTGCTACCTGAAGTCAGCAAGATTTTTGGCACAGGAACCTTGAATATTAATCAGTATTTATCCAGTATTTCATTATTTCATTTGCACATTTTCAATGAGGACTAAGGTAGCTGTTAGCAGTTTGTTCAAGAACAGTTACAAAGACAAAAATTTGATCATATTTAATTCTGTGTTGATGTGTAAGCACAGTGTTATGATGAAATATCCAAAAGCATTCAAGTTCCTTCACGGAGAAAATGCTTGAACCGGAATTCTTAAATCTCACTACTGTGCTGACACTTCTGAAGTTACTAGTTTTTAATGTATGCACCTATGCAAATACATTTTTTTTTAAAATTCCAAGAACAAGAAACGTCGTGAACGCCGAGATCTACTAAGGCTACAGTTACTGCGAATTTTTGAACTTCTTGCTGATGCTGGTGTTATAAGTGACAGGTAGGACTATCGCTTACCATAAATATTGATCTTTAAGTGAAATAATTTTCAGTGTTTACTACACTGAGTTTATGTCAGTATGTTCTTTGAAGAATTGTGTATTCTGTCAGATATGGACACATTTTTATAAATTTTTTTTCAGAAAGCTGTTACTCTATATTAATGTACAACTTTCCTTTATGCTAGTACAAATGGAGCCCTAGAAAGAGATACGTTAGCCCTTGGAGCCTTGTTCTTAGAGTATGTTGATCTGACTCGCATGCTTCTGGAGGCTGAAAATGATAAAGAAGTTGAAATCCTTAAGGATATGAGAGCACATTTCAGTGCAATGATTGCCAACTTGATTCAGTGTGTTCCAGGTATGGTGCTAAATTATCCTAACATTCTGTGAAATTGCATTTAATATATGTATTGGAAAAGAAATTTTTTTCTTTCTTTTTTTTCTATGCTTTTTTCACTGCTTGTGAATTGTTATATAACGAATGAAAAGGGAAATGCGGACAAAATGTGTTTGAAAGTCTATTAAGAGTCAAATAAAAAAAAACAGTAAAGCTTGTTGAAGCTTGTAGTATTCATGTATAAGAATCACCTTTTTTAAAGCCGAGCAAAGAAATTGTCTGTGACCTCTAAGGACTCCAGATTTCTTTGACATAAGGCCTTATTCTCTTCCCTTTGACTTATTGCCAGACTCTTCATAAACTTAGACAGGCCTTGAAAAATATAGGAAGGTGGAGAAAAAGTACAATATTAAATGTACTGAAAAACTTGCCTGAGGTGTTGAGACTGTATCCCATGTTACCTGGCTCCAGTTTTATAGCAAAGATTTCTGCAATTGATTCAATGCATTTTATTTACTGCAAATTACTTCAGAAATGTAATGTAATTATTAGAAAAAAAAAGGGGGGGGCGGGAAATCTGCTTTAAAGAAAGTAATTACTGGAAGATAAAGTCTGGACATTACTCAGTCTATGTAAATCTGCTATCTCCAGATCATTTATGACAGGATATAATAGCATTGGTAGCAACAAATAAGGAGGAATTCAGAAGAGTACAGTAGGGGAATAAATAATGACAAACGTTTTCATGTATGTTCCCAGTGTGCAAATTTTGTCAAAATCATATAGTTGCTTTCAGCATCAGAAAAAATATATAATAATTGAACAAGTTAAGGGAAAAATGGCATCCCTGCTACTCTCATTTAAGACTAAAAAAATTCCCTTTGAACTGAGTGGTGTCAAGTTCTTAGCTGCTGTTAACGAACAAAATACTGAATTTCTTTCCTTTATTCCTTTTCTGAATGATGCTCATTAACAATACAGAATTTCTATAGTTGCTTTGCCAGGAGTATTTGCAAAGGCCTTCCCCTTTGCGTTTATTCTCACATTCTACAAGGCACATGACAAAGGACTGCATGTGGTATGAATTTTCCACAATGAAACAGCCATGTTGTGTGTTTTGAGAGAATGCAAGAGTAACTGCTTCATTTCAATAGTTCAGTATGTAATTCTATAGAGAGATGTATTTTCTGCTAACAAGACAGCTTTAAAATATATCAATAACTAACAAAGCCATAACATTTAACTCCTAGGAAACAAATGTTTATTGTGTCAACATCTATCATCTTTAGCCACCGTTCATATTAATTTGTGCTAGTATTGTCTAGTCAGACTTTGTTGGCTTCCAGCACAGTTCATAGATGAAAAATAATTGTCCAGTAACAGTTTGCCAGTCTCTTTAATAAACATATTACCACCCCTGCCATCATGTTTTGCTTTGGGGAATTAAAGCTATTGTTTAAAATATTTCTCTTTTTTTTTTTCTCCACATGGTTAAGAATTCATAGATATTTTTCATTTGCTCAAGCAATTTAGCTGTTCAGAAAATATACCACATCTTTGTCATAAACAAGCAGGCACCAAGTTTCTTTTATTTTTTTGCCCTACCTATTACTGTATTAGAATAAGACATATGTATGTTTGGGTTTGCCTTTAAAGTATTGGAAAAAGCAAGTAAATATTTACCATTAAAGGAATGCAAGAGGCGGTGAAAAGCCTGATTCTATAACTAGTTTCTTGCATGCTGTTTCTAAAGTCAGTATACATACATGTTGGATAAATGTATACAAACATATACATGTTTGTATAAATGCACATTAATTCAGGACTGAAGGTTCTTAGAAATGAGATGCATCTCATTCACTACATTAGATTTTTAAAAGGAGCTTAGATACTTCGGAGTAAGTGTCTACTGAACATTTAAGGGAAACTCCCTGTTTGTAGAAATTTTTAATTCATGTTATCATCTCTGCCACATGAATATGTATTTAACATTAACAAATCACAACTATTTCTATTTCTGTTCACTTAGTTCACCACAGGAGATTTCTCTTCCCTCAGCAGAGCTTGAGGCATCACCTGTTCATCTTATTCAGCCAGTGGGCAGGACCTTTCAGTATTATGTTCACGCCGCTGGACCGTTACAGTGATAGAAATCATCAGATTACAAGATACCAGTATTGTGCATTAAAGGTATTAAAGTTTTACTGTCAAAATCAGTAATAACATTTTTCCAGTCAAAATACAAATAATTGTGGGTTTTATTTCCTTTTTTTTCACGGAAATTTGAATCGGCGTTCTTGATGCAAACTTGTATACTCATATATGTATGTACAGCAGTATCATAGAATGTAACAGTATGAGCCACTGAAGTTATGTATTTTTGTATTTGTAGGCACTTTTCAAGGCTAATTATTTTCAAAAGCAGAATGCATTTTAAGATTTTACATAGCTGTTCATTAACAGGTTATCAGTTCAGTGAGAGGATATTAGGCTCTGAAATTAAATATAGTACCAATTGAGTATCAGATGCACATCTCAGGACTGTCTCCCACACTTGCCTGGAGACATACTCAATAATAATAAAATACTTTTGTGGCAAAACCGGTTGCAACTCACCCACATAAGTAAGCTGCAAAAATAATGGCTTATATACTTATAGAAGCTGCATCACTTGGTGTAAAATTTTAATTTTTGCAGAAAGATGCTGTTCAAAAAAATCTCTGTATTGTAGTTCAATTTGTAAAGATTGGGTAAGATGACAAAAAGTATCTTGAAGAATGGGGAAATGGGGATGTTATATTCCTGCCAAAACGCTTAAACTCAGCATTATCTTGAAATCCAGTAACATCTATAGCAACCTAATTGTTGAATTCGAGCAAAATCAGCTGTTACCATTTTCACCATAGTTCCCTCAAAAATAAAAACAAGTGGCAGTCCTGTTAGCCTTGACCTAGGCTCAAATAATTCTGAAAGGTTCATTTATGTTACTTCTTTGTGTAACTAAAGTTCCTTGTGTTTTTAGGCCATGTCAGCTGTGCTCTGCTGTGGCCCTGTATTTGATAATGTTGGTCTTTCTCCTGACGGATATCTTTACAAATGGCTTGATAACATTCTGGCTTGTCAAGATTTACGTGTAAGTACTCACCAAAATGCATCAGTGATGAATAACTTTAATACCTGTACTGGGTGGGTAAGAAGTTTGTGATTGTAAGAACTGTGACTGTATATGTTCTATTTTGAGCAGGAAACAATAGCTATATGCAATGTTCTAAGACAAAAGTGCAATTAATTTAAAAGCATTTAAAACAGTAAAATAATTATTATTTCTGAAAATATAATGAAAGTAAATAATAAGTTAAAGAAATTGTCTATGGGTCACTGTTGCTTGCAATAGAAATTTAGGCTTTTTGTCTGCTAATAAAGAAAGGTTAAAAATGGCACGAGCCCATAAATATTTGTATTTCTATTTGGAGTACTTCCACCCACCTGCTTCAAGTTTCTGTGGAATAAGAATGTAAGA
Organism: Phalacrocorax carbo; assembly: GCF_963921805.1. Classification (NCBI taxonomy): domain Eukaryota; kingdom Metazoa; phylum Chordata; class Aves; order Suliformes; family Phalacrocoracidae; genus Phalacrocorax; species Phalacrocorax carbo. The sequence goes on along the minus strand of NC_087513.1, from coordinate 193,485,720 downwards.
TCCCTTCCTGCTTGGTAACATAGATGCTGGTGAAACAAATCTGACTGAAAGTGAGTGGGTAGATCTTCCAAAGAAGTCAAGAGGACAAATGATTCAGGAGAGGAAAGAAAGAATTTTTTTATAGAACACATAATTGATTGTTCTTGCAATTTTCTCTTCCATTTCTGTGAAGATGGGTTTCTCTGTAGGCCTTGTAATTACCCAGTCATATTTCCATATTTATAGCTGATTGGACTATGTCTTTGCTTAAGGAAGAGTAGATTGGTGATTTACATCAAGTGGAGAGAGAGAACATTGATCTTTTCCTTTTGTGGTATCTTGCGCTTTGCCTTGCTGTTCTCCCTTAGTCTCATACTAGCACAGGTGAACGTGATTACTAAAAAAATGCAGACAGCAAAGCCTAAGGGCTTGTGGAATAGCTAGAGGATATATACTGTAGGAATGGTAACTGATTAGGAAAAAAATGTTGGACAAATCAGAAGAAAGAAGGGATCTGCAGAGAAGATCTTTCTAAAATTAGGTAGGATTTTGGAATGTTGGTAGGGATGGAGCTATAAAGATATGTGTAAGTGATATGTATAATTGAAATTCTTGTGGATGTGGGAAGGAAACACACAGAACAAGAGAAAGGAAAAGATACACTTTTTTCCTCTGGCATGTTTTCATTATCATCAACAAATAATATATCACCGTGGCAAATTGATCATTAGTATATACCACTCAGGAAGTAACTGGGGACAAAAATTACCTTTTTTGAACTTCTACCCTTGAAATGCAAAATTTGGATATGATAGGTCAAATTTGTTTCCCCTAAGCTAATCCCTATCATCCATGTTTAATCATTGTAATGAAGGACTGTAACTAAACTGCATTGCCTATACACCTCGTTCAGATTTAGAAGAGAAGGATCCTACCTGGTCCCTTAACATTACATTATTTGAAGTCTTTACAAGTAGTTACCTACACTTGATAACAGACTATTAATAGGCATTAGTGTTTGGTGTTCCAGTACTGTCCTCTACTGAAGGATCATGGAGGCACAGTCCAAGCCTTAGTTGTGAAGTGTTTGTAGCAGTGATGGTACCAGGATTAAGTGATAAAAGGTCTGTAGGGAGAGTTGTTAGATTGCTTGACATAGTTGGATTAAGCATACAAGTTTTCATACCCCCAGGCTTGCAAAAGGTATTTTTCTTTGTCTGCCTTGCTTCTGTGTTAGTCAAAGAAGGATAAACAAGAAAGTGCGTCACTTCATGAAACTCACAGGAAGTAGGAAATAAACATTTAACAACTCCAATTAACCAGTTAACAAATACAAATGGAAGTTGCCCAAGAACACCTATCAAGTGTCTTAGATTTTCTGCTTTTTTCCATGCTTAATTTTGGAAACCTCCTTTGAAATTTATTTTTTTTCATTTATGTAGTCCTCATACCTACAGTTTCCTTTCAAGTGAGGAGCATTGAAAACTGAGTCACATTTCACCTTTGTTATCTCTAAAATAAATTTATGGAAAATTTTCTGATTTCTTTTTGCTTATTTTGAATGCTGTGTTTTCCCTTTGTTTTGCCTGTGTCACTCTAAGAATGGTAGAGAATGAATACATTTGTTCTCACCAATCATGTTCTGACATGTATTTATTTGCTCAGGTTCATCAGCTTGGCTGTGAAGTTGTAGTCCTGTTGCTAGAACTGAATCCTGATCAAATCAATCTCTTCAACTGGGCTATAGATCGATGTTATACTGGATCATACCAGCTTGCCTCTGGATGTTTCAAAGCCATTGCAACTGTGTGTGGAAGCAGGTATTAATTAATCTATTAATCTACACTTTCAGATGCAAAGAAAAATGCATGTTCAGCTTCAGTTGTAAAGAATTGTTAGACACACTCTTAGTTACATCATCTTAAACAGCTCCTGGGGACTGTATCACTTTATTTCCGTGATTCTGAAAACAAAGTCATGTGCTTGTTAGAAGATGCTGTTACTGTATGTATATTTGAAATCTGCGGCATTGTTGTGCTGTTTTGCTCAGGAAGATGCAAAATAACCAAAGCACTTTTAATTTGGGCATAGGTCATAAATCTAGTTTCAAAGGATTTGGCATGATTTTTCATTTACTTTATAAAAGGAAAAACATTTTAAGTGTTACTAGCTTGAAAGTAATTATTTTGTTCTTTTTCTAGCTGGCTTTAATTTGATTTGGTTACCTGTTCCTTTTGTGTAGACTGGTATCCTCACTGCTGCTAATGCTAAGCAAGCACAAGCTACATGAAGACACAAATACAAATATTACTTTTGTGTCAGGCCTTCAGAGAATTTTTTTTTAATCTTTTCGAGACAACAAGACAAAAGTTATAGAGAAATTTAATGCTAGTCCAAAAAAATAAGATAATTTGTACCTGATTAAATCTGAACATTTTAGTCTTGACAAGAAGTAATTTGGCAGGATATGTGATCAACATAGTTCAACAGAGAAATATTTGGGATATAGCAAGTCAAGTCAAGTGTTTTAGAATTTATCTGTAAAAACATTTTGTTCTTACCGGAACAACTAGACTATAGACTGCATTATACTGAGATTTTAAAAATATGAATGGAGTTTTGCATTTGCAAATTCAGTTATTTTAAGACGGTTTTTTGTTTAACGAACACATAAACATATCAGGTTTTCAGCCAGTCTTTTTTCCTTGGATTGTGTTACCTATGCCACTGTGTCCTAAAATTTAATATTTCACATACCTACAGTAAAAATTGAGAGTATGATCCATGTGTTTTACACTGAAGGCAAGGTCTGATTTCTATCAAGCTGGGGATTTTAATTAATTTTCAAAACCTGTTAACAGTTTTTCCTCTGTCTATCAACGTGTGTAGAGAAGCCACTTCTTAAACTACTTGTAAAATGAACAGTAATGTATCTTATTGTTGACATCTGTCTTTCTGCCTTCCTTCCCTTAGCTTCTTTTTTATTATTATTTTTTAAACTTAGTGGAAGGGCAAAGAGTGGAAGGAGTAGAGGGTACATTACAGCTAGTATTTGGGATTACCAAGAATGCCCCATGCCCAGAACTATTTGCCATATTTTTTAACACTAAAATATCCAAATAGGCATCCTGCAGCCATCCAGGAGCACAGTAGCTCACATCTACAATGAGAAATTCATGGTTCACAATTGAATCAGGTGCATTTACAAATCATCATGAAAAAGTGGAAATTTATTTAGTGAAATCCAAATATTGTGACATGGGAAATGCCTTTCTAGCAATATTCTCATTAGGTTAACACTTTAGTATGTCTACCCTTACAATTAATGTTGACTTTATAGAGAGTGGACTTTCTGAAGCAGTTCCTTACATCTACTCTTTGAAAACAATTTTGACAGAACTGTCTAACATCTGGGAATGTCCATGTCAGAGATAGCGCCTTTTTTCCAAAGGGACTGTTTTAATTGCAGCTTGGCTTGAGAAGAAGTACTTTATCCCTGGAAATTTTCGTGCTACCCATCTTCTCTCATGGGTGTTGGCCTGTTCTATAAACATTTTATGTTATAAATTAAAATGAATTGACAGTTACAGACACAGGTATCGCATTTCTCACTGTGGGTAACTCAGTGCATTCCTAAGCATTAGTCTAAGGTAATTATAAATAATCCCTTCTTTCTTCCCATTCACCAGATGGCCCTTTGATCAAGCAGCGTGTATTCATAAAAGCTCCCTTTCCCATATTCTGGTGGTAGAACAGAGAAAAGAAAGATTACATTCTCTTTAGAGAATATTACAGAGTAAATCAGAGCGAATGTAATCTGCATTCCTCACCAACATTCACAAAAATGTACTGTTTATTCTTCTAGGAACTATCCTTTTGATATAGTGACACTTTTAAACTTGGTGCTGTTCAAGGCATCTGACACCAACAGAGAGATTTATGAAATTTCCATGCAACTTATGCAGGCATGTATCACCTACTTTTTTTTAAACAACCAAATGCATGTGTCCTTCTATCTTTGGGGTTATTTGTAAACTTAAAAAGTACTGTTTATTTGCTTTTTAGTTTTGTTTTGAAACTAAACAATTGGTTTTGTCTTGGCTATAAATACGTGTGGGAATATTTATATGAAAATTAAGGGAAAAATATTACTTATGGTGTCTTTCAAATTTGGAGAGTATACTCTGAAGCATATAGATCATTCTCTGATACCTAATTTGAAATGCTGACATTTCCTGAATTAATTAATTTTTATTGTCTCATTACATTATTTTTTTCTCTTTCATAGATCCTTGAATCAAAGCTTTTTGTTTATTCAAAAAAGGTAGCTGAGCAGAGACCAGGCAGTATCTTATATGGTACACATGGTCCATTGCCACCTCTTTACAGTGTTTCGCTTGCCCTTCTTTCCTATGAACTAGCAAGGATGTATCCTGAACTTACCCTTCCACTTTTTTCAGGTACCTATATCTATTTGACTTATTATCTACTTTACATTTTTTACAAATGGTAGAGTACTAAGACATTTCCACCTGTGAACAGCAATTCTGTTTATAAATTTAGCTTGACCTGATTTTATTCTGGTTCAGGTCAAATCAGATTTAGGAATGCAATATATATTTCCTAGAGGTACTTAATCAAAGCGCAGAATAGCTATTTTAAAACCTTGGCAGGGGATTCTGTGCTGCTTGTGTCATCTTAGGGTAACTTTGAAATTACAAGGGCCCTGGATAAGTTAAAGTGACATTGGCAAACTCTACTATAATGGGTCTTCATGTTAAACATAGCGATTCTTCTTATACATACGTTTATATAGATGATACTTGTGAGGACAGAATTCTTCATTTTATATAAACAAGGCATTAACTTTGGGAAGATTGATTGCATGTGTCCAATTTTACCAATGATTCAAATCACTCTGAATGAGTGATCTCTACCTTCTGTTATTTGCCACATCTGCAAGTCAATAGTATCGTTTTAATTTTATCAGGAATATATTTTGTCAGGATTACTGAAAAAAAATGTTAAAGAATGAGACCTGCAGGAGCACCATTCAGAATATGCCCATTCTGAGACCATTCCTGGGAACAATTATGTTTTGAGACCTATCTGTCTGGTTTAAACCACCTCATGTGTTGCTCTAGTTTTTAAATAACATCAGAAATCAGTGTCTGTAATCGTGGGAATTCTTACTGGCTCTTAAAAACCCTTTCTGTTGTTTTTACTCAGTCTGTAGGGGCTGGAGGAAGCATAAAGGAACAATATATCATCCATTTCTTAGTGCCCAAGATACCATGAGTTATAAATAACTGTTGTAGGGAAATTCTGAGGGCTCATTTATCTTAAAAAAAAAGCAAATGTTGTTCATTATTACTGTTACCATCTATTCATGTTGCTGTAGTGGCTATGTCATTTGAAAGAACTCAGATACACAGTCCAAATCGGACCCCCTTTCTATACATCTAGAAACATAAGAAGAGAGAACAGTTTATGTCTTGAAGATTTTAAAAACCAGGCAGTGAGGAAAGGAAATAAATGTAAACTGTACTGATTTTACAGAAGAATTCTGTTAAAGAGAGTTAATGTGGTTCACCTTGGCAGAAAGCCTGTCACTGTATTTCTTATCCCATATTTTCCAAATCCCTTTCCCTTATAGTACCAGTTCTTTTTATACAAACTATGTAAAGTGCTGTATGTACCACTCCTGGACTGGCAGCCAACTATGAATTTTATAGGCCTCCCCACAGGAAAAAAGACTCCAAATATATGCAAGGTGTTTTTGTAAGCTCAGTATAAGTGCCTTAAATTTAAACTATAGCTTAGAAATGTGGAGGCTGAGGGGCACTTGTAATTCTGCAGAACACTTTTGCATGTTTATTGTAATTCTCCAAAAGCTCTTGAAATTCTAGAATAACAGCCAGTAACTGAATTATCCTTTTCCTCTTTATTGACATCTGTTTCACTTAATACATAGTATGGCATGATAACAAGGGGTGACTTTCTGTTTCTAAGCCCAGACTATGTTAGTTGTTTTAGTCTGAAGACCTGACCAATTGCTTGCTATTACTGACCACTAAATTAATGTTTCTCTTCAGGAATCTCAAGTACATGCTTTTGTAGGCTTGTGGTTTGCAAGGTAAAAACCAGCAGGTGGCCTAAACCATATCAGAAATCTGATTTAAACTGTGTATTTAAGGTTTTCTTCAAAAACCAACATGTTGTCCTTTTCAACTTTTACTATTTTAGAGGTAAGCCAGCGATTTCCAACAACACATCCAAATGGAAGACAGATCATGCTTACCTATCTGCTACCATGGCTTCATAATATTGAACTTGTAGACAACAGACTGCTCCTCCCTGGTTCAAGCCCTACCACTCCAGAAGATGAACTGAAGGACAAGGATGGGGAAATAACAGTCACAAGTGGACTAAAAGGCAATGGCTGGGGGTCTCCTGAGGCCACCTCACTCGTTCTTAATAATCTCATGTATATGACAGCCAAGGTAAAAAAGCAAAAGAAACAAAAAAAAACAACCTGTAAAACAATTTCTGAAATATTCAAACTTAGGTTTCTTAAGCAAAAGGTACTTGGGTTTCTACCCTCTGATACCAGAAATTTTGCACTGGAACAGTCTGTACTAATCAGACACAACCTCCTTTTTGAAGAAGTTCCTTCACTTTTTCTTTTAAGGACAATGCTAAAACTGTTCTCTTTCAAAACATGAGCAAAGTGTTTTACCCTTTGAAAAAAAAAAGCTTAATAGTGAGAGCATTAAGGATTAGTTATAGGGGAACTAAGTTCAGTTCGTTCCTGTATAACCTCCCAGGTTAATGTCTAAGCCAGCAGATGAAAGTTTATTTTGGGGTGAGAATGAGCACCTGGAATTTGTCCTACTGAAGCTCTTGTACTTTCTAGGAAACATTTAAATATTCTTTGAGAGAGAAAAGGAAAAAATTACTATAAATGTCTAAGGTGCTAATTAAAGCATTCTTTTGTAGAAAGGAAGATATTTTACATTCCAGGTCCTGATAAAGGACCAGAGATTCCTTTTTTTCCAGTTCTTTTTTTATGTAAAATGCCTCAGCAGCTGGTGAAGAAGGTACTAGGAATCCATCTTTTCCTTCTCCCTGCGGAGTTGCAGGCTGCTATACTAGTGTGCTGTGCCTGCTCTGGCACTGCTTTTGCCAGCTTCAGTATTTATGTCTAAACCGCTGAATACATAAACCTCAGGAAGTAATGCCTGGTACCTACGTCATATGGAAGGGAGTAGTTCACATTTACTTTCCTGCTTAGGGTTAATCCTCTCTTGAGCAGTATGTATCCATGTTACGTAGAAGTTGGTTCTAGATCTTTCCTCGTATTGAGGGTCTGTAAGTAAAATATAATTGTTATGTTGTGTGCATTTTGTCATATAAGAATGTCTGAACTGATGTGGAGGCTGTGCTTCAGCCCACCAGAATGTGTTTTTTATATTTGTTGCATATCCAGGGCATGATACTGGCTTGTGAATTATCTAATGGTATGGAGACTCTAGGATATTGTTAGAGGAATTTTATGGGTTGAAAACAGATGTGATGCGGTCTCACCTTTACTGCCTATCAGCAGCAGTCCTTGGAGCAAGTTGCTTCCAAAACCACACAAAGTTTTTCTTCCAGAATGAACAAGTATGCATTCTTCAAACCAAACTGGTTGACCTAGCTTTGAGGCTGGATGTGTGATAAAGGGACTGGCACCTGCAAATGCCAGTGTAGATGAGAAGTAGATATAGATGCCAGGGGCATCTACAGTGTAGATGCAGATGTATTAAATAATTTTAGGTAGAATAGCATGAGCTGGAGATTGCTGCTCCTCTCCAAGCAGAACATCAGTCTGTGCAGTGGTTAAAACAGTCTTCTCGAAGTGGGAGCCAAAGATTTTACATAGGAAACAGAACAGCTTCAATTCTACAGTCCCACATCCTGGATGCATGGACTGACTATTTAGATGACTGGACAAAGGGAGTCATTCCTACAGTTGTGTCTTGCAAAAGATAGCAAAAGCTGCTTGTTTCCAATGTGAAAGCAAAGGGCTGTTTAATGCTTAATTCTGCTAGGATTTACGGAGGAGAGTGGTGCCGAATTGTTTGCTACTGTGAAGGCTGAAGCACTTAGATATAGACATGCAGAAACAGAACTTCAGTTGCTTGAACAACTGTAAAGATGAAAACCAATAAACTGCTTGATTTTAGGATGACCTTTTGAATTTACATTCCTGAAAGGCTTTTTTTGTGTGTGTGATTTAAGTCCTTCTGTGGATCTGAACCTAAATACTTTTAAATAGAATTTATGCTCTGAAGTCTATCAGGTAGCTTTTGAAAATATTGTTTTGTCACTTCTTACAGCATTTTACTGTTCTTTTGCATGACAAAATGCTCTAAAAGATCATGCCTTAGTTTGGAGGTCTGCATATTTCAAGAAATGTATGCCTATGATCCTTTGCAGTATGGAGATGAAATTCCTGGACCAGAGATGGAAAATGTCTGGAATGCTTTGGCCAACAATGAAAAATGGAGTAACAACCTTAGGATAACACTGCAGTTTCTCATTAGTTTGTGTGGTGTTAGCAGTGATACCATCCTTTTACCTTATGTAAGTGTTTGCACTTTATTTTATTTACTATTGATTGCACGGGTTTTAATGAAGAAAACAGCTATCACCTTCATAAAATTAATTTCTGTTTCAAAAATAAGAAGTGCCAATGTATTCTCTAGCACACTGTACAAAATTAAACCACAGGAATAAATGAGCCAAGAAAGTGAAATTCAAGAAAGGAACTGAGTGGGAATCTCAGCCTCTACCAGTGGAGCAGACCTCATTTCAAGCAAGAGGCAGGTTCCTCTCAAGTAAAGAGCAACTTTGCATGTCTGTGTAAGAGGCCAGTAACAGGGAGTGACCATAAATTGCCAGAATGAATGAGAAAATTATTAAAAATATATTTTCATGTCAGAAATGCATAAAGATATGCAATTTATGTATGTATTTAAAATTAAAAAGACAGAATGGCTGTTCAGAGGTTAAATAATTTGGATGAAAAATGAAAAGAAGTAAGAATACTAAAGGCTTATAATTTTTCTCGATAATCAATTAGTTTACAAAGCTACTAGTTAAATTTTGAGAGTCCTTTAATCAGTGGATGTTATATTATGAATGGGACATAACATGCTATAATCTTATTAGTTTGTTTGTTGTAAAGATTTAGGTGCTCCTTCAGAAAACTGTGTAGCTTTAAGAAAGTGCTACATTCTTTTCTCCCTTAGCAGACTAAGGCTCTCTGTGGGACATCTCAAGAGACACAAGATAGCTAACCTTTATAAGCTCCTTACTATATTAACTTTTTGCCTTTGCATGGCTGTCATGAATTATATAACTGTTCCCGCAATGTGCAAGTCAAACTGTGCAGGATATTGTTATTATTCAAGTTAAAATAAAATCAGGGCTGTCTGAGAAAAGCAAGATAGTACCATTCCCATGTTCTTTATTGCTCAGTTGCTGCATGAAGCAGAATCTAAATTTAGTAAGTTTTCCAGCACAATTACAATATGCTGTTTTATTAGTTAGTCTCTTCCTATTGATTTTCCTGAAATAAATGTGAAGTTACTGTGAATGTGATTAAACTTATCTAAAAAAGCCTCATAAACAGACTTCATTTATGGTTGTTGAAATACTACTTTGCTTAAAGTGTTTTTGATGACTGCTATGCATAATAGAATAAAGGAAATACAGAAGACCACCAAAATTTTCAGGATGTTATTGTATCATAGACATCCTGTTGGTTTCCTTTTATTTGTAGCGTTTACTGTTCTGTATTCTCAAATCAGTGCATATATTTGCAAAGTCAGTATTGCCTAGCTAATCAAAAGAGGAAAGATTTGAAAGTGGAGTTGCTGTAAGAACAAGCTCAATGTTTATATGAGAAGATGACAAAGGGGTTGATCCCAGGTATCTTGAGGGAAATGGAGATCTTTCCATCAATTGTGACAGAGTGGCAGAGGGTCTCCATTCAATGTTGACCGTGCTTTGAGCAGGAGACTAGATGGGAGACCTCCCAGGTTCTTTCCAAGCTGACTGATCCTACAATCTATGACAGACTTGGGATCAGTCCCAGAGGTGGCCTCCATCAGGAGGAGTTATGTTGGCAGAGAACAAGTGGAAATCACGGAGATAAGAGAGAAAGTGAGGGCTGTTGTATTTCTGACAGTTTACAAAAGGAATAGGGGCGGTTTTCTAACAGGAAGGCATAGTCCTGTGCTGAGTATATGTCTCAAACCTAAATCCATAGCCTGATTGGAAATGCCTGATAACCCTGTCACCTCTTACCCAGGACCCCTAACATACCTCATCCCCACATCCAGATACTTGCCAACCCAGAGCTTTCAACACATCCTTTTTCCAAAACTGTTGCCATCCCACAGCTCTGAGAAGCCTATGTCAAACCCCCTTCCTACCCATAGCACTTCTTTTTTCTTCAAATTCACTCCAAATTCAAACCGCCTTGCCTCAAAGCCTTGGCTCTCACAGTCCTGTCCTCCTCCCGGACAATAGAGTCCTCTTACTCCCCAAAGAGAGCAGTCTGTTTTGGCATCTCCAGCTTCATCTGCTCCACATCTTCTATATTGCCTGTGGGACTTTTCTGCTCTCCTTCACAGACTTACAGTGGCTGTTAACAAGACAGTCAGGTCTTCCTTGGTGGCGGCAGCTGACAAGGTTCCTGTGTTTTCTGCCACTCTGTTAATCTGTGTTTTGTAATGTTGAGTTAAAAGTCTGATTCTCAGATTTTGCAAAATCTGAAAAAGTTTTCAGCTTCTGTAGGAAGCCTGACTGTGCCTATGAGTCACCCCTTAACTGATAGCTTTGTCTGGAGTAGGAAAATACACTGGGCTTGTCATCTGCTCAGTGTTTTGATAATGCCCTGGAGTTTACAGATAAGGAATCATACCTAACTGTGCTAACTACACAAGACTGCTGATATAAACATGTATCTTCCATTATCATGTAGATAACGCATACACATTAGCAAATAAAGATAATTTGAACAGTTTATCAGCACTGTTCCAGCTCACCTGGGCTCAGAAGACTACACAGTTGCAAGATTGCCAGATTACCCATCTCTTTTTGGAGCCCTCTGTGCCCCAAGGCAATCACCAGCTGCTTCATGCCTTCAGCCATCTGTTCTGCCTGTGTAGGTCCAAACCAAAAGCATGCCTGACTTAGATTTTTTTTCCCCAATCAGCTAAGTTCATTGCTTTCTCTTATGTTTCTTTTAAGCATATTTTCCCAGTGCCACAGTGCAAATTGCTGAGCTGTCCTTTCTTTCACATATATACTGAAAAATTTCTCAGAATATTTACAGTTCAGAAACTTCTTCAGCAAGACTTAGTGTAGGGAACACGACCCCTTCCGGGGTGAAAGAAGCTGGAATTGGCACTGTGAGCCCAACTAGAAATGAGCCTCAGAAAGGAGGTGGATTTGTATCTGGGAAATCCCTGGGAAATGTTTAGCATTAGTAAAAGGAACTTTGAATATGTGCACTTTCTCTACTTTAAGCAAAAGATAAGGAGAGGGAAAAAAAAGCAGGAAAGAGAAGCAGTCAAGAAGTTATTTTAATGGAAGTATTTAAGAGTATAAGAACAGCAATACTTGGTGAGGCCGACAGGCAGTTCAGTCCCGTGTATTAGCTCCACTATAAGCATCTGTTTAGGCACATCTTTAAAAACAAGAAGGCAAGCACAGAGGAATGCTTCCCCATATGCTCTCCCAGCTTCAGCAGTTTATGAATCAAATGTTTTTGAGCCAGAGAGAGTCTCTGCTTTTAAAAGCCAACAGGGCTTTTTCCCCTGCAGAACTCAGTATAATTTGATCTCAGTATCTCAACAGCCCTCATTGCTGTGGTGCATACAATAAGGTTTGATGTCTTGTTAAAAGATTTATAGAAATTCCCAGAATTTCTATAAATGATACTCTCAGATTTTTCAAATCAGGATGCATGAAGTCTGTATACATAATTGCTCTGCCTTTCTTCCATGTGCTATTACTTTGATTACAGATATAAGTAGCTACTCAGACCCTGGCTTATTCTTTGTGGCTACAGCTACCTCTTTCACATCAACTGTATCTGGAAATATAGGCGTGAAGTTTTGGGTGGATCTAGCTTTCTAGATGAGAAGTTTGCTCCATTCAAGAAAGTAAGATTCATCTTCAATGGAAATCACATACTCAAAGCTATAAATCCCTGAGTGTGATTCAGAGTTAATGCTGATAGCCTTAAATGATAGATACAAAATCAGGTGGGTTTTGTATGTGTGTATGTTATATAGTTATATATCTAAACAGCTTATTTGTGGATGGTAAGCAAGAATTTTTGAGTAATTAGATCACAGATGGGAAATGATCTTGATATCAAAGTGAGCAGCTGAATTTCTTTGTGAACAAGATGGATGCAGTTGTGTGGTTGTGGTGTCTGTCTGGGAGTAACATTTGTATTCTGGATCTTTTCAGTACTGCAGTGTGGCATGTGTTGATTTCTTTGGAAATTCACTTTGGACAGAGTTTAATAACTCTTATTTTCTTCTCTAGATAAAAAAGGTTGCGATATATCTATGTCGCAATAACACTATTCAGACAATGGAAGAGCTTCTTTTTGAGCTGCAGCAAACCGACCCAGTGAACCCAATAGTCCAGCATTGTGATAATCCTCCATTTTACCGTTTTGCTGCCAGTAACAAAGCCTCAGCTGCAGCTTCTGGTATGACCTAAATATACTTTTCAGTTGTGCTTACCTGCTCTTTGAGTCTTTATCTCTTTGACAAAACAATCTCTTACTTTTTCTCCCATTCAGATCTGTGTATATATAAAGTGCAAGCTTCAGGGCCTTGTTGCAGATCTAAATTACAGTTCTTTTTGATTCCTAATGTGGTATATGCTTTGTAAACATATACTTTATCCTCTCAACTATTTTAATAGGATACTAACAATGTTTGGTGCTGTTCAGAACTCAGATGAGGTTGTTCTTCTACCCCTAGTTTCTCAGAACAAGAAGTCATCATCAATACTGTGATCACAGCCGATACACCAAAGCAGCAGTTTCCTGAAAACTGAGAGCCTCAGCTGTGTGTCAGTTCTGTTTTCAACAGCCTAATGCTATTTCCAAGTTGCAGTAGTCAAAGCTATTTGAGACATCAACGCCAATTTTAAATTAGTCAATGTTTTGCCAAATTCTTGAAAAACAATAGGTTATGTCACCTGAGAATGAGCTTAGTTTAAGGAGTGGAAGAGCATCATTATGTTAATCTGCCCATCAAAGCATGTGAACTTTGCTCAATTTAGCCATGCAAGCAGGTTTGTAGAGGTAACAGTATTGATTCATATGCGCAAGTACTTGCAGGTTGATCACTTTGACTGTGGCTGCTAAAAAAAAAATTAAGTTACGGGCTTTTACTGTTTTGCAAATACTGTCTGCTGCATGTAACAGGTGTTCTTATTGACATCTCATATACAGGAACCACCTCTAGCAGTAACACTGTTGTAGCTGGCCAAGATAGTTTTCCTGATGTAGAGGAGAACAGAATGGTGAAAGAGACTGATGAAAGGTTTGTGGTTTGTTTCTTTTTTCTCCAAAATGTATGTGTTTTCCTAGGCTAAGGGTGAGATGTTGGGCAAAGTTCTGCACTGTTCTGTGAGGAGCTCTGATGCTTAGACTGATCCTAAGTGGTGTTATCCCAGTAAGACCATTTAAAAACGAGTGTATGTAAAATTTAAAAAAACCCAAAACATTCACACGATTCTACTTCCTGATTGTTGTTTAACAATACATTGCAGAGGAACATCTCTTAAACCTACATTGAATTGTGGTTTTGTAGAAATTATCCACAAAGGAGAAAGAAAATCAAGAGTGTGTACCAAATAATGACTATAAAATCTTTATGAAAAATCAGGTTTGATCACAACTTTTGATTTCATGGGCAGTGAGTAAAATTTAGTATGCTGATTTGTATCCATGATTGCAAAGACACCTCCTTTGTCTGGATAAAATGTCTTAGAGAGGAAAGCTGTGTAAAATATTTTGTTTAGAAATCATAAATTTAATTTAGTCCTTTGTTACTTATGGTGCATACTGACAAATGATGAATGAATTAATAAATGCAAAGCTTAAGGGCTATCAGATCCTTAAGCACAGACAAATATATATTTCTTCTCTCACTGAAAGCCTCTTATATTTGTGAGAGAACTTTGAGTGGCTTCTAATAGCATTAATTAATAAACGTATTAGTACTACATTAGTCTGTTGTTCCTGATAGTCACTAGTACCACTTCAGTAGTCCAACACACTTTCCATAGGTTCAGGGCTTAGAGGTACAGAGACAATTATGTGAGTAAACTTTCCTGTACTTCAGAACCTTTTGAATTGCTTGCCTTCTACATGTTATAAACATGAGTAGCATTTTGTCAGGTTAGTTATGTCTGCTAATTTAAATGTAAGTAAAAAATGGCACTCATCTTACTACTAGGTAAGGTTTCAAACTGATAGTAAAGAATATTTGACTCAAAATGATGGTTTTCAGTGTACGTGCTAGAAATGTACTTAAAAGGAAGAGAAAACCATTTTTCCTCTGGATTATTTTATTATTCTTTACATAAATGTTTATGGCTATATAGTTTTAAGTTAGATTTTTGTTTAGCTGTTTTGCAGATAAGTTGAGCAAACCTCATCTCCTGCTATACTTTAAATCTAACTGTGTTTTCAGGTTTTCGTGTCTTACATAAATTTTAAATATTTCTCCAAAAATGGTTTTGGCATTCAAATATCCCAGACACTATATGATAAAAATGAAAGGAAGATTACAAACTTCTGATATTGGTATTCCGATTCCTGCTGAAAGACTCCTCAGGAAAAAAAAATATAAAATAATTTGCCTGAATTTATTGCTGGCATTTACATTAGCAAAGACACTGGAAGCTGTAAGTGCATCTGCACTTCAAAACCGATGTATCAATCTTAGAATGACTGTTAATATTGACTTCATGTGTCAAGACATACTAAATGGTATTTACAGAAGATAATAGATTGTAAACAAACTATTCTCACAAATGTGGGCATTTTTTTAAATAATACAAAGCTAATCAGAAGATATCTATGTTCTTATGTTGATGCAATATGATGTAAAATGCCCTGCTCTCAAATAATTTTTATGACATGTGTTCTCCATTTGTTTCATACGGGATAGAATTGATCTCTGCATATTTCTTCATAATTTTTTCCTTAACTTTATTGTTCTTTTATCTTTGCCAGATAAATATGTCAGTAATTGTCAGTTTGTACACATTTATTAAGGGAATTTATTAAAATACAAGAGAATCAGATATGGGATAGACAGAAAAGGGCAGAATTAAGATGGCTCATGATGCCTTTTTGTCACCTCCACAATGAATTTATTGTGCCCTTGTAAGACAGATGTGCTCTGGAAACGGCATAATATGTCCCTGTATAATTAAATACCCTGCAATAATACACATGCACGTTGGTAAGAAATTGAATTGAATGTTGCATAGAGAACCTTCAGTCATGTTTAGTTTGATGTTGTTTTAACGTGGCTATTTGTAAATAATTCCTAGCTTTGCAGAAATGATAATGTATTTACACCATCACTAGTGTGTGAACCTCCAGTATGGCTCCTCTCACTCCACTTCAGGCTTGATTACACTGACAGCACAAGGAGGTGGAGGAAGCCAAAGGAGATCACCAGTAAAAGTTAGCTTATTATGGATCTATGGCAAACTGGAGGACAGCCAGTTTGTTCTGGCTCTCATATCTCTTAACTCCCCTGCTAGACCTGCTCTGGCAGTTGCTGGATTTTTCTACTGAAGGGTGATCTGCTGCAGCTTTTGCTGCTTGATACCTGCGCAGGATATTCAGTCAGTTACTGCTCTAGCAGGTTGCCAGAATTTTACGCATGAGCGTGGGCTGTGGCAAAATACTAGCTGTGAACAGTTTGTGTCTCAGTTCAACCTTAGCACAGTTTCTTGCTTCAAGAAAATCACGTTTGCAGCATGGAAATTTTCTCTCTGGTAAATTTTAAAAGCTTGTGACACAGGATCACACTGTTAGAACTTCTCAGAAACTAGCTGCAAAAATCTTCTGTGGATAGAAACTGCATTACATTCACATTGCTGTCTACTCCCTTATAAAAATGCATGCTTAAGGAAAAGCTTTTTTTGTAGAGTAAGCATATAATCCAGATGTTTAATGTCAGTCAGTGCTTTTAATTAAGGTTTTTCTTGTATTTGAAGGTTCAGTAATGTAATCAGAGCACATACCCGACTAGAATCAAGGTACAGTAATAGCTCCGGAGGATCTTATGATGATGACAAAAGTAAGTTCTATTATTCAATTTGATGACATGTCTGGTGTTTTGGTGGGAGAGGAAAACATTGTTATGACTGGTGTAGGCTTTCTGTTTAAGTACTGTACAGTAATGTAGCATCACCATACAGGGTGTGTCCTTATTTTACCTCATTTAATTCATTTCCTTTGTTTAACGTGGGCTCAGTCAAACCTATTTAAAGGCCAGAGAACTTCACAGAAGGCAGCAGCAGAGAATCCTCCAGAGAGTATCACCTTGAACCTTTCATACATGGCAAGGAGAAAGACTTCCAAGAGCATTACAGCGAGTACTTTGAATTGTGCCCTTCACCAGTATTGCCCTCCAAATCAAGTGCTGTTATAAAAGCATAAAGAAGAGATTCAAGAGTTTCCAAAAATGAGGTCTTATCTCCACTTTAGCTTTTCTCTGCTGTCTGCAACCAGTTTCTGGCTGCACTGTGCAAACCTGTTTCAGAGGGGAGAGTGTGGTAGGGCTCCTGAAGACACCTGTTCTTCATGTATTTCTGCTGAACAGACTGTAAATGAACACTTGATGTTCAGCAGAGATTCCAAAGAAAACAAAGGTATTTCTTTCAACTATTGAATGACAGTGTAAATTTTAGGAGTTGGATGGTTTGACTTCATTTCTTGAGTGAATCGTAAGGAAGCCAACCTACAGATTTTGGTTAGGTCCTAACCAAATATGAATAAGGCAAGACCTTTTTATTGACTTTCATCTCTGGCTTAATAAAGCCAGGTCAAATAATATAGAGGCCATAATGTCTTGCCTTGGTGCTACAGACACCATTTTGGGACAGTATTTTGACATAAAAAGTTCAGAATTTATGTATTCTTTAATTCAATTATTTTTTTATTTTATGTATTCTTTAATTCAAGTTATTTTTATTTTATGTATTCTTTCATTCAAGTAATTTTTTGGCAATACTCTTCTGCAAAATGTGGAAACTGTCAAATACAGTATGAAAGGATGATTATATCAATAACATTTTCATACTTATGAAGCACAATATTTACAAAATATTGTGTATGTACATACTGCAGTATTTAAATACACAAAGAAGTGTGCAACATATGAAACTGAGTGGGTTTTAGTATACTTGTCTTGTTTTTCTTATAGCTTTCTAGTGCTGCAGCTACTAAAAATTCTTCAGCAGATGTTAATTGGAGCACCAGCACTAATCTGATCTGCATGAACAATCTTTCAAAACAGAACCATGTTTATATTATCAGAACATTCTTCACAGTGACTGGTTTTGACAAGAGTTTAAAGTAATAAAAGGTTAAAAAATACTGACATTTTCTTTGCTTTTTTGGAATCTCTTCTCAAGCCAGTGCCCAAATTGTTTTTCTTGTGTGTACCTGCAAGCTTCACAGTACTGTGAATATTTATGGAAGGTTTGCATCTCACAGGGATTCCTTCCATAAATATATGAATATTTAGATGTAAAATAAAATACATTTTGCTTAACTACTGGCATTTATATAGAACTCTAAAAAGAAGGAGTAATTCTTATACTGTTTGTCATTCTACAAGATAAATAATGCAACCTCCTTTAAGGAAGTTATTCCCTCTGACAGGCAGGCCAGTCTATGGAGGAGTTGGTGGTATGGCTTCTCTCTTCCCTTCAGTGTACTTGAGCATATGTGTATTACTGAGGATAGGGAACACAACTCTGCAGCACAGAAACTCTTTTGTTCAAGCAAAGATTGTTTGTTAAGGTGCAAAGTGCTTGGTTTTTTCTCAGTCTGCACATAAACCTGTGAAAGCATGAGTGAGGAGCTAGGCTTTAGTGTGGACTTCATGAAGCAGTTTTATGTGAAACACTTAAATCAGTAGTAATAAATAGTGACTGTGCAGTGCTTTTTATGTGAAACGCATCTGGCAAACATTATCTGGTTAATCCTTAGAAGATGAATATGTGAAAATGCTATACTTTTCTACATTATTAGGTCAGTTTATTCTTCTTTGTAATAAATCATCCTCCAGAGGATGAGAGAAAAAAGTAGAGGTCTAAATCATAAAGATCTAAAGTGCTGCTTGGAAAATTAACACTGAAGAATGGGAATGATAAAGTTGGCATTTTAGTAATAACTGGAGGAGCAGCTACTGCACTGAAGGGCACCTGAAGATATGGAAACCTGAAGATGTTTTGTCAAAACCAAGAAATGATGTGCATTAGAAAAAGCTAGCTCTGATACTTTTGTAGGTGTCAAACCAGTTTTGTTTCCCATGGCAAAGCCAACAAGCATCGGATACATGCTGATAAAAAAAAGAGAAGTGCTGAGAGTTTCAAACCTACCTAAAATACAAAAGTGTAACAAAACAACAGAGCAGAAAATAATGCTCTCATTAAAAATTCACAAAAGGCAATGTTTGGATGTATGTCAAGAACACGCCTGGAAAGGATACTTTCCATGGCAGTGTATCACAGACTGCCAGACCTGGGAAATAAAAACTGACCAATGGGAAAATTTAGAATAATGAGAGGGAACAAAATACAGGAGAGATGAACAAAGCTGTGCAGCTGAGAGAAGATAGAAAGTGTTGGAAATAAGTTGCTCGGCCCACATCGTTGAAGATAAACAGGTGGAAGAAAAAAGCCTATTGCTTATTAACATAAGCAGCTGTCATACTGAAACGAAGTTAAATACAACTTTGATAAATTCAAAAGATAATTCATCCTGGTTGAACAAAATTATCCTGAAGATGATTTTTGCATTCCTTATGCCTCCTTCCTAATTCAGGACATTTAACTTCTGCATTTGTAGCAGTGCTCAGCAGGTTACTGGTGAGCAGTTGCAAGAATGTGGGACTGGTACACGGCTCCTTGCAGCAGATGGCTTCTGACAGCAGCTTCGTTGGCTGAACTTTCCTCTCATTTTTGAAGAGAAAGTCTGTTGCTTGCTGCTTTGTGATCTTGATCCACAGCTACTAAATGACGGCAGGGATTCAGCTGTAGCTCCTGCCCTTCAGTGCTGTCTGCCTAGAATCTCTAATTTCCAGCAGTAGGAAAGATGGGTTAAAAATGCATCACTTGTTATTGAATACAGGAATCTGCAAACCTCATGTCATCTTATCACATTATTCCAAACAGCTGAGCAGATATGTTATCATAAACTCTATTTTGTTATTTCTGCAAAACAGGTAGCCAGACTTGTTTTTTATGCCCCCTCTTTTAATGCTTTTCCACACAGATGATCCTGTTTCTCCATATACAAGCTGGTTATTGAATATTGTTGAAACTAAACAACCACATCCCCTGCCCATGCCTTACAATGGAGGATGTTGGGCACCACTTGTGGACTACCTCCCAGAGACCATCACACCCCGAGGACCCCTTCATAGGTGAGCAGCTTCTCATTCTGACATTTCAAACAGTGAGATGCTTCCTCTTACTGGTTGACCAACACCAATCCAACTGTCCTACCACTCAGAACATCTGAAAATCATACCTTCAATTACTAATGATTTCCAGTACTAAAATCAACATGCAATGAAGACTTGCAATTCTACCAGATTTCTACCGGAAAGCCTATTTACAATGTTGGACATCTTGTCACTTTCTGACAAGAATCAGACTGAAGAAACAGCTAAAACAGAAAAGGAAGATTTCTCTTTCCCAAGACTCTGTGGCTGTTATCATAGCACTTTTTCCCCCCTTGATCTTTTATTCTAACTAGGCTATGCATATTCTGAAAGTCTTCTTTTACATAATTTGCATTGACAGTAATAGCGTTCTTTTCAGTAGTGGGTACTTACCTGCTCAATACTGTAACCAAGGTGCTTCAGCATTAATCATATCAATAAGAAATGCTACAAATTTGAAAATGTAGAGGTTGTTTATTTCTTCAGAAACACCCATCACGTTACCATTTTCCCATCTCCAAGAGGTTTCAAACTGATACTGTGATTAATTTCTAGGTGCAATATTGCTGTCATATTCATGACTGAGATGGTAGTGGATCACAGTGTGAGAGAAGATTGGGCTCTTCACCTCCCTTTATTGCTGCATGCTCTCTTTCTAGGTAAGACCAACAGAACAAGAAATTAAGTATATATGTACTCCTGTCTTTTTAATTTAGTTTTGCTGAAGATGTAGAGTTGTGGTTTTTATATGTTTTTCATTATTATTTCCTAACAAAAAAAAAAAAGCCCAAGGCAATTACAGTCTGTGAATTAGTCTCAAAACTTTGAAGCTTTTCAATATTTTGGCCAATTTCACCCAAATTTGAGAGGTGGGTAGAAATTTGATGATTGACTTCCTAAAATATCTCTAAAAATCCCTCATCCTCCCCCTGTGAGAAAGACAGGTGAAACTCAGCCTTTGTACAATCTGGTTTGTGATGGGCATCTGGGCAGTCAACACATGCCTTAGATCTGAACTACACATACAAGTGCTGTCTCTTGCCTTTGCAAAAATATTATGTAGGACAGCCAAGATTACTGTACTGCAGAGACAATGAATGTAGGAAACAGATTACTGGAAAGCATGCTTCATTAATTTCACCACTAATAATGGAATACTTTATAGTCAGTGTCGTCCCTTATATACCTGAGCATAGAGGCAATGCTTTTTCCACACTGCTGTGCCTGTTCTTGACCATAACACAGTTCAACTGGAGGGTGATACCTTCCTTATCCTGCCACTTAACATTATGAAAAGTGAGTGGCCTAATTTTTTAGCATGCAGGAGATTTTAGCATTATAAGGCCATTCTCTTTCATGGTTGATAAATACTAGTTTTCACAAAAAACCCAGCCAGACACTTGTAAAATAGTTTTATTATAACGAGATCACAGTTCACTTCTCATTCAGTCACCATAGTTACCACTAAGTCTATTCACTGGCAATCTGGGAAGAGTCTGTTGTTCAGCAGGCAAGAAAGATTAAATTGGGAGGTTACAGCACAGTGGTAGAATATATGTGATATACTTCACTATATAGTTGAAGAAGATACCTCATTCTCCTTTTCTGCTACTCCGTTACCAACTGTTCTGTTTGAAATTTTTTCACAAAATAGGGTTTTTTGGAAAACACACAATCATCAAATACTCAAGTTTTGTATATTAGTACATTGATTTCAATAAACCTATAATGAAACAGAAGAATAACAGCCAGGACCATGTTGGATGGGTCTTCCAGGGTCAGTTTCAGTATGACATTTCACATACATTTTTTACTTAAAAGTTAAATCTATTTTGTGGCTGCCCATAACAATTTTTTACTTTTTTTTAATATCACTGTGAACTTTCTAAGTGTAAGAGGGAGATGAAAGAGAACTGGATAAGTGCGTAATCAAATCAGTAACCATCAACTGATCAAACAACATCTTTAGTATGTTTTGTAACAAGTGTGAGAGGACTGGTGCTTACAGTTAGTAGAAATTCTCACAATAATAAATTAATAACTTAAGACAGGAATAGTATGCAGCAGGGTGGCCACTTCAGTTAAGACAGCTTTAAGGAGCCATCAGGGAGCCATGCAAATAAACATATGCAGAAACAGAGTTATGATATTAGTAATCCATTATAAAAATATCTTTACTGATTTGCTCATGCATTGATGTTTCAACATTACAGTATTTCATAAGAAGTAAATAGAAATTTATGAATACCATTTGACACAGTCCCTTGGCTAAGAACTCTCAATTCTCAAATGTGAAATGAAAGCTAAATGTAACTGGTAAGTGAATGTAACTACTTTAGTGCTAAGTAAAATGGGATCACAGCTTCCAGGCTTCAAGTTCAGTTTCTCTAGAGTTGTTACACCTCTTGTGGAAATTTTTTCTATATTTTGTAGTAGAGTTCTTTTGTGATGGTGTGAGGAAGTTATGCTACACATGTTAGCCAAAGGTACGAATATGATTGAAAATGAAGTGTTTCTGTCCTGTTAGAATGTGAGCAGGCAGGTGCACCTGACTGAAAAGGAAACTGGAAACTAGTATGGTAGCTAGCTGGACAGCCTGTATCCTTCCATTTGTTGGAAGGAGTGAGAGAATAATAAAACGAAAGAATTTTGCAATGTATATATTTAATGGGCTGTTGGGTGGTTTGTAGTACTGATAGTGAAGTAGAGAGGCAGACTGATGGTGTGACCCTGCCTATCTCAGTAGTGCATGAAAATCACTGCTGTTTAAAAACCCTTTTGCAACCAGTGTGAAATGAGTTGAGCAGCTAGACTCCTTTCCCATAGAAATGTGTCCACATCACAGAAGTTTACCCTCTTGGGAACTCTTCCTAGTGAAAGAACGGCCAATCACAAAGACTGAAGTGTCCTTCTCACTTCATATTTAGCATATCTATGTCAATACTTTCATAAAGCCCTAGGGTTTAACAGGATTTCAGTCACAAGTGCTGCCAATATAGAATTTATTTTCAGCTGAAAACTTTTTATATCCTTTTCAGTGTATGTTAGAACAGGGTAGGATGGGTTCATTATCTCCTGGCAGATGGAAGGAAATGGAGAAAGGAGAGTAGGAGCAGAAACCTGAAGAAGCTGAAAAAGATGTTGATCATGGTACTTTTGGAGGAGGCTATGGGCAGATGAGTAAGACCGAGAATCACAGGACCTCCAAAGACCTACCCCATAGGAGCCAAAGACACATTCTTCAGACTATGGCAGTACGAGCAACTCCATTTTTGCAGGCCAGACAAGAACCAGCGTGACTGGAATACTGGAAAACACCTGACTTGAAAGACCCGTTGGCTGCTGCCACTTAGAGTAATGAAGGAGCTGGTTTTAAGGAGGAATATATCCTGAGAAGAGAGGAGCTGACGAAAACAATTTAAATTTTCAGCACTGAAACTGCCCCTAAACAGAAGAAAGTATTTGTGAATATCCTGGAAGATACTGAAAGAGAACTGAATAGAGATTACTACCACAGAGTGCAGTTTATTTTACCGACATCTGCTTTCTTTATATTTGTGATTTATTGAGGTTGTGTTAAAATCTTACAAACAGCAGTAGTGCCAACCAGATCAGAGTCATTCAGTGCTAGACCTTCAGTTTCAGTTCTGCACCCTGAGCTAGTGCCTAATTTCTCATGCTACTCACTGGTAGCTGAAGTTCTTTTTCAAGGGATTTTGTCTGTCAGTTCCTTTCTCAGTAAATCAATATCTACCTCTTACTGTTTGCAGTTATTATAAAACATGTCTGTGCAAGAAGCCAGGTACTGAGTTAAGCAATGTAATTACAACCACCACCAAGAATTTCTCATCTTTAGAGGTTTTCCAACCCTGTCAAATTAACACTGCAGTGAGACAGAATGCATCCGGTTGTATTGCCCCTCATTGTTTTGTACCTCCTGTATGGGACTTCAGTCTGGAAACTAAATATACACATACATTTGAAGTAAAAACACTAGTAACTGTGTCGGGAAGTACTGCATCTTTTGTTTGTTTGCACTGTTGCCGTGGACTGCCTGGGAATTTTCGCTATTTCTGGAATGTGAACTTGTTTATTATTACTTCATATTCAGTGATTGCTGTAACCTTTTCTTTTAGGTCTCGACCATTACCGCCCTGAGGTCTTTGAACACAGTAAAAAGTTACTGCTTCACCTTTTGATTGCATTATCTTGCAATAGCAACTATCAAGCCATTGCATCAGTGCTTCTTCAGACCAGAGAGATGAATGAGACCAAGACTCTGACAGTGCAACCAGCATACTTACCTGAATATCTCTATACAGGTAATAAAGCAAAAGAAGAAAGGAACATTGCCTTATACTGTGAGGTTTTTGAAAGTACGTTGTCAAGGTTACTTTCCTAATGTCTAACGGTTTTGATAAATTAAAGTGATAAAGTGGCAAATATGAATAGTTCCCATTAATATTAATTACATGTGAACTACTCTGGAGATGCACACGAATTATTATTAGGTAACTTTTCATGATAGTGAGAAAGCTATCTGATGTAAGGCAAAATACATAATGTAGAATTTTAAACATTAATATGGCTAATAACTTCCTACCTTCCCCCTCAGGGAGCCAGGGCTGCTTTAAATGAGGACAATCACTCCTCAACCTTCAAAAGAAATTAATAAATAATTCCAACACAGGAAGAGCAGCAAGAACATGCAGCTCAGATTTTCCATTAAGTTACATTTCACATAATATACACCCTCCTATATATCACAGATGCACTTCATTTCTGCCCTTAAATCTATTTCTGCATTAGGAGGTTTACTTCAGACCTCTGCTGAGATGGGTGTTCTGTTAACTTTTAGCAATTTACCTGTTTTTAAGGTGTTGGTTGGGAACAGTTTGTAGAAAGCAGCTAGTTAGATTTACTATTATAATGTAATATTACTAAAAGCAAGCATACTGTTGAGATATGAAGGAATCACAGAGCCAGTGTAGATTTGTGGAGGTAGGATTAGTTGTCTGGGAGAGGGTGAGGAACTTTATCATACACTGAGAAATGAAAAGGAGAGATAATCAAATTAATGGCATTTCTGTGGTTCCTTAGGAACAGAACCAAAAGCAATAAATAGTTCGGCTTTATACAGAATATTTCTTGATAATTTTTTTTAATGAGATACAAAAAATATTTCAAAGTAATGAAAAGGGATATGTATTTCAGATCAGTGAATTAATTTGGCATTTTTAGGTTTCATTCTGAATAAAGTCAGTGCAAAATTACCTCACATGTGAATTTTCCATCTTGAGTTGTGTAGATCTCTTTTCCAATGCATGTCCATGAATTATTAACTACAGAATAAATGTCTTATACTAAAATTATACTTCTGCTTTTCTGCCAAAATGAAAAACTGTTTTCATTTCTGTCTCTGAAAAACATAATTGGTACCTTGTGTCTGGGCCTCCTAAGTCCAAGAAGCTATCAAAACTTTGCATTTGGATTCTTTTTTTATCAGCTAATATAAAGGGCGAGAGTGTGGGTGAATAGCTATAGCAAAGAATCCTAACTGAAAATACTTCCACTCAGGCTCGTTCCACATAATGTCAGGCAACTGAATTAAGAGTCTCCTGACCTGCAATGGATTTTGTCAGTAGAGAGGCCACTCCTGCTCCCAGTCTTCTTGCAAGGCCAGTTTTTCTGTTGTAGATACAGTCTAAGATGACTAGCAGTCTAACTTTAAGACAGGACTTAGTTTCTAGTTCCAGGTGTGAAGTTGTGTGGCAAGCTTTTGATGTAGCAGAATTCTTACTCAGATGCTTAACCTTAATGCTGAAAATATTTAGTATGAGTAGTCCAGTGTTTGCAGTTACTAAAGGCGTTGAACAGAAGCCTTAAATGTTTGTGTCTCCATTTCCATTACATTTGTAAAATTAGGACAACATCATTGTCCTGAAAATTCCACCCTCCAGAGGTTTATTTCCTCATCAGACTAGCTCAGAGGAGTGAGCTGGACTTTGCATGCACTTAGCTAACTTCAAAATTCACTTTACAGAAAGACATAGTTCTGATTGTAAAATGCCTTGAAACATTTACTTTTCAAGTACAGTAGTCCTCGTGCAGTAGAAGAAAATATCTTGACTTTGGTATTTTTCATTTTATATTGGGTTCTGCACATTTAGAAACAGAGTGCCATTTTCACTCCCATTGTTGTCTGAGGGTTGTTGTGTTCTGTAGGTTTCCCCTGTGTTTCCCAGTAGAAGGTTTCTTCTGCTGACACTGAAAAGAGCTGCTCGGCAGACACTTTAATCTGTAATGCTGGCCCAACAGTGCATTCCGTCTTTATCTCCTCCCTTTCTGCTGGCAGGTGGCTTTGACTTTCTGCGGGAATACCAGTCGTCTCCAGTGCCAGACTCTGGGTTGAGCTCCAGCTCCACCTCCTCCAGTATCAGTCTGGGAGGCAGCAGTGGAAATCTCCCACAGATTACACAAGAGGTGGAGGACATGGACACTGCTGCTGAAACAGATGAGAAAGCAAACAAATTAATTGAGTTTCTGACAACCAGGTAATGGAGATAAGCAGAGGATACATTCATACTTCAAACACATACTTTCATGTCTTCTCTACAATTATCTGTAGCACCTTAAAAGACTCAAAGGAAAATTACCTCTGTTTTTATAGTAATTACAGACTCCTATTCCTCTTTTTTTTGATACTTTTCAAAGTAGGTAGGTACTTAAAAGCACTACAGTGTCAGGAACAACAGAAAAAAATCTTGTCTGGCAGCAATAAAATGTTTAATTGACTTGTAGTATTATGTTCAACAATGAACTGATAGAAGAAGACAGTTTTATTATAAAATCAGATAGGAAGTATAGAGGGCATGGTGAAAGGCCATGGTGAAACTAGTATTAGCTACTGCCTACAGCCAGCAGATCCTAGGCACAATGTTAAATTAAAAAGCAGGGATTTCTTTATGCTGCTTTCTAAGTGGTATAACTTGTATTTTAAAAGAGACATTTTGTAAAATACAGTGTAGGAATATTCATTTACTTGTATTTTGCTCATAAAATTCTGCTCAGTTGTGTGTTTTCCAGGCTATGGCCCTGGAAATACCTAATTGCCTTTACAGTTTATATATTTCAACTGATTACATTTATTTCAGATAACTCGAAGAAATTTTACACTTTTTTTATGTACTTCTTTAAGGGCATTTGGTCCACTTTGGTGCCATGAAGATATTACACCCAAAAATCAGAACACCAAGAGTGCTGAACAGCTTACTAATTTTCTGCGTCATGTTGTATCTGTGTTTAAAGACTCCAAGTCAGGTAGTAAATGTTTTTCCTTTCATAACTAAAAGCATATTCCCTCAAGGTCACACTGAAAATTTATCCTGTGACGTAATAGATGTGCTTATGCAGAAGTGTGACATATTTTATGTCTTAACAAGGATGCATGACATATGAAAGAACTGCTTTAATAAAATCATGTCATATTGGACTGTGGATGAATGTTAAATTGAACATTTCTTCAAAGCTGTTGGTAGAAAGCCTTTTGGTTGATAAAAGCTACCCGATAAAAGCTCCTCTATGTCCTTCTGGTAAAATACATCACAGTTAATAAGTAAATGTACTTTGTTAAATTTCTTCTGGCAATTGAAGTTTAGTTTCAATTTATTATATTTTTAGAACTTAGGAAATGTACTGATGGTATTTTCAAAACCAACACAGTCACAAATTAAATATCTTCCAAGATCAAAGCAGAATGCAGCATCAATATTTATATTTAAGGTCTTTTCCAAAGCCTTCTGAAGCTAATAGAAAGACGCCTAATTCAGCTTGGCTTTAGGTCTGGGAGCGTTCAGAAGTTACTGTGTTGCTGCCAGAAAGAATAGTGGATGGATTGAAAATTTGTCCAGGAATTGTAAAAAAAATTATATCAGATTAAGAACTTCATAGTTTTGCTGACAAACACTTGCAGACTCAGAATTTTCATTTTACAGTTTATTTTCTCATGTTCTGCGTGAAATAAATGTAAACAGTGGGAAATTCTCCCAAACGCAGACATTTCTGCCATTTCTGCATCTCCATTTCTTACAGGGTTTGTAGGATACACTACAGGGCATATACTTCCCACAGAATTGGTTCAGCCTTTTTATAACCCACAGTAAAATCTGTCATTAAAAAAAACCAAAACAAAGCTGACACACTATTCTTTTGCTTAGGTTTTCATTTGGAGCAGCATCTAAGTGAAGTTGCTTTGCAAACAGCTCTTTCAAGCTCTTCAAGACATTACGCAGGTCGCTCTTTCCAGATATTCAGGGCCCTAAAGCAGCCCCTTTCTGCACATGCATTGTCTGACCTCCTGTCAAGATTGGTGGAAGTTATTGGAGAGCACGGAGATGAGATTCAGGTTTGCATGTGTACATAATGCTTCTTAGTACTGTTGATTTAATGTATACTTACTTTAAAATTACTATTTTAACAAGATGTTCTGGAGTCAAGTGATGCCAAGTAGAATATGGCCTTAGAAGAGATTACCTCTCTGTTTACTGAATCCATATGTACCTTATCAAAGCCTTCATCAGGCTGTTACAATCTTATGTAGCTCTAAAGAGAACAACTAGAAAACATCTAGTATATGTCACTCAAAATGAAACCTTAATGATGACCATTTTTTCCCTTTTTACATGATTAATTTGTGCCTAAGGAACTCATCATCCTATTGGTTGATGTAACCTGACATCATGAGTAGACACCACCTCATTTCTCAAATGTTAACATCTTTTGGAATAAAGAAATCTACACCATCAGTAACAATACAAAATTTACACTGTCCTAACTTGATCCAGTCCTCTCTTAGTGAACTATGATGTTTACTTGGTTTAGCTAAACAGACTGTTCTCACCTGAAATTTTACAATCAGACACTACTTATTACGAGATTCAAGACCTAATAAAGAGAGCTACTAGCTCTTCATAAGAAACAGACTGACATCACCTCCATATTTTACTTAGGTAATGAAACTGCCACAAGATGACAGTAATATTCTGTCACAACTGCTTGTGCAGAATTTAAACCAGTGACCTGCAGTCAGAGGTTCTGTATGCCATTACCAATCCCCTGATGAGATACGTGCCCTCCTTGCATGCCTTCATAGATCATTTGGAGACACAAAATAAAACACATCTGTAGTGACATCTTAACGTTCAGGGCAGTGGCATTGATGTGAATGTTGTTATTTTTTCAGGAGAAATTACAGGATTTCATTATGTGCCTATTCCTTTTATGAACTGAAGTGTTTTTTTTCACTATTTTGTTCACTATTTTGAATGTCTTTGTTGAAATGGTTAACCTTGTGCATTGATAGGGGTATGTGATGGAGGCACTACTTACTTTGGAAGCTGCTGTCGATAATCTGTCTGACTGTTTGAAGAACAGTGATCTTTTGACAGTGTTATCACGGTAAGAGCCTGTTCTCCTAACCATATCTTTTTTTTTTTTCAATGTCTCATGATATGAAGTGTGCAATCCTGCAGTCTGACAGCATAAAGTTATTTTGATAAGACTGATCTCATCTGTAACCTTCAGAGAACTAGACTAAGAACACATCTCAACCAAATTTTGCAATAGTTCAAGTAACTAATAGAACTAATGGAGTATTACAATGCATTGTAAATTCTGCCTTGCTGCCACTTGACCATAACTTACTTTAACATCCTTTAAAAATATTGTATTTTTTTCACCTTTGTACCATATACTGAAAACATATCTGGGAAGAAGCGGGTTTTTTTGGAATATTGGTTTCATGCAACCTGTCATTCTCAGATGAAGTATTCCCCAAGAAGTAAATGATCATGGTTTGTTATCAGTAAAACTAGGGAGAATTTGTCCCCATGTGTACATAACCCATGGATTTTGCAAGACATGTAGACCATCTTTGTGAAACTCTTGGCCTTAAAGTAGACGTTTGTACATGGACGGAAATGGCAGGTTCCTTCTGTAACACAGCTGTTGAGAGTACTGAGGGAGATTAATGTCTGTCTGACTCCTAATAGCAACCACAGAATAGGGAAAGTGTTTGAAAATTGTCTGTGCTTTTACATGCAGAACAAAAATACAAGGGCTGTCACTTCTGAAGCTAGTAGGCAGGGTGCTATGTATTACACTGCAATGGCAGAACACAAGCATTGCCTTGTGACAGAGTAGAGGTGGGGAAATACAGCCTCTACTTTCTAAACGAAGGGCTATTTATCTTCTTACAGTGCACATTTCAGGAAAGAGCAAGATGGAGCAGAAAATAAGAAACACTCCAGAAAGCAGTGGGATGCAATATTCTTTACACTGACATTACTGATTCCATAAGATCCTCTTCAAATATTATAGACAGTAGGAACTCATAGTATATGGAGTAGAATGGGCCAGAGAGTCAAGAATTAGCTGTTCTCCAGAACAAACTTCCCTCACATGTATCAACATAGTATCTTCATCTGAACCAGTAGTTGATAGGGATTGTCTGGATCATCACATGATAGTCCATGAGGAAGCATCAGTCACTGAAATTGAAACACCTCTGCTTTCTGTAAACCATCTTAAAGAGGTCTTAGGATACAGGCAGGAGGCGATGTAATGACAATAAGGTTGCTGAAGGACCTGTACTAGCAAGAACTTAGGCAGCCACATGACAGGTTTCTTGAGGATAATGTGGCATATTCGCAGTTCAGATACACTGGTTTTTCTGCCCACAGTTCTCACGTTAGCCAGTAAGCCATTGTGCATTTTGCCTGCCAGCTGTGCCAAGTTTGGGGTTTTCTCTACTGATGAGGGCATTTTAAAGACCAAAATTGTTTTCAGTTCTAACACTGCCCCATTATATGGGCATTTGCATAAGACACTTCACAGCTCTCTATCTGTTGTCACCATGTCCTTCTTCCTATCTAGGCTGTAGGCTATACTGCTCTGGTTTGGTGCAATGCCACATGAACCTCACCTCAGTCAGGTCTGTGGGCACTTCTGAAAAAAAAAGACAGGCTGCAAGAGACAGTGTGGGGTTTTACTTTTCCTATTTAAATATTTATTTACAGTTTGATAAATGCTTAACTTGCATCCAATATGTACAAGTTTCAAGCTGTGCATTCACACATTGCAATGTATGTTGTATATTTTGGGTTCAGCTCATCTTCGCCAGATTTAACATCAAGCACCAAACTGACTGCAAACCGGAAGAGCACGGGACAGCTGAATGTGAATCCTGCAAGCGGCAACACAGCCACTGCTGAACGAAGCAGGCACCAGAGGAGCTTCTCTGTACCCAAAAAGTTTGGAGATGCAGACAAGTCCTCAGACCCACCACGCAGCGCCACACTAGACAGAATTCAGGCATGCACCCAACAAGGCCTGTCCTCTAAAACCAGAAGTTCATCTTCTCTAAAGGACAGTCTCACTGACCCATCCCATATTAACAATCCAACCAACCTACTGGCCACCATCTTCTGGGTTGCTGTGGCTTTGATGGAATCAGATTTTGAGTTTGAGTATCTAATGGCATTGCGGTTACTGAATAAACTTCTGGCTCATTTGCCACTAGATAAAGCTGAAAACCGGGAGAAGTTAGAGAAGTTGCAAGGGCAGCTGAAGTGGGCAGACTTCTCAGGGCTTCAGCAGCTACTCCTGAAAGGATTCACCTCTCTTACCACCACTGATCTCACGCTACAGCTTTTTAGTTTGCTGACACCAGTGTCTCGAATATCCATGGTGGATTCCTCTCAAGCTATAGGTAAAACCAGTATACTTTCCTCTCTTCAGTCCCTGCTGCTTTGACATTTGATGGCAGAATTAGGCTATCTGCACAAAACCAAAATGGCATTTTTCTTCTTCTAATATAGTGTAATGTACTTTTGCTTTGAGTTGGGTGGGCTTCTTGAAAATTTCATAGCAATATATTTCTGAAAAGTCAATCTATTGTGTAATAAGGTTTTGGATGAAAGCAGTCATGTATTATTTCACATTTCGTTTTTAGTGCTTGGCAGCATATGAAGTTTCTGAGTGCTAACAAAATAAACATATGTAAGGAGCTATTGTGAAATTTTCTAGAACCTATTTTGCCTATTTTTTCCACTTCAGAATATTGCAAATTATTTTATTTTAAATCAGTGCTTCAGGGGATTTTTCCTAGAAATACAAATATGGAAAACTCTTGTACACTTTTTAGATAAATTACAATAGCACATTAGTCAGTAAGGAGAGAGGGTTATAAGGAAATATGGTAACATTTTGAATTTCCCAATTATTTAGTTGAGATTGTGACCACTTCTTAATTATATTTTTTGAAGAGAGTTTCTGTATTGTTCCAGATATTTACTCCTCTGACACATTCAGAAACACAAATATTAAGACAATTGTGCAGGCTTCACAACTAAGTCATAACATGCTTAGATACAGAGTGTCTAAGGGGGTGAATGCCATGAACAGCCTGGCCATCTCTAAAGCACCTGTGTGGTGCCTGTGTTCCAGACTTTGATTGGACAATTCACACTTGGGCTGTGATGATACCATCTGGATGTATCTTTTTGTTTTCCCCGAGTATAGGGGAAGCCTAGGGAAATTGCAGTTCTAGCTTAGGCAACTTGTTTAACTGCATAGAACGAGAGGGAATGAATGGTTACGAAGATATTTTCATAGATCACATTCTTTCTTTTAGAAAACCAGATTGTGGCTGCATACAATTTCTTGACTTCTGAGCTCTGAGCTCCCCTGAATGGGAGCAGCTTTTGTTACAGCTCCCGGTTACAGTTACTGTCTGTAGTTCATCAGCTACCTTGAACTATGAGTTGGTGCAGAAGAGCTGAAACCCAGCTCCAGACAAAGGCCTTACACTAATGACAGTGGCTGGCACTTGGCAGAGGAGCGGTCTCCTAGCTTCAAAAACACCATTTCAGTCATCTCACCTGACCAGTTCTATCAGAATTTTGATTCATTGTTATTATTATTAACTTGAACAGTAAAAAACAATGGAAGCTGTGCCTGGCAGCCTGACCAAAACAGTTGCTCATTTATCAATAGTCAGCAAATTTCTTCTTGTGTTTTAGCAGCAGTAATGAAAATGCCACCAGTTAAGACTCTCAATAAGCCTATTAAATGGAAAAGATAAACATACTCTCTGACAGGAATAAATACACTTTTGTGATCTATTCTATCCTGTAAATACCTTTTTGTACAGTATTGTTTGCAGGAATAGGCGCATGCTTTATAACAGTACCATTGCCTAGATGATATACTGGCTTTTCAAATTAAGGCCCATTTAATACAAATGTGGCGTGGCCAGTGGTGTGAACAACTTGACAGAGTCTGTGTGAGTTTACAGCTAATGTAATATTGAAACCATGACCCCCCCCACAACACCAATTTGAAGATCACTGTGGCTCTTTCTGTCCAAAATACACATTTTGTTCTGTATTTTCCTGTTCTAGGATTTCCACTGAATGTTTTGTGTCTCCTGCCCCATTTAATTCAGCATTTTGACAGCCCAAACCAGTTTTGTAAAGATATAGCCGAAAGGATTGCTCAGGTATCAAAGTTATTTACTGTTTTGTACATCCTCAAACCCTGTAAATGCAGTTGCCTTGTTCTTAATGTGTCTTGACATTTATATTTAATTAGGTTTGTTTGGAGGAGAAGAACCCCAAGCTATCAAATCTTGCACATGTCATGACCCTTTATAAAACACATAGCTATACAAGGGACTGTGCTACCTGGGTAAATGTGGTTTGCCGTTACCTTCATGAAGCATTTGCTGATATTACTTTGAGTATGGTTACATATTTGGCTGAGGTAAGTTTTCAAAGATTTTTTTGCCATTTTGACTCTTCTGTTGTCTAACAACCCAAAGAGCTGAGGTCTGCCTGCAGATTGTTGGGGGTTCTCTGTAGCTGTTGTTTATAACTAAGAGTAAAAAGCAGAAATTAGCAGAAAGAAAGGGAATTACTGTAATCAATCTTGAACACTAAAACAAAAGCCAGCAAAGGTCTGCAGGGCTGACACATCTTAAAGCAGCTTCACTCATCAGCCAGTCAGATTTTCCACTGTGAAAGAGAGAGTAACTGGACCACATTTATTTAGAACCCACTAAGGAAAATAAGAGAAGGACTAATACCAGAAAGGGTTTAGCAGCATAAATAAGATACCTATCTGCTGTATAAGGATCTGGTTCTTGATACAAATCTGTGTGCATTCCTCTAACACTGAATGTGATCATCTTGCTGCCCAGGTTTTCCCCTGTGCTGGCTCACTCCTAACTTTTCTCACACATGGAGTATAGAGCTGATGCAGTGTTGTTACTGGGGATCTAAGACACAGTTCTGCTCTTCAGCTTAAGGTCACTTGATCTTCTGCCTCCTCTGTCAGATCAGTATCAGGACACCATTTCCTTGCAGAGTTCTCAGATTTATCCCTTCACTTCTATGCTTAATGAGATGCCTTCAGTCTCCCCTCTCATCCAGGGAGAAAGCAGTTCTGTATTCATGACATAAATTCACTAGTTTCTTTAGAGCAGCCTTAGGTTTTGGAGCAGATTCTTTCTTCCGTCTGACAGAGGATCTATAGAAACTCCATAGGCATCTCTGATACTGGCTGTCCACAGACTTTCAAGAGCCTGAGAGGCCAGGCTTGCTCCCACACTCAGTCAGACTTCACAGCAAAGTCGGCCCTGCTGCCTCAGGCTGCAATTCCTCACCTTGCTTGCACATGGAAGCTCTAAGCAAATAATCATATCAGATATTGACTGATGGTGAAAGCCATGACTCTCCAGTAGGAGATTAAAACAGGACCCTGAGCTTTTTCAGTCTGCTTTCAAACTCAAAGACTCTGAAGAACTATCAGCTCTTCAAACACAATGACTGGATTCTCCAAAGTCGTGTCTCCTTCACAGCAGAAACCAGTATTCCTAATATACAAACACTGTAAAAATTGAGGTTTAAACTGTTTCTCCTTTGCTTTCCCAGCCTTAGGAAAGTGTTTGCCCCTCTGTTTTCCCTTCAGTGCTCTATGTACAGTTACTAGTCCTGCAGCACCTCCAGAAAGGCCATTGCACATGACCTCACTCCCCTCAAAACGGGGTTAGTCATGCATTTGGAGACTTTTTCTTTGCACTTGCCCCTTGCTGTAGACTGGCATCACGCTACTATATTAACAGTAACTCAGGCAGGTTTCTGACCATAATTAAGGCGCATTCCTCACATAGCACCATCATCTCAGGATGGCATAGTAAGGATGACTTCCTTTCTCTATTTACATTGACTGCAACTCTGTTGAGTCATGTCTGGGAATATTTGTATGGGCATAGGGTAGCTGCCAGTATGGAGGAGGAGCAAGAGACAAGAAACCATTTTGTTCAGCCTGCTGTGGCCATGAAAAAGATTTTTCCAGCATTCAGAATAAGTTTCCCCTTTTCTTCTTAGTTAATCCCTAGACCAGGAGAAACAAGGTGCTGCTGTCTCCTGTAAGCTGGCTGTGGGATATACTGTCAATAGGTAAAACCAAATGGGTTAACAGCCCCACTGGCAATCCACAGCTGAGCATTATAGCCATTGGTTACGGAGCCTAGTGCTTTAACAATCCTGGCTCAGTCCCCAGTGCTTGGGCCTGAGGGATACTGTGAGACATGCAGTGCTTAAGAATAACAAAGGAAATCTGTATTGCAAGTTACTAAGACTATGAGAACAAATGCTCTCAGCAGAAGATAAAAGCTTCATCTTATTGCCATTCAGACAAACATTTGCATTTAACCTATTTGATGGCAGGTAATTGCTTGCCAGCTAGGGGTATGATCCTGGCATAAAATAAGTCATTTCAGTTGTGTTCTTATCCAAACCTTACAGTGGCAAGCAGTGCTTTTTACTGAGTACTACATATTACAACTCCATCCATGAAAAATGATAATTTCTTTTAGAAAAATACTTGGGGATCTCAGTCAACAGATGAGGAAAAATCACTATTTAATAGTGCAGTAGAACTTTGAACATCCACTACCAAAATCAGCATACAAACACATTACTGAACGCTTAATTCAATTTTATGATAGAATTTTGCATATTATTTTTTAAAAATCAACCTTGTATCATAAGAGCACAGTCATTCTAGGAGCGTATCTGAATTGACATGGGTCACATGTTAAACTAGTGATTCATTTAGTCCAGAGTCATGCTTGGACTTAAATAGCTAGTGCTATTAATACAGAAGGGATAAGAAACCACATAGTGGATAGTAATGTGCTCATGGTAGGTGTTTCCTCCTCCTTCCTTTTAGACAGAGGATTGCTTGTGATAAAAGCATCAGCTTTCATAACCTGTTCAAAACCAAGGAAACACTAGAGATTAAAACATCTGTGTTGCAAGGGGAAGCATGTCCAAGATCAGGCATTATCCCTCTAACGGCTTGTCTATCAGACATGGCTTGTGAAATGCCTTCTTTATTTCCTCAGTGGACACAGAAAACATTTGTCCAAATAACTAACGTAGCCTGAGAGCTAAGCATCTCTTCTCACCTGCTGCCAGATTTGGAGGGGCAAAGGGAACGGTCTCCTGTGGTAGCACACCAGCAGCCACATCAACCAGCAACAGCCAGCCCAGGCAAGGCAGCCCTTGAAGGAGAAGGTTCTGCTCTCCACTTAGCTCTAGGTTAGTTGCTGCTTCAGGAAAAGGACAAATGTGGCTAACTGAGTGTGGATCCCTAAATCCAGATAAGACCTGGATAGTTACCACATGCTAACAGGAGAGGAATGCACAGTTCTTTAAAACAGTTCATATGGACCAGAGTCAAAAAAAAAAAAAAATTCCGAGAACAGTTCTGATTTCTTCTTACAAATACAGTGGAAACTCTT
The DNA here is from genome assembly GCF_963921805.1 of Phalacrocorax carbo. Taxonomy (NCBI): domain Eukaryota; kingdom Metazoa; phylum Chordata; class Aves; order Suliformes; family Phalacrocoracidae; genus Phalacrocorax; species Phalacrocorax carbo. Next base: position 193,449,090 of record NC_087513.1, on the reverse strand, counting down.
TGTCCTGGAACTCACTGGTCCAAACAATGTGTTACCACAACTCCATCTTGCTGCTATTTTTGTTACTTCTGTCAGCAAAATACATTTTAAAGTTGCCGTTCTTTTTTTGAAGTGAAATAATCTTTCTTGTTACAAATTCGTGATTTAGAACATGCTTTCTAACCAGCAAGAGACAAAATTCCCATTGTTTCCCAAGAATTCTTTTTCCTATCACAAAAGTGACTATCTGATGCAGTCACCTCTGTCAGAGAACAAAAAAAAATTCTTTCTCTCATCCAGATAGTTTCTTCTTCCTACACTGAAATGGTATACTGGCTGATGTGCTGGATCATACAAACTGTTTATAAGGAAGGAATCAAACTTTCCATTGCAAGATCCTAATGGAAGGCAAGAAAAAGTCTATAACTCTGTTTGGAAGAATTATTGCTAAGAAGTTTTATCTCTCAGTAAAGGTATCCATGGGCAGGCTACCATGTAGTACCTTTGATTTAAAAATTCATGCTTGCTTTCCGAGAGGAATGAAGCATAGTGAGTTTGTGCTGTTAATGGAATTTGCCTGCTTTGTTTTATGAATCACTAATTATTACTCACTTTCACTGATGAAAGAAATCAGAAGATATTTAGCAGGAATGAGATACGTGTGTGTCCTTACTGATCATTCCATTTTGGTTGGCATGAAGCCTTCTCATTAAGTGAAAAGAGGAGTCCTGTCATTCAGGCCAGCAAGGGCATCTAATAAATTACTAGACTCCACTTGGATAACAGCTGAAATTTTTCTCTGAAGGAAGACATGAGGCAGCATAGAATTTTTATAAATAATTGTTTCCTAGATCCTAATACCTCTAGTAACCAGTGTTATAAGAACTTTTTTCAACCTCAACGGAAGGATAGAGTCTAGTCTTGAGCCTCTGGTAACCTCCAGCAATAACATTTGATTGCCTCTGAAATTTGTGGGGTGGGACAGGACCTGTCACTAGTGAAAGAATGTGCTACCTTCCAGGAAATTTTCAGCTGAGATATTTCATACACATGTGCAAACATAGCATATTTGTCTGTATGCCTCCTGAATTAGTCATGTATATATAAGAGCACAGTTGCATTTCCAAGGTTCACTGTGGTATACCGGGATTTGCACACAGGTGTTCCAAAATTCCGGGATTTAGATCAAGCCTGGTTTTGTATTAGCCTCTACAATAAGAGAGCCCAGGGACTCCACCTCCTCCTTAACAGAAAATGTTTCCTTGGCAGTTACAGCCAGTGAGCACTGGCAGTGAAGTATATTTGGATAAATATATATTGATGTCTGAATAGTAGTAGTTTTGTTTCTTCAGCATGTTTTCTTTTTTCTCACTGACTTTCAGCAAAGGTAGAAATAAAAAGATACTCCCTTGTTTTCATTGGATGTGCTTCCACAATTACAGTGTAAATTTTACCTGCCAATTTACTCAACTGCTGAATGCGTTTTCTGGATAAGTTAGGGCAGGCATATATAAAATGTATGATTCATTATCAAAACTGGCTACCATTGGGCTCCCAACTTAAAGCCCTTTTTTATTTTGCACTTGTATCATCATCACTTGTAAAATGACTGTAAAATGGCATTGCAAAATCAGTGTGTGAAGAGAGATTAACGGGACAAATGGGATTCATGAAACTCGTAGCATTTTCCATAAGAAGAAATGTCTGAAAATGTAGTTATTTTCACTTTTTTTTTTTAACAGCTACTAGAAAAGGGCCTTCCCAGTATGCAACAGTCCCTCTTGCAGATGATCTACAGTCTTCTTAGTTATATGGACCTGTCAGCTATTCCTGTGAAACAGTTTAACATGGAAGTGCTAAAAACCATTGAAAAATATATTCAGGTAAATACCGTATCTTCTTTATATTAATATAGGAACTTAACAGTATTTACTATCATAAGTTGATATTCTTTATAAGAATTTAAAACTAGATTAGTAGGGGGGGGCTGTGACTGTCCAGTGTGGTATCTAGTTTGTAACATCCTGATGCCTAATAGACTGCATGTCCCCAGATGCCCAGCTGTGTGTTCACTGGGTGGAAAGGGTTAGGCTGCAGCTACACTACATGGGGAGCAAGCTTAATACCAGGCAAAGCCTGACCGACTACTCTTTTTACTTATTAGCATGAGGGAGGTGTGGCATAAGCACTTCCCTCAGAGACTTCTGCACCCAATTCTTGGGAAGTTGAGAATAAGTATTTCTACTAGGAATTCACAGCTGTAAAGAGCCTGTGTCAAATCAGCTTTTCTGTTAAACGGGATTCTGTAATGGCCCTTATATTCATTCATATTGATTAAGGCATTCAGGTAGGAGATTTTAAATCCCTTGCAAAGCTGGCCTTGCACTCAGGTCTCCCAGGTTGCAGACCAGTTCCCTAACAATGACCCCTTAGTCAAGTCTTGGTCTCTGCTGTTGAAATTATTCTTCAAGTACGTACCTTGTCAGCGGCCAAGTGAGAGAAAGAATAGTAATATTCCAATCCCATGTTTTATTATGTGGCAAAAAACATGACTGTAAAATGTAAATAATCTTGAATGTATGTGAATCTTTATTTCCACTTGCTGATTAAATATACCTATTTCTAGAGCATTCACTGGCGAGAAGCCTTGAATATCCTGAAGCTGGTAGTTTCTCGTTCTGCCAGTTTAGTTTTACCATCCTATCAACACAGCGATCTTTCAAAAATGGAAATACATCGAGTGTGGAACAGTGCCTCCAAGGAGCTACCAGGGAAGACTTTAGAGTTTCATTTTGATATTTCAGAGGTACTATTTATGATTCTGCTACTTAAACCTTACTTCTGTCGTTTGGTAGTTCTAAAACATGTGTTTTAGCTCCTTAAGAAAGCTGAAAAACTAGGAAAGAAAGGAAAATTACAAAACTGAAAGTCTTCTAAATTCTTCTCAATCTTCAGTGACATATTTAATGATCCATGCTGGAGGGCTCTTTCTGGATTTTCCTTAGATTTTTTGGGGGAAGGAATTATTAGTTATGTTTAAAATTATCTGGTGGAAAAGCTATGTTGCAATTGTGCCAACTGTAATATATAAGTATAGTCTGTATAAAATCCCCCTCCAAGAAGTTTATACTTGGATGCCAATGTTCTCTGGAATGGTTAAACATAGAAGTATGTCCTTTAAGGGAGTACTTTCTTTGTGACTGAGTCCTTTTACAGCACTCTATCCTGCAAACCTTGTACGCTTTTTAATTTTATAGAACTGAATGGTCCTATTGACCTTGATGGGCAGCTCCCTTTATAGTTATGAACCTGCATGACTTCGCAGCATTATAGACTTTTTCATATAGATAATAGTGAAACTTCGGGTTCAAATGAAACATGAATATAAAAAGACATCTTGTACTATTTCTATAAAGAGTTTCCTCTTCTTGTTTCAGGTAGATATAGTTCTAAAAAATGCTGAGCACCCTATCATCAATCCAAGCATTTTGCTGTGTGTTGGAACAGGGCCAGAGTGCTCAGCACTCTTAGGAAAAAACCATTAAAAACATGTGCAAGAAATGTGGATTTGAAGTAAATTTCATAAGCTTTCTGGGTATTTTGCTGCTTCTTATGCTAGAAACTAGTTTGACAGTTGCTTTGAGTATTACCTATTTGTAAGCACTAGCTACTAGGTATGGTAATAGTTACTGAAATGTTCACAGTCATACCGAGCTACATGAAATTTGGTGCACTCCTTGTTTTACCACTGTTTATGATCTTCAGAGTAATCTTTTCCTGAAGCTGAAGTAATATGTCCCATTATAAGTTCATCCTGAAGCATAGTACTAGTGAATAATTACTCTTTGTTTAAGACTCCAATTATTGGGAGACGATATGATGAGCTGCAGAGTTCTTCTGGACGAGATGGTAAACCCAGGGCAATGGCTGTCACCCGAAGCACTTCTTCCACCTCATCAGGATCTAACTCCAATGTGCTTGTTCCTGTGAGCTGGAAGAGACCCCAGTACTCTCAGGTAAACTCCTTTAAAGTAGCCCATTATTCATTAACAAGTTGCACTCGGAGCAGCTGAATTAACACACACTAAGTTCTTAAATGTTTGTGCCCTCTCTTCCCTACACAATGCTCCTGGCTGACTGGGGCAGTGGCCGCACAACATCTGACTGACTGTGCTGAATGTCTTTCTTGGACTCAGTAGTGGACTGAGTTATGTCTCTCTTCTCTCCAGCCAGTGTTTTTCTTTCAACCTGTAGGAAATACATCTCTTTAAGACCTCTAACTCTAGGTCAGATTTAGCTAAGAAACACATGTGAGTTCAGGTAGTAGCAAGGACAGCAGATAGACAGCATGTGCAACTTTCTAAGTGTTGTTTTCGTGGGAAATCAGGTAAGAAGAATTCATTGGAACAATTTTCCTAAAAGTGATGTTTAATTACCGTATTGATTTTGGTTATCTGCCAGTTAAAATAAAACCATGCAGAATAAATGTATTTATTGCTTTTTTTAAAATATAGCAGATTATATAGCAGTGACTCAGGCCCAGTTCTGCAAAAAATAATTATGTATATGCTTAATTTTAATCTTCTGAACTCTTTTTTTGAAGTGATGCACACGATCCGATGTTTCCTTATTATGCTCATTAGAATTAATAGGCTAATTTTAAAATAATAAACACCAAAATCATTAACAGCTTTTTTTTATGTTTCCTTGTATGCATAGTTGCTCTTAAAGCAACCCTTTGTGCACTTAATGCCTAATTCTTTTGTTGGTTCCTCCTAGTTAAAAATTGTTGATATATGTTTCCAGCCACCAGGAGAACGGGTGGTTGAAAAAATGCTCACTTAAGAAATGCCTTGTTTTCTAGAAAAGGACAAAGGAAAAGCTGGTGCATGTCCTTTCTCTATGTGGTCAGGAAGTTGGGCTGAGTAAAAACCCTTCAGTAAGTAGCCTTCTATTGACCATTTCTTTGTTTCATTGTGTCCTAAAATTTAAAAGTGAAGAACTTTGTTTCCCAGAGGTCCTGACCTGACTTGCATGGTTTCATGTCCCATTACTATCATTGTCATCTGTACTGGCTCATGCTACATTTCTCAGCATATAGACCAGTGAGTGAATGGCCCTATCACTTAAAAGACGATTTCCTTACAGAGCTACATATGGTTTTGCTGTGAGAGATCTGTGGTGATATAGATTTTACTTCTGCCATGTCAGTGGGTAGAAAGTAATGACCTCCAGTATTACCAGTCTAGAGCCTTTATAAAGTAAAAAATTAAATTACAGAAATAAAACTGAGGGGATGTGTGTCTGATTTTTCCATTAGATAGTAGTTCTGATGATACTCTTTAAAAATTAATATTATCTGGTGCCAGGAAATGGGCAATAGATTGTCCAGGGTAGGAAGCTCTTAAAATAGTTATTGAATATTTTCTAAGGAAAATTTCTGAATGTTTTTTAGTATGATGCATGTCACTTGTATTATGGTGAACAGGTCCTTCATTTTTGCAGGACAGAGACCATTTAATTTTTGCATCTAAACTGCAGATATAATTATTTTTAGTAGGAAAGCAAAAAATATAGCTTGTTGTGTTTTCTAATCTTCATGTATATTTGAACATCATTTTTAACCAGAAGGTTTTTTTTAAATGAATTTACTATCTCATCCCCTTGACAGTATTTTCTTTGTGAAGTTCTCTGATTTTTTATAAATGTATACAAACATCCAGGCAACATCAATCTGCAGCCATTAGGAGGTAGCTGTAATATTCTTGGACGTGTTCCTGCAGTATGAAGTTGTTTCTTTGTACAAGTTTAATCTGAAGGCACCTGTCCAACATAAATAATAAAGAGTGTTCTAAAAATACTCAGTGAAGGAATTAGGTGTGTACTGGAAATACAGTCTTCTGAATAACCAATTACAGCTTTTAGGAAGCAACAACCAGAGGGAACAGTTTGTTACAAGAGAAATCCTTTGAATTGTAGGTAATTTTTTCTTCCTGTGGTGATTTGGATCTGATTGAGCACCAGACGAGTTTGGTGTCTTCAGAAGACGGAACAAGGGAGCAGGAGAACATGGATGATTCAAACAGTGAACAACAATTCAGAGTCTTTAGAGACTTTGATTTCCTAGATGTTGAGCTGGAAGATGGGGAGGTACAGTATATTTTCTCTGAAACAGCTTTTCTATTAAAACAGTTTTATGTTCTTTCTACTAAACACTATACTCTTCTTGTAACATAAAACTTTAATTGTATAACTAACAACTTAGTTTTAAGTTCAGATTATTTATAACATTCACTTAGTGTTTAATTCAGTAGCGTAACAGTAAGAGGCTACCACACCCTTCCTTTCTGAATCTACTTTAGGAAACACTGCAAAAGTGTTACTGGAAGATAAAGCCTCTGTTCTAGTACCATTTCAGTGAATTTACTTTTAAGTGAATTTATTTTAAATACAATTCTTAAATGTCTAAATTGTTAACAAAAATATATTTGCTGATTAAAAACCCATAAAATGAAATTGTTCCAAATCTGTTGGTTCATGAGTAACCCTCCAAAACATTAATTCAGGCCTTCGGGCTGTTGTTACTCCTGCAACTGCTGATGAAATCACTAACCCTTAGAGAGATGTATCTTCCACTCTGCTTAGGTGTCCGTGATTTCATCATTTCGTGCAGGAGTTAGACAGAACCCTCAGGGCCTAGATCAAGTCTTGACAGGTGAATCCTGTCAGCTCATCTTGAGCTGAAACTGCTGAAGGGAGAAAGTTGAAGAACTGCTGAATTTTCAGGGACTACACCCTTTAACCTTGCGTATATCAAACTTGGAGTATTTATTTCTATTTGGGTGGGAAAAGCCAAAAATGAATATCCATTGCCAAGCAAGTCTAACAATTTTGTTGCTATTTAAAAGTTCAGAAATTGTTAGCTCTTTTGAAGTACTCAAGGTGCAGATATTCAGCAAACCTAATAGTTTAATAAATTGTCTTGTCATAATCTGGACTCAGTGTTAATATGAATTCTCTCAGGCAATGCTCTTAGCCCTGAGAAGAACATGTGTACAAGAAGAAATAATCAGTTTTCTCCCTAGTTGAATTACAGTAGTAAAATAATTTTAAAGTAAACAGACCCCTCAGGTGTGAATTTATGTACATCTGAATTTTAATTTTTTTCCGAATTAAGAGAAAGGATGAAGGAATGGCAAGAGATGTCACAGAGTCCTTATTTTCCAAGTCAGGAATCCCTATATCAAAATCTAGTCATTTTGGCTTACAGCTGCCCATGATTTTGCTTCAAAAAAAAAATAAATTGGTTGGCATCAATGGTTGAAATACATTAGCCAAGTATTATGAAGGAGCTTCATTGTTCCAAACAATGATAAATGATAAAACAGCAATGCCAGGTTGTTTGTCAAAAAGCATACCATCTGCAATAATTTCTGTGTCTTAAATGCTTTCAAGATATTACAAGGGCTTGGGACTGCAGTTTTGACTAAATACCACGCGATAACTTTTTGTCCAGTGAGATTCAAAAATTTCTTCTTTCCCTTCACCAGTTAAAACCATGATGATATATACTTGTGCAGAACAATACCTATCAAAATGCATTTACCTTCATGGACTGTGACCCTGCGAAGATTTGTTTTATATGTGTGGCTAACTTCAAGACTGAGGCCTAAATTAATCAATACATTCATTGTCTGAAGCTCGTTGCAGAACAGATACTAAGCTTCTCTAGTTTTATGTGAAGTAAAATGAAAAAGTAGTCTTTTACTTAATACAGTTTTTAAATTGCCATGGATCTGAGACTTTGCGTTCCAAGGTTTAGTCCAGACTGACTTACAACTGCATTAAATAAATAGATACTTTAGCCAAATTCAAACCTGGTGTAAGAGGTTACATCTCTAATGACTGAGCTGAAACTGTATCATTTACATCAGGTCTGAAAAAAACAGTGTTAGAAGACTTAAGCTAGCAAGAGCACAAATAGCCTTTCTAAAAAAACCTTATGATTTGAACAGGCTTGTGTCATGCCCAGACCACAAGATATACTTGTTTGAAATTTCATAAAGATGTGGAAGCCAGTAATGGTTATTTTGAAACGTGAAAGTTAGGCTGAAGAGTTGAAGTTTCTGTGATAATATTAGTTACAATTGTAGGCAAATGTTTGTCTATGATGTCTTTAATACAGTAATTTTACATTTTCTATTTGTTTTTCTATCTGTTATCTCTGCTACCCAGGAACTTCAGGTAAGAATGCTACTTGAACTCAGATGTGCCAGTATATGTTATGCCTTTCTGCAAACTTGTATTCTAGAATAACATCATCGTTTTGTTGTGGTCCTCCCCCTCTTCAGTGTGTGTGTGGGTGGGTGGGTGTGCGTGTGCTTGCACTTCTGACAGGAGCTTCATTTTTTGTCTTCTATTAGAAATATTTTTGGTCTTCTTTGAAAATTCTGCTTCATATTAAGTTCATTTTTGATATGTTCAACAGTCTTCACAAATTCTAAAATATCTTAATTCTAGTATCAGCATTTTTCAAATTGAGCCATTTGTCCTTTTAATATCTTTGTGCAAAAATAATATGTAGAAACAAAAGAACAACTTCATTATTTATAATATAGTAAAGTTTGGGCCATTTGTTTCCATAGGCAAATTATATATAATTTCCCACTTTGCAGTTGTGGTATACAGGCTCCTGTTAGCACCTTGCTAATGCTGGTACCTGAGACCTCTTCAGAAAGTTTACATCATTTCCTTCCAGCCTGAATTTAATTGAATACATTAATTAATTCATACCGCTTAATTTAATTCAGCTGGGTACTCACACCAAATTTGTGGGAATCATTTACCCTGCGAAGAAAACGGAAAAGGCACATCAGTGGTTGCCAGTTTGGGACCTAAAGTTGCAGTTTATCAATGTATAGAAAGAACTGAAATGATAGAGAATTGTAGTAAGTTGTACAAATGATACAAAAATCAGCAACAACAGTGTTTTGCATATTTGTTTCTGGTAGTTTGTATGTCAGTAATCATGCAAACACAACCCCCCAAAAATCTTTGTCTCAAAATGCCTGCGCTCTAAAAGATACAAACATATGGAGATGGTGCCTTACTATACAGTGCCACCACACTTTTGCCTATACCCTACCACATTTGTGCGACTCCATTAACTTTGCATACTTTGTCAATACAGCAAGGTAAAAACTTGTGTGAAAGAAGTTTTTCATGATTCTTACCAGCTGTATGGAGGAGCTATGCAGCCCTCCCCCACATAGGGTTACTTCCCTTTTTACTGCCCTTTCTCTGTCTCTCCTTTCCCCAGGGCTGTCATGTTTAAAGTGGCTGCAATGGCATGTCCGCCCCTTTACTAGGGGGTGGTGATTGTGGGAAGCCCTGTGTGGTACCCACTCACTGGTGGCCAGACACCTTCATAATATGTGACAGTTTTCTTTTGAACTGATGTTTCTTACTGGTGGCTTTTCAGATGGGAGATAGCTTTGTTCCCACTGTAGATGAAAATGAACAGCCTCTCAAATATGTCTTCCCTCCTGCTTGATAACTGTGAAAGAAAGATTGCTTAACAGACTGTAAAACCAACTCCATCTTTGTAGACATGTTGACCTCTTGTGTAAACTCAGTATGATTCTGGGTGCCTCTGTAGCCAGCTTATGCTAACCCATATACTTCGGGTATTTGGGTTATACTGTGTTTCATCTCTGTTACCCTTTTCCCTTACTTTTAATTCACTCCCCCTTCTAACTGCATGTCCTAAGAGTCTCCTTTTTCATTTATCTTCTTTTTGCTGGCTTCCTTCTTTTAAGACATTGCAGAACAAAACTGTAACAAGAAGTTCCCATAGACATGGGCTGCAAGGTTTACTGATAGCTGTACTAGGTACCATGAGGATGAGGGTGTGATGACAGCCATCCTTGCTTGCTTGCTTATTTATGTCATTTTGTCATTTGTTAGTTCAGTAACTGATGTGTTTCTGGAGAACGTCTCATTGTTGCATGTGTCCTCCAGCTTTTGTTGGGGAGGATGGGCAGCCAAAGAATTTTTAAAAATAGATAGCTGGGAACCCAACAGTCATTTTTATGATTTAAAGAGACCTAATTTCTTAAATCTTAGATGTATTCTGTTCTCTTGCTGCACAAAACCACCATATGATCCCAGTCCCAGAATGAAAACACAGGGTTCTTCCAGTAATGTGTTGGACTTCATAACAATTTTATGTCCATTTGCTCTTGCCTTGCATTCTTTAGTTCTACATGTTCCTGTGGATTACAGTTCTTGCATTTCTGGATTGTCTTTTTTCCTAAAGTGTTTTTTTCTTTTTTCCTCATGTTTGTTTATGAATGGTGAGCTTAGTGTCATGAAACTGAACCTCCCCTCTTTCTAATCGTATTCCAAAGTCCATTGCATTAAAGGGCAAAGGTGCAAAATAAAATCTGTTTGTCTAAGTTCGTTGATTGTTAAGGAGGTAAGATTGCATTTGAATTAATTGCACTTTATGCAGTCTGGTCCCCATTCAGTAAATGTCTGAGGAGTCCTGAATGGGGATTACTCAAGTGTTTAAAATTACAAATCTGCTTAAGGGACTTACTGAACTGAGACATCTTTCTCTATGATTGCACATAATTTTAATCTGCATCAGCCCAGAAGATACTCATAATCAGTGATTTGATAATAACATATTTTTTTTTTAGGCAGAGCTATGTTTTCTTCAAATTCGTATTTAAAAGATCACTCTCAACTTGAATTTTCAGCAGTTGGTTTGCTTGGTTAAAAGTGTTGCATCTTACAGAGTCTAGTTTTAAACACTCAGCCCTGAACCTTAAAAAGAAATGTTTTCACCAGAAATTTCCTTCCCATGTTGATGTAAGGTTGAGGGCTTTCACCTAGATAAAGTACCCAAAACTGCAGCTGGATACTTCTGGGTAGACCCTTCATGCTGTGTAAGACCCCTTTGGCCTCTGCGGGTCCCTGACAGGAACAGTTGTGGACACACTCCTGCATTTGCCCAAGAGGAATGTGGCTAGACTTGAAGAAAGGAGCAAGAAAATTAGTGCAATTAGGGAAAAGGGATGCAGTTCACTGGAAAAGACATAAAGTAAACAAATGGAAAAATGGTGGAAAACTAATTGTCATTTTTATACAAGAAAGAAATTAAGTGGTCTTTCTATCAGTGCACCAGCCTAACGAATAGTTAGGCAATTTGCTTAATGCACTCGGCTGTATGTAACTGAATGTGGGATCAGAACTGAAAGTCAATCTAAAATGTTTGGTCCACTTGACTGTGTCCTTTTTAAAACGTGACATCTCAGGCAATGCTAATCAGGTTATTTATTCTCAAAGTTTCAAATAATCCAGATAAGTTCAAGTTACAAAAATAAACAATATGGGCCTAGAATAAAAGTTTTAAAAGGTGTGCTGCTTTAGCTATTATATTTTCTGTGTAAATGAAGGGTTCATTCAAATCTACTTATCATTATGGTTATGTATATAATGCAAAGAATCTAAAATCTTTAACATATGTTTCTCAACTGAACCATTGCTATGAACTGTGCCCCTAATATTTTTAAACATCATGGAAAAATTCTTTAAAATTGCTTCCAAACTTTTCTTTTGCCTGCCATTGCTCTGCTGATATTGAGGTGCGTGTATACCTCGACTTACAAAAAAGAATTCTTAAATCAGCAAATGCATGAAAAACATCTAATACTGAAAAGAGTGAACCTTCATTTAACTGTCATTTCCATGCTTCTGCTCTTATCTCCAGGTGACACGCTGGAAAATGATAAATGCTCCTGTTACATTATTGCTTAACAAAATAATGTTTATATCAAGTTTGTATTGTATTTTTACATAAAAATATTTCTTGAGCTAACTTTGATCTAATGATCAGTGGTTTGCATCTGATGAGTTTCAAATCAGGGAAGCTGACCCTATATCTAATTTCAGGGTGAAAGCATGGACAACTTCAACTGGGGAGTACGCAGACGGTCCCTGGATAGCCTGGACAAGTGTGACATGCAGCTGCTGGAAGAAAGCCAGCTTTCAGGGAGCACACCCAGCCTGAACAAGATGAACCATGAGGACTCCGATGAGTCATCGGAGGAGGAGGACCTGACCACCAGCCAAATCTTGGAGAACTCAGACCTAGTAAGTTGCAAACTTGGAATTCAAGTTTTGTTTTTAAATAAGCTGGGCTTTTAGTTTCCTCTTGCCCAGGTGCAATCTAATTAGCTGAAACTGGGGGGTGGCACTCAATGCAATGTTTTGTTGCTGCTTGATTTCCCCTTATTTGCAAATGTAAACTGGAATTTTAATGCGAAATTTGAAACACAGGAAGCATCAGATATGATTATTTGCCCTTTTTTCCAGAAATTACTCTGTGAAAATTTTGCACAAATGGCCACTAGTAAATCTTTCTGATGTATCTAATACTTACAGAAATAGGACAAGACTCCGGTTTGGTAAACTGTTTCAGGTTTTCATTGTTCACTTCTGGGACGTGTGCATACAATTTTTATGATAGAAACATTGAAAGGGTTATAATATGTCTGCATGTACAAACTAAGAGAGCCACCGTTACTGCCCTTTAAGACAATGTCTGCTTTGCATGTTCATAAAAGCAATGTGTGGTGGGGTAGATGTATGCTCAGTACTTCTGTGCTTTTGTTGTCTTTTAAACAGATTATAACTCTTTCCCCATCTGAGGATACAAATCATATTGACTCACTTTCTACATCATGTGACACAACCTCAGCAGACCCTCACCATTTTAATATAGGAACATCTAGCTTTGATGTGTCTTTGCCTGATATGAATAATCTCCAAGTGTCTGAAGGATCCAAGGTGAATACATTTTTACTTTCAACCGCAGTGTATTTTATGTAACACAAGTTTATTTTACTTAGACTTTAATGAAGGGTTTGATCTGTGAAAGCAAGTACATTCTGACTTTCTGTGTATAATGCACAGTGCAATACATTCATATACTCCTGCACACCCATACCCTTTCCTTTCTACTTATACTTTCTTTACCAGAAGATTTTTTTTATTGTTACTTAAGTGTATTGCACTACATACACACCAAGATACTACTAGCCCATTGGAAGACAAATTCATGAACTGGTTACAAGTTAGAACCCTAAGGGAATACTGTTTTGTTCTTCATGCTGATTTAAAAGAACGATACGCCGACTCATGTGGTGGGTGTATGCGTGTATTTTCTGAGATTTTTTTGTATGTGGGAACCTATTGTACAGTTGTGTTCACTGGATTCAGCTCTTGCATTTTGGCAGGCACTCACAAATTTTAAATTCATGACCGCAAGATTAAGCCATCCGGGGTGGGGGGAGGCAGGATCTGCAAGGACACAATAACCATGTTCAGCACAGTTTATTTCAGACAGTTGTATCAGAAGATGAACATAATGTAAGGTTGGTAAATAATTATCAATGTGGGGAGGGTTTCTTTAATTTTCTGTTTAATAATACTTGTTTATGGGAGATCAGGTGTACCTACTCCTCTCACTGTTTTTCCAGAAATATAATCGGGGAGCGGGGGAAGCATGTCAGTTACACTGTTGCCTTGCCAGTACCGCTTTCTCTGTCAGGTCTCAATTGGGTGGACTCTGCAGAATGGGGCAGGGGAAGAATATAGTTGTCTTGTGTAATCATTGGCATTCATTCCAGCTCTTCCCTTGGTCTCCTCCAAATGCAGACACACAAAAAATTAATACAGTACTGCTAGCACCGCACATAACAGAAGTACTAGAAACTTTTAGTGAGGAGGTAATAGGAGGTTGGGATTGTGCTGAATATTGAACAAATTGCTTGTATTAGAAACCTTCCCAGGAGGAAGAAAGGACAGGAGGAGGGAAATGTGGGTAAGGATAGAAGAGGAGGGGAACCTCTCAAAATAATGGCTGTAGAAAAGATAAACTCATTATCATTTGTCAAAACAGCTGTTGGTAGGCAGGTTACCACCTAACAACCGTAAGCAGCAGAAGTTGGCAGAATTTCAGTTCAGGAAGCTGCAGTCAGAACAGGTATGTTTGCAGGTGGTGACTGCAGCTAAGCTCATGCAGCTGGCTGCAGTAGCTATTGGTATGTACATTAAGAACTGCAAATCACAGTTCATGAGTTTCATATGTGCCTGGGGTTTTAAAATCTTTACTGTGAAAATTTCTTTAACGTCCCAGTACCCATGCACCAGGCGTTCATCAAAAAATGAAAAGCTTTGGAAAAAGTAAATAGTGAAGGATGTAAAATCACAGCAGTTTCTTGTGGGATTGACAGGCAAATTCAGCTAGTCCTGAGACAGGTTTGATATTAGTGAAATACATAACCCAAGTTGACAGGTATTTGCCAGTGTTACAAAGACCTGCATTGGTAACTTTACACATAATGCTGCCTTAGTGGTTTTTACCTCAAAGATACTTCCTTCTAGTATGCATACTTCTGTGTTTTTACTCAAAACAAATTGGTGTCAGTATAAACAAGGTTAAAATGCCTAGGTTTATATTTATTTTAAGGAAGAAGTAATCCAATTTTTATTTAGAAAACTCAAAACTTGCACCTAAATAATTTTACTTAATTTGATAACACAAAATCTGAGCTCTTTCCTGTTTCGTTTTTCCTGAGTTCTTCTTTTCAGAGAGCTGATGGTATGTCAGAAATGCAGAGGAAAATTTTTGTTACTTCTTTAGTTCTGTACAAAAATGTTCAGTTCTTGCATCATAAGCAAAACGAAAAATACCACCTCAACTTTTCAATAGATACAGTGAATGAGAGCAAAAGACTGATTAAGTAGGCCTTTTCTCAAATGTCTAAGTGCCAAAATCCAGTTATTATTGCTAACAGCACAAAATGAAACTTATTTTCTATTAAAGATAGTGATCACAATAATTAAGATAGTATTTATAAGGGATTAGAAGGCAGTCGTGGGTAATGCTATGAGCGATACAAAGATTCAGATTATGCTATTTTACCTATTTTTCAAGTTACCTAAACTCACCAGTTTCTGGAAGTGTACTCCAATCCTGCATGAACATTTGGAGTCCACCTTTTTATTTTGCTTTTTGGGCATCGTATTGAACTCCTGTGGGTGGGAAGTATTTGCTTTCTCTTTCTTCCTCCCTTACCCTATCCCATCAAAATATGTTCTCCTCATACAAACGCTGTCATTGCAATGAACAAGCCAACGGTTCTTTCAAGCTAATATTTCATATTTGAAAGTGATTAATGCTAACTACTTCTTGAAGAAGCGTGAAACTTTTATGCTTCTTGCCAACTGCTCTGGTTCCTGTTCTGGTAATTCAGCTGTACAGCTTACATTTCTTTTTTCAAGATGGTTCGTGCTCTGATTCATTTCATCCACCCTGGACTCAGGAATATTCCTATCCCTTTCACTTAGAAAACTAAACAAACCAAAATGCATTTCTCCTACTTAATTTCTGATCCTGTCCTTTCTGATACAAGTCTTGTTTAATTTTTAGAAAGACAAATCCCCAGAATTTATCTGCAGGATCCAAGCAGGTCTGGTAACCTGCAGAGGTCCACTTCTCTCTTTCAATTCCACGTGTCTTCGATTTTCCTCCCTACCAGCTCCCAACACATGTATGTACATGCAGGTGCACATATGTGCACAAGCACACACCTTCTGAGATACCCCAAACAGAAAAGATTAAGAGTTTGAGCTACTCACTGCAGTCATCCGTACAGGAACTGCTTTGCAGGATGCTATGGATGATGCAAACAAAAGCCAAAGTATTAAAAAAGAAACAATTTGTTCAGACTAAAAATTCAAGAGAAATTGGAAAGTTTTGAAAAGAAATCAAGACCTTTAGGTGCTAATGGATGAAAAAGAAAGGAAATGATAGAGGCATAATCCTTTTAATAGCCTGTAGAATGCTTTGGATTCCTCCTGAATGGAAGTTATTATGTAAATGACATGCTAAAAATAATTCTCAATTCTAAACATGCATATAGTCTTCCAGACAGTGATTGTTTTCAATATATTTTGGGAGGCTTTAATACACTCTTGGACACTATAAAGTGACAAGTGACAAGGACAGCCTTACAGTAACAAGAACCCTATTGTTTTTCCTGAAAAAATACTTCCCTGCTACGTTGCCAAATATATTGAATTCTGAAATTCTTTGCTAGACAAATTAAGTTGAAGAAATGCCTTAAAAAATATTGATCCAAGATGGCAACTTAAGCAAATACAGTATTTTTTAAGAAGGGTAACTTGATTCATGGAATTTATAATCTGTGCTTTATACCTGTGCAATTTAACGTCAGGTGGGTTTTTTCATTAAATGCTTCCTATGTATTAGTGGAATTAACATATTAATTTGCTGTTTTCTAAGACATCATCATTCATTCCCCTAGGTTGAAGCTGTACATGAAGAACAAGATACAGGAGTCCATGAGGATGACCTTTCGGGGTCTACAAATGAACTCCCTGGAGCATTTGAATGCAGTGATAGCCTTAGTCTGGATATGACAGAGACTGAAGAAAAAGTTGACAGGCTGGAACAATTTGCTCTTGCTAGGTACTTCTATATGCTATTATTCATAAAAGTTCTTTTACCCTTTGAGAAAAAAAGTGGTAACAAGGTGTTAGTTAATGGAATGGCAATTTTGGACACAGGAGTTATAAAACTCTATGAGTTTAGAGCAATGAGAAGGCAATGCCCTTGTTACCTGCATAATTATCACACAACTCAAAAAAAAACCCAAAGATTTTCCTCCTAGGAAAAACAAGTTCTGATTTGTACATACATCTATACAGTTAGTCATTAAATATATAATATATTTAATTAAAAGTAAAAAAAGGATTTGTAAAGATTGACGGCCATGGAAATACTGCTTAGTTAGCTGTTCAACAGATCAGCCATGTATTTGTCCTTCTGATTTCTTATGGGTCATAAGGAAATCACAATATTGTCAAAAGTTCCATCCTCATGCTCTTGAGGCTGCTGGTTAGTGTGCCTGGACTCCAGTAGATGTTGCAACAAAGCATCAAGATTTTTCCATGCCTTAGAGAGCTCTTTCAGATTTTGGATGCTGAGTTAGACCGCAATTAGCCTGTTATTTATGGAGAGGAGAGGAGAGGAGAGGAGAGAGGATATATAAAGAAGCCCTCTCTCTGTGTGCCACATGTTTCAGAATCACAGTTCCTGTTCTTGGAAGCCATAGGAAGTATGTCTCCATCCCAAAGGATAATACACAAGATCAGTAGCTTAGTACCCTTTAAAAATGGTAGTCAGCCTGTTTCATTGACCATGGAGTGCCAGAATAATGCTCTATCCTAAGAATAGTGTGGAGAAGGGATTTATCTTCTCCAAGCCATTACACTGGGGGGAAATCAAACAGGTCAGTATATGTAATGTTTGTACACGCTGAGATTCTTTTCAGTACTTCTGCTATCCATTATTATAACTAAGTTTTTCTAGAAGAGGTGTTTCTCTTCATGGGCTCTATCATTCTGTGAAGTTTCAGCCTTCTTCCTCCAAATGATGGTATGATAAAAAAATTCAAGCATTCTGGGATGGAGGAAGATAGATTATAATAGCCTGAAGATAGGGATTCTGATTTAGAGGTTTTTCCCATTGTAGCTGACATCTCACCAGCTTCAAAAGTAATTTGAAAGTTCATTAATATTTTTAGAAAGGTGCTGTAATTCGTCCTGTGATTATAACTCTCTGTTATAGCGCATTTATCTCCCACCTTCTCGGTATTCTCATTTCATCAGAGATTCTTTTTTTTTTCTCCTTCAGTTTTGGAGATGTTGATCGAAATGCCTCCCCTCCTCCCTCACCATTTTTTTCTGCCATCCTTGCTGCATTTCAGCCAGCAGCATGTGATGATGCAGAAGAAGCCTGGCGTAGTCATATCAACCAGCTCATGTGCGACTCTGATGGTTCCTGTGCAGTTTATACATTTCATGTGTTCTCTTCCCTGTTTAAGGTGAGCAAATAAATTTAAGATACAAACTCAAAATGTTTAGACTGTCTGTGGCTATTAGGGTGGTTCTTGATAGTAGTACCCGTAATGAACTACTAGGTATACAACCATTGTAATTTTGCATGCTGCAGAATTGCCGTACTAGATTTTCATGCAGAACTGTCATCTAGGACCAGTTTTGTCATAAAAATAGTATGTAACTCATCCTTGCAGGTTTGGAAATAACATTATCTCCAAAGTGGATCCACTTTAAAGAGTATTTTCTTCAGTACTTTACAAACAGCCTGAAACAATAACTGCAAGAAATGGGAGATAGCCTTTCCATCTCAAACTATTGTTAATCTGTTCTTTCATCTCAAACTGTTGAAATCCGACCATGTCCATGTAAATGTCAACATTATTAAATATTCTGTACCTAATCATCTGAATAGAAATATGCAGATATCATCAAGTAATACAAATTTCAGAGATTGAGTCTGAACACTAAAAATACATTTCTCCTTTCTAAAACTGTATGCTCACAAAGATAAGCATCTTGCAAAAAGATAAGTAAGAAAAGGAGTCAAATGTACACTGTTCTAAGGAATGACTGGTTTTACCTGTAATTAGTTTTAAAAACTTTTAAAATTTTTTTCCTGCT
Organism: Phalacrocorax carbo; assembly: GCF_963921805.1. Lineage (NCBI taxonomy): Eukaryota > Metazoa > Chordata > Aves > Suliformes > Phalacrocoracidae > Phalacrocorax > Phalacrocorax carbo. The sequence continues at coordinate 193,430,493 of NC_087513.1, read as the reverse complement.
TTATATGAGGCAGCTGCACGATGTTTAGGATGCAGCAGTGTACACATCAGCCAGGTAACTTTATGCAGAGTTGAAGTACCCATGATCTCAGAGTACACTATTTTTTATTAGCAATGGTTAATGGTAATATTTATTAGTAACTGCTAATAAATATACAGTCTCAAGATCTTTTCATATTTTTAAGACTATCCTAATAAGAAAGAAGCATCATACAGTAAGAATCTTTTCTCCATCCTGTTTCCTCTGTGCTCCACTGGAGTTAATTGCATGTCTTCTCTAGCTGTACACTATGTCCTCCTTTAAACATTACACCACTGGAAATATTGCTGTCTTATAGGCATTCTTTTAAACACTGATAAATAACCATTTGGAAGGACAAGAGCAGACCTGAGTGCATGACAGTTCAACTTCAAAAATTAGCCCTGTTTTTCTTCATGTGTATTTCAGCTTTTTTTGCCATTACGTCATTCCTAGAGGTTAATAACCCTGTTTGAGTGTTCTGAGAATTATTTGTCCTTTTTGTTCTCTTTGAAGAGGTGAAAAGCAACTGATGTCACACTTCTGTAAACTAAATAAATAATACTGTGTAATGCAAGACCTAAACACTGCCTGTAAAGTACCCAAATCCTGGCATGCACACACTACATTTGCTGTTGTGCTGTATTCAAAAGACAGCTTACTCATTTTCTTCAATTGATACTGGAGGCAAAAGATACAATACTGCTCTCAAAAAATGTTCAATAACAGCAAAACATGAATAACAGTAATTAAAAAATAAAAAGTGTTAATAGTATCAACAAACCAGAATTTTCTAGCTGAAGTCAGAGCTATATTTTTAGTTTATAAAATAGTTTTGTTCTTTTCTTCAGGGTTAAAACATAGGAGTATTATTTTCCCAGATTTATTTCTTAAGATCCCAGCTTGTCTGAAATCGTATTGTGTTTGTACCATCAAATTTTGCTACTCACCCGCTAACTAAAAGACTTTTGACCCTCACCAACAGGAAGTTCGAGAAACAAGTCCAATATGTTCTAGGCTTGCAACACAAAGTACTGCCAAAATATTTAACTGTGAAACAAAATCCTTGTTTGGAGGAGCCTGTCAGCTAAATACTTGGTGAAGTGAAAGAAGTGCATTTTCCAGGGCACCTACATTTCAGTCTACATCAAGTTAATGGTATCTTGGATGTTTGCCCACAACACGCTAAACTTGTTTAAAATTCCTGAAATTACTGAAGTACTTTTGCTGTGAACGAGTCATAGGTCAGAGATCTCTGGATTATCTTTACGGCTGCCACTTTGTATTCCGTCAGATCAAATGTGTTCTAGCAGACCAACCAGTTCCAGGAGAAGTAGATTTGAGAGCTAGCAATTAGTTTCCACAACTGACCCCTTTTGTTACAAAATGTCCTCTTCCCAGAAGAGGAAACATGAGGTTAAGAAGAAAATGTTCCGAGAATATTTTATTATTTACACTGACACAAAGCACAGCAACTATATGCAGGTATATACCTATTCATAACTTGCTGGTGGTTGGCATTTTTATTCCCAGTAGTCCCATTTCACAAAATATACACTGCATTTAGGCCTTGCTTGAAAGACTTCAGCCACTGTAATCTGCACCCAGAAGGACATAGCTGAGATGCTACCTTATTGTAGAACGATAGATTGTGAAACTGCGAAATAAATTAATTCAGTGAAGTACTATACATAGATACCAAGATACCAAGGTACAGCCTCTTGCTGTTTCACATTTTAATAATTTAAACCACTGTTCAAGACTGTTACCTTCTTAGCTGTAGATTAGTTGTTTCTTTTATGAATATCTGAAAACTAAAGCAGTAAAGGAAGAATATGTTTTCTTGAATCTAAACAGTAGACTGGTCAGCTTTTGACGAAGTCATGACTGAAATGCTTTGGCAAGTTATTTTCATAAAATAAACTAGAACTACTAAAATACATGAGTAGGTGTGTGCTGGAAAGGACCTGAAGAGTTCATGTTCCTTATCTTGCCCAGTACAGAATCAACTATAACTTTCATTCCAATCAAATGTTTTTTAACTTTTTTCTCTGGACTGTTCTTAACCTTTAGGCTAAGGTGGAACTTCACAATGTTCCAGGCAATGAAGTCCAATGCTTAACTCTCCTTACTGCTTGAAAACTTCTCTGTGTTTTATGCCCATGGCTTCTTGCTCTATAAGCAATGGTACTCTTATCTTCTTTGCAGTTGCTGCTTATATTTGAAGATCATTACCATGACTTCACCTACCCCAAACTTGTCTTATTTAACCTCTTGTTCTTTCAATCTTCCCCAGAAGTCACATTTTCTAAACTTCTATCGCTATGGGCTCTCTTCAGTTAGTCTGTATGTTACTTGAAAAGCAAGAGCAGGTTCTGTACTTCAGCCTAAATTCTTACTAGCACTGACCAGAAGAGGTTTAGCTGTTTTATAGAAGGTATTCCTGTTTATAAACTTCTCTCTGCTAACTGCTGTACAGTAGGACACAGTTAATTATTTTCCACTTGTAACCCAATCTAGTATGCAGATCTTGTTGTACAAAATTTTTGCCTTCCTGGTTATTCTCCATCCTGAATGTGCTCTGTGGATTGTTTCATCCTAGGCATACAACCTTGTCCTTCTTTCTTTTCCCTGCACTGCTTCTGCAGGCTATCGAGATCAGTCTGAATTCTAATCCTGGCTTCCAAGGAGCTCACAGCCCCTGCAGCGCAATCATCCGTGCATTTAATAAGCTTGTTGAATATTCCATTACTCAGTATTTTCATTAATGACTTGGTTAATGCCTAAGACAGTCCCCAGTGGAATCCTACTTAATTTATCTTTCCAGTTGGACAGTGAGCTGCTGATAATTAACTTCTGAATATGGTTTTGCACACCTAGTTACCTCTAGACGAGGTTTCTCTGCCTTACTTCTAAGATAGTAAATGAATTAATATATAACATAACAACTGCTTTTCCTAATAGAAAATTTTAGCCTTTCATGAAAATTAGTTTTATATGTTTTTTTCTAACCAAATCTGTACTGCCTATTATTCATCTCTTACATGTCCCCCCATTTCCTGAACTTTGTGTTTAATTCTTTTGCTCTTTTTTTTTTTTTTTTGAGATAAGTACTTTCCTCAAGTTTCTTACAACACCCTGTGTTCTGTGAGTTCTCAAAGGTATTTGTAATGGCTCCTAGATGTCCTTAGCCAGTATTATAACTATCAGAGCATGAATCTCCCTGATCTGCAAAGATGTAAAAAGATCCAAGTCCTTACTAGCGAGATCTATTCTCACTTGAGTTTTCATAGATGTCTCATTGTTACCTGTACACAGATGCCCCTTCTGGGAGCAATAAGGCAGAAGACGACATGAAACACATCAGTCTTTTCAGTAGCATATGCTAGCTATTTCTCTCCATTGTGATTCCTTGGCCTTCCTCTTAATTATTTCTAGTTTACTTCTCGACGTTCTCCCTTTCTCTTACTAGTTTATTTGGCATCTCCCTCTCTGATTATTGTGCCTACATTACCGTGCTGTTTGTACCCAAGTTAGTAATTTAACAGTTTCACTTTCTGATCTTCTTTTTTCCATGAGTATTTGCCTGAGTGAAATATTTGTGATTTAGCCAGATGTATGTCTTAATATATTTTCTATCTTTCAGTGGTTAGAATGTGCCTCTGCCTTCTTTTTTTTTTTTCCTAAAGGAATGGCTACCTCTCATTATCTCCTTTCCCCATTAAGTTATTTCTAATGGGTTCCTTCCTGCAAATTCTGAATGCAGTGAATTTGGTTGTATTATTTCTGTAATCTGTCTGCTTCACTGCCTCAGATTCATAAACTCAATTACTTTTCCCCAGGAAGGCATTGCAGCACCTAAACAGGTTACCCAGAGAGCCTGAGGAAGCTCTGACCTTGGAGCCTTAAAGACTCAGCTAGACAAAACTGTGGCTGACCTGATCTAATGTTGGCAATAGTCCCACTTCCAGCTGAAGGTTGGATCAGATGTCCTCCAGAGGTCACTTTCAACCAACATCTTTTGGATTCTTTCCTTAATCTGTCTTTCTAAATTTCCTTCCACTTTTACCTTCTCAGCTAGTTCTTTTCTGTTGGTTAGGATCAGATCTAGATCTCTTTCCTTTGCTAGAAGACTTGTCAGCAAGTTTCACTAAGACTTGGACTGAATCTTTCTTTTCAGTAGACACCATAGTAGTAAATCTCCAACTGTCACCAAGTCTCATGATTCAAATAATTCTGCTAATTGCTCATAGAAATTATCATTTAACTGGTTTGGTGGTAATCAGTAGGAGTCCCTTGCCTCTACCACAGACTCAGTGCAGCAAAGAATCTGAAACGTGCTGAGTGACACATATAGTGCTTTGTTTCTGTGTTGAAGGTGGTAGAACCATATAGTAAGACATGTGTCAGTCTATCCAGTCTTAACTGTGTTCAGATGTCCAGTTCAGATGCTTTAGAGGAAGATTCACAAATAAGCAGTTATGAAATTGGCCTGTAGATGAAGTTTCTCTTTAACCATTTTATGTTATTGATAATGTATGCCCTACCTACATTGTGAGCTTATGTAGCCTTTTTTTAAAAAAAATCATTCAATCCAACAGCTTCCATTATCAATAAAGTCTGAATTCAGCTCACCTGATTTTAGGTTCTTAACTTCAATGCTTCAGTGTAGGAGCAGTAACAGGCTATTTATATGTCTGTCATCCAGATTGGTATTTGGGAAGCACTTCTCTCCAGTGAGGCATGCTTACAGTAATACAGGTCCTAACCTACATTCCTCACAGAAATGCCTATGGTAACGTGGAATGAATCATATAAAAATGTTGCATACTTTCATTTTTTAAAATATTTTCATGTTACTCCCACCTGCTGAGCAGTTGGCCTTAGTGAGATATATTTTGGCAGTGAAACCTCCGGTGTATTTATTAATTTCATTGCAGTTCCTGCAAGATTGAAATATTATTATTGTTTATTATTCACTTTATATATTAGTCACTGAAAAGAAAATATCAGCACTAGAGTGTTTCTGAAAGACTAGACTGGTTTAGGATTCAAAACACCAAAAAAATCTTCTGAGAACAATAATTCCCGGATGTGATGCAGTATTTCTGGAATACTCCCAAGCAGCAGAAAAGTTTTAGTAAGAAGGTTTTTCCCACAGGGGAAAACAAAAGGGTTTTTTCTGATTTTTCCATGCTTCTGTTTGGCATTAGGATGTCCATTATATTATCTGATTAGCCACTTGACATGGAATACTAACAAAACAATGCCCGGAATGGGCAGAAAAAGTAATGTGCTGATCAACTCTGTTAACTCTGTACAGCCAAGAAAAAAAAAAAAAGGTACTTGTGAGTAAAAGGCTTTATAAAGGTGGAATCGTCTTTACAAGAAAGAATGTATTTCAGTAGTAGATTATTAAGAATTCTGTAATTAGTTTCGCATCTGCCCGGCTGTACACTGTGTCCAGCAGAGTAACTGCTATTCAGTGTCCTTGAGCAGACATTCACTTCTCCACAGGGAGATGGTCTCTTTTGCACATGTTGTTCTACAAGGAAAGAAAAGCATGCCATTTGTTTACAAAGGGAAGAAGCTTCTACTTGAGTAAATGATGTGATAAACCGTATTTTGCTTTACAGAATATTCAGAAGAGATTCTGCTTCCTAACCTGCGATGCAGCTAGTTACTTGGGAGACAACCTGCGAGGAATAGGCTCCAAGTTTGTGAGATCTTCTCAGATGTTAACATCATGTTCAGAATGTCCCACCCTTTTTGTAGATGCAGAAACAGTGAGTATATTCCTTTCCAAAGGCATGTGCTGCATTGCAGTGTGTTATTCTACTGGCTGTTTTGCTTTTGGGCAACTCCTGAATAGATGTGTCAAAAAGGTACCCACCTCCTATCTCTTAATTTTTGTCTCTTGTTCTTAACCAAATTTCCATTAATTTTACGTATTATTTTGTTAGGTAAGTACTGGCAGATGGGCAATATGATGTGTTGAGCCTGTCTGCCAAAAACCAATATAAAACAGGTGCTTACCAGGCTCAGCTGACTCCACAAATGGAAAAGGAGAAGCTATTTTTTATACAGTTCAGCATGAAACATGGTAACATGTTTAGTTGTTTAATTTAAGTTGCTGTGATGTGAGCTGGGTGATAAAAATATATATTAGGAAATGAATGAGATGGCTGTTTCCATTATTTCCATTCTGGCCCACGTTTATCCAACAGCATCAGGACAGTGTGGCCTCACACAAAATAATAGAGGTAGGAACTTGCAGAGTATAATCTTGGGCCCACTGCCGTGACCACGGAAGAGCTGTGCCTTATGTCATTAGAGAGCTGTGGAGATTAACTAGTTAAGCTTTGTGCAGTATTTTATTTTAGGGAAGTCCTCTGCAAAGCTGTTAAACACAGAATACAATTTCAATTCCACATAATCATAAGTGCAACTTTGGCTATTCAGTTTTCAGTAGAGAATTCTATTTATGTATATTTTTGCATAAATATAAATATTTTTCAGTATTGGTATCAGTAAATCTAAGTATGTTTTTTGCAAGATCTCTACTAGACTTTCTACTCTGCTATATTTTTATTCTTTTATAGTGACATTTACTAGCCCTTTTTATTTCATTTCTCCAGCTGCTCTCTTGTGGCCTTCTTGAAAAGCTGAAGTTCAGTGTTTTAGAACTGCAGGAGTACCTGGACACATACAATAACAGGAAAGAAGCAACACTCTCGGTATGCTGGATTATGTTATGTTCTTGGTTTTGTATGTGTGTATACTTAAGCTATGTCAGGAGACTGCAGATACACTCAGATGTGTTTAAACTAATATTCAGTAGAAAAACATGTTTCAGATACTGGATTCACTAAATGTTTCTTTCTGAACATGCGAACCAGAACTAAAAAAAATAACTCTTGTATCCCTCAGTTTTAGAAGCATTGGCATCTTTAATATTCCTGGTCTCTCTCCTATTCAGTAATTAATTTATTTTCTTGGTTGGCAGTTCAAATACTAATAGAAATCAACACTACACTTTTAAGATTACAGTCAAAGCAGATTATCATAGTCTGTGTGAATAAAAAGTACAATTGCGAAACTCTATTTGTTTACATGCTGTGCTGTGAAACTAAAACAGCGCTTACCTTTCTGCAGATCAAACTATAGGCCTCATTCGTATCTTCTTTTAATTTCTTTCTGAAAACAGTGGCTTGCAAACTGCAAAGCAACGTTTGCTGGAGGCTCACGAGATGGAGTTATTACCTGCCAGCCAGGGGACTCAGAAGAGAAGGTAATGAATGAGCAGTATATACTTCTCTCCTGTAAAGTGACATCTGTGATATATCTTGTTCTCTGACCCACAGGAGCTGGGGGTACGTCCTCCTTGTTTTTCTGCCAGGCTTGGGCATAATCAGTTTTCACACTTAAGGCTCAAAGGTGTTGTGGTTGCCTCAGTCCTGGCCACGGGAAATGGGAAGTATTCAGAGGCAATACTTCTGCCCTCCTAGTGTAGCCAAGGAAGCAGAGCTAACTCTGCCTGGGTTGTCTGTGCTCTCCCTTTTAGAAAGACGTTGCAGCAGCAGTTTCCCACCCTGAAGTGTCTCTGAAAATCACTCCTGGTGTACTGTGCTTCCACATCACACCCATTTTATCTATGGCTGTTACAGACTCGGTCTGCCTAACAGCAAGACTTGCCTGGTTGAAATCTAGATTAGTAGTTATTATTATATATTAGTATATATTATATATAGTATAGTATATATTAGTTATTATTATATATTAGTAGTTATGAAACAATGACTGTGAGATGGCCAGTGAAATAATTTATTCTGTAGATAAGTATTTATACCTAAGGCAAAATACCTCTTTCTCACTTCTGAATGAAAGTTTTACACACTCAGGCACATATATATACATAAATAGATATATTTAGTGTGTTGATTTCGGTTAAGAAATCAATATTTTCAGAAATCAGCACCATCAGCAGGCATTCCTGCTATTTGATATATTAAGTATAGGAAACAGCTGGTATCTTAGTGGTGAAGAACGAGTTGAGAAATGTTATTTTGTGGGGTTTTTCCTTTTGGAGGAAAAAGAATGGAGGGATAGGAAAAAGAGGGGGCTGGAGACAATTAGCCAAAATCAGGAAGCAGCAGCAGCATGTAGAAAAAAGTGACATCTCCCCTTTCCATGTGTTTTAACTTATGAAAGATAATTATGACATTTTCAGAACACACAGTTCCCTGTTGTAACCATTTTTTTTCAAATACCTTGGTTTATATTGGTTTCAGTTTGTCTTCTCCCCCAATTCACTTTATTTTCTTGTTTTATTTTCACCTCTCTTTCCCACCCCTATGTATTTGTCTTCCCATCTTTGAACTCCCTTGATTTCTACTTTTTTATGCCATTTCCCAAGAATCACAAATCCTTGCCACCCCTGCATTTTGGCTTCCTTGACTTTATTAGCAAATCTAATTTGCTAATAAATCCTCTGGCAGCTATCGCAGCTGGTGGGAAAACTGTTCAATCTTCCCCCACCTGGCACTGGCACCAGCAAAAGGTACAGGCACCTTCCAATGCATTTAAATAAGATGCTGGCTCTTCTGTAATTTTAGCAGTGTACAAGGAAGCTACAAGTGAGCTATTCTCAAATCTAAAAAAGGAGAGACCTGGAACAGATGTTACTACCTCTCCTGCAAGTATATCAGGAGAGGGAGATAAAGTATACGTAGGGAGGCATAGGTATTGGAATGTGAATGGGCTTTCTCTTCCCACTCATGCACAACACTATGAACAGTGACTTCAGACTGCAGCACTACATACCTTGCTGTATACAGCTTAACTTATCCTCTTCATCCCTCTTTTGGAAACCCATAGAATGGGACGGAGGATCACATCTTGCTGATCACCTACATTGATTCTATTATGAAAAAGTAGAGGAGAGAGACTGCTGAGGATAAGGAATAAACTGTGATCTGAGGTCATATAGCTGGCCTAAATGTGTCTAAAAGTTAATAAACGTCATGTTCCACTTGCATGATTTTTTTAATTAGGTGTTCTCTGTTTCAGAATTAAATGTGTGTTTTGTGAAGCTGGGGTTAGTATTCTTACTGCTTATCAAACAGCCTGAAAAGAAGGGTTTCTCACTCTGCAGGAATCCCTGGTCTCCCCCCAGCATTGTTCCTTCAGCCCAAAATGCATTATTCCTTGGAGGTTGACAGGATGGTAGGTCTTTGGTCAACAGGCATATTTCTTTTCTTCATATTCACCTGTCAATCGAAGCAGCTCTTCCCAAAGGAACATTCTTTTTTATTCATCAAAAGTGTAATGGGAGGAAGAGTCCAGGGAACCTGAGGACATGTGATTAGGAAGGGGCAAGGAAAAATTACGCCTAAACTGGCAAGTACTTTTTATCTTCCCTCTCCTCTTCTCCCTCAACATGAAAGGCTAAAGAATCTAATAATAGTAGGGAAAAAAAGTCTATCTTACAGTGGTAGCCACAAGGGAATCTGCCTAAACTCTTAAACTCATTAAAGCTTAGACTAGGGCCTGAAATCCTGGTGAAAACTTCTGGCATAAAAAATTGCTTAGCTAAGCACAAAACCAGGCTACTTCTGGGAAAGGTTCAGAAATAATTGTAAGGAAGAAAAAACAACACCTTGCTCTACAGAAAGCAGAAGTCTTACATTCTCAGAACTCCCCACCTGGTAAAAAGCTTGAGGTGAATAGTCCCCTCTACAGACAAGACAGACATAAGACTAAATTCAGCATTAGTGGTTGCATCAGAAAGGCCCACTGATGCTGGTAACTAACTTGGCACAAGTTTCTCTAATCAGATCTTATTTCAAAATAATTGCACATGATTTTTTGAGCATTGTTACTGTTACTGAAAATGGGCAAAGGCAAAAATTGCTTTTCCTGACATTAAAGAAGCTTGAAATAGAAGTTGTCTAGGTCAGCTGCTAGAGCTAGCAACTTTTCTGAAATTGGGTAAAAGCTTCGTGTCCCAAAATGTCCTTCCCCCCCTTATTCTTGCAACAGATTACATAATTTGGATGTATCTGTGATTTGTAAGCTTTGATGCTACATTGAGTAACAGAGGCTCAAGGACATAGGAGTGAATTTACAGACAAAAGATAACTGCACATACTATTGTGCTGTCTGTCCAGGTGTAAATGTCTTAGATGAGTACAGTTATCAGTACATTCCTCAACCTTACTAAACAGGGATTTTTTTAAATCTAGACACGGACTGGTTTTGTTCAGGGTTGTTTTCTAGAAAAGAGGTACATGAAAGATCCTGTTTTTCATGTCAGTTAGCACTGCTAATTCAAAGAAGTATTTATCTCCTAATGGGACATTCAGTTTACTCTGTAAATCCAAAGTCAGTATACACTTTTTTTAAACCCTGCTCATCCCAAAGCTCACCACAAGCTAATGGATGTGGGCTTTGCAAATTGAAAGTGTTAATGAATATTTAGAACATTAAAATTTGCCCCCAAAGTTCAGAATGTACCTGTTGCTATGAGTTTTGCTGTGGCTAAAGGTTCAATTACTCTAGGCCACCAATAGGACTGGATGTGTACCTTTTGGGACCATAGTCATCTGGAGTTGAGTTGAGTTACAGTGATGCTCAAGGTACAGTGAGTCTCATTGTTAAGTTAGAAACTCTTAATTATCAATAACCAGTTACCTGACTGCTGTTTGACAGAACCATGGATTGATAATGAGGTAAAACTGGCCCAGGTAGGCAGCTTTTCTAACGGAGGAACACAGCTATATTTTAGATTTCTCCAGACAGAATAGTTTCAACTATCCTTCAAGTCCAGTGGATATTTAAGAATGCACAGCATATGCTGTATCTCTCTTTTTTGCTCCAATATTTGTATATGCGCCCACTTTCCTAGATCGTGGGAAAAGGTTTTGTCTGCTGGCATGTCCAGGCAAATAGAATACCTTAATAAAATGTGCTTGCAATTAATAACCCTTGCACACAGCGGATATTGTTACAGTGGGACTCTCCCATGCCAATAAATGACTGAAGACTGGTTGCCATCAAAGTGTTAATGTCTTAAGAAATAATTGTGTCACCCCCATCTCTTTTCAGTATGTAAAAAAAAGCCAAGAAGGCCCATGATTTAAAGATTAGTGCTTTGCTGTCTTCCTGGTCTGCTAATAGTAGAGAACACTAATTCTCTGTCTCAGTAAAAAACTAAATCAAAGTGTTGCTGCTAAGGGGTGCACCCTTCTAAGTTGCAGCATTTACTGGCTGCATAAAGGCCTGTGCAAGTGATCCAAATAGTCTAAATATTTGGTATTTTCAGATGCCAAAACTACTAATTGTGTAGTGTCTATCAACTAATTTAAAGCAACACTTCCCTTACTATAGGAATTAAATGAGAAATGAGAAGAAGGGTGAATGCTGGGACCATTCCACCCCAAGACCTTGCTGCTGGGGACTGAAAGAAATGTCACTTAGTCCAATAATTAGTGCCTTTTCAACTTGCAAGGAATATTTCATTTTAAGCTGAAAGAGAGAGGAAGATAAGTTGCAGTCATGAAATGGTAGAGCAATATGGAGTTGAGTGTCAGTAGTTTAGGGAGATTTTGTATCCGGTATATTTTCTTTCAGTGAAGAAGAGGAGGGTTTCGTGTAATGTGAAATCCCTTCCCCACTCCTTTTTTTGGCTTGCCCTGGTTTTGGAAGCAGTATAGAGAAGATAGCTTTTTCTGGAAAAAAAAGACCGGAAAAAAAAAGACCATGGAATTCATTTATTTGCTGCTCCCACACACCTTCTTTAAAGTAAACTCCATGGCAAATTAGAAATTATATGTGGATTCCAATATTTTTGAAAGTCCAAATGAAACTTGGTGGCATGCTAAACTTCAGAGGAGCTTAAGACAGAGACAAAGAAGATTTGAAAAACCCAAGCCAGCACACCTGTGAATTTACTGGAGCACAGCGATCTGTCTGCTCTTGTCCTCTTCTTATCTTGAATTTAGCTTTGCAAAGCTTAATTTACGTGAACTGCATGGAAGCCAAGATGTAAAGGGGTTTTTTTTAAGAGTACTAAATAGAAGAAAAATACTACTCAAGCAATGTTAAAGGCATAAAATTAAACACACCAAGAGCTTAAAGCTTAGTTTGTCATGGCTTTATAAAATAGTAGTACAGCATTTGAGATGGTAGTTTTCATACTTATTTAAATAGTAAGGCCCATGGAAAGAAGCCAGACTGAAATACCTTGTTAGACTACACCAAGTTAGCATTGTTTCACATTTCTGTGTTTGCTGCCTTTGTATTGACAGTAAAGTGAATAATTTTAATAAGAATTCCAAACATTTATTAACACTCTGTGCATATGCACTGACATGAGGCTGTAACTGAGCAGATGTCGTTGTGTTTGTTAATTCCAGCACTTACATGATGACTCTGTTCATCTAAAATGTCTTGAGAATGTAATATATATATATATAAAATAAGGAAAGCTGTATTAGAAATGCACAGATTGCAAATGCTAGTTCTTGGCAAAGAAAAGAGGAACACTTCTTTTTTTTTTTTTAAGGAGAGAAGTTAGTCCCCTAATCTTAGAAATGCTAATGCAGATCAACTAGAATTTTTATTACTGTTGAACAGGACTTAAACTGACATTTTAATAGCTCCAGATTTACAAATCAATGAATCATTACTGGTGAGAGGAAGAAATACAAAGCTGTCTGAACCTGTGGCCTTGACATGTAGTGAAACCAAACTGGCATTTTCCATGGATTTTTTTCTTACGATAGTCATAACTTAAAAATTATATGCAAAATGTTTCCATTGTAATGTGCCAAGTAATAAACCCAGCAGTCACAAAGCTTACCCTGGAAATTTCATGAGATCTATTACAACCAAAAATAGAAGTATTTATAAGTAACAAAATATTTATAAATAACAAAGTTCAGATCTGTTCATCACTTGAAAACCCTGCCTAATTTTTGAGTACCTTGCCATATGAGCTTTTTTTAATAACAGAGAAAGCAAATTTAAATAATAGTATTATTTCAAGAGTTTTCTAACACAATTTCACTGTAAGCTCAGAGCTACTGAGTGGGATAAATCAAAACTAATAAATCTGAAGATCTAACTGAGGATATTTAGACTCTAGTTTACCATTAGAATGAAAACTTGATTTTATTAAGAATGCTCTGCATGTTGTATGTGATATTTCCAACTAGTTATCAGGTTGAGGCAAGCATTGCTAATACTGCTGACAAGTTATGCTATTAAAGATGGGCTGTGCTTCCTATTGCATGCATGACACTGACACTATACTTTCTTTCCTTTCCTTTTCTCCTGTGCCATGCTTGCTGTGTAGCAAATGGAATCTCTTGCAGTAAGTTGAAGTTCTTTCATATTCTTTGTCCATCTGTAGATGGACTAATACACCCCAATTTTACTGTTTTACTTCTAAGCATGTTTTCCTTTCTCATTATAGTTTTCCTGTAGAATACGTGGTTCTACATGCAGTGACTAAAATAATTTACTAAGGTGTGTTTTGTGAAATCTAAAAATATTGTGACAAAATACTGACACGTTCATATGCTGTTTTAAATGGTCATTTACATATTTTTTTAAAAATCAGGCATTTGAATGCATAGAATATGCTGGAGTGGAAGATAATTTTTAATTATATTTTTTAATTCATAATTTTCAATTTGTCCTAGTGAAAACCTACAATATATAGTTGACAGTTATGTTTCAAATTGTTTTTGTTTATACATTGATGAATAGTTTCGCCACTATTAGTTTCTAATACTTAGGAAGAACAAAAATTGAGTTGCTTGATACAGTAACTAAATACTGAGTGAGTCAAACTTGACTCGTCAATTTGACCTTAGTTTGTCTTCATTCAGGTTAGCAGCCAGAAGGGTGAATTTGAATTATTCTTCTCCAATGACTAAAAAAAATCGTGTGTTACTTGCCAAGCTATCGTGAGATTTTTATTTTTTTTTAATGATGGTATGCTGTGTCCTGGTTTTCAATTAATTTTTAAGTCCCTGACAGCTTCAGGTATGTGTGTTTAACTGCTATGTAGTGTTGCCAGTTCTCCAAAATTTGAACAGAGTGAATTTGGCCCCTAATGGAGAACCTCAGGATGTGTCCCTGCTGGTGAGCTAAACAGGACCAGGCAGCAAGCGCGTGTCCCGGGCTGCTGTTAGGGATGAACAGTTACTACCTTCTCTGGCTGGGGCACCAGCCAGCCCCTGACATGCTCCAGCATGGTTCGAGAGAGGACAGAAACCAGAGCCATTTCCAGGAGGTTGTATCTAAACAGTCACTCCTTATTTTGGGAGGAGAAAGGTTAGCCACAGAGGTGCAAGCTTGGTAGTGCTCCATGGCCTCAGTTACAGAGAATGGCCTCTGCGCAGGTTTATTTAACAGGCAGCGGTCCCTCATGCCCTACCTCTTCATTCTCTTGGCCACCGATAGGTTTTGCCCCTGCCCACAAGTCAATTCTGTCCTAGCAGGTCCCACATCTGTTCCCTCCCTTTTTTCCCCACTGCAGATCTCCTGGGACTTCCTCTAGCTCCTGTGGGTCTTTGCTGTCATATCAGGTCTGGTGGGATTCCTCCCGTCCATTTGGGGAGGGAACGCTCTGACCCTGCTCCCAGTAACAAATATTAGATATACCAACTTAGATACCAGAAGCAATTTATCCACAACAGCACAGAGAGCAGACTAGGCAAATTTACAGCGCTGAACTCTGCTGCTGTGGCAGACCAACACTGAGGTGTAAGTAGCCCTGTCTGCCTGGCCTTCAGCAGGATGAACCCTGCCAGGTTGGTGCCCGCTGGCTTGGTGCTCTTCCCCTGTTCCCACTCTCCCCCATAAACCTTCAGAAGGAGACTAGCTCTGCCTGGTTTTGGCAGTGCCATTGGCTGACTGTTCATGGCTGGGTAGGTGGTGTCCACCCTTCCCTGACAAACAAAGCTGAAATTTGCCAAAGAACCCTTTCTTTTGACCTCAGTCCCTCAGCCTTGTCTGGCTGGTACAGAAATTTTGGGAACTGGAACACTAAGGATATGGTTCTAATTTTGGCTAATTAATAAAACCCCTGGCACTTACATATTAAATCATATGTAAACAAACACTTCAGAAAAATTAATGCTTATAATGTTTTTAAAGTACTTTTTATTAGTATTTGTGCTGGCAACTGACCCCTGTTCAGCAAACAGTTGAAGTACATGCTGGTAGCTGAGCATGTATGAAGTGCTTTAAGGAAGCAAATTCATTAATAGCATCTTCTTTTCTGCCATGTTTGGCATGAAACTCTGCTCTAGTTCCTCCAAGCAAATGGAAAGATCACTGAGACCACCTTTGGTCACTGGGTCTGTAAGAGAAGACAAATCAAATATGAAGTCTGTAATGCTTTCCTGCCAAAGGGTCAGGAGGCCTCCTGACTTGTACTTGCAGAGTTTTTACTTCCTCCATAATTTGATGAAAATTAAACATCCCTCCATTCCCCACCATGATGGAGCTGTGGAATTGAGATTTCCCCCTCCTGATAGACAGGAATTCCAGAACCATGAGCATATTAACTTGACTTCTCCAGCAGACGTGCACATTGCATGTTACTTCAGTGTGTCTGACACCTTTTCTGTGGTGCTGCACATTACACCGGAAGAAACAACTTAATTTTCATAGCACAGTATCTACTTAATCTGGGAGAATAAATTGTGGAAGCCAGATGTCCTCTTACTCACGAAACGCCATCAATCTGTTGTATGGTTTCTTTAAGATGGTGGAGAATCCATGAGCTGAGGTTTAATTTGCAGAGCTGGCATTTCCTCCGCACTCCTGGCTGGATTTATTGCCTCTCTTCCTCTCCCCTCAGGGAAGCAGGTGGGAGCTTTGCCCCTCTTGGACAACTGCTTCATTGCTCCTATCTTGCATTCCCATCCTCTTAGAAGAGGTCTTTGACCATTTCTGAAGCTTTAAAGAGTTTTATATTCTATGCAGCAAAGTAATTCCCCCCATATTGTGTCTCTGCTTCCCAGCTGCAAACTGGAGACAGTGAAGCTAACCTATATAAACTGCTTTGAGATTGATGCTGATGTGTGCTACCTGAGAGCTAGCCATCATAACCTTGATTTTCAATGTTGTATATCACCTACCAGCAGAAGAAAGAATATTACTTCTTTTCTGAAACAGTATATGATGATACTCCAGTAAAATAATGGGTTTTGAGAACTGAACTATCTTAATGTGCTTTGTTAGTTATTGAAAATTATCCCAACTTACTGATCTTTATTATTTCTTCTCCTTCAAATCTTTCCTTAGCAATTAGAACTGTGTCAGAGATTATATAAACTGCATTTCCAGCTGCTGTTGCTTTTTCAGTCCTACTGTAAACTTATCGGACAAGTGCATGAAGTCAGTTCCATGCCAGAGGTATGTAACAAGCTACAAAGTCTGACACTGAAAATACCACTTTACCTTCATGTTTTTATTTTTCTTTCTATGGATTTACACCAAGGATTACACTATTTCACCCTGAATATAAGTCTGCAGACAAAGCCGTTCAATACACCAGCATCTGCATTAAAATGTAGTCAAGATGCTGTATTTTTTGTAATTGTCTGTACTTTCAGAGTCTGAGATCTTTCATGCATTCAGTCTTCAGAAGTAGTTTCAGTCAGTGGTAACGAACGAGAATGATATATGAAATCTTAACTTCACTCATACACTTTACATGTAGGGAGGGCTCACACTGTGAACATCTGCAAGTGATTTATTTTTGTTTTTATTATTTTAATTGAGGCCTTAATTTGTAGGGAAAATGAGCTGCCTTCATACATACAGAAAATATCCTTTTCCTAGATCATGACTGATTTTATCTGAACTTTGTGGAGACACTTAGGCCACAAGCACTTGTTAGCATGACAATAACAAAATAATTTGGTAAATTAATCTTAATATGGATGCAAAATTAAGGTTTTTGCTGGAATAATGTATTATCATTTCCAGCCACATAAACTGTCTCTACTGCATGTGCCTGCAGCAGTTTTTTACTAACAGCTATTAAATGGTTCTGCATCCTCACACCTGAGCAAGCAAAGGTGTGTAGTGTAGAACTACTTTATATTTTGACTGCAAGTGTACTGCCTGATTGTGTTCTCTGGATAAGCAATTTAAAATCAGTTTAATGCTTCCAAAGAGTATTAAATATATTTTAAAAATATAATTAACTGAGTACCTTAATGTCATAAGTCTTTTTAATTCTGTGATTTTCACAAGCTTTATCATTTAAGTATTTTGACCCAGCACATTATCACTTTTGACCCAAAGAGCTTTCTGTTTTTAGATAAGATATATTTAGATAAGATAGTAAGATAAGTATCTTACTTTAAAAAACACAAGAACAATACTGTTAGTCAAGTTTATTTTCAGCAATTGCATAAAATATGTAATGCTTTGAAATACCTTTGAGGTGATCACTTTAAGTTGAATGGTCATCATTTAAGGAGAGATAGTAAAATAACTTGCTGTTCCATATGTATTTTTCTCCTGGTGAGGTGTATATATTTTAAACTATTGAGGAGTAGAATTTATTGTACTTTGCTTGTAGCTGTAAAACAAAATTGCAAGCTCTAAAATGTATTTTATTACAGATTCTAGTAGTTTACAGATTCTCTATACATGGAAATGGTTTGTTTTATCAGATGTGCAGTAGCAGTACAAGGAGTTTGAATACTTGCTGTACGTTCAGGAACGGTTCTGAAGGCTGGCTGATAATGTGACTGGGCTGTTCACTAGGACAGCAGGCAGCTAGTCTTAGAGTAGTCTAAATTTTAGAAGTATTTTGTGTTCCTTATAAGAGGATTGATTTCTGCAACTGTATTTCACAGTTACAGGTTTGTTAGGTTGATATAGATAATGCAGCCTATGGAACTGGGGAACAATAATACGAGGAATTCCATGAAATTCCTATATTTTGCTGGGGCCAGAAGCTATTATTTAAATGAAGTTCCATTGCTGGCTCATGTGACAGTGGTTATTTTTAGGGTGTATGAGCATGAAAAGGTAGACCTTCAGAAATTAACTGTTCACTTATGAATTATTTATGACTCTTGTGCCATATTAACTTTTTGGCCTGACAAAGGGTTATATTATTACTGTCCATCTGCTAATCATATCAGATCCTGCATGTGTTTTGTACATAAATGACAACATCATTGCTAGGAGAAGGATATGTTCTCTTAAACTTTTCCACTGAAAAAAGTAGCAAGGATGAAAAATGAAAGATTGTTTAGATGTGCTCTTGCATTTTAGCAAGCCAAAAATACAGCATAGGGTTAAAGGCAGCACAAAGCTTAAAAATCTGTAGTTTGTGTTTTCCCCATATTGTACAGAGCACAGAGATCAATGCCCTTGTGTTAAAATGGGGTCTCTTCCATAATGTGTAATCCAATGTAGTAGTAAGAACAGACTTGAAATACATATTCCCTTTGGTGCCTACGGAGAATGACAATACCCATCTCTCATCTTTCTCCTTGGAACAGCTGTTAAATATGTCAAGAGAACTGAGTGAGTTGAAGAAAAATCTTAAGGATGCTACTGCTGCAATCGCAGCTGAGCCTCTGACGACAGAATCTGAGCCCTCATTCAATTCTACGGAAGCAGCTATTCAGTCCATGCTGGAGTGTCTGAAAAACAATGAACTTGTTAAAGCCATCCGACAAATACGAGAATGCAGGCAAGTTTTGCTACATGGCTCATATTAGACTTTCCTGTTAATAGAATAGCATGCATTTGTTCCCTTCCTAACTTTATACTAAATGCAATGTGCTGCGTCAGCATAATTAATTTAATACTTTTCAACAAGGTACATGGGGCCATTGATATTATTAACTTTTGCAGGGGTGTGCCACAAGTAACAATATCAAACCAGTAATACAAAATTGTATGCTTGCAACAATGAAGAAGTTTAATTACACTGCATAGATCAAGAGTACTTCTGTGATGTTCTTAGGAATCTTTTTATAGAGTTACCTCCCTTTAGGTGTATGTCACTGGCATCAGCTAACATTCAGCCCAGTTTCACTTTCACTTACTTGAGTGAGTTTTCTTAAGCTTTTTTGTTTTTTAGAAAATAGGAATCGCGCTTTTCTGTGATTTCTGTGCCTGATACCATAGTCTGAGTAACAAATAAATAGCGTAAAACAGTGAGTTGCTTTTGGCTTATAAGCATGTGCGAGTCCATTCTCATTTTAGAGATCTCTGTCACCTAGTTTCCATCTGTGCTAATAAACCCATAATGATACGCACATTCTTCTCCTGTTTGATTGCAGGATTTTGTGGCCCAATGATATCTTTGGAAGTAGCTCTGACGATGAAGTCCAGACACTACTGAACATTTACTTCCGGCACCAAACCTTGGGTCAGACGGGCACCTATGCACTGGTGGGCTCCAACCAGAGCCTGACCGAAATCTGTACCAAATTAATGGAACTGAACATAGAGATCCGCGACATGATTCGCAGAGCTCAGAGCTACCGGGTCATCAACACTTTTCTTCCAGACTCCAGCATTTCCGGCACAAGTCTCTGACAGGACCCTTGTGCCCTCTTGCAAGCTGGGAGTGCTGCCCTGTTGGAGTGAGGTGGCTCAATGCCTTCTCAGCCTTACAAAGGTGTGGTCAAACTGTACTCACTCTTGTTACATTTAGGATTTCTTCTAAAAAGATATGGGCTGAACTTCAAATGTGTAGCAATACTGTAAGGACAAAGGTAGCATAGAGCATCCGGGACAACATCCTTTGTTCTCTGTTGCACAAAAACCAGTTAGCATTTCACTGAGCAACTGCAACTCACTACTGAAGAAGTGACTTCCATTGCATACCAAAGCCTACTACACTGAACAATACTTCCTTTATTTTAGGTTGGCAAAAGTGCAATGTTTCCTTTGCAAAATAATATTTTTTGTTAAAAAAAAAAGACAAAACTTGTACATTTTTTTCCTTTTTGCTCTTATTTGGTTGAGTGAAAGATGGGCAGAATGAAGCTGGCCACAGAATCTCGTAAACTTGTTGGTCAAAAGCTGAGCGCCTGTATATACGAAACAAATTGTAAATGGACTACAGTTTAATGTACACTGTAATTTGAATATGATTACTGTATCTTAAAACAACGAGCTGCTATGAAGTACATTTCCTAATGTTACTAGGCTACTGTCTCTGAAGGTACTGGATCATATTGCAGAGGTCTGTTCTTAGGCCCCCAAGCATCATGAATGGTCTTGCTAGATTTTCTTTTTTTTTTTTAAAGGACCTTGGCTGCTTTTTACTAGAGGGTTGCTTTTACGAATATATTTATACTATTAAAGGATGGTTGATCTAATTTAACTTGCCATTTTGTAGGAGAAAACCCCATCACAGAGTCAAATCTTTTGAAGTTATGCATGCATATTTTTATTTAATATAAATTTTGAGTATAAAAAGTAAACATATTAACGTGAAATGCAAGTTCTCATTATAAGTTTCTTTAAAGAGATGTCTTATTTTATTTGTAATGTATATATAAAAGTCATACCTGTATGGTTTTTTCTTACATTTAACTGCTGTCCAGTGTTAAATGTATGCATGTAAATCTGTTGCACATCTGAGACACTTTTATCCTGACAACTATGTAACTTATTCGCTCTGTAAATACACTTACCGTTTTTGTGAAGTAACTTTGGTTGATATTTGGATCAGTACATCCATTTAACTAAAATATAGAAGTCATATATAATCACAACACAGTATGTGCTTGTTGCGAAGATTGTGTTCTTGTCTGAATTTCTACTGTCGAGGACAGTATCTGCGATCAGCAGCCCCTAAAAGACTTTTTTTTCATCGTCCATGGTGTTTGTTACACTGAAAGAAACCAGTGAGAAATGTAAGAATTTTTTTGTCAGGCTGTAGTTACAACTTAAGCTGGAAGAGTACATTGACTAAAGCAGTTTCAGAATTGAAAAAAATCCAAAATGGAGCTGAAGGTTTGTTTCTGATAAAAACATCAGTAATGGTGCTGTTCGTTGCAGCACTGGGTTTCAGTGGGGTTTTCTTCTCATGCTAAAGGTAAAAGAAAAGCTGTCGAGCCTGCCATATCAGCCTCGGCTCTGAGAATCCAGTAAAGCCCTCTCCCCTTCACCCCTTTTTTTTCAACATGCTTGCACAATTTACTTGAATCTTGAAAAACACTTGTATTGGTGCATAAAAGGGGGGGAATTGACTTTTACAGGTTTTCTCATTTTGCAGTCCACAGAGTTCTGCAACATAGTTGTAGCTGCAGGACAAAATAGATCCAAGGCAAATAATTTCCAAAAGAAATGCCATTCATCACACAGCTATTTTTCTGAGTAAAATAATCTGCAATGGTTACAGAAGTCTTCAAATTTCAATTAGGTATTTCCCTTTCGAAAGCTATTCAGAATTGGGGTGGCCTGCAAAAATATTTAATGGCTGGTGAAAGATGAGGTGTGCTCTATCACTTGGCAAAATCATGGATATTTTACAGATCACAGAATCACAGGAAAATTCAGGTTGGAAGGGACCTGAGTAGGTCATCTAGTCCAACCTCCACTGTGAAGCAAGGTCAGCCATGAAATCAGAATAGGTTACTCTGGCCTTTATCCCGTCAGGTCTTGAAAACGTTCAAGAATGGAGAGTGCACAGCCCCTCTGGACAACCTGTTCTACCTGACTGTCCTCGTGGTGGAAAAGCTTTTCCTTTATCCAGTCTGAACCTATCTTGTTTTACCTTATGCATGTTGTGTCTCACCCCCCTACCATGAGCCCAGTTCCATCAACGTCGCCTCACAGAGCAAGTGCTCCAGCCCTGTGACCAGCTTGGTGGCCTTCACTGAACTCCTTACAGCTGATCAACATCTTTCTCACACTGAGAGCCCAAAACTGGATACAGTAATCTACATGTGGTCTAGTGAGCAGTGAGTAAAGGGGAGCAATCGCTTCCCCTGCTTCACTGGCTCTGCTTCTGTTCGTACAGCCCAGGACGCTGCTGCTGCCCATCGCTGCCAGGGCCCACTGCTGGCTCCGCACCCAGCTTGCTGCCAACCAAACCCCAAGGGCACTTTCTGATGCGCTGCCCCCCAGCCAGGCAGTCCCCTGGCTGTGTTACTGCTAGGGGTTCTCCCCATCCAGGGATAGGAATTTCCTCTCATCCCTGCTGAATGTCACAAGGCCTCCGTTGGCCCATCCCTCCAGTCAGCTGAGATCCCGCCAAATGGCTGTGCTGCCCTCAGCTGCATCGGCTGGTCCCCCCAGTTTGGTGTCACCTGCAAACTGGATAAGTACACTCTGTTACCTTTTTCAGGTCACTGGTACAGGACAGACCACCTGCTGTATGCTACTTGTTACTGTCCTGCAGGTAAACTACAATCCATTAGCCACTGCTTTAAGCAACCTGATTCAATTGGTCCTCCACCTCCAGAGCTTCCTTCCACCCTTAAGTAGTCTGTTATTCTTCACAGATACAACAAAACCCACAATGTAACCATCTAGCTTTCTTAGCAATTCCTAAACTTCAGATACAGTAGAAATCGGTATGTTCCCAAAAAAGCCTCACTGAAGTCCTAGTACAACAAACTGCAGTAGTGCCCCACTGTGCTTCTACAACACTGATACTTCAATTTGGATTCCCCTAACTGCATTTTGCCTCTATGAGACCACCTTCAGTTATATTTAAGCCACCTCCCCTGGAGATACCTTACATGACTGGAAAGCTTCTGAGGCACAAGCCTGTATTTGAACCAGGGGCACAGGGACTTGTTCTACCTCTTTTGGGAAACATTAAATCTAGGGAAATGGTTATAGTCACAAATCGCCCAGCTCAAAAGGTTTTTTTACTCCTTGCTTAGAAAACATGTGAAGCTTACACTTTTCCTTCATAGCTTACATAGTCCTTGATGATCAAACCACAGTGATTTTTTTTTTAAATATATTTCGCAGAGGCAGGGGGAAGAGATAGTTGCAGATGCATTTACCCCAGACTTTATGCTACAGAACGTTTGCACCTTCAACACTAGTTTAGTTTAAGTGACCGAAGGAAAGACTTGCTTTTGCAGTTTTTATGTTAGCATTCCAAAACCAAACCCTGTTTTCTTTAGAAAATCAAATAGGTTTGGTTTCCTTCTAGATATACTTTCCTCTTTCATCCCAGCAAGATGAAACCATGGGGTAACAAACTAGTGCAAACATTTATTGAACTTTATTCATAACATACATACAATTAAGTTATATACTTTATAAATACAAAAGTCCTTATCCATTATCCAATGCCAGGTCAAAAGCCTAAAGTCAAAGCAAGAGACTGACGAAGTGCAAAGTGCACAGCGCAAAACAGAAGCAGGCACACATATCAGACAATGTATTTGAAGCTGTAAGTGTTGTCACAGGACAGCCTCTTGCCTTTGCAGCGGCCACAAAGTTCTTGGCGATGAGGTCTCTTGAGATCAACATGCCTCTTCTTCTGAGGGCAGGAACAACGAGTCTTTGAACAGGTCTTAAGAAACAAGACATTTTATTAGTAGTAGATCAAAGGCGTTCACTTCGTGTTAGCCTCACATTTAGTTTTCCTTGATCGTAGCAACACATTTGGGCTGATACACTTAACAGAGCTCCTGTGGTAAAAACCCTGTGGCCTTAAGCTTAAGAGCCTTCTCACCTAGAAGCACAAAACCCCATCCTATGTGTAGCTAGGCATAACACTGCCTAGAAAACTGTTTATGTAAGCCACCTGCAGGAGAAAGGAGTCCTATCCCATTACACCTTCCCCAAATAACATTTTCTAGTACTCTGATGAAAGCAAGCTCTCTTCCAGATAAAGTCAAGTTACCTCAACAACTATTAGAGTATACGACAAACTCTGGCAGTCTTACTAGGATATAGAAATTGGTAACGTTTACCTGGCACTGGATTGCTTCCACTCGATAGGGATTGAAGCCCTTTTGGCATTTGCGACAATGCTGCTTGAAGTACACCTTAAAAAAAAAAAAAATCAAGTTCTCAGTTACTACAGAGACTTACTCAGGGTGTTCAGTACAGGTACCTAAATTTGTGGTAAAACATCTGATTTGTCACAGAAAACACTAGTGTTTTCTTACAAGCATCAAGAACAAGAAATTACTTAACTACCTTGTTGCTTCCAGAAATGCACCACACATAAGCACTCTCCCATCTGGTCTTGCAGTCTTTACAGTGGAAATAGCCATACTTCTGCTCCAAAAACTGCGGGGAGAAAGTTCACTGAGCAGCCTCCAGCACCACCAGAAGACCCAGCCCAGCTCCCTCATGACACCACCTGTTTTGTGAGGGGGAGAGCGTGCTGCCCGGGGATCACCAACCGGGGGGTGGGGCAGGGGGTGCAGAGACACGAACAGGAAAGCCCTGGGGGGAACCACTGTGCCTTTTGATGCTCAAAAGCAGTTTTCTCGCCAGCCTGATTCATGGTTTGCCTTCCACCCCTCTTGCCCAGAGCAGGCTGTACCAGGCCTCAGCCTCTCCTCGGGCCCCGGTGTCCAAGCGCTGCACACCTGGAAAGCAGCCCGCCGCCTGGGGGCCGCAGCCTCCTCCCGTGGCGCCTCTGCTGCCTCCTGACTCGGCAGAGCAGCCTCTGCCTGGCCCTCCTGCTGCTCCCTGCTACCATCCTCCACCTTCTGCTCCTCGGTGGTCGTTCCAGACGCCTCCTCCTTCTCCTGGGGCTCAGCAGCCTCAGGCAGCGTGAAGATGCGGCGGTCGGGCATGGGTGAGTAGAGGGCAAAGTGCCCCGGGGCACGCCGAGCAGCGGCGCTAAGGAAGCAGCCAACAGGCAGCGTGCGCGGCCCCAGCGAGCACTGCACGGCGGCGTCAGCCCGCAGGTTCACCTGCACGCCCACCTCCTTGGTGTTGGCCTGGGGAGGCCGCGGCATCAGCCCGGGGCTCACCTGCAACAGCAGGGACTGGAGCTGTGCCCGTCGGTAGCTGTCCACGTAGTCGGAGGGCGTGGGGGTGAAGGGTCCCCCGAGGAAGGGGCTGATGCTCTTGCCCTGCTTCCAGCTGGGCTGCTTCACCGTCGGGTCCCTGCCACGGCTGGGTGTGAGACTACCCCTGAAGCTCTGGTATGTGCTGAAGGGCGGATAGACAAAGCCTTCCATGATCACAGCTATAGAGTGGTTCTGCTTGTCTCCCTGCCCGGCCTTTATCTTATCTGGGGAGCTGCTGCTAATTGTTGCTAATTGATGGGGAAATTGGCCCCAGCCGTGGGGCGAGCTGGGGGTGGGAATTGATTGCAAAGGGAGGGCTGCAGGTCTGCCCTCACCTCTGCTCCCAGAGCTTCTTCCTGGTGCCTCAGCTGAAACAGGAGTCGATGTGTTTCCCAGCACGCGGAGTGGGAAGCCTGGACGCGCCGAACGCGAAGCCCCTGTTCCGGCCATCACGTACAGGATTTCCCTTCCTTGCCTCATCAAGGCCTTTGCAGAAGGCCAAGGCCTGTACAGAGCTGGGCTGCCGCTGTGCCACGTGCACGCAGGCCGGCTTGCCCTGCTCCCAGAGGCCTTCGCCTCTGGTTTCAGGTAGGAAATGCGGCCGCAGGGCTGGAAACTGCAATAACAAATCTAGAGCTGAATAAAATCCCAGCTGTTTATGCCGCTGTAAATCGGCAAAGATCCTGACAGAGCCGTGTAAGCCCTGAAAAGACATAGGTGCTCAAAAAGTAGCACATCTCTGCAAGACCCTGTAAAGATGAACGGATGTATTTCAGCCATAGCTGGGACAGCCACGGCTTTCATAGTGAGGGGAAGGCTGCTTGCTCACAACTCCTGCTGTTTAAGGTCTTAAAAGAAGGAAAAGGGGGTTTGGAAAACTAACAAAGCCCAGATAATGTGGGTACCCCGCAGACAACTGAGAAAAGAATGCAGGCAATTGCAACTCTGAAAAGAAGTCTTTATCGGTATTAAAAGGTCCGAGCATCGCCATTACCCCATTACTTGGGGATTGTCTACATGCAGCTTTTCTATCAACCCTATTGGTTTAGGAAAAGATGGAATGTATTTCAGTTTGTGCAAGACTCCAGAGGGAAAACAGGTATACTGGGAAAAGTGGCTTAATGCCGGTATAATGAAATAAATGTTAGCAATACAAGCACTTATATATTAGACTGATAGTCCTTCTTCCATAATTACATCACCTTACTTCAATTCTAAGGTAATATAGTTAAAATCATATAATTAAATCATCAAAACTGTGTTTGTGAGTCTTTAGAGACTGTAGAATCCCCAAGTCCCTGGACGTGCTGTGATGTGAAGTAATTTCTTTGCATGACTCCACCTTTGCAAAACTGCTGCATTATAAAATTCAGTGGGCCATCAAGATCAGGGCTAGAGGAGAGCTGGTAGGGATGACATCTGTAAACATTCACAGTGTATTTGAGGTGGAACTTTTCAAGTATCTGAAATAAATCAGTAAGAAACAGCATTTTTATGAAACAAAAAGGGGCTGAGATTCAGGAAACAAATTCATCATAGTTAAAAGCAAGACGGCTCAAGGCTCCATGTTAGGCTTGGTTTTCAAAGCACCATCTATCAACTCAAAGCAAAAACAGGGTATCAAGAGGACCAAGTTAAACCTTAGAACTGTGGTGTGGCTGCAAAAAGAGTAAGTTGTTAGGGTGCACTGGGAGGGAGATGGAGATTAAATTGGCAACTACATGCCATCATTCGAAACAACGCTGTGGCTTCCTGTGGAATGCTTTGGGAAGAACCAGTCACTGCACCTCCCCAGCCCACTGCAGGATTAGAAGTGAAAGAAGTTTGTTGGAAGGAGGAGGGACATGGAGAAATTATTGTGTGAAGAGATACTGAAGAAGGTGACTGATGAGTAAGTAGGTGGTGTGTTAAAACTGAAAAATAAGGACTGGTGTGGAGAAGTAGGAAGAAACCCCTTTTTAACACACGAGCAGCTGAACATCCAGCTAAAATGAAGGATGGCTAGCTCAAAATTGGCAGTAGGAAGAATTTTCCACCCAAACTTAAGTTATTTTATGGACTCATTTCTGAGGCCAAGAACTTAGCAAGATCAAAATGGGAATGGACACATATGTGGAGGATAATAATATTCTCTTTATTATAACATCAACAACCATAATTTCATGTGTCAAGACCTACAAAACCACCTAACAAAGCAGATGAGGTTGACACCGCTGAAGGCGATGACATGCCATCACAGCACCACTACTCGCTGTAGGACTTCTGGAGCCTTTTTCTGGGACATTGGCATTAACACCTATTGAACAGGCAGTTGGAATACCTCATTTCTCGTGTATATAGGGACGTGTGAGGCTGGCTGACGTGTGACTCAGGACTTCAACCACTTCCTTGGGGAGATTATTCCAATGGGTGACTGTCCTCAGTGTGAAAAATTTCCCTCTGGTGTCCAATCGGAATCTCCTCAAGAGCAACTTGTGTCCATTCCCCCTTGTCCTCTCCATGTGTAAAAAGGGAGTCTCCATCTTTGTAACTACCCCTTAAGTACTGGTACATGGTGATGAGATCCCCTCTGAGCCTCCTTTTCTCAAGGCTGAACAAACCCAGTTCTCCCAGCCTATATGGCAGGCTTCCCAATCCTTTGATCATCTTGGTGGCCCTTCTCTGGACCCCTTCCAGCCTGTCCACATCCTTTTTGTAGAGCAGGGACCAGAACTGTACACAGTACTGCAGGTGTGGCCTGACAAGCGCTGAGTAGAGCGGGATAATGACTTCATTCTCTCTGCTGGTGATGCCCTTTTTGATGCAACCCAGCATCCTGTTGGCCTTCTTGGCCACAGCAGCACACTGTTCACTCATGTTGAGCTTTCTGTCCACCAGGACCCCCAGGTCCCTCTCCACAGAGCTGCTTTCCAGCCAGGTGGATCCCAGTCTGTACTGCACTCCTAGATTATGTTTTCCCAGGTGCATGATCTTATGCTTTTCCTTGTTGAACTTCATAAGGTTCTTGCTGGCCCACTCCTCCAGCCTATCCAGATCTCCATGCAGAGCAGCTCTCCCTTCTGGAGTGTCTACTTCCCCACTCAACTTGGTGTCATCAGCAAACTTCATCAGGCTACATTTGATGCCGTTATCCAGATCACTTATAAAGATGTTGAATAACATTGGGCCCAATATCAATCCCTGGGGGACTCCACTAGTGACAGGTTGCTGCTTGGAAAAGGAGCTATTTATCACCACCCTTTGGGTGTGGCCTGTCAGCCAGTTCCCCACCTGCTGCACACACCACTTGTCTAGGCCATAATACACTAATTTCTCCAGGAGGAGACTGTGGGGGCCCGTATCAAAGGCCTTGAAGAAGTCCAGGTAGACAATGTCCACTGCCCACCCCATGTCAACCAGGCAAGTCACTGTGTCATAGAAGGCCACCAGGTTTGTCAAGCACGATCTGCCTTTAGTGAAGCCATGTTGGCTTTTCCCAATCACGTGCTTCACTTTTGATGGCCCCCAGGAGGATTCACTCCATAACTTTCCCAGGGATTGAAGTAAGGCTGATGGGCCTATAGTTACCCAGATCCTCCCTCAAGCCTTTCTTGTAGATAGGGGTAACATTTGCCTTCCTCCAGTCCTCTGGGACATCCCGTTCTCTATGACTTCTCAAAGATTATGGAGAGCGGCCTTGTGATGATGTCAGCCAGCTCTCTCAACACCCTCGGGTGGATGGCGTCAGGACCCATTGATTTGTGGGGGTCAAGCTCCTGTAGTAGTTCATATACTAACTCTTCTTCCACCGATGGTGGGTCGGTGTTTGGTTCAATTGGCAATTTTGTTCCCAAAGCCTGGGACCCAACAGTGCTTGGTAAAGACAGAGGTGAAGAAGGTGTTGAGGACCTCTGCCTTTTCAGCACCATTGGTGATTGATTCTCCTTTTCTGTTTAACAGTGGGTCTATGTTTTTCTTCTTTCTCTGCTGGCTATTGTGAGAGGCCAGCCTTGGACGCGGAGCAGTTACAAAACACACCGTATTTCCACCGCCCGCAGGTCTCCCCTCCCCGCCCTGTCTCCAGCCCCCCGCCCCGCCCCGTGGAGGCGTAGCAACGGCCATTCCACCGCCTGCTTCCCGTGACGCACGGGCCGGGCAGGCGGGAGCGGTGGGTGGTCTCAGTGCGCAGGCGCTCGGGGCTGCCTTGGCGCCAAGCTTTGAACGGGGCGGCGGTGGTGACGCTACGTCCCGGCCGTGAGGCGATGCTGCGGCCGCCGCGCCGCCTGAGGGGCTGGAGGGAGGTAAATGCCCTGCGTGTGCCCGGCCCGGGGAGCTGCCCTTTCGCGCGGGGGGGATGTCCCCGCTGCCCCCTGGGGTGGGGCCCCTTCCCGCTGCCACCCTCTTCCTCCTCCTCCTCCTCCTCCTCCTCCTCCTCACAGCCGGTGCAGGGGTTTGCCGTTACCGGGCCGCCGGGGTGGGGGGGGGTGGGGGGGGTGAGCGGGGCTTCACCCCGTGCGTGGGTGGTTGCCCGGCAGGAGCTTTCCCTAAGGGGAAGCGGAGTGGACAGGTCGCCTCGTCTTCTAAAACGTACTTTTGAGGCAGTTTTTAATTTCGTGGCTTTCTGTCTTAGGGTAGCCTTTATCCTTGTTTTAAATGTCCCGTCTTTCCCGTTGTTTTGCTCAGGCAGCGTGTGTAAAACAGCAGTCACGTGGGAAACTGATTTTACGGTGGAAATAAGTGTTAAACAGGAAATTTTCTGTGGCCATCTTATACCAGTTTTTTAATAGAACTGTGAAACTGGCAATGTCTGCTCTGCTTGAGAGGAGCTTTAAACAAATTCTTGGCCCCTAAGTTGTAATGGTTCGAAGAGTAATAGTATATATTCTAACATATAGTAGTGAGCATGGATTTTTTTATTTATATTTAAAATATCTCTTGTTAAAGTACCTCTGTGTTCTGCCCATTCCATCTTGATTGTTCTCCTGTATTTGCTGAGTATTGTTATTATCTCTGGTATAATTCTCTATGCCCTTCTTGTCTGTTGGCTTAGTACCGTGTTCATCATTGTGATGTTTGGATGGACACACCACAGTCTTACAGCTAAACGTGTTGGGTTATGACACACCTACCAAGAAATGCAGCAAAGCAGGGTTAAGACTTGCAGCCCTACGACGTTAGATGTTAGAATAGCACTGTATGAAAGTGCTTTCTTCTCTCTTCTCGTTTTTTTCAGCAACGCTTCCAGTAATGTTATGGATCAGAAAATGGCTTACAAACCTTTGGAAAGACCGACTTTCTTTGAAATATTTAAGGCACATTGCAGTGAATCAGGTACAGCTTGTCCACAGTAAATAACTTTTATTAT
The DNA here is from genome assembly GCF_963921805.1 of Phalacrocorax carbo. Taxonomy (NCBI): domain Eukaryota; kingdom Metazoa; phylum Chordata; class Aves; order Suliformes; family Phalacrocoracidae; genus Phalacrocorax; species Phalacrocorax carbo. The sequence continues at coordinate 193,400,127 of NC_087513.1, read as the reverse complement.
GGCTGCTTTCTGGACATTGCTATTTTATACGCATCTGCTGTATGCTGTATATTCCATATAAAAGTGTGGTGCAACTTGTTAGCAGCCCTACTTGCCCCAAATTTGTATTAACTAATATCTACCTTTTTTTTAACATCTGTATACATTTTATTTGTAGCTTTTTTTTTTGTAATGTGTGCTCAGCTATTTTTTTGCACTTGTTTTTTAGCTGCAGCTTCCTTATGTACCCTCATGCAGGCCAGGTTTAGTATTTTGCCAAATGCACCTATAGTTGTATGATTTATTAATGTTAAAAGGATCCTGTTTAACTTGCCAGTCTGAGTAAAATAAGATAAAGTAAAAGTCAGGTGTATGCTTTTAATTTTAAACAAACTGGATATTTATCTACTTGTTGATTAGTTTTGTTAATGGTCTGAGAATTTGGGCAGCCGTTCTTGTATACTTTGTGGGTATTGGAGTTCAAAGCTATCTAGAAACAAAATAAACAGAAGTATGACAAGGGAAGGAGCAACATGTTTTGCTGCTAGCATTTAAATGCTTAATGTGTTTTCACATCCTGCATTGAATGTTAATTAAGTATTAATTTGCAACTAATTAGAGTCTTTTTTACATGTATCATATATAGAATGGAGACTTCTGTTTTATGTCCTGGTTTAATAACATATGAACTCATACTTGTCATGTGTTGTTTGCATGCCATTTGGCAGGTTTCTTTATTTTCTTTTTTTGTTAATGTGGAGTTTTTAATGTTTTTCTTCATAGACTTAGGGCCTATCAGTCTTAACTGGTTTGAAGAACTCAGCGCAGAAGCACCCTCATATGAGCCTAAATTGTTAGGAGACCATGATGGTCCCATTGGCTGGCTTGATCAAACATCTTTTAAAACTCCAAGGGCAAAACCCTCCACATACAGTGAGCTAGCATCAACTCCACTGATTTTTAAAGAAGAAAATATGATATTGCAACCTTATTCTTCTCCTGGAAAAGAACTGGATCAGAAAAAAATAGGAGCAAGTAAGTAATTTGGGGGGTTTTTTAAGCGCTATTTAAAGGCTGCCTGTGTGCTCCAGAAGCAATAGATTCTTTTTTTAAAATATACTTTCTGTTGTGGTACCTGATGATTATTAATGTAATAGATGATGCTTCTGCAGAAGTTGTATGAGTAAAAAGCTTATCTTAGGCTTCTGAAGATCACCTGTAAAAATGCAGAATTAATCTTAATAATTAATTCAGCCTTGCAATAAACGGGTAATGTACATGCAAAATTCCCTGTAGAAAAGATATTGTGCTGGTTCTAATACTCCAAATGCTGTTAATATAAGGATCATATGAGCTTATTAGTGTAACCCGGTGACTGAGAATCAGAGTGAATTTTTTTAGCAGTCTGAGTTTTGTTTTATTCAAAATCTCTGAAAATCTTTTCAAGAGAGAATGATGCTTATCATGCTGAAGTATGAGGTCATCTTTAAGGCACTCCTTAACCTTTCTTTAGAAAGATTTTGAAGCACTAAACTCTTTGAGCTAGTAAAACTGTAAGTCATGGGTGGAAAGAAGTTACACTTTTCCATTTAGAGACTGCTTTTATGAGGTACTTCTCACTACCTTATTTCTAAATTCCAAGTGTGCCATGAAAGTATACGTCACTCTGCTAATTTTTTATGTACCTGCAAGCCATAGTACCCATCCTCCATGGAAAGAAGAATCTTTTCTATGAAAGAAAATCAAACCCTGTTTCTGCAATATCTGATATGTACATCTGTGTCTGTGCCCTCCTAACAGTAAGAGAAGCTCTTTTAAACAGGTTACAGACAAAGACAAGACTCCCTTTATTATCAGAATCATTCTTAGATCCTAAAGCAAAGTCTTTAAAGCTGTAGAACTGTGTTACTGTTGAAATAAACTTTATAATATTGCTACCCTGTTCACTTCTCTTAAGTTTATGGCTGAACTTCTGCTCAACCTATTCTCAGCTGAGAACATGTTTTTTCTAAATTTAGCTATTTGGACTTTTACAGCGTTACGTCCCTAGTGAATTCTTCTTAGCATTTCATAAATGGCAAACAAATGAACCGTATGATTCTTCCATTTCAAAATGGTTAATTTTGTTCTGTGCTTGTGGATGCAGACACTCTGTAAGGAAGGGAAGATGACTGTTACCAAAGTTTCTATAGCTACCTGTGGCTGGCCCGAGACCTTTTTTGCCTGGTTTTCTTGGTTACAGCCAACTGACTCATGTATGTAGTTTTATTTCTTGTTTAAAACAAGAGCATGGATGGAAGCTGATGGATTTCACCTTGGTATGGTATGGGATGCAGCTGTGCTGAGCATGTGGACTCAGGAACTCAGAAGCAGAGAGGAGTGCAGAAACCTAGGTGTAATTTCTGATACGGAAGTTGTTCGGAGATTTCTCAGTAGGAATTCTTTTGAGTAGCTGCTTGTTCACGTGAGGGGCTCACTGTTCGGAGGATTCTGCTGCTTTGGTGGGCACACTCTTTCTCTTTTGCCTGGAGATGCATAGCACATAAATAGCTATTGCTACCAGTAACAGCCCCTCTGCTAACAGTTCCAGAAATAATTTTTGCTTTATGCTCCCTATTCAACTCAAGAAGTGTATGTCCTAAGTAAATTTGAGGGAAAGCTGGTACAAAAGCATGTTTGCATGTATTGAGTTTCTCCTAATAATAACTTCTGCAATGACAAGAAAGGCACAATACAGTACACTAAAACTGAAATGGAATAGGTGACTTGAATAATATAAAAAAAATATACCGGAACATGAATATATCAAATGAATAAAGTGACATAATGAGTTATTTTTGGCTGTGCATTGGAAATGTGTTTAGCATTGTTTGGATATGGAATTTGAACATGTTCAGAACATTAGAGGAGAAGGTAGTGTTGAGTGTTTCGGTGTCTGATTTTTAATTAAACAAATATTGCATAATTTTTTTAAAAGCTTATCTTTGAACTTCAAAATAGAAACTGTCGCATGTAGTTTTGCAAGGTTGTATTGATTATTATACTCTGTGGTGTAGGCAGAGAGAATTTGATAAGCCCGGGTATCACAAGAAGAAAAATGGATCAAGAAAATGAAATACTTGCTTCTCCTCCTCGTACCTTTTGCAACTTCCTTGCTGCTAGGTATGCTAAAAATTAAAACACAAATATAAACAGGATTTTAAACAAAAAGCAGTATTAAAAACACCATATTTGACTGGTAGACTTTTTCAGAGCAGTGAATAATCTTGTATGTTTATGATACTTGTAGGTTGCTAGGTGAATTGAAAATAAAACACTAGCTAATTTTGAAAACTTCCTTGCTTTTACGTATTCTTCCTTTCTATTCTTCTGCTCTTTCACAGCTGGCATATGGCATTTGTTGGCATTATTTCAGCTTCACAAATCCTCAACAAGCAATGCAAGAAAAAGTAGTAGTGATGTATCATGTGCTTCTCAAGCAGTAATTTGTAAAGCTATTGATAATTTTTACTGAGGTTTTTTAGTAATACCCTTGATTTCTACATTTAAGTGTATATATTTCAGCTAAGTCTAATCAAAGTGCTCATGTTGATTGTAAGAACAGTTAAACTAATTATTTAATTAAAATCAACTTAGCCAAGCCAATTTCCATAGCTTCATACAGCATAATAAGAAATGCATGGTTATACTGAAATCTATTAAACTATTTGTCTGACAAATAATCACTGAAAATTAACATATTTCACAAAAGAAGCACTTTACAGTTTGTAATAAACTTATGGTAAAGTTTAAAATACTGATGCTTAGGAGAAATTTGCATTTTATTTAGGGAAATAGCCATGGTTTCAGAGAAAGATAATAATGGAGGCAGTAATATATGTAAAGTCTGAAATATTTACTTACTTTCAGAAATTGAGAAGTTAAATTAGTATTTTTTTATTTGGTTTTGTTTTGCAGTCCAACTTCTTTAAGGAATAATTACAGAACACCCCAGAGAAGCAATATGCCTGGTTTGTATTTTCACTACTTGGTTTTATCTGTAGATATAAACGCTTGTGTCGTAGGTATTAATTAATGCCCTTATTACATAATGTTTTTTAGGACCATATGGAAGCTTGTTTTGCACACCGAAACTTTTGGAGGTAAGTATTTTATTCATGTATTGCGTTTTCTTTTTCCTGAGTAGTACATTTAAAATTCTGCATAGAAATAATAATTGTTAAATATATTTCTAGGTCAGAACTCCAAATCGTATTTCTGAAAGTCTGGGAGCTGAAGTGGATCCAGATATGTCCTGGTCAAGTTCTTTAGCCACACCTCCTACACTTGGTGCAACAGTGATGATAGGTATTTCTAAAAATGAACAGTTGCTAAGGGTTAAAAATTTCTGGTTTTGACACTGAAAATTCACTTAGTGTGAACTGATTTTTTTTTTCTTTTATTAAAAAGGACAAAACTCTTACAGTGATGTTTAGCAGGTGACTTTAACTAATGCAGCCCTAAAAGGAAATGAAATTAAATGTGCCATTGCTTTTCAAACGTTTTCTTCCTTTGTACAAGGGATTAGGGAATATAAACTTAGAAATAACATAGCAAAGCACAGAAGGAGGATTAGATAATGATTGCTTATATTTGCACTATTACAAAACTTGATACTATTAGGTTAAGTCATGTGAGTATGTTTATCAAGTCTAAGGATGCAACCTGTTGAGTAAACTCCACAGCAGCAGTGCTGGCTTCAGCATTTTTAAGCCCTCTCACTGTGCCTACTATCACATTGATGCAGTGAGACAGAGTGAGATACTGCTCCAATTGAAGTCCTGAGTTGTTTGGACAGGACAATTCCAGGACCTCATTTACTGCACAGCTGCATGAACAGCTGTGCCAGCATAACTGAGGATGAGAATGAGTAGGTGATGACTGTTTAAGTGGCACTAACACTGATGCTAAACATCGAGCTATGACCTAAAGTGTTGCTGTAAGTGGGATTTCTTTAGCATATGATAAGCAAAATGAAATTTGACTTTATGATTTGTTGATGAAAACCCTTGAGAAAATGGGAAAACCTGGACATCTGCTTACCTCCTGACATTGCTGTTTTTGATGTGGTTAAACTATCACTGTATAAAGCATATAGAGTATGCAGGCATATAAAGCATATTAAGAATGCATGCAAGAAATGGGAATCTCCTCCTGCAAAAATTGCTCATGGCACCAAGCCTGTCATAGTTCAAGAAGTGTCTCAATGATGCTCTTAGTCATGTGGTTTGGTTTTGGGTAGTCCTGTGAGGAGCAGCAAGTTGAACTCGATGATCCCTACGGGTCCCCTCCAACTTGAGATATTCTGTGATTCCTCTGCTGGCAGGGAGGGGGTGGGACTCTGCACAAGGCTACTGAGTTGGGCTGGTTTGGCTGTCTTTGGTTCAGAATGATGTGACTTGAAAAGGAAGGTTGCGGAAAGTACCCATAGCTTAATGATGATGTTCTGGGAGATGAGTTGTGGTTTGAGCTCTCCTTCTCATTCTCCCAATTCCTGGAGGAGCCTAGTATTTTATAGTAGTGATGCCCACTCCCTGCCATCTGTCACCTGTAAAAGGAAAAAGTGAGTCATTTGTCTGTTACATGGACCTTAGATGCCGTGTCTATGAATGAAACATATTATTTGAATATGCTGTTCTTCAGGCATCTTAAAAATAGGGTTCACTTTCTCCTGTTGTAATGTAGGTGCAAAGATATCACTGTTCTTGTAGGAGGGAATGGAAAAATCCAAAGTCTTGACAAAGGCTTGAAGATCTCATCCAGATCCTTTGACAGAAAAGATTAGAGAGTAGGGCCATGAATAACTGCTGGAAAGGGGATTGGCAGTGATGGTGGTCTCAGAGTGGTAATGAACCTACCTACCTAGCAGCAACTGCAACCTGTGATTTAGGGTGGTTTATGCTGTTATGAAACTGCATTTGTACACTGTCCCGCAGCTTCGCCTGTAGGACTTTTTAGTGAGAACTTATGGTTAGCTTTTAGTAGCTTTTTATTTACATATTTCAGTTGCATTTAAAATAATCCAAAGAAAACCCTCCCAAAACACAACCATATTTGAACACACTCAGCAGATTGCTTAGGAGCAAATGAATTGACTTGTCTTTCTTTCTTCTAAAGCTAGAGAGAATGATTCTATTTCTGGAGCAAAGCAACAGGATGAAAGAGCTAAGATAGTAAGTAGTTTTAAGAGCTATGCTGTTCTTTAATTTCAGTTGAGCTATTTAGTTACATGTACATTCCTTGAGCCAAGACTAAAAAGTTCTGTCATCCTCATTCTAGGCCCTCCTATCTGTCTATTTTAAAAAGGTACTGCTCACAAAACTAAATTCGCAAAGCCTGGCTGTAGGCTGTATTTTCACAAATATATTTTTTGCTGTGTTTAAAAAAACAAACAAACCAAACCCAAACCAACAAACCCACAAAAAAATCACTTGGATTCAGCAGCAGTGAGAGTCATTCAAAGATCATCAAACCTAGGAATTGCAATATGTTACTTACCTGAGGGTTTGGGTTTTTTTTTCTCTGTCAAAGTTTTGGGAGTTTTTGTTTGGCTTTTATTGTCCAATAACTTCTAGTGCTCAACCACTATACCAAGACTGAGTATTAATTTCAGACCTTTGATATTGTTAGGGAAGGGAGAGTTCCTGCAAAAGGATAATTTTACTGTGCGTCTATGAAAGCAGAACAATTATTCAGACTGAAAACCGAGGATGGTGCTAATGGGATTCAATTACAAATTTACATTTGATTCTTAACTACCTGAAACTTCAGTTAACAAACCGTTAGAAGTTAAAATAAGCAAAACGGCTTTTTCCTTTCTCATATCTCCTTTGTTCCTTTTTAAGGGGCTTGCTTATAGTATACTGTTGAAGCCATTTGCTGCCCTTAAATTGATCGTAGAATGGAACGTGGTTTACATTGAAAATGAGGATTATTTGCTTATTTATTTTCAGGTGTAGCTGTGAAAATGTTACCTTTCATTTTAAGAGATGCAGAATTCAGATATTGCAGTAAATGTTTAGTTGCTTACTTTACTGTTAAAGTGACACTTACTGATATGTGATGTATATAACAGCTTATGTCTTTGGTTTACAGGTTTTACACAGCTTTTTTTCCAACCATGATAAATGTCCTGGGACAAGTGATACAAGTATGCTGTCTATACCAGAAACGGTAAAGCTAAATGCTGAAGATGACAGCAAAGACTTTGGTATGCATTGATGCTTTACTACTGAGTATACAGTGAAGCAATACTGAGGGTAGAGTCACGCTGAGCTGATCTTATGGCTTATTTCCTCTGCCAGTTGTGTGACTTCCTGAATTGATTCAACTTTGTAAAACTAATCTGGTCTTAAACAAAGGAATCAGTTTCTGTTGAGTCAGCAACTTAAATCAGGTTGCCATGCCACTAGATGACAACCAGATTAGTACTGGTATAGGTGAAGGTGTGATGCTGTATGGGAGAGCTGAGAGAAAAATGGTACAGGCTCAAGGGGGAGCAAGAATACTACTTCTAACTATTGAATAGATTTAGCTTTATCATGGAGTTTTACCCCAATACTCATTCTGTGGTGAGTTTGTTTTTTAATCTTGCTATATCCTTTCTTCATTTACTTTACCTATTAGTAGTTCAAAACAGGACAAATCCTTTAGGAAAATGAAATGTTGCTTTTTTTTTTTTAAATGAATGCAGGAAATGCTGAGCCAAAGGGAAAAAAATGTTTTCATTCTCTGTTCTTAGATTGTTTTAGTGAATGGGTGAAAAATGTACACTTCAATGTGAGCTTTAACTTTTGCTGAGAAATGATGGCAGAAGGGAAGAATATTAGCAGAAATTTGTTCAGCAAGCATGGGTGTAAATGGGTACTGCAGAGATTCACACAGGCTAGACAGGATGATATATCCTTAGATTATGTGTCTCCTTATCTGAATTGAATGGGCTGCCCTAAAATATTGTTTGGTGGTACATGTAAGGACTGTGAAAGAATCAGGTTAGAATTTGACGAGGAGGGCCAAGAATGCTGGGATCAGGAAGCATTGTTGCTTGCAGGGCGATCTATACTGCTATTTTTGGATTGTAGGTTCAAATATGCTGAGAAAAAAAAAAGTAGTTGTCATGGCTTGAAAATATTTGACCGTCAGAAGTACTATTGAAAACATATTCAAGCAATCTGTAGTCAGTAAAACATATTTAGAAATGAAGGACAAATTAATGACTTGTGCTGTGTTCCAAAATGGCTTATTGCATCCCATACTACAGTAGAGAGGCTAGTTAAAACAATGAGTGGAAATAAGAGGAAGAAGAAACGTGGGGGGTTTTTTTGAAAGTACAAAATAACTTTTGCAAGTGTCTCTTTTTTTCTCCTCTGTCCTCCCCTTTTCATAGTAGTTAACTTGGCATTTGAAGATGCAGTATAAGGAGGATAGCTCAAACCTCCATGCTTGTACTTTCAAATGTTGGTTTTCTTTGGAATAGTGTTGTATGATCGTGAAAGGCAATCAGTTTTATTGGGTATAATTTTTATTTCAGTTAGAATAAGGGAGATCATAATACTGCTTTAAATTCCTACATTATTTTAAGGATATGAAGAGATAATTTATATTTTACCAGTTCAGTCCTTAATAGAAGTGAGGCTCAATATAAGCATTCAGTCCAAAGTATAAGAACGACCAAATATTTCAAAGATTTTTTTTTTTGCTGGATTTTTTGTATTTTTAGTTGTAATAATTTGGGAGAGAGGAAAACTTCTTTAAACTTTTACATTTAACATAACTATGGACTGCAAGATATGTACTGTCATGTATTAACGCTTCAGAATTTCACAAAAGGAGCTAAATTTGTATGTTCATTGCATATTTGTTAAGCATATTCATTTACAGCCCAGTCATTAATTCCTAAGGTTCATGTCCCTAGTTTAAGTGAGTCTAAGACTGGTCATTGTAACACTGAGCTTTAGGCACCTGGCCCTTGTAGCAGAATTCACAGCTTTGCTGTAGGTATATAACCATGGATTCAGAGTTAAGATTCTTCAAACGTATAAGAATCAGCATGTTGACTGGGAGGCTATTTAAATTGCAAAACTGATGGGAAATATCAAATTCTGAAACACTTTAGATATGTCACCCTGGCCTGTTGCCCAAAACTTTGTACTTAAACTCTTTAATTAAAAAAAAAAAACACGCGCCCAACCAACCAACAAACAAAAAGACCCCACACAAATTTGTCACTCATTCCATTTATAACCCTGATCAGAATAAGTGGTCTATCTTTAACCTCAGTGTCTAGAGCTATTCATCAAGTAGGAGAAATAGGTTCAATGCCTTCTGCTAATAAGGATTCCAGCCTGAAACGGGGAAATATGTTCTAACAGTCAGTCAATATGTGACTCCAGAGTAGAAACATCTAATGTTTAAGCCTTTTTTTTTTTCTCCTGAGTATTGTATTGTATTATTTACCCAGAAGGAGACGCCCTGAGATATCAAATTCAGTAGTTATTGTTTAGTTAGGGCACTTACTGGGAAAACAGGAGAATTCTGTAGTGCAGCCCTTGTTTTGGGGGTTTTCATTTCACTGATCCTCCAGTGAGTTTAGAAGTCAAAATGAACTTCCCTGATTTTTTTTTTTCTTCCCTCCCCAGCATCAGGTTATTCAGTTTACAACCAGTATCTTTACAATCTTCTAGATACTCCTGGTTTTCTTTTTTGATTAAAGGTAACAGCTCCTGTTTGAGTAAAAAGAAATATAACTGTCTTTTTTTAGAAAGGTCTGTTGACAAATTACTATAGGATGAAAGGATGTGGACACACAAGTTAGTCCGGAGGAATGCACTTCAATAAGGGAAAAGAACCTGTACACTCAATCTGTAGTGTTACAGACTCTTCTTTTTGAGATCTTGTTTAGTGATACCTTATGCCACTCAGGCAAAACTGGAAAGTAAAGAGAATGGGTAATGTTAGAGATGTGGTAAGAGAGTTGGTTGTATGCCTACAGCATGGGCATGAACCATTAGTGGATGTATTACAAATAGCTGGACGCATGTGACCAAGTATTGGGAAATTTTCTGTGGACTTGCAGATGGAAAATCTGTTGTACACTAGGTTATTTAAAAGTTCTAATAGGGAAAATAATGCTAGATGATAGAAATTGTACCTAAAAAAGGCATATGGAAAAAGTTAAGCTATTGGTAATACGCCCAAGGAAAACAGAGGACAAGGATGTTTTCTAGGTACTTAGTTACAATTTCTCTTACATGAAAAAGCCTTAAAAAGTACTCTCAAAATAAAATCTAGCTACCTTTTTGAATGTGAATTATTTTGATAGGTAGGCCTAGTTTCATATATTTGAGAAGGTAATATTTTTATTTGGTACGTGTAAGCTTTCAAGGCTGTCTATGAAGTAGAGTGTAGGTTTTTTCCCCACTGCATATTATTTCTCTACACAAATAAAAAATTCTCATGATATTTCTAATATTTCTGCCAATCGTTTGGAACTTCTTAAAAGCTTCCTAATAAATTAAAAAAATTAGAATACTTTCTAAATTGTTCTTGACACTATGCTATTCTATATCAAAGCAAAAGATAATTTGCTAGAATCATCCTTAAATAACAGTTTCCTTAGCTGCCAGTTATCGACAAAAATAGGCAGCTCCTTAAGGTGTTTGGTGCCTACCATCTGGTATAAATTTTGGAGGGAAAAAATCTAGATATTTATCTTTTAAAATTACCTATTCATTCTCCTGTCTGTAGAAAAACCAAAATTCTTCTAAGACAGCCAGGTTTCATCTGGGAAACCTGCTTAACCATCACAGTCCTCAGGAAGCCAGGGCATCTGCATATGTGTCCTTTGCCTCCTGTTTCCTCTAATAGCTGCTGTTGAAGAGTAACTTACTTTAAAGGCATGTAGATTTATTTTTCCAAATTCACTCCTGAATAAAGGTAATTGCTGTAAAATTGAAAGCTGTTTTTACCAGTAAAAACACAATGCTGTTAAGTTATTTCCTAAAACTTAATTTCTTACTTCTTTTCCTCTCTCCATCTTGTCTAAACTATTTAGAGTCGGCAATGTTAGATGGCTTATTTGGTGAGATGAATAGCTTTGAGGATACATTCGACATGCCTGCGAAGTCCAGTGGAACTCTTCTGCTGGTGCCAGATGCTCTGGATGGAGTAGATAAACAAGAAATAAACACAGACACAGATAAAGCACAAGGAGAGGGGGATCTTCCATTAGACCAGTCTATTAGAAGAAAGGCTGGCATTTCACAGGAAGTGAAAACAACTCGCTGGACTGAAAAAAGCCACTCTATTGAAATGAAGGATTCTTTACTCCAAAACACAGATGAAGATACATGGGATGGTAAAGATGGCTGTTTAATAGGACATAAAAAGGAATTGGAGTCACTTAGGATCGCAGGAGATGTGCAGGATTATAGAACACACACGTCATCTGAGAATGAGAAGCCTGTGAAAGAAGACACGCTGTCTTCATCAAGTCAGTGGTCTCAACTGAACTTATCTGGTCTTGATGTAACTCACTTGGAAATGTCTGTATGTAGCTTTCCACCCTCTGACTTATGTACAGAGAAAAATTTAGAAGAAAAGTCAGTACTAATGACCAAGGATGATGCTGTGGAAACATCTCTATGGAATACTTCGGGCTTGATAAAAGCACAAAAGCTGAGTGTCGGTTTGTCAGAAAAGTGCTATGAAGCAAAAAATTCTGAAAACAACCCAACATCAGAAATAACTCCAGTAGAATCTGTGTCTCTGAGTGTTCAAGGTCCAAAGTTAGTAAAAGGATGTGCAGCTGAGAAGGTTTCCAAAATGAGCTTCTTAAACTGTAATTCTTTTTTGATTGAAAGTACAAATGCCACAGAGTATTCTGTGATCTACAACGGCAACTTTTCCAAGCGGTTAAAAACAACTTCTAAATCTGTTGTGACTGATGCTCTGTCTCACCCACTTGTATGTAGTGCTACGTCTCCAGATAATTGCAATGACCTACATTTAACAAACAGAGAAAATACTCTTACAAAGTCTGGCTTTAAAAGCCTGACTATGTTATCTAGCTTGAGAAAGCGATCCAAGAGATTTATTTATACAATAAAGAATACCTTACTGTATCAAGAAGAAAAAATACAGAAAGAAGTAACCTCTGAATTCCCTATTCATCCTGTATTACCACATTTGGAATCTGATTTGTGTGAATTTAAAGGTTGTCGTGTGGCCAGTGTTGATGAGCAAGGTATATTATTAAGCTTTTCATCATTTGTGGAGGATTCTGTATTTATTTAAGAATGTTTTATGTAAATGTTTCAGGTAAAATCATGTAAAATCTTGTTTCTGATAAAGTAGGTCTGCAACTGACTAGTCTGGGAATTGATATGGAACAAATCTGTTATAATAATAGCGACGGAATAGCATTATTTTCAAATAGTCTGGTGCTAACTTATTATTGTAGTCTCAGATTAGTTTCTGGAATAGAAACTTCCACCTTGAACCTTTATTCTAATTGACAAGCTTAATTATCTGTGCCAATGCTGTTTAGATATCCATAGTGTCAAGGGCTGTTCTGTCTGGGTTGATAACTTCTAAGAATCATAGAAGAATGGTAAAGTTGTATTGTTATTTTTCTAAAATTAGGGGGTTTAAGGCTCTACATCTGTTTCTTCCAGAAGCACAGAATATTTTTAAAAACAAATTATATAACAAAAGCAAGCACATACTCCTATTTTTAAAAGCTGCTGTTCTTGCTAGAAAAATTACCTAATATTAGGAATTGAAATACTTCTCTTTAAAGTTTGAAACAAGTTCTTGTGTTGAGATGCAAGGAATGGAAGCCCATCTCTTCAAATTCATTACAACGAAAAGTTGATTTTTCTTTTTTTAACTGATATCATTAACTTCAGGCTACTCACTTGTTTCTGGTTATTAGTACATGATTAGATTAAACAGATATCCAATCATGTCAAGGTGTTCATATTTGGAAGCAAAAGTTATATTTATGGTACCAGTGTTAAGCATCTAGAAATTATTTAATGGGCCAAAATTTTATGCAAATCTGAATCTGCATTTGTTTGCATAAATGAGAACTAATTTATTAACACTTTTTCTTTCTATAATGTCCTTTGTAGACTGCTTGCTTTTTGCTGAGAGAAAGCATTTGCAATCAAATATCAAGGAAAACAGTTTCAGCACTTGCACTTTAAAAGTGGATATAATGGATAATTCGTCTGATAATTCCTTCAATGATAGGCTGAAGCAACAAGACCTGAGAGTCTTGGGGAAAAACACAAGAGAAGATCAACCTGCTACGTCATTAAAATGCTTAGAAGTACCTAATACACAGAAAGAAGGCACAACAGATGCTTTAAATGGTGAAGTAATTTCAAATATAAAACATAAAGTTCTAACTTCAGCATGCCTAATGGCAAGAAAGCGTTCCAGATTGCTCCCTAAAGGGTCTTGCTTAGAGAAAGGCGAGGAGGATGAGTATATGAGTGCTAATGTGAATGATGGAGCTACTGTACCTTGGAGCCTTAAAGAACAACTTGCGTGGCCTTCTCCTAGGGATAATGAATGCTTGATGGATAAGTACCATGACACTACGTCTGTGGCAAACAGCGGTTTCAATAATACTTTGAGTCAGATCAGCTTTGGAATAAATGGAGTCAGTAGTGATTGTTGCAATAAAATATCAACTGATAAAAGGCATGCTACAGACCAGTGGTCAGTAGTTGACTATAGAGAAGTACATGGACCTTTGGAAATAAACTGCTCAGAAAAGGATAGTACCGCCTTAAAACAAGGGGAGAAAACAGATGCAGCTGCCTTGTCAGAAGCTGTAGCCAACAATCAAGAGCCAAAGTCAGTTGAAAACAATGAAAGCTCTCAAGCAGCTGCTTGCAATAATGTCACTGTAGACAGTGCTAAAGAATTATTAGATCGTACAGATGATAATTCTTTAAATGAAGTAATATCTGAAGAAGATAAACAAGTAGCACCTATGTATTCTAGCACAAAGTCAAAGGTGAACCTGAAGTATAAAGGGAAATCATCAGGAAATCTTAATGCATGCAGTTTGAATCTGGGCTTTGGTGGCTTTCAGACCGCTTCCAATAAACAGATTAAATTCTCTGAAGTCAGTATAGCAAAAGGCAGAATGCTGTTCAAAGATATTGAAAATGAATGCTTTGAAGCCTCTTCCATGGAAAGCGTCAGAAACACTTCAGATCAAGTTAAAAAGGAGAATATGTTTTTCTCAGATTCAGAAAGCATGTTGGACAGTAATTTATCTGATTCTTTAGATTCACAGAGAGGTTTTCTTGAGCCCAGGCATACGCAGTTTATTCCACATAAAGCTGACTTGTGTGAAAGCTTTCCTAGAAGTCAACAGTCCTTGCAAGAAACAAATCAAACCTTGACAGCAAGCCAAGAAGCTGAAATTGCTGAACTTTCCAGTATCCTGGAAGAAACGGGTAGTCAGTTTGAATTTACACAGTTTAGAAAGCAAAGTAACGTGATACAAAGTCCTGCCTTTCAACAACTTAGAACTGTAGAAACACATGGAACAATGAATGTGGAAAATATTCCTGAAACAAGGAAAGATGCTGATTTTTGCAGTACTTTAAAATATGAAAATCAAGTAAAATATGACAAGTATTGTACTAAGCAGGAAGACACAAATGAACACTCTGAAGTGGTGGAATACAAAAAAGAAGACACAGTGCTTTTCCATAAAAATGACAAAAAGGTTACTTTTACTAACTTAGACAGAAATGAAAGTAGAATATCTGGGAGTTTTCCAGTAGCTAAACAAGACAGCTTTTCTAATTTTGTAGGCTTTACTTCAGCTGGAGGTAAAAAAATAAATATTTCTAAGGAGGCTTTGACCAGATCTGCTGAGCTCTTCAGGGACTTGGATGATGATAACTATTTGTTTAAATCTTCTGAACCTAGTACTAGACGTCACAATTCAAATGGGCACATGTCTTCTAATTGTAATTTTGTCAGACGCCTGACAAAAGAAAACAAAGGAAAAACAGTTTGTGTTTCAGATTTCAAAAGCATAGATGCCATTTCCCACACAGGTGCTGCTTCCTACCATGTGCAGGAAAAAATTGAGGAAAATAGTAGTACCCCATTTAAGGAAAATATGGAAAATTGGACAGAAAGATCAATAAATGATAATGAAAGTGTTAATTTCAACAGTACTAAAACTATCATCAATCTATCATCCATTAAAAAACATAACTGGAATCATAAAACTTCTAAACAATTTTTGAATCAAGGAGATTGCCAAATTGAAGGTAGTTTGCAAAAAGACTCATTAGATGTAACATGTGTAGGAGATTCTGTTAGAACTGCAGAAGAACATAGTTTAAGCATATCAGATGAAATGGAAAACCTGTCTCCTAATCAGAAAGGAGAAGACAGAAAGCAGAAAAAAGAAAACATGCTACAAAAATTTCAGACTCCAGATGGTGGTGATATATCCATGTCTGATGCGGCTTTGGATAATTCTGTACACCTGCTCAATGTACAGTGTGGAGAAAGAGATGTAAATGTTGTGGAGAACTCTGATAAACAAAAGACAAATCATAAAAATGTGGAAGGAGAAAACACCATCTGTGACAAGAACTTGTTAGTGAATGAAAGCAGAATAAAAATAAGTTCTTGCCATCATTGTCAAATACCTTTTGAGCAAGAGGTCAATGTTGAAAAAAATGAAACAAAAGGGAGTTATCTGACTGGTTTTCATACTGCTAGTGGTAAGAAAATAACAATTGCTGATGGATTTTTGGCTAAAGCTGAACAGTTTTTTGCTGAAATTGTTGATGTAGAAAAGGAACATAACAAAAACTTTGAGAACCCCTTAAAGAAAAGGAAATGTGGTAAAAACTGTGTCAAAGATTGTGATTTGTGTATTGAAAACATTGCTCAATGTGATCAAGAAAAACTTAATTTTAGTAAAAACCTTGTTCCTGAAGAACCTGGAGATCAATTTAAACAAACCGTAGAGAGCAGTCCCACTAAACACGCTGTGATTTCTGATACTGTTGAAGTAGATACATTTGTTAATCTAGGTGAAGATTGTGAAAGAAGTTTGGTAACTTCGTATGTGCATAAAAAAGCTGATGTCAGACCTCAAAAGTCAGAACTGGAGTCATTTCCCAGTCAGGAGAGTGATGTTTTAAGTAGAACTTGTTTGTCAGAAGATAGAAAACTGTTTGCAGAGAGAGAGACAGAATACTTAGCAAAAAAGAGGGATGATTCAGAAAACGTACATGATTTTCCTGTGCACTCTGCATCTCTGCATTTAATGGAATTATCAAATGAGCTTGAAGATAAATCTGTGCCTGGAGATACAAAAAATACTTTATTTGTTAAGGATAGTAACAATAAATCTAATCAATCCCTCCTTTTAACTTCAAAAAGTAGCTCTTCTCATTTGAACTGTGACAGTAAGGAATTTGTCTTGAAACATTTAAATGAACCTTGTGCTGATATAAACTGCTTCACAGATACCATAGTTAATGCTGGCCAAAACCAGTCAGTAGTCAGTCTTCCTGAAGATGAAACTAATTTAACCAGGTTAAAAGAAACAACACTTAATGTTGAAAATCAAAAGAGTGATCTGAAACAAATTGTGTTTAGTACAGCAAAAGGTAAAGCAGTTTCTGTTTCGGAAAGTGCATTAGCGAGAGTCAGACAAATGTTTCAAGATGACTACTGTGAATCTGTAAAATATGAAATTGAGACTAACTCAAAAACTAATCAAACAGAAATTGCTGGAAATTCACCTTCCGTCATTCATGCTGAGTGTCTTAATTCTGGTAAGTTTTTAAATACTACAAAAAGTGAAGAGATTAATTCAGCTGCATCTCATTTTATTAAAATAAATGCAAGTACTAGTGAAAATGGCCACCAAGATACAAATACATTTGCAGATGCAAAGTCTGTTCCAAATTCTCAGAGGCAATGCTTTGAACAGGATATTAAGCTTTTAGGGCACTTGACGGTTCCAGATAAGCAGATAAAGCAGTTGGATTCTTCTATAAGTAATCTTGGATTTTTTAGTACAGCAAGCGGTAAGCCTGTGCAACTGTCAGAAGAGTCCCTAAGGAAAGCTAGACAGCTTTTTTCGGAAAAGGAAGGTAATCATTCCTCAGATATACAAGAAGCATTTTTAGTTGAGGAAGGTGTTGAAAAGTCTGAAATGCACACTGAAGTAGATCCTGGGAAAACACGGATAGTGTTGCCAAAAGAGGAGGAAACTGCCAGCACTGAACTGATTTCAAATCCAGCTTTTGGATTCAGCACTGCAAGTGGAAAGCAGGTAACAGTCTCTAAAAATGCCTATCAAAAAGCAAAGGCAATTTTAAACCAATCGGTTGACTTCTTAAGCAGTGAGCTTTGTGTTACAAATCAACTTAGTTCAATTAAAGAGAGTAGTCAACATGTAAAATCTCTAACTGATAAACTGATCTCAGAATCCAAAACTGAGAAAAGCTGCAATGAAGACTATGACTTAAAAAGCCTTTACCCTGAGGAAATGAAGTCTTCCCGAAGCACTCACCATGTCAAAATGCCTGAGTACATACCATATAGTAAGAAAAACAAGCAGTTAACGTTATTTAGAAATAGCTTTCAGCAGGAGAAGACTAGGTTGTTCGGAAAAGGGCAGCTGAGTCTAGGGATGAAAACAGAGTCTGAAGAAGTTTCATGTAATGCTACTGCTAAAGCAGAAATTAATAATAATCTTTTCCAAACTCCAAAAAATTACTTGGAAGTAGAGGCTGCAGAAAGTGCAAGAGCTTTTATGGAAGATGATCTTTCTGATTCTGGAGTAGAAATCCATGCTGCGCAGTCCTTCAGTGGCACACTGGATAAAAACTTTCAAAATAAGACCTTTGGAAAGAGGCGCTTTGAAGAAAAAAACTCACTCGGTAGGTCTTTTGTCTTTCTATGTTCAACTCCATATTTCTGCACAGTGGCTTGTTTGGGGCTCTTTTGCATGTCACATTTATTTTTAGGTCATACAGGAATTGAAGTTCTTACTCTTAGTGGTAATGACAAAAATTCGTGCTGCAGGCAATAATTCATCCAGTCTTTCCAGCCTTAAATGCACAGTACAAGCTAAATCTGTGATTAGTAATTTTGAAGGTGTGCAAGTTCAGGTACAAAGGGCGGGCAGGCGAGTGCGGGAAAGTTTGGGTAGGCATGAAAAGGCAGACAGAACTCTCTCAGTCCAGCTTGAAAAAAGCTGTGACACAGTTGAACCATATCCTTAGCTACAGCTTCTGTAAAAGTTGTGTTGCACACTTTTTTAGAATTCTGTAGGGACTCTGGTTACTGAAAGTACCAAAGAAGATGCAGGTGAGCTGTGGGGCTGAAGTCCACTGTGGTGCAGTATCTGAGGCAGATTGTCTCAAGTATGTTTAATAACTTAAGGCTCACAAATTTTGATTTGGACAGAATGGACCTACTGACCACAAAAGATTCTGCAATGGACTTCATTATATGGAGTCTTGAAATCATTCTTGGTGACATAGTATACAGTCGTTCTGCACAGAAGAAACTTCTGCACATTGTGGTGAAGCAGCTCTGTATTTGAAAAGGCTGTTGAATATAGACGTGTGATCTGAAAAACTTGCTACTTCTGCTTGCTCTGACTTCTTGAATATTTTACTTAGAAATTGTAATTAAGTTATACAGTATTGGTAAGACACTGAACTTAAAAGGAACATCACTTCTAAAAATCTGTGTTTTTATCCTAGGAGAACCTCCAATTAAGAGACAGCTACTGCTTGAATTTAACAGAACAAAGAATTCCCCCAGATCTTTGAAAGCTTCAAAAAGCACCCCTGATGGTAATTTTAGTTGTCTTGTGTTCTAAGCAGTAACTTGATGTCAGTTATCATCTTTAGAATTCTTCAATTTCTAATAAGCTAACATATAATAAGATTGTTTAACTGCCTCTTTTATCAATATAGTCATGAAAATTCAGGGAAGCTGCTACGGTAATGTCTCTGCTGACTTGAAATCACATGATTAATGGTATGCCTTATTCTGTAGAATGTATATTACAGTGTACTACTTCTGCAAGAACTCTGGTTTAATTTCCAGCTCAGTAGGAATTTATCCAGTTTCTCACAATCCTAAATCTCACAAATCCTAGTCTCACTAGGAAGAATATATTTTATTGATCTGTAATCTCTCAGTTAACAACTGTATCTACAGGAAAATAAGATGGTACTGGTAACTTCATCATATAATAATTACTGATACTTACTGATAGGTGTCTACACTACAGATGCTTTTAATATTTTGAGCCAGTAATATGGATGCATATGAAAGTCAAATCAAGGTTTTAAACTTTGAGTTGATGCTTGATGTGAAGCTAGTTAGTGATTTAACGTATTAGGATAATGTGATTTTGGCTACGGCTTTTGCTTATGGGATAAGTTGTGTTCTTTAAGGAACTTGTTCTTTCTAAGCACTGTAAGCTCTTAATTAGAATTAAGTATCAGGATTCATCAAATATGTTGGTTTAACCAGTATATTAGTTCATGAATGCTGTCCTCAATCTGTTCTAAGCATAAACCCCATGATTTAAAGAAAGTTTTAAATGGCATTTGTAAGTTGCTGCTAGAGAATAATTTTATACCCTTCATATGTAAATATTGTCGTACGCTGCAGCAGGACCTGAACAGCATTATTCTTTGGTGGAACAATTGAAAGCAGTTCTACTCTCTGGTAGAGTCTTGCCTCTGATTTCTGGAACACATGGCATCTTGTATATATGACTTCTAATATGAAACTTCCTCTTTGCAGCTGAAGGGCATAGCACAAACTAGTTTAAATTCCAGGCAGACACAATTTAGTTATGTTGAGAATTCCAACATAAGCATGTCCTTCAATGATGGACATGGAGTTGGTGCAAATGTGCCCCTTTCTGTTGTAACTTTAAATTAAAAAAAAAAAAGTTGCTAAAAGGATTCTAAATTGAATGGTGAGCCTACTTGGAATTAAATATATGATAAATATTTTCATTTCAGGAGACTAAAAACATCTTGCAGGCTCACAAATAGGAACTTTTGAGAGTTCAGCATTGTGGTCACTTATCCTTTAGATCTGGCTGCAATTGGTGTGAAGATACAAAGACTTTATTTTGGGAGGGGAGAACATAGATGTTTAAATCCACTCTGGAGGCTTTTCTGTATATTTATAATATTAATATAGGGGAAAAGTGTGCTTTAAAAATCTATCCATGTAATGTACCCATTCAAACTTTTTTTTCTAATTATCTTACAGGCATTTTCAAAGACAGAAGAAAATTTATGTACCATGTTCCTTTAAAACCTGTAACTTGTCAACCCTTTGGGTGAGAATTTTATAATATATTTCAGAGTTCTTCTAATGCAATTTCTTAAAAACTTGCAAGCTCTTCAACTTTTTAAAAATACATGGTAATAATTTGCTTCCCAACTTTATAAAAGACTCATAATCTTACTTCAGAAAAAGCATATTAAACTACCATATAGCACACATTGCTGCACTAGACCAGTGGGATGCTAAAAAAAATTTGCACTTATATTTCTCATTTCTGAATAGAGAAATTAAGTATTCCATTTTTAAAATGTCAAAGGCTATTTTGTCTTTTCATTGATGTAGTGTTGAAAGTTGTATTACTAAATTAAGAATATCAAAATCCTAACAAATATTTTGTCAGGAAGCTGAAACCTGTATGTTTAAATGTTTTCATGTATGTAGGGCTACTAAAGAACGACAAGAAATCAAGAATCCTACCCTTACTCTACCAGATCAAGACTTGAAAGGATTCAAATCTAAACCTGTCATTTTTCAGCACCATGCACTAAGGCAGTCTTCAAATGGTACTTCAGGGGTTTTTACTCCATGTAAGGCCTCAGCGCAAGAGAGTGAAGAAACAAGAAGTCTGCACAAATCTGGCAAAACTGTTAAAACTTTTATTCCACCCTTCAAAACCAAGCTGACATTTTCTCCAGGTGAACAAGGCAGCAGCAAAAGATCTGACTCACCAATCAGCAAAAATATGACTGAAGAGATGGAATTAAACCAGATCACAAATGAACAAAATATTGCTGAACCTCAGGATCACCAGTCTTGCATCCAGCATGCAGCAGACACTGACCTAGAAAATGGCAATTTAGGTAGTTTAAGATTTTGATCACTTACTTATTGTGAATACTAACTATCAGAACTGAACCTTTAAGGGTTTTGCATATTCTGTCAGACTTCATTTTAAATACAAATAAGCTTCTTTTAAAGCTTGGTGTTTGGGTGGGTTGTTTTTTTTTTAAGGAAAATTAGGAAATTAGGATGATTTGTGTCTTTTTCCAAAGAAGCAGAGTTTAAATGCTCAACTGTTTGACTTGATTTAGCAGGTGGGCTTATGTTTTCTAAGACCTCCTGATTGTTCCAATGTGTATAATTTATGTAACTTTTACAATCAAATCTGAATTTTTTCAGAAGGATTTATTGTGTATACTTGAACAGGTGCATGAGCATTTGCAGAATTAGATCCCCTATTTACAGGTTAAAATCTCAGGATTATGGACTAGTTATCATCAACCAATTTCTGTTCATATAGTGTTTTCTGTGAAGGTGAGAGTACAGTGTGATTATATGGATATATGGATTTTAGTTTAGTTCATAGACTTATATATTCATATTTATTTCCTAACATTAATTTAATATAAATATTATTCAAATACCTTCAGTAAACACTGGTTTTTAAACGCTTTAAACTTTGAATATTTGGATTGTTACAGTTTCTAAAAATCTGCAGAGTGGCTTAGAAAATGTGCTTCTGTGAACCTGCTTTTATAGTGTGACTGTGTATCTTAAATGGATATATACTCTAAAAAGGTTTTAAGTTTCTTTTCCTTTTTTCCCCTTTGCAGCTATGGTCAAGATGATGACAAATCTCCGCTGTGCCAGAGATCTGCAGGAAATGAGAATTAAAAAGAAATATAAGCAAAATATTAGCTCAGAGCCAGGCAGTCTCTATGTCATCAAAACATCTGCAAGAAATAGAATCTCCCTGAAAACTGCAGTGGAAGAGAAATCTCCTGGTTCTTATTCTGTAGATGAGGTATATTGATAATGTTTTATTGTGTATATTTCCTGGAGTCTGTTCCTTAAGACAAGGAAACAAAACTCAGAGGCTTTTGAATAGATATATTCTTCAGTTTTGAGATAAGTATTTACAGTTGCTGTTATACCAGTTGCTACAGTTTTAAAGTAGCTTTGAATATCCATAGTTTTAAAGACTATTCTAAATAATAAGGGTCATAAATGTCTCTGTGGTGTTATAATCAAATGAGAGCAGCATCAAGTGAGAAAATCCACCAATTATATTTGCTATTGACTTTTAACCCATTTGAAGAGCTGTTTTAAGATAACACACGGTTAAAATTTAAGCTTAGGTAAGTCTACATCAAAAGCCTCTTGCTTTTGCTCCAGTGAAGGTACAATACCAATTGAACTTTTTTAAACACTTTTAAAGCACACGATGATGCTGTTCTGCTAAAATAATTGCTGGGAATTTGGATTACATACGAAAAGCCAAGGTCACACAAAAGCTGTCTCAACCTCAACGATACAAAAATTCTCAGCTGAATTCTTACTCTATCGTCATTCTGGTTTTTTGGTCTAATTTTTTGCAGCTTTATATGTACGGTGTTTCAAAACATTGCATACGAATTAATGGCGCAAATGCAGAATCTTTCCAATTTTTCATCAAAGACTTTTTCAGTAAGGAGTATTTATTAGCTGGAAATGGGATGCAACTTGCTGATGGAGGATGGCTAATACCTACAGATGAGGGAAAAGCTGGAAAAAAGGAGTTTTACAGGTACTGTTATATATGAACTTGAGACAAATATGCTTTTTATTGATGATTCTCTTATCCCCCAGAACAGATCCAACACAGTGATCTTTTAAAGCCTCTGACTAAATTTTACTGTGCATTTCTAGTACACCTCTGTTAGTGTAAATAAGGATATTGTAGGATTGTAAATTTAGTATGTAGACTGATGTTAGTGATCTTCACTGACTGTTAAGGGGAGCATACAAAGTCAATTTTAGATGATTTCTGGGAATCCTTCAACAGTGTAAATGGTCTAGAAAAATATTACTATTTCTGTTAATTCAGCGCTTTACCATTTTATCTAATGAGCATTAATAGGTTTTGAATTTTTTTTTCAGTTGGGAAGAGGTTTATTTCTGTTGGGCTCTAGAGTTTTTCGACAAATAAAGGTTGACTGGGGAGGTGCTTACGGCTTCTTTGGCAGGACAGGGCAGAAAATGTTTTTCAATATAATAATTTCTTTAAAGCTGAATTATGATTTGAAGGAAGCAAAGACTGCAGTGGCAAAACTTACTGATTTATTCATTCAAGCTTTCTTTTCAGTATATGTAAGAAAAAAAAAGGTGTACAAATAACCCTTGCTCTTGGACTCTTCCTGGTCCTTCTATTCCTCCTTTTTGCAGGTCATTTAAGATGAGCGGAAAAAAAGTGTATCTGTTGAGTACATCTCTCCTAAACACTTTCATAAAAATTATGTTTTGTTTTACTGTAAGCAAGTTTGTACATTAGAACTTCATCAAAAGCATGTGTGATAGAACAAGGAACTACCAGTGTGCTGTTGTTCCAGCAAAACTTCAGAAAATACTTTACCATTGCTTTCTCTTTTTTCAAGTCAGTGTTGCTGTTGGTACGCATTCACACAGACACTCAAAGCAGGGACCTGTGTTTGAGTAGTATTTGTAGTCAAGCATGCACTGCCAGCATATGTAGTATCAGAATTCAAGAGGTTTGCAATATTTGTTTCCCAGTACGGAAGTATGACAGAGAGAGGTCTGTTCCAAGCTGAAAGACTGCTTTTATTTGAAAGTTTGAGTTGGTGAAGTTGGTGCCAGTGGCCCAATATGGGAAAACTGACTGGTATAAGATGTGTCTTCCACTTTGTGATCTCTATGTCCTCATGAAAAAAAAAACCTTGCTTTTTGCTCTTGCTAATGAGTCAGCATCATTATTAGCCTCTCCCACGTGACTCTGGAAAACGTTTTTGATACCAAAGTTATTGCCATGCTTTGGAAAATGTTTTTGGTGTCAACAATATTTGTTCAACTTGGAAGAACTGGGGATGTTCTGTGTCCATACCCAACAACTACTCAGTGAAGATCAACCAAGTGCTGGAATTCTCAGAATCATAGAATAGTTTAAGTTGGAAGGGCCTGCTGGCAGTCATCCAGTCCAAGCCCCTGTTCAACACAGTTTGAATTAATTACTCAGGGACTTTTCTAGCTGAGTCTTGAGCACCTCCAGGGACAGAGATTCCACAACCACTCTGGATGACCTGTGCCAGTTGACCACTCTCATGGTTTAAAAATACCAAAGCAAGAACCCTTATCCCTGATTAGAATTTTCCATGTTCCAGCTTGTGTCTGTTGCCTCTCATTCTCTTGTTGTATGCTTCTGAGAAGAGTCTGTTCCTGTCTTTTCTGAATCCTCCAGTGAGGTAGCTGTAAACAGCAATAAGGTTTCTTTGCTTTCTCTCTTAAATACAACCAAACCCAGCTCTCTTAGCTTGTATGTCATGTGGTTACCCCCCAAGAGCACAGGGGGACCACGTGGGTGGCCCTCTGCGGGGTTTGCTCCAGTATACCGGCATCTTCCGGTGAATCCAAAACTGGACAGAAACTTCAGGTGCAGTCTCCCAAGGGCTGAAGAGAGGGGAAGAACCACTGCCTTTCAAGCTTTGCTCCTAATACAGCCCAGGTTGGTTTTGTGTTTCTTTGCTGCAAGGACACATTGCTGCCTCATGGTCATCTTGTCCACAAGGACCTTGGATCCTTTTCTGCAAAGCTGTTTGCCAGACAGTCAGCCCAGCCTGTTGCTGTTGCATGGGGTTGTTCTGTTGCATGGGGTTGTTCCATTGCAGGTACAAGACTTTGCTTTTGTTGCATTTCATGAGATTCCTGCCAGCTTGTTTCTCCAGCTTGTCCAGGTCTCTCTAAGTAGCAACCCTGCCCTGCAGTTTATCAACCACTTCCCCAAATTTGGTGTCATCCATAAACTTGCTGCAGGTGTGTTCCATGCTATCATCTGGGTTGTTAATGAAGACATTAAACAACATTTGTCCCTGTACTGATATCTGAGAGGTGCCACTAGTTACCACCCACCTGCTGGACTTTGTACTATCGATCACAACTCTCTAAGCTTAGCAGTCCAGCCAATTTTACACCCACCTTATCTACTTATCCAGCCCATATCTTACAAATTTCATGATAGGAGACTGTAAGAAATTGTCAAAGTTCTTCCTAACACATGCAATATCCACTGCCTTCCCCTTACCCACAGCACCAGCTACTTCATCATAGAAATCAATTGGGTTGGTTAGTCATGATTTGCTCTTAGTAAATCCACATTGGCCATTCCCAATCACCCTCTTGTCTTTCACTTGTTTAGAAATGGCTTCTAAGAATTTTTGCATGCTGCTCTGGAAGTTCTTAAGTCTCTGACAGTACCTCAAGTTTGTTTCAGAGCAGTCCTTAAAACTGATTGTGTTTTTTTCTAAATACTATAAAGCAAAGATAATCCTCCCACAGTTCCATTTTGCACCCTGTGGCATCACACGCCCTAACTGTTTCACAGACAGCTATGGGATGTGTAGGCATATGCATTTACTCAAAGGCAGAGTATGCAGAACTTGACCTAACTTGTTACTTGTCTGTTTCCTCCCCATTTGGCAAGTATTTTGCTATTAGCGATAGCATCCCTGATTCTGCCTTTCCGTCCAGTGGTGACATGATTTTCGAGTGTTTTGGTGATGTACCTTGCTAGATGGAAGGTTCTTACAAAGCATTTACGGTAGGTACATAAAAGACTGTCTGGGATGTTCATGCACATGCAATTATGGTGCAGGACCTCTTGCCTACATGTCAGTGTTCTGGGATTACATGCATTTTAGAAAGCAAGCTGGTCATTCTTTTCTCATGTGAAATTGCTATTTCTAGGCTGACAAGCAACGCCACTACAAAAATTAATAGGAAACATGAGGTTTAAGGTGGTTTTTGTCAAGAAGCAGTAGATCTCTGGGAACAACATATTCAACTCTGGATCAGTGTCTTTGCAATCTGCACCTTAGGCATGCTGGAGTTAGTCTTGATTAATTCCACGCAATTTTCCTGTGAATGGGAAAGATATTAAAGTGTTTGCACAAAACATCTTATGCCTAGATGTGCCAAATATTGGCCTTTTTAGGCAGTCCAACTTCTCATTCCAAAGGCAGCTTGTCTTAATAATAATTTTCAGATGTGCTCCTGATTCTGTGGTCAGGCCATCAGATGTATGTCTTTCCCCGCATTTATTTTTCAGAAACAGAAGAGAGAAACCACCAACATACTGCTAAATATCCTAGAATAGCCACAGTGGTTTTGGTGTCAGAAGCTGCTCTGGGTGGCAGCATCAATCTGACCCTGAATACCAGACACAGTCGGGAGCAGTTTGTAGAGGTTGTTCCACAAGAGGTTGCCTTCAGTTCCTGTGTCTCTTCTGGATTTGTTATATGTTAATGCATATGGTTGTGAATAAATACCTACTGGTTGGTCAGCTGAATCAGCCTCTTTATCCCTTTAAGTATATTAACTAGATCTCCATCAATTGGAATATATATGCCTTCATTTAGTCACCTGTATTTAGGATCCTAATCTTGAACTGAATTCTGTCTTTAACTCCTGAATTGCATTGTCCTTCACAAAAGATTACAGAATATCTCCTACAGCTTGAGATTACTTTGTTCTCTTCCAGCGTAGTAATAATTAATTTGAAGATCATGCCTGCTGCTTATCTTCCTGTGTATGACTTTTTGGCTTTTAAGTTGTTTCTTTTCCTCACCCAACTGCAATATAGTTCCTCAAAACCTTCCTGAGGCTTTCTGACAAGTTGGATATCGACTTTTGGTAGGACTTGTGTTCTAATCAGTCTAATGGCTCAGCTGTTTAAATCTCTGGCCTAATTCTTTCTCTCTTAATGAGGTGGCCTCCCTAGTGGCTGTGAGAGCTGGAAAAAAAAAATAGATGTTTCCAACTCAACTCATACAGGTCATGGTGGTACAGTTTGGACTCAACACAAAGAAAGTCTGTCTGAGTGGTCACTCAACAGAAGGAAGTTCTTCAGTAGTAACTGAAAGCTCTTTGAAATGTTTGTCCACATGCACGCTTAAAAAAAAGAAACAAAACCAAAATGCCCAATCCACAACTTTAGAAACTGTGAAGTAGAACGGGATGGATTGGAACGAACTCAAGCAAGCAGGGGAAATTCCAGGGCTGAAAGGGAATAGAGCACACCTCTGCCCTCTATGCTATGTGCATAACTGTGAAGCAGACAGAGTGTGCCCCTGGAGCTACTGCTAGGGTCAGAAGTCTTGATTTCAAGAATGCATGCATGTATGCACATGTGTGCTGCCAAAGTGTATGAGGACAAAATTTCTGTGTTCACACAATAACCAGATCAGGTTATGTAACCTTCCTGTTTTCACTGCAATAAATATTCCTTTGTTAATGTTGCCTATGTACATACACTGAATACAATGCTAGGGAAAAACAGGCAAGTAAAAACAGCGTATTTCAGGTTAATTTATTAACGATTTACCTGCAGAGCCCTCTGTGACACTCCTGGTGTGGATCCCAAGCTAATAACAGAGGCCTGGGTTTACAACCACTATAGGTGGATTGTATGGAAATTGGCAGCCATGGAAGTGTCTTTTCCACATGAATTTGCTAACCGGTGTTTGACACCAGAAACAGTGCTGTTGCAGTTGAAATATAGGTAAGTGTATAGCAATGTACTTGGAGTTGTAATCTGTGATACTGTGTGTTTTCCAGTTCTTAATACTACAAAATAAGCATCTCTACCTTGTATTTACTGTTTATCAGAATGCTTATATTGTTCAACTTATGCATATCAGTATTAAAAATGTAGTGCATGTTATTTGCAAAAACTTAGGTAACATTTGCTTTGCTACAGTGGTACTTAATCATGTAGATTGCTTAAACAAAATTTGTTAAAATTGTTTTTAAGGAAAAAAATGTGATGGATTTTGCTTGCTTTAAAGCATCATGACTTCTTTTTTGTAGGTATGATTTGGAAGTTGATAAAACTAAGCGATCAGCAATCAAAAAAATAACAGAGAGAGATGATGCAGCAGGTAAAACACTTGTACTGTGTATTTCTAAAATCATATCGCTAAACGCTGTTGTATCTCCTAGCAGTAGCAATAAGAATGTGGAAAGTAAAAAAGCAGCAGCAATAATTGAAGTTACTGATGGCTGGTATGGGATTAGAGCTCTTCTGGATCCACCTCTTAAAGCCTTCTTACATGAAGGAAGGCTGACTGTTGGTCAGAAGATCATAGTGCACGGAGCAGAACTTGTTGGCTCTCAAAATGGATGTACGCCACTGGAAGCTCCAGATTCCCTTATGTTAAAGGTAAAACAAAGTATTAATTCAGCTTGGCTAGATGTGACCGAGAGACATGATAGAGGCTATTTACCTGAGCCACGTTTTGTCAACAGAAAAAAGTTTTGTCAGAGCTTTATAAACAGGCAGTTTTGTTGAAATTTAATAACCAGATTTCTAAGACATGACTTAAAGTAGCTGGCACTATCCAATAGGGTTGGAAGAGGAGTTTATAATACAAAATTCTTTCAAGTTTTGCTACGTGTTTTGTCAGTTCCACTTCCTTAGAAAAAAGTGTTTATCCATCACAGACAATACGGAAATTGGAGGAAGAATGGGGAGAGAAAAAAACAGGTTGTGAGAGGGTGGGCTTACAGGGGAAGGTGTCGACTTGTTTGGGGATGAATAAAGTGCTGGGTGAAATTGCAGCATAAAAATTTTGCTCCTCTGTTGTAAAGCAATGGCTTGTCTCATAGGTGCTCATTTCCTAAATAATGTTACCTCATCACTTCTTTATTTCCTGTTTAAAATACATTCTTCAATGTGAAAAGAAACTGAAATTAAGATGTAATGTGTTTGGGTGGAGAAATTAGGTATTCTTAGTGAGTTTAGTGTGAAAATAGTCTTTCCTCTAAATATAATAAGATGGATATCTTTTTGACCTACCAGTGACAGTTTATCATTCAACATTTAATTTATGCAGATTTCAGCGAACAGCACTCGATGTGCGCGATGGCATGCAAAACTAGGATTTCATCGGGATCCCAGACCTTTTCCTTTGCCTTTGTCATCGCTTTATAGCGAGGGTGGTGCAGTGGGGTGTATTGATATCGTTGTTCAAAGAACGTATCCTGTTCAGGTATGGTGTAAGTACTTTATTAATCTAACAGGTTCTGAGAGATCTAAATTCTATTAGTTAATTGCCATATCGTTCCTCAAATCAGATATAATATAGACAGCTAAAAAATTTAAGAAGAGGTGCTGTTATGTGTAAAATGAACAGGAGTGATCCTGGCAGTGTGCATGTATCTTATATTTCTGACTGGAGTATCCTGCTATAAGAATTGCAGTTTGTGCTCAGTATCTTCTAGTTCGCTTTGGTTTCAGCTTCAAAAAGCCAGAAGTAATTGAATTTCAGTTCTGTAATCTAAAAAGCACAGCACTTTTTAAAGGAGAAAAAATATTGACAGTTTCAACTCCAAGTAGAAATGAAACCCAGTTTTTTCTATTATTAACACACATATCCCTGCAAAGAAGTTAAATATTTATCACCATTAGTAAGATTACTTTTTCTTACATATGGCTGGCTATATTGTCTAAGACTTACTATTTTAAAATAATACTGAAATACAGCGTGATTATGGTGTAAAATAGAATGAAGATGTTCTAAGTAACATTTTATATCCAGACATTTTAAATATGGTCAGACTTTACCATAACTGTAACTGCTTGCTTTTGTAACAGTACCGACTACAAAAAGAAAAATATTTTTGTTAGTAATCAATCCTCTTTAAAATGTTAACAGTGTAACCAGGATACAACTTTCAGATTTTGTTAACTTTTCTCAGAGCGTGTTATACTTGGCATGTACATGTAGGAGATTTTTTTCATTGCTTTCTTTCTGAAGTGTTGTCCAACTGTTGGGCAATGTAGAATGAATTCTGCAAAGGTAATAGCAATATTTGGTTTGGATGGTTACTTTGATATTTAGACCATTACTTC
This sequence comes from Phalacrocorax carbo, assembly GCF_963921805.1. Classification (NCBI taxonomy): domain Eukaryota; kingdom Metazoa; phylum Chordata; class Aves; order Suliformes; family Phalacrocoracidae; genus Phalacrocorax; species Phalacrocorax carbo. Next base: position 193,369,877 of record NC_087513.1, on the reverse strand, counting down.
AATGGAGGAAATTGCAGCACTTGCTATGTGAACTGCCTGATAGAACTAACATTTATTTAGGTCGCAGAAAAGGGGACTGTAATCTGTAATCACATCACAGTAAATAGCTTCCGGGCTGGGAAGGAAAGTGGTGCTTTGTATCTCACTGTATCAAGAGACAGATGTGCTGATATAGATTTTTTAAAAACAAAAACACTGAGACTCTTGTTCAAACCTACCAAAATGATTGGAAGACTTGGGCTGTCTCCTTTTTACCTCAAGAGTCAAGGAGTGTAGAAATTACAGTAACCCTAATGAAAGGTGTCAAACTGAATAGAGCAGGGAATACATGGCTTGCAATTAATGAGGCACACAGAGCCTATTTCAACAATTCACTGCCTCGTAAGGATCAGTCCTTCAATGTTCAACCTGCTCTCACTATACTCCCTTGCTGCTTCTCTATGCTAAACCTGGAGTTCATCTGATCCTGTTGCTTAGCTAATTTAATTCACTAAACCAGGAGTAACTAACTGATAATAATAAAACCCTCCCTAACAAATTGCTGTGTGTTGAATTAACAAACAGATGTGTTCTGATGAGGCAGGTATGTGCTAGAGCCAGTGCGAGGAAGAAGATGGGACTGTGCAGCAGAGAGGGAAGGGACCGCTTTTGGCAGCAGTGATCTCTTTGTTTGCCTCGCCTGTCTCTTCAAACCAGGCACTTAAGGCATCAGGCAAGCCAGTTCTGGCAGGGTTGCAGGCAAGGCTGTAGTTCTCTAGAACCATTTCAGGCAGAAAAAGTTTAAGAGCATTTGCAGAACAGCATCATAGTTCTTTTACTGCATCTAATCTAGCATGTTGAGACAGTACAGTTGATGTGAAAAGACAAATTGAGTAGAATGCAGTTCTGGTATATTTCTAAGCAGAGTTTCGTTTGTGTCTTAATGTATCTACCAGTGGGATCAAGCTATCTTCTAAATTATAACCTACCTATTACTATAAGCTATGGTTTCTTCAGCTGTTAAATCATGCTGGTTTGACTACTGCTCAATTCTGTCGGTATATCTTTTTAAAGTGAAGATTTACTCACCAATGCTGTGGGGTTTTGCCTTTTATCTATTATACTGAAAGAACTTGTGATCTACTGCCTGTTTGTTTTTCAAAGCATTTTCACTTAGCAGTGAGTATTAAAAGGAAGTTGGATGAGGTTAAAAATAAAAAAACCTGTTTTTTGTTTGAATCTTTTTATTTCAGTGGATGGAAAAGACATCAGCTGGCACGTACGTGTTTCGTAACAGCCGAGCTGAAGAAAGGGAAGCTGCCAAGCATGAAGAGGATCAACAAAAGAAACTGGAAGCTCTGTTTGCAAAAATCCAAGCAGAATACGAAAAGCATGAAGGTAAACCTTTCATTGTTTCAGAACATGTAATAAGAATGGACAGACTTTTTTGGCATTTACAGAAGAGTTTAAAGAAAGGGACAAAAACTTCCCTGGTGATAGAGAAGCAGAGATAAGGTGTTGGGTTGTTTTCTTTGTCGTTGTTGTTTTTGTGTTGTATTGTTTTAGGTTTTTTACTCCCTATGTATCAAGACCTTTCAGAACAAAACAGTTGCTTGCTTGGCTTTGCAACATATACTGGAAACCCCAAAACAACAACAAAAAACCCCCACAAACCTCCACCATTGAATTCTTAGTTGAAACCAGAGATTGCTTTATAATTCTTAACACCACTGATATGAACTTCCACATATCAGTCACCTCATTGTGTTGTTTTACATTTGACTGGCAAACTTGTCTATATTGGAGTCTACTACGCTGATGGAATTCGTCAAAATACTAGTAGCAAAATTACTTACCTAAGAAGAGGGTAATAGTTTAGTGTAATGAAGCTAACTTGGCTTTTAGTTGCTGTCCTAAGGAGGCTTCATGTGCAGGCCTGTGGCCCCCTGTTGTTCCAGATCTTGGTGTCTTTGAGACTTTTCTGCTGTATGAGAGGAAGTGACAGACATCTATAGCCATATATCGACAATGGCAGCTGGTCAAGTCTCCTACCATCTCCTAAGTGCAGACACTGATACTGGCTTCCCCAAAGCTTGTATAATGTTCTAATCTGTGTTGTATTTAAATGAATGAGATTTTTTTTCTGCTTGTATTTTCCTAATATATATGTGCATATATATCAGTTACTATATAGAAGTGTTTTGTGGTTTTATTCTGGCAAGGCTTAAGTACTACCAGGCTTCTTAGGTAATGATTTTTTTCTTTTTATGTTGAGTACAGCAGTACACTTTAATAGCTTTTTTTTTCAACAGAGAGAACTAGCAGAAGAACACCAAGAGCACATATAGTCACGAGACAGCAAATCCATAATTTGCACGATGGTGCAGAACTTTATGAAGCCATTCAGAATGCATCTGATCCTGGCTATATGGAGGTAACTGTAGATCCTACTGGGCTACTTCTGAAATGCTTGTGGAATAGTTTACTATTTAGTAGCTCCTGCTAAAACCAACTGTTAAATTACTATTTATTTTTGCTACCTTTTAAGATTTTTCTACAGTATGCTTATTGCTAAGTAAATTAAGATTAAAAATTTTGAAAATGAAGGCTTGTTAAAATAGATTAATACTATCTTGGATTGCAAAACAGAGTAAATAATTTTCTCGTTATAAAAGTGCAGGATATAGCACAATTAAAAGTTAATGTTACTTGTAATTTTATTAACTTTTTGTCTTGCATATATGAAAATTAAATGCATCTCAAGTCTTGAGTTTCACAGACTTACTTTTGCATGCTGTTCACTGAAGTGTTTGAATGGCTATATTGTTGTTGCTCTCTTCACTCCCTGTTCCAGTACAATCACTGTTTTTAATTGTTTATGCCTTTATTAATAAGATGCAAGTAATTAGTCCCTGCCGGTTGTTAAAAATTAAATGAATGCTGTGCCTTTTGCAAGTCAGGGTCCTTGACTGTCATACAGCCATACAATCTGTGACTTCATTTGATAAAATGTTACGTTTATCTGTGATGCTACATGTAAAGACATCTGGATCTTGAAGGCTTGGTCAGAAAGGTAGCACTCCTGATGCATTTTAGCATAAATCACTGTGTCAGCTCAGAGATAGCAGCCTGCTGAGAGGTGCGACTCTTCTTACAGATTTTTTTCCTAATATTTCTTCTTTCTTACAAAACAGGCAAGTATACCTGTTACATTAGATGTTCACCTTAGTTATGCATTCTTTAGCAGACTTCTCACTAATTTTTACTTAAGAACAGTATGTAATGTAATACTTAGACAACGGAGCACTAGCTGAGTACCAGTCAAGACTGGTGACTCCCATTGTGCTATTCCAGCCCTAGTAGTATATCAGTTTAACAATAAATTGCTTGCCAGAGATGAACACTTAAGAAAGAGGATATCTAAAAATCTTGACAGGATATTCTTAATTAATAAAAAAGGTACTGAATAAATTTTCTCTTGGTTACAGGGATATCTCAGTGAAGACCAGTTAAAAGCTTTGAATGCTCACAGGCAGTTGATAAATGATAAAAAGCAAACTCGGATACAAGAAGAATTCAAGAAGGCTTTGGAGTCAGCAGAACAGGAAGAAAATGGTTGTTCCAAGAGAGATGTGTCTACTGTATGGAAATTATATGTGGTAGACTACAGAAAGCAAGAAAAACATAAAGGTTAGTACTTGGAAAATTATAAATAACTTTTATCTAAGCAGGGTAACTGGCCAACATGCAAGGTAGATTTGAAGAGTGTTTCCTAACAGTATTCTAGCTTGCATGTTAATATTTCCAGTTTTATTTGGGTTTTGGTTTAGGGCTTTTGGGTGGGAGGGAGTGTTGTGGATTTATATTGTTTAAAAGCCTTGAAATTAATATTGCACCACTAATATATCTTAATCTGATATTGTTAGGAGTCATACTGAGTATCTGGCGTCCACTGCTAGATGTTTGTTCCCTGTTAAAGGAAGGCAGTAGGTACAGAATCTACCAGCTGTCAGCATCACAGTCTAAAGGAAGATCAGACTCAACCAACATACAATTAACAGCAACAAAGAAAACTCAGTATCTACAACTATCAGTAAGTGCTTTAACTGCATAAAGATGTATCATTAAAATGTATCACAGTCTATACAAGTAAAAATGTTAAAAATTTTGTGTTTCTTCAGGTATCACAGGAGATGCTGGAACAGATTTTCTTTCCAAGAAAAGCTCTAAAATTCACCATTTTGCTGGATCCTTCTTTTCAGCCACCGTGTGCTGAAGTTGATTTAGTTGGAGTTGTAGTTTCTGTTATCAAAAAAGGTATGTTGTGGACCACATTCATGTCCTCCCATTGAATAAGCACTAGATATTTTTATTTCAAAAGTCAAAGTTACCTTGGTGTTGTACCTGCATCAGGCCTGTGAAAACCTGCTAATATAGCCCATCGCCATATGTTGGCAGATAATTCTCTTTTCCTAAAGAAAAACTGTCTTTTCTTACTTTTAGCTCAGGAAGAATTTAATAAGGGAGGATCTAAGCTCAAAAGCAGCTTTTCTTTAGTTGTTTCCATAAAAGGTGGATGTAAGTTCTCACATCTGTGTTCAGCATGTGCAGAAGTCACATCGTGCATGTATGTGAGCTCTCTCTGCTGTGTACAGTTTCATGAATTGAGTAGAACCCAGGCACTGGAGCTCATGGGTAGGAACAGGTGGATAATCTGCTGAATAAAAAGGAAAAGCACCATAGTATTATTATTTTTTTTAAGCACTAGAACAGACTTCTAGTTGTTCTCTGTAATCAGTAGGGAGATAGTGTAGAATATGAATGAAGCATCAACCACCTGTTACCACACAGATAGGCTGCCATGTTATTTATCAATTCTTTCTAAGATGTACGTGACTTTTTTTTGTATAGATGCAAATTGCTGTAAACAACCTTTTCAGTACAGATTTATGCTTTAATTCAGACTTTTTTCTTGCTTTTAGGTTTCACTACTATGGTGTACTTATCTGATGAAAGCTACAATTTGGTGGCAGTGAAGTTCTACAGAGATCAGATTAGACACTTTGCTATTGAAGATATAGTTGTCCACTGTTCAATCATTTCTGCAAGCAACCTTCAGTGGCAATCTGAATTCAGATCAGAAATTCCTGTGCTGTTGGCTGGAGATTTTTCTGTATTCTCAGCCAGTCCAAAGGAAAACTATCTTCAAGAGAAGGTTAATGAACTGAGAAGTACGATAGAGGTAGATCTCCAGATTTTTAGTTTATTGATTAATTTTAGTTACTGCTCTGTCACATTCTTCACCAAAAAATCCATTAGTACTAATAAATCTTTAAAACAAGTAATGCACATAATGTTGATTTTCTGGGAGATGGAGTAAGGTGTTAACACACTTTTCCTTGAGGACCCTCCAAACAGAAGTATTTTTTTTGTTAACAGTAAAAGGAAGGTATGATATTTCCTTCCACAGAAAGCGCAGCAGTCTTCTAAGTTGTTGGCTTGATATAAAAGAAAGTTCTAGTGGGATGAGAAAACAAAGTCCTAAATACTTTGTTTATGAGCATATAGTAATTAATTTGAAAAACAACTATTCTCCATTGTAATCTGTTCTCCTTTATAGAATATGGCCTTATTTTGCTCTGATGCAGAAAGTAAAGTGATGAATTTACTACAAAGAAATGCATTGCTTCCACCTAGTCTAACTAAAAGATGTGCCTTGGAATGCCTCTCTCCTTATTCCAGCTCAGGTCTTTGTGCAGAGGATAAAAGTTTGGTAAGCTTCTGGTAATTAATATTGTGCTTATACTGACAGTATGTACACTAAGGATATAAGCATGTTTTATACTGATAGCTGTGGTGAGTGGTCTCACTTCTCAGCCCACTCCATAGGTTCTCTTCAGGGGAATGCAAGCTGATTAGAATCTCTATCTGTGTGTGGGTTTAGGATTATTCCCCAGGAGGAACTGTGAGACTATTCCTCCAAGCAGTACATGAAAACCTCCCCTTGTGGCCTGTGTTTTCACTGCATATTTCAAATATTCTGAATTCTATAGTAGTAAAATTAATCCTCCTTTCCCTATATATGATTTATTGCTTCCTTGGTCCTATTGTGAAGATTATTTGACATGGATGTTACTGGAAGGAAAAATCTTGATATGTAAATTTTAATTTCACAGCATTCTGCAGTTCCTGCCCTTGCTTAGAGAATTTACCTCCTGGTCTTTTTTTTTCCTAGAAATTGTCCACTATTTCCAGGATTTAAAAGGGAAGAGGTATCACCTAGTAAAAGTTTACATTTTATAGCAGTCTTGACAAAAAAATAAGTTAAACAGTACCGAAGTTTCCCATGAAGGCTGCTGGTGGCAAGTTGTTCCTGATATGGAGTACTGAGTGCAGTCCGAACAAAAATTTTTCCTGCCACTAGCTGCGAGGGAGGTGGGAACACCCTGATGTGAGATCAGTTCCTGGGGACTAAATTGAAGCTTTTAAGACATCCTTTTCCATTTCAGAGAGTGCTTATATCCATTTATTAAATATATTAACCAAGTTAAAACAAATAAGACATTAAAGGTATTCTCAAGTTAAGTATGGGGTTGAATTATTTGCTGTGTAATGTATTTTTGTGTATATTGTTATCTTCAAGTTTTTTTGTCTATATTCTAGTCCTTTTTCTTCATTTTTTTTCCTCATTTTTCCCTATTTGACAACCTGTTGAGGACATATCCAATGCAGTAGAAAACTCCTTTTTGAGTGCTTTGATTTCTTACCATCTGGCACAGAAAAATTCCTATATATTTAGATTAGATCTCAGAAACAGAATGTAAATGTGCTGTCTTAATGTACATGTAAACAGTGATTTATCAGGCATCGATACTTGAAATTATATTAATGACCATCAGAAGACATGAAACTAAAATTAAATTGGACAAGAATGATGGCATAGCATTTTTGTATTGGTTTTTTTTCCCTGTTTTGTGGAAGTAATTCAGGAAGCTAATGAAATAGGACATTCTATTCAACATAAAACTTATCTCTTTTTAACTAGATCTCTTCAAAAATGGAAATAAAGCATCCAAGCCCTTTGTCAACTAGCACTACGAATATGAAACTTGTCAAACAAGGGTCAGCAAAAACACCTTCATCTGCTACAATTAACGAAGACGATCCTAAAAGCAGCAAAAAGAGAAAAGCAATGGACTTCCTCAGTTGCATACCTGCCCCTCCACCACTGACACCAATCTGTCCAATCATTTCTCCATCTTTAAAAAAAGCATTTCAGCCTCCACGAAGTTTGGGTTTACAGCATAGCAAGTCATCAAAAGAAACAATTCGGAATATTGGTCATATCACCCCCTGTAGAAAACTGAGAGAAACTTCCCATCTTCCTGAGAATGACCTGGTTGCTGATGAAGAACTTGCAATGATTAATACGCAAGCACTCATGAACAACTCACCAGAAGAAAGGAAGATTGATTATGTAAATGGAAACAGTAGTACAATAGCTACTAATTTATCTGATAATCTTTCACCCAGATATAGTTCCAAGTCTACTGGGGAAGGAAGTAACTCATCAAAAAGCAGTTCTGAAGTAGTTGAGGCTCTTCAGAAAGACAAAAAGGAACCTGAGGACTTGTTACCAGCCCGCAGAATGCTACAAAGACAAAAGCCCCGAAAATGCTACTAAATGCACATGTACATTATTGTATATATTTCAAATTCAAATTATTTTTACACTTTGTACATTAAATTCTGATTATATTTAATAAAACAGACTCGTGAAATTACACATTTCATCTGCAAAATAATTTTGAGTTGAGTAATTACACATTTCTCACACAGACATGTATTGTACAATAGCATCAGTATGGCTGAAGATTTGATGACATTTTAGAAGCCATTGCTTTGATTTTGATGTGTTCTTAAATTACAGCAGGATCTTTGTTTCAGTCTAAAGCAATCTGTTTTGTTACCGTCTGTAGTATTAGAATAGTTGTTTGGCTGTCAGAAGGTAGCACAGGGCAAAATAAACAATTCTGAAAGTTTATTGTTGCCAAACATAGCATTTTAATTTTGAAATATTGCTCTGTAATTCTGCTGTAGTTCTTGTACTTTTCCCCTCAAACCTTCCATATAGTGCCTATGATTATTTGATTCATAGCAAAATGCCACAGAAAGGTATTAATGGCAGATCCTTGGTCAGTGTTTCTGCACCACTCCCTAAAGAAGCACTTGAGGCCACAGCATCATGAAAGGTAATCAGATCTAGCCTTGATTTCATCAAGACATCTTTTTGCTGGGAGTGAGTTAGTACTTGACTTCATTACTTTGTTCTCATTAATTTCAACAGGTGAAGCTTCTCAAAATTGGAGTTTCTCCGCTGGAGACAAACAGTCCTGCTACACTGGCTGCCAACAACTCCATATTCTAGCTGGTTTGTCAGGCTGCCCCTTGCCCTGCTGCTTCCCACCTGGCATGGGTCAAAGGAGGGAGGATGTTTCAGAACTGAGACCACCAGCTTCCCACCTGGCAACTTTTCAGGGGTCCTGGGCCATTCATGTGGCTCAAGTGCTGAACTGGGGGGTGGCTCCTGTCACCAAGCTGGACATAGTAGCGGGACTGGAGAATTGTTGAGGGTGACAGAGCAGTGGCACAGGCTGCCCAGAGAGGCTGTGGAGTCTCCTTCCCATGAGACATTCAAAACCCGCCTGTATGCATTCCTGTGCCCCCTGCTCTGGGTGTGCCTGCTCAAGCAGCGGGGCTGGACAAGATGATCTCCAGAGGTCCCTTCCAACCCCTACCATTGTGTGATTCTGTTCTGGGCTGACAAAAGCCTGCTGGTAGTTCTGTAAACTTTTGTGCAATACTGCAGAGCCAGGGGCCCTAGGCCCCCTAGTTCAGTTATTTACAATGATGATACTGCTTCTTTAAATGTAGCTTATGTAGAAAATGCAATTCATTTGATACATCTACTCTGTACTGAAGACAGCTTGGCTTTTGCCCAGAAACGGCATATTTATTTATACATCTTACACTTCTCTGCCTGCGAAATTGCTAGATGAATAGGAGCTGTACCCCTATTTCTTAATGTCCAATATAGGCTGTCTTAATTTCCTGCTGCAAAATAGCTCACTAATGCCCCGTTCTATAAGCACTGCTTAATAATCCACACTTACTTCAAAAAACTTGCTGTCACAAATGCAGAGTTTTAAAAATGTTTGAGGCTTCTTGATAAGGACATTCAGCAGAATTTAACAATATGGATAAAATTACTGCAGGATAGCTTCTTTTCTCACCCATCAGTCAGTGGCTTCTTGGCACTTAGTGGTGGAAGCAGTTGATTTCTCCCCTTACCAGAACATTTTTTTCTCTCCTTTCTTAAGTCTTTACTTTATACTTCTGAATTAGTTTGGGTATTTGGTAGCCTTGTGCTTCAGGTGTTCAGAGCTGCTCCTGTAGCCCTATTCCTACTTAAAAGTTAACAAGCACTAGCCTGACACTAATGTTTCCTTTTAGGACCCTCCATATACGGACTCATCTCAGGATCAGTTGAATTCCTATGTCTTGGCAAGATAAAGGGCTCAGTTTGGTGCGTTGAGGTGTTTCACCTCCAGGCTGGAGAAGCTGTTTGGCTATGACAGAGCTGAGGTAAGACCTGTATGAATCCAGACAGCAAAGGTGTAGATAGGGACCAGCATCAAATCTTGCTACAATCTGTTAAGAGCTAGTTTTCCACCACTGACTTTTCTTCTCTTAAAGTTGCAGTAATGCTCTAGGCAAGATGGAGTGGGAAGCTACACAAGGTTAGACAGTCAGTTATAAAGTATTAAAATGGCAAGAAATGGCAATTGCGTTGAGAAGGAATTGGCCACGTGGCCTGTAAGAAAAAGAATTTAGGAATATTTATTGTTACTGATTAGTGACAGAGTACGATGCAGGAAAAAAAAAAAAAAAAAACAAAAAACAAAAAGCGTGTGGTGTAGCCAGTAAATTTCACCACTAAGCTTGGATGAATTTTCATGGAGGAAGAGGGTTGAGAGAAGGTACAGTTTGTACTGAGGATAGTGCTCTTAGATCAGCCACATAGAGCTGTGAAATTATAATCCAGTGACATTTAAAGACTTGTAAGAAATAGAAGTAATTTAAAAAGTAGTAGAAAAATACATGAATAAAAATCATTTAGAAAAAAAGTAAAACTTGAGACTTATACCCTGATAATTAAAATACACTGAGGAATCCACCTCTTCAGTTAAATGGCCTGTGGTTTGTACGAGCCACATGAGGTCTTCTGTTTGAGAAGGCTGGAAGGGGGTTGAAATGGGCACCCATGCTGTAAGCCGCATTTGGTCAACTGGAGCGTCTCTCATCTCTGCTTGGCTCTTCGGAGTGAAGAACACTGTGGAAGGTAACATTGTGCTCATATTGTTCTTTCATCCGTTGTATCTTTTGTCGAGGGACATGATGAGTGTTTCTTCTGTAGAGTCAATAGTAAGAGAAAAATACAAGTATTTAGCTGCCCATGTATTAGAGGTTATCTTAAGTTTGCTAAAGTTCCTGATATGTTCAGGACAATGATTCGTGTCCCCGCTGATCTATTTCTAGCCTTTTTTGCCAAATTGTTGTGCTCTTCCACCTGCTTAAAAATATTTTTGTGATTGCTGAAAAATGCAAGTATTTTTGTGGGCACCAGGACATAAGAAATTAGACAAAGGCTTTGAAATGTAGGCCAGGTAAGAAAGAGCTATATAGAAGACCTGTGTATTATTTTATATGGGTTTCAGTACTAACGGCTTGTTAGCCTCAGGGTGAGCTTTTGTGAATATGGAGAAATGCAGACAAGGGCTGTCGATAGCCCAGACACTGACAAACAGTCAACAAGTATAGAGGTCAAAAACTTGTTGCTTTGTCCAAGTGCAAGTGGGGAAAAATCATACTTCAGGTGGCTTATGCTCCAGGGCTGATTTGTAAATGATGGCAAGTCTGATAGGGAGGGGAACAGGTTGCTCAGACATGCAGGGCTTTCTGGATAGACCAGAAACAGCTGCAGCCTCTTGACACATTAGTGGGAATTGTTTTTCCAAAGACCTCGAGGGATTTCTGCTTGTCTCTGTGTTTGAAAACTCTGACTGTCTTTGGTTTTGCCATTTATCTCTGTTAGGCACAATTAATCACCTAGAATCTTTCTCCTGCATCCACATTTTCAAAGCTCATGGTGCGCAAATCCTGCATCACTCAACATGTTTCTCCCCTGGTGGAATTAAGGTGACAGTAATGAAGCAGGTTGCTAGCTGCAGTATCCCACTTGTGAAGCAGCCAGTGCCCTACACATGTGTGCAGCCTGGGACCAGCAACTGGCACAAACCATATTGCCAGTAAAGACACAAAGTGGAACCAGACTGGAAGTGACCTTCAGCTGTCCCGGAATCATTTGCCGAAGAGCTGCTCCAAACTGAGCATTTTTTGAATTAGCTTTACAGTGCTACTGTAAAAATCTGACTTGTTTAAAATGATTAATCAAAAAAAAAAAAACCAAGTTACTGAGTAGCTTGGCCTAAAATGAATGATTATTAGTAAAATCTGCCTCTGCAGTGGTGCCCTGCAAATGGCTCCCAGCCAGTGAAGCAAGAGCTGACATTTGCAGTTGAGTGCTCACGCTATTGGTGTCCTCGCCTGCCTTCAGCCCCAAGCCATCGGCTGCCATCTGCCATGTCCTGCCTCGCCCTGGAGCTGGGAGAGCTCTGGGCCGCGGCCCTCTGCCATTTGTCTCTGTCACACACAAAAAGGAGCCGTGCTGATTGCTGGCTAGAGCTCCTAGCTGGTGCAAAACAAATCAATCAATCAGACTGAAGTACCCATGCTCTGTTTTCTTGTGATAACAAGTAAGTTAGCATGTGTTAGCGTCTGGATCTAGCGGATGGGAGCGCACTTGCTGCTGTAACAGTTTACAGTTGGTTAAAGGCTAGAAAATTAGCCTGCATGGAGGTGGGGTTTTTTTGTGATGTAACCATCAAGCCTGCATCCACTAGCTTAAAGCCATATTTAGCTGCCTCTGTATCCTGCCACGGTATGCAGAGGTGCTATGTTCATTGTATCCCTTTTGCATGTGTATGTTAAGATCCTTAGAATGATCCTCCAGACCGCCATTTCTTGACCACACGTAATGTAGCATCCTACCACTGCGAGACAGTATTTGTTATGGTTAGCTTCTTTAAGAAGAGATCTCTGAATATTGTCTGTAGTGCCTAGGCATGTTTTGTGCCCAAATAGAGAGAATGCTGCTCAAAATACAGAACAAAAATCAGGGTTCCTGCCCCAAGAAGCTTGCAGTATAAATACACGCTTCAGGGAAGTTCCTTTTTCTACTGCCTGATTCACTCCAGCAGGGTCAGGCTCAGGCTTTTTTCAGGCCTGAATTCACTGCAGACCAGGTACTGAGTAACAGAAATTTTCCATGGCAATCCTGTTGTCATTCCCTAGATTACCTTTTGGGTTATATGAAGAGGAAGAGTGTTGACCTTTCTGAGACCACATCAAGAAAATGACAAGCTGTCTGCTATATCAGAGAGAAAAAAGGTGTACCTCGTCAGTTCTTGAACATTGAACTTCCAGGGTGTATCTGGTTCTTGGAATATAACTTCATATCGATTTTCGCGTGCCTGAAGAAGTACGCAGAGAAGTTTTAGACATACGGCTGCCGAGCTCAGGAGTAGCTAACCTGCCAGACCCGCCCTGAGATTTTACCTGGTTAAGAGAGGTATTATCAGTACCAGGAGCCAGAAAGAGGAAGATAACCATGACTCCCTTCGAGGTGGTGGTCTGAGTCCCAGCTAGTTCATTTCCTTCTACATCAAAGGATTTGGGTCTCTTAGCAAAACTTGCCTCAGTGTTGCCCCCAGTCCCCGTTCCCCCGGCACCCAAGCTCTCCAGAAGTCACAGATGGCTCAAGAGCCACAAGTTGGCCACGCCAATCCAGAGCTTCTGCAAGCGTGAGGTCTACATCTATTAGTCGTGCTATTTCCAGCCACTAAGTCTACAAGCGTCAACTTTTTTTCAAGGTAAAGCAAAATACTTGTATGTGTGTATATATATACACATACATACATATACATGTATATACATATAATAGTTATTAATTGCTTTGGGGGTTGATTTGATGGAAATCTGTTGGCTTTGTTTACAACTTGTCCACCTCTGGCTGTGCTCTTGCACTGGCTTCATAGTCACCCACAGGCATTCACAGCTTCTGCTACTGGAGTGGCAGGTCCAGGCTCTCCAGCACCACAATTACCTTGTGCCTCTTTTCTGCTCCCATGTAAGCAATACTTAGAAACAAACTCCTTAACTGACAAGACGATAACCCAAGAACAAGAAGGCTGAGTATAATGTTAGCAGACAGGCCACATTATGAAACTGTACTTAAAATGCTGCCATCTCTGCCGGAACTCCTGACAAGAGATACCAGTGCGTCTTTGAAGACTCTTTATGGTATATTTTTCACAAGTCATAAGCTAAAATTGTAACTTATATCTTGATGTATTTGTTACCAAATAGTTTGGGAACTGTTCAATTCATGTCATCTCTGGGGAAGGGGCTGACATCTGTCATCAAGAAGTTACAGGGGAAGTTCAAAGACACTTCATCTTTTCGAGTAATTTTGCCTTTACTGAGGTATATAGCTGACTAGATAAAACCACTGCACTGGCACTTCTTCCCCTACTTTGTCACAATATCAAACTTAACTATAACCAGAGACCTAAGGGAAAATTGAATTAATTCTTTTTAGCTGTGTTAAGAACTGTTTGTCAGATCACCTCTTAAATGTCATAGCGGAGCATGTAAAAGCAATAAATCAGAGCTTTCCCTACCATCATCACATACGGCTTCATTTCCCAAGCATGGATGTTGGTATTGTCAATAATAACCGGGCTTTTCCCATTCTTCATTGCCTTGTGTGCTGTAATGTAACACATTAAGTAAAGCTAACGTGCTAAATAACAGACTGAGCCAGGCCCTACTAGCCCCAAAGCGGCCTTTCTTTGCCCACTGCTAGCACACTTGGTTCCCCACTGGACTTGGGTTCGGGCTTCATCCCAGAGTTTGGCCTTGGGACCACCCAGACATGAGCAGAGGTCAGTGCCCAGCAGGTGCAATCCTGGAGGAGGGGATGCAGCCGCTGGCTGTGCTCCGTAGTGAGATCTGAACCTCTCGTAGAACATACTTAGCGGTATCACAGTGCTCAGTATTTACAGCAGCTAAAAATTAGTGTTATTTGCAAAAGCTATCTGTTACATGATCTCAAAAGGGTTTTCCTCTGTCAGAAATTAGTTCAGCGCACAGCCACAAAAGCATGTTACATTTTTTTTCTCTGAAGCAGAGACCTGGGTTGTTTGTTTCATTCTCAAACTTGTGACTAGGTTTGCAAGTCTTCCACTTGGCTGTCACTAACTCCCCCGCTGTAATGCCCCTCTCCAGGCAGACGTCTGAGAAGTTACGGTCTGAAGGATGCACTGGCTGGAGCTGCGGTGAGCCACTGCTGGGCTCCTTGTATTTCCATGCCGCCTCCTGTTACCAAGCTTCAGCAGTGCTACCTAAGAGTCACCGGTTTACTTTCTAAAATAGTATCTTATCACCAACATTTTTTCATTTATAAATCTTTCTTGTAGAAGAAATAAAATCAGAAGTGGTAGATGTATTTTTAACCAGTAAACCATGAACTTGAGTGTATGACACCACTTTGAGATATTTTATTTTGGGGGCTAAGTTAGACAGACTGAAAAGAGAAACTGTTCTGCAAACCCCCTGGATTGATTTCAGTCACCTCTCTTTTGGTTCCATTTGTGTGCATCCTCTAGGAAGTCAGGCTCAAACACATATACACCATTTTCGAAGAAGTAGTCATCAGTACTAAGAATTACAGCGCTGGGATAGTCACGTTTCAGTTGTCTGAAAACAAAAAAAAAAAGATGAAAGAGGATTAGTATACGCTAACACATGCCTTTAACAGAGAACATTATATCGAAGAGCCATACGAATGCTCTGCAAATATGCACAGTGCTTCATTTTGAAATATCCCAGCTTAAAGGATTTAAAAGCAATGTAGTCAGTAGATAGGCACACGGGAGGAAAGGAATGGAGCTTAAGGCGTGGCCGTCAGTTCTTTAATTCAGCAGAGAAATCTACAATGGACTGCCAACATGAGCCTTTAATCATATTAATATATTCGATTTTCTTACTGCATTGTCTGAAAAGGTATGATGGTAAATACAAAAACAAACCCCAAACCTGCAAATCCCAGGGAAATTAATCTCAAAACACAATTTGATCATGGGACTTTTGCTACAGAGAGATTTTTGAACATAACTAGGAGTGATGATTTGTCATTTAGCAAAGACTGTCTATATTATCATCAGTTTGTCTTGTTCTTTTTATTTTTGGCTACAAAAGATATAGCACTTTTTAATTTGCAAACAAATAGCTGAGTGATTAGGCAATACTTCCTATTATTTGTCACACTTTTACATTTCTTCCTGCTTTCACTTGTCCCTGTTTAATTTAGCCCTCCTCTTGTAGAGTTGAGTAATTTTTACTTATTTTCAGCTTTTAAATATACTTTATCAACAAGTCTGAATTGCCTATACTGGCAGCCCCAAATGCAGCAGAGCCATAAAACCGGAGCCCTGCGGTCGGTGGCAACCCCCCCTCTCGTCCCACTGATGTGTGCCCTGCAGAGATGCTCATTCAGACCCAGGACGCTCACAGAGGGCGGGCGTGTGTCCTGCCCTAAGCGTCCGGCTGCCTCGCAGACAGTGACTGGTGCGAGGAGGTGAAAGTGCTGTCTTATGTGGTGGCTTAAATATGAAGCATTCCTCTGCCAGTCCTTAGAAAGCATTAAAAAAAAAAAAAAAAAAAAGTCTTGATGAAAAATAGTGTTCCCATTTGCGTGTAATCCAGACTGACTTGTGTCCATAGACTGAACTCTCTCTTTTTTTCAGTCAAGGCAGTGTTGGGAGGGGGGGTGGGGGGCCTTTGCAAGAAGTCAGGGAGAGCCCACGGCATCACCTCACTGGTCTCTGTCTCCCTGAGGCCCAAAATGTCACTGGAAGAGAAAGCAAGGCCAATCCAGAAACCTCACTGCGCTCGGACACGAATGCTGCTGGCCCTGCTATCTCACACCAGACATGGACTCCAGTCCCTGGGACTCATTTCAGCTTTCCTGATAAAACTCCTCTTCTATCCCTGGAAGCTGCAAAACAGCTATTTCTCAATGTCTTATCTAATTGAGCAACAGCAAGGGAAAAGCTGCCTCCAGGTTATCGGCAAAAAGCAGACACGCAGACAGAAAAGGCTTAATTCTGTCCTCTCTAGCTCTGCCCTAACCCTTTACTTACCAATTTTATCCTAGACTGCCTGCTAGCAGCAATCCTTCTCTAGGCTTGCATGTTGCATGTAGCTGACTAAAGGTCAGCTTCTGGCTTTGTTCTGCCTCCACTGTAACGTCTATCACCTGCTTGTTAATTAATATTAATTTGTGGCAGCGACCAGCACAGAGAGCAGAGGCTCGCTGCCGACAGGCTGGCCGGGGCCGTCCCCGCAGTGCTGGGCCGAGCCACTAAATGACGTATCATTTAGCACCTACGTGTCGTTATCGTCTACCTCCAAAGAGATGTTTTAGTCACATAATCACTACTGGGCAAACAGATCTAACAAAAGTCATGTTGCAAACAGCCAAATTACTTTTGTTTTAATTTCAGGCAAAGAATTCTCATCATGAAAAGCGCGGGAGCACCTCATGATTATCTGGTTACTCTTGTGCCGACAAACCGACAGAGTCAGCTCTAGCTATAATTCAGCACCTCCCCTTTCGCACCGCTTTACCCATCTGCATCGCAATCTCTTCTCTAAAAAACTGACTCTGCTAAAATATGTCATCCCTTTAACTACTAATATGCACATAAAATTGTACATAATACTAAAAGATCTCAAGAGTATTTTTTTCTTGCTCAATGCTTCCTTTAAAAATGTAATTTATGAAATGCATTAACTATAAAGAATTATTTTCTTAGCATATACCCTACTAAATTTTTAACACATATGTGCAAATTCTCATGAGACCTTTGCTATTAACCCTTTAAGCAATCTAAACAATATGTGACCATCTGTAAACTCGGTCTACTATCCACATGTCACTGGTAATTAAAGTAGATAAAACTTGTGCTTCAAAGGAGTAAAAATACAGTACAAAATGTGCCAAGAACTACGAGCTACTGCCACACTTGCTATATTCATACCAGAAAAACTCCTACTAACAGCAACCTAAGAAAACATTAAGTGGGAAAAGCAGATGTTTTACCTTCTGCTTATTTTGCCGGTTTTAACTTTTAGCAGTCTAAAACAACTGAGCTGACACTAAAGTTTACGGCCATTTTCTGTAACCCTCTATTGCCCGGGAAGCCGACAAAACGCCTGTTTCTTCCGTCCCTTATAACTTCCAAGGGCACCCAAAACTCTTTAGTTTGTTCCTTGAGAAAGAAGCCGTCTATGACCTCCACAGGACCACAAGTTGGTTTAGAAGGAAGATGCTACATCATCACAACAGGCTCCTAATCACTGTAGCCAATAAAAATGCCTGCATTTTAGCAAAATACACACCAGTTATGCAAAATGGAAGGACTCGTGGCCAGTGTTACTGACTGATAAATTTCGAGCAGCACTGTGAAAAGACCCAGTGCCATTAGATCAGGAAGTGTAAAGCATACTAAGGAGGCAAAGAAAAATGAAATCTCTTGACAAGATCACAGGGTACATACGAGCTATGTTTGCATTTATAACAACAGCCACTGAACTCGAAGCGCGGCATTGCGATAAGCAGTACCTGTCAAAGGGTCACTATGAATTTGCCTACTTGGGAGGTTTAAGTGCGCAGCGTTACCGCCCTCGATCTTGCAGTAGATAGATACAAACTACGGTGTGCTCTATACCTTGCTAAAGAAAAGTTTGCTGCTGTTTCAAAAAATAGGAAGGGTAAGAAAATAAGGAGAGAAAGGGGGATGTTTCCTCTGCTTGCAATAGATCTCCCCGAACCCTCTTTGCCCCCATCACCAAGGCAAAGCAGATCTCCACCCCAGATACCGTATCTCAGATTGGCTGATACAGTTGGGGAAAATAAAGCTTTCAGATGCTTCTGCTCTTCTTCAGATCCGACACAACAGCAGCAAACTTTATCAGTTCCCCGGCCTGCAGGTGGACACATGAAGCCCCCAGAAACATCAGGCCGGGCAGAGGACAAGCGTCGCTGTCTGCCCACACCAAGCCACCAGCAGCCCGGGTAGCCACGACGCTTCTGAACAACGGGGCGTCTTGGCTCGTGTTGGTGCGCACTCAGCTGCTGTCTCACCTGGCCAGGCTTGGGATGGCTGCTGCGATTGAAAAAGGAGAATCTTTCTGTTGAAAATACAGCCGTGTGTCTGTTTGACCACAGCAGCACTGCAACAACTGCCTCAGTGAACACATAGGTGGGGTTAGAGTCTTCTACGTTATTCATCTGAAGACCTGCCCCTGTGATTTATACAGGTTTTGAAGTTCCCTTTTTTTCCAAAGAGCATCTTCCATGCTGTCAAGCAATCATTTCAGATTTTAACTGTATATATAGACAACAATATAATTATTCAGGATTTCAACTAGCTGGATGCATTAGAGTACTTGGTAGAAGTCTCCATGAACACTAGTACCATCACTGGAGATAAAAAGAATCCATAACTGTATTGCATCGGCTGTCATGTTTTTCCATCAGAAAATTTGAAAATAGATTAATTTCTGATATTGATCCTGGTAAGCAGATCGAAAGGAACCGTTTCAGTGCTCAGCAGCTAACAGAACAGTATCTCAGGCAGATCTGGGAGCTGGTAAATTCTCAAGCTACTTGCAATGCAACGGAGATCAGAACATGTAGGTACCAGCACCACATACAAGCATTCGCTCCGGTCACGCTTCCTAACACACAGCGTTCCCGTGGCATTTCAAAGCCTTTCGTTTCAGCAGAAAATTAGAATTATGAGATCTGGAGCACATGCCCAGCACTATCAGTTGCCTGCTGTGTTTTAACAGCTTCTAGTGCCTGGAGGACTTTGCCCCGGCGGGAGCCTGCCAGCCGATGGCTGTGGTGTTGGCAGAGCACGCACATGCCTTTGTGCCTCGCCAGCGGCTGTTAGAGCAGCGGCTCTATTTTGTAAAGCAACAGGCTGCGTGTCCTATTTGATAAACACATTCAGGAGAATCACCTGAGGCGGGTTTATACAAAGGTAAATGTTTACAGTGCGTTGCTGCCTGGAAGCAGGAGCTACACAGCGAAAGTCCGTGAACCCGGTCAGAGCTGCAGTCCTGCAGCGGGGTCGGGGTGCTGGGAACAGCGGCGGGGCTGGCCCAGGGCTGGAGGCGCCGGGAGGAACGGGGCAAAAGCAGCACAGAGAAACGCAGAACATACAGATTACGCCAAGCAGTGATGCCTCGGTGCCGACGCATTTCTTCCTTCCTCTTCTGGAAGATCGCTCCCTCTGTGCTTCGTAACGGCGCGCAAGAACAAACTCATTTCAATCGACAAATCAACACCAGTAGCTGAAATGTTGCATGTTTGATCATGCCCAGCCTAGTGCTTGAGCAAAACTCCTAGACAGAGTGTTGCACGTTACATAAGTCGTGCATCATCGCAATATATTGTAGAAGAGCTGGAAATACAGCTATTGTGCAATAAAGAGTCTGTTGGGGAAGCAGGTATGAGCTTGTATGCGGCTCATTTGAGTTTTCTGAGACATTTTTGGAAGCTATACCTGCCACTGCACCTCAGATAACTGTTTTCTTGGCAGTTTGCCCAGATCTGATCATGAAACCTGTCCTGTGAAGTCAGGGGGAATGTGCTCAGGAGGAGGGTGTTACACAGGCCCAAGGGAGGCTATTGGAGATGCATCTCCCAGCTGCCCCTCTTCTCCAGTGTGCTTCTGCTTGTGGTGACATACGGTGACTGCTTAGAGGGAGATGGTCAGGGTCACCTAAAATATGTGGTTCAGGGAAGCATATTCCCAACAGTGAAGGAATTGGAAAGGTTTGGACCTTGGTGGTGAGCAGACCAACTCCTCATTCTGCCTTGACTATTCAATATATCACGGGAAGAGCCTTCACTGTCTTTACCAGAAACCAAAAACCAGACCTGAAACGATCCATACCAATGTCATGCTGCTCTGGGCCAGGAGTGCAACCGCGATGGGGAAATCATTTTAATGAAGATGCCGTAACTAAGTCGTACAAAACTCTGGTCAAACTGTGCTGGGTGACACTGAGAGGTCAGGGAAACAAGTCACGGATCCGAGGCTGTTCCTACGATTGGGTGATGAACTGAAAAGAGGCCTTTCTGCTGGATTAATCAGCGAGTTGCCATGTCACCAGTGACAACATTCCCGGTTTGTGACACTTCAGAACACTATAAAGGTGTACACGTTGTAACAGAAATACTGGCTGATAGGAAGAAAGAATGAATGGAGGTGTGTGTGAAAGCACCAGAAGAAACAACAGAGCAAAGGCTAAAACAATGGTACCACCGACAACTGAGAACATCGTTAACAGCAATAAAACTGGGAAAGGTGCTGTTTACAACCCCCCGCACCCCACCCCCCAAAGGCCAGCACTCAGCTAAGGCCCAGAACAGACGACTTGCTGCTGGAGGAGCCGTGCTCTAAGCACAGGAGGACGGCCAGCGGGTCACATCAGCCCATATGCACCTTCCTTCTTCCCTTTGTTCCAACAGAGGGAGGGGCTGCAGCTGAAAAGACACCCAAAATGGGAAAATGAAAATAATGGGAAAAAAATCCTGCCTAAGATTCATGGAGCACTAAGTAAGCAGAATTCAGAGGCAAAAAGATGGAAGCAGAGAAACTGTTGGCTGCGAGTTCGCATAGCAGACGTGACCAAAACCCACCCTGTCACCACCAACTGAGAGCAAACCAGAAGAGAAACCGAAGCTGGGACAGCTGGAGGTCCTCGTCCTCTCTGATTTTGGGAAGACCACCTGTGCACATGCATCCTGGCGCCTGCAAGTATTTGGCTGTGATAGTGTGGGTGAATAAAATCTGAGTGAATGAATTAAAATGGGTAAAATGAGCTCACCAAGGGCTTTTGCAAATAAATAATCACCTTCCTCCTCCAGTAGGATCTTACACTGAGCTTTGCTGCAGTAATTTTCCACAAACATGGCCTTGCGTAGCACATCGCATTTACCAACACCAGAAGGGAATAAGAAATGTGGGAATGGCAAATCTCGGAATTTGCTTGGCACAGTCCTTTCATAATCTGGACAGCGTTGATGGAGACGTACCAAATGCTGGGGTTTTTTACAGCTGTGCTTTGACCTGTGCACTGCAAAATGGCTAAATGCAATGATACAATTAACAGAGGCTACAGAGTAAGTTCCTTAAATGTTCCTCTCACAGGGGACTAAAACAATACTTACAACGGATTTGGTAAATCTGTCACTAATAACTAATCTTGTGTTTTAACCTAAAACAAAATAGGTGAGGCAGTTATTTGCACTGGCTGAGAACATGGACCCAAATCGTTATGTTCTTACTGTACCACAAGAAGACCCAAAGCCCTGTGAGGGAGACGGGGCCTGCACTTACATGACCTCTTTAGGGGGAGACATGTATTTTGGGTGTCAGTAAAAACAGAGCATCTGGCTGTGCATTAAAGAGCTTGGTCTTGCAGAAGTCCTGTGAGGCCGAAGGCACCCTGTGACAGGCAGGACGGTACTGGGAAGAGGAACTGGTGTGTTAACCCAGCATGTTTTATGGCTTCACGATGCCACCTTTCACAGCAGAGCCCTTCCTCTGGCAACCCAGCACAGGTTCCTCCCTCGAGCATGGGAACCCGAGTGAGATGACAGCGAACGTTCCTCTTTTGATGGAGGGTGGGATCCGGATGGTGCCGGGAGCTGGGAGACAGCAGACTACGGCTACGCTGTGTCACGCTGACTGCGGTGCCATCTCCCAGGACTCCCCTCTGGGGTTTTCCACCTATTTTTAAGCAGTCCTGGAGCTGCTGGAGAGTGGAATGGTCTCCTCTGCCCATGTTATGCACCCCTGTGGCCCTGCCCCGGAGCGCAGGATATCTCGAAAACAGAAACCAGAGTTGTCGATTTCCCCAGTCAGGGAGAGGAAGTGCTTTACCGGGTGTGGGATTTACTACAAAACAAAGCACCCGGCTGGTGCTTTTTAGAAAAGAAACAACAACTACCTTAGCTTGGGTGGTTAGTCCATCTTACTAGACGCAGCCCTTTCGGAACTGCTCAGAACAACGACATACAGTCTTACAGGCACTATAGCCATAAAGCTGTTACGGCAGCTGGAGCAATAAAGCTTTGAGCTGTTTCTGAAGACAGAGGAAGTTTCCAAACGGCTGTGCTTACTCAGGGTTCCTGCGAGGCTCCCACCTCCCCCCCGAGCCAGAAACCCAGCTCTGAACTGGTGCCTCGGCCTTCCCCCAGCGCTTTGCAGCAAGGGTTTCCCGTTCCCTGCCCCGAAGCCGGAGCCGGGCGGGCAAAGAGGGGCTCCCTGCCCGGCCTCCCTCCCCGCCCCGCCTCTGCAGCCGGCGGGGGAGCCGGGGCCGGGGGAGCCGGGCAGCCGGGGCCGGGCCGGGGGAGCCGGGCAGCCGGGACCGGGCCGGAGGAGCCGGGGCCGGGCCGGGGGAGCCGGGCAGCCGGGGCCGGGCCGGGGGAGCCGGGCAGCCGGGGCCGGGCCGGGGGAGCCGGGGCCGGGCCGGGGGAGCCGGGACCGGGCCGGAGGAGCCGGGGCCGGGCCGGGGGAGCCGGGCAGCCGGGGCCGGGCCGGGGGAGCCGGCGCCGGGCCGGGGGAGCCGGCGCCGGGGAGCCGGGGCCGGGCCCGGGCAGTCGGGGCCGGGCCGGGGGAGCCGGGGCCGGGGAGCCGGGCGGCGCAGCGAGGAGCAGCCAGGGCCGGCGGAGGGGAGACCGCCCCGCCGGCGCGGCGGGCGAGGGGCTCCGGGGCCGCCGCCTTACCTGGCCAGGGTGCTCTTCCCGGAGCCCGGCAGCCCCCGCAGCAGCACCAGCTTCCCGCCGAAGCGGCCCCGCGGGCGCTGCAGGCTGAGCCCCCCCAGGGCACGGAGCAGCTCCTCATCCATCCATCCGTCCGTCCGTCCGCCCATCCATCCCCCGGCGGCCCAGGCGGGGAGCGGGGGCGGCCCCGGGCAGGGCCCGGCCCTGGGGAGGCGGGTGAGGGGGGGACCGGGGAAGCCGCTCCGGAGCCCGGCCCCGGCCGGGCGGCGGGACCCGGGGGGCGCCCCCCGCCCCGGCTCGCAGGGGGCACGGCCGAAACCTGCCGTCCCTTAAGGCAGGTTTGGGACCCCCCCGGGGAAACGAGAGCTGCCTTGGGGAGAAACAACAGGAAAGAAAGGGCAGTGGCGGCTCATGCAGCAAAACGGCTCCGTTCTTCCCGGAGCATGAACCCAAGATCTCATCTTTAATTATTTAATATCAGGATTTATCTCCAGATTCTTAAAGATGGGAGAGCACAGGCCGGTGCTGAAAATATGCAGCCCCACGCCCTCCCCATATGGACTGCGGATTACAGGAAAGGGACTCAACAATACGCTTCAGAGGAGCAGAGAGCTACCTGCAGGGCCCCAGGTACTCACTGAGCTGCTTTTTTTTTTTCTCCTCCTTTTTTCTATTTTGACAGTGATGGAGCTATTGGAGTCAACACCGCGCCCCGCCCCACCCCCCCAAAAAAACCAAACCAAAACAAAAAAAAAACCCAACAAACAAAACCCAACAGCATCCTGGCTTGTATCAGGAATAGTGGGGCCAGCAGGAGCAGGGAAGTGATTGTGCCCCTGTACTCGGCACTGGTGAGGCCACACCTCGAGTACTGTGTGCAGTTTTGGGCCCCTCACTACAAGAGGGACATTGAGGTGCTGGAGCGTGTCCAGAGAAGGGCAAGGAAGCTGGTGAAGGGTCTGGAGAATAAGTCTCAGGAAAAGCAGCTGAGGAAGCCAGGGGTGTTTAGTCTGGAGAAGAGGAGGCTGAGGAGAAAACGTTATCGCGCTCTACAACTACCTGAAAGGAGGCTGTAGTGAGGTGGGTGTTGGTCTCTTCTCCCAAGTCACTAGTGACAGAACAAGAGGAAATGGCCTCAAGCTGCACCAGGGGAGGTTTAGATTGGATATTAGGAAAAACGTCTTTACTGAAAGAGTGGTCAGGCATGGGATGAGGCTGCCCATAGAGGTGGTGGAGTCGCCATCCCTGGGGGTGTTCAAAAAGCGTGTAGATGTGGCACTTCGGGACATGGTTTGAGGCATGGTGGTGTTGGTTTGACGGTTGGACTTGCTCTTAGAGGTCTTTTCCAGCCTTAATGATTCTATAATTCAAACCAAACCAAAACCAGCAGACAAGGATTCCAAGCAGATGTAGCTAAATAACTGCCCTGCCCTGCACAAGCATCCCTGTGTATCACACTCGCTACGTCAATGTTATTTTTTCAAATGTATTGTCACATGAGAAACTATAGGAGTAAACAAGATTTATTTCCCCTGTAGAAAACCTGACCTGCTTCAACTTTACCACCACACAAGCCAAAGAAAGAAATTACAGTTTCCAACTAAACCAAAAATTGTTGCTGTGGTCTCGCGCTCCCTCTCAGGGCCATACACAGTAGCAACCCCAGCTCTGTTCGAAGCTGTCTCAGGTATGCCACAGGGACACAGCACCATTCAACTACACCACCTAAGCTTTAGGTTTAAGAGTTTGCAAACAGTGCTAAAGAGAGTGCTCACGTGGTGGGAGAAAGCTTAGCTGCCAGCGACATGGCACTCCAACGCAAGATGAATCGAGTGGGGAAAAAAGTGGCATGAAATAAGAGACAAACGCTGACATTCAAAGATACCAGTTTTTTTTTTTAAAGTAAACTTAAACTGGCAACACCCTACTAAAAGACGAAACAACTTCTGTCCACACAAGAATACTGTAAGATTTTGAAAACTGTTTTATTTTAAGCATTCTGGAAGGTCAGTATTCAGTTACAGAAAATAAAGGCATTCAGATCTCTCTCTCAATAAATAAAACTAGGAAGAAAATATTAACCCTTGAACAACATTTTCTTGAAATCAAACTAACTTTCTGTTGCCACTCAGGTAAGTCCGACACTGTGGTTGTGGCCAGCGTGAATTACCTTCCTCCTCCCCATCACATTCTGCATAACATTCTGCTGACAGAAGAGCAGCATGTTTCCAAACAAGGAAAGGAAAAAGTCACACATGTTCATGAGAAATACATGAAAAAAAGTGCAGCCAATAAATTTTGCCAATGGTACAATATTAATTTAGAAATACATACATCTTTAACTGCTTACACATATACGCAGTATTTGTTGTGAGTGGAGAGTGGGGACACACCAGCCATTTAGATGACGGTGGAGGTTCAGCATGACTGCAGTCTGGTAACGGCTCTTCAGCTGGTGCACAACGAAAAGGGTGCGGGGAACGATGAGACAGAGGAGATGAATGAATAAATGGATAAACATTCCGGATCAGGAAGCTGCAGAAGTGGGAAGTATTACTACTGATAAGAACGTGCAACCTAATCTTCCTGGCTTCTCCTCTTCTCATCGATCTTTTCTCACACTTTTCACCCGAAGTGAGGTGTTAGTTGTCTTTTCTGCCACTCCCTCTCACTACAAAGAAATTTCCAGCCTTATGTGTGACAGTTTATCTCATAATTGACAAAGACTGCTCCTTCTGATTAATTTTCTCCTTAATTATTATATTATTAGGTGTCTTCTGATTTGTCCTTTCACCTCCCTCCATTCTCTGCTGCCTGTCTCATTTTTGTTACTTGCTATTTCTGCAGGCACTCCTGATTTTTCTCATAAATAGCGATCCTTCACAATCCTTCTGCCCCCCATAGCCCCTGCTCTTTCTGGTCCATCACACCACACCTCCTGCTTTCTGCTTTCCTACTCCTGTTTGCGATTACACTCACATCCTTCTGCAGGTGAAAGCACCAGCCACCTCAGCATCATCAACTAGGTCTACCCTCAGCACTCCAGTCCCAGGAATCACAAGCACCACTTTAAAGAACATGTCACGTTTTATGGACCACAGCAATACATCAGGGTAGTTTTATGCTTCTCCAGAAAAGCAACAGAGCGCTGGTGCAGGCGGCTTGCCCTGTTTACAGCCTTCACAGAAAAAAAGAACTTAGATGAATTCAATCACACCTTAAAACAAACAAACAAAAAAAAAACCCAGACCATGAAATTGTATTTTAAGAACATGGGTTGAAATTCATCACCTACATAATTTAGCTCACTCTACATATGTAAATATTTCCGACTTTTCTGATACCTCTCTGGGCCTTACATAGACATTTATATGAGCAGAAGTTTAGATTTTTACTGTTGAGGTTTTATTGATTTCTGCTGCTCATTTCCCCTAGGAAATCAACACTCCACTCATGTTACTGGGATAATTTCCTCAGTAACAGAGTTGTTATCAGTAAGGTTACTGTTCTAGCTGAGGAATAAACATCACACTTAATTTTGAAAGAAAAACCCAATATTAAAAAAAAAAAAGAAACAGGAAAAAAAAGAAGCAACTCTTCTTAGCTTAAGTCTCTCCTCACATCATAAGAATGTTAAGTAAAAAAAATGGAATAAGGAATACCACTAACAGAACCATCAAATCACTGATTACCAATGTTAGTTATAGGTCTTATCACTCTACCACAAAACACTGTCTTTGAATCAGGTCTATAGTGAAATTTTCTCCTTATTTTTATAGTCCCCAGTGAGTCCAGTCAGAGGGAAGCATTAAGCCTGGTTTCAGGAGAAAACAAGGTAAGGTGTGCATCTGTGGATGAAGGAATAGGAGTAACTGATGAAGACTTATTCCACTTGACATTGTAAAGCGATTGGGACGTAATTATGAGGGACAGGATGAAAGGTAAGAGCAGGCAGAAGTAGGGTAAGACACCTAATGAACAGCAGAGAAACAGGCAGAAACCTCTCCCTGCAGGTAGGCATCACTACCAGTTCACGTGACAACATCTGGCATCCTGATACAGGTGAATTAAATACCAGAGCCTGAAGCTCACGCCTCAGGCCGACAGGCACCTCCTTTCTGCTTACTGGTCTCTGCTCACAATCTCTTTGTACTGCACTCGAGGATGTGCTGAGAAGGTTATAAATCCCAAATGGCTTCAGAAAGTGACCTTTTGCCACACACAAGGTTGGTATTGGGAGACTGTGGGGGGTTGGGGGAATATGGCCAAAGATTCACAACAAAACATCTACCGTGGTTACTTTCTTCCAGGTTATTTCTCACATTTAAAATCTTTGGTGGCCAACGGAAGTTCTTCCATGGTGGAATCAAACGAGGTTTCTGAAATAAAAAAGAAGAGATTCTGCTGAAATACCACAACAGCAGCACAGACTATTTTAACGGTTGCAAATTCAGCCCTCAGACTGAGAAGAGCTCACCTGTCTGATATTTTTAAGTCTCTTTCTCATACTCAGCTGTCGGTTATTACTTTAAAAAGCAAAAAAGAATGGAGAGGAAGCAGACAAAGGAAAGGAAAAATAAAAGATGCAAGGAGAATGGAAAAGGAACAGAAGAAAATTTGGATGTCAGAACTAGCGACAGTAAGGACCTAGCAATCTCAAGGCTGAAAAATAAGCAGAAGAGTAGCACAGTGGAATTTTTTCCACTAGCAATAACAGTTCAACCAATACCACTACAGCATAGCTACATCTCATAACTGTTTTGTTAGGTTGCAAATATTTTCCCCAGTTACATTCTCTCAGGACCCTGCAAGACCTCCCAAGCTACTGAGTTCATGTGAGGCACCAGCACAACCTGCTGGTTGCTCTTTTCCCTGAGAGCTCCAGAAACTCTGTTCTGGGCAGCTCTTATTCCCACTGGCAATTATACTCTTCTTAAGCAAATTTTAGGCCAGGTTTTCCTGGTGAGCACTGTAAAAGGCAGGTAAGGTTTTCTGGTCATAATTCTGTAGACTTTTTCTTGCTTCATTTTGTTTAAAATTAGTGGTTAAATGTCAAAGGATAGAGAAATATTTTTTTTATCATTGTATCAAAATAGCAACTGGAAGAGGTTTGGCCATGGGATGATATTTTCTGTGGCGCTACTGGAAGACTGCTTTAGTTTGCCTTGGATCTTTTATTTTTTTCATGCTAGCTGAAAGACAGACCTGCCTGTCCCAGCTACATGTTCCTGCTCCTTTGTCCATGTCCTGCTGGTCACACTGTTCTAGGGCAATTTGTTTCAGCTTGATGGTCCAGCCTGAAAACTTTTTGGATGCCTTTATGCATTGGGTGATAGAGCTGAACTGCCTCACTCCCTGGCTGCAGGAGCATCGCGTCCAGCAAAGGGAAGTGACAGGAAAGGAGGAGCAATAACGCACGTCATCAAGAGATTTGTCTCCTCAAAACCACAGCCCTACCGGGCTGTCGCGGCGGAAGTGTTCCTGCAGGGAGCTACTACAAAGCAACTGCTACACTTCAAAGCCAAACAGGCCAGCTTTTCTTTTGCAGTAGTCCTGCAGATAAATGCGTAAACTGACATCGGGTTGTGTTGTCTTGTTCTACATTTGTGGAGCATCTGGCACTTGGGAGTCCTGGTCTAAGGAGAACTTCTAGGCACTGAAATAATGCTGTTTTCACCGATCTCAGCATTTTTTAATTTGGCATCCCTTGCTTAACCCTCCAGAACAAATACTGATGTGCTGCCAATGCCGCAATAAGGAGCTCTCACAACTTGAGATTAACCCTGTGTTTTCACAGAGGAACACCACCACTGTTCACTCTCCCATTTGAATAAAAACACCCTTTCACAACATGAGTACAGAAGCATGGTCATCTGGCTAACTGATAAAGTTGTACTTGGCCAGTAACACTTAGTTTACTCTCAAATCTAAAGGGACTGAAATAATAATTTTCTATTATTTAAAAAGCTTAAGGTAGGAAATGCCTCGGTTTTCTTACGTTTCTTTTTTCCTGACATTTGATAAAATTAAATCCACTTCAACATTTATAGCTGTTCACTTGAGCAGTTTTACAACCATGCCAGGACATCATTCTTGGCAAGTCTGCTTTAATCAGCAACCAGAAAAGAATGATTTTGTGGTGAGGAAACACGACCTTATCCTTCAAAATCAGTGGCACCATTGACCAGAATAACTCACCTGCCTTTTACAGTGCTTACATAGCCAGACCTCACAGGACTGCTAGAATACCTCAGTGGGGTCTGGCCAGTGGTCTGTGTTACCCAGTATCCTGTGCCTGCCTGTGAGCACGAGTTGACCAAAACTCCCTAAGAGATGCTTTTTGCTTCTCACATACATTTAAAAACATTTTTTTTTCACATCCTAACATTTGTATAAGCTTAAAAGCAGTCCTTCATCTGAAGGTACTGTTGCACAATATATGGTCCCCTGGTATCAGAGCTGACTACCCCCCAAGCAGGAAGCCCTGCACATTCTCCCCCTCACGTCTGCAGCAGCACAGCATCTGCTCCTTGGCCCCAGCTTTGGCGCTAAGTTGGACCTTACACAAGCTTATCTAAATTCACCAGCCCAGCAGAAAACTATCCATTTGTTTCCTGTGGGGTTAGCAAGTTAACTTATAGTCTTTATGTCAGCAAGTGAGTACTGGAGCAGGGCTGGGAGGAAGGGCACTTCCCACTTTTGGCAGCAGCGAGTCATCACACCAGCTCAGCCCAAGGCAGCAGACCGCACCTCCAGAGCAGCCTAAACCCATCTGACATCTGGTGTCTCACCCTCTCCCTCCAAAAGCCATCAGGACTTTCCCTGACTCATTTCAGATGTTGAACTAAAAAAACCCACACATCTGAAAAAAACAAAACAAAACAACAAAAAAACCCCCACAAAACCCCCTGACTAACTTCCCTCTGCCTCCCGATACAAAGCCCTAACCGGCCTAGCATTCCCAAATGAAAGGCTTTGCTGAGCACTGAGGCTGTTGCAAGGAGGGTAGGACCATGCAGCCAGGATGAGGGCAATCAATCTTTACATAGGCTTCATCTGCCAGAAGGGACCTCCAACTTAACCATGCCATCTCAGCACAGGTGACCCAAGTCCTTCTGCGCGGAGCATGCAATGCTTTTTTTTTGTTTAAGCCAAACATGACGCGGAGTCTTCCTTCACGGCAAAAGTATGCATTGCTTTAATTCTATATTCCCTAGAACTAATATAAGCCAACGCAGTAGAGTCTTAGACAGCAAGGTCATGTAACAGATAGGGATTTAATGATTTGGTTCAGACCAGCAGTTGGTGGCTGGCTCACAAACGCACAGGGCGGTGGAAGGCTTCTGCTGCACTCATGACAAGCAAAAGAGGAAGGCTGAAACAATTTTGGGAGTAGCATGGCAGAGAGACAACGGGCGTAAATCTAACGGAAAAAAACAGTTTGTTGGGTTCAGCAACCACATAAAGGAATGGACAATAAGGCAGAATGCTAGCATATGTCTTTCATTTCTTCAAGTACACAAAGAAAAAAAAATTCCAGGTTAATCACAGTCTTTTTGGGGAAAAGAACAGAGCTCTCCAAGTTTGTTTCTTCAGCATGAAACCATTTTGATCAATAAACCTGTACATCTCTGGGTAGTAGCTTAGGTTACAAATCCACACTGAGATGGCCAACCAGTATCACAAGCAAAAATCTTGCGTGTGGAGTGTTCACGTGTGCAATATTATAAATAAGTAACTTTAAAAATTTGTGGCTGACAAAGGACTAATTACTTGGTGAAAAAATTTTTATTTGCTTTCCAAATATTTTAGTATCTGATTATGTAAGAGGACAATATGCCTACCAGATGTTCTTGATCTTATTCATAATCTGTGCTGACAGCACTTTGCAAGATCAGTGCTGTCTCTACTAAATGATTCAGAGAGATTCCCCTCACCTTCCTACATCAGTAGTTGGTACAGGCTAATCAGCAAATGACCTGCAATGTCATTTTTGTCATCAATGATACAGAAGTGCATATAATCAAATCAACCCCCATTCAAGAGGTTTCAATTCCAACCCAAACTATTCAACTACTTTAATTCTGTCACAAACCTCCACTGTGACACTTAAACCTTCTAAAACATTGTTGTGGTTTAACCCCAGCCAGCAAGTAAGCCCCACGCAGCCGCTCACTTACTCTTCCTCAGTGGGAAGGGGGAAAGAATCAGAAGGGTAAAAATGAGAAAACTTGTGGGTTGAGATAAAGACAGTTTAATTGGTAAAGCAAAAGCCGTGCACACAAGCAAAGCAAAACAAGGAATTCATTCACTCCTTCCCATGGGCAGGCAGGTGTTCAGTCATCTCCAGGAAAGCAGAGCTGCATCACATGGAACGGTTACTCGGGAAGACAAATACCTTCTTCCCCCAGCTTTATATGCTGAGCATGACGTCATATGGCATGGAATATCCCTTGGTCAGTTGGGGTCAGCTGTCCCGGCTGTGTCCCCTCCCAGCTTCTTGTGCACCCCCAGCCCACTCGCTGGTGGGGTGGGGTGAGAAGCAGAAAAGGCCTTGGCTCTGTGTAAGCACTTGCTCAGCAGTAACTAAAACATCCCTGTGTTTCCAGCACATATCCGAAACATAGTCCCGTACTAGCTGCTGTGAAGAAAATGAACTCTATCCCCGCCAAAATCAGCACAAACGTCAACCTCTGCTTTTATAACTGTCCCTGTACAGCAGGTGTCTGCCCTTTTCACTCATCCTCCAGCCATCCATTTGTGCTCACGTCAGGCACAGGACACTAGGTGACACAGGCCCTTGGCCAGACCCCACGTAGATGATATTCCAGTGGTCCTGTGAGGTCTGGATGGAAACAATTTAAGCCTCAGATCTGGAATTGTTTTTCTGGCTCAATTTGCCCATGGTGCAAGTTATTTCTGTATACCTCAGTTTCCTTATTTTAAAATTATAGGTTAATGCATTTTCCACTTTGGAAAGAAAAAAAATTATATGGAAGTCAAAATAGTGTCTTCCAGCTAGATCCAAAAGTCCTTCCTTCTTATTATATTCTACCTAAAATATGTCTCAAAAAACAAACCGAAGAAACTTTGCCAAGTTACCAAATGGTTCAAAAATTTGTAAGACAAGCAGGAACGTGATAGCATACTTTCTAATACTCAGCAGCACACTCTGTCATACCAAATGTCACGGTTTAGCCCCAGTCGGCAACTAAACACCATGCAGCCGCTCGCTCAACCCCCCACCCCTCTGGGATGGGGGAAGAGATTCAGAAGAACAAAAGCAAAAAAAAACTTGTGGGTTGAGATAAGAACAGTTGAATAATTAAAATAAAATAATAATTATAATAATATTATGACAATAATAACAATAATGATAATATAATAAAAAGGAAAAGGGAAAAAGCAAAAATACCAAAACCACAAACGATACAACCGCTCACCACCTGCCGACCGACACCGTCGGTCCCTGAGCCACGATTGCTGCCTCCCTCCCCCGGCCAGCTCCTCCCAGTTAACATACTGGGCATGACATTACATGATACAGAATATCCCTTTGGCCAGTTTGGATCAGCTCTCTTAGCTGTGCCCCCTCCCCTCCCGGCTTCTTGTGCACCCGGCAGAGCGCGGGAAGCTGGAACAGTCCTTGACTAGTATAAGTGCTACCCAGCAACAACCAAAACATCTGTGTGTTATCTCAACATCATTTTCATACTAAGTCCAAAGCACAACACTAGGCCAGCTGCAGTGAAGAAAATTAACTCTATCCCAGCTAAAACCTTGGCAGTATCCACCCCTTAGTCCAGATCATTTACGTCATGCTCAGGTCCCATACTATCCAATACAATTTCAATAACCCCTACCCACCTTCTCATCCTTTAATAGAACATACAGATTTCATTTATTATTCCCCTAGTCTATGGACCACCCCTGTAAAATGTCCACTGAGTTTATTTAGTCCATGACTTTGGGTTCCATCTATTGTACAAGTCTTTCAGAGAGATGGTGTGTGTGGTGTTGGATTGTTGCATGCTGAAGTCAGTCCTTGTTCCATCACCGCTGCACTGTTAGTCCTCATTCTATTACCACTGCACTTCGCTTGGTTCAATGAAAGTTCATTTTTTAAATTAATTTGGGAGATTCCCACCATGATACCATTGATATGGCATATAGCAACCATAGTAGTGATGAGATACAACATTATATGGCAATTAACAGCATACCATTTGGTTCATTGGCTGTTTTCACCCAAAACCAAATCCCCTTGAGATACACACTGGACTCCTCCATCCTCCTGCATCACCCACCAAGTGCACCCAGGTCCTCGAGCAAAAGCAATCCCATGAATGGGTTTGCCTTTGCCTGAGGCAGGAATAAGCCAGACTCTTTTCCCCAGCATATTTTTTACATGCACTACAGGGACTCTATCCCCTTCCACAGTATGTAAGGGTTCTGACTGGGCAGGGCCAGATCAATTGGCAGATCACCTGGTGTTGACTAACCAGATGGCTTTTGCTAAATGTGTATCCCAGTGTTTAAATGTTCCACCCTGCATTGCTCTCAGTGCAGTTTTTAACAGTCCTTTGTATCTTTCTATTTTCCCAGAGGCTGGTGTGTGATAGGGGATGTGATACACCCACTCAATGCCGTGCTCTTTGGCCCAGGTGTCTATGAGGTTATTTCGGAAATGAGTCCCATTGTCTGACTCAATTCTCTCTGGGGTGCCATGTTGCCACAGGACTTGTTTTTCCAGGCCCAGGATAGTGTTCCGGGCAGTGGCATGGAGCACGGGATATGTTTCCAGCCAGCCGGTGGTTGCTTCCACTATTGTAAGCACATGGCACTTGCCTTGGTGGATTTGTGGGAGTGTGATATAGTCAGTCTGCCAGGCCTCCCCATATTTATATTTCAGCCATCATCCCCCATACCACAGAGGCTTTACCCGCTTCGCTTGCTTGATTGCAGCTCATGTTTCACATTCGTGGATAACCTGCGCAATAACATCCATGGTCAAGTCTACCCCTCGATCATGAGCCCATCTATATGTCGCATCTCTCCCTTGATGGTCTGAGGTGTCATGGGCCCACCGAGCTAGAAATAATTCACCCTTATGCTGCCAGTTCTGATCCATCTCAGCCACTTCAATCTTAACAGCCTGATCCACCTGCTGGTTGTTTCAATGTTCTTCAGTGGCCTGACTCTTGGGGACGTGAGCATCCACATGCCGTACCTTTGCAACCAGGTTCTCTACCCGGGCAGCAATATCTTGCCACAATGTGGTGGCCCAGATGGGTTTGCCTCCGTGTTGCCAGTTGTTCTGCTTCCATTGCTGTAACCAGCCCCACAAGGCATTTGCCACCATCCAGGAGTCAGTATAGAGATAGAGCACTGGCCACTTTTCCCATTCAGCGATGTCTAAGGCCAGCTGGATGGCCTTTACCTCTGCAAACTGGCTCGATTCACCTTCTCCTTCAGCAGTTTCTGCGACTTGTCATACAGGGCTCCATACAGCAGCCTTCCATCTCCGGTGCTTTCCCACAAGGCGACAGGACCCATCAGTGAACAGGGCGTATTGCTTCTCATTTTCTGGCAGTTTGTTATACAGTGGGGCTTCTTCAGCACGTGTCACCTCCTTCTCTGGTGATAATCCAAAATCTTTGCCTTCCGGCCAGTCCAAGATTCCTGGGCGACTGGGGTTTCCTACTCGAGCCTGCTGGGTGATCAGTGCAACCCATTTACTCCACGTAGCATCAGTTGCATGGTGTGTAGAGGGGACGTTTCCTTTGAACATCCAGCCCAGCACTGGCAGTCGGGGTGCCAGGAGCAACTGTGCCTCAGTACCAACCACTTCTGAAGCAGCTCGAACCCCTTCATATGCTGCCAATATCTCTTTTTCAGCTGGAGTATAGCGGGCTTCGGACCCTCTGTATCCCCAACTCCAAAACCCTAGGGGTCGACCTCGGGCCTCCCCTGGCGCTTTCTGCCAGAGGCTCCAGGTAGGGCCATTCTCCCCGGCTGCAGTGTAGAGCACATTATTTACACCTTGTCCTGCCCAGACTGGCCCAAGAGCTACTGCATGGACTATTTCCTGTTTAATCTGTTCAAAGGCTTGTTGTTGCTCAGGGCCCCATTTGAAATCATTCTTCTTCTGGGTCACTTGATAGAGAGGGCTTACAATCAGACTGTAATTTGGAATATGCATTCTCCAAAAACCCACAATGCCCAAAAAAACTTCCGTTTCCTTTTTGCTACTTGGTGGAGACATGGCTGTCATTTTGTTGATCACATCCATTGGAATCTGACTATGTCCATCTTGCCATTTGATTCCTAAGAACGGGATCTCTTCTGCAGGTCCCTTTACTTTGTTTTATGGCAAAACCAGCTTTCAGAAGGATTTTAACTATTTTCTTCCCTTTCTCAAAAACATCTTCTGCTGTGTTGCCCCACACAATGATGTCATCAATGTACTGAAGGTGTTCGGGAGCTTCTCCCTGTTCCAGTACAGTCTGAATCAGTCCATGGCAAATGGTAGGGCTGTGTTTCCACCCCTGGGGCAGTCGATTCCAGGTGTACTGGACGCCCCTCCAGGTAAAAGCAAGCTGTGGCCTGCATTCTGCTGCCGGAGGGATTGAGAAGAATGCATTAGCGATATCAGTTGCGGCATACCACTTGGTCACCTTTGACTCCAGTTCGTATTGAAGTTCTAGCATGTCTGGCACGGCAGTACTCAGTGGCAGAGTGACTTTGTTCAGGCCACGATACTCTACTGTTAGCCTCCACTCTCCATTAGACTTCCGCACTGGCCATATGGGACTGTTAAAGGGTGAGCAGGTCTTACTGATTACTCCTTGGCTCTCCAGTCAATGAATGCGCTCATGGATGGGAATCAGAGAGTCTCGGTTGGTGCGATATTGCTGCCGGTGCTCTGTTGTGGTGGCGATCGGCACCTGTTGTTCTTTGACCCTCAGCAACCCCACAACAAAAGGGTCCTTCGAGAGGCCAGGCAAGGTAGACAGCTGTTTAATTCTCTCTGTCTCCAAGGCAGCTACACCAAAAGCCCACCTGTCCCCTTTTGGGTCCTTGAAATACCCTCTCCTGAGGCAGTCTGTGCCAAGGATGCAGGGAGCCTCTGGGCCAGTCACAATGGGGTGCTTTTGCCACGCGTTTCTGGTTAGGCTCACTTTGGCCTCCAATACAGTTAGCTCTTGGGATCCCCCCCTGTCACTCCAGCAATGCTGATGGGTTCTGCCCCTATATAGTTTGATGGCATTAAGGTGCACTGTGCACTGGTGTCCACTAAAGCTTTATACTCCTGTGGGGCTGATGTGCCAGGCCATCTGATCCACACAGTCCAGTAAACCCGGTTATCCCTTTCCTCCACCTGGCTGGAGGCAGGGCCCCTCTATTCCTGATCATAGTATTCATCACTCACTTGTGAATACAAATCACAAGATTTGTACCTAGCAACAACTAAAACATCTGTGTGCTGTCAACATTATTTTCATACTAAGTCCAAAGCACAGCACTAGGCCAGCTGCAGTGAAGAAAATTAACTCTATTCCAGCTAAAACCATGATGCCAAATGAAAATATTCATTAAAAACTAACACTTCAATATACGGAGCCCTGTTGTGACCTCCTGCTGCTGATTCTCTACTGGAAAACAGAACTGCGACATGTTTTCATAACTTAGTGAAATACTGTTTTATTGTTCAAACAGTGTTCTTCATAATTTGACCCTTAATACAGCATTGCTCTCCATGCTGAAGAGACGAGGAAAATGGCACTGAGATGACATGACTCACTACAGATCACCGCAGAAATTAAACTGGGAATAAGTCCAGCTCTTAGGCATCCTAGACTACCCCTTTCACTTCACTAGGCAGGTTTTTGATTTTTTTGGTGGGAAAAAATAATGCGGCTTTAATAACAAAATGCTGCCCTTCTCTTTTCCCAACTCAGGATTAAAAAAAACCCCCAACAACTCTCATCCTTAACCTGAAAAAAAAATAAATCAAGTACTGTAGGTGATACTACATGCATCTTAAAAATTGTAACAATGTTCTTTAGGTGTTTGGTCAAATATCATACAAGAACGAAACACATTCACAAATGTGACTGATTACCTTTTCCTTCATGCAGAATTTAAGATGGTCAATCATGATTTATGAAACACAGCATCCAGACAGCCAGTGCTAGCATCAGTCATGGTGTTCTCCTCTATCACCCCTTGAAACAGCTCCATTCCTGGAAGTGTTTCAGAAGAGCCTTGGTTCTCTTGGCCATCTTCATTTAGATCTTCAAGACCAATAATATCATCTAAAAAAATAAACAAATTACAAACTGCAGCCCAAACTACCTGAAATTATCTAAATCTCTCATAGAGTCTGTCATCTATATTAGCCCAGAATAGAGTGTTTCTAGAACAAGTTTTCATTTAATCAAATACTCTTGGATCTTGCCTCCTAAACAACCTACAAAATTAACCGTGTTTTTCAGGTTTGTCTCTGACGGTGGTGGAGGGGGGAGGGCAGGGAGAGAGAGAGACTATATTCCTACTCTCATGCTTCTTCTTAACTCTCCTAGAGCATCCTTTTCTCTTTTTTTGAAAAGGAGAAACTCCTCTCCTATTTCAAATCCTATCAGCTTCCAGGGAGCTGCTACTGTGTATTTTTCACCTCATGCTATGCAATTTGTGAAATTACACTACATTAATATGGAAATCATGGAAAAGACAACCAGAAACTTTATTACATAACCTACACACAGCAGGAATTACTGCTCAACTTTTCAGAGAAATAAAGTGTAAAGAAAGACTTCTTTATTATAAATGTCCTTCTGATCTGGAATCAGGTAAAATTGAGCTAAGTATTTTATTAATTCCACACGGGAAGCTTTAAAAGGCAAATGAATTCAGCACTTGCATCAGGAAATATAAAGTGACGATTTGCAGCAACCGTACCTCTGCCATACTATGTACACAATCAACAGAGGCGCAAATTCATTTATCACATCCTATTGCTTTTGCACGAAAGAGGAGCGTTATCACTCATTTGTACTGAAAACCTTCGACACACTTCAGCATTAACTATTTCCTTTTCTGAACAAGAAATATTTATACAGTTTTTGTATCACAGAATACACTTACCAGCCAAGGCATTTCCATTCTGCAATCCATTTGCTTTTTGTTTCTCCTAAAACACATAATAATAGTCCAGAAAAAAAAGAAAGTATGTGACAAGAGATTTTCATATTTTGGGACAGAACAAGGTCAATGCTCTATTTTATAGTTACTATTTAATTGTATTTACAGGATTTTCCTCATTTCCAGTACCAGACACTACAGTGCTCCTTAAAGAAAAACAAATATTCACAATGCAACAGCGACAGTGGGAAGTAGCAAAGAAGTCATTGGTAAGGTAACACTTTCTAACTAGATGAGGACAATTAAGATGCTGTCAGTCACTCAGAATAACTTCTGTGCTACAACTCTTTGTAGAAGTAGCTGTGAAGAAGCTACTGTTAGCAGAAGATGAAATTTGCTCGGATGATGGGAGAAACCCATAAGAAGGAAAACAGCTAGATGATGGTAGGTTGTACTTAACGAACATAGGCCAGGTCAGGACACAAGCATCAAGGAAAAGGTTGGGCTTTTTTCTCCTTCAACTACTTTGTATACATTTCTGATTCTGATATTTCAAAACCTGGATTCTACCATGGCCTGGAGCTGGTTACGGAAATATTCAGAAGACTACATAAAACATCCATCTCCTCATAGAGGGTATTAAAAACCAAAGCAAATTTATGAGCAAAGGACACCATCTTGCTTATGTACTGAAGGATTCCTCTTTACACCTGGAATATTGGAAAGCTTTCCAAAATCCCCTAAAATTCGTACCTCCACAGAGGTCTTCCACAGTAAATAGATCATCTTTGAAACTTTCCAGTCAAGAGGAACTATATAATCATCTGGCAACAAGGATTCTGCAGAAGAAAATATTTTTTGCAGTTGAGTGTTCAGATGTCTCCATAGCCAAAATATATCACTGAATTACAATTTTTGCACACATTATACATCTAAATTTTTTTTAAAAAAATCAGCAGGTATTTAAATGAGCCAGCAGCAAAGTCACAATTTAGGTTTTCTATAATCTAAGGCCAGTGCACAGGAGGGGGAGGAGCAGGAAGGAGGTTTGGTGTTGGTTTCTTTTTTCAGGCAAAGGCTTTCCTACCATACTTTCATTTTCCCCACAGATTCCCCCAAATCTAGGCACAGACAAGAAGAACAGAAAGCTACCAGCCCATAAAATAAACAAAATGCAACTTAAGTAACAACCTTCAAAGTTCAATATGTTTAATAATAGGAATTTGTGCAACGTCACTAAAGAAATTACTTTCTAAAATGTTTTAA
This sequence comes from Phalacrocorax carbo, assembly GCF_963921805.1. Classification (NCBI taxonomy): domain Eukaryota; kingdom Metazoa; phylum Chordata; class Aves; order Suliformes; family Phalacrocoracidae; genus Phalacrocorax; species Phalacrocorax carbo. The sequence continues at coordinate 193,330,438 of NC_087513.1, read as the reverse complement.
CTCTAACGCTGTTTAAGAAGCTGAAAACAAATTCTTGGTAGGAAAAGAGTCTAAAAATATATTCTATGCTTATATAAGAACCGTACAAGCAATTTGGTCAACAAAATCTTTCATTTATAAATAACCAAAGGCAATTATTTACTAAAAATATTTTCAATAAAAATTGACTGCAATTGCATGAATTATAAAATACTACAGCTCGAAACTGTACATGAATAAATAGTAGCCTATCAATATATAACAGACTATATATATTTTTTTTGTGTTATATAACACATATATCTTTTTTATATATAACAAAAAAGCACATGAATTTTTGTAATTGTAGGAAAATCATAGTCAAATGAATGTGGCCAGCCTTCTGAAGAAAGCATGCACAATGTTCATAGAAAAAAACCCCACCAAACTGCAATCACAAGCTGGCAGGGCTTCGGAGAGGTATTGGAGCCGGTTTGTATTTCTTAAGAGTTATTTCCAAAGGAAACACCAGAAAATTTCACCTGCTACTGACTCAGAGAACAACATTTTGTTCACTAACCTATCAAGTTTCTGAATGCCTGGTTTTGTTTTTTCCCAGCAGATCCCCGTTCTCAAGTCATGGCCAATGCCAATCCCTCTCAGATGATGAAATTTTAAGATCACAGGTATGCAGACTCACCAAGTTTGGAGAAGAATGTTTTATGTATAATAGTTGAGGACATGAGCAGTACTTCCCTGTTCTGTTTTAGCTCTATATAGCAAATCCTTAGACGTGTGGTGCCAGATTTAGATACAACAGCACTGCAGGTTCTCTGGGGACCACACCAAATGTTCTGGTACCAAGCCTAGTAGTGCTGCCAGTGGTTTGCCATCACTGCTCTGGCAGGCAGTATTGCCATCGTCTTTTGTAATAAAAGCAAAGAATCCTGAGATCAGTTTAGGCAGATAAACAGACATAAGCTTCTCCTCAGTTGTCACCTTAAAATTTGCATATGAAAATACATGTTTAACTTTCAATTCTACTGAAACTAACAGGTGTAAAGGTCTGTGCACTGAAAAAAATGGTCTGTGTTTTCTAATCCTATTTTTTGGCCTAATCACAGTTTCTGTTTTTCTACAGACTAAATTTGGAGCAAAGAAGTTGCAGAACTTTATGCACAGGGAATGCGGCTCTTTCAGCAGGCGCATACATAGCACCGTGTCCCAGGGTGACTTCCAAACAAATGTCTGTTGTTGCTGGCTGCAGCTCTGTATGGTTACAGTAGCTCGCAGTAAATTTGGAAATCATGGTTGCCACACACAACCCCTTCAAGGACTGACCATCACACTTCTAACCGCTAACTTAAATTATTAAACTGAAAGTTCAAAAATATGACAATTGGAGTTCTGGAAGGCAAGTACACAACTGTGACACTTGTTAATCATGCATGCTTAAAATGAAGGTGTGCACTATCAGAAAACGCATCTTGTAATTTCATTTTCAAATTAGATTAGATTCTGGGAAAGTTTTTCAACAGTATATAAGCCAAATAGGTGTCTATGAAAAAATTACTAAAAAAGAAAAAGGGATGCTACTATATTAACTAGGTAGAATATAAAACCAAACATGCAACCTTTAGATGACAGCACACATTTTGTACCATGTTTTCATTTAATCTTGTAATCAACCCAGTAAAGTCTTAGTCACTAGGATTTATATTTAAAGTTAGTAAGCCTTTGTTACTACAGACACTCAAAACATGAGGCCAAACCCAGAGACTGAAGAACATTTTAAAAATAAAAATAAAATAAAAATAAAATAAAAATAAAAACATTAAAATAAATCACCAAAGCAACAGTGATTCCTTTCAATAGGGTTAGTATTTGATTAATTGGTACCTGAAATAAACCTGAGTGTTTAATCATAGGGATTTGGGGTATTCTTTGTTTTGTTTTTTTTGGGGGGGTGTTTTGGTGGTTTTTTTATTTGTTTGGTGTCTTGGGCAGTTGCAGGGTTTCTTTGTTTGGTTGTTTTTTTACATAGAGGTAGAAAGAAGAGTATTACCCAGTGGAAGACCCGGAGAACCAAAGAGCTGCACGAGTTGAAAGGCAAATCCTAATGATAAGGGAAGTCCCAGAAAGCTACATTTCATGTGCACATCTTGATTATCTTCAAGTTGTGAGGCCTCTGCTGGCTCAGGGTCATTGGCTTCGTGCACATTTTCACCACAGCTTGCCAACATACTAGAATCTTCTGGATATTCAGAAACAACTTTAACAGAAGACAAAATATCTGGTTGGCTATTTGTAACCTCTGAAGAAACTTGTTCACTCTTGCCCTCTTTTTTATCAACTACCTGTTGTTGCTCAAGAGTTCTAGCTTGTTCCTCCTCCGTCCTGGAAACTACGCAAACCCTGCAGGAATATTTTGGCATAGGACATTGTCCCAAATCAATGTAAGAAATATCACGTAACAGAGCATCTGCATCTGGGGTGGGTAAGGAACAGGTTGCCTCAGTGCCACTGTAAAGTGCAGAATATTCCTGCAATGAACAGTTCTGCTCATGTTCCTCTCCATGGTCCTTGCTTAGAAAGCTCTTCTGCTCCACTTCTAAAACACTTTTTTGGGGAACATCATCTTTTCTTGGGACCTCCTTCTCTCCCTCTATACTACCAGTGATCTGTCTTGGTAAATTAAACCTTGGCGCTAAGTTGACAATTCTTCTGTATCTTTTCCTCTTCGATGTAATTGGCACAGCGTCATTTCTTGGAACATTTACTTCACTCGAACACTGCATGAAGGTGGCCCTGGCTTCCACAAGGGAATCAAAGTGTACTTCGCCAGCTGGAGATGCTGATAGGCCATTATTTATATTACCAGCCTCCTCAGTTACTGTTACCTGATGGTTTTCCTTTATCAATCCTTCATTTGACCGACAGCAGTTTAGCTGTGTTGAACTGTTCGTATGAATCTGTTTAGGTTTCCTGATTTTTGGGGGTCTTTGTTCACCTACAAATTTATCCTCAGACCAAGAAGACAGAGAAACTTGGGTATCAAAGCTCAACTGCAATTCCTCAGTAGGTAAAGTAATGGAAAAAAAAGCCCAGGCATTAGAGCTATTCTCTTCTGCTTTTATTGCACCTTTATCCTCTGTGTTATTATCAGGCATGTAATTGCATACGCTTGAATCGTAACACTGAGAGATTTCTTTTCCTTCACCATTTAAACTTAACAGTTTAGCTTCCATGTCAGGTTCATATGTAATTTTATATGATCTGAGTTTGTTTTCCATGCTTAACAGTGGTGTGTTATAATCTTCAGAGGTGCCTTCTGTTTCCTGGGTGGAATTTTTATCATTGCTTATTTTTAGGGAACTGCTTCTGCAAAGATTTTCTTTGTGCCTTTGATTTTTTTCCTCATCATCAAATGCATTTTTGGTTTGGTTTTCAGTAGAAAAAGGTTTTACATCTATTAGAAGTGAACTGTCACTTTCTACAGGCAGTTCATTTTTCAATGCACTGTTCAACATCATTGAGACCTCAGACACAGCAATGGGAAGCCTTTCTCTTGCAACCACTGCAGCTTCTTTTAAGCTTTCATCATCATCACTAGACTGCTTTTCACGAACTGTTACTGGATCCTCTGGACCTTCACTGAACATACACAATGATTTGCTGTTATCTTCTGAATCATCCTCTTCACTGTCTGATGTGTCCTGGACAACTGGAATTGGATGATGAGCTGCTCTGCCTAACTTTTTCTTCATAATGTCTGTATGATTGCCTTTCATTTTTTTGTTTCTTTTTCGCTTTTTCCTCTGCTTTGCTTTTGTCAACAGGCGCCCAGCATTCTTCTTTAAAATTGTCTCCCTATGTAAAAATAAAAAAAAAATTAAAGGTTAAAAAAAAAAATCAGTAATAACATATTCACAGCGTTCAATCTGAAGAATAGGTGCTTTATGTTAATATGATGATCAAACAGACCTTCTGCTTTTTTAAATAGATAAAATCTCAGATAAACCCTTCTATTGATTAAACAAATGTACGCCTTACAATTTAGAACAATCTTGTACTTTTCAAACCAATTCAAATAAACATAGCTGCCATCTCTTTAATTTAGTTTTACAAAAAGTATCATTAATCATTGTAAGACCAAACATGTTTCTGGATATCTTTCTAAAAGATATTTGAATAATAGATACTAAAGAGCTACTGCTGTTCTGAAATTTTCATTAAACATCATGCTGAGCAGAAAGGTACCAAATGGAGGATGTAGTAAGACAATTTCACCAATTAAGATTAAATGGACAATACTTAAATAAGCTGGACTCAGATCCAAAACATATTAACCAAAAATCTGAATAATGTAAAGGTACAGTGACTACAGTCACTCCGATATTTACTGCTCAGTATATTATGTGTGGATGCGTATGTATTTGGAAGAATATTTCCTATTTTATTAGCAACAAAATAATATACTACAGAAAAATTAACACAGTTGTAGGCAGTTATTTACAATTGATTTTGTAGCTCTTTTCAGAGTGTCCGATTTTTTCGGTCTGCATTTCTCATTGAATGTAACAGACAGCAGCCCTAACAGTGACTTCTCTGAAGTCTTGATGTTAGCCCATCAGCCAGCTAACCCTGAAATGAACACATATAAGAAAAATCTAGTCCAGAAATCTAACTTCTCCCAATGTGAATCTTTGGAGAGATGAGATTTTAAAAGCTAAGTTTGACTGGCAAATCTTTGTTTCAAAGATCTGCTCCTTTTCTGTAATTCTTCGCTTTTCTGTAACTCTGTTCAGGATGGTACTTCACACAAGACACTAAACTAAAGCAGTAGCTAGAATTATAGGGTAAAATGATTTATTTTATGGGCATTCATATGTAACATGAGCTGTTTTAAGTGCTGTATTTTTGAATTCTTAAAGAAAAATAATTTAAAAAAAAAAAAAGGTGACTGTGCCTGCAGCGGGAAAGCCAGAGTCACTAGTAGGCAACATGGAACCTAAAGGCCACCTATGGAAACCTATCCTCACCCTTCATTCAGTCTTAAATTTTTTTTAATTGTTAGTCTCATATAAATTCTTTCTAATTTGAACTCTACAAAGCAAACCCTGCTAATTGTCTGAGTGAGAAGCACCTCAGCAGCCTTCTTGGCCTCAGTATAGCCACAAAGTCACTTGACTGCAACAGGGTTCAAAAGCCTTGGTGCCTTGGTATTGCTGCAACAAGCACTATGGATCTGCGAAAATACCTTGTTGGAAAGCACACAAATTTTATTGCCCTATAATGGCATCCAGATGAGACATCCTACTAAGAAACGGGATTTCCTTCAAATGTTGGCATTTAAGTCCACATGGCGCTTTCTTCTGAGTAATAAAACCGACTTCCCATTTTCCAAATCAGTGTATTTTCAATTCAGCACCCTACGGTTTAAGTGCAGATGCCTATACTGCAGATGCTTGAAGTTTAGCCAAGACAAATTCCACCCCATATTCTGTTCACAATATGTTCCCTGCTCAGCAACAAGGCTCCTCTCTCCCCAGAGAAGAGACAGGGGATGGCAAAGTTTTAGGATTGAATAGATCTTATTTGTCTATTGAAATAAATGATATTAAACTGAAGCAGCTGCAGTGGTAGTTGGAAAGATTACTTTCTTACATATAACCAAGATTTGCAAAATCATATACTGAACACAGATTATGTCTTAAATCCTGACATTAACTTTCTTCTTTGGTGAAGAAAATTCATGACTTGAAAGTGTTTTTAGAAGAGGAAATTCTCTGAAGTTTTCAAAAGCATAAAACCCCTTACCAGTGAAACAGAAAATAGCGTCTCATTTTTAATTGTTTTTAATGGAGTGGGGAATAAAACATCAGATGTGGGCACCAATTCCAAGAAGGATTTAGTATTGTACTTAGGCCCTTGTGCTGCTGCAAGAACTCTGCAGAAATGACAACCAAATCGCCAATGTCAGCACTGGCACAGGAAAGGGATGGAATTCTCCAGTCTTGGCATTATTGTAGCTATGCTTTTGCTCACCACTCACTGTAGAGATGACTAAAGCAAAAAGGGAAGTGATGAGCTACTAAATGCCGAGTAATAAATTTCATTATTTTTCACTTTTCCAGGCAACTTCTGTTTTCCAACTGATTTTAAGAAAATACTACCCCAAAGCAGCACTCTAATGCACCATGATGAGGTAGCTAAAAAATTTCCTGCTTGGGGTATACCCAGTATCAAGGTAAGGTTTTTGCTTTTAATGAAGCAAACTGTCTACTAGCTTTCTTAAGTTTTATCTTAGTTCCTCCTCTTTTAGTTCACCTACATGCTTTTTGAGGAGTTTTCCTTATTGTAAAACCATATGGCACAAAAACATTGAGAAAATTTAAGAACCAGCATGGAGACAGACTTCTCTTCTTTACAGGGGCATCTGCTAGCGAGTGGTTTTTAAACACATGCAACACACACAAAACAGAAAAGAAAAAAGGTGCCTTTTCAGTTGATATTTAAATTTTACTATATATTATGCATTTAAAATAACTGGTTAGTAATAAACACACCTGAAAAAAAAAGTAATAGTATTTTTGTTGAAATAGGAATCCCTTTTCTGTAACACTGAAATTTCTCAGCCTACTGTTTAGACAATATTAAAAGCTTTTTGCCATAACTGTTGCATGTGACTTCAAGGTTGTAACCTACTGCTCAAAATAGCACTGCCCAGCTTCATCGAGAGTCAGTGCTCAGATGACGCTCTTTACTGGAGAAACAAATGCATTTTCGTAATTGCCAAGGCACAACATGGAAAGCAAATAATCTAAAGTTGCATTTTGCTGGAAAATGGCAAAAACCAGAAGAGAGTTAGTTATTTGCAGTTGTACAAACTTTAGCTCTAGCATAGGCCTAAGCTGACACCTGCTTGATATCAAAAAATGCCTGTAGTCATTGCTGTAATGAAATATAGGGGAACTGATAAATTTAAAAAGCAATTCTATGTGACATTTAGCAATAAGGTACCTGCTCTTTCAGCAATGTATGTTATCATTAATCTCCAAAGCCTCTGAAGTGGGTTTTCAACATCAAAATTATAGTAGAGCTGCTTACATAAAATGGCATTTACTGGGTTACACTCTACCTTCTCCACCTGGTAAGTGCATTGCTGAATTATTTGTGACCTAACTTTACTTCAGCAACAAACAGAAATTGAAGATATAATTTTGGAATTACCAAACAAGTCATGGTACCAGCCTTTTTGTTACGTATCTTGCCTTTAATACTGAAATGAGTGATAAAGATCCAGTTCCTCAAAACCAAATGCAATATTGGTTTTAGGTGATCAAGCAACTGGAAAAAAACACATGCAAAATAACTTGTAAGCATTATTGGGCTTCCTGAAACATGAAATTCCATTAGACAGCTGAGCATCCAACTTAGCACTTCATTGTTGCTGACGAAACGGTCTTAGTCACCCTTTCCTACTTGGTTCCAGATGTTGCCCTTGCACTTCCACTACCTGTCTTGTTGGCTCTACCAGCCTCCCTGTGGGTGGATTTACCTGCCTGAGCCAGCAAAAGAAAGCAAGTTCTTGCTTTGGTGTTGAGCTGATGTAACTTACCAAGGCAAGTGTCTAGCTAAGACAAATGAAGTGATTGGTGGGAGCAAGGTGACTACTTTCAGCAGCAACACTGGGTCGCCTCACCATCCATCTTTTAAGGAAGTTCACCATGCATGATTCATAAGAAATGTTTACACATTCCAGTGTTGCAAATTAATGCTCCCCGCCCCAAATCAGTAAAGATTCGATCTGAAATAACTCAGTATTTACCATTCTTTTGCCTCTCAAAAGCATTGCCAGTGGTGGTGAGATTTAAATACTCGCCTTCATAAAATACGCTGTTCTATCACAATGCTTGAAGAGCTACTCCAATCTTTATTATTTCTACAGGATTGATGAATATACAGTTCTGTGCAATGTATAAGCAGCCAGACTGCTGCCCTGTTATAGTCCAGACACAAGAGACGTTGATCTAGAGAGTACACAGATAACAGCATACAATTGGTTTGATCAAAGCATGCCTTTAGAAGCTGTTCATTTAATCAAACACATGGCAAAGTGCAACCACTTTATTTTTCAAAGTGAAAATACAAACAACCTAATAAAAAACCCAACCAACTGACCAAAAACCCACCAAAACCCCCAAGTTCCTGAAGTGCTAGTAAGAGCAATTCAGTTTCAAATGACAATCCATTCACTCCATGAGGAGTTTCAGTTGGGGTGATCTGACTGATCTTCGTCCTGCCTGGTTCATGGAAGTCATAAATGTCTTCCGACTGAAAGAGCCATTCTCCTATTTTAGCTCCTTAGTCATAGAATATGTTGATAACATTAAGGAAACCAACCCTGAATATGATTGATATATACATACAAAACACACTGAATATATTTGTGCCCAGTATCAAACATCTACTTCCTGAACAAGTGAAACAACTCAAAATCTGCCTTCAACCTCATTTAGGTGCCACAAATACCTCACCTGACACAATTCAGATTCTAACCAGAAAAGAAAAAAAACATTAGCAATAGAGGTACCAATGGATGCTAACAGAGACACCATTTTTTGTTTGACTGGATTTCTCTGCACCATTATGTATGGCTTAATGTTAAAAAGCAGATTAAAAAGAATAAAAGGACAAAGTGAAATGCTAGAAGTGATCTGAACCCATCTTAAGGGGATGTATTTGAAATACAGAGAAGAAACTGCAGCTTTATCATCAGCCTTCTTGCCCAAAAAGGCTCATAAAATCAAATTTTTTTTAAGTTCTCTCTGTCAACGTTTAGTCTTCTGAAGATTCCATGATGGACATGGATGCCAATGTTATGCACTGAAAGTACAGTATAAATCATCTTGTCAAGTTTGACATCAGTTCTATTACTTGGATGATACCAGTTCAAGCATGAAGACAACCTGATCAAAATTAATCCAGGCTAGACAAGAAATCGGCTGCTTTGAGAAGCAGTTTGGAGAAATAGGAACTATAGTCAGATTTTGCACTAGTTAATAAAGTTTGGTGTAACCTGCTGTGTTGCAGTGCTCCTTAATCTTCTATTGATATAAAGACATTTCAGTACGAGATTTTAAGGAACACTTTCAAAAATCTGTAACAGGATAGAAAAACCCCACCTTCCCAGACAATGATCAGTCTCAGTTTTCCATTAACTTCTGGACAAACTATAGCACTACTGCATTCATGGATATGAAGCAATCAGTTCTCACTAAATCCTAAGCACCCTCCTCTCTGCAACACCGGAGCACACTTTACACACCACATCTTACAGAGCTGGTGGTCCAGGTTGAAAACCATGAAGGACACTGGTGAAGACTCTGACTGACCAGACAGACAACATTATCCACCGCAAACACAAAGCCCATTTGCCCAATGGCCAATTCACAGATATTGAAAAAAACACAAAACTATAATAATTGCCTTAAAAATCTCAACCTTTTTCTTTCCAAATGAAAAACAGAGTTGCTGTTACAGATATAACATACTGCATCATGTATATATAATCTAACCGGTTCAAATACAAGACAGGATTGAACCTGAGTGGATCACTGATTTTAGGAGAAAAGATCTGCGTTCAAAAATTAAATTCTGTGAGGCACCTCACAATCTGTTTTTCAGTTCCTCTCCCTTACAATCTACTGTTTTCCAGGCAATTAGTTAGGAAGTTCCACTTCAGAAGCTCCACCCAGGAAAAGGCAGGTTTACTGAAGCTCTCCTTAGGTTGTGAAATATATCATATCCTAAAATGCAGTCCACAAATAAGACAGACTTTCCGGATCCTAATTCCTAAATATCATCACCATTGTGTATTTTGGCCACTGTAGACTCTACACTTTAAATAAATAAACAAATCACTAGTTTAGCCAGAAAAATAGAGAGAACTACGTATTTTGATGTAACATCCTAGTACTTAGACACATAGATGACAGCCATCAAAACAAAATATAGAGATAAACAAGTACAACAAGAAAGGTTTTAAAAGAAAAAATTAGGTTTACAGAGTGAAGTGTTGGCCTTCCTTGCCACGGCACAGTCACACACAAACCAAATGTAAAATGAAGTTTGAGATAGGACACAAGCAAAATCAAGTTGAGGACTAATATGGGTGGGATTGTAAAGAAGCAACAGAGGTACAATGAGAGCAGAATGGAATACTTAGAGGTATGTAATAAGCTATTTTCTGTTAGGAAGTTTCAACAAAATATTCTGGCTGTGTTTAAAATAGCTTAAATCAACAAAATAGTAGCAAAGTCACTGTAATTAAATATCCACCAAAGCACAGGCCATAATTCTGGGAACAAAAGTATGAGTTTCAAAAATGCAAGAAGATGCTGCAAACTTAATGAGCCTAAGAAAAAAAGAAATGTAGAAAAATATATTGATGACAGAAAACATTACTTTCAGCAGAACAAGAAAAAAAATCAAAAGGACAGCCTGGGGAGAGTGGGAATAGATATACTCAGTGTTTAAATCAGCATCAGTTTGAACTGAGGCAATAAAAACCCCCAGAGAATAAGGTATAGCTCTCCACACGTTTAAAATTCAGGGAAGAAAAGGGAAGGGGGAAGAAAAGGGAAGGCGGAGATAGATCTAGAGACAACTGTAGTAACTGAACACACAGGACTCAGATCAGACGGATGAGAATGATGCAGTTCAAGAATATGAGAAATGGGGGAAAAAGTTACAAGAGGAAAACAGTAAAGAAAACAGCATCAGTAAGTATTAAGTAACCAGCCTCTTACCTAGATTATAGCGACATTAAAATGCAAATACTTGTAACTGCAGACAATGTTGCTATTTAGAACATCTGCTCCGAGTATTGCACACATTCTGTGCATCTCAAATGCTGTATAAAATACAGAAAGCTACACAGCATTCAATTATAATGTGCATTCCTTGGAAGGTATTACACCTTTTTCAACAAATCTCAGTACTTTGTCATACTGGCATCCAACTTTTACTATTTCTGCGTACTACTCTTTGGTATTAAGATTATTTGGTACTCTTTCCCTTTTAAACATCTTTCACAAAAAGGACTAGGGATACCCAGAAGACATGATGAATCACCCCTTAAAGATGATTACTTTCTACAAACCAGCTCTGTACTACTCCTGGAATGTTGGGGATGAATAGACAGAAAACTGCCTTTCGGTTCTGCAGTGTACTAAGTGTCAATAGAAGTCTGTCTTTGGACAGAAAATTAAAAAAAAAACCTACTTCAGATAAACACTAACATGTGCCAGTATTTTCTAAGTCTGGAAAGACAACACAACTAACAGAAGACAAGCAGTGATGGACACTACCTGAGGGAGAAAGAAGGGGGTCAGCTAGAGGTGCTGTCAGGAACTTGTGAGAAACTCTGCCAATACAGCTATGAAACAAAATAACCAGAATAAAAGGTCCAGCCGATTTTGCTGCTACAGTTAAAGCCAGAAACAGTGCCCACCTGAGAAAGAGAATCATGGACTGCTGTGTTAATGCAAGCCTGCACCTGCCACCCTGAAACCAGGCAGCAATTCTGTTAGTGATTTAAAATGTCGTCTCTGACAGATAAGAGCTAACTCTCTTGATATTCTGGACACAGCTTTCACTACATCCATTAGAATAGAATAATTCATGTCAGAAAGGGCCTCTGGAGATCATATGGTCCAACCTCTGCTCAGAGCAATACCGACTAAGGTCTCGTTGCTCAGTGCCCTGCCTGGCCAAGTTCTGAATACTCCAAGGATGGAGATTACACAGCCTAGTATCTAACTGGAATTTCCTATGTTGCAGCCTCTACCCATTGCTTCTCATCTAAGAGGAGCATGGCTCCACCTTCATACTCTCCCATTAGTCAGGTGAAGACAGCATTAAGCTGTCTTGGCCATAGCCTTCTCTACTTAAGGCTGAACAATAATCCATTTCTCCCAGCTTCCCCTTGTATATCAGGTGCTCCAGGCTGTGACCACTGTCTGCTCAATTCACTCCAATATGTCACATCTTACTTGTACCAGTGAGCTCAAAGGTTGACATTCTCAACAAAGGCACCACAAACCAACCAGGTGAACGAGAGGCTCATTTAATCTCTTTACAGCTCAATTCTCTATAGAGCAGTAGAAAAAAATCAAGCTATAGTTAGCTAACTTTACTCACAACAAAACCCCTCCCCTCAAGACCTAAGACCAAAAAGGACACTTACAGACAGAATCTAAGTATCCATTATTAGAAACAAGAACTCAGTCTAGACTGCTGAAACAAAACAGGAACAGAATGAAACACTAACTGTGCCTTCTACGTACACAAACAGAGAATTCCATTTATACTCCTATATATAATGCAATTTTGCTGCACAGCCATAAGCAGAGTCTTCTAACAGCAGCCTTCATAAGTGAAAACAGTTTTGAAATTTCATCAGGTATACTTTGTAGAATCATAGAATGGTTTAGGTTGGAAGGGACCTTTAGAGGTCATTGAATACTTAGCGCATGTACCAAAGAACTGCAGAGAGCTGCAAAAGAAGCTCAAATACGTACACCTTTCTTGCTTCAGGTGAAAGATCTGTCTTGTAAGTTATTCATCTTACAAGCAACACAGGAAAACTATCAGGAAATGGTAAATGGGGGAAAAGTAATACAGTCAATCCACTCTTAAGTCAGGTTCATGAGCATTCAGAAACTCTTCATAGTTAAGAGCCAGATGTGGGATCAGCTATTCAGGAACTTCTTATAGACTTATAATCTATAGTATAGGTTACCAAAACCTGTGGCTGACAAGTAAAGAAAAAAGTTATTAGAAGTATCATGGATAAAATAACAGCCAAAAAGAATTATAGGTCCCTGACAAAGACTGATTTGTAAATGATAAAATAAACCCCTTAGAAATAAGCAAATGTTTATTCAGTCAGCTAAAGCAGCACTTCTTAGTCTGTTAGCAATTTAAGAAGAGATTAAACAACATCCACTAAAGAATTCATGCTTTTTTTAAATCAGTAAAGACAACATGCAAGCATCCGTTCCAAAAGTTTTGCTCAGAAAATAGTTTTCTACTATGTTCCCACAAAATCCTAGAATACTTACAGAGTTAGTATCTGGAAAATATTTATAAAAGGAAAAGCAGGGTGATCCACACGATTATAAAGCAGTTACTCTGATATCAGTTTGAGGGACCAAAAAAAGAAAAGCTGAATTCTATTAACAGCTTGAAAAATACTTAACATCACTAAAATGACTCCAAGTACAACTGTAAAAAAAAAAAAATTACTTCATTAATACAATATGTTCTGACTTGGCACAACGTGGTACTGTTACAGCAGCACTGTCTTGGTATGGCACCCATTAAATGGTTAAGGGCTGCCTGCCTACCTGAGAAATTAAGTAGCAGCATTATCAGCTAAAAGGAAACTAACTGCAAATACCCATTCCAGAAGCAATACTTCCATGCTTTTATTATCCTTGGTCTAGAGTGACATTGACAGTCCATCTCAAGCTACAAACACCACTTGCTGCTTCTCCATTATTACAGACATAAGTTAGACAAATTTGAGATGATCTGACCTTGACAAACCCTGTTACTTCTACTTTATCTTCTGAATACTTAAAACACCAGCTGTTTTCACATATTTTTCTGTGAACCCAAAATAATCTGATTTACAGCTAATTTCAACCAATTAGCCTATATAAAGAAAAAAACCCCAAATTAATTGATATACAAGATTCTCACCTACGAAATGATTACTGAAGAGCTTTAATCTCTGCTCTTGCTTTTATTTCAAAAGGATGAGAACATAAAACATTGAAATGAGAAAGTGTCACTGTAGAAACACTGAAGAGAAGTTTTTCTACATCCGACCTATATGAAACATCTGATCACTATTTTGAGTACTTAATTTCAATTTTATGAACTGCATTTCAACACTATGACTTCTTATGGCTCTTTACTGGGAATTGTAATATGTGTGTCTCCTTTTGTATGGAAAACCTGCAATTCTCAACATACACCTAGTCACCTCATCTCCACAGTGTACTAGCACTGAGGGAAAACTTCCAGAAAACTCGATTGCTAGGAAGAAGCAGCAGTTAAAACTACAGGTATCACACATGAAAAAAACAGAAAAGAAAAACAAAACCAGAAACAAAACCCAACAACTTCCGTATTTTCACAGCCTAACTCACTGAAAAGGAATCCTACAGGTCAGCTTAAAAAAGAAAATACAAACCATCTAAATTACATCAGGGAGGACAGACACAAAACAATCAAATACAAATGTTATGGGTCCCATCTCAGCTAGACAAAGCCTGGGTTTCAATTATCTATTATCAGAGAAACAAAGATAAACTACCACCTCTGCAGAATGTTTCAAGAGACAGATGACAAAAGACAAAACCTTGGTTTTCCTCTTAAAGACAAAAAGCTTAAAAAATTATGCAGCATTGCAGACTAGATATGTTAAAAGAATAGACGTGTCATGGTTTAACCCCAGCCGGCAACTAAGCGTCACACAGCCACTCAGTCACTCCCCCACAGTGGGAAGGGGGAAAGAATCAGAAGGGTAAAAATGAGAAAACTTGTGGGTTGAGATAAAGACAGTTTGGTAAGTAACACAAAAGGCGCGCGCACAAGCAAAGTAAAACAAGGAATCCATTCACTCCTTCCCATGGACAGGCAGGTGTTCAGCCATCTCCAGGAGAGCAGGGCTCCATCACATGGAATGGTTACTTGGGAAGACAAATGCCATCACTCCAAACATCTCCCCCTTCCTCCTTCTTCCCCCAGCTTTATGTACCGAGCATGACACCATATGGTATGGAATATCCCTTTGGTCAGTTGGGGTCAGCTGTCCCGGCTGTGTCCCCTCCCAGCTTCTTGTGCACCCCCAGCCCACTCGCTGGTGGGATGGGGTGAGAAGCAGAAAAGGCCTTGGCTCTGTGTAAGCACTTGCTCAGCAGTAACTAAAACATCCCTGGTGTTACCAACACTGTGTCCAGCACAAATCCAAAACACAGCCCCAACCTAGCTGCTATGATGAAAAATAACCCTACCCCAGCAGAAATCAACACATAGGTCTTCTGGGTTTTGGTTCTGTGGGTTTTGGCATAGGTTTTTTGTTGTTTGGGGATTTCTGTTTTAATTTTTTCTTCTTCTCTAAACAAAAGAAAAATAACACTAAGTCACCCGTCAAAGAAAAGGCTTCTGATAATTCAGGAAGTAAACTAATCAAACAAGAAACAGCCGTTTAGATGAAGCAATAAGACTAGAACTATTTTTTTTCTATTGCAACATATTTTTTTAATAAATATATTTCTATTATATCCCATATACCTGATGCTAACTGGTCAGCTATATGAACCACATGATATATGTTCTGCAAATTAATTCTCATTTAGTTTTACTGCTTAGAATAGTAGGATGTTAAAACTACAGCTGAGTATCTTAACTATTCTGTTTAAATTTACTTGCCAAACATCTCACTACCTTGAAGTATGCAGCAGATAGAATTTGCATTCATAACATTAAAGTTCTATGCATTAGGTACACTAAAAAAAACCAAATTCTGACACTATTATTTAAAGAAATATCATGAACTAACAATTTACTAAAAATCTAAAACAATAGGAAACCTTCATTCTAGGTACCTTATTATCATCAACAGGGGTATTGTATGAAAACTATCCCAGACAGTAAAAGTTTTAAGCTCCCCAGTCTAACTGAACAGCGAGTTCTTACACGTCTTTACTTATTTTGTCAAAAAGTATGTACACTTTCCTCATTAGTGAGAGAGCAGGAGAAATTCAATACCTGCAACATGTATTTCACATGATCTTTTTATTATTTTTACATATAAATTCTGTATGTAAAAGCAACTTCTGAGATATATGTATGCCTATCACTGTCATATCCTCATGAAATATTACTATACCACGAAACAAAAGTGTGTTACACAGAGAGTAACTCCACTGTGTTTTCAGCAACCATGTCATCGTACTTACCTTGGAATACAGCTTTCTAGATTAAGCAGTTTACAAAAAATGTCTGATACTGTGCCAAGTTGCAAAGCATTCCTTTCTTGTTATGTGTCCTTTGCAAACTGCAAGCCCATTATTGATCAACATGCTTTGCATATCAAAAATACTCACCATCCACCAATAATTTATTAAAAACAAACACAAAAAATGCTGCACCATTTAAAAATAGTATGAACTTACATCTATTTAAATACAAATTTCAGTCAAAAAGAACTTAAACATCAATTATATATTGCTAAAAAAACCCACCACTTCCTTTAAAAACTGAAGCCAGAGGTACCAAAACATATCATAACATCAGTTTTCAATAATCAGCTCTTTTTTGTCATACCTTAGCACCCTGTGTGATTATCACATAAAGCCTCAATAAATTTTACCAATTTATTATGGCTTAAAGTAATATAGAGTAATATAGAGTAAATAAAATGAGTCTTTTTAAAACCTTTTTATCTTCTTCCCACTTGAAATACGCATTCATGTTTAAATATAAGAACTTTGGAATAATTAAAGTATTACTGACCATTTACAATTATTTCCACGATTCTTTTGAGACATGGAAAAAGATAACCATGAAAACTAAAATACAGTAACACAATTGGTATGAATAACAGACAATGAGGGAAGAAAATTAATATAGCTGGAGAGCTTATTTTTTTATATATATACACATAATTAATATCTTAACAATCCATGCACTACTGAAACATTTTAAATTATTTTTCAAATAATTAAAACAATTACTAAATGTGAAACTGCACACTTCAACTTTTATAGTTAATAGAATCTCTTATGGAAATGTTATTGCAGATATATATTAAATTGAACAAATTTGGATTTGCACAACAGGTGTAGAAAACCACAGAAGGATACTTCATTATATACCTAGATTTTCAACTTTCATGGTATTCAGACTTTAAAGATGAAGCGATTTTTGGGACCCATTCAAAAATTGTCTACAAGTGAAAAAATTATGCTGCCTTCGGAATTTTCAAAATTCTGATGGCTATTACACCAAATCAGTAACAGAAAACCATGAAAATTCTTTTAGCTGCATACTCACGTTCTTGACAAAATTTCCTTTTCAGGATTTACTCATTCAGTATATAAAGAAATCAAATGTATTTAGACCTGAAGACTGGTTATTCCAGCTAGCAGGTTAGTAATAATGCTCCTCTATATGAAATCCTAGAGGGTTGAAAATAATAAAAATGTTGCACTGAACTACTGAAACAACACTGAAGACAAATATATTTTATTACTACAGCAAGCTGTTAGAAAGCAAGCAAAGTGAAAACTTACAAATTTGTAATTTTTAAAGAGAAAAAGGGCAGTGAATTAGTCAATCTCCATGCTGGGTCATTCTTTGTTATGTGCTAAACAGGTCACATTGGCTGTGCCAAAATTAGGAATGGAACATGGTTTTACAGAATTATATACACTATTTATATTGAATTATGGCATCTCAGCTGTGGACTGGGACTTGACAGCCTAATGCTTTAATACTTCATTTTTATCATAAATGAAAGAAACGTACTTAGAAAGGCATAGCTGTGAAATTTTGGGGTTTACTGATGAAGTTTAGGGATTTTTTTAGTCAGCACAAAGAAGTTGGTGGTATGCAGCCACCATCATAGCTTATGTACTACCACTGAGAACAAGCAAATAAAGAAATAATTCACGTTGTACAGTTTAAGGCTGGTGAATACTGTATTGGCAGAATGTCACTTCAGCTGTCAGATGAGCTTCTGAGACAAAAAAAAACCCCACAACACAACCCAAACACCACAACTAAAACCAGAAAATACATGCCAAAATTTTGCCAATTGGCAATACATGCCAAATAAAACAAAAGAACAACCCAGGACATAATTGTTTTCAAAAAACCTCCTAAAAGATAAGACAACTAAATGACAGTCATTAAAATTGGTTATTACATAAATAACCTCTTCTTCTGGGGCTTTAATTCTCTTTTAAAAGATATCTAATATGAACTCCTCTTTAAAAAAACTGCTCAACAGTTACTTGATACATGACAACATCATTATCTTAGGTTTATGAAGGAAGACTCTTCTATATGTTATACTATTAAATATTTTACTAAAATCAAAGTTATTACAACTGTAATAAATAGAGTTTAAAAAACATTTAATGTACAAATTTATTTACATGCAAGTCTGTTAAAGGAACAACCCCCAGAAGAAAATGGTCTTGAAATAGGCCTATTTAAAACACAGAAGATCCACTACTTCATTGGAGGTGATGATGTGTTTTAGAAGGGCAAGTAACAGATTTTTTTTTTTTAACTGACTGCAACTGTGTTATCGGCTACTGGAAATACTGAAAGAATTCCATGAGTCTGTATTGCCTCCCCACCTATGTCTTCGCTGCAGAGGTGGCCTTTGAGTGTTTTTGTGGGGAGGTATCACTGAATTCATGACAATAGGTATGGATATTTGATATTCATATCGTTCCAACATCTGAGCAATCTTCTCACGAGTGACCCCATGTTTATTCCTCCTATAAAAATAAAAATTTAAATAAATTGTCTGGTATGTTTATATGTTTACAGTCTTCAAGAAAAACCTCTCTCATTTCAGTTTCTTCTTGCTTTTCATATTTTAAATTTCACTTTTATTACACCGTTATCCTCATTCTCTCACAACTGTTAAAGTTTATTTTAACAATTCACCACTGCACATATTAAATAACAGAAAACAATACAGTCATTCTTCATACAGAAATGTCATGTTATTTACCTGGACTATGTACCTAAATAACCCTAGAAGGACTTTGATTTCTATTTATTCATCAGATTTTACATGGAATACTAGCTAATGAAGAGAGGGATGAATAATACTATAGACTACTACTTATGAAAGCAATATTGAAACTAGCATTAAAAAAAAATGAAACTACATGGTTTCAAGACTTAATGACAAAATATTTTCTCATCAGTAAATCTCTATATAAAATAAGGAGCAATTTTAGTTTTGAACCACAACAGCACACTCGTGATACCTTCATCTACTAGCTCTTACTGATACTTGAGGTAAATTTAGAAATGTACCAAAACACATGTAAGGGAAGAGAGGCCAAAAGTACTGTCCTATTCTTGCAGTGTTTAGTGAACATCAGCTTTCAGTGAGAACTTGGCCTATTAAGAACCTGAGACATTAGGCATTACATTAAAACGTATCTATCTCCTTAGTATCTATGACATGGGATCTTAAAATCCATGTTAGCAGAAAACTTCAGTCTCTGATGAAAAGAAAATCACGAGGCTCATGCACAAACTGAATGCCAGGACTGTAACAGAAATGAATCTAAAAGAACAGATATAAAACATAAACAAAATGTTTCAACAGTATAAACAAGCATTTATCATAACCATATATATTCTTATCACCACAAAACCTTGTCCAAGCTAAATTATCTCCAAGTCATACCAATAAGGAATATATGCCTGCATCTTTGCTTTCTGCCAGGGACAGAAGAGGCACGGACCTCCTTACCAACTTGTTCTGTTCGACAGAGAAGAAATCACTACTGGGAACAAACAGGCTATACAGGAAAGAAGATACTCTATACAGAAATATTTTAAATGACTGATTTCTGCCCCACCCACAGGTATTTGAGCATATTATTACAACAAAGAAGTACATATCAAGTTCATGAGGGTTTGAAGCATGCTGCAGGTAGCACACTAGTTTCACATTCAGAATGGAACAAGAATTGGTTATTTCAGAGGTATTCAGAATTTTGCTGGCTCCTTAAGGTGTATTTTATCAGCTTTCTTTCTGGGAAGAAAAGGCTTAAGTAGAGTATTGCTCTCATAGACACACTTTCCTGGGATAACATCAGAAGCTAGAGTGATCATCAAAAGTGGCTCATTGTTTAAATGCTACTAGTTTCTACGTTGTGTTAAAGAAGCCCAGGAGCGGCAGCATGTTGAACTTATCAGTTAACAAGTCTTAACAGTTTTGGTTTTATTCACAAATACAAACAAGGTTAATGGTAGAGAAAAAAAGCCAACACCCTAGAAATTTCTATATTCTATAAAGCACTTGAATCTCATGACAGAAAAACACTGGGAAGAGGAAGTCTAAGTCCTTTTATACCAAATGATGGAAGCAAAAAAGTTATTTGATATTTTCCCTATCTTAGTACTCCTAGGAAAAGATTACAGCTCAAATGTTCTGGGCATAAAGTGCATGCTCATCCACAATTGAATGGACTTGTGTATCATTACTTCATAAAGGAGCAAGTACTTTTCCTTAAAGAACAAGGTAGGATAATAAAATCACCACCAGCAAAATTGCATCAAGCAAGAAATTAAATTTAAATAGGAAACAAGTCTGTTGTATAGTGTCATCTAACACTGGGATCTCCTCCTCACGCATGACTTCACTCATCCTTTGGCGGCTTGGCTATGCTGAAAGAGCATAAAGCCATCTGTCCTTAACCAATACAGATGTACCAGCAAAAGCTCCTAAAAGGTAGTTATGTTTTAGAAGCCGGTTTTGCTTCAAAGAACACAGAATCTCTTGACAAAAGCAAAGTTCTGTCACTATTTAATACTTCTACAACAGAAGAATCTTACACACCTATGTACCGGCAAAACAATTCTGCACAGACATGACTACTTAAAAGTATCAGCAGAAGCTTAATGAAGTCTACCAAACTGCAGTTTTATGATCATGCTGAAGGAAAAGGGATTATATTAAATATGTTTGCATTTCACTTCTGTGTGAAGTTACACAGCAGGTTAACTTTCTCTAAATTAAAACCACATCCATCCCAAAATACAGATTATACACAGGATACCTGTTAATCCCCAAAAGCTTGAATCAAATGTATAGGGTTGTTTTGTTTTGTGGTTGGTTTTTTTTTGTTAAGCTCCAGTTCCCAACTATATGCTTTTTGAGTAGCTGGTCAAACATGACAGAGGGTAATTTTTACATCCAACACTGATTAAACACTTTAACAAAGAAATTTTTAAAAAATTATTTTCTTTATTAAAGTAGGAGGCAATGTTTTTTTTATTCCAAATACCAGAAACAAAGTCTTAAGTGATCCTGTTTAGGAGTGAAGTAAAACATATGACTCCAGAAAACTAACAAAATTACCCAATTTTATTATTAGCATAGTATTTGCCCAGGTACTGCACAAAATGTTGAGCTCAAAATTCATATGGGGAATCTCAAAACTACAATAACATCTCTATCATTATCTATTTCCCAAACACACCAATATGGGAAAAAACCCCAACAAAACAAACTCACTCACTCAAAAATTGAGCCCTCTCCCCAAACATTTGAAAAACAAAACGAAACCTCACATTACCACCTTTCCTAAACTCTCAAAAAATGAAGTTTCCAGACAATAGGTCTCTATTCAAATATTTAAAGCAACTGGAGCTGCTAAAACCTTTCTAGGAAGCTCCTAAGAACTGGTAGCAACACTTCAAGTTCAAAGGTTTTCCTTTGGTTTTGGGAAACATACAAACTTTACTCCTGCAGTTAATGGCTGGGCAAAAAAAATTCAATGATAACAACACTTCACATTTGTTTATCCTGTTATCTGTTAAGACCATGTGAAAACATGAATTTTCCTGGAAAATGAGTGTCTCATGTAATGGAAATCTCACACTGAACATCTTAGAAATGTCTGATTATTAAGACAGCTTCCTAACTTGGCTGTGCTGCAACCCAAACTACAAAAACTTACTAGAATTCATCCTACAGAGAGAGGACTACAGCTCTAAAAATAAGTTAATGGTAGTTAGGAAGCAAAAGGTAAAAACTTTAGAAGATTTATAAACACAATAACCTCCAAGTCAGTAATATAAGTATTATACATACATACTTTATGCATTGTAGGGGCTACTTTACAAAGCTGAAACAGTTATAAGCCAAGTCAGTTGGAAGTATATAAAATGACACAGTAAGAGAACTCTTTGTGCTGAACCATAAAAATATTACATTTCAAACAATGAAATATCCCTAAGTTGGGTTGATACCTCCTAGATTCCTAAAGCAGATATATCTGAGACAAAAGAGACATTAACCAGGAATAACGAGCAGCTTCCCAGGCACTCTCACAACCCAGAAGTCCAATGACCTATGTCCAACATAGTCAGATCCTCTGAAGACTGGGGACAACTTCACAAAATCTTGCAGTAGCATAATCTTAAATATGAGCTTTCTTTTTAACATTTACTTATTAGTAATGGACCGTTGTTCTTTGACACTGAGATATCTATAAAAGTAGACAAAACAAAGCACTTACATTGCTGCGCTGCTTAGAAACTGTGTAATTTGTCTTCTACCTATTTCTTGCTGTCAGCATTTTGTAGTGAGAGCTTTCTCAGAATAATTAGCAGCGATTCTTACAGGGGTCAATAATTTTTCTACTCATGTCCAGCAAAACCTTAATATCAACTTTTTGGGCCAACAAGACAGGACCCCTATTTATTTGTCTGTTTGTTTATCCATAACACTTCCATTTAAAGGTATATCAAAATGCCTATTTAAATAAAATACATTTTATACTAGTAGTTAAGTACTTAAAAAAATAAGATAGTGAATAAAATATAATGTACTCTATATATGTGTGCATATTTATCTATCTCTATATAAAAGTAATATAAACCTTACTTTTCTAATTCTTCAGGATCAAACTTCCACCAAGTATCTGGCTCATGGAACTCCACTCTGTATCCCTTTTCTAGAGCCTACAGCAAGCAATGAAAAATGTGTGACATGTGTATCCTTATTACTTAAAATGTAACAAAAAGTTTATAGACCAGGATAATAAACAGATGTAATTAACTCTGCGGTGGTAGCATGCTGAATTTCACTTACCCCCAACCCATCTTAACTTTCACTCCAGGCTAAACAGATTAAATCAAGCCAATCCTTAAATTGGTCTGAACTATTGCTATACCAATTATGGATTGTATCAATAAGCAGTCTCTCTTTACTTGAGTAAGGAAAACTTTTCTGGACAAAAATAGACCAACTTATCACATGTGAAGGTAAGTTTGAAACAATGTAACAGATGATATAACCACAGAACTAAACCAACCACTTCCACATATGGCTTCATTTCCCAGGCTTGAGTATTAGTGTTGTCTATTATAACTGGAGATTTTCCTTGCTCCATTGCTTGCTTTGCTGCAATAAAAAATAGTGCAAGTTAATAAACAACTATTACACAAATAAAATGGTAAAAGTAAATAAACTGTTCCAGATTTTTTTTGCACTAACCTAGTCTGACTAAAACACACTGCTCTAAGAAAAGGAGTAAAAGCACTGAAAGGTAGAGACAGGAATGGAAGAAGTAGAAGCAAGAAGGTAAGAAATATTAAGTGAAGGGCACAAGAGGTGGTGGTGAATTGGTGCAAAGGGTAAATGGGAAGTGTAGAAGTCAAAACAACACAACAGAACTGCTCAAAGTTTGTGGCCTGCTGAGTATAGAGATCCTGGCATGAAACCATATCCTGGTTCCAGCTCTACCAGCCCTGCCGGATAACACATGGCACATTCATAACAGACCTGTGGTTAGGTACTGCAGTTCTTCTCCAATAAAATGCTAAGAAATAGATGATCTTCACAGAAAGACATCACTTATCTGAAATATTTCTGAGATCCATTAAAAAAAAGTTAACAACCATGCTGTCTCCGCTTGAATAATGTTTGAACTCACTAGCCAATTTCTACCAAAACCAAAAGAGGGCAGAAGCTTCAGGAATAAAAAGCTGCTTCTGAGTTCTACAGAACAGCAACTGGCACATCCAAATTAGCATCTCTATTGATGGAAAGACAGACAGAGCACAGCCATGATGCAATTTGTTTGGCAGGACACTTACGCAGTAGCACGCTTTTAACTTTGGACCAGCAAGAGTATACTGCTCCTTACCCAGCAGAAGCATCCTAGAGATTACAATGCACAACTGAGAATGGTTGGAGGAGCTCAGCGGACAAAACATGCAAATCTTTTGGCTTCCTCAGACTCATCAGCTCCACAGCACAGAAAGCATTTTACTGTTACCATAATGCCTAAAATGGTATCTCTTCATAAGCCCAAGACTGCTTCAGTCTTGATAAATCAGATATGCATCTATCTTAATGCCTTAAAAAAAAATAAATAAAAAAAAAAAAATCGCAAAACCACTTTTTCTGAGCACATCTAGAGAGCATGATTATAACATTCAGCTTCTACCTAATGCTACTCAGAAGGCTTACCCAAGGAAGTGAAAAACGCAAGTTCTGTTCCCTTATCAGCCTGATATCCACCTCCATTTTATACAGACTGGGACAGCAGTTAAGCTATTCTTACCAGAAATGTACTCCTGCAGAGGAGAGTACCAAGAGAGTGTACTCAAATATCCCACTTTTGAGACAAATGGGCTACCTTAATTTTCATTGTTTTAACTTCCTTCACCTTTTTATTTTGAAAGCAAGACCTCTGCCATTCTTTGCAGAAAGGGATACAACTTTTGAATCTTTAGAAAAGAACTACTTTGTGCATGAATTAGTAAATGGGGTTTTTTTGCAGCCTGAAATTAAGCCAGATGGAGATTTCCAACTTAAGATTATCACATTCATGAAGATGATTCCTCAACTACTACAACTACTCCAAAGCATCTTACAATTCAAAGTAAGGCTTTTATAAAATCTATTCCTCAGCTTCTTCGTGCCTGAGTTAATGAGTAAAAACATAACAATAACTCCTTATCTATTTCACAGAAACATTGGGAAGATTAATTAAATTTTAAAAAAATAAAAGATCAATTGCTCTGATGCTACACATTGAAGCCAGGAAAAAAAAAGTATTTTTCGTTAGTTCTAAGCAGTACTAGCAACGTGAGCCACAAATACATCAAGAATTTCCCATTTCAACGTTCTTGCAGGAAAAGAACAAGGATTCAGTCCTTCTTTTAAAAGACAGAAAGGGTGCAAAAGCCAGAAAAAAAAAAGGCATTATGGTTGCAAAGCAAAACTCTGAACCTTAGGAAATACCTGATTTAAGGCTGGGTGTGCATCAAATATAGGGCATATGTACTACCGTACTGTCCTTAAATACGCCTTTGTGCACTATTTCCTCCCATATACTCCCACCTCTTTCAGCATGTGATGTACTTGTTCTGTTGTTGAATCAGGGGTATGTAATTGTAAGGTACATAATGAGTGAGTCAAGATGACTGCAAAGGAAGAAGGGTCATCTTGAACTTCATCCCACCTCTTTCCAAGTGGCCACTACCTTGCGCAATCTTCATTTTCTGGCTGCCCAGTTTCAAAAGATACAGGTACCATTTACAGAAGTTGTATGAACTCATCTGAATACGAAGGCAGTGAAAATTTATTCTGAATATATGAAGTTTAATTACTACTACATACCCTGAAGAAAATATCTAAATTGCTAAATTTGGCATCCAAAGATAGGAAGATGCTTTTAGCAGCTGTGCCTTAGCTTGCCAATGAAAAATTCAGAATATACCACCACCAGTGCTCACAGGAAAGTTAAGATGATTAACTAGATGAAAGAACTGATATATCTGAAGGCCAAAATACTAAAAAAAAAACCACTCATACAAAAAAGTTTCCAGGGGAACTAATTATGTTCCATTAAACAAAGTTAAAATAGTATTAATTAAATGAAAAGTGAGATCCACAATGAGTGCAAGGATTGAAAAAAATACATCTGCTGAATACCTGCCCATTTAGCGAACACTGCTCAATCTGTACACTGAATGAAGCAGGATCTGAAGGAAGAAAAACCCTAAGTTATTGGAGAGAACTAGATATTTATCTTGATGGAAATCAGTCCATACAATGGGAAGAACTTCAATGAGCAGGCTGGGAAGTAACTTTGTAGATGGAAGGGAGGAAAAAAGCAAAGATAAAATACATTTCAACAGAGCACGAAGAATGAATGGAAAAAGCTATTACGAAAAAAAAAATACTGCCCTGATTTCATTAACCTGGCACAAATGATCTTTCTGAAACACAAATCTAGGAAAGAAAACTGGTGGGCTATAGAAACAAGGGAAAAAAAACCTGAAATATGCATTTCAGCAAAGATTTTAAAAGGTAGCAAGAGAATAAGCCAATTTTGTAATGAAGATAATGGGACCATCATCAATTTTAAAAAAGCTTCTGAAGAAGCTTTTATAGCTTTTTATATTATAGCTAC
The DNA here is from genome assembly GCF_963921805.1 of Phalacrocorax carbo. Lineage (NCBI taxonomy): Eukaryota > Metazoa > Chordata > Aves > Suliformes > Phalacrocoracidae > Phalacrocorax > Phalacrocorax carbo. The sequence goes on along the minus strand of NC_087513.1, from coordinate 193,304,207 downwards.
AACCCACATTCCATGATTTTGTTTTAATTAAGGATCTAAGTGTTAAGCGTGCTGATATAACTTAGTTTTGTTTAAAAGTAAAAAAGTTACTAACTAATTATTAGTCACTGTCAAAACCAAATCAAACAAAACCAGAGTTTTAAAAGCAGATAAAGCCCAACTCAACCTGTCAAGTCAACAATGTTAAAAACACATCAAAGGCAGCCAAACGTTCCAGTAGAAGTGGCAGGATGAACTAAGACAGGAGACACTTATCAAAGCCACAAAAGTGAACTTAAAGGGCCTAAACCCCTATAAGAGTGACACTAATTTCACAATTAAAGTCACAGTGGCAAATTAATTCTAGTATTTCCTAATATTTGTGTACTTGACCTTACAACCTCCACATTAAATGTGTATGTGCTTTAGAATCAAGGGTATGTAACTTACTGTCTTATAAATATTTGAGTTTGAAATTCTGTTCATCTGTGCTGTAATTAAGTAAATTAATTTTTTCCCCTAATGGGTCTGACTTGTAACTATTTTTTTTCTCTCCTATTTACTGTATTATAGTTTCACTCCCTCCCCAAAAATGGGGGAAAGATTATTTTAACAGAATAATTTTCTCACTTATAAAGAAAGTAAATTTTTGCCTTCTACATAATTCTGACATGAGGACTATAAAGCTTTAGTTAATATGTTGTCATATGAATATTAACAAATACATAAATAACTTATGCAGCTGATGTAATCTATATGAAACTAACCTAGACCTACTCATCAGACAAGAATCCCAACTATCAGGATTACTATTCCTCTGAAGTTCTTATTTCATTTGTTCAAAGGATCCACACACAAATGAAACCAAGAGCTTATGAAGTACGTCAAGTCAGAGGGCTCTATCTAGTCAAATCAGGAGCTAAGAATTGAGTATAACTTCAATCCGAAGCTATTCTGGCAAATGTTTCACAGTGTGGGTGTTCTATACAGCACAGCACAGCTGTTCTTGTTCTTGCTATCAAAATCACTGAATAACTAAATTATATACTATTCTGGTTATCAAAAATGCTGTATAAGTAATACAGAACTAGAGAGATCTTAAGGTCTAGTCAGAAACAGCCAGAAGTCATTATCAAGTGAGAACTGTTTGGTTGTCTTATAATTGTGAGGTCTTGAGCCCTCTCACCCATAAACTACTACCTTATGAACTCTTCTGCTCCTAGGCTCCTGCTGGAAACTTCATTCAAAGTATTTATTACCTCTGCACTCCAACCTCAAAAGTGTTCTTTATAACTGATATTCTAATGATTGCTCTAAAAAATTCCTTCACTGTTCATACAGAAATGTTCCCTGATGTATCACGGATTTTGCGTTAGGGTGAGGAGGGGAGGAAAGGGGAGAATATTTTTTTCCCTTGGCCCTCTGTATGTTTTGATGCAAAGTAGTCCTCTAGAGAGGAAGGAAGCTTCTGCTTGAGACACTACAGCACAGACAGTAATCTGCATGCACAAGCAATGGAGTTGGTCAGTTTGTTCAGTTTCGGGCAGACCAAAGAAGTAATGAGATCCTTAGAAAACTGCTACAGAAAGAGAAAGAATCTGTCTGCTACACTTCTGACCCCAGGTACATACCTCCTCACCAATTAAACCCAAACCTTGAACACTGCTAGGTGTGAAGAAAGATGACATATTAAAGCTGTTAATCTACACAAGTGAACTAAAATCTTCCCTCAGAAAAACTCTCCCCTAAGTTTTGGATGGACCTCAGATCAGGAAAGATACTGGAAGAAATAGGATACTCTGCTGTTGCCAGCATTAAAAAGGTTCAATTCTGCCATCAAGATACTAGTATCAAATGTAGCAAATCAGCAGGTCACAGCACAAAGCAGTGAGATTTTCTATTTTTAACTCTGAAGCTTCTATAATTTCAAATGTAATGTGTATATATACACGTTAATTAAAATATAAAGAATACTTTAAATGTATACTTCTATATACCCTATACTAAAATATATATATACACTCCTTTTCATATAGACTATTAACACACATGCACTGTATGCTATAGTTCTACTTCCTAAATACAAGCATAATTTAATAGGATTCCTCTTATGCATTCAAACCTCTCTTCTGGTTCCAGTCATGTGCATCACCAAGCTGAGCAGCATTATATGTATATCCATCTTGTTGACGAAAATAATCATCAGTGCTGAATACAATGCCATCATGACCTTGGCCAAGCAGAATACTGTTAAACAAAGGGAAACGCAAAATATTTTAACTTTTGTTTTTCAGATAGAAAAAGACACAGATGAAAAAATATAGCTAATACAAATTTAACTGTGCCCTATTTCTGAACTTCTTGCGAACTTCAAACACTTTTACAGAAGTACACTTATATGTATTACCAATAATTCTAATCCAAAGTAAAGCAATACATTTGCCCACTTTCTACTATTTCTGTATTTGTTGTTTTTTCTTCTCCACCCCCAAGAAATGTCTGCATCTAAGTTATGGTTATATTGCAGTAAGTTCTAAGTACCTCATAGTAATTTAACATATTTGCTAACATTTTCCATATCGATTCTCATTTGGAATAATCTCTAGAAACCAATATGATCATGAGGAATCTGGATGCAGCTGAGAAATGGACGGGATGTTGAAATCCTTTTCAGCACCTTAAATTCTCAAAATGCCCTTTTCTGACCTTTGCCCTTGCTGCATGCATGTACAATGTGTGTCAACCAGGAACAACAAAAGAAAACTACTGATGTTTACAGCAATTTCCTTACTTTCAGGAAAAAGTAAAAGATCACAATAAACTTTCAAGATTGTTCTACTAATGAAAGTCACGATGGCAGAAGTGTGTCCATATTCTTTCAAGATCCTATACTCTTCTATTCCAGTTCTATGTCTTCTCCCCGAATCCTGGCAACAGCCTTAATTGCCTCTATTTTCTCATCAACTCTGGCGCCCGCTGGATCCTTTTATCTTTTTTTTTTTTTTCCTGGATTACTTTTCTGAAGCTGTAGCAATTGAGCCTATTTTTAAACAGGCTCCAAAAGGTGATACATTAAAAGTGGTCAACTGTCAATGGAGACCTCCCCTGGCTGAGCAGCACATCTTGCAGAACCGTAGTTTCAGTCTAACCGATGACAAGAAATTTAAGATAGGATTTTTCATATCTCATTTTCTAACAGGTAATTATATTGTTTTTCCCTATCATTTATACTTTAGTGCTAACAAGGTGACAGGAAAGCCAAGCGTTTTACTATCCCTGCAAGGATTACTTCAAATCAGGAAAAAACCAATCACTTCTCAAACCACTTAAACCTCTTGATTAGAGTGTTTTAGCTTGTTTTCCTAAAGCAATGCCTTTCCATGGCAACTTCTGGACATACAGACCAATTTCAACAAAACCTGACAGAATATTAACTCAAAAACACTATGAATTTTCACAGTGGGTGGAGTGTGGCGTGGGAGAACAGACAAACCAAAGCAAAACAAATTTGTAAACAAATGTATAAAATGCAGAAATTCAAATTAGAATCCATAAAGATAAAAAAGAGAAAAAGACTGCAATGCTAATTTCACATTTACCCAGTCTTTTAGGCCTGTCATTTTCAAGCAACATAAATATTCTACTGGCTAGTTTACATCATTTGTAGGCCAGAATAAATTGCATTACATTCTGCTTCTTACACAGCTAACATTAGAGATTACAGGAGAAACTGAAATATCCTTTAACAAACAATAAAAGACACTGTGGAGATGTCAATGTGTGTAAAAAGGGGAACTTGAAGAGACACAGTTGCAGTGTTTACTGTTAACATGTTGATTTTTACTCTATGTTGTAATGTTTTATATTACTGATAATATGTTTATTAATTGGAGAAGTTATTGTAATGGGTGATGTAAAAATGAATATGACAAAAATCCATTAAGCTTTTCTAGAATTCTGTAATTGCATTGTCATGAAATGCTACAGTCAAACCTCCTAGAGCATCATAGAGCTGACTTTTGGATTTAACTAAAACACACCCTACATGTTGTCCAGGCACGCCAACAAATACCTGTGAGTCAAAGAAACTGATTAAAGCAAAGTTACAAGGCATAATTAACTGCTGGTTGATCAATAACATCAGAATCTCCGTCAAATCAAATCTACATTAATCCATGCCAGTGAGCAATCTCCATTCTGCCAAATGTAAACTTTATTTTCAGAAAGACCTTGGAAATTGGTGTTTAAAGGAAAACCTTGTAGAACTGAGACAACAGTACAATTCTCTTTAAAGTCCGATCTACAGAATAAGCGTGATTACAAAACCTCCTTGACTATTTTTGTTTTCTAAAGTATATTTAAATTTGAAAAAAGAAAACAGACAGTTAGTGCCACAGAGAATTTATAGCCCATTGCAACACTCAGATATCACTGTCCTATAGAAATGTAGGCAATTATTCCAGCTCAGAGATGGGCAATGTACCCAAGGACTACAAACACCAAACTGCACCAGCAGTATGTGGGATGCACTACTGCTGCAGTGGCAAGAACAGAAAAGAACTGGCCAAATCTCAAATAAGGTAGTAGAACAAATATATGTTACCTACCTTTCCTATACACACCTGCAGGAAGAGCTACTGAAGTTTAATTCCTACACAAGGAATTTGTTATGTTTTTTGACCTGTCACCAACAACAGACCTGTTATGGATCATAGTTTAAAAGACTGGGACACTGTATTACATATTAACTTACATTCCTACACACTTATTGTCCCACAACTATGTTGTTGGTTATTTTTGTTTTTAAAATACAGAGATCTGTAACAGCAAAATTCAGATTACTGAGGACCAGAAGAAACTACTAATGATGCAACTGTCAAATAACATGATCAAAGCTGCATACAAGCTGTTTCTTCCTTCTTGCTCTTTCTCCCTTTTCCAGAGTATTAAGGTTACCTCCGGATAAACAGCAAAGCTATTTCAGAAAGCAGAGCACGATACACCAAAAGTACAGCCACTTTTTTTTGGATATCGTTCAATAATTATTTTTGTTAGAGCCTATGTCTTTTAATAGGATGTGTGTTACACTGGTTTTGGAGAGCACAAAAGGATTCAAAGCCTATTTTTGTTCTAGAGTAGATAAAACAGTGCCAGTAAATCATACACCACACACAATAACATTTTTTTAATATCTATTCCTTTCTTGCATAAAATATTTAACAGGATTTCAACATGGCACAATTGTCTTATTTACAGTGTGCTACATTTGCCAATTAATAATGCTAGAAAAACTGGATCCACCTTCCACACTTACTTTTTGTGTGCTGCATGTATATACACACATCTTAGAGTAAGGACTATCTGCCTTGATAAGAGAGATAACAAATAATAACTGGGATTCTTCTACTAGCTGAGTAGATAAACACACCTCTACAGCTCCTAGGAGTCTGACCATCAGGTTTCTGTAGGAATATATATGAACTGAGGAATCAACACCAATGGGATTAATGGGGAATTAATTTTTATTTTTATTTCTAGGAACTGGCTCTGTTTGCTCAGTGTTCTGGAAAGCAATTCACTTAAATTCTTCTGTTGTATCTTCTGAGCATCATTAGTTGTAGCAATGAAGAAACACAACAAGGGTTGAAGAATCTTACAAATCCACCAACAAGGTTTATTCTTGATTTATTTTGTTATTATTCCTTGAGGTTCAGAGTACACCACAATTTATTTATGAACCTGTATAACTGATATAACAGATTCAATAAACTATGTTTGCAAGAATTTGGGAAGGCAAAGTGATTACCAAAGAGGCCAGAGAACAGAACCCTTATCCCATCCACAACACTCAAGTTATCATGAAGTAATGAGTTTACAAGCTGAAACTTCAATTATTACAGCAATGATCATAGCCTGTTTCTAAATTGTGAAATCAAATAATAATGTTTTAAAAGCCTGACAATCATCTCTTTCAGAATTCATAGTATCTAAACTTGTAAAATTTAAAACACAAACATACTTGTCAATGTCATATGAAGTAATTCAGATATTTCTAACATGTATTTGGAAATAACATTTATCCCAGGCTCATGAACTATGAAACAGAAACAACAAAAAGCAGATTTATGCAAAGAAAGCATCATTACTATCTAAGCCCACACAGAGATGATATTCTACTTTTGAGAGATGGAGAAAGAAAAAAAGTAAGAGAAATACATTTCTAATAAGAGAGTCAAATTACAGATCAGTCAGCATGAATATGTGCATACGCCTGAAATAAGCAGCAGTATTATCCAACTGCTGTAATCCAGCTTTTTCACCCTAAACCTTCCCCACAGTTGAACATCCAGCTTTGAACATAGTAGGACAAGGAAATTAAAGCAGATATAAAAATTAAAGCAGTTCACCTACTTTTTCCAGACATGCTATCTGATGTTACAGAAGATACTAGCTCAATGTACAACACTCATCTTGAAACCAAAATACTCATTTTAACTAGTTATCAAACTAATATACGTTTTTTCCAGTGCACACACACGCATGCACAAGTGCTGCCTTAATTTTTCTTCAAAACTAAAATGGTCCTCGAACCTGCATTCTGGTTAGCCTACTTCAACAGATGATTGTATAATAAAGAAGATATCTTTGAATCTAATAAGTCACCTTTTAAAAATAGCTAACATATCCCAGATGAGGAAAAAACAGACAATAACTAAATATAATTTTAAAATCTGTAGTATTACTAAGCAACATAAATGCTACTTAAAAGCATTGCTTGTAACACTGTTTAAAGAAATACATAACTAGAAACAACAGCACAACTGTTTCTACATTCAGCTATAAATACTAGCTCTAACTCTTCCATTCAGAAGATTGAGCTCCCAAGAGGAATGGCTAGGTAAAGGTAAAGATATCTGTCTTTCTATACTTCTGACAATGGATTTAGTTCAAAAGGTACTTCTTAAATGACACAAATATTTGTTCTTTCAACCTCATTAGCCTCCTTTTTATTCAAATTCACATTCAGATATTTATGGAGGAGGTTCAGTAGCAAAATATCCTAAACATCCAAGTCTGTTTTCTCATAACCTTTTCCAGCATTATAAGATCACATTATCATCTACTTCTAATTTTAGCAAGTTTTTGTAACTTGGGCTAAGGATGTCATTGCTGGGTATCTGTCTGGCCAAATTGCTTTAGAAATTTTCTAAATAAATGGTCAATCACTTACAAAACCAAAGAAGAAATAAATTTTTATCATGTTTCATTTTTCCAAGCTTTTCCTCGAGAAACTTTGGATTGAGGAAGTGAAATCTGGCAAAGTACATGCATTTGTTTTTCCTGCAAAATTTTTTGTAATTCTAACCAAGCTGTAGGACTTTCAAACATCATGTGCACAAAAAACAGTAGTGAAAAGTGCTCGTTTTTGTACAAAGTAGAACAGAAAATGCAAAGTAAACAAGAAAGTGCAGTAAACCCATTCCTGAACAGGGCATTCTTGTAGTGGCAGGAAGCTCATCCAGTATCAATACTACATTGTAAGAACACATTTCTCCCAACACAATCTTAAGAGTGGCAAGAGAAGGAACAAAATTGGCCAAAAATAAGAAGGTCATAGGAAGCATAGTGGTACAAACACTGGAACAAGCAACTTGGTACTGGCAGTACAGACAGGAAATAAGGACAAGGGAAAGAGTGATGTGCAAGGAAGAAATTGGTACAGCAAAGCTGGGAATGAGATAATACCACCACCTGAAACAGGGACAAGATGAACCTGGGAAGGAAGGGGTGGGGGAGAAGAAGGAACTGAGAAATCAGCTTAGAATTTAGCAGCAGACATGGAGCTAGTAAGCACAGACCAAAAGCCATGGTTGGATAGCAACAGGAAAACAAAACTGGAAATAGACAGATAAGGAGAGAGGAACTTGAATAAGCCTCAGTAGGCTGGGATTTGCCTCAGGTCAGGCAAACACAGAAAATAAATTGAGGAGATGAGGGGAGCTCCCCGATGACCAGGAAACCACTAATGTTGTACACGTATTTAAGGCAAGTAAAGACAAGGACCCAAGGAATTAAAGGCTGCTAAACCTCACCTAACCTCAGGTCCTGGAAAGACAATGGAGTGCATCCTCTTGGAAACTATTTCCAAACATGTGAAGGAAATGAAAGTAATCAGGAAGAGTCAATGTGGGTTTTGCAACAGACAAATCATTCTTTACTGACCAGAATGCACTCTCTAATGAAACAATGGCCTTTGTGGATGAGGACAGTGATGAATGTACCATACTTAGAAATTATCGAGGCTCCTGACATCATACAGGAGTACAGCAAGGGATGATAGCAGGACCAATTTTTTTAGTATCTTCATCGTTAACCTGGATGATGAGGCAGAGAACTTGCAGATGACACCAAATTAGTAGTGATGCCTAACACACTGAACAGTAGGGCTTCCATCCAGAAGGACATCAAGAAACTTGAGCACCAGGCTAAGCAAAACATAATGAAGCTCAACAAGGAGAAGTGCAAAGTTCTGCAACTGGTGAAAAAGAAACCTAAGGATCAGTACAGGATGGAAAGCGACTGGTTGAGCAGCTCTGCTGAGGAGGATCTGAGGATTACAGTGGACATCAAACTGGAGATGAGCTCTCGTCTCTCCATGGTGTGCTCCCATCAAACAAAGAGCAAACCATATTAGAGAAAAAGTGGCCAGCAGAGCCAGCAGACACTCTACCTGGGTTTGTGTGTCAGTTCTGAAATGCTGTCCCCCATTTGGGGCTTCCCTGTTCAAATGACATGCTGAAAACCATGAAAAGATTGAACAGACAGCTACCAAGATGGCTAAGGACATACAACCTCTGAGGAGAGGTTAACAGCAGCTGGGCTTGTTTAGTCTGGCAATGAAGACAGTAAAAGGCCATCTGATATCAGCCTGTTACAGTGAATAAGCCTATCCCTTTACCTGAAGGGAAACTGCAAAGATGATGAGCCAGATTCTACCAGGTAACAGTACATAGTAAAACACAGGAGAACATGGGCAAGTTATGGCTTGGGAACTTCAGTCTGGAGATTAGGAAGAACTTCTGTACTTGGAGGGTAGTACTGCACCAGAAAAGTTTAGAGAGACTGTGGAATCTCTGTACTTGTAGGTTTTTCAAGATCAGGCTAGACAAAGGCACAGCTGATCTGTTCCAGTGATAGTGACCGACCTGAATGAAAGCAGAATGATGGACCAGTTGACCTCCAGAAGCCTCTTCCAAAAAACATGCCCATGATTCCAAGCCATTGGGATAGAAGAGTCAAAACAAAACACAGACTTCAGTGGAAGATTCAGGACAGACATGGGTCAAGTTTGGAAGCAGGAGAAAAAATGCCTGTACTTACAAACCCTCACTTTGCATAAAACACAGATAGGAATTCAAGATTCCTCGGTCTCACTACTGCTCTGCTGTCATTTCATACTTGGGAAACCCACTTGCAGGATGCCTCTCATTCCCTTCTAGTGCTGATCCACACAGATTACGTAAATTTCCTGCTTTTCCTTCACAGTCATTTTGCTAGCAGAAAGGGTAGAGGTTTCTCTGCAGGTGCTAAAGGTGCCAAGCCGTCGTCTACTCATATGCCATATCAGAAGACTGTATTTCCTGTCCTAGTCTACACTGCAGAAGCCTATGATGTTACACACAAACACAGTTAACGTATATTAAGGATAAGATCTAATTAATAATGCATAGATTTTCTTCATTGACAGAAGACATTAGTTCTGGGCTTCTCCCCCACCATCGCCAGGTACCTGAGACCTGATTACATGGGAATTAACAATTACAACCAAGCTTTGAACATATGAAACTGCATATAATTGAATACACTGAAAAACAACTCCCACACAGTTCAAATTCTGCACCCAAATTTGGTGACTATTCTTAACCTTGATCTCATAGTGCCCTCTTTCCCATGTTTAAATGAAATTAGTAATTGATCTTACTAGCAAGAGATGAAAAAAGCAAGAATATGTTTTCATAAAAACCTGAAGATATTTAAAATCTTTCAGATAATACATATAACATTTGGAGAAAGAATCTAAGACAATTCAGCACACAAAACATGGGAAACAAACTATTCTACTCTATTCTATTAGATATTTTAGCATTAAGTATTATCCAATTCCTGCACAGAATGAGGCAGCATTTTTTCCACAGGATTATTTTCTTTTAAATTTCCTGCATTGCTTTCATATGTTAAAGAAATTATTGTAATGATACTGACACATGCTCATGCAGCTTCAGAAATGCAGGTTTGCAAAATAGAGCACTCAGTAACTAGAAAATGTTATAGTTAAAATTATACAAATATGTAAGCTAAAAATTTTTAAAAGGTATTTTCTTATGATATGGAGATCACAGACTCCTAACTATCAGGGGAAAAACCAAACAGAAAGGTTATTCCTCTATACATAAACCAAGGAATAATATGATCACTCTATCTATTTAATAGACTCTTAGCATACAACAGAAGATAACCAGAGAAGACATCCTATGTGTAATGTACAGTTTCTGCATGAAGCTCAATCAGTTACTGTATCAGTAACGTTTATTTTTTTGTATTCAAGAGAAACCTATTTTCACTTAACGCAGATAGTGTCTGTGCTCTATGTCAACTCATGCTTTTTAAACTAGGCCAAAAAACCCCAGTGAAGATCCAAACTGGAGGTGGTACTTGCTTTTAACTTGTCAGACTTCAAGTGCATTTTTAAGGGAAAATAATACTTCCCTTGTGTGTTGTTCACAAATAAACAGAGAAGTTGACAGACCACAGCATGAAAAAAAGGGAATGAGATTATGCCTAGTTGCATCAACACACCAAAAACAAATTAAGAATTTTCAGAGTAGCAAAATTCTTCTAATGGTCTTTGAGGATTTTTACATGGGCATAAAAAGAAGTACTTCTGGTTCGGTTAAATTAATGCTGCTAGATTTGACAGAAGATTTTTTTTTTAATGAAAGAGTTTAAGAATACAAGAGGCAGATCATTACGTACTAGTACACCTGAAAGTTTCAGAATAAGAGATTACACAATTTAATGCTTACAAAACATTTTATATTTAACATAAAACAGCTCCTGTTCATCAAAACTCCAAAGAATACCAAAAAACCCCGAATTTTTCAATATTTACTGTCCTATGACCTCAATAAGTAAAAATTACTGCATTTTAATAGCTTAATTTACAAATACCGAAGTTTGCCAAGTGCTTACAGATACTTTTTTTAAGAATTTTTTTAAAAAAATTTATTTGAATAAGATTCCCAAGCTTTAAGTCTTTACTTACCGAGAAAGTGTTGATTTCCCTGAACCAGGTAGGCCTCTTAAGATGAGGAGCAATTTCTGTGAACAAACGAATCTTTCTTCAGGTAACTGCAAGGAAGAAAAGCTGTGCACTCCTGTATTGTCAACTTTTGGATCCTTCCAACACTCTTCTCTGGTTTCACAGAAACCATTACTGTGGAGTCCATTCTGGTCATTATTCCCATTTCTGAAGACCTGAGTAGTATGGATATCAATATGACCAGCATAGTTGCTACTTTGATCAAGCAATGGACCATGGCTGTTGATATCAGTATTTCCATGGTAACCATGATAATTTTTGTAAGAAAGTTCAGCATTCTGAGAAGGGACAGCATTTGGGTTTTGTGGTGGGGAATTAAGTATCTGAAAATGTGACTGATGGTTGAATCTAGGAGGAAGAGGTCCCTGAGGTACTATGAAAGACTCTGTTGACTGCCAAGCAGGTCTGAATTCAGGCACTGAGTAGTTCTGATATCTAGAATCTTCTTGTCCATCAAAGGTATTTTCAGTTTTCCAGCTGCTTGCTTCCACAACAAATTGCTGCGCATCACTTGTTTTCTGACTGTTCTGTTCCCCAAAGAAACACTGTCCATCCTCATAAAATGGTTGTGGGCTGCCCAACATCACACATTGATAATCCTCTTGTGAGGTTTGACTACAGTTATATGGAGAGTATTGTTCCTGAGAAGTTTCAGTTTCTTTCTTTTGAAAATTAGTATCTAAATTTTCATTTTCCAGCTGGTGAATTTCTTTATAGAACTGGTCTAGTTCATCATCTATTTCTGGTACAGCAGAAGAAACAGCCTGCATCTTCTTTGCCTCCTTTCTTTTAGATCTGTCTTCATGCAATTCATTTTCATCTCCCTCACTGCTTCTACACTCATTGCAACCGCCAGATTTGTCCTGTTTGTTACTTTCAGCAGGCTTGTAAATTGGCCCGATAAATTCTTTGCTTGTAAAAAATTCTTCATCTGATGCATTTCTATTTACTGAGAATGATGTGCTGCTATTTCTAATATTATCTCCACCAGCACTATTTGTAATAAAAGGGCCTTTCTTTTCTTCAACTTTAGTGTCATTTATTGATGCAGATGGAGGATTTACATTCTGTATGGTTTCTGGATCAGTTGGCTGACTAAGCACTAGATTACATTCAGGGAGCACTTCATGCAGTGCTCCCAAGACACCAAGAGGTGTTTTCTCGCGCTTCTGCATTTCATGTTGTCCTTGGCTATCTGAGGCATAGACTGGTATTAAATCATTTGATGCTTTCTCAGTGTCTACTTCCTCTTGAACACCTTGGTTATCATCATTGGAGAGTTTCTCGTAAGCCCCTTCTGTTGACTTCATTTTTTTAGAACATGGTTCAATTGTGATTTCATCCTGACACTCCAAGAGCCTTACTCTACTTTCAGCATGAAGCATCTTAGAAAAAAAGTAATATATTATCAGCATGCAAATTTTTAAAGTAAAGTATAAAAAAGCAGAAGCTATTCAGGCCTATAATATACATCCTCAGACCCTCCACAGTCACAACTAAAATGTACTCAACCAGAAGAAAAGCAGACATCACTTTCTGGAAGTCTTGTTTAAACAAAATTGCCACATTATTGCACATCTTTAGCAAAATAGTACATTAGTGCTACACCAGTCTAGCAGTCACATTTTATGATATATCTTAAATAATATACAAATCATGGTTTTTAAATGTGAATATTTGAAAAATGGATTACAACAACCGCTATTCTCTGCTGACCTATGTTGATCTGCCAATTGTTGTAAATCTATTTTACAGCACAGACATGTGCCAATTTCCAATGCACAAACTGATGCCTGACATCACTACTAATATGACCAAGAAAAACGTAAATACTTCACTCACAAGGATTATTTTCTGTGACACGAACTGAACTCAACTAATTCATTTAACACCAATCAAACAGATGCTGGATGGCATTTATAATTTGGTACTAGTCAAATAAGACTTAAATCTGCAATCTGTTATTATGTTTCTGATTTTGAAACAACTAGAGACCTTTGTTAGGGACCAAGATCACTTGGTTGCATGTTTTCTAAAAATAAACACAGAAAAAGCAGTCCCTGCCCCAAACAGATGGCAATCTAAGAATGAGCCAGTAAATTCCAGAAAGATTCAGAGACGAGAGCAATTAAAACCAAAGCAAGATGGCAGTGACCACCATGACATGCGGTCACGCCATTATCAATCTAACTATTAGTTGCAATTACTTGGCTTTTCCTTTGTATTCAGGAGGTCTAAATAGAACACAATAAAAAGCAACAGTCATTTTATTATAAGTCAAGGGCCAAACAGTTTCTTCAGCAACCCCCCCCCCACCCCCAAAAAAACAAATGCAGTACCAAACAAGATAGAATTTTTCCTACTAGAGGGTTTCTTCTACTGTTTCCTGTGAACATTTCAACTTTCTAGAAGTAAATTATTAATAAAATGTCACACGCTCTTCACTCTGGACAAGAAATGAAGTTTTTTTTTTTCTTTATCTGAAATCGATCTGTAGATAGTACTAAGGGAAGATTTGTAAGTGACAGTTATCACCTCATGTTCACTTGCAAAACTGATGAGAAAAGGTGTTATTCTGTACACTTTCTCATCTACTATCCAAAGGAAGAGAATTCTGACATTCTCTGTCTCCAAATGTCTAAACCAAGGAGATTTTACTGTTTGCATTTGACTTCACTACTTGGAAGACAGCTCTAATGTCAGACAGGGGAGAAACATGGCCATGCAACTATCCTTCTTTCTCAGAATTGGTGGAACAACCTTGTGGGTACTCCTTGCAAGACAGACGTGTTTTATGCATACCTCCAGCTACTCAGTTCCTCTTTTTTTGTAAATTAGAAAGAAAGAATGACATCATATGAATCAGGGACCCTACTCCCATCTATACAAAAATGTTACTCTCTCTTCACTCAAAACCAGGGTTGGAATAAAAAACGTTGCTTCATTAGCTTCTATGTCCTCATCTGTCAGTGAAGTTGCATGCAAAAGCACCCCCACCTGCATTCCTGGAGAAGACAGAGCAAGTAAGTACTGAGAAAGTGCACTCTAAGTGACAAGCTTGCCTCTGGAATAGGACAGGCATAGGTCTGTCTCATTTCTGTGAAGAACAAATTGCAAGCGTTTAACCTGAGCTAGCCTATGTGACTCACTTGGCTGGCACTTCCAACACTAAATTATCATTTTAACTAGCCTGCCAAACATCCGTAAGTCTCAACCAAGCAACTCACAGCCTTACGCTCCACCCAATTTCCAAAAGGAAAGAGAAGGCATATGTGGCAGAACTTAAGAGATGGGGGCACTGCTTGGCTTTGCCTGTGTGACCACCTCTTTTGCGCCCGGCGGCGGCAAAGCATGTGAGCCAGCGCCGCGGGCACGGAGGCAGGCCTCGCCTCGGCGCCGGGGGAAGCAGGCGCCGCTCACGCCGCGGGATGGCGGCAAGGCCGCCACTGGCAGCGGGGCGCCCGAGGCGAAGGGGCGGCTCCCGGGAGGCGTGTCGCGTCAGCCGCTCCCTCCCTCCCTGCCCACGCCCCAGGGGAAGGCACCCACGCACGCTTCCCTCAGCCCAGTATCCATATCCCACAGCCTCAGCAGCCGGCTCCTCCACGCCGACACCACAGCCCCCCTCCCCGCCCGCCCGCGGCAACCGGGCACCCTGCCGCGGTCCCCCCTTTGCCACACTTCGGTGACAGCGATGGCGGGAGGAGGGCGGCGGCGGGGAGAAGCGCCTTCCCGGCCCCGCTGAACAGAAGCCGCAGCCACATGCGGGTGAGGAGACCAACCTCAAGGCAGAGGCGCCCGCCCGTCTTCCGCCGCCCCGGCGAGCAGCGCACTGCCGGCAGCGGGAGGGTAGGGGAGGGGAGCGCTGGCAACCCCTCGCTATCAAAATGGCGCCGCCTCCCTCTGCCCTTTCACCCCCACGTCCCACAGCTCTTATTGGGACTTGTAGTTCCTCCCGGCCGGGCGTCGGACTACAACTCCCAGCATCCCCCTCCGCTGGGAGCCGCGCCGCCATTGGCGGCGGGAAGGGAGCCCTGCGGACCGGCCGCGGACCCGCTGGCTGGGCTGTGAGGGGCGGTGGCAGCCGCCTGCACCGGCGGGAGGTGACTGCCGTCTGTCCGCTCACCCCGTTCCCTCCGCCCCGGAGGAAAACGGTCTCAGCCAGCATAGGGGGAGGGGTGGGGTTTAGGCTATTTAAAACTCTTTTAGGGGTTGCTCTCTCAGCGGGTGGGGAGGTGGTGTGTTTGCGGGGTCAGAGGCTGTCGCCGTGGTTTCCCAGCTTCGGGGGCTGCTGGCTGTACTGCGGTAAAGTCGGCAAGTTTGTTTCTCTCCCTTAGTATTAAAACAGCTGGTGTTTTATTCTTGGTGGAAGCAAAATCTCAGCTACTGAAAACATAGGGCAGAAGCTCCAACCGGCAGCCGTGCTTGTGTTTCCCTTTCGCTCTCCCACTCCTCTGCTGGGGCCCTCTGCCGCACTGTATTTTCACTCTGGTTTCTGTGGTGTGGTCTACCTTACTAAAACTGTTTGATTGTTGTTTTGTTTTAAATAAGGAAATAAACTTTGCAGGCATATTTTGCCCAGATATTAGGCCTGTCCACATTAATTTAAATTTGGAAATACAAAGGGCTACACTGCTTTATTCTTCTACCCTTTTTAACGAGATTATCTAAAGATAATAAGGCTAGTCCTTAATTTCAATACTAAAAATATTATGCAACCAAGATTCTTGACTTCTTGGAGAATTCTAATAGTAATACTATCGATCATTTAATCCTAAGGAAAAAACTATTTCCATCTGAAATAGTAATTATTTGCTTCCCTACACAGCTAAATCATAAAACACCCAAGGTAACATTTAGAGGCAATAAGAGTGTACTGGACGTGGACCTTCTGAAGGTAGTATCTGGAGGTCAAAGCTCTCAAGTGCTTCATGCTCTGTATCTAGCAATTGCTCAGATGTATTTTATTTTGGGAATTCTCACAGTACTTGGGTAACTAATTAAATAAGCCACATGTTACAACTGACAATACCTAATGTCATTTTTTCCAATCTCATTGATGGTAATAAAATATCCTTTCCCTGATGATACTTCTACAGCTGCTACAGATCCCATATGGGAAGATGTTACTTATTTGAGACAAAGCTACAAACAATTCCCCCACAATCCTCAGGCTGCGCTAGATGATGAAAGAAGTTCCATCAGAAACGCTGGTGGGAGAAGCTGATAGGTAGGTAAAAGTAGTGTCCAAGGGGCTGAGCACTGACATGATGAAAATATTTACAAAGAAGCATGAACAGAGCCTGTTTTTTCTTTGTTTGCAGAAGAGTCTGAATTTTATAACTTCATTTTTTTCATATGTTTATAAATTTGCTTAGAACTCTACCAGGCAGAACTCTACCACCTACCTCTACTATATGTCACTCAAATAATCCTTCCTGCAACATACAAAACTCCTCTAGGATTTTGGTGGAAACTTCTCACAGGCGTAAAAATATGAGTGTAGTAGTATTATTGCATGGGTAACGAATTATGAAGAATTATCTGTTCTTGTGTTCTTAGACACTTATGCCATCATGTTGCTGTACGCTTCTGTGGGAGAACTTATCTTGGGCCGCATATCTCCGGGACACAGGGCTCTACCCACCCTGGGGACAGTGATGCACAGACATCAATATGATGGATGCAAAATGTCCGTTTATTTGGCTGCGTCACACGCTTATATAGCTCTTGCGCTTCCTGTTCCTGCCACTCCTATGGGGAGGAGTCTATCTTTCCGTCACAGCCCATGATCTTCCGGTCGCCGATCCATGTCTATTTCCCTACACCGTCACCCTCATATTAGTTGATGAAATGTTGGCTTTAACTGATCTAAGAGAAGAGTGGAAGGAAAAATTTTCCACTTCATATAATTGGATTTTGATTGAGGTTTCCAAGGGTCTTGTAAGTTTCAGTTGATTTGAATGTTCCTCACAATTTGTGAACACAATTTGTGTTCCATCATAATTTGTATGCATAAGGGAAGTTAATAAAGTTCGATGAAAAAAGTTAGGTTTGACATTATGTAACTTGAATGTTTGAACTTGCAAATGGAGCATTTTCTCAGAGTACTTTTTGTATTTGATTTCCTTAATTAAAAAGGGAAGATGGCAACTGTCCACTGTGGAGGCTCATCCTGGTTCCTGCGTGGTTTACTGGTATGGTTGATGCTTTAGATCCATGGCAGAGATTACTGGTACCTTTACTAAACTAAGTAGCTGCACTAACAGACTGCTCTCTTCTACATGGGCCCAATTTCAGGTTCTGTAGGAAAGCGCGCTTTAGGGTGCAACTTCAAATTGCAACTAAACCACACTAAAACTAAACTACTATCAGAAAAGCTGCTCCTGCTACTCCCTTCCCATACACCTCACTGCTGTCCCACCTCCACTGTCATGGTAGCTTTTTTTCCTGTTTGACCCCAGAGAAGCCAGTGCTCCTGAATCGCTGACGGGCAGAGTCCGGCCAGTACCAGGGAAGCAGTGGGACAAGTAGCTGGGGGGATGCAGGGACTGGTACCCCTCCTTCCAGCAGCATTCAGCCATGGGATCTGTTTAACTGTATCACCTCACTTTCACCCTAATGGTTACTGACTAACGTGATGCTACTCACCATGGTGTTCTACCCAGTGCCTCTGTGCATTTGTTGTTACACTACAGCGTTTGTTTCTACCCACTGTGATTGCTGGTCTCTTCCTCGTCTCTACTGTTCCTTTCCAATATGATCTTGCTTCTTGCCTGGTTCCCATTATTCCTTCACATTCCGTAGTCCTGTATCACTTCCTACTACGAATGCTGTCCTTTTTTCCCCTTCCCTCCCTGTCCATTTGATTCAGGGTGTTTTCTTCCTTCTGGTTTTTATCACTTTCCTATTTCCTGCAAAAAGCTAATGTGCTGCCTTTATATTCTCCAGCAAGTCTGGAACACAGCATTGCAGTGGCATCCATTTGCTGTGGGAAAACTACAGAGAATATGTACATTCTCTGCAGAGAGAGAGGTACACTGTTTGGGTACGCTGTAATGGCAGCAGGAAGAGGAATATTCTTCAGATTTGTCAAATTGCCAGTTCCTAGTTCATACAAGGGGAACCACTGGGTACTTTTAATAAAAACATTATACTGTTGTTTTCTGTAAGGAAAGATTTCCCTTAAATTTGCTTCTAGAAGCATTTTAGATAAAGCTTCCCAGAATAAGTCAGCATGAAGAAGGTAGCTGGTGTGAAAAGTATTAACCCAAAAAATTAAATGTTGGCAAAACAATAAATGCATGTATTCTGCCTTTTAATAGAAAAGATTAGGCAAATTTAAGATCAACAGAATGATAAGACTCCCTGTATAATAACAAGGAAAAAAATATCAAGATGAATACCCAGTGGGCACCACTTGAGATTGGCTTTTACAATGAAGTGTTAATATGGAGTGTTAGCTCAATCATTTAAATCTGTGCCTTGATCTTGTTATCAGACTTGCCGTAGCAGAGTACTCTTTCCTCTTCTCATAACGCTGTTCTTCTAATAACACTTTAATAAGATGCATTTGAGTTCAAGAGGACTAGTTACATCCTTGTATTTAATCATGCCTCTTTCTAAAGGATAATCACCTTGGGTCTTAGTTTGTCTTGCCACTCTGTACCTTGCTAGATCTTGTTATATGATTTAGAAAACACAGGAAACACTCTTGCATAATTTTTTTTATTTTAAATCAAACTATATCTAGAGAGGAATTCTGGTGAACATTAAGAGAACTGGTTTACTCAACCAACTAGGAAAATTGCTTGCCAAATCGTCTTCTGAAATATTTATATGGCAAAGAGGTATACTGATATGTAAATGTCAGATCAAAGTTTCAATCATAAAAATTTGGTAACAGTTTTTCACTTACTAATTTCCATGAATAAACTTTTTTTTAACTTTCAAATTTAAACTTGAGAATTATCTTAGGAATTCTGTATTATAGTTGTGATAAAGTACTATCTTTTTACCAAAAATATCCCTACTGGCCTGCTGGTTATAGGAGATAGGAGTATTTTTTGATATATGTACCAGATTCTAGTAAGTGGTATTTAAGCCATGGAGAGACTAGTATTTCTTTTGATTATGATATAAGTAGTTTTTCATTTAAATATTGTTGTTTGATTCCCTTCCAGTATAGGATGAACCCTTTTGAAGACAAAAATATTGGGGAGAAAATAAAAGAAATACCTCATTAGTTTTTTTCTGGAGGTTCTTGAAATCTTTGATTTAATGTGGTTTTTGGCTGAAATCTGCATGATATGTAGAATTTTTGGTTTTTTACAGTAAAGCCCCTGTTCTGTGAGTTAAGCCTCAAGCACTATGGTAAAACAAAACTGAAAGAACTGTAACATTTAACCTTTGTTTTAAGGCAGAGTGCTTTAGAAAATATAGCAAGTGCTGGCCTACAGCAAAGCTGAGCTTATATGTTGTAAAATATTATTGGAAAGCAGACCAAGAAAATATGATTCTGAACAATTTATGAGTTTCAAAGTAGAGCATGGGGAATTTCTGGGAAGAGACACTCTAAGCGAAGGTCCAGGCACTGCTTAGTCTGCAAGAATATCTAAATAGCAGCTCAAATTTACATAAAAATGGAGGAGACCGAGTATAATGCCTTCAGTGGACTTAAATTCAATGGGACATTAAAATAAGTAGCTTTAAATACAGGGCAGACAGTGGAACAGTAAAAGGAAAAAGTGTGAGTAGAATAAAAAAAGCATTGGCTAGAGCAACTGAAAAATACCCAGCATTTTACACAGCAGAATATGTTTAAGTATTTAATGCTTAATACGCTAATCGCTGTTTAAGTGAGAGGAAGAGAGATGATGAAATACTACAGAAGTTTAGCGCAACATGCTTAGTTATGGCAATGTTAACATCCCCACTGTTTTGTAGAATACTTGTTCCTTTTAACTCTGCAGTTGTTGCCTGAAATTACTTTTTTTTGAATACTTGAAGTTTAACAACTGAAATGCTCGCCTTTCAGATACAACTTAGAGTAAAAATTTCTTAAATATTTACCCCATTTTGTCATACAACAGCATTGCTTAAGAATATTTAGGTTGCTTCCTCTCCCACCTACCTATCTCAGTTAAGGATGGAAAGCATTTAAATCAATTAAAGGTAATTTAGAGGAGAAACTAATTCACTGGCAAACTGAGCTAATCACTAGGGAGAGAAAGACTGCTGGTACAGACTCCCAAAATACTAATTCTCTAGTGTCATACCTCTCAGGAAGACACTAAGGGAAGAACAATTTTTTTTTTTCTTGACTACTGTGGCTTTTTAGATGCTGGCAACCATAGGTTATATTAGTGTTAAGTTGTAGGTGTAGACTGTGCAAATAGCTGGAATGGTCAGTGGTCAGCAAGAAGATTCTATGACATTTAACAACAAAACAGCTGTTAAGCTGTACTAGAATGAAAAAAACCCCCACAAACCAAAACCAACAACAAACAGGTGTTAGAAGCCTTAAAGATTTGTATATTAATGCTCTCTTACTTATTCCTATCAGGCAGCAAGATGGTTAGATCTGTTCAGTTAAAGCATACAAGATGTGCTGGTTGGTAGTGAAATAAAGCACCATCACTTCCTGACTGCAGTAGAGAGACAGATTCTGTTTCAGAACATTAACAATCTTAATGATGTTTTTCTCTCCGGTGGCTACTGTAACATGAAAGATTTTATTGTTCTTTTCCCATACGTGTCTCCAAAGGGACTGACCTCTTTAGGATCCTATCTGAAGAAGAGAGGTCAGAGAGAAAGATGCATCTACAGCTGACTTGAGATGGCATGGTTTGGGAAGGGTAATAGTTTTTGTTTTAATAGAAAGACTTACTTTAGTAGGTCATTAATTTTACTAGTGTCCCACTGTAGCTGTTAACTATTACAGGAAGAGGGCAGATGAGCAGGTGGAGTGAAAACGTTCCTGCAGTCCTCACCCTCAAAAGTAACATAATATCATCTCTAATATTTTTTTTTTGTGAAATATCATATAGTACTTAATAACTCTTGTCTTTTTATTAGAAAACAACACAAGGGACAGATTTTTGGTAGAGCCAGACTTGTTACCACTAAGATTAAAGTGGTACTTCTTAAATTTTAGAATTAATATTGCACATGTAGTAAAGCTAGTAGCTTCTGCGCATCACTTATTCAGCTGTTTGATTTTTGTTTACAAGCAGGCAGTGTTGGAAACAGCACTCACAGAGACAGTAAGAGTCTAAAAATTCCAGTCATCTTAAGTCACTGTTTCCATGTGCCTTCCTTGCAAATTACTTAAGAGACATGAGATACTAAAATTAGTTGCAAAGTTAACTCATGTTCATAATAATGTCAGCCACTTAGTTGAAAAGCCAACACTAATAAACTATTTTTTTCTTTCTCTGAGACAAATCACTAGACCTGCAAGTCAAAGGTGTGTATGGGCACTAACTCTCCCTTCTACATGGCAAAAACGCTTTCAGTGTGAAGAGCTCAGTATATGTATGACGTGTTTCATTTAAATTGTTTTTCTAGTAATTTTTTTTTATGCAATTGTTCAAGAGCCATAATTATAAGGGAAATGAAAGGAAAAGGTGGTTATACCTATGCTGGAAACAGAAGTATCCTTTTCACAAGCCTGCTACATTAAGAAAGGGAATTCAGGTAAGCATGGTGAAAAAAAAGGAAAACATGCGCCCTTCTGTTTCTTAAATTTTTTCAATTTTTACTTTTCTGTTCTGCCTTCATTTTGCCCAAACCATTTATAAAAGGAAGCAAAAGCTACTTTAGGATTCAGTTAAGTGGTTTTGATTTCTCTTGGGTAACTCATGTAATGTTAGAAATATAACTTGTAGTTTCCATTCACATAAAACCCAATTGGCTTCCATTCAAATTCTTTGTTATTTGTGCTGGCCCTTCATCAGACTCTGGTGATGACTCCATGGAGGGATTTGCTCAACAGTTACTCTTAAGTCACATAATGCTGATCTATTGGTAGGGGAGTTGATAAAGCAATTCACAATTTATTGCTACCAAAAGCAGTTGTTCTCGGTCTCTTCTGTGTAGTCCCTCCCTTCTGCCTTGTCCCTCCTGTGAGCTGAATGACCTCGCTAGCCAAGACAGAGTTTTATATGGTAAAGCTAAAATATCTGCTGCTTCTGGGAGGAGTGGGGGTAAAGATTTTGCTCCTTCGAATCTAGTCCTTCCAGTGTTCTGCCTGGGACTTTTGTCAGGCAATTCTAATATTTCGCTGTAGTGAATCAGAAGGGATTGCTGAGGTCTACAGCACTGAGTCACTTTAGGACCCAGCTTCCTTCCAACCTTTCTTCATCCTACAGTGGGATGCTGGGGTGTTTTGAAAGTCTATGTCGCTTCTCACCTGTCAGCTTTCTTCTGAAGTCCCTGTCTGTCCAGTCCTGTGAGGTGTATCTTAGAGCTCTTATTTAAATAAAGGTATGACTGGTAAAGTTTGGCTATTTTGTTTTGAAGTATCCTTAAAGTTGATGTCTTCAGATACTTCTTTTCTTTTATTCAAGTCTATGAGTGAAAAAATAGAGGGACTTAAAGGCAAAACATGTAGAGATTCATACATGCAAATGCCTCAGGGTTATTGTAATGAGGAAGGAGACAAAGTAAAAATGTTTAGCGAATCATCTGGTGGTGGTGTTACCTTGACAGTTGTTTCTACTCTATTCACACTGAAAGGCCAATACCGTAAAAGAGTGAGATCACTGGGCCTATGGATAAACATAACGTCTTGGGAAAGCACCAGAATAGTTTCTGTGAAGGGGGATACTGACACGGTCCCAGACTTCCAGAAGGGTTGAGTCAGGAAGTATGTGGACAAAGACAAACGAGGGAACATACTTGTATTTTCAAAAAGCATTTGTACAGGTTCCTCACTAAAAGCTGTCAGACAAAGTTACCATGGAATTGGAGTAAAGGTTGTATTCTGAGTTGGAAATCTGGTTGAAGGATGGAAACAGGGAGTACAGTTTAATGGTTAATTTCCAGGGCAGAGAAAAGTCAGCAGTGCTCTCCTCCAGAAGTGTTTGGGTTTACTGATGTTGTTTTATGCAACAATTTTTGATTTTCTTCAGTGACCAGAGAAGGGGGTGCACACTGAATCATACCTGGATGGTTTTAAACTCTTTTGGGTAATCAGATGCTATGTTGGTGTAAAGAACTCAGAATGCCTCACAAATCTGGGTAAGAAGATGGCTGATAGGCTTGAAAGTAGATCAGTGTAGGGGAAAGCACAGAATTACCTATCAAACCTACAAGTTTAAATTCAAGAAGTCTTGAAGTCACCATTGTCAGCTCTCTGATATCTTTGGCTCAAACTGCAGCAGCAACCAAAAAAAACCACTAAACAACAGAGATGTTAGGCATCATTAGGAAGAGTACTAAGAGCAAGGCAGATGGCAGTATGCTGCTCTGTGGGAGATGTCAGGGTACTCCTATCCTGAGTGCAGCATGCAGTTCTGGGCTGCAAGGACACAACAAATTTTAAAAATGTATTGGGAAAGATAACTAAAATGATCCAAAGGGAGAGATCAGCAGTCTGACAAACTAAGGACTAAAAGGGTTTGGATTCTGATTGTGAGAAGACAAGGCTGAGCAGCATATGACCAAATTTTACAAATCAATAAGGCCCTGTTTAAGGTGAATGCAGAAATAGGGTTCTTGACACACTAGGTAGGGGGCTTCTATAATCTGCTGCCTAGGTAGGCTAGAAAATACACAGTGTCAGCAGGTCTGAAAGGGATTAGGCAAGTTAGTGGACAGCAGGTCCATAAATGGATTCTAAAGGACATAGATGGGTATGTACTTTCCATGTACAAACCAGACATGTAGTATCCCTGCTACAGCAACTGTAGATGCTGGGCATGTACGATGAACAACAGAAAGTAAGCAGGTCTCCCTAAATCATATCTCCTTTACTGTTATGCTTGTTTTGTGCAGAGGAGTACTACTACCTCAAACTTGTGTTTAAGTTCCCTGCGTTTGGGGAAATTGCAGGGACCAGCAGACTGGAAATGCAAGGTATGGATCTCACTCTGGGAAAACTGTGTCACTGCTGGTGGTGCAGCTGCTGGTTACCAAGTATGAGGCTAGATGGACTACTGGTCTACCTCAGAAGGATGTTTTCATTGTTGAGAAGATTCTGTGTATTTTAAAGATACAAAGCTGCCCTTGTCACTGTAGTCTGCTATTTTCACACAATGTTTTTAAAGACTGAAAGCTGCAAGAAGAATACTGCTGTCCAGGGTGTTCTTTGGCTGGGATGTTCATCATTGTTGCTTGAACACTGAGACACGAACAGTGTCTTCAACACACGTACTCTGTGTAAAAGATCTGATCCTCGAAGTTCTGTCCCGCTGGCTTTCTCTATATGCTATACTGTAAGCGAAATATTTTGTGCAAATACTTTGAATCTTTCTTAAGTATACAGTTTCTGTAAGTAACATACATTTATCCTTACTTTTGCCTGCACTTTCAGGAGGTGGCAAACCTAGTAAAAACGAGTCTGCTTACAGTCGTCGGTGCCCTGTGGGATGTGACATTTCTTGTGGGAGAAGACTCTGTCCACCCTCGGGAATACGGCCAGCGCTTGCACAGATTTCACGGTGCAGCTCTTTTCCTTCAGGCCTGCAGCGAGAAGGGACTGGGTACTCGTCACCCCCTCCTGTAGGACAGACCAGGCAGAATATCCGTTCTTAACACTTCCTAAAATATTTTCTGAGGCAGCTCCCGCGCGACACGTCTAGCTAAGCCGACGAACGGGCGTGTAGGTCTTACCGCGGCTCGCCGGTTAGCTGGTGGATTTCGGCGGCGCTGGGGAACGGCAGCTCCATGCCGCCTCCTGCCGCCCGCGGCGCCCAGCCGGCCCCGGCCCCGGCCGGGCGGCGCCTCCTCACGGCGCGGCCGCCACCAACCGCCGCTGGGGCGGGGGTCGGGCGGCGGGAACCGGCCGCGGGGTAACGGCCGGGGCCGACGGGGTGCGGGTGCGCGGGCGGCCCCCGACCGGCGGAGGAGCCGTGTCGGGCGGGCTCCCTCCCGAGGGCCACGCAGGCTACTGCGGCGGGAAGCGGCAGCCCGGCGCCCCTCAGGTAACGCGGCGCCTGTAGCGAGCCCCGCGCCGCGGGGCACTGCGCCTCGGCGGCGGCGAAAGCCAGCGGGGGTGGGAAAAGGGAGTGAAGAATTACCGCCAAAATGCCGATTTCTGAAATTTTAACAAGCCTCAGTGCAGGCACGAAATGAAGGGCGGGACGTGACCGGGGAGAGGCCTCCGTTACACAGCGCCTGGCTGTGCTTCTCAGGGTGCCAGGCGTCCTGACAGGAGCTGAGACTTTAAGTTCTCCTCTGACCTGCTCCGTCAGTAAAACGGAGCGAAACTCTTGCGTGCGAAGTGCGGCAGCACGGTGGTTACTTTCGCAGTTACACACCTGGTTTTGCAATTTCAAAAGCTATAGGAACGTTCAACTTTTCTGCTGGTTTCTAAGTATCCCCCCACAAGCGTGCAAGTGCTCCATGGGGAAAAAAAATAAAAAAAGCCTTCCCCAACATAAGATTTTGTATCTAGGTAAGCCCAGATAGATGGCAATGCGGGGACTGAGGGGAAGTTGTTCCACCTGCATCAAAAAAGTGTAGCCTTGACCGCAAGCTCAGGATCCTTCCTGATAATAAGCAATACAAAACTGTCAGATAAAGTATTCGTTTCCTTTCTGCCTGTTTTCAGGAAGAGCGGGACAAACAGAATTCGCCCAGAAACGTAAATAAGGGGAGTTTTGGGGCCTGAAAACTGTTTTTTTTTTTTTTGTATGTAGTAGTTGTGGCAATTTATCCTGCTAGGATTGATGCAGCCTTCATTAGAAGATGAGGATATTATTTAGCTTAGTTTAAAGCTTGAATGAAAGTAAGGCAAGCTGGTTACAACGTGTTAGCAGGTTCAGAAAGCGGGAGGCAACGTATGTGAAGATTTAAAACGCTAGTTACAGTGTCTTGGCTAACAGGCTATTTAAATATATTTCTCACACCAGGCAAAGCCCTGAGTATATTTCAGTAGACCCTCTGAGTATAGTTTATGTTTTTTAAATCACAATACTCTAAACACTTCCATTTTCTCCTGACGTGTCATTCACAGATGTAGCATTTTATCTGTAGCAGCGAGAAGAAATTACATCATTTTTCTGTTTGCGTTTTCCTGTAAGGGCGCCCCTGAAACTTGCACTCACTGAAGCAAAACCCAGAGGGTTTGATGAACGATTTCTCCTACTTTTTCTGCTCTTCCTCCGCAGTTAAGCACCACTTTTCCTTATTGTTTTACAGCAACACTTTAATAATTAGCGTCGTTTGGGGGAAATAGTTATTTCACTAACTTACAGGGTGCACGTCCGCAGATAACCGACGGTGGTTCATCTGTCAGCCGCCCGATCCGGGCCGTTTGCTGCCGGTCTCGGATTTCTGCTACGTGCTGCAGCCGCGGCGGCCGGGACGGCTGAGGCGAGATGCGCTGCCAGCCCGGGCTTCGCGCCCCCGCCTTCCTAAACCTAGTGCCTGGCTTTTAGCAAGGATTCATACCGTGCCCTGCAACTACCGATGGCCTTCTGGGGGAGGCAGGCTTCCCCGGCTGGGAAGGGAGGGCTGGACTGGGCCCCGGGCCGCAAGCACGCGTGGGGAGGGGTCGTGACTTTTTAAAACACGCACACACGCCCCGCCGCGGCCCTTCATAGCCCGGCAGCGGTGCTTGGCGGCTCCGGCCCGCGGCGGGGTGGAGAGCAGGGCTCTCGCTGTGGGGCCGGGCCGGGTCGGGTCGGCGCGCGGCGGGCTACCGTTGCGGGGAAGCGCTGGCCGCGGGCGGGCCCGCTGACCGGCGGCTCCGGCCGATGCCCGCGGCGGGGCGCAGCAGGGCCGGTAGGGGGCGCTGCTGCCCCGCGCAGTCCCCGCTCGCTTCCCTCGGCGGTTCCATTGGAGCAGCCGGAGACAAGTTGGCGCCATTTTGAAGCCGACAGGGGGACCGGGGCGAGCTGCGGAAGGGGAGGGGGTTAGAGGCGATTGGCTGCGGCTACGGCGGCAGCGCCTCTCCGAGCCCGGAGCGGCGGCAGCGCGGAGCGGACCCGCCTGGGACTAGCGAGGAGAGGCGGCTGCGGCGGGGTAAGGAGCCAGGCACCTCGGCCACGCTTACCCCCACCCCGGCCCCGCTCCATTTTCCCTTGTCTCTGGCGGGGGCGGGGGGCGCTCGCTCGGACCCAGCTCCGTGGCCGGCGCTCGAGGAGGGGGGAGACCCCTCCATTGGCCGGTGGCGGGGCCCCCTCTTCCCTCCCATCCCCCTCGCTCCTCCGCGGGGCTGCTCCCCTCCCCCTTTCCCGTGGCCGGCGTCACAAATTAAATTTGCCGCCCCCCCCTTCCCTTCTCCCTCCCTCCCCCCCCCCCCCCCCCCGCCCCGGGCGCGGCGGGGCCCCGCGAGGGGGTGACCTTGCCGCTGGGGTGCGCGGGGGCCAGGGGGTCACCCCTTACCCTACCCTCCCCCCCCAGGTGGCCCGGCGGGCGGTGTCGCGCGCTCAGCGCCGGTGGCTCCCGGCGGCGGGGGCGGGTAGGGAGGCTGCTCGCCCGTGGCGGCGAGCGATCGCGGCTCCCGCGGGTGTCCCCTCCCTGCCCCCTGCAGCCGGCCTAGTCCCTGCTCGGGCTGCACCGGGGCTCCCGCCGCCTGGGCGAGGGGGACACCCCCCCCACTCCCCCCCCCCCCCGGTCTCCCCGCTCCGCACTTAGCGCTGATCCTCAGCCGGGAGGAGGCGGTGGCCGCCGAGGACCTCGGTTTGGTGGGTCCCTACTTGTGCGAGCCCGTTTCTTTCTTGCTGGCTTTTTTTTTTTTCTCCTCTCTCTTTTTCCCTCCCCCTTTGCATCAGGCTCTGTTAGAAAGCGCTCGGGAAGGAAGGGGGGGGGGGTTTGCCGCCGCCTGGTAGAAGAAAAACTACGAATTTTACATCTGAATTGCCAGATAGAGAATGCCTAATTTATAGGTTAGGTATTGTTTACGTTGAGAGCTTCTGGTCAGGAATCTAGGTCTGTAACTTCGTCCCGCTGCGAATAAATCTCTATCGGTTCTTCAAAACAAATCAACAATTAATGACGGTGAACAATCCTGGAAAATTAAACTGCAGCAGACCAGCTCCTAGAGAGCTGGCTTTTGTCGTGCAAGCCTTATTCTGACTTTTACGTTTGCTTCCTGCATGGTTGCTTACCGAAAGCAGTGATTATTTTGTTAAGCGTTCAGTTTTCTCATTTAACACAACTGCTGAAGTATTCTCGTGTTGGTCTTTGTTTTGTGCTTGCTGGGTAGATGCTTTTTCGCTGTAATTGATTTCTCTTTGCTGGGGATGCAATAGGAGGAGTGTTGAAAATTTGAGTGGCTTTATAGTTGAAAATGGGTGTCAGGTCACATTTTGGGAAGAAGATAAGATGACGTGCATTCCTTGAGGTTTTCCCCTTCCAGTCTAGTGGAGTTCTGTTTTCAACTGATGGAAATTTTGCCTGGTATGTCTTGTATTTAATATAGATGTGCTTTAAATATTATATGTACTTGTGTGAAGTAATACCCCAAAAAGATGTGAACCAGCTGAATGTATGCTATTCTCAGACTACCCTAGAAGAAAACAGAGTGATAGACAATCAGGTAAGATAGTTTAACCGAGGTGTGTGCATCGTGTTTGTCACCAGCATTTGAAAGCGTGCGCTGCTGGAGAAAGTAGTGTAGTACTTGCATGACATCTTGTGTCTGTGTTTGATGCAAGGTTGTACTTTTATTACTGTGAGGTGGGGGGTGGGGGGTGTGGTGTTGTGTGTGGTGTTTTGTTTGTTGTTTTTTTTTTAATATAGTTCTTATACAGTAGTATTTACCTATGTGTCTCTTGCCTTCCCTTTACTGGTTACTATACCAGCTGGATAAACTGTAGTTCAGTTTTTGATGAAACAACTAAATAAAATAGAAAATCATATGTGTATAATATTTGTATGCTATTTTTTTCTTCTGTGCCATATAAATATTGGGCTTAGACTGTGTCTAGCAAGCTTACTTATGGACTTAAATTGAGCAAGTCAGCTAAGTCATTATTAAGCTGTAATTAAAAATATAAGAACCAACAGTCATTGTTAGCATTTGGAAAAGCATAGTAATGAAATATGGGTATGACCTCAGGCATTATCCATTTTTGGCTCTATAATAGGAGGCTCTGTTACGTCCTGTAGATCAAGAGATGCATCTTCTTTTGGGATATGCTATTCTACCAGGCTCTCAGGTTATGCTTTTTTCCTCTCCATCTCTTTCTTTCCTCAGTCACACAGTTTATACTTCTACAAAAGAGGTTGTATGGGTGTGTGTAGGAGCCTTTTAGTAAGGGATTTTCATTTAAAGGTTTTTGGAGTAAATGTTTTTTCTACAAGCCTGAGTTTGAAAGAGGTGATAAAGGCTACTTGTTGCACAAGGAGCATTTTCATGGGAGAAATGAATAAGAAAATGTGAAGCTGAACAGTAAAAGCATACAAAGTAGGAAATGGGGGAAAATATGATACTACAACTCATTATTTTTCCCTATCGGTTTCATTCTAATATCTCTTTCCCTTAATATTGCTTAGCCCAAATACATACCTTTCTCTTTCTTGACATAGTCCCCCCTGGCCCCCTTAAGGCAAATTGCTTTATTAGAACCAAAATGTGGGTCTGGTGTGTGGTACTGATAGGTGGTGAGACAGTGTATCATACTCTTTCTAACAAGTTTCTAAAGTGATGGTGTCCTTACTCTAAGCACAAAAGGTCAATACTGCAACCTGAAATATCTGGAAATCTTTGGAAAGACTGAGAGAATATTGGGAGTTTTCAGTCAATTTTGAAAGTAGCTGTTAAGGGAAAACTGAGGAAACTTTTTTTTTTAAAAAAAAGGATGTGTTAATATGACAATCCTTGGTGGTGGTGTGTTAATTTACCAGACTTGTAGATCCTCTAGACTATTTGAACAGCATTGACAGATCCTGAGGAATCATGTGCTGGCTTTTAAAGAATTGCAAAATATATAATTAAAAAAAAAAAAATCTTTCCTTGCCCTCAGAGATCAAATGTCTAAGTTAAAACTGTGCATGTATGTGGTGACATCTTCAGTTGAGTGTAGTCTCATAGAAAACTTGGTATTTTTTTCCCCCCGCTTAGTTCTGATACTTAGGTAAAATATATCAGAAGTGCAGTGTATGAATGAAAACAAACTTTATTATTTTAGCAAGTTAGTGGTTTCTTTCAAAAACTCTTTGGAACATTTTGGATTCCACAATAAAAATGCTGTTAATGTGAATATTTACTGTAACACATCTGACTTGAAACAATTCCATGAAATACAAGTGATACTTTAACCTCGTTTTTGAGAATCAAAATGTTAATGCCTCTGGTGTTCTTAAAGGTTATTACTGTCTGTCTCTGCATATACTGCTTTTCAACCTTTTCTAAAGTGTGAGGAAGTACTTGAAGTATGTTCTGAGGACTGAGAGCTCCATTACTTTGTCCCCATCTGTGGAGTGTACTCTTTCGCATCCCATCCCAAGCACTGGAAAAACATTCTGCATCATTCTGCTTGTTTTGTGCTGCCTGATCTTCAGCTCTGTTATTTCAGCTCATGACAAGTTTGGTATTAATATGCTTCAAGAAATAATAATAATAAAAAAAGCACCATACCATATTGGGAACAGATGGGCATGTTTGTACTAATCATCTTGTGTCTGTCACCATTTATATGGTAGTACCGTAACCGAGGATCAGGACCCCATCTGGGGTTTTCTAATTTAGACCCTGTTCTTTAAAGATCGATTCCAGACAATACTAACTGTGTGTACTTTTTCTCTGACTTAATTGGAAATCCTGGTGGATGCTTTTGCTGCTGAAATGAGAGGCTTTAGTTGCACACTTTTTCATGGAAAAAAAAGACACAAAGTTAGCAGTCAAAATGTTACTAATTGCTTCAATTTACCTAAACAGCAAATTGTTTCAAGTCACCTAAACAGCATTTCATAGCTCGTTTAAAGAGGACTAGATTCAGCTAAAACATAATTGTTAATGACTTAAAAAGTAACTGTTGAGTGAGGCTTACCACCTTTTGTGTGAATGTACCCATTAGTTGTCCACAACTTCTACCAACGCAGCCTCTGGTTCCCTCTGAGACATTCCCAGTGTATCCACTTTGTAACTCAATTCAACATCGAGAACCAGAATTCTGAAAGTCTTTGAAAGGAGGGGAGGAAAAAAAAGACTATTCTTAAAAAAAATTTAAAAATGAAGTTCCCCACACTGAGTGCGAACATACTGCTCATGAGGAAGTCTTAACTTATATCAACATTTTCTGTACGTAATCTTTGGGCCATCTTGAGTTTGACTGTTCACTTCTATTAGTCCTGCTTTGTTCCTTGGATGTAGAGTTTCAATGAAGACAAGCAGATTTCTGGGAAATTTTTGTTCGGCACTACGTATGTTAAGTTTCTGTTCTCAACTGACATCTCAATTCTTTTTTGTTATGAGAAGTGTGCAGAAGATAATGGAAACTTTATTATATTTACGATTTTTTTTCCCTGCATCTAGCTACTTAAAATTTGAAAGTGTTTTGGGGAAAATGTACAGAGGAGCTAGGCAGCTTATCATTAGGTGTGATACTGTCTCTGATAATTATTTTGTTATTTGACAGTTCAGTATGAAGTATTGTGTGTTGTTCATTATGGCTTCCTGTGCTGTCAATTTGTGGAAGATTTTGTG
The DNA here is from genome assembly GCF_963921805.1 of Phalacrocorax carbo. Lineage (NCBI taxonomy): Eukaryota > Metazoa > Chordata > Aves > Suliformes > Phalacrocoracidae > Phalacrocorax > Phalacrocorax carbo. Next base: position 193,272,030 of record NC_087513.1, on the reverse strand, counting down.
TGGGACAGTGTCTGTAGACACTCTATATGCCACCCAGTGCTTTTCAAAGGTCTAAGGGAGACAGAATGTGGATGTTTAGTTCATGGGGTTTAGTAAAGTATACATTAGGTTTTCTTCCTCTGAGGGTAGAAACTGGTCAGCATAAGGCTATAACACTTTGCTTTCTGGGTTTTTAGAAATGGAAGGAAGAATGGATAAGCCCAGTGATAAACTCTTCAGAAGACTTGTGAGGGAGTTTTTCAGAGAGGAAGCAAGTAGGAGATGCATTTCTCTTCTATTTGTCCATCTTAGATTATGCAGTCTGTAGTTCTTGGAAGTATTTCTGTAACTGAGGGAATTAAGAGATTTTCATGCGTGTAGAATTTTCAGAAAGAAATATTCTGCACTCATTTTTAATGACTGGTATATCTATACTTTGAGAACTGAAAACGTTCTGCAATTCTGCAAGTCTTCCCCAAGTTACAAATATTGCCTATAGTAAGCTGTCCATCAGGGTGTTCATACAGTATTATATATGAGCAAATTTAGAGTAACTTTTTGTTTCTTAATGGGTCGTTACCTCCTTAATCTTCTATATTGCATACAAAAATGCCTTAAAACTATTCAAATTGCAGTCTCTTTTTAAAAATAGGAAACAGTTTTAATTAATTTCTGTCCTTTTAAGTACACATTATGGTAGTCTTTAGTTATGATTGATACATAATTTCTTTCAACTTGTTATATTTAGGAATTTAAGCTGCATATCAAAGTTGGCTGACATGTTTTCCAAAAGCTGGAAAATGTGAAATTAATTGACAGGGTCTGTGGGAAGGGAAAGCATATCTAGTGATTTGGAAGATTGAATGTCACTTTGGAATACTGGAATTCATTCTTTCTGTCAGATTCTTGTGATCCCAGATAAGTCTGTTTAAACCAAACTTTCCACAAGAGCTTAGCAGTGTGTTGATTTCTGGGGAGGCAGGTTTTGGGCATAGTGTTGGATAACATGGCGTACTTGTTAAGTTGTGCCCTAAAGTTCTCTATCTGTGCAGGCAAAATTGGTGGATAGTTCTTAAATTTCAGTCTGTAAGTCAGGTTACTCATCTATAAAGTGGGAAGAATATCAATTTTTATGAATAACTTTGTGAAAGTGTTGTGAAAACAAGTAAATTTTTATGGCATGCTAACATCACAGTGGTGAGTCTTGTACAGAAGGCCGGAAGGAAAATAAGTCTTATCAGAGCATTGTTTGAATAGGATGTAATAAGGGACACACACTAAATTACAAAGAGAGAAGTTGAGCAGCTTCTTTACTTTGAATAAAAAAGAAGGCCTGTGGCGTGGAAAAAGGTAGTGAAGGAGCAGATAAAGCACCTCTTTTCTGTGTATTCTTTTTGATATTGTATGAGAAATCTTAATTCTGATGTTTCCTAGCTCTTAATAACTGATTTTGCAACTATTTTCATACTTCTGCTGTGCCTTTTAAGCAAACTTAGTAAACAAATTCACTGTATGGATGTGCTCCAGTGAGTCAATAGATTGTAACCTTTAGCTATGTGTAGCTACTACTAATTAAATTAATGGAATGCTGTTAGTAACAATTTTTTTCTCTTTTAACCAGCATTAGGTGGGATAAGGTACAAGAGCTTTTCAGTGGATTCTTGCAAATATACATTGATGTAGAACAGCAGTGTAACATGGGATGATTCAGTGTTGTACCACAGGCCCTAGAAAGGACAGAGTTCTGCTGGATGTGTATTCTCCTCCTGCCCCCACACAGCTGACCTTTCTGCTCTGTCTCTAGTGACTTCACTGCCTAGTTTGTCCTCATACTTTAGGCTTCAGATTCCAATACTTAGTTGTCCAAGTAAATCTTGCTTCCCCTCTTGCCTTTTTCAACACTCCTTAGACTTCCAGTCTTGAGGTGCCTAAACTGTGGTGTATGGAGTTTTGGTAGGTGGGGTTTTTTGGAGTTGGTTTGGGGTTTTTTTGGGTGGGGTTTTTTTGGGGGGGTGTTTTTTGGAGGTGGGTTGTTCTCCCCTCCCATTAACTTTGATTCTTGGTTGCATGCCTTTCCTATAACCCCTAAAGCTGCTGCTCCATTTGTCTAATACAGTTTGTTGGTCCCTGCAGTGGAGTTGGTAGAAGTGTGTCCATACCGCAGCTGTTTCCATGCTGAGCTGAACTTCTTGTCTTAAAGACTTAATGAAGATAGACTGCTCTTGAACTGAGAATCTGGCTGAGGTGTGGACAATTCCAGGTTTTTCTGCTAAAGAAGCAGCAACACCTGGCTGTGAACAGACAGGTGGATTAGTGATGGATTCAGTTGTCAACCGGGTTTACAAGAGATGTATGTTAGTCTTGAGGTTTGGCTATGTTAACCTTCTAACTTCAGGGGAATCAGGAGACAGCAACCCATAATGTGCACATGAGCAGTTCTTGTGCCTTAAGTAATAGGTGGAAACTCTCTGAACTGTTGTATCTTGATTGTATGCTTACAGTCATAGTGCAAGCAGCTATGTAGAATCATAAAATGTCCTGAGTCAGAAGGGAGCCACAAGGATCATCAAGTCCAACTCGTGTCCCTGCACAGGACAACCCCAAATCACACCATGTGTCTGAAGGCATTGTCCAAGTGCTGCTTGAATATCATCAGGATTGGTGCCGTGACTGCCTCCCTGGGGTGCTTGTTCCAGGGCTCCACCGCCCTCTGGGTGAAGAACCCTTTCCTAATATCCAACCTAAACCTCCCCTAGCACATCTTCCTGCCATTGCCTTGGGTTCTGTCATTCGTCACCAGAGAGAAGAGATCAGCACCTGCCCCTCCTCCTCCCCTTGTGAGGAAGTTGTAGACTGCGATGAGGTATCCCTTCAGTCTCCTCTTCTCCAGGCTGAGAAGATACTTATATATATTTATTATAAATAAGTATTTATTAATACTTTAAATCTTGCACCTTTCAGTTACAAAACCCGTCCTTTTAACAATGAATAAATATTAGTTTATATTGAGTTCTTTACTGTTACCTCCTGTAGGTGTTACTTGTGTTCCTAACTGTTTCTGTGTATGGAACAAAGAGGTGTAGGGATGTGTGTAGGTTTCTCTGTTGTTGTTTTTCTTTGTTTTTCTGTTAATGCTGATGTGCTTTAGATTTCTATCCTGAGTAGATTTTTGCCCTTCTGTGGGGTGGGGTGGTATGAGGGTATTGTAAGGAAGTGATCCAGTCTAGTGAAATGAGGTGTGTGTCCTTATTACATATCAGCACAGATCTGATCCTGAGTGAAAGCATAACCTACATGTTAATGCACACACAGAGTTTGGCTATCACTGCGCAGTGAATATGTCATAGGGTCATAGAATATCTCAAGTTGGAAGGGATCTATGAGGATCGAGTCCAACTCCCTGCTCCTCACATGACTACATAAAACGAAACCATAGGACTAAGAGCATTGTCCAGATGATCCTTGAACTCTGACAGGCTTGGTGCCAGGACCACTTCCCTGGGCTACCTGTTCCAGTGACTGACCACCCTTTCAGTGAAGGATCTTTTCCTAATGTCCAGTGTGAACTTGCCCTGATGCAGCTTCATCCCATTTCCTCATGTCCTAATGTAAGTGATGAGCTGCAGCTGAAGGATAACTAAATATTAAGCATTAATTTCAAAAGGGAAAACAAACCACAGAAATGAAGATTTACTATCAAGAAGGTTGGCATAGCTGTAATAGTACATACGCTCCTGTTGGTACCTAAGCCAGGATTAAAATGTATCAATGTACATAAATACTTGAAAGGAGGGTCCAAAGAAGACAGAGCCAGGCTCCCATAAGTGGTGCCCAGTGACAGGACTAAAGGCAATGGGCACAAACTGAAACACAGGAGGTTCTTTCTGAACATCAGGAAGCACGTTTTCACTGTGAGGGTGGCCAAGCACTGGCATAGGTTGTCCAGAGGGGTGGTTGTGGAGACTTCCTCCTTGGAGAAGCTCAAAAGCCATCTGGATGCAGTCCTCAGCAGCTGGCTTTAGGTGACCCTTCTTGAGCAAGGGGGTTGGACCAGGTGACCTTCAGAGGTCCCTTCCAACCTCAACCATTCTGTGAAAGCACAACCCCACAGGGCTCAATAATTATAAAGGATGGATAAAGGTATTATAAGAAGTTACAGAAGTGAATAGATTATTGGCAAAGAGAGCTTGCATGTTGGTTGAGCATAGAGATAGATGTCAGCGGTAAGTTAGACTCTGCAGATTGAAACATCAAAAGAATCTTCAGCTTCAACTTTTTAAAGTGATCTTACTGGTAGGTTCATATGTGATAACAGATGACCGGACTCTGTCACTTGGAAGTTTCTTCTTCTCCTGTAGCCTTAGAGAACTACCGCTAATGCATTTAGCTGACCTGGCTGTAGTAAGTCTTCATCTCATATGTGCTTTGTAATGGCAATTATGGGTTCTTTCTCTGTCTTCAGGGACATAAAGATGTTCTAGTTAGCTTGGGAAAAAAAACCCAAACTAAACTGATACAAGCCACCTGGGCAGACAACTTCTATTTGTAAAACACCCAGCTGAATGTGATTTTGGACTAGGATTTCTGTATGCAGCCCTAGTACAGGTGTTTGTTTATAATTCCTATTGATTAGGAGTGGATGCAGTGTTGTTTAGCACACCACCTGACTTTGCAGTGCAATGCCCATGCTTTCTCTGAGGTTTTACAAGTCAATCTATCCCACTAGCATTTTTTGTTTGAGCTTTAGTAATCCTGTATTGAATCATTTGCAGTAGGGTGTAAGGCATTTAACTTTGTATTTTTTAAACATAATATACAGAGTTAGGAGTGGAAAGGAGTCTCATTTATGTATACAAATTCTGACTTGTTACTAAAGGAATTTTATATTGGTTGTCCATCTGCAAAATTTTACAAAATGTTGCTTCTGTGGTAACATGCTAGTATTAACATCTGGGGATTTTTTTTTTTGTAAGAATGAAAACTTTCATGATAAGGCTCAATAAGGTATTTTTTTCTAAATAAATGGTATACTAAAGTAATACCAAGTGTTGTTTCTTTCCAAGGGGCAATACAGTGATTAAACTTGATTTGTACCTAATATCTGTCTGTTATAGTTGTCTTCTGCTTTCTGTCATGTTCCCCTTATTTTCCCCATGGCTTCCATGCCACTCGTGCGTATATTTTCCATTCTCCCCTTGTGTATAAATACTACAGATGTTAGCCTTCTAAAATAATGTAATGCAAGATATCTGAGGTTTTTATGACTTTATTTGTTAAGCTGTTTTGAAAATAGTTAATTAAAAGGAAAATAGTAATTCCTGCCGCCTTCTCCTCATTCCTTTCCAGCTGTTGGAGGAAGGAAACAAATTATTCTTGCCTTACTAAATCTTCAAGTAGCTTCCCTGCTAAAAAGGGGTCTGTCAAATTATGGCCGTAGACTAGTGATATTGTGAAATTTTGATACCTAGGCTGGTTGTCAGCTCTTCTCTTGTTTTAGAGTACCAGACTAAGAACTTTCTGTCAGTGATTACAGTAAAAGTAGTATTTTGCAGGGTGAAAAGCCTGCTTTTTCAAATAATTATTCATGTAGCCTACAACAGCAAGATACTAATCTTTGTATACAGATCAAGTTCTACCATATTCTGTTTGGATGCTCTGCTTCAGTTATTGACCAGAAAGTTGTTTAAAAAATTTTATTTAAAAAACAGTCTTCTAATTATCAGTTTTTCTTCATTGTCTGAGCTATTTATCTTTGAGCTTTTGTCTTATGGTGGCTTTTCTTTTTTGGGTGGGATCTTCCAGTGTTTCTGGTATTTATAGTGATTTCTGCCTCTCTTTCACTGATCCTTCTGTCTCTTCTTGTTGCCTCTGTAGATGTGCTGTCCTGATGTAGTTAGTAGGCTTTGTGTGTTTGTTCCAATTTAAATTATCTTTATGATAGGTGTTGATAGTTGTCAAGAACTTGCTTGGAATACTGTGTACAGTACCTTAAAATATGTGTTAAATGTTGAGGTTTTAGTTTTGTACGCTTGTTTGTTTTTTTTAAGTACTGTGTCTGGAACTAATGTTGTATAGTGCTAGTGTATAGTCTTCTGGTAATTTTTCTGTGCCTGGACCTAGGCATAGGACCCTCCTTCAACTGACAGTTTTTTTTTCCCTTTTGGTTGATTTTCTTTCAGACTTGTAGCATGTCCTTGTTTGGGGGTTCAAATGCAGTTGTTATAGTTTCAAACATTTCTGTTTCTCTAAGCTTTTCTTCCAGTGTTTTACTGAATGACAATGTGATCCATTGCTGCATCCATCCATCTATGATTTCCAATTTAGTGCATACATAATAAATGATTTTTGGTGCAAGGAAGGTGCAAATTATTTTATCACAGACTGATCAAATGTGAATTGTCCCAGGGTAATATGATAACCTTAAGTTACATTTATCCCTGTATTTAAAATTCTTACTCTAGCATGCAGATTTTTTCTAAACTCTTCAAATATTAATATCAAACTAGTGTAGCTGTAGTAGCAGTATTACTTTTTTTTTGATCTACATTATTAGTGACTACTCCCTTTATTTTCTTGTACTACACCTTAATGTTTAAAGTTAATTTAATTTTTTAAAGTTTAAGTGTACTTCACCTTACTTCTTAAATACCTTTAAAAAACTTTGCATACCCCACTGGTTTATGAATTCTCAGATAGTGTCTGTGCAGTTGCTTTGGTTTGAAAAATGAAGTTCTTAAATGTAGACACAGTAACTTCTGATTGAATATACCTGTTACCAATTGCCACAGGAATGAAGTTTTACCTGCTATTTCTTTGAAAATGGGTATTTAACTGACTCTTGAGGGTATTTCAATATATTCTTGATAGGCAATCATTACTTTCGCTTGGGTTTAGCTGTTGAAGTGCTCTTTTTTTTTTCCCCTTTTTTTGAGTTTGTTTACAATGGCTATCTCCGTTTGGCTCCAATTCTGTCTCTATTTCTGTATTTCCCAGTCTTTGTAGTGCAACTCTTTTGCCTTGAGGGCTCTGATTACTACTTGCAAGTTTTACTAAGTGGTTGTTTAAATTCACTTAGTAGAATGAAAACTTTCCTTGCACCCCAGTCAAGGGGACAAAGCTTAAATCTCAGGTTTGTTCCTTTGGCACAGACATTACCCGTGACCACCACAGTGTTGGAATTGTACATATCTCCAAATCACTTCTGCTTTCAGTTGACCCTTTCAAAACAGAGGCTTTATTTATGCACTGCTTGTGTCAATTTAATATAAACATTCATTGTCTCTGAATATTGGCAAAATGATATCCTGTGGGATTACATACTTACGTGATGTTCCTTGTGAAACTTAGGTTTTGTCATGTGTATATAAGCTGGAGAATAACCTATATCCTGACTAAGTGTGACAGAGAGGGTAGTTTTGGTCATCCAACTGGGTAAATGTGGCTTTCTTGACAGAAGAGAGTTTATTTTACTCCAAGTTTCCCACTGACAGCGGTATTCCCAGATACAGTAATAGTCAATGGGGAGGCTCATATGGACAAATTTCACTGCTTCTCCTCAGTATTCTATAGCTCAAACATACAGATAGAATGTTGTGAACATTATGTACCTTTCTGTATGGGTAATGTTGGTGTGTGTGATAGTTTCACGTGGTGGAATGGAAGCAGAATTATCCTGCGGCTGATCCATGTGCTGTTGGTTCACTGTCTGTGAAATGCCGAAAGATGTCCAGAATGTTTACAATTATGGTCTCAATTGGTACTGATAGTTCACTGAGTTACACTCTCCATTTTTCTGGAGGTATAAACAGGATTGCAAGTGTGTCCCTTGACAAATGTATTTTGAGCACTAGTATGTTAGATTTCTCACCAGCACCAGAAAGGCAGGGTATATCAAAGGCATCCCTAAAGATGCCAGGTGAATGTGTCAAGGTGAGGTAATGATTGAAATGAGCCTTCATTCACCAGTAATGGACTTAATGGGCTTTTGCGAGCTATACAATCTTAGAATCATAGAATCATTTAGGTTGGAAAAGACCTTTAAGATCATCTTGCCCAATTCTCCCTGAGCGTCATTTGCAATAACTAAATTACCATGCTTTGTTCTCAGATCTCATCAGTTTTATTTCAAAGGTGACCCTCTTAGTGGATGAGGGGAAGGCTGTGGATGTTGTCTACTTGGACTTTAGTAAGGCCTTTGACACTATCTCCCACATTGTCCTGGAGAAGCTGGCTGCTCATGGCTTGGACAAGTGCACTCTGCGCTGGGTTAAAAACTGGCTGGATGGCCGAGCCCAGAGAGTGGTGGTGAATGGAGTCAAATCCGGATGGCGGCCAGTCACGAGTGGTGTTCCCCAGGGCTCAGTGTTGGGGCTGGTCCTGTTCAATATCTTCGTTGATGATCTGGATGAGGGGATTAAGTGCACCTTCAGTAAGTTTGCAGATGACACCAAGCTGAGTGGAAGTGTCGATCTGCTGGAGGGCAGGAAGGCCCTACAGAAGGACCTGGACAGGCTGGATCATTGGGCCAGAGCCAACGGTATAAGATTCAACAAGGCTAAGTGCTGGGTCCTGCACTTTGGTCACAACAACCCCATGCAGCGCTACAGGCTTGGGGAGGATTGGCTGGAAAGCTGTCTGGTGGAGAAGGACCTGGGGGTGTTTGTTGACAGCTTGCCTGAACATGAGCCAGCAGTGTGCTCAGGCAGCCAAGAAGGCCAATGGCATCCTGGCATGTGGCCAGCAGGAGCAGGGAGGTGATAGTGTCCCCGTACTCGGCCCTGGTGAGGCCACACCTCGAGTACTGTGTTCGCTTTTGGGCCCTTCACTACAAGAAGGACATTGAGGTGCTGGAGCGTGTCCACAGAAGGGCAGTGAAGTTGGTGAAGGGTCTAGAGAACAAGTCTTATGAGGAGCGGCTGAGGGAGCTGGGGTTGTTTAGCGTGGAGAAGAGGAGGCTGAGGGGAGACCTTATCACTCTTTACAACTACCTGAAATGAGGTTGTAGCGAGGCGGGGGTCGGTCTCCTCTCCCTAGCAACAAGCAATAGGATGAGAGGAAATGGCCTCAAGCTGTGCCGGGGACGTTTAGGTTGGACATTAGAAAAAAATTCTTCACCAAAAGGGTGGTCAAACATTGGAACAGGCTGCCCAGGGAAGTGGTTGAGTCTCCATCCCTGGAAGTATTTAAAAGAAGGGTAGTCGTGGTGCTTGAGGATATGCTTTAGTGGTGGCATTGGCAGTGATAGGTTAGCGGTTGGACTCGATGATCTGAAGGGTCTTTTCCAACCTTAATGATCCTATGATTCTATGAAAGAAGTGTGCCTTCACGCAGAACACTCACGTTTCATAGAATTATTAAGGTTGGAAAAGACCTCTAGGATCAGCAAGTTAACACCACCATGCCTCCTAAACCATGCCCTGAAGTGCCTGTCTACACATTTTTGAACACCTCCAGAGATGGTGACTCCACTGCCTCTCTGGGCAGCCTCTTCCAATGCCTGACCACTCTTCATCAGCTTCCTTGCCCTTCTCTGGACACGCTTCAGCAACTCAATGTTCCTCTTGTAGTGAGGAGCCCAAAACTGAACACAGTATTTGAGGTGTGGCCTCACCAGTGCAGGGTACAGGGGCCCAATCACTTCCCTACTCCTGCTGGCCACACTATTCCTGATACCAGCCAGGATGCTGTTGGCCTTCTTGGCCACCTGGGCACACTGCTGGCTCATATTCAGTCGGCTGTCAACTAGCAAAATTCAGATAAAATTTCAGTTTAATACTGATGAGTTTGAGTCTCCTGTATGAGCAACTGGGTTAACTTCTTTTTGTTGTTGCTGTCATAACATTAGCAGGAAGGATGGGAGAAGTCTGATTTCTTGAGTTAGGTCAGTATATGCAATTTAATTTTAGTCTTGCTTAGGCCATGCCCTTATTGTGACTCCCAGTATTTTTTTGACTGCATTCTTTCCTAAACTTCATTCAAATCATCCTGAAGTATAGGCTCCCAAGGCATGGACATATTCAATAAAGACAATTTTTGTATGGTTTATTATTAAAATCAAGAGTTTGTAGGGAATATGTATATCATGTACCTTCTCAGAAGCTTTGCGCAAGTTTTCTTGGGGGCAAAGAATATGCTATAATATTCTTATGCTGAAGAGCACTATTCTCCTAAATTTGTATTTGTATTCTAGGGGACAGGGAAACTAACATCTTTTTAGACAGCTCTGTCAGATTTGTGGTATGTTGAGTTTAGTTTACTTCATCTTGGATTTATTCTTGGATATGATTGAGCCATTAACACTCAACTGAAGAACCTTTACATAGGATATGTAAGTATTTCAAGTTTGTCAAAGCTGAATTGACTGAATATTTTAAAACTGGAAAATATCAAGAAAACTTAACAAGAAGTGTTAGCCTCTCCAATGTAGCTGAACTTCATAGTGTTTGATGGTGACCTTTATGTGAGAAGGTTTCATCCTTTGAAGGTTAAGGTGAAAAGGTCATTGTCAAAAACTTAATGGCTTTTTCTCAGACAGAGTGAAACTTACCTCTGTTCTCTACACCTGCCTTTCTCCCTGCTTCTCCTCCCTGTGGAAGAGTGTTATCTTTTCATGAAATCCTCTGCACCCAAGCTGTACGTACAATGTTACGTTTCTGATTTTGTGAGTACAATGGCATCCTGCCTATTTGCAGCGCCTTCTATGCATTCTTTTTCAATTTCTTTAAGAAATTGTATTTTTGTATAGCAAAATAAATTACTTAACGTTTCCAGTCCTGTAGTAAGTGTTTTAGGTGAAAACTGCCATGTTCCTGTACAAACAAATTGAAGTTCAAGCCAAATTGAATGACTTCTTTTTTTTTTTTTTTTGCAATATTACCACTTCTGTTATTTCACATACTTTGCATTCAGTATTAAACACTCTAAGGACTGGTCATAGTCTGCTTGTTACGTACTTGTCTTTTTTTAAACTTTTATATGGTATGCTTCTGTAACATGACCACCTAACAAGCAATGAGGTGGAATTTTTTCCCTAGTGTTTGGCTAACTGACAAATATATTGCAGATGTCTGTTTTACTAACATCATATTGTCAACCTACACTCTCCTCTGCTTCATGAAACAAATAATTACACCTTTTAAAATCGTAACCAGTATTTCTTTGTTCAGTTATGGTTTTGAGGTTTGTTTTTCTGTCAGAATCTTTTGTTATAGTCTTCCAATTTTTATCTCCTTGTCATTTCTTTTCCTGCAGCCATGCACAGAAATAAGAAATTAAAAATGGCGTGCCCGCAGTCCACTTACTTAGTCATGGGTAGAAATACAAAAGCTGAGATCCCACAATAACAGGGCAATTTTGTTTTTCCTTAGGTTGATTGGTTTAGTGGTAAATTCTGTTATGTAGTTTCTCATCTTTTTTTTTTTAAACTTGGTTTATTTCAGTGAAAATGCTGTTTCATAAATGCAAAAAAAAAAGAGCAATTTTACTTTTATCACTTTTACTTTTAATCACGTCTGAAAAATGCTGAAATTTACAAGTTGGATCAGATGTTTTGTGGAAGCTGCAAGTGTCTGCAACACCACTGGAGAGAGCTGTATGCTGAGACAAGTTGGTACTGAATACTGTCATCTGGCTTAATCTTTGGTAGGCTTTCTCTAATGAAGTTTGCAAAAATCTGATCAGTAGAAATGGGGACTTGCATGGCATCATTTTGTAACTGATTACAAGGGGGAGTACTATATCCTGTGTAAGTTGTTTGCAGGTTTTTTAGCATGTGTATGTGACACTGGTATCATGGCTCGTCTTAATGTTTTGTTCTTTATTCTTACTTGTTTGCTCTTTTCCTGAATCCTCCAAATCCCTTGTACATTATGAAAGTATCTCCTCTTGCACAGTTTTTACCTGCACATCTTTTCATTTTCCAGTGAGTGTTTACTTAATATGTTAATAAAGAAACTTAATGCCCTTTGCCATATTTTCTAATGGAAGGTTTAAAAATAGCATTTCCTAATTTAAACAGGTATTATTACTTACATATTGGCTGTCAAAGGTTTGCCATTAATGAGACTCCTGTAGTGAAACCCAGTACTTTTGATGTCATTTGCCAGGCTGAGAGTGTTACTTCTGCCTTACAAGGTGGTTCTTCATTCCAGAAGACCTTTAATTTGCCGTTTCTGTAAACTCTTCTTGTATCAGTCCTTACTATGTATAGTGCTGCCTTGCAGAAATAGGAAGCTAACATTTTCTTGATACTATGAATAATACTAGTATCTTGATCTATTGGTGGTGAAGTAAACAGTATAACATCACATTTCTAAAAGAATGGAGAGTATTAATCTAGACATATCTGAATCAGTGTGAAAAATTACTTGGATTTACATGAGCACATTTGGTCCAACACTCTAAAGTTTTCTGTTTTACTCAACAGCAGAAAATTAACAGCCAAATTTCAGCTTGGTGTGGCTTTTTATAGCCGAGATATAACTCCTTAGCAGTAGATTTATTATGGAAATATGTTTAATTTAGTGGCACTTACATAATGAAAGCCTTTAAAACCTAAGTCATGTCTTACCTTGATCAATTGTTGTCAATCAGCTCTACACAGCAGGAATTTACCAGGATGTAAAAATTTTCTGTAAGTGGCTTAAATCATTACATTATTTGTGTTTTAATAATCCTGCTGAAGTAGAAAGATGCCTGCCTCTTCCACTTCTGTAAGTTGCTGACTAATCTCTTCAGAATACATTGTTGTATCTTTTGTGGAAGTTACAAGTTGACCAATTTCTGTATACATGCTATATTGTTGAAGCAAATTTAGTGCTCTCAAAGTATTCGTAATGGCTTATATTTATTCATACAAGGATGTAACCTACTGAGGGTACAAATTTAAAAAAACCTGGATATAAATAAGAAAAAGAAATGACAAATAGCATGTTGACAGAGGAACAGAGCTTTGGCGTGAACTCTGTATAGTGATTTACTAGATGAGAAAGCTTTGACTTCCTCCCAGTATTCCCTGAGACAATTTAGGGAAAGTGTTCTTGAGTCTTCTAAACTGTCTTTGTTCTGATTGGAATGTCCTATGACGATGAGAGACCGCTGGTCATACTGCATGATCGTGGAGAACAGATGGATGAATATTTGCAAATCTTTTTTCTTGGCTACTCTTATTGTTAGTGATATGAACTGTGTAAACAAATATTTAAATCTCTACACATTGCAACTTTCTTTCATGCCAGCAATTTATTAAATTCACTAGGCTTCTAATGGCTCTGTAAATGCAAAGAAAGTGTTATTCCCAGTGGCTCATTGTAAAATGTCTTCCAAACATAGATTTAAAAGTGTACATATCTGTATGGGTCAAATTTATGTAAGCTTTCTTTTGTATACAGTATTTTAAAATACTGCTCTTAAGATGTAACTACATAAATTATATACAGTTCAATGAAAGGTCCGAAAAATAAGGATGATGAAGTTTATCAAGTTAATTGCTTTTTCTGGTGATCTAGGTCCTCATGTTTGGATTCTTGATTTTAGAGAGGAGGCAGTAGTAAGGCAGGAGGGTGTCTTGCAAGGAATATAAGAACTGATTTGCAAAAGCTTGCTCTGTCTCTTGGAAAAGATTTCTACAAAAATATCTGAAGCATTAAGGTTTAAAAACAAGTATAGATCTCTGGAAACGTACTGTTGACACATGACTTCATATATGTTAAGGCATAGTTTATTTAATGATTAGCACAGTTAATTAAATCACTATAGGCAATGTGAACCGTCATCTAAACAAAATACAATTAAATGGAGTGTGGTTTAAGTCCTCCTTTTAGATCATTGACTTAACATCCTGTGAAGATATTTATTGACCTATTAAATATATTGCATAGGTACTTATATGGATTGGTATCTTGCATATTTTTATTTGCATGTGTGTAATTTGTTTTTTATGCAATTGAGCAAGGAGAGTCTGTGTAGTTGAACTAGTCATAAAGAATTATGTGCTATACAGAAACCATCTGAATATTGAATCATTTAATATAATGGCCAGTAGACTTAGCTGGAACTGAGTTGCTATCGCGTCCTGCTAATTATGTAGAGAACTACTCATTTGTCTTTTATTTATTTGAGTTTGACCAAATTTTGGCAGTGGTACTTGTTACTCGTTAACTCTGTTTAGAGTAATGAATTGTTCACTGTGTATAGCGTGGCTGAAAATTATGATTTTACATTAAATATGATCTTTCAATGTAACTTGTTACAGAAGGTGGATGACTTCAATCCGTCCTATTTTAATGTCCAATAAATGCAACCTGTGCTTTTGCTGTTTCTTCCATGCTTTAATTTTCCTGTTACCATTGAACAGAGAGTATGTATTTTGTCTTTTCTTGTACAAGTTTCTTCTACCACTCCCCCCTCCATGTATAATTTAGTTTTTAATTTGTCAAACTTTTTTACACATACCATTTTTCAATGTACTTTTAGAGACCTGCTCATGGTTCCTGATTTCAAATCTTTCAAGTTATAGTTGCAACAGTGCTTCTGTGTTGAAAGAAGCAGTGCCCAGATATCTTAAGTCCTACTGTATCATCTCCTTGGACGTCTCCAACTCCAAGGAGTGGAATTAATACTTTAAATACTATATAAGCTTAAGATATCTTTATTTGTAGTTTCAAGACCTGGCTTAACTTACAGTATTCTTAACATAACCAAAGCCTGATAGAATAATGATTTTTATTTATATGTAGTAGGATTAGCACTTGTTTTTTATATATTTGTTGAAGTTCTTTGTTTTATTTATCTCCTCTTTTTGTTCTCATATAACAGCAGAAATAGTGTACATCTTACTGATTAGTTAAAAGGCTTACATTCTGGCTGGTGCAAAGCATCTCGGAGTGTCTTCTCACCTTAAAGGTATCCATGTGAACATTTTCCTCTTTCTTTGGCTTCTGATTGTGTATATGGAATAATACCGGATTTCAGAAAACATTGTGGAGAACTTCTAAAGTTTCAGTTCTTAAAAATTAAAAACAACAAAAAAATCTGTCAACTGAGTCTCTTGTTCAATCTCAAAGAAACTTTCAAAGAATTGCCCTTTTTATTAAAATGCTTATGACCTTCCAGTATATTCTGAAAGAAGATGGTGCATTTTTAAAAACAAATTTAAGAAGTTTTTTGAAATTCAGTCATTGGATATCACCTCACTGGCTTATGGATTTTCATGTTCAAACATGTTCTAGATACAGCGGGCCTTGGTGCTGCTGTTCTTAGCTGTCACTGTCTTCTGTTTCCCTGACAGAAGTTAACTGAAACAGCTGGTGTAACTGTTATGTGAAATCACAGACTTTCATTTGGCTATAATCAGGTTAAAAACACACTCTTCCCCCACCCCAAAAAAAAAAAAACCACCCACAAAAAACCAAACACCAAAATACCAAAATCCTAGATCCTACTAAATGTTCAACACATTTTTTTGACAGAACTAGGTACTGGCAGTCTGGAAGAGCAGAAACTTCTAACAAGCTAATTCAGTTTTATTTAGGTAGTGGTTGAGGTGATAACTATTGTACAAGGGGGTAGTTTAGCATTGAATTGTCTCTTGTTGAATGCTAGGTTTTGGTTTTTGCTCCCCAGTTCCCCTAGTTCCTGTTCCTTCCCTTGAGTTAGCTTTGTTTGTCACGTGCATTTCAAAAACAGTTAGGCTTGTTTTTCTGAGTCAGTGAGCTTGGTTGGTCTAGCAAAGCATCTGATGCTTTTATGCATTCTCGGATTGTGAGGGGAGCAAGACTCCCTTCAGCTGTGATGACCTGCTAAAATGAATTTAGCTATGATAGATAACATCATTCTGTCTGAAAGCTAGAATGGAGAATCTATGTCGAACGGCAAGAAGAGTGAACTTGGTTACATCTTCTGTGCCTGTTTTGAGGAGTCGCAGAATCACAGAATGGTAGGGGTTGGAAGGGACCTCTGGAGATCATCTTGTCCAACCCTCCTGCTTCAGCAGGGATTCCTAAAGCAGGGGGCCCAGGACTGTGTCCAGGCAGGTTTTGAATATTTCCAGAGGAGACCCCGCAACCTCCCTGGGCAGCCGGTTCCACTGCTCTGTCACCCTCACAGGAAAGAATTTTTTTCTTGTGTTCAGGTGGAACTTCCTGTGTTCCAACTTGTGCCCACTGACCCGTGTCCTGTTGTTGGGCACCACTGAAAATAGTCTAGTCCCATCATCCTGACACCCACCCTTTACACATTTATAAACATTCAGTCTTTTCCTCTTCAGGCTGAACAAACCCAAGTCTCTCAGACTGCTTGTAAGGGAGATGCTCCAGCCCCCGATCATCTTGGTAGTTCTCCGCTGGACTTGCTCAAGCAGTTCCCTGTCCTTCCTGAACTGGGTAGCCCAGAACTGGACACAGTATTCCCCGATGTGGCCTCACTAGGGCAGAGTAGAGAGGAGGATAAACTCATGCACCCCAGGATACCGTTAGGCCCTCTTGGCCACAAGGGCACATTGCTGGCTCATGGTCAGCTGCTTGTCCACCAGCCCTCCCAGGTCTTTCTCAGCAGAGCTGCTTTCCAGCAGGTCAACCCCCAAGCTGTAATGGTGCATGGGGTTGTTCCTCCCCAGGAGCAGGACCTTGTACTTGCTCTTGTCGAATTTCATGACAGTGCAAAGAAATATAATGGGGATGAATGTGACATTGTATTTTCCTGGAAGTGTTAGAAAAAGTTAACTTCAATGATTTTTTTTTCTGTCCCAGGTTTCTCAATCTGTTTTTACTACAACTGTAAGTACATAGCACTCGGTTCAACTGCCTGTATATTTAGGTACAAAGAAGATGACAGAAACTGAGTTGGCTTTTGTGTTGCTATTGAACTGCTTTGCATATCATGCCTGTTGAAGGATGTCTGAATGTGTTCATTCTACTTGCTCCATTTCCTAAAATAAAGATGTGTTGTGCTCTATGTATTTACAAAAATTATTTAAATGTCAACATTAACTTTTTGTTTTGTGAAAGATAGTAAAGAAGAAGCAAAATATGTAACTTTAGGTTGTTATTGTGAGATGTAGGCTGAAGAACACAAAACATGTTGGGATTTTCTGGGGGAGGTGGGTAGATGAGTATACTTCATGTGCCAGTTCTCCTTTGGTGTACAATGATCTTGGCTTGGACCAGGTTACACCAGCCTGTTATGGAATGTGCTTCTAGCCCATCTCTCCTTGTGGATTCTGGCTGATTTTTATTTCTGATGTTATAGTTCTGAGAAGTTAGAATTGTACATATATCCTCCTTGTAAGCAGGTCAGTAGGAAGAAAATGCTTGACTTGAAACTCATAGTTCAGGAAAGTGGTGCCTGTGAGGAAGCATTCTGAACTTTTAGATAAATAAATAGGAATATCAAGGCAATGGCAAAGGAAATTTTTTTCTTTCTTTCTTTCTTGGTTTTTTTTTTTTGTTTTATTGTTAGTATTTACTGTTAACTGCCTTGGTACACTCTTTTTCTAAAATCCTAATTATCCCAACACATGCAGTCTTGTTCTTTTTGCTGTCTTTTTCTTACATAAAAATTAATACAAAGCTTTCAATCCAGCTTGCTTCTCTACAGCAGTAGACCTTTACATAGTTTAGGATGGATTAGGTGGCAATCTGCATTTGCATTGGTTTAAAGGGACTGAGAAACCAAGTAACTGAGTTGTTTTCATAGTTGGAAGTTGGAAGACTGCTTATCTGCAGTCTTTTGCTTAAAAACTTGGCTTTACGGTGTAGAGGAAAGACTACTATTTGGTCTGCTCTCTTCTTGTCCCTACTTTGTTCTCTATCTGCTGCTTGTCTGGCAGCATTGGCAGGCTAAAATTAGTGACATCTAACACTTCAACGGCACTGCGATTTGGACTTTTGGGGAAATTGTGCTCTATTTAATTGTTTGGAAAACATGAAGTTCAGTTTAGATGTGTGTTCTTAGAGAGTCTAAAAGTCCAAGCTGGCTGGGATTTATTATTACTATGTGGTGGTAATGGTTCATGCAATAAAATAAGATTCTTGGTTGCATCTCTAAGTGTGAAGATCAAATGCATTAAGGAATGAGGGGTTTTAGCTTTTCTGTTGTGTACTTCTTGAAAGTTTTATTATTGTATAGGACGATCTACCTGAATATCAAAACCATTGCTGTCTGTCACAATATACATTACTGAAAACAATAAAAATATTTTCTCCAGTTTTTTTTTTTGTTTGTATGGGTTTTGTCTGTATATTTCTACTTGGATTTTGTTTGTAGAAGTGGGACAGACAGGGTAAACATAAGATAGCTAAACAACTTTGACCTTTTAATTTCTTTCCACAGTTTTAAAATCGTGAAATCATGGCTCACTCAAAGACGAGAGCCAATGATGGAAAAATCACATATCCTCCAGGAGTCAAAGAAATCTCTGATAAAATTTCTAAAGAAGAGATGGTGAGAAGGCTAAAGGTTAGTAAGCAAGTAACTGTTTGCAGATTGAAGTTTCTTATATGCAGCAATGATTCTATTACTGTGTTTTCTATCTGAAAGGATTATTTTTTTCTTCTGGGCTTTATCTTTCCTTTTGTATGCACAGAAGGAGAAACTGGTTGGTTATTGTTTTCTGTTCTACCCCTTTCTTGAAGTGACTTGTCAAAATGTTTAAATGAGTTAAAAAACCACAAATGGAAATAAGCTATATTAATTGCAAATACTACTTAAATTTTATTTCAGCTCCTACAGTCAGTACTCTTAGAAAAAAATACTGGAAAACATGGAGAGTTTTGGAATATTTTGGAAATAATTTGATAATTTTGGAAATAATATGGATGCATCAGAATAGATTCCCTTTATGCATTTCTGCTTTTTGGGTGGATTGTAAAACCCACTTTATTTTTTTGATTACTTTCATTACGATACAGGCTAAAATAGTCTTTGATTATACTGTGTGTTTCTGTCTCCTTACTTTCTTGACCACTTTGTTTGGCATAACCCTACAGTAAGGTTGGAGAGATTTGGGGGATAATTTCATTACAACAGTTCTGTATCTACCCATGTACTCTCACAAAAAGGCTGGCCTGTTAGTATTGTGCAGAAGGAGTGCCTTCAACTTGGGTTTGCCCTGTGAAACAGGAGGGAACAGATGTGGGAGAGGAACCTTAAGTATTCTAACAGCTGGAAGAGCTTAATTTGGAGTTTTGTTTTCTTAAGAAGTAGTTCTAAGTCAGTTTGAACTACTGGTAAATGAACAAAAAACAATAAAACCCCAAGCCATAAGGATTCCTTCTCCTCTCCCCCCAGTAACTTGTCTGTGCTTTGGGAATTAGGCTGATAGACTTTAGTCAGTATACTGCATTCTGTGTTGTTGAACAGAATACGACATTTAGAACTTCATGTGTGAGTGAATCCTAACAGAAAAAATTGTTTGTTATCACTTACGTATTTTTTTCAGCTTGTGAAAATGCATGCAGTTCTTACTGATACTTCTTTTCCTCTAGTGTAATTTAACTTTTGGCTTTCAAGGCCTAGTCCCTTCTGTTCTGTCATCTTGATCTGTCTTGCAGGGGATGTATACTTTGCAGGATGTCCTATGTTTCTTGTCAGCTGTTTATTCTGGCTGTGTATTCATCATACACAAGCAGGGAGAAAACCACACAATATTTCTTTTATGCAGGATTGGATGATCTAGGCTATGCCGCAAGTGTACAGACCTACTGTATAAACATAACTTCAGGTGCTAAATAATAGTAGCTGATAAATAAGTGAACTATTAGCCTCTTCATTTCCCTGACAGCCAAATTCATACAAGCATTAGGGAAGAAGGACTTTTCTGTGGATTTTATTTTAATTTACACAAACAGGTAGTCTGCTGTTCGTTAATGACAAAATATATAAATACGAATTACTGGGAAATGTGAGAATAAAATGGAAAATATGCACAGTGAATTTTGAGTTTATATATTAGCATAACTTACCTCACAAATTTTATGCATTTCTGATCCACTTTATCTCCAAGTTATAGTAGATTTGGAAAGGAGTTAGAAATTAAATGGCTGGAGCTATGAACTAACACTGAAGACAGGAAGAAGGTGATAAACCTCTGGAAATGAATGAATAGTGTGAGAAGAACAGATTTTCCAGTTTATCTCAATACACAAGAACCAAGGCATCATCTAATGAAATATATTAATTTTAGACCAGCAGTTTAATAACATATTTTTCCATAAGTTTTATATAACTAAATTCCTAAGTTTATTACTGCAGAAAGATGTAGGAAAAATTGAATAGGTTAAGAAATATGAGACACATTTGGAAGATGAAGCTCCAGGAGTATTAGTCATGGTGGTCCAGGTGTGATTTCAAGCTCAGGAATCTTCTTGCTGTGCAGGAAGCTGGGAAGGTATGCTAGGAGAACCAGCTTGGGTTTTTTTGTTTTTCCCTTAAGCACTGTGACAGATTGCTGTGGAGACAAGATGACTGATTTTGTTATCCTGACCAGTATGGAGGTTCATGTTGTCAAGGAAGAGAAACTGAAGGTTTATTTCTAGAGTAGATGAAAAACATACTTACTGCAAGAACTCTTGTGACACCTGAATATTTATTAATTCTTGTTAATTATGTAAATCTAATTACTTTCCACAGAAGTAAAAACAGTTCTTTTTTAAAAATCACTTTCACGTGTAAGGGCACCAGTGCAATTCAAATGGTTCATCTTGTGTCTGACTGGAGAGGACTTTATTTTTCTGTCAATGGAAATTATGTGTGTGCACAAGCTACTAATCATCTGTGCCTTTTACTAAAGGATTCTAATATGCTTGAAAACTTTATAGCTGCTGTGATCTTAATTATGCAGAAGTTATTCCTTACTTGAAAGTAGGATTTGTTGTAACCTGACCAATTAATTATTTTTTGGGAAAAAAATCAAATAAAACAAACTAAAGCAAAGTAAAAATAATTTGTGGTGTTTTAGGGGTGGGGGGTGTGGGTTCCGTGTGTGGTGATTTTGTTGTTTTGGTTTGGTGGGTTTTTTTGCGGGGTGTGTATGGGTTTTTTTTGAGGAACTTTACTGGCATCATTATTTTTCAAAAATATCTTTCCCTGCACTGGTGAAATAGATGGGAGTTTTGTCTTTAATTCTGAGGATGGTGTAATTAAGTATTTATTACCATTTTAATTTTAAACAAGAGTTGAACTCCTTAAAATAACTCTGCCTCTGTGATCCAAATAACAAATTGGAGAAAAGCATGATTACTTTGTTTTGTCATCAGGTTTTTCTTCCCCAAAAGGTTTTTTTTTTCAAATATAAGAATTCTTATAACTAGCAGTTACTAATTATGTCTCTTCTTGCTTTTCCTCCATTTGGGGTGTTAAATAATTGGTGTTCCAGACTTTTTTCTTTTTCTTCCATAACTTTAGTGTACTGGATCCTAATAATACTAATAGGCATTTTAGTCCTGTTGGACAACAATGCGTGCTGCTCGGCTGCACTGGACTCATATATACTTCTGTTGAAAGTGTGTGCTCTGCTTCTGGGCAGAGCAGTAGTAGAGGAAAACCTGAAACTGAAAGAGAATAGAGGGGAAAATAAGTTGTAGCCCTAAATACTTTATGGAGAAATAAATATTTTGAATAAAGTTTTGCTATTTTTTTTAATTTTTCAGTGAATGGCTGTAACACTGAATGCTGTTGTATTTTGAATTGGCCAACTTGATCATATGGTTTCTCAAAAAGATACATGAAGTACTACAGCTAGGCTTTCAGTAACACTGCTGAGACTGTGTTGGGGCAGTTGATAGAGGACTTGACTAGGTCCCTCCTGTACCCTGGTTACTAGAGTTAGTACTGCTGCATTGCTAATAATGCTTCTGATAGAAGTTGTACGAAACCAGAAATGGAACTTTCAGTAAGGACCCTGTTACATAGAGTACTGCATTTTATGTGTTGATGTCTGTCTCCCTTTTTAGATGGTTGTGAAAACTTTCATGGATATGGACCAGGACTCTGAAGAAGAAAAGGAGCTCTACCTAAATCTTGCTTTACATCTTGCTTCAGACTTTTTCCTCAAACATCCCGATAAGGATGTACGTTTGCTGGTAGCATGTTGTCTTGCTGATATTTTCAGAATTTATGCCCCTGAAGCCCCATACACTTCACCGGATAAACTCAAGGTAAATTGAATTGATCTCTTCTTCCACACCAGGTTTTTAAACTGAATGATTGATATAATAAATTATAACTTTTTTTTCCCTCCCTTTATTCCTGGTTCAGCCTAAACTATCCAAGGTTTTCTCTTGATTCTGGGATTAAGGGTGTTTGGTCAGGTCAAGTGTTCATTAGATGATAAAGTGATATATAGTACATCTTTCAATAACCTGTAGGGTTTTGGATTTATATTGAAAATAAATATTTTATTGAACTGCCATTGGGATTTGCAGATAGTGGTCTGTTACTTTAGAATTATTGATATGTCTATAGGTTTTATAATAATCTCTTGCTAGATAGCTAATTCCTTCAATTGGGAAGATATCCCTGCTGTTTCCAATTAAACTACCAAGAGATGATTGCTGTATTTTTATAGATTAAAGGCTCTATTGAAACAAAGAAAAAGTATTTTTGACCAGAGGCTAATTATTGCTGATGTGAATTGGAAAACTCTGCAATTACAAACATCACTGATCCCACTAGATGGAGATGGTTGATAGAGAAATGCCAGGTTTGAAAAGGCAGTACAGATTTCTACCCCATTTGTTTCAGAAAAATAAAATTTTAGATTGTTTTATGTTTTTCTTTTTTACTTTTTCAAAATAGAAATCTAACTTTCTTTTCAATTCATAAAATCAAACTACTTCCCTTAAACAGTCTGAATCTGGAGTGATGATCCAAGTCTTACAGAAAACCTTGCATGGGAAAATAACACTGAAAAATGCATCCTTTTTTTGTCTCCCTGATTTAAGAGTGGGGTGGAGCTTTTCTGTTTTGTTTGGGTTTTTTTTTCATTTGTTTTCTCCACAGTAGGATAAAAAGCTGGTTGTGGTGGAAGGTGTATCTATTACAGTGGGAGAAAGTACTCACTTTCAGATCTAGTGTTTGCACCATAAGGGCTTCATAAGTGAGGCAAACATTTTCAACTGTAGTGTACATCATTTGTTACCAGACATACTGGAGAGATACCTAGAGGCTTCTGTTAGCTGTGTTTTCTTAATTCTGAATTGTTACACCTCTGATTACACACCTATCTAGGTAGCTTATTGATTACACCACCTTCAACTGGAGACAAACATTAGCTTTCTCTACTGTGCTATATTTAAGTCTGGTTTTGAGACATCCCGATTTCTACTTCAGTTTTGAGTATGCATCTTCCTTTGCTTGTTAGGCTTAGAGGTTTTTTCTCTTTTCTGAGCTGGGCTAACAAATGATAGTATTCCTCCTTACAGAATTCGATCTATGAAATGCTGCTAAGTTTTGAATTTTATAGTGTATAATATTGGAAGGTTAACATTACTGATTTCATACTTGCAGTGTAAGCATATTACTACTGCTATTTGGATAGAACAGACTAGGAACTTCCACTGCCAGCATTCAGTTCTGTAATCTGTGGATTTCAGAATTCAGTTTCTTGATGCAGATTTCTAAAGACATTTTGAGAAGTAAAGGACAAACAGTAGACACCTTTATGTAGGGCTGCTGAGGTAGGTTTTTGCAAACGCATTTCCACTGAGCAAAGCTTTTGTGGTTGCAGGACAAGCTCTAATACAAATGTTGAAGAGTTCCTTCCACTTTATGACAAAGAGGCAAGAGGAAGAATGCTTCCTCTTGGGTTATATCTTGGCATTACTTTCACCCAGTATTTAATATCATATCCATACTGCAGCTTTGAGTTTCTTCTAGTATGTTTAGCACCAAAGTTGAAGATGGCAAAAGGAAGTGCTGAAAAGGGTAATTTCTTGAGAGGGGAAAACTTAAGATTTAAGTTTTTGCCCTTGCTTCAGACTCTTTGGATCTCTTTATAACTTATGCATCATGCAAGTGAGATACAGAGAGAAGGGATCACAATTTGAGGTTTCCCTCTTTTATGTGTATCCTCAGTATAAGTCTTACATTCTTCGCTGAGTGTAGAAAGATCTTTGACAACAGGGATGGAAAATGTCACGAATAGGCTAAAAGCAGAACCGGAGCAGGACTGTTCTGGGATCTGGAAACTTCTAACTTAAGTCCTCCTCAGTCTGGGGAAAGCCTAGAGCCCAAATCTAAGTTTCTTGGGGGAAGATGTTGTAATTGCTGGTACGTGTCAAAGAAAACCATGTGGACAAATGGGCTGTCTGCCCGACTCAGCTGAAATCGGGGTGTTTAAGGGTATATATGGTAGCAGAAGTTTATGTTCTGTGGTGAATGCCGTGGCTCTGATGCTTACTGAAGCCATTATGTGGTTAACTAGTATCAAGACAACAATCCACAAAAAACTTTCAATGTTGTTCCTAAAGTTGAAGTGTAAGTACTTTTGTTTTTAGAGTCTGGGTTCTAATGTAGACTTGCTTTATGGAGTCGAATGTGAAACCATATTGTCCAATTTGAAAATGTTGTAATTTATTAGCTGCAGCAAAGTTTATTTTATCCCATGTTTTGCGTTCATAAATGCATGTTCAAATGGTATATTCTGTATGCTTACAAAAGACAAACTTTTGGGGTTATTTCACACTAGATATTAAAAACCAGTGCTTTTGAGTTTAGTCTGTCTTTCTTCCTTTAAAACAGGAATAAATGGAGGAGGAAATTATTACCCTCTGAAATGATGCCATTATTATTTGTGAAGCATTCAGATGCTAGACATACACATGTATGCTATTCATTCATGTATGTATTAGTATACAATACAGTGACATGTACTTCATAAAAATTGGGAAAACTAGTT
Source organism: Phalacrocorax carbo (assembly GCF_963921805.1). Classification (NCBI taxonomy): domain Eukaryota; kingdom Metazoa; phylum Chordata; class Aves; order Suliformes; family Phalacrocoracidae; genus Phalacrocorax; species Phalacrocorax carbo. The sequence goes on along the minus strand of NC_087513.1, from coordinate 193,247,159 downwards.
TTGGTCTCAGCAGAATCTTTCAGTCATGTCCAGAAAATAAGTGTGCGTACTGAGCTGCGGGATAAAAAATAAAGATACTTTGTTAAATGAACACCATCCATTTTTGCACTGATTGAGGTTCATCTGTACAAGTTTACCAGAATAATTATACATAGCGCATGAGTCTAAGATTAAATAGTTTCTATATTTGGCATTGGTCATTCTCTCAGTTGCTCGCTTGCTTCCTTAACTGAATGTTATCCTTCACTGAGACTTAGTTTGTATGTCTTCTAAACTTCACAGCACCTTCTGGTGTACCAGTTTCTTGGATGATGGAACTAATTTTGGGTGGGCTGCTGGCCTGCTAGTGGTTCAGGCTCTGGTTTTTAAGGGGATATTCTTCAGACTGGCTTTTGTCTGTGGACTGAATGTTCTTTAGTGGTTGGAGTCTGTTAGGTGTGTCCTTTGAACTGTCTCTCTGGTGTAATTTCAACTAAAGAGTCTAGATTGTGTGCTCTGTGACTGACCTGAAGTGTGAACCAAACAGTGATTTTTCTGATCTTAAAACTTCAAAGGCACAACCTTGATCCAAATTCAGACATTAATGTAGCTATATCTCTGAACAATGTACTTGCTGTGTTTTTTTTGTCACGAGATGATGATGTCGTGTAATCTAATCCTTGTTTTTACCTAGAATCACAGTTAAATGCTCAGTTTAATGAATAAAGCTGGATTTTGTGGTTGTAGCCTTGAAAATGGGATTCCTTTTCTGTGTTTTGTCCATCTCATCGTTCTTGGGGTGAGGGGAAATGGTCCTTTGAAAACGTTATAGAAAAGCTTTCTAGACTATTGCTAGGATAATTCTTTTTTAGGGTTAACTGTAAGGCTTGCTTGTATTTATTATGGAAATGTTATACCTTTTTGGAATTTGATTTATACCTATAAGGTTAGATAAAGCATTATAGATACAGTTGAAGCTGTGAGCACAGTCTCTAGTGATATGTACTTCTGAATCTTTTGATTTAATATAGTAGTTATTAATTTCTAGCTGTTAATTATCTGAATGTAAAAAGCATTTTAAAAGGATACCTTCCTGTGTGCTTCCATTCTGTTCATCATTGACTGTTCCTTATAATGTGCTTGAATTTATTCTGTGTGAGACTTTTCTGAAGAAGTCTTCTGGTGCCTGGAAGTTGATAAAGGAAGCAGGAGAAACTTGGTTTTATTGGTTTTTGCAACAGATGTCATCGGTGTCAGTAGCATGATGACTGAGAAATGCACAAACACTACAGTGTGAACCTATTATAATACTGTTAGGGAAGCTGCAGTTGCCTATTGCTTTGTTCCCCTTCTCCTGTTGAAACACATGGCAGTGTAAAGTAAAAATATAAAATTCATTGTCCTTCCGAATAATATTTTGACTTCTGTGGTATGTCAGCCAGTTGTAGCTCTTTTTGTCAAGTGATTTTCTTTGGAAAAGAAACACTTTTTGCTTCCTCAGAAAAAGGTTATTTCTCAACCCTTTAAAGAAACATGAAGCATTTTAAAATTACTCCTTGACATTCTTTATTTTGTAGGTCTTCTTTTGGGTAGTGAAATAGTGTGTCTGTCACTGCTGCATGTTTTATAGTGGTGAATAATACTAGTAATTTTAAAAGGTGATTATTTTAATTTTGGAAGTTTCATTGCAATTGATTAACTATCACTTCTTTCTTTTCAGGATATATTTATGTTCATAACAAGGCAACTTAAGGGTTTAGAAGATACAAAAAGCCCACAGTTTAATCGATATTTTTATTTGCTTGAGGTAAGCTTCATAACTTATTTCATTAATAACTGTTAAATGTAATTTTTCAACTTAATTTTGTATTAACTACTCCTCCTATTTTTTCCTGTCCAACACAGAACATTGCCTGGGTCAAGTCTTATAACATATGCTTTGAATTAGAAGACAGCAATGAGATTTTTACACAATTGTATAGAACGCTGTTTTCAGTAATAAAGTAAGTATTGTCACCTGCAATTATATTATTGCATGGCTGAGGTCAAGTGTTTCTAACCTAGGTCTTCAGTCTGTTGTGTGACTTTCAGCATTAACGAGCTTAGTTGTGTAATTCAGCTTAAGTAAAGGTAGCAGTATAAATATAATATGCTGTCAGTTTTGCCTGTTGTAATTAGACAAAACACATGGCAAATCATCTTTTTTTTCTCCAAGAAATTTACTTTGATTGTCTTTTACTGCATTTATTTTATTCTGTGTTTGAGGTTGAAAGTGGATGGTGCAATATGCAATTCTAAGAAATTTGGAGGATTATTGCTATAAAAACATGAGTCAGAAAATAGCAGACACTGGAAGGTACTGCTAGAGATGGTCTAGTTTCCCTCCCTTGCTCAAACCAGGGTCAGCTAGAGCAGATTGCCCAGGACTGTAGCCAGTTGGGTTTTGAGGATTTCCAAAGATGGCGACTCCATGGCCTCTCTGGGCTATCTGCTCTGCTGCTCACTCTTGATTTAAGAAGTTTCTTATGGTTAATCAGTATGTCCTGTATTTCACCTTGTGTCCATTGCCTCTTGACCTGTCACTGGGCACCACTGAGAAGAGTCTGGCTGGCTCTGTCTTTATTCCCAACACCAGGTATTTAAACATGATGATAAGTTTCTCCCTAAGCTATCTCTTCTTGAGGGATCTTTTAAAAGAAAGGAAGGAAAAAAAAAAGTGTCAGCTCTCTTGGCCTCTCCTTGTATGAGAGCTGTCCAGTCCCTACATCATCTTTGTAGCCCTTTGCTGGATTGGCTCCTGATGTCCAAGCCTCTCTTGCGCTGGGAAGCCCAGAACTGGACACAGCACTCCAGATGAAGATTCTAAGGATTGATGTTCTAATACGTTATCTTCTCATGTTAGGGATAGATATAGTCCTCTTACTCTTTTAGTACAGTAGTAAATAAAGAGGGCATGAGATTGAAGAACATTTGGAGAAGTGATATATGCAGCTGAGAAACTTATTTTCACTTCTAAGAAAACTTGAGGTTTGATTATTATATATTCCTTGTTTGGCATCACTGTAGGGAGTACTCTGAGTGGAAACTGTACTTCATATGAATAGTACACTAAGAATCTTTTTTCTTTCATTTCAGCAATGGTCATAACCAAAAAGTACATATGCACATGGTTGATCTAATGAGCTCTATCATTTGTGAGGGAGATACTGTGTCACAGGAACTTTTGGATACAGTATTAGTTAATCTAGTGCCAGCACATAAGGTAAGGCTTCATAGCGGCTTTTTTTTTTAGTTGTAATTTGTTGTATGTATGTATTCAGATATTTAGATTTAATTGAGAGAATACCTGTAGCAAATGTGTTCCTATTACTTGGGGTTTTTTTTAGCAAACAGATAATTTTTAATAGTCAGAAAATTCAGTAGTGTTTCATTGCTTTGATTCACTTGCCATAAATTAAAGTATCAGTGGTCATAGTAATCTAAAAGCTTTAATGATATGAATTTATAGATGGAGTTTTTATATACAGTCAATACCAGTAGAACTTAATATAAAAGACACATATATCCTTTGGAAAGCTTTTAATTAGTGTAATGCTGTATCAACAGTTCAAATTAATGTGCTGCCCAAAGTGGGAGGGAAAAAGTTAACTGCTGTTTTGTAGTTGGCTTTGTTGGTTTCAGAAATGTTGACTTGGTGTTATTGAAAGCACATTGGTATGTTCTTGATGCAGTTGTAGAACTAACTGTTCAGAAATAGTGGTGCCTGAAAAGCCCAAGTGACAGCTGTCTTTCCTTAATGAAATTTTGTTTTGTCAAAATGAAAAAAAGGTGTCCTACAGATGAACTGAGAACTTCAAACTTTACATACGTTGTGACACTTAAATGTTTAAAAAGCAAGAAGGCCTTACTTTTCATTCAGAAAACTAGCTGGGTCCTACCAGAATCTCTTGGGCTACAGTGTAGAACGTGACTTAGGTTGTATGTGACAAAACCTAGGAAATTATCTAGGAAATGTGTACTTAGCTGGATTTTGGACAGTTCTGGCTGTCATCTGACAGGTGTGGGGTTTTTTAAACCTTTTTAAAAAAAGGTGTTCAGGAAAAGGCTAACTTTACTTACACTTGTTAAAAACTACAATAAGGTTAAATGGATATTAACTGAGAAATTTTTGCAGCTTTGCAGTGTCCTTTGCTTCTTTGTTTCAAAAATAAAAACAAAAAAACCCAAACCCTGATGAAGGCGGCACATCTGAAGAAACTGAGTAGACTTCTCATGAGGTGCTCTCTGAAGAATATAGCAAGTAGTGCAACATAGTGTCCCTTACCACAAGCCGTTAATTTCAGTAAATGAACAGCACATATTTTTTTTCTATTGACAGTGAAAGACTAAATGCTTAGTTTAGATCAGCCATTTTTCCCCTGCTGGAAATGTTTTAGCTGTTTCCTTCAAGGATTCTAGCACTTTTGTGCCAGGACCAGACTGAGACTTGTGTGGCTAAAACTCAGCTTTATTAAGTAAGCCTTGGAATACAAGAAACAAAAGTAAGACTATGCAAAATACTTCCGTTTGTATTTTCTCAGTTGTTAAGCATCTGTTATTTCATTGTAACTCGATTTGACTGCATTGTTTTTATGATTCATGTTTAATAAACTGATTTTGAATTGAAGAACTTGCATCCTGTTAGATTAGCTATAGCATTGAAATGGCTTTGTTTTATTGTGGGTTTTAAGTCATTGACTTGAACATTTTAATAGGATAAGGTATTCGAGGTTTTGCATTTTTCTTCCACTTCTCAATCAAACTGGCTCTTTGGATGGGTGCTAGTTTGTTGCTTGGTTTCTAACTGAAATAGTTTCATAATTTGAGACCATATTTTGAGTACTTTTATCTTAATTTTAACTTTTTAACCTTTCTCATACTAGTGAAAAGAAACTTCTAAATTTTTTCTGTTTCATCTCAATATCTTCGTATAGTGTTTATTTAAAATTTTGGAGCTTAACTAGTTATCTAAGCACTTTCTGTGGCTACTGATGTCATGTTGGAAAAGTGTAATGAATTCAGATTAAGAATTTTTCTACTAGTGTCTGTTGAGCACAAAACTAAAAGGGGATTAAGGATAAGGTCCACTGTAAAAGCAACTATGTCTTGGCTGACCTAGCTGTTAAGCTGTACAGGCTGTGGGAACGGGAAATTGAAAAATCAGGCTGGCCACCAAAAATGGCATAATGGCAAGCGCTGAGGTAATGGTGAGAGGGGAATCCTTATCTAGCCAGATTCCCGGGGGACCAGAAGAATTTTTTTGATGGAGTAGAAGGAGCATAGCTCTACTACTAGCTCAAATTTGAAAATGAACAGATTGAGAGGTTGTTGTAGATAAAACTGTGATTGTAGCAAGTGACACAGGCAAGTGGTGTATTTTTAATACAACCGCAAGGAAGGTTGTGCATGTGAGGGAATGTGGAGTGCCTTTGTGAATTGAATGACTGTATTCTGGAAGATAGTGATAGAGCCAGTGTGACTTCTTATGTATAAACAGCTGTATTGGATAACACTAGGTTGAAGACTTGAAGAGCTTGATCTGTATAATTTATCAAAGGAGCAGTATGTAAGTGTGTATTGGGAACAGAAGGTTCAAACAGATCCTTTAGTTTTGGATCCTGGATGCTGTAGACCTTAGCATCCGGGTCTAATGGCTGAAATTCAACATTAGACAGATTTGAATTCTATTGATATTTTTAAGTGTTGTAGTAACTACCTTAGCCTTTGGTAAATTGTTCATTTAAAATGCATTTACCTCTTGAGATCAAGGTCAATAATTTTTCCAAGAGAAATGCCAGATATGGTCCACAGTCCTGAGTAGTAAGTCTAATAGGCAGTGGTGCTAGCAGGACGACTGCAAAAACTCAGGCATAAGGAGCATATGCTGGGGGCATGACGTACTATCAAATGCCTCTCTAGCATAATTAGTAGTCACTGAAGTAGTCAAAGCTGCTCTAGCTCACTTGAGTTTGTCATCCATCTCACTTGGGCAGAATAAAAGCCATATTGATATAAACCTGAATGAAAGTGTCTGATGCTTCTATTGTAAAACAGGTGCATTAGAGTATGCGCAGGCTTGCTTGAGTAGTACAGCAGGTATCAGATAAGTCAATAAAACAGTAAACTTAACTTGTCTGACCATGTGCTCAACTCTTAATTTCTTTGATGTTTAATTATTGTTTTCTTTCTGTGGTTTCTCCTTTCTTCTTTTCTATGAACTCTACTGAAATACTTTTGATAGGATTATATTAAGAGAGAATGAAAAAAATAAATGGTGAACTAAACCCAGAAAAGGCCAGAAGCAAGGGAGAGGTAGTCAATACGAAAAGGCAAGAAAAATGAATAGTTTTCCCTTCCTTTAACTGTTATCTTAGATTATAAAGCCTTAGTGGCAGCACCTGTAAACAATTTTGTGTTTGTGCAGTGTGTTAGAAGGCAAATTGTACTTTATTTCCTTGAGTGTTTGCCAGAGTGTTCCATTTTCAGCCTCAGGAGTACTACAGGGAATCCCACATCGCACATTGCACATGCTTTACATGCTTATCTTTTTGAAAAAAGTGATACTGACAATTAAATTCCTAACTGTCTGTACTAGGAACTTACTTAATAATTGGTGTTATCTATCTTGGCAGCACTTCAGCTGAGCTTTTTCTTTATCAGCCATCATTAAAAACCTGTTTCCCTCCCCCAGTAGAACTAGAGAGTCTGTTAAAACTGCTCTGTCAAGTGCTTTTGGATACAAATTCTTCTGCTGTGCCATTGATAAGAAGAGTAAAACTGAAGACCCTTTCCAAATTCCAAGAAAACGAAATGTTAAAATGTATGGGTTTTTAAGAATATTTCCTCTAGAAACAGATCTATCATTTGAATTTACTCCTAAAGTTGTAAAAATAAGGACTGGATGCTACCTAGTCATCCTTTTTGAAGGAAAAAAAATAAGACATGCATTTATTTTCTGGTTCTGTTTTGATTTTTCTTTAAAGGATGAATACAAATTGAGTGAAATAATTTCTTTGAGCTGTGTTAAATTGGGCATTGAGAGGAAACTGGAAAAAGGAACTGAAGAAAAAAAAAATCACTGGGTATGCGTTTCCATCACTGCTAACCCCATGGTACCGGTACAGCTGATTTTTGGCTATGTGGTAAACTGTCCTGGAGAGCATTCTCTGTCTATATACAAAAATGTCTGTGCCATGCTGTCCGAGAGGTTGCCACTGCTTCTTGCGTCCGCAGTAGAAGTTTGTCAAACATTCTAGAGCAGAACAGGTATGAAAAATGAGTCGGCAAAACTCTTAATGTCTTCCAGAAGCATAAAAAGCTTGAAGTGCTAGTAATATACAAAACTCAAAGTAGGAATTGAGACAAAGGAGAGTACTTATGATTGACAAAGATAGTCTGTCTTCATATGTTATTGCTGAAGGCATTTTAATAATAAAGAAGTAGTTCTCTGTTTATTAACATTCTTTTCTGAAAGAAAATCAAGGTTTTTTTGGGGAAAAGGGTCTGTCTGCAGCATCCTCTAAGTCTATTTTAGATGTTAAATGTAACTTCTCAATTTATCTAGCAGATGATCTGTGTTCTGCCTTTTCATGGGTTGTTCTTTGGTTTGTCCTTATCAATAAATACTTAATTCTGCTTTTTCCTTCAAAATGTAGCAATTACTAATGATTGCTTTAAACAGTGTTGCCAGCTGATGGCTTAGTTTCTATCCAGTTCAGGACTCTTGAAAGCTTATCCCGACCGGGTGCCTACATGCTCTTAGAGGCATCCTGATTAAGATGATTGTCCCCATCAGTGAGGGCTTTCTTCAGTCATTAAAGGATCTTGAAATACATGTCACTTTTTTTTCCTGAATGTACAGAAAGACTGAAGAGAGGTAAATGATAGAGTTTAGATAAACACAGAGAAGAAATCTGTTAAATTATGTCTTACCCTTATACAATTTCTCCTTCGGGCAAATTGAAAGTATCTTTGTGGCTATTAAATTATTCAGTAAGATAGGTTGGATGTATTTAAAAGATCTTTGAACCTATTTGATAATGGCCTGGGTCGCTCCTGTTTTCGTTTCAGCTAAGGCAGTGCTGCTTTTTCTTGTTTCTGCTTTTCTCCTGAAACTGGGAAGGGGAGAAGAAGACTTTCTCATGTGCTTTTAAGACTTCTTTGACATTGTTATTTTCCAGAAGTTGGGCCTCTGGACATTTGAGGACCCTGGTTATTGGCACAATTAAATCAAATGCAGGAGGTGTGAAAAAAAAATAGCTAACTTGCCATAGCCAGTTGTGATCAAGACTATTTTTTCTCTTTGCAGCCTTTTTAGAAGGAATGAAGAATAATGTGGATATGTTGCTCAGGATTGCAAATAGCTGCTTCTTGCATTTATCTTGGCAAACATTAAGGTGTTGGGAGATCTTTTGCCTGGCCTTCAGTGGCTTAATTATGAAAGATGCCTGTTTTTTCAGATTTCCTTTCCTAAGGCTTTGTGTGAGAATTTGTTTAATTTTTTAAACTTTAGTTATTAGTAGTTGTGTAGATGAATTAGAGAAGCTTTTGTTTTTTAAAATTAACTGCTGTGTGAAAGATACAAGCTGAAACTGTAATTAATGTGAATCAAAACAGATCTGCCTGTTGGAACTCTGCTGTGCTGTTCAAACTTGTTTTATATGTAAATCAGGTCTTGCTCATGATCTAGAGTGAACTCTTACCCAGGTGAAAGTTTTCTTTGTTTTGGTGGAGGTGACCTGTGGAAGTCAAGAAGGATCAGAGCAAGAATTCCAAGTGTCATACATTCCTTGTTATGGTTATTTGTGCCTTTTACTTCCTGAACAGTCACAACTCTAGCTAAATAACAGAAAACAAATGCTACAGGTAGAAATGGTGCTTGGTGGGTTGTTTTGGGTTTGGGGTGGCATTTTTTTTGGGGGTGGGGAGGGGTCTAATCAACCATAAAGAGTAATCTAGCATGCAGAACCTTCTATTTTCTGGGACATGGAACAGCTGTACAATTTGTAAAAGACTGCCAGTGTTGACTCTTATGTCTTGATTAGATAAGGGAGGAGGAAATTACAAGGATGTTAGCATCTTGTGGAAGCATTTGAGTATCTTCCCAGAACTGGGATTGTTATTCACCTTCTGTAGTGGCTCTAAGTAAAACAGATCCTTCAGGCATGAATCTTCATAGTCTTTTGATTTCAGTAACTTAATTCTATCAGTTGCAAGTCAAAGACATCTTTTGTTTTATATTAACAGAAAATGTTAATCTATTCCCACTGCAGTCTAGAACCCTATAGTTTTACACAAGTGTTGAAATTACAGATAATATTCTCCATCTCTTTGCAAATACCTTTTTTTCATTCAGATAGCTACAATGAACCAAGCATATCCAGGCAAAGAAATACCCTGAGTGTGGCAATGCATCTTGTGTTTGTTTTTCATTATGCTTAAAGGAAGGTTTTTTCCTTTTATGGCTGATATGTAATTAAAAAAAAAACAACCACAAACTGCCCCTTTATACAGTTGTCTTCTAAATGGAGTATGCTGGGTTTTTTAAATTGCGAAGACTAATCAAAATTGGGGAACTATATTTTTACAGCAACTTTACCTATTAAAAGACTGTATTTTTTGGTATTGAAGACTTTTCTTTCATTCTTCTATGTGTTATTCAAGTCTGCAGTGGGTGTCACAAGGGCTGAGTTGCATTTTCTTCTGGAAATTTTTGAAAAATAATTACGATATAGAAATGGAAGAAAGGACATAGCAACCAGAGGGTGGAGAATGCATGCTGGAGAAGGAAGGAAACAGTGATAGAGCAATAACCCAATTAGTCAAATGGATGGATAGGAATGTTGTGGCTTGGTGTTTTTTTTTATTAGTTGGGGTTTTTTTTATATTAGAGATTCGTTAGTTTGTATTTTTCACCGTTTTTCGCTCAGGGACTAAAATGCTAGGGTTTTTTTCTTCTTCTTTACTATCTCAGTCAAACAGGCTGAGTATTTTCAGGAGATCCTATGGAGACACTGTGGTGGTTGTTCACAGGTGGCTGCTTGATGCAAGGACGGAATTGTACTTTCTACCACAATCCTGTTCAGAGTCTTGCTTCTGTGGTGACTGTAAATGCCTTGGTGTTGCTTTATCTCGCTTTCCTGTTTTGGGGGAAGCTGATAAGAAGCAACAGTAAAATGTAGGAACTGACTTCACTGAGTGTTAGGCTTAGATGGGCAACTCAAAAGTAAGCCCCGATTTGGCAGGAAAGAGGTTTCTCAGTAATATCAGCGGAGGCTACAAAGCTCTGTTTGGACTAGGTTTGTTTTTATAGGTTATCTTTACAACTGAAAGTATAAAAAGAATAGGCTATTTCTTTAACACATTTACCAGTACATGGTAGCTTTAAATTCTCATTTATTTTTAAGATTAATGTGCTTAAAATTTTTCTGTTGTGTTTTTTTCTCCCAGAATTTAAACAAGCAAGCCTATGATTTGGCGAAGGCTTTACTAAAGAGGACAGCGCAAGCAATTGAACCATATATTACTAATGTAAGTGAAGACTGCCAACAAATATGGAAATAAATACATTTTTTAACAGACCTGTATTATAAAAACAATGAATTGCATATAGTCAAAGGGTTGTAAGATAACTTTTTATAAACTCTCAATTGTTCTTTGAGAGAATTGTTATATTAATGAAGCATTATGTAACCTGTCCCTTTGAGTCTAGTTCTTTACCATATGGAAACTACTAAGCCCGTAACAATTTTGATTTCTGAAATGTGATGGATAGTTTACTTTCCACTGTCTTGAGAACCCTTGCACTTCAATCCTTAATGTGACTGGAAGACCAAACATACTTACATGTATCGTTCTGATAAAAATGTTTAAATACATTGTTCGTGTGGCAAAATTCTTTTTCTAGTGAGGAGATGAGACTATTTAGAAGGTAGGAGAAGTGAAGATAGAGCAGAATTTTAAGGCCATTTTCAGAGGAAAAGAAGAGGAAACAGAATCTAAGAATAGATAGTAAGGAAGAAAACCAGAGAGTAGATTGAGGGTTGTAGGCTAGTTGAGTGTAGACATCATAGACATGGCAAGAGAAGAGGGATAAGAGGAAGTAAAGATCAGACAGGAGTATGCTCTAGATTAAGTTGCACAATAGAAACAATATTACACTTTTTTTGTTTTTAAAGTAGTTAAGGATTTAGCGGGTCTCGTGGCAGCTATCCAAAACCTCAAAAGCTTAAAAACAATAGAAAATTTTCAATGTGTTTTGTGGCTTTCAGACTTGTAGCACTTGTGGTACTTGGAAAGTGGGTACCTACTAAGATTTTTTTAAAATCTTCAGCGAAAACTCTTGACTCCAAACCTGTTAGTCAAACCTGCTGTTTGGGAAGGTATTGCTGCGTGGGATCTTGTTTTTAATATTGTTCATTTGTAAAGTTGGATTAAACTGAGTGACATTTTTTGGGTTTTAAGGAGGTCTGTACAATAAGAATCTTTCTCTTGAGGAAAATATGTACATGCAGTCTTGGTTTCCCACAGGTGGGAAATATTTTGTTGTCTGGTTCCTTTGTTTTGAAAGTTAGTTTCTTTCTTAAAATATATTAAAGACACAGTAGGGGTTAGTTCCCTAACCAGGAATATATACATTCCAGGCAACTCTATATTCAGAAAAGGAAAATGTTTCCTTCTGCAAGACAGCATAAAGTCTTTAACTTCTAATTAAATGTGCTTATCTATTATTTCTTGGTTGTTATTACTAGAAACTGTTGACTTTTTGTATTGTATCACTTGTTTGGGTTCAGTATATAACCTTAAAAAGTGGTAGTTTTCATGTTTTCAGTTTCTTTACTGATGTGATTAACATCATCAGGTTAATCAGAATTCATTATATTTGTCTGTCCCAAGTTTGGAATTAGGAAACTGAAGTGCCAGTTAAGTGTATTCTCTTGCGTTAGCGGCAGGTGGAAATACTATGATTTGTTTAGCCACACTTGTGTATTGTTATCCAAAGATAAGAAAAATTTTCCAAATTATGTTCCCCCACTTTGAGTAGGGAGTAGTATACTCTTATTCAGTTACTTCTTTCCCATCTATTATGAGAGGCTATAGTTTAAAGTAGTATGGAATTTATATTTCGTATTAGAAAATATTTTATTTAACGAGAAGTATTAAGTTTCCCTCAAACCTCTGAAGTTTAGCAAGAAAGAATGATTGCTTTACAGATGCATTATTCTGCTTGTAAATACAAATTCTGGAACAGTCAGTTATTAATTCCTGCACTCTTACTTACAACTCCTTAACCTGCCAGCTGTGTAGTGTGGTAATTAGCCACTTGTTCCAGCCTTGTTTTGACTAAATGTTAGAATGCTTTTTAAAGTGATTGTTCTCAACAGTGAAATAACTCTAAATATAGTCACAGTATAATAAGATCTGATGCATTGGAATTAATCTTAAGTTTCTTATATTATTTGTAGTTTTTCTGTGGTAAACTGAACATCACTTTTTTATGTGTCTCTTATGTGTAATATTAAATACAAAGCAACGATACTTTAAGATTTCTACTGCAGAATCCTGATCTATGCATGTCCCTGTCCCCTGCCCCCCCTCTTTTTTTATTTAGTTGTGGTAAAATAAATGTTGTAAGATTAAAAGGTAGATTTAATGATAGACAAGCATAGTAGACAAGAAGAGGGTGTATACTCTTGTTATTAATGTATGCTCTGTTTTATTTTCCAGTTCTTCAATCAGGTCCTCATGCTTGGTAAAACCTCAATTAGTGACTTGTCAGAGCATGTGTTTGACTTGATTCTGGAGTTATACAATATTGACAGTCACCTCTTGCTTTCTGTTCTACCACAGCTTGAATTCAAACTTAAGGTAAACACTACTTATTTCCTATGTATTTGAAATGTGTGTTATGGCTACTAATATGATTTTTTTTTTTAACTGACAAGTTAATCAAATTATTTGGCGTATAAAACTAATACTTACATGTGAAACATATCGTCTCTGCATTCTTTAAAGGAAAAATGGTAAAAGCCCACAAAAAGAGTCATTTAACTTCAGTTGTATTAACCTACTGTGCATGTGTGCATATGCTAGAGTTTTGGTTGTTTAGGTTGGGGTTTTCTGTTTTTTTGGCTTGTATCTTTCAAGCAGTAACTTGATTTTTTTTTTTTAATGACTTGAGAATCTCACCTGTTCTGTTCTTTGGTTTACTGTAGTATTATTGTGAAGAACTTTAATGTGTTGAAAGTACCTTGTGCTGCAAGCTGTGCAGAGTATCTACATCTGTTCAGAATAGTGAATTTTGGGAGGGAGGAGTTGGAGTCATGTTAGTTGAAACTGATATACTGACAATTTTGTCCAAATAGAAGGTCTGTGACAGGTGGAAACAGAGCACTGGACTCTATAAATATCCCTTGTAGTCATTGCTAGATTTACTTTTATGATTATTTCAGGGTTATTTCTTATGTCTCAAGGATACCTGGTGCTATGGTGCTAACTATTTTAATAGGTGGTTTGGGCTTTTTTGTTGCTGTTGGGTTTTGGGATTGGTGGTTTGTGGTTGGTTTTGTTGTGTTTTGTTGGGTGGTGGTTTTTGGTTTTTACACTTCAGAGTGTCTCCATCACTTGCAGAAATTCAGTATAACAGCCAGTACTCCCTTTATTCTCAATCATTTTATTCTGTTTGTCATTCCACAGGGTTTCTGTGGAAGTGGGGAAATTGATTAGTTTTGTATTACTAAGGTTGAAAGTGTATTATTACTAATCTTGAGGGCTAATGTACAGTGGGCAACTTTTAAATTCATGTTTATTATTGAGCACAGATTTTAGGTTTGTAGAACCTTTGGCCTGTTGTCACTGCAATATTTATCATAGTGACTTGTTTGTGCCTATTACTTTCTTTCACTAATGTTGCTAGGCAGACACACTGCATTTGTTGAATGAGTTGTTTTTAATGGTTATAGCTTTCAACTCACATTTCTGAAAGAAGTAGGGTTCCGTTTACTGCTAGCTGTCTGTCTTAAAGTAGACCTTTTCAGCCTTCAGTTCCTGTTCTTACAGATGCTGAACAATGATCACTCTCTGTCTGATTAAAAACTACTTCTGCAGCTGAAGTTTTTTGCAAGACATTTAATCTTAACTGCTATCACATACTTTTTTTCATAGCCATAATTGCAGTAACCTTTCCGTCTTTAGGTCCACTAAAACTGCAGGTTCTTGGATTGACTTTTCTGCTCCTTCGTTGACTCTCATATTCCACTATTTCAGTACAAACTTCTTTTTTGCCATTAGAAACACCAATTTTAGTATTCCAACATTGTCAACCTCTTATTCCCCCTACCCACCAATTTCTGGTCTGTTTCTCAACTGATTTCAGCCCTCAGCATTTCCATGTGTTCTTTGTACCTTGTAATTTACAACACTTTTTTCATGTTTGCCTTTATGTTTGTTTAACATACTCTTATTAGATGCTGATAGGATGAACATCCGTTTTGTTGCTTCTCATCTCCATGATCCTTAGTGCAGTTTTCCACTCGTGGTCTAAAACCTTGAGGATAAGGTGTTTCACATTTGATGTTTGTAAGATCCAGTTTAACAATGTTTCCAATAGACTGCACATTTTGATAGTTACATTCTTACTGCTCTTATTCCGCAATGGCTTGTTGAACGCAATACAGTTTGTGGCTATTCAGAGGGCATGGTATGGCTTGTTTGAATTATCCTGTTGCTTCTCATGTGTGGTTTTGATGCCTTAAGTAATAAGGACAAATATTATATGCCTATTTTGTGCTATTGGCTGTCAAATGTAGTTTGATACATCTTTCCCAGGAAAAAAGAAAAAACCAACCCTATATTTGGAATAGGATAATCCTGGTTTAAATCCTGAGACACTGGAACAGGTTGCCCAGGAAGTTGCCCCATCATTGGAAGTGTTCAAGGCCAGGTTGGATGGGGCTTTGAGTAACCTGGTCTAGTGGAATGTGTCCCTGCCCACAGTGGGGGGGTGGGGGGGGTGGGCTAGACTATCTTTAAAGGTCCCTTCCAACCCAAACCATTTAATGATTCTAAATGAGTTGAGAGGTTGCTAAGATCTTTCTGTAGTTGAAAGGGTATTTTGAAGATGGGTATTCTGAAATATTCATGAAATATGACCAGGCTGTGGTTTTTCTGAGATCAACACAAATTTGTTGTTTATGGAAAGCTGCCAGTGTTCATTAGATACTTTCCACTTCAGCAATAGCTATGGCTTTATTCTAAACAGCATCAAGCATTTTTAATTCAGGTCCAGGTAAATAGCATGTTAGCGTGTTGAGAAGAGAGTGTAATTTCAATGAAACTTAAGAGTGCTTATGCTAAAAGGCAGCTAACGGTTTGCTGCTTTTAATGAAAAGAAACTGGACAACAGTATCACTGTTAGCTTGATGAAGCCTTGGATCAGGTGGGTGGTAAAGGAGAAAAATGTTTGGCAGCCTATGTTGAAATATGGGAGAGGGGAGATGTCTTTTTGAATAAAGGTCAATTAAAGTTAATGATAAAATAACCATGAACTCTAGCGAGTTCTGCATATCATTCAGAGCTTGACTGGATGGTTTTGGCTTTTCTGGATTTGGTACATGGAATTGCATCTTTTTCTATGCCCATATTTTAAGAGCCTTGGCTTCTGAGCTCACTTGCCATAGGCTCTCTGCTAGTTATTTAAGCAGAAGTTTGTGGAGTATATTTAGGTCAAATGCATGGTTTCACAGGGGCATCTAATTTTTTTCCATGAAATTGTCTGATATGGCTCTTGAATATACAGATGTGACAACAGAAGTGAAATACTAGGGGCAAATACTTAAATAATGCTTACGGGGTAGTGGGGCAGTTGCTGTGTTCAAGATCTCGGGAGCTGCTTTGCTGCTAAACAGGTTTGTATTAATCTTAAAGGAGATGATGTTGAAGGAAAGCTGTGGCTGTTTCAACTGCTGAGTTGTCAGTTTTGAAGTGTGAAGATGTGTCAGAATGATCTCATCTTGCATGCGTTGAACACATGGAAGTGGACATATGATCTGTGCTTTTCAAAGATAAATTGGGTAATTGTTATCTGTGTTTTTGAAAGCATCCATTTTCTTTATAACTGGCTTCAAAAGCAGTGAGTAAAAAAAATTTTGGCCAGATGGAGTATCCTTATGGTAGACTTCCTCCGAGCAAGACACCAAGTGTTCTGGCTCACTTTAAAGATGATGCTTTTAAAAAAAAATTTTCAGGTGCAAACTTGGCAGGTTCTGCATAAATTTAACAGAATACAATATTTTTTATGTCAATGAAACTTAATTTGAAAGAAATAAATCAATTTCTTAAAGCATTTTCTTACGTTTTGCTGTAGTTTGAGCCATTTTCCTCCAAAAGCTGTTCTTTTTAAATTCTTTCGACATTGCCTAAAATGTCTTTTGCCAGTAGAGAATGATAAATGGTTACTTTCATACAGATGTTAAACTACTTAAATTTCTTTAATTGACCCTATCATGTAAAGTCTAAGAACAATGAAGGTCAGCTCAGTAGGGCACAGGACTTTAAAATAAACTGGGAAACAAGAATTAAGCCTTCATATTGTCAAGCAAGTGGGACAGAGAAGACCAACCGGTCTGAACAGGGAACTCCTTGTGGAGCTCAACAGGAAAAAGAAGTTGTATGATCTCTGGAAGCAAGGTCAGGCTTTGCAGGAAGATTACAAAGCTGTGGTTTGTATATGAAGGGAGAAGATGCAAAAGGCCAAAGCTGAATTAGAGTTGAAACTAGCCAGTGTTGTGTCGGATAACAAGAAGGGCTTTTTGAAGTATGTTAATAGCAAGAAGATATCTAAAGAAAACATTGGACTGATGCTTGTTGAAGATGGTCACCTGACTAATAGAGATGAAGAAGAAGCGGGGGCATTCAATGCCTTTTTTTTTTTTTGTCTCAGTCTTTAATAATACTGATAGACCTTGGACTGCCCAGTCCCCTGAGTCAGAGGACCATGACTACGGGAACAGTGACTTTCCATTTGTAGACACTGAGATTGCAGGGGACCACGTGTATCAACTGAGTGTTCACAAGTCTGTGAGGCCTGATGGGATTCATCCCAGAGTACTGAGGGAGCTAGTGGATGTTGTGGCAGGGTCCCCTTTTGATCCTCTACCAAAGGTCTTGGGTGTCTGGGGAGGTCTCTGTTGACTGGAAGCTAGCCAATGTTATTGCAATTTACAAAAAGGGTGTGAGGGAAGACCCAGGGAACTACAGACCTGTTAGTCTAACCTCAGTTCCTGCTAAAAATATGGAGATGATTGTGCTGGGTACTATTGAAAGGCATTTAAAGAATGCAGTCATCAGGCACAGTCAACATGGGTTCACAAAGGGAAAGTCCTGTTTAATTAATGTGATATCCTTCTATGATAAGGTGACCTGCCTAGCAGATAAAGGGAAGGCAACTGATGTAGGTTTTTTGATTTTTAGAAAGGCTTTTGATACAGTCCCTCACAATATCCTCACAAGTTGTCCAGCTATGGGATGAGTGGGTTCACAGTGTACTGGATGAAGAGCTGGCTGAAGGGCTGGGCTCAAAGGGTTGTAGCAAATGGGACTACATCTGGCTGGTGACCAGTCACCAGCGGTGTTCCTTGGGGATCAATTCTAGGGCCAGTCCTGTTCAATATACTTATCAATGATATGGATGCAGGAGTTGAATGCACCATTAGCAGGTTTTCTGGCAATACTAAACTGGAAGATGCTGTCTTGAGGGGCAAGGTGCCTTGCAGAGGGATCTAGATAGATTGGAGCATTGGGCAGTGATTAATGGGATGAAATATAGGAAGTCCAAATGCCAGATTCTGCACCTCGGACAGAGTAATGCGGGGTACAAGTATAAATTGGTAGAGGAGAGGTTGGAGGGCAGCCCTGCAGAAAGGGATCTGGGGGTGCTGGATGGCAGCAGGCTCCACATGAGTCAGCAGCATGCCCTGGCAGCCAAGAGAGCAAACTGCATCTTGGGGTGCATCAAACACAGCAAAACCAGCCAATCAAAAAGAGGTGATTATCCTGTTGTGTTCAGCATTGGTGTGGCCTCACCTTGACCACTGTGTGCAGTTCTGGGCCCTACAATTTAAGAAGGCTGTGAAAGTCCTTGAATGTGTCCAGAGGAGAGCAACAAAACTGGTGAAAGGACTGGAAGGAATATCCTATAAGGATCAGCTAAGGACTTTGGGTTTGTCTAGTTTGGAGAAGAGGAGGCTGAGGGGTGACCTCATTCATTGCTCTCTACAGCTTCCTGAGGAGGGGAAGTGGAGAGGGACGTGCTGATCTCTTCTCTCTGGTATCCAGCGATAGGACGTATGGAGATGGCTCAGACCTGCTCCAGCAGAGGTTTAGACTGTACATTAGGAAGCATTTCTTTACTGAGAGGGTGGTCAAACACTAGAACAGGCTTCCTAGAGAGGTGGTTGGTGCCCCAAGCCTGTCAGCATTTAAGAGTTATTTGGACAATGCCCTTAATAACATGCTTTTAACTTTTGGTCAGGCAGTTGGACTTAAATGATCATCATAGGTCCCTTCCAACTGAATATTCTATTTTGTGTAAGAAGGAAATGATGTGACATGGGGTTTCAAAGGCAAAAGAACTTGATTATTGACAACCTGAAAAAAAATTCTTCACTTTTTTGGGATGTCATTTGGCAACAAAGTGGGAATTTATTAGCCAAACAAGAGAAGACAGGAATTCCTGGAAGAATGATAATATGGTTAAATACTCTGAAGGATCATCCTTGAGAAACTCCATCTGTATGTTTTAATGGCACAGGTATTTTGCTTCCTATTACTAAGCACTTAGAATTATATTTTAGTTTGTTCATCCTTCCTTCCTTTTTTACTTGAGATACACCAAGAAAACATATATTGGAGCTATGTGGTTACTGATGAATCTTGTTTGGTGAGTGGGATGAGTCCATTTACAATGAGGGGAGCCTTTCCAGCTACGCTTCCTCCACCCAAAGCAAAATGGTGGTTCACATCAATTAAATTATGACAACATTGCTGAGACTGAGGAGTATACCACTGCCCTGAAGTCCTCTGGAGCAACTTGAAATACTGATCTGAATATAGAAAGATATTGATGCTGATGGAGAAATATTTCTGTGCTGCCTGCCTCTGGTTCTGTGCACACATTCCTCCTATGATTCCTCCTTTTTCTTGTGTTCGGCACTGCTGGGAGTTTTTTCACAGTACTTTATCCTAAGGGCAGTAGGTGCCAGAGACGGAAGTGTCACACCAGCCACCTCGCTCTTATCTTAACATCATTCATTTCTGGAGCTGAGTGGGCTGATGCTACCACCAGAACACGTTATTATCCAGTAACATCTTTGGATAGAGTGGATAGAGTTGTTCCATAAGTCTTCTGGCAACAGATCATCTTTAGATAACCTGTTGCCTTTTGGACAAGGGAGGAAAGTGCGCTGAGTTGTCTAGACATCTGAATGTTTTTTCTGTAATTTTAGAGGCATGTTGCAGAACCGGTGCACATTTCTCTGGGAGAACATGGAAGTGTGGTACTGTTTGTGGACATGCTGTGCTATCAAGTCTCTGGACTCTCTTGCGTCTGGCTTATCTAAGTTGATGGTCTCTGATTGTCTTGTGCAACTGAGACATAACCACCGTTATCAGGTGCCGTTGGAGATCATCTGTATGCCATTTTGGTGCTGTCCTCTTGGTCATTTCTGCATGAGAGAGAGCTTAAAAGTATGTCTCTGGTGTGGGGTAAAATGGCACATTTTAGTTCCACTTAATTACTTGGAAAAGAAGGTCTGGTAATTCATGGGGTCAAGTTGCTGAACAAATTGTTTTCTGATGCTAAGATTCGTAGATAGAATATAGTGCATGGTGTTATAGTGGCCATATTGGAAAAACTGTCTTCTGTCTTAGAATACGTGCGTCAGTAATGCTGGTGGACATACCCCTTCTTGATTATGAAGGGCTCTTTGCTGTCTTTTTTGGGGATTGTGTGGCTGTGGTGATGTGCAACTCAGCAATCATTTAAAATTCACGCAGCGTTGCAGGACTGGATATCAGTCCTGCTTTGTTGGAAGCTGTTACATTTCAACAGTATCCCATTTTGGGCAGTTCATATGCCTAATGTCCCCAACTACCGACTGCTCCCAACTAATCATCTACAAAGAACTGTAACTTCACTTAGAGGGAGATCATGTCCAGGCTTCTCCCATGAATGTGCTTGGCTTATGGTGAATCTGTATTCTGCCAGGGCTTGTGAGAACTACCAAGTTCTGCCTGATGAGACTAAATCTGTGAAGTCTGAATGTACTCCTGTTTCATGATTGCAAGGGATGCTATGCTCCCTTCCATAGATTCTAGTTAGAGTGGAGGGGGAAAGAAAGTGCTCTTGACCTTGACTGATGTGATTTTGAGGACCATCTCCTGTTCTTTGAGGATGCTGAAAGTTCTCTGTATTCTTGACTTGTTCTTTCACGGATTGGTCACATGTTTCATCCTGCCCTTAGGGTACTCAGTCTCACAGTATGGGTGCTGGATGTTTCTCTGGTAGTGATCCTGTTTCTCTAAACTGATTCTTCCTGGTGTCAGCAACTTTTCCACTAGTTATATATTGTGTATGTGAACGAGAATTTCCATGTAGTATCTTATTTCTTTGCTTCTAAACATTTTGTGGTATCTTGAAAATGAAGTGGTTGTGGTTTTCTCCCAGCAACCAGGTGAGCTTCACTGAGCAATCTCCACTGCTTTCCCATTGAGTGGGCTGCTTTCTCAGCCTCTGTGGCTGACAGGAGTTTGAGGGCATAAACAAATGTCTGTGTCTGTGACTCACTACCTGACAGGATCCAAATCTCTTGCTCACGGTCTCAGTGAACCTCTTTTCCACTCTTTGTGGCAGGAAGCCTCTTGATTTATCTTCATGGGATCAGGGTCTTATGGAAGTTCTAGACTGTCTCTGAGTGGGGGAAAAATCAAGGGCTTTCCTGTCAGCGGCCAAATAAATTTTTGACTATGTATGGAGGGGTTATGAAACTGTTAGCTCTCTCACAAGTTCCATACTTACATGCCTCAGTAACACTGTTGTGCATATTTACTATTTTGGATCTAAACAATGTGGCCACCTAGTGTTCAAGCACCTTGCCATTTTGGTACAACCAATGACCATACAGTTTGGTCATGAAGCCAGGCAATTTTAACTGCTGTAAGGATTGTATGTGTTGGTTTGGACAATGAATGACAGGTTGCTGGCAGTAACTGGCATTCTATGAAATGTGCAGCATTTGTGTGCTTTAATCCGTCAGTTGCTTTTTCTGTCCTGTCTATACCAAGAATCTTTTAAGTATGTTTGAAGAGAATTGAAATGCAGCTGGGTGTGTGCTGTGCCATGTCACGTATCAGACAAAAGTGGACAAGCTAATTATCCTTTGGGATCTGCTGGGATGGAGTTAATTTTCTTTGTAGCAGCCTGTATGGTACTATACTTCATATTCGTGGTTAAAACAGTGTTGATGGCACTTTAATATTTTGACTATTGCTGAATGGTGCTTGCAACAGGGAAAGTCTTCCTCCCCCCACCATGCGTAAGCTGAGGCAGGGCAGGAGGTTGAGAAGGGACACATGATCAGCAATGGAAGCTCAGGGAAAGGAGGAGGAAGCAGGGTATGTTTGTGCTTATGGTGCTTGCTTGGGAAGAGAAACACTATGCATGCCTAGACCCTGCTTCCCAGATCTGCCCGCCAATAGGAAGTAGCGAATGAATTCTTTTTGCTCTACTTGTGCATGCAGCTTTTTCTTTACCTATTAAACTCCTCATTATCTTGATCCGTGAGTCTTTTCACCTTCCTTCTATTTTGTCCCCTTCCTCTCTCTGTACAGGAGAGGAGAGTGAGTGAGAGGCTGGGTGGGTGTTTTTGGCTTTTGGCTGAGGTCGACCCACCACACCTTTATAATTTTTTTTTTTCTTAAAAAAGAAAAAATAAAGAAAAAACCCAACAACCAACCAACCACCCCAAAAAACAAACCACAAACAAACCCCCAAAAAATCAACCCAAAAAACCCCCCATAACCACTCCTATGTTTTCATGTGGCAGAAAAGGAGTATTGATAAACTCTTAACACTCTGAGCTGTGTCAAATCATGGTTGCTTCTTACTGGTAATTAATTTTTTATCTAATTTTGGAAAGGAGCCTGGGGGATTAGCAGGAGAATGCCCATTGAAATTATTTAACATAACCTCTTCTGTGAGGGTAAGTCATTTGTGCCTGATCTTGGCATTATAAAGTGGCATGTTTGGAGATCTAGCTTTGACACAGAAGCATTACTGGTGCAGGGGAGAACAGAATTAAGAACATATTGTTGTGTAGGTCAACTTGTAAAGGAAACTGATATTCCTTGATTCAGATTTGATACTTGAATTTTAGGAATTTGTATTACTGAAAGTAAATACCCTTCTAATGTTCAGGGGAATGAAAAGCTCATGAATAGAGTATTCAGGAAATAACCATTATGCAGTTTAGATCTTTATTTTACCATCCTACTAAACCAATATGATGGAGTGAATAAAATCAGTAAAATGTTGACTCTTCTTATTACTGTAGAGCTGCCTTTCTTCCCAGATATGGTAGTTAAAATTTTTGTTAAGTTTCAGGTCATATGTCCACTTCTCCCAAATCCTCCTAGACCCTCAGTGCTGCCTATTCTTTTGGACTTGATAGTGATAACGACCTGACCAACTTCAGCTGTTGTTAGCGACAGACCCTAATATAGAAAAGCAGATGCCTGTGTGTTGGGAGTACATATTGGGGAAGGGAAAATATCAGTATTCAATGTCAATTTTTATTGACAGGTTGGTTATGGAACACTAGTAAGCATAAAGAGTGCTGGATCACACCTGAGAAGACGTGAAAGATGTAACTCTTCAAGTACACAATGTCTCATAGAATGGACAAGATTAAGATTTTTTTTTCCCCAGAGTTGATGATAATGATTCCCCCCCCCCCCCCCTTAGAAAAAGAAATAGAGATTAAAGTAGAATAAAGGAGAGAGACTGTAGCAGTGATGCCTTCATTTAATAAGAAGCATAGGTTGCTTGTTATTACCTTTAGGAGCTTCAAGGAGACCAACGTTTGGGCACAAATTTAGAAATTACCAAATACTCTTGGTCCATAAACACAAATATTCCTTGCTTCTACAAACAGGACTAGAAACATGAGTGGGTTGTCTTATAATTAGATTAGTGGCTAATACAGTGAAAGCTTCTGCTGTGGCTAATTCACTAAAAAAAACAACTGAACTGTCCTTAATGTCTCCCTTATTTTTTTCTATATTTCTGGCTATGTAACTAATAGCTGAATGTTTAGTGTACTCTCCACCCCTCCAACCCCCTCCCTCTCCACCCTCTGGATCTGTGTTGTTACCTAGAGAAATTCAGAGATTCTCTAATACTTCTTGAATATTTTGTTGTTCTGAGCGGGAGTTGATGGGATGTGTACTAATATAGGCTACAAAAAAAATATTTTGAATTCCTAACCATGAAGGCACTGAATAAAAATTTGTAGTGTAATAAACACTTACAAGCTGAAACTCAAGAAAAAGATACCATATATTGCAGGTTAAGAGGAGGAGGTTGTAGGTGGCTTTCAGTAATGTCAAGCTGAAGTTTAATTGGAAAAATTAGTCAAATGTGGACAAAGATATGAATGGATTTACTGTTAATGCTGCTAATACTTAATGCTAAAGTGCATTTGGAAGAACCACAGTCTTTTGTAATGTAGCAATATATCCGTGTTAGAGATTTCTTCATCCTTCTCTTGCTCTGTTACTTTAAGGATTTACAAATGCTTGTACTGTTCTTAGGCAGCTGAATTAAAAGGACATACTGGCAAACTTTTCAGCCCATTTATGGTATGAGTCAGAGAAATAGTTGGTCTTTAAGACTGCTGTCATATTAGAGAACTCTTACAGCTAGATTGTACTCTTATTTCTTGTTTGCATTTAAAAGGTGATGTTGAACTAATAAGAATATCAAAGATGGTAGACAAGTACAGTACTGTAAACAGTCTTTGCCTTTATTACCAGAAAAAATAAGTGAATAATATCTAGTGAATAATACATATAATAATACAATAAATAATGTAAGTGAATAATATCTAGTTAACATAAACTAATATCTAGTTAATATAAACTAATTTTAGCTACTACCTTTTCAAAGAAGCGTTGCAGCCTGTTGTTGTGTTGTTTTTTTCTTTAATAAGGAAAAGAAAAAATTTGGTGAGCAGTTAGTACATACTAATTGCAGAAATGTTAGCACATGTTTCCAAAGTATGTATTAAGCTTTAAATGCTGTCTCTTGCTTTAAAAAAGTGTAATGCAAATCAGTGATAATGGAAATATACTGGAGAAAGCCTTGTTTTATCTCTGTTAGTGCTAATTTTAAATATGAAAGAAAAGTATCAGTTATAATTCAGGATTTTTAAATACAGACTTTAAATACATAGCAGGTCCTGTGTATCTCAGATCTTGGTTACTATAATCTGATGTTCTCTAAAAACTCGTTTTCTGAAAACTTTTTTTTCTTTTTAAGTAAATGTTTGTAATTAGGCACTGTTCTAGAGAAGTGTAAGCCTTTATGGGCAGACAAATAATGAGTTTCGTGGGTTTTGTCTTGTGCTTGAATTTGTGTAAGCTTGTACAGGCATGTATCATTTCCTAATAGGATTGATAACTTGTAAATGACAGTTAAATGTATGTATCTGTGTATTTTTCACCAGGCTTTGTTCTCATTGGTATTTGTCTCTCCTTTGTGTTTTGTTTTCACTGCCTTTACTATTCTGACTTCTCCCAGTAATAGCGGGTTTTTGTCTTGAGGTACGCATTTGTACAAAAGGGAAGTATTGATCTGTATTATGATATATCTGGAGATGTAGAAGTGTATTCGTAGAAAAGCTGTACAAAACAGAACTCTGGGGGGTTTTTTGGTTGGTTTTTGTAGGTGGGGATTGGTTGGATTTTGGGTTGTTGGGGTTTTTTTTTGTGTTGAGTGTTTTGGCTTGGGGTTTTTTTGCAGTAATTAAAACAGTGTTCATTTTCCAGAGCAATGACAATGAAGAACGCCTGCAGGTTGTAAAACTTCTAGCAAAAATGTTTGGGGCAAAGGATTCGGAGTTGGCATCTCAAAACAAACCACTTTGGCAGTGCTACCTGGGGAGGTATATTACAATTACAGATCATCCCTTTTCAGTTCATTTTTTTACAGCTGTCTTTATTGCCATTGTCAAGAAAAAGGAATAGTTTATTTTGATTTCTTCACAAGTGAAACTATTCAATGATGGATTAATTCTAAACCAGCATCAAACGACATTTGCAGTATCAGGTGATATTTGAGCCGGTTTTGAGGCTTATGTGCAGTATTTGTATACCGGTTTCAAATTTTTTTTAATGATAGGAGCGCCTTAAAAGAGGTATGTAGTATTTAAAATGTTGCAAACACATAGTCTCTTGGTTTTGAAATGTCTTCTGTTTTTTAAATGTTCTGCCAGTTTGAGATAGAAAATGTAGCTGGAGCTTGTAGTCAACAGAAACTTAAGTATGGCTACTGTGATGAAAATGGTTTAGACTTGAGTAAATGGGGATAAATTCTATAAATTATTACAAATGCAGTAGTTAATAATTTAGCATTCAATCATATCAAAACCAGAGTCCTTTAAAAATGCAGGAAACTTAATTGAGGGGAGGCCTTTTACTTCAAAGTATACAACTATTTAAAATACTACATATCATCAAAAAATACCAGATCTAATTGGGCCCAAAGGAAAATGCTTCATTGTGTTATAATGTGAAGCAATGTGAATATATGCAATTTGTTGTTCATAATTACTATTTTCAACTAATTATGAATTACATACATGTGTTTATTATTTTCAAGGATTTTAACTAAGTTAAAATAGCTGTGTTAAATGAACCATTCTTAAAATATCTTCATTTTGAAAACATACGTGATCTTTACTAAAATAGTTATTCCTTAAAACTTCTTTATTTGATAAATAAGAATTTCAATAGCAGTAACGTTCTAAAGTTTTATTTTTAATTTGTTTAAAAGCAAGCATTTTGAAGATATCTTGAAAATGCATTTAATTTTTCAGAAGAGTTGTTGGTAACTCATTACATCAATAGTTTTATTATAAAATTACTTATATTAGAATTAAACATGAGAAAATACTAGTTTTCAAGTATCAAACCTAATTCACTCTTTCAAAAAGAAATCTTAAAGTTGAAGTGATCCATCTCAGGAGAAATTTGTACGAGGCTAGATGCCCATTTGTTTGCTGTCTATTATAAAGTTTAAAGAGAGGACAAATAGCTCAGTCTTAAAAAACTTCTAGTTGCTGATACATGATTCATGATTAAATATGTGGAGCATTACAGAAAAGATAATTAAAATATGTTGGACATTTTTCTAATAAATAGTGGTTGTCTGCCTGGGAGTTTTTATGTATATGAAGAGAGGATATTTCTCTTCATTTTCAAAACATGAATTAATAAATGAGTGCAGGAATTGTTTCTTAACCTGAAGAAAGTCTACTTAATATTGTGAAATCAGAGATGTTTTGTGCATGTAATTGTGCATGGGAAGGATAAAAATATTTTGAGAGGTATTTGAGATTGTGTAGAAGTAAACTAATTGCTTTGGCAGAAGTGATATTTTTGTTGTTGTAATGAATTGTCTTGTTTCTAAATAGGTTTAATGATATCCATGTACCTATTCGTCTTGAATGTGTGAAATTTGCAAGTCACTGCCTTATGAACCATCCTGACCTAGCAAAAGACTTAACAGGTACCAGATTTATTATAACATTAAAATACAATTCTGTCTCCTGGAAAAGTCAGGAAGGTTAGTTGTAATTCTAAGTAACGTTGTCAGATGTTGTGGAGGACTTAAATGAGCTTGTAGCTCTAAGTTACAGAGTCCCTGCCTTCAGTGCTGCTTCTCAGGCTGAGGGGACTGTACATAACGAATGCCTTAACCAAAGAGATCACTCTCCCTCTCTTACAGTAGTTGCATTCCCAACTGCTGTTGAAATCAAGTACCGTGGGATCAGGCAAAGACATCCTGGATAACCTAATGGTCATGGCATTTATTAATTAGGGTGCAGACCAGAGACCTCAGTTCCACAAAGCTGAAATGTGTAAATTTTATGCGGGCACTGTCTAAAACATTAAAACAGTCCATGTACCTGTGACCACAGGCGTTGGTTCCTGGTCTTTCAGGTCAAATGGAGCCTGTAATTCAAGACCTCTGTAGGAGGAAGGCAACTGGCATAGATGGAAGCATTTAGTGTTTGTTGCTCCTGATGTCTTAATGAAAAAGTGTAATTAAAGAGAGTGGGTTGGTTTGGGTTTTATTCCCCCCAAAATGTATGTGGAGACTGTATCTTCCTCTGATAAACTCCTACTTGTAATACTTCGGAGGTAATATCTTTGTCCATTTGCTCTAAGGAGGGAATTTAAAGGGCTGTTATGTGCATGGGATGGCTCTTCTGCTTGCTGAGCATTTGTCAAGTTAGACACAAATACAGGCAGGCTAGAGTCATCTCGTAGTTATTGGTATTGTGAAGCCATCTTTAAAAAAAAGGGTTTCTGGTCCTGTCTTTAATGGAAAGGTAAAGCTGTTTCCTCTGATTATCAGAATTGTATTTTCAAGGGGGGTGTGTGTTGGTTGTTTTTTTTTTTTTTCTTTTTTGCATAGAGGAAAGACTTTGTGCCCCCTCTAATGGTATCCTCTGGGAAATGTAATTTTGCTTGCCCCTCCTCTCCCTCCCCACAGTGCTGATCAAAGTCAAATTGTTGAAAAACTTCTCTGACTCACTGGTTTTTGAGACCAGAATTGTTTTGTGCAGTGGCGTTGTTCTTTGTTTCTTTAGTTTATGATGTTTTCTTGTGGAACAAACTGTTTTTTAAAAAAGTTTTACTTGGATCTAAAATTTCATAACCTCCATAAGTGCAAACCTTTAGTTCTTGATGTGCTCTTTTGACACTTGTGCTGATAACCAGAAATGTTAATGGCCAATATTTCAGATGAGATTTCACTGTTTTCACTGGTCATTGAACAGTAATAGAAGAACAGTAACCTCTGGTAATTTAATTTAGAGTAAAATTTGAATTCTCAGTGTTTCTTAATGTTCTCAATGTTTCACTGATTTATGCTGTGTACAGTGATCTTAATGACTTTTGGGTGCATTTTCCTACCCATTTGTGCTTCTAAATTAACCTAAAATACATAATTCTAAAAAGATAAGTAAACTTTGTCATTCTTTGTTAGATTTCTAAAATGACGTTAGGTAGCTAACATGTTTGACACTTAGAAGCAGAAACCTCAAAGTGTTGATAGTATAAGATTATTGGTACTACTAGATATGTAGCAATGGGCCAAAATAATTTAGAAAAAACTGTTTTAAGTTGAATTAGCTAGCATGTGTCTAAATAAGTGTTATAGCTTGGTCAAAGAGCATGCTTTTGAAGTATGTCTCTTGATTTGTCCCTGCTTATAATGCTTAAACTGGAGTATTCCTGGAGCATGTGAACTAGATTCCTTGTGGATAATGCGCAAGTTGTGGTAAGGAGTGCAACTAATGAGCTCCAGCAGCCAAAGGGGATGGGGTCTGCAGGAAGAGAGTAGCCTCTAGCCTGAAGCAAGACTTTAAAATGTCTATAGTGTGGATATCAAGTTCTCAGCACTGTCTGTTCTGCTCTACAGATCTAATTCTGCTGGGCGATAATAGTTGCTAATGTAGACGTAGCTTAACTATTATAAGAAATAATAAAAATAAAAATGTAGTCCCATAACTCTTATTTCCATAATGCCAGAAATATAAATATTTTATATTCTAAGGAAATAAAAGGTTTTACTGACATTTCAGTTAATCTTATAGAAAATTATTGGTTTCTTACCATTGATGTTCAAAACAGTAGAAAAATGATGTTTTCTGCTTCTGTCAGTTGAGTACTGTCTAGAGGAAGAAAAGTAGCTGAAGTTGTATACTTAAAATGAAATACTTATTCTGTTTTTTTCCAGAATATCTTAAAGTAAGGTCGCATGATCCTGAAGAGGCCATAAGGCATGATGTTATAGTATCCATAGTTACTGCTGCTAAAAAAGATCTTTTGCTTGTCAATGATCACTTGCTTAATTTTGTCAGAGAACGAACATTGGACAAACGGGTAAGATATAAGTAGTACTAATAATGGCTGTGTATTATATTTCTAGACTGTAATTCAGCTTTTTAAAAAACAATGCTTCTAAAAAATGCTGAATTAATTTTTGCACTATTTTGATTTTTCATTAGTAATTTTAACAATTTTAAAGCAGTCTATTTAATGAGGCCTCTTTTGTCCCTGGCTTAAATGCCCCATTTTTCATGGTGCTGTAGTTTTTGGTTTGTTTTTTTTTTTTTTTTTTTTTTTACAGTAGTATGATTAAAAAATAGGCTGAAGCACAACAGTGTTCCTCCAGTTGTTCGGTTTTAGTGAAATTTTTAAGTAAAACGAGACCCTTGTAAAACATTCCAACATTTTTCATAAGAAGTTTTGCAAGCCGGTTTCAAAATGTATTGTAAATTACTGATGGAAAATGTTCCACCATCAGAGGTAGCTAGTTTACCTGTTTTTAATTAGATCATTGGAGGACTGCAAATCAGTGTAATAGCTTCCAAATTTCAATAGTCTTGAAATTTAGTTTAGCTATGTTTCATTTTTTGGTAAAATTTGAGGTTTGCTGCTTACGTTAAAGATGGTAAACAAGGTTGTTGATGGCAAACTTTTAAAATTAGCGTTATAACTTTGTTTTTTTTAATTCAGTGACATGCTTTCCCTGTTGCACCCATAATACAATCACAAGTATTCAGTATAGATCTGTGAGATGGAGTGTTGACTTAAATTTGTAACAATTCTAAATTCAAGAGGCATATTTGGTAGTAGCTATTGGTGTTGAAAGGTTTAGCATAATAGACATGATGCAATGTATATACTGATGAGGAAGCGTTACACTTAAAAACTCAATTTAGCTTTTTTGTAAATGAAATTATTTTATTTTGGTGTAGAATAGGAAATACATACCAGGAAATTCTATAATCTTTTCAGTTTTCCATTCTGAACTGCTAAATTGAGTACTATTTCTTTTTCTCAAGTGGAGAGTGAGGAAGGAAGCTATGATGGGACTTGCACAGATATACAAGAAATATTCATTACAATCAGAAGCAGGAAAAGAAGCAGCAAAACAGATATCATGGATCAAAGATAAACTTCTGCATATATATTACCAAAACAGTATTGATGACCGGTAAGTCAGTTGTGAAAGGTGATTTTGTGGATAAATGGAGTAACTTTGTTACACAAATTTGTTTTTCGTTTGTGCATAAGTGCTGACAAGGAGGAGATTTTATAATCATGTTTGTTTTGATCCAGTGTGTAGTCTTCTACAGCTGCAGCCGAATGTTGTCCTGTTGTTGTTTTCTTATACTTTTTCAAAAAGTGATTCTAAAGGATGAGATAGGTTAGAATATTTCAAAATTTTTAGCTGTACTTCACCGCTGCCTCAGTAAAGAAGGCTTTTGTTTATATTTCAGTAGCTTGCTAATTTTTATGTTAAAATTCAGTAAGTAAAATTGCTTTGCCAAACTTGCTTTAGATTTGCGTGTTTTTCCTGTAAACTTTAAAGATAAGTCTAGTACATGTAGTGACAATGGTTAAGGCACTTCACTCTGCAGAAGGTCAGTTTTTCTGTATGATAATAGCCATGAATTAGAGCCTTGTCCTGGATTTGTAGTGAAAGTGCTGCCAGAGTCATACCAGCTATAGACTTGCATATGGTCGTTTGTACTGAAAAATAGATGGTTGCACAAGCGGAACTAGTTTGGCAACTAGTCCACCTTGACTAATTGCAGGGGTCTTGTTGGCTTTGGAAACGAGCCTTCGGCCTTCACAGCATGATCAGATACAAATACAAATGGCATTGCAAACCCATGTGCATCCTTTAAAATAACTTGCAGCCTGAGTCATCTCCAAAATAAGCAATTATATCGTGGTACCATGGAAGTGAACAGAACTGTCTGGATTTTCAGATCCAATCTCTCTCACTTGCATTTTTCTTAAATTTTGAGATCCTTTAAAGAACAGTTGGGTTTGCGTTTTGACCGCCCCTCCAATTGTGTGTAAAGGATTATCTTCTCATTTCTAGCCTAAGTGTACATGAATGGCTTTTTACCTATTTATTCAGTTTTGTTAATTTGCAAAAGTTGTGGGTTGCCTTGGTATTTGATTGCAACATGGGCTTAGTTTTCCTTTTGTTTTTTCTTCACAGTCTTTCCTAGGTTCAGGTCTGCCAGTTACCTTTCTCTCCTCCTGTTTCCAAATAAAGAGCTTCCATTTTATAGCAGAAAATTCTGATAATTTGGGTCAATTAATGATTTTACCCCAATACTGACCTGTAATGAGATTCACTAATAACATTTCTTTGGACTGATAATTAAGAGACATTCTTCTCTAAAACCCTTTGCTTCCTATCTAGATTAATACACCTGATTTTGATAATATCAATTCTTAAATGTCCTACTGCTAACATTAACATTATCTTCTGCAATGGTATATTTTTTTTAGTTTATGCTGAGTTTTATTGGAAGTTATGGAACTTGACCTTCAGGTTTTATAATAACTCTGCCTTTATATGCAATAACTGATCTCTAGATAGGTCTGAGAATTTTCGAATTAATATTTTAGCAATTCAAGACCACTTTCTTGCTTTACAGTTTAAATTTTTTAATCCTGTCTTTCAGATTACTTGTTGAACGCATCTTTGCTCAGTACATGGTCCCTCACAACTTGGAAACAAATGAACGAATGAAATGTTTATATTACCTTTACGCAACACTGGATTCAAATGCTGTGAAGTATGTGCTATTTTGACTTATTGCAAAATAATCTATAATACAATTATTACTGTACGTTAGTAAATTGTTGTGAATAGCCTGAGTCAGTGGACAAAAGTAGTTTGTGAGCTATCAGAAAATAGAATGGAGCAATAGTATCTATTTTTCAAGTGGAATTTGGGGAAAAAAAAAAACAACAACAAACCAAACAAAACCAAAACTAATACGGTGTTTTCTAACAAGGTGTAGTACCTTTCAACCATAAACAGTTTTAAAAAAAGTACTGTCAAAGATCTGGCAAGAAGCTTGAGTGCATGTCGGTCCTTTTATGTCCAAAAAGAGATAGCATAGATAGTAGTGTTGACTAGCCTTAAATCTTACCTGACAACTTCTCAATTAGTATGCTCCTTGTTTTAGCAGCCAGACTGACTTAAAAGTAGGAAGGAATTATTACTTACAATTATGTTACGTGCATTCTCCAGTTTAAAATGGGTAGATAAGCATGAATTTGACTAATAACAATTTTGCTGCTGTAATGTTCACAGCTTGACTGATTAGTTAGTTTTACTTTGTTTTTCACTTAGTAGTACTCAGTCACTCAAAAATTGAATGTAGTTTTTTCTTATGCGGGAGACTAGAGAAAGCTTTGTATATAAAAGAATGACTTAAGCATATGTTTGAATCCTCCGCATTTCTTGTATTACCTGCCTACAGATATTACAACTGTAACAAACTAAAATTAAGAACAGTATATTAAAATAAAAAGTTACTGTTTGAATAATTTTTAGTATAGGCTAAAGAAAAATGCAGAATGGCTTCTTTTCAGTATTTGGTATTTCAGGCAACAAATAACTTCTGGATTCTCATTTTCATATGCAGCAGTACTCATTTTAAAGACAGTATCTTCACTTAGTTATATAGAACTGATTTTTTACTTATGGAAGTTTAAGTGAAGCTGTGAATTTTTTTTTTGGAGCTTATTTTTTCTGGAAGATATGCTAATTTTCAATTTTGTCAAATATCTCTAATGTGTCTCTTAAAAGTCTAATCATGTCCACTTTTCACAATTTATTCATCTCGTAACTGCTTTCTGTGTGCAAGAAAAACATTGTTTTGATGATAATCTTAAACATCTGCTCTAGCCTACTTCTTGGAATGTTTTTAGAAGAGTGATTTCAGGCTTGTTCAAATGAGTTCTTCATGGGCCACACATCAGTTACTTCCTACTTCTTTTAAAGGCAGTATAGTTAAGCATCTGAAATGAAACTTGTTTCAAAATCACACTTTGTTTCAGTCTAATTTGACCAATTAAATTTTCTGTATCATGCCGTTAGGAACCACTTAGCTTTTGCTCACAGCAGTGAAATTTTAGGTGATAAGCATGTTCCTGAGTCTGAAGTTGAAAAGATTTTAAAGGGTCTTATTGGATAGTTGTGTTATTTATTGATCAGATGACTTTGACAGCTCTTTTTTATTTTTTTAGAGCATTGAATGAAATGTGGAAATGTCAAAATCTGCTACGACATCAAGTCAAGGATTTAGTTGACCTAATAAAACAACCCAAAGTGAGTTCACTTTATCTTTATCCCACAGTGAATATGCAGTTATACTTAAAATAAGCTGTTTTTAAATTCTGCCTGACTTACTGTCTCAAGCTTATTTTTAATGACAGATAGGCAGTATTGTGAAAGTTAACCAGTATTTCATTAGACTAGACTTGCAGTAGGAAACGTGTATACATTTTGGTAGAAAAAGTAAAGAGGTAGGGGTGTTTTAGGAATTTTAAATATATTTTGCTAGCCATTTGATATTAAAATACTTGCTTCCGCTGTTTGAGTTACAGCTCGTCAAGATTGTTCTGGCTCTTGAAAGAGAGGAAAGGACAGCAGTTTTTTTTGACTGCCAAATTGAGTAATTAAGAAAAAGTACCTCTACACCCTAACTTTCTGAATGTTACTAATCATACATAAGATAAGAAATTGGACTATTTTTATCCCAGCAGGTTACTTTTTTCTCCTCCTTCTTTGAAATTTCTTAAATGGAGATATCAAACTACAGTTGATAAAATTTGGAGTTGTTTTAGTTATATGTATGTGCATGCTCATGTTTTGTGGGGGAAATCATAAGATGAAATTCTGGATATAATTCAGAATGTGATCTAAAACTTGATTTTAATGCCAAAAGTTTAATCTGGTGCTTTTTGACAGAAATACTATATAGTAGAAAGTGTTGCCATGCTCACATTCATATATGTGTGCGTGACTTTTATTTTCTATATGCATATATACTCATATACCACAGTAAGTTGAATGACGTTTTATGACTGAATTATCCATTTGCTGGAATTAACTGAACAGGATGAGTTGGTAACACAATTTTTACAAGTGTGGTTGGATTATCTAATATATCTGCTTGGAAATGTTACTGTCTTGCAGACAAAAAAAAGACTTATCGAATCAAAATGCATCCCTTACTGTTTCAGTCCTGACTGCAGTGAAATTTGTAATTTTCACACACTGCATTTAAAACATGCTGTAATGTTGTATTAAATTCTAAGTGCAGTAACTGCTAGTACAAAAAAACTTTGTTGCTTTTTGGTGACTGAATTGAAATATCTTTCATGTACTGTTTTGTATTCATAGGTTAATTTAAATACACTTATGCATTTAAAACTGAGTTAGTATCTTTATTTTCTCCATTTTGGCTGAAAGTGAAATATCAACTTTTCCTTTTATTTTTGGGGAGATGTAATGAAAGTTATTCCTCAATTGTAATTAAACATGTAGGTTTTCATAAATACTAGCATGAGATTCACATTCAAAACAGTGTATGCTGTTGACATGTTTGCATTTGTCCATGTAGCTTTCATCGTAACTTTCACTATTAAGTACTGATTTTCTACACTTTTCTTTTGAGTAACAGGACTGCATGGAATAACTATGGGGCTTGTGATTTGATATGCTGTCACAGTCAACAAAACTGTTTTGAGTTAGGGAATTAATTTAGTTTTTCAATTAACAAAAACTTTTAATTGTTGATTCTGGTATTGAGAAATAAAAGCAAACAAATAAACACTTAGAGAAACACCCTTTGGCTCCCCTTCAGACACTTCTCTGCTTCACGGTCCCCAGGCCCCTTGCTGCACGCCATGCTCAGTCCCTTCAGTGAGGCGATGGCCACACAGGAGATAGGGATCAGGGCATGGTGGTTCCTTTCATTTTGCTGCTCCTCTTTTCTTACCCACTGCTGCAGCGTGGGTTTCTCCACCAGCTGCAGTACCTTTAGAGTTGTACTTTCTCCAGTGCCTCTTCTCCACCCCAGCTCCAGCAGCTCTTACCCTGGCATCTCTCCTGCCTCTACTCGTGTGTCTTGTCTTTTCCTTCAGCATCGATCTTCTCCTACTCTGCTGTCCTTCCTGTCCTGGCAGCTGTCTTGTAGCCCCTAATGGCTACCACCCTTTCTTAAATATGTTTTCTGAGAGGCACCATAGGCTCCTCTGACTCATTGAAGTTTTGGTAGGTGGTGGGTCAGTTTGTTGGTTGCAGAGCTGGCTGGAAGTGGCTTTGACCAGCACAAGAGTCCCTGACCTCCTCCTGCACAGGTCACCCCAGCAGCCCCATGCTACTCCAAATCCTGCCCTTTATGCCCACTGAGTAGTAGACACTTCCACGTGTCAGCCAAGGTTATTGTAATAAATTGTAATTTTGTTATCTCCAAAGCTGATATGGCTTGTTTGAACCTTGTTTGAGATCTATATGCAGATTTCATTAATAAAATGCATATAGAATTAGATGTGCCTGAACAGGGCTTTGACCTCTGTCTTGAACTCTTTTCTATCTGCTCCATAATAATTCTAAGACTTTTATATGAAAATGTGTCTTGCAACATTATCTCTTAGCAGCTCTTTCCTGATATGAACCTGATGAAAAGGCCCACTGTAGGTGTTTATTTGCCTGAAGTGAACTATTTTAGAAGAAAAAGAGCTCTTACCAAGATGACCCTTCTCAGTTGATTTAATATTTTCTTATAATTTTTAGGCTTGCTACTACCAATTTTGTCTGTTATAAAGGGAGTTCTAAAAAGACAATTTTAGCAGTGGTGGTGGCTGAACACTGTTCTCTTCAGTGAAAGCTCATGAAGTGTGGTTGTGTCTTATTTAAATCTTCTCTCTAAAGAATATAATTTGATAGTTGTAGACAATAACTGATACTATTTATATACATTTGTGAAGTTTTGTAGACTTTGTAAGTTGTGTCACCAAGGCTGATCTGTCAGAAGTCAATTGGCAAAAGAAGAGCTTCCTTCGTGGTTTGGAGGCTGATGGGTCTATATGCTTTTGACAATGTTGCTCTAAGCTTGAGTTTTCTTTCAGGTTCCACTTTTCATTTTACTTAGGAAGAATTCAGAGTCGTTTAACAATGCTTACTATACTGCAGTGAAAGATTTTCTTCCCCCCCCCAAGTTGTCCACCTTAGAACACTTTTCTGAAGATGGTTAGGGTGTTATCTTTATTTATAGTTAAGGATTCCCTTTGTCGTTTTTACTAATACTTCCTTAATATTTGAAACTTCAGTGTAATTCCATAAAACTTCCTAGTCTGTAGAATACCATGGATTACAGCTAAAAGCGGGAGAAACATGTCTTGGAATCCAGTTTGTCTCCCATCAGCAGCAGGTGATATGATGCAGAAACATTACTTATTTGTTAGAAATATATTCTTATAAAGAAAGTGTGCTTACTATGTAGTTTTAACTGGCCATGAAATTTGTGGTACTCTTTCTTTTCCTCTTCCATTTACTCTGTGTTAGAACTATAACTCTTCAGGTGGATTTTGTATGTGGAATTTGAAATCTTGTACCAGAAGAGTTACTGACAAAAGGAAAATAAATGAGGTGGAAGTCTGGTTTGTGAAACTTAATTTTGCTTGTAAGGAGGTGTTGGACAATTCTATATCAGTTTCGGTTTCACAGAAATCTAAGCTTCACAGATATCCTGAAATGCAGTTATGTTTTCATTTTTTTGTTATTGTGGAGGTCCCTGATTATTACTTTCACTATTGCACTGCTATCCTCTGCCTTCACTGTTCAGCTAATCAGGAATAGCAACTGTCTTATTATTGACTTGCTCAATTCTTTACAATAAGGTGGGAACTACTGCTGAGAATCAATATGTGAGATCTAGAAGATAAAATTAATTTGATGCTTGCTGTTCACTTTATATTTAAAAACAAAGAAGCTTTAGGTGAAAAACAGTTACAGAAGTAACTCATCGCTGCTGTTTATAAGTTATATAGTAGATTTTTATTACTTTTTAATATTTTACATGAGCATATATGTGACAGAGTATTACTGTAGGCATGATCTATCTTTTACTTCCTGTAAGTATCTGGCATTAACTTTGCAGTGGTGGATTTAATTTCTAACACACCGATATATTAGCAAAATTATGGGTGCTGACTTGTTGATAATGCATTATGGAGTTTTGCTCACTCGGTATTCAAGTGAAAATACATAATGTAAAATTCTTACTTAATACATTTTTCTTTTGTGACTTGCAGACAGATGCCAGCAGTAAAGCTATATTCTCAAAAGTGATGGTTATAACAAGTAAGTTGGTTGAAGTATTTACACTGTCTAAAAATTACAGTTGAAATATATTGCTTTCTTGTTTTAAAAATAATTTGAGATTATAAGGTTATAACAAATAAGCTTTGTAACAGATAAAACTTAAAACAAATCATGAAAAACATGTTGTAACAATATGCTTTTAAGAATTAAGACAACTGTAAGCAGAATTGCTTCCTTAGTATAAGAAGCGTCCAGTCATGAAGTTTATCACATGACATTTTGGCTGTATCTGTTGTAGACTAATTCAAAATGTAGATACTCTAGGGTGTTAATGTCTGCTTTACCATTATAGAATATATACTAACTGATGTTAACTAACCCACCACACTGTCTACTGACTTACCTGTCTTTGAGGTGTTGGTATTTTAAGTTCTGTTGGGAGATTGCAGAAGAGTTTTTGGGTTTCAGTAGCAGGAAGGCAGTTTGGAAACGGAAGAACGTCTATGTAACCTGAACTCTTAGCAAAGAAAAAAACATCAACCCTAAACCAACACTTCTTGTTCTCCCCAGCCCACTAAGCCAATAGCACTAAAACCAGTAAGAAGAAAAAAAACTTGCTTTAATATTCTGAAATTTTGTTTTTAAATCCACCTTTTTTTTTTTCTTTTTTTTTTAAAGCAAGCTGTTCTGGCAAAAAAAAAAACCAAACAACAAACTACTTAAGTCTATGTACATGTTGTAAAAAATGTGGAGGAAAAATCTGGCTGCCTGGTGGGCCATGTTCCAAATCCTTTTTTCCTTATATTTATAATATAAAAGTTGATCAGTTTGACTTTTCTGATTTATTTTTTTTTTAAAGTTCTGGGTGGCATTTAAAAAAAATAAATATAACAAAACATACTTAGTAGAACTTGTTTTGAACGAACTATCCTGTAGTCCTGTACCACTTTCTGTGCCAGCTTTGCTTAACACATACTGTACCAAAACCATAAAATATCTTAAATAGTATACTCACACTTTACCAGTAAATTGCCCTGTTAGAATATAAAATGCAAGTATAGAATTAGGTTGAAAAACGTGGTTTTAAAGCTTTCTAAACTGTTGCAAGCTGTTGTGAAGCTTATGTTTCACGAAGGAGTAATTTAGCAAAAATACCCTTTTGGTGTTTTTGCGCTTGCCATATCAGGTGATCTATTTACTGAGTATATTTTTCTGTAGAGTATAGGCTTTGCATTATGAGGTCAACTTCAGCTGTTAATGTTATTAACAGGAACAAGTAGACTTACTGGAAAATGAGTGTGAAGGGAGAAAAACCAATAGACAGGGGAGGTGTGTGGGTATAGAAAATTTTAGAAATTCTTGTCCTCATGGATATGTCTACCCACGTTAAGATGTTTTGGATCCCATACCCTGCTGCTTCTTGGTTAGCTTCAACACACATAGAAACTTTCTTGATGTGACATTTCAAACTTCTGTAATTTACAATACTGATACTTATTATCATAAATAGTGATTTCTTTTGCTTATTTAAAGGAAACCTTCCTGATCCAGGGAAAGCTCAAGATTTCATGAAAAAGTTCACACAAGTTCTAGAAGATGATGAAAAAATAAGAAGTCAGTTAGAAATGCTTGTTAGCCCAACATGTTCTTGTAAACAGGCTGAAGGATGTGTGGTAAGAATTGATCTTAAAATATGTTAATATTTTTGGAAAAGAATTGATTATACATTTAATTGAAACTTACATTGCAGAGGGAAATAACAAAGAAGTTGGGCAACCCAAAACAACCAACAAATCCCTTCCTGGAAATGATAAAGTTTCTACTTGAGAGAATTGCTCCTGTGCACATTGATACTGAATCTATCAGGTATTTGTGTGTGCGTGTGTATGTGTTGATGGCTGTAGATCACAGGGTTGGAAATCAGAGTTTCTAATTTAGTTTTTAACCACAAGCAGTAATGGATTAGGTGGGTGTGGTTTAAGGTCTGGTGACTGGTGGTATTTTCTTCTGTGTCCTTTTGCTTATTGGTGTTTTGTCTCCTCATTCAGAATATAGCCACACAAACAATTGACTTGTCATTCAGCACAGGTGAGACAACCTGCCAGTAAAAGTGGATCTGCTGCTGATAGGGAATTTTGGTTTGTGACTGACTTTTAATAAAAGAAATTACTGTCTGTGGCTATTCAAAAACTTCATTAAAGCTTTCCACCCAGAATATTAGCTCATAGTGTCGTAAACAGTACTTTAACTGAAAAAGTGAAGATTGTGATGAGGCATCAAGACTTTAAGGATAAGTAAGCCAGTGAAGTTATGGGGAGAAAGTAATTGCTGAAATGGTTATTTAACAGCTGTATTTGAGATATGTGGTATCTTATTAGAATCAACTAGTTCTAAATACTGGTAAATTCTTATCTGTTAATTCCAACGATAGTAATTGATTTTTAAGTACTTGAGCATTTTGCTTTCTGCCTGTCACATATACAATGTAATGGAGCCATTGAGGGTTCACTTAAAAATCTGTTTCAGAAACATTGTTTTTAACATGATTTTTCTTTTGGTCTTGGATGAAGTACAATGTGTAGCAAGATTTTTACTTTAAATTTGAAAACGTGTGTTTTAAATTCACACATGTGGGACTAGGTTGTAATAATTGTTTCACGGTCCACCTACTGACTGATCGCCATAGAGTATACAAGCAAAAAAACCCAAAAAGGTAGTAAAAAGCACGTATTTTCAGTTTTGCCAGAGGATTGGTTTTCTTCCATCTTTGTAAATTTTCACTCAACTTCTGCTTCATTTTTGAGGCTGTCAGACTGTTCGGTTTTTTTAATAGGTGGTCATTTTTGTCCAATTGTGGGGGAAAAAAAACCAAAAGAGACTGGAAGTCTGACTAGGAGATCTCTCCCTTGATTTGCTACCAGTTCTGGTTTGGTTTGGTGAGATTTTTTTTTTGGGTGGTGTTTGTTTTTTGGGTGTTGGGTGGTGTTTTTTTCTTTCACTATAAATAGCACTTACGGGGTGTACTGAAGGAATATTATTAATATTGTTTAGCCCTTGGCAGGGAAGCTGCCTGAACCACTCACTAATATAGGATCATTTGGATAATCACCATTTCCCTTCCTAGGGTACAGTGTAAGGAAAAAAAAAAACAAGCAAAGAAAAAGACCCAAACAAACAAACAATAACAAAAGGCAGAAGACCCTCCCAAGCATTACTGTCAGGGTGATATATACAGGAGAAGTCTTTAAATTTTTCACCAACTCTTAGAATAGCTGTTTAATGGGTTTTTTCCTCTTGGTAATAGACTAGACAGATATTATGAACGGTTATTTTCCATCAATTACTAAGAATCCATAGCAGTTAGTCTCCTCAGCATAATTCTTACCTGAATATGTCGCTTGTAATACTCAAATAGTTTTCTTATTTTGGTCATCCATGTGGAATAGTGTGTGTATTAATTCATAATGGATAAACATTTTTGGACTTAATGCTTCATAAGTATAGAGGGGAGATGAGGTCAACTGGATTATGTATGTAGTTGACTTATATTTGTTTTAAAACAAGCTTATATTTTATGTTTTAAATAAGCTTATTAAATAAAGTTTATATCTTAAACTTATGAAAACAGTCACACAAAGTGGAATTGCAGTAAATACAAGGTCATGTTTTTGTTTTCCTCTTCAGTGCCCTTATCAAGCAAGTAAACAAGTCTATAGATGGAACGGCTGATGATGAAGATGAGGGTGTACCTACTGACCAGGCAATCAGAGCAGGTCTTGAATTGCTTAAGGCAAGTATACTCCTGGTGGTCAGTGAGCATGTGAAACTTTCTGAAGCAATTTTGTTAAAATAAATTTTTAATTAGCGCTCTGTATCATTAGTCATAGTCATGTGGCAGCTATCTGGAAGAATACTGGTTTGGTTTTTGTTCTCTGCTCATCTTAAGTGGCACAGAGTAAGACTATCTTATAAACCATTTAGAAGTTTTTCTGAAATTCAGAAGTTGTGTGTGTGACATCAGCAGCTGAGTTCTGATTCTTAGACTGTGAATTCAGTGGTTAGTGAATAGTTATACTACTTTTGGGACTGTACTTGTGTATCTCTACAATACTGTGGTTCCCCTGAATTACTCATAAACCATAAACTGGGGTCTTATCTATTTCAACTACGTGTAATCTTTGAGACTCATTTAACATAGCAAACCCCATCAAGATGCATTTCCGGGGACACTGTACATTCTACTGTCTTTTCCCTTTTTCGTAGGAGGAAAAGGGCTGGTCACTGTGTTATGTACAAGTACTGTTAAAAATGTGAAACTTTTTTTAAAATGCAACTACCCAGGGCTTTTTGTTTCACTTCATGCTTTTAGCCTAAAGTCTTTGACAGAGACTATGTAGTGTCCGCTTTTCCTGTACTTGCACGGAAAGGTACTTGTGCCATAGTACCATCTCAGTTATACGATAGTGTTGGGAGTAGTGCAACTGCGGACTGTTGGACTGTTGACTTCAGAGGCCTCAAAATCTAAAGAACTTTCATGCAGAAGTTTTCAGAATATCTTAGATCAACTAAGGGCCTAATAGATTCATCTGAGAGCATGGGATTCTTTGGCCAGATGCGCATGTTTAGACACAAGTGCAAAAACCAGCAGTGCAAAGATGAATCTGGGTTAAAATGAATCGTGTAATGAAAGACTATATATTTGAAAGAATTTGAAAGAAAGAAGTCAGAATTTACATATTCATATGGACTAGCATGACAGATTTAAGGAAGAGGAGTAAGATTGTCCTGAAGAAGGTGGTCTGTACATCATGAGAAGAATGCGGAAAGGACAAGTGTA
Source organism: Phalacrocorax carbo (assembly GCF_963921805.1). Taxonomy (NCBI): domain Eukaryota; kingdom Metazoa; phylum Chordata; class Aves; order Suliformes; family Phalacrocoracidae; genus Phalacrocorax; species Phalacrocorax carbo. The sequence goes on along the minus strand of NC_087513.1, from coordinate 193,204,809 downwards.
GGAGTCTAGAAAAGGGAATGCCATACAATGAAGCTGAGATGAAGGTAGCATGGTGAAAGAAAACTGTGTGAAGAATTTCCTAGACAGCTTCTTTGCTGTGGGTCAGAATATTATATGGAAAGAGGCTGATAATCAACAGCCACTCAAAAATGAAGAGAAGGTAAACTTTCAGAGAGCATCAGATGAGGATTTTTTATTTATTTATTTTTTAAACTTGGGAGGACTGTCATACTTGAAGACAGACTCCAAGAATCTAAAGGAGAGGTACAGGATCTGGTAAGCTGCTGTGGAAAGCTTGAGGGACTAGAGACCCTATGGGGTATGTCTGTACTACTGTTTTATAGTTAGGAACTTCAGAGCACAACCAGTTGTTCCACTTAGCAAACAAACATGAAGTCTGGGAGCACACTAGCTGGATTCCTTTTAGAGAAACAAAGTTATGAGATGGGCTTCAGAAGCACATGTTGTATTGTAGTTCAGTCAGTCTACAAATACTCTGAAGTAAAACCCCTGAAATGTGGATATTGCTTCTTTAGCATCAATTGTATTTCTCTTACAACCTACTTCTGCTGTAACCCAGTACTTGCTAATGTAGATGTTGCCACTGAGAAGTTCATGTTCACAATAACAGGAGAAGAAATTGAGACTGGAGAAATAAGTTAAAACTGATGAGATCATGTATAAAGACAGATGTCTAGGAGGTACTAAAGAAAGTCAGAAAAAAAGTGTATCGCGTGACAAAACTAGGTAGAGAATTATAAATATTCCAGTATGGAGTGGAAAATTACTCTTGATGGGATGTTCTGTATAAGTGGACATTTAAAAAATATTAACATGTCTTTCGTCTTATTTTGGCAGGTACTTTCATTTACGCACCCTATCTCATTTCATTCAGCTGAAACTTTCGAATCTCTCCTGGCTTGCTTGAAAATGGATGATGAAAAAGTGGCAGAAGCTGCATTGCAAATTTTTAAAAATACAGGAAGTAAAATTGAAGAAGACTTTCCTCATATACGATCGTAAGTGGTATATCTTACTTTGTATGAGTAGTGTTCTTTACTCCATGTGATTTTAGAATTTCTCATTCTTCCTTTTGCATGCTATAGCATTATCCTGCGTTCTTTTGGAAGAAAGTATGTGCATCAAGCACTGCATTGCAGCCAGTCAAGGGAGGTGATTGTCCCACTCTACTCTGTACTGGTGTGGCCTCACCTTGAGTACTGCGTGGAGTTTTGGGTGCCACAGTGCGTTAAGGATATAAAGCTACTAGAGAGTGTCTAGAGGAGGGCCACAGAGTTGGTGAAGGGTTTAGAGGAGAAAACCATACAAGGAGTGGCTGATGTCACTTGGTTTGCTGAGCCTGGAGGAGACTGTGGGGAGACCTCATCACGGTCCACAGCTTCCTCACAAGGGGAGGAGGAGAGGCAGACGCTGATCTCTTCTCTCTGGTGACCAATGACAGGACCCAAGGCAATGGCAGGAAGATGTGCCAGGGGAGGTTTAGGTTGGATATTAGGAAAGGGTTCTTCACCCAGAGGGTGGTGGAGCCCTGGAACAGGCACCCCAGGGAGGCAGTCATGGCACCAATCCTGATGATATTCAAGGAGCACTTGGACAGTGCTCTGAGGCATGGTGTGAATTTGGGGTTGTCCTATGCAGGGACAGGAGTTGGACTAGATGATCCTTGTGGCTCCCTTCCAACTCTGGACATTCTATGATTCTACATAGCTGCTTGCACTATGACTGTAAGCATACAATCAAGATATGGCAATGTAAAAACACTTTGCAATTCAATGGAGATCTGTAGACGAGAGTATTTCCAGAAAAGCGTTTAGTAACTTGTGCAGATAAGATGTTTGCTTTGCCTCATGATTTTTATCAACAAATACCAGGTTTGTGGTTTCTTTATTTTTTGTTGTTACTTGAAAGCCATGTACATAACCCTTTTTTCCTTTATTTGAAGAAATTGCCAAAACCAGGAGAACTTGCACTTTTGCAGAGGTGTTGTGTTCTGTATATGTGTATCTGTACTCTTTTGCTAGCTTGATATTTTGGTAAGTTTTCAATTTGTGAAAAAGGTACTTATCTGGGTTTCTCTCTCTTTTTAAGTGCTTTGCTTCCAGTGTTGCATCATAAAGCTAAAAAAGGACCCCCTCGTCAAGCCAAGTATGCTATTCACTGCATCCATGCAATATTTTCCAGCAAAGAAACTCAGTTTGCACAGATATTTGAGGTAGAGTTAAAACATTCAAGTTTTATTAATCTTTTATATTGCATATGTAAACTAAGGGATGTAGTGGCAATTTATATGGCAAGTTGTATCAAATTCAGAAAAGATATTTTCCCCCTTTCCCTTTGTTCTCATACAGTTTGGCCTGAAAAGTGATAGCAGAAAATGTGTTTTAGTATCCGATGATCCATCATGTTTAGGGTTATGTATTTTAACAGGTGATAGAGTAAAATTGTTAGACTGTCTGCTAGAACCATACACCGCTCCCCGTCCCTGTTTGCACTGGCCTGAAGTATTTAAATGGTTACAGAAATTACGGAAAAATGAATTATGGTAGAGATTATATAAATAGGTTTATAGTTACAAATGTACTTTTTAGTTAGCACCCATCAGTCTTTTGAAGGCTGTTCCATTACTGAAATTGCCATCTTGATGTAGTATCCCCATTTCTTCAACAAGAAAATATGCTTTTTAATCCATTGTTTCCCAAATGGTCCAGCTTGAGCTGCCACTTTTTGAACTGCCCAGATGTGATAAACGTGTTGTCTGTCATCTTGATTTTTCTTTTGATTTGTAGGAGACTTGTAGGGTTGGTGAATGTCTTTAAATCTAAAGAGTCAATAGTTCTTTTAAAATTGTATTTCTGAAATGGACAACTTGGTACAGAACTCTCACCCCCCTTCCCCCAATAAGACACAGATTATATCAGTAATACCTGATTTTGTTGCTTTTATTCTAGCCACTGCATAAAAGTCTGGATCCAAGCAATTTTGAGCATCTCATTACGCCGTTGGTTACTATTGGCCATATAGCCATGCTAGCACCTGATCAATTTGCTGCCCCTTTGAAATCTTTGGTTGCCACTTTTATTGTTAAAGATTTGCTGATGAATGATAGGGTAAGTATTTTTAAAACTTTGTATTAAGGTGGTTCTCCTGTAGTTATCATACTCAGCAAGTACTTGTGAAAATTTTTGAATTGTTGGTTCTTTTTGCATATGGTTGTCTTTGGATTTCCATGTGTGTTGTTTGTCTCAGTTGAAAACATACAGTACAGGAAAGGAGATATTACTAATTTGGTAGTCCTTACAAAAGCAACAAGATGTATAGCACGGCATTACTTATAGCTTATATATTACTTATAGCATTGATTACTTGCCTTTTGTTAAAAATGGGAAAATTGTTATTGACTTCACTCACTTAGCTGCTTGTCTTAAGCAAGACAGTTGTGGTCTTTTTTAGGAAATATAAAGCATTTGAAACTAAAATAAGCTGTTTAAATGTTTCTAATACTTCTGTATTGATGGTGACTATAAAGTGAAAAAAAATAACTTGTGCATTGTCAGCCATTGTTTAGGGAAAAAGTTACAGTCTAAAACTATGTGCTTGAGGTTCCAATCTACTGGACGTGGAAACTGGAATTTATTCTCAAAGCAATGGTTATTGCAGTCTAAAGTGATAGTTTTCAGGTGACAACAACAACAAACCCTTTTACTACTGTTAAATATGCTGATACTTGAATAGTGAGGTAGGAGCAATATCTCACTTCTGTAATGGTTACTTCTATAAAATACAGAAGGCACAATGCTAACCAGTGAGTGCTGCTGTATTGTTCCCAGAAGCAAACAGGAAAGAGGACGTTTCTGCAGGTTTCACTGAAGAGTAACAGTAGTGTAACTAAACATAATATTTGGCTTAGCTTCCAGGAAAAAAGACAACAAAACTTTGGGTCCCAGATGAAGAAGTGTCACCTGAAACGCTTGTTAAAGTAAGTAGCACTTCCTATATTTTCTTACGATTGTGCGTATAATATGTAAACATCTGGATTCCTAAAGCTGTCAACTGCTTTTCTCTGTTTCCGTGTCACCTTTCTAACAGTTAAAAAAAGATAGAGGTAACTATTTTAAAATTGAGACTCTTACTGGAATGCACGTTTTTTGAATTGCCAGAAGGAAAGAACTTGTTTTTGGGAGCATCTACTTTTTTAACTTTGGTAAATATATTTACATATACACTTTATTGAATATTTTTTTATAGCTTATTATAGGCTTAGGTTTGGTGTGCAACACTTACGTATTCCAAATATTATCACAGTTAAGGTAAAACTGGTTTCCCCCCTCTTATTTAACAGTTGTTAAATACCATTCTTTGTTTAAAGTCTTTCCTTTTTCTTTTGAATTTTTAGGACATTCCAAGAAACTTCCAGTGCTATTTTGGAATAAAGAAAAAATTGTTCTTGGATTTGTCAGTTTTCTCAAATAAATGTGTTACATTACTTTTCTCTGTGTACAATGTATACTAGAGAAGAACCTAGATTAAAAAACAAAACAAAACAAAATCACTTTAAAACGGTGGGGCGTTTGTTGTTTCTGGTTTTGTTTTTGTTTTTTTAAACATCATCTCAGGCTTGTTCTTTTGTTTGGATTAAGTTTATGATTTTTGGGCTTGGTAATAGATATTCCCACTTAATTTTTCACTCAGAAATAGACTTATACTGTGGAAAATACATCCTATGTCTGTATTTTTTTTTTTAAATGCCCTTTCTTCAGAACAGGGATAGATTATCCTTTCACATTTTCTTTCAAAATTAGAAAGATGCATGTACTTTGTAGAGTGCTGTTTCTAAACTAATTATAGTAGTCATTGAATTTCCAGTGCCTCTGCAATAAAGTTGCTCTGATGGTTTTAAGAAGTTCTTTGCCTTCTCTCTTGAAGTTGTTAAACACTTAATAGCATAAAACCTCTTTCTCTGCTGGCTTAGTAAGTACTTTGGTTTCCTGCTTGGTACAGAACTCATTACTGGAAATGCTCAGTTGTGTTTGGAGTAGATTTGTTAGCTTTTTATTCATTTGACTACAGCAAAGGTATTTTTTGTATTTGTGCAATTCTGTAGTTACACAGTAGACTCTAAAAAACAGTTAAAAGAATGCACATTTGTTTTGATTTTGTGAACTGCTAGTTTAAAATAGAAATTATTTCACTTTGGTGATTATATACGTAACTTGAAGAAGTAGTAGATATTGTTTTTCTTGATTTTTTTTTTTTTAATTATTTGTTAATCTGTAATAGCTCTCTAAAATGCATTTTGGTGTTGATAAAACTTATCAATTTGCTTATAGGAAATCCTAAGGCAACTTAGAGTTGAAGCCAAGCCCAAAAGCTGTAAGAAGCATTTATGGGCAAGTGAAAACAGGTTATTGTGAAAATTGATCTGTAAATTGAATTAGCATTTATTACTGCTAAGAACCCTCTATTTAATGAACACTGCAGGCCACACCATTAGTTTATAAACGAATCTCTCTGACAGTGTATTTTTCTCTACTCTGTTACAATGGGAGCCTTTAAAAAAAGGCTTTTAAAACCATAACTGTATAATATATCTAATAGAGATCTTAAAACGAGCAAGTTTAAGTATGAAAGGGGGGAAGGACTGATGAAGACAAAATTATAGTATCATCCAGCCTGACAGATGTAGACTGATAAAGGCTAGCCTTAGTTTTGGGTGCTAAACCTTAAATGAAATTATGTCCGTATAGAAACGGTTCAGTGCAGTATTAAATATGAATCAGATTAAATTTTTTTTTGTTAAACCTGAACTCCTATGCTTGGCAGTACACTCTCATGACAGTACTGAATACTCCTGTGCACCATGCAGTGGATTGAGACTTAGGCAGTAGCAATGACATTTCTTGTTTCCTTCTATGTACGCTGCAGTATAAGGTTTCTTCTCCTATTTCTCTAGCTGTGCGTTAAGTGCGCATTGTTTCATTTTTCTCTGCTGTGCAAGCATGTATGTTCTGTGACATTCCTGCAGCATTTGTGGCTCTGAAAACTCAAACTATCCTTTGATAGTTATCCTATATGGCTGCAAATTAAAACTTAAAACAAGGGCAGTGCACACTCATGTCCTGTTTGTTTAAGTCTTCAGGTAGGCAGAAGCAGTGACTGGGGGAATTCTCATGCCTTGTACTAATTTCATGGGAATGCTTAGTTCTGAAGGGTTGCTGGAATGTCATCACAACATCCTGAACACCAGCAAATAAACAGGGGACATAGTGGGGTCAGAGGAAAATTCTGAAGGAGTTGGAATTAGGATTTGCTACATGGAAGGAAGACTAGGGTAGATTTGGATGGTAAAACTGGGGGAGGGGAATTGTGGAGGGGGAAGAGAGAAGAATAGGTTAAAATTTCAATTCCTCAGGAGCTGATGTAGGGGCACAAGATAGCATGTGGCTGTTCCCTGGCTGAACTTACTTGAAGACCAAATAGAGCTAGGACGTTTCTGTCCCCCCAACAAATGGGAGGCACTAATGGTACAGGTACTGGTTGTGACATGAAGAAAATGAATCGGTAAGCTATCAAAAGAACTGCTAATAATAATAGTAATAACAATAACAATATTTTTCTTATTGCTATTAAAACTTTCTGGTGGATACTTAGAGCTGTTTTAGTGGAAGACCCTTTGAAAGCTACGGCAAGACAATTTCACTTCTGTTCCACAAACTCCATTTGCATTTTCAGTTCTTGAATGACAGACATCCTACCTTTTGCTGGTGTTACCAAATAGAATTAGAATTCTGTAGGTGGAGTAAATGGGCTACAGTGCTAAAAAATAAACTCATGTATAGATGACAATCCTAGAATTTAGATCTGAAGGGACCATTGTTATCAGTTTGTTACATGGAATAGATCAACTGTATGATAAACTTAATTCAGTGAGATTGTGACTGTTTATATAAGATTAGAACTGCCTTTTCCATTAAGGAGAAAATATGTTGTTACCAGGTACAAACAGTGCTGGCTTCCTTTCCATCAGACCGTAGTTTCTCCAAAGCTTTTGGGTTTTGTGTTTTGAATTTCAGAGTTTGGTGTTTGGATTCACCCCCACCCCGCCCCGCAACCAGAGGATGTCTACTTGATTCAGATACTCCTCCTTCTGTTTTTAGTTGTGTGGATTGGGGTTTTTGTGTTGGTCTGGTTTTTTGTTGGTTTTTTTTTTGTTTGGTTGGTTTTTTATCATCTCTGCTCGCATATAAAAGAAAAATGAAAGGACAAAGGGATTCAAATACTAAACCAAATTTAATCTCCAAATTCATGCTTTGTTTTCACTAAAGAAATGTGTGAAATTATGCAGTGTTTCATGATAGCTGCTGGATTCTGCATACTTTCAGAAGCTTGCCTCAAAACACTTGATGTTTCCATTGGCAAAAGACAATTTAACCTAAGCAACAGGCTTTGAGGCTTTTCTTTAAATAGCCGTGAAAGAAATACTCTTTTCCCAGATGAATTATCTTAATCCAGGGTGATACTCTAACAAGTAAGATGTCTATGAAGTATTTTTTAAATTTAAATGTCTTAAATAAATTTAAAGTAAAATTACATATGTAAAGAATATATTGGGATTGATTAAGCACAGGAATTATAGGAATATAGGAAGATGAAAATGTGTTCTGCTTTTTGATCCAGTAACATTTTCTTAAGTATAAATTGTTCTGCCTATTCCACAGTGTTTAATAGATATAAGGTCAATTAAGATAATGTTTTCATAGGACAAAATATGTGATTGCTTAGTGGAAGAAACAGTTCAAACTTAAAAACCATACAACAATTAGTTTATTTGCTGTAATAACTGCTTGAGACTTTCAGTGAAAATTTGCTGTCTAGTGAGAGTACTTCTTGTTGTCTTTCAGTATTTAAATGATGTTTTGCAGCCTTGACAAGCTTATGTTTGCAGCAGTAAAAAACACTTGGGAATATACTGTGTGATTAAATTAAGATAAGGATTATTTTAAAAATGAGGATCATGGTGTGATTTGACTTCTGCATATCAAATTTTTTTTCAGATTCAGGCAATCAAGATGATGGTTCGATGGTTGCTAGGAATGAAGAACAACCACAGCAAGTCAGGAACCTCTACTCTGAGGTTACTAACAACAATACTACACAGTGATGGAGATTTAACAGAGCAGGGGAAAATTAGGTACGTAACAGATGGTAATGTTTTGATGTCTGATGATGCATTGGGGAGAGTTTTAGTCAAAGTAGTACTTAAACTATTCTGTTAGACTGCTTAACTATTTATACATCTTATTTCATAAGAAATGATGGTAAGCTTGGCTGGATTCCTTCATAAGTTTGCTGACTCTCAGGTTTTTTAACACTGTAGATAGAGCTGTATTTTAATAGTTTTATCTTCTTTGTTTTATCTCCCTCTTCAAAGAGCCATTACTCATATTGCAAAAATAAACTAACTTCCTCTTTCCCACTGAAAATTAGTTTTAATTTTTTATGTAGCTTGCTCTTCCTGATGTACCAATTGTTGTGTATGCCAAAGGCCGATAGGCAGGCTTTCTAATAAAAAATAATAGCATGTTGCAGTAAACCAGGTGGGAATAGCTAGTACATAAGACATCTCTGCTTGAAGGCAGACGTTAATCCCTTGAGGCCTCTAAAGTGAAAGGAAGAAGGAAATGTGTAAAGAGGATTAAGTCTCAATAAATACCTTTTGGGTGATTGTTAGACAACTTACTTGTTTTTCTGGGTATCTTCTTAATCCTCTGTGGTGGGGGAGGTGACAAGTTGTCAGCCACTATTGCGTGCCAAACATTGAAAATTTATGTCTGCAGAAGCTATTGAGGGCATGGGTGGATTGTGCCAGGAGGAGTAAAAAGGTTTTAATTTTGGGGTAGAGTTTAATATTATACAGTGATTATGTAGATGGAACTGATGTGTTAAATTGCAAACCTGAGAGTTGTCTAGTATGTTATCCCTGTAGCACCTGTTTAGTCTTTCTTAAACTTCCTTGTAAATAATTGTTTCATAGTTTTAAATTCTGTAATATGATAATTTGTGGCAGATACTAGGGAGTTAAATGGTAATAAGTTACCTTTTCAACATAACTGCTTGGAGCATATTGTTGGCTTATCCAGTAGCTTGTGAATAGATCAGTTCTGTAGGTTCTGTGTGTTTTCATGCTTGGAGTGATGATTCCTTACTGTGCATGTTTTAGAAATTTAATTTTCCCCACTCTTTTTGTACTCAAAACTATAATAATAGCAACTGTATATAATGATGTGGTTAGTTCTTCTCATTAAAATTAATGGAGGGCTGGGGATGCTTTTAGGGGAGGGAGAAAGCTGCAATGACATGTGAGGTTGCTCTGTGTTAAAGGCAACCCTTCAACCCCAGAGCTTGGAGCTCTGCCTGGGGATGGATGATGAGCCAATTGACAGTTTATGGGTTAGGATTAAAGACTAGACTGGTACGGTTGACATTGTAGTGGGTGTCTGCTATAGGCCCCAGAAGAGGAAGTGGATGAGGCCTTCTATAAACAGCTAGAAACAACTTCATGTTCACAGGCCTTGGCCCTCATGGGGGAATTCAACCACTTTTATACCTGCTAAAGGTGCAACACAGGAGCACGTAAATAATCCAGGTGCTTCTTGGAGAGCATCAATGACAATTTCTTGACACAAGTGATAGATGAGCCAATGAGTAGAGGTGCTTTGCTGGATCTCATACTCACCAACAAGGAGAGACTTGGGGGTGTGAAGGGTGAAGGCAGCCTTGGCTGTAACGGCCATAAGATGGTGGAGTTCAGAATCCTGAGGGCAGGAAGGAGGGCAAAAAGAAAGATAACAAAGCTGGACTTCAGGAGAAAGGATTTCATCCTTGAAGAGGCCCTGCTTAGTAGAGTCCCAATGAATAAGGCCCTGGAGGGAAGTGAGGCCAAAGCAAGCTAGTTAGTATTCAAGCATCATCTTCTCTAAACTCAAGAATGGTCAAAGCAGAAGGTCAGGCAAATATTTTAGCAGACCTGCAAGGATGAGCAAGGAGCTGCTGGCAAAAATCAAACACAAAAGGGGTTGAGAGGACCCCTGCAAAGAAGGACTTGGGGATACTGGTAGACTAAAACTGGACATAATCTGACAATGTGAGGTCACAGCCCAGAAAGTCAATCGCATCCTGGGCTGCATAAAAAGCAGCACGGCCAGCAGGTCAAGGGAGGTGATTCTGCCCATCTGCTCCACTCTGATGATATCCCACCTGGAGTACTGAGTCCAGCTCTAGAGGTCTCAGCACAGGAAAGACATAGACCTGTTAGAGCAGGTGCAGAGGAGGGCCAAAAAAAAGATCAGAGGGATGGAACACCTCTCCTGTGAAGAAAGGCTGAGAGAATTGGGGTTAATCAGTCTGGAGGAAAGAAGGCTCTCAGGAGATCTTATTGCAGCCTTTCAGTCTTAAAGGGGGCTTATAAGAAAGATGGGAACAAACTTTTTAGCAGGGTCTGTTGTGAACAGGACACTGATTAATGGTTTTAAACTAAAAGAGGGTAGATTCAGACTAGAATAACTAATACTTTTTTTTATATAATGAGAATGGTGGAATACTGGCACAGGTTGCCCAGAGAGGTGGTAGATGCCCCATCGCTGGAAACATTCAAGGTCAGGTTGGATGGAGCTCTGAGGAACCTGATCCAGTTGAAGATGTCCCTGTTCACTGCAGGGGGGTTGGACTAGATGACCTTTGCAGGTCCCTTCCAACCCAAACTATTCTATGATACTCTGAGTCTATGAGATATACAGAAAGTGGAAGGAGGGACGGGTACCCTGTCAGGAATACAGAGAAAACAGTCTGAGACACAGTTTGGAAAGCCAAAGCCCAACTGGAATTGAATCTAGTAAGGCATGACAAAGGCAAGCAAAAGAGCTTCTTTAAGTAAATAGGTGACAAAAGCAAAACTAGGGAGAATGTGCACCCACCATTGAGTGAGGCAGGAGCACTGCTGAGACAGGACATGGAAAAGGTTGCGGTACTGAATGCATTCTTCAGTCTTTACTAGAAACTGGCCTTCAGGAATCCCAGACCCTGGAGACTAGGGGAAGGTCTGGAGCAAGGAAGACATATCCTTGAGGGAAGAAAATCAGGTTAGAGAACACTTAAGCAAACTGGACATGATGGGGTGCACCCATGAGTGTTGAGGGAGCTGGCAGATGGTGTTGTGAGGCCACTCTTGATCCTCTTTGAATGATTGTGGTGATTGGTAGAGGTGCCTGAAGACAGGAGGAAAGCAAGCATCTCTTATCTTTGAAAAGGACAGGAAGGAGGACCCAGAGAACTAACTACAGGCCAGTCAACTCCACTTCAATCCCTGAGAAGGTGATGGAACACCTGAGCTCCCCAGTATGAGAGAGATGTGGAGCTACTGGAATGGGTCTGCTGTAAGGCCATGAAGATGTTTAAGGGATTGGAGCATCTGATGGATGAGGAAAGGCTGAGAGAGCTGGGACTGTTCAGCCTAGGGGAGAAAAGGTTCAGTGGGGATCTTATCAATGTGTACAAATAACTGAATGGAGGGTGTAAAGAAGATGGAGTCAGGCTGCTCTTAGTGGTGCGCAGTGACAGGAGCAGAGGCAATGGGCACAGACTGAAACAAAGGAGGTTCTGTCAGAACAGAAGGAAACACTTTTTCACTGTAAGGGTGACTAGCACTGGCACAGGTTGTCCAGAGGGGTGGTGGAATTTCCATCCTTGGAGATATTAAAAAGCCATCTGGACACTGTCCTGGGCAGCCTGCTGTAGGTGGACCTACTTGAGCAGAGGGGTTGGGCTAGATGACCTCCAGAGGTGCCTTCCAACTGTAACTGTTCTGTGGTTCCCAGTACTGCTCTAAGATGTAAGGAGGGCAGGTCTTTTCTCTGTGAGCTATGCCACCTATGCTAGCAAGTACTTTCAAAACCTGAAGCAAAGTAGATGATGTTTCCAGGTGTATTAGTTCTGCATGGAGCTTGCAGAACCTCTCTGATGCTTCCCGAACTTTATTCTTCCCCCGTTGAGAATGCAATGAGGATGTTCTCTTTCTGACAGTGCTTAATGTGTCCCTACTATGCAAATCTGACATTGCTCCTTCCAAATAGATTTGGATTTGTTTTGGAAAGAGCAAAATTGTCTGGTTAGCACAGAATATAATATTTTAAATTGTACTCGATCTGATGTCATTCTATGTAGAGTCAATTTTTGTGTTCATGGCTTGCATTTGTCTTTTAAACAATCTATAATTTTCTAAAGATAATTCAATTAACTGAAACTAGCAGGGTTCAGGAGACATTTGACCTCATGTAGGCCATTAGTCATGTTGTAATCATCTTGGAGTTATTGTCCTCATCAGCTGTAAAAATGACTCTGTCCCCATGCCTCTTTAAGTCTACACAACTGTACTTTTCAGTGACAGTGTAAGGGGATGGAATCTTGTAAATTTCAAAGCATAGTTCAGCCTAGAGTGTTGGGTGAAGGCAAGGTCCCACTTGCAAAACAAATAAACAAATCCCTACCCTTGTTCATCATTCTCACTTTGAAGTAGTAGGATTGATGACTGTTGAATTGCTTTGAGATGTTACCATATGTAGGTTAAATTCACCATTGTTGGATTTCGTTAACATTGAGTTTTGTCAATAAACAGTATCTCAACCTTCCTTTCCAGGTCTTTAGTCTTCATTTTATAAGTCATAAAAAGTCATACAAACTTAAAATTCAAGATAATACTGATTTTCTATTTGTAGTTAACTAAAACAGCTAAGTTGAATCTTGTGTGTCTTTGTAGTAGGATTTAAATTTTAATCTATGCTAAGCATAAAGTAATAGTATTTCAGTATCAGAGAACACTAGCTGTTGCTGAAAGTATTGATTTTTAGATATGAATCTGAACTGAGGTTTTTCTGAAATGCTATCTGCATTTTCCATAAACTGAAGCTTACCAAGAAAAAAATTACTTTAAAACTTTGGAGTTTAGCACTTCACAGTTCTATGCTAGAGATTTGCTACACAATTTGATATGCAACATTTTCAGAGGTTGTTATCAAAAGACACTATTCCATGGAACATGGAAAATGCTTAGAAAATTAGACAGTGACATTTATCCTCTAGAGTAGAAGAAAAAAATGTTAACTGCTAGTTTGTCAAGTGAGAAAAGATGATTATGCACCGGATATGATTTCAAGATGCATTTACTTGGATTATCTTTGTGGAGCCCACCACCTTAATTAAGACTTTTTTGCACCTGTTAACATCTTTCCATGTGGTTGCACTTTCATTCTCATTTCAAACATCTGGTCTTCAGCAATAGTAATAGCACTCTAGAAAAAAAATGTCCAGGTCCCTTTTGGGGACAAGGGCATCCTTGGTACTAATTTTCAGAATTATGAGAAACTGCAATTATATCATACAGAAGCTTTTATTTCAGCCCTAATAATTGTGCTTGGGGATAATGCAGATCAGAAAGCTTTTGGCTATAACAATTTGATCAAAGATAAATCCTCAATTAAGAGTTTCTTCTAAGATAATCCTTTTGGGGAATAAGACAGATCTGATTTTCATCTTCAGCTGTGAGAATGATATTCACAGCTGACACTGCCGTCCTCTTCCTTCCTAAAGCGTGCATGCATGCTTGTGGGTATTTGTGATACATATAGTCTGTAAAGATTTGGCCAGCTTTTATGTAAAATACCTTTGATTCAATTTTCAGAATTAAATATTATCACTACCAAAGCTGAGGAAGATTGACAGTTCTGAATTTTATCCTTTCCTTATCATAGTAGATGCAATTTAAAGTGAAATTTAGCATTTAAGAACTAGACATTACCATGCTAATCTTCATGCCTTGTTTGAAAGTTAGTGTAGCTTTTGTCCTGTCACTTGGTTGCTCATGATTTATTTGTTGTTAGGTTTTGGGTTTTTTTCATGTTTTTTTTAAAATGTTGTGGTTTCCATAAAATATTGAGGCATGTATAAAGTGTGATTAGATAAATTTTAAGATTTAAGTTCTTTAGTAGGTATTTTTATCATGCACTCTGTGTTTAACAATGGCTTTTTATCTCATTCTTTAAATGCTTTATCCAGTTTTCATGATAATGGATTTAAGACTACGGTGTTTGCGCTTGCTAAGGATAAAGGGGAAATGATTAAGAAGTTAAACATATTTGTCCTGCTTAAATTAATAATTATTTCTAAATAAGAATACAACTTGATTCTTTCTCCACGTTATCAAAGGAAAAAGATGTACTTACTACTGAATAGAATTCACTAATGTTTCAAATGAGAGATGCGTAAAAGTTCTTAATTCTTTTGTGTTGATCTGAAGAGAGGCAGAAGTAATAATACTGTACTGAAATACATTTTCTGAGAACAGTGAAAGCTCAACTAAGTTTATTAATGCACACATTAAGTGGATATCAGTTTGAAAAGCTTGAAGGTGCTTTTGATATTCTCATAACCTTTGTAAATATGCTTGTAGGTTACAGAAAACCCCATTCACCTTCTGTTATGAAAATTAGCAAATGGTTGTGTTTTGTAGATGGGAGCGCAATTTGGGTGTGCAAGTCAAGTAACAATACTTGCAGCATGTTGAAAATTTTTTCACTTGCTAAATCCTTTTTGCTATTGTCTTAAAAATATAATTCACTTAAGACACCTATAATAATATCAAATTAATCTTAATTTATGTTGATTTGCAGCATGGATTTTAAGTTGTCGTTGCTAGAAAGAGTTTGGCAACTTTGAGGACTAGAAATGGGTTACTATTTTGACAGGAGCCCCTTGCTGAAGGAAAACCAGCATGCTGAACAAAACTATCTTACAGGCTAAATGAGGTCTCTGAGGGGCAATTTGGACTTTCTGGTCCATCGCATGGCTAAAACTGTTTCACGCCCAAGTGGAACTTTTAGAAAGTTCCAAGGAATATTTTCATTGCTAAACTGGGGCAAGGTAATAGGTATGCGGTAACAGGCTGTAAAATGTGGTGACATGGAAACTGCTTTTGGTTTGAAATACTTCTGCTGTTGATTTTGGGGGGGTGGGGGTGGGGAAGTCCATGCAAACTTCCTTGTTTTTAAAGTACTTGTTTTCAGCAATGCAAACTTATTGGGATTTAATTAAGTCAAATAATTACATGATTTTTCCTAATTAACCTTCATAACCCATGTGCTTGTTTTTCAGTAAACCTGACATGTCTCGGTTGAGGCTGGCTGCAGGAAATGCTATTGTGAAGTTGGCACAAGAACCTTGTTACCATGAAATCATCACTTTAGAACAGTACCAGCTGTGCGCGCTAGCCATAAATGTAAGGAAATTAGGTGGGACTTGTGGGTTATCAGCAAATGTATGAGTATATATATAGTTTGTTCTGTATGTTGGGTATATTTCTGCTAATCTGATTTTATGCAAAATGTTCAGCCTTGGCATGAATTTATTTACCCACTGCATAATCCTGAAAACTGATTTTGGATGAGAATTAGATCTATAGTATCGGGCTGCCCAGTGGAGGAATGCTAACTTAAAGCGGGGAAATGTTAGAATATTAATAAAGCGAGTAATTTGGTATTGATTTAAAGTAATGCCCCAGCTGCATTATTACATTATTAGATTAGATTATTAGCTGGTATAAGGTATGTTGGACTGTGGTGACAACAGTGACCTTGGTTTCTTGATACTTGGGTAGAATATATTTAGAACGCAGAGGTCTGCAGACATAGCTGGCATCCTTTAAATATTAGAAGAGGTAGGGAGAGATTTCTCAGTAGATGCTGGAATTTTCATCCTTAATTTCTGCCTATGAGCCCAAAGCAGCAGAAAGGAAATAACTTTAAATTTTAAGTACAGATATAGATATCCTCTTTGTTCCTGTCATGTAGACTTAGCAAATTCTACAGATATTGATTCCTATCCCAAGAGTAAGGCTATCATGGAGGCACTCATGTTGGGGTTACTTGTGTAACTGCTGGTGTTCTCCTGACTTTACAAAAGTCAAGAAATCCTCTGTAAGTAATCCTTTCCAGAATGTATCTTCAGTAATAATGATATCTCATTCTAGACCTTACTTTGTGTGATTGGCTAAAGCTTTAAAAGCTGCAACCCATTTTAAATGTCAGAAGATTTGAAATTGGCATTTAATAGTACAAAATACAAAGTATAGCTTCTCTGTGGATATTGTTTATTTTTTATATAGATTATCTTAAGTTGTTTAGAGTTTGGTACAGATAGGCTAGAAAAATCACTCATATACCAGAGTAAGACAGTCTGTATTAGGCTCGTATATTTTTTTAACAATGTTTAATTGCTCTGAATTGGCATTAAAAAACATTCCTGCAATTCCTATATTTCTGCGGCTGCAAGGTTTGAAATTGATTTTTTGGCATATTTACCCAGGCATCCATGTTTTATTTCACAGTCTATATTACTTTTAGAAAAGTTTACTGTTACTGTTTCTGGTTTTGCCTTTTTTTTTTAATAGGATGAATGTTACCAAGTGAGACAAATATTTGCTCAGAAACTTCACAAAGGCCTTTCTAGACTACGGCTGCCACTAGAATATATGGCTATCTGTGCACTGTGTGCAAAAGATCCAGTGAAAGAGAGAAGAGCTCATGCCAGGCAGTGCCTTGTGAAGAACATAAATGTCAGAAGGGAATATCTGAAGCAACATGCGGCAGTTAGCGGTAAGAGATTAGAAGTTGCTTTTTGGTACAAGTGCTATAGTTCAAATATAAATGTGGGCAGACTGTGAAAATATTGATGGCTCTCTCTTTTTATATGTAGAATGGCTGTAAATTTCACTTAGAGGTATCTAATGAAAATTTAAAATAGAGTCCAGATTTTCTTTTGAAATTTTTAACAGGTATTTCTGAGATCTTTCAGTTTTGTTAAAAGCTGTTCAAATGCTTATGCCTAAGTATGTTGGAAGTGAAGTAGTTTTTCAAGGCAGTTATGTGTACTGTTTGAACTTAATGGTTAATTATGTTTAAGTAAAGTGGCAATGATTAATTTTATTTCAGTAATTAATCATATGCAACCTTAATGACATAAATGCTGTACTAAATTGACTGTCTGCACTGTACTGAGTAGCTTCTTGTGTTATGCTGGCAAAAGGCTATATTTGTAGGCACTTCAGGATGACTTTACGTAATTCTTTCTTCCCAGTGACAGCAGTCTGATCATGAGAATGCGTTGTAAGTTGTTATGGACTAATGTTAGCTGGTTTTCTGTTATAAATCAGTCCTTTTCTCTTTTGACTTACTTAAAGCTACACACATACAGTATGACAACGCTGGTATATGGTCATAGAAAAAAGCAGACCTTTATGAAAAGCTATGGGCATTTTGAATGAGAGCTCTTGGAAGTTCTAGTTCTTTCAAAGATTACTAGATGGTTTGGCCTTTGTGAAATTAAGGGGATTTTTTCATCGTGTCTTAGGATAGACCAGACCTGTTTTTGTGAATCTGATCTCACAGATGCTGTCAGATAACTGATTTCCTTCCACATTTATGAATCACAGACTTTGTATTAGCTATGTCAGTCTGTGTGAGTCTTAGTCCCTTAGACTTTGATCGGAGAATAAGTCTACAGAGAAATCAGTTTGTGTATTATTGATTAAACTTAAAAAAGAAAAACGGTGCTTTTCTCCCTCCTCGATAACAGGTAAAAAAAGAAAATCCATTGAGCAAACGCCTTTAAATCTTCCTAAGACTGTTCCTCTTGAAGGTTGAAAACTCTTTTTAGTTATGTAGGAGGAAAGTATAAGAATTCTCATATGATTACAAGTAGCTGCTAATTTCCTAACTGTATAGATACTGCAAAATTACTGTCAAAAATCTGGAGGAAATGAAGAGGAGCCTAGGCATGTGTGACTTTCTATCCAATAGGAACTCAAAGTGTGCATGACAATTTTTTTTTTCCTAATGAAAGACTTACCTTGAGTGATGCCATTGATTTTGTATTATAATCCATGAGGAGTCTGGATTAAACATAGATTGCAGGATTTTTTGAGGATTACAATGTTAACTTTGTAACACCCAGATTTACTAGTCTGAGCTTTTAACAAATAAAATATGAACAGTTTACATCTTTAAAAAAAAAATCACTATTGTAGTAGCACAGCTGAAGCTCAGTTCTGGCAAGATCATACTATTTAAATGGGTGTGTTCTCCCTCTGTCATTCTCCCTACTGCCCATGCAGTAACTCAAGGTGGTAATGACGATAGTACCTCCTTTGAAAAGCTTCCACAAAAAAATTGAGCTGAGAATATGCATCTTTGATTAATGCAGCTATTTTTCCAAATCTATAAATGTGTTATTTTTCTGGTATTTTTTTTTCTTGAAAACTTGGTAGAGGTGAGGAGGACATCTTCCAGATATTTTGGGGGATTTCAGCATTTGTTGAAAAGATGGTAAACTTCTGTATACCTTGCATAAAGAAAACTTCCTAAGGACTGATACCAGACAGTAAAATGTTTCTTTCCTCCATGCTGACCTTTTACAGGCTGGCAGGGATTACTTTCGGGCCTCTTAAAATCTCTAAATGCTATTCAGAGTGGAAGCCACTCAATAAGATAGTTTATTACTAGTTACTAGTAACTGTTACTAGTTTCATCTGGGTAGAGACTTGTCTTGCGTAGGAATCTTTTTCTAAGGCTGGGCTTTTATTTGCAAGTTAGTAAGTAGAAAAATTACAAGAGTAGAGATTCATTTTTTAAACAGGTTTCTTTCCTAAATGCTCGTAAAGGCCTCTCATGAGGGTTTTTGGCACGTTCTAGTTTCAAGTGCTGGTAGTTCATGTCCATAAAGCCACCTCAACTTTCAGGTTGTGCCTTTCTTCATTAGAGAGGAGGAAAGAATGTGTAAATGCTACTTTTTGTCATGACAGAGGTTAAATATACCCATAAATATGTGTCAGTTATTTGTCCTTTTCCTGTTTTGTTGGGATTTGGTTCACTTTGTTTTCCAGACCCAGTTGGAATTATTACAAGAGTTGTATGAGAAATTGCACAAGGCAGGAAGTTAACGAAACACTGAGTTCATGAGCTCTTGATGAGTATTCTATTCAATTTGCTAATTAATACAAATAATACAAAACCTTATGATGGCTTACAGTCTCTGTAGTAGATATTACTCTTGATAATTAACTGCATCAACTGCAACAGCTGTCTAAAAGCATATCCATGGAATGTGACAGCACTGTCTTCTGTGGGCCTTTATTAATTTTGAACACTTGCCTTGCTATTATGAATGAATCCAAATATTTTATGTAGGTTGTGCATTATCCCTGTTTATGCAGACCTTTAAGAATGGGATAGATTAAGACTTAACTTATGCATGGTAATTCTTTAGTCTTGTGACATCTACAATAATGTATTTTATTTGATGCACACAATGTTTGTCAAGCACATCTCATATGAATACATATATTAGAGATAAAAATGTCAGTGTTACAATGTATTTTAAAATAGTTCTCAGATATTATTATATATAATGATTTACAGATGTTTGGACTTCTTATCCATAACCTATTACGGGATAGTTAAAAGCTTACCAAAAGATTTTCCAGACTTCGTAATGTTTTTCATGACCACTCACTAGCTCAAAAATGTGATTTTTTTCAAAAGCACATGTACATTCAAGTGTTTATCCATAGGCATGTTAATACTATGACTTTGCATTTGCCACAAGCACTCAAGATCAAATGCTTGTACCGTAGTAATAGACATAGAATACTAGCATGCCTTCCTTGCCTATTGTCCTGCCTGTTGCACAGGGTGGACAAGTTTAATAACTTAAGTGTGCTGTGCATCCGCCAGTTTCTCTCAGTCATTAGGCTAAAGAAAGCAGTATGGAAGTTTTCTGCAAAATGCTTTTTGACTTTTGGTGTAAACTTGTCTTTTTTTTGTCCTTGCCCTGTGGGATATGACCTTTTTCATTCTGATTTTCATCATCAAACCTTGAGGTGCTGAAGTTCACACTGCAAAGTGTGGGTTAGTTCAGGAATTTATTGTTGCCTTACAGAATGTGCATTTTGTGATCATAACTTTGCCAACAGTCCTTACTTTTTGAATCCCCAAGGAAAATAGGCCATCTGACTGTTGTGATGTAGGAAAGACTTTCTTCTGCAGTCCTTGCTTAGGACTACTTACAAGTTGCAGAGGATGCTAGAAAAATGGTGAATGCTTTGAATGTCATAGTTTAGTTGTGCTGCTCTGTTCAAGTGGGACTGCGGCTTTCAAACTCAGCCCACTATCACTTTGTTACAGCTTTCATGTTACCTCCTATCCCTTCTTTAAACAGATAAGGTAGGCTGTGGGTTTGGAGAACATTGTGGCAATTTGACTGCAAAGCCCCTGCAAAGGGCGTTTCTTTCTGTTCTTTTGACAGCAAGGCTGTATACTGCAATGTCCAAAGAAAGAATAGTAGCTTATCCTGCAATTGTGCTGGTCTCATATCTTGCAGTTAACATGGGTTTTGCGATCTATCCTCAATTCTGTTTTTCAAAGTCTTTCAGAATACAGGCTTTGAACCGAGGATTGGGAGTAGGGCGTTGACTGTAGCTGTATTCTCAAGGTAGCTAGAAAATACGCAGCCCTAAGTGAGAGGTACTTAAAATCTTAATTTTTGCGTACATGAAACATCTGCACATCAATCATGAGATGCAACATCTTAAAGAAACTATAGGCCCACATGTGCCTACACTTTATCTTAATGTGTGCTGACCTTAAATTCTGTTCTTTTCTCTGTAGTAGAAAAGCATATTTCTTGATATGTAGTCGTCTGATGCATCTTTCTTCTGCTTTTCAGAGAAACTGTTGTCACTTCTACCAGAGTATGTTGTTCCTTATACTATCCATCTTCTAGCTCATGACCCAGATTATGTCAAAGTCCAGGACATTGAACAACTCAAGGACATTAAAGAGTAAGATTACTTTTAACAGAGTTATTTCTAGAGTTAAAGCAATCAAACTTTATTTCAAGTGAAATTTTAATTCATTGCGGTACCCTGATACACTTTCCAGTGCGCATAATGATGGCAATTATTTCTGTAAAATATTGTAAGAAGTAGTATGTATGCTTTTTTAGTGCTGTGTGATATCTTAGAAGAACCTTCATCTTCTGACCATCCTACCTTCATTTTTTTTTCTAAAGAATTGGTTTCCCAGAGTTAGACTGGTTCAAATTCATTATATTAGTAAAACGTAGAGTAAACCACTTTTTCAAATGTGCTTTTCTTAAAGAATTTCTTTTGCGTTTTATTAATGAAGACTACTGCATTTCTCCTTTAGGTGCCTGTGGTTCATACTGGAAATATTGATGGCTAAAAATGAAAACAACAGTCACGCATTTATCAGAAAAATGGTAGAAAATATCAAACAGACTAAGGATGCTCAAGGACCAGATGATCCAAAAATGAATGAAGTGAGTGATACTTTTTGATTGGAGATTGCATTTAATTCTGGCCTGCTTCTGGAAATGAGTTGCTTTTTGTTACACGCCAACTTTAAAATGTCTTTCAATGGACTTGTGTGTGGGAGATAATACTTTGTATACTGTAATGATTATGTATTTATTGTAGTTTAGATGACAGTTATTTTCCTCTGCTTCAGTAGATCTTGCATATTTGCAAGGGAGTTGTAATAGTTTGCAGTCCTCTTGTTTCTGTCTCAATAAGATAATTAAGTGCTAACTTTAAATACATGTAAACTATAAATTTTACTGTTTAAACTATCCACTGAAGTGCTTTTAAAAGTGCAAGAGTAAGCTTAGCATAAGAAGAAAAATACATGCCTTAGATGTCTCCAGTGTGTGTTCTGCAGTGAATATATCAAACCCTGATCTTGTTTTTGAGGTTTTTGTGTCACGTAATGTACACATTTGTCCTTTTCTGCTTTTCCCACAGAGTTGAGATTCTTTTGGTGTGGTCTGGTTTTTTTCAGATTTGTCTTAGAAACCATGGCACACGCTATTCTTAAGTGTAGAGAGATCATTAAAGCTAGGTGTCTTTAACTGCTGGGCCTACAGTGCTTTTGTCTTCTGCTCCTATATTTTAGTACCCTGTGATTCACTGTTTAAGATGCAAGCTAATTTAAATGTTTATGATGATTTCTTCTAAACTGTGAGTTCTTGTAGTTCTGTGCTCAAAAGATACTGTCGTTTGTCAAGATTTGCAACAAACTACTGTTTTTTGTTTTTAATTTTATTATTTACAGAAACTATACACAGTGTGTGATGTAGCAATGAATATAATTATGTCAAAGAGTACAACATACAGTT
The DNA here is from genome assembly GCF_963921805.1 of Phalacrocorax carbo. Classification (NCBI taxonomy): domain Eukaryota; kingdom Metazoa; phylum Chordata; class Aves; order Suliformes; family Phalacrocoracidae; genus Phalacrocorax; species Phalacrocorax carbo. Next base: position 193,182,495 of record NC_087513.1, on the reverse strand, counting down.
TGGAATCCCCTAAAGACCCTGTACTTCCAGCCAGATATTTTACTCAACCTGACAAGGTATACCTTGGCATTTAATTTTTCTTGAGATGAGTCTGTTTAAGGAGTTGTTAGTTGTAATTCAGGGTTTTTTTTAATAGCTCCTGTAACTTCAGACTTCTCCCTATTTATAATGTGGCTGAAAATGTATGTATGTATATGTTTTAAAAAATACTTACACATGTGTACGCACACTGATTTCTTCCCCACCCACCCCACCCCCCAAGATAATGTTGTTCAGGTTCAAAATTTCAAAAGTGTAAATGATGTAAAGAAAATCTTTCAGTACAACCTCCAGAATGCATATATCTTGTTCACTGATTATTGTTTATTGTTTTTGGTTTTTTTTCCTTCCCCCCACCCCCTCACCCCCAATTCTTTACAGAATTTCAGTAACACCAAAAATTATCTTCCTCCGGAAATGAAATCTTTTTTCACTCCTGGAAAGGTATGTATGGGGTGGGGGGGAAGTTGTGGTTTTGTCTTTGGTGCTGTCTGCAGGTTTGGTTTGGATTTTTTGGGTTGGGTTGGTTTTGTTTTGGGTTTTGGGTTTGTTTTTTTTTTTGTTTGGGTTGGGTTTTTGTTTGTGTGTTGTGTTTTTTCTTTCTTCTTTTTTTTAAAAGGAAAGTAAAATGTAGTTAATGAAACACTTCAGGTTTAACAAAACACATTGTTTCTGCCCAAAGGGTTTATATGCCAAGGTTAGAAACAGAGAGAAAGAAAGAGGTGGAAGGGAAAACTGGCACTGTCTATGCTGTGTTTCTGGCAATAGTAGGCAAAGCCTGTTCTCTTTAGCAAGACTGAGTTTAAAGAAAAAAAAAATTGCAAAATGGTTAACCTTTTTTTCTGCAGAAAGACTACAATATTGCATAGGAAGTGACAGCTATGGAAAACCCTAATATACATTATTTTAGAAATCGCAAACTAATCTTTGGCAAAGCTGAATACCATTTTACAGTATCTTAGAAGATAACTGACTGTTCTATAGTTGCATATTTAGAAAGAACAAATTAATACATTGTATTGAATGACAATGTTCTTTCTTCACTAAAACTAAACCCAAGTAGTCTTTAGAATAAAATTAAAATCTAGTAAAGGAAAAGACAAATTGTGGTTTTCACCTGGATTCATGTGTCCTGTTCTAGATTACAGGAGAACATTAATCTGCTACCTTGCAAAAGAAATAAAAGTGCAGCATCTTCATTACCCTTAACTTTGCTAATGAAGCCTTAGCTGCAAGCTGGTCACTTACTAATAGAGGAGGAATGCAAGTTAGGAAAAAATGCATACATACAGGAGCTTCTTTTTGATTAGAAGTTGAAAGCCAACATTTATTGATTGGAATATATCATCATCATATTGCACATTTGAGTGTTTGCAGTCCATGGATTAGATATTCACTTCCTGCTGAAGATGCAAAAGTTTTTAAAAGGAAGTTGTGTGTCTTCCAATTTCTGATCAGCAGTCAATATTCTCTCCTTCAGTTTTTGACATAAAATACTCTTGTTAGTTTGTCCCAAATGTAAATGTATTAAGTGTACTGTGAAAATATTAAACAAGAAGCATAGTTTATGCTGTCACAAAATCACAGAACTCTCCAGCTCATGCTACCTTTTGAGAGAGCTGAAAGGCATTTGGCATGTCTGAAAGATAATCCACTTAAATGAATAACCTGAAGCTCACCAGTGTCTGAAAATTTTGGCACCTATTAAAAGCCTAACATTTTTAAATCGCTGCACGAAGCATCAGAATCTTCTCCACAATATTTGATTTTTGAGGCTCTCATTTATTCATTCCCAGTTGAAACTAGTGTGATTTGCCATTTACAGCTAGGTCAGTTTAATGGCTTCTTTGCTGAAAGGGCTGTCCTACTGCTCTTTCTGTTTTGCCAGTACAGATGCTTATCTGATCCAAATGGTGAGCTGCTTCAGGCAGCTAGATCAGCAGAAAGCGAACAGCATAAAAAGTGCTTACTGCAAGATCAGGTGAGCACCCAATACTGCCAGTGAGAAGAGGACTGAATGTAAGGGTAGCGAAAAGAATACTGTAGGCAGCTAGCTATTAGATTACAGCTTTGTCAGCTTCCTTCTGGTGTCGTAATTTTCATATGAAAATGTTCATAGCTTTGTGTTAAAATTAAGATATTGATTGCAGAAAGAGAAATCTGTAAATATTTTAAGCATAGTACTTGTTAACAATATCTAAATGTGTAGCTTAAAATAAAGGAAATATATTTTTGGTTTCAGCCCAAAGCAGCCAATGTTCTTGGAGCAGTTAATAAGCCTCTTTCGTCAGCAGGCAAGCAGTCTCAATCCAAATCTTCACGAATGGAAACTGTAAGCAATGCCAGCAGCAGTTCAAATCCAAGCTCTCCAGGAAGGATCAAAGGGAGGTTGGTAGACAACAAAGGAGCTTTGATATTTTAAGTATTTGTAATGGAAACTTTGAATATTTCTATAATGTTTTCTAAGTGAGAAACAGAATTCTATTATCTTGTTTTGAAGTAAGTTATAGTACCACATTGGTATAACTGAAGCCATGAATTTGGCTTTCTAACGCCAGAAATAAATTTGCTTGTAAGAAAAAACAAAACCAAATAATACCCAGAATTGGCTGTAGGAGGGAATGAGAGCCTCATATGTAAATTTTATTAAATATTTATTTAGATATATGCACACACAAAACACACACCACTACCCCAATTAATACACATATGCGTGTGCGTGTACATGTATCTGCAGTTCCTAGGAACTGTGTGGTCTGCTATAGCGTTAACAATATGTCAGAGACAGTGAGGGCTGAGAGGCCATTGTGGTGATCTCGCATGACTTCCTCCTCTATAAATTTTTGTCCTGCACTTTGCTGGACTTCGCAGATAAACATGTTTGGATTTTAGATTCCTTCTGTGATGGAGAAGGGAATGTACTGTAACGCTAGAGAATTTGTCTTCTAGTTATCTGTCTTAAAATTATAGCTTGTGTCAATTTTTTAGGTTATTCATCAGTTACTGTTTTATGTTCGTTTTTAAATTCAAATTCACATTAACATTAATTTTTTTCACAGAAATTTAGAGATTGCATAGCTCCCACTCTTTATGTTTTCTCACATTCATTCAAGACCGTGACGAAATGTTATGTTTGGAAATAAGACTTCTCATCTGGTACTTCCATGAATATTTAATATAGAATATTAATTTTAAATGCAGTGCAGTTTTTTAAAAGAAATACTTCTCAGCTCCATGGAAGGTCCACAGAAAGGCTTATTTCTTACAAGTCATGCAGGTTCACATGCTGAAATATATTATTGGCTAAAGACAGGTTGGAAACCATGTTCTTCTCAATATCCGGTGAAAGGAATCTGAGACCAATACTGTTCTACATCCAGTTCATTTTAAAAAATGCTGCACTCGCAGCCTAACATGTTCTGTCATCTTCCCGATCTCCCCAATTCCCCTAAGTTGAACTGATCAGTGTTTTGAGTGGAGATACCTAAGAAGACGGAAAGTCTTCTATAAGTGATGGTAATGATTTGGTATGCATGGCATTCTCAATTCAGTCTGACTGAGTATATACAGGCAAGCTTGCATCTGTTAGGATGATGTATAAAAATTGAGCTTCCAATTACATCACAGTTATTACAGTTTTTATACTTCTAGGAGTGAAAATGTCCTTCTCAGTCTCAGTGCCCAGGCCAGGGAGTTAAGAGTTGGTGTATTTGGATACCACTTTTCATTTCAGTGCATAGCATCTTTTTTTCATTAAAAAACATGCACTGTTATTTTAAAATATTGCTTCTACCTACCCCAGGGCAGATGCAATGAAATTACTTTTGTTTACTGGCTTTTGTATATTACATTTTATCTGTGGGTCTCAGTGTTTTACATATGCAGGAGGTATTATTGTCCACATTTACATATGTAGAAACTGAAATAAAAATGAAAATGTTGCCCTAAATAATAATAGAAAGCTGAGGGATGAGCTAGTCTCTGAAATTTAAATCTGCTGTTTTATTGCCTAGACCTCACCATAGGAAAGTGTGCGTGCTTTGACTGGTCTGTCTGTGGGGATCTTTGGTATATGAAAGTGTATGCAAATGTATACAAACGCACAGATCTCTTGTAACTCAGTGACACTCTCATGTTTAAAAAACTGCTTATCTTTCCCAGTGAAAAAAGAAAATTCAACTTGGCTTACGATTGACACCTTTGTCCTGAGACTTAGATGTTCTGACTTGTGATATGTGGTGGCTATCATAGCCAGTGTGAAAGGTTCTTTTTGCCAGATTGTTCGTGGTTTAGGAATAGATTTCTTCTGAAGATTGTTGTTCTTAATAGATAGATATGTCTTTTTTTAAATGATTGACCACTGCATTATGATAATGAAGAGAATAAATGTTTATCCATTCTAGGCTTGACAGTACTGAAATGGACCACAGTGAAAACGAAGAATTCACGCTGGCTTCACCCTTACCAGGGAAGAAAACTGACAAAAGGGACGACTCTGATCTTGTAAGGGTGAGCTGTTTGGTTGCATTGCAAATGTTTCATTTTAAGTCACCAGGACTTTAAAATAAAAATTAATATGATTGTACTTCATGTAATTCAAGAAAATACACTGACGCATGAAACTGACTTGATGTGGTAAACTACTGGAAAACATGTTTAGAGTTGGATATGAAAATGCAATGAAAAAAGGTTCCGTTTGCCCGTTTTCCATGTGTACATTGCGTGCGTACAGACCTTTGTATCATACTGACAAGTCCCGTAAGCTTTCAAGATTATCAGTTATAATTTGCAGGATATTGGTAATATTGACAGGGGTAGATTCTGCTAGAGCTAGGTTGATGAGAATTAGTCCACGATTTGTCTCATTCTCTGGATTTGTTCATGAAGCATTTGGGACGTTGTTCAAGTTGATAGCTTCCTTGGACTCCTGTTCCTCATTATACAGTAGAGATTTTTTTTTTTGGTATGTGTTCTTGGTGTTTACTTGAAATATAGCTTTGGAAGGATTAATTGGATTAGTTTAGGAATGATCAACTCTACTGGAGTTTTGGAGGAGTGGTTTAACATGTCTGAAACTTCAGATTACATTCTGAGGCTGTGTGTGTTGTATATGGTTTCCTGCTTGTAGCTAGGAAAGTGGTAATACCTCATTACAGTGTTGATGCATTATAATTATCACCTTTTTTGTATTGTCCCATCACTGGTGCTAAGGCATGTTCTCCTTTTCCAGCCAGCTGTGTTTTCCCTTCCAACAGCTGTAAGGAGTAGCACCTGTTTGTTCTCCTGGTTATCTAGAACATCAAGAGGGCATCATGATTTGACATTGGATTTAGAAGTTCAAGGAAGAGTTATCTGAATAGCCATGTGGATTCTGTTTTCTTGCACGCAACTTGTACTGCAGTGAAGGCAAGAAAATGCTTGGTTCTGAATGCCAGGAATCACAAGTAGAAGTTGCAGCATGATATTAAAGCTGTGCATAATACAGCCTTCAACAGGCTTTTAGGGCAGAGTGAGCTAGCTAACGGGTACTTATAGACCAATACAATCCCATAGGATGTAAAATAATCTTCATGATTAACAAGCAAATTGCCTATGCTGTTAGATAAACAAACTGTTCTGTGATAACAATGAACCCCAAGGGACACGAGAATGGTGTCATTGCTATGTTTTGGGTTTTTTTACAGTGTCAGGATCATTCAGGAGAAATTACATGTGTGTGTCTGAGAGGGATTTTAATGAATGACCACTAACCACCCCTGACAAGTATATAAGAGGCATTTGGACAATGCCCTTAATAACATTCTTTGACTTTTGGTCAGCCCTGAAGTGGTCAGGCAGTTGGACTAGATGATCATTGTAGGTCCCTTCCAACTGCGAATATTCTACTCCTATTCCTATTCTATCCAAGTCAAAGCCTTTGAGAGTGGCAGGCCTTTGAAAGTGGTAGCCTTGTCCTTACTAATCCTTACTGATTGATTTATGTATTTTTGGAGATAAGTAATGCTAAAGGTTCCTAATGAGGATATCAAAACTGGTGTGGACTCTCACTTAGATGTAGTGCTTTAGTATGTTAATGAAATTATAAACAGGCTAAATATTGTGTCAAGCAGTAGTTACACCTCAGAATACAGAATACAGAAAAATAAACCACCTAAAAAATTGTAATTCTACGAGCAGTTCAAATAATAAGAATTTCACATACCACTAGTGAATTTTGGTTCTTTGTGCCTTAATAACAGTTGGTACTTTGTAAATTTTGTAGTATTTCAGATATGCATGAAAAAGTAATAATACAAACAAGATCGTATTCATTAAGGCATTCTAGAAAATACAATTGTAAGTATGTCCTATGTCTGATGTCACTGCCACTTTTTTTGTTTACTGTTTCTGGCATTTCTCTATACTCCCATTATGTCAGTCTGTTGCATTTTTCTTCTAGGTTGCTTGGGACATAAGCCACTGACTAGTAAAAATGTCCTGAATTTTGGCTTCTCTTGAAGTGCAAATAACCATCTTTTGCTGTGATATCTTGTGGGAAAAGCAAACCAACTTATAACAAACCAGAAAAATCAGGAATCTCCTGTCAAAAGAGAAAGAGAGAAAGAAAGAGAGAGAGAGAAAAAACACAACCCACAAAAACAAACAAACAAAAAAACCCAACCAAACTCAAACCCCACTTCAGATGCTTCTTGTATTGGTATCTCACTTCAGCTGTAAACCTTAAAGTCTGAGAGTCCAAGCAGCTGCTGGCATGCAATTCATGTTTAGAAGCACTAGGTTAAATTGGTAATGGACAAAGCTAAGTGATAAAGGAAATACAGTTTAGTATTTCAAATACTTCTGAGGGCATTTTTATTTCACTTTGTGTAAGCAAGCTGCTTAAGGTCATTGATTCAGAACTCTCCTCTTCTTGGAGCAGAGGAGCAGTTTATAACAAGCATTAACTGAGAAGCAGAATTTTAATCAGGGACCAGAAAGTCCATGCTTTAAAGATGTCACTACTCAGGATATTTGCTCAGATTACATCAGAGTAATACATTGGTTCTAAGGTTGTGGGACATCCTTTAATCTGAGGGAGAAACCTTTGAAACTTGGCTACAACTACTTACCTGGTAAAAGCAGCTGCAATGATGGATGTGCACAATCACTGCAAAAGCAAATAGAACACGGAAGAACAAGGATGTCACTGATCTAGATCAACAGTTTTGTCAGTGAAGTCATGAACTGGCAGGAGATGTCGTCATTTTTCAAACTTCTTTCATGTTTTTTTCTACTGTAATTCTTTGTCTTTCACCATCTTTTACTTTTTTCCCCATATCCTTTCTATCATTTCTTTCTGCATTTCTTGACTAGTTTATGGCTAACATGGAGACATATATTTGTAAGCTGACTTCAATCTTATGTCACAAGGGAGCTGTGAAGGAGAAAAAAACATTCAACCTGGTTTTAAGTGGCATAATTGTCATTATGTAGATTAAAATGCAATGTGGCAAATACTAATGAATAAGTGTTTATATGTATTGAAATACAGTAATGTTAGTTTAAAATACACATTGGTCTGAAACGGAAATACTGTAAATATTTGAACTTCTGGGACCTTGACAGGCTTGAGGAGTGGGTCCATGTGAACCTCATGAAGCTCAAAAAGGCCAAGTACAGGGTCCTGAACCTGGGTCAGGGCAAGCCCCAGGATCAATACAGGCTTGGAGATGAAGGGGTTGAGAGCAGCCCTGCAGAGAAGGACTTGGGAGGCACTGCTGGATGAAAAATTGGACATGAGCCAGCAATGGGCACTTGTAGCCCAGAAAGCCAAGGGTATCATGGGCTGCATAAAAAGAAACATGGGCAGCAGGTCAAGGGAGGTGATTCTGCACATCTACGCTGCTCTGGTGATATCCCACCTGGAGTACCGAGTCCAGCTCTGGGGCCCGTATTACAGGACAGACATGGACCTGTTAGAGCAGGTCCAGAGGAGGGCCATGAAAATGGTCAGAGGGATGGAACACCTCTCCTATGACAAAAGGCTGAGAGAGTTGGGGTTAATCAGTCTGGAGAAGAAGAGGCTCTGGGGAGACCTTATTGTGCCCTTTCAATACATAAAGGGGGCTTACAAGAAAGATGGGGACAGACTTTTTACCAGGCCTGTAGTGACAGGACAAAGGGTAACAGTTTTTAACTGAAAGAGGGTAGGTTTAGATTGGAAATAAGGAAGAATTATTTTTTTACAGTGAGGATAGCAGGACACTGGAAGAAGTTGCCCAGAGAGGTGGTAGATGCCCCATCCCTGGAAGTGTTCAAGGTCAGGTTGGATGGAGCTTTGAGCAACCTGATCTAGTGGAAGATATTGCTGCCCATGGCAGGGGGTTGGACTAGATGACCTTCAAATGTCACTTCCAACCCAAACCATTTTATGACTCATTTAAGGTTTGGGTGTTGTTTTTGCTGCACAGAGCAAATGCTGAGTCTTGGTGCAGCTCTGACAGAGTGCTTTGGCAGCTACCACTAATTCTTGTGCTTTCATTCTTCAATTATAAGTTCAGGTTGCCCACTCTCTTCTGTATTAGTGCCTTGCCGCTGCCAGTGTGGGAGCCAGGCGTAAGCACCCTGCAGCTCACAACAGGGCTGAAGCCACAAGTTGTTAATTCCCATCCTCTGTATCTTTATATTTTCCTTTTGATGAAAATGTAGTTATGGATGTTCTAGCCAATTACGTTTGCCACAGCTGAGGATACAAAAGAGGAAGACCTTCCACACGTCAGTGTTTTAACTGCTCACCTCTGAAATAATCTCTTTCTCTCTTGCCTGGCATTTTACATGTATGTATGTGTTTATACTTTTGTAAAGGTTTTTGAAATGAATATGATAGTCTTAGCAGGCAGCTTGTGTAGCTTGAAGACTCTGTCTTGTTGGGTGGGACTTTACATAGCTTTTGCATACATGGAGGTTTAATATGGTAGTTTAATTTTTTAATTTAAAGATGTAATTTTAACTTTTCAGTCAGAGATGGAGAAGCCTAGAGGAAGGAAGAAAGCAGCCATCACAGATTCAGAAGAGAAACTAAGCATAGATGACCTGAACAAACTGGGCCAAGAACAGAAGCTTAGAGGTAGTCAACGGGGAAGGAAGAGACCTGCAGTTGTTTCAGAATCTGATGAATCACAATGGCAAGAGGAAAAAAGGCTAAAAGAAGATGTAATAGAAAGTGAAGATGAACAGAACAGTCCACCAAAGAAAGGGAGAAGAGGACGCCCTCCCAAAGCAAATAATGGGGGAACACCAAAGGAAGAACCAGTAGCAAAGTCATCAAAACGGAGCAAAAAAAAACAAACGCCAGCAGCTGCAGCAGAAGAGGAGGAGGAGGAGGAAGAAAGGCAAACTGAAAACATTGAACAAAAACCAAAAGGCAGGCAAAATAGGGCACCGAAAAGAACACCGCAAAGGTGAGTCCGTCTTCTTGTAAGCTGCATCTTTTTTATCTTTGGACATTAGTTATAATTTGATACTTTGCAATTTGGGTCTTCCTCAAAACAGAGCAGAACCATCTGAAACTAGTACAGTTGAATCAGCACAGTCTACGCCACAGAAAAGACGAGGAAGGCCATCAAAAACACCACCATCACAGCAAAAAAAAGTGTAAGTGGTGAATATTTTCTAAAATTGTGTTTAGTGAAAATTTGCCTCTGTGCACCCAATCATTTACTGAAAATATTTCAGAATACTTTAATTGACAGTTGAAAATAAATTGTCATTGTTATTGCTAAAATGTCTTCCCTAGCTGCTTCTCCTAGAGCGTCTCAAATCAGAGCAAGAGGCTACAAGTTAATGTGCTCAGGTAGCATATACGTAGCTTTGCTCTTCTAGGAGAAAAATCAATAAAGCACATGAGGGCTTTGAAGATAGGGCTTTATTAGAACTTCAAGGAGCAAGAAGTGCTCCCAATTTTTTTTGGGCAGGGAGGAAGAATCAAATCGTTATTATGGTGAAACAGTATTGAGGAGAATAATTTTATTCTGATTCTCCTTAAATTAATCCTCACTTTCTAATTTGTGGCCTTCTTATTATCCACTTGAATCTTTTCCAAATTAATAAAATGTGCTACAATCTATGAAGGATAGTAGCTCTTGAAAATTCTGAGGCGTATTAAGCTCCAAAGTAAAAGTAAACTCTGTGGCTAGCTTCGTTTTCTTGTGCCTACTCTAGGAAACCACACGTATCTCTACCTTTTCAGTACATGTATATGCAATGAATGTAAATCACAAGTGTACAAGTAAGCCCTTAAGTCCTGTCTACTGGTTTTGGGTTTTTTCCATATTGAGATGTTTGCCTGAACAAGCTTGTACCCTCAGTTCAAATTCTGGTTTAACACCAGATCGCGTGTCCTGGCATTTTGCAAACACGTATTTTCCTGACCTTTCCAGTGTTCCGTTTCCCTACCTCAGGCCAGACCTCTCCTGCTCCTTTACTCTGTAACCAGAAACATGAGTCCCAACGCCGTCTTGGTTATTACAGAAGTCCCTGCTGCATGTGCAGTGGAACAAGAGTTGGAAGCTGCTACTGCCATGCAGAGAACACATGCCAACAGCTTCTTGTTGCATGATGTGCTGTGTGGCATTTGTGAAAGATGCCCTTTAGTAGATACTTAAGTAGCTTCTGATTCACTTTTTAGTAAAATCAGTGAACTCGGCGTGTTTCTTTATCCCGTTTTAAACAAAGTAAACTGTGTCAGTGCACGTGATCAGTAACAGGCATAGCTGTCATTAACGTGTACGTACATTGCTGCTGGCATGAGGAGCCCAAGTAAGGTGTTTCAGGGTTCAGAGTTGTTGGGTCTATTCCAGATTTCATCAAAAAAAATATTGTATTTTATTTTTTGTGATCAGACCACCCTTTTGACTGTCCTTTTTCCAAATCTTCAAGAAAAAGGTGAGACTGCAGTAATTCCTCAGTCTTCAGTCTTCAAAGTTGATTGTAGTCAGACCCTTCTTCCTTTTCTACATACATTATCTACAGCAGCTTTAACTGAAGGGAGTTGATAGACTGAGCAGCACTATGTACTGCAAAATAGAATATATTTAATCCAAATGCTTTTAAAACTTTCTGGGTTCCTTGGGGTTGGATCTGGCATAAGAATTTGGGATTTTACCTATGAGGTGACAGCGTGTAACCTATTTCTATTACCTAATTGGGTTACTAGTTTGCGCATGTGAACTGGCTTATTTTTGTAATATGTGAAAAGATGAACCTAGTTTGTGAATAATTCTGTTTCCTTTTCAATTCTGTTGCTTCTGTCAGCCATGGAAGGCTTGAGTTGGGCTAATTTGTATTGTTTCTCAAAGGATGTCATGTTGGTTGGTTGGTGCTGAAACCCTCACTATACCATAATTACAGTGTCCAATTTGGAGATTTTATTTTGTACAGATTTTAGTGTTGTTCTCAGGACTGAAAATTGCCTCCACATGTGGGGTTTGATGCTGTCAGAGGACAGTTGTTCTGGATCTGTGTGCCCCCACTGGGGACTGAGGTGTGTTTGTTTTCTGCCTGGAACAGAGTTCCTGGTTTAATTTAATCCCAAGAAGTCACCTAGTTTGGGTGCACCAAAACAGCTTCATGAATCAAACCAGAGTGCAGTAAGTGAGACAATTCAGTGATTTGCTTCTGAACTGTGTTAATGACCCAAACCAAAACAGTAATATGGCTGCAGCTGTGTAGTTTTGGATACATACCTAGTTGTTTTTTGGCTTTGTTTTAATCTTATTAAGGCTTGGGGGAACTAGTTCTCATTTTAAGCAAATGGGTACTTTTTGCTTGTGGTTCAGCTCCCATGACTAACATACAATTTAAGATATTCTTGACGGATTGTTCTTAATTATCCTGATTAAGGTATTGTTATCCTGATTATCCCTAGTTCTTAGCATGAGCTAGCTTGGAAGATTTGCATTTAGGTTCATTATAGTGTTACTTTCATAAATAGCAGTATGGGTCCTTCTAGGCATGTAAAAATATAGATGCAGTTATTCAAATTGTGTTGTGTCCGAACTCTTACGGAAGTAGAGTGCATCTATTCATGGAGTTGAATAGAAGAAAGAAACCCCGAGTACTCATCTCTGGCTGTTTGGCTTTTCCTGTTCGCTGGTTACTGTTGTGTCAGCTGCCTTTGGCCTGCATTCTGGCACTGAAGGGAAAAATCTGTCTTGTCTGTAGATGCAAAAGTTGTTCAACTTTGTACTCTTAGCCCTTTATTCTGGAAGAATTTGGTTTTCAAATGCTGTTGTCCAGCCTCCTAGTTTCACTTCTTCTATTCCGTGTATGGATGAACTTGATAGGTATATATGGTAGAAGTATTATATAACATGAAATTTTAAGGCTGCTGTTCCTGTGAAGTAGAATGTTCGCTCTCACATGGTTTCTACAGGTGCAAACCCATATACTGTGAAACTGATCTTTATTTTTCTTCTGTTTGTAGCCGTGCAGGACGTTCCAAACAAGCAGCCAGTAAAGAGAATGAATCTAGTGAAGAGATGGATGTATTTCAGAGTGGTTCACCTGTCAGTGATGACATTCCCCAGGAAGAAGTAATGGAAGAAGAGGAAGTTTCCACAATCAATGTAAGAGAAATACCTGAGATGTTCTGTGAGTCTTTGTGGTGTCCTCTTGTGTATTGATGTTAAGAACAGGAGAAGTCATTCTCTTAGAACTTAAACCTTCCTCCTTGAAAATGAAGTAGTTGTCAGCTGCAATTGTTGTGTAGTGTCGCTGCACAGTAGTTTCCCAGCTGCATTTCTTAGAAAATATCAGTTTTAGTTAAGCATCTGAAACTTTCTGTTCTGTATCGCTTTTGTTATCTGTCTGCCTGAGTTGTGTAGTACCTCTTGGGAATTATTTTCCAGGTAACTCATGCCCATTCTTCTCAGCTAGATTATAATAATAAAGTTTCTTTATACAAAACAGGCACACAAAATTAATAATACCAGAAAATAAGTATGGAATCTTGGAGCAGAATCCTACACCAATTTCCTCCTCTTACTAGCATATACAAATACATTAAAATAAGTTTATTCTTATATTTATTTCATACAAATACGTTAGTAATGTTTGTAGTAATACTAAAAAATGTAACTGTGAATGCCTTCACACTTTTGGACCCATCTGATGATTGGAGCATCTGAGTTTATGAAAACGCTGAAAAAGGAAACGATTATTTCTGAATACTTGAAGGACGCAGGCTCAGTAACATCAAAGTTACGTCCTAGTCATTGACTGAGACCTGTACCTGTGATAAAATAAGTAATGAGTGACACTGTATAGCATTTCTCAAATATTATTGTGAAAGTAAGCATTTTTTCCATTATAAAATATATTTTTTTCTTGAATTTTTCAAAGCTTTCCTGTAAAACCATATAAAACACTTTTTCTCCAAACAGGTCCGTCGCAGAACTTCCAAAAGGGAAAGGCGATGAGCGAGCATGCAGTTATCCACCTTCCAGGTGAAAGCTTTGAAGAATGCTTTTAACATAAAGCTTGAGACTGAATGAAGCTGTTAGTGCACAAATGGGGTTGCTGAAAAAAAAGACAAAACCTATTTTACTTTTACTGCCCCTGCATTTGCAGTCCCTAGGTCACAAGCTTTAGCCACACACATGTTGATATCATTAACTGTGGATTTTTGTGAAGTGTAATGTGCGCTGGCTTTGTAGACATATGAACTAAAGAAGAAAACTGTAAATAGTTCTTTTTTAATGTTTCTGACTTCTAAAGTGCTTGTATAGCTTTTATCTGCGGCTTTAAACTGACAGTACCCCACTGTTTATTGGATCTATTGATTTAAAAAGAACAGAGTTTGTCGAAAATTGATCTCAAGCAATATCTGTCAGTGTTCGTATTTGTACTCTTGTTGACATTTAACTGTGAAAAAAAAAATCAGTTGAGCAAATAGTGCCACTTTCTTTTGCCACTATTTGTTGAGAAGAAGAAGAAGAAAAGAAAAATGGTCTTTGTTTCCTTCATGAATCTAACCTAGTGTTTACCTTTAGGCACCTACCTATCACCAGAGGTGCTAAATTACTTTCTTTTGCAGTTGAACTATGTTGGATAGAATAATACAAGAGATGCAAATTGTGAAAGAAGTTGTTTGACTTGTTTTACACCTCAGTATTGATGCCAGACTTTTCTGGACTTCTAGTGGCATTGAAAACTCAAAAAGGATTTAAAATATTTTAATTTTAAAAGTGTGTTATTAAATAATGTACTGAACACCCTACCCATTTTATCTTCCCTTATCAGTTTTTATTAATCTACTGTATCAATAAAATTCTGTAACTGAGTTTTTAATAGTCTAGTATGTTAATGTGTATAGATATTTCCTTCTGAACATGAAGTTCACAAAGAGCAAATTATTACATTATAATATGAAATCTGATATATAAACATTAGTGAAAATACAGTTCTTATTACAATGTAAAGTTAATCACAAAGAAATTTTATTGATGCAGTGTGTCTTTATAAAGCTGTTCTTGAGAGCCAAGTGTTTTGTATTTTATAGTGAAGTTGCATGTTTATGAAAAATGTGCTGAAAATGGGATGTAATGTTTTTTTGGAAACTCGTATCTAGCAGTAGTATATGGTAGGTTGCCTCATGAGAGATCCTTTTATTGAGAGTTTATTGTACTTTTTTTGGTTTTTTTTTTGAGCCAAGTTTTTTTTGGTATGAAGAGCTAAACTTTTGTTGAATAACCAGCTGTTGACTATTGCAGTCAAGGTATTCAAGATTTGAATGAAGCTCCATTTTTATTTTGTGCTACCATGGAGAGGTTGGATTTTGGTTGGTTTTTTGTTTTGGGGTTTTTTTTAGGTATAATCTGAAAAAAAAAAAGAAACAAAATACTTTAAAGCAGCATCCTGTATGCAGTTTTACAGTTTACAAACTGTGTCTTTGAACCAAAATGTAAAGGTTGCTACACTATGTTTAGCCAAGCAGATATTATTTCAGATGCTGTTCTCACTCTGATGCCCTACAGTTGACAACATGTGAAAAAATCAGTTTCTAACTTAGGAAAATTTTATCTGATTGAATAATGGAGCATTTTCATCTAATCCATCAATAAATAAGTTATAGTTGCAAGGTGGCCTGTAAAGATTAGAGGAAAGGATAATACTAAAACACAGATTTACCAATTTCCAAACTAAGATCACTAGTAAAAAAACCTTTTAGAATTTTTTCATTATGCTTTTTTTTTTTGTTACCAATGGAAAAAGGTATTCTAAACAGATTATTCTGCCTCAGCTTAACTTCCCCCCCACCCCAGTATTCAGCTTTTCAACATTTATACCTATGGATAGGGGGGAAACACTGCCTAAAAAGGCAAAAGGTTGATTTCGTAGAATCATAGGATCATTAAGGTTGGAAAAGACCCTTAAGATCATCGAGTCCAGCCGCTAACCTGTCACTGCCAAGTCTACCACTAAACCATATCCTCCAAGCACCACGTCTACCCGTCTTTTAAATACCTCCAGGGATGGAGACTCAACCACTTCCCTGGGCAGCCTGTTCCAATGTTTGACAACCCTTTTGGTGAAGAAGTTTTTTCTAATGTCCAACCTAAACTTCCCCTGGCGCAGCTTGAGGCCATTTCCTCTTGTCCTGTCGCTTGTTACTAGGGAGAAGAATCCAACCCCCACCTCACTACAACCTCCTTTCGGGTAGTTGTAGAGAGCGATAAGGTCTCCCCTCAGCCTCCTCTTCTCCAGACTCTCTGAAATAGTTCGCACAATGGAACTGGCTTACTTGTGCTTCAGCAGTGCAAATGCAAGTTGTTGGGGTTTTCTACGGTATAAAATGATTGAAAGCTAGCTTTATATTTTCCTCTTTGACAGAATTGCACTGAAAACATTTATGAAAGATGTACCTTTAAGTCCATTTTATACAAAAATATGAAAAACTGATGCTGAAACTGCTGCAGACTCTTGAGGCTTTATGTGCATAAATATGGTTAGGTTAAACTTCACTGAATATTGATGCACATTATGATCAGTAATGTTTAACGTAAATTTAAACTATAGTTTTGCAATTTAAATGTTGATTTCTTGGGTTATAATGTGTAATTCATTATTTCTTGAGAAATAGGCACAGCAAATATTTCATTCTTATATTCAAACCTCTTCTAAGTTCATTCTCATCTCATATAAAGACAAATGAATATTTTATGTACTAACATTTTGAAATCTGCATACAGTAGCTACAGTAGAGTATAATCATGTATAAAAGATAAACCGCTAACATTCAGTTAGCATGCTCTTCTGCAATGATAATGTTAAGTTTATAAAAATGTACTGTATTACATTAAAAGATCAAATTGAACTCACTGTAACAAGTTCCGGTATGAAATTTTTATGGGATTACTGAAGTATCTTGCTGTACTTTGCAGCAAGTTAAGCTTATTTGTGTTACATTTCCTTTTCTTGCTGCATTGCAACCGGAAACTTCCAGTGATCTGTAGTTCATATGTAAAACACAAACAGTGATTGTAATCTTGATACTAGTATTTAAGAATAATTCACTATGATTCCAGAAGCGTGGGACTTTTTACTTGTCACCAACCAAGATAATTAATATTTAGGGCTATCTAATCCACTAATAGGAAGGAAACATGGAATTGCTTGAGAGTTCTCATGTGAGTACACCTCGTCCACCTAGGATAATCTAGAATCCTGTATTAACTATACTTGACTCTGCCAATTGACTTTATTTTCTAGGACAACTGAACCCTTTTTCAAATATTTTGACATTTGCTGTGTTGACATTTTGAACTATGTGAACAAAAACATTAGAATTTACAAAAAAGCATTCATATTAAAGACATTTCCACTGAAAATGAATATGTTCAATTTGTGAGTAACTTGCAAAAAACTTAGGCTTGAAGATACTTCATTCTGACATAGCATTTGTCATCTGATAGTCCTAAAAACAAAACCAACTCACTACCAAAACTTCACAGAGGTACGTGTGCAGTTTTCTTACTGTTTTTTTTGGGTTGGTTTTCTGTGGTTTTTTTTGTTGGGTTTTTTTTTGGGGGGGGTGGGGTGGGGGGGGGGGTAGCTTTTTTTGCATGTGTAGATTTTGACAGATTATCAAAGTGCGTTTGTGAACACACAATAGGTTTTGGATCCTGCAAGTTTACATCCCTGTGGTTCCGTGGGGTTAGTTCTTAAATGCATTCATCCTATGCAAATACAAGTACAAAACCAAGTATGTTGATACGTGTGAATATTCTAACACTTGTGCACACAGGATATGTAATGGAAAGAGCATGCATGTATCTTAAAACTGTATACCCCAGGCATACAAGATTCTGACTTTGTGGATGGAAAGATTTTTAATATTTGTGTTTAAATATATATATATATTTGTGTGTATATATATGTATTGTAGAGAGCGGTACATCTGTACTTCATAAAGGTAGGTGCAGTGCATATTTTTATGAAGAACATTTTAAAGAAACACATTCAGGTATACCACTGTGTTTGTCCAAGGCAGCGTGTCTACAAACACGTGATTAAGACAAATTCTAGATGGGCCATCCTGCTAGTCTGCTGGCTCTGTGAGGACCAAAATGATAACATTCACCTGACCAAGACCCTCTGTCCATCAGCAGGAGCAGAAGAATGTGAATGCGTTTTTGTTTCGTGCTGTACTATAGATTTCCATTCCAGTCTTTGCATCTTTGTTGGATGTTGCCTTTATGAAAAATGTTTACTAATTTAGGTGCAATTTCCTAATGCTGACAGAAGTAGACTTCCTGCTGTATCAGTAGGTTTGTCCAACATACTTAGGACAGCTGCTTCATTACATACAGTACAGCTTCTGATATTTTTTTGCTAGTGGAAAAGTAAGAAGCTGAATGTTGGCAACTGGGATAGAAATACAGAAAAAAAAATCCACCCCATTTTCTTTGAAGTTTTTCAAAATCCGCTGTCTAAAATATCTGATCTCTGCACAGGGTTCACCGAGTGCCATTATATTTGTATAGGCAGGATAAACATAATATCATACTGTGTGTATGCATTAACGAAAAAGTTTCATACTTGCATTTTTTCCAGTGCCTCACTACAGTCATGGTGTGGTTTTTAGTAGCACTTTGATTTCTGTAATGATGATGTATGTTGCATATTCTTTCAAGATAGCAGCCTACTATAGTATCTAGGTAAGAAGGAAGGAAGTCTCTCAAATATGGATTTCTACCCCTGCCTGTCAGTATTTTAGCAATCGTGTAATAAGTTGGAATTAGCTTTAACATAGAGTTTCTTTGGAGGGTAGGTAACATCTTAAAGGTATTCTATTTGGCTAGCCTTATTTCTGATGCTTGTGTCCTACCTCACGTATGTAGATACAAAGGAATGCGGTATTTGGAGAATCAAAGCAGCATTACTGAGTACGCTGCCTGCTCACTTGGAAGTAATCTTGTTATTAAACTAAAAATAATCAGTTCACAAATTTGTTACATGGCTCTGAACTTATTCAGAGAACTGAAGGTTTTAGGTATTAGGTTCTGTAAGACTATGTTAGTACTGTTGCATTTAATTAATTTTCTATAGATAGAAGGCAATTGCTCAAATTCTGACATGCAGTTTAAGAGAACACATGAACTTAGTAACAATCTAAGTAATAGTAACTTCTGTTGGCATTATAATATTTTTTAAAAAGTGTTAGAATGAAACATTCTTGCCCTAAAAAGCTTTTTCTTTAATATGTTGAGAAGACACACTGATAATGTAAAACAGCATTCTTCTAAAGTCACGGCACCTTGAAATAGTCTGGTTTGGAACAGCTGGCTTTTTTGGTAGATATATTTTAAGCTTACAGGTTTCTGTATTCCTTGTAGTATGTTTACATCAGCAAAATTAAATTCTTGTAAAGATATTTTAAAGAACAGAATAGTTTTTAATCCATATTTAATAAAACAATAAGGTGTTAATTTTAAGCAGCAAGTTTTTTTTCTAGCCATATGTATAGATGTGGTAACATGTTATATGAGTCTGATGTACACCACCATTTCTCTGGAGCCCTTGACCTATAACATGCTGAAAGGCAGTAGAAACTGCCTTTGTGTTTTCCCCAAAGGGCAGTTACTGTTGTCCTTCCATAAACATGTCAAAAGATAAGAGCTGGAGGAGGAGGAAAGGAGGGAAAATGATGGTTTTATTTATCTTCTGCTATATTCTGTGTGGTTTAAGTGATGGAGAAACAATGGTGCATGGAGGTGTGTTGGGTGACAAGTGGGATGTTAGAAATGAGTTACTAATTTGAAAGGTGCTAGAGAGATGAGTCAAGGGTAGAGAATCATCAGGTGAGATGAGGAAGCAGTTACTCGATACCAGATGACCTGTGATAGGAGTCTTCAAGACAAAAGCCTAGATGAGGGAAGCTAAGTTAGTGACAATACTATCATTATTTATTTAAGACAGGAGAACTGGAGAACTGAGGATATGTTGCTTGCTTTGATTTGGAGGAAGTGTGTTGAAATATATGTAAAAACATGCACAGAATTGAGACTAGTGCCCAGAGTATGTTTGTGGAAAAAGGGTGATAGCTGCTGCTGAGGTCAAACATCTTCAGTAAGGGATTTGGAATAGTTAGGTGAAAGAAGATTCTAATCTCCATAGGTAGGAAGATAAGGTTGAGGTAGCATTTTAGCGTTGCATTTAGCAACACTAAAAATGAGGCAAAAGAAGCCAAGGTACAAGCCATTTGGAAACAAGAGCTCTCAAAGCTGTCTAATAGCAACACTCTTTACAGTCGTACACTGCAGACAGCAGTGTATAACCATCAGTAATGACATCTCCTACAGTGCCTCTCATTATATCTTTCAACATGACCTCTTGGCAGCTTTTTGTGAAACCCTGAAGACCAGTCTTTCCTAATAATTTCAATATACCTTCTTAGCAGCCTAGGATGGTTCTCCCCTTCCCTGACATACATATGTCCTCTCCTAGTTGACAATGTGTGTCTTATGCCCAGTTGTTGCTGCTTTTTGTTCCCTTCAGTGGGCCCCAACCAGCCAGGTTTCTGAATTTTTGTTTGTGACATCAGCTCTTCACCGAGAGGGTGGCTGGTCACTGGAACAGGCTCCCCAGGGAAGTGGTCGCAGCACCAAGCCTGTCAGCATTCAGTGAGCGCCTGAACAATGCTCTTAGTCATATGGTTTAGTTTTGGGTAGTCCAGTGAGGAGCAGTGGGTTGGACTTGATGACCCTTACGGGTCCCCTCCAAACTGAGATATTCTGTGATTCTAAATGCAGCCATTTGTGCTGCTTGTTTTCCAACCATCGAGTTGTGAAACAAGCAGTCACCAGACTACTACTACCCAACTCCAGTGCATATTGGAAAGGTGTGTACAAGTTGTGTAGTTGAACTAGAGAACTATTAATTGAACTGCTGCTGCATTTTGATATCTCAGTTTCCCAATACCTGGTGAACCAAGCTCCTTCCAAGGTTATAGTACTTCTTCAGAATTGTGACGCTGTCTTCTAATATCTGGCCTGCGTTATCCAATGAAATGGCAAGTAAGGACTCCCCTGAAGCCTAAGTAGCCAACTCGGTGCTCCCAAATACAAAACAGAGTGTAAACCAAAAGGAGGAATAATTTGGAGGGATCTGGGGAGAAGTTCAGTTCACTTCTTTCTGTTTGTATTAGGGAAGAAGCAAGTCTTTGGTATGAATGTGTAAGAAAATGAAAGTTATTGCTGTAGGGGAGATCAGGTTTTGCCAACCATTTTCTTGTAGTCATAGAAGGAACAGGAAAAGTTACTCATAAAATACGTATTGTTTCAGCAACTTTTAATGATTATGTACTTGGGTACTATTCTGACAAATGTGTGACAACGGGTTATGGGATGTTATACGTAATTCTGCATCGGATAGTACTTTAATCTCTGCAAAGATCTAAAAAAATTTTTTTTCTTCCTAAGCTGCTCTGTAACTTGTATTGCTTATTTTTTAT
The DNA here is from genome assembly GCF_963921805.1 of Phalacrocorax carbo. Lineage (NCBI taxonomy): Eukaryota > Metazoa > Chordata > Aves > Suliformes > Phalacrocoracidae > Phalacrocorax > Phalacrocorax carbo. The sequence goes on along the minus strand of NC_087513.1, from coordinate 193,161,464 downwards.
TATTCTGGTGTTTAATATCCAATCAGCATCCATTGCCTGCTTTCCATTTTTGTATTTATCCAAAATAAGGAAGTGAGATGGCTGTAACATAGAACTGTTGTCACTTACTTCTATCGTATTTAGTTTACTTGAAATCCATACTTAATTCATTAATTTGTTCAAAACTTGTGACTCTGCCTTCTTAGTTTCTATGCTACAATTTGGTGTTGAATTTGGAATATAGTTTTCTTTTGTATTGTTTTCTGCTTATGCAAGTTGGGCTAAAAGAGCCAATTATGATCTGCCTAAAACCCCAAAGTATTAATAGTATAGAATATGTAGTGTGTTGCTGCTACATACCAGAGCTTTCACCACAGAAAAATCTTTTATGTTGTTTAGCCTCAAGTACTTGTTTTCACTGTAAATCAGTTGTTTCTCTTGGAGCCTGTGGAGCTGTAAAACAGCTTCCAGCAGTCAGGGCCCTCCTTCTGTCTGATATATGTACACTTACAACATACATGTGTTGTTTTTATACACGAATACTTGGCATAAAGCAGCAAAATGAAAGTGGAGCTTTGAGATATTGTCTGTATAGTTAGAGTATACATAGAATTGCAACACTTTTCTCTCTGACTACATATATGCACGTTTACTGAAAGAACTTACTGCTTAAGATTGGAGAATGTTTTTGCAGTCTTCAGGGAGCTATACTAGTCCATTCTCCCTCGCGTGCTGTGTAAGTTTGTGTGGACAGTGCACCTAATGCCTTGTTTGTTTTCTTAAATTTCCTGATGAAATAGCTTTTTGTGTGCCATTTTTCGGCTGTGTGGCTTTACTGAAGAAGGTCTTGTGTCTGTTGTCCTGACCCTACAGGGGCTCTTGTTTGAGTGAGGAATAGTTTTTGGGTGAATAGACTTTTTACCTCCATCCTAAGAGGGAAACGGACATGTTTCAAAAATTACTCTAGAAGAGAACCACTTTTTCAGGTCCCTTTGCATATCTAGGTGGGCCTGGGCACATTCCAGTTCTCAGAAGAAACAACTTTCTCCATTGCTAGTACTAAAGACAGGGAGCATTCTTCTGAAGATATCTCACTGTATCTCAACACATTTCATTGTTACACCAGTATGCCCTGCGATATCTCAGCTTGAGCAGGGGCTATAGAGGCATGGGAGATTACAAAAACCTATCTTTTGGACCTGATATGGTTTTGGCCTTCCCAAACAATTTGGGGTTTGTTCAGCCTGGAGAAGGCTCCGGGGGAGACCTTATAGCAGCCTTCCAGTACCCAAAGGGGGCATACACAAAAGCTGGAGAGGGACTTTTTACAAAGGCATGTAGTGATAGGACATGGGGTAGTGCCTTTAAACTGAAAGAGGGTAGATTTAGATTAGATATAAGGAAGAAATTCTTCATTATGAGGGTGGTGAGGCACTGGAACAGGTTGCCCAGAGAAGTTGTGGATGCTCCATCCCTGGAAGTGTTCAAGGCTGGGTTGGATGGAGCTTTGAGCAACCTGATCTAGTGGAAGGTGTCCCTGCCCATGGCAGGGGGGTTGGAACTAGATGATCTTTAAGGTCCCCTCTAACCCAAACCATTCTGTGATTCTATAAAACAAGGACCACATGGGTGGTCTGGAGGTCACTGCCTTCTGTACCTGAGGAACAGTACCATTATTACAGTTCCTATTCTCAGCAACAAAAAGTAGACCTTAGTAGTGAAGCCATCCCTGCTTAGGACCCACCACCCTATCTAAATTCAAGACTGGTGAGGGCTTTGAAGTAGCTGTTAAGTAGCTGGGTCATCCTATTTTGTTATAAAGGGAATTAAAAACCCCAAAGCATTCCTTGGCTGGGATGAATGATAGACAACTTGGGGGCTTCTCAAGGTGGATCCCCTGTTTGAACCTCTGGATTCCATATTCTTGGTAAGAAAATGTGATGTTCCTGATAGCCATTACCTCTACTAGACACAGGTAGGTACTCACCCTCATATCTTTCTGTTGTTGTTTAGCCACATTTCTCTCTTCCTTTATCATGTTCATTTCAAAAGCAGTGGGAGTTTCATCTCAGACAGGAAATTGCTTCAAGTCTTTTTCTTATGAGCCTTTTGGTTTTAGGTCTAATTTGTCTGTCACAATCTTGATATCAGAAGGATTTTTTTTTTAACTGCATAAAAGATGTCCAAAGGTCTGAATCTAAGCTGTTCAGTTCCCCTGCAGGTGTTCTGTCTAGGCGTTCTGCTATTTCTAACCAGTGACTGTACAACAGGGTAGTAGTCTGTGTCCAGGCCTCCTGTGAGATACTTCTAGAAGGTCAGTGATCAGAGTGCATTCTGCCCAGGACTCAGACGACTCTTGGAGCAGTGCCTGAAGATCTGTGTTCTGGTTATCCCCTGTGCATCTGCATGCAGCCTCATCCATGCTTTCATGAATCTAAAATCAGATTTTACCACACAAATTTCACCACTAGAGCTGATGGGGGTCATCTGGCACACTGATACTATGCGCAGCATAGTGGGTTTTTTTTTCTGAGGACCTTCTCCTGTGCTGGATGGTAGCTAACTGCTACTAAACTACTAACTGCACTAAAAATGGTGTAGCATTTTTATGGAGTGCACACCAACTCACTGGAAGAAAAAGTTAGTGTATGCATAGTGGGTGATCTTTGAGAGACACAAGCATCCTACTTGTTTTTCCTGTCCATTGGTGTTTACTATGTATACATTCCTGCAGCTGAGAGGAACTGAAATGCTGAGCATGAGAGGAGAGAGGATCTAGAACGTGACAGCTTTGCGTATGGCAAGGGAAAACCCTCCTGTCTTACATGGTAGAGAGAAATACAACCATCTAAGAACCAAGGTTACTAAAGTAACAGATGTGTGCATTTACTTCCTTTCTGCCATTTCTGTTATTAGTCTTCTGAAATGTCTGATGTTTTAATTTCCTACAGAGTAGGAACTGAAATGGAACAGTTTTGTCATGTGTATGTTCATGCAAGAGGGCAGGTTGTGAGTATATGCTGAGAAACCCAGATGTTCCTTGGTCTTGGGTTCTGTGCACACCTATGAACATGTTCATTGGTGAGAAGTCCAATGCCTTTCAGGTTGTGCCTGCTGCTTTCCCCTCTTACACATTTACATTTTTAATGTGCTGAAGCAGGCTGTAGTGAAATGGTCCTGAAAACAATGTTGCAAGACTTAAGCTTGATATATTGTTTTCCTTATTTGAACCATGGTCTGTCCTTTTCTTCATACAGCATAGACTGCTGTGGAAATGGTCTTAGTGGTTATGAAGGGAAGAGCTACCAAACTGGGGAGAAAGTCCAAGTCCTCAGGGGAGAATAGAGTGCACTGCTGCTCTACGTAGCAGGCAGCGTCTGAGTTCAATAAAAGATTGGCAGTAGCCGTGGAAAACTCCTCAGAACATACGTGTGATGTGCTAAAAACAAAATCAGCACATACACTCTATCTGTCTGGGTTTTTTGTATCTTCTGTATCTTCTCAGTTTCTTTTGAAGTTTCCGCTGCGGATTCCCATCCACTCTATACTGTTCCTTCTTGTTAGTTCTGTCTAATAACACAAATATAAAAGCAGAAAACCAAGTTTATCTCAAGAAAAAGCCTGTCTAAAACTCTTAAAAGTTCTGCCTGTTTTGTCAACAACAGATGCACTCTGCTTTTTGCTGTACATTCACTGGCCCACAAGGCTTCGATAAGCAGCAATGATTAAAAGCAGCCCCTGAGAAGGAAGGTTCATATCCCACCATCACTGGAACCTGTACCTGTTTGCACACATCTGCTGTGGCTGAGAGCCAGAGCTATGAAAGAGGAAAACTGGTAACAAATGAAAAATGGTGGAATGGAGTGAGGGAATAAATACACTTTTCAAACCCTGAGCATATCCTAGGAAAAAAGGGGTGGAAAAGAAATGCATAAAAAATACAAACTTCCAAATTCTTGTAGATGGCCTTTTTAAGCAATGTGTAGAATTTGAGATATCACGTGATTTATTGAGAAAATGTCTCTATGAATAAAAACTTTAAAAGTATTTCAGCCCTCTGCAAAGGGCAGTAACTGCACTGAATGCTGCATGAACAGTCATGTGGTGACCAAGTCACGCACCACTTTCTCTCCTGGAAGGAAGCAGTGTAAATTCACATTGCTGAATGGAGACTGGTAACAGGTTTAGATTCTAGCAATGTGGTATCACTTAAACAATCCCCTCAGCTTAGCGAGCTGGTGCCCAAGGGAGCACTTTGGCCAGTTGGGATGAAAGGTTAGGTGATTTACTGCTGAGGTGGAGCAAGAGAGGTCAAGGGAGACAACTGGGGTGCCACAGGGATCTGTCCTGGGGTGTGTTATGTTTAATATCTTTATCAGTGACCTAGAGGAGAAGGCAGAGTGCTTGCTTGTGAAGCTTTCAGAGTGGTTTCGGGGGACCTAAGAGCACCCTGCTGATGCTTGCAGGGAGGTTACTGAGAAGATGGGCCCAGGCTTTTCACAGTAGTGCATGGTGGGAGGAAGAGAGATAAAGTCAGAAGCTGAACCTGGGTGTAAGGCTGGATGCAAGGAGAAACTTAAACAACTGACCAGAATAGGATCAGTCGAGCAGTGGAACAGGTTGCCCAGGGAGATTATATAGTCTCCCTCATAGATTTTAAAGAGCTAGCTGTGTAAAGCCTCTAGGGACTCATGGCTGACCTACTTTGAACTGGATTTTGGACTAGACCCCCCTGAGGTCCCTTCCAGCCTGAATTATCTTATGATCCCATTCCTGTGACGGCATATCTTATGAAGTGGGAATCATGAAGTAGGAAAGCTTTCCCTGCCTTGGCAAATTTAGGTTACTCTGTTACAACTTTCAATTTTTATTCCACCTGCCATTTAGCATCACCGTAGATGAATGTTAGCATAGTTTAGAAGATAACAAATATAAAGCTAATAGAAAAATTAAGATGAACCAATCTGACTTGTGATTGTACTTAATTGGGGGTTCAGAACAGCTTATCATACATTTGTGCACGTATGTATGCCGATACAGACCTGCATGTCTGCACACATGCAGGCAGCTTGAAATCAGATTTTTACTTCTAGCTGATTTCTAGTTATCAGTACCAGGAATGTATGCATTGTTGTGCTAATTTAAGTATGTTCTGTTAGTACAAGTCATGTCGTATATTCAAGGCCTTGTATGGCCATGGGCTTAATTCATGGTTCTCCTAATCCACTGAGTACTAAATTCAAATCTCAAGACACTCTGGATCTGAATAAGTGAAGAACTACTTGAGCATAGTCAGGTTTGTTTAAAGAATTTTAAAATTCTTTAATGGACAATTGCCAACACTGAAGGCAGACTCAGACTGCTGGAGAAACATGTTTGAGGAATTGCACATCTGTCACAGGCAGCCAACAGGCACAGCCATTGGGCTCTGCTTTAAAATCTTCTACATGTTCTGAGAGTTTCTCCTGGGCTTGGTGGAAGAGCACCAGTGCACTGCTGCATGTGAGGATACTGCAACCTGAGACAGGTCTGGGCTGTTGCTGAAGAAAGGGGGCTCTGAGCTCCTGTTCAGCTGGTTCGTGGCCAAAGTGGACACATATTTCCAGCAAGTATGGGCAGCCCTGTGCAAGCACTGGCTGGCCGAAAGCACTGCTCCTCATAACAGCAGTTAGTGCAGGACAGAGCCAGAGACCTTGCTGCGAACAGCAGACATGTGCTCTGCCACGGCGAGGATGTGCCACAGGGCACAGATCCCAGCAGCTGTCCCTCTGACAGCAGCAGCCTCAGCCCAAGTGCAGCTCTGCAGGGGACCTCTCCCCAGGGCTGGGGAGATGGGCTTTTGCCCACAGGAGCAAGGTGGGCAGGTGCCTGGAGGGGTCTGTGTTGCCAAGGAGCAGGGCTGTGGGAGGAAGACAATGGCTTCACAGTATCATCGATGACAAAGATCAGCTAGACTGTCTGCAGGACCCTGCAGGTGCAAAAGCCTGAAACCCCCAAAAGCTGCACTCTAGGAGGTACAGGCAGAGTCTGTTGGGTGAGAAAGCAGGACTCCTACTACGAGGAAGGCTGGGAGCTGGTGTCCTTCTGGCCCCAGAATCATGGTTCCTGCTCCCCCTGCAGATCATAGGATCATAGAATCATTAAGATTGGAAAAGACCTCTAAGATCATCAAGTCCAACCATCAACCCAATACCACCCTGCCTCCTAAACCGTGTTCCAAGGTGCCATGTCTACATTTTTGAACACCTCCAGGGATGGTGATTCCACCACCTCTCTGGGCAGCCTCTTCCAATGTCTGAGCACACTTTCAGTAAAGAAATTTTTCTTAATACCCAATCTAAACCTCCCCTGATGCAACTTGAGGCCATTTTGTCTCATCCTATCACTAGTGACCTGGGAGAAGAGACCAACACCCACCTCACTACAACCTCCTTTCAGGTAGCTGTAGAGAGCAAATAAGGTCTCCCCTCAGCCTCCTCTTCTCCAGGCTAAACAACCCCAGCTCCCTCAGCTGCTCCTTACAAGACTTGTTCTCCAGACCCTTCACCAGCTTCACTGCCCTTCTCTGGACATGCTCCAGCACCTCAATGTCTGTCTTGTAGTGGGGAGGTGAATTTTTTCAAAACTGCACACAGTACTCGAGGTGTGGCCTCACCAGTGCCAAGTACAGGGGCACAATCACTTCCCTGCTCCTGCTGGCCACACTATTCCTGATACAAGCCAGGATGCTGTTGGCCTTTGCCACCTGGGCACACTGCTGGCTCATGTTCAGCTGGCTGTCAGTCAACGCACCCAGGTTCTTTTGTGCTGGGCGGCTTTCCCATGGTGACCTACCATCAAGTGATGGATCAGGTTGGCAAGCAAAGGAAAATAATAAGGCCTGAAAGGAGCCAATTTTGAGAGTATACAGTCAGAAAAGTAAGTACCTGCAGTGGAGCTTTATGGGGCAACATCTCATGCCTCTTCTGGGAAATCAGAACAGCTGTGTTCCTCTCTGAAGTGCCTGTACACTAATGCACATGACATGGAGAGCAAAGAGGAGAAACTAGAGGTCTGTGTGCAATTGCAGGGTTCTGATCCAATTCAGATCATAGAGATTTGGTGAGATAGGTCCCATGACTGGAGTGCCACCATAGATAGATAAAACTCTTTAAGGAAGGTTAGAACAGAAAGGTGAGGTGCCCTGTATGTGAGTGCAGCAGGGGTGCATGGAGCTCTGTATGGGATGGATAAGGAGCCAGCTGAGAGCTTAGGGGTCAGGACTCGCAGGTAGGCCAACACAGGTGACATTGTGGCTGTCTGCTATAGAGTGCCAGATCAGGAAGAAGTAGTAGCTGAGGCCTTACTCAGATGGCTGGAAGAAGCCTCATGTTTGCAGACCCTGGTCCCTGTGGGGGACTGGCTACCAGAGGTTCCTTCCAGCCTCAAGTATTCTGTATTACGGTCTGCCTTCTAGGAAACCTGCAATGAAAATACCAGTCATGGGAGCAAAGCACTAGAGGATTACATACGGAGTTGAGTGTTTGCTGTGGTTGAAGACACTTTGATGATATATCTCATTGTACAAGGACTAAGGAGTATGGGTATCTGGAGCTTGGCTGTGCCTCATCTGCCATCTTCTTCCCCTTTAACAGGGATGGCAGTGTTTTGGCTACTGCAATGTGTGTGGATGCTTATAGTGGAGAGAGCAGGTTAGACCTTCCCTTCTCTGTCATAGGAAGGTAAAATTTTAGCCCCTGCATCTTGAACAGAAACACTACATTGCTTTCTCTCCAGCAGACTTTTTATCCCACTAAATTAGCCAAATCTGATGACAGAGCTGCTCTGCTGGCAAGAACTGGAGATAAAAGGCTGATGGAGCAGCCTCTGTCATAGCAAAAAAGTTTTATTTGAACTCTTGGTTGATTTTTCACCCAGTCTTTTCCTATAGCACTTCAGACTCCCAGGAGTTACGTTCATGGGTAAACAGCGTGTTTTGTTAAGCAGACACAGTACCATAAGCAGGACTGTTTCCACTAACATGGGTTTCCCTAGGGATAAGTCTGCGTGTCCTTTCTCCATCATAGGCCTTATCTACTGAAGGAAAAAAAACCCAAAACAAACCCAACAGGCCTTTTCCTGTGTTATATATGTAATAGTTATTGGCAAGGATTTTAACTTTCCTTCCCACAAGGATGGCTTACGGTTTCTTCTAGGATGTGGGAGGTGCCAGTGTGTGTGTGATGTGAATAGCAGAAACCAGGTCAAGCACAGGAGTTCATGACTGGACTGGCATTTTTGGGGGAGAGAGATCAAAGAACAGAAAACTGGTTGTACTGGGAAACTCTACTGTACGTGAAAGACAGACCGCCTCCACTAAGTGGCCAGAAATGGGTGCCTAGGTGAGATAGAGGATAAAAGTATAGAGTAACTCCCCAAGTCATCCCTGTTGCTGTGAGCTATTTTCAGTCCAGAGGATTTCCTGAGCTTGTTGTGGTTTAACTCTTTAATAACTTGCAATGGATCTCTCTTCCAAGTCCAGTCCCTTTCAACCCACAAAAACTATGCATGCAGAGCACTCTGGCAAGGAGCTACTGTGTGAACTGCCGCTGGTTATGTGTTTCTGAATCCAGTTCCTATGACCCTCAGTTGACCATCCCTGGTTCTGATGGTGGAGGGCATGCTGAAAGTCAGCCCTTGACCACCCTCCTCATGCTACTTGGACCTTTACAATACTGCTTCAGTTATCTGTGTTTTGGGGTTTTTTGAAGGTTATAAATAAGCCATCCCATGTCTTTTGAAGGAGACAGCAAAGATCAAACTTTTCCAGTTCTGCTATTTCATTTTGACATGAGAAGACTGGAACCGCCCCCAGTTTTGGCATAGTGATGGTTCTTTATGCCTTCTGATAATTCCTACCACTGGGTTTTCTTCTCCAAGCACTGAGCTGCTGTTTTAATGAAAGCATCTGACAAAATGCCAGTGTCTTGCTCATGAATGGTAACAGTCAGTTCAGAGTTTATCAAGAAAATTCCCTAGCTATGGGAGCAGTTTAATTCCTTCAGCAAGGATTGCAATCCTGTACCTTACCCAAGGAAAGTTTAAAATGGCAGAAAATGTGAGGAAGAGAGACAGTACTTTCTTGCACCTGTTTCCTTTAAATGCTGGCTCCTCTTCTTTCCCTTAGACAACTGAGACCTTTGCTTAGGATCATGAGCACCATCTAAGACTCAGGTGTCTGCACTGGTCATGGTGTAACAGAAGTAGGTAGGCCACTGCTTAATTACCCAAACCCGGGAAAGAATTTCTTAGTCCAAAACTGTTTCATTTCCCATTTACCCTGTGCTCTTGTTAAATACCTTAAACCTATTAAATACCCCAGTAGCTCTAGTACCTTGCTTACATGCAAATTTTTACAAAATGTTGCATGTTAAAGTTTACTTAGGCCTTGAAAAGTGTCTGCCACAACAGCTGCATTTGCCACTTGAATATCAACCTGGAATTTTTGTAGGTAACTGCTTCTTTCCATTTACTCTTCTATTAAAAGATGACTTGACCAATTTTGCAAACCAACCTCTGCATACACCAAAATCAACAAGATGGCTTTTGTTTACAGTGGGAACAGAAAACTGCCCAAGAACAACCTGTATTTCACTGAAACAGCAGTCTGGTTTTTGTACCTATGGAAAGGGTGTACATTTTTCACTTGTGTGAACAGTATAGTATTTAATGAATTTAGTAGTTGGCAATTAGCTAGCAGCACATATAGAGTGACTGTAATACTGTGATAGACTGCTATGAGATAATCAAAAGCAAAACTGTGTAGGCTGGTAATACCTGAAGAGTAAAGACCTCACTGGTAGGGTCCCTCTGTTAGCAGGAGCTCCCAGTACTCGTGTTCAAAACAAACAGGTTTCTTCCTGGTTGACTTGTTTAAAATTTATGGTCAGCCCTGCAGCGTCTGATTCTTTAACTTAGGATTCACTTAGCCTGTGGTGCTGTTGTCTGCTTACACTTCTGTGTGTCTGTTCCTTGTTGTGTCAGCTTTTAATATGAATCAGATGGGCTTCATAGTCTTGATTTTTTCTTAAATATACATTTCTAAAGGTTCTTCAGAAACAGGCCTGATTGTGTGAATGACTTTATAGATGGCTGAATGTGACCAGCAAGGAAAAAGGTGCCAAATCCCCTTCCCTGCATTTCATGTTGCTGTAAACAATGCCTCAACATGCCCATGATTCTGTTGGGTAAGATGATGTCGTGCTGATTTTTTTCTTGATTACATTAATACAGATGTGTACACCAGACTTTGAGAGACTTGAGAGCTTCATGCTGTAATCAGTGACAGAGAGAAGGACTGAGTCATAACGGCTCAAAATGTTTTGGTAGTTTCTCTGAGGTTGAATAATATCTTCATGTTGGGATACCCTGTGGTTTATGGCAAGAGAGTGCTTGGGAGCCAACTCATGGTGGCCTGCTCTGGGGAGCTGCACAGCTGCACCCCATTCTGGGGTGTCCCACTCACAGTTGCTGTCCTGAAATGGTGGCAGGAGGTCGCTCCCAACTGAGAGAGAAGCTGCAAGAGGACACGTGTCTGTGCCTTGCCCCTTCCTCACTTGAGCAACAGCTCGTGGCCCTTTGGGTCGGGCTTTGGGCAGATGCTGGCAGAGATGCTGGGCTGTTAGCACTGCACACGTTGCCTGAGCAGCTGTTCCTCATCTTCTCTGAGGGAAAGAGGCACTGGGCCAGGCAGAAAGCTCCTGCAGGCTGGGTCTGGTCTGCAGACCCCAGTTGGGCTCTGCTGAGCTAGCCCATCCATGCTGTAAAATTGTCTGCTTGTGCAAGATTTATATATTTTAATTATTATGGTTTGATGTGGGGTGTGTGGGTATAAATGATCACATTCTGAAAGTAGTTTCTGCTACTGTTTTGAACATCCGTATCTATAAATCCTAGACTGTTAACATGTATTAGGTTTGGCACTCTTTCTGAAGTGTTGCTTTAGATTAATGTCGATGCTGTATATGTATTGAATCTTATTTTTTTGATCCAGGAAATTAATGTTATCATCATGAGCAACAAATAGGCTCTTTGAAAAGGCGTAAGGCTGAATTATCCGTGTGGCTAGTGGGCGTTAACATGAACTGCTTTCTTCTCTGTTATTTTAAACCAGTGAGATTGCTGATAAGGGACTTTGAGTTAGGAGAAGAAAGATCAAGTTTGGTGCCTCCACTTTACAGGCAGGCATCCTCTCTTAGCTATGCATTATAGATCATAAGAAATAGTTTAAAAGCACAATATGCAGACAAGGGAAATATATTCAATCATCTGATAATTTTGATTGCAGCGCTGTCATTTAAAACTTTGGTACTTTCAGGAAAGAATAAATATGGATGCTACAGAATCTGTATGGAAAAAAAAGGAAGTATAGGGCAAAACAGGGCATGTGCCCAAGGGCTTTAAATAGATAAAACAGTGTGGCAATTAACTTGAATGGTAGGACAATGGCCCAGGGAGGTGTGGAAGGGAGCCGGAGCAATCATACATTCCTGGGTGCTCCTGGCAGAAGCTGATGAAAGAAGAATTACTGAAAGTAATTTAAATACTGACTTGTGCTCTGCGTAATTTCCATCTGACTTAGTCAAAGTTTCTTTTTACCCAGATTTTAGTCAAATCTGTGCACATTGTTATTCTGAAGAAAGATTATTTTCTCAAAGACACTGTTTACAGTTTGCAAGATGATCAAACAGATGGTTTAAATTTGTTCTGATGCTCTGTGTTTTTTCACAGTCTCTTTGTAAGTTAAATAAACTTGAAAATGATCTGTCTAGAACTGTGTCATTTCCCAGACGAGATAGCTGCTTGAGGACATGCCTGTCTTCTCTCTCCAGAGAGATAATCTCATCTTCAGTAAACAGCAATGACTGTGGTTCCCTGCCCTTCCAGGACTTTTGCTTCTCTCTCCACTCCCCAAATTGAACTCATGACCTCAATGCCTTCTACCATAGCTTCTAAAAGAGGTCCTTCATCATCCATTCTCCATGGACATTGTCCATGTCCTTTTCTCTTCTTGTTAAGTCACCCTGACAGTATGGATCCTGTCTGCTGTGCCAAGAGGGAACAGGGAAAAATCAGGCAGCATGAAAGAAGTGATATTCCCACTGTGCAGCTATTCAGAAGTGCAGACATTTCCTTTTAGCATCCCTCCAATGATTCAAAGTCTCTTTTTCCTTGCTGGAAAAGCACCCACTGCAGCCCACAGATGATAGCCATGTGGGCCATCTTCTGAAGGGCTGAATGTGTAACTGTTTTTGCCACGTACAGGCTGAACGCTGGTTTCTGAACCTAGCTCAAGTTTGTTTGGACCAGCTGGTTTTAGTCCTCTGTAGTAGGCAGTGCTGCCATAGCCCCCAGTCTGCCTGTTATGCAGTGAATGCAGTTAACAAAGATCTTTTGAAGTGCTCATGGAAGCCTTGATTAACTAAACAGCTCCAGAAAACTTATTTGTGCATGACAAAGCAGTGAAAAAAAATTTTTTTCTTTTTATTTTTTCCATTTTGGTACAGAGCTGTAAACTCAGCCTCGATTTGCTGTGCACTGGAGACATTTTAATGATATATGTCTGTTGTCATTGTGCTGAGGCAGATCCAGGGGTAGATTCTCATCCTTCAGAGTTTGGTGGGGTGGTGGGCTAATACCTTTCCATATTTAATTTAGGCAGAACAGAATTAGATTGTTACTGGATACCTTTGAACTTCTCTTCATAGTTGTCTCTAAATCACTGTTAGTACTACCAAATAGCCCTTCAAATCAACATAAAGAGTAGCTGAGGATATTAAACCAGTGGCTTTTCATCTTCTTTGCCTGGCATAGAAATTCAGTGTCAGGAAGGAGTATAACTACAGAAAAACTGAACGTTCCCTTTTCTTTCCACATCTTTTACTTCTGTCCAAGAAAAGGGAAAACAGATTGGCATCAAGATCTGTCTCGCTTTTTTCTTATGTCCCTCTTTCCACACTTTATTTTCCTTTTTTTTTTTTTGACTAAAATCAGAGTCTTTTTTCTTTTCTGATATGTTTTCTGACAGTCTTTGGGGATACTATTGTGACAGAAATTTCATTGCTTCTTTCAACAGTCAAAGTGGTGGTCCATGTATTCGCCCCTCTCCTGCTTTGGAAAAGGCCTCAGCAAAGGGGATCCTCCTGAGCCAAGGTAGTTTGAATGACCAGTTCCCATGAGACCAGAGTAACAGCTCATAACTAGGATAAGTCTAGTGTAGACATTACTTATCCCATGCTAAATTACAATTTGCTATCACCTCTGTGTAAAATCCACGGCAGTGGGCATAGCTGATACCACAGTGGTTTGGGAAAGTTAGTAGGCAAAATTAAAAAAATTTCATTTTCAGGATAGTGTTTGCAGTGAGAAGATCAAGGTATGTTCTTTGTAAGCACCTGTTTTTTTAAATGGTGGTGTATTTTTTACATACTTGTGTAACCACATTTGTACATCTATGAATTTGGGCTCTGCAACTAGCTGTCAGTTCACTGCAGGTTTGGACATGTTACTGTCTGCTCATGGAGACAGCAGGACCTCCTTGTGTATATAGGGGTTGGGAGTGCTGGGAGGAAATGTTGGGCTATAACCATCTTTAGCTTTATCTTCTGGTGTCTTTTTCTGTCTCTGTGAAAGAATAACATAGCCAGTCTTGCAGGTGGCATAGACAACATAAAACATATGCTACTTGTTTTGGTGATTTCCCGGTTTCATTAGGCTGGATCTCCAAATGACAAAAAATGTATTCAGTTCACAAATACAATTCACATATATAGAGGAAAAGTATCCAATAAAATTATGTTCTGATCCAGAGAGGGAATGAAAACAAATATATGCAAATATAAACATTTTTGTGCTTCAGTTGACCTTTTCCTGTCAGCAATAAGTACAGATCCCATAGTACTCATGGGGTAGGAGAAAAGACCCACAGTGGTTCCTGCAGCTTTTATAGTTTAATAAACCTGTGATCATGAAGTCTTGCACACGTGATGCTGGTGCTAGACCCTGGCCAAAGCCTCTCCTGCTCTCCTGAGGGGTATGGCCTGCCAGAGCTGTCTGGCAAAGGTGAGCCCTGCAGAGATCACACCCTCTGTACATATCTCTGGGGTTATAATGCACCAGATCTCTCAACCAATGTGTGTGCTTTTTTGTTTTTGGTTGTTTTTTTTTTTTTTTAAATAATCCTATTTTTGTTCTGTCACAAATAACTCATCTTGGTCATTTGGGCCAATGCTCCACTACTCTCTTGGGTGAGACCTTCATTGGGGAATTATTTTTGCATCCATGTTCCAAGATGAGTCCTGGTAAATGTGTAGTAACAGACAAACACTGTTGTAAGAGTTTCTGGTGTAATCTAACGTGACAGGAGAGCAAAGGGATGTGAGGAAAGCTAATGGGAATGCCATTAGGACCACTAGTTAGAGAAATGCTGCTCTGAGCTGCATTTCTTATGTGTTTATAAATGATCAAGGGATTTTCATGGGCTGCCTGCCTAATGTGTTCAAGGACCTATTAGGGATGTAAATTAACAAGGATTTTAATGCAACACTAATAAACCTCTCAGGAATGGACATTTTCACATTTCCTAGGTAAATATTTATGAGCTCATGAGGTAATTCTGGTCTGGAGCAGGTTTACTGCTACTAAACCAAAATTAAACTAAATTCATAAAGAGCAGCATGTTATGTTTCTGGTGAGGAGAGACTGGATCAGGTGACAGGGCCAAAGGATGTGGTAATAGTGTCAGGGCTGTGAGTCCCTGAGGAGAAAGAAAAAGCTCCAAGAGTGATCGTGGCTTGAAGGTGCAGGCGAGCAAGTTACTGCATTAAAGGTGTATTTGAAGTAAAACTCTGCGAATCCCAGGATTAAAGCTACTTTGCTTGATCTTGTGGCTGTTGACACCGTATTGTTTGTTGTTGTTTTAGAGGGTTGCTGACTGCAGCTCGCATCACCGTTTCCGAGATGACTGCGACGAGGAGGTGGGCCGGGGGAGGCGGAAGGCCTGTGTGCTACTGCTGTTCTTTGCCACGTGTGTGGTGTGGCCGCCTTCCCGCCCATTGCCCGGACGCCGCGGCCTAGCGCCGGGGGAAGGAAGGAAGGAAGGAAAGGGGACCGCCGTGCAGCGGCGGGCGGGGGAAGGAAGGAAGTAAGTGGGACGGTCGTGCAGCGGCGGCCCCGGCCCGCTCCCCGAGAGCGGGCGGGCCCCGGAGGGGAGCAAGGGGCGGCGGGGTGCGGGTGCGGCCGGCGGCCGGCAGGTGGCGCCGCAGCCCCCGCGGCGGGAGCGGGGCTGGGGGGAGGGGGCGCCGGGCCTCCCGTCCCCTGAGGTAATAACGGTCGCCTGAGAGGCAGCCGCTGAACCGGCTTTCTACGGGGAGAGTCGGAGGTCTTAAAACGCGATGTGCCACGGGTAAAACTTTACTCTAAAGTTTAGAAAACTCTTGTGTGTCTAACGCCTTTCTTTCCCTCCCCAAGACGTGTAGCACACGCCTTAATGTCTGCCGGTACTGCAGCAGGGAGGACTGAGAGTGAAAACGTCTCCCAAATATTCCACCCATTCTTGTCATGCGCTGCTCCACTACCACCTTAAAAACCGTCTTATCACATTTTCAGTGCTTTTATACATGTTGCAAGAGACACAAGCACCTGCAAACTGTGAGACAGTGGCTGTAAGTTAGGTGAGGCAACCCCTCCAACTGGCTTCTCCCCTCCTTGAGACTTTTAGAGTCTCACGTGTGCTGAGGTCTGTGTGCTCCTGGGAACAGGCTTGGGTGAAAAAGGCTGGAAGTAGGAGGTGCACAGCTTTCAGACTGGGATATTTGTACATAAAAAGATGTTATCTTTGTACGATGCTTTCTTTTCTTGAAAGCTGCTGATCCATCTAGCACCCAGTGTGTTATATTAACTTCAATGGCTCTGGTTTGTAGAGCTGTTTTGCTTTCCTTAATAATGCTAAGGGGGGAGGAGTGAGTGAGTGATGTTTGTTTCCATTTTTTTCAACAAAAAGCAAACAACACATTCAAGGAAATTAAAACTGACTTGAAAAACATAACCTTGAAGCAGAATGTAGAATGTACATATGTAGGCAATAGACGGGGAAATTGCTGGTAAGTTCATTTATCACATATTGCAAATATACGCATGTTATCAAGTACAGCTATCCAACGTATCACATCACTATTTGGCTTTATAATATGCAAGCACATGATTTCCATTTAAAAAAATAAAATCTGCAGGGCTGTCACCGTAAATTACTTTTAGTTGCTCTTCAGAGTAGAAGCCTTTTTCATAACTTTTCCTCCAGTTCACTGACTTTTCTGTTTCTCCTTGTTGTCTCCTATTTTGTCTAATACCATAAGGAAAAAAAGTCAAAGTGTATATGATTTTCAGACTAGAAAGAAAACCTATGAAGTACAGTATTTCCCAAGAAAATATATGAGCAACTAGATTTTAGAAAATGAGCAACCAAACCAGATCTTGGAAATACCTTGTCATTCTTCAGATTGACCTACCCACTGTGACTAAAACTGCAAAGATAATGTACTGTCTGGAAGTCACTTGTACAAGTTCATCCCTGAAATCCCCGTTCTCCTCACAGGAAAGCAGTGGGAGGGGGAACCAGAGGAGGGACAGGTTTGTGTGGGTCCAGAGGGACCACTAACGGTCCTGTGTGCGAGTGACCAAGCATAGGTTGATGCTGACCTGTTCTGAGGTGCTACTGGTGATAGTGACATGCTCTTTTCCACAGTGGCAGCACAGGATTCAAAAGACTGGCCATCCCCTCTCAGTAGGGGTGGCTGAGAGAAGTCCCTATGCTGAGATGGTCCTTCCTGGGTTTTCAAAGCAGCACAGTGCTGTGGTGGAGACAAGGGCTCTGCTGTCCTTGTGGGAGGCCCCAGATGTGTTAGATTAGAGCAGATCTTCTATGTGGTGATGCTTGGCCCTCCCCACAAAAGCACACTGGAAGCACTTAGCTTCTGTGGCTCTGGGAGCCTGCCTGCCCCCAGCCTGAGTGTGGACAGACTTGCAGGAAGTGAGATACAGTCCACCTTTCCACATAAAGGAGTGAAATCAGCCCTACACAGGCCATGAGCAGGGAACAATTCCTCTGTGCCAGTGGTGTGGTGGACCCTTCTGGTGTTACTCTCTGGAATTCAGAAACTTGTTCATGCTTTTTGTATGCTGTTAATCCTGTCCTGTGGTGGGGATATGAAGGGGGGAGAGAGAAGAGCTAATTACCCTGACTTCATCTCTGCCCAATTTCCTCCCTGATTAAGCAGGGCTGATACATGCTTTGTATGGAGATTAAAGCTACTTTGTCATAGAAAATTGTAATTAGGGCTGATCATCTAGTTCTGCAGAGGCTCCAGTAAGCCTAGTGGTAGCTCCAAAGAGCCCAGTGGATCTTTGATTTGACATGCATGGCAGAACCCTGAATATAGTGATAAATCCAACAGGCCTTTTAGCTGGTTGAAAAGAAAATGGCTAGATGTTTAGCTGGTTAAAAAGCAATGGCTAGATGTTGGGCATCTTAGTGTCAGAAGCTCTTTCGAGAAAGCAACACTTTTAAGTTAGTGTTTCTACCTTTCTGGCCTATTTTCATCAATGAATCTAAGGAAGATGGAAGTGAGTGAGGAATAAAATCTGTATGGACAGAAGTTAGCTTTTCCAAAGCAGTACCACAGACAAGGAAAATTAAAATAATGAGACTTTAGAAATATGATATTTTTTCTTTCTTTTTTTTAAATAGGAAACATTAGAGTCAGTGTTGGGCTCACGCGTGATGGCAGGTTGTGATGGAGTGGAGCTGAACCCAGGCCCTGTACATGCTGTGGGGCTGCATTCCTCACTCCTTCATCGCCTGGACTCTGGACGCTGTGACAGGCCTTTCATGAAGGACCCTTCAAGTTGTGGTCTCCAGTCAGGTTGTGACCCAGGAGTAAGATTCATTTCTCATTTAAACCTTCGCAGGTTAAGCTTAACTTGTCTCTCTCTCTAGATATGGGTCACAGCAGAACTCTGGAGTGCAGCACACACCAGGGAGTCCTGCAGAGGCAGGACTCTTGGGCTGACCTCTTTTGGGCTAGTGCTGGCTTTCCTCCTTGTTTGTTTCTTAGCAGCAGGTATGAAGGGACTGGGTGAATTGGTCTCTAACTTTGAGATGAATAATTAGCACAGTTTGGCAGGTGCAGGCACCTGCACCTGCCAAATGTAATTTTTTAAAAGCTGCCTGGGGTCTTCTGTCCCTTAGTGTTTGGCTCCATCACAGGTTGACTGTTAGCAAAGATGATGCCTGTAGTGTACACAAAGCTTGGGTAGAGAAGAAAGATGACCTGCAAAACTGACAGCACTCACAAACTGCAGATGCCTTTCCCACATCTCCAGTGACTCAAAGCCAAGGTCTGGGCTCAAGTGTGTCAGCAGCACTCTTCACTGCCACGTACGGAGGGCGTGCCGCTTCTGTGTTCAGTGTGCTACTACATAGGTAGCAGCAGTGTTCCTTTTGTTATAGCACAGTGCTACTGACACCTGCGCACTCTTCTGCTGCGACCTCCTCGGTCCTTTTCAGAGCTGCTGCTTAGCAGGATCCTGTTCCCCAGCAAGTGTGCTTCTATTCTCAGGCACATGACCTTGTGTTTGTATGCATTGATTCTCAGTCAAAGGTGAGCTTCTGTCAACCTCTGGCTTTGAGCAAGATGAGAGAGCACATTGACAATGAGCAATGCTCATTGACTTTAAATAAATAATATCACTTTTAGACTGGATTGCAGTGGCTCCTGAGCTTGCTGGGAGCAAAGTCCACTTTATAAGCTCCAGCTGAAGCTAAAATGAACAGTTTGAAGTGCTCCTTTGCATCAAGTCTGTCTTCTCAATATAAAAGAGAATGAAGAAAACGAGCAAGAGAAATGTTTTAGGTTCCCATGCAGAAGACAAGGAGTGCAATCTCCCTCTCATTTTCTCTTCTGGTCAGGTTGTTCTGTTCAAGACACGATACAGAGCCAACTGAGAGCTGAGCAATTCCCGTTTCTCAGAGGTGAAAAGGTCTGAACAGAAAGGGCCATCAGAAATGGCAAGATACCAAGTGAGACATATTGAGTACCAAATGAACCATAGGCTCCCTCACCTCCTGTGTGCTCAGTCCTCTGCCTGCTGAAGTGAAACGGGGTAGTGTTGAAACACTGAAATACACTGACCATTTAAGCCCCAAATCTTATGCTGAGGGGACTGCGCACCCCAGGCTGATAGGTGAGTACTCCTCAGCATGCCAGGGCTCTGTTAAAGTGAAGCCAGGAACTGCTTCACTTTAAGTAAGTGTAAGTACACTTACAAGTGTGCTTATAAGGTCAGCCCCTCTTCCTGTAAGGAATACAGTTCTGTGCTGACTTATTAAGGAGGAGAACCACAGGGTTTGTTGTAATGTTACTGGTTAACAAAGTTCAAGGGGGAAAAAGGGCAATAGGGATGGGATGATGATGAGAAATAGCCTGAGCAGCAGTAGTTGTGACCTCCCAGGCCAACTGGGCTAATGGGGAGGGAGGTTGCAGGAGCACAAAAATGCTCACGTTAGACCAGGCTTTTCTGATGAGCTGTTTACTTGCTCTGCTGAATGCCTTTGGCCAGTTTTAACCTTGAGAGTATGCCTGCCTCGTTCCCTGCTTTGATCTCTTTCCTTCTGAGTCAAAACACAAAGATGTTATTAAGATAAATTAGTAAAAACAGCTCAGGAACTGGGTGGGAAATGCTGATCATCTCCCCTGGAGAAAAAGTAATCGCCATGCTCAGTCAATTCAGAGTAGGTAACAGCCCTGAATGACTGCTTTGAAACATGGGAAAACAACGGTGCTCTATGAATTGATTGTATTTGGCCTAATAATAGAAGACCTTTGGAGGGAGTGCTAGGAATGTGCGGTCCTGAACAGGCTAGCATGGGCTGACTAACCTTCATGCTGTAACATTAAATGCCTTCTGTCTGTGCAGGCCTGGTTTCATTAATTGTCATAAGCAAAGGAGTGGAAATGCTCTGGAGAAAAATGCTGTATAAAGTCTAGTAAAGGAAAACACTTGGGAGTGTCTGAATTATGTGGCAATTTCCATTTGAGAGCAGCCCTCAGGAATGATTTGTTCTTGAGCAAAATGAATGAAAGGTACCGTTTGGGCTTTTTGTGCATGCAGTGCCTCTGTGCTGAGATAACAGACCCATTTGGGAGCTCGTAGGTTAAGCTGGTTAACTTGAGCAATTAGAGATGACAAATACCCTGAAAAGAGAAGATGAGTTCAAGAGTTGTTCTGAAGACAGAGAAGATTAATAGCATCAGGTATTTAGAAGATTCAGATAATAATTTCTCTAAGAAAGCTCTGATTTAGACTCAGCCTACAACTATAATTCAAACCACTTGTATAACAGCTACACTTTCAGTAATTTCTACTTCTAGAATAATCACTAACAGAAACAATCGCCTATTGCCATAATTTCTCCTAAATGCTACAGTAAAGAATGCTTTGCATATTGCCTATTTACAAAGATCAGTGTAAATCTGAGATATAAAATAGAGTAATTAACATACAGTTGCTGTGATTTTTATAATTTATGAAAGTCCATGAACATTTAACGGTGCCTGCAGACCTGAAGGGCATAGATCAGAAACAGCATGAAACACGAGGGTACATTGCAGAAAACAGGACAGTGTAGTATATAGCAATGTTCATAAATTTGTGTTGAGCCTACTAGGAAATCTAATCCTGTTAAACAAAAAAATGTGAGGGTTTCGTGGGGTTGTGGGTTTTTTTTTTTTCCTGTTGTAACTCCAAGGCTCTACTTTGACTTGCAGGCCTGATGAAAAGCTGCGTTCCAGAGATCAGTGGATAGAAGGCCTAAGCATCTGCATCAGAAAACTTGTGCTGTAGAGAGTAGTGTAGAGTAACTGTGTATGTAGGCATCTCTGTATTTTTGTTTTAGAGTGAAATAGAAGTGACAGTGTAATTGGGAGCTGGAATCAGTCAGGATAGGGGGAACCCAGAATTTGAGGAAATTGTCTCTGGAAATCAATTAAATTGGGCATGTTTGTGACCTCAAGCTTTCAGTTAAACATAGCTGGATTTTCATTGGCTTCAAAGTTCTATTCAGTCTGGTCTAAAATGAAGATTAAGTAAGCTGAGCACAAGCAGGATATGTTTCTGAGGCATAGGAGTTGCTGTAACAGTGTGGTAGGGAGCTGCACAGCAGGAGCTGGTTTGAAGCTGGTAAGGTCAGGACTAAGGGAAGAACAATGAAGGAGCTACAGCATGAAATGTTATGATTTCTCCCTCCTTATTCTTTTGTCCTAGGCTTTTCCCAGAAGGATGCTGATGAAAAGCACACCATCCCAATGTTCACTTCCAGAACATGATTGCCTTGTAGTAGAAAATGGGAGTAAGGAAGGTAGGGCAGCTTCTTTCTTGCAGCTCATCCTGCCATACACACAGCACTTGCTTCAGGTGACTGTTTGTTCACTGGGGTCTAGTGTTCAGGGCTGATGCAGCATTACAGTGCAAATTAAAAGGGTCTATGTCAGAAATTACAAAACCAGCTTGGAGGCGACTTTTGTGGATAATAAAATAGTAGCTTGCGTTTAAATGGTACGTATTACCTATTGCTGCTGAACTGCTTTGTCATAAGTGATGATACTGCCCCCATTTCACAGAAGGAAGATCAATCCCAAGTCATAGATTACCAGTGACTTTCTCAAGGTCGTGCAAGGAACTCAGCTGGCTCTCAGCAAGACAAGCCAGTTAAACTGGCTTCTAGGCCTAGGGGCCTATTTACGGCTCAAGCCAGGTCTTGCTCCTGAAGAAACACTTTCCTACATGCTCTTAGCTGGGCTAAAGTATGTGGAAAAAACAGTCACCAGCAAAAGAAACCTTAAAAGTATTCTGTGGGGTTTTTTTTCCCCCTTTAAAGCACACTGACTTTCTTCAAGGTAGGAAGGAAACAGTATTGTCGCCAGTTAACACAGCTACGTCAGGATAGATACAGCTGTTACCAGAAGCGATGAGAAGTTAATTACTTCCAAGTAAAAAAGAAGTGACTATGAAGAGAAATCTGAAGGGGCCAATTCCCTCCTCTGGCTGTTTGTGAGGCATTGTGACTATGTGGTGGAGCTTATAGACTACATTTGTAGGCTGTTGAGCATCCAATCTTTGTGTAGCCCTGTAGCTCAGTATTTACTGTATTCATGGTAACACACATTGCTCTTGTTTGTAACAGGCCAGAGGTTTTGCAGGAGCTCTGTAAGGCCTCAGGACGAAAGGCTTTGTCTGGGCTTGCCTCGGCCTGCCTGGAGCTTTGCTTTAGCTTGTTTAGCTGCAAAAGCAGTTTCCTAATGACCAGGTGACTGTTACACAATTTGTTCTACTTTCACTTAGCTTTGTAAAGTTGTGTGATATAACCATAATTTTTATCTAGCTGAGAGTAACAAGTAGTTATTTTATGTAGAATGAAGAATGTAGGACCCTAGCAAAATGATGCAGCATAGAGGACTATAAACATGGTATCATAGCAGAAGCCTCAAAAGGAGAGCTGCTGGGTGCACTACAGCCAATTACAGATACAAGATGCCAGTAGAGGGCATGGGATGATACTTGAGGCCCCAGAGCTATAAACAATGCATCAGTGGTCAATTACTAATAGTTAAATAAAGGCAGACCTGGGAACTGGGTAGAACTGGTTTTAGGGGTAACAAAGAGTAAAAAGAGAAAGTATCCACTGTACATAAAACCTAATTTATAGTCTCACGCCAGCCACCTTAGGATCTAGGTGGGCAGAGAGATGTGTATAACAGTTTCACCTGCACCATTATTGAGGCTTAATCTTTCTTTTTTTTTTTTTTTTGCTTCTTTTTCTATAATAATTAGATTAGGATTAATAATTCAATTACTGTGAGTTAAAATTTGAATTACAGTATCAATACGTTCTTGGCTCTGCTCATAAGTTGTGTTTCTTTTGTTCATACCAGGATTTTGGCTGTCACACTTTGAACAAAGTGCATCCAAATATCTTCCTAAAAAGATTGTCATCGCACATTCAAAATACCCAGCATAGAGATATGGAGGTAAAATAGCTCAGAAATTTCCTAAAGTCAATACTACGTGTTTTCTTTAGGTATTTATTTACCAAAAAAAACCCCCAAAACCAACTTACTTGTTCTGTAGGAAGTGAAGCAATGTAAAAAAATTCTGAAAAGGCATCCCTATGATTTGGCTGTTTCAGTCAGATTTATTTCTTTTACCCAGGAAGTTTGTTACCAGTACTTCTATAAGCTTTGCAGAATCTTATTTATGCCATATGTTTTTTTGGGGAAGGGAAGATGAACGGATCACTGGTTATTAAAAGAAGACCTCAGAAGTAATTTGTTTTTGATTCATCCGTTACATACAGTAAGTATTTCATTCAGATATTTCATGAGGCTGTATTCAAAATATAATGTGCAGTATTTCGTTTTGCATCATAACATGGATATGCTACAAGAAACTTTCAATACAACAACGTTTATTGTTGGTTTTAGAATATTGTTTTAATCAAATGCCTTTATAATGAAGAATGGCACATGTACTGTGACTTTATTTTCCCTGAGCAAGTATGAATATTAACATACCTTGTCATAAAACAAGCCTCCAAATAAAAAACATTTTATATGTAATTTACAATAACCTGGTGGATTTATTGGAATATACCCTCATTTTCTAGTTCAGTTTAAATATACCTCTTGAAAAATCTTCTAGTACATTAGTCAAATCTGCTGTAAGTGAAATTTTAATTTTATTAATTTTGATGACAAATTTGATTCACTATAGAGAGATCTCCATAACTGAGACTTTGGTTCTAATTCTGATTCTGCAGCTGTTGGTTATCAAGTAATTTCCCTCTAAGATACAGCATGAAAATTGTACCGCTGAGGAATATGCATTCTGAGCACTTGAGTACTCTGAGAAGCAGAGTTCTGGATTGATTTCTGATGTCTAACTTGCAAGATCTTGTGATGTGAGATCCCGTTTCCCCATCAGATTTACTCCTGCAAGCATCTTGGGTTTTGAGCTGCAGCTCAAATTTCTTGCCTGAGTTATGGTACCAGGCTTGCCACTTTGTACTGCAGTACTGGGACTTTGGCCCAGAGAAAGTAGGACAAGCAGTGATGAGAGGAGATTTGGATTTACCAACAACATACCATGTCTTTGCAAATTGCAGGACTGCACAAGTTAGCTTAAGAGCCCATAAAGATAAAAAACCAAGGTGAGACGGTGTCCAGCCATTCTCATTAGCTATTTCTGACACTGCCTAGGAAAATGTCATTAAGGACTGCGTAGTGGTAGGTCATATGAAACTATCTTGCATTAAATGAACAGTGCCTTTTCTCCCTGCCTGTCCCTGCAGTACTTGTCTGATTGCCTCTGGGAATGGAGTTTATCAGCTCTTACCTAGCTCTCACGTGCTGCCATCCTGGACGACAAAATGTAGCTGGAAATGAAGATGTCATTTGAGAAGTATGAATTTTCATTTCTCAGTCTCTCTACCCTTCCCCTGCCCCAAAGGTTTATGTGGCCTGCAAGCATCTTCACATCTGAAGAATATCTTTACAACATCTATCACCTTGCTGAACGCAAAGGAAAAGATGAGTCCCCTATTGCTAAGCAGAGATGGCAACTCCATGGTAATTATGCTGAGGATCCATGTGTGTACTCTTAAAAAGAACTTTAGTATATTCAACACATCTACCTAATAACATTAAATTATTTCTGGTTTTGCTGTACTTACCATTTACTGTAAAAATGTACAGATGATCACGTAATGACAGAAAATGTAGTTTAATAAAAGGATTGAAGCTACCTACGAGTTAAGAAAAAGTAGTTAATTTGCATTTTGTAATCTTCCCTGCTGTTCTTGATGCCATCTTCTGTACTGGAGCACACCTCCCTCCCTCAGACAGTCTCTGCCACCCTGTCACCTCTCTGTCTTGCTGAGCCGCAGGACAGTTCTTTTGGTGCGGCAGGAGCTGCATCACCTTAAAAGCCTGCCCACTCTTCAGCCTCGTATCACAGAGTCAAAGGAACTTCCTCCAGTGTCATTGATACTCGCCCTACTCGCAGCCATCCTGTGACTTGTGAATTGTGCTTGAGACTTGAGAGTGCCTCTCAGGGCTTCACAGGCCACTCTAGGCAGTCCTTATCTGTAGGCTATAAAAACCCCTCACTGGAGCTTCTAGCCTGCTCTGTCCTTTTTTAGGGCAGCTGCAGCTGTTTGGTGAGGTGCCCACAGCAGGGGGGCTGGAATGCACAACCATCCCAGAGAGGGGTGTAGTGCTGGTGGGAAATCAGAGTCAAAACAACTGAGCCTGTTGTTGCTGTGTAAAAGTTGGCGTTGTCTGAATCCCTTCTTCCACCAGCTGACTTTGCTCTTTGGACTCCTGTTCACCTTCCTCCTGCCCTGCCCTTTCCCCTGCCATGGGCAATATAAACAACCTCAGTCCTGGCTCTTGTCAGGGGCAGCAGGAGGAAAGAGCTGCTCTTTCTGCACAGACCAGATGCAGCAGGACCATGAGGAAAAAGAAAAGATTGCCTCTTCCTTTTGTTCTGAGCATCCTGTGACAGCCTAGGATCGACCAAGCTGTTGCCTGCTGCTTGCTGTGTGCATCTGTCTGGAAATGTGGGTAAAATTTTTTCTGGTCTGCCTTAAAGTGGCAAAGGCTGCCAGCTTGCCTTGGTCTCAAAGAGAAGTGGCGTCCTCCTCCATCATGTGCATGCTTTTTGTGAAGGAATGTGGGCCCCCTTACTTGACTACCTTGTGAATTACCTGAAATACAGTCGATGGATAGCACCTGTCAGCAAATTTCACTAGATAGCTCCAGAGAAAAAAACAGTTTAAATAATAATCTCTCTCCCCAGTGCATCAGGAAAGAGTGATAAAAAGCTGGAGATGAAAGACTATTGAATCCTTAGGACATTTCATCTCTTTTCCTTTGGGCAAATGCAGGTCTCTTTCCTATAGTAAACACATTTCAAGCTGTTCAGTTTAAAATTTATTTAGTGACAGTACTTCTGAGGCTTCCCTAGAGAGGTTATTTTGTAATTTAATAGATGCCACTGTTGGGGATTTTCTTTTGTTCTAATTTACTAAGCACTTGGTGGTTTTCATCTTTAAAGCATGTTACACACATTAAACAATCTGTAGACGGTTACTGAGAGGTAGCTAGGCCACCACCTCTCTCACCCTGAGCCTTTCTGTTAATAACTCTGTGGGAATTCTATTCAACTTAACTTAGACATGTTTTTCTGCAGTTAAGTGGGAATTTGCAGTATGGTAAAATGGCAGGTCAGGCACAGAAATGTTTTTCTTTCTTGTGCTCTCATTTGAAATCATGTGCAACTTGCTCGTCATTTCAGATGTTTCCTAGCATTCAGCCCTAATAATGTTTTTCTTTTGCCAGCTGCATCTTATTGTTCTTAACTCTACTCCAAACAACAATTCTTCCTCCTTCACCTTTTGAGGTGTGGGAAGTGAGCATGGGTGGTTGTCTGATGCCACTGCAGGGTTCAGCTCCCTCTCCTTGTTCTCTCATGCCAGCCCTCCTTCTGAAGCAGGTCATCTCCTGCGCTGACATCAAACTTGTCTGGCACCTCTGAGGACCAGCTTGTAGTCACATCTGTGTTTCCTCTCTCCTCCCAGCAGCAAAAGCTGCTTCATTGCCCAAGACAGCTAGAAAAATTGCTGCTGTCTCTCCTACGTGCCACTCCATGTAGAATGGCAACTCCACCGCAGCTCAGAACAACCTCCATGTCTAAATACCTCAGAAACTTATGAGAAGTCTCAGGAGATGACACCCGTTCCTGTTAATGTCCCTATGGGAAGGAAAAAGTTGCAAAGAAACTCTATGATTGATCATCAACAAACAGAATGCCTTTTGTTAGTCTGTTGAAACACCCCAGAGCTGGCCTGGGGCCCTGCTAAACTGCCCTTGGCTAGCTTGTGTCCTTGTATCCTCGCCCTGGCTGCTGAGCTGTAGGTGAGGAGACCAAGGTGGATGGGGGTCTGCCCAGCTCTGTGCCCTCTGGGAGTCCCTCTGCTTTCTGCATGAACCCAGAGCCAGGGCCAATGTGGGATTTAAAACAGATTGGTCGGAACTAAATGTTTCAGGTCAGAAAGCCTGGGAGGCTGCTTGCGAGGGTCACACGGTAGCCATGTCTCTCCCCTTTGGCAGCTTAAACAGGGTCCCAGACAAAAGCATCTACTACACTTGGCTGGTTGTGTTTGAGGGCATATATGTTTGGACTAGATTTTGGCACGGAGATAATATAAACCAGCTCTGGATCAGGACAGTAGTCCTCTCTCATCTAGCAGCAGTTTGAGTGCTACATGCTTTCAGGCAAGAATTGCCTGTGCCTTGCCTGTGTGAATTGCCCTACATTTCTGCTACCTTGCAATGTGTACACGACTAAAAATAGCGCTGGCCTTTTAACCATCACATTGCACACCCAGCACTTACCTGATAGTAGGCAAACAACCGGTGCACGTAACTAGGAAAATCAAGGTAGCGATCAAAAGAGTATTTGCCCACTTTGTTTTCCTGGTAATACCTCTCATGGATTGGGCTGTCATTTTAAATATAGCAAGTGCCTGTGTATTCAGCTTGCACCACTCCAGATGGCAAGTTCATCTGTTTTGCATTTTATAATCTTGTATTTCAGGGCAATATTTAAAACAGTTACCTTTTTAATAGTTAACTCCAGGACAGAATTACACACTGTCTCAAACCCAATAAATAGCTTCAAGGAGTATTTGCTATAGGACCTTGGCTTTTTAATGTTCCAGTCTGCCTCCTGTTTTCGGTTGGGTTAGCCTGCACAGTGGAGAGCCATATGTTACCCTGACACACCTGGCAGAGCAAAGCAGAGTTTAGTCTGATGTTATATTTCAGGTCAGCCGGAAAACACAGTTTCAGTCACTATCATAAACATATTCAAGTCAAAATCTGAAAGAAAAACCTTCTGTATATTTGGATTATTAGCTAATCTTCTCTGCTGAATGCCACAGAACGAAATACTGCCCACCAGCTTACTGACCGTAAAACTGGCATTGGAATTTTGGGATGATGATCTTGGATGAAGGCCTGTATCCTGCACAGTTTCACTGATAGCTCATGCCTTGCATTGGCAGGTTTGCACTCAATTTTGGTTTTGTCAGCAAGACGAACACCAGCCCTCCTGAGCACCATGAGACCTGAGCCAGTATGCTCCCCTGACAAAATCCCAAAGTCATGCTACACCATAGTGCCAACGCCTGGGAGTGCGAATACCTGTCCTGAGTGAAAGTGATGGCAGGGGACAGTTTTGTTGAAAAGTGTTAGAAGCAAGCGGGACATCTGAAGGTGCACCTCCCTCAATGCTGAGATACAGAACAGGGTGGCATGAACAACACTGGGCTTTTTACACATTATTCTCTTCAGTTTGGGGCTCTCTGAACTCTCACTTCCATCCTTTGTCTTTCCTACTCTCAAAATCTGTGCAACCAGGCAACAAAACATTTGGAGTAATTGGTTTACTTTGGTTGTTTACATTAGCAAACCTAATGAAAGCAAAACTACTGCAAGGAATCTTAAAATGGTCAGAAAAACTTGGTTTCCAGTGTTTTCTGATCTGGGGCAGGCAGACAGTTTCTAGGGATATAAATCGAGGCACTGGAAGCAGCAGAAAATGTATAATCAGGTGATCACTCAATTAAAATACATGGTACGTGTAAAATTATCATAGCAAACCATTCTGTTAGTATTCAATCTGTATGAATTTTATTATTAACTTTGTAATGTAAACAGGAAAACTGCAGTGTTTTGAATTTCCATTACAAGATGCCAGACCTAACAACCTGTCTGTTGCTCTCTGGTGCAGGGCTAGAAGGAGAATAGATGAAATTTTGCTCTCTCAAGGGACTTGACTTTGAATGTGTTTGCAGAATAGACAGCAGTAACAAACGTCCCCCCAGGCTGTTTGGCCTGGCTATACATCTTATTCTCTGGCAACATGTTAAACATGTTTTTAAGTATGTATCTCACAAGTATGCTTGCCCTTGGAAGAGCTGCTTTGCTTTTCATGTCATTTACTTTAACTTCCTTCCCTGTGTTTGGCACTCTTGGGCAGGAATAAAAGGGCTGAAATCACCACTACTTGCATTGAGTTTAGCGGTATTTACAAGTGCTGTTATAACTAAATTATCTGGCCATCCAACCAGGAAGGCTAGAAAAGGCTCAGAAAAGTCTCCCTGTCACACCAGCTGGGACTGCTGAACTTCACTGAAGGAAGTGCTGCAGATGCTTGACTGGGTCGTATATGTTTATCATGTCTGGTTTATCCTTTCCTAACATAAACATCCTACGCCAGTCAGTTTCTTTTCAAATAAAAGAGTGTCCATGCCTCCAGTTGTTCTCCCTACCACCTCACCATGCGGTCTAACCTCTGATGATAAAACCCAAAAGGAGTTTTAATGTAGATATGAGCAGTATCAGTCGGTGTTGAAACCTGGACCATATCAAAGCTTGATAATCACAAAGACAGATGTTTACAGGGCTCGACACAAATGAGGTTGAAATGGACACTTTGTGCTAATGGGATGATAGCTAGTGAAGGATGAGAAATAAAGTTTACATTTATACAGCACAAAATTGGAATGTTCCCATGAATCTTCAGAACTTTTGTTCTCCACAACTGTGAATTGCCAGGTAATAGATCTCAGATTTAATGAGAACACTAAAAACAATCTCTAAAAGCTCATCCCCTCCAGTGTACTTCAAGGTACAGAACATTTCTGTAATATACAACAAAGTGGCTCAATCAATATCTTGCAGGACCTACGAAGGGTCCAGAATAAAAAACCTAACACTTCTAGTACAAAGGCCTCCAAATTTCATGTGCTACATGAGCACAGCAATAGAACAGCAGAAGTGAAGGGTGTTATACGAGGCATGCAACTTCAAGCACTCCGTTAATAATGTTTCTATTACATTTGGTATTACAGATTAAATTTAAGAGCTAGGTTTGCTCAGAAGGTCAGTATAAATAATTTAGAATATTTAGGGGAGTCATGAGAAAAGTATTTAGTAATTTTTTTTAAAGCTACACAGCAGTTTTATATTTGTTGCCATGTTAATCCCTCATAAACATGTTTTCATTAGCATTCTTTTTAATTGAATGCTAAGATTATTGCAAAATGAAGGTCATAACAAAAGTTTTATACCATACAAAATTGCAAAGCAACCCTGCTTACTGTGTGTGCTAATTACTGCCAAAACCTTACTGCACAGATGCCAATGAAAATAGCTAGCCAGACTATTGGAAAAACGCCCTCTCAATCTGCCCAAATGGACCTCAGCATCACGTGTATGGGCAACTGGAATATCTGGGTGCTTCCCCATAGCTGTGCACAAGGAATTAGGGAGAAGTTTGTGAGAGATGAGAGGGGAGCGACACGGGCCCGCAGAGCACAAAGCTGCCATGCTCCCAGTGGACCCGGAGCATTTGCATCCCCAGAAGTTGAGTGTCCTGTTTAGTGTGAACAGGTGTGTTTTCATTCATTTGAAGCCCTCTGTATTCCTTAGCTTTAATAGTTAATTAATAACTCTTAGAGAATTCTATGCAACTTTTCCATGCTCCACCCAGCACTGGGGCACTATTACTGAGGAAGAAAATGCATTTCGTTTCCTCGTTACTGAATGGCCATGTACATACAGACAGATGTAGTAAGGCATATGCCTCTTCTACATGGAGAGATTAGAAAGACTTAAATAAACTCCTATTAAAATCAGTTTCATTAGGGTAGCACAACCCTCCCAGATGCATAGGGACTAGTTAACACCTGGATAATACTGATTTTTTGGATGTCAGTGACTAGGTGAAGCAGGTAGTTCCCTGTCTTGCAACAGTAGTGTGTGCATGAATTGATTTTTGTAAACCGCATTGGAAACCTTTAATAGAATGTGTAATACAAATATATTAACGTGCCTTTTGCTGTGGGAGTTAAAAACATAAAAATTTTCTGTAACACCAAAACCATAGTAATTATATAACTTTTCAGCTTCTTAGGGGGAAAAGGCTGGGTTTATTGGTTTTAATATCTGTATAAAGAGTAGAAAATATGCCTAGATTGGTACAATTTGCACATGAAACCATGACAGTGTCATGTTACCTGGTTCTTAGCACTTGTACAGACTGAGGCATTCCTGAAATTAACATTCAATATTTAAAATATATTTAGTTTAGCTGGTGCTACTGTTCAATAATGAATGCAAATTCTCTGATGAAACATGGGCAGGTGTGGATATTGGGAGGGAGCAAATGCAGTGATTTCCTTTTGGTGTGCGCAGTGCTTCCCTTTCTCCTCACTCTGGGTGTGAGCCCATGGGAATCTGCTTTTGATGCTTTTATGTATGAGCTCTTCAGCTCTGCTAGGGGGTAGAGAGAGAAACATAGACAAGGAGTTCTTGCTGAACGTAAAATAGCACGCCCTATCCAAGTACAAGTGCTTTCTTTTTTTTCCATAAATCTCCTCCCGCATTGCTAGCTGCTGACTTTGGCAGTCAGGCCACTTGCTGACCTTGGACAGGCACATGATAACAGGGAAGTTAAATGGCCTGCCTGCAGTCAGAAAGCAGAGTGTCTCATTCCCAGAAAGTTCCTGCTCTTCAGCCTCAAGACTGTGTTTCTTTTCCAGAGGCAGTTGCCTTCCTGCCTAGGCAAGAGATACGCCTACTTTGATGTTTACAGAAAAAGCGGTTTTCAGTCTGTGCTCAGACTGCTAGATTCTGCTGATGCTTTCTAATGGATCTCTGACAGGCACTGAAGAAAATCAAGGCTATCACTAGGCTGAACTGCACTGTGCTGGAATCCTCAGTATCCCTGGAAAATTTTAACTCTCTCACATATTTAGAAAAGATGGGAAAACTTGAGAACATAATTTATAAGAGCTGGAATAATAGTTCTTATAAGGAAAACTCTGCTGAGTATCCCCCAGCTACCTCCTAATGCCACAAGAGGTTCAATTCTAGACACTTATTTATATAAATATTGATTCCTTCAATATGAACTATTCCAGTTTTTGTAATTTAATATGATTAATATTTGTAGGAATGATTATTTGTTATATAATCCAATATTGCAATCACATGTTGATTAGAAATGCAATATTGTAGTGACAGATTAATGTCTGCATCCTTAGTGATGTGGCTTTAGGACATCATAGTATTGCAGTGCTGAAATTTTTTTTACTCTCCAAAATAAACAGCTTTCTGTGTATTTCTGATGAATTTAATTATTCCTTTCTGAATTTCATGATCAGCAGTCTTTTGTCTTGCTATTAATTTTTACTTTTTAAAATTTGTGCTGTCCAGAATCTAGAGAGTTTATACAGACCCGGACCCTTAGGAAGTAAATTTCTGGGCAGCCTCACAGAAGATGAGGTAAAGTCAGGCAATGCTAATCTCTTTTGTTAACAGGGAGATGTGCCAAGAGGGCAGCAATTCATTCTTTTACCCCAAACCCTGTGTTTAAGTTTCTCTCATTCATTTGTGTAATAAAATCTTATCCTCCTGTGAAACAGCACTAGCTCAGCCTGTCTTCCAGAAATAGTGGCCAGAGTAGTCAGTGAATCCAGTAAATGGCTTAATTACCATCAATGTTTTGAAAGTATTTTTAAAATTTTGGTTAAATTGTTTGGTTTATGCGTTGGTTTTTAAAAGTTGCCTCTGTCAGTAGAGAGCAAAATAAGAAAATGAGTACAGATAGGCTTGAACCACAGAATCTGAAACAAAAATGCAGCCTTGAAAGTCTGGGTTGTTTATATTCAGGGCTCCACATCATCCAGTCATAGTGAGGGAGAGCAGACACCTGTTTGGATTTCTCTCCAGATTTCCTTAAATATGAGAACAGTTTTAGAACTGGGATTTTGGTTTGGGCCCATTTGCAGTTAGAATGGTATACAGCTGTGGAAGAGCAGTGACAGAAAGGCAAAGGTTACATGGAGGAGTAATTATTCATAGCTACAATGCAGGAATAGACAGGATGTTGGTAAGGTTGCTTAGCAGCTGTATTCACACAGTCCAAGCTCTGCTGTGTTTTCATCGAGGATCTAATGTGCTTTCCATTAAAGCAAAGCTATTCGTGGTGTAGGAGGATATATTTAAAGAGTGAAGAGTTTACTGGGCTTTTCTCATAATTAAAGTACAGTCACTATCCACTTACTGCTGTTCCTAATATTCCAACTAAAAGCAGGGCTGACCACATTAGCCTGCTTTTGAACCAGTGCTTTTTACAGGAGGCTACATCTTATAGCTTTTGCTCTCACTGGCTGTCCTTCAATCTCACAGCCTTGGTGGAAGGACTGATGGCTGGATCCAGGCCACAGCTGGCACGGATGTGACCAGCTGTGAGGTACATGGCAATCTCCACCTGAGCGAAGCATTTGCTGCTCTCCGTTGACCTGTGCTCTTCCTCAGGACTCCTGCTTGACAGGTGCTTAGAAGCAGCCTACAGGGATCCTGGGCAGAGGTGTCTGTAGTGGTTTCTGTCCCTGGCAGCCCCGTCCTATTTCTTCCATTTCTCCCTGCTGCTACTTGTCTAGCAACTGCTCAACGACCATAGTTCACAAGCACTGAGATAACTGGCACTGATTTAAACTGCCAAGCTGTAAAATGAAATTATGTGTACCAGGAGCTGGCTCAGAAGCTGCAAAGGTGTCCAGGCAGCTGTGGGGCAGGAATCTTTGCTGCCTGTCCTGCAGCATCTGAACCATGCAGCAGGATGGGATCATCCAAGAAAGGAACGGAGCAGACAGCTGGGGCAGAGATCAGTTTGCAATTTCAGTCTCCCCGTTCAAAAGTAGAGCTAGTAATACCAGCAGAAATTTCAAGGGTGGAAAGCCCTGTATTAAAACCAGATATCACTATAGAATGTCACACATAAGCAGCATATAGGATGGGACTAGGAAAAAGTTAGTGGTGGAATCACTAGTTAAAATAAGGTTAAGATGTATCTTCAGTTTTTCATGTGTAGCTTTTCAAGGTTCTGATATATAATATTCTTCTCTTTTCCTCTTTGTTTAAAATGAGCTTTTTTTTCCCCTTGTTGGTGCAGTGTGTGTGTGTGTAACTTTAATAGGCATGGAGGTGTCACAGAACAGCAGTAGGGAGGAATGGGCAGGCGAGACTCATACTTTCATTAATGACATTTTTCTATATTACAATTCTAGCAATAAAGATGACAGTTATCTTGCTTCCGTTGCCTGGCATAACGCATTCTGTGGAGTATAGAGCAGACAACAGTTCTCCAGGGCAACTGGGCGCAGCTCATCCACAGCCTCGATTACTGCTCTGAATATTGCGTATCCTTTTGTGTGGCATCGTAGCTCAGTCTTCCTGTGCTGGCTGCACATCACCTGGGATTTTCTTTATTTTTCCCACATGCCGCCCACCAGAGGATAGGTCATACCAATTGGAAAGTGACATAAGAAACGGTGTCACCTCCGTCTTCAAATATTAAGAAAAGCCAAGCAAGAAAACTAACTTTAAATCATGTAGGATGTAATTGCTCCCTCCTGCACTTTTAGCTATCTCTTGTGTTCCACTATTGCTTGTTACCTGTGCATGCTCTAGCACGGAGCACCAGGAGAGGCTGGGTGTGGGAGAGTGGACAGTGGGTGTCTCTGTGTCATTGAACTCAGCTGATGAGAGACATAGGGCAGAGAGGGTTGCCTGTGCCTGGGGTGTGTGGAGGAAAAGATATGTCTGATTGTGGATCTACCCAGCAAAAACACTGCTCTGCTCTCCACGGGCTATGAATCCCATCCAGGCTACTTGTCTTAATTTCCCCTCTGCATCAGGAAATAATCTCCTAGACTACTCTGAAATGATTCTTGGTTTTAATTTAGTGATCCCAGCAACTCCTACAGCAGCAAGGGTAGTTCAAATGGAAAGATTTATACATTAAGTTTCTCAGTTTCCCAATGCTCTCTCTACCAGATATCTGCCCTGCTGGGGCTCAAGAACTGGAATAAACATGTGGGGGAAATTTTAGGGGAGTCTTTGTTACTGTCTATATTATGTCTCACCACTGAGATGTGCAGAGGGTCTAGGAGTGCAAGGTGTCTCTTTGCAGTCCATAGGATGTATTAATGAAGAGGGGTCAAAATAGGCAATTGTTGGGTTTGGGATTTTTTTGGTCTTTTTGTTTGTTCGGGGTTTTTTGTTTGGGTTTGTTGTTGATTGGGTTTTTTTGTTGTTATTGGTTTTTACAATAATCTATTAACAGTCTATTATTGGAGGCAAAAGGTATTGTGAACCTAGTTTAATAAATATGTTATTTTGGAAGTCATCTTGCTGTAGTAGATACCACAGGCAGAGATCTTTCCTGGCTCACTTCCAGATGTTCAAATTAAGGGAAAATATGTATGTGCAGAGAAGAGTTTCAGAAGTTTCCAGACGAAAAGCTGAAAACTGAGCATTTTTAACATTCTTCTCCCCAGTTAAAAATGAACATTCTACTGTGGCTCTGTTTTGATGTACTTCACTCTTTAAGAAGCAAACTGCAGAATTGCTGCAATGTGGCTGAGCAGTCATAACTCAAGCCTAGTAAGGTGGATATCTGTCTTCTGTTGCCCACATTGCCACTGATTCTTGTCCAATTACTTCATCTTTCTGTCCCTCATCCTTCACTATACTAAGACTTTATCAGATATTTGAAGCAATATAATCA
This sequence comes from Phalacrocorax carbo, assembly GCF_963921805.1. NCBI lineage: Eukaryota > Metazoa > Chordata > Aves > Suliformes > Phalacrocoracidae > Phalacrocorax > Phalacrocorax carbo. The sequence goes on along the minus strand of NC_087513.1, from coordinate 193,125,692 downwards.
ATCCCAAACAGCTGTGTATGTGCACCAGATGTACATATTGGTACTTGCACGAAGCTAACATTGCAATAAGTTTTAAGAGACCTACTTTTCCTACTCACCTTCCAAGTGGCAAAGTGATCTCAGACATCAGCTGGCCACTGCTTACTTGCTCTCAAGATACTTGCCTTAATTTTCTGGTTTTGGTTTCACATTCATTTCTACTATGTCTTTTATTCGCTCACTGTGTATGCAAGTGCCTCTAAACACCTTCAGCATTTTTTCCATGACTGGAGACTTCGCTAATACTCTGTTATGGAAAAAGTCCCCACTTTCCATCAGTGGTAATGGTCAGTTTCATTGTGAGGTCATTCTGACACTTTTCAATTTTTCCTTGCTACAGGAAAATATTTACTTGTTTATTATCAGCTGTAAAGTCAAGGTTTTACTGTTCACAGAAGTAAATGACTATTATCAATGCAATTCTTTTTTCCAAAGCCTGAGGAAAACCACTTGTAATGGAAATTAGTAATGGCTATTACTGAAGAGGGTAACAAAATGTTTCCTTTTTATTATCTGCCCTATTAATAGTTACCAAGAAATGTCAGGTGACAAAGTAGAAAAAGTAGATAACATCAAGGCATGTTTTAATCTTATTTAGTCCCTCATAATGATGAACCAGAAGAGACCCTAATTATGCAGTTACATGACTTAAATAGTCTTGCTATTGTAGATAATTGTATTTGCAACATGCCTTGAAAGTGTTAGCAGAGTTACAGCGCTGATTCTAAACTAAATTTCTCATTTAAGGCTTCCATACAGAGACAGTGATATACCTCTGTTTGAAATGTGAAATTAATTTCTCAAGTAGTGGTAGCACCACTTTTTCAAGGTTAAGATTATGTGTGCTTCAGAGGTTGTTTGTGTCTCTCCTCACATTATATTATATTGGGGAAACAGAAAAGAAGAAGGTTTTCATATGTCACCCAAAATGGAGCCAGTTCACCCAGCTGTTGTACCTGAAGAATTTAGTGTTTCCAACAAAATTACATTTCATAGGAAGGACACTTCACCGATATCAGGATTGCACTCACAGCTTAGTAATTTCCATCCCAATAATTAGACAAAACAAAAAGATATTACTTTATATGATTTTATTTTGAGCATGGCAGAACAGTGATTTGGTACTTCATTACTGGGAACTGGGTGTCACTGGGAACTTCCTTTGCATTTTGTGTATCGTAGAGAGGATGGAAGTGCAAATGCCTGAAAATTTAAGCAAATATTTTCCTTGCAATTTTAGCTTTCTCTCCTAACTCATCTGAATATTAATCCGTTTTAATCTTTGTTCTGGTTTTGGCTGGGGTAGAGTTAATTTTCTTCACAGTAGCTAGCATGGGGCTGTGTTTTGGATTTGTGCTGGAAACAGTGTTGATAACACAGGGATGTTTTAGTTACTGCTGAGCAGTGCTTACGCAGAGCCAAGGCCTTTTCTGCTTCTCACCCCACCCTGCCAGCGAGTGGGCTGGGGGTGCACAAGAAGCTGGGAGGGGACACAGCCAGGACAGCTGACCCCAACTGACCAAGGGATATTCCCTACCGTATGATGCCATGCTCAGTATATAAAGCTGGGGGAAGAAGAAGGAAGACGGGGACCTTCACAGTGATGGCATTTATCTTCCCAAGTAACTGTTACGTGTGATGGAGCCCTGCTTTCCTGGAGATGGCTGAACACCTGCCTGCCCATGGGAAGGAGTGAGTGAATTCCTTGTTTTCTTTGCTTGCGTGTGAGGCTTTTGCTTTACCTATTAAACTGTCTTTATCTCAACCCACAAGTTTTCTCACTCTTACCCTTCTGATTCTCTCCTGCATCTCACTGTGGGGGAGTGACCGAGCAGCTGTGGGGGGCTTAGTTGCCAGCTGGGGTTAAACCATGACAATCTTTATAGCTTGAAATTACAGCAATTATTTAGCAATTATTGAATTGTATTTCCTATTTTTCTTAGAAATCTTTTCTCATTTAATCTGTCTGTATTGTAGAAAAATATCTTGGAATGCCAAGTGTAGTATGGAACTCAGAACTATAACATATAATAAATGTTAAAGTGCATAAGAAACCATAGGATTTCAGCAGAAATAATGTGGTATACAACAAAAGGCTCATCTCCTGAACTGCTTCTCATTTTGTATTTTTCGTTTGTATTAGGAGCTGGAGTCAAATTACCTTCTTGTGCATAGGAATTAATTAAGGAAGAAGAAAAATATTTTCAAAAAATGTCATTTCAAAAGTGTCCCTTGTTGATTGTACTCAGAGGGAAATGAAAAATGCATCCTTCTGCAAATGCCCCGTTATTTGATTTTCTGATGGTGGCAACACCTCAAACGTATAGTGGATTCAGAAGCAGGCTTTAGTCCTTCCTTTTCTGGCGTGTCCAAAAGATGGGTGAAACTGCTAGATCAGTATGAAATGGCACCATCTGTTTTATTACAGTGAACAGTGCTAGGAAAAGGTCATAATCTCTTTATATGCCTCATAACTCAGTGAAAAGAATGGACGCAATATTATCTGGTGTATTTTTCTTCCATGTGGTACTTTTCCTCACTGTGCCAAGTGCCTGCAGGTAAAAGAAAGCTACAGCATTGCAGGGAAAGCCAGTGAGATCTAAAGGCCATCACATTCCTGCTGTCATGAGGATGGTACTTAGTCACCATATTTGCTATTGCGAGTAAAGTACTTCCTTCTTCTGTCCCTATTCACTTATTCAACCCATTGAGCAAATCAGTGTGAGAGAGAGGCTGCACATCAGTATTCAAGACACATCATAGCATGAGGAATTTGGAAGGGGGGCTTGGTTTGTTCCCTTTTAAATAGGATTGAAAATGCTGAGTATCTAGTTCTCACAGAGACCTTTTTGTCAAGGGATCTCCAAGGGGTTTCACAAAATTAACTACATGTAGCGGGTGATAAATGTCTGGTGAAAGAAAAGCAAACGATTAGCTATTGGCAGAGCCAAGAATAGGTCCCACTCTAGCTTTTTTGACCAGGCAGTGCTGCCTATCACAAACATCCTGCACACTGTTTCTCATCTCACCAGGAGCTGCGGGAAGGTGCCTGTTGCACCAAGAAGTCTAGGGGCTGCAGGCTGCGTGCCCTGTCCTAGCCCCCCTGCCCCGCTGGAGTCAGTGCTGGAGGCAGCTGCGTGTGCACTCGTGGCGCTGGGGTCTTCCAGGTGAGTGGGGCAGCCCAGGCCTCCCAAAACTGCCCCTCAGACTTCCTGCTTACCCAAGCCACCATCTCTGCAGGTCACATTATTAGTGGGATTGTGTTCAGGACCGTGAGACTCAGAGGCACTGTTTCTTTTCCAAGAGGGTGTGATGAATTTGCAGTAGGGGACCTGTGGCAGTTAGTGCTTGGCAAGTGCTGTGCGAGGCTGGGGACCGAGTGACTCAGGGAACTATTAATAGTCTCCATTGAGAAGCTTATATTGCCTCAGTAACACGGATCATTAATTTTGCTTTTTAATCATTAAGAAAATACGTCTGTTTGATGGAATGTTTGGGACAAAGTCAGATGTAAGAATTCCTTCTGCTTTTCTTACTCCTGTTGCATTAGCTATTTACTAAGTCACTGAGCTCTTAACTAACCTCTTTTTGATAATTTAAAGTTGGCAGAATTATTATATTTGTAGTATACCAATTAGTATGCTGCTAAATCATTATTTTCAGCTGTATTGCTTTCTGAGCACTCTGTGTTTGTATATGAGAAATCTGGAGCAATAAAACATGCAATACAAACAAATTAAATGAAGTGTTATGGGGATTTACCCAGGGCATTTATCCTGCTGAATACCAGTTCCTAATGAAACTATGTGGAAATAAGTGGAATTTATTTCTGCTGCTAATGTTCATTATTGTCCCCCTTTTAGAAAGCTTCACTACAATATTAAGATGTCTTCTCCTCAAGTTTCCTCTCTCTCTACAAGGCCAGTAGACAGTTCTGTAGTTCTCTACTCAGTGCCATTTTCCCTTTGTGCTCTCTCCTAAAAATCAAACAGTAAAATAAGCAGCTTCCAGTGTAGGCAGTGATTCAGAAAGGATATAAGCAGGGCACCATGCACAAAAAATTCAAAGTGGCCTACTTTGAAGTGGGTTAAAAATAGGAGGTACATCTCTGGCTGTGTTCCTACCACCACCCTATGCAATGAAGGACATAAATAGGTGTTGGTAGCCAACCTATATCCTTACTTTGTCTTAGATGCAGGTGGTTGTGCAAGAGTCATCAACAATAGCAGGATTTACAGCACTTCCCAAGGGTCTGTGTGCAGCAGCCTTGGTGCTTTGTCCACAGAGGCAGGGCTGGAGCCCAGGCAGCTGAACCAGAGCAACCAGGACTTGCGCCACAGTCTCTGCAAGCCTGCTGCTGCCAGCAGCGCTCTGTAGGAAGAAATGACCATTTTTGTGTCTGTTGCGAATGATAATTACTGCATCCAAAGATGCACAAATGGCAGCTGCCTGAGCAGGTATGAGTGAATGCCTCCCTGGAGGCATGCCTCCCTCTCTGCTTCCCAACATGGTGCAGGTGCCTTTTTCATGCCCTTGTTCCCTGTTAGGCTTACAACACCTGCTCTGCCACCGCCTACTTCTCACCTGGATCCCAGCCTGTTCTACCTACCAAATTCTTCTGTGTGCCAGATTAAAAAACTGTCTTCTATGTGTATTGAGCCCTGCATGGCTTTCTCAAAAAAGAACATCCTGCATTTAGGTAACTGAGGTTATTAATGCAGAAAATCAATGCCAGTTTGTTATGATCAGAGCCTTTTAATGTTATCTTCATTAATATCTCATCATGGATTTTTTTCAGTAAAATCTTTGAGAGGCTTGTTAAATCAACAAATCCTAGAAAGTCTTTTATTCGTATTCAGTTACTCAATATTAATCTTATGAAGTCCTTTTTAATATCAGCATAACTCCTGAATGTTTTTTTAACTGTAAAAAAACCTTATCAATGCAGTTTCTAAATTTATTGTGAGACACAGAGAAGTAATAACCAAAATACAAGCAAGCAGTGCATTGCAAAGTACAAATTACAAAAACTGTTGCTGTCTTAATAACCTGAAACTCTAAAAAACCACCAGTAATGCTGTGGTGAACCTTAAGTACAGCCCCAGAGAATGCAAAATGTAGTATTATAAACAGAAAATGACTGAACAGGGACACAACTGTTACAGGACAGGGCTGAGTTTTCTTTGGCTTCGAGCTCATGCTCTCCCCACTGTGTAAAACAGCAAGGAGCACAGTGGTGAGGAAGATCCGTTCATATCATTCAGAATTCCTCACAACCTCTTCAGTTGGACTTTCTCACAGTTTCATCATATTTACTATAGAATATGCTCCAGTGCTGACACAATGCAAATGCAATTACAATACATCTCCGTCTCCCATTGCCTGTTCTGCTCCTGCTCTTAATTAGGCACTTTCCCAATGGAGCCTGGAAATGTATGTTTTTTGAAGTGGTAAATGAAATCACAGAATCACAGAAGGTTTAAATCAGAAGTGGGTTGTCTAGTTCAACCTCCATTCACAGTGGGTCCAGCTGGGTCAGGTTGCCCAGGGCATTATCCAGTCAAGTTCTCAATATCTCCAGGAAAGGAACTTGTAATTGTAATACATACTTTTATGTAATTGGGATTTTCTTTGGACCTGTTGCCTCTTGTCCCATCACCATCTGCCAGAGTCAGGCTCTGTTTTCTCTGTTGAGCCTCTTAAGGCTGAACAAACCCAGCTCTCAGCCTCCTCTTGTATGTGCTGAGCTCCAGTCCCCTGGCCAGTTTGGTGGCCCTTCACCAAACTTGCATCATACAGGCAGCATGCAGTAGGCTTGATAATGTTATGAACGAAGGAGATTAAACATTCCTGCATAGTAAAGAGTATGGGAGGAAAGGTAGGAGAAGAACTTAGTATTTCCAGGTTTCATAAAAATGGGAAGAAACTCTGGAGATGAGACATCCAGACTAAGGGGTTGTGCTGTGGGAATTGAGTAGAGTAACTTCTACTCTGCTCTGCAAAGACACCACTTATATCAACCACTGCCAATGATTACCTAATTTGATTGTAAAGAATTAAACAGAAGAGATATTCAAGGAACTTGTGGAGGCCTCTTTGAAGCATGGGAGGGTGGCTTCGAAAGCTGAGGAGTTCTTGAGATAAGAGAAGGACAAGGGTTTGGAGGGCAGGACTGAATGGGGTGCACACCGAATCTTGAGAACTTTAAGGGATGTGCTCCTTGAGCCACCAGTTTTGGTGAAGCTTGAGAGGCTTGCATACAGTCTTGGGGTGACTTAAATGAATGTGGCTGCTGCAGGGAGGTAATATGAATGGACAGGGATGTACAATAGACAGTATGAACAGCCAACCTAGGCTGCTGGGTGACATATTTCAAAGCAGCTTTTGGCCTCCAAACTTTCCTCATTCAAACAAAACACCAAAAGGATCACCAGCACCAGGATTAGAGCCCCATGAGAGGGGAAACGTCTCTCTGTCAGACTCAATCTCCTTGCACCCAGCTCTTGGGTTATGAGAGTGATGCTGAAGATCCCAGTCACCTCAAAGAGAAGAGACAGCCTCGGGTCAGCTGCAGGTCCAGCCAGAGCCTTCAGCTCCCTTTCAGTGCTCTTTGCTCTGCTTGCACAATTCTAAATGTTTCAGACTCTGTATTTTTCACTTGTGACCCATCTGTTTTGATGGTGCTTTAAGGACAATACAGTCAGACTCTTATTTGCAACCTTTGTTTTGCCAGCTGAGAGACTGCCTTTAGCGTACGTGACATGAGCCATGCATAGACAAGGAGCCAGACATGGCTTGCGTGCTTTCAAACAAACCTCACGCTAAGCTGCGCTGTAGGTTGACAGTGGTGGAAGTTCTTGAAACCAGACAGTGTGAGTGGCATGGCTTCCCCAGGTCTGTCATGTGCAGCTGCCCCCAGTGCTGAGTGGCACCAAAATTCACATGCTGCACAACTGGGAAGGCCCCCATCCCTCCCCTCCCTGCTCATCCTCCCTGCTGGGTAGTCTCAAGTGGCATGTCAAAACCTTCCAGTTCTTTCTTCAAGGTAGCTGTAGATAAACTTATTCTTGGTAGTTATCACTGAAGGGTATTTAGGTTGTTGCAAGTCTTTGAGCCTCTGCTTCCCAGTTCTCAGCCCTGCTCACCCTCTGCAGCTGGTGCAGGAGACAACATGCCATCTTACTTCAAGGGAGGTATTGCTCAGCAGCCTCCAGCCTTCTGTGTAGTGCTGGCCATTTACTCCTAAAAGCAAACTCTGCTGTCCTCATGTTTGCATAGCGGTTGAATAGTTCTCCATGAGGTGCAGCTATCCTGTAAGAAGTGTCCTCAAACAGGGTGGTAAAGCTCATACAGACTCTCCCACGATAAGAGACAGGGTGATGACACCATGAATATCCATGTTATTGGTTAGATTGGCAATCACACTCCCTTCTTCATATCTATCTGTATAATTTTTTTTAATTTCGGGGCTGGTTGAATACCCCTGATAATTCCAGTATCCAAAACATTTTTGGGGCAAGGCATGTTATCACTGTGCTCCAAGGGCAGGACCACTGCTGGAGGCAGTGATCTCTTCCCAGTTTAGAAACTCAATGACATTGTACAGACAAGGAAGGGCTGAAAAGAGAGGCTCCAACGGACTTGCTTTCAGTGTTTGCCAGTGTGTGTAAGTGGCAGTTCAGACCCTCTGTATTTGGGATCTTTACAGTTTCACCGGCAGAATTGCTCTTTCTATGTGGCCCAGGAAGAGTTGTTTTAATTAGAGTGTGTTGGAGGGTTTTGGGGGTGTAAAAACTGACAATCAAAATGGAAGGATTTTTTCCCTTTTGTCTTGTGTGGGCTTCAGCACATCTGAAACCTTGAGGGCCACATTTTGATTGCCATCTATTCAAAATGGGAAATTTGCACCATTGCACTTCAGTAAAAATGACCCAGTTGTGTGTTTCTCCCTTTGTGACCAGCACAACCACAGCTGCCCAATGCCTGTGTGAAACATGTTCCTTCTGCACAGGGCATGTCTCTGAGCAGCTGGTTTGTTGGTGTGTGTACATAAAAAAAATCATCACTTAAACATGTGAAAAAAAGAACAGGCTGATATTCTTAAAGGAAAAAAATATCTTTAGCAGTTTTAATTTCTCCTCTAACTGTAACATTGTGTTGAGGTGTCTGTCTTGCAGCTTAGTGTGCTGGTGCATGGGTTATTCCCCACTGAGAAAGACCCATCCTTGCAATCAGAGCAGGATGTTGGGCTAGCACAGATATAGCTCCACGCTTTCCCTAAAATAGCCTGTATGCAGGACAAGGCATTGTGTAGTCTAACAGCTTGTGAAAAATCTGTTGTGAAATCTCTGCCATGACATCTCTGCTGGTGAAAAAGACAGCCCCCATTTTACAGCACAAAGCAGATTAACTGATCACTGAGATGTAGGTGGATTTGTGCCTCTTTGAGTTCATCTCAGCAATCATTAGATATGAGAAAAATCTGTGACGTAGTTTACATGGACCTTCCTGTAAAATTTACATTGTTTTATTTTTCAGATAGTTTCCAGTCTCTCCCAATTAAACCAACATTTTTACTGTGGTATGTATACTGCTTAAGAGATGAGACTTTTTCCTATCTGATTCACATAATTTCATTTTGGCTTCAAATTTCTATACAAGTGTAATAAATTGTGACAAAGCACGGTGTCCACTCAACATCTGGATGCTTTTGTACATTTCTTAGCTTGTTATGATAATTAATACCAATTTACCATGTTTCTGAGGTTTTTACAGTCTATCTACGTTACTAACATTTCTGCCCTTCACTGGAATGAAGAATTTTAAAATAATTTTCCCCAGCTAGGGTTACAGATATGTTAAAGGGTTTTGTAAATGTTGGGATGACTTTGACTCTGTGAGCTCCTGAAAGCTGCCATGTGTTCCCGTGGGTGCTGTGTCCTGCAGCCCCTTCCCAGGGTCCCATCACTGAATCTGCCTCCCTTCTAACCAGCAGTGGGGGCATCTCCAGCCAGCAGCTGTGCGGGGCTGCGCCAAACCCTGCTGGGATTTTGTGCAGACTAGGCCACTTGAATTTGCTCTCTTCATCCCCTTAGATCTGAGCATGAAGGCAGCACTGAATGCAGAAAGGTCACCGCTATTTGCAATTCCCTCTGAAACTAATTATTATTGCTGTTTTCTTAACTTCTGTGCTCTTGTAGGACCTCATTGCAATGTTCTGTCTTTCAGAACCTTAGATAAACCCATAAAACATATATATAAAAGGTTTTTGTACCAAATGAAACCCAAATGAAGTCTATGTTTTAAGGTATTTGGATGGGGTGGGAACACCTCTACACAGGTATTGAGGAATGCTTTCAGGAATAGTGCTTAGCAAACAGTCGAATCTCAGCCTCTGCTGCCCAAAGCAGATCCAGTACTGTCCTGTGAAAAGGTTCAGAAAGTGGATAAATCATGTCAGAAGTAGAGGCAATAATAATAAAGTCCTTGAAAACCTCATGAGGATGCTCCTTTCACAGAAAACTCAGTGAGATCGCCTTATCTTCATTGTGCTATCCATTTTGGGTGCTGTATGCCTATTTCTTGGTACAGTAAAATCTAGATTAGGGCTTTTAAGCTCATCACTAAAAATGAATAGCAAAGAATTAAAAGTAAAATACCTTACAAATCCAAGTCCTACAGAACATGATGACTCCCTTTTCAGAGACAGGCCACATGCACTCGTTTCCTGGAACATGTGCTCCATGCACACAAAGTGAACTAAGTGGACAAGGGCAAAACTTACCTTAACACACTCATGTCCTGAAACAGCAGTCTGATGTTGGCTCTGTGATCTGTCCCATTACGGAGCGTCTCTCCTCACTGGCATGTGGCTGTGATCCTGAGAGACCAGCCTCCCCAAGGAAGAGCTACTGTTTATGGATCCTTCTCTTAATGTCAGTTGGGACTGCTGCTCTCCTCCTGCCCAACTTTCAGTGAAAGCTATGTAGAACAAGCGCAGGGTTGTTCGATAACTACATATTCCTTAGTTTAAGCCTGTCCCTAATTTTTTGAAGTGTCCCTGAAGGTGATTACTTCTCCCTTTTTCTATGAGTCATCACTTCATCTGTTGTGTGAGTAAAAGGTGGGTTGACTCAACCCAACTTTTGCAGAGCTCTGATAAACAATATATTGATTAAGCCTTGTTTTCACATTAAAGAGACCCAGAGTCATAAAGAAAACAACTAAAGAAAAACGTCAAAGATTCTTTTTTCTCCTTGAGCTGTCCTTAGACTTCATTGAAATGCGCATAGGTGGGAAGAATCACAAACACGGCTTTGTGTTTCTGGTTTGACTATTAAACATGTTATGAATAGCATTAATGAAATTGCACTCAGAGCCAAAAGACTTATGGAAGAGTTTTCTTTTAGCCAAGTACAAATACTTGCCACACATGAACATTATATATTTTATTGTGAGATGGTTTGGAGGTACAGAAAAACTTTTAAAAGTCCAATAATGTATTAGCTCTTTCTGGCCTGGCCTTGATCGTTCCCAGGTAGACTCCTCACCAGTGCTCTGTGGAAATTTTCATGCAAATTCAGCAACTTTGAAAAAGAAGGATGATGAACTGTTATGAGCTGTTCTGTACTGGCAAGAGGACCACTTTTAGCACTAACACTACAGAAGATGGAAAGCCTCTGAGCTCTGTGGTAGGACTACACAGACAGAAGTTTTCCCTTGGACCTTGCCATACTGACCAGGACTGAATCACAGTGGAGACCGGAGGGGAAGATACTCAAAATTAAGCCTAATGTGAGAGGCTTACTAAGAGTTTGCTTGAAGCATCCAGTCCAAAGACTGAAGAGCCTGGTCAGAAAAAGATGAAGATCTGGGAATGATTGAGAGAAGTAGTGCGAGCAGTTCCTCTGGAGGGAGTTCTGAGTTACATTTGCTGAAAGCTGTTTCATCTTCCCAGCAATCCTGTTTGAAATAAAATTGTACATGCTGATCTCAAACATCATGATTTATGGGCATGCACAAAGACTGCATCCTAAATTTCCCTGACTGCATATAGATATATGTTCTCCTGCTTGTGAAACACAAAATGGTACACTGGGATGAATTTATAGGAGAGCTGAAGTCTACCCAAAAGAATTACAGTTGGTATTATCTCAATACTTCAACTTTTGTTAGCTAAAGAAGATCCATCACAAATATAATCAGGGAGCATATAGTAGCAGTGTGGGGCACAACATCAGAGGCTTATTCACTCAACATGCAGAGGTACAGCACTGTAAAAGTGATCATCACCTAACTTTGTACCCAAATATTGTTCCTGTGTGCTTGGTTCTTTGAATTACATTCTTGCATGGACTGTGACCGTGATAATGACTGCAATAGTTACATTCCATTAATAAGGAAAGATACTTGCATCTGAAAAGATGCTTTGCAATTTATGACATAAATGATAATATGATTTTGCATTAATCAGTAAAGGCAGGAGGACTGTCAGATGAAAGACAGCTTGTACATGCAGATTATAAAACTAATTTTACTTCTAAGAATAAAACTCCTGAAATATTTTTTTTTAAATTTTGCTGCTGGAAACAACATCATGACTGGTGCAGAAACAAGAAAAGTGCATTGTAGAATACCAGATGTCTCTGGGTACATGTAGGTCTTAATATAGCCATTACTTCATCGTGTCAGGATATTAAGTAGCAGTATTTTCTAATTCATCCACATTTAAAATAATATAGTGGAAACTGGAGTTATTGCCTGTGCTGGTTTTGGCTGGGGTAGAGTTAATTTTCTTCACAGTAGCTAGCATGGGGCTGTGTTTTGGATTTGTGCTGGAAACAGTGTTGATAACACAGGGATGTTTTAGTTACTGCTGAGCAAGTGCTTACACAGAGCCAAGGCCTTTTCTGCTTCTCACCCCACCCCGCCAGCGAGTGGGCTGGGGGTGCACAAGAAGCTGGGAGGGGACACAGCCGGGACAGCTGACCCCAACTGACCAAGGGATATTCCCTACCGTATGATGCCATGCTCAGTATATAAAGCTGGGGGAAGAAGAAGGAAGACGGGGACCTTCACAGTGATGGCATTTATCTTCCCAAGTAACTGTTACGTGTGATGGAGCCCTGCTTTCCTGGAGATGGCTGAACACCTGCCTGCCCATGGGAAGAAGTGAGTGAATTCCTTGTTTTCTTTGCTTGCGTGTGAGGCTTTTGCTTTACCTATTAAACTGTCTTTATCTCAACCCACAAGTTTTCTCACTCTTACCCTTCTGATTCTCTCCCGCATCTCACTGCGGGGGAGTGACTGAGCAGCTGTGGGGGGCTTAGTTGCCAGCTGGGGTTAAACCACGACATTGCTAAAATGGATTAATTATTTTTTTCAACTGAGAAAGCAATTCACGGTTTTACTGAAAAACGCATACTTCCTTTTGTGGTCAATGATTCCTCAAGCCATTAAATGTCAAAATGCTTTTAACAGCTTTTTACTAGTTGAAAAGAAAACCATCCATTGTATGATTATTTTTAAGACAACAATGAAGCTGGAGAAAGAGAACAAATATTTAGTTCCATTCAGTTGCTTGTCTCCCATCATGAAAACATCCTGTGGGCAGCTGAACATTTGACCTTGAAACCTTTTCATCAGAATTCTTCAATTGCTTTTCCTTATCTACTAAGGGAATTTTAGAATTATTTAGGATTTATTTTATTTTGTTAACATAAATGCATAGAAATGTTGAGACATATCCCCTCTACACCCTGTAATGGAAAGGATCTGAAATTACTTTTGACTATAAAAGATATTCAGTGTATGTTAAGCAAAGATTTCCTGCTTGAGATTGAAAAAATTTTAGAGAGTTATGTAAATAGACATAATAATGAAGAGAATTAAGTACCTAAACACTATTTAAATTTATTTCACATTGTGTTCAAAATGTTTAGGATACATCCTTGAAGTGAGAAGTAACAGATCCCATATACCTCAAAGTTTATGGCTTAATATGTTTAGTGCAGAATAATTTGCTATGGTGAACAGACAACAGGAAGCCAAAGACCTGTGGGATGGTTCAACCACTTTTTTGGAAAAAGAGTCAGTTCTTTAGGAAATCAGAGTAAGCACAGAAAGAGGTTTGTATATGGAATATGGTGTATTGAGGTTGAGTGGAATGTATGAGTCTGTGTAGCAAGATGTGTCTTAGAAAAAGGAGGTGTTTGATCTTTGATGAATAGCTATCTCAATATCAAAAAGCTCCCCCAAATTGTGGCACTTCATGTGCCATATATAAAGTATAGGCTTTTGTACGTCAAATGCAACAGCAGAAAACTTATTTTTCTTGTGTAAACAGAAGCACATAGATTGCAGAAAGCTGATACATATTGTTTTTAAGTCTGATCTTTCAATTAAACAGTTTCACTTGTATTCATAAATGTTTTTATTAACTGATTTTAGAAAAAAGATATATTGAAATAAATAATATGTTAAAATTGATGTTAACTGTACAGTGTTCAGTCCAATTGAACGCTTTGTGTTGTGATTTCTGTACCCTTTCTCCACAGGCACTACCTTTTTAGTGGGTATCACTTCCATAAAAAGAACTGAAGAGAGCTAGATCTGAGGGCAGGGCATCCTTATATTGTATCTAAAAGGATAAAATCCCTGTTTTGTGTTACCTAACTTAAGAGACTTAACTGAGATATCTAGGCAGGCTCAGCCTAGGTCAATGGAGAAAGAATATCCTAGAGAGAACTGAAGAGAGACACCATGTACTACATGTACTACATGTACTACCATGTACTACACAGAAAAGCTAATGCTTTTCTGTAAACGGATGAAACATGAACTGCTTATCTGTATATTAAGAAGTTAATACACTCCTATCTGTGAAACAGTTTGATTAATATATATTAATCTATTAAAAATGCATATATAACTACCAGGTTTCCAGTTTAGTGAGATGTAAAGAGTCCATACAAACAGTTCAGAAAATCACAGTGTAATAGAAGATGCCCTCATAAGGAGGTTTAAGTTGAAAGGTGGCTTTGGCCAAGAAAAAGGGACACGTGTTGAAGCAGTCTTCTACCAACCTGACTGATAGGTATGCAACTGGCATTTTGGGGGTGGGTATCAGGAGATGCTTTTCTTAAAAACATTCTAGTCTTGCGTATATGTGGGCAAAACACCTATAGAATAGCTGTTACCATAGGATAAATATCTATTCTTTATCAGCATGTACATGCCTGTTTGTTCATTTATTTACAGTAAATCAGCTTAGCATGCTATTAAAAACTGAAAGGCAAAAACTTAAGAAGCGAACTGAAACACAGAACCCCAGCTCAACCAGTTTTACTAGCAAACTTGAAGCATGCAAAAAACCAAGCACGCACTAAACTGTGCTCTCGGCAACAAAAGGAAATTAAGCTAAACAGCCTATGCAGTTTTGCCATTGACTCGTTTCATGGCTAGCAGCAGTATAAGACATTACAAGATACATGAGGTAGAATCAATCAGGGCAGGAAAAGAATCCTAGTCTCAGCACCAGGCATTTCACATAAGGGAGGAAGATTAAGGTGTGCCTGGATCTCCTGCACTTGAAAGTTCCTATTTATAGGAACATATTTTATAGCACTTGATCTTGTGGCATCACTGGCTGTTTCATTCAGATAATTTCCGCACCCTACTGGAGGGGGTGCTGACATTGCAACAGATTCAATGTGGAGAGCTGGATAATTTTTCAGAAAGAAATACTTTCTCCCACACAGCACAGCTGAAAGCAGCAGTTACAGAGGGCTAGGAGGGGAACAAAGCTGCCAGAACCCAAGAGCTGCCAGCTTGAACAGGAACCAAGATCAGTGTAGTCCAGACCCATGCTGTGATCTAGTACCAGATGCCTCAGAGAAAAGGCACCAGAAAATGGCACATGACAAGTGCAGGATACTTTCCACTCAGAAATGTCTCTTCCATTTGTGGTGGAAATTGGACATCCGTGTAGTTAGGAATCCCCTTAGCCACAGAAGTAGGAGGGCTTCCAAATCGTCTTGCCATTAGTTTGTGATAGTGCCAGGTATTCTTTAACTAAAAACCACAAAGCCTTCTTCAAATTATTGCAAATTCTTGGCTACATTCTCTAAGCTTTCATGTTAGTGGCACAAGCGGAGGCTAGCTGAAGCATCTATGGAGGGCCCAAGACACCATGTTTTTTTCACAGTACAAAATGTAACACTTTCAAAATGAAGCTAAGCCTAAAACTGCTTGCATCAAGAAGAAAAGCCATATTTTCAAGGAAAAAATGTATACAATATCTGTAGTAGGTACAGCCTTGAGTGTTTCCAGGGATGCAGCATCTACCACCTCTCTGGGCAACCTGTGCTAGTGTTTCACCACCCTCATTGTAAAAAATTTCTTCCTTATATCTAGTCTAAATCTACGCTCTTTTAGTTTAAAATCATCATCCCTTGTCCTGTCACAACAGGCCCTGCTAAAAAGTTTGTCTCCATCTTTCTTATAAGCCCCCTTTCAGTACTGAAAGGCTGCAGTAAGATCTCCCACAGCCTTCTCTTCCTCAGGCTGAATAACTCCAAGTTTCTCAGCCTGCTGGACCTGCTCTAACAGGTCCATGTCTTTCCTGTGCTGAGAGCTCTAGAGCTGGACTCAGCACTGCAGGTGGGGTCCCACCAGAGCAGCTTAGATGGGCAGAACCACCTCCCTTGACCTGCTGGCCATGCTGATTTTGATGCAGCCCAGGATATGGTTGGCCCTCTGGGATGCGAGTGCACATTGTTGGCCCGTGTCCAGCTTCTCATCCACCAGTACCCCCAAGTCCATCTCTGCAGGGCTGCTCTCAATTCCTTCATGCACCAGCTTGTATTGATACTGGAGGTTGCCCTGACCCAGGTGCAGGACCCTGCCCTTGGCCTTGTTGAACCTCATGAGGTTCAGACAGGCTCACTTCCTGGGCTTGTCCAGATCCCTCTGGATGCCACCCCATCCCTCAGGTGTGTCAACAGCACCACTCAGCTTAGTGTTGTCTGCAAACTTGCTGAGGGTGCACTTGATCCCACTGTCTATGCCATTGATGAAGATATTAAACAGTACTGGTCCCAGTATGGACCCCTGAGGGACACCACTTGCCACCGATCTCCATCTGGACACTGAGCCATTGACCACTACCCTCTGGATGCAACCACCCAGCCAGTTCCTCATCCACTGAACAGTCCACCCATCAAATCCATATCTCTCCAATTTAGAGAGATGGATGTTGTGTCAAAGGCCTTACAGAAGTCCAGATAGATGACATCTGTAGCTCTTCCCTTGTCCACTGATGTAGTCACTCCATCACAGAAATCCACTAGGTTGGTCAGGTAAGACCTGTCCTTGGTGAAGCAATTTGGAACTTTTCTGGTGATGGGTCAATACAGATCTGCTCTTTATGGAGATCAAAACTGGTCAATGTGTAGTGATATGTCTATATTGCTTTTGGTAGCAGGCATTGAGATAAGTCTTGAGTTCATGGAGACAAGGGTTTTGAGTCATTTGCTTCCTTATTGCCCCTGGGGGGAGTTCAGGGGAGCCTGGAGAGCTGGTTGGGCTCAGTCCAGGCTATAGATGCTATGCAAATCAACACATAGGAAATTGGGCCTGGACCAGCAGGATGGTGTAGTTGTAACCTGACCTGTTTAGCATTACACCATGCCACTAACCTTTGAGGTTAAGTGTTTGCATTCACCAGAAAAATCAGACAGGCTACTAAATTATTTTCATGTTTCAGTCTCATAACTCAGTAGTTATCTGGTTTTGAAGTAGTACAAATACATCCCCTCCTGTGCAACATGCAATGATTAAGTGGTGAGGCAACCCAGAGGTGAGCAGCCCCATGTTGCAGGGCCAGCCAAGGTACAGCCATCAAGCTGGTAGGTGGAAAAGCTCTAACTCAGCCTGATGTCTGCTCCTTAGTGTGGGGATTTTTTTTTATTCATGTGCAGGGATCACTGCTTTAGAGGTTAGCTTAATTCTCTGGGAAGTAAAAGGGCTTTCATGATCCGTGTTGCCACACGGCAGGGAACATGAGTTTGGCAAGGTGAGATCTGCTGAATATAATGCACAGAAAAAAGAGACTGCGAGTGCTTTGGGGGGGGATGATCTGCAGGCTCCAGGGTGGGCACGGTATGGGATAAAAATGATTGGGACTTTCAGGTCTTTTCTCTCTCACGATTTCCCTGAAACAGCCTCAGTCATTACAACACAAGCCTTTTAATTGTGCAGCTTGATTAACTGCCACACCTTTCTAGAGGCAAAGTATATTTATTTTAAAGAAATTATGAACTAAAATCCAGAAGAAAATTCCTTAAAAGCATGAAATACTAATGGATTATGCTATTTGGAGTGTGAAAGTCAGCGGACATGTGCTCCTTTCTGCTGCCTGGCATGAGATGGCCATGTTGGGAAGGGGCAGGGTGCCTGCACTGGAGAAGGGGCTGGCCTCCTCCTCCGCCTCACGAGCAGTTGGCATGGCAGCTGCAGTGGGGTGGCTTCCTCCATGCCCTCTCAGATGGGGCTGCACCCTGTGCCTGAAGGAAGGGGGGACAAGCTGACGACTGTGACACTGCCTGGCTGGAGCATGTTGCCTCTTCTCCTTCCATGTACCACAGGCCTGGGACTGCTCGAGCCTGTCCTTGAAGGTGGTCTCATCCTCCCAGTCTCGTGCTGGGATCAGGAGGGGAAGACCAGACCAGTGCCCCAAATCATCTCTGTCACTATGACTGCTCCTCTGGTGGCATCAGCACAAAACCCATGTGACAGCACCCTTCAGCCCTTCCCAAGGTGCAGGATGGCTATACCTCCTGCACTGCAGCTGGCCTCAATCCAACAAAGTTGTGCTCCTCAGGCTTTTCTTTTTTTTTTTCTTATGTTAAATTATTGACATAGGAGATGCTGAATAATTCACTGGATTTCCTGCAAACTTGATTAGAAATTAAAGAATTCCACATCATTTTGGGTTTCCTCATTTGTTACAGGTTCTGGCCAAGCTGACATAAGAGACTGGGCAGGTTCCCTGGGGCTGTGAGGGTGTTTGGGTTGGAGGCAAGGAGGACTGTACACACCAGCGGGGTGCCCCATTGCACTGCTGTAGGGGCCTGTGGGTATGCATCAAGTCCATGATGGAAATGTTCTGGGTTAAAAAATGGAAAGAACTTTCTCTGGGGTGGACTTCTCTTTCAACCGTCATCTTTTCATGGTTCCAGTTTAAGTGTGGTCCCACAGACACCCTGGCACAACTGAGAAGAAAGTGAATTGCAGCACCAATGTGGGAAGGGGTAGGAACTTCCTAAGCCTGCTTTTTTGACAAAGAATGGTGTATTGGGTAATTTTGCCTTGGCCCAGGGGAATGGGTCAGTGGCAGGTGCTGCAGCTTTCAGCAGGTCTCCTACTCCCTTATACTTCGCACAATCATTGACTCTGATGTCAAGTGAGTATTAAATACTAGTGTAGTGTGTGGTTTATCTCATCGTATGAAGGCAAATCAAACTAAAATAAGACCTAAAGTTCCCTCCTCCCTCTCCCTGGCATCTTGCTCAGAAAAGTTAGAGTGTAGATATTTTTTTTTTTGAGAGAGAGACTGTCAAATCTTTACACGCCTTGACAAATGGAAGGTCGGTAAAATCATTGTTGCTACGTAAGAGTTGTAGTATGGATCCTGAACTGGAGGGATGCTCCTGTCTTCAGCTGATGGTGCCTTCATCTTCTTTTCTGTGCAAAGCAACAGCAACTTGCAAATAAATGTGAATGCTTATTTTCTCTTACCAAGAACAGATAGACTACATTTCTACATTTCTAATGGTGAGCAAAGGGCAAAACAAATGAAGGAAAAATTGTCCATCGAGCAAAACTTCTGGTCCAGATGTGCTGGAATAGGCAATGGAGCTGGGAAGGACTGGTTACAGTATCAGACTTGGGTTCAGGGCAGGGAACAGTCTTTCAGACTGTGGTTTATGCCGAATAAAGACATGGTTCCTCATAATGCACTTTACTAGTCTCTGTTTATTTCCAAGTGATAGTATGGGTTAACAAAACAGCCAAAAAAATTTACCTTTCCGGCACATTTTCCCCTACCAAGAGTCGTTGCAGTTGACAGGGATTTTCGCGATGGGCGAAGGCAATCTCTCAAGCTGTGGTTAGTGAGGGAGATGGCTCACAAAACTTGCTGTGCCTTGAGCTGCAGATCCATCTATGGGGAAGCTGAGGATGTGAAGTTGCTGAATAATGACATTTCCAGCAAGAAATGCATCTTCAGCACAGATTTTTTTAAAAGACCCAACATTTATTTATTCATTCCTTTACTATGTGATAATGTGTGCAGTTAACATTGTACGTCAAAGGCACTTTCATGTTTTAAGGGAGAGGTGTTAAATAACGCTGTACAGTGGTGTTTTTACATCTGTTTGTACTGTGTTTGTTTTTGTGGGGCTTTTCTTTTTGTAATACAAGCTATTTATGAACTGATTATTTCAGAACTGTGGGATCTCTTGCTATATATTTTTTGTCTGTGGTGATTATTTGTCTGAGTCCTTCTATGCTCGTCAAAAGTCAATGAAAAAGTCTCACCAACAGCAAAATAAGCAGTGACCTGAGCTAACCTCTGCGGGGGAAGTGGTTCAGGGTGTAGCACACTCTCCATAGAGGACCTGGGGAAGAGGGGTACTATGCAGTGCTGGTAGTGCTGTTGCAAGGGGCTTGTAGTAAGTTTTTCATTATACCATAAGCAGCCCACAGTGATCTCTGTCCTTGGGAGAAGTAATTCCTTTCCGTGCTGTCTTCTAACAAATGCCCGGGAGAAGGCTTTCACTTAATACTGATTATCCGTGCTAGGGACCACAGCCTCTGAGCACTGTGGAAGCCTGAAAAGAACCTGTGAGACAGGTGGTTATTTCTTCTGGTCTTCTCCTATGCCTGTGCCATGTCTGGGTCTGACATGCTCCTGAAGATCTTTGGTGGTAGAGTCTTCTCTGTATTTTACTTTTGTACTGTGCTTACTGCTACAGAGTTTTTCCTCAGCCATTCTTTGTGTCCTCTATTCTGCAAGTTAATTTTTTTTTTTTTTTTTTTGTCCAGCCCAACATGGATTTGGAGAAAAGACTGTTCTCTTTCTCTTTGCAGCATCCCTTTTCATTCTTTAAATCTTTATTATTTTCCTCTCAGCCTTCTCTTTAGGGTAAACAATCCCACTTCATTCAGTCTTTCCTTATACGATGTGCTTTATAGCCCTCTGATCATTCCTGTTGATCTGCCTGTTCACCTTCTTCTGAATCACAGTGCCCATGACCTTCTGCATCTTCAAGCGACAGTTCTGTTTCTGTATTAAAGCATGGTGGTGTCTTTTTCGCAACAGAAAAGACATTGCTGATTCAAGTTCAGCTCTTGCTCTGCACTAATTCTCACTCCAGCACAGTGGCTGCATAACTTATGTTTTCACATTTTGTATTTGTTAATGATCATTCCTAACTGGGTGCAGTAACTTGCATTTGCCTCTAGAGAGGAGCTTTTTTTTTTTTAAGTGGATCTTCAATTTTTCAGGAAAGCTCTGAGCTTTGTCCTCCATTGCTCTGTTACCAGAAGGAGAGAGTCCTTACTAACTTTCTGCAAATCAATTAACATTGTTTGTCAGATACCAATACCTTGAGTATTTGGGAGACACTCCCCTTTCCCATTTGGAGAGGAGCTGTCTACTTCTGTCCTGCCCAGCTGTGGATTTTCTTATAGTGCTAATATCCTTCGGAAATCTGCAGTGTGCCACATGGTAACTATTCACAAACTGCAACCTGTGCTGTCTATCGTTACTAGTCACCACACTATTTACTAACCAAAGTGTCTTGCAATAGACCGTAACCAGTTATTTTATGGTCAAAATATAGAAGTAAGCATCTTCCAGACAGCTGGAGACAATAAATGTCATCCTGAGGCAGGCACGTAAATCAGATCAGTTGAATCATCCTCTGAAAGTGCCTGTACCTCTGAACTGACTTAAAAATGAGCATGGGGTGACTGTCTCAGACATAGTGGTGGCACAGATGAATCCTAGCCCATCTTCTTTGTGGTCACTTTACTCAGTGGAGTGAAAAGGGCTCACAAAGAACCTCATTTTCCACTGACCTGTGAAGAGGGCTCTCTTTCTGGTTTTGTTACTAAAATGGATGTAATAAACAATCAACTATGGGAAACCACTTTCACCTTCTAAATCTGTGACTATAGACTTGAAATCAATGCATCTGTTAGTGCTCTTTACTGAAAAAAAGGTGCTCTATTCAGTGGAAAGACCACCAAAGTCTTTCTGTGGACTTCAGAGTGGACTCAGTCAGTATTCAAAAAGGTTTTTCAGCAGAGGAAAGACACATGGTCAGACAGGAGAGGAAATTGCTTCATGAGCACTATTAAATTTGGTTCTTTGATGGTTGTTTGGTAAAAGCAAGTTGCATTAGTGTAGCTCACTCTTCTTGTTGATGTTATCATTCCATTCTCCTGGTGTGTGTTCTGCACTTAGGAATGAAAATTACTCTGAGTCAGTAACATCCTACTTCATGAATAGTTCTGATTTCAATGCAATTGTTCAGGAACTGTGTTAATGTATATAAAATAATCCCATCATGCAATAATACCATAATGATAGTATATATTTTTATATATGTGTGTATATGTATCTCCCTCAGAGTCTCTCCTGTATTCAGATTCTCATGTCATCTGTAGTATTGTTGTGTTGGAGTAATCCTGCTGGGGAATGCTCGGATACTGCCTTACTGACAGTACACATTTTTCCCTGCTACTACACTCATTATTCACTGACTGTAGCAGCAGTAAGCCTTCTACCCAACATGGTTCACTAGAGACTCTTGTTTTCCTTTCATGATCAATTCCTCAGAAGTCTAGAAGCTGCAAGGAGAGATGCTTTGAAACTGGGTTTTCTTTTTGTCAAAGGGAGTTGTGTCTACCCTATTCACAGCAGTCAGTATCAGCAAATTTCCAGACCTGTCTATATTGTTTCCAGTCCTCATGCTACTGAGAGGTGTAAGACCCCATAAAATAACAGAAATGAAAACATCTATTTATAATAGTCATAAAGCTATATAAAAATAAAATGTCTTTTCAAGAGGATGACTGACTAATAATCAGAGGACAGAAAAACTCTACACAGGATAGACTGAAATTGTTCCCAAGCATTACTAGTGTTTTGTCTGTGTGTTTTGCTCTGTAGAGAGCTTAAAGACTCTTTGGCACAAGGTACTCTATAAATATAAGATGCTGCCATTGATTTCTACAGGGATGATGCATCAGTTGGCAAAATTTCATCTATCTTAACTATAAGATATTTCAAGCTGTTGTTATGTGAAGTATAAAGGCTTGAATTTATTTGCTATCCAGTTTGTGCACAATGCCTGCAAAATCCTCTTTGACCTTGAGAAACTCTGAATTTGGGTTACCAACCTAAACAGGCAACAACAAGACTGGGGGCTATGCGGGTGGGATAGTGGTCCATGTGAAAACTTGCACTGTTCAGTGCCTGATGATAAGATCATTTCATAAAGGAAAAGAAGTCACTGATATCTGACATCTTCATTGTCCTGTAAAGCAACAAGGGGGAACATCAGCCCATACAGGTGATTAACCTTCCCAGCTCCCCAAAGGGCTGGCTGCTCACAAGCAAGGTCAAAGGCAGATGAGAGCACAGCCTGAGAAAGCTGATCCTGGTACCACTTGAACTCTACCTGTACGGTAGATAAATGTATGTTTGGGAATGCAATGTTTTTTATTCTCCACTGAAGCATGCATACTGTTCACATTTGATCATGGGCAACTGGGTCTAGGTGGCCTTGCTTGAGCAGAGTGGTTGGACTGGATGACCTCCAGAGGTCACTTCCAACCTCAAACCTTCTGTGATTCTGTGATTATACCTGAAAACTACACAAGCGCCCTACCAATTTTTCCGAGTTGTGTTAAAGAGGGGATTCTGAATCAAAATCCAGTAACTGGACTTCTAGCATCAGCCTGGCATTAGACTCCATTTAGTGCTGGCGTGATGACAACATGCACAGTGGGCATCATGTTGTTTACAGCACCATAACTTTTACTAAATGTGTGACAAATGCAATGCAATATGAAATAATGTGAACCACATAGTGCTTATCAGCTTAATAAGCTAAAATGTATTTGATGTTATCTTTGCTCTTTATTTGTGGTTGTTCGTTTGCAAAATTCAATCATTTGCAATTGGCCTGCCTGTTGTTAGTGCAAGTTGGTTCTGCTGAATATTGAACTTAATATAATTTGAGAGTGTAATTAAATATGACGCCTGGTCTATTAGTTTCATTGTAATGTGTTGGACATCCTCAGAGAGAGCTTTCTCTTAGTCTCCATTGCAGAGGAAGATCAGTTTTTAAGCAAGCTGCAGTGCTGCAAGCCACATTTTCTGACAGAAACAGAGGAAAACAATTTAGGAAAATATATAGCTTGTCAATCCTTGCTTTTTCTAGTCTATGATGTGAAGGGTCTTTCAAAGACTGAACGCATCACGTATCAGTTGGTATAAACAGGTCGTGCTACATGCCATGAATTTTAGATTGTGTGTCATTTTCATTTATTTTTCCTTATTTTGAGTAGCATCCCTGAAGTTTAAGCATGAAAAAAAGCTAGTTGAAAAAGCCTTAGTGGATTTATCACCCAGCAGGTATTTGGTGACAGCTCTTGCCACAGGGATTATAACTCTTCTCTTGTCACTTTCTCCTTGAGAGCAAGCTACACAGCCTGGGAATTTAAAACGCCAGCTAATGAGGGATTAGAAGCATGTAATTTTTAGAACCCTTGTACTGTCAGAAGAAAAAATAATAGTAGGTTTCCTCTGTCATTCACGCCAACCTGATCTAAATTAGCTGGAGAGACTGCAGTGAAGGACACTTCACTTTAAAACTCTTATTTTCATGTCAACTGCGTGGCATTTCCTGGTCAACCTCTTTGTCTTCTGTGAGGAATGACAGGGCAAATTCAGCTCTAGAGGTGGCTAAGAGCAGACTCGATTTACTTTTTGGACTGCAGGCTAAGATGCAGCACAAGGTGTGGTGCGTATGTGCACCACTGCGCATGCTAATTGTGTGCTTTAGGCTCTTCCTATACAGAGCTCGTTAGTGGTAAGGACTAGAGATTTTGGTGTATGTGGTTCCAATTAATCTTAAAAAGGTCTTAGATATGCGCCTTGCCAACCAGCAAAGGAGATGGCAAAAAGTAAATGCAGAACAGGTGGAAATCTGTCAGGGATGGATTCATGGTGGACCTCAGGCCATAGCCACCTCTCATGTTCGCAGAATGTGAAACCTGCATGTAGCTTTGTCCTTTGGGACCAGCTGAAGGTTTTGTCTCTTTTTCTTAGTGGTGAGATTAGTTTATTAATGTTGTGATAGCTTCAGAAGACTTTTTTTTATTCCCTCTCCTCATTCTCACTATCGTTTTCTGGGTGACATATTGATCTTTCTATTTTGTGCTACAGTTATAAATGAGGATTATCTTTTAGGACTAAACGCTCAGCCGCAACAACAACAACAAAAAAGACGCTACATGAAAACTATCATTAAGTACTTTGAACTAAACAAAAAGGCTACGTTGCCAGAAAAAATACTCCTTTGGAATTTTTTTCTGTCTGCTTCAAGTATCTCATATTGAAGGAAAAACTGGTTAAATTTGTTGGGAATTTTATTTTCTAGGGGTTTTAGAAGACTTTGCTTTATCTTCACATCCCTCTTTAATAACTCACATAACTTCTTTTTGGTTATTTTTTTTGGCGACATTAGCGCTCTTTGCCAAACTGACCGAAGAGAGTGTATCTGGCTATAGGCCGTAGTCCAGAGCTCTTTCTTGTTTATTTCTTAGCAAAGACTGGAATAGGGCTTTTTTTTTTTTTTTTCCTGAAGACTTTGATACACTCTATGGATGTGGTCTTTTATTCCAGAATGTGCTTTTAATGATGAAGTTCCAGCATGCCAAGTGTGAGGCTGGTGAGGATGCAACCTACATTACATAGTGTTGGAACTGGTTGAAAAGGATGATCACTTCTGTCCTTTTCTCCCTCTTCTTTTTGGGGTGGAGGGTTTGAAAGTCCTTTCTGGGAAGGGAGGGAAAAACTCTAAACCCAAAACACCTCCATTCCCTTGTGCTTCTGACATAGTGAAAACCACAACCCCTACAATAAATTTTTAGAAGGTGATTTCACAGGCATTCGTTAAATCCCTTATTCTACCTAAGCTCAGCAGGCATCTTCTCCAAAAGACAGTTCTGACAGGAGTTGCACAGGGTGAGTACAGCTGTTTTTGCCCACACATCTGTGAAATCAACTCCTCCCATTTCCAGGATGTGTGAGGGAGATGTACTAAATACGGTTCCGCTTTTGAAAACAGAGTTTAAGGTCTATGGTATTTCTTGTGTGTTTTCCCAGGGCTCTCTTTAGAGGACTGATGTTAGAAGTTATGAAGAGGTTTAGATATAGTGAGAGTTAAATGGATAAAAGCATGAAGAGATGTTATTTTTAAAGAGCTCATCTTCCACACTGGTAAAGAAGATTGTTTTTAGCAAAGGAGCAAAAGAAAAGGCCTAGTAGCAGTGGCAAGGGGCAAACCACTTTGACCTTGAATTTATATATCATCCTTATACCATGATTCAAGCAAGTAGGATAAATAACTCCATGCCCTTTGGACACAGACTGCTGTGCACAGCGGGTGCTTTCCAGCAATGGGATATTCTGTCCAATCTCCCCAGAGACACAGACTTTGGACAGAGCTCAAACCCTCTTACAAACACAGTCAAGACTCCTTCTTTGGTATTCAGCTATTTAGCTGACATCTGTACTAATTTATCTTTTTTAAAGTCTGTTCCGCTGGACTGCTGCCTACATCTGGAGTGTGGAAAGGAGTTACACAGGAGTGCTCTGAACAGATAGATAAGCAAGTGCAGTCACCAAAAGCAAAGCCCTTTTGACAACTTCAGCATTTCCAAGCACTGATTACTAGCAGTGGCAATCATTTCTAATGTACTCCCTGCCTGTAGGTATTGATGTGTTTGTTCTGATTCTCAGTCTTTGTTTAGGGCTGATTACTGTGATCACTTTTTCTGTTGTAGGTTTGCACATCAGCAGTTTAATTACAAAGACAGTTCTCTCTTAAATGTCAGCTTGCTATATTTTTGCTGTCCCTGTAGCCATTAACGCCTTTGTACTGATTCACCGGCACGGTTTTTACACAGTAGACCTTGCTACCAACCTTGACGTCAATATTATTTGTCCTGCTCATTTAAAACAGGAAAAAGAAAAAGAGCACCTGTTTTTCCTGCGATACAAAAATGTTTGTGTCATGTTTATGTAAGTACGTTTATAGTTGTGTGTGAAGAAGGTATATATTCATGAAAATGGGGGACATTTATTTTCATGAATGGCAGTATGTTGCTTAGTGATTCATCAGGTCATGTCACGTTGTCACTAAGCAACAAGATGTCATCTGACAACACTATGAATCCTTTTTTATGTGTTTACTGATTTCTTAGAAGTGAAAGTATTTTTTGCCCTGACCACTAATAATTAACTGTGAAATTCTTTTTAATTTTTTAATTTTCACTGTTTCTGTGATTGTTATTTAGACTCTCCTCAGTTTGTCATCATTGTCCTCATCTCAGCTATCCCAGAAGGCAACACTTTCAGTTGCTCCAAGTGTGAATTACAGCTATGTGAAATTAAAAATGCTGTCATTTTTATCATGTTAGGTTTTGTGCCCTTCTAGGTCTCATGACTTACACATCAATGCTAAGCAGTGACAGTCATTCACTGTTTCAATTCACTTATCAAATGACAAAGATATTTTTAGCTTGGGTCATGGTTTATTAGGTCAAAATAACTGTGCTTTCATATGACCCAGACTGGAAAGGAACTAATGACCCCAGTCAGTAGATGATGCAGGTAGCCAAACATGCTACTTCTGTGATCCAGTTGGTCCTTCTTCCAAGCCACTCCTTCTCAAAAGCTGGAAGGTATTTTTCTGAGATGAGCATTTTCCTCTTCATACTAGCAACAGGCCATGTACATTTTGGAGTGAATAGTCGACTCAGATGCTACTCAGTCTTTTTGGGTGTCCTCCACGCCATCAGCAGAAATGTCTTGTGACTCACAGGAGTGACTCCAATGTACAGCCATCCACTGGCTTGAAACCTTTTGAAAACGGAGATCCCATAATATGGACAATTTGGTAAGAAAGCTAATATAGCTCTAACTTGCTCAGAAATTTCCAGTTGTCTGCCTCTGCCTGAGCGTCAGCACCACAGAAGTGCTGTTGCTCTGCAATGGAGGGAGACCTGTATGGGGACACCCACCCACCTTCCCCTCATAGCTTATGGGTTTTACAGGAGCCCCCTTGGCTTTGTGTCTTGTGTGGCAGGGAAAAGTCAAGAAACAGAAGTGAATGTTTCATGTCTGGGATACGCTTGGATCACTTGACCAGAAGACACTTGCTGATCTTAACTGAGGCTAAGAATAAGGTAAATATTAATTCCAGGTGGTATGCTGATAAACTGTGCATAGAATAGGGGTGTACCTAAAAATAGAATTGCTGCCTTCCAGTTAAAAAAAAATGATTAATAAAAGTTTTGAAGGGCAGGAGTAACCATTAACTTAGCTGGCACCCTCCCAGCCTTAGCTTGCACAGTTCTGGTATATGTAATCTTGGCTCTGGTCAGGCTTTCTGAGCATTATTGGATTATAAATGTAATCTAAATCAGAAACAAATTAGGCAGTTCCTGCCTCCTTAAAAAGTAGAATCAGCTGTCCTAAAAGAAGAAAGAAAAATCCACTTGAAACCAGGACAATTTCTCTTTTCTTTCAAATGTGCAAACATTGGTATTGCCCTCAAATGGTGCTGTCTGTATGAGTGATAGGCAATATGTTTGTATTAGTAGCTGCCAACCTGATTTCATTGCTGTGGTCTATACTACTGATCTTGCATACTCACGTGTGCCGCTGTGTGAAGCTGACCAGGTAAAGTGACCGTACTGTGCCTTTGTCACATTTCCCCCACCTCCTTGTGGTTGAGTCCTTTGCTGCAGGCTGTGCAAATGAGAGAAGGGGGCAACTGCCCTGAGTGTAACTTGTGTTGCAGGGGGGCAAGGACCAGGCAGGGAGCGCTATCAGATCTGATGGGTAGAAAACCCATCCTGCAGCCTCACTGACCCTGGTCTGAAAAGGTTAATAATTACAAGATGGTTGATGTCATACCTTGCGGGGGAATAGTGTTGTGAGTGCGTCAAGCAGCATGATATGGCAGCACTTTCCACATGCTCCTAGAGCAGTCATTGCCTCCTGGTCCTCCCTCATCTCATCCCCCATCACCCATGTTTCAGGAGAGCTTTTTAGGATTGGTTTCCTCAGTGCAGCACAGGCTAACAGCTTCTTGTGGCGAGGCATTTCTTTTTATGCATCCTCTCCCTGAAAAAACAGTATCAATACAAAAATGGGTGTTGTGTCTCATGTCTTTTACAAGGTCATGTTCGCTGCACCATACCCCTCTGAAAAAAATCGGTAAATAAATGTATTGGGTACATAAGCCTTGCTGCACAGAGTGCTGTAAATCTGAGGCTACCTGTCTCAACCCACAGATCAGAGGGGAAATCTAGTGCAACAATGCTCAACTTGCCATAACCTCTTCTTCCTGCTTTCCCCCTTTGCTACTTTTAAAAAGATGAAAAGTGAAATCCTGACTCATTTTAAAACTAATTTTTTAAAATAGCTCCTTAGACAGGCTCTGTTGGGCTCCATTTACCAAAGCCCTGTATTGCATACTTATCCCTTCTCAATTTAGCCCACTGACTGAAGGCCTTCAAGGAAGTATAAACTGTTGTAATTTATATGCTGCAAACTGATGCAATTTATATGTGGTAGGAAGCTCTAAGTTGTTCCATCATGGATTCACTTCTACATTTATCTCCAGAGTTCAGAGTATATATCTTGGGGGGGAGGGTGAGTAATCCACACTTTGCTCTTTACACCTGTAATAGCTCAGAAAGGATTGGATTGGATGGGATTGGATTGGATTGGATGGGGTTGGGTGGTATTGAGAGTACACGGCTATCTTAAAATAGTAGGGTTTGTTCTGGAAAAGGAACGAGAATGTGGAAGCAGCCGTGTCAGCTGTGATCCAGTTCACTAGATGTCTGACTGATGGATGATGCTGCCAGGTCACAACCCACTAATACCTCACTCAGGAAGGAAGAAGAAAAATCTGGGTGCAATCCTGGTTCCTGAGGCTTGCTGTCTACTTTGGTAATATTAAATCAGTGTTAGGCCACAGGCTACAGTACCTGTAATGACCCAACCTGCTGGGCACAGTCGTTACCACCATTTTGGCCAGGGCCAACTTGCACTCTCTTAGATAGGCCTAAATTTAGTGTGGGCTGAGGATGGTTTCCAACAGGCTGCTTGTCTGACACCACCTCATTGTGGAGGCCCAGGGAGTTGTAGAGTGACTGTGGGCTGTCCCAGGGCCAAGGAAGAAGTCTCATGCACATTTAAGTTGCTGGAACAGATGCAGTTATGGTGTTGGGAGCGCACCTGGTTTCTTGGAATAATTTGCAGGTTTGCTGTAACCACTAGTGTAATTAACATTGGTTGCAAACTCCTCTGCATTTTCTGGGTCTTACACACCGAAAACAGCTGTCACTATCCATCTTCCAAGAGGGACCAGAGCTTTGATGAGCTGACTGGGCCAGGTGCAACAACAGCCATTGTAAAAGGCAAGCAATCTGCCTAGCTTCTTCCTGGACTTGATGGGACAAGGTGTTTCTAGAACACTATCCAGCAATAGGTTTACACAAGGGGTTTTATTTCCTTTTGGACTGCTGTGCAGATTTTAATAAAATGTTCCTCCTGCAAACAGCTTTCTGGCCCGGGGTGCAAGTTTCTAGCATATATTAAAAAGAATACGTCAGTGGAGTTTTATCACTTCTCCTGGTGTTTTGTACTGAAGAGCACTTAAAAACATTTGAGAGATAACAGCAGAAAAGAAAGAGATGGTCTATTTTTGTTCAGCAGCAGAAAGAGCTGCATAAATCCCTCTGTCTGTGCTTCAGCATGGACTGGTGCCTCTCTCCAAATTCACCCTGGACCAAAGCTTTCCATGTGTCTGGACAATTTTAAACCTGGAGGGAGGAGGATGAAATCAGGCAGATCAACAAAGAACCATTACTTGATGAATAAGGCAATAGTGGTTCTAATGTTTAAATTGTTTTAGCTGTCACCTATTCATCAACTAGACGTGTTGGTCAGCCACCAACTGCTATGTGCTGCCTATGGGCACTTTTTGCCCAGGTGCAAAAGCAGCTCCCTCTGGGATTGCTAATTTGCAAAAGGTTTTCTGTGAAATATATCACTGTGAACAACACAGTGATCTAACTTTCTTGTCTTATTTTTGTGAGCTCAGAACCCTTTTACATCTTTAGTGTCACAGCATTTGCTTGTGGTTATTCCTTATCCTGGAGGAGCAAGCCAGTCAGACTGAAATCCCAAAGCTCTCTGTCCTGTACACAAATCTTTATTAATGCTAAATTGCCTCTCAGATGTATCACCTTACTGTTTGCAGTTGCTAGGAAGTACATTTTCATTTCATTGCTAAGAAGAACAAATAGTTAATGGAGATTAATTGGATGAGACAGAAGCAATTAATTTAAACGTCCAAGAATTTAGAAGTCTGTTAGAGCAAGGATATTGGTTGTAGCTGATAACATTTTGTAAAGCTGTCATTAGGATAAGACAAAATTATACAAATTCAAAAATATATTCTTCTTGGATCAACAGGTAATTTTTTTAATCCATACACAACTGTAAAAAAAACTTTTTGATATAACGACTCAGAAGGTTTGTCTTCTCATTTCTTTTGTATGTGTAGGCAACTATCCACAACCACATGGACCGTAACCCGTAGTTGGATTTGCTGTTTGTGTCAAACCCAGAGCTGCTTTTGCTGCAGCTTCGAGCTTCCTAGGCTGTGCCCAGAAAGATGCCATGGGTGGAAAGGTCTTAAAGCCTGGGAAGGCTCTGTCTCCACACCTTGCCTTTCATAAGGAATGTGGTGGGGGAATAGTACTGAGACATGGTCACGCTTCGTGTCCTTCCCTACCCACCAAACCTGCTCATGAGGAAAGCCAGTGCTTTGGTCTGGGAGGGACCAGCGCTGCCCATAATGCCTCTCCCTCCACCACTGTCTTTTCCTAAAAGAGAGGCTTGAGCACAGAAGCACTGTGGTGATACTTTTGCTTCTCCATTGATCCTGGTGGGTCTGAGGGGCAAGATGGGCCCTGCCAGTGTGGCCCCATCATGAGGTGTATATGAAAGCCAGTTAATCTCCCCAGTTAGCTTGGTTGTGAGTCTGAGGTTAGGAAAACCTCCTGCTGCAAGATACTGTATTCTTGTGGGAGCGCCTTCTTGGAGTGAGGAGGAAGGCATGCACCACTGACTCTTGTCCCTCTGTTGATCTTTTGAGTGTCCTGGTGAAATGAAACTGCATCAGTAACAAGCAAAATTAATCTCTTTAACCTGTGTCTTTGCTTTGTGGAGTTAACTGGTACATATTATATTGGAAACCAGAGCATCTCAGTGACAGGAAGATGGATAAAATCAGTCTCACTGATGGTAGCTTAGTTTGGGGTAGCTGGTACATTTGTTGCACCCAGGTGTCTATGCACTCCCAGTTCACGGATGTCTGACTGCTCAGAAATCAGGTCCAGAGCTCCTCAGTTTGGCATTTTAAGAGAAATCAGGACTGATTTTGGATGTCTTAGTGCATAAATTTGAATCCTGAGAATCTGTTTCAGAAGAAACTCAGAACTTCATGTAAGTGGAGCCAATAATTTTGTCAGCCTTTCCAAGCCGAGCTGTACTTGCTTGGCACTCAGAGCACATCCCATAGACCACTGTAGTAGAAGAAAGATACATAAAGAAATATGGATCAGGGTAAAATGCAGAAATTTGAAAGAGGTCAACGGTAGGGAGTGGTGGTGAAGTGCTGCTGGGGTAACCACATGTGTCTAGAGAGGAATCATTCATCTGGGGCTGAATTTAAAACTTAGAATCATAGAATGGTTTGGGTTGGAAGGTACCTTTAAAGGTCATCTAGTCCAACCCCCCTGCAGTGAACAGGGACGTGGGTTGGAAGGTACCTTTAAAGGTCATCTAGTCCAACCCCCCTGCAGTGAACAGGGACATCTTCAACTGGATCAGGTTGCTAAGAGCCCCATCCAACCTGGCCTTGAATGTTTCTAGGGATGGGGCATCTACCACCTCTCTGGGCAACCTGTGCCCGTGTTTCACCACCCTCATTGTAAAAAATTTCTTCCTTATATCTAGTCCGAACCTACCC
Organism: Phalacrocorax carbo; assembly: GCF_963921805.1. Taxonomy (NCBI): domain Eukaryota; kingdom Metazoa; phylum Chordata; class Aves; order Suliformes; family Phalacrocoracidae; genus Phalacrocorax; species Phalacrocorax carbo. The sequence goes on along the minus strand of NC_087513.1, from coordinate 193,093,236 downwards.
TCTTTTAGTTTAAAACCATTAACCCTTGTCCTCTCACAACAGGCCCTGCTAAAAAGTTTGTCCCCATCTTTCTTATAAGCCCCCTTTAAGTACTGAAAGGCTGCAGTAAGATCTCCCACAGCCTTCTCTTCCTCAGGCTGATTAACCCCAACTCTCTCAGCCTTTTGTCATAGGAGAGGTGTTTCATCCCTCTGATCATTTTTGTGGCCTCCTCTGGACCTGCTCTAACAGGTCCATGTCTTTCCTGTGCTGAGAGCTCTAGAGCTGGACTCAGCACTGCAGGTGGGGTCCCACCAGAGCAGCGTAGATGGGCAGAACCACCTCCCTTGACCTGCTGGCCATGCTGATTTTGATGCAGCCCAGGATATGGTTGGCCCTCTGGGATGCAAGTGCACATTGTTGGCCCGTGTCCAGCTTCTCATCCACCAGTACCCCCAAGTCCATCTCTGCAGGGCTGCTCTCAATTCCTTCATGCACCAGCTTGTATTGATACTGGAGGTTGCCCTGACCCAGGTGCAGGACCCTGCCCTTGGCCTTGTTGAACCTCATGAGGTTCAGACAGGCTCACTTCCTGGGCTTGTCCAGATCCCTCTGGATGCCACCCCATCCCTCAGGTGTGTCAACTGCACCACTCAGCTTAGTGTTGTCTGCAAACTTGCTGAGGGTGCACTTGATCCCACTGTCTATGCCATTGATGAAGATATTAAACAGTACTGGTCCCAGTATGGACCCCTGAGGGACACCACTTGCCACCGATCTCCATCTGGACACTGAGCCATTGACCACTGCCCTCTGGATGCAACCACCCAGCCAGTTCCTCATCCACTGAACAGTCCACCAATCAAATCCATATCTCTCCAAATTAGAGAGAAGGATGCTGTGGGGTACCATGTCAAAGGCCTTACAGAAGTCCAGATAGATGACATCTGTAGCTCTTCCCTTGTCCACTGATGTAGTCACTCCATCAGACCAGGCCACTTTGTTGGTCAGGCAGGACTGGTCCTTGATGAAGCCACGCTGCCTGTCTCAAATCATCTTCTTGTCCTCCATGTGCCTTAGCATAGTTTGTAGGAGGATCTGTTCCATGATCTTCCCAGGCACAGAGTTGAGGCTGACAGGTTGGTAGTTCCCAGGGTCCTCCTTTCTACAGTTTTTAAAAATGGGTGCAATATTTCTTTTTTTCCAGTCTTCGGGGACTTCAGCTGATGCCATGACTTTTCCAATATCGTGGAGAGTGGCTTGGCAACTACATCAGCCAATTACCTCAGGACTCTGGGATGCATCTCGTCAGGTCCCATAGACTTATGTATGTTCAGGTTCCTCACATGGTCATGAACCTGATCTTCTCTTACTGTGGGAGGGACCTTGCTCCCCCAGTCACCGTCTTACAGTCCATCCATTCAAGAGGGGTGAGAAGAGAGGGTGCCAGTGAAGACTGAGGCAAAGAAGTTGCTGAGTACCTCAGTCTTCTCCTTGTTCGTAGTTACCAGTTTGCTGGTCATGTGCATCGGTGCAGTGCACTTTCTTTGACCTTCCTTTTATGGTTGACATACCTGTAGAAGCCTCTTATTAGTCTTTACACCCCTTGCCAAAATAAGCTCCAGCCATGCCTTGGCCTTCCTGACCCCATCCTGACACAACCGGGCAGCATCCCTATGCTCTTCCCAGGATACCTGTCCCTGCTTCCACTGCCTGTGCATTTCCTTCTCGCCCTTCAGTTTGACCAGCAGGTCTCAACTCATCCATGCTGTTTTCTTGCCTTCCTTTCCTGATTTCTCACACCTGGGGACTGAGAGCTCTTGCACTCTGTGGAAAGCATCCTTAAATCTCTGCCAGCTCGTGTCCCTCTGGTCCCTTGTCCCTGAGGGGAGTTTCCCAGGAGGTCTTATTGACTAACTTCTTGAAGAGCTGGAGTTTTGCTTTCCTAAAATTCAGGGTCCTGACTTCACTCTTCACCTGACCCACACCTCTCAGGACTGCAAACTCCACCAGTGCATGATCACTGCAGCACAGACTGCCTCCAATCACCAATTAGTTCACTTGCGTTTGTGACCAACAGGTCCAGTATTGCATCCCCTCTGGTAGAGCTGTCTATTACCCGGCCTAAGAAGTTATCCTCAATGCATTCCAGGAGGCAATTCCAGGATTGCCTATAGCTTGCTGTGATAGTCTTCCAGCAAATATCAGGGTGGTTTAAGTCCCCCAGCAGGACAAGAGCCTGTGAACATGATGCCTCCTGTAGCTGGAGTAAGAAGGCTTCATCAATAGGCTCCCCTTGATCAGGAGGCCTGCAGTAGACACCAGCCACAAGGTCCCCTTTGTTGCCTTGGTCTCTGGATCTTATCCATAAGCTTTCAACCTGCTCATGGCTATTCTTCAGAGACATGTCTTCACACTCTATCCATTTCTTGATGTAGAGGGCAACCCTTCTGCCCCTCATTCCTCACCTGCCCCTTCTGAACAGCTTGTAGCCATTGATAGCCAATCAATGCTTGGGTTTAAGCAGAGCTTTTTGTCTGTACCACAAAATAGCTGACAAATACTGCCTAGCTAAGAGTTGGAGTAATAGGAAATTTCTAAGCTAAAAGTCCGAGCACTGGCGAACCTCCATGGACATCTTCCTTGATGCATATCTGGCCCTTGCTAGTACTGGTACAGCAAATGGCCTATTGCTGTGCCTCCCCCTCAACCCAAAGAAAATGAATGGGGACTGGAATTAAATTCATGTCTTAAATGAACCAGTGGAAAAACTAAATGACCCAAGCATGGAGCTGGAGAAGGCAGTTTAGCCCTTCAAGCATAGCTCATGTTTCAAGATAATTGTCAAGGTCTGGCAGTAATTCATCCCTCCAGTATCGGATGCAGAAGCCCTCAGTTGCTGGGTCTGACAGGTTTGACAAAATGTTGATGTGATGTCAAAGGACAAGGTAGATTCCCCTCCCAACTCCATGACTCTGTTGATAGGAATGATTTGCTCTCTGTCACCTTTGAATGCTCATTTTTCACCTTATTGTATGAATATTTAGTTCTTTTAGTTCTGAGAGTGTACAAAATTGATACGAAACAGCAGGGAAGGAAGTCTCTTCAGCAGCTTGCATCTCCCACACATGGTCAGAAACTGCTTCCTGCGCTGTACTGGGAGCTGTGAATCCCCTTTGCTGCATCAGGGAAGCAGGAATTGAGGGTTTACAGTTCTTCTCTCCCTTGGCCTCAATTTCAGATGGAACCGGTCTGTTCTTAGGTTGTGTGGAGCTAATCGATGTCTAGGGCGATGCCATGTGTAGGCTGTTTAGTCCTAGGGGGCAATAGGAGAAAAAGCCTGTTGTGTGTTAAGAAACTTTGACCTTCCAGATTTTTTAACATATATTCAAATATTTTTTGCAAATGCATGTATATGATTTTAAAAGTAAGTAAAGGAATTTGCAAAACTCCAAAGTATACTTTAATTTGTTACCTAAAAGGAAGTACTTAATGTAATATGTGGTATTTTTACATTTTTTTCACAAGTAGAAGCCATTATATATTTTCTGTTGAAAAGCAGAGAAAAAGTAATGCAAAACCCCAAAATTTCAGCATGCTGCATGCTTTATAAGCAATGCAATATTGCAATGCAAACCATGCCCTCCACAGCAAGCATCCACACATCTCTTTTAAAGAAAGGGACATTGTTTTCTGTTGGGTTTTATGAACAGTGCAGGAAGGGCACATATTCACTGATTTCCTGGGCCTACCTTCATATTCAGATTATTTACTCCCTTAAGATTTGGTTGAGGTTACAGATCTCTTCAAACGTCTAACTGCTTTCCCAGAATTTAGCCCTCAGTGTGGCTGGAAGTGTCAGTGCAGTAATGTAGCCTGAAGAATTTCTTGCCCATCTCCTTGCAAGTTAAGTTTGGCAGCATACGCCAAGAACAGCCTCGGCATTCTTGTCCTGGACATTACTGATTTCAGTCCTAGCTTTAAACCAGAACTGAAATACTGTAGGAATATAAAAAGTTAGTAAGGCGTTTTTTCTCCCTGATGGATGAAGAGATGTTGTCTCCCAGTTTGAGCACACACAGCCCGGTAGTCTCATCCGTGGTCTGAAGTAGGGCTGGGGTAGTTAGGAGACTCCTGTGTTCGTTGAAAAGCCCTCTAAACACTTCAAGCTACACCATGGTAAAGTGTGTGGTCAACCTCATACTGCTTTCCATAGGTCAACAAAGAAATTGCAAACTTCCTAAATTGCTGAGAAAGGATGGGCTTGCAGCAACGGTGGTGCATGCTGGTATGGCAGCTTTGAGGTTTCTCCTCTTTTAATAGGGGCATCACGTAAAACCACAGGTAATTGTCTATGTAATTTACCATTGGTAATTAATTTCTATAAATTTCATTGGCTTTAGTAGCTCACATGCAAACTAGGAACCCAGGGGTCTGTGCTGGGTCCGCTCCTGCTTAATATATTCATTGATGACCTGGATGATGGGATAGAGCATAATGTCAGCAAGTTTGCTGATGATACAAAGCTGGGAGGAGTGGCTGATACACCAGAAGGCTGTGCTGCCATCCAACAAGACCTGGACAGGCTGGAGAGCTGGGCTGAGGGGAACCTCATGAAATTCAGCAAGGGCAAGTGCAAGGTCCTGCACCTGGGGAGAAACAACCCCATGCACCAGTACAGGCTGGGGGCTGAACTACTGGAAAGCGGCTCTGCTGAGAAGGACCTGGGAGTGCTGGTGGGCAACAAGCTGACCCTGAGCCAGCAGTGTGCCCTTGTGGCCAAGAAGGCCAACGGTATCCTGGGCTGCATTCAAAGGAGTGCGGCCAGCAGATTGAGAGAGGTTATCCTCCCCCTTTACTCTGCCCTAGTGAGACCACATTTGGAGTACTGTGTCCAGTTTTGGGCCCCCCAGTTTAAGAAGGATGCGGAACTGCTTGAGCAAGTCCAGCGGAGAGTTACCAAGATGCTCAGGGGGCTGCAGCATCTCCCTTATGAGGAAAAGCTGAGACATCTGGGTTTGTTCAACCTGGAGAAGAGAAGACTGAGGGGGGATTTCATCAATACCATATAAATATCTGAAGGGTGGGTGTCAGGACGATGGGACTGGGGTCTTTTCAATGGTGCCCAATGACAGGACAAGGGAAAATGGGCACAAGTTGAAACACAGGAAGTTCCAGCTAAACATGAGAAAAATCTTTTTTCCTGTGAGGGTGACAGAGCAGTGGCACAGGCTGCCCAGGGAGGCTGTGGAGTCTCCTTCCCTGGAGACATTCAAAACCCACCTGGATGCGTTCCTGTGCCCCCTGCTCTAGGTGTGCCTGCTCAAGCAGGGGTGTTGGACAAGATGATCTCCAGAGGTCCCTTCCAACTCCTACCATTCTCTGATTCTGTGATTCTGTGAAAACAGTACTGCTTTTCTCCTGTCTAGGTCTATTTTACTGATTTAAATTGAAATCCTTCAGAGCTGGGACCATCTTTTCTATTTGTGTACATGGACTGTCATAAAGGGCTTATGGTCTCAGCTGGGGTGCAGAGACATTGCTGCACCACAAATATTTACCGGTTATTTACAATAATTATTCCTTCATGGAGACACACTGAAACATGGCAAAAACTATTCAGGGAAAGAAAAGCTTGCTATCAGTTGGCTGAATTGTTTGTACTGGCCTGTGTAACAGTGCAAAGGGGAATTATTTTGCTTTACAGGATTGTTCTTGTAACTAAGGAAACTTCAGAGCAGCTGCTGACTTATTGTTAATTTGTTTGCTAGTTAAACTTTCTGGAAGCAACAAGGAAAATAAATTTGGGGAAACTAGAAGATCTAACTGGACACATTAATTATTTCTCTCTCTTTCCTTTATAACTGAGCTACCTTGCATGCCTCAGCAAATTATTGTTGAAACATCTGAAGTACTAATATAAAAATCTTTAACTGAAAACGTATCTCCTAAGAATTTAAGCTTTTCAGCTGTGGGCTCAGACCTCCAAGATTTTCATACATATTGCTCAGGCCTAGTGCATTGGGACATACAATCTTCTGCAGTGGATGATGCAAGTAATTAATTATTATAAAAATTATCTACTTGTCCCCTCCCTGCTAAGCTTGGTAAAGCACCAAAGCAGATACTTCCTTGCCCCAAAGAACTTTATTTTCATTAGCATGAAATACGTGGGGAGAAAGAGATGCCAAATCTAAGCAGAGCAATGAGGATAATTTCTTAAGAGAATCCTCACAGTTTGTCTCCATTCTTTAATATTTTCCAGTTTTTGTTTATTCTTTACTCCTGGATTATCTTAAAGGTTGTGAGTGAGACTTATGAAATTGTACCAGCTTTCCCTCAGGAGGCCTAAGGGATACAATATCAAAGATACCATGTTTCTGAAAGATTTGGGAGAACTGAGAAAGTCTGAGAAGAGCAGAGACCTAGAGATGTAGTTTTTGTCCCCTGTAAAGAAAAACGCTGGAACAAGAGAGAAAACCTCAGCATGTAGCTTTTGGGAAATTTATCATTAAGACATTTTGGCTAGTCCTAAGAAAATGTCTTTTTACAGTGGTGGTGATCAAACACTAGTACAGGCTGCCCAGAGAGGTGGTGGGATGTCTGCCCTTGGAGGTATTCAGACCTCAGCTAGACACAGCCCTGAGGCGTCTTCTCTCCCTTTGAAGGTCACCCGGGCTCAAGCAGGGTTTGGGAAAGGGACCTCTGGGTCCTTTCCAGTCACAACTCTTCTGTAATGCTGTGATTTGTAGCCTGCAAAATGTTTTACTCTGAGACAGAAAAATGTTTTTGGACTCAGTATTTAACCAGCTTGTCTTAATGGCCAAGTGAGCATACCTTCACTGGGAAAATACCTGATGCCAAAGGTGAGATTTGAGAGTATTCAGTTTTAACTTAAGGCCCCCAGATTTAGGTGTCCACAGCAGTGTCTGCGTATAGCTTTGCTATCACCAGTCATCACAAATGGTAACAGAAGAGGTCTAGAAATACAGGTCAAATGTGGGTTTTACTTGAAAGTGTTTAAAGTTTGCTGGGGTTAAGTTCTACCATAACATGCTCCTCAATCTGGTAGAGATGTCAAAAAAGCTGTTGTGTGGAAGATTAAGCCAGTTAAACTGGAAATAAGGAACATATTTTTAACAGGAATGATGATTACCCCTTGGAGTCAATTCACCATGTCTTATATCCTCAGCTCAAAACTGGGCTGTTTTAGGAAAGAAATACATCAAACTTTAAATAAATCATAGAATCATAGGATCATTAAGGTTGGAAAAGACCCTTAAGATCATCGAGTCCAACTGCTAACCTATCACTGCCAAGTCCACCACTAAACCATATCCTCAAGCACCATGTCTACCCTTCTTTTAAATGCCTCCAGGGATGGAGACTCAACCACTTCCCTGGGCAGCCTGTTCCAGTGTTTGACAACCCTTTTGGTGAAGAAGTTTTTTCTAATGTCCAACCTAAACTTCCCCTGGCACAGCTTGAGGCCATTTCCTCTTGTCCTATCGCTTGTTACTAGGGAGAAGAGTCTGACCCCCACCTCGCTGCAACCTCCTTTCAGGTAGTTGTAGAACACGATAAGGTCTCCCCTCAGCCTCCTCTTCTCCGGACTAAACAACCCCAGCTCCCTCAGCCACTCCTCATAAGACTTGTTCTCTAGACCCTTCACCAACTTTGTTACCCTTCTCTGGACACGCTCCAGCACCTCAGTGTCTTTCTTGTAGTGAGGGGCCCAAAACTGCACACAGGATTCGAGGTGTGGCCTCACCAGGGCCGAGTACAAGGGCACAATCGCCTCCCTGTTCCTGCTGGTCACACTATTCCTGATACATGCCAGGATGCCATTGGCCTTCTTGTTCACCTGAGCACACTGATGGCTCATGTTCAGGCAGCTGTCAACAAGCACCCCGAGGTCCTTTTCCTCCAGGCAGCTCTCCAGCCACTCCTCCCCAAGCCTGTAGCGCTGCATGGGGTTGTTGTGACTCAAATGCAGGACCCAGCACTTAGCTATGTTGAATCTCATACTGTTGGCTCCGGCCCAATGATCCAGCCTGTCCAGGTCCCTCTGTAGGGCCTTCCTGCCCTCCAGCAGGTCGACACTTCCACCCAGCTTGGTGTCATCTGCAAACTTACAGAGGGTGCACTCAATCCCCTCATCCAGATCATCAATGAAGATATTGAACAGGACCAGCCCCAACACTGAGCCCTGGGGAACACCACTTGTGACTGGTTGCCAACTGGATTTGACTCCATTCACCACCACTCTCTGGGCTAATCAACGCTGACACTTGAGCTCAGAGGAGAGTCTCACACTTCCCTTTAGTCTGAAGTTCTACATACCTAAGAATGAAAACATTACTCTTGTCTCATACAAACAGAGGCATTAGGATTTTGCAGCCAGCTCCAGCTCCTGTGTTGATGTGAGCTACTTTTAGCCAAACTACATCAGTTAAAGACCTCCACTAGAAGAAGATGAACTAAATGAAATGGTCCTCTACCTGCTCCACCTTGATGCAATTTGTCTCCTGTCTGGCAAAAAAGGCTGTGACACATTTATGCCTGGTGGGAAATTTCATTCCAGTAGACAAATTGCTGTATGCAGTTATGTCTTGTCTGTTTTACCAATGAAAAGGTATCTTGGATGTGGTGATTTGAAAGGTAAAAACATGGAGATTTCTTCCTAAGAAAGCACAATTATCTGATTTGGTAAATTATCTTAATATCTTGGGTAAGATACTCAAACTTGTGACCAGAATATCCTTGCCTACCATGTTCCCCTAAGACACAGATTACAAACTCTTTAGAGCAGGGACCGTCCTTCTTGGTGTTGGGCCCACTTGTGGAATGGTGCTATCATAAATAATAATCACACCAGATGCAAATTCATTGAATTCAAATGGTCAGATGGCCTCGACTACATGATATTTAGTCCAGTATTCTGACTCTGTCAGCAGCCAAAACCTAGACTCATGTGAAGGTTTGAATTTTGTAATATGCCCCACACATGAAGGCATAAATCCTGTAAGTTTAACTTTTAAGTCTGTAAGTTAAACTTGTGGCAAAGTCTCTTTTTAGTCTCAGTAATTTTGTAGGTGCCTTATGCCCTATAGCATGATAACTCCTACCCCTTTAAAAAAATCTGCCTAATGTAGGTATGGGTATTCCCATTAGTTCAATACACCTCTAATCTTATTATATTTTAAAAATCTAATAAATTATTTCCTTCCTTAACAACTTATGCTGACAAATTCAAATTTCCCCGTTTATTTATGATAAAGTATTTCTTATATTTCTTATATCAATATAAATGTTATGTCTTCCAATGATACTAGAATGCCCCTTAATTTTGATCTTGGAGGCAGTCCTGCTTTCCCTTCTCTTTTCCCTTTTTATTTCTATCTCTTTTTTTTGCATTGGATATCTGCCAATATTCTATCAAAAGGTAGGATTTAGGCATGACAGACATTTTCAGTAAAGTTCAGTGCTGTGCAGCCCCAGAGGCGAATCTGATTTAATCCTTCCTGTCTCATGTAGGTATGGATATTTATAACACCCAGCTCTCACAGGATGCTTTTTATCAGCAGACCTTGAAGCACTTTACAAACAATTTTTTGTCATCTCCTCTGTTTCTGTTTCATAGAAACTGAAATGCAGAGAAGTGAAGTGACAGAGTTTTCTAGGGGCAGATGTGCAATTAGAGCCTGCACTCCCTCAAAACCTGTGCCCCAAGCTGCCCACCTGACTTTTCTGCCTCCTGCCTTCTCTGAGCAATACCATATATATTGCGGGACCTTTCAGTCCAGTCATTATCAACTCATTATTTCCATTTTTTTAAATGAGCGGAGCTCAGTTGCCCATTGCAGATCAGTACTGGTTCCTAAATAATGTCCCTCTGCAAAATGGGTAATATTGCTATTGTGTCGAAAGGATATTTTTCTCTGAAACCAAAAGCTCTATTTGGGTGAGCTGGACAAATCCTGTTGAAAAGCAGCTCCTGGCACAAATGTCAACGCTCTGATCTAAAGCATCTGGTAGCTCATAACTATGGGAAATATCCCAATATAATTCCAGCTATGTAGGGGTATGGCAAGTTAACGAGACCAGTGAAGGTGAGAAGGGTTACTTTTAAGGGACAGAGCATAAGGTTTGGGCTCAGACCATGCTTGGCTTTCTTTCCAGTTCTGCTTTTAACTTGTAGTGTAAATGTGAACCAGCCTTTTAACCTTCCTATAACTGTATTTTCACATTGAAGAAATGTAAATAATATTTCCAAAGTTTTAAGAAGCTTTTTGAAATCCTTTGCTTGTAAGGCATCAGAGGTCAGTAACTGTGTTTGCTGTTTGGTTGTGTTTTTCCACAATGATCCATAGAGAAGAAGTGGGTAATGCAAGGCAGTTAATTCTCATAAATATGTAGTTTATAAATATCTAGAACCAAATAATAAAAAAAGATTCAGTTTTATTGAAGACCTTAGGAAAAATGGAACATGCTCTTGGTTTATATCTGGTGTACTTAGTTTAAAAAAAATGTGGTGGTTTAATTTGTGTGTATGAAGGATGCCTGACATTTTCTGTTCATTTTAAACTGTAGGATATAAAAGAACAATATTTCTCTTTCTGCTGTTTTCGAGACTTCATTTTCCCAACTTTAGATGTGATGACCAAGGAAACACTGAAGCTATTTGCTAGAACCATTTTGTTCAGCTGCTTTTATAAAAATCCTATCACAATTCACAGTTTTGTCTATTATGGAAATATCATTAAAGTCTGTAAGCTTTAAAAAGCATCTGTACTTAAGAAGAAAAAGAAAGACCATATAATAAAAAATACAACAACAAAGCACAAAATGGAAATGGTAGAGGTACATTACATACTTTTTGCAGTAATGTACCATAGAGTTATGGCTTAATTTCCTAAGGATGAGCTGAAGTTCAACATTTTGAAGATAACTTACCATTTTCTGTTATTTTTTCAAAGTAAAATCTTAAAAAAGTTCCCTGCAGGCTTACCAAAGATTGACTTGAAGACTTGATATCTATAAAATTCCTTCTGCATTGTAGTCAGTGAACCAGGACAAGACTGAGAAAAACAAGTCCAAGACCTGTACATGAAGTGTGTACAAAGTGTGTTTAGCTTCAGTGACTACTGGGACTCTGAACCACTGTCATCCTATTAATTGTTAACTTGGGTAAGTACATTTCAGGCTATTTCAAAAATCTAAAAATTGAAATGCTTATAGTGTCATCTTGGACCTGCCCTAAATATTAAAATTCATAGGTGTTGTGTAGGGATGTGTAGTAGGATCCTTCAGGATAGTTCAAGCCATGACTGAAGGACTGTCTGGTTTGCTTTGGAGGCTGTGCACTTCAAGATCACTTTGAAAGTCCCTTGGCTGAAAGCAACGTTTGCGTTGTAGAGTGCGTGGTGCCACATACAGACAGTCTGTTCCCAGTGCCATCACTGCAAGCTTTGCACTGATTTGGATGGACATAGGACTGGGGTCCTCAATATGCTCATACAATACTTTGAGGAACAAATATTTTTGAATCAGTGCTTTGTGGGCGCTCTTTACTTCTATGAAATATACAAGTGCATTTGATTGTTATTTGCATGAACTAAAAGTGAAAGTTGTGGTATTCTTTAAGACTCTGTCTTGTTTTCTCTCCTGGAAAGCTGGGTCTGGGGTGATAGCCTGTATCACTGTGCCCAAGCCTCTGGGACAAACATCTAACATATGGAAGGAGATGCTAATATATGTCCAGGGATATTGTCTTGGAAGCAGGAAACAGCTTTCAGTGGTGGAAAAGCATATAATCCTGCTCTGAACCATTTCAACATAAAACTTTCCATACTTGAACTATATTGAAATTATGTATGCAGTAATTTTTACAGCATGTACACTACAAAGAGAATGACAGATTCATCTTCTGATACCTTATAAAACACTAAGAAATGCATAAAGGCATAATAATATGAAAAAATAACATTTCAGATTATATATACAGGGTGTCAGGATGCAGCATATTCTGGCTGGTCCCCTCCTGTGTTAAAATCTGGAGTTTAGCCACTTTAGACACAAGAAATTATGGTTTAGAAACTGTACAGCAGTTAATTTTTCTTGGTCCATCTAGAATACCTAGGGAGCTTCTTCATATGTGGATGAACCCCTTATGTCTCTTTACCATTGCTTGGTCCCCATCTATAAGCTTCTTTAAAGAAAACTTTCTTGTAATCAGTAATGGAATAGTTAATAATTATTGCATGTTATTTGTTATGTAAGTTTTTCCTTTGGTTTTTGTATTTTGGTGTAGCAAATATTGTTCTGCTCGGAGGTACAATGTGACTGTGAACATTTTTTTTTTCATTTCTAACATTATTACTATTGATTTACTAATCGTATACTGACTTTGGTCAAGTGATTTACTACCATGGTGATTCTTGTTCCTTCTTGTTAGGAAATGTATTTCTTTTTTAATTCAATGTTTGAAAAAGAATTCTGATTGAAACCAGTAAGGTAAAAAAGAAATATATATGGTAGTGAAAAATATTTAAAAACACAAGTGTTTGAAACAAAGCAATGGAGGAACAATATGAATATACCACAGAAGTTCAATTTTTAAAACTTTTAACTGTATCTTAGCATGAAGACTCAATGATCTTCAGTGTTTACTAGGGAAATTGTTTCCCTGGTAAGGTAGAGGAGCAAATACGTGGAATAATTCTGTTGGCAGCCCAGCTGGCCTGCCTTAGGTAGTCAGTTTTTTAAATTACTACACAACAACTCTCTAAATTACAAAAAAAAAAAAAAAAAAAAAAAAGAAAAAGAAAAGCCTCAAGAGGTCAGGGTATATCATCTTCACCCTTGAAAATGGCCAGAGCTGACTGTTAGAGGCAAAACCCACAAGACTGACAACTTTGCAGCAGCCTGCACAGGTTGTGTCCTGACAGACTGTGCTTTGAGGCTTGAGATTGTCCTAAGGATGATTTATCCTTAGCATCTTCATGGATGCTTATTTTCCCGTCAATATGTAATAATCTTAATTACACAGAATCATGGAATCACAGAATGGTAGGGGTTGGAAGGGACCTCTGGAGATCATCTTGTCCAACACCCCTGCTTGAGCAGGCACACCTAGAGCAAGGGCCACAAGGCCGCCTCCAGGTGGGTTTTGAATGTCTCCAGGGAAGGAGACTCCACAGCCTCTCTGGGCAGCCTGGGGTTGCAGGACCTTACACTTGCTCTTGCTGAATTTGGATGATGTGCAGAAGGCTGTGCTGCCATCCAACAAGACCTGGACAGGCTGGAGAGCTGGGCTGAGGGGAACCTCATGAAATTCAACAAAAGCAAGTGCAAGGTCCTGCACCTGGGGAGAAACAACCCCATGCACCAGTACAGGCTGGGGGCTGAACTACTGGAAAGCAGCTCTGTTGAGAAGGACCTGGGAGTGCTGGTGGGCAACAAGCTGACCCTGAGCCAGCAGTGTGCCCTTGTGGCCAAGAAGGCCAACGGTATCCTGGGCTGCATTCAAAAGAGTGTGACCAGCAGGTCGAGAGAGGTTATCCTCCCCCTTTACTCTGCCCTAGTGAGACCACATTTGGAGTACTGTGTCCAGTTTTGGGCCCCCCAGTTTAAGAAGGATGTGGAACTGCTTGAGCAAGTTCAATGGAGGGTTACCAAGATGCTCAGGGGGCTGCAGCATCTCCCTTATGAGGAAAGGCTGAGCCATCTGGGTTTGTTCAACCTGGAGAAGAGAAGACTGAGGGGGGATTTCATCAATACCATATAAATATCTGAAGGGTGGGTGTCAGGACGATGGGACTGGGGTCTTTTCAATGGTGCCCAATGACAGGACAAGGGAAAATGGGCACAAGTTGGAACACAGGAAGTTCCAGCTAAACATGAGAAAAAACTTTTTTCCTGTGAGGGTGACAGAGCAGTGGCACAGGCTGCCCAGGGAGGCTGTGGAGTCTCCTTCCCTGGAGACATTCAAAACCCAGCTGGGCACAGTCCTGTGCCCCCTGCTCTATCTAGGTGTGCCTGCTCAAGCAGAGGTGTTGGACAAGATGATCTCCAGAGGTCCCTTCCAACTCCTACCATTCTGTTATTACGTGTTTCTGTGTAATTTCATGAGGTTCCCCTTGGCCCAGCTCTCCTGCCTGTGCAGGTCTCGTTGGATGGCAGCACAGCCTTCTGATGTATCAGGTACTCCTCCCAGTTTGGTATCATCAGCAAACATGCTGAGGGTACACTCCATCCCTTTGTCCAGGTCATTCATTAATATGTTAAACAGGACAGAAGCCAGTATAGACCCCCGGGGAACACCACTAGCGACAGGCCTCCAACCAGACTCTGTCCTGTTGATTATGGCCCTCTGAGCTGTGCTGTTAAACCAGTTCTCAGTCCACCTCTCTGGCCTCTCATCTAATCCACACTTCCTATGTTTCCCAATTTTATTTTTCTTTCATTCATAATATATCTTGGAGTAATATTAAAGAAAATAGGTATTAGGTTTTTCACTGTGGGCTCCAAAACCTAAAAAGATAGTTCTCTTGCCCAGGAGACTTGCAGTCCCAGTAAGAAGGCCTAAAAGCACATCACAGTAATAATCTATGAGATTTCTGTAGGTTTAGGTTGTAATCCCATGAGAATCATATATATCATTACTACTGAACACTAGCATTAGCCTAACTCCATTCTGGAACCAAATTAGTTTCCCTTCTCATCTGTAGGACATGTAAATGACCTGTCTGAACATCTCTTGATTGTATTCTGCCCCACTGGATTACCTGGAGAAGCAACAATTTATTCTACAAGTCACTTTCACATCAAGTGATTTTCTAGTTTCTTCTCAGACATCAGAACACCATATGAGAACTGCGGTCTTAATCATTCTCTTCCCTGGATGTCAAAGTTCACTGAAGGCCTTGAAAAGTTTTTGTCAGTCTTGATGATTGCTCTCCAGCTCTTTTAGAAAGAATTGGTTATGAATCTTATGCTCCCAAGAGACTAGATCTTTATGCTGCACAGATGTGATTTGTCTTCTTGTCCATGCTGTCCACTGTTGCTTTTCCCAGGAGTCTTAACCTTCAGGAGACACAAGCCAAAAGGCTCACCTTACTAAGCCATAGTTGCACCTGTATGAAGTCCAAGTTTATCAGAACTTGCATGCCAAATTTCAAAAGCACTCAACATAATGAGACCGAGTGAAATCCAAAAGTATCACAAAAATGGTAACGAAAGTGGTAACAGGAAGCTATTTCAACTAATGCTGTAGATTCTGGTACAGAAAGATGCTCTATTTTTCTCACCTCAGTCATCTTTCAGAATAGCTAACCAGGAGATGGTAGAAGTATGTACACACAGCCTAGTTTCAAATGTTTAGCTTTCTAATATCCTCATCACAGGGATACTGAGCATTTTTCTGCTTTCTATGCAACATTTTTTCCAGCTCAAATCATAAAGCAATGACAATTAGGCCTCACTATTGAATTGTCTCTTCTCCCACTCTTGGGCACCAGCACAGAGTACGCAAAACAGAGAATGAAAAGCAGGAATGTCTTGCCGCTAATGGAGCAGGCAGGTGGTAACCCCACATCCAGTTCCTAATGTGTATGGGTGATGGAGAAATACTGTAATCATCCAAGTCAGAATAAAGTGCCTTTGCACAAACCAATCTCTGAATGATGCAAAACGACGGTTGCCTGGCAATCTTTTTAAGCTTTTGATACTGCTAATTTGCAATGTATTTTTCACACAGCACCATTCTCAGATAATTACTGTAGCTGGTGCCATAGAAAGGAATCTTTAAATTGTATATATTAGATGGTTTTGCTGATGAGATTGCCTGCTAGCAATCTTCTTATTGTCCTGTGATGATTCCGAGTGATTGTTTCAGACTGTGAGCATGACCTGGAAGCCTGGGAGTTATTGGATCAGAGTTCTAATTTTGGCAACAGCAAAACATATTGCATGACATTATGTGAATGGCAAAAATCTACTATGTTCCCATATCACTGGCTGTTCAGCGGAGAAATGTCAAGAAATGATGCTTACCTCAAGCAGATGCTGTTAGATTGTGTTACTATAAAGGATAGTAAAAGTTCCTGCAGTCAAGCTGTGAGCATATGCAGATGGTTATCTGGACAATTTATTACTTGTCCTACAGAAGATACTGAGCGCCCTGCTTTAGTAGGTAATTGTCACCTTAGCTACTGCGGCTTTGAATTTCCTCACCTGACACGGGCTGCTATGGCTGACACACACACTTTTAAAAATAAATTTAATTTTTCACATTCTCTCTCTTGTCATATGCTTCCATCTCATTTTCCTTTCCATTTTGTCATCCAGATCTCACCTCCTCATCTCCCCTTTTTTTCCTTTTCTCACACTTCTGTTTTTTCTTGTTCTTTCCTTCCTTTTTATTGTCTTCTTTCTCTTTTCCTTCACAGTATTTTGTCCTCTCTTCCTTTCTTGTCTTTCACCTTCCATCTTTCTCCTTTCTACAACTATATTCTCTCCCAGTTCTTCCTCTCTACTCATTACATTAATAAAACATTTGACCGTTTAAATATTTTCTGTCTCTGCTCTTCAGGCTTCTGAATTATTGCTATAGTTCTACCAAAACTTAATTACCACATCAAAGAGGAGCTGTCCTCATTTAGGCAGGATTTCAGTTTTTCCAGATTTTTTTTTTAATGTTTGACCTAATTAGAAGGCCCATTTAAAATTATGCTTCTACAGAAAAAGGAGGAAATCGTACAAGTTATTTGCAGGATTTTGAACATGTCTTACACAGAATTTGAGAAATATGAAAATGTCAGGAATCTTATTGAAAATGTGTCTTTTATAAAAAACTTAGAAGTGAGTTGTAGGTGTTGAAATAATACTGATGGTTAGATATAATAACATCCCGCTCTTAAGATAATAACACATACTTTCCTTATGGGGTAAATACAATAATTTTAATGTAATAAACAATACTCGTGTCAAGACCTGTAATCACTACACTTTATGACAGCGAGCATTATTTTAGGATCTATTTGCAACAAACCCACTTTTTTTGCATCACATACTTTTTATGGCTTCCTTGTTCCTAATGAAGTAAATTTACTTTCTGCAGAGTCCACATAAGAACTGTATATAATAAACTGGTGAGTGTTGCGATTTCCTTTCTGTAAGTATAAGTTGTTACATTCTCCAGCTATTAAGTCTGCGTATGTAAGCTTATGCTATAACTGCCTGTTATTTTAACTCTGGCTTTAAGCTGTGTGACCAGTACATAATAAGTACTTCAGGTCCCTTCCAGCCCTATTTCCGAGATGGTGAGTCTGCAGTTATTAAATCTTTGTTAAAATTAAGATTGGCAGTAAAGGGAAGCATTTTAACAATCACTCCTAGTAACCAGTAGAATAAATCACTTAGGAAAATAGCAAATTCAAAACTGCACGGGAATTGTAATCAAGACTACACGTCCTTCTGAAATGCACAGGGATACTGGGGCTGACAGTCATAGCTTGTTTAGCATAAAGACAAATTTCTTCTTCTGCAGGCAGGAAACCCTCTGTTGTGTCTCATGTAAAAGATCAGCATGTTGGGATCTCCCTGACCTCAAAAACTAGAGGCAGCAACTTTTGCTGGCTTAATTCTGTTGACTTGGATGGAGTTAAATGAGCAGAGAATTTATTACTGCATCCAGTTTCCTTAATCCCTAGGAACATGCAAATGCCTTAAAACTCCACAGCATATCTTTAGTGTATAAGCAAGACAGGCTGCTGTGAGAGTGAAGTACCTTACCTGCTCCCTTCTTCTGCAGCTGAGCTCCACAGGGCAGTAACGATTCTGGCTTGTGTATTTGCAAGTCTCTGAGACGATGATATTTTTCAGACCTGTTTTAGTCTCTGCCTAGGATTCATCTGACCCTGCTATAAGAAGAAGCTAAAAAGATATTTTTTTCTTTTTAATGAACAGTTATATATCTGGAATGTCTGGGAACCAAAGGTTGAAATGTGGGAGAAAATTAGAACGAACTGAATAATGTTGTAACTTTGCAAACACTAACTTTGAGTAGGCTATGTTCCAGTATGTTGGCCATATCACTTTCTACATGTACAATAATGATGTAATAAAGAATGTGCTAAGAAGGTCATGTTCAGAAGAGAGGCAGCCTGTGCTGTGTATATGTTCATAGCTAATTCAGCAGTAGGGCAAATATGCACTTTGAAGAGAGGGAGATTATGAAGTTACAATGCACGTTACTTTCAGGGATCGCAGTAGGATCCTTGCGTCTTCCAATGTACCAGATCAATAAATCAGATATTGAATAAGTCATTGAATATGTTTCTTGGCTCTGGTTCATTTTCTCATGAAGTCCTCAGGCATCTGTTTACTGTCTCCAACTCAAGGGGGAGCAGACCGCTAACATGAGACTGAACGCTTTCATGCCAAATAGCCTGAAGCCAAATGGCTTTGGATTATGTATAGTATTCACAAGCAGAATAGTGATTTCTTGAATGGTAAAACCTGACAGAAACGGGCCTTCATTTGACTGGAGCCTGCAGGTATAACAATAATTTAAGTGTGCAGTAATGCATTTCAAGAAGACATCCAAAGTCCTGTGGAACTTACCATATAAATTTGGTTCTTTTCAGTGTTTTCTAGCTCTTTTCCATTTGATGGCTCATGCAATGTGTTTTCTGACCAAGGAAACCACTCCAGAACTTGCTCCTTCTTGATGGTCTCATGTTTTATCTGCGATCACTGAGCTTGCTTCACATGTTTCAGGGTGAGAAGCAGTTAAGTTCCTGTTGTTATAATAAAGCAACTACTAATGAGTAGTGGCTGTAGCTGTCTGTCCTGAGGTTGGAAGATCTTTGTCTTATTTTGGCATATAATTTATCAGCATTTCCTCTGTTCTTGGCCCCTTAGCCCAAATGGGTGATATGTGAGCATATATTCCCTTATGAGTGGCAACTTTCTGAGCATCACACACGGCAGCAGGAATACTAACAGAAAAAAAATCCCCAAAACATACGCAGCAAAACCCCCATAAATTCTTTAAAACCACCCTCCTCTTTTTACTATGTAAGATATATGCATGAATAAAAGCAGTCCCTTTGCTAGATAGTAGAGTGGCAGATTTTCCAAGAAGTATAGAGCACAACTAAATATCTTTCATTAAATACCATTAAAATAAATAGGTTTTTTGGTATCATTTTGTGCAGTAGCAGATTAGCTGTGGGGAGCAACTTATGCAAGAAATAATACTGCATATTATGTGAGCCATTAAAGTAAATAGTGCTACTATTCCATTAATTTAAATGGGAAATTAGGATTGTGATAAACCATTAAGACACTTTCCTTGCAGCAAACACACAGGGACACTTCTTTTAGAAACTAAGAATCTTGGGCTGTTCCAATCAAAATAACATTTGGGAGACTAATGGTCATCACTGAGTACCCCCATTTTCCATTGGCTCACCATCAGCTGGAGGTGCTCAGCATCCCTCAGTGAAACATTAAGTAACTGTAAAAACGAGACCTTGTTCTCCAGAGATATGTTTGGGACATAAGTCTTTTCAGAGGTGAGCCAAGCTATTCATGGAAGTTTCCAGGAATGAGCAATTTTTGATAGTGCAATAATCCTGGTTGCAGAGGCGTCATGTTCACTCGCTGGATTTTAACAAGTGCCAATTGAGCAAAGTGGTTTGTGACCTTCCCAGAAGAGCTCACTTTGAAAGTTACTGTCTTAAAATATAGCCTGTCTCACAGGGTGTTAAACTTATTAACCACTAAGAAAAAAAGCAATCTTTAAATGCTGTGTGGATGAACTCTGGGAACAGCCGGTGGATATAACACCACAACAGAGATAGTTCTTAGTCATATAGGGGAGAATTTGTCATTTCTGCCAATTAAATCTTGAGTTTCTCCATAGTAAATATGAGACAATGCAATAGTATTTAAATAATTAATGCAACTGCATGCATTTTACTGTATTTTCATTACTGCAATTGAATAGCATTTCTACTATTTCTTCATTAAAGTAGCACCTATACACTAGAAGTGTACTGTGCTAGATAGCGTGCAAACATCTGAGAAAAATGTCATCTATGCATTTTTATTTACTGTTTAAACAGGAAAACAGATTACTCAGAGAGCAAGTGGAATGTGCCTCCCTGGAAGCATTCAAAACTTAGCTGGACAAGGTCCTGTGCAACCTGTTCCCACTTCGAAGCCTTGAGCAGTGGGTCCAGAGGTCCCTTTCAACATAAACATTGTATGACGCTACTCTATACTCCAAGTTACAGATAATTATACACTTCTATTATAATCTAAAGGGCATATGAAAAGATACTTACAATGTATTGTGTTGCACAGAAGGTGATTGAGGTGTGTAGGAAAAAAAGAAGAATCATGGCCAAAACTCATTTTCTATTTACCCAGTGATACTTACCATATTCCTCGACTCCTCTCACAAGCTCAGTTCCAGTCAGGCTGCACTAACTTTTACAGAATAAACTTCTTAAGGTACAGAAAATAAAGCAAGTCAGCCAAAAAGAGTTCCTCTCAATGACCTCTCAGCTGCAGATGGAACTTCTTTCTATTTGTGGCTTAAACATGGCAGTAAACTCTTTGTTTTGCCATGTTTAGGGTTTGTTTGTTTTCCAGTGAGGCTTGTTGATCACATGAATTTCCAGCAAAATAAAATCAGGGTGAAGAGAAACATCACCCTGACCTCAGCTATAATGAGGTGCTGCTGCTGTGAGGCTGTGCCATGTCCCACAGATGCTTTCTCTGTGTGTTTGCACTAGTTGGAAGGATCTGCTCTATTTACATTCCCTTCACAAGATCAGGGAGGCAAGTCCACAGCAACATCAGATGATTAGGGATGCTCTTGGATTTGAAATTGTTGTAAATTCCCAGATATGATACCAATAGTATTAGTTCTGCTTCCATGTCTGGCATGTATTTGGTGCTGGATGTAGCCAAGAAAATACTATATAATGCATGTAGAAGATACCTTTAGGACCATCAGGCTAGTTTTATGGTAGTGCCAGAAACCTGTTTTTCTGGACTGTTGAGGAAGAAACAGAAAGTTGGAATAGTGTGTGAAAGTCATGAAAACTCCTCCACCACTTCTTAAACCAACTACCTTGTCTTAGACTGCCAAAACACTCTTTTGCCATTATTTCCCTCCATTGCTTTGGGGAATAGAAAACCAACTTCATAATGACAACTATAGTTTTCACTGACTCTGATGAAAATTGAGGAAAACTCTACAAAGTTATTCTTTCTAGTAATTCTCTCTAGTGGAGCACAGCTGAGAACAGCCCTTTTCTCAAGTGGGTCTGCAAGTCAAACAGTTGCAACAGAAAATGTAGAAGCTTTTACCCCATCACCATTACTAACGGGACACTCCAGAGCCCCATTAGGTGTTTTCCTACCTCCAGTAGATATACAGATGTCAAGTGTGATGTTATGCCTCCACAAAGTCACTGGAAGCTGTGGGCTTCACACTGGTCCTAGTTCAGACTTACAGCAGTGTACCTCATGCCCACTTTACACCAGAGGAGAATCCATATTCTTTCTGGGTTAGGATATAAAGTTGCAAATATGAGACTTTTTTAGTGCTGTCTTTTTGCTGTTTCTCAAAATATTCCTCTTAATAACTTGCTTCATGCTGACAGTGACCATATTTAGTACCATTTATTCCACATGGAAGGGATTTTATGGTTCCCACAGCTCTACCAGAGATGGCCAAAATTTGCCAAAATGCTGGCAAATGCATTAGTTAGACTGGAATCAAAGTTGTCTGCAAACACTACTTTTTTGCTAATATTTGTCACAGCCATGGTTTTTTTCATGCTTTGATGCATTAGGAAAAAAAGCAAAACTGCAAAACATAATGAAAAACTCTTAAAAAATGCACAGATGCCATTTTAATCTCCAGTAAGTTTCCCTATTGTACATCCAAACAAAACTAAGAGTTTACAGGAAATGCTTCTTGCTGTGGCTTAGCTATTGAAATTAATGAGAGTGTAATACCATTCAGCTGCTTGAAAATGGAATTTATCTCATCATACTCTTTGGGTGTAAAGAAATGTATCAGGCAGAATATGTCTTCCAAAGGCTTCTATTATAATGAATGTGGCATTCATTATTTTTCCTAGACAAGTTTATTTTAGAAAAAGAAATTTAATACAAATGGGTTATTGAAAGTCATTTGTGAATTCACTCAATATTTTGAAAGGATAAGGAAACTGTTATGGCCATTGCCAGATAAAATTGATATCTTTAATATCACAGAAAGATGGTTATACAACACAGGCTGATCTCTTTTCTGTCCCTTACTACAATTTGCCAAGTTGCTGAGCACCTGCGTTTTGGCTTTCTAACTCATCTTAGCCATGGAGTCTGGCTCCTTTCTTCAGAAGCGCACTAATAAGAGATCTGTCTGCATTTCAGGTTCTCATTGGCACAACACAGCTTTCATTTTCACATGCTTGCCTTTAATATAGGCAAGTAAGGAAGGGAGGGGATGGGACTTGTGTCTGTCACCTCAATTTGAGCTTTGGTAGGTGGAGAGAGAGAATGCTTCATGGGCTGGAGGACAGAAGTTAGCTATTGGCTTCCTGGGAGAAGACGGGATACAGACCCCTTCCTACGCCTTCTGCTCCATGCAGCTCACACACTTGCTCACAGTTTAAAAGGCATCCTGGTCCACATCTACAGCATAGATCTGCAAAAATGAGGGGGGTGGGGGGA
Organism: Phalacrocorax carbo; assembly: GCF_963921805.1. Taxonomy (NCBI): domain Eukaryota; kingdom Metazoa; phylum Chordata; class Aves; order Suliformes; family Phalacrocoracidae; genus Phalacrocorax; species Phalacrocorax carbo. The sequence goes on along the minus strand of NC_087513.1, from coordinate 193,070,493 downwards.
AATAAGAGGAGTGTGGAAAAGGTGAGGTAGTCAGAAAGTGGCAAAAGCCAATTTCCTGTAGGCAATTCAGCTAATTAATATTTTTGCACGATGAGGACTTGGATCCAGTCATGTAACACAAAGAATGTAAAGATGTTCCCTGACTGTTAAAGCTTCTTGGTATGGGGCCTGCTTTGTGGCGTTGGGTGTGAAAAGCTGAGCTTCAGCATAAACTCCTCTAGCAATTCTCAGCTGTGTGCAACCTTTAGAGATGCAATGGCAGAACTTCATAAATCAACCAGTTTGCTGGTTCAGGGCCAAAAAGGTAAAGAAGAATCACTAGTTTATATCAAACAGGAAAAAAACACCACCTTTTATTTTTTTGTCACTGAACAGAATGGGTTACGTGTAACAAAATCTAAGGAATCAGGCCATCAACTCACAACATCAGTGAAGGGGATGTATGCCTTTGTAATGCTCCAGTGCTGAGTCTAATGAAAAAAACCAAACCAAACCATACCAAAAACCCCCACCTTCAAAGCCCTCCAGCATTTAAAAGCATCTCCTTTGCTCTCCCTCTCTCAGAAGAACAGCTCTAATACAACGCCATTGCTGTATCCCAGGTGGGCTGCTCTCATCTTGTAAGAGGTGTCCCATAGGATATAACAGGCACCCACAGCTCTTGAAGCAAGATTTGCAACTCACATATCCTTCCTTTTAGGCACGGATCTTATTTACATAGCACATACATGTGGAAGATGGAGCACCTACATTGTAGTTACTGCTTTGGCAAATGGAAATCTGTTTGATAAACAGCTAAGTGCTGTCCTCCAGTCCATGAGGCAATCTCCCTCTCCACCTACTGAAGCTCAAATTGAGGTGACAGACACAACTCTGGACGAGTTTCAACGAAGTAAGATATCTCACGTTAGCCTCATCCTTTCTCCTGAAAATCCAGTAAAAAGCTGTTTAGAAACTGCTTGGTATTTTTGGTTAAAAAGCTTCTTAGATACTGGCCTATAGGGTTATCTTTCTTTAACACTTTCCAATATTGCTATTAATAAAGCATTCTTAAGATACACAAACAACTCTGTTTATGGGGCCCTTATATTTGACAGTGGTCCTCTTTTTAATTACACATTTCCTATGTATTTTGACTTCATTTTGAGCGATGATGCATAGTAAAAGTTTGAAGTGGTGTGTTCAAAACAAGCAAAAAATGAGTTACCGGTGAATAGTGGGCTGTTATCAGATGTCAGCTCCCCAGAACCCCACTATGACTTACACAGAGTCATCAAATCATCATCTCATCCAACTCCCCTTGCCATGGGCAGGGACATCTGCCACTAGATGAGGTTGCTCAAAGCCCCATCCAAACTAGCCTTGAACACTTCCAGGGATGGGGCATCCACAGCTTCTCTGGGCAACCTGTTCTTCTGTCTCACTACCCTCATTGTAAAAAATTTCTTCCTTATATCTAGCCTAAATCTATCCTCTTTCAGTTTAAAACAATTGCCCCAATCCTGTCAATACAGGCCTTTGTAAAATGTTTTTCTGCATATTTCTTATAAGCCTCCTTCATATACTGAAAGGCTGCAGTAAGGTCCTGCCAGTGACTTCTCTACTATAGGCTGAACAGCCCCAACTCTCTCAGCTTTTCTTTACAGGAGAGGTGATCCAGCCCTCTGACCATTTCTGTGTTTCTCCTCTGGACCTGCTCTAACTGGTCCATGTCTGGTGTTATTACATGCTGCTCACCTCAGAGGTTGCTCTGATTCTTCGTTCTCTCTAAGCTACTTTGAAAACAACTGTTTCCAGGTCTGCTGTGATCTCCCCCAGGTCTGTCCTCCTGTGCAAAATACAGAACTCAGCACATCCAGCTTAGTGCTACCTCCACAGCTCTGCAGCCACAGGCTTCCAGGGGCACTGGGCTGCCAAGGGGCTTACAGCCCCCATTGGCATCAACTGCCATGATGCATACTCTCCAGGTCTTGGGACATGGTGGTAGCTGTATGGCTGTTCAGTCCCATACCTCCTTTCCCCCTAGGAATTAGGGACTGCCACTGCTGAAATAATGGAATTCAAGAGAGCCAATAACTCAGCAGGGGTGCCAGGATTCCCCCTAGAAAGATGCTCTCCTAATCAACCTATTCTCTTAAGTATTAGAGAAAAGCTCTACAGCAACTACTGCACACACTGAGACATGGGAATGACATTTGACCTGCTTGTGCATGAACAGAATTAAAGTCAGGACATGAACCATATAGGTGATGGGGCCAAAGGTATGGTCCTGCTAATTTTATCTAAGTGACAGGAACCACAGGACTTCTAAGCTACAGCTCAACTTGTAGAAAACCAAATTTGTCTAGATTTCACAATTGCCATTAATGGAGAACCCAGCACAAACAGGTTTTCAATGAATAAAAATTTCATTATTTATTAGGTGAATTTGTCTCGATTCAGCTTCCAGCACCAATAAACCTTTTCTTTTTATGATTCCCTCTGCTGCATTGCTGTTGTCTGTGCAGATACTCAGACTGTGATCCAGCCATCTTATAACACTCTTTTCTTTCAGCTATGTGGTTTGAGATGCTTGAGTTTTTCACTGAATTTTCTTGTCTTCTCATCCATTTTAATTTTCTTAAATTTTTTTTTGCAGTTAATCAGCTTCCTTATCCTGGACTGCGCACACCGGTCCAGAACTGGATATTCCAGGAGCAGTTGTGGCAATGCCAAATACAGCAGAGAGTTCCCACCAGCAGGGAAGTTTTCTGGACACTGTACTGGAGCTCAGCTCACTGGACTTTTACCTCCTTAGGTGTTCTCAGGTCTCATGATGCTGTAGCATGACCTGTTATAATCACCTGCAGCAGCTATCACCTGTTAGCTGGGAACTGTTATTCAGGTTGTTTTTTTTTTCTGTGAAGTACACCCCACCAGCTCAGGCTGCTGGTGTCAGATCCCCAGCAGTTTATGCACAGTGTTTCCCTGAATTTCTCTATAGTAAGCAAGCTGGAATGACTACTTGCCTTTGAATAAGTGTAGCAGATAGTCAGCATAGCCTTTTCCCAGGATTTTTAAACAAATTGCTCTTTACTTAGATGTTGGGGACAATATACTGATTGAAACAAAGATTTCCCCTGTTTACCTTCATTTGCCATTCTCAGCCCTGGCTGCTCAAAACTGGAAGAAAAAGAGAAACCAAGTCACATTTGGAGGTAGTGCAACAACCCTTATAGATAGAGGAGAAGCAGCGACTATTATGTATCTTGTGCTTAGTGAATATTTGACTCAGCCTTACATTCCTTCAAGCAAAGAAGGGAAACATGGTCTAGAAGAAACATCTGTGAAGTGAGTGCAAAGGTGTTTGGAAAAGTTTATTCACAAAGTCAGTATCAGTTGTTCCCTGCCAAAGGAGAAGGAGATATTGACTGCTGTTCTGCAGAAGGTCTGCCCAGCAACTGACCCTCTAATCAATGGGATAATTGAGCAGAGACCACATTTTTCATTTTGCAGATGATATCAAGCTTGGAGGGACTGCAAGGCTACCAGTGAAGTGGCTCAGGCTTCAGAGTGATCCTGACAAATGTGTGAAAACCATCTGACCCTTCCCATCTTTGCCAATTCAGTTCAATAGATGCAGGCTCATCTGACTGGGAACAAATGCAGGGAGGGAGATGACTGATTTGGCAGCAGCTCTGCAGAAAGCGATTGGAGAATCACAGGGGATGAGAAGAAGAACATGAATCAGCATTCTGAAAAAAAGGCAAACATCATACGGAGATGTATAAATAGGAGTTTTAAATATAGGCCAGTTAAAATAGTCGCCCTGCTCCACTTGGCTCTTTAGAGGACTTGGCTAGCATAAAGCAGTTCCTGACTTTGTAATTAAAAAAAAAGTTTCAATGACTTTTTTTTTAATCAAGAAAGAAGAAAACTGAAAGGATAATATAAAATTAATGGAATTAAGCAGAATCAAAGGGGTTCAGTTTATTAGCTCTTGATGCATGTCCTAATGATAAGGATAGTAAGCACTGGTAGGTAGCGTTGGCTGGGAAGTTGTGGAGTCTCTATTATTGGATGTTTTTAAAAATAGGTTAGACAAACTGATGTTGGGAATCTAGGTTGTAGAAACGGTGATCCTACCTTTTGGGAAGAGGATGGACTTCAGGGAGTAGACGTGCCTTCAAGAGCCTTCCCAGCTCTACCTCGGCCATTCTTTGATTTGGCACTGGATGAATGAGAACTAAGACATGCGGCTGGGGGACAACAGCCGGAGACCTGAGCTGTTGAAGGGAGAACAGGAACAGTGTCAGCATCTCTGTACTGGCCAGAAAATGACAAGGAGATATAGAAAACATGAAAATGATTGCATATCCATGCCACATGTGGCCCCATTTTCTTATAAATAAGAAAAATAATAATATGCCAGCTTGAAAACAACGTGCATGTCATATATTGTCTTTTGTACTGCCTCAGCAGTGCTGTAAAAATGGACACATGCTAATACCGAGACAACAACAGATTGGTAAAGCAAAAATTTACCAACTCTCCAAATGCCACTTGCATTTCATAGTATGCAGAAAACAGTCTTACTCTTCCAAAACCTCAGTGTTTTCATATGCAGATTCATTTTTGTGCAAGGCCAGCAAGAAAATCACAAGCTCTCTTTATCCAGCCTGAGCGAAAGAAAAATGAATTTGACAGCTGGCCTTAAACACTTTCTCCTTGATGATTCAAAGAAAATGGAATCCATCTAAAGCTGTTGATTAATTCTTCAAATACAGATGGAGAGCTATACCTTGAAAATCTACCCCTAACAAGTATAATAAATGAATGCGTGGAGGAGGGGGAAGCCTTTCTTTTACAAGGTTTTCAAACAGCCCTTTTCAAGGGATGTAATACCTGTTTTGTATTATAGGATGACTTTATCTCTATAGTTCATGAAATGTAAGAGAAAAGCTTTATAGATTCTCATAAAGGTGATATGTACTACACAGGCAGAGTCTAGATTTTGAAGAGTTACCATGGATCCAAGCTAAACAATCTCTTCCTTTTCATACAGTCCAAATAATTATTGGAGGCAAGAGGCTAGTCAACAGTGCAAATAAAATAGCTTCTAAAATATATTTTAGTAGAATTTTGAAAGAATAGCAATAGTCATTGATTACAAGGCACATTTCTAGAAAGTACCAGAATATTTCATCATATAATTAAAATGTTTTTCAATGTATTTGGGGCTATTTAATAATTGTAATATTTCTTCACGGCAGTTCCAGCACACAGACTTTTTTACTGTCGTTATCAATAGTAAAAAGTTTAAGAATTCCTCTACATTTTTATAACTGTATCAGAGTTTTCCACATAATGGCCTGGAAGCAAAACCGAACTCTTTATGGTGACTGAACTAAAATCTGTCTCTACTTTAAAAATATTACAGTAGACTTGGTGAAATGCAATACATTTTGTGTTTATGTGTACCTTTAAAAGAGAGGACAGTAATAAGAATTTTATTGAACACCCATATGTACACATTCAGTGTGCTATAAAATATCTGATTAAATCCAATTAACAGAGAACACTACAATTAAAAAAATTCCTCTTTCACCTCTTTTGAAACTGGCACATTTTCATTAAAATCAATGCTGTAGAAATGTACAATTTGCAGGAACTAATTTATCTTCCCTTTTTTATTTCTTGTGAAATCATAGGAGGCTTTTAAAAGTCATTTCCTGCGCAGAAAATAGGATATAAAATACAGTAACTTTTACTGCATCTGGAGAATATAGTTTTCCCAACTGTTCTGTTCAGTGGTAGTTACATGACTCTTCTAGACATGCTGACATTAAAAAAACCCACCAATTTTTGAAGGATGAAAAGAGAAATTTTAGGAATATATTTCTCAGGTTGTCCACATTGAAGATTGCAGTACAAAAAACCCAATCTTTTTTTGAGCCATCATTTCTAATATCATGCGAGTAAAACATATTAGCAAAGGAAAGAAGCAAGTCAAATATATTCTTACAAGGCAGGGCACACTGTGCATGCAAATGGGATCATATATAAGCCCTACTCTTCCCATTCGGTGAAATATTGCTTTAGAGCTCTTTCAGAATATAAAGTACAAAGAAGCATATATAGCATTCAGATGCCCTCTGTGCAGAGGAAAACTTATTTTCCTTTGAAAATAGGGACTTTAATCAGCAGTGATTAATCCCCAGACAGCAGGACATTGTGGCCCACCTGCACAGGACCAGCGGGTGAGCTGAGCTCAAGGTTTGGTTCCAGTTCACCCCACCTAGCAAATGACACTGGAGATGAAATCCCTATTTGAACTGGCTGTCACCTAAGAGGTTGTCTACATCGTACAAACATAAGGTAAGGCAAAGCAAAAGTGGTTTTGTGGAAACACCATCATCTCCCCATGCTCCGGCCCCGGTAGCTAAAAAACAACCGGCTTCACATAACATGATCTCCTGCCACTCCTACTGTAATTAGTTGGTGAGTTTACATTAGTGGTGAAGACCCTGGGGTGAAGTACATTCCCGGGCCAAGACTCAGGACAAGATTTTACGTATCATTTAACTCCTTCCTTTAAATAGTATACAACTGAGAATTAAAGAATCCATAATCTGTGGTTTGCCTAGGTGGAGGGGTGCATTTCATTCAGTCGGAATTCAGAATGAAGATGCACCAGTTAAAAAATAATCAGAAGATTGATGTCTGGTTGATGAAAGGGGATGGTAAAGAATAGAAAAATGTTATTCTTTACACTGAGACTAAGAGGCTTAGTATAAAGAATAAAAATACATTTATAAGAGGCTAGGTAATGATTAATGAATATTGTAAACATGTCCCATGGCTACAGAAAATCAGTATATTTTATTTTGGGAGACAGCAAACAATGTTTTCAAAGCATCCTATCAGGCCCCATGGTAAGTGATTGACGCTAAAGTAATAATTTTAATCTACTTAAAGCCATTTGAAATTGGATTTTTAATATAGAGTATGACCAGAAAAAAGATTAACAGCGTTATCTATGACTATATCTGGTACAAACAATACAGTATGTCTGAGAACAACTTTCATGTGTATGAAAATGACAGCTGGATAGGAAATATTTGAAAAGTGGTCTTGCTTAGCTTCAGAATGAACCATGGACCTTCTACCTTACCCAGACAGAAACCAAGCAGACAAAAGAATTTTAAGTATTGCATTAGGGAAGATCTTTCAGCTAGCGTCAGTATGGAGACATTAATGTGAAGATCAGAGGTTACCACAATACAAGGTACGAAAATCATGTCTGTCATGATAGTTTGTAATGTGGAACAAAGAATAAACTTAGCAAATGTTCATTTATGGCAATGCAATTACAAAAGGTATTCTTGCAGCACTGAAGGAAAGCATGAGTGAACCCTTCTCCACCCAGTATGAGGCTTCATTGTTTGTAATAAACTTTCTGTGACAACTTTCATATTTAAATTCTGACTGATTATATGTATGTTTCAAGGGGGGTGGTTACATTGCAAATGGTCATATGATAATTGAAAGAGTGTGACTTACAGCTCGTTCTACCCTTTGTGTGAGGCACATTGATACTTAGATTATGCTATCTACTCTTGTGCATGGTCATATGAGATAACACAGCTGTTAGGCAAGTCACATTTATTATCTTGCTACAGCATGTTGTTTTATTGCAATGGCATGGTTACTTAGCAAGTTTGAGTACCTGGAGAAAATCTGAAATGGCTGCACTCATGTCAAGAGATAAAATATGTGGAGGCAAAAGCCTCATATGCTTACAGTTCACACAGTGTTTCTCTAGAACGTGTCTGTGCTTTTCATGGTCAGTCACTCCCTTGGAAAGATGAAATACCTTGTCCTTCATGAATCCCTTCTCCATTCATAGTCCTTTATATCTTTGGAATACTGTGTTCTGAGGTGTCTGCTGCCAAGTGTTTCTTCAATCCATTCTGTGTCTGGTTGCAGTCACAAGATGCAATCAGCTATCAAACGGGACAAGGTAGATCATTGTTTGAATATGCTCTGCTGTATTCTGATGAGAGACATGAACTTTGGTTTCTTTTCTTGTATGTTGGTGCTTTCATCGCATTGCATCTCTTTGGCAACGGCACTGCACATGCAAGTTATGACCATTGGGCTGCTGAGGAAGCCTCATTTTCTCTCTCTTGTTTGTAGATGAAAAACAACTCATCCCAGTACAGTTGGGTGAAAGGAGTACTTTCCTTGCAGGTAGAAAACAGATCTTCAAGTCTTCAGGCAGTGTCATGTACATCCAGAAATCTCAGTCTTCATTTCCCACAGCGAGATAAGTGAGCCAAGCCAGAAGGCTGTTATGACTTAGGCTTCTCTAGCTCTTTGATTTTTTGATATGAAAATTCCACTGTATCAAAGCTGGTATGTACATTTCCATTAAAAAAAAAAAAAAAAAAAAGCTGTAGTTTTGATAAAGCTGCATTTTCTGACAAAAAGTACTTTCTGTTGGAAAATTCCCAACCTATCCTATAAAATACCATTTGGATGACACCCTAAGATAAAATCACCCTAATAATAGCTTGGGGTTTAAAATACATTTACCAGCAAGAAAGGCTAATCTCAAAAAATTTTCAGCAGTCATTTAAAGAAAGTTGTGCCTCATTCATCTGAACTTGTTTTTAAAGTAATCTTCTGAACTTGGATATTTAATGAGATCCTTTCTGTAGCATCATTAGGGTCTTGAGCTCTGGAGACAAACCTCTGTTGGAAGCTTCTGATAACCACCACAACAACTTGTATTATTTTAGAGCTTTTAATCCCTTTCCAAAGCTTCACATTCACATTGAAGATGTCTTCACTTTCCCTTCCTCCCCCAGAGCAGCAAAGAAACTTTCACTCTAGGTAGAAGTCAAGATGGGGATTTTGAACAACTATTAATAATTATGGTAGACAGTATGCTAGCAACTGAGGGATTGTCAAGTTTTGGGGGCTTAAAAATAAATTCTCTCTCGTGTCAGAGAATCTGTAGACAAACTGCAAATCTAAGGATGGGAAAAAAAAGCACTGCTCTGTATAATGGTAATCTCAAGTTATCACCACTTAGCACCAGTTTTATCATCAGTGTTTAGAAATATGTCATGCATGTGTGTACACACTGAATTTCTTCCCTATCTTGTTGACGGTCATGTAACTTTTGCAAAAGTGAGAGGATTAGTACTGTTTGTAAACTTGTCTCAGACATGGTAACTACACTGTTCCTTTAGACCATGTATATATTATACTTTGACTACTGTATTTTTTTTTCCTTAACATATGCGAAACATAGCTTTTATTTACACTCCTGAGCCCACTAGCAAACATTTTTACTGCACTGTCAATGTGCAGTTGCCCAGCTGGCCTGACAAGATCTTTTCTTCCACATTCCTTCCTTCACAGTTCCAGGGACCATGAATATCCTGGGCCTCACGTGGATCAGTCCTATCCCTCCTGTCAACAAGCACTTGGGATTTTCATCCTTGGTATTCCTGATGCTGAGAAATAGGGAGTTTGGAAGTTCAGTTGCTGTCTGCAGGTCAGCATCACACAAAGTATCTTGAGGGAAGTAGAGGAGGGTAAAGGGGTTTGCATCACAGCAGTAACTGTGGTAGGTCTGTGTATGTGTGGTGTCACCCCATAGAAGGCAGCATGATCATAGAATCACAGAATCGTTTAGGCTGGAAAAGACCCTTAAGATCATTGAGTCCAACAGTTAACCTAACACTGCGAAGTCCACCACTAAGCTGTGCCCCTAAGCACCACATCTACACATCTTTTAAAGACCTCCAGGGGTGGTAACTCCACCATCTCTCTGGGCAGCCTGTTCCAGTGCGTGACAACCCTTTCTGTGGAGAAATTTTTCCTAATATCCAACCTAAACCTCCCCTGCTGCAACTTGAGGCCAATTTGCCTGGTAATATGAAGTGCAAGAGCAGGTTAAAAGCTGGAAAGAAAAGTCTGTAAGGACTTACACAGATGTTTATACCCATTTTCAGAAATCTGCCCAGCATTTTGAGCATGGGCAGATACGGCCTTTGAATAGCAGCTGGTGCAGTAACCTTATCAAACACCAGTTGGGAAGGCTAGATGAGTTATGGAGATGTTTTACAGGTTATTGGTGCTTGTGTAGAGTCAAAACAAAATAAACCTGGTACCAAACAGAAATGGCTAATTGTACTTTTAGCAATTTCCATGCTGCTGAAGAAAAGAGAAGGGAATAAAAGTGACTGATTCCTGTGCCCAGGAATAAGTAGCACCATTTGGTTTAGGGCCACTGTTATGGCTGCTCCCCTTTGTCACAAATTTGTCTTGCAGAGAGTTGTCCAAAAGTAGAGCCAGAGAATGGCAATTAAACTGTGGGGTGATGAGGGGATGGGTGTGCAAGCATACCACAGCTCTCTTTTATTTACCAGTACAGTTGGACCTATAGGTTATTTTAAGACAGAGTGGCTCTGGCAGGACCATCCTTGTTTCATTCCCTATAAGGCCGCTGGATTACTTAAGCAGTGGTCCCACAGGTGACCAAAGCATTTTCCAGTTCCAAACAGGAACAGAAACTAAAATCCTTTGCAAATAATGGTAATTTTTTAGTGTTTCAGTCTCAGAAAAGAGAATTATTTCTCTTTTACCAAGTCTGTAAATCAGGTTTATTCTAATTTTTATTTTTATTCTCCAAACATTTGTCTTCTGCTTTTGGTTTCCCCCCTCCCCAACCTCTGTTTGTGTGCATCTAGGGAGGAGTTACTGGAAAAAGAGGGTACTTAAGAGAAAGAAGAGAATTGGTGGGATATTAGTCACATAATTTTTATTATGATTGAAAGAAGCAGGTTGCACTGCTGGAGGAGAAGAGCTGTGTGTTGAGAGAGAAGGTTTTGCTACAGATGTACAATGGAACAGCTTTTCCCTTGCCTTCTCCCTATCCAGCGCTACACCCAGAGTTTGGGGTTGGCTAGGAATTTGTTCCACAGGCCCTTATGTGTGACCTCCTGGGTGTCTGGACTAGCTCCAGTACTGAGAGACTGCTGGGGTTGAGCAGCTGTCCTGGGAGCAAGTGGCAGGTGAGGAGGGGAGGCCTTTCATTTAAGGCGTGACAACTTCATAGTTGCCATGTACCAATAATACCCAGATGAACTGTGACTGCAGATCAGCTGGTGCTTGCTACCATCCAGAGACATTCTCATGGATCCAAGTCCTCAGCTGAAGGAGCATAAAAGTGTTCCTGTTGATGAAGATGATTCCAGGTTTGGAAGAGGCATAAGCTAAGCCACAACTATCATAGTTTTATACCTACACCCATAAGAGCTTTTACCAATATTACTATTCTATAGCATGTTAAAGAGACTTTAATAAAAAGCTTCACTTGCTTTTTTATTGTATCATGGTGTAGGTGAAGCTGCCAAAAAGCCACTCCTTCCAGGTTATGTATGTTTCACAGTGAAGAGTCTTCCTACCTTTTCTTTAGGAATAGCTACCTGCTCATAGGTATTTAGCTGACATGTGCTGTTTAGAGAGGTTACTCTGCAGCACCATTGAGTACTGTTCATATTCAGGTCTGATAAAACACTGGCCACTGTAAGCCTGAGCAGTGAATTGAGAACAAAGATGGAAATCCTTAACATAAGAAAAATCAATAATGTAAAAGCATGCACAAAATGCTGCTGTGGAGTGTGACTCTGTTAAATATGTTACGGCCTGGGACTTAGGTGAGGAGGGGGAGCAGGGCAGGATGGAGCTGAGCAATGATATGTGTGAAATGAGATACCTGATCTGTTTTGATCACTGTAAAAGAGGAGTTAGAAATCAAAACATTTTGTGTTAGCCCTGGGGAGGCTATGGAGGGTCATGTCAACACCTTGTTACAGGCAAACATGAAATGCCTCACCAGTTAGGTCATGAGTGTATAAGGGGCATGGCTTGAAGACAGTAAACCAGGCGGAGCCCTTGCCACCAAACCAAACCTGTCAGCATTTTTAAGAGACAAGGGCAGTGCAGCAACCTCTGGAGACCGGATTAACTGACCTCGAGGTCTTACTGTGCTGACTGCACTGACAGCTGTGAGATGGGTCTGGAGGATGCCCTTAGCCTTGGGAAGCATGCTTTCCCTGCGGCATGAGATTTTGCTGAGCTTTTTCAGAGATACCTGCCACACTGAGAAATCACGATTTTCCTGCTTTCATTTGTGATCCTCTGGAAACTGCTGCTGGCCTGCTGAAATAATAATAGCAAACATGCTAAGACAAGTCTTACACACTGCAGGCATTGATACTCTGCCCTTACAGCATATCCACTGTAAGGGAATATCCAGAAAAGCCATTGCATACAGGAAGGAGACTCTCAGGAGGCAATGAAAAAAAGTCATGAAAATTAAGTGGATGTATTTAGTAGATCACCTTCCTCAAAATTTCAAGATTTTTAAGTTAAAAACAGATTTGAGCTGAAGGTAGAAGTAATAAGGAGAAATGAACATAGATGCCTTCCTTTCAGTGAAACTCTGTTTGTCAGCTGAAAGTTGGGCCTATAGGAATTTAAATGCTAAGTTAATTTAAAAAATGAAAAAAATTAACTTTTCTTGGTATCTATGACTAAGCTACAGAGTTCAGGCAGAAAAGTGCCATATCAGCCTTTGTGACCATAAATTGCCCAAATGAACACCTGCTCTGACAGCATGACCCAAAATGTGTAGCTCCCTCAATAGCTACTACCCCTTGGTACCTAACAGAGAAATTGGTCTGGTAAATATTGTTTCTCCCCCACTTACCCTGCAAAGAGTCCTTTCCCTGTTTCAGCCAAAAGGAGGAATTGCTTGATGATCCCTAACTGTAGCACATGCTTTTTTATATATAATAGATTTAAAACTCACTTACTGCAGTCTCCTATGAAGCATGTTTCATAATGTCAGGGGTCTGCTTTTCTCTCTGTGGGTGGGACAGCCTCGCTGTGTATATATTAAAGACTTTTTGCTACAAAGACAGGTTTTTGCAATTTAAAAAAATTTAGGTTTAGATGAAGAATACACGCACCATGCTGGTAAGAGGGTAGATTCTTCCAGCAATGAATGCATTTGAACTTAGTTACACGGACTCCAAAGCATTTTATCAAGCTAAATTTTTGCATGGCTTATGTTCTGGTCACATATAAAAGACCACTGTAAATCAAAGATTTACACTTGGAAAATGCTTACTTTAGATGCTTGTACCAAACAGTAGATAATTTTCTAACAGGCCTGACAATTTTAGAGAATTAGTCTGCTTAACTTTCTTACATACAACTCAAATATACGTATATAAAACCTTAATTGGTATCTCTTTCAGCCACAGTTTGGGACTTTCCTAACAGCCGTTGAGCAGACATACCAAACGTGTTTCTTCTTAGAATCCCACAAATATTAACATTTTCTGAAATTACCTGCTGGATGAAGAGAAGTAGAACACTGATGTACCAACATGTGTTGCTTAATCACTGTGGCATTTTCGTTACTCCTACGTTCAGCTACCTCCATTATAATTGCTGCGCAGCTCCTCCTTCCTTATTATATTGCCCATAGTTCTTTGATTTGCAGCAGGTATTACACTGTAGGGGTGAACCAGAGTGGCTGGTGGAAATCTAATCACTGACCTTGAGAAAAGCCAAAATAGTCTCATAAATACTTAATCTCACAGAACTGAAGTCAGTGGTAGCACATACCTTAGTCCCAGCTGTTTTGGTCTAAAGAAGAGGTTGTAAGTCCACCACTTAAAGCGGGCAATAAACCTAACACACGTAACAGTCTGGCTCCTGCTTAGGAAGAAGTATTAAGATCCTGCCACTGTTAACAAATATTATCCTGTCTCTAATTTCACCCTAGGGAAAAGATGGGCATCTTATTGCTCAAAAGACTAAACGTCCTGTGATTTCAGATGTGGGCAAAGCAAGGCCTTATATTAAGTATGGTAGTAGATGTATGATGTATGAGAATGTTACTAATGGTGTTAAGATAAAAATTTCTATCTGACTACTAGTTGAGTGAGATTCAGTTTGAGCTGGACAATGCAGGAGCCACAGAGATCTGACCATAGCAGACTGTAACTGGAGAGGTGAACAGCCACTATGGTCAGGACTCCCATTCTTGCACATGGCACTGTCACCATTCTGAATGGAAAAGGGTGTCCTGTTTGACTTCCAACTGCCATTACAGGATGATATAGATCTCTCACATTCAGTTACCCACAGGAAGGTAGTTGGTGTCCTTTGACCACCATTGTGTCATGCCATAAAGTCACCATGTTGTCTACCCAAAGCTGATAGATATAACACAGGATCTACACGAGACCTGTGTTGTTTCAGAATATTAACTGGAAGACAGGTGGGGTACCTAAAAGTCACATCAACTATATGTGGGTGGCTGAAATGAGCCCTTAGTGCAATATCGGCAACTCCCATGCAGATGTGCCAGACACCATAGGCTGCTGGAGATGGAACCGGACATACATGTCTGGGCAGGTGGATCTCTCCTTGGTGCCTACCTTAGGGTGAGCTGAATCACTCTCTAGGCTGCATGTATTACATTGGTTAGATCTCCTTGAGCTGTTGTGGGATCAGTTTAGTTACCTAAACATAGGCATCTTCTGACGTGCTCTGGGGCCCCTAAGATATTAATGTGGAATTACCAGGTAGGATGCAAGACCAGTAACTTCTGAAGTGGGAGCCAGAGGTCTGACAGGGTACACCATAGTGTCTACAATGACAAAAGACACCTATGTTTAAGCTACTGAATTAATTTCTCAGCTTATATACAGAAACCTGTAAGTAGACAACTACATTCAGGTGCCTTAATCCAAAGCTAACTCCCACCCTTAGTTCATCAGTGTTGTTAATTATGGAAGTCTACAAGTCAGATAAGTTTTGCAGGGGTCTGCCTCTTGCTGTCATAACTCTTGATATTTGACTCCAAGGACTGCAGGAAGCAACTACTGCTCCCCCAAGCTGTTCCTGACATCCCTCAGCCCAGCACCAGAGCTTGTTTTGATGGCCCAACTTGCTTAGCCTTGCTCAGCCCCACAGCTCAACTGAGCAGGGGAATTCTCACAGAGGTTTCTTTGCTCAGGAATGGTAGATGCGTATGGTAGACACAGCACAACACTGCACTGTGAAAACATAGCAGTGATTTCAGCAAACTGAACCCATAGAATCCAAGTCCTCTTTACACACATTTAATGAGTCCTTCATAGGTCATATCAAGCATCCTTTTATTAGCCACCATATTCTACTCTGCCTCTGTTATGTATTATCTAATTCGTTAATTTTTTTTTCTATAAGGCAAACATCCAGACAAGCTCCAGTCATTACCAGAAACGTCATGAAATTCAACAAAGGCAAGTGCAATATCCTGCATCTGGGGAGGAACAACCCCATGCACCAGTACAGGCTGGGGGCTGAACTACTGGAAAGCAGCTCTGTTGAGAAGGACCTGGGAGTGCTGGTGGGCAGCAAGCTGACCCTGAGCCAGCAATGTGCCCTTGTGGCCAAGAAGGCCAACGGTATCCTGGGCTGCTTTCAAAGGAGTGTGGCCAGCAGATTGAGAGAGGTTATCCTCCCCCTCTACTCTGCCCTAGTGAGACCACATTTGGAGTACTGTGTCCAGTTTTGGGCCCCCCCAGTTTAAGAAGGACGCAGAGCTGCTTGAACAAGTCCAGTGGAGTTACCAAGATGCTCAGGGGACTGCAGCATCTCCCTTATGAGGAAAGGCTGAGCCATCTGGGTTTGTTCAACCTGGAGAAGACTGAGGGGGGATTTCATCAATACCATATAAATATCTGAAGGGTGGGTGTCAGGACGATGGGACTGGGGTCTTTTCAGTGGTGCCCAATGACAGGACAAGGGTCAATGGGCACAAGTTGGAACAAGGAAGTTCCAGCTAAACATGAGAAAAACCTTTTTTCCTGTGAGGGTGACAGAGCAGTGGCACAGGCTGCCCAGGGAGGGTGTGAAGTCTCCTTCCCTGGAGACATTAAAAACCCAGCTGGGCACAGTCCTGTGCCCCCTGCTCTAGGTGTCCCTGCTCAAGCAGGGGTGTTGGACAAGATAATCTCCAGAGGTCCCTTCCAACTCCTACCATTCTGTGGTTCTGTGTGTTTACTTTAGGATATATATCTTTATATGCCATATTTGGATGTTTTCTTGTCTGCACATTATCTTCCCTAATGACATGTATCCTCTGTGGGCTTCTTAGATTTTTGATAGACTAGAGACATCCTATATATTAATCTAGTATCTGACCACCTATCAGATAGTCTCAGAGCTTCTTATCACTTAGCTGTCCAGCTAGAAGCTTTAAATTTCATAACTGCAAGTTTCATAGAAGTGCTTTAGTGTCTGCCACTGGCCCACATTCAGGGCGTAGCAAGAACCTGCAGATATTCCTCCGGTCTTTCCATGGAGCCAGATCACTTGGATAGGTGTTGCTTTTAGAAAACTACAGGCCGGTCTCTGCCACTTTGCACTGTGATAGCTAAAAAGCTATTTCTTCAAAGTGTTCAGAAATCACAGGAAAAGTACAGGAAAAAAAAACCACCAGAAAAGAACCCAAAACTTACTACGGAAATTATCTGCCTTTCAGTTTTTGAAGCAGCGCACTGATTCTTCTGGATAGCAGCTGTGAAGAAATGCTTAATGCAGAATTCTTTGGCTACTGGCCATGCATCTTTGCTTTCGAGTCTCAGAGGTGAAATTCATTGCAGTAATCCTGAAGATTTTTTGATCTTTTGTTAGAAAGGTCTAATTCTCAAGACTGGACTGTTGCAGCGTACTCTATCTTGGTCTAATCCGGTTTAACTCCTCAACCACAGTTGAAGAGGTAGACCATAAACTGTGCACACTTACTGTTTTGGTAATAAATGTCTTGACTTCCCAATGATTTTCAGCCAGTCTTGGAAACACAGGAGTAAAGCCTTGCTAGAATATCTGGGAGCAGCCCCCAAGTACATTTGTGTGAGTATGAAGCAGCACTAGAAGACTAAATAGAATCTCACTTCACTATAAACCAGATTTCAGTACTATACACTTCACACAGTACAGACAGTGAGTTTTTTCTATTCAGTCAAAACTGATTTTCTATAATATAAGGGTTGTGTTTATTAAAGAGCATCATATGCCTGTAGCCCTGAAAAATCTTTATGCATTTGCAGCCAGTGTTGCCTGTACATTCAGTAATGCAGCAGCATAGTGCAATATAGTTTAAATGACTAGCTTACAAAGTTTCAGTTTAAAATTATATAACTTTTAATTGCAGAAGTGACATTTAGGCAGAAAATCTGAAGAAGATTCAACCCACTCAATAGTTCTTAAAAGCATTCCTATATCTTGGTGAGCCAGTCTTTGCCTTGCTGTAAAGGAGACCAATATCGGCATGAGTCAAAACCAACAAGAAATAAGTATCTGAACTGTGGTGTCATTCAACTGCTTATTGAAATACAGATTTAGCAAACGCTAACTTGTGCTGCTGTATGATTTTAGCAGGAGTAATTCTTATCAATTTACCTACAGAAAGGGATCTAAAGATATAATGATAGAAGTAATTTTGCAGGATATTCTTCCCTGACTGAATTTAATGCATAAAAATTTCAACTTTCATGTACATAAAACTCAGCTTTGCATTTTCATTTTTTAATAGTAGTGCTTTTTATTTCTTCATTTCAGCCCCTGTGGATCTTTCTTTTCATAGAAGAAGTGGCATTTTGCCAGAGTTTTTAAAATAGTAGGAATTTGAAGAGTAAAGGGAAATGCTTCAGCTGTGCCTGAACTGAAGAGATAGGATGTCTGTATATGAAAAGTCACCATAAGTGTCTCTAGGGTGCTGTCAGCTCTAGACTGAGCCACAGGATTCAAGCTTTTGAGCCATCCTGTGGAGACTGAATGAAATTGGTTTCTAAGTGATAACAGTGTATCACGAACAGAAATTAAAATAGAAGTGAGAACAGCGAAATTATAGTTTTGCTCCATTTTATACTGTATTAGAGATCACAAACTGGGATTTTCATAGGTATGCACCTCTTAGGGTTGAGATCCAGTCTCTCCAGATCCCATCTAAATTGTTAAATCTATTTCACTCCTGTGAGTGATCCAGTCCCTCTGATTTCCAGGATTTTCTACTCTAAAAGTGCCAAAACTCTTTAGGCATCTCTCTGTTTTGTCTGTAACTTTCCTGGACACCCACCTTCACTTGTTCACACAGGCTCAGCAGACTCTGGGGAGACAGGCATATTTCTTCAACCACTGCAACCAGACTTCAGTTCCTGCCTAAAACAGGGCTGAAGCCTGCGGCTCATGGGCTGCATGGCTGGACTTGGCAAGGAGCACTCTTTTTCTCTCCTCTCTCCAACACCCCTACTCTTCTCCTTCAGCTCTGGACCCTTCTTGCCAGCCAAGCCTATGTCACCTGCCCAGGACAGGAAGAGCGAGGCTGTACCCACCTCTTCGCTATCTCCCTTCCCAGGAGAGAAGCCACATCTTTTCCCTTCTTGTTTTGCCCATCCATTCTTCCACCAATTCGGGAGGCACTTCTGAAGACAGAGGGATCATCTGCAAACTCTTGTCTTGTCATCTGGATAATGGGGAGGTGCTTGAGGCCTCCCAGAAGTAAAAGACAGCATTTCCAAGAGGTAGTTTCCAATGAAATGGCATTCCAATGTGGTGTTTCAACTTTCTCCCCATCCCCCATCACCTTCTGTGATTCAAGGGTTGAAATGGATCCACTGGTTCCCCTGAAGGAGGGTTTACAAGACTGGGAAGGATTTGTAGCCTTTGCCTTCCAGGTATGAGGAAGCATCCAGACACTACATGTCCCCTCCCAGGTTGCAGTGGGATTGTCCTCCTTGCCCTATGTGAATAAAATAGAAATACCTAGGCTTGCCTTGTATCCTGGTTTCACATGAGATAGAGTTAATTTTCTTCACAGTAGCTAGTATGGGATTGAGTTTTGGATTTGCGCTGAAAACAGTGTTGATAATGTCGAGATGATTTAGTTGTTGCTAAGTAGCAGTTACACTGGTCAAGGACTTTTTCAGCTCCCTGTGCTCTGCCGGGTGCACAGGAAGCTGGGAGGGGACACAGCTGGGACAGCTGACCAAAGGGATATTCCATACTGTATGATGTCATGCTCAGTACATAAAGCTGGGGGAAGAAGAAGGAAGAGGGGGATGTTCACAGTGATGATGTTTGTCTTCCCAAGTAACCGTTACGTGTGATGGAGCCCTGCTTTCCTGGAGATGGCTGAACACCTGCCTGCCCATGGGAAGGAGTGAATGAATTCCTTGTTTTGCTTTGCTTACATGTGTGGCTGCTACTTTACCTATTAAACTGTCTTTATCTCTACCTACGTGCTTTCTCACTTTTAGTCTTCTGATTCTCTCCCACATCCCACTGGGGTGGGGGAGTGAGCAAGCAGCTGTGTGGTGCTTATTTGCTGACTGGGGCTAAACCATGACACCTTGAAGTTACTCCCTGTCACCCTCCAAAATAAGAGGGGCCAAAGGATTTGGAATTCTGCTTTTCCTACAAGGGGATGTTCAGGGTTTGCCCACTTCTAGAAGACATGGTTACAAGGGTAAAGAGAAAATGACTGGAGTTTAGGTTTCTAACTTCCCACCTCACACTAGATCCTACCACAGAATAAAGGATGACAAGTTAGAGTCCTTTATGGGATAAAAAGAACTTATCACACTTGAAACAGGAGATGACTAGAGTCCACAGAATTCAAAAAAAGGCATTTCAGGTTCTCTACCTCCCTTTCCAACTACAAAAAAAGTGGAGATGAAGAATGATTTGGCACTTACGACTGGAATAGAGGAGGATTTAACATCTTCCCAAGCATTCTTCAGCAGTACACTAATTCATTACACCAGCAGGCATATTTTGGACCTGACAACACCGTATTTCTAATTTCAATACAGTCAGTTACTTACTGTCTTTAAAGTCATTCTGAATGTACAGTGAATGCGTATAACTAATGTGACCAAGAAAGAAAGAAGGAATAGGTATGGAAGGCTGTATTTTTACAAGAAAAATGGACTTGCAACTTCTTCTCTGGGAATATTGAGGAACAACTTATTTGCCTGGTAGGCTGTGATGTTCTGGCAGGGATGAAGAGGGTAAATCTAGAACACTGTTGCTCAGCTTTCCACTGGGAACAGCTATTCATCAGCAAGTAGAAGTTAAATCTGACAGCTTCGAAGTTTGCATTTAACAGACAGAATAAAGAAGTAGTATTGTTATGCAGTGATGGAAGCAGTAGTGAAAGCGCTTTAGTCTAATTCAGGTGGTGATCTTTTAAAGCAGTGTCCTCAACTGGTAGCGAGTACTTTTGTGTCTTGAGATAAAATGCTGAGAGCATAAATCTATTACACAAGGCTATTTTCAACTGACTATATGCTTGTATATGTTTGGAAATACGCTTGTGAAGGGACAAGGGGCATTCAAACAGAAGATGGCTGTTTTAAACACTGAGACTGTTTGTTCTGCCACAGTGAGGAGCACAGATGCTACCAGTGTAAGGCCGATAGCTCTTCTGGAGAGATTTTTAAAATGAGGAAGGGGTTTGCTGCATTGAGGTCAATCCACGATGTGACCTCAGGGGAAGCTGTTAAATTAATCTAAATCAGTAATAGAGTTACTTTACCTAAAATCAGGTATCTCAGAAGATTCAGCCTCTTTGGGGTAGAAACCGAAATGCTCAGTGAGAACACTGTCAAATTTGATTGCATGCACTGACTGCATAACAAGCAAAGAAAATCTCAGCACAGCCTATTGAAAATTTTACTAACACTTAATGTATCTATTATACATATTATCAAAAGTTGAACATTTGGTAATCACTAATACAGAGAAGGCTGAAAGGTAAATCCTGATCTGCCAACCTGGGACAGAGTTGGAATTGTGCTTGCTCAGCAACACAGATGCTGTGGAGCCACGCTTTGAACCCAAGGAGCAGTGAGGGAGACCTGGATGTCTGCAAGTGTTTAGCTGACCTTTCTGCATAGTTAATATTGCACAGAGTTTGTTAGGCTGTCTGTTAGAGAAAAAAATATATTGGCTCAGAGCAGTGGGTGATTGTGTTGTCCTAAAACATGGAACCAAGCTTTCTCTGTAAGAAAAAAAAAAAGCAACCGAAGGCCACAGTGGACATTTTCTGACATTTGCACAAAAAAAAAAAAAAGGGGGGAGTTAATCTGCCAGACATACAGGTGAAGCTTTGTGCCAGGAACTTATGGCCAGATTTCATCCCTCAAAAGAGGGCTGCTTGCTTTAGGAACACAGTCACTGTAGCCTTCCTGGATAGTTTCTGGAGATGGCAGCCACCTCCAGAAGCTGACAAAGATCTTAGCTAGGCTTAGTCACCCTAACACCAGGAGGCTATTTCTTTCCTTCACTGTTGAGATGCTCTGGAAGAAACAAGCTCCTAATGAAGGAGTTTCAGTTAAGTGCCTACTTATAGGTGCTGTCTAAGTGCAAATGGGATTGATCTAGGTTTTAGTTAATAATTAGCAAATTAAAACAGAATGCATCAAGATATATTTTAAAATCTCTTGTGTCCCCAGACACCAAATGAAGCTTTTTTCCCCTTAAATGTCAGCAATGGACTTAGCATCACTAATGCCCTGGTTTAGGCTAAAGTATTTCTGAGGCATGCCTCTACATCCTGATTTTCAAAATATTTAGGCAGTGACCTCCAGCAAAGGCATGACACTTCCACTGAAATCAGGTCAGTGCTGAACAGGAGTCTGGCTTTTCATTCCTTGCACAGGGGTGACTGCAGTAATGCCGCTATGCACTTTACAACTAATCTCCAGCTTCTGCAAGTAACTACCAGGTGATGCTAACACCTAGCTCTGTTGCTGGAGCTCAAGTTGTCATTTACTTAGACTGAAACCAAATTTCAGCAGCTTGTCAGACTGTATAGCAAACTCACTCGTGGCAGCCGATGACCAGCCCTGGTGCTGGGCCTGCCATCCCCAGCTCCTACCCCACAAACTTCCTCCCTTAGGGAAGGGGTGTCAGTGGTCCCCTGGGCTGTTTAGCTCTTCATCCCTCTAACATGGGAAGAAGTTAGTCACCACTAATGGAAGACTAACTGCAATCCTGTACTCTACATCTTGTCCCTGTGCTCAGCACTGGTGAGGCCGCACCTCAAATAATGTGTTTGGTTTTGGGACCCTCACTACAAGGACATTGAGGTGCTGGAGTATGTCCAGAGAAGGGCAACAAAGCTGGTGAAGGGTCTGGAGAACAAGTCTTATGAGGAGCGGCTGAGGGAGCTGGGGTTGTTTAGCCTGGAGAAGAGGAGGCTGAGGGGAGACCTTATCGTATTCTACAACCACCTGAAAGGATGTCGTAGAGAGGTGCATGTTGGTCTCTTCTCCCAAGTCACTAGTGATAGAACGAGAGAAAATGGCTTTAAACTCTGTCAGGGGAGGTTTAGATTGGATATTAGGAAAAACTTCCCTGAAAGAGTGGTCAGGGATTGGAAGAGGCTGCCCAGAGAGGTGGTGGAGTCACCATCCCTGGAGGTATTTGAAAGATGTGTAGACATGGCATTTCAGGGCATGGTTTAGGAGGCATGGTGGTGTTGGGTTGACAGTTGGACTTGATGATCCTAGAGGTCTTTTCCAACCTTGAGGACTTTATGATTCTATGATCTTTGGTTTTTCCGTAAAAACACCACAAAACAATGGCCAAAACTGAACCTAATCACTGCAGAAAAGATGGAAGTTTGAAGTTCTAGAAACAGGCCAAGCAAACTCCCTGCCTGCTCCTGCGAGGCCTGAGAGCCCATCCCGTGTGCTAGAGGAAACCTTCAGTGGCTCGTGGTTGGCACTTAAATCCATTCAACTCACTATTAGTGATTACCTGTAATTTTCCTGTGAGGGTGTTTATTTCCTAAAAATAAAATGAAATTATCTAAATGCCTTCGTTCTGTAGTCAAACAATTTTTGTCTCATCTGAACATCTCCCTGTCTTTGACAGCCTTTCTAGTAGATGCGTTTATTCTTAGATGTCCCAACTCGTGTTACAGTCCACACAACTGAATACCAGGCTTTTGCAATGTGTTGAGCCAGTTCTTGCTTTGCCGCCCTGGTCAAATTGTTTAGTCCAAAAGACCCTGAGACCTGCCTCTAAAGAGGTCCATGCATTGCACCCACACAATTGCTTAAAAAGTCTAACTCAAGTAATCAAACTTAGCTCAATTTGATTCCTCCCTGTAAAGATCTGTGAGGCATTTCTGATAGGAACTTGTTCTGCATGCAGTAAACCAAACAAATACACCAACCTCCTACTCCAGAAAAGTTTTATTACTGGGAGGTACAGTCCATGAACTACTGGGGTGAGTGGTGTATGTGTGTATGATGTCCTTGGACAATGCGTTTCTCTTTAATTACTGTTACATGAGCAGCTGCGACGCCTCTTGCCAAGGTACCATGAAGGAAATACTGGGTGAAGGAAAAATAATTTTTATTTCCTCGCCTTTCCCCCAACCCGCGGATCGGCTCCCCCCCCCTCCCCCGGGCCCCGCTTCAGGGGCTGCTCTCCGCCGGGCTCCGGGCTCCCCGCCACCCCGGGCTCCCCGCCGGACGGCGGCGCGGCGGGAAGGGGGCTACGCGGAGCTCCCCGGAGGGGATGGATCCGGCCGTCGAGTCTCTGCCAGGGGTCCTTTGTTTCGGCGAGATGAGGCAGGGCAGCGGCGAGGGTCGCGCCTCCGAGGGGTGCACCGCAGCCGCAGCGAGGTGCGGGCGCCCGGCGGAGCGGGCGGAGGGTCCGCCGGCGGGGAGGGCCGGGGAAGGGGGGTTACAGAGCCGACCCTGAACGGGAGACAGGGTCCACCTCCCCCGAGGAGCCCCCGCCCCGCTGCCGCACTCCCCTCCCCGCCCGCCCCGTCTCACCCCCTGGATCCCGCCCCCAGAGGCAGCTCTTCCCGAGGGAGCCGGGCGGGAAGGATGCAGACGGCAGTTCCGAGGTAATTATTAATAGCCGTGCCCACCGGGGCGGGGGTGGGGGGGGGGAAGGGGCGCGGTGAGATAAAAGGGGGCGGTGGGGGGCTGACAGGCGGGAGCCGCCGTCGCGGAGCCCCGCCGGGAGCATGGCCTCCGCCGTGCCGCCGCCGCTGGTGCTGCTGGTGCTGCTGGGGCGGCCGCTGCTCGGGGCGCCGGGGCAGGGCGCGGGCACCTGGTCCCGCTTCGCCCGGCTGCCCTACCCGCAGGACCAGCTCTTCCTCCACGACACCTTCCCCGACGGCTTCCTCTGGGGGGCGGGCAGCGCCGCCTACCAGACGGAGGGCGGCTGGCGCCAGGGGGGCAAAGGCGCCTCCGTCTGGGACACCTTCGCCCACCGCCCGGCCACGCCGTCGGGGTCCGCCCCGCCCGGGCCGGCGGGCGGCGACGTGGCCAGCGACAGCTACAACAACCTCTTCCGCGACGCCGAGGGGCTGCGGCGCCTGGGGGTCTCCCACTACCGCTTCTCGCTGGCTTGGGCCCGGCTGCTGCCCAACGGCACGGCACCCCTCAACCCCGCCGGGCTTGCCCACTACCGACGGCTGCTGGGCCGCCTGCGGGAGCTAGGCATCGAGCCCGTCGTCACCCTCTACCACTGGGACCTGCCACAGGCCCTGCAGGACGCCTTTGGTGGCTGGGCCAGCCCCGTCCTGCCCCAGCTTTTCCGTGACTACGCCGAGCTCTGCTTCCGACATTTTGGCGGGCAGGTGCGCTACTGGCTGACCATGGACAACCCCTACGTGGTGGCCTGGCACGGCTATGGCACGGGGCAGCTGCCGCCCGGCGTGCAGGGCGGCCCACACCTCGGCTACCGGGCAGCCCACCACCTGCTCCAGGTAAATGTCGGATGGTGGGAAGGGGCCCCTGGTGCCTTCTCAGCCCCTGGGGTGTGCCAAGGGGAGGGGTGCGGAGGCTGCCCTCAGCCCGCCACGTTGGTGGACCTGTTGCCCAGTCAGCCGCTGGAGTGGAAACCAAATTGTTGTGCCCAATGGAGTGTGGGCAGCCCATTTACGGGCTGAAGCTGGTGAGGCTCGTAGGTGGGCGGCAGGAACTTTGTGGTCGTTTTGGGTTAACGGAAACACACTGAGTTAAAGCGTTTTCTGCATTCTGCAGAAACGTACAATCCTGCTGCCAGCGCTTGCGGATGCCGGGCTAGGTAGGCGAGTGGACGCATTCTGCTACGCCAGTCCAGCACCAGCTTACTGAGGTTACTGTGGAAATGCTTAATATGACTGTAAAGAGAGTTAATGCATGTGATAAAAAAATCTTACTGAGTTAATGGAGATGGTAGAGATGGCTGAAACGTCATACTGAGATTTTCTTGACAGAGTATGGAAGTTTTTTTAAGTGTGAACTCTTTTTGGGAAAAGAGATCCTCTGTTCCCCAGCTAAGGTAGTAAGTGGCATAAGTACTGTGCTATACATAATTTTTATGCAGTGTATCTATGTATGGTGTAATTGTAATGTTTGCTGGCAGCAAACATAGTGGATTCTCAGGGAGAGTTAAGCAAAAGTGTGTACAAGTCCTCTCAGTGACGGGAAAGGATTCAGGCTGACTGAATGGTACAATAGATCTTGTTAAGGCAAGATCTATTGTACCTAAATATGCATTCACAAACTCTGCTAATGTCCCTCTGCTCAGCGTACACTTACCAGCAGGAGTTATATGCTAATGAGTATCATATATGAGTTGTGAACACCGAGAAAACATCCAACACATGCTTTGTTCAACTTTTTGCCACTTTCCTGCATTACTTTTGCATTGTTTAGTGCTAGAAATAAGTAGAAAGAAAATATAGGTGGGGAAAATGGGGGTAAAATTTCAGATTAAATTCCTGGTCCTGAAACCTTCGAACTCTTCATTTAGTACCTTGGGGTGTACTTGACTGTATTTCACCCTGTGATTGTACAGTTCACTGAACTAAGTGCATCTGCTCATGAGTAAAGTTATTCCTAAACTTCAGCACTTGCAGGATTAGCCCCAAATTTTGCAGTGAGGCTTCATCACCTATCAGCAGTGTTACGCTTTTCATACAGTCACTGAAGAGTTGGTGGTCACTTACTTGCTGTACATCGCATAGTTATTCTATAACTCTGTTAAGCTGAGCTAAGGTAATCCTAGTTATACTTCACATAGTTGTTCTGAAGGCAGCGGAGATGTGCACAAGGGGATGGTCTGCAGGCTCGGTGCCTGAGGCACAGAACGTAGGGAGCAGAAGCTTCATTTCTCTGTCTTCCTACAGATAACATGCAGAAGAAATCATTAAAGCTGCAAATTTGAGCAGGTTGTTGGACCTTGCAATCCTTCAACTCCAAGGGTGGTAGGCACACTGAGGTGGAGTTTTAATGTTGTGTGTTACTATTTTTTTCCTGAAGTCCCTGCTTTGCTGGGCAAAATGGGCAGTTCATGAGTCAGTTCATGTTCTGCGTGGTTCTCCCTTCTGCCCTTTGTAGAATTTGTCACTTCAGACCTGAATTAATCCAGGGCTTTGAGAACAGAGAAATAAATATGCACACCTCTTTTGTCCCTGGCTTTTACATAGTACTGTCTGTCTTGAGTATTTATATCCCACATCACTGTAGTATCTGAGTCCCTCATAATCTCAACCATATACTTGTTCTCATAAAAGCCTTACAGAGAAGGAAGGTGCTTTTCTATTTACCAAATGAGAAACTGAGGCACAGACTTCCCTATGTCATATAAAAAGTATAATTAAACCAGGAAAGCCTACCAATACTTGATTTAGTGACAGAACATCAGGATTAGTTTTGTCCTAGTGACTGTCCTTCAGGGTAAGGCAGCAAGGTATCATTTTTTTTCACATTTCTTGAATGAGGAACTGAAATACAGATGCAACCAAGACCCAGAGTGTCCACTCATTGTTAGTACCCTTACCCTGGTATGCGATCTTTTTAGAATATTGGTCAATTGTATTATACTTTCAGATCTACAAGTCAAATCCTGAAATCTCAAATCACTTACAGAGACAATAAGGGGCGTGTAGTTTATGCAGAACTCCAATCTCTAACTCCTCCAGGTAGGAGTCTTTTAGAGCCTGACTCTTCAGAAAGAGAAGTGAACAGCTTTAACACTGAGATCCTCCTTTTCCTTCCTATATCTCCATAGCTTATTGATATTGGACTTTTCCACTTGTGCAAGCAATGAAGTAGGAAGCTAAAGAGTATGGCTTCTGTGACTACAGAGCCTGATACCCACAGGGAAAGTGTATATAACTGTGTAAAGAAAAATTAAGTTATACCTCATATGGAAGGAGTGAATTACATTTCCGTGTGCAAATTAAATTTCTCTCTTACGTAATTCATGAGTGATTGACTTTGCAATTTGAATAATGTTTTTTAATGTGTGTCTTCTATGGGTTGCATATAATTTTGTAGGTGAGTATGGTCAGTTGTTCTCGGGAGCACATGCGGCTTTGATTTGAATCAGAAGGCTGCACAGTAGTACCGCTTCATCACAGCACCTGGAGGGTGTGTGCAGCGCCAGAGAGTGCTGCCAGGAGATGCAGTCCACGCAGCCCCACCAGAAAAGATGTGGTTGTACCATCCCACACAAAAAAAATCCCTTTCAGCTGCCTAACCTTTTGCTGCTTATGTCCTACATCATTACCCAAAAAGTCTGGTCCCAGGTTTCCTTCTAATCCTTTTTCCTTCTTGTTGCCTTTTTTTCCTCCCCGGGGAAATTGAGCTTGCAGAACATGTTCATTTTTTAAAAGATAAAATGTGTTGTCATAAATGTTTGGTTCTTAGCAAATGAGCAGACTAACTCTTAATATGCATGTTTTTCTGACTTTTTGGTCCTTATTTACGATATGCAGTTTTAAGCGTCTTCTTTCTGCATTTATTCAAACCGAAGACCCTCCTAAGTGGAAAGCTTAATAGCTAGTGAAAGTTGATGTCTACTAATTTATTTTACTGGATGCTAATTACATTAAAAGATGAAATAATTTCGTTTAAGTTCCTTAAAATTCAACAGATGTGAATGTGGATTATGGGCTCTGACTTTCTGAGTGAGTTATTTATTACCTGAATAAGTAATCGAATAACAGTTTGATTCAATTCAGGTTGTTCAGTTCAGGGCTGGTGAAAACAGGGCAATGACGTTTGATCTGAATAATGATGTTTAAATTTAGCTTGAATGGATTTCATCCTAGTGTACTGATTTTTTTAATTACCTTTCATTTTTCTCAACTTGCAGTGCTGAGTCATAACAAATGCTAAATGGACAGAGTAAGAGACACTTTATATAAAGAGCAAAAAAAAAAAAAGTAAAAAAAACTTGTAAGCAAAAATATTTTATGGATGCGTCCTCGGTTCATTAGTGAGGGTTGTTGATCTGTATTTTGGTGAAAACTTCACCCTTTTATAGTATTTCCACTGAGACTTGTCACTTTTGACACGTCTAAGCCCTTCAAACCTGGTAAGAAAGGGAGGAAGCTGTATGCGTTTATTCATAAAATAAATTGAATGGATCAAGTACAGTTCATAAAAGTTGGCATTCTCTCAAGTCGACAGTCAGAAAATGTAATGCCAACAATCTGTCATGTATATGATGCATATCTTTCTCCAGATAGAAGCTGAGAGGGGTCATTCTATTATGTTCTGGTTTTTGCAAATGCATTTTTTCATTACTGGTTTGCAGTATATTGTCTGAGTTGAACATACTTGGATTTACTCAATATAAACAGCATTTGCAGAAACAGAAGAACACATTGTTTCCCCGAAGAAGTAAGTGGAATTGCTGCCTGGAAACCAGTCACGTAGCAACAGACTGATTTCTGTTCCAAACCTCTTTCCAAAACAAAAGGTAAGTACTCTTTTTTTGACCTTCAGTGCTAAAACTAATAAAGTATCAGTAATTGCAGCATAGGAGAACGGTCTTTCCTCGGTGCATATTGTTTCTTTCAACATTCAGCCAGCCTTCAAACTTTCAGTCGTTGCAAATGGGGCAATTTTGGATTTTCCCAAAAGTAACACAGCTCATCATAGTTGTGAAGACATTCAGAATTTTTAGAAAAAAGAAGGAATAATTCTGAGTAATGGAATTTTATTTTTTTTCTTATTCTTGCTTTCTTAAGACTTAGTTCAGAGAAGGACAAATAAGAAATTGGTGCTGTTTCCGGTTTGGAGTATCAGTTGGTTGTATATATTCGCAAAGAATTTATTGCAGTAGTGATTTTTTTAATCACTAATCATTGTAATAAGGTATCTTTCAAATGTCAGAGATGACAAACAAGTGCAGGCAAACTATAGCGCAAATTCAGATCTGATGCTGCAGTTTTCCGTGCCAGTAGCTTGGGATGGTTATATTATGTTCACAAATGTTATTAAAAGCTATAGTGTACCTTTCTCAAGCTTTTATCATCAAAAGAAAAAAATTAATTGAGTTTCATTTTAAAAGGTGATAAACAGAGTAGTTTTGGTTTTAAGGATGCTCATTTTGTTAAAATTAGCTCCAAAGATAGAATATGTAACTTTCCCCTTGCCATTTCTGTCTGATCACATGCACATTTGCAAAAGAAATGTTATTTTCAAATATTCTGCTGTAACAAAAAAGTAGCATGTTATCTTTACAGAGTACTTCAATATTTAATTATGGAAATATCAGGACTATGTGGAGAATAAGGTCTTATCATGGAAAAGTGAGAGTGGACCACCCTCAAGTGTAGGGGTTCTGTAACTTGAAAAACTTTCTGGGACATTATAGGAAATCTTATTAAAACTCAGCAGGCAGAACCTGGGAAGGCTACACTGGTGACTCAAGTGGGATGGAAGCAGAATGTGTGTGTTCTCTGTGTGGAAGAGGACCAGGTCAAGCCCGTAAGTATGTTAAATCCCACCTCAACATTTTTGCCATTCATTATGAGGATAAGGATTTGTTGAGGGTCCCTATTCATTATGATAATTTTAGTGCTAAGCAGTTGTGGTTTTTATAGCTGTGAATCTCTGTATTTAATTCTATAGGCAGCCCCAAATCCGTGTTTTCATATCTCATTTTAAGTGCCATGTGCCTGATTTTTAATTGTAGTAGCTGTTGCTGGAGGTATCTAGGTGATATTTCTGGTTCCTATCCAAGGTGATCTGGTATGCTTCCTTTTTAAATATCATGCTTTTCATTTAAGATCAAAGTTTGTGTTTAACGTGTTGGGCAGGGCTCTGCTCAGTGCCAGAAAGATAATGACTACTGATCAACAGCAGTTTGATTCAGATAAGGACATTTAGATAGGCAACCTAAAATTCACATCTCATAAAGTCTTGCTGGGTACATGAGCATAAAGCTGTCTTCTCCTTGATACTGTTTCATTTTGCATTAATAAAATCTCATAAAGTATGAGACGTTCTTGGTTCTTCTTCAACCTCTCTTTTCAAGCAGAAGAAAGCCTCCATTTGTTATAGTTTCGGAAGATCCAAAGTACAGTGTTTGAAAGGACTTTTGTTACTGTGCATTCCTTCATATGACAAACCTTTCCAGGTTTCCAGTACTTAAGGTAGTCGATGGGCATAATTCCTACCTGTACTTAAGGTTGTTGTTGGGACCTGGAAAATAAAGCCTTTCTTCAATTTTTGCAGAGTGAAGTGTATATTTTAATTGGAGGTAGTTCACCATTTTTTAGTCCCTGCCTTTCCCTTTTGACTGAAGGCAAGGAGCTCTTAGAGCTTTTCCCATAAGTCAAACAGAAGCCTCTATTCAGCAACTGTCAGCAGGTCGAAGTGCAGACAGTCTTCTCTGTTGAAAGTGTCATCTTCTGTGAGGAAGAAATGCTCTGTGACGTAAGAGAAAGTTGCTTCACTCACCACATGCTCACCTTCTAGAAGGTCAAATTCAGATCTCTCTTTCTTTGGTAGAAATTAAATCAGAATGGCACTCCAGCCGTTTCTTGGCCAACTACCTTAGCTTTCTTCCTCACACTTATTAACTCTTTCTTTGAGTAACAGCGTCTGCTTCTCAGAGTACTCTGGGAAACAAAACATTTTTGTTGTATCTTCCGGTATTTCTTCAGCTAGACAGAAACAGTGAATACGTCTGTACAGCTGGTAGTGCCATCAGCAAGCAGCGGCCATTAGGACAGTGAATAGAGAGTAGTGCCGGGTGTGGGCATTTGGAGACATTGCATTTTAACTGTTTTTAGTGACTGTGATGCATATCCTTCTTACTGGGAGAAGCAGGAAAGAGCAAACAGTTACGTGCACGTAGATGTTAGTTTGCTTAGCTCCAGGTTGAGTTGTCTTGTGGCTTACAGTTTGTAGTTGGCAGAGTTTGAGAGCTTTTTTGCTAATCCTTGCAACTGAGTGTCTGATTTGTGTGTTTGGTTGTTGCTTATGAACAGTTAAACTGCTGAACTTAATCTGAAGGTGAAAGGTGATCTTGGCAAAGTTTTAAAGAAGCCAAGCAATCAAAGGAGCTTGCTTGTAGAGGCTTGTAACTAAAGAAATGTACACAAGGAGATTTTCTTCTTCCTTTCTGTGATGGTAAAAATAAAGAAGGAATGGTGAAGTGGTGCTTCTGAAGAAGTAGGGGAGGTGATCTCCATATACAATGATGACAGGTTGTAGAAATTACAGGATGCGTGTTATTTAAGCACTAAATAAAAATGACTCATGCTTGAATATTTGCCTGCCAAAGCTTATAGAAGAGTGTCTCAGGTAAAACTGTGAATGCTGATTTTAGATTAAATCTGAGAATACGATGGAACAGAAAAATAAGGTTGTAGAAAGCATCCTCAGGTTGTTCAGGAAATGACTGAAATGAAGACTGGACAGATTTCTGAGGAAGAAGGTGACCTATGGAATATGGCCTTGAATAAAACATGAAAGAAGAGACTGGCTTCTGGAAGAAGAAGTGAATTACAGCATTTTAGAGAAAATGTGCCAGCAGAAAAAGAAGGTGTGTTGTCAAGAAGGAAGAGTAACTAAGCACAAGAGGAGAAAGAAATTGGCCATGGCAAGGGACTGGAGCCTCTGGTAAAATGGGATGAGTAGGAGGCAAATGATGCCAAAGAAGGGGAAGAATTAAATTCATACCAGTGCTCTCTGTAGATGCTCCTGGGTGTAAATATCCATTATGGGAAGAAAATTCAGAGCTAAAGGACACACAGAGAAAAGGATAAAAGTTCCATATCAATAAAATTAGATTGGCTATTAGCAATCATTGATAGTCCTTGGAGGAATGAGTTTCTGGCATGGCCTTTCAGTCTTAATAGTAGGAACAAAAGTCTTATTTTAAGACAGCTAGAGCAGTTTGAGAAAAGACGATGCATTTGGTGGCAGTGGAGGTGGCAGGACTTTTAGACCTGTGTTCTTCCTCTTTGCCTCCAAATTTGTAGCAGAATGATACATGGTATAATTTAAACTCTGATAGTGTAGTTCAAAGGAAAAAAAACTGAAATGCAATCTATATTAACAGTAAACAGTTTGTTTAGGATATTAGTGATAGCAACCTATGGCTTTTTGTGACAGCTTCTACACTACTCTGGGAGCCCAAAACACTGATAAAGACACTGGCCCGTTAAGTTTGTAGTGTATGTCCCTGGAAATTTGGCAGGAAGGGGCATTCTAGATACACACTGGGATAAGACAAAGCAATTTAAGAATCTTTTGATTTGGTCATGTTGAAGCACATTTGTATTGTTTCATTTTTATGTATGTTAAGTGTTGGGAAGAAAGTAGCATTTTGTGTTATGGAGAACTGCAGCAGTGTAAAGTTCAGCTTTGGTTTGATTCTGAAAAAAAACCAACCAACCCCATATCCTAAATTATCCCAGTTCCTGAAATCTTTACAGATGCTGTTTACAACAGCTGGTGTCAGAACCAAGGGACTGGCTCCAGGGGTGATTCCAGTGCCACCTGGCAGCCGGGGCTCTGTATCTTCTGCATGACAGGAAGCACAGGGGCTTTTGCTCATCTCAGGATCTGGCCAGCCCAGGAGGCAGAAAGGCTGGGGGGTGCTACAAGACACCCTGCCATGTGCTGTTCAGCAAGAGGGTGAGCTGACAGGGAGCCACACATATTTCCAGTGGACTGTCACTTCAGTCTGGACATGATAATTTTGATACTTGCACTTTAGGTCTCATGATAACAGTTGAGCTTTGACTGCTGTTTTACTCAGTTTAGCACATCTCTAAAGGCAGCTGAATGGTTTAAAAATGGCCAGGAGACATTATACTATGGAAATACCTGTTATTTTGTGAGCCCAAAAGTCAACCCAGGAATCCTTTTGTAGATTAATCAGTTTAATGCCCTTACTAAAGGCTAGAAAACGTTGGCACCACTGGGATTTTACAAGCTGTTTGCTTTACAGCTGGGAAGAGGGCAGCATCTGTTTGTTTTAATCCTGCTTCTAGAAAAGACATCAAATGGTCGGGTGGGGAAGGGGGATGGACTTGTAGCTGTTGGTCACATGTTCTGGTAAGAGTTCACTGATTTTCCGATGCCTTTTCTCAGTCAGCTTTTTTGTTGTTTTTTTGAATATGTAGTAGCTCCACTGGATCAGTTGTTTTTCAAAGCTGAGGGCAAAGTTTACTCCATTTAACTTTCAGCATTTTAAGGAATAATCTCATTTTTGCTGCAGGCATGGAAGTGTTGAACATAGTTATTGATTAATTATTCTCATTATGGTTCCTTACTCAAATATATATGGAAGTGATAGAATTATGCAGCATTTATTTTCATTTGAGAAAGTAGGTTGGGAATATTTTGCATCATCAGGCTGAATGATTATTTTTTGTTTTGTATTTTGTAAGTAATAACGTTTTGCTTCAAAATCAGTTCAATAATTCTGACCTCAGGTTTGAAATAAAGGTTGAACTGTTTCCTGACCGTACAGTGACAACACACTTATTTCATTCTTCATTTCTTTTCCTGTCATAGTACAATGCTAACTTGGTTACAGGCAGTGTTTGGAGAGAGAAGGGCCACCACAACAGAATGGCCATCACTGGTTATGTATTCCATGAGGAGGGAAGATCCAGGCCAGAAAGAATCGTAACAAAACATGAGGTGGTAGGAAAGAGGAGTATTAGGAAAACAGACAACGCATGAGGAGCTGGTGAAATGTGGGGGTGACTAGTGGTGAGTGGGAATGCAGGAGCTGGGTTTATGAGACAATACTGCATTTTTGTGAGCATATTTGGCATTGAAAATTAAACTTGGCATGAAATGAAATGTCCTGGGCTCCACCAAAGGTGAGTCATTCTCTGGTTCATTTTTATTTATAAATGCCATAAGACTTTTTTTTGAGGAAGCTGACTGGTGATTAATGAAATCACAAACCATGCTTCACAGTGACGGAGCCTAATTCCAAGAGTCTGTTTTGACTTATGGTATCCACCTGCTGTCCCCACATTGCCATCAGCACTGGGAGTGGGGGACACAGTAAGCAGCCTGCAAAAGAAAGGAGGGGTGCTAAATTAAGGCTGGGTTTCTCAAAGGAACTTGATGAAAATAAGTGAGAACTGAGTTTTCCTTAAGCTTTTTTGAGAGTCCTGTCACTTTCAAGAGTTAAGTAAATTAGCAAGTTGAACAGATGTATTCCTCTTAACTTGAAGAAAATGTGTATTCCCATATTCAGATAGCACCTCTGCCATGTTAAGTGTAAGACCTTGGTAATGCAATGAAGGAGCTCTTGAACTCAGTTTATCATCTTACTTCCCTTCTCAGCTGTGAACATGCCTCTTGTTTTGAATGAGACAGGAATATTGCGGTATACCAAGCAGGGCAAAGAACAGAGCTGGGGGAACATGATTCAGCTGTGTTTTTGAATATTAATAATATGTTTGGTAGAACAAAAAATCCCTCTTTTTCTTCATAGTCAGCTGTGATTACTACATCCTTATCATGTCAGCTAGCCTTTTCTCTGATTCACAATACCTCCTGTTTTGACAAAGTAATGTAATGTAATTAGAGCAAGTCAGAAAGATCTAAAACCTGTGCAACTGGTATTTGCTGATCAATTGAAACTAAGATATTTCAGAGAGGGACTTCAGTTTCCCATAAAAAGTTGAGAACTAAGAGAAATAAAAATCAGTAATTTTATTTTTACTTTGCCATGGAAATTCTTGGTTTTCCGTTTAGATGTGATATTGAAAAATTTCATTTTGATACAGTGACTCAGTCATGTCACACACTGCCTTCTGTATTCTTTCATTGGATGAGTGCCCACTGCTTCAAATTGGGTCAGTTTACCCTTGTGAAATTGCTGTATAAACTGCTGCAATATGACTGACTTCTTGAAGCTGCAGATTGATGCCTTTTATTCTTTGATGAAATAAATAAAACAGTCTTAGAGCTGTCAGGACAAAATTCTTGCACTGTAGCAGTTACTTTGTGTCTTGTATTAGTAGCTGGGCTGCTTGTGCCACTTTTGTGTGAAACTGTAATTATTCAGTCATTTATCCTGCTCCTTCTATTTCTGGTAAAAAAAAAAAAGTGGTACTTGAAGGAGACAGTTGCTTAAAAGGGGGGAAGACTCTAATAAAAGTAACATTAAATTGGCACAGTCATTCTGAGTCTGGATGTTAGAAGCAGCAAACTATAGCACAGGGCAGCTCAGAAACAGCCTTTTTCCACAGCCCAGCTTAGGATAACGAATAGAGACGACTTCAAAATTCGTTGGTGGTGAAATGGTTATAGAAACAGCATTGTAAGGCTAAGCCATGAAAGGGAGAACCCTAAACTACACCAATCAGATCCCACTTTACGCAACTTGGACCCTTCTGGAGAGGAATGTTTCCTGTGTAACTGGTAATTTGGAATAGGTTTGTAGAAACCAGAGGGGGTGAGTGTAGGTATGGATGAGATATTGATGCTGGCCTGTGGGATCTGTTTTTTCAGGCTCTAGACTGGTACCCAAGAAAGAATTTATATTGTCAAGGAACAGTGATGTTTCTTGTTAGGCCTCTTTTCTTCCCCTCTCTCTGTCCCATGGAAGGTGGCCGGGTTCCCAGGATCATTAGGGCATTTTACCTTAATAATTTGCCTTCTGTGAGAAGGATTTGGGATTATGATAATATCTTTGTTCTTTCCTGTTTTATTCCTGTGGCCCATTGTGAGGTTTGGAGCATTTGAGTGTTTTGTGTTAAAGGTCTTGGGATTTGTTTTGTGGCTCACAATGCCATGAACATGGCAAAGGGGGGACATATAGTTGATACTATTGTGTAGCGTTTGGGGCTAAAAGCTTGCTGCACTATTGCAGGCAACTAAACTTGATGATCCATGTGTATCTCTTCCATTTTTTTGCTGAGGCACTGTTCATTTTGTGGGAGTGCTTCTGGGGAACATTTTTTAGGAATTGAGTTTGGAAGAGTGAACTACAAAGAGAGAGAGGAATTGCAAAGGGTCAAACATGCATTGTAGCAGCATGTTCCTATTGTGGGACAGGACCTAGAGGGTCTGGAAACACACTCATGGGGCACTAGCATTTTGGAGACCCAAAACCATGTAGAAATGCCTGACCGAGCTATTTAAACATCTAAGGGAAGATCATTATCCCGCTCTACTCAGAGCTTGTCAGGCCATACCTGGAGTACTGGGTACAGTTCTGGTCCCCGCTCTACAAAAAGGATGTGGACAGGCTGGAAGGGGTCCAGAGAAGGGCCACCAAGATGATCAGAGGACTGGGAAGCCTGCCATATGAGGATAGTCTGGGAGAATTGGGTTTGTTCAGCCTTGAGAAAAGGAGGCTCAGAGGGGATCTCATCACCATGTACCAGTACCTTAAGGTGTAGCTACAAAGAAGATGGAGGCTCCCTTTTTACAAGGAGTCACATGGAGAGGACAAGGGGGAATGGACACAAATTGCTCTTGGGGAGATTCCGATTGGACATGAGAGGGAAATTTTTGACAGTGAGGACAGTCACCCCTTGGAATAATCTCTGCAGGGAAGTGTTTGACTCGGCCACGCTGGACACCGTCAAGAGTCGTCCGGACAGGGTGCTGGGCCATCTTGTCTAGACTGTGCTCTTCCTAGAAAGGTTGGACTAGATGATGCCTGAGGTCCCTTCCAACCTGGGATTCTGTGATTCTGTGAAGTTATAGTGGGAGGTATAGAGAGACAAGGGAGTCAATTCGTATGTCAAATCCATGGAGGAATTTACCAAACTAAACAGTTAACTATCAGAGAACAAGGTTTCCTGTGACACGAACATTAACATTGGACATAAGATAGAAGCATTAGCAATGACAGCTGCCCAGAAAGTTTCCAGACAGACTCAGCTTTTTTTGTTACATCACTGGTTGTGTAATAAAGCAATTCCAGATTTTTGAGCAGCTGGTGCAAGCAGGTGAAGATTTTTCTCTGACTCACCTTGTTCAGGAGGTGCTTCAATGATAATGAGATGGGTTGGACAGCCTGACCCATTGCAGTGATTCTTACATTCTACTATTATTCTTCTACAAGTGTAAGAAAATATTACTTTCTTAGTTTCCACATTACATTTCTGGTAAGATTAATTATTGACCCCACCACTAAATAATTTACTATTGTTTTGTGCAGTAATTATGCATAGGTTTGGGAAGCAGCACCAGCCCAAAGCCTCAGAAGGTGTCGTTCTGGAGTATGTCCAATTAAATCACTGCAGTTCTGCACTGGTGGAATGACACTGCCAATGTAAATGCTGAAAAAATCCATAGTTTATTGGAACTGTAGCATAACGTGGTAGTTTGAGTACAGGTAAATACCTATTCTTGCTGAAAAAATTGCCTTTGTTTTGCTGACTGTGAAATGGGTGGGTTAACTGAAGGGTAGTCTGTGAGATATGCAAGTAATTTTTTTATCAGCTTGTTTCCTCCAGATTGAGGACAAAGGAGACCATGTAAAGGAAAACCAGTGTGCCTAATCAAGGGTGGACATGGATGATACAGAAACGGTCTGTTTTGGTGTCAGTCAGCCACCAGCTCTCAAGCTCCACTTCATGGTGCTAACAGGAGAGTCAATTTGGGATTAGAGTTTGCAGAATCCCCACATTCACCTTCGTGTATAGCCTGAAAATAATTTGTTGGTATTGGGGCTGGGTACAGCTGGGACAGTCTTTATCCTGCAAAGATTATCAATAACAAATTATATCTATCCAACAGCTGAAAAAAACTAATGTTAAACTACCCAGGGTTCATGTCCACGGCCGAGTTACAGCTGTCAGCAGCAGGGCATTTTGCTGGTTTGAGTGAGGCTGTAGCATGGAAAATTTCTCCTGCCCCGCAGTTTAGCAGCATCATCGTGCTGTCTCCCAGGCAGTGTTTGCATCAATGCTGAGACACAGTTTGGCATCTGCTTGGCCTTTCCATAGTTGGCTTTTCAATAACCATTATACAACATGGTCTAGTGTAAAGATGTTTCTCTTAAAGTGGTTTGGCAGCATTCTGAGTGATCCCAGAGGGAAGAGCAGTTAGGACTTGTTCTCCAGCTCTGATCCAGCTGTCCACTAGGCTGACCAGGGGTGTAGCCGTGTGTACTTTGGCTCTGTACCACAACTAGTGAGTGAAGACATGGTCTAAGCTGTCCTTGGCTGCCTGCAACCCTTTGGTGTAGAGCTGCATAATTTGAAGTGGTGGACCAGGAGCTCAGGAGTCAGTGCTGTATCAGGGCTGGTGATAGCTGGATGAAGATGGAGGAATGCAATGCATATGCTTTGCCAGGTAGATGCTTCATCACAGTAGAGCCATCTCCTTTGCAGGCCATGGAAGTAAACGTAGGGGAGAGCATTCACACTTGAGCTAATTTTAGGCATGTTCATGCAGAGACATCTGCATTTGAGCTCGCCATCCTAGGGTCCTTTTACAGGTAGTGGAGAGAAGTGAACATGGTGTCTCTCATCCTAAGACAAAAGAAAAAAATTGTTCCATTTCTGCCTGTGGGGTATAGACAAAAACTGTGGTGACAAACTCAAACCCAAACTTCTTGTAGACAGACTTTTACACTTAGGCAAATGAGGGTGGGAGAGGTGAGGTGGATGGCAGAGGAAGGGAGTACTGAAGGGCTAGTTCAAATATTGGCTTGCAATATTTGTGTTACAGTGACTTCTCAGATGGTAGATGCTGACATACAATTTGGATCATATGCAAGTTTTGCTTGAGTCTCATCTATTTCAAGCATGTGATATCTGTGGGGGAATCCTGTATCTCATTCTCTCCCCTTGTTTTCCTGAGCCCTGAGCTGAGTCTTCTGACACAGCTGATGCATGTCAGTGCAGTTCCCCCCTGCAAGGGGGCACCTGCTTGGTCCTGTAAAGCTGGAGCAAGAGAATAGCCATGGCTTCCTATGTAGGATCTCATGGGCATTGAGTGGCCCCGTCCTGTGGCTCTTCACTCCCCTTTGCCAGTCAGCTGCTGCTGAGCGACCATGACTGTTAAAGTATGCTGAAAGCATTTCACGCCTTTTCCAAAGATGTAAGGAG
Organism: Phalacrocorax carbo; assembly: GCF_963921805.1. Taxonomy (NCBI): domain Eukaryota; kingdom Metazoa; phylum Chordata; class Aves; order Suliformes; family Phalacrocoracidae; genus Phalacrocorax; species Phalacrocorax carbo. The sequence goes on along the minus strand of NC_087513.1, from coordinate 193,031,060 downwards.
ATTAGTCCTTGGAAATATAGTTAAAAACATAAAAAAAAAAAGTTTGAAACTTTAAAATCAACATGGTCTTTTTTCCCCTAGTTGGAACTGATATGCAAAAGGAAACCATATACTAGTTTTCACTATCTCCCTCTGTCTGGAAACAAAAAATGTCTCTTTCCTATAGGGCCTGTTATTTTCTCCAAGGAATTTATTGAACTTTGTTTCAGTTTAGGTAATATGATATGTATTTACTGACTATGATAAGCAGAAAATTTTAAATGTTAATTAAGTCTTAAAAAGTCTATTTAAAACAAATCACAAGATATCCTATTTTCTTCAGTCACCTAAGGGAAAGTAGCATAAGGAAAAACCTACAGCCATCAGGTAGTAGGGAAGAAGGTAGGATTTTAAAAAATCTACTTCTAAAACAAATTAATGCTTTTTGTCTGATCTATCAAGAAGGGTGACCATGTTGAGCACTGAGATTCATAGACAGGAAAGGTTAATGAGGATGAGGGTTAGATTAATGTCAATAACAACAGGTGCAGTGAACACGAAATACTATGAACTTATGGTATCAAAGTCAAGCCAGACCCATCTGATAGCTTTCTGTCAAAACTGATTATCTAGAAAAAGAAAATATGATAAACCTAATAAATATGTATTTTCAACTGGACACTTGAAATGGTGGTACATGGCGAATTACTGTTTCAGTTCAGGAGGAAGGGAATTTTCAGCAGTAGCTGGGAAATTGTTAAAGCAGGTATCACAATACGTTGCACTGAAAGTAGAAGCGTCAGGCTTGAGGACAGTTCCTAGCTGAACTTTTTAATGTATTTTAACTCCCGTGTTTTGGCACAGAGTAGGATTGCACTAATTAGAGCATGAGCTGAACTTCAGGAAAAACTGCCAGTGCAAAGGATAATCAGGATAATGAACAGATGAACAGGAAGAATCACAAATTTTTTTCCATAAGATGAGAACTTGCCAATCACAGCATGACCATCAGATGCCAATATATTCCAGCTGTGACAAAGACACATTTGTTTCTAATCTGTGTCAGGTGATGCTTCCAGCAGAGATGAGGAATTACCTTACTAGAACATGGATCATTTACCTGAGCAAGAACACTGGGAGAGGATATACTTGCTGTCTATAAATAGATCAATGGTAGACACAAATAAAAGAAAATACTAAGTCCAGGGAAAGTTTTGATGCAAGAACCAAAGTGTTTAGACTGAACATGAATAAATTTAACATGAATAAATTTAACTTGAAAATCAGGAAAAAATAAAACCATTTGTGAGATGTGATTCTGTAGTAGTCTCCCAGAGGGAATACTATGAACAAAATACCTAGCCAATGTTAAAGTGAATCTGGACAACACGATTGTGCCATATACAGGCCCATGGCAGCAGGGGGTTGAACCTGATGCCCTTGAGGTTCTTCTTGATTTTATAATCCAGTTTTCCTAATCCCTGGCAGATAGTAGACAAGGGATCATAAAGATGGTAACGACTTTTTTCAGTAGGGTATTTTTTGTATTTCTGTGAAAATTCTCTGAAGTCAGAATTCTTCTTATATAGTAATATCACTCTTCAGCCTTCTGGAATGTTGTGTCATTTAGCAAAGCATTTCCAGTGTCTTTCTCAGACTGCTTCATATTTTTTTGTGAAATCCTTTGTTGGGTCCAGAATGAAAACATAGCAGTTGATTAGTCATCATCATGCAGGAACTTAGGGAGATTCATGTTAGCAGGACTAACTCCTGGTCTACAGTAGATCAGGCTTGTGGAAGGACTCTGCTTTCATTCCCATTTTTCTCCTGCAGCACAGAGTCATCCCAGAAAGGAGGGATTATGGAGGCAGCACTCTCAGTGTAGTAATAAACTTCTCTTACTTTATATACCTCAAGTATATTTAATTAAACTGTTAAGCTATATACTTTAAATTGGAAAGGACCAATTAAAGACTTAAAGGGTGTGGTTCATCTCACTTAACTTTAGATGTTTGCATTGCACACATTTACATCTGAGCTAGTTACATTATGCTCCCTGTGAGCTCAGTGGAGAGACTTTTAGGGCATGATAATTCTAACCAATTTTAGCCATCTACATAAGGGTAAGATAAATTGCAACTTAGAATTTCCTGTTTTTCTCCATGGAGTATAAAAGAAACCTGGAGAAAACAGTTCAGTCCTTTTTACACAGAGGGTCATGAGCTTCACAAATTTATTGCTGTAGCAGGTTCTGGAAGCAGTTTGTGACAGCAGACTCTAAAATGGAGTATGCAAATATGTGAACAGTGGGTCCATAAGCAGACACCAAACAAAACAGGAAGGAATGTACTCCCTAACATCCCCAGCAGAACAACGTAGATACCTGGGAAGTATGATGCTAAATCTCAGAAAGTGGCTGAGCTCATTTACTCTCTTAACATAGTACCATGTCCTGCTGTTGCTATCAGAGGCAGTACTGGGCTGGATGGGCTGGTGATCTGACCCAGCAGAGCATCCCTTTTCTCCTTATATACTGTCCCTATATTTCAAGTGTGCCCAGTGGCTCATTTGGTAATAAACATCAAATGCATCTAGTGCGTTTGAGTATAAATCATATCCTAACACTCCTGAATAATTTTATGTTTCAAAATTTGTATATAAAATCTCTATTCTTTCTTCAGTATTTCTTTCCAACATCTCTGCTTTCTTACATCTCACTAGTATGAGGAAAGTGGGTTTTGATTGCTATAGATGGAGCCTTACTTTTTTCCCAAGGGCTCATTTCTACAGAGATTTTTTTCTTCCCAGTGAGACAGTAAGAATTTGCTTATGTGCCTCTTGCAGAGTATCTTAGCTCTTCTGTAAGAGCATTCATGTGCAAAAGAGCTTCCACTGAAAATCAAAGTTCAGTTAATGCAATTTTATCTCTTCTACTTCCTTCCCTCATGCCTTCCTGCCATTCTTCCTCCCTCCCTCCCTGCCTTCTTCCCTTTGTCTCAGCAAAATGTCTGGCTCTTCAAGCCCTTCAGATCCTGATTCAGACCAACCATTTGTTTTTCATTGGTGTTTGGGCAACTAGTTAATTTTTGAACTGCCAGCTGCTCGGCTTCCTGTAGCATCATCGATTGAACTATGAGTCCATGTAAGCTGTGTAATATATGACTTTCTTAATATCTGAAGCATCATCCTGATTTAATGTATCCTGTCTTAAATCCATTTTTTCAATATCCTTTGTACTACATACTCAGTAAAGGTTGTATTGGCATAACTGTGGCTAATGAAAACATTTTTCTCTAGGACAAAACGGCTGGACAGCTCTCTCACTACCTTATGCATGGTATGGGATCTCTCAAAACAAAAGATTGTTTTCCTGTTTGATTTTGATAAAAAATACGAAATTTCTCATGCGTTGTAGCATTAGGCTGTTTAAGCATGCATCTACAATAGCATTACAGTACAAATCAGGAGTGTGTGTGCAATGTGAATCTCCTAATTGCCTCCATTTGCTGTACTATGGTTCATAGCCTGAAGTGGTTTTGGAGTACCCGGCTGGATTGTTTTTGGATTATGGTTACCTGGAAACTGCTCTGCAGGAGCACACCTAGTGTAATCCAGCTGGTAATCGGCTTCTGGTCCGTAAGATACTGGGTCCTCAGCTCTGCTGTTTGCTAAAGTAGATGTAGGTAATATGGCTGGAAAAGAACCAGCTACGTATTATAATTTTATCAGGCACAGTTAATCACCTTTTACATCTAACAAGTCCAGAATACAGGTAAGCCAGCTGGCTGCTTACATGAGCTTGTACTGGTCTAGAAATCAAAGACAGTATTTTAAAAGAATCCAGTCACTGGATTTATTGCTCTTCCTGCCCTCCTGTATTTAAGTCTGAGATGCCTCTGATGTTGCCTAGGAGTGGGGCTGTAGCAAATACTGAGCTAGTTCACAAAATCTTTTATGGGTCTGAGAGCATTTTGATGGATGTCTTAATGGAAATCGGTTGAAAGTTTCTGTTATATCTGTATAGCTCTTTGGTCAATTACTTAGAAATGAGACATCCCTCCAAACTCTGTACTTTGAACTGCCCTCCTTTAAAGCAGACAGTATTTAAATGGTAGGCATCTGTCTTACTGTTAGATATTGACCTAATTACCATAACTGTAGATGGTCTCCTGACAACTGCTAACGTACCTCTGCTCATGGTAACTGTGAAGCAGAGCAGCGTTACTTTCTGGCGTATATATAGCGGGCCATAAGAGGATGAAATGATGCTGTTACAGGAAATACGTGAACTTGCATTTCTGTTGTTCTCGTACATTTTGATCTTAAAACTGGGACTTCTCCCAGAATAAGTTTTCTTTAAAATATTGAAAACATTATTGTACTCTGATACTGGGTATTTACATATTACCGTGTACCGGCAGAATTTCCAAAGACGTGGTTATATACAGGTGAATGCCAATCCCAGACAAATTGCTTAAAAAGTGTATCTGAAGCTGCGCGTTAACTGCTTTGTTAAGGTTTTAATTTCTCCTTGTGTTTCTGTATCTATATTTAAATGACCAAGGGAAAAAAAGAAAGTTTTCAGCCATATCTGGAATCAGTAGGAAAAAGAAAAGGTGGATATAGAGGCATTTCATTTTTATATTAGTAGTCCAATAATGTTTCTCATTAATGTATACAAATGTCTTGACATCATGGCTTTGTATTTTGTTCTAGAGAAATCTGAAGTTTAGTATTGCACTTTGAAATAGTAGGCAAAGGACAAATTTTATCAGTTTCCCCTCATGCCAGTTCCTTCAGCTCAGCCAGTGTTTTTTTTAAATATTTTGTTCTGCAGCAGTGTTAGCCAAAGTGAAAATAATCTTTTGTAGGTTTCTTATGTAAAGAAAGCTCAATATCAAAGTCACTGTCTCTTCTTCAAGAGACAACTATTTCGTCTCCAAAAGAGAATACATACAGAGAACTGGCAAAGAGCTTGTTAAGGAAGCCTGAAGTATGTTAACTTGTTCTTTTAAAAAATCAGATGCTAGGCCTCCAGAAGTGCTCATTACTCTGCCAGAGTAAAGTCTAAACCTAACTGTGTATGTTCAAAATTTGTCCAATTGACACAATATTTATGAATACCTCAGTCTGTTACTATGATGTTAATTCTGGTCAGAAAGTGTCTAGAACTATGGTGGTGAGAGCACAGAAGCTGAAACAAGGATTGCTGAAAGAAGAGTAGTCAATTAGCATTTGCAACTGTATGTATTAAGCAACGCATGCCTTTTCCTGTGTGAGTTAGACTAAACAATTACCCTGACAACACCCTTCCTTTTCTTTTGCTGTTTTCTCTTTTTTTTTTTTTAATTTTATTTTTATTTCTCTAAGGATTAGATAAAAACTGGTTTAGGTCTTTTACTGTGATTTCTTGATTGCTAAGGCTGAGATTCCAGTACATAGATGTAGTAAATCTGCCTATTCTGTATTACATTGTATAAAAGTACAGGATATACTTTCAAAAAGGAAACAACTGTAGGTGGTATTTTTATATCAACTTTATTAACATTTAGCTTCTCAGTAACTACGTTAAAACATTTATTCAATGTTACATCAGCCAAACTAGTTGCATTTCTTGTATACAAACAGGTGAAACCCAGCTTAATTTGTACAGATAATCAACAATATGAAGATGTGTTTATGAAGTAAGAATTAGATATCTAATTATAAGTTCTTTTTGTTTGTTGCAGTTTTCTGTTCTTCAAGATTCCAACTTTTAGCTCAAATGGTGCTTTTTATTATGTTTTCAGACTACAAGAATAAAGCAGGAAAACTTATTTGTATGCTTTTGAGTTAACACTCATCTCTGTAGTAGAGCAATTTTATATCTACCATTAAACATGCATTTAGAAACAGACATAAAGGGACTTATTTATACCTCAGAAGTGTATTTTCATGGTTTCAGCACACTTTGGATGGGGTTCTAAATGTGTTTCCCAAATCAAAGGAGATATAAATTGAATCCAGTTTAATCTGTGACTGCAGTAGAGCCAAAGCTCGTAGAAGAGACTGGATAAATACACATAAATCATCCTTGCCCCTGAAGAAATGCAAAGATTCAATTTTTTTTCCAACATAAATTGGATGCCCCATTTTGTCCCTCCATCTCTTGACTGAGGTCATCACTCTGTTACTGAAGTCTTTAAAAATGTGATACCCCAAGAGTTTCTCTTCCCCCAGTGAATCTCATTTCCCCATCTTTTCCTCCACTGGTATTTCTTTCTCCTCTTCTGGGTTCTGATTTGAACAGCTGCACTTTGTCTTGCTGGTGGCTGCTGAGCAGTGTGGTGATTCCTCAAAATCAATGTCTGACCAAAGTCTGCCTCCTACAGTGACTGCACCCCTATTGATGAGTTGTGCCCCTGCTGAGTAGCCGGCTTTAATTCCTCCTACAGTTTCCCAGATCTTCCTCGCATAGCCTAACATCGTGGAAGCATTGTATTAATTAAAACTTGTCAGTTAGCCTTATGGTTCTCTGTGCTGATGCAAAGATGGGCAAACAACTGAGTCATCAAGACCACTAGGTTATGAGTCATTCAGTTCTACTTGCCTTGTCCATCTACATGGTCCTATGGTTCACCGTGTTGTTGCTGGTGTAAGACTTCTGGATTGAAAATGTCTGGCTTAGGTCCTCTTGGTTTCCCTGAATCTTTCCAGGATGTTGGTGCAATCTTACATACTCTTCCACAGTATATGTCCTTCTCACAGTCATAACTTCATGCAATCACAAGGCTATCTCTTTAGAAGCCACTAGGTCTAAAAAAGCTGCACAGATAGACAAGCATGTGCCATTTGAGAAGCCTAGAGTATCCTGCCTTGCCTCCAGCTGCCAGGCCAAAAGACACAGGTTTCCCACAGGTCTTGTGTTTTATCTGCCTGTGCAGATGTCTTAATGATCCAGAACATCCCAAATGGTACTGGATGCCTCTGTTTAAGCAACTAACTCTTAGTTCACAAGTGGACATTAGCAATTCTGACATATAATGCCATGTGTCAGTATCTGGAGCTGCTTTCTGCTCCATAGCACTGGGATTCAGTTGCTTGAGCATAGATGTCTGCTGCCATCCATGTTGTGGAACGCTCATGACATTCTCACTGGCTCACAGATTTGACACAAGATTCACAGATGAGCCATACTCTTCTGTATTAGCAGAACTAGGTTAGGCAGGATCTCTCTCAGACCTAAGTTGGCATTAGCACTGGGATTCAGTTGCCTAGAAGTAGGCCTGTAATACCGTTTGGATAGAACCATACCACCACAGAGCTGGCTTTAAGCAAAAGGGAGGGAAAAAACCAACAAATCAGGCAATAGTTCTCTCCTCCTCTGATCACTGAGCAGTTTTGCAGCTATAAACAGACTCATGATCACCCAAAGCAGATCCCAATAAGTCATGGCTGCTGAGTCTATAGATAAAGTTCATATGCATCCTGTGGCTTGGTACTAGCAATAACAATACTGTATTTAACTGGGTTATAATACTGGGAAAAATCATTAGTCTCTGAACTGTGAGCTATCACTCCTGAATCTAGCAATGATGTTGTGAATCGTGCTATGGTTTCTGTGGATCAGGACCAAGCAGTGATTCTTCTTGGAGCTGTTAGCTCTTTCTTGCCTGGTACGGCCTCCTCATAAGCTCTATAGGTCTGAGGGTAGCCCACAGTTCTTTCTTCTAGGGTATAGCTGCTCCTCAACTTGCTCAGCACTTAATACTTTTCTGTTTGGTACAAATAATGAAGTATGAAAGTATAAGTAGGATTACAGCTACAGGATGTAGAGCCAAGTTCAAAATTCCTGCAGCTGAAGAGGACCACACAAGAGGGATTCCCATCAAGAATGACACCCTGCCTTCTCTTTTGCAGTTGTTTGTGAGTAATTTGTTTGCTATTGCAGTGCACGGTAATCATTGATTTTGGGCTTGTTTTACAACCAACTAGACTTCAGGTGTTGCAGATGAACAGTTTATTATCTGCAACAATCATGCAAAAGGTTGGACTAGATGATCCCTGAGGTCCCTTCCAACCTGACATTCTGTGATTCTGTGATTCTGTGAAAAGCTACTCCAAAAGCTACTGAATTAAAGTTAATTTAGTGTACAGTTTCAGTGATTTTTGCAACTTGAGAATTACTTGTAAAGGTGTGTAACTGGAATCACACCCTCCAGTCATTTCTATTACATGCACACAAACCAGAACATTTCCAGCAGGTTACACACAATGAAGTCGTTTGTAGTGATTGCTTTATATTGAGTATGCATGCAAACACAGCGGGATCTCACATAAACAGTTGCAAACTGATTAGAAAAAGAAGGAAGAATTCTATATTCACATCTGGTCAAACTGTAATCTAAACAGTTATCTGAAGATTGAAAACTGGTAACTTCATGTATGTATTGCTTATCCTAATGAGCTTCTTTTTGCATCCGTATAGAGGGCTGATTGGAACTTTCCATCTTATTCCATAGCCCATTGTCATTGATGCATAGCTTTAATCTCAGAATGATTAAATTTATTAGCCAAGGTTATAGCAGAGTAAACTCAGGTTATCATGTTGTGAGAGTCTGAGCTAGATTTGGGCATGAACAACCCAAATGTTTGGTTTGAAAAAAAGTCTTTGTAGACATCACCTCAAGTGAGTACCCTTCATTCTGGGTTGCATTTGCCTATATTACAGCACAGAGCTCTGATACAATAATTTTGTTTTGACCTTGCATAATGATGCTCAGCTCTGCCCTGTGCACACACATGAGTCTTGTATGCCATTGTCTGCCTGACAGCCTGAAGTTTTTGCAGTTATTAAACCATGTTGATACTTCATATCATTATTTTTGTTTGATCCTCATTCATGTGGAGCTCCTGTGTTGTATGATCTCTGACAGCTTGTAGTATGTTGGTTGCATATACATTAACTGACTTTATAATTCCTGTGCCAACTATGTAGGACCGAACACCTCCATAATACTCATTGGTACCCTTCACTGGAGGAATTCTTCTAATTCCTTCTTTTCTGTTGCTGCTTAGTTGCTTGTTTCTCAGAGGAACTCAGAGTGGGAAAAGCTATCCACCAGCGCATTCATCCAGAAACACCTTCTGAAGCCATTTTGGTGGGTAACACCCAGTCAAACCACCACTGCCATGGTGTTCTCATACCTCTGATTGTCATTACCTTGTAGTGGTGTACCTGGGCACTGCAGCAAGTTACTGTTTTGTTGTGAGGTTGATAAAGGACCTGTCAATTTATATTTGCAACCATGGAACTGTTATCTTTGGATGCTGAAAAGGGAGAGGGTCTAGGTTATCTGGTAGAAAGGTTTACTGTAGTACATATTAAATAATTCTGTAGTGATTGCTTGATGTCTTCTCCCAGAGGGGGCTACTTTTCTATTGTTCTAGCCTCTTCAAAGTGACTTTTCTTGTGAACAAATTGGATGAGATCCCCATGGTATGCTCTGGGGACCAGTTGTTGTAGTTCATTCTTCTGCTGAGCCCACACTACTCTTTGATACTCTTAAATACGTTGAGCTTGGTAATTATGTGTTTCACCCACTCTGTAATTTCTGGGTCACCATGTGAAGTCTCCCAGGAGCACCACCTGCGCTTTCTCATTCAGAGTGAACTGACTGACTTTCCTTGGTTTTGACACGGCCTCTACTGCTCCTGGTGGGGTAACAAAGTGCAAATAAAGTGGCGATGCTAGAACAGCATCCCCAGTGTGGCTACCCATGCCGGCCTTTATGTTGAAGAGGTCAGGTTTTGTCCTGATCTCCACTCCCATTGCTGCACCTTTTTTAACAGCTTGGTTAAAGGCTTCATCATATCTGCAAACATTAATATAAAATCCTGGGGAAAAATAAACAAAGCCAGAAGAGATCTGAGCTTGTGCAGACTTGTAGATCAAGGAGCTTCCTATTAATTTTGCTTGCTGTTGATAAGGTGATTAGTCTACTCCTAAATATTTCACTCTTTCCTGTACCGCTTGACCTGTTCATCAGTTCATTTAGAATTGTGCTCCCAAGTTCTGGCTGTGGGTTAATAGATCATGGATGGGTGATGAGTGCATATAAAGGGGTACTGCTTCCCTGTAAATAGAGGGAGAAATAATTCCCAGCCTTGCCCTGATAACAAAATCACAAACACAGCATATGCTAAATCTGTAATGCCAAACTCCAGCATTTTTGCTACAACAGGTGTGGTTTATGGTGTGACAGAATTCATTGCTCAACCATTAGCCAGTAAATTCTGCTGTCTGCTTTTATGATAGGCCAGATTGGAGCATCATAAATGCCTGATCTTCATGCAATTATTTGTTGCTCCAATAAGCTTTTCTCTATGGTTTGGGCATATTTTTACTGCTTCTGTGGCTGATGGTCAGGACTCATAAACACTTTGTCATGAATACTCCTGCAAACCAGTTTTTGGTGGGGGACTGTAATTGGGGAAGAGCCTCTACCCATTCATTTCTAACTGCACTTCTGGGGCTTTTAGGGCAGCACATTTATGTACCTCAGGAATAATTTCTGACTGCTAGTCTGTCGGCCTTTCCCAACTCTGCACACATGGATTTGCTAAATCCAGTATCAGTTGATGTTCTTGGAATAATGGTATGACAGGGATTTCTTGCTGTCTTTCTCTTGGGAAACTCTCAACATGAAGTTGCACACAAAATGTTCCAGTACATCTCCAGGAGCAGACACATACTTCAGTTGGATCAGTTGATGAAGGTGTCCCTGCTCATTGAAGGAGGGTTGGACTAGTTGACCTGTAGGGGCGCCTTCCAACCCAAACTGTTCTATGATTCTATGATGATTCTATGAATTTATTTTGAATCTGCTGTTGTGCTCAGGATAAGATTCGGGGTTAATCATTAACACCAGAGCACAGGGCTTCTACTCTGGTTGCTTTAAATGCAAGGATATATTACCCAGGTAATGAGTAACCTGGGTTCTTTATTCTATAATTTTCATCGAAAATTACAGGTTGTCTTCAAGATCTTTCCAAGCCGGGTTGTTGGTCTAGCTAGTTAGATTAGGTGAAGCAAGCTGAAATATTTTTGTCATTTCCTTGTCCATCAGGCACACATATTGATGATGGCCTTGAGTCTTATTTGTGTTTAGTTCTGTCTCTTGCAAAGAAAATTTTTCTTTCTAACACACTATTTTAATTACGTGTCGTTGGCCTTTTTTGTTTGTTTAACTTTTGCTAACTGCTCTGAGACTTTTCCAAAGCAATTCTCTTCATGTGCTTCCACTAAACCATCAGAAACACATTCTTTCTCCCTGTGAAACACCTGGGTTAGCAATCATAGTTCCACAGTATGTAGAACAAGCATTTCCAAATGCTATATTGAGGAGGTAAATATGCATAGATGGATGTTTGCCTTACCTGTGTGCATCTACCAGAAAAACAGGTGATTTACATTAGTTACCTCTTCCAGAATTTTTACCCTTAAAGGTACTGCAAATGTTTGCCTTTTATATGTTTATTTAGTTCTGTATTTAACCAAAAATATTTTCTTTTTTAAACTGATGTCATTAAAGAGTATATATGTTACTGTGGTTGTTCTTCTCACTATGACTTTTGAGAGCAACAGGCTTATCTGTCTTCTCTTTTGGCTCTGCTTTAGTGTGGGGGAGCATCATGAGTTCGGCAGCCTTTGGCTTCTGAAGCTCTGTTCTGCAGTTTGAGAGCTTCCTGCAGGCAGTCTTCTACTCCTTCCTCAGTTGTTTTGTTTCCCTCTCCATCCTGTTTGTACAAACCTTCATGAAACCAAAGGTTTTGAGCCGTAATGGATGCCTTCTCACCAGTACTGTTACAAATACTGTCTTTTCCAGTTTTTAGCATCCATTTAGTCTCAGTGCCCTGACTGGGCATTATTTTATCAGTTTTATGTATTCTACATATATATTTGGTATATTTTATATATTTGATATATTTGATATATTTGATATATTAGTTTTACATGAGTTTTATGACAGTTTTATATGCTTACCTTTTTTGCTCACTACTGTTTCTAGCACTGTGTTACTTTTTCTCCACGTGTGACTTAAAATCCATTAATGTTCCTTTGCTTTTCAGGCTAATAATGTATTCAGTTGCCACAACCTTTACCCCTGTTCCCATTAAGGGTTCCTCCAAAGTCATGGTGCTGTTTTTCATCCTCCTTGTTCAGCATATTTGTCTGATGATTATCAACTCTTGCAAAGTGGTATTGTTGTCTTGGTCTGTGCTGTTTATTACACCCTGTGCGGTTCCATGCGCTTGGGTTTGTGGATTACAACTAAGTTCTCTGTGTATTTTTCCCATTTATCTTTTTTGTGGTATTTTGTGTACTTGAGTATGTCAACAGGACTGGCCAGTCCTTGAAGAGGTTCGTGCTCTGATAGAGGGTTTTGCAGGTCAGTCTCAGTTCTGGATCTTTTTTAAGTTTATGCAGCTCCAGCACACCCAAGACAATTTTGATAGCAATGATTATATCTTGGTCTTCCCCTAAGTACTGCCTGAGCATTGTGTCCCAGATTCCAGTCAGAGTCAAGTCTTTTATCGGGAACTATTTTAGCTCCCTTCAGTACTGCAAGATTGTCTCTCAGCTTTAAATCACTCAAACTGCTCTGTACTTTTATCTTCTTTTTGTACTCTGTTTAAGAATCTCTTATATCTTTAATATTCACATGGGTCACAACATTCTGTGGACTATTTTTGTGCAGTTCCATAATTAATCTTTTATGTCAGAGGTAATGGAAAATGATTAAACACATCAAGTGTCTCAGAAGCACTTGTTGTCAGAAGTAAAGCTATTTTTATCTCATCTCCCATTGCTTCTCAAAGTCAAATGCCGCTTAATTCTTTTCCAGATGACCTTTATATTTTCAGAGACTGTTACATCTCGGGAGACTTCAAACTGCTTTCCCAGCCCACTTGTCTTTCAGTGCTTTAGTTTATTTGTACAGGATGTCGACTCCAGTGGTTGTGCCAGCCTGCCTGTGTGGTGAGCGGAGGGTAACAGGCACTTTTCATCTCACTCTCCTCTGGGTATTAAAATTCACCTCTGGGTGAATTGTGGCTTAGAATTTTCACCTTTGCTGTGCAGGCGAATTGCTCAGATGCAGGTGGTGACAAAATGAGGTGAGATGAGTCCCCCTGCTGAAGGTGTAAACCTGTGTTTGCACAGCCTCCCATGGTGACGGTGGGATTTGCAGAGTGCATTGCGCAGTCCAGCTGCCTTCCCTTTGGCTGCGATACCACAGTGTACCTGCTGAGCAAGTGGCCTTTCAAGGCAGGGTGAGAGAGCCTTAACTCAGGGCTTGTGCCATAATAGCTAGGCTTTCTGTACTTCAAATGAGAGGTCTCCTACAGCAGTCACCTGATACAATAAGATCAAGGGGGTTTTATTTCCTTCTGTCACATCGGGGTCACTTTGTGTCTCTCCCCTGCATATCTATCTATCATAATGTTAACTTATGCTTATACATACAGTATGTTAAAGTACAAGCCTTCCCAGACATTCATCTGCTATAAAATTAAAAATCAAAGTGTGAAAATAACTCTTACCTGCTTCCTTGTCTTTTGGGGTTCTGGTTTTTTCCTTCTGCTAATATTATTGGTGTACCTGCAATGCATCTGGGTGCCTACAGCTTAGCTTTGCGCTTTCAGGTTACCTTCTTTTTATTCTCATGCTAGCAAAGCTCCTCTGTTTTGCCTGTGATGGGGAGAAATGTTTTTTATCTAGCTGCTGTGCTTTCAGACAAGTATTTAATGCCATCTTCAGTGGTTTTTCTGTAGAGGTGAGTATCATACTGAACAGAGGTGTTGTTCTGGAGTTAATACACTGCTCTACAACTTAAGGTACTGGTTTAATTTTTCTGCTATGCATGTCATAATATCTCTATTCCCAATTCTTAAAATAGGAATGGTATTGCTTCCTGCCTTAGGTGTGGCAGGCATAAATTAATTCATATTCATGAGGCATCAGCACAAAACTGTAGTTCAGGTGTGTGATCAATACTTAAAGCTATAATTGTAGCAAATTTTATATTAAGTGGTTACAGACTGAAAAATGTTCACTTGGTGTTCTATGTACCATTTACAAGCCTAATTCTGTTCCCAGGTTGTTGGGATTGGTCAAAAATACCAAATTTATTGAATCAATCATCTGTGGTAATGTTGGCTATCAGACTGTATAAGAAAATTAGAAAAATACATATTTGGGAACGAATTACAGAGGAAAAATGAAGTTGCTACATGACTAACATACAATCTATAGCAAAGTCTTCTGCTTTATACGTGAAGATATTATCTAACCAGTTTTGAGATATACCTTAAGTAATTTTTAAATACCTGTGTCTGTTACTTAGTGTTAAGAATATAATTTGCCTGTGAAAGAGAACATTTGCCCAAAGGCTCTGTGGGTAAAGCCTGCTTGACTTTGGATCTAAGGGTGAATCATTACAGGAAATGTGACATCCTTTGTTGTAGTTTTTGATTAAAATACTTGCTTTTGATGATACAGGAGAAAAACACGTATTTTTCCCCTTCTTGGTACAAGGCACATTCTGACTAATCATATACTAGACGTACCATGTCATTCCACTTATTATATAAATTTCAGAAGGGCTTTTGATGTAGGACTGAATAATGACGTTTTTGTTGGAGGTACATTGGCCTGGTTTCTCATAATCAAAAAGCTTTTGCCCATCTTTTCCAGTTAAACTTTTCTCTTTGTATTGCTAAATAAATTTCAGTACACTTTCCTATTCAGTTTCATTAACATGCAAATAGAGAGTTAATACAGGATGGTTCATCTGAGTGTGGAGAGGAGGTTATTTGTGCAGTTTATTTGTGAAATGCATGGTATTCTTATTGGTTGAGAAGACACACAACTTAAAATTGAGACAACTTGTTCTAGAGGAATGAACACAAATTATGGAATCATGATGTTCCTAATTAGAATTCTTGATTTGCTCTCATGAAGGTTATGCGTCATGATAGATGTAAGTACTGAGAACTTGCAGAATGATACGTATCAGTGCCAGTCTCAGGAAGGTCTTAAGAATCTTGGGCAGGAATTTAGGTGAGTAGTCAGGCAAACGAATGTGTGCTTATTACTAAATTGTCTTTACCTACTGATTCTTGGACTGTCTAGATCTGTCCTGCAGTAGAGTAGGACATGACTGTGTCAGCTTATGAAGCCTGTTTGCCTGTGTGGAATTATTTCTGCTATCTCTGCAGGAATTTGGACTTTGTAGGACTAGCCCACACTATGGCATTGCAGGGAGCTTTTCTGCTTTGGAAATGTGTTTGACACTTCATCAAGGCTGTATTCTGGCATTATTGACTGACTCACGCAGGGATGTCTTTAAGGCTGATATAACATGATCAATATCAGAGTTTCACAAGTTGAGTACAGGTATAGTGTGGCCCAAATAGGTATATCGGGTAGGAAAGTCAGGGAAAGAAGACAATATCAACATGAAAACAGGACTGTGCTGGAACCTGAAACCTGAGTGAAGTACAGACATACAAACGGATTTAGCTAAAGACAAGCTACATCTTGTCACTTTTTTTCATTTTCATGGTGATATAAAACCTCATGATTTTCATAGTGATGTAAGCATTTGAAGGGATTAAGTAAATGCTGTTTAAAAGATCTCCTAACAATCAGTTCCTGAAAAATAGACACTTGTAAGCACAGAGAGCCCCCATCCTAATTCACAGCTTTCCCAATACCAGCTTAGCTCAATTCTCAGCAGGTTCAAGAATGTAGGGTAGTATCCCCGAGAAAGGTATCAGCTAAGTGTTTGGTATCGAACAATATTTGTGCTACTCTCTGAAAGCAAGTAATAATGACAAGCTTACCCAAATTTGGCAGCCTAGAAACAAGCACACAGGTTTTAGCAGTTATTTCTGCTCATAACACATCAGTGACTGCACAACTCTTCCTAGAGCCAGTTTGTAACCAGCCTTATTTAGTAAGGTTTTCCAGCCAAGCCAAGTGATCTGTCAGCACTGCACATCTGTCTGAACTAACAAGGAGCAAAGTAAGACCCCTCAGCACCTTGTAAAACCAGGGACATGGAGTCACCAAGCACTGAAGTGCAGATTGCCTTGATCTTAATCCTAGTCAGCTGTGAACTAAAAATAGGTACCAGCAGGTAAGTCACTGAGATCAGGAAGTAAGATTTCCAATAAATATAAGGGACATGATGGTATGTTGGTTCCTATGTGTTTTCTCTGTACGTGATCTGGGGGGTTAAACTCCAGTTATAGGTAATAGACATCTAGGAGGTTGTCCCAGCAAAGGTATAGTGTCATTTGAGCTACCCTAGGATATTCTGCCTGGCCTCCAGTTGGTGTTCTGGAAGACCAAGGTGTCCTATTGGGTCCTGAATCATGTCTGACAGCCTCATTCAGGTAAGGCATCTCAAAAAGGTCTGGGCACCTACATTAAATCCTACTGCTAATCCATACAGTTATTGGGACCTAGGTAGTGGTCCTGCTGAATATGACAATATGGCTGGTGTACTGTAGTGGGGAATCACTCACTAGACTCCATTAAGTAGATTGACTTTGAGTGGGTTCCTGTTAGCTCGGTATAAGCAGGGGGCTTCCCTGGCTATTTAGGGCATCTGCATGGAAATGGCAGATGTGACATAGGCTTGTTCTGGAACGGTAACCACATGGCACCGTTGAGGCAGCTGAGTGGAGCCTGAGATCTCCATTGCCTGTAGTGGGAGCTTGGGCATCTAGCTCATATATGGACTGTGAAGTATAAAGTGTCATGAGCTCAAAATAAGTCCCACCCTAGGAGTGGGATTCATTTGTCTGACGATAGGTATAGGCACAAATTATCATTTGACACATCCTATATTGTCCCAGGTGTTTCTGTGGGGCTGAGAGATGTGACTTAAGGTTTATGTAAGACTCGGAGCTTTCCAAAACTGCAGTTAGAGGCTGGAGACTCTGTAGTCACTAAAACTGCATTAGACACCTGATTTTAGGCAAATGAATTCTGTCCCAGGTTTCCGTAGAGACTCTGCTCTGCCACTTGGCTTCTTCCAGCATTATTTCTGTGCGTTTTTGAACTACTTCATTAATCTGTGTCCACAGAGCCCAGGGACTTTGATGCACTATTTTCTATGTTTAGCTGTTTTTTCATGGAAATAGTATCATTCCGCTTCATGCACACTCCAGGGGGCAGATATTTAAGTGAGCTGCTTCTTGACTGCTTTCATCTGTCTGTAGAACATGTCTAAACTAAAGAGGTTTTGTCCATCATCAGTGGAGGGAGATGGACTCCCAAAACGTGACTCACCCTGCATATCTTAAGACACCAGTCTTCTCATCTTCTATAGAGGCAGGCTAGATGACCTGCTTAGAAGGCAAAGTTGAATGAGATAATCCCACATTGTTACACTTCCTATCTTTTCATTGCAATGAGGCAGTGAACAGCACCTCCTTGTCTGTGGAGAGTGGGACTCCTTCTTGCTTCATGGTAGAATCGAGGCTACTAAAATGCTGGCAGATCTCTCTCCACTGATAGGAGTAGCTGCCTACTCCTCTGGCCGAGAGTTATGGGGCAAGTCATCCATAGTCCTTGAGGTTCTCTGTGGGTGGGCAGTGTACTTGCAAGTGCAGATGACAGAGATGAAATTGGGTGTTTGAGAATGTGCATGGTGGTATCTTAACATTTGAGACAGGAAATATAGAGATGAGTCAGGTCCAACAGAGGAAGAATATGTGGCACCTTTATGAGGGAAAATTTGGGTATACAAATTTGAGTTGTAAGTGATGGCACTTTTCTTCCCAATGGTATTTTAAAAATCATATTTAAAGCATTGGGTGTGTAGTGTTTTGGTCAGGGTGTGTAACGTCTTTTGTTCTTTCATCAGCATAATGGAGCTTCAGCGTGAAGTAAAATTAAGTCTGTGCTTAGGTCAGCTCTCATTTTTGACACGAGACTTTGAAGTGGTTACTATATTTAGTTTCTCACTAGCATCAAAATCCATTGTATTAATATAGACAGATGGTAGGACTGCATCACATTTATCTGAGCTATTGATGTATTATAAATGAGAGCATGTACGTTGAAGTTTGCAACTGAGAGCTTGATTCAGATACATGCACATAGGTGTGTACTGTGATTCACAGTTTGCAATACTGTTCTCTGGGTTTTGGTGACCACTCGAAAAGGGCATGGGTCTAGTCTCATATAGAGTTGGTGTCAGATCTGTGCAGATGTTTTATATATGCCATGACGACTCAAAAGGCAGCAGGTTTCTGTATGGGGGCAGCTGAACTGAGCCTTGGTTATTGATCTTACCTGTAGTTGTCCTTCACTTCTAATTGCTTTTGTCCCAGCAGTGAGAATTAAAATTCTGCAAGAACAGTAGAATGGTAGAATTCATTATTTTTCCTGGGTAATTAACAGTGTCTATGTCAAAAATTATTAATAACTGTAATTGCTTAATGTTCCTAGTAATGCTGGCAACTGGAAATCATTGTGGGTCAAAGCTTGAATGGTAAGAGTGTATGAAAAAGCAACTATGAACAGCAGCTCTCAATACATTAATGATAAAATTTGCTAACATAGCAACTGCATGGAGTAGAATTATAAAGCTTTCTATATGGCTTTATATTCCAGGGAGGGCTAAAAATGTGTGTGACATTTTGATTAATAATCTGTCATATATTCATCACACCTGTGACTTTGTATGACAGGAACGGAGGTTTGTGTCATCACAGCGCATATGAACAAATACCAACTGATAAGTCCCAGAATACAAATGTAAACTGGGAATAGTTATTAGGCTTTTTCTAATTAATAGATCTCATATTTTTTATCTTTTTATCAATTAACTAGAAAAAATCATTACAATTTCTACTAATGTCTAGATGACAAAAAGATGGGATGCTGATTCACAGAGCAGTCAAAATTCTTTGATAAGGCAGGTGCAAATTAAAAATACGGTTTAGATGGTAAAGGGCTCTGGAGATGTGGTAGTTTAGATGAGCACATGCTCACAGTGTAATGCTATGGCCACATAAGCAGAAATAGTGTGTTGAATTGTCTCCGGTTTTACTGCTGTCCGGACTACCACTGGCATATTATGTCCAGTTCTGCCTCTGCATTTTAAGATGGATGATGACAAACTGGAAGAGAGGAAGACAGTGAGAATGGTTAGAGGGCTTGAAACTATGCCTAAATATAATGCGAGGCTCCAGGAACTTAATCTATTTAACTTTCAAAGGGAACATCAAGAGACACTTTCAACTTGGTCTGTAAGATCTCAGAAAAGAAATTTGATAGAAAAGACCTCCTCACAGTAACAGATGAAATTATACCAACCCAAGTGGTTGAAATATGATGCTAGCAAATTTTAATAAAACAAATTAAATTGAATTACTCAAATAATTTTTCAGGCGCTGTGGTAAATTGTTTTTCACCAGACTTTTTAAAATCCACATTGGTAGTTTTTCCTGTATTGTGTGTTCTGGTTCAAAGACGAGGAAGTTCAAGGGTGTTTTTTTTGTCTTGTATTGTTTTGAGAGATTTTGGCGGTTCTTAAAAATAGACCTTCCTTCTTTATATATCTGTAAATCTACAGATGAAGTGATATTCCGATAATGAAAACATACTTTGAAACACGTTTAGTTAAATGCATTTTCATTTTTGTAAAGAGTGGAAGTATGTCTGAACTCAATAACAGAAGTTAATAAAGGTGTCTATCTACCACAGGTGTGTTCAGTGCCTGGAATAGTATCTCATGGAAAACTGAGATGCTGTTTTCCCAAACCAACTAGAGATTTCTAGTTGGTATATGGTATTAATATGGTATTTATTTAGGAGTTGTAAACTGCTGGTGAATGAATAAGTCTGAGCCCTGAAATGCAGTGTTTATGTGGTTACTACATGACACTGGGCATCAGTACTTGAGACTGTTACTTAAAATGGAATTTCAGATGCATTAATTACAGTGTTTCTTTTCAACAGGCCCATGCTAAAGTCTGGCATCTCTACAATGACCATTTTCGTCCAACTCAAAGAGGAAAAGTGTCCATCGCCCTTAGCTCCCACTGGATAAAACCTCAACGTATGACTGAAAAAAACATACAAGAATGTCAAAAATCCCTTGATTTTGTGCTTGGCTGGTTTGCTAAGCCCATATTTATTGATGGTGACTATCCAGAGAGCATGAGGAGCAACCTCTCATCTCTGTTGCCTGAATTCAGTGAAGTTGAGAAGAAGTATATCAAGGGAACAGCAGACTTTTTTGCTCTTTCTTTTGGAGCTACCCTGAGTTTCCAGCTCTTGGACTCCCACATGAAATTCCAGCAGCTGGAATCAATAAGCCTGAGGCAGCTCCTTTACTGGATAAGCAGTGAATATAACAACCCCCAAATATTCATTGTGGAGAACAGCTGGTTTGTTTCTGGTAGCACCAAGAGAGATGATGCCAAATATATTTACTATCTCAAAAAGTTCATTGTGGAAACTTTAAAAGGTAGGACTGAGATTGTATTAATATGTGCTTGACAAAATAATAATGCCTACAGAGACATGTTAAAGAACCAGGCTGAAAACTAATTTTAGTCTTTAACATTACTCTTGGCACTTCTGAAATGAGGCTCCAAATCCCTTTCCTGGGTTTGTTCTCTTCAGCTCTTGAAGACCCTTAATACCTGCAGATAACATTTGGTGAGTTTGATGCTGCTGTCTTTGAAGTCATTAGGAAAATTTCTACTGTCTGATGGGAGGAAGTGAAAAACGTGTGAACTATACTCTCAATGGACTTAGAGAAATTTGCTGTGTTACTTTTTAATACTTTTTTTCTGTATCTTAGATTTATGAATGCGTATGTACAAAATGTAAGAATATATACGTGGGAAGGTAAATATTATGCCATAGGAGTTCCTCTGAAGAAAACATAAGGCTGAAAGAATACATTTTTAAATGAAAAATTGGAAGTTTTTCATTCTGCATCTCAGTGTTGCTCATGCACAAATTTTACATTGGTACAGCTCTGGACATCGATCACAATAATCCGAATTTACATCTGTTTAAGGAGAGCAAATGTTTGAGGTTGTGTAGTCTAAGCTATTTAAATTGTTAACCTATTATTTTTTCCAAAGACTAAGAAAAATAAACTACCTTATGAGAGTTATTTTCTATTTTCCCATTTCCTTGTGGCAAAACAGATTTTTCAATCCTAGTAGTCACCAATGAGTTGTTTGGGTTCCCATTTCCACTTTCATTGTCTTTTAATTTCTTAATTTATAATTTAATAATCAATTTAGTTGTCTACAGTTTACTGTTCTGGTTTTAAAAACAGTATTATTGTAGCTATTAGTTCAGATGAGATAGCCGTTGTGTTACATTGCCATTTTCATACAGGTGATGAGCAAAAATGGCTTTCATTTTATCCTCAGCACTCATGAAGGTGCAGAGAAGTCCTGTGTTTGTTTCATCTGCTATTCCAGAATCCTAATTATGACAGATAAATTAAAAGATGAATAAATACATGAGCGAGTGCATCCAAAATGGGAGGAATGAAATGTAAAACAGTTACTATTACAAGTACAGTATTACATGTTTGCATTAAGTCAGATGAAGAGCTGTAAGGGGTCATATTCCCACTGCCTACATTTCTGCTTAAATTGCTGGACATACGTACAGGGATCTGCCTTTTAATCACAGCTGGCTGGAAACAGTCTCAATTTACAGAGTTTCTTTCCTTTTAATGTGCCACTCAATAAATAATAATAACAGCAACAACAGTAGTCTTGACATATTAAGTTAAGAATATGAACACTTAGCTAAACTTTTTACAGAAAAAAAAAAAGCAGAGACAGACTGAATCTGCAGATGCTGACCTTCAGCATCATTATGATGAAAATTATTGCACCCAACTCTTCCGCCCATTAGAATATGCAAAAAAGTTCTCTGTGCAATAGCTAGGGGAATTTAGTTGAGAAGGATTCACAAAAGGCATCATGTGGGCAGTCTTGTTGGACAAATTTAAAGAGCGAAGGCAAAGACACGTTATCTATCTTGGAGACTTAGGACATGTCTATCCAGTGCAGTAAAGCACTGTAATGTAGAAATTCGTGAGCTAGTTACACCAAATTCACTCCAGCAGTCACAGGGCAATAAAATAGCATTGGAGCTATAGCACTGAGAAGCAAGGATAATTAATGTAGACCCAGGGCCACATAAATGTGTTTTTGCTGTGTCCTAGATCTGGCCAGTACCATTGCCTGATTGTGTGTGTGCACTGGTTCAGGCAAAACTGCTTGTTTCTATTTCTACGTTAACAAGTAAGTGCAGCCCTGTCAGACCAAGCCTGTAGAGTAAAAAGAGTTGGTGCTGAGGGCCTGGCGTCCACACCGTGTGCATTCCTAAAGCCCATTTCTGGATTCATTTCACCCCAAAGGGTCCTAGGTCATGCATGCTGAGACCAGGCTGTGATGTGAATTGAAGTGTGATAAGGAGGGAGATTTGCTCAAAAGTGTGCTGATTTCGGTGAAGTGCTGATGTAGATGCCCATTCTGGCACTGCATGCCGCAGACAAGCTCTATACACGGTTGTGGTTTTTTTGGCTCTGGGAAAGGGTCTCTTTATTTGGGATTCACAGTCCTAAATCTGTTTACTGTTTACTATTATTGATATTATTTTTTTTTCCCAAATACCTTTTAAGGTTGAATAGGGTAAATAGACCTGCAATATAAAGTAGTTAAATATTAATTAGAGCTGCTAATTGGTTGGAGATGGGTGAGTATCTAATCACTTATTCTAGGGTCATATTCACTTCCCTGCTCTGTCTCTGGTGCAACAAATAAATTGATTGTTCTTCGTAAAGCGGAGCATGTTGACCAGGAGGGCATGCAAGCTCCTCTGTGCCGTGCTGACTAGCCAACGGGTTAAATCGTTATCTGGGGAGCTAGCAGGTCTGAATTCAAAGTGTTAAGGAGAACGGGAACAGCTAGGCCCCTGACGGGTCAGGACCAAGCTGTTCTCAGGTATGTCCAGAGGCAAAAAATAGATCCTTGGGCACCTTCCACATGGAAGCAGGAGCTCGGGCTTCACACACCTCACCTTCATGCTCTGGGGTTGGATAGCAGCTGAGCAGAGGGTTTTAAGGATCCGTATCTGGTGCTCACGGGTCTGCCAGTTTTCCTTGCATTATTTCTATACTACTGAGCTAAACAGAGCGTGAGTTGAACTGCTGTTTAATTTTTAACCCACTTCTGGCAGAGTTCTGGCCTGCACAGTATCACACTTCTAGGCATGCTGTGGGGGATTGCTCAGGTCAGGAGTTATTTCCAGTAGGTAGTATGGACAAGGCCACTTAGTTTTAGAAGCAAGGACAGTTTCAGCTGGCCTGGCTTGCACACCAACAGACATAAAAAAGAGGGGAGATAGACAAAAGAAAAAGAAAAAAACAGACGATAGTTTTCGTCGTGGTTTTTCAGTAACATGCAATTTGTGTGTGATAGTATGTTTGAGATTTCCAAACTTTCTGAAACTTCCGAAAAATGTTTCAAGTTGCTTCTTTCATAGGTGACACTTAAAAGTGAATGCATTTTTAAAGAGGGATTTGAGGAGAGTTTTTATGAGTTGCTCAGGAAATGTGGGAGTGCTGTGTAAGGACTTACAGAAGGGGTGAGATGCTGTTCAAAGAGAAATTCTCACTGAGACCAGTTCACGAAGCGGACCTGTACTGGCTTTTACTCTGCTGGTACAGCAGATGTCATCATGGATGCATGCAGAGGTTAGAAAAATACTGGCATTTGCCAGACTCAAAAGAATGATGCCTTTAGGAGGAGAAATATTCCATTTCCTCAGACATTTTCTCATGACCTCTGATGCAGACTGGGCCAAATTCATTGCTTATTTAACCACAGTTCATTTAATTGATTCAAACAGGGTTACAGTCAAGGATCCATGTATTCCTTCCTAAATGATTGTAATGAGGTACATTAATAAAGCCAGGAAATTAGTATCTTGATATTTTGGTTGCCTGAAATAATGCTTGCAGTGTAACTAGGCTGGAAAATATTATGTTCAGTCAGTATCCAGTTTGGGTTGACAGAAGTAATAAAGATAAACTCTGCTGGCTATGGAGCCAAACTCAAGTTCAAAAGAACATTTATGATTGTGCTTAAATTGCTGAATTAGGGTGGGTCTAATTATGTAATTAAAATAAGCACACTCCTTTGTGCCTTCCTGAAGCCGAGCCTTGCCCAGGAACATTTTGCTGAGTCTCAGTGTTTAATACAACTGAAAATGAGTGTCATTTGGAATCTCAAAACTGTAAAGCTGGCCATAATAACAGATGCCAGTAGACCCTGATTTTAACCTACGAAGTGTGTGGTGATTCTTAAAAGTCAAACAGTTGACCTAAAACATATACATCTTTTTAGAAGCCCTTAACTATTTAAGCTGGAAAATGCCGTGCCATAAAAGATGTAAGCAGAGAGAATTATCAAATAAAGGCAGTCTTCCTGCATTATCACTTCTACTTAAAATCCTTGGTAATAAAAATTAATCAGCACACCAAAAGTGTTGTCAGGGTTTTCTCAATATATATTTGTAGTGGGGGTAAGGATCAAAAAGAGTATGACTTCTGTTCACATACACGGCTGTGCTGCGTTAACGGCCCTTCAGCTGCCCCGGAGTCAGCTGGAGCGCCCGCTTAGCAGAGCGCAGTGCCCTGCAGTTACTAGCTCAGTCGCTGCAAACAGCTCAGGCGTAGCCTGCGCTGCTCCAAGGCTGAGGTTTGGCACGCCTAATTAGCAGCACTGCTCAAACCGCTGCTCTGCTGCTTCTCTTTCTAAATCTGGCTTGTTTAAAGCCAGGCCAGGTACCTCTCTACTGCCTTGCACAGTGCACCCGTGCCCTGGCACCTCCCTGAGTGCAATTGAAATATCTTCCCTGAATGAGCTTTGAGGCAGGCCCCGAGATACTTATCTGACTTACTGCATTGTTCTTACACATGAACACCACAAACATTGCTGATATAGTGCAATCTACAAAGGTAAAATAAGCACTGTGATAAGTTTGGTTTTGTTCTTTTCTCAGCCATCCGGTACGACGGAGTTAATGTGTTTGGCTACACAGTCTGGTCCCTCCTGGATGGTTTTGAATGGCACAGGGGATACAGCATTCGGCGTGGATTGTTTTATGTTGATTTTCAAAGCCATGACAAGAAGTTGATGCCCAAATCTTCTGTCTTATTCTATCAAAAGCTGATAGAAAAAAATGGCTTCCCACCTTTGCCTGAAAACCAGCCCATAGAAGGGGTTTTTCCCTGTGGCTTTGCCTGGGGAATTGTTGACAACTACATTCAGGTGAGTCTGATGATAAAGCCAACAGGCTGTCCAGCCATATCAGTGCACAAGTTCATATTGATAAATTTGCTGGATAGAGTGTCTTTGCCAATATGTATTACTACAGCGCTGCAAGGAGGTGGGTACAAGGCTTTTGCACCAAGCACTGTGTCTTTCAGCTTCACTAGACTTTCTGCGTGTGACCAAGGAGAACCAGTCAGATAGAGATACTATGAATAACATTTTAGAAAAACATACGGAAATTGAAAGGGGTCTGATGCTCATCTTCCCTGGGCGTATTATGTGATCAGTTACTGGAATTCAGTCCTTTTTGAATGGAAGTTGATTAGATCTACTGAAGTGTAGTTCTAAATGTCCTAGTCTATGAAATGGGAAATATTACTGCTTTTTCTTGTTCACAATTTTAATGGTAATATATTTGTCTGCTGTGATAATACATGTTTTAGAAAACTTCCTGAAAGCTCTTAAAGCTCCAGTGGCATGTTTCTACATCTTATGCATATATATCCTGGTACCATCGTTAGAGGGCTTTTGTGTAAAATAAAATTAATAATATTAGCTTTAGATGAAATTTCTGTATTCCTTCTTTGTCATTTTGTGTAGTACTGTGTCTGATGGAGGCCTTCAGTGCCCCTGGATAGCACCTAGCTAGATCATGGATCCAGTTCATAGCTCTCACTCTTTATTTCAACTAAATCTGATACTTTGGGAGAACCTTTCAAATTTTAAGACTTCATAGCATGTGTAAAAATTGTAGCTTAGTTATGGTGTCTGTAACAGTTTGGCTCTGTAATTCTCAGATGCTGTTTTGGCTTGCAGGGCTTCTCTAACCACAGTAAAGAGGCGTAGTTAAATTCAATGCTGAGGCTTGATCCAAGAACAGAATTTTTAATTTAGGTTTTCCACAAAGACAGAATCTTTCCTAAGGCTAGAGTATAGGGAGCTTGTTTTTTCTCAGTCCAAAAGTAAGATCTGACTTTGCTCTCTTGAAAAATACTGCAGCCTGCTTACCTGGTACGCCGATTTCCAGGAAGATTCAACAGTCGTTATCCTCCTAGCTCCCAGACAGGTTACGGATTGGAAATGGAATTGCTGCCTTCGGGATCGATAACAGCTATGAAGTTGCGGAGTCAGTCAGCCTAAGACAGTTAAAAAATCCCTCCCATCCCCCAAACCTTCAAAGCAGAATATTTTCATTTCAAAAGGCCATTCAAACATTTTGTGCTGTTAGGCTTAGGTAGCGTGATTTATAGATGCATCACAGTGGAAAAACTCTTTTGACAGCATTCCCACAGTATTAGTGGCAATGCATGCTTTAGTAATCTACAAGGGACAATTTTCCAGAAAAGCAATTTCCCTCAGACATGCTGGTTTTTATTACTTTCTTCTATAAGCACAGTACTGACCTCTCCGGAGAAAATAGCAACTGATTTTCAGCAGCTTCTTTATACAGTCTGCAGAGCCTCAGCTACAAGTTGAACACTGGTTGTAGGCTGACACCTGCTTTTCAAACAGGGGGCAGGACAAGGAAATCTGAACTCAGGGGGAACTTTGCACCAAAAGAAGAAGAAAAAAAAGGACAAAACCCACATGTGGTATCAGTATCTTGTTGTTTGGGTCTTTCTTGTAAGAGTTACGCTACAGTATAAAAGAGTAGATTTTACACTGTGCATTATTTTAAGTAATTCACTTTTCCAATTTCTAGTCCTTATTGCGTTCGTGATATTCACTAAAAAGTGAAAGTATAATTCTGTGGGACCCAGGTAAGCTCATCTTCTCCTGTGCCCAGATTGTCATACAGGCAATTCTGATATCTGAAGCCCTAAAGACTATGGGAAATGCATTTATTGTTGGAGTGGCATATAGTGGATTTACTCAGAGGCCTGAAAAAAGATTGATTCATACATCAGCAACCTGCTGAAATAACTTGGAAATTAGTTCAGTATGAGTTACATAAAAAAGGACATCTTTAGCAAGGAGGAAAAATTTTGCTTGTCAGCTAAATTCATGCTAGAAATCAAGTGCAGAGTATTACTCATCTTTCATCATAGTCAGGAAAAGAACTGAACACAGAAATGATGTTGCATTCATTATTTCTTTTGCTGTGTTCAGGGAGCGGCCTTGAAACTGAAGCTACTGGGTAATTTACAACAAGCAGTCTCTCTGTAGGCCCTTTGGTATAGCTTCTTAATCTTGGAAGAAAAACATTTTAAAAATTACTGTAGTCTTCGCTGAAGATCTGCTTCTCTGGAGATCTGTCACAGGTTTAGTGCCTTATCCCTGAGCAACCCCTTGCTTCCCACAGACTGGTGCAATCTGGAGTAGATACAAGCATGGTGACCATTAGCATAAGCTTGTTTGGGAAGTAGGATGAAAATTATATATACATTTGGTACATTTCTGACATCACATGTTAACAGAAGATTAATTCATTCACATGAACCAGAGATGTTGTTGTACCCCAGATGCGAGAGAGGTGCTAAATGCAATGTTTTGGCTTACGCTGTTCTTTCACTACGTTGTGCCTGAGGGTTGTGATGTTCCCACCTACCTGGAACAAACAGCTTGAATCTGGTATGTTTCTTATTCTGCTTAGGTAGATACGACACCTGCACAGTTTCTTGACTCTAATGTTTATGTGTGGGATGTTCACCAGACAAAGAAGCTTATTAAAGTGGATGGAGTGTTCACCTCGAAACGGAAGCATCACTGTGTTGACTTCGCTGCTATCAGGCTCCAGATCTCTCTTCTGCAAGAAATGCATGTCACACACTTTCATTTTTCACTGAAATGGTCTTTAATCCTTCCTTTAGGTAACCTTTCTCTAATCAACCACACACTTGTACATTATTATCAGTGTTTTGCTAGTGAACTGCTCAGAGTTAACATAACTCCTGTTGTTGCTTTATGGCAACCTATGGCCGAGAATCAAGAGCTTCCAGTTTCCTTTGCCAAATACGGAGCTTGGGAAAACCCAGAAACTGTTCAGGCTTTTGTGGAGTATGCCAAATTCTGCTTTACAAGTTTTGGGGACCATGTCAAATTTTGGATCACAATGAATGAACCATCTGTGAAAAATTTGACATACACTGCAGGGCACAACCTGTTGAAAGCCCATGCCAAAGCATGGCATCTTTATGACAAAGAATTCAGGAGATCTCAGAAGGGTAAAATATCTATAGCTCTGCAAGGTGACTGGGTAGAACCAGCTTGTCCCTTTTCCAGGAATGACCAAGAAGTTGCTGACAGAATTTTAGAGTTTGACATTGGCTGGCTTGCAGAGCCCATCTTTGGGAATGGTGACTACCCACAGGTGATGAGGGGATGGCTTCACCGAAGAAACAGTGTTGACCTGTATAATTTCCACTTGCCTTATTTCTCAGAAGGTGAAAAGAAGTTAATCCAGGGCTCATTTGATTTTTTTGCCTTGAGTCACTACACTACTACCCTTGTGGGCTGGGAGAAAGAAGATGCACTAAAATATGACCACTATCTTGAAGTTCAAATGATCAATGACATCACATGGCTGCACTCCCCCAACAGAGCTGCGGTAGTGCCCTGGGGACTGCGTAAATTGCTCAAGTGGGTTAAATCAAAGTATGGCGATGTCCCAATTTATGTTATGGCTAATGGAATTGATGATGACCAGAATATGGTGCACGATAAGCTCAGAGTGTATTACATACAGAATTACATCAATGAAGCTTTAAAAGGTAAGGAACCGTAGATGGTTTATATGTCACAAATCCAAGTATTAGTATACACTGTGTGATAAGAGTACGTTTAACGTTAAAAAAAATTAATCCTGTGTAGAATACTCCATAAATTAAATGTTATTACAGCATAACAGATAGTTTTTCCTTTGTTTTACAATTGATTGGTGTTACTAAACATCAGGAAGACTGACCTTGCATGTATTCTGCATCAGACAGCAGGAGAACTTTTTTGTGAATTCAAGAAATTTAAGTAGATGTTATGTGAGTAGCTCCACATGTATTTAGTCAGGTTTTCTTCTCATTGCACTTCTACTGTTGTTTTGCTTTGTTGCTTCTCTCCACTGATGTACCTCAGGGCTGAGTATGAGTTCTGTTTCTTAGCTGTCTTTGTATCTTATTCAACACAGTGATCTTATCCAACAGTGATCTTCATAATAATTCAGCTATCTACCTCATTGTGCCATTTCCTGGACTCTTTCCTGCTATTCAGAACCCAAACTGGTCTTTTTCTCTGTCTCAAAGATTCATAAATGATAAGGCAAAAAAAGAAGCATTTTGAGTTATCCTGTCATACAACACACGCTGTTTTTTCAGAAAAGCAGAAGGCCCGACAGATAATTTTTACTGATGAAGAATCTTCTACATCTTGCCTTAAGCTGTTGCAGTGGCTAAATGCTGTTGCAGGACAAATTATTTACTGTTTTTATATATAAGCGTGTGTATAGATATATAAAAATATTACTTCTAGTATTAATTTCTTTAGCTTCAGCTTTAAGCCACTTTGTTGTGCATTTACGTGTACTTTACCTGTGTAGGTATTGTCTTTGATAAATAGCACAGACAAAGCTCTTTTGTCCCTTACCATAAAACATCATTTAGAACCTTTCAATTATTAAACTTTTCCCATTTGCCAGCATTCTTCTTGAGAGGGATAAGCCCAGACCTGGGCACACTGCTCCTGCCACAGCTGCACCTATGTCTCAGGCAGGTGTAATGTAATCTTACCCTTTTACTCCTCTTTCATACATCTAAGCAGCCCGTTAGCCCTTTTGGCCACGGCACAGGTTGGTTACGTACGCTGTGGTTATCTACTGAGATTTTAAACTTGGCTACAGATTCCTGCCCCTCTCCAGGCAGAACTTCCTCTAACCAAAATATGGTATGCTGCTTCTTTGACAGCCTCACATTTGGTGATGTTCAAATGCCAGTTGCTTGCTTGTGCAAAGCTTGCTATGCTAGCTAAATTATAACCCCTAATCTTTGTGTTATTTGCAAATTTTGGGAGAAATAGTTTTCTTTCAGGTAACCGATATATTTAAGATCATTAATATCTTGGTGCTAAAAGCCAATCTCCATGACCACAATAGAAATACACCTACTGTGACACTTACTTACCTGCAATTACATTTCTAGACTTACTAGTTATATTTGAGATCAGTTGAACTCTGTATATTATGGGCTTGTAACATTCTATTTTCTTGATCCAGATGCCATATAATACCAAGTCAGTTGCCTTGTGAAGTTCTAAGTATATTATGTCAAACATCTTTCCTTTTATTTATCTGCTGATCTCATTAAAAAGATGTCAAGTTAGTTTGACAAGATTTAATTTTCATAAAGCTAAGATGATTGGCATTAATCATATATATATATCCTGTAATTCTTATTTATCAAGCCTTATGTAATCTATTCCACTCTTTTGCTAGGTAGTGAAGGATGGCTGGCAATTCCATAATTTGCTAGGTCATCCTGTCTACTCTCTTAAGTATTGGCTTTAACTTCCTCCTCTGTAATTTCCACCTCTTTCACAAATTACTGAACATCAATATTAAGTGCCCGAGAGTTCCTTCTCCAGCATTTTTAAGCACTGGCAACATGTTTTCTGCACCTGTAGTTAAAAAAACTTGACTATATTTCGGCTTATGGTTTCAATCTGTTTTTTCTCTATTGCTTCTCTCTGCCCCAGCACTTTAGACCATACCAGTTCCTGGCACTTCTGTTTTCAAAGTGCGTATGGATATAGGCTTTTCTCCCAGTCCCCGTTAGCTAGAACACCTGCACATCCCCCTGTTTTTTACAGAACTTTGTCATTTGTACTGATCTGGTGCCAGCGTCCCCCAATCAGTTCCTTCTCCCCTCTTCTATCCAGCCTGGAAATGGCTCCTGCGTTTTTCAACTTAACCATCACATGTAAGCCGATCTTCACCTCCTTTGTCATGGATGACTGTGTCCCTGATAACTAGCCGTAATACTTGCCCTAAGGCTCACTCTCCCACTTCTGACATCATATACTCCTCCGTAGTGTTTGGTCCATCAGTAATACCAGTTTTTTTCATTCTCTTTTCTTCTCCTGCTCTGGTATTGTGCTTTTGCCCATCTTGCCCTTACACAGGGAGCAAGCTCTTAACTTTGGTATCATGACTGATTCCAGTTTCTCCAAAACCTGCATTTTTTCTGCAAGACCCTGTGCAGTAACTGAGATGAATTACAGACCTTTGTCCTTACCTCAGTGTCACGCTGGAGAGGAATGAGAGGGATTTGGTACAAGTGTGCGCTCACCTTAAAGATCCTATTCTGCCTTCTTCCTCCAGCTGGTTTCAGGGGCTGCACGTGGCAGCTTTTGTGCATGTAGTGTTTCTCACCTGCCTTGTTCTGTGGGAGCCAACAGGTTTGTGCAGATAAATGGTTCCAGAACACAGTACGGAACCCTTTGGACTGAGGTTTTGTACGCTGTTTAAGCACATCTTTGCCAACTGAAAGCAAAGAACAGCAGTAACCATTTATGTAACACCATTAAATATACATGCAGTTTTACAAACACAAACTAATTATCCTGGGTAGCAGCTCTGTTAAAGGGCGGGTAAATAATATTTCATTTTACACATGAAAAGTAGGTTAGAGGTGCTAAATGTCTTGTGTGTGGCTGCAGAAAGAATTATTTTCAAAGGCATATGAAAATTCGCCAATTGTTAGCTTTCAGTCCTGTGTTCATCTGCTAGAAGATGTTGCTTTAACTTGTTAAAAATAGTGATTGTGAGAGGCAAAGTATTAGAGTTTGTGTTTACTGCTATGGATTGATTAGTTTTGTCAAGCAGGACTGATGGCTCAAGGTTAATGCTCCAGCTGCTGGACCTCTTCCAGTAGCCAAGATAGCAGTATGGGTTGTGGATATGTTCTCAATAAAGACTAAAACAGGTCATCTTGGGTCAGAAACTTGGGTCAATAACAAGAGACAACTATGATCTGCATAAGCTTTCCACTTGCACTGGTGATATGCAAGTACCTTAGCATGGGTGCATCTTTTTCTGGTGTCACCGTGCCTTTGCTAGTGAGAAGTGCAGCATGATGTCCTCTGTTCCTCGGCCGTCCCCATCAGGAGGTGCTCTGCAAGGGAGAAGGAGCAATCAGAGAAACAGGTTGCAGAAATCCAGGTGCAGGAAAACCAAAACCTGTATTCCTTCATACCTAAAAAAGAAATCCATTGTTTCATGATAGGCTCCATGCTGATCATTAAACGCAGTCATGTACTCACAGCTGTGTTTACCAAGCACAAGGAAATAAATTGCAGGATACTCACAGATCACACTGTCTGGCAATGGACGACAAATTCTTTTTGTGTACTTTTTGTGACAAACACTTCATAGATGTACATGTACCTTACCTTGTTATGGGGAAGAGACGTGCAGATATGGGTTTAACATCCTCCTACCCCTGCTTTATGTACTGGCCTGTGGTACTGTTCTTGAATGCCAAAGTGACATACATTCATTTCTTCAACCCGTTGTTTTCTTTTGCAGCTTACACCTTGGATAACGTTAATCTGCAAGGATATTTTGTCTATTCTTTTAATGACAAGACTGCTCCTAAATATGGTCTCTACAGTTACGTTGCAAATCAATTCGAACCAAAGCCTTCTATGAAACATTACAGAGAAATAATTGACAATAATGGGTTTCCTGGTCCTGAAACTCCTGAGTTGCTGTGCCCAGAAGAGATTGCCTCGTGTTCTGAATGCCACTTCTTCCGAACCAGAAAATCATTATTAGCTTTCATCTCCTTCATATTTGTTGCTTTTATTGTTACTATATTCTTCATTACTTACTACTCCAAGAGGGTAGAAAGAAGGTATAAATAGAACTTCCCCTTTGAATACATGCCTCACTGCCCCTTCTCTTGCATCCCCTTGGGAAATCTGAAGTAAGAGTGCATATTGTCATGATTGCTTCAGCAGTAGGAAGGCATTTACATTGCCTGGTACTGCAGGACGTTGACTCTGAGAAGAGATGGCTAGTGTATGGCTTCCAGAAATCATTTTCTCTGGTTTAGTACATTTGGTTTGTGACCACTCCTTAATTCCTGTGGTTGGAGTTGTCTCACAACTTTCCCTGGGACCCTTTGTTGAGCAGATGCTTTCCCCTCCTTGGTTTTCCCTTGCTGAGTTGGACAAGTAAAAGTATGTTTTGAAGACATGGAGTGATGGAAGAGCCTGTATGTCAAATTCTCCAAGAGAAGATGGGGGAGAAACAAAATGGTTTACTTTTTCAAGTTGCGTGATGTTGCGCGATCAGAGCCAACACCTGACTGGAGCAGGGAATGTGACTGAGCAGAGACGGAGGAGAATTGCACAAAGCAGTGCCGAGGGAAAGGACACCCCTTTCCTAAAGCAGACGCAGAGGGTAGAACAGGGGCACACGAGTCTGTGCTGCTGAAAGCTCACGGTAAATTCGTTAACTACTACTCAGGTTGCTGATGGCTGCATCCGCCTTCAGGATGTCATTGGGGAACTTCAGCTAAAGGAATTGTGTCTCTTTCAGTGGGGAAAGTATGCCTAGGGGTTGCAGGGGTCATGCCATCTGACGGGTGAAAGGGCTTCTCTTTGATTTGCTCAGTAAAAAAGCAGAGAGCAGGAACTGAGATGTCCTTGCTGTCTCAGTTGCCAGAAAACTGTGTGCCTGTTGCCCTGTGCCCATGGACATGGCAGGGCTGGGGCACCCTGTTTCTGCACTTCTCACAGCAAGTTGCACGCAGCTGGCTCTCTGCTGCTGCCAGGCTACTTACCTGCTGGAAACTGCTGGGTAATTTAGTAAGGTGGTCTTTGTATGCCATTTGTGTTGAGTGGGGAGACTTTAAATCCCAGCATTTTGGTATAATAATCCAGCACTTTATTGCTGCTTTTGCCAGGGTCTGAGATCTTTGAGCTGTTGCTCCAGGCCTCTTCCAGGTTGGCTGGAGGGTCTCCTTTGCGCAACTGGCCCTGGCCCTGGCAGCATTTAATCCCAAAGTATTACTGAACGTCTGCGGGTCTCTCATTTTTGTCTCAGCAATATAAATCAGCAAAGCATTAACAACATTGTTTATTAGTATGAATAGAGAAAGAATGGGGAAAAAACTGACCTTATTTTGCCTGCCTGTGAATCACTACATTAGGAGTGTCCTCAGTATAAAGCAGTGAGGCCATTTTTCTCTGCTTTCTAACTCTAGGCTTGTATTGCTGTCAGTTGTAATTGTATTTTTATTGCTATGTGAATAATGTCAGTCACTGGAAAGAATATTTTAAAGGAAATGTGCTCTCTGTTAATTAAGAATTATTTATCTACTAAAGCTGATTATGCTGTATTAAATGTGATGTTTATCTACTAGATGACTAGTAGATGACTAAATGACCTCCCAGGGTTCGTTTCAACCTGAATACTCTATGATTCTGTGATTCTATACTGTAAATTAAAACTTACATATGAAATACGATTTTAATTTGTAACTTAAGATTATATTTTTTCTAAAATATTGCATAGAAATAGAAAAGAATTGGTATCTTATCATAATGATTAATATATTTGTCCTGTAGTTCCAGTCTTAAAATGATCTCTCTTTGCACTAATGTATATTTTGGTACTGAGATTAAGGTGAAAACT
Organism: Phalacrocorax carbo; assembly: GCF_963921805.1. Lineage (NCBI taxonomy): Eukaryota > Metazoa > Chordata > Aves > Suliformes > Phalacrocoracidae > Phalacrocorax > Phalacrocorax carbo. The sequence goes on along the minus strand of NC_087513.1, from coordinate 192,996,073 downwards.
TCAGGGTAAGTGATGAAGTATTAAAAATATATATAAAAATTATTTATAGCCTGATAGGACTGCTGAAGAAGAGCAAATTTTAAACTGCTGTTTATTTATGCATTGGTGCCTGGTGGAGTATGGATTACAAAGAAATTGCTCTCCCTAAATGTACGAAATGCCAAATGGCTTTCTCCATGGCATGGCAATGAATCACCTTGCAGCACAGTACTCGAGTAGTCAGATGCTTCACAGTACATAACGAAAAGTGACATTCATTTAATACAAACTGTAGCCAGGTCACGCCTAACTTGTATGTTATGTGCGTGAGTGTAGATATGTTACAATTATTTTGTTGTTGGTAAAATAAGAAGAGTCTGGGCCTGATCTTTCTGAGATGCCCAGCGTATGTGCCTCCCCTGGGTTTGAGGGGGTTCAGGGGGTCTGAAGCGCCAGTGCCAGTGGGCACCAGCCCATCCTGACCCTTCACTAACCATTAACCATCCAGCAAGTTGTCCCCGTGTGCTATTTAATGGCCCAGCCACAGCGCAATGTGTGGAGCAGCATCTGAGCACGGAGGAGATGCTGCAGGCTCTTCCTGTAGAGGCTGGGTGATATGTAACCACCGACAGGCAGATGGCACCAGCTGGATATCTAATTGGTAGGTAAATTGGGATTTGTTGCTATGAAGCTGTATGATTGCATCCACTCATGGTGCTGTGGCCCATAGAAATAACACAGCCTTTGGCGCTCTTCCCTTCAGAAGAGTTTTTAAATACCACTGCAGAGCAGCAACCAGCTCGAGCTGGGCACAGCGGTTGCCAAAGTCTTCTCCTAAGCTGTCTGGCTACCATGCTGCCTGCACACAGCAATGCATAGCTCTCAGCAAATGAATTGCACAATGATGGGCCAGGGAAAACACAGGCTGGTCTGATGGAGATAATGGTATGGCTTTGCCGCAGGAATCTGCTTCATTTTATGTAATCAGGGGCCAGTGTGAGTTTCTCGTCAATCCTCTTGAAAAAAATCACCTTCCACTAACAACAAAAAAACCCTTGAATAGGCGAAGATTAGGTACCTGTCCAAGGAGAATTGCAGTGTGCTCATGCAAACTGATGGGGTAATCACCTCCTGCAATCAGGCTGTGGGCCGTGGGGCACTTGTGTTCGATACCCACGTGTGAGCGATGACCTGGCACTTCCCTGTCACCATCTGTGCATCTAGAGCAGAAACGCTGACAGTAGCAAGGACTTTGAGCAGTGGGGACTCCATACCCAGGCTGCAAAGACAGCTCAGGGAAGGATGGTGTTTTGTTTTCTGAAGAGCAACTGGAGTCTGCATGTGATGGATGTTAACATGCAGTATCATATGTAGACTAGTTTCTTGATTTTAACCATGTTTCTAGGATGAAATGTCGCCAGTTTGCTCAATGCTCCAAATTAGACGTGTTATAAAATACAAATTTATGTTTTTATTCAAAATATTTTTGTGACGTGAGTGCAAAGCTTCTGTTTCTTTTCTTGAAAAGATTGTGCAGTAAGACTGTGGGATGGATGTCTTTGCTAGATGAAAGAAAGAATGTTATATTGTTTTTATAACAATCTCAGAAATGAAATAAAGATTCTGTATGTAACAAATTGTAACATGTTCTTACTGTTTAATCTGTCCAGTTTCTCTGTTTGCAACATGAAGTACAGAGTACCTTAGCCGAGGCTGTTACGATAACTCTGCAAGGAGTTTGTGCTGTGGTTTGTTTTTCCAATGCCACATAAATAACTGCAACTTTTGTTGGAGATTGCTGGGGCCTCTGTCTAAACAGAGCTTTTTCCAACAGACTTGGGAGGCGTTTTGGTTCTTTGATTTTTTTGTTGGGTTGGTTTTTTTTTAGAGTGACTATTGCCATTTAAAAAGCCCGTGGAAGTAACCATACCAATATAAGAGTGTTTTGTTGCAATAGCTTATTCCATAGTAACACTGCAGTAAATGTGACAACTCTTCTATTCCAGTAGAGTTACTCACAGGCTTCAAGGATTTTGTCAGCATAGCTGTGGCACGAAGCAGTCAGTTTGTGGCATCCTTATTAAAACATCCTAACAAAAGTACATGTCAGTGTTAAAGGAAGAAGGGAAAAGACTAATGAACGGGACAGCGGCCACACAAGTGTCAGCGTGTTTAAACACACAACTTGCCCTTCACTTTTCTCCCTGCATTGTATTAATTTGCTTTTGGGTCATTTAGAGAGCTTGTTCTGTTCATTCTGCTTACAAAAAACCCTTAGGTGAAAAACGCCCTTATTCAAGGCGAGGAAGTCAGAGCTAGGTGCTAGATTTCAGCTCCAGCTGAGAAAGTTCAGGCTTGTTCCTTCTTCACTCATGCAATGCTGAGAAGAGGAAGCGAGGAAAAGACAGGGGAAAGAAAGCTCTTCCCGTCTTTGATGTGCCACTCGAGGACTGCTGAACCACTCTTTGCCAGCCGTCACAAGGCTGTGGCTGGTCCTGGCTCATTAAGTCCACCCTTTTTAAGAGACCGAAAAAAACCAGAATAACGAGGTGAAGTGAAAGTGGCAGGGTCCAACATATCAGAGGCTTTTATTCTGGAGTTGAACAGAAACACCACTCTCTGTCAAATGGTTCTGAGAAAATTAAGATAGTTAAGAAACCAGAAAGTTGAAATAGCAGCAGCCTACAGCCAAGACATTTGTGGGTGCTGACATTTTGCTGGCTATTGTTTTGTGATTCTTTGTGTGTGTATTTGTGAAGGAGTGGCAAAAGGGCCAGGAAGGCAAAGAGAAGCCAGGGAAAATGCTAACCAAAGCAGGGCAGAAAAGCCACAGGCACAAGTGGCTGCATGAGTACCTCACCCTGGGAGCTGAGCAAACAGTACCCTGGTGTGGGGATGGGCCATGGGGCCCATCCTTGTTAAAAAAATAAAATTTGGAAAAAGGATCTAATCTGTAAACTTCCTACCTCCATCGTATTTGTCCCTTAATAGACATACCTCCTACATGATGAATTTTACTGTCAAAAGCCGCCTCCTTGTTGCAAGCATTACTTCCAAGACAACATGGCGAAATGTTGTTACCCAGTCCCAACCCTTCGGAGCTCATCCAAATGTGTTTCTGGCCTGAGGCGGGGCCTGAGATGCAAGAGAGGTGGTCACTGTCACCGGCACATTGAGCAAAGCAGTAGGAGTGGCAGTGGTGATGTTTTCTAAAGACTGCAAATTCACATCAAGTTGGATTAGTTTCTACTTTTGTTCTTTTCTATTAGTGGCAAGAGTTTCTTCCTTAGTAAGAGAGTAACACACAAGACTTTGGGGTTTGTTTTGGCAGGAAGGCATGAGTTTTAACTCTTCCCCCTAGCCTGGGATGTATAATGTACTTCTTACTGATTTCTTTTATGGCATCAGTATTTGAAGGGAAGCAAAGGGCCCAGGGAGCACCTTCTCAGTCCCACCTGTTTAGCTCCGAGGAGCAAGAGGAGCTTCCAAGCTGGATCTTCACCCTGGGGCTGTGCCCTACTGGGGTGCACGTCCCAGCCGGAGCAGTGCCGAGCCCCAGGCGCCTTGGGATGTGGGGTGGGGTCCAGAGGAAAAGCAGAACATCCCAGTAGGATGCTGGCTGAAATTGTGGCTTGGCTCTCAGCAACATGCTGGATGTTGCAGTGCCACCTTCTGCGCTCAGGGCTCTTTAACATGCTTTTGGCAGTGCTGTAAACCAGCAGGGCTGCACAAACACAACACCTGACCCAGGGAGTCTGTTTTTCCTCTCGCTGGAGGGAACTGCGAATTGGCTGAGTGTTTAGTTCAAGAGGTGTAATAGTATAAACTACCTGTGCCGTAAAGTTTTATGAGGTGACAAAGTTTTGTAGTCTGGCAATAGCGCAGTTGAGCTGGAGGCCATTCGATGCCCTGCCGGGAAAGGGAGGGGAGCAAGCAGGAGAGGAGCACTTCCCGACAGCCTGCAGCCTCCCTGGTCAGCCCAAAGGGTGCCCCGAGGGGAGCAAGGCTGCTGCTCCTCCAGCCTGGGACAGGCGTGATCCTCCAGCCTGGGACAGGCGTGATCCAGGGGCTTAGTGCTGCGGGAAGAATGGAGCAGGGACAGCTCCAGCTCTCTCACTACCTCCTCCTCCCTCGTCAGGCAGGTATTTATTTACTTTTGGGCTATGAAATGGGGAGCTAAATACCAAGGTCTGACATAGGTATGCCAGGGCACAGAGTTTATTTAGAAGACGAAATACTGTTTACAGGCCTTACAGATTTTTTGTTAATTTTTTGTTATTACTTCGCAGGAACTGTTCTGCCTTCCTCCCTCCACTAGGATTGAATGGGTCTTATTTCCAAAAGCTGAGAAAATAAATGCTCATAAAGAAAGCTGCCAGTGTTGCAGTCATCTCTCCCAGCGCTAGCTGAGCCTTTACGTCCACTTCTGATGGAAGTTTGTGAATTTTATACACATTTGTAACTCATTTATCTGCCACAGTGCTGTGGGATCTAGGAGCGGATATTGCCTTTCCTTGCACCTCGCAGCAGGAGCCGGCGGGGTCCTGCACTCGGCAGCACATGGTTGCTTCTGCTTGGTATTCACAGGCACATTCCTCCAGCTGGTGATATATTATTACTGGGCTGGAAGAAAAATAATGCAACCAAGCTCTTATTATTTTCTTCTTTTATCTGTTTGGTCATATTAATGTGGGATAATCATTATATAAGTGCACAGGAGACACAGTCAAGGACACATTCCTTTTTACAGTCCCCCAGTGCTTTCGTACTTCAGTCATTCATCTTCTGTCTTTAATTACAGCAAGTGATCTCAGAGGCACTTAAAAGATTAAATTACTCAATTATTTGAAAAATCCAAATGCAATAACAGTATCTCTTTTCTGATAAATACCAGTGATTGCTGAAAAAGGTTGCCCAAGGCAAGAAATGCTGGGAGGCCAAGGAGGCCATATTGTAACATTTTGGCTTAGACTAGTGATACCCATTTAATTTTTCATTATTTGCAACCATTATGTTTATTTGCATTGATAATAACCACAAACTTTTCTGTCGCTACCCCAGTGGTTTCAGCAGTGAGATGAATGTCACTGCTCAGCTATTTACAAGTGTCCCAGCACCTCTTTGAGTGCGGAGAGACCCACACAAGACAACCAGATGATAACCACAGCCCAAAAAGACATAAGGCCATGGTTGGGCATCAGCATGGCCAGGCAGTAAACCCCATTCAAAGTGATGTTTGTGGATGGGGTGTTTGGTCTAGGTGTTTGGGAAGGGTATGTGACTAAAACACATGTGGTGGCTCACTTCATGTTGGGGTGGGTTCACCACTGGCGGGTCTGGGTCTGCACTGGCACTGTGCTGGTGGGCAGCCTGGCTCGGGCTCTGAAACCTTGTGTGAAGTGGGAAAAGTGGCCTGCCAAAAGGCAGCTCTGAAATGGTTGTCTCACTGTCCTACGGCCCCAGGAGGGAGCTGTTGATGTGCTCCGTGTGTGGGCATTGCTGCTAATGCTGTGACTGTGCACCTGCAGCAGCAGGGCTCATCCTTCTTCACCAACAGCCCTATTGCTCACCAGGGATCCCCAAATACAGCCACTGAAGAATAGGAAGTTTTCCCTGAATAGTTTTTTTTACCTGTTTTGCAAAGCCATAAATGTGTGTTGAGCCCAATGTTATGAGGTTGGGGAAGGGGCTGGCATGATCCCTCCTCCCTGGGCCAGGAGGAAAGGGATGTGACTCTTCAGGGAAAGAGAAATCCAGCGTAAAGAGCTAAAATCTGCACTTTATAGTCCCAGTTCTGACTTCCTTAGGAGCAGGCCAACAGCGAGCAAAACACCAGCACAGTGGTGCGCTCAGGGTGGTCTGCTCTTACAGCCATGGTGGGCTTGTCACTTGAACTGGTTAGCGACAGCCAGCAGTGTGGCACACGGATGCGTGTTTGGTGCCATGGGGTCAGCTGGCCCCATGGCAAGTCCCTAAACTGAAAGATTCTGGAGGGAAGAAAAGGCCTCACTGTTTGTGGTCAAGCCAGACCAGCTGTGGCGCTTCTGATCCTACTGCTGTGAAGCCCAAGCCAGGCTGGAGTTGGTGGGGTGGCTGAGCGGGCTGGCAGACCCTGGGCTGATGACCCGCTTGGGTTTGGGGTCAGGCTGCATGCAGGCACCCAGCTAGCATCTGTCCTGCACGCGTGGCGGGGCGCTGCTGGCCAGCAGATGCTGCTGAGAGGGTTACTGTCATCTGCTCTGCCACCTGCGGTTCCCACGTTTATTTCATTAAAACAAAACAAAAAAAAAAAAGTAATTTGATATGTATCCTCGCAAGGAAAAGGAGTCGTTCCAGCAAGGAGTGGGCCAGGAGAGGTCTGGGGAGGGACAGATGGCCCTGTGGCTAATTTGCTCCCATAAATTGCAAGCTGTTGCAAATCCTCACTGTAGCAAGTGCTGGCTCTGTGTTTCAGCCATGTGCCAGTCTCAGCGCCGCGATGAGCAGGTGAAAGATAAAGAGCAGAGCCTGCAGTTTTAGGCTGAGTTTCCCTTGTGCCCTTTTGCAGCAGTTAGTATCTTGATTAAGAAATAATCTGTAACCCTCTAGCTGGCTGCCAGCAGAGCGCCATGCAGCTGCTCTGGCCAAGAGCAGAAACTTTTGCCACAGAACGAGGTATTTTCTCGTTAAAGAGCAGTCAGTCACATGCAGGACACTATCCTGTCTCCTCACAGACTGCTGACAATGAACTGTAGGCTGCGGTTCAAGTCTCTGCTCAAGGTAAAGAGCAGTTCACTGCATACAAACGAAGCCCACCTTCAGCCTCCCCGTCTCACCAGACACACACCCCCAGGAGAAGATCGAAAGCCCCGACTTGTCCTTGCAGTGGGGCTGAGGAGCACCTGTGCAGTGGTACAGGCTCGTGGCTATTTTCCTGCTCTTGCCTTCCTGCCTCCTTGGAGGAGAGCAGCAGAAACTGTCTCGCCTCACCCTGGAGTTTTGTCCCTGGTGTGGGGCATGGGACATTTCCAGACTTGGGCCCTGGCAGGCTGGCAATGCCTGACTCCCTGCTGTTGCAGTGGGGGCTGGAACCATTGACTGCTCAGCCATGATCTGAAGGCCAAACCCTGAAGGCCGAACCCTATGCCCTCCTGTGCAGCCTGGGCTGGGCGAGCGGGGCACAGGTGGAGCCCAGCCTGCAGCTGAGCATGCCAGGACTGAGTGGGGAACAGGGCATGCTGGGCTTAGACAGCGCAAGAGAGCAGTAGAAAATAGCTGCCTGTGGGAGGTCAGTAGTAAGGTAGCGGGATAGAGATCCTAGTTTCAGAGTCAAAGGGACAGAAGAGGATAAGGGTCCAGGTTACTTTTTCTACAAGAGATGCTAAGCTTCATCAGGGGCATATAATCTCTGGTGTCCGGGTCCTGTTATGGATTAGGAAAGGTATCTGGGAGTGTGTGAGGCCTCCCCAACATAAGCCTATAAAAGACAGGCAAATAGTTGTTTGCAGTGTCGTAATATTTTCCCTGTCGCTTACTCATTAACCCAGACCCACTGTTCTGTTCCGTGTTAGCCCTTGAGTTCCATGTACCCATGTGTTTGCTGACCTGAGTTTCTTGCACACTGAAGCAGGACAGCCTATAGTCTCACAGTGCTAGGTGGGACCTGCTCAGCATCCATTGCTGCTTTGGGGGAAAATGTTGGCTTTCTACATAGTATAGCTGAGTGACCCATGAAGTTGAGGGTAACCCTCAATTTAAATTGTACATATTAGCAAAGTCCAAACAACCACCTTGTTCTGAATCTGGGGTTTGATGCCCCATGTTCCTGGTCCTGGCACACCATGATGTGCAACTGTAGTTGTAACCACATGATCTGCCTGGCCTAGCACCCATTCACGTGAAGTCCTTCTGCAGCTGTGACTGATACACATCTGGCAAGGACAGCACGACATGCCCATGCTAAATCCCCAAGGGACTGTGAGTGGGTGGGTCATGCCATTTAAGTGGTGCTTTCTGTCTGGCAAGGTCTGTGTTCGCTCCCCAGCTCTTCCATGTCACTATTGGGCTGGAGCTGCAGTACCCGTTTTTGTCCTCTCCTATTTGATTTGCAGGCTCCAGCAGTCTTCTGGATATTTCTTCCAGTATTTTCATCTCACAGACATTTCAGTATGTTCAGCCTGTGCACTCATCTAGCAACCACCTACCATCTCTTAGGCATGCCACGCTCCTCCTGGGCTCACGCCAATTCTGTAGAGCAACTGAATCAGAGGGATGCCTTGCTGGTGACTCCTGAAAGGCATTGTAAAGAGGATGCATGCCCAGGAATTCAACATTATAAAGACTGCACATACAAGGAGCTGAAACATCAGTGCTGTTAGGGGTAAGACAGTCTGTTTGCCCTGACGTGGCTGCAGGTGGTTTGGAGGGGGAGACAGGAATGGGAGCACATCACATACTATATTTTTTTTGCAAGAAAGGATGGACTTACACAGCTGACCATCTGCCATGGCAGAGAACTGGAGAAAAGTGCTTCCTTTCAGTCCAAAGATTAATACTGAGCTTTCCCTGAATAGTGTGATATAAAGGCTTATCCTCTCCTAGATGGCCTCTCATAGCTGACTCCGTGCTCAGCATCCTGTTTCAGAGCCTCTGTTTCTTTTGATAATTGAAGAGAATTGGAAAGAGATAGGCCTATCCAAAAGGACATTTATTCCATCTGTAGATATGTGTAAGACAAACCACAGAAATCACTATCCTGCTGTTGCATCTTTTTCTCTGTTGCAATAGCTTGAGGGATTTGAGATGGCTGAAGTCTGATAACGTGAACCCAACATTCAGCACCCCAGCTCCAGTCACTTACAAACCTAGACTTAGATTACCGTCAAGAACATAGATGCAGAAACATGGTTGAATTCAGTGGGAGTCAAGGGCCTAAACACTGTTGAAGACCTGAGTTTACCTTTCTTAATCCAGCCATCCTAGCTTAATGGCTTCTTTGGAAAACATAGCCTTTGCCATGAAGCTCTTGTATACTTAAGTACACTATCAGATAAGTATAATGGACAACAACATCATTTTGAGCCTAAAATCGTTACTGAAGTACCATATCAGAACAGTTTAGTGTACAGCAGGTTGCAATAAAGTCCTTAACTGTACTGTGTTTCCTGTGCCGATGGGTGAAATAAGCGCACAAAGAAAACATGATTCTTTAGTATATGCAAATTTATTCAACTCTGCAATTATTTATTTACAACTAATGACTGATACCAACAGATGAGGTAAAAATATGAGGTATTGATATGAGTATAACATTTAAAAATGCAGTTATAATGTATTCTCAATGGCAATGTAACAATACAAAATACTGTGGTAGCTGAATGGTAGACATGGCATAATGTGCATTTTAAAGAAATCTTATTTCATTGATACATGGCTTAGAGATGCCAGAAGCACATGACAGACCTTCTGCAAGGGTAGGAGGACAACCCTACCTTGGTAACTGCAGCAGGTGGCACAGGGCCCCTTCCAGCTGAGGAATAACTTGTCAGACAGGATAAAGCCACTGTCCATGTTTTCCCTTCATTTCCTTAAGAAATTATTTACTGTCAGATAACTGCCATTCCCAGGGCCAGAAATTCTGCATCCATTAATACTGAGGCACTATTGTATTAATTTATGCAGACTAATGTAGAAGTGGTGCTCTAATTGCTTGTGTTTTGGAAAAGAGCCGGCACAAAACCTGCTGCCATGGCTACAGGCATGTGGGGAGGAGGTGCTGCTTTCTGGGATGGCAGTCCTGCTGGAACCAGGGGACTGGCCTCGCCCTGCCAGCTTGCGAGCCACCGCTTGCTCCCAGGAAGGCTGGACACGGGCAGTGGCGGTGCCCTGCAGCTGGCTGGTGACTGCCAGACCTCAACACAGCCACATAAGGGTGTGAGTGCTCTCCCGGCATTAAGACTTAAAAAACAAACAATAGTTGGCCATAAACTCAAGGCAGGAGCCTGTGGGCAGCCAACCTCCTTGATCCTATGAGTTGTACAACAAAATGTGAGCGAGACAGGTCATGGAGGAAGATGACAGCGACTTTTTTGGCATCCTGCTGCTCCATGGGGACACCACGCTGGGTCACCCTGCCCCTGTCCACCCCGAGCTCCCACCGCCTCGCTTCCTCGAATTGCAGTGCAGTCCCCCACCAGCACAGCCCTTATGCGTGTGCACGATGGCACATGGGGTCGTGCTCTAGCAGCAAGCGAGGACTGCACATTGTCCACCCTACAGCCCCCGTACCTGGGGCAGATTCAAAGCACGGACTTTGAAGAGACTTCCCTGTTTACTGAATCAGGGCACAAAACTGTAGCTTCATGTAGAAAATGTATCCTGTTTAATTGACCTTACGCTAAATCTTAGTGGATTTTGTTGGAAGGACTGAGCTAAAACACTGGCTATGAATGACTCAGCTGGTTTATGCAGCAATAAATAAAGTCAAAGTGAACAAATGCGATTAATGAAGAACAGTATTAACAGCCTTGGACAGTCTTATTGAATCATAGATCTAATACCATTTTTGGTCTTAGGTTAGTTAAAAACAAAATGGAACCCTGCCTCAAAGGTAAAGTCAACAAATTATTATTATTAATTTTAAAGCACTCCTCCATTAGCAAAATAATAGGTCCCTGAAAATGAAATTATATAATAGGCTTAAACGGCTCCTACTCCTCATAGTCAGGGGCTAATCCCACTCCCACCAATGCCTTTGGAGGCAGGATCATGCAGATCAGTGCAATATGATATGAAAATGCTTGCTGTTACTATAAAAGCAATCTTTCCAAGCATAGTCCGCATTTAGTCTTTTAAATCTCCAAGATGTGTTTAAAGCTTAAAAATAAGTTTAGTTATTTGTATAGTAAGAATATTAAAAGGTGTGATATTCATCTGCACATCTTTGTGTCCACTGGACGTAGAAAATCTGCTTTGGAGTTTCGTAACAATTAGCCATCTCTATGGGAGAAGGAAAGAACCACACAGAAACACTCAGAACCTAGACAAAATGCTAAAAAAAAATTTTACAGCTTAATAACTTACCAGTCTGATTTCAGACACTTCAGTACACATAGCGTTATCTTGTTCTCTCCAAGAATGAGCAGTTACTTTGAATGCTGCACATATTGAGGTTCTCTAGTGGTAGATATACCATTAATTAAGGCAATAGGTAAGTCTTCAACACCTTGTACTAACAGTCACAAACTTTCTGCAGCTGAATATAAATGGCCTTCAAAATGTCTCTCTCAGTTACATTTCGATGTATTTTATTTGGTGAAACTGATCCACTCCTCATTATTTTTAAACGTACAGTAACCTCCTTCCTCCTTAGTTCTTCTAATTCTTCCTACATCTATTTCTAGGTACCTTCTCACAGCATACACAAACACGAAACATATTTGAGAACAGGCATTTCTGTTATCACATGGATTATGCCCGGTAGCCCTGTGATAATAGCAAACACAGCTTATGTAGCAGTGACACACTAGGAAACAAATGACAGATTCATTTAAGGTCCAACTGATGCAAGTGATTTGCACGGAGTTATATACAAAATAATTAATTTATACATATACATATATATAGATATAATATAAATATATACATACTGTACATGATTTATTTACAATTAAAATATGCTTCTTAGAAGCCTTTAAATACCAGAGTTATGTAACACACAAGTAATAGACTGATTTAAAAGTAATAATGATAAAAGCTCTCTGAAGAAACGTTTACTTCAGTAACTGACATTAATACAGAAGGGGTGTGGTGGGGGGGAGGTAAGTCTCCAGAATAAAAGAACTTTCCTATAAACTTTCTGTTTCACCTTTGTACAGACCCAGGTCTGGTCAGACTTCTGTAGCTTAAATATGACCTTTGCTTTCAGCCTTCCTGTTCCCTGCCAGACCCTGATTTACGCTCACACGCTCCCAGGAACACTTCCTCAGATTTTTGTTTCTGGTCCCTCGGCAATCAGAGGCTGAAATGAGTTTCTGATCCTGGCAACTTCTGCAGCACACAGATGTCCAAAGCCTTTGTTGTACCACTCTGGGGAATGTCCTCTGAAGAAATGGAGAGACAATTATTAAGAAACTCAAACACTCAAGAAATATGCCCCGCAGGAACGGGCTTGCTATGCTTCCTACTCCCTGCTGCCCATGGTGGTGGTCATGACTTCAAATACTTGTCACTGTAAGTGCTCTGAAGCTCTCCCTTGCAGTAATCAAATAAGCAGATTTTATTTCTATGATCATATAACAGTGGTAGATGCTGAGCAGAGAAATTAGCTTGGTGGACAGAAAAAAGTGCAGCAAAACTACCTTGACCACATCCTCTGTTCCAAACACCTCCTCCTTCCCTGAGCTGGAGGGTTTTGCCCTGCTGAATAGACACCTGCTTTTTGCAGGTGGGATACTTACTTTAGATCAATTCTGCAGATATGGGTAAGCCTGGCTTTTCCTGAACCACATGGCTCTATCAAGTACTGAGAGTCCATCACGATGGCTCGCACAGCTCCCATAAGAGGAGCCTCTTCATGCTCCACAGAGATGGCAACCAGCATGCACATCCCCTTTGGCAAATCGGTCCTCCATGTCCTGCAGCGACACATTCAAGATGGAATCACTTCAGAAACGAAACATTTGGGCACACGATTAAGGACCTGAATTAAAGTCACCGTTTGCTTGTCTGCCTGTTCTTGGTGTTGCCTGCAATGCCACTGGACTGTCATAGGAGTTCCTGGAGGGGTTTTGTGTTCCACATTTGTTGCCACTGTTGCTCAAAACAAGCCACAGAAATGTATCAAGCTCAGATTTTAGAGCTGGATTCTCTCCTGCAAATGTATTAATTTTAACAGTGGGTACCAGAATTTTGATACGAACTGCTTAGAGGTTTGGGGATACATTGGTATATGAGGAGACAAATCAACCCCCAAAACTCCCACCTTCTGAAATGACTCAGAGAAAGATCTTGCAATCGATGGTATGTACATTATTTTCCTGAAGGACAATATCCACCTGATGCTACTGTTGTCCCCCCACCCCAGTTGGGAGTCTGACCATGATGTCAGGCTGCAGGCTCCAGGTGGAGAAGTTTTGCTTCTCCATATGAGCACTTTATAACCATCATGTGTTACAGGGCATGATACAGCCTTTTGCAGATAGACAGAAGTTTTGGAAAGGACACAGAGTGAGCAAAAGCCATCCAACAAAGGCTGAAGTGTTGGATTGCACACATGCAGATTTACAGTGCAACAAATACAGTTTAGCCCAGCAGAAATCCTCACTACTACCCACAATGACTGCTGAAACTCCAAGAACAGGTTTCAAGTGCATCTGAATTTTAAAAAAGTGTCCTTTCATGACAAGAATTTCTTTAATCAATGACATTAATGTACAATACTCTTGGCAATAAGTATAAATGCAGCACATTTTACCAGGATGTTCTGCTGCTTATATCCACTGACACACAGCAGCTGAGGAAAGTCTCCTCAGGTGGCTGGTGGCAATCACATGATGGTCATTTGCCACCACACACTCCAAGTAGCAATGGCAAAGTAGAGTCTTACATGGTTCATTTGTTGAAATAGCCAAAGGCTAGGACTTCATGTTTACTCATTTAGGAATGATAGTGAAGTTAAGACTCCCTTTCTTTAGGTAGACTTTGGTTTGCTACCAAGCAAACATTTGAACAAACATCCTCGCAAACTATCCTAGAAGGACTGGTCAACCAGGCACCCACAAAGGCATTGCTCATCCGTTTGCTTCCTTCCTCCTCACTGTCACTCTGAAAAAAAGACATGTCTTCTCCTCCTCCTTTCCAGTGCCACATAGCGAGAACCAACAGGCTTTTTGCAGCCTCTGCTAACACGATCATGTTCTCCCAACATTCTGTCTCACCACTGTTACACAACTATGGAGTAAATTTTACCTGGGAAAAGTAATGTAACAGTGACATTTCAAGACCATGTCACCATATATGTCAGCTAGCCAATGACAGGTAGTTGGTTTCTTATTATCCACGTGTTTCTTTTCACAAGCAGTCAGGTTTTGGGCTGACCTGTTAAGATGTGTTTTTATTTTGAGCTCTGTCAGTCACTTCATAGCCAAGTTGCTAGCCTCTCTGGCATGCTGCAGAAGTTTTCCAGCAGGTTCAGGAGACCTAGACTTTAATACTTAACATTTTTTTTTCTTGTTCTGTAAGCATTCTCTACATATTCTGGTGTCTCACATCTTTCTCACTGGCCTTGAATCTCAAAGGATAGGCCCATGCTCTTCCCTGTGCTGTAGGAAGAAATGAGAAGTTTCCACTATGCTGTGTAATGTGCATCATCTTGCCATGGACTGTCTGAAGCAGGGATTATGCTACCTTGGGAAGTATCATGTTTTAGCAAGTAAGCTGCTTTCAAGGACTGTTGAAGTTTGGACTTCAGCAGATAATTTTAACATTCTGCATTTTCCTTATATGAAATTGAACTGTTCAAGACAATGCAGGAAGATACTGACTTCAGAAGGTTTTACATGTGCTGTGCATGAATAAAAATTATGAGCTATCGTGGCAGATGAAACACATGGGGAGTAGGAAATCACACCTCAGATTACTGTAAAATGCTGAACCATCAACTGTGAATGCCTGCACAGTGCTTAGATGTGACTATATCACATTGGTAACTACGTGGCACTTACTTGGGCCATTTGTGAAGTGGAAAACTATGTATCCCAGAGATTGCAGAAGATTTATGATTCCTATTCCCAGTTACACAGTTTAAGCCAGTTTCTGTACCTCTCTAAATCTTGCAGTAGTAAAACTGGACATGACACCTCACTCACAGAGATGCTGTGATACCTAATGAACATTAAACACTTGAGGAATCTTTAATGAAAAGTGATGCCTGTGCAGGGCAGCTGAGAGCTGCGTCAGATCCCAGGCATATGAAACATCACCCCTATTCTGTTACCATTAGAGTCTTCTCAAGGGAGCCTAATCCCCTTGTTATGACTTTCAAATTGAAAAAAAAAAAGAGAGAGAGAACAACAAAGTTTATCCTTTCACAGCCAGAAGTTTGACTGGGAAGGGAAAAATTGCCATCTACTAAAATATATAAATATATTAATTCATGTCTCCAGAGGTGAATTACAATTTCACTGTTCACTTCCCACCAATCATAAGGTATCAAACTGACTGCAGTAATGCTGGCTAACCTTGCTCTAGACTTAATGATATAAATCAAAAGAGATAAAAAACAGAATCTGACAAGATCTGCCTGACGGTTGTTTTCAGCCCTTAAAAACCCACCAGGACTCAGTTTTATGATATGTATTTCAGTCCTTGGGGGTCATTCTGCCCGGGTTAGTGAAAGGAATGAGAACTCGATGGCAAGATTTTTCTTTAACTGATGTGGCTGCACAGTGGGTCTTTAAAGAACATAAAACACCATGAAACCTAATAGTGAACTAAGTGGCAAATAAGAGGAGAGAATTATGGTCATCAAAACCTCCCCACCGCTCCCAGCCAATCTTCTTGGTGCTACGTGGAAGGCCAAATTTATCACTGGTTTAAGTCAATAATATTATATAAGAAAATTAATAATAAAATAATTAATTTAGCCCAGTATACTGTGGGAAGGCAAAGGAAATAGAGTAATAGGAGAGCCAGTGTTTTCACATTATAAAGAACATACAGAAAATATTTTTTAAATCTTCCCCTAAGAGTTCCAATAATTCTTCCTTTATACCAACAACAACTGCATGTTATCATTTTCTAAGAGAATACTGAAGTTCATAGAAGGGATGTACTACTGTAATTATTTTTTATAGGGCTCAGCTTTTTCCTTCAATCCTTGTTCCCTCTAATACAATTCTGACTTACTAGACTATTTCCTTTGTCAAAACTGCTTAGTATTTCTCTGGCACATCATTTCAATCAAAGAAAGCAGAGACCAAGAACAGGAATGCACAAAATCATCCTGAAATAAATAACTGTAGGACTGACCCTGTAAGTGAAATATGTCAGCAGCTCCACAATAGCTCCTAGCAAGCAAAGGGCCAGGACTTCAAAGGCAGAAGGTGCATAAAAGAAATTTATTTTGTCTGTTCTGTACAGGCAGACAGACAATGGCGAACTGGGACTGAATTTAGAATATTGATACACAGCTATACATTTATTTGAGAGATATCATCCCCTGGAAAACAGTCAGAATACATATCTACTGCCTCTTTCTGTTCGTTTCCACACTAGGATTTTTATGGGTTAACGTTTCATGGTCTACAAAGACTCCAACTGCAAATCTAAAATAACAATGTATATAGACACCATATAACAACCTTAGCTTAAAAGCATCACTATCTTCGCTACTAAACATTTGGCTCTTAAACATCAAACATTCCACAGAGAACAGCAAAAGCAGTGTAAAAAAAAATTGGGTTCTATTTGCACTGTTTTGACAACAAACAAAGCTAAGAGCGAACAGCAGCTATTATCAGACATCTGTTCTAAGGAAGAAATGATATTTACAGCCTCAGGAGTATGTGCTGCTCAAATTACATAAGAGAAAAGGTCAGCATGCTCTAAGTGTACAATTAAAATTCAGTCTGAGAAATCAACACTGCTGCCCAGAAGCAGAGTTCTCGAACCACAATTATACAGATGCAAAGGCTGAGATAAGACCAGATCTTCCTTGTACACACTGTAGGAAGAAAAGGTATTGGAGAATTGCCCTCTAGCTTACCTTAGAACAACAAAATCTCGGACAGGATGAGGAGCCATGCTGTTCAAAACATACTGGTAAACTTCTGTCTGCTTGTCGAGGTTCTCAACTACCTTCCACTGCAAGAAGTCCTCATCCCAGAGGTGACGTTCTCTCAGCACTCGGTTCAGGACAACTGATGGCGGGGCTTCAACTTCCACAGAGGCTTTCCAAAGCCTTAGGGGGTTCCCATCCCCAACCTGGAGTAACGTAACAAAGAACACAAACCCCATGATCTATATGCGGATGTTCAGCAGAGGATAACTGATGACACAGCCTTGGTATGGGTATCTGGCTTTAGCTTAAGAGCATGCATATGTCCCTGCTAACCTATTATTGCTATTGCTACTGTTCTTCTGTATGTGAAAACATATGCATACTAATGCTGGATGGAAAACTGAAGTGCTACGTTACTTCTGCTCTCATAACACTGTGTATCTGGACTAGTTCCCATAGTGCCAGTGAAGTTGTTGTATTATTTCTGGTGTGACAGACACTTTTTCAATGCCAAGCTTCCTAAGTGTAGTGAAGAACATGTGCGTGTAGAAGTAAAAACAGATGAAAGTAGAGACCAAAACCCTGGGCTGAAATAAAGCTTGGGCAATCTGATGCACTAGCTGGGACTGAGGGACAATTAACTCTCCTGCTTAATTAGTGGAAGAGCAGAGCACATGGTGATTTGCTTATGGGTCAGCTACACAGATGTTTGCTCCTCAAAACAGCTGCAAGGGAAGTATTGGGAAAATGCCTTTCAAAGAAGGAACAGACAAACAGCTTGCTAAGTCTTCCTAGCTCATGGGTCCTGTTACTTATTACACCTCCACAGCATGCAGTAAGGGAAGCAGAAAGTGCTAGGCTATGCAAAAGACAAATATCCTAAATTCCACACATACAGCATTTCTACATGGTTTTAGGGCCATCATATTTCAGGCAGCAAACAAGTTAACTGTAAGTACTAGATCTTGCAAGCCCTGCTTTTCTAAGCCCTCCCTACCCTGGTATCCTCACGTACTAGTGCTAGTGCTCCAGAAACCTCCAGCACCTCCCACAGACCCAGGATTGTGTCCCCATAAACCCAACTCCCACCTTAAATTATTTTATGCTGTTACAATTACCTCTCCCCAAAGCTCTCAGTTTCCCTGTCCTCCTGCCCTAGAGCCTCAGAGATTCCCAATCCCCTCTGTAGTCTCACATACCCTTGACGCCAGACCTATTCAGTCCCTCCCTTCTCCCACATCCTACTCACACCTGAGCCCTGTTACTCCCTCCCCAACCTCCTGCAGTCCCTCCCTGGAGAGGTCACTCACAGAAGCGGGCTAGAAACTACAGTAACTCATTTCTTTGTCCTAACAGATGGGTTGCACCTTCCCAAATAGGGGCAATGCTGCCTCCAGCCCCTAAGACCCCCTGACCAGATCCCACACTCCTCCCAATGCCCTTCCCCTAGCTTACTCAAGTCACCCACCCCTAATCCACCCCCTCCTCTTGGTAGCCACTGCTGGTTTGCAGACCTCTGTTTTGCTATTGCATTTCCAGCAGACCTGGACCCCACTGTCTGCAGGGACCCTGCAGCACCCTCCTCCTGGCTGCAGTGGTCTGGCTTTCGCTGCAGAAATGATGGAACCTGGAACAAGTTCAGAAATTTTGATAAAGGTTGCAGATATCAAAAATCCACTGCAAACAAGGACAAGAGGATCTGGCATAAAACTGGCCATATGGCTGGCCTGGCTAAATAAAGCAGTGGGCAGCCTGAAGAGGGTTTCTAAAAACCTGTGATCTGACTGTGTTCTCCAAACTGCTGGCAAAAGACAGGAGCTGGTCAGAAACTTTGCCTGTCTCCCCGTCAAAGAGCTTACCCAGGTAATGCTACCTGTTTTAAACTCAGCTCACCCTCCGTTTGTGGTGTTTGCTTTATCACTTTATTCATTTTGGAGACCTTAGCTTGCTTTGTGTGCCTTTTCCTGGAATCTCATACTTGAATCACTATTATATTACTTTTTAAACTGCTTTTAGTAGTCGTATTAAAATACTGTTTGCTTCACCAGACGGAAGGGTATGTATTTAGCTATGCAACAAGTCAGGGTGTCCCATTGCTAGGCTATATTTTCCTTTGGTTTCTTTACTGCTTCTTCCATGTCTCCCCAAATCACCTTTTTGTAGGCGAGTTCTGTGTTCTCTATACTGGAACACGTGACCCATCCTTTGAATTTCTCTTTTGCTTCCTTCTGGAGATTCTGCATGAGACTTTCCAGGTACATCTGATAGTTCCCTCCTTCCTCATCCACTTGTTTCCCGAGCTCATCCAGGGTGGGAGAATGTACTTCTGCATCGACATAGGAGTTTCGGGACTGGGTGACCATATCGGGTGGGATCTGTGCCACAGAAGGGAGGGAAAACACACAGAGAAAACCTCCTGCTGAAAACCTTTCCTTAAGGCAATGGCTGATGGACCATTCAGCATCCAATTGCAATGAGCCTATGATCTGTAAAATGGATACCTATTTCTGTCTTTGCTTGTTATGCAAGATGAGAAATCAAGGTAGTATAATGAAACAGTCCATGGCTCAGAATAGCACTACTCATGCAGAACTGTATTAGACTGACCAACTGTATGTCAGGATACCTGTGTTGCTCCTCTAGCCCTCCAGAATGTCGCCTTGTACTTCTGGGGAAGAGAGATATGAGCATTATCTCTCTACCACCTGCAGTGAAAGATGCAGGGAGACTGCATCTCCCTGTGTAATTTTATCCTTATTGGGTGACACACAGAAATAAAGTGTATTGGCTCTTCTTTTTGAGTTGAATAAGTTTTAATTGAGGTGCTAAAAGCATTATAATAATATGAAATGTTAAATGAGAAGATTTTTATTTTAATTAGACTAAAATTTCCTAATCCAGTAATTTGTGTTGAAAACTGCCATGGAGTAATTACCCTGCATTTTCAATAGTTACATCTTTGAATGCTAGAGGGGAACAGTCATAAAGAGATGAGGTAAATAAACTTTAGATGGAGCAAGTTTACAAATAAGTGAGGCATCATCAATCTCTGAGCTAATACAAGACAGAAAATGTAAGCATAAACATAAATACTTCAAAGGATGCTGCATTATGTGGCCATGAATAATGCTGTTTGAGTCTCTCACTCACCTCAAAAAGTTTGTTGCATTCCATTATCATGTGAGCAAGTCCCTGTGTAGCTGCCAGGTTTTCACTGAGGTCCTTCTGATCTGGCTTCCCTGTTGCATATTTCTTCTGTATTACTCTGTAATTGAATTCAGAGTTTCAGGTAAAAAGAGCTGAATCTTTTTAATATGAAAGCAAGGAGCAGCAGGATGTTTGCAACACCAGAGAGAAAAGTCTATCTTTAGTTTTTATTTATCACAAAGATTGCTTAGACTGTTGGGCCTTTTTTAAAGGAAAAATGTTTACCTAAAATACTGCTGAGCCAAAGGTAAAAGCAGGAAAGGTTATGCATGTCTTGCACTAGGTGTTGTGCGTTTTGGAATGGACTTTGAACAGACATGATGTACAGTGGTTTACGTTGTTACTGCTTAAAGCACTTGCTCAGACACTGGTTATATACACTGAGATTCTTGGTCATGTATGTATTCTGAACCAGATGTGGGGGAAAAATGTCAGAAGGGACATCAAATTGGGACCACTAATGTTCAGCTGGGTCTATGCCCTGTTTAGTCTACACCTACCATGTTACGTGTCATCTTCATGTAGCCTGAAATAAACTCAGGTTCCCAAGTGGCAGAATATAGCCAGAAAATAGAGTGAAAAACCACTCACTGGAAATTCACATATTAAAATCCTTTAAAACATGGCCAATCTTTGACTTCAATCAGAGCAAAATCAGGCCCTTTCCCTTTACAGAAGCCAACATTACTTATGCAAAACTCACTAGTACCTCACCAGAATTTCACATGGAAAGTAGGCACTGCATATTCACAACAGCCAGCCAGAAATGCTTGCTGGGCTTGTGAAAACACTTTCTGTGCATGTACAAGTGTACTACTGGCTCTGCAGCCATGCCCTGTGTAACGTGTGCTGGAAAGCAGATGCTTTGGAAAATTTTGTCCTGCATACCTTTAGAAACACTGAAAAGCATCATTTTGTATTAAGGATATGACTATTTATAGTGTTGAGAAGAAACTTACCTTGGTGAGCTTTCTTTCTTCACTATATTGAGATGGAAGAGGGAAGGGGCCAGACAAACAGCTATGTTCATAGGAGTCATCTGATTCTCCTCCACAGAGGTGACATCGCTCAGGAAGCACAGCAGAGTCTGCAAAACTTCCCGGTTCTCATCGGACATCAGCATGATGGCTGCCTGCACCGCCTGCAGCCGCTGCTCCTTGGGGACATCTGAGGAAAAGCAAGGGACATTCAGGGCGGCTCAACTGTAAGATCAGGTAAGGAGCCAGGAACAAGATAGAGTTAGCACAAGCATTCAAACTCTGGGATTGGCTTTCTGAAGAGGCAGATGACAGGGGACTAAGGGGTGAAGACCAGCTGGTTGTTGGAGGGCTCTGGTATTTGCTCCTCCATCAAGCACAGCTTGCCTAGCCAGTGTATGACATTTCTCTGCTTGTTTGAAAGGTTCTTCCCCAAGAAAGAGACTGAACTTCATTTAAAGTTTATGAAGGGAGAGTAGTGCTCAGTACTCATATCCTTAAATGGTACTTTTCAGGTTTCTGTTGTCCCCTGGAAAGACAGTTCGTAAAGGAGAAGACCTGCCAGCCCTTCAGGTCATAGGTAAACAACAGGCAACTAAGAGTTTTAGGGAAATGGAGTAAGTTTCATCAGGTTTCATCAGTGCTATGCCTTATAGACAACTACACTAATCATCTCATTCCCAATCCCTTGCGTTACAGCAAACCAAGCCATTCTGGATATAGGAAAAAGATCTCGGATATAAGAAGATGATCTTCAGTGAGTCCCAGAAAATCAGAAATCCCTTGCCAATACACTAAGAGAGAAAAAATCCTTCCTAACTTCACATTAATGATTTGTTAAACAGGATGAAGGGGAAGAAAAACTCCCAGCTACAGATTTATTTAATTGCAGACATTATGAAATACAGTTGGTATCCCAGCAATTTGCAACATTTTTCTTTCTGTGAAAGGAGTTTTGTCAGTACTGTCTAAAACAGAAAAATATATTTGTTGTTGGTCACACGGAAAAAAGCCCGCTGCTACTCATTCTTAACCCAAACATTAGTCTCCAGTGTCTACAGAGCCCATCTTTTCCTGTTCCCACCTTGGTTTAAACAGGCCCACCTGCAAGTCTTTCAGAAATGCTTTAAAGTACTGGTGAAGCTCAAGAAAATCTTTCCTAGCATATTTTTTCCCCTCCAGTCAGCGTTGAGTTTTTCAGACTTCCCACTGCAGTACCACGCAGGGTTACAAGTCAGCCCGTGCCCCTTTTTTACAGCATTTTTTTTGTTGTCTGGTAGCAATATTTCACTGTTCAGCCTTCTGGCTGTTGTGAATGCTAATGCCAGGCTCCCAACTCGGAGATGGGGATTCCTTCTGGCTACAGACCTCATAATGCCAAAGACAAAGATCTGCCATGTCTCTCTCCCTTTGGCAAGGGGGTAGTTTATTTGCAGTCTCTCCAATGGCAAGATAGGACATTCCCAATTCTCATCAAGTGATAGTTTAAAGGCAATTTGTTTCCAAGGACACGTAGAACATGTCTTTCTAGTGGATAATCTCCTCGGCCACTTCACTATTGAAACAATTGTGATTGCCATTTTATCTAAACCAAGACTTTGTGTTGCTTTTTTGAACAAGCACGCTGATGTGTGCGTAGGCAGACAAGACCTGTAACTTGTAAGCAGGAAAGAAGAGGGGGAAATGATGGTCCAGGGCTAGGCACCAACTGTTTCAGTTCACTTATGTCCCAAGACATCATGTATGACCAAATCCACTAAATTTACTTGCGATGCTGTCTCTCACATGCAGGATCACAACATTTCTCTACCAGCTACAGACACTGTGATGTTAAACACATCAGTGACTATGCACCACAGAGAGATTTTTACAGTAAAAGGAGGCACAGAAGTGACTTAGATTCTTTAGCACTGGTTTTATACAGTGTTTAAAAATGGCTTTCTATTGTTTTGGCAGCTGAAGTGTCTGCAAATGAAAAGACTAGACACACAGACACGCTCCTCTCTAGCGCTTCCGGTTATTTGGCTTATGCTGGCTGGGTATGTTTTTCTGTATCTGCCAGAGCACCGGCTGACTGGCCTTCATAATGGACATTCTCAGGAAAAAACTCTAATTCCTCTGGCTTTTCAGTGTTTTCCTCATTGTTTATTTCTCCCTCAGTCTGGAGAAGAGATACACAGTCATTTCCTGATTTACAGGGATTTTCATCATTCTGATGAATTCGAGCCTCAGATTTTGCTGAAGTATAAGCAGTATACTGAAATGAAAAGAAATCATCCTCTGTTTTTCTCTTTATCTATGAGATCTTTACATATAAGCTGAAGATGTAAATGAAGGCAGCTTGTTGCTTGCATGTACATTTTATTGACTATAGTGAAAAGGCAAATAATTAAAAGTCATAGCAATGAAAGGGACTGCACAGGCTTATGTTCTCATGGTCAAGTACCACTTCTCCATGCCCAGAAGACTCACTTGCATTGAGATGTCTGCATGAAATGGGCCCACAGTTTAAAGAAATCTGACAAAAATGTGAGTCTTCACACTTTTTATGTCCATTATAACTTGTCCTCTTGGCTTCTTTCTGATTGTGTGGCTGATATTTTCAAAGCTTCTCAAGATTTGAACACTGTCTTTCCATCGTATTTGTTAGTATTTTGACACTGAAATCTTTAGGCAGTTCTAAAAATCTCTCAGTGAAAGATTTGGAGGGCAGAGAGGTTCTTTTATACATCTCAAAGGTGAGCAGAAAGAATCCAACCCAGTGTTAACATACCAAAATTATCCACAATATATTATATATTATTATATAATTGTTTATAATAATAAAAATATTGCAACTTACATTGGTAGATGTGTAGAAAAGTCTCTCCTAGCTTACTTGTGAGCAGAGGTTCTGGCAAATCCCTGAAAAACTGCTTTACCATGTCTGCCACATCATATGCTGACTGGTCTTCATAGTTGACGTTGTCTGGGGAGCTCTCATTCATCTGACGTAGGGCCTGGATTCGGGATTTCACTCCAGATTTTCGAAACAGACCCACCTAAAAAAAGCACCGTGTTGAACTGAGTTTAAAAATAACGTTACTTAAAGTGTGTATGTACGTATAGTTACACATATATAAATCTATTATAGGGAACTTAGATTGTGACCAAAGCTTGGGCTGCTTATTTTTCTCTAGGCAAGAACAAGAGAAATGTGCAAGTGTAATGGTAATGACTTCCCACTGTATTGTAGGCAAGTGCATGCTCCCATGGCAGGACTGTAAGAGTTAATAACGCTGCTGCTCAGTGTCCCATCCTAGAGGGAAAGTTCAGAGTGCATGTGATATCCCTGCTGCCTGAAGAGTTTAAGCAAGATGCTCAGCTGATATAAATCAGCAGTGGCTTGCTTGGCTTGGGTAGCTGTCTGTTGATTTACTCCAGCTGAGAATCTGGTTCCTTATGTTTATTTGGGTATAAATTTTGAAGACTAACAACAAAGTATTATGCTCAGCTAAGTAATAAATGCTGTGGCAAAAGATTAGTACATCCTGGTAGAGCTTTAAAATCAAGACCAAATCTATTTTTCCCCCTTTCTGCTCTCTGCTTCCAACAGTTCCCCCAAATCCCACTAAAAACCCCAGTTCAAAAGCAGGGACCACAGAGGGATTACTTCTGCAGTGTCACTAAGATACATTTTTATCATTTTTGCTCTCTCTTCTAAAGGAAGCAGTAATTCTTCAAATGATGCCTTCATGGCAGTGCTGCCCTTTTACGTCCTTCTTGCCAGTGGAATTCCCCCGGGGGTGAATTCCTGAGCCTTAACCACATTATTTATTCCCAAGTGCATTTACAGTGTTTCATTTGGGAAGTGTTAGCACTGTCTTCCTTCAGATTTGCAGGGGAAAAGGTGAAATATTGAGAAAGACCTATGTAAAAGCTGCATTTCAGGTTGGTAGCTATAAACTTCTGCTCCTCCATGCCCACTCTCTTGCTGGTGGTCTGTTCAGCTTTCTGTGTGGCATAGTCCACCAATAAAAATGTATAAAGGCAAGGAAATAATGCCTTTTGGCCTTCCTCCACTCACTTCTGCCAGCACAGAGTTCACGGAGGTCCCTGCTTTCCCTAGAACACGTCCCATGTTCAGGAACGTGGTATTTAGGACTTCCATTAACTCACACATTAATGACACTAATTACATTCTATGCAGCTCTGTGAGGGCATGTATTTATTTATACGGAGATGAACTGCTACCCCAGACTGACTGTGAGCAGCTCTTCTGCTATGTCTTCTTAGTGATGAATTTAGCGTTCCTCATGTGCTGTATTTATGTGCAGGAAGTAAAAAACTAGAGTGTGCCCTGCATACATCCCAGTGCACTGTATTTCTGTTCACAGGTGAAGCTCTGTTCTTCATTCGGACAAGAAAATACAAGAAAGAGCATCTGACTCCTGTCATCTGGTTTTCCCTTTCCCTTTGACGATGACTTCTTAAATACCATTTCCTCTTAGAAATGTGTGCTGAAGATGCAGAAGGACCTGTGCCAATTCTGTTGAAAAAAGACAGTTTTGGCGTGTGGTAGATAAATGTGAGAGCAGAGGCTCAGTTCTCTGCTTTTGAGGGAAAGTGTCCTTGCTGGTATTAAGAACCTTTAAAAACTTCCAGCAAAGTCTGATTTGAGAGGTCAGACTTCAAATCTCACCTGTACAATCTCCTGCTCCACATCATTCTGCTACCCTTGATCTCTGTTTTTGTTTACTGATAGTTATCCAAACTCCTATTTCCCTTTTTCTTGGAAAAAGTCATAATTAATCAAAAAAGGACAGTTCTTCACTTGATAGTAAAATGTTTTAGGCTCTGTTCTGCAATATTACAGACTCATTCTGTAAATAAAATGGGACTATAAATCCAGTGATTTATCAGAGGTTAGTCTGGCCCAATCTCTTTATTACCCCCATGCTCTGGATCATCTGCCCTGCAAGTAGCCATATGATGCATGACAGAAATAAGATACAGCTGACAAAGGCGAAGAATTTTCTATTTCACAAGTTGAAGCTGAATAATATATCCTACAAATAATGGTAAGGCTTCTCATACCACCTTAGACATTTCAGTGTCAGGAGACAGACTTTGCAATGATTTAGAGCAACCTCAACTTTACCAAGTGCGTGCAGTAGAAGCTCTCATGCCTGTCCAGGACTCTAGACTGCCTTCTGCAGTGCATGGAAAAGACACATAAGCAAGATGCTGGGGGAGACTGGAGGCTGCTCAGACCTCTGGCTGGGCATTAGGAGACTTTGAATTAAATGGGAACAAAGGGAGTGACTGTAAAGCAGAGAAGCTGAATTGCCTGGAGGGTTTTGGCCTAGAAAGATTTTTGGTAGAAAGATATTTTAAATGGTCCCAAACTGTACTTCTCCTCCTTCATTTTCTATTCAATAGTTTCCCAATTTTACTCTGAGTGGAAACTCAAGACGAGTTGAAATGGCGCTTCACATAGTTCTGATGCTTCCCAGCAAGTAAACCCTCCCTCTTGGAGCAGATATTTGTCTGAGACTGCCCACGGACACTCCTTTTGACCACCTCAAATCTCTCAAGATATTTTTCTTTCTCTTTGGTTCTACCCTCTCTGTTACTTTCTCCCCCATTTATGCCCCCTCTCTTTTCTTTCTTCGTATTGTTCTGCCACTTAGCTGACAAGCCCATCCCTATCCCCACATCTCCTGTTCCTCATAGTTGGGCAAGTGTCTCCTCCTCCAATTCCATCACTGATTCCAGGCTTGCTGCATCACTTTTCTTTCTACACTGGGTTTCCCCACTCAGTACGCAAATCCAGATTACCACAGCGATAACCAGGCATGTCAGCTACTGAATGTATTGCTTCTAGTTGTCTCTATGCATCTTCCCTTCCATCCCCTGTTAATACATTTCCAACTGGCTATTCCTCCCACCCCTCAACTCCTGTATTACATATGGTAGGCAGAACTCATCTCACCTCACTTTTGACACCCAGGAGGTAGATGTTAAGTCTGACCACTATGGGATTCCTTCACAGTCAACAGAGAGAAAGGACAGGAAGGGCCTGTGTCTCTGGCTGTAAAGGGAAATGGCTGTGATTCACAGCTAAGCATTTAATTTTTAGACTTCCATTTTGGGGAGGATGGCTGTCACCCAACAAAACAACCTGAACAGCAACCAGAATGGTGATCAGAAAACAGAAAGATTCAGAGCTGACCATTTCCACCCTTTTTGTGTACTCAGAGCTAGGAAAGCAGCAAAGTCTGTGAAGTACAATGCTGGTTGCTCCTTTTGAACTTATAACTACCTAAAAGCAGTTATGAAAGAGGTCATATGACACAAGGTCCATAGTAGTAGAGGACTGAACTCAAACAGCCAGGGGGTTTCTCCCAGTCCTATGTTCATGGAGATACATATCCTCATCCTTAGGGAAAGAACAGTAAAAATATGATTGGTATGTCCCTGCTCTGTAGCTAAAGGGAATCAAGAAGTCTGAAATACTTGGAGCGTGAGGGTCTCCCAGCTGGCTTGCTGCAGCTAAGAACGCTATAAAAGGAAATGTACCGTAATGGCTTTGGCATTGAACCCCTGCTGACCTAACTCTATCTGAATATATCTGACTTTGTCAACAGAATACTTAGAATATTTTGCTGAGTTTGCTCTCTATTCTTGGACTTTTCTTTCTTTACTAAGTAAATAAAACCTTTTGTACGATAACTTGTGAAATGGTGAATGCAGTTAACCCTCAGTGGAAACAGTCAAGCATAAGCAGTGCAGATACAGGTAGAAGCTGGGACTCCTGAGCTGTGATTCAAGAGGCATGAAGTTCTCATGCCATTCCTTGAGGTATGCTATTGTACACAAATCAGCAGAACTGTTATAGCTTCAGGAATTCAACAGATTAGCTGTATGCAAATCTCAAAATGGTAAATCTTTAGTACTGACACCAGGTATCAAATCACCAGAGGAGATCTGGGCCCAATATGAGATATAACAATCTTCAAGTAATTCTGGTACCCAGTACAAAAAACTTCACCATTGCTTGTTTAGGGTGGCTTTTCACAAAAAAAACCCTGAGTCCCAGGAGTAAAGGTCATACCTGATCTAGACAATTGCTCCGTAGGTAGCGTAGCGCTTGCTGTATGCTCTGGGGAAGAGGCTGTCCTGTTCTCTGGACGTGAACTATCAGAGGCACACCAAAGACGTTCTTATCCTTGTAGTCAGGGACTTTCATCCTCTTCATGAACTTTGGCACAGACCTGAAAATTAACATGAACAGGCTGCATGAAAATATCAAAGTATTTACACAGCCTCTCTGAGTAACACTGCTGGCAGAAATTGGTAACTGCAGGCACCTCCTTTTTTATAAAGATAGTGAAATAATTCTTAATGCACGGTACACAGACACTTTACAATCTGTATAATTGATGGATTTCTTGAAAACTTTTATAAGTAGAAGGCCTCTGGCTCTAAGATGTAGAATAACAATCTGTTCTGACAAAAAGCTTTTACTAGACAGTTGTCATCCAGCTGAAGCCAACATGGTTTAAAGCATCCAGTAGGGACCCAAAGGAATGGCACAGCAAAGCATAGTGCAGAGGCTATCTGAAAGAAAAGGAGGTTCAGTCCTCTAACATGCTGAATGATTTTTGTACTACCAGCTACATGATTTAGCATTTCTATTGACTAACGATTTACAGTAATAAATGATGGTGGGAAATCTCTATGTGCCGGATTCATCCCTGGTGTTATATGATTGTAAGTGAAGCTGGCAAGCTTGTTTTTTTCTGAAATGATGGTGAAAATGAGAACAAACTGGATTCCCTTTGTGGAGTCATAACTGCAGTGGAATTTTTTTTAAAAAAAAAGGTGACTATGACCTGAATATGACAAAGATTTTTCTCATCTGTGTGGGAAGGAGATAAAACTTGGATTAAATGACCTACTGAAGGAGTACAGCATATAACTTCACAGCTATTTAAAGTCCCACTCTTACAAATCCTTAGAGACTGATTATACAAACTGAAGAAATATTAATCAGGAGGGAAAACCTTTGTACAAACAGCAGCATCTAGAATTTGCTGTATTCTGGTCTGCTTATTTGGAGTTGGTTAAGGTGACATTAATTTCAGTACAGATGTTGTCAGCTAGCTGCAGGGAACTGCACCGAAGGAGAACAGCAATCTGGGGGTTCATCTTACTGAATTTTTGCTCTGTAACGGAGATTTAGAAAGAGTTAGCAGTCCTGACTTCCTCTATATAAACTGTGGAGAGAGGCACCTCTGGAGGGTGACCCAAATCCTGAGCCTTGGATAGAATGAACTGCCTTTGGAGTTGCCTGTCTTTTTCCACTGAGCACAGACGGCGGACCTAACTTGCTCAGATTAGACTTATAACTTTTCAGAGTGGCTGATGTCAGTGAGGTGAATCTCACACGTAGTCCCTTGTATCTATTTTTCCATTTCTAAAGGAAAACTTGTCTTATCTAGCTCACAGCTGAAATTAGTGGGATTTCAAAGTGCTTTGAACTTGAACATGGAAATCACAATGTAAATGTCAAGTCATATTATTCTTGGACTCAGTGTCTCTGTGTATTAGGAAAAGTTTCTGTTATCCTTCTGATTATTTCTCAGATACTTATAATCTCTTATCTATGGCCATTTCCATTCCAGTATACTTCAGTATGCATGGCCCATCAGGGTTCGTATAGTATTAAACATGCAGATTTCTGTAGCCAGTTGCTGCAGGAGGAGCCACATCGCCAGCATTCATGTCCATCTGCCCTTCACTCCACGCTCTGAGTGGCCAGGTAGCTGTTACAGCTGCTACAGCTGCAAGCTCCCTCTAACGCAAGCCCAGGACTAGGCTAAAGCTTACTCTTGATCTGCAGACAAAACTCCTGTAACTGTTCTAACCCTTCTTTTAAAGCACAAACAAACCAATATCAAACATATGAAGTATCATCAGCAGCTGTTTCTTTTTGAATCACAAAACAAATTCTGGGGAAGACTTACTGTAAACATTTCCTACTTTTAATCACTCTCTCCTACTCCTGTTTATTTTTCTGGAACTGGAGTGTTGTTAGAGAGGCTGGGGTTGTCTCTCTGTTAGAGCACAGGAATGAAGTCAGATCTCCAGGATCTATTCCTGACTTTGCCACTGAGTCACTAGGCAGCAATGGATTAAAGGGGACAGTTTCAAATTCTACAGTTGAAATAAACTGCTCTTCCTAATTGCATTTACTAAATCTACTATCAGTATAACAAAATTAGGAGAAACTATTTTCTTCTAAAAATTTTTCTCTTCCAGTTATCGATGGTACTCACCAGGTCCACCCATGTTTGTTTGACATGGAGTACTTTTCCATGATGGCAGTAAGACGAAGCAGAGAGAATTTCTGCAGTAGATTCAGCTGGGCTGCTGACTGATTGCTGATGTGAAGTGATGCGATGGAGTGGCTCAGGCAATGAGAGATTTGGAAACTATGCCATCGTAATCGCCTTTAACAAAAGAAACAATAGAAAAATCAGACAACTGCTTTAACTGGGCAGAGAAGGTGGTATACTGTGAGATAGTGCTGGCCAATATACAAAACACACATAAACATATACACACGTTATGGCTCATGGTGTGCCAACTGAAAGAAAATATAGCTTGGAGGCAAATAAAACAATTTGCTCAATCACTTTAATTTTGGAAATGCCCAAGCTTTGGTTTTTTCAATGTTAGATTCACCAGTGGCTGTGGGGCCCATCCATGTACTCAGGGGAGCAGCACAGCCTGCCATGCCCTTTAGCCCACACATTTCCAACAGGATGTGAGAGATACAGATTCAAATGTTCTCTCCCTGACTCAGAATTGGGATTTGATGCCTGGTCCCTTACCTCCCATGAGGCTGGCCTAACCACCAAGGTATCTGGAGATGAGGTTCTCCAAATATCTCTATTATTAAATACTGAAGGATTTTTTTGAGAAAGGAGTGAACCCTGTGTCTCCTTGGCAAGAGCCGTAATCACCAAGCTATTGAGCCACTCACATCTTCTCTTTACTCCAATGCACTTTCTCTATATACTGGATACACTGGAAAAAAAACTCATTTCAGTTTCTTGTTTTGCTAAACATGAGCTCTGGCTCAAATCCTAAAAACTTTGGCACTGCTCATTTACTCAGTAGTTTCCTTGAGTTCCCTTGCTTGTGATGGTGGTAAGCAAGCGTGGGCAGTAGTAAACTATGGCATGGCAGAATCCTCTGTGAGGACATGACAAGACTAACAGAAGATCAGAAAAGACCAGGTATTTTCTCACTGCTTTTGCACATAAAAGCCACCCTACACACAGCGGTATGGATCCACAAAGGCCTTTACCCAGGACCGTGCTCCCTTGGTTCAACAGGAACTCACCCTTCTGACTTAAAACAGGTCTGCAAACTCTTAACAAAATCCTGCTTTTCACTTTTATTAAGAAGTTAATTGTATAACATAATTTCACCCCATCATGTAAGGGACTGAGGCGGAGTAGGGGAATTCTCTCTGAGTACAAAGGGACACGTTTTTAAAGCAGACCAGTGCATAAAAAAAGTGCACAAGGCTACTGACATGTAAATACTGGGGTGCATAACTTAGAAGACAAACAGAAAATATATCCCACAATATATAAAGGGTCCTACTATGTAATCAATGGATCAAGGGAGAAAAAAATCCCTCAGTGTGCTCTGCTAAACCAGTTCTCTACTGACTCCATGCAAGAATTTCCATAGCAGGATGCCCCTTCTCCCAAAGTCCCACCCTTTCCTGGGAAGTCCCCATCCCCATACAGGATGAGTTCAACTGTAATGGTACCCTGTACCTTCTGACTCCCAGGCTGAGAGCCTCTGCTTCGTTATATTGTATTTCACGGTCTATGGATCTGTGTACAAAATTTTGCTACCTACCTGCTTGGCCTTGTGAGTGACGCTCCCACCCCAGAGTCTCTCCTGTCCCTAACACCAGTGGCTTCCGATTCATTCAGGGATGTTCCATCTCTATCCATGTCACTCGGTGTGGTCCGGCCATCAGAGACAGAGTTTCCTTCAAAATCAAGTGTAATCTGTGTGGGTGACTGGAAAGGCAATAACGGAGATTCCCTGACCGACACATCATCGGCTGGCAGACCTGGCAACACATTCTTTGACCAGCCATCTACCACCTCCTGGAGTCCATTGACATGTTGCAAAATGTCATCTAAATGAGGAAAAAGGACATCTTTCTCTAAGTCCAGGAGGTCCCCAGTACTAGCATACAAGTGGGAACCTGGTACATTGTCATAGATACTAATTCTGCTCTCTTTAGGGCAGCAAGCCATCAATCCAGACTCTTTTGGAGTCGAGCAGTTCTGCTTTCCCAAAGAGATGCTGCCTGTCCTCCAGTTTACACTGTTACTGTTGTCTGTAGGTGAGAGGCTTTCAATAGAAAGTGCCTTTGGGAAGGTCCCTGGTTTATGATCCTTGGGAATATGCACAACCAAGTTCTCTTGGGAATGAAATTCATTTTTGCGGTTTTGGTCTACCACTTGCCGTAAGGCCGTTCCTGCCAGAACATCTAGGTCCTCCAGGTACATCCCGCCTCTCTTGTTTGCTTCATGGCATTTGCGTTCCTTCAAACACGGTGTGCTCACCCCACTGCTGCTGTTTTCAGACTGACTGCTGTCACTGCTGGATTTGGCAGAAAAGGAAAGTCCTCTTTTGACTGAATCTTGTCCTAAGTTTTGGAGATCACCATTGACTATCTGTACACAGTGCATGTCTTTCAAGGATTTCGGCTCATACTGGAGAACAGGTCCACTTATTTCTAATGGACCTGTTCTTCCCGAGCCTTTTAGTTTCCCATGGACACCTTTTGCTTTTAGTGTCTCCATGCGTTTTAGAAAGGTTTTTGCTTTGGTTCGTGTTGGTTTCTCATTCTTCAGATTGTCCTTGGTGGGCAGGGCAGTGTTTATCACAGTGGTGTCTTGCAGCAGTGTGCTTTCTACATCGTGCTGGCCAGAGCAGTTGCAGGTCTCCCTGGCAGCGCTGCTGATGCCGGACTGACTCCTGTTGTCACTTCCCCCACTGCTCTCGCTGTGAATAGATGAGACCTCAGGTTCACTCAGATCTGTAAGGACGCTCTCGCTGCTTGTTGTATTTTTCATTTTAATGTCCCCAGAAGATCCATGTCTGTCTGGTCGGTGAAGCAAAGCATCAATGTCGTCCACCCGAGACCATCGTCTGCTGGTTCTTTGGAAAGTCCATTTATTACTGATAGCACAGAGGTCTTCTTCATCTGAATCTTCACTCTGGAAAATAGCAAGTAGCATATGTTAAAAACAGGTGCTTTTACTTGTTATTTGAATTAATATGATTGTGCTGCTCCATGTGAACAACAGGTGGTGAAGTCTCCCTGAACCTAGTTTATGAAAGATTGCTCATCAATCCTTTCATAACAGCCTCTTCCATTTAATTGTAAAGACTGCAGTGAGCATCTTAACAAGTAAGGAATAAAAGCCTGCTCATGAGTCCCATCAGTGCCTCTTGGCTTCTGTGGGGTGGATTCCCTGTGCGCTGAACTGTGTAGGACTGATGCCCATAGTGACTGTTCAGAAGAAAAAGGAGGTTGAAAGGTCCAAGTAGAGGGATCCTTATTTGCAGGGATAGTGTTGATACACATGGTAAAGACTGGGAAGTAGCTGGGTACTACAGCAATAGGAGCCATTTAAGAAACCAAGACAGCAAATACCCAGTGCTGCACTTAGTTTTGCAGTGAGAACTAAGCAAACACCTATAAACTTCACAGACCAGGTACTTCTAACAAGATTCATGTTTCAGGAACGTAATTACAGCTAATAGCCACGATGCTTAAAGTAACAGTAAAAAAATATTTGAAGGTGTCACTTAGGGTGGGTCTGAGCACAGGCAAAGGAAGGCAGCAACGGCAGACGTGGAGGTGTGGGGAGGAGGAGCAGCCAGGCTCAGTCCTGGATGGGGCAGCATCTACAGCTGAGGTGAGCTTCCCCACAGTGGCAAGCGCTATCTGCATTGCCTTTGCCATCAGAGGCAGCCCAGACTTGACCATCTCCAGCCTGATCCACTGTCTCTGGCTTCCCCCAACCTCTCCTGAGGCAGCAGCAGCCCCACAGCCCTTCCTAGTCTCATTCCTCAGGCTGGGGCATGCAGAGTTGTGCTTATGTTTGGGTAGCTCCAGGATCTACTCTGCAATGCAGACAACATGCGCCTTGAAACAAATTTGGATAAAAAAGCTCATCCCTATGACATTTTTCTCATCTGTTAGCTCAAACAAAAAAGATGCATCTTCAGCATGAAGCACGCAGTTGGTGTCAAATTTGCTGGTCTCTAAGGATGCGAAGCCCACAGTTGCTAATGAATATCCTTCCCTTGACTTTGAACCATGTTTATACTGCTTTATTCTTGTACATTCGCTTTAAAGCAGAACAAACTAACTTCACCTACATGACGTCCAAACAGCTCTTCACATTCTTGGAAGCAGTACGAAGGCAGTAAAATATGACAGGCTGTCAGACTAAAATGAGGTGCTAAACCAGAAAGACTATTTTGGGACTGGAAAAATTCTCATTTTAAAAGTCTATTATTAGAAGTATTTTTCTATGAAGTTTTGATCATAAAGTTATCTGCCATCTCTGACGAGCTCTGTGCTGGCCTGTCTAACCGAAAATGTAAAACAAATTTTACCAGAATTCCCAAAATCTTAAATAAGGCAAAATCTCAGAAGATAGAGATTGGGACCAGTACTGTTCCAGGTCTCACTAATGTCATAAGCTTTTGCCAGTTTATCACTTCAAGTCGGCCAGATGTTTTAGATCATGTCCAAACCATGAAATAAAATATAGCTATGAAATTTTGGGTTTAATCATTCCTCTTTTCTCTGTTAACATGGAGGTGTGCAGTGCTCCTGCAGCTGATGTTAGTTCACAGGAATGAACAAGAGATCTGAGTTCTGCTGCTAGCTAGAGAGAAAAATTAAGCAGCTAGTGAAGGGGCAGGAAGGGTGCTAGAAAAGGCTAATACTACCTTGGCCATTTTGTCTGCAGGGAAGAAATGGCATTCCAGACAGCTCTACCTTCATTTCAGCTTGACAGTTGGCTGTATGCATATACAGAGCAAAGGACTGCACAGACTTGGGCACTTAAAAATCCATCTGTTGTGGTCTTAGTAGTGCCACAAAGTGGATATTTTAAAAACCGCACGGGTATGTACTTTTAAATATTTAGTAGTGGTAATTATATCTACAAAGCATACCACTGCTGAGGCGTTGATGGCACCAGCCAATAGGATAAAAATATATTTTTTTTTATTTGTTGTACATCCCAATATGCCAAGGAGACCTTAAAGAAGATTCTTGGCTGACACAAATCCCTGTAGCTGCACTGACATTACTGTATGAACTGACAGGATTTAGCCTGTATTTTCTACAAGCTGGAACTGATTAAACTAGCCAAAGTGGTAGAGCCATTGTGAAAAACACCAAGAGGAGGGCACAGAGAAAGAGACAGAAGTATACATAAATTCAGTAGTGAATATACTTTAAATCATTTTAAGAGGAAAATAAGTTCTAAGATTTGTTTTTTAAAGAAAGTAGAGATGCACAGAAATGGATATTGGTAGTAAACAAGTTTTGCGTCTAACCACAACAAAGATAGGATTACGTTCTGCCCAAGAACCACTCAGAAAATAAAGAGGGGTTTTGGTGTCAAAATTTGCAGCTCACTTGAAAAAAAAAGGTTTAGTTTAGTTTTTTTAACTGGTAATGAAACTTGCTTGTGTTTCATCAGAAGAAAAATCAGACAAAATGAAATATCTGGATACTGAAATGCTGCCATGGTGACTCACTCTAAATTTGGCTGATTTGCGAGTCCTGTGACATAATGTGCTTTTCTTTTGATGGAATCAGTGAAAATTCTGGAAGCCACGAACATCCTCAATGACCCACTGTTCTTGTTAGATATCAGAGTGCCCTAACAAATGAGATTGTCCTAAAAAAAATGCAGAGAGCACTTTGCCAAGCGACATGTCACCAGCTACAGGGACAGTGGATCAAGAGTAGGTCTGAAAGCAATTATTCATCTTACACAGGCGGAGCAGACATCTTGGAGCAGTGACTGTATACTTCTACTGACCTCGGGTGAAATCAAGTGCATGGCTTTGGAGCATATTCAAAAGCCCATTTAATACCATTATGTTTGGGAAGATGAGAAGGGGCAAGTTTCTTGAGGAGTGACTGATAACATTTGCCAAAGAGAAAGAGGTTTTGAATCACAGATTTGTCACAGTTGATTTAAAATAGTACAGCTTTTTGACTGAGGGTGTACTTGCCTAAGATACAGAGGGATGCTAACAAAAGGCAAAAAGTGGGTTTATCTGTGGTGGAATTCTGCCACATTTTTCCAGCTGGGGGCAGGAATTCTCATAAATTGACAGCTGCAGAAGGCAGTTAATCCAAAGGCTAATCGCTGTCTGTCCAAATCGCTTACGGACATATTTGCAACACATACACGCCGATTTCTGTATGCATCTTGATGAAGCCAAGGGGAAGACAGTAGCCCACAGCATGAACGTATTGGGTGGGAGAGCAGGCGGTGGAGAACACGTACCCCATGCCTGGCTTCCACAGTAACCTTGCCTGGCAGCTTGCTTGGCTGTAGTTTGATGAATCACTCAAGCAGCTGTGCTAGTCCTGTGCAAACCTGTTATCCTGAACCTCCAAAGCAAGCTGATTTTGCACTTCATTGTTTGGATCACCATAGAGACTATTAGGAAAGGCAGTATCTACAGCAAAAAAGTTTACTTGGTTCAGTGTTCAATTTCAGACCCAATTTCCAGTTTTTACACTTCCATTTACACTTCCTTCTGCCAGCAGCCTCTCCACCCTCTTCTTCTCTCCCCCACATTCCCTTCTACTTTCACTTGCTCTGTATCTGTCATTCCAAATCTCCTTCATCCCCTCCTTCTCTACATTTTTCTGTGCTCTACTTCTCCCTGGCCTCATGCAGGTATGGACCCAACTACCTTCTGTCCCTTAAAAGGGAACCAAATAGGGCAGTCTCACTTGGTCATCTGCAAGGAGAGCAGCTGAGGGCTTCAATCCATTCAAAACAGGGAGGAGTGGGAGAAAAAACTATTAAAAACAAAGCTAATGAGAAAATCCTCCCTTTTTTTTAACCCAGCATAATCAGGCATTTAAAGAAGAAAGCAAAGAAGCATACAAACCTCACACCAAACCCAAAGTATTTGTTGAAGAGAAGGAGGACAGGAACTAAACAAAATTTCCAGAGGACAGTCAGCCGTTACCTAGATGTTGCTTTTTGTAATTCTGTCTCCTGTGCAGCACTAGTATCTCTGCATGAACACAAGTTCACAAGTGCATGGACACAAACCAGACTCCGCTCCAGCAAGCCAACAACACAATTAAATGAGTTAGTTTTTGCTGAAGGACCTCAGCCTCTTCCTGTAGCGCCTACCTGCCCAAGTCATAAAGTTATCATGTAGTCAGGGGATTTTACTGTTCCTTCTGTCAAGTGTGATGTAGGTGTTTGATGTGGAAAGTGTTGGTGCTTATCAAAGACAAGAAAAATCCATCAGGTCTGAAGCAGTGAAGAGAAGAGGTCGCCGTGGCTCCAGTGAATGGACAAAACGCATGCTAAAGAGGCTATGTACACAGCAGGACAAATGGGCACGTGCAGAAGGCAGAATATCTGGACACTAAAAACATCCTTTGTTCAAGTTCCCTCAAACAGTGAATAGAGTATGAATAGACTGAATCTGCAAAGACACCAAAAATTCAGCTCTTGGAGGTAATTTTTAAAATGCATTAGACAAACACTCTAAGGGAGGAAAAACAGGCACCAAGGTTTCTCAGACTCAACAACTACAGTTGTACACTGCTGAAGGGCTTGGGGGAATTAGTGACCAGGAAACCAACCTTTCAACAGTTAATGCTGGACATGTTACAAAACTCTCAAAATCAATAGGCAGTTTCTACAGTCCTCGCTGAAACCCTTTAAGCTCAAATAATTCCCATGTTACACAGCAGCTTGTAAGAATGACAGTTTATTTTCATATTCTTAACTGGGGATAAGTCAGTACAAGAAATAAAGAAAAGCTATTGTTTTCATCCTAGCAGCTTCCATTTTTTCTGGGCAGGATTTTCCATTGTGTACGCACACGGCATTGGCAAACAAGCCAGCCTAATGAAACCGTGCTGTCTTTTCACCCGCTAACTTGAATTGCACATACGTAAAGTTTTAAGTACTGTGTGTGCCCTTTTAACACGCAATATTGTTCCCGCTGTATTAGTCACAGTTTTTTTCCTTATTTTATTTATAATTTGAAGATTCAGCAATTCACATTATCATGTTTCCAGATAATGCTGACACACATGTTCAAAGTCAAATACACTTAACTTACTCTTAGGAGTACTACTGACTTAAAAACTAAATTGGGACGCTCTTATCCCAAAAACCAGGGCAAACCCAGGACGTTTCGTGGAGTTTCCTTACCTTTTTTCTTTGGAAGTTCACATCGAGTTTCATTGAGGCGCACTTGTTCAGTGTGTTCAGTCGTCTACAGAGCAAAGCAAATTCAAAAGATTAGCAGCATCTGATTAAAGGGCATGACTTTTCGTAAGTTCAAAAGCTTTTCTCTTATCTGCCTGTAGGGTGCTAACTGCATAGAACAGGCTTCAGAAATTATACTCGTCGTATTCCAGGCTATAACACCACTGCATTAAAAGGGAATCATATTACTTGATAACCAGGTTTTATATATTGCTTTTTAATTCATAGACATTTAAGTACTTAGCAAAGGAAATGGGTATAAACAAACACCTCTGATAGATGGGGAAATGACAGGAGATGAAGGAGGTAAGTTGCCTTCTGCAGGACCACATAACATAATTGGTCTAAAATAATTTAAGGTTAAGGGTAGGGGATGTCAAAGCACTTGTGAAAGACAAAAGAAAAAGATGCAGTTTCTCACTTCAGGCAGTTAGCACCTCTTTTAAAAAGTTGACATAAAGAAAAACTTTTAGCAATTAGTTAAATGTTCCCCCATAGCTAATAGTTCCTTTCCCACACCTGTGGATCTTATAGACAGGTTAACACCCAAATGTAACAAATGTAACATCTTTAAATAAATATTTTAAATTATTTTTGACCGTGTTTGTAATGATGTTATCAGGGACTCTGTAAGGCTTCTGCTCCTTAAATCCAATGCTAGCCCATGACAATAGTAGGTTGAAATGACAATCTGATAAAGATGGAAAGTGAACATGCTTGTGTGTCCATGTGCAGAGTCAGGACAAGAAAACATGCTCATTCAATAGGCAACCTAACATGCTAATCATAACTGATTAGTTTTTATTTATACTTAAATGTCCTGACTCATGAAACCACCCATCTTTTAAAAGCAAAGGCTGAGGGTTAAATATGTTCAACTTTGAACATTTTCTAGATCTAGGGCTGAATTTCAAAATAAAGGCAGAGTGAGAGCACCATTTGCCCGCAACACTCTTCTGTAGGCCGCCTGCATCTCCTGTGTCTTTGCAGCAAGAGTTGCCCCTGTTGCTTCTGGGTCTCAGAAAGAGGCTACAAATCTCCAGAACTGATAACATTTGAAATGTATGAGATAAGTTACAAGGACACATGAAAGAAAGTATCACATCAATAATATAATCTCTCACATAGGATAAGAACATTATAGCATTAACATATACCTCCAAGGGACTTCTAATACTAGAAATCCTTTCAGATTGCCACCACTAATAATGAATCAGCCCACCAAATGTGGATCCTCCTTAAAAAAAATTCCCTCACAAAATATCACCTACTCATTTGTAGATAAAACACTCATCCCTAACTCAAGCCAATAAACCTGTTATGCCATATCAGAAAAGTCCTGTGTTCATCATATTAATGTGAGTATAATGCATGCACAAGCACATCCAGCATGCATGATAGTAACATTCTTGTAATAAATTTCAGGATTTGTGGCTCTGCAGATATATCTTCAGCCTTCTGCCCACAAATCCTCCTCCTCGGGGATTACATGTATTATTGCAAAGCTCATCTTTTGCCCAAACATGGAATTTCTCAACCCAAAGTTGCGTTTTCTTGGGGCCCTGTGGCTGAATAATGTTCAGCGCTTCTTCTGAGTGCAAAATGTTTACATTTGCCTATTGACACCAATTCCAAATATACAGAGGCACAGACACATTTTTCAAAGGACCCCAGCCCAACTTTCTATCTGTAGAGACAGCCTCCTCCAAGAGGTGAACTGGAGGCTCAGATCAGAGTCCCTGCACCCCTGCATTAGCTTAGCTGGTCTATGCTGAAGGTACAAGTTTGTAGCCACATTTCCACACTGACATGCCACTGTGTGCCACCTGAGTGCTCATAGCTGTGTGTCTGAATCAAGCTGCCACCATAT
Organism: Phalacrocorax carbo; assembly: GCF_963921805.1. Taxonomy (NCBI): domain Eukaryota; kingdom Metazoa; phylum Chordata; class Aves; order Suliformes; family Phalacrocoracidae; genus Phalacrocorax; species Phalacrocorax carbo. The sequence goes on along the minus strand of NC_087513.1, from coordinate 192,955,684 downwards.
CCTCACATGGTTACGTAGTGAGCTGTCAGACCAGCGATGGTGAAAGGCTCCCTGCTTCCTTGACCTAAATGTGTCCTGCAAGGCTGACCAGGAGATCTTTCAAGCTGCTCATCGACTCTGAAAACCAAGCCATCGACTCCACTTCCCTTGCCTCCATGAAAGCAGGCACTGAAGAAACTCTCTTGAGAAAGAGGTCTTTGGCACAGCCCCGTCTCCACAACAGACCCTGGCAGGTGATCTCTGCAACTGCTTCCTCAATAGTTTATGAAATCCCTCTGTACTTACTGCCTATTTGCACTTGTTCAGAGATGTAGAAGAAAACATTTTAAATACTGGGACCCAGTGCTTGTTCCACTCACTATAGTGTAGCTTGCCCTCTAAAATCCAAGGAGCAAGGCATGTGCTTCAGGAGCGGAAAGATGAGGAAGAGACAGCCCATGACGTACCCTTCGCTCTGTCTACACCCAGGTACCTCTGCACGTGCCCAGCCCACAGCAGAAAGTGTTGGGGCATTTCTATTGAAAAGGGCTGCTTCTTCAGCACAGAAGGGTGCAGAAAGCACGTGGTCAAACCAACAAGACTATCCAAAGCCATTGCTTCCCCGCTAACAGCATTCAAGAGCAAGATCATTTCAGCAGGGACTGAGAGGTCAGCTCTACAAAAGTGAATATCATTACTTAAACTGGAGGCTTGGAAAGCCACACCATTGTCCTGCTTGCTTTCTAACCTGGCTTTGCTATGCAGAACTCACTCCATCAAAAACAAAACTACTTTTTACTGGGTGCAAGGTGCTCAACTTCAGGTTTTAAATTCACCCATCTCCGAAACATTGGCATGCTTTCTGGGGTTTTTCCAGTGCTGTGGAAAGATTTGCCAGTGGAATTAGAGAACTAATGATCATATTTGTGAGCTTGCCTGGTACTAACAACTCCAATCAAAGCCAGTCTGTTTCAACTTCTTATGCCTTGTTGATGTGCCAGCAGTGGCAGAAAGCTTTTCTCATCTGCTTAAAGTCGCTAGATGACTGACAGCCAAGCCCTCAACAAATCTTTAAAAAAAACCAAGAAATAAAATCTCTGGCTACAAAAGGCTGTCACTAATGTTCCAGCTGAAGTGAGAGAGTACTACACTTTCATGTCAGTGCTTGAAAAGATGGGAAAAGACTACCTGTTTGTAACTTCAACAAAACACAAACTCGACACTTGAGAAAAGCAGAAAAAAACCTCACATTAAATAAAAACAAGAGAGGCGGCTATATAAAAAACATCTAGGATGCATCTGAATGGTTGTCTGGAAAGCTCTGCAGTGTTCAGGGGAAGCTTGCAAAATATTTACTACAGCAAGTGCTTCACTGATGTTTATTTTATTTCTTCTCCAGGCCATCACAGGTAAACACTACCTCTAAGGTTTAACACTTATCTCTATGGTGAAACATCAGGTCTATGTTAAAAGTGTCCCTTGAAACCATACTTAACAACAGCAGAGTGATTTAGGTGCCCAAACAGAGGTGTCTTGTGGTATTTTTAGATCCAAATATCAAAGTATCAAGCCTGTCATTCAGCTGCTGCAGGTCCTTTTAGTCCAGCCAGCCCCATGGAGAAGTCTGAGATATCTTGGGAGATCTAAGATGGCATTAGACACAGGTATTTAGGGCTCTGAATCCCAACCCCAGTACTTGTAAACCCTTACGATGGAAGTTTTTCAGAAGCAGGAAATCTCTGACTTTCACATCCTGTACAGCACTAAGCAGTGTTTATAAATAAATACAAGCTTGTAGCAATGCAGGATGTGATCAGCTGGAAAACCTCATGGGCGACCTGTTGTCCTGCCTGAAGAGCCACCCAGATAATAGCAAGACAACTTTGAAGTGACTTGGAGCTCCATGCATTCCCCTGGACCTGTTCTGCAGCTGCTTCTAAGCAGCTGGTGGGGAATGCAGCCAGGGGCAGAAACCAGTTTTGCAGGAGACACCATGGGGAGGGACAGCACAGTGTTTCCTACCTCTGCAGATCTGCAGATGTCCTCTCTTATGGATCATGACAAAGCAAACACATTTTATGATTCCTTAAATTCCTCTCTGAGGGAAACACTGCACCATTTCTTTGCTTTATCACTACTCCTAGCCAAGTTTAGGTGCTGCATACATATGCCTTTTGCTGGCTTCTTCTGGTGCTGTGGGATTTGGGAAGAGGATATCCAGCTGCTCATGCTGGGCTCTGCTGAGGACTCAACACTGAATAAGGGTCCTCGCAGTACTGGCAGGGGTGGAGTGTGAAGCTAGCACCAGCACATCCCTGTTCCACCAGTTTTGTGTGTGAAAAGGATATACTGTTTTCCAGTCCCATCCCTTTTTGTCATGGCTGCAACTGAGAGAATTACCTTATAGGCTACATGCTCACATGAAGTGAGTCAACTCTCCTTGAGGTCAATGGGAGCCATTCTGCTGACTTCAGAGCTCGGCCTTCTGTACTCCACGTGGAGAGGTGGGCTTATCGCTTAACAGCACCTACAGCAATATAACTCAGCAGACAGTACTGACTATACAATCACCACTTCAAAACTCTAATGGTAGGATGTCCCATGTACAGCGACCTTTGGATTATTTACAAGCTACTTAAGAGACACTAGCTATGGAAAAAGAGGTTGCTGGCTGCTTGGCATAGTTCAAATTTTAAGAGCTTGGTTTAGGGGCCTATGTATCAGACTCTTACATACTCGTTCTTTATATTCTTAGTCACTGTCTTTACATGAATTTACGTGAAAGTGCAACATGGCTTGGCTTTTCCTTCTCACCTTCTTATCACAGCAGCCACAAAAGTTCCCAGAACAGAGTTGGTTGCTGCTATTTTGGAAATGACACAGAGGTCCAGCTATAAAATTTTCATGCCTAATTATTATTTTGGCAGGCTGACAGCATTTGCCTGCAGATTGCATGGCAATTTTCTATTGTTCGTTACTCAATAAAATCTGAGTGGAATCTCTTGATAAATATGCCTCTAACCCAAAGGCTGCAAATTTGGTCTTTACTCTGCCAAATTATCAGATGATATTGTAAACAGCAGGACTGTTAGAATATCTCAAAAAGGTCACTGAAACCTTTTACAACAGGGAGTCTTAGGCTTTCTGACTAAAATACTACCAGCTGCCTTTAAAAAAGAAAAGGTTCCTCTGCATTTGTACCTCATGTTGTCTTCTTTACTGCAATGCCATAAAGAAAGCTGATTATAAAATGAGGTTGAGAGTCTGATTTCAATCCACAAGAGCAGAGAAATTCAGTGTTTATGCTAGAATCATTACCATTCAGAGCTAAAACTCTGCTCAAACTGATTATCCACTCTGGCATTCCAGCTTTAAAATCCTCCAAATAAAAATGAGAACCCCATTTTGTTCAGTACTATGGGCTGAATGCAATATTAGTCAGTGTGAAGGCTTAGTCAAGCATAGCTTCGAGGGCAGTTTTGGGTGTTTGAAGAATGGAAGTTTGGTTCCCAACCTGGGAATCGGTGCATACAGAAATAGCAACCAACCATTTATTAACATACAACTCTCTCTTTCATAAAAGTGCATCACAGCCTGTGGCTCTCGTATGATATACTGGTATGCACCTTGTAGTAACGCCACCACAGAGCAAAGGAAGAGTGGAAACCCAGCCACAGTGGTCAGTCAAGCTATGAGGATTTCCAGTGCACCAGAAAACTTGGAAGATGTTGGTTTGATAGCTAATATAGTAACAAAGCTGGTACTGGGGGCAGCGTCTGGCACTCTTTACTGATGAACCTGAATCTTGACATTTGGCAAAATCGCTCTTTAGAGGTTGTTCGCAGCTAAAGGTTTGGAGCTGCTGAGTTACAGCAAACTAAGTATCTGCAATCTGAAAACATAACCTGTACATAATACTTGTATTTCTACTTGACTAGTATATGAGGGTTCTTCCTTTTTTTAGATCTAAACTGTTTAAAAGCTCCCAACAAAAATTAAAGGTGTTTTCTTCTGAATAAAATAATTACAAAAAAAATTTACTAGACAGTTATAAACCCCTTTGTCTTTGAATAAAATAGTTTGGAAGGATCTGGGTCGATGCTTATATAACACAGGTCTCAGCAGTATCACTCAATTTAGGCTAATATAAAGCATCCTGTCTTATAAGTGCATCTCTCCAGCTGCTAGTTTATTTTCCAAAACCTCATCTTTTAATAAAAGAGGAAAAAAAACCCCAGTCTTTAGCTGTTCAGCTCACAAAGAAATACTCATAAATAGATCATCCTAGTGTAACTATTCTAAGTGTATCTGTGAGTCTACGGAGAGGCCAGAGGAGCAAGAGGTGAGCTGTTCCCATTTAGCTGTGTAGGTGCTGGGATACCTGGTGACCATAACTGAAATACAACCATTGCTAATTACTTCAGAGAGAAAGACTAGGGAGAGTCACAGAGCTATGCAATGACTGCACCTCAGTGTTTGCTCTCAGGAGAAAGGGACAGGGACAGACATCATACTTGCACTTTTGGATGGTCTTTCAACTTTGTGGAAAGGGGCAGAAGGGAAGAGATCTCAACCTCCTACCACTTCCCAGTTCCCAAACTACAGCAACATGTGTCTTCCACCATTCCAGACTGAAGCAGGCGGGATGTATGCATGTGTGGGAAGAAGGTTTCTTAGGCATGGGCATAGCAATCCCTCCCACCAAGCTGTAGAGAACAGCAGTGGATCAAGTCTGCAGTTATTCTGCTCCCTGGCATCCTTGAGAGCAATCACTGAAGGATCCAAGTCTTTCCTACTGATTTGTCTTCAGATGCAATGGCTACTACACAGAGGAAGAGAATATTCTGTTTCTTATAACCACAATAGACAAAATGAGAAGAAACAGGTCTCACTTGGAGGAAGGGACTTTTGGGAAAGCATTCTAACAGCTATGCCCAGGAATTACCTGGATCCTCAGGAAGGAGGCCATAGCCCAGGATGAAGAGATGGACTAGATGAACTCTCTTCCAGCCCTATTTTCTATGATTCTTTATGCAGAGAAACTCTCTCTACAGTCTTCCATCACAGACTCATTAATCCCTGCAATGCACAGTACGATGTGCAGTGGAACAGCATACGCACCCTGATTACATTAGCCACAGTTGCAGAAGGGGAAATAAAGTTTTGTCCAGTTATCCTGATTTTGGTGTTGTGAAAAGTTTCCATTACATGTAATAAAGCTTGCTTGGTCAGGGGCCAGATGTTCCTTTGTCCTTGCTGAAGAGGGGAGGAGCAGAACCCAGCTTGAGCTGAGCAGAGGACAAAGAAGAGGGAAACAATGCCTCTGCAATGTGGTTTTGCAAAACTACCACAGAATTGCTGTTTCTTGAGTCCTGGGGGACAGTACTTGAGCAATGCGATATGGTATATTCATCACAGGCAGAGTATAAAAAGCTAGATAAACAGCAAACACAAGCCCTCTGGGAGGGGCAAACCAGTGATTAGTTGTAGCAGCTGTAGTACTGTGGGGTTCTGGCCCTACTTCTCTTACTGGTGCCAAAAGGAGAGTACCAAGGGAATCCAAGCAGCATGAAAACCATGTCTGCTGCCAAGAAAGTACTCGCTGAATTCTGTGCAATGAAGTTTCATCTTTTCTGCTGTGCTTGGACATAAGTTATTCATGTGCAACTCAAATGCGACTCTCACTTATTCAGGGTTTGCTTGTACTGCTGCGTAAGTTTTTTTCCTAAAAGGCAGGTGTTTCAAATCCATTGGATTTGGATATTCTCCAATCATGTGATGTTTTCTATGAGTGTAGTAGGGTCCTACTCCAGGATTTTCTATAAGAGAAACAAATTCAGAATGGTAGCATTATAGATAACATTGCTAAATTCATGTGGACAAGCAAACATCTCTGCTGCTCTTTCTGCTGCTATGCTAACAAACAACAAATCAGCTCAGGTTTTTAAATTATCAGAAAATAAACTTTAGGTGTTATTTACCTGCAAAGAGGTTCTACAAGGTCCTTGTCAAGAAAATCATGATCTTTCTTTACTGAAGCAATGTCAATGGGAAACTGGGAGTCTATAAAAGGAGACACAATATTAAGATGACCGCTTTCTATTCAAATGAAAATACATTGTCTACATCTAAAATGCTTTGCACGTGCTTGCTCACTGAAATCTAGTTTGACTGATTTCACTCAGCTCTGGTTCCCTTCCAGCTGTATCTGTGACCCTTTCAGTCACTTCAATTTTTTTTTTCCTTCTGTTAAAGGTATAGTTGAACGTTCTGTGCACCAAAGAGAGAGCAAGATTATTCCTTTTTGGCTTTAATAAGATACTCAAATGTTAGCTGTTCTTTCTAGCACCTAGCACAAACGAATGAAATCAGGGAATTACCAATACACTTTATCCACGTGAGCAACAACATTCTCCATTCCCATCACAATGGCTTAATGAGTTATTTGCTAGACAGACTTTTCCCATGAAACAGAAACGTTCTGCGCTTTTTGCTTTTAGTATAGGTCCCAATAACAACAATTTCAGACAAAGGGTTACTTAAGTAATAGAGACAAAAAAGTGAGCTGAATTATAACCCCCAATATTAGCTAAAAAGCCAGGCTAGTGTGCTGGAAGCTGACATTTGTAATGAAGAGTGACATGGCTGTAACGCATTAGTGGGCTCCGTAAGAGTGGGATGGGTTCCAGCGCAGTGGCTGCTCTCCAGACTGCTCTGCCATGCTTAGGTACTGCAGCAAGATGCTGGGATACAGGAACTGCAGCCAGCATTTTCAGACACTAGTGCTTAACACTGACATAATAGATGCCTGTAAAAAGGACCTTGTTTTCAGAGACGCAGGCTGTCTAGAGTGCATATTGACTGTATGGGAACTGTGGGAGTCCAGCACAGTTTGCTTTTTGGAGGGAACAACTTCAGCAGGCAGCAGGCTCTTCTTTCCCTGGGAGGTGGGGATCCAGCATAGATACTCTGATTACAAGGCAAACACAAAAATACTACTGGGCACCCAGGGACTGTGGTAGACACACATCTATGTCAGCTTTGGCCTCCAGGCTTTTTAGTCTTAGCTCCTTGCTGGGTTTAACAGAGCTTGCCTGACTCCTGAGGAGCCACCTGAGTATCTCTGCATTGTGCTGCCAGTACCCAGGCACCTGAGCGGCCTGCCAGGAGCCAGCACCTGAGCCTGGAGGGACCTCAGCTGGCCATCAGAAGCCACAGAGGTGTCCTTGTCCATCCCACGCGTGGGGATGGATGGTGTTTGAGACGGCTCTCAGCAGAGCTGACTCTGACGCGCAAGGTTTCTTGGCCATCGCTCCATGCGTGGAGCCATGCTGCCTCCAGACCCAAGCTGACCCTGGAAGGTGTCCAGCTGTGTTTGGCAGAGCTGTGCTTTGGCTACTAAGCCTGAGCGGGCCTGAGCTGGCTCTGTGTCCCTGGCAGAGAGAATATACAGTTTGGGAAAAATGAGGATCAGCTGCAGTTTCCCTCTCAGCATTGAGCAAGGGAGAGCAGGAAAAACCCAATCCCAGTCCCCTGCTTCTGAATGCAGCAGCAGTGCAACCACTTGCCCAGCCCTCAGGGACACCACTTCCCTGGGTGCAAATTTTACAGCTAGGAAAGGGACAGGGCCATTTGCTTTGAGTTGGCACCAAAATACTGGCTTTTATTGCTTTGCAAATGCAAAACACAGCTCTGATTATTCACTTTTGGTAACTTTGCAGAGTTTTCAATCTTATTTTCGGTAGGATTGAAATTCTCAGTAACTTCCAGTGTTTTCAATCTTACTTTAGACATAGTTCAGAAAGTTTAAAAAAAAAAAAGAGCCCTATGTATTTGGTTATTTTCTAATTGTTTTTGTTAATCTGTGAGGTTTACAGAAACTATGTCCTTTTTTTTTTTATTTTCATGGCTACGAGGGCAAGAATCTTACTTTTCTTTAGGCACTCGTATGACTCCAGCAGCTGAGGCTTTGTGAAGCAGCCAGCCATGGCCATAACTCAGTCAAATGTAGAGTTGGCCGACTGCAAGCTCTCCTGGCAACGGCCCAGTGCACTTTCAGTACCGTACAAAGAGGAGAAAAACCTACTTACCCTCATAGAACTGAGCATATTGGGGAAATCCAGCTGCACGTAACCAGTCACACGCTTCCTTTGCTTCGATTTCTGAGCAGAAAGAGGAAAGAGAACAGTTCACACTTTGCTATTTTGCATTAGAAGTGCTTTTAATTAAAGGAAATAGCAAAGATAGTAGTAGCTGTTTGTTGCTTTAAAGTGCCATCATCACTCTGAAGTATTTTTTAATAGCATCAGAAAATAAAATAGTCCCTCAAAGAAATCCCCCTGCCTCCACAGGACTCTCAGGTTTGCACAGCTGCTTGGTGACTGGGGTGAAGTGTTGATCACCTCCAAGCAGCAGGAGAAGTTGCTCAGCCAGGTTTGTGGTCCTGTGTCCTATCCTCCCCCAAGGATAAACTGTTGGGGAGAGGTGAAGATGAAGCAGGGTGGAAATGGGGTGACCTGGAGCATGCACTGTCACCTGTCTTCTCCTGCTCTAACACTTCTTGCAGAGAAAAATCCCACATGTACGCCACTGAAAGCTCTGCCAGGAAAACCCCAGTGTTATTGAAGGGACAACGGCACAGGTAGGATGCACCTTCCTACCTTTAGCCATCTGAACTCCATTATGCAAACTCTCTCCATAGTCAATAGAGAGACAATTACTTCCAAAGGGTGATTCATTTCACCTTAAAGTAGTGTCTAAAATAGGTGGTATAAATCAACTACTGACAATGCTTTTCTTTTGTGACTGCTAACGGAGGATAAAGAGCTACAAGTATGTCTCTGCAGCTAAATAAAATATACAGGCAGTAGCTTCAAGCACTGGACCTCAGACCGCTCACTCTTTAATTTTAATCCACTTCCAGGCCTGTTTTGGACTGTTCCAGTTATCTATCAAGACAAATCTTTTCTTGAGAAGCCTACTACTAGGCAGTGAGGAGAGGAATCAGTCTGTGTCATCTTGTCCCTGCCTGTCCACTATTTAGAAGTATGGACACAGCTGATGCTGAACTAGCTTTCCCCTTTCAAACAGCTTTCACTGGGTAAGATGTATCCCACCGCTATGGAAGAGGCGGGGGAATCGTCAGCTGGACAAAAGAATAGTCCCTCCTTATTTTGGGGGTAACAGTAGGAATAGGTGAGCATGAGGGAATGGAATAAAATCATGTTCAAGAGGGGGACTACATAAGACCTAAAGCTTTTTGCACACAAGAGGCAGATCCACCCCGCGCATTTACTAAAGCAGCAGTAAGTAAATGTCAGCTACACAACAACAGAGGATAAATTTCAAAGTGTCTCCGGCAAAACAGACTTTGTGCACTCCAGCAGTCACACACACAGTTGTGCACCCAACCTCTGAGATGACCGATGCATGTTGACATAGGGTACCTCAACTTCTACCAAGCTCCATGGGCTCGTTTTCTTGAAAGCCGTGTGCTAGGCACGGCTCTACCCAGCACCCATGCTGCCTGCGTGTGCAGCTGCTCCCAGAGTGACTGGAGGAACAACTGAAAATAGAGGTTCACCAGATAAATGTAGGTTGCTGAGGAAACCTGGGCAACATCTTGCTGCCCAGACCTACATGAGGGTCTACCACTTGAACAGTTTTGGTTTACAAGATCAAAGCCAAAACACATATCTGTACCTCTCACATTTGCAAAATGCTAAGGAATGGAGAGTGCAGCTGTTGAAGAAAATAGACATTTTATGTTGCCTATTACTCAACCTGAATGAACCAGTCAAGGGTTTTGGCAGATTTGCAGTTGTAAAATCTAGGCAACCATAATACAAGCCCCTAAATATAAAACAAGCAATGGAACTGGAAAAAGAAAATCAGGCTTACTTGCTCTTCTGCATGTTCTGCCTTGCATGCAAAGAAGCTCTAGCTGAAAACCTGTTTTCTACTAAAATGCATTTTTATAGATAGGAGATGCTGGTGTGAATTCTTCCCCATGTAATTCTCTTCAAATCACTCGTTATACCCTTAATGACTTTACCCACTGAAGCTCACCATAAAACCTGCTTTGAATAGACTCTGCAGTATGTGACCCACACACCTTTCTGATCCTCTAAATACTCAGTCACACCAGCAAATTTTGACGCAGAAATCAAAATTCAGCATACAAGGTCTACTTATCAAAAGCCCGATTTCCCGAAGCTGATTAGAGAGCCACTAACAGCTCCGCAATGGCCGCAATCATTAGCAGTGCTGAAAAGGATTTACCACCAGGTCTTCATTTGCTTTGACATTAGTTCATGTCAAGGCCAAAAAAAGGAGTATGAAAGTACATTCAGTTCTTAACACCGCACAAAGGAATGAGCAGCTTACATAAAACGTGGCTCTCACTACTGCACATCTGTGTGCTGAAAGCACATCTCTATTATGTTCCAGTGAGACTGAATATTTTTATTAAATGCTTGGAAAAAAGACAAGTCTTTATACTTTTTTCTTTTGCTTAATTCAATCTCATGAAACACAGATGAATCAATCCCATTTCAAAATGTATTTTACAACTCAGAACAGCTGTATGTACATTCTAGCTTCATGTGGCCTGGAAGCACAACTAATAGGCTGTGGGTGATGGAGAATGCTACCATTTAATGCTTTTATACACTTCTCATATTTCAGTGTTTTTTACAGTTGGCTGCTTAGAGGAGCTTGCTGAGGAATCTTCCTGCAGTCCAAGTGAGATCTAAAAAATCTCAGGTTGCAATGGGTGAATAATTGCAGAGAATAACCAAGGAAGTAAATCTCACCCTTTTTTTTTTCTTTTGTATGAGACTGTAACACACTGCAACCAGTCAAAAATGATCAATGGATTAACTTCTGCTTTCAAATCTTTAACAATATGTCCTCCATGAAGGAATCTATTGGGAGTATTCTCATTTTCTAAACTATCATCTCAAACAAACAGATTCCCCCTCGAGTAAGATCTGCTAAGTCAACTTCCAGGATACCTGGTCTTGGACACATATCAATGCCCAGTTCCCTCCCTTATCTCTCTTTCTATTTTGGTCTTATGCAGAGTACAGCAGAAGGGGAGAAGCGCAATGTGCTGCCGGCCCAGCCAATAATATGACTTTGCTCATATCAGTGTATTTCTACTGGCTAAAGGCACCTGTTCCAGCCATTGCCCTCGTGGCCGCTCCTGCAGTTCGGGTGAGAAGGCACAGCCAAGGATTTACTCCTCAGCAGACACCTAAGGTGATTTCTATTATCTTGTTCTGGGCATGTAATCCAAGTTATAGTTCAGAATGCAACACAGATTCTTTCATTACTGGACACTGTAATGCTTAAAACATAATTTGAGATGCTCAGTTTAACCTTCTCTTTCTCTGTACATACTCCAATATTTGCCTTTTTTTACTTGCTAGTTAAATATCAGTGGAAGCTTCTTTGAGAAGAGATGAGTACACCATCAAAAGGACCTTGCTGAAGCTGTTGATGAGGGGTTGCAGATATATTTTTGGCAGTGTTAGCCCAGTTCTGTTCCCACATCCGTGCTAATGCAGGGGTCTGAACCAGCCTGCAGCAGCTGCACTGTCTTGGCGCAGCCCTGAAGGACCTGGAAAACTACTTGTGGTCACAGGTGACTCCAAGGCAGATTGTCAACAGCACAGAGAAGGGCTGTCATGCTGAGAAGAGTGATTTTAGAGAGGACAAGGCTTGTAGTTTTGTGCTCAAGGCTGGCAGAAGCCACAGGTCCTCCCAGAAGCACATGAGCCACCACTGACCCACAAGCAGCATCTGCCTTTGTGTGACCAAAAGGCTGCTCACCCCAGCACACCTGATGGTGGGTTTGTGCTTATGCAGTACTGCCCTGCTCTGCTGACTGGAAAAAAAGTCAGGGATAATTTACCTACTGCTTTCCACTTGCTTGTGCAGCAGTTAATGACGATCATCAATTATTAAGGCTAGATAATAATTCAGTCACAGATATTGACAAGCAATAATATGTCTCACAGTACTTGAATTCTCAGGGTTTTTATCAGTTTTTAGTTGAAGCTGCCAGGACACAAGTTTCTCTTTTCCATTTCACTTTTCTACCAGTAGTGAGTGATAATTGAGATCCACACATGCAAAAACCTTCCAGCCACATTTATGGGGAGATTGGGGTAATGATCTCCTCATGGCCCTCACATCCCCTTCATCTACCAGGTCTTTCCAGGAGGTACATCCAAGACCCCCTGTGCACAGACGTTGCTGGTGACCTTCCTTGCATCTCACCCAGAGGCTCCCCAGAAGTTGCCTCCTGCCTCACCAAAACCTTTCATATGCAATCAGGGACTTAAAACCTTGTCACACACCTCTTTGATCAGCCAAACTATCTTCCCCACCCCGCCACAGGACTGTGTCTTAATCTTTCTTCCTAGAGTTGTTCCACTGTGTATTAAATTAAATGTTTATCAGAGATACTCATATGGTAGGCCAAAGCATATATGCACAGCAGAGGTTGAACTGCAGATCTCTGATCCATATTTTTTTACTTATTTAGGATGTATGTAGAGCAAAGTAAGGAGAGAGGTTCACCCAGAAAGCATGACAGATATTCAGACCACAGCTGGAACTTGCCTTGGAGTCCATCTCAAGTGTTAAGCAGGTTTGAGCTTGTCTCCTGCAGACCATATGGGTGCTCTGGCTATTCTGGGCTGAAATGGAGTTGGCCGCTTGCAAGTCTTTCTCTCTCTCCCAATACTTTTGCCTGATTCTTCACAAACTGCATTGACATTGTCCAACACCAGAAGACTCCAGCAGCCAGCTGCCACCAAAGGGGTCACCTGCCCTGCCTGCCCCAATCTTCTAAGCTAGCAACACCCCCCCCCAAACTGTTAATGGTCTGCTGTTGGATCAGCAAACTGACTCAGATCCTCTAAGGTTCCTGTTCAGTCCATATTAGCTCCATTTTAATGAGCCCAAGAAAACCAAACCATCGGGACAGTCATTCCTCATGTGAAAGAGAACTGTCTAAAAATTTATTTGGAGAAAATTGCTCTGTCAAGAGGAAATCATGTAAATAAATTAATTTTCTAGCTTGGGACCTTATCACTGTCCATGAATATTGGTGCTAAGACCTAGATACTACAATCCTTTCCCTTTTCCTGTCTAGACATCAGCATTTCATCTTGCTTCTGCCTTTCTGCCATTCTCTTTCTGTCTTCTCTATCTTCTGTTTTGGTGTTTCTCCCTTTTTTTTAAACTACATTTTTTTATTTAAGTTTCAGATATACCTTTGCACAATGCAGTGAAAGAAACAACCACTAGAATAAATAAGGTACATAATTACCCCATTTATTTTGTTTAGCTGAGCCTCTAGACTGACCCTAAAATGCCAGGTAGACATTGTTCTGGAAGATGCAGTACAAACACTGTCATCCCAACAGTTTTCCTCCTCTTGAAGGAGAGAGTAAGACAAGGACCAAAAATTAATGTAAAGCATAGCACGAGACTAACCACCTGCAAACACCATGAGCTATAATGAAGCTGTTACTTTACTCCCAAACATCTGCAAGACTGAGACCTCTTCTGCCTAACAGACCAGCTTGTGATCGCCACTGGATCTTGCTGATGTGGCTGCACAATAAAATATACACCTTTCCAATGACTTGAGTTTTGGAGTACTGTGGCCAGTTTTGGGGCCCCCAGTTCAAGAAGGACACAGAACTGCTCAAGCAAGTCCAGCGGAGAGCTACCAAGATGATCAGGGGGCTGGAGCATCTCCCTTATGAGGAAAGGCTGAGAGACTTGGGTTTGTTCAACCTGGAGAAGACTGAGGGGGGATTTCATCAATACCTATAAATATCTAAAGGGTGGGTGTCAGGATGATGGGACTGGGGTCTTTTCGGTGGTGCCCAATGACAGGACAATGGGCAATGGGCACAAGTTGGAACACAGGAAGTTCCACCTAAACATGAGAAAAAAACTTTTCCTGTGAGGGTGACAGAGCAGTGGAACCGGCTGCCCAGGGGGGCTGTGGAGTCTCCTTCCCTGGAGACATTCAAAACCCACCTGGATGCGTTCCTGTGCCCCCTGCTCTATCTAGGTGTCCCTGCTCAAGCAGGGGTGTTGGACAAGATGATCTCCAGAGGTCGCTTCCAACCCCTACCATTCTGTGATTCTGTGATTAATCATTTTCTCTAACGCCCCCAGACATTTTGTCTTGAGTCTAGTAAATTAGATGCATCCCTTTTGCCCCATACGCCTATCATGTTGCCAGCAAGCCATGCCACTGCCTTGATGTCTTCCCAGAAGAGCACTCATGAGGGCAGGTGGGATCTGTTCAGTTCAGGCTGAAGCTGTGTAAGAATATGTCCAGTGTGTTTCAGCTTCTTCTTGCTCTCCAGCCTGAGGTACTTCAATGGCCCTCATTGCTTTCTTGCTCCTACATCTCATAGTCTTTAAGATATTTATTCATGTAACTCTTTTTCTTATTTTACAAATGGGGATTTAAACCACTTCAAAAGTGCATAAGCAGGTTAGAGACAAGACTGGTGGCAATTAGCTGCCTGACTCCTTTAACTGCCCATAAAAATACGGCTATGTCATTCCTCAGTTACTAATACCCTTAGAAATCTGATCTGGACAGACCAAATCCCAAATCTCTGTAGTTCTTAAATACCTAAACCCACCATGCCATTGTCACTCAGCTAATATGTAACACTAAAGGCTGATAGGTTTCCATTGAATGGCATTTGCAAAGCTACTTCAGAGCTAAGAAATTAGACCTCAGTAGGGTAGAGGTGCAAAATTGTAAAAAGCAGGAAAATATTCGTAAATATGAGAAAAGGTGACTTTTCAAGGTCACATAGGAAATTCACAGCAAAAGAGAAGTTCACATCTATAGCTTGCAAGGAGCAGGTTAATACCCTAACTACTAGATTATGGTCTCGCCTCACTACTGCAAAGCAGGTTTGTGTAGATCATGGAAAAATACAAAGCTTCTCATATTCCCTAAGGAAGAAGTCTCACGCAATTTAATAAAGACAGATACAATTTTCTGTAACACTTTTATGTTGCATTGTACTCACTGGAATTCTTTAAAAGAGAAAATCCTAAAGTTTTATTTATAGGATGGTATAAAGTTTTGTGCAAAAGATATTGGTGTCTCTGAATTTCTTTAAGCTTTTAGCATGATTTCCTGAGAACTCCATTTGAGGGAATGCTTTTAGGCCCAGGTCTGATGGTTTACACCATGCCCTTCCACTCTACAGGACTTGTCCAGAAGAATAGCAACAATAATGCAAGGGTAATTGTGCCATGCACCTGTAAAATTACCATTTATGGTACAAATATATAATAAATAAAATAAAACATAAGCATACAATGATTTTATATTATTCTACTACACTATGATGCATAGTCTTCAATAAATCCTGATAATAAGGTTTTCAAAAGTGGAATTTCATTGGAATTATTTTATATCATGCTGTATAATTACTATGAGAGGCAAGGTTATGTTTTGCAAGCAAGGAACAAATAAAGCTGTCAAAGTGTCATTTTCATAAACCTTAAGATTTCACAGAATATTGTGGTACCAGTAATAATACAATAAAATATGGACCTTTTAAACTACTGAGGCTGAATATAAATCAAATGTCAATAGAAAAAAGATCCTTTCAAGCTCATGAGTAGTTTCTTTATGTGTAATTCTTTACACTTGATGAATAATAGTCAGATGATGTCCATTCATACTCTGACTTCTTAGAAAGGTTTAAAGTGAGAAGCATGATTATTTATGGACATGAAAAAAAACCTCATGTGCTCAGAGATGAAAAGATTGGGACTATTTACCTTGGAGAGCAGATGAATAAGGACGGGTTATGATAAAAACATAAAAAATCAGGGGTAATACAAAAATAGGAAATTGGGAACTTCTATTCACTCTACCTTGCAGCACATGGAAAGGAGATTAATGAAATGGGAGGAATGAAAAAGAAGGAAGGCAATTTGAACGGATAAAATATTTTTTTATAGCAATCTATAAAACTCATTGACAAAGGACACTGGATCAGGAGATGAGTGGACGCGTACTCTGCTGGGGTCTTATCTGACTACTCACTGCTACCACCACAGATCTGGAAAAGGATTCTCCAGAATGGAATAAATGAAACCAAACTAAAGACAGTGTTATGAGATTTTTTTTTCCTGGTTAGATGATCCTTTATATAGCTTTTCCTCCTGAGTTACTGACATTCCTATTGCTCAGACATAGTCTGGGACTATATGAACTGTTTCTTTCAACCGCTATGACAATTGTTTTGTTCCCTACTATAACCAAATTCTGCACAGCCTAGCTGGGCGACTTCTTGTCAGCCTTTTATCAAAGCAAGGCTGCATTTCCCAAGAAGTCAGAAGAAAGGTGTGTTATTCTGGCAAGGAGCTAGGTAGCTAACTCCTCTTTGGGTGAAAGGATTATGCTGAACTCCTTTCCTAAATTAATGGGATACTGGTAAAACTGGTATGCCTGAGATCTATAGCAGGTTCACCAGGCATGAAACTTTACAGGTCTGGGAACACTGTGCTTGTATTAATATTTTTTTACATCTAGATCTCATCAGAGCTAGGTATATAACACAATGGTTTCACTCATGCTAATAACATGAAGGCAGCTATGCAAATAGCATCTCGACAACAGGGAAAGCACTACAGTTGGCAGTGTAAGAGAGACCTTTGTATAGTGTGCAACACCACACAAGCTCTTTAAGGTGAGAGGTGACTTGCAAAGGCCATTGAAGCAGCCAGCACAACACGCCAGCAAGGACACAGGGACACATAAAGACCTCAGGACCAAGAAATAACCTGAGGGACTCCCAATTCAGAGTAATTAGATGCCCTTCCAGGCAGCCATCACTGTCCATAAGAGTCTTTAGCATAAAATCAGTTCTCCAGGGATTTCTCCCATTATATAGACTTCTAAGTAACTCCCTCTGCTGAGGCATAGGGTGTTCAGCACAATCAGGTACCTAAATATGAGAATGCAATGAGATTTGGACATCAGGAAGTTTTCTTAACATTTGAAAGTCTCATACATACCATTAATACCACAGCAAAGACATTTAATAGTGCCAACTGATGCTGAAAATATGGCTCAGCTATGTGATAAAATTAAGAGATTCAGGTCCTCCTTTGAGTGTCCTCTCCAGGTATTTGGTTGCTGGTAATCATCATGATCATTTCTATTTACTGCTGGTTTCCCTTCCTCCTCATCTTTCTGTATCTTCCACTCCAAGGTCACTTAAAACTAACTCTCTGCCATTCATTTCTCTGACATTTTTGCTACCTAGTGTCCCACATGTCCACTCAGTTAATACAACTTTACTTCACAGAATCACAGAATCACAGGTTGGAAGGGACCTCAGGGATCATCTAGTCCAACCTTTCTAGGAAGAGCACAGTCTAGACAAGATGGCCTAGCACCCTGTCCGGATGACTCTTGAAGGTGTCCAATGTGGCCGAGTCAAACACTCCCCTGGGGAGATTATTCCAATGGGTGACTGTCCTCACTGTGAAAAATTTTCCTCTCATGTCCAATCGGAATCTCCCCAAGAGCAACTTGTGTCCGTTCCCCCTTGTCCTCTCCATGTGATTCCTTGTAAAAAGGGAGTCTCCATCTTCTTTGTAGCTACCCGTTAAGTACTGGTACATGGTGATGAGATCCCCTCTGAGCCTCCTTTTCTCAAGGCTGAACAAACCCAGCTCTCCCAGCCTATCCTCATACGGCAGGCTTCCCAGTCCTCTGATCATCTTGGTGGCCCTTCTCTGGACCCCTTCCAGCCTGTCCACATCCTTGTTGTACAGCGGGGACCAGAACTGTACACAGTACTGCAGGTGTGGCCTGACAAGCGCTGAGTAGAGTGGGATGATGACTTCTTTCTCTCTGCTGGCGATGCCCTTTTTGATGCAACCCAGCATCCTGTTGGCCTTCTTGGCTGCAGCAGCACACTGGTCACTCATGTTGAGCTTTCTGTCCACCAGGATCCCCAGGTCCCTTTCCACAGAGCTGCTCTCCAGCCAGGTGGATCCCAGTCTGATCCTTGATGCTAGTTTGTTTCCTTCTTTTTTTGTGCCGTCTTCCTTTCAAAGCCCTAAGCCAGGATTTTAAATCCCTCCTAGCCCCAAAAATCTCTCCATATCTTCAAGTATCACTTCAAAACCACTTTTCTTCTTACCTTACAATTGATTTGTACAATGCAGCACTTTGTGATGACACTAATAAAACAATAGCTTGCATCCCAGAGTTTGAGGCACTTTAAACAGTTATAAAAACTGATGCGGAAGTTATATATAGGGATCACTTCATCCCTGGGTGAAATGCAGCTGCATTAAGATGAAATGTGGCAGCTGCATAAAAGAATGCTGCAGCAGTTTATGACAAGAAACAAGGAGAATACTTTATTCAGCTGAAGCTACTAACGGGATTTATGAGATAGATAAAATTCGAATTTTTTATATATATATATATATAGGGAGCTGACAAGGACACCAGGCTCGCCTGCTTTTAGTCTTACGAAAAATACTCTGGTACTGCTAATAAGCAGAAGTGATTAAGAGCTCGGTTTCCTTCACATCCTCCCCCTTCCCCATTAGAATTTATATTCCTTTTCTTGCCTCCTGACAGCCCCCATGAGTCTTAGCTCAGCAGAGACTGAGAGGATAGAGTCCCTCCCACCCATTTCCCAGTACCACACTGCCCTTCCCACCTATTAGGCCTCCTGTCCAAAAGCTGAGCACTGGTGACTTGAGAATTCACAGAACTTTGATACATGAGCACTGTACGTCCACTGTTTGGATAAAGGTACGGAAAATGTGAGTCTTTCAAGGAAATAATATAAAATACATTGTATTTTTAATGTGGAAGGAACATTATCAACTAAGTAGAGAAGGGATAATATCCCATCCCATCCCTTGGGATCTATTCCAAAACTTCTGGTGACTCATAGAGTCACTATGGGACAAATTTTGAAAACAGACTCTCATGAGTTTCTGCTTGTGGGTTTCAACTTAAGAGATCTAGGTGGCATCTAAACTTCTGTGAAGCATGGACCAAAGAGTGGCCTGAAGGCCAAAATAGCTGCTGAGCTTCTATTTAGAAGGGAAATACTGAGTCCAGATGATGTTTAGAAAACCTTCAGGTGTGTGCTCACTTGCCACCCAGCTTTGCTATAAAGCCATTTTTACAATGTACCATTGATACTCCCATAATATTAATAAGTAGTTATTGAAACATTGAACCTACATGTACCTGTTATGTTATATGTTCATGTTACATATTCATGTTACATATCTTCTATTGGATCACTATTTCTGAAGAGTGAAAGAGCAAGTGAGTGGCCCACAGGCTGCAAAGCAGCTTTGCAGAAAAGGACCTGGGGGTCTGGTGGACACCAACTTGAACATGAGCCAGCAATGGCTTTGCCTTCTTCTGGCAAAGAAGGCAGGCAGCATCCCAGGCTGCATTAGGAGGAGTGTTGCCAGTAGGTCAAGGGAGGTGATCCTTCCCCTCTTCTCAACACTAGGGAGGCCACATCTGGCGTGCTGGGTCAGTTCTGGGCTCCGCAGTAAAATGAAGATACAGATTTATTGGAGTGAGTCCAGCACAGGGCTATGAAGATAGTTAAGAGACTGGAGCATCTGATGAGGTGAGGAGAGACTGAGAGACCTGGAACTGTTCAGCCTGGGGAAGAGAAGTCTCAGGGGAATCTCATCTATGTGTATAAATATCTGAAGGGAGCGTGCAAAGAGGGCAGAGCCAGGATCTTCTCAATGGTGCCTAGTGACAGGCAATGAGCACACACTGAAACACAGGAAGCTCCATCTGAAAATGTATTCTACTGTGAGGGTGACCAAGCACTGGTACATGTTGCCCAGGGAAGTGGTGAAGGCTTTGTCCTTGGAAATATTCAAAAGCCATCTGGACATGGTCCTAGGCAGCCAGCTGTAGGTTGCCTTGCTTGAGCAGGGGGGTTGAACAAGATGACCTCCAGACGTGCCTTCCTATGTCAACCATTCTGTGACTCTGTGACTAATTCAGGAAATGTGTAAAAATAACCCTAAACTGACCCAACAGCGAGGAGGAGAAAATCTCCACCAGCAATATCATACTTCTCCTAGTGGAGAATTTCAGAAGAAGACTTGCTGTAAACTCCTCTACACCCCTTTTCTTCTTGAGGTAAACTAGCACCATTGATTTTAGGACCCAGAGAGTCATAGGAAGGATAAGCATAACACCAGGGAGAGGTGTAGCTAATAGGGGATATATATGCATCAACTCCAACTGTACCACTGCTGGAAACTTGCCATAACTTTATACTTGGAATTATAAGTGTTATTATCTTGGTACCTGGACTAACTCTTTGATTAGGTTGCTAATACTTTAATTGCAGGAGCAGTAAATTCTTCGATCTGTACACAAGGCATGTTTCTTCAGTGCACATAAATTGCAGAAAGTGTTTTGTCTGGTACTTTGCCCTTGAGATCTGGTTTGAATTTGTATGCAGCAGATGGACCCCACTACATGCAGCTTGCAGCTACCCTCCCTCCTTGCAAGGTTTTAAAAAATGTAATCTCTTGCAAGGCTAGGGGAGATTTGCAGACAGCTTGAATTCAAGTAGCATAAAAGATGCACAAGGTCTCTGTAGTGGCCTGACATTCAGAGGGCTCCCAAGAGGACACAGTGCTGGTCTGAGCATTAGTTTCAGCTCTCATGGGTACTCATAACTCCAATCAAAGACAGAGATTTAATGTCTCTGGAAGTCAGGGCTTTCAAGCACAGTGTCCTAAACAGGAGGTCAAGTTTCAGACTTCAATGCCTTGCTTGGTTTCTCCACAATACCCAACATGGTTTGCATGTGTGGGGTACTGAACTTAATTGGTCAGACAGTAATTGGAGCTCGTCAGATGAAAGGCACTGTGGAATGCAGGAGAATGCTTCATGTTATAATTTGAGTGAAAATGTAAATAATATACCAAAAGATAGATGTTGTCATCGTAAACTTTCCCTCTGAATTATGCAGATAAGTAGAACAAAACATAATTCCTTATCAGCATATTAATTATTCTTTGATTATACCCTTCATGTGCTGTAGATGTTCAAATTACATGTGGGCAATCAGATATACATCAGAGAATCTCTACCTATCCGAGGTGGTCTTCATGCTGTGAATTTATATTAAACACTGAACACTAATATGAAACTAACTCCCCTTGGAGATAATACTTTGATGTATTAATAAAAAAGACTTCTCAGTTCTTGTGTATCATAAATTAAGATTAAAACACTTTCTTTTGGAGTTCTGCATGAGATAAGTAATTTGTACTGCAGGACACTTTGTAAGATACAGCACATACAGAAGAGCTCAAATATTCAAGACAGAGGTCCGAATCCATGGCTTATGTAATGCAAAGTGCTGAACTCCCACCTGCTGTTATCAGTATTATCTGCTGTTATCAGCTGATTAACACTACAAGCAGATCTGTCTTTAGATCCCACTATTTCCTTATTAGCCCTTTCCATGAAAGGGCCTATTGAGAAAGATGTCCTGAGTATTTCTTCTGAAAAAAAACCATACCCCAAAGAGCAGAATATCAGTCATTCACACAGTTTGGAAGAAGTTGTCATCTACATACAATCCAGTAACAGGAGGGCTGACATTATCCTGAAAGTACAGGCAAGAGCTGTACCTACACACCCAGATGACTTTTTCTGATTCACAACCTTATCATAATTATCAACACCGAAGTATACCAACACTGTTAACATTTCATCATGTCTCAAGACTGTAGTGAAAAATAATTTATAAAATGAAGGTTAACACAATTTGTGGATATCTACTTTTTATTGTTATTTCTGAGAGGATTAAATACCAAAGACCCATATCTGCCTAATGCTTTTTTCCAGCTGTTATTTACTACAAGAACATTATTAATGAGAGCTGCCAGGATGTCTTCTTATGACTGTATAAAGAAATGAAAAATCAGTAAATTAATAGTAAGCACAAATATTATTTTCTTTGTCTGGATATTCTCAACTTGGTCCATCTTCCTTTTTAGATTTAGATTGATCCTATGTTAGTGCCAGATTATGCGATAAATTGGCTCTGCCATGAGCAGCTATTGGACCAGACGACCTCCGTTGTTCAGTGGTTCTACTACTTTCTAAAATTATTTCAGTGACTGAAGAAATAGCACATGCTTATGGAAAGATGTTATTGTGAACTAAACTTTACCCTTTGCTTTGACTGCAGTGCTGTAAAAACAGTGGAGTCACACTAGCGTGTGTTTCAGCGTGATCTAGTCCAGAGCCACTAATTACATGGCTATGCGCTGATCTTTATAGAGTCATTAGAAAAACAAAGAGATTAAAGGAAAGAATTACTTGCTTACTAAAAAAAGAAAATCCTTCCTCAGTCTGTCTTCACAAAGGCACCCATTTTTATGAAAGTGCCTTCCAAACACTTCTCATCCGACACAAAAACAGTACTAAATGTGGGAAAGTAAAATCAAAGGTTCTTTTTTACATGGAGATTCTTTTACAGCAGTAGAACTACTATTCAGAGAGCTGTTAAGACAGTTCCCATCACATGCTAGAAATTTTGTTTCATTTTACTAGATAGCTTTCAATATCAAAGTGGTGAATTCAAAGGCCAGAATTTTAAGGGTATTTAAATTTCCTAACTGGTAGGGTACAGATCTTCAAAGATGTTTGAAGAATTCAACTCTTATTTGCCTTCCCAAGCACTTTTGATTCTGATTCACCTGATCCTGCCCTCTACTACCGGGTGGCTGCAGACACAAGCAATTAGGACTGCAGCATGTGGACATTGTATGCACTTTGGCACATACACATCTAAACGCACTTTGAAAACACAAATGGAAGACTACAAAGTAAACAGTTTTACCAATGACCTGAAGCGTTTTGGATAACTGAACAAAAATACTTCCAGGATTTTTCTTCGCACAAGTCCTCGTTTTCTTTTGTTCAGTCCCTTTTGCAGTGAAAGCTGCAGTCCATACAGCTACAGAGCAAGGCACAGAACTCATGCTAAAGCAATTCCTACATGATAGCTGTATGTAAACATTGATTCATTTGCGCTGGAGAGATGAAGGAACAGACAACTTTGCTATGTTGGTATAGTTATTATTTTTAGCATTTTGGCTGAAGTCTCAAGTTTCCTTTCCATACATTTTTTCATAGAAGGCCATGGGGGTTTTATGTGCTCCTTCACGTAGAGAACAGACTTTTAATGTAGTGAAAATGCAAGTTTTCCATTCTGCAGCTCACCTAGGTCTGTTTCCAGCTATTAAAACCATTATACAAAATAACTGTTCCTTATAATACAAAATTCTGCTATGGCAGAAATAACACTGGGTATACATAGTACTGACACTTCTCATTTCCTTACCCTTGTTACACCACAGAGCAAATGGAAGCCAGATTCATAGGAACGCTGTAATTACTCAACAATAATCATTGCCAACAATAAAGCAGAATTAGCAAAGAACTAATTAGCACACCACCCAGAACTAACAACACTCTACATTTTTTTTAATGTTATTTTTAGCTACAAGCAGGAAAGACATAAATTGCTCTTTTATCAAATAGCATGAAAGAGCTTAGGTAAGTTAGATGTTTGCAGTTATCACTCTATAAAGCTGCAGTCTGCCCTTCAGCTATGTGGCATATATTACCCTGGAAGAAGACAACAGGAAGGCTGGAGACCTACCAGTGCCTGCTCCCTGCTGGTACAGGAAACTGGGTCTGTGGGATAGACAGCGGGAGACACCAAAGCTACCGAAGCACAAACCTACTATTTTCATGTCGATGTCTCTAGCAGGATAACAGGAGGGAATACAGAAGGGCCGGTTCTGCCAGGGAAATGCACTTTTTAACTTGCTGGCTGAATTTCAACTATTTCTTAATCTTCTAACAGTTGATGGGAAATCAGTTGGACAGTTTTAGTTGCCATCTCACAGGCAGAATCCCTTTGCTCTGATTGCTGGAGAGCACACATTCCCACTGGTCTGAATCAGTACTTGCCTGGCTGTGGGCAAAGAAGATTTGGTCACTAGACAGTGCTACTAGCTGGATATTTGGAAAGTAAATGACTAATTCCTTGCTCAGCCACACTTTTGGTGGGAAATGAGACACATCACTTAACACTTACACTTCAATTAGAAAAGGGAAAAAATGTTCTTCCTTCCATAGGAAGGAAAATTGTGACACCTGATACGATAAAGTGTATACTATACTCAAAAATATGCTCCAAGTACATGAGGACCACGTAGCTACCTTGCATGAGTGGTCTTCTTTCCTTTGAGACCTCAACAATCAGGTGGCCTGGATATCAAACAGGAGAGATTTTTTAGTGCTATTAAGGATTTGGTTCAGCCCTCAGCTGACCTCTAGACTTATTTATTTCACAGGAGCATCTGGCCATAGGCAGACACAAGACACTTGCCCTTCAAGCAAATATTTCCCACTTGGAGTTACGAGTTGTCCTAAGCCATGACCTGATTCCTGATCATTTAGAGAGCATTCACCAGGACATCAATGAATATAACTCCGTGCTATAGTTTGAGGTCAGTTTAGTCCAAGAGAGAGGCTAGTGAAGTAAAAAGAAACAAATAAAGGTCATGGGTTTTTATAAAAACTGAGAAGAGTGTTGAAGTGCATACTTGAAATATTTCCTCTGAACTCTGCAGCGCTGCTGGCACACCACTGGTTTAGCACTTGGTACTTGTTCAACGTGTGCTACGTGGATGCACCAAGGTCTGCGTACACACATTTGCCAAACAGAATGACAGAAGTAATGTGTCTATTTCTGAAAAATGAAGTGTTTATGACTTGCTCAGTTTCAGAAAATGTTTCATAATCTTCAGCACTCACAGTGTGTCACTCATGAGCTTGCAACATATTCCCTCTGAACAGAAGCCGCTTTGTGCTCACCACTGAAGAAGCATGTGCTGTGTGAGTGCCATACTGTATTTTGGCAGTAGCTGTTAGAAGTAAATTTACAGAGGATTAAGGAGATGGAAGGCAGTGTGCCTCATACTGTAATTCTGCAGAGCATTAAAATATCCTGTGTAAAGAAGAGATGAGAGATGGCTGCTATTCAAAACATTGGGGCCTGAGGTTCGATTTGTTTTGTCTTCAGGAAAATAAGTCCCTGAACAACAGTAGCTGCCCTTGCCCAGAAGGAGTGCGTGAGGACACCTCCCTTCTTTGGACATCACTTCCAACCTGAGGTGGGAGCCGTCCCCAGGGGCACAGGGCCACCTGGATCCGTGCCAGCTGGAAGCTCCCCGCCTGCTGCTGCCTCCGGCATCAGCTCCAGGCCCTTCCCCATCTCCAGATGTGCTCCATGAAGAGCAGGATCCAGGGGCTGCTCTGGCGTTCTGTCCTCTCAAGGCCAGGAGAATGAATGTCTGTGCTGAGGACATAAGCCATTTTTGGCTGTCTGGTGCTACAGTAATGGGATATACAGATAAACACAAAGCTTACAGATTGGTTGTATACGCTTTGAAGGAAAAGGAAAAATACTTTATTTTTCAAGTCTATCCTTTTTCTAGACTTGACCTTGGTCTGCACTTTTAAGAATCTGACAATTTTTGATGGTTTATTTCACTTTCAGATTTTGGCAGGGTCTAGCCTCAGATATGCCAGAAGTATGATGAGATAAGTTGTTCTCCAGACAGAAACAGAAGCAGAAAGCAGGCAGTTCCCTACAAAAGGTTGTTTCTGTTATGGATTTCACTGTAAAAATACCTGACTTGGTTTTCAAAAGGAGAAGCCTAAATCTGACAATGAAATCTCAGCAAAATGTAAGTTAAAGATTTTAAATAACCGTCTTAAGATCCCACATGTTGCTCTGAAACCACTGGTTAAAACTGAACACATGATAAAGGTATTTTGGTTTAGGAGATGGGTTATATTTTTGTATTTTTTCACACTGTAACAGTACTTAGAAATCCAGGACCGATGGCAGCCTGTGGCTTCTGTATTATTCTCTGAAAACTCACTTACTACTAAGTTATCACACTCATGTACTGAAAACTACAGTTCTTTGTTTTCTGGTAGAGTTTCATCTTTAAAGACAAACAATAACCCAGACAAACCAGCCTGGATTCTGCTCATTTACCTTCACTGGAGAATGTGCAGGGAAGTCACCACTACCAAAAGGTGAAAATTACAGCAGTGATGCTCCATTGGCTGATGCTGATTTTGGGGACAGAGCTTTCATTAATCTTTCTGCAACTCCAAGCCAAAGCCAATTGCTAAAAGTAGCCTCAAAACTGAGTCTACAAAGCTACTATATGTTTAAGGTTTTTCAAAGCATTTTCTTCATTCATTGTTTACGGATCTGGCCTTTCCTCATCAGGGGTAGAAAAACATACTGAATGCTTATCACCTGCAAGCTTGAATCCCCCTGGAAAGAACTTTTTCAGGAAAATGTTATTGTGGTGAGGACTTTCAGGGAGTGCTGGAGTTTTAAAGTTTCTCATGATGTTTTGCATTTTTCTTCTAAATGAACATGAAAAAACTCATCTGGCTCTCATTTGAATTCTCAGTAGACTTCAGAAAGGAAATTCCAACCAGAAGTGTATTCCTGCACCTAAAATCTATGTTGGAATGATGCTGTATGCTTGTCTCAAACCAACAGCAGCCAGGAGAATTGGAGCTAAGGCTTGTTCTGCACAATGGTAAGGGCCTCAGGAGCTAGGTTTATAAACCAGGCTTCAATAGTACCCATCAGAAGCTTAGCATTAAGCATATGTTTAAATATCTACTTGATCTGTCTTCACAGCAGCCATTTTGTCATCCATGTAGAATATTTTCTTATATACATGGCAATTTCTGGATATAAAGGGTGGGAATCATACCACCTATCTGCAACTGCATTGGAACTATTAATCCCAAGTGCTCCTGAAGTCTATGGAGAGAAAGGAAGACTTCAATAAATATTAATCTTATCTTAAAGTTATTGCCTAAGAGGTAAAATGGCTCGTGTCCAGAAAATGTTAATTCTTCTCTAGGGGCTATACAGAGAATTTTGGAGGGACAGGCATATAAAGTTAGAGATATTTCCAGTGAGATTAAATAATTTTTTCTTTGAGGCATCTCCTGTTAATGCACTGAGTAAGTTAAGGTCCATAATTTCACCTGTTTGCACCTGTTTTTCTCCATTTGCAGTGATGGCCTAAATGATCTGTATCCTTGTTTGCAAAGGGATTTGAGATTCATGTAGGAACATTCCTGTATAGGTGCTCAGTGTTCACCACAAACAGCACATATTTCCCACACAAAGCATATCATTGAATTAGAGTTACTTGACCTCAGAATCCACTAATCTCAAACACAAGCAAGGAAGTAACTACTTGAGTTGTAGTTGACACCCCATCTGTGTCTTATTCATCAGTTCACCTGCTGGTTTCTGTAGGACATATGTATATCTCACCTACCAGAACTAAGCTGCACTTATCAAGATTTCCCCTGCAGTTGTTACTCTACATTCTTGGCATTCAGGTTTTCTTTAAGTATCTTAAGCTTATAAACAACTCCAAGTACTTCTAATTTTTAGAATTTGCCAGAAGAAAAAAGCTCTTCTTTCCCTAAAAATGTGGGCTGTCTCTGGACAAATACATTAGGTCAAAGCACAGGGCCAGCATAGCTAGTTCTAAGTTAAAGCCAGGTGGAGGGCAGGTCTTCGAGACCTTTTACGGAGGTACGCATCTCCACTTCCCAGCACCCTGACAGCACTGTTCCTTAGATGTACCAAGTTAACTGGTTGCTCAGTGCACAACAGAGACTAGTGTGCAAACCTGATGCCTCACCAGAGAATTTTTATAACTGATGTGAAGACAATAGAACTGATTTGTAGATACATAACTCTGCACCTTGCTCGCTGTATCAGTTTCATATATCTGTTGTTGACTGCCTTCTTCTCTTTCAGTCTAGAAACTTTGGGAAGAAACTTCTAATAGCTATTTGTTTGTGCCATGTCTATTTGGCATGCTGCGCCACACTATTACACAAATAAACAGGGAACATGATGTAACACCACAACAGCAGATTTAACTAAGATCCAATTGTACTCGATGCCATCTGGATGTGGGAAGAATGTTCCCTTAAATGAAAAATCTTCTACAGAAAAACAAGGTCACCCTTGACAATGTACCATAATGTAGGACAATATACCATCTTTGACTTATGACTTCATCGGTAAGAAATCGGCCTAGCAATGGCATTTCTCCTCCAACAGGAAAATGTGCTCCCTATTATATTGTTCTTTCTGCACAGATCTGGATTTGGGGTATCCTTTAGAGCTAGTATGAAGACACTGTTTGCTAGGAAGTGGTAACCAGTCCCGTATCACCTCTCAAGTAAACCACCTCTGGCTGAACCACCAGTGTTAGGATGGGGGAGGATACGGGGTCTTGATTTAGATTATGAGATTGTAAGCAGCTAAAACAAATCGTTCCTATTTCCAGGTGCAATTTATTAATTTAACTGTCTCATCTTTACTGTGTTCATCACAGCAGAAACTCAGTGACAGCCTGAGTAAATGCTTTGACTTCTAATACACAGTCACCTAAAAAATTAACGATGAGTCCTTTTCTCAAAAGACTTAAGGACAAACACATTTCCAACACCAGGGCCTCTGAAGAGGAAATACCTCAGGGAGAATATTGTTATTAGGTGACACTGAGCAAATACTTAAGCAGGAGTGATTGAAGCAGACTGTGTACCCTAAGGATTTAATGAGCAGCTTGGAGGAGTTGATGGCCTGAGGCATAGCCTCAGGTCATTAAACCTCAAATGGTTATTAATCCCCAGGAAATGCTTTCTGTCAAGGTCATTAATGCTATTATACAGTGGAAATTGAGGGCATATTGAGAAATTAGCAAGTAGCCTGTTTGCAGGAGAAATGCTCTCAGTAGGCATGGGCAGGTAATTTCCAGGAGGATGCTGCAGTGTCCACAAGCCACCTGCCTTGCCTGAACTTCCATGTCACTCTCTGCACCACTTCTAAGCGAAGTCGCTTTTGCAGACTGTCACTACCAGAACTTTATCATGCACTGACTGGTTAAATTAGCAGCTCAGTGTAACTCCAGGGATAACATTTGCTGAAGTCCCTCCTGCTGAGTAGAGATATCTTAGCATATGTTTTTAGGTCAGAGTCCTGCACTGCTATTGCCTCTTTTTAGAGTAAAAATAGGAAATTTGATTCAATTGATGTATACACTTGTGACCACAGCATTTGACTGAAGTGTGAAACTGTACAGATGTTAGAATTGTTACCCTTTCTAAGAGTTTTCTAGGATAAATGTATCCCTCCCTCCACCTTATTGACTTCAAGCAGAAATACCTGGAACCAGAGCAAATATATCCACTGGCAACTATGGGGTTAACACCAAGAACCTGACCAGCAGGTAGGGAAAGGCAGTATGCAGCGAGATTCTAGTTTGGGGCTTTCCTCTTGGACCCCTTCTCTGCATTGGGCACTTCATGAACAAAGCCTCAGCTTCACAGTCACTACTGCTACCTTCCCATCAGTATGGAAAATGCTGGTCCACAGATCCCATGGCCTTTTAAAAATAGGGTCTAGAGTGAGGCAGTTATTTGTTTGAGGCATTTTATGTAGCTAACAGTCAGGACTGAATGTCAGACTTCATGATATTTTTTTCCACATTCTGCTGCTGGTTTATGATTTGAATTGGGTGAATAAAATACTGTAATTCTGTTAAATTATCTGTGTGCATCAGCTTTTCCTACATTAAAAGGCCTATAACCATACCATACCTATAACCATATTTTGCACTTTGAATTAGATCTACTTACAAGGGACCTGGAGACCTTTGGCTTGATTTTTAATGCAATGCAACAGACTGCAATTGCCTAAATCTGTTCCTTCTGCTCCAAACTAAGCAGGGAAAACAGAAAATTGTAACATACTAGGATCATTTTGATTCCATCCCTGAGGATGATTTAGCACCCCAATTATGCAGCTGTCTAAATTAAGAGAAGAAATCTTTCTTTATCAAAGAGCCTGAAGAGATTTAGAAAGCAACAGTATATTATACTAAGTAAAAAGAAAGAACAAAAGGACATAATGATCTATTTAATTCTTCTGACAATGTCTGCATTAAATGATCAGTGCTTAGACAGGCATTGCCATTTACTGTTTGATTAAGTGCCCTAACATTCACTGGCATCAGCCAGTGCATCCTTACTAAATGGAATTCCTGCAAATGTTATTTCAATTACATGTCTCTACATAGGTGTCAGGAACACACCCATCTATGGGGAGCCAGAGGGCAAATTCACTGTTATTCTTTAGTCTGATTGGTTTCCTGAGAGCTATTCATTCAATGAAATTGCTAAATTATTGGAGTACAGAACAGTACTTTAACCATTTTATTAAGAAAAAAACCACCTTTGTATGATATGACTACATAATTTTTGCGTGTATTTGGGTCCTCGATTTTGTGAAGCACAATATATATGTTTAGGCACTGATACTGTAAAAAATGAAGTTAGACTTAAAATGTAAAAAATGAAGCTACACTTTTGAAATCTAAATAAAGCTGAATATTTCTAGAATGAAATTTTCACTTAATTTATGTTAGACATCATTGCAAATACCTGAAAGAAGAACTGTATACATGTCACAGTACAGAAAATTTTATTTGGCAGCACTGGTTCAGACATGGCTGTGAAGCCATAAATCAGATAAAATAAGTATTTGGACACTAAATTATTTTTGGACTTGGAAAATTCCGCTAATGCTATATTTTTTACAGCAGTATGTTCCTGTAACCTAGATTGCAATTAAGAGATACATTTAAAGTTACCTTCTTCTGAAGAAAAGATGAGTTTAAGATTCTGCTTCAAGGTATCAAACTGGGCAGTTAGTGCTGTCTTGAATAACACTGCTTTCCTGATCACGATTTTCAGCAGATTTGTGTCATCGAAATCACTGCACCTAAGCATGTCTGACATTGATTTCCTCGCTTGCTTTGCTGGATTGTGCCATAAGGTACACATTGTACTATTTACGTAAGAAATAGATTTGGAAAAAAACCACACGTCCTTGATCTTTCCTGCATTTTCAACATAACAGACAATTCCTTACTGCTGGGCTCCTTTTCTCTTTCTTTTATTTTCCTAAGCATAACTCTTCTTTCTGACTCTCCAACTGTTTTTTTATTGTCTTGTCTTCCAGTTTCCACACCCATCCTTCTAATGCTCAGGATCCTTCACTAAGTCTCTGTCAAATTTCATTCCTCCATTTGCTCTGGTCACTGAGTTTAGGAAAATTCTGAACTGCTGTCTGTGGAGGCAGAAACATTTCCTTCAGTGGATCTTACGCAAATATAGAGTAAGGAATAACTTGATAATACCACCATCTGACTTGTGTACTTTGGACTGATAATAACTGTAGACATATCCTGTAAAATGACCAGCTTAAAAAAAAAAAGAGACTTGGCTTCTTTTTCTCCTCTGAAGAATGACCATGCTCATTTCTATCTTAAAAAGCCTTCATCTAAGAAGTTGAAATTAACCATAGAAAATAAGGCCAAAGTGGAGAGTGAAAGTTCATCTAATCCACTCTGCTGAAAGCCGCAGGACTAATATTTACTGTTCCTTAGAGGAAACCTGGATTCAGGATAACTCCAAAAAATCTATACTCTCAGATACACCTGACCAAACAGGTTGCTTTGCTCTCAAACCAGCTAGGTGGCAAATTCACTACTCAATGCTGAAGTAGATGTTTTGATGATACAGTTCCAGCTCTGTTCTCAGGTGGAGATGTTAACTTGAGCAGTGTTCAGCTGCTCCGGCTGGAATGCGCTGCTTACTTTTCCAGCACTTGCATTTAACTACCTCTGGATTGCCACATCTGTAGCTATTCAGCAGAAACTCAGTGAGTTTCTCATATTTTCCTGCAAACACTATCTTATATTCCTGCCTTGCTGGCATTATCAGCACCATTTACATCCCTGCTTACAGAAATGGTGGCATTTCATACAGTGCTGCTTTCCAGAGTTTGTAAGGTGTGCTGCATGATAACCTTAGCTGCAGTACCCAGATGAGTTAACCCTCACTTCTTCTGATGAATACTAAAGAGCAGGTCTCTCCAAACTATCACAGATTTGTTTGGATGAGAGGTCTGCACAATGGTGAGTTTCAGAAGGCAGCAGCACAGACTCCAGGAAAGCAAAAATACCAGTGAATGGAAAGCCAAGAATACACTTTGGGTGAAACATAGAAGAGAAAATTGCCAATTCCTCATATAACATTGTTTATTTAACAGTATCCTGTTGGGGGGAACTACGTAACTGCAGTGACTATGAGTAACTGTGAGTACTCATGTCATGACAGTGTGATGGATTATCACGAAAATCCACTTTTAAGAGAACAATATTTGTGTCAGGCAAATATTGCTCTTTTAAATAGCCCATGGTTATCCTCTACAGGGCACAATGAACAAGAAGTGCGCCTGACCAGCCAGGAGTATGTTCTTTCAAATGAAGAAAATCCCCAAACTATAATCTTAGTGACAAATACCTCTCCAAAACAGTATTTCACAGTGAACATCTTATGGCAAGCACCAGACACTCTTACTACTAGTAAATAACTTGAAGAGTACATTTCTATTTAGTGTGAGTGAAAATATCAGAATTTAGCCCTAAAAGCTTTTGTATACAGAGCCTTATGAATAGTTCACAGATAACAATCACTGTTTTTCTCTGCTTCTGCGAAGAAAAATGCTCAGTCAAGTATATACTTACATATAACTGTTAAAAAAGATTGACAGGATTTGAAGAACCAAATCTCCCTATGTATAACCAAGTGTCTACATTTAGCTGGTGTCTCTGCAATGCTCAGCATACATAAAGTAGTAAAGCAGCATTAATTAGTATCACTTTGCTGTCATATTATTGTTTTTCTTCAGTCTCAGAGCCTGAGCAGTAACACTCCCCAATGACCTCCTAAAGCATCAATGCAGAGATCGCACGCCTCCTCACCACCTGCTTTTTTCTATTTCCTCTCCTTTAAAATATCTCGAGCTGAGGTAATAGCACAGAGGAGAGATGATATTTACTGTCTCTTCCAATGGAGCCAGGTTTTGAAGCAATGCAATTTTCCCAAAATCCAGTTCGCTACATTTCAATTTGCACGTGTTGAGTGTGAGCGTTACTGAAGGCAACTCCTGTATCACTGAACTTCCCAGCTTAATACCTGTTGATTCAGTTTTATGCTTCAGTTTACAGTCTGTCTTGGTCGCACACTCTGTGTGCAATGAACTGAATTCTACTAGATTTTGCAGAGAATTGCATGAAAAAATCTGCAGATGTCCTCTACTATTGTTTTCCATTTTTTATAAGGAAGTTGTCATTGTGGTCAGAAAGGAGAGAAATACAGATGCAAAAAGAACCATTTAAAAAGGTAGTCTTAGGAAAAGCTGTTATTCAAGTGTCTGTCAGGGGAATCAGGTACAACTGCTGTGCTCCATTAAATTCTAATCACATCTGGCAACTGGCCTCAAAAGTCTCCAAGACTTTATGATGCCTTGAAATGAAAAGGCAAAATGTTCTCCTCTATAATTTTGGAAGACATCAGGGCATTAGCATCTGCAGTAAGTGTAAACACCCTTCCAAAGCAGCCTTTAAGAGCTGTGCACTAACGGAGCTCCTCAAAGTATGGCAGTCAATCATGAGATGTATAGCACCAGCCATTTTTACCACAATGATACCATACCCCTAAGGCAAATAGGGCTTTCAGGAGATGAAAAAAAATGAGAAAGGACAGCATCACAAATGAGTCCCCATTTGTGGAAGATTATCCTTAAATGAAATATAATGCATAGCTTTACTGTGGGTTTTTACCTTGGAATTACCTAGGAATTTATTTAATAATTATTTCATCCATACAAAATTTGTAAGATATTTAGATCCCTTCTGCCAGCCCCCCCAAATATTTTTCTACTGGAAATACCTGTAATAGTCACCAAGAATTAAAAGCACATGGTACTGGGCATCTACCTTGACTCCAAGCTGTGATATATGTAGCTTGTTGTGTACATCTGAGATGCATGCTTTCACAGTACTTGCAGGGACTGCTAGTTAGGGACAATTTCCTTTAATAAAAAGCACAACTGAGTATATTTACAAACAATTTTAGTTTCCAACCTTATGTTTCTCCTAAAATCCTCCATCCTAACCAGAGTCAGAATCTTCTTCTAAAAAGCAGTCTCCAGACTGCCAAATCTTACTTCCAAGAATTGTTTTCCTAATATAATTCCTGCCCCCTGTCTCTGCCACTGTTTTCTCAGGTATGTGAATTTGACCACCTACAAAAGCTTCTAGGAGCTCACTACAGTAACCTTACAAGCATCTCTTTCTTTGTCCACTTTGGACATTTGCACTAAAATACTTCAGTTGGGAAAGTAAATAATTAATCTGCAATGAGCATGTGCTACCTTGAGACTACCATGTCTCTTCCTCTCTTTAATAATTTCCTAAAGACAATATGTTGATTCAAATAGGAAAATGTATACCTGCAATCAAATACAAAAGATGTCCTGAAAGAATTATTGATTTGCCCACTCTAAAGACAAGACGGCTAAGGGGAAGACACATCAGAAATATTCAAATTTGGGCTCACTGAGTATGTCCCTAATCTGAATATATTTCTTAGATAGAATCTTAGATTCAAGGTAGGTACTGGCTCATGCAATCCCATCCCTTTTTAAAATCTCCTCCTCTCCTTAGTTTACGAGAGGCTCTCTCCCTGAAGCATTTTGTGACTGCAGGTAAAAAAATACTCAGTGCTTTACCTGTTAAATTCCCCACTCACCCATATTCCTTCTTGATGAACACTCTGCCACTTGGAAACCCCTCACATCCCTACCCACACCCAGAGAAATTACATTTTCAAAAGCAAAGTTTAACTTCTACCAAGTTTCTGAAGGAATAATATTAGCATTGCTATTTTAATACTGTGCTCCTTTATTCAGGAGGGTTATTTTTCTGCCAGTTGAGATGAGCACTGACAGGCTTCCTGGTTAATGCTCAGGGCCTTCAGGTTAGATGTTTTTCCAGGAGTGCTCTGCTCCCTGAGGGCATTCCATGAGATAAGGATACTGCTCTGACAACCCAAGATGGTGCTTTGCATTTTCTCCCTGAGGAGACCCAGTATCACACCAGATGGACTGTGCAGTGATATCCAACAGTGTGAAAACACACTAGAAGTCTCATTTGATAAATAATGAGTATATTTTTATTACTGTTCTCATGCAGAAACTGTATGTCCTGCTGTGCAAATAGCAGAGTACACTCTCTCTGAGATTAACATTTTGGGTCAAGCTTTTCAAGCAGACATTTATCTCCTGAAGTGTATGTGTACACAAGTCCTACTTGGTGCAGGAGTTGGTGCACATAAACTGACATGAACTGAGAACTGAGAATCATTTTGTACATTGTGGAATAAGACAGAGTCCCCCTCCCTGGGACAGTCTAATTCAGAACAGTCTTTGTAGACTAGACACATCATACATTGGGGTTAAAGACTTCCAAGTGATGGTGCATTTTAAGAAAGTAAAGCAATGTAATGTTAGGTTCCCACTCTGAACAGCTCCTCCCTACAGAGTACTGGGGGAACTGGGGAGACCTGCCTCACCAAGCTGAAGCCAGTCTCTGGCCACTACTCTCCTAACTCCCACTTGCAGAAGTGGTGACAGCACAAGAAGATCCTAAGCCAAGTGGACTCTCTGAAGGTCCACCCAAGTGTATTATGGTGGATCAGCACAGACTGAAACAGAGAAATGATTATGCGGATTCAGACTGATAAAAAATACTAGAACAGCTTTAGGAGGAAGCTGCCTGAGGTCTGAAAGCAAAGGATAACTCCTAAATCATAAACACTTTGGTGGGTTCTGTATGCTAAATACTTTTGGTACAGTAAAATATTCAATTTCTGTGACTTTTACTGAACAATTTGTGTCAATCCGATTTTCAAGAAGAAAATTAATTTTCAACAGTAGCCAGCAGCATCTCTGGATACCTTTCTTGAACTGCCAGTAGGTGATTTGTCCTTGGATAGTTCAAGACAAGCTCCAAATCAATAGAAAAAAACTCCTGACAATTCATAGTTAATTTTTTTTTAATATTCTGAAGAATAAACCATATGTGTGAGCCATGATACTTTTATAACTGTGGATGGGGAGACACAGAAGGAGATAGAAGGCTAAACACAGCATTCATGAATTTCTAAAACTCTCCTTGACTGTACATACTTTTCGATATAGTTTGAGATGTTATATGCAAATTTACTTCTCTTAAATGTTGTTTAATAGAAGGTACATAGAGTTAGTAATACTTTTAAAGGTGGCAAAGTAGACGATGACCAAAATAAATGACACTTTACAGGTGCAATGTACTGATATAACTTTAGCCATCTATAAGCTGCATAGTTTACTATGCTTGATAAGCTCAGACCAAATTCATCACTGGCTATCCATCTGCTGGGCTGGAATACATTAGGGATGAACTGGCAGGGTGAGGCCCATATTTTCCTTATGATGAGTTGCTCAACAATTTTTCACTATAATAATTTAAAAGATTTTATGGCAAACCTAAAATTTTGTTCCCTTTATGTCTGTCTCCACAAGTCATAGAGCTTCACCTATTAATTTCCTCATAATGCTTTTAAATTCTGCTTGTGTTATTGCTTCCTAAGGAAATAATATTCATACCACCTGTCTCTCCAGGACAACCCCCTGCATCCTAGTATAATTTCAGAATCTATTGGCCAGTTTCAGTCAAATCTGATGGGGGGCCAGGTCTCAAAGATACTATGTTTTAGAAAAGCTGGTGCTGGGTTGAGAAAAGTGTACAAATTAGTATTCCAGTAAGGGAAAGGCATTTGCAGGGTGACCCATTATCCATGCTGAGAAGCAGCAGACAGTTGGCTAAAGAGTACAGAGCACTCTGAATCAGCCACAGCCTACATACCACTTTCCCGACAAATATTTAAGGGATGGGAGAGAGGTCTGGGGAGCGGCATGGAAGAGGGGAAGTAAGGACTTGATTTCAGTGAGGTGGGGGGAAGGAATCCAAATTCGTAGGAAACTAGGCTGCGTTGGTGCCAGTCCTCAGAAAGCAATTAATTTAGCTCAAATTTACAATATTCTCTAAGATGGGAATAAAGGTCAACCACTACTCATCATGGGGCAATGGGCTGCTCCAACTTTTGGCAGCTTCAGAGTGACTCATACAAGGAACATATCATTGCTGCATTCTTCGCCAGTGTTGCAGGACTGACTGCATAATGTCCTGACAGCATAATGCCCTCACATTGTCCCCACAGCCCTGTCCCTCCTACCGCTGCCTTCTTTAGTAACTCCAAAAGAAGATGCTGAGCGGCTGTGGCACTGAGTAGGAGCTCTGCAGCCTACCTCTGCTCTGAGCTATGTACTTTCCCAGGTCCAAAAAAAGGTCCTAAAAGAGTCGTTTGCAAGAAAGGACCCTGGAGCACTGTATTTCTCAGTGCCACAGATCTACTAAGCTCTGTCACAAATGTCCGTAGAAGGGACAACCAAAAATGAGGAAATAATCATGCCCGTAGAAAACCAACAAGCAGCCAGCCATTCCCTAAAATACACATCAAGTCCAGTCACTGGACATTCATCCTCTGTTCCACAAACTATGTCACAGCCAAAGGATGTACAAAGCAAACTTTGCACCAATACCAGCCAAAACCATGTAATGCATCTATGAGAACAAAGCTTTTACTCAGCACTTTTTGCCGTGCAAAGGGAGAAATTTGCACAAGGGTTACTATTATTTATATTTCATTACAAACCTCAGCCAAAACCAGAACCTTACAACAGTCACGGCTGCTCAAATGTTTAATGACAAACAAGCTGGTACCTTACAGAGTTTACAATCCTCAAAGACAGGCAGAAAAAGAAAGGATAAGACAAAAAAGCATGGAGACTTACGGATGGTCATCCTATGAAGGGAGGAATTTAGCTTCTCTGAGTTCAGCTTCTCTGAGATGGGAGCCCAGCCTCCTCAGACCGAGTAGAGCCAGGACTCTCTGGGGTGAGTGCTCTAATTCTTGGGTTATTATGCAAAAGGAAGATAAGTCACATCCATCTTCAAATGAGTAAATGGATCCCAACTGCGTGGAGGTACCAGCATTTATTTCTTATTGTTCCTCTATATTCCCAGTGGAAGAGGTATTTACTTGAATGAGGAGGACTGAATCATCCTCGGGTGAGTGGATGGATGGAGAGGGGAAACGGATCTCCCTCTGCAGGTCTTCGCTAAGCAACTGCTGCTCTCCTTAGACCATACAAGGAATTTCAGCAGCTAAGACAAATGGACTGGACCATCTGCTTAACCCCAGGTACCTAAAAGCTTGAATTAAATGGACTGGGTTCTCCAGAAGACACAGGGCCTCTCCAGCAAATGCCAGTGTTTCTTTATTTTTTCAGACAAATACCATGGTATTGCTAATTATAGTGGGGCTGACTTTCATCTGGAATAAATTAATGTTGCTGCTGCCAAAGACTGGCCCAGAAAATCCATGTAAAACTGCAGGATCTGTGCAAGAAAATGAGGCTCTGTGTTAGGTGGAGCCTTGTTGCTAGGAAGGCCTGTTGTTGAATGTTTCAATCCAAAAGATTAAAAACATGATTTCACATTACGGTCTCTGACTTAGCATGGTAAATAGCCTTCAAAACCACAATCTAGTAACAGTGCCTTTGTCCCTGCTTGCCATCAATAGCGGACTCTTTTCTCCTTTTTTTCAAAGTTATCCACAAAAATAAAACAGGATAAAAACAGAAACCAAGCTTTTCATAATTTAATCTTTAAGACAGGGAACAGAAGAGTGTGGGTTTTCTCTGACTGTGGACTTCTTGTAATTTCACTGAAGATAAATATTTAGATAACAACCAATGGGATATTTAATTGTCAGGAACTATTATATTTAAAGAAAGTGCTAGAGATTTTCAGACTTGTTTTCCCATGTGTGTTGACAACCCATTCCCATCATTTACACTCTGTATGACATATAAATACAATCACTGCTATAATTTGTAAATTGTTAATATTAGGACTGTAGAGATGGCTATGCTTTCAGTTCTTCATAAAAAGGACAGCTTTTACATCAACATCTGGCTGAACGTCCATTTCTTTCCCATCCATTATTCGTACTACTCCTCCTCGGCCTTCCTATTTTTTTCTTGTTGCTCTCCTGCTTGATTTGACTCCTGTGATACTCATAAACCATGAAACAAATAAACACAAGGGGAAAGGACAAAACCAAAAGCAGGAGGATATTTGGTAAATCTATGTGGACCTCTCCAGCTGTGCCAGGCAAAGGCACCAGCTGAACCAAGACACGATACCCTGCCTACCCTTTCCACTGTCTCCCCTGCTCGGTTTGTGTGAAAATGAACAGTCTTCAGGTCAGGACCACGACTTCTTGTAAATGTGACCAGCACTCACAGAAATAGGACTGGCAATGGGACTATGGGTTCGTTAAGCACGACTGTCCTAAGTCAGCAGCTAACACTTAGACCTGACAAACCCACAATGCATAGAACAAGAGTAAAAGATTCTTGAGTTTCAGGAGCTACTCTCAGTACTATTTCAGATTTACTCTTATTTGAGGGTGAGTTTTCCAAAGCTCAGCTTATCTAAGTGTAAAATAAATTCTATAATAATATTTAGTTAAAAGAGATCCTGTGAAGTATTTCTAATTGGAATTTGAAATCTCTGGAGGAAAACCACCATGCAGATCTAATAACTGGAACTTCATGGACAGAGTCTCCAGTTGGTTACCAGTGAAGCTACAGATAAGATACTAGGTTAACAGATACAGCAAAAGACCTTTCATAAGAAATGCATGTATCAGCAGATAAACTATTTAATTACTTTATCAGCATGCATTTGTCAAATTTCATTGGGTTTTGTGTATATCCACAGAAACACCTCCAAAAATATCAAAAGAATGCTATTTCTCATATCAGAAAAACAATTTTACTCAGAGAATAAGAAAATTAAACCACTTCTCACAAAGAAAAATGAACTTGTAGGATGATGCAGCTCTGAAACAAATTACATATATTCTACTAATCAATAAAATACAGTTGCCAAGGCAACACTGACATCAGAAAGTGAAATACAGAGGTCCGTCTTACATAAACACATACACATACCAATATGTTATGTGAACTTTTGCAATCTAGCAGTGACTTCAAGGAAAAATATGTTTTTACAAAAGAGCACATATTTTCCCAGGCTTGATAGATTCTTGTGTAAGAGCTTTTATGAGATTTTAGACAAGTTGTATTTTGTTTGGTAGCCTTTGTTCTTTTTCTTGTTCTTTTCTTACAGGAAACAAAGAAATGTTGGGAAAAAATTGCTTTCAATGAAAATTAATTCTTGCTATTAAAGTGACTTAAAACACTGACAACTCAATGGGGGAAGAAACTCTACCAAAGCATTTGAATATTGAACCTGAACATAGTTAAGACTAAAAAGTTTGATTTTGTACATCCTATTTGTATTATATTATGCAGATCTCAAGGGACAAATTCTGAGTACCAAGACTGTAAAAAAAGAAAGGATTTTTTTGCACAGTACTTACAATTCTCATTATATGTGCCTTTAACCTGAAGGCTCAGTTCTGCTGCCTTATTCCACAACGATTATAATCCCACTGAGCTGAGTGCAGCGAATCACAGAGCGAGATGCTATTGAGCATGACTATAGGTGATACCAGCCAGCCCCTTCTAATCTCTGATTTTGTATTTAATTTGAATAGTTCATTAAATTATTTCATAGCTCACTACCAGAGCCTCTCAGTACAAACATAGGTTGCTGGTGCAGGCTGCTTCTTTCACTGTAGCTAAATTAAGCCCAGGTTTCCCAGTGACGTTCACAACTCCTCGCCCCTTTTTGCAAAAACCATGGACAATACCCACTGGTCACAGGATACCACCTCATGGCTCCCTAAATTACTGCTCATGTTTCACCCACCTGCGTGCTCAGCCACCTGGAGCTGGCAGATATTTTCCTAACTTGGATGCCATAGCAACCAGGGCTGAGGAATTAAGGCAGAACTATAGCTGTCTATTGAATTTGCTCTGGAAGCTCGGGTGGGCAATATGAATGTAATATAAATAAATAATATGAAGCGTGAGGGTGTTCACTGCTGCCTTAAAGGTCTGCCAGCATGCTCATTATCAGTACCAGGCTTTCAAGACTATTTTCTGAAAGAGGATTTTTAACCAATTTTTAAAAAATGAACTGGTTTAGCTCGTTCAGCACCCAAGTTCACTGAAAAACTCCAATGAAGATATCCCACTGAGATCTGGGTCAGTCTCCTAATTTTCAGTTTAGTTAAAAAGTGAAGCTAACTCATTATGCAGCTGTCTGAAATGTTCTTGTCATGACAAACTCGTGGTGTTTTTACAAAGAACTGAGAATATGGGATGGTATTTTCAGGTATGTATAAGCAATTACAGTCCAAACAAAATAGTGTCTTCATTCCTCATTGGGTTAAGTGATGAAAAGACTGAATATTATGTGTGATTACCTCTTCTATTAATTTGGATATATACATGAGACATGTTTCTACAGGCCTATGGGGATTTAATGCACTATGTAAGTGCTAAATATTAACATACATCCGTATTTTGAATTCAGTGGCTCAGAAGCACAAGACGAGAGGTTCCCATCATTGCGCCTGTATCTACCACATTTGCTCCTGGTCATCTGTGTGCATATTCCTGCAAACCAAGTTAATACAACAGAGCTGCCCGAGTTAGCCATTAGCCACTGGTGGAGGGATGTGACAAATTA
The DNA here is from genome assembly GCF_963921805.1 of Phalacrocorax carbo. Lineage (NCBI taxonomy): Eukaryota > Metazoa > Chordata > Aves > Suliformes > Phalacrocoracidae > Phalacrocorax > Phalacrocorax carbo. Next base: position 192,913,768 of record NC_087513.1, on the reverse strand, counting down.
ACATCTCCTGAGCAAACAATTTGCTAAATCCTTCTCTGACAAGCAAGGACCCATGCCCTGCTCTAGGTGTACCAGCTGGGACACACAGACACACGAGAGACAGAGGGAAGGAGTAATGCCTGGATTCTATGCTCTGCTGTGCTGAAAAAGAAGATGCAGATGTGCTTTTTGGAGTTGAGGTTTAGGGTGCAGATATGGGGATCCCAGGAACATGGGTGGCACAGAGTAGGTGCAAGCTCCAAATATTTCCCCAAACTAAGCCAGGTGGGACTACGTTGTGACTTTTCAACTGCACGTCAGTGCTTATGGCTGGCAAAGGACTGCCGTTCACAGTTTTCATCCCTGTTCAAACCCTGTGTAACAAGTGCTATAGCAAATAGCACTGCTATTTGCTCCAAAGTCACCCCCAAATGGACAGGTCATTTCATACAGAATAGCTAAGTCCAGCTCTCGTTCCTCCTAGCAGTGCTCCATGAAGATGCTCCAGCCACCAACCCTCCTGCAGGACCACTGGTTCCCATTCACCTTCTGCCCAAATTGTTGGCTGTGTTGGCAGATTTCAAGAACTGAGACAGCCCTAACCAGTGATTTCACAAGACCTCCCATTTCATTTGTAATTCAGTAACTCAGTTTGACCTTTAAGAGACAGCTACCACTGTTTTTACCTGTAGGTGGAAGACCATCTCCACAAAAGTTCCCTCAGTCAATCCTTTGCTTTTGTCTATAATGTCCAGAGATTTAACAGGAGCTTTTACGTTACACAGGATGATTATGTTTTACCAAATCTACTTTACTTCAAAAGCATGAATAAATCAACAAACCAGAGGTAATTAAGGAACAAAACAATGTTAAGGGCTTGATTTAAATACGCAAACCCCAGAACATTCAGGACTCAGCCTCGGCCCATCCTGTCTGTCCCTCTGTGCAAAAATGTTTTTCAAACAGTGAGGGAGCTTAGCTCGTCTGGATGTGTTCAGTGGACGGAAACTGGATTTAATGTAGCTCTCCTGGCTTTTATCTGCTTAAATCAGAATCCTATTATTATTGTGACTTTACAATTACTTAATTAAGGCAATGTCCTAGCCAAAAAAAAAATTGCCTGGGTGGCCTATTATACCCCCATATTTTTTATGAGGTGTCCTTTCTGCTAAGTTCAAGAAATCAAGCTTGATAGCTAGATTTGGGTGGGAGTTTTGCTTGTGAGGATTATGAGTACATTACAAGCAAAGCCTACTTGATGTATACATAATTTTTTACCAAAGGTACAAAACAAGTAGCCATCAACTTAATGCCACTTAATGCTGAAGGCTTTAACGGGTCACATAAAGTCACCCTTTTTATGGGACAGCAAAAATTCATGATTCTAGGTTAGGGTTATAAATGAATAAGTAAAGCACTTATGCATTGCATTCAGTTGGCCCCTACTCCGAACTCATTTAATACATAACAGTTTTACTGTTGCTGCATGTCCTGCACAGACATTCAGTGGGAGGTTTTATAATGTTCCACAGCCTACAACGGCCCCTTCTTTTTTTAAAATCTAATTTTCTGTTTTTAACAATATCTGATAAAAAAACAAGAGGCAGCTGCTACCACCCAGCCTATGCTTGTCATGTTCTATATTGCAAAATACAAAAAAAGACAAAATGTATTAAAAAGTGGGATAATGTGCAATGTGTGTAAAATATGTTCTGAGATGTTTTACCTGAAACAAGTAGCACACTCACGAAGGCACCTTTGTGGTGGCCACATGCAGGATGTTTCCAGGTAGGGAAGAGACCTTAGAGATGACGTATAAAAACGCAGGGTCGGTATGGGCAGAAGCCAAAATGGCTGGAGCCTGAGCACACCATCCTACAAATCCTTACAGAATAGGAAGGGTCAGGGGCTGGCAGTCCCCAGATGTGCTCCAAATGACCAGGAGAATGCAGTCCATTGGACGAAAAAACAAGTTTGCATCAGCTTAGACCACTTTTTTCCCCTCCTGCCCAAATGTAAGATTAAAAGGAAGACACTGGACTGGATCTGTTTACCAGCATTATCTCACTAAAAGTTGCCTCAGTGAGGAAGACAGTCCCCCCCCCCCAAGGACCCCATGATAAAGGCAGATCATCTAAAAAACTCACCAGGGCATTAGATTTGCTCTGTGCCATAGGGCAGCTTAGTGGCATACAGAAGGAAAAGAACTGGTACCTTCACCCGAAACCCATGGCACTACCCTCTTCCCTCTTAAATTAGATCTACCAAAGAGCAGGAAAGGCACAAACTCAATTAGTAAGGGCAAAACCTGCTACCCCTCTGGGAAAGTCCCAACAAGAAACCATTCTGTGGGCCGATAAACCAAACATGTAGTGGCTGAAAATGAGGTTAAAAAAATAAATTAGAAAAGGTTATGATTAATCTAAGTTCCTGTAAACTTCTAATCACAGGTCAACACATGAGTAACAGAGATTTCTGATAGCCATAAGCACTGGCTCAACAAATAGACATAGAAAATAAGTGCGCATCAAGGCAGCATGACGAGCAGTGAAGCCAAAGAACCGTAGTGGGCTGAATGACACCGCAGGGCAATACTACAGGATGCTGTTCAGAAAGGAGGTGATGCTGGGTTTATTCTTGGGATACTGTTTAAGCACAGTGCTTAATAGCTCCCACCAATGTGACAAAAATACTTGATAAATATGTGAAGCTTCCTCAGAAGCTGGGGTAAAGTAGATCTTTCTTTCCTTCTTTCCTTCTTTCTTTCCTTCTTTCCTTCTTTCCTTCTTTCCTTCTTTCCTTCTTTCCTTCTTTCCTTCTTTCTTTCCTTTTTCTTTCCTTCTTTCTTTCCTTCTTTCTTTCCTTCCTTCCTTCCTTCCTTCCTTCCTTCCTTCCTTCCTTCCTTCCTTCCTTCCTTCCTTCCTTCCTTCCTTCCTTCCTTCCTTCCTTCCTTCCTTCCTTCCTTCCTTCCTTCCTTCCTTCCTTCCTTCCTTCCTTCCTTCCTTCCTTCCTTCCTTCCTTCCTTCCTTCCTTCCTTCCTTCCTTCCTTCCTTCCTTCCTTCCTTCCTTCCTTCCTTCCTTCCTTCCTTCCTTCCTTCCTTCCTTCCTTCCTTCCTTCCTTCCTTCCTTCCTTCCTTCCTTCCTTCCTTCCTTCCTTTCCCACTCTGTCAATTAAGAATGTCTTGACTGTACTAAGTGATTATGTCTGGGAAACTAGATGTGATGGGAGAGACACAATATTTTTCCCTTTCTGCATGTTTGTTACATGACCCTGCACTGGACTTGGCATTGTTAGCATTAGTAGAGGACCCTGTGAAGAGTCTGAAGGGTACAAAAAAAAGTAGTATTGTCAATTGAAAAATCCATTTTCTCCCATTTTTGTTAAACCTCAACACAGTAGCAGTGTATAGGCTAGGACACATATGTCTCCACTCTTGTTTCATCATATGAAAATGTTGGCACTGATTCCCTGCAACATGAAAGCAAATGTCTGTAGATATGCCTGGTATATAACAAGTGACTGTCATGCCATGATATGAGACTAATTGATTTGAAGGCAAACACCTAGACAGACAGGCAGGCAGAGCACACACAAAAATAACAGTAAGGTAAAGGGAAAATACTGATGTACAACATATCCTGGTTGTCTCTACTGCATTTGACAAGCTCTTTATTCTTTATAAACAAAGAAACACCAGGAATTGTGGCTATTTTAGCAACAAACGTCAGAAGAAAACTGTATCATCATCTTAGCATACAGACCTTGTGCCAAAGTGGGATGAGTTATTTCAGCAAGCCCTGCACACTGAAAACAGACTTTTCCCCCAGACTTTTCATAAATTCTTTCCTGTCTTTTCAATAATAGTGCCAAGCCAATGGCAGGCTACCGAGACCTGTACCCATTTCTGTCCATTCTGTTTCAGACCTCTGTAAATCATAATTTCCAAAATGTGCCTGGCACTAGTGGAAGCAGAACCTGCAACTTTCAGCTCACTGAGACTCAGAAGAAAGAAGCAAACCTCTGACTGTGTGTAGTAGCAAAAGCAGCAACAGGACATACCGGACTGCCCAGCACAGTCTGGTCCCCTCAAAAGGTGCCAACAACCCTAACCAGAACAGGATGTTGGGATAATGTAAAGAATTCACTTTTTTTTCCCCGCCCCGGTTGTCCCCGCCATCAGTCACCGTGCCCCCTCCCCCTAAATAAATGAAATCAATCAGCAGGGATTTCTGTAAAATACATAAAACAGTCATCTTCCAGACTCTACCAGAAGATAAATGGTTCCAGACATTGGACTGCAGCCATTTTCCCACAAATGCTACAGTGTTTTGTCATCCATATTGGGCCATAACAGTGAGTGGGTTTTGTTTTGTTGGTTCCCCCCCCCCCAGTCAGCAGCCAATGCTTCTGCTTCTAACTCGTACATTAAAACCACTACAACAAGAGTAATTTTTCTGTACAATTCATAATAGAAGAGTTTCATTCCCAATAATACAGTCTGGGGTCTTGTACAGGACTTTGACACTTCTCTGCTACAGCTAATATCACCTTATCACTCCCAGCTGGAGTTTCACAAACCTTTTTGGGATCAAAGCATATTGCCCCAAATACAAGCCACTGAACTGAAACATGCATGAAACTATGAGCAGCACAAACCTTATCTAAGAACCTGCTAACAAGAAATAATAGGATTGCTTACAATATCTCATGACAGATTTTGTGCTAGTTTCAAAGAAGGATACAAATATATGACAAAAGATGCATCACAATATGAGTTTACAATTAATTTTAACGTATTTTAAAGCAAGTCCTTAATGATCTGTTAACATAAAATGCACTTTGGAAAGAACCATGGGGCTTTTTCATCATTAAGAAATGTGCAACCATATTCTATCCTTAATTAAATCAGGAGTAATTTTATTAACTGCAGTAGACTTAAACCTGACTTACAGCAGTGTAAGCGAGGGTAAGATTTAGCCCCGGGGTGTTTATACACTGTAGTTCCAGTTAGTTTAGATCTATTTGGGTGGGAACTCCTTTCCCCTTTCCAGAAAAAATATTCTTGCCTACCCTTTTTCACCTCACAACTGGGGCCAAAGCAGTCTTTTCTTCTAAGATATTTTTCAGAAAGGTTATGAACAAATCTTATCCTCGTCAGGAGATGACCTTATTAAACAAAACCACCCTCCAAAGTGATGGACACCAGCAGTTTTAAAGTTTGTTTACAAGTTTTGAAACAAGCCACCTCAAACAGATAAGCTTATTTACATCTTAAAAATAAATAACAAACTTTAAGTAAAAGCTATTTTTTAAAGGAGCTACTTAAGTCTGTTTTCAAAGCTGAAAAGCCCTTCCGAACAGTACTAGCTGCTGTATTAAACATCCCTGCTACAGTATAGAAACTTACTGTCCACAGATATCCTTGGGCTTCACTGTACCTTTGAACCAAAATCACTTTCTTCTGTACTTCATTTTCTGCTCGCTTGAAATCTGATTCCCAGTTTCTGACAGATGGCTCCTCTGTCACCAAGTGCTGTTTCCGCCTCCTTATCGCTGCCAGCTAATACTTCCACGATGCTTAGCTGTTGTCTGCGGAGCTGTGCTCTACATCATTTCTACCCTGATCAATGCTCTGCTTGGTTTTAGGTTGGTTTCTAGTCCCGCCTCCTGCTCTTGAAGAAACGAAAACTCACAGCTGGATTTTCTATAAATCATCCCTTTTAACAGTGGCTGAGCAAGTATGGCAAATACTACAGCTAAGACCTGCTGCTCTATTTGAAACTTCAAAAACAATTCCTCGTCTTAATGATGCACACATGAAAGTTAATCATGTACTAAAATCACTAATACTGAAAAATAGTGGCCAGATAATTGTGACCTTCAGGGCTTAGAAGCTGATTAATGTAATACAAAACTCCTCTCTGTTCCACAGGGGGAATATGGTAAAACATACTGCCTCAGTGAACTGCTTTATATAATGTTTCGCTTTGAACAGGAGCTTGTCATTCTTACAAAGATAAATTTACATTTGCAATACGGAGGTTTTTGACAGACTAACCCAGCATACATACTGTTTAGGCTAGCAGCCCTAAGCTTGAAAGAGCCTTTACCATCATAGCAGCTCTTTTGAAGTGTGGGCAGGAAATATTTTTATTTTCTGCACAGCACTGAATGCACTACACAGTGTTGAACTCATTATCATGTTTAACAAAGCGTGGAGTATAAAAGCAAGGTGGTACCATAAAACCAGCGCTACGAACTTTGTTCCCATGAGCAGAGCAAAACAGAGCCGAGTTTCTGTAAACTGTAAATTGTTTCAATCCTCCACCCTCCAGATCTTCTTAAGCAACTGTGCTGTGGGAATTAAAAATGACTGGGCAAATCTGGATATAGTCTGAATGGGATGCAAAATCCTGGGGTTCTTGGGTTTTTTTAAGGTGAGAGCCGCACCCCAGCTGAAAGTGTTGGCAGGGCTTTTTTCCTTCTGACTGACGGTTAAAGCTGTTGCCTTCTTCACTAACAGCTGGTGACGTCCCGGTGGCACACAGGGCCGCCCAACCACTGCCCATGGCTGGTTCAGCTGGGGACCGCTGAAGAGCAGCCAAGCTCAATCAAGGACTCCTCAGGTTTTAACAGCAGCTCAGGGAAGGGTGCAAGAGCTGGAGCGGCTTTTCCCCAGGTGTGCCGCTCGGCTCCCAGGAAGCAGGGACCTGGGGGCTTCCCTGGCCAGCTGCTGGAGCTGGACAACTCCATCACTAGTCTTGTATGAGTGGATCTCACCCTTTTTTGAAGTCTCTTCGGCCCAACCCTAAAGCATTCCAAAAACGTAGTGGAAAAACATGAAAAAAAGCACTTCTGTCTACTTACACTGACTCTCTAACGACTTCATTACACACCCTGCCATTCTCACAAGTTCAGTTTTTCCATACGATAGATGACTTCACGAGCCCTGTCAGATCCCATTTAATCTTTTTTTTTTTTTTTAAGCTAAAGAATCTAATCTGTTTCGTGCCAGGGTGGTCAGCCCATCCTTGTACATACTACTGCTCCCACAAATGGGCCGTTAGCCCTTTAGTTCACATGGTAGAAGCTGATGTTACAGTACCCCAGCTCAAGCCCTCCTCCCAGCCTGTGACTGCTATTTGTGGAAATAGGAAATATTTCCATTTTCTTCGCTTACAATTCTGCAGACAGTAACTGAGGACAGTCAGTTGCCATCCTGCAATCTGACAGCTCTCCTCAACCTCCGCATGAGTGGCCTGCACACAAGAATTTGAAAAAAAACTACACCAGACAAATTTCCAAATGGTTACTAGCCAGGTAGCCTAGAAGAAAGCAGTATGGATTAAGTAGCCAGGAGTGCTCTGACCTGAGGGCAGCACCGCTCTGATGCAGCTACTACTCTTTTAATCAGCAGCCATAAGACATAGGTCCTGGGCCCCCATCCAAGCAGCTATGACTCAGATTTGAAGTGCTGCAATGACAGTGCTCTCCTATGGATGCACTGGTTGATCAGTGCCAGTTACTTGATGATGGAGAGTGAAACGAGCACGGGAGAAGCACCATCCCTGTAGTTGATTCAAATATGTAATGGCAAACACAGTTAATCTGCTTTCCAGGTGCTGCTGCCAATTCAATACTTATCAGCTGTCAAAAAAACCCACAACTGATTAAAATTGCTTGCTTGACCTTTAAAATGTACTTGAAAATCCATGAGACCAATCAGTGGTACATACCCATTTGAATAATAACAGAATTTTGAATCTCTAGCAAAAGCTGTAAGAGAATATTAAAGGCTCAATACCACAGTATGACATGCATTAGATAAAGCCAGAATGGGAATCTTCCAAGGACTTTTACAGAGCATTTTGTCTACTGCCTGGAGTAATATTTATGGCACACAGGGCAAGATTTGTTCTTTCTCTGTCCTGAGGCTGTTGATCATCTGAATAACAAGAAAAAAAAAACCTTGCTGCAGGTGAAAAGAGATGTATTTACTCTACATCGTCCTCCATATGCTTTGGTTCCAGGCAGTGCACTGCATTCCTTAGGGATGAATGGGAAGATCTGCTCCCACCAATAGTGAGCATTCAGTTCACAGGCTCAGACTAGAGGAAATCCACAATCAATAAAACAGCAAAATGTGGTAGCATAGATCTTGGTTTATCAGGACTGTTTTCCTCTGCAAATCTTCTACCAGGCCACACTACATGCTAATTGTGAACACAGCCCTACAGTAGCCCAGTATGGCTGAACACAAGATGGCTACGGAATGAGCTCATGTCCTGGGAGCCAAATCATCTGCACTGCTTATCTGCAAGCTATTTGCTGGTTCTCTCTGTCTCTGCTTTGGACCACTCCAACTAACCGCCTAAGCAGTGTGAACATGAGTCAGTCTATGTGCCCCAGTCGTGGGACCCCTGACCCTTCTTGGTGTGGTAATATAGATGTTGCCCTAGGGATGAAGGACAGTTCCTCCTGTCACTGTTCTGCAGATACCGCAGCCCTCACTTACACCTTACCTGGAAATAGTCGTGAGATCTGCTGAGACTGGATACCAGATCTGACTGCCATAAAAAATCTGAGAGTACTTCCCAAACTATGACTCCATAGGTCATATACAAGAGGTCATGTGTTGCTAATTAGTTTCGTTATCATTTTTAAAAAAAAGCTTAGGAAATGCCATATGAAGTGAAAGACTTGGAGACCTACAGATTTATTCAATTGGTAGGATGTTCCCTTGCCCAGGTGTTCAACAGGCAAGAAAGCTCTGTTGGGGAAGACCTTAGGGTGCCATACAGATCTTCATTTGGACCTTCTGGCCTGTAGCCTCCCCCTCTGCTGACACTTGGGGAATCACCAGAAGAAACATAAGCAAACATTTTGGTGGGTGGATTTTTGCCAGAGAAAGACCTTTCACCTTGATGTAAAACCTCCTTTGCAAGGCGCTAAGACTCCATCCAAGGACCTTCAGCACTCACAGACCCTGTGATGAAAGTATGGCAGAGGGAGCAACAGCAGAGCTTGAGGAGCTCTGGTGAAAGTCTGCCCTGCCTTGTCCTTAAAAAAGCTGCTTCATAAAATCACAGAGCCCTGGAGTAATTCAGGTTAGAAAGGTCCCCAGGAGGTCTCAAATCCAACAGCTCCTTTGGTCTTTGGCCCTGCCGAAACACTGAGTTCACAAATAGTTTCAGCTCCCACAGCTGCACTGAGGGGAAGGAGGAGGAATAAATTACTTGCCATTTTCCCTCAGCAAGTTGTAAATAGAAAAGATCAACCTTCTTAATGCAACCAGAATGGCTATGCCTGCCTGGCCCTGGACTCTTTTCAGGAGTTGAACAAATTTAGTATGTCAAACTTTCTACCATGAGGCTGTTGGTAGAAAAGTTTTAATAGTTTAAAGGCACACTGACTGCAGTGTATTTCCTTATAATGTGGTAAACAGAATTATTAAAAATCTTATATTTTGCATCTTGAAACTCTTAAGATACTCAAGAACACATTATTTCTTCTTACTGTCAGAGTTTGCTTTGCTAAGACAGCATGCAGGAGCTGCTAGATATATTTGGAAACACTTTGAACCCCCTGAGAAGCAGCAGCAGATCTGAGGACACTGCTGGAAGGATGAGCAAGATGAAGATGCTCATCTGTGAAGATAAGTACTTGTGTCTCCTAACATCTCTTCCCCCCTGCTGCTCTGCAGCCTTGCTCCTCTGGTGGTCATGATTTTTATTTTCAGCTGAAACTTAGTCACAAGTGGGCTACACTGTCCTCCAGCTCAAAGGCTGTTTTCCCCTCATCAGTGTTTACCGTCCACTTGCAGGCAATGAGAGCAGCCTTGTTCTGCCTGCAGACAGGAAACTAAAACACAGCCACTGTTTCAGTCTTCTTTGATAAAATAAGCCATTTCCCCTCTAACAGCTTTTCTGAATTCACCAATGCAAGCTGAACGGGGGCTGGATGGTGGGGAACAAGAACTGAGCGCAGTATTGCAGATAGGGCCACATGCGCCGTGTACTCACCTCTCCTGTGGAAATACATTGCCTTACCGAGCCAACGGCCGGGCTGCCTTGCCAGGCCACGTTTTGGGAGCGACTTGCAATTGTTCTCCAGTCTGCAAACACTTTCAAGCCTTTGATCTACTCCTTCACTCCCAACTGCCAGCCTCCCAGATTATGCCAGCATTTCCTGCTGCTATCCTCTAATCATGGTACCAGGCCACTGATAACCATCGTACAACTGCAAACAGAGCTGCCCACAGAGGCACGGCACATGGAGCCAGTGCCCCACCACTTGCCGCTTCCCTTTCATCCTGTTTTATTATCGCACGCCCTGTGCTAACCCTGGCAGACTCTGGAAGGTTTTATTTTGTGCTACTAGGACCAGACAAACCCCATCTTCAGGTTTCCCCTACAAACATACTCATATTTTTTTCCTAAAGACTATGAAATTTCTAAAAGTTACAGAGAGGAGGGAACATAAAGTGCAGGGTAACATGGATATGCTTTCAGCAAAAAAGACAAGGAGAAAGGAAAATAATAGCCAGGTTATTACTATTTGAAACTCTGCATCAGAATGGATATTTCAAGGCAAAATCAAAAGAAAAAAGTGACTTGAAAACTTCCCATCTAAAGCAGAAAATCGTTACGATAATATGTTGAGTGGGAATTTTTTTCTCAGGCAGTTTTCATGCAGCAGATACTCTTACCTGATTGCCATTTCCCAAAGGGATCCTGAACTATTTGTCATTCATTTACTATTGCAGTGGTTATGTAAAGTAGGACAGTTGTACTATCTCCACCTGATGAGAAAGCCAAACTTTTGCATTTTAATATAAAACACATTCTTTGAAAGACACAAATATGTATTACCTAACTTATTTTTTCAGCAAAACCTCTCTCTTTTTTACTTGGTACTCCCTTAGATTTTCATAGTGTTTCTCCTGCTGGAAAACCTCTGGAGCTTACATGGCATATCTCTGTGTCACACGTGTTCCCTTTAATAGCCAATATAAATGTTTTTCAACTCTAAACTCTACAGCTTGAGTCTCACTTATGAAAGTCAAGCAGCACCTCTCTGCTTTACTCATCACGCGACCAAACAACTGCTGATCTACCCACTTGCCTTGCTGCAAAGCAGGGGCTCCCAGAACCCAGTCCAAAGCAGTTTGCTTTGGTTTGATGAAAGTGGGTGATAAATCCCATCCTGATTCCCAAGTCTTCAGAAAGCTCTGTTCCTTGGTATTTTTCCGTTCTCACGGACCAGCAGTGCCATGCTCGATTCAGTGGCAACTCCTCCTTGCCTCTCTGCTCCCGCAGGCTGGGACCTGGGAGAGCGTGGCCATACACTCCTGATAAATTATCCTGTGGGACAATGCATCTCCAGGGGCCTGAAAATGGCACTTACTGCACTTCAATGACTGGAGCTCTGTTAACATGAGGTTCAGTTCATGCATGGCAGAAGCACGGTATTTCATTAGTTTGTTCGAATGCTTCAAAGAGCTCAGAAATAAAAATTCTTGGAATTGCTGCATGAGTCAAACTTTTTAAAAAGTTTGTATTAAAATGTGAATTACTGGCCTGCTTCAGGGGAGGAAAATAAAAATCTTGTTTTCAGCAAAAAGTTAATTGGGTGTCCTGAAAATCAGTAATTAAAAACACCACTAACAGACAATAATCATCTGGAGTGCTAATTTCCTTCTGTACATAAAAGGCTTAAAAAGGACAGCGTAAGAGAGAAAAGTTCAGCATCAGCATTTGCCTCAAGATCCAGTGCACCCAGGGACTGGCTCAGGATCCCTCCTGCAGGGAAATGACAGCTACAAAAGTTATTTTTGTTGCTGCAAAGAAAAGTTGGATTTCTGAAGCTATATGCCTGCACGGTTTAAAATTATCTCAGTCACAAGCAAACCTGAAATGTCATCCTGAGGGACATCATCACAATTGCTATCAACCCCCATGCACATGTCAGAGAGAGGTGCCACCACCCTGGGCAGAAAACGTAGCTGCTATTTGTAGTGCAACAACACAAGACTGGAAGCAAAGAACATGGTTTCCAAATTAAACAGCGGGAGTAATTTCTGCCGACAGGATGTAATTGCTCCTCTTGTAAAAGAGCTGTGGAACACTTAATGGTTTCGAGCACTAATACCTATGGAAACAGAGCCTTCCCCAAATACCCAGCCAAGTACTAGCTTACTGTTGGCTTGGAGTGCAGTAAAAGGCCAAGAACACATCCTGTACTGCCTAAAATCTTCAAGGGCCACTTTCCAAATACTGCTCTAGCTGGACTGGTGAAGTTCCTGAAATCAGGTACAATTGCTGCCCAGGGTGAAATTTCTTCCATCTCTCACCGGAGCTGTAGTTAACGCACTGCCTGTGCCACAGCCCTATGTATAGGTTTTCCACCACCATAATCTCAATGCCAGGTCTGTGGCCATTTCAGGTAATTTATCTGACAAGACTAACGTGTTGCCAAACACCCTGTTTATGAGCAGGGAGGATCTGAAACTACATAAATATATCAAGGTAAATGCAGTAGGATATATGGCATCTCAAAGTTGACATGCTTCTGATATTAATTTTCTTAAGGTCTAACCAAAATACATTTCTAGACCAGAAATAAGCAGCAGCATTTAAATGCAGAAATGTTTTAATTATGGCCAGAATGCTCCCAGCATCCGAAAGCCTCCTGGAAAAAAGCACGTTACTTGAAGTTTGCCAGGCCTTAAATACCCTATGGCAACTCAACTCTTACATTTGTATGCAAAAATTCATAATCTTACTTATGAAAACAGTCGAGCACAATTATCCACAAAGCAACTCTCCTGTTGCAAGATTTTTACTAGATATACTAGTGCAGCCTAGAGCTTGGGAAGAAAAAAGTGTCCAGCACCTCTTCTTTCATTTCTACCAAAAATATAAAGTTTTCACAGCACATCCATAAGACCTAAGACCTAAGCCTCTAGCCTCCTGCAACAAAACCAACTCCAAACAAGGCTTACCTCATCTATTGCAGATTATATTGGATTTCCCAGAGATTTTAAAGCAGGATTCATTAAAATAAAGAAAGGCTCTACTTATCACAAAGATTGTCTCTAAGCAACAGGAAAAGACGAAGTTTTTCTGCACAGCCCTGTCCCAAACATCAGCAGAAAAAAATGCTTACATGCTGACAATTCATCTGAAGAACGGCTCTGGAGCCTAACAGGCCGTAATCAAGACATCAGAGGTTTATTTTGAACAAGCACTTAGGGAATGGACATGAATTCTCGGTATCAGCATTGCCAGTCAGTATGTGATTCTCCCGTCCTCACACCGATGGAAGAGAAAGCAAATTAGTTTGGTTTGTAACTATTGCAGAGCATAAAATTTCTTTTTTAAAAACATAAATACTCTTTTCGAGCAAAATTCAGCATGCTTGAGGTGTGAAACGTTGTCTCCCTGACCTTTCAGAAACCCAAAGAACTAATGTTTGCTTTTTTGGTAAATTAGGATATTGACAAATTTGTTTTCTTTCACCACACACATGCACAAAAATCTTTACTAATCATATTTCTATCACCATAGTCCTCCAGATCTTTCAGCACGCTTTAGAGAGGATGAAAAAATGAAAGAAAAACAAAAACTGGCAGCACATTAGGCAGCTGTGGGCAAAGAAAATGATGGATTCTCCCAAAGTCATTTCCTGCAAAGTGAGATTTGCTGTAAGGATCTTGATTATGTATGTCAGTGCTGGGAAGCTACCCGACACGTGAGACTATCATTTACAGCCGATGCAGCCAAGACAGAGGCCACTACTGGGTTTTAGAAATGAAAAGCCTGAGTACTAGAGAACCGAGAGAGAAGCTATTTTTCAAAAGAGTCAGAAACAGTGAGATTTTATTTAATTTACATCGCTCTACTACCTCCTAAGATGGTCCCAATTAGACATATTTTTGTGTACCAAAAGCATATGATGCCACACTCAGCCTTGTCCTCCTCTAACTCTCTTGGCAAAAGCAACAAAGACTTCCTAGCACAAAAAGGCCACACTGTGGTTTTGTTTTCAAACATCGCTTCTAGGAAAAACGACAGGGAAAAAAACCCTCTGCAGATATTCTGTACCCAAGGACAAAGCTGAATGGTTCCATGTGAATCATCTTCAACCTTCACAGGCTTGGCATTTGTGGTATGAACTCAGAAAAGTCATTACCAGTAATTTTATGATTTCAAGTGTTTGTAACACATGAGAAATAAGTGCTTTCAAAATGAGAAGTCAGATCCTAACCACTTCAGGGACACTTACAGATCACCTTCCTACAACTTCAACCTAAAATCATTTCACCATGTTTAAAAAATACTTTCAGATGCTCTAAGTAAAGCAAGGCATCCAACATCTGACTTGAGAAAGAGGTTTTCAAACAAAAATGAAATGCTACAAGAAGTGGAACATGATGAAGGAGGTGATACGCTTCCTTCTTGTTCACTCGAAGGATTGCCTGTTTTGTTGGATTAATCCAAAGTGAGCCTGCAGTCCAGTCAGATCTTTTCTCTCTGCTTTACTACAGCCAAGCAAAAACAAGGACAAGGAAAGGTATCATGTGTGCAACCATTTCCCAGGGAAGTTTTTCTTCATTTTCAGTAATCTAAAGGATTTATTTCATGGTCAAAGAAATGGTCATTCCTTTGTTCTTACTGACATACGGGAGCACCTGGTCTGAACTCTGATGAAGAATCTATCTATAAACATCATTTTTATTTGCTATATTTTAAAGACTGCTGTAACAAACCAGTCTGAATAGAGAAGCTAAAACCAGAAAGAAAATACAAGAATCAGGGCGTCTTTCAAGCACCTGTTTAGCTTTAGAAGCGACGAAGCAGGCTTATAAATCTAAACGCTGTGATGGTCTCGGCAGTACCAGCAACCTGGCATGTCTCCCTTCTCCCTTCCCAGCAGGACTATTAGACAGTGCCATGGAAGAGACATGATGTTCTTTGAGACTACACTAACCCAATTATCAAACAAAATTAAGGGTCAGGAATTCTATGAGCACACAAATAAATAAGCCTGATTCACAATGGATTTCCACGCAGCTTTTTCCATACACGTAATCTCTCTCCAATGTCAATATTTTAGTTTCTTGTACTGTGTGAAGCTGCACAATAACAGCCTTTCTATTAGAAGGAGTGTTAAAAGTTTCTCCTCAATGCAGGCACATCTATTGACACAAACCCTAGAGGCACTGGTTGTGAAATCTTCGCACTGCTGTCAAATTAAGCTGAAATCAGGCTCCAGATTTACTGAGGGTGTGAGCGGAGACAACGCATAGAGAGGGAATGTTTGCATAAGCCTTGTTTCCATAGGGAGCTGGGGAAAACATCTTCTGATTAAAAGAAAAATAGTTTTCCGTAGATTTATGTAGTGGCTGGGAAGTCCTGCAGCTCTGGCCGTTGCCCGCTAGAGGCCGTGAAGCCCTTATGCCTGCCCTGGCCCTGGCTGTCCAAACCCAGTGAAAAGGAAATGAGGAATGGGAAACACCAAAAATGAGAACTGTTTTCTTCCAGCATTAAAATCTTAAAATCTTGATCGTGGAGGAAGGCTCCCCAGCCCTGGCAGGCTGGTGGGAGCGGCAGGACCTGCTGTGGGCAGCCCGTTCTGCTCACCTGCAACTGGAAACATGGGAGGAGGAGGAGGAGGTGGATGATGATGAGAAGGATGATGAGGATGAGGAGTGTGCAATGCAGCTGGCTGGAGGAAAGCTACTCCTCCGTGACAAGCCGAAAGTAAACAATGAGTAGTCAAACATAATGGGACACACTTAAAATCAATTCTTCCTTTTGAACATCACTCATCAGAGCCTGGCAAGCTGCAGCAGTCAACAGAAAGGATGTCAAGTGCGAGCGGGATTTGACAAGTGGTGTTTGCTGGAGAACTACAGCAACAAACACACGTGCACAGAAAAACCATGGTGAAGGCTGGTGTGTGGGGAAGAAACCTGAGGATGTTTCCCAGTATGCCGAGAAACACATAGGGTGTGTTGTATAAGCAAATAAGCAATACTAGCAGAAACTCAGTTCCTCCAATTTTATCTGAGTTGAAACTGGGGTTTGCTGGGTTATTCAGAGAACATATCGCACCCCTGTGTGAAAGACACTGTCAAATCTGCAAAAATTTGGAGAGTAGACTTGCACAGAGCTGTGCTCCAAGGGAGAACATTAAACACTGACTTCTACAGGAAGCAAAGGAACATGGCACCTAGGGCTAAATATCAGAGTTAAATGTCTTTTTTTTAAAACTTAATTTGTTATAGGTTATCTAGAAACCTGCAAAGGATGAATGTAGATCAGATTATTCCTTGCAGTTATTGATTGCCCTGCTTTCTACAATGTTGAATTTCACCTGCATTGTGTTGTTCACATACCTAGTTTTAACTGTGTCCTGTTTAAGTCCCTTTATCTTCTGCTGTCTGGATTAATTAATTGTGTGTCTTCTGCAACCTCTGACATGTTTTCCATACTTTTGCCATAGATCATTAAACAGCACAACTACATCACATGATTCCTAAACTGAAATTTCAGGGCAGCCCAATAAAAACCAATGTCCTTAGTGAAAATGTATATTTATTCCTCTACCTTGTATTGCCCTCAAGTAGCTGGCAACCCTGTGGTCATATATTCTATTAAGATTTGGGGACTGTGGGTTTAAGTCCCTTCTGGTTGGTGGGCAGATACCTGAAAGCATTAAGGTATTATGCAAAATGAGAGTGTCACTTTGTCCTTTGACAGCTGTTTTTCATTAAACTAGTGATCAGGCAGTCTGCACCCAAATACACAGCTTGTGCAGTTCAGTAAGAAAAAGGATTTTGGCTTTTGCATTTCACAAGTGTACTTAGTGGTAGATGTTGATAAGTACCTAGGTGCAGGAGAGAGCGTTTTGTTGAATGCCCCCTCGTCTCGGTGGGCTGAGGTTGCCTGCCCTCCCTGTGTGGGCTGACAGGGACCCTCCGGCCGCGGCGCTTGGTGTCCCCATGCAGCGTGCAGAGCTCACGCTGTGACTGCAGCTCTAGGGTGGGAGACTCAAACCAGTGTGCAGGGAAGCACTGTGCAAAGCAGTGCCTTGAGCTCTGCCTGGGACTGGTCCTTTATTGAGGCTAAATAAGTACAAGACAAGTGTGGCTGCATTCATGAAGAAGACATTCTCTTAGGAAGAGAGAATTCTATTGGTTTCTTAGCAAAAGAAGAATGTGGGAAGTGGCGTGAGCATCCTTCCACCTTATGGAGACAGGGAGGGAGGGGGATGCCTGGAGACGGGGAGGCACATGCCCCTCACACTTCCAGCCCCAGCTCTGCTGGGCATCACACAGCTCCTCCAGCCAACGCTCAGCCAACGTCCTTAGCTCTAACATGTTCCAGTGAGCAGGTGGCCCTGAGAGCAACCCCAGGTGTTCACATACTCTCTAATCCCATTAAGGCTCCTTTAAAACAAGGGTTTTTTTTCTGGTGTCACAGAAGTTACACTTAATGGGTTTGCAGTTATTAGGCAGTTAGAAAAGTTATGTGTACTTTGTGTTTTGCTGCCAGAAGTGTAGCAAGAGACAACCGCTGAAGTCCTTGTGAATCCCACAGCTGCTGTGACTTTTCCATATGAGGAAGGAACAGTTGCTTGAAGCATTTGAGAGACATGCAAGAACACAGGAACAGTTTATTAATACTGGAAGTGAATTTGCGATTACCGAGAGCAGATGGTCGGCTCACACAGCAAATGAACCTTAAACCATCTATACTTACAGGACTACTGCAAACATTGAAACAGTACCAAATTCACAAAAAGAAATCCTGTGTGCTCACAGTCAGAAGTCATCTCAGATTTGGATCCTATATACAGTGGCCTAAATCCAGATAAAGCTGTCAATATTAAACTGAGTCGGTGAATTTACCCCAGAGTAAATGCCCCTTCTTTTTACTTGCATACATAACTCTCAGAGCAATGAAAGATAAGCTAAAATAATAAGTATCTTAACAAAATAAATATATCAGCATCATTAATAAAAGTAGGAATCGAGCTAATCCTCCCTTGTACCACTGCAACTCTGCTGTATCAGAGATGTGGTAGCAGCATTAACAAGAATGGAAATATACAGCTGAAGTTACATGACTAAGTTTTTCATTACTCTATAGTCCATTAGAAAAAATAGCCATTCACACATTGCTTTAACAAACGTATCTGTGATTCACTCCAGAGCTTTTGAATTCTTTCCATACACAAGCTGCTTGTAAAGGCTCTGTGAAATAGCTTAATAGAGATCTATATCTTGAAAGTACTCCTCAGTGCATCTCATGGACAAATTAGAATTATTATTGCTATAGGCGTGTAATAGTATGTATGTGCAAAGGGAAGGGCTCCCTTAGCACCACGTGCCTTTCAGCCTACATTTCAGCCTGCCAGCTCTTCATTTGCCTAAGTAAATGTAATTATTGAGGGGAAGAAGGGAGGCTATAAGCAAAGAGCTCCATTGCATGGCTCTTTCTGCATGTGTCCAGGGAGTGAACTCCAATGGGTCAACCAGCCTGAGAGGGCCATGCATTCATCCTCCAAAATCTTCTTCCCTGGGAGATAAAGTTTCAGCATCCCATCTGAGTGCCTCCAGACTACAAAGGGCAAAGGATCATTAAGGTTAATTTGAGCTGCAGTTTACAGGTCTTTGTGAACAGGTAAACATGTTGTGAAGCAGCCAAAGGTAGCTGGCAGGGAGAGTTGGCACATGCCAGATTTGCCAGTGCCTTGAGTGAGAAAGTAACTTCACACTGGGCTGCAGTAGGGCTCTGAAGACCAGCCGAAAGGTTGCAACACCATGAAAGTCAGAAACAAGACATATCTGATGGAAAAAAGGATGGTAACTGTATCTTCAGCAGGGGAAGGGATGTTGGTTTCGTGGCACTCCTGACCAGTGCAACTTGGTGACCAAGAAACAGTGATAACTTAAGACAGATCCCTCCAGACTAGATCAACTGCTAACAAAGCACCAGAAGATTTTGCCTGGATTTTCCTCACACCTCAGGTGTGTGAGGTGTGAGGTGCATGAACTGTCACTTACAAGCAGGACAGAATTTAAATATTCAGGGATATACTTTGTCAGAAAAGCTCAGGTTTACATCACACAATTTTATTCCCTTCTTAAGCCAGAACCCTGCATAGCAGGCCAGTTTGTTTCCAGATGACTATATAATTCAGCAATTTCATGGTCTGGCTTCATGGCATGATGTACAAAAATATGTTGATGCATGTGACAAGCTTATACTGTCAAAAGGCTACTCCTGTACCTGCAGCAAAGGAAGGTGTGAAGCGTTGTCGCTGTTTTCAGAATCCATTCCTTTAGAGTTCCTTTTCTAAAACTCAAGCTGGAAATTTCAGTCCTGCAGCACCAGCCACGATGTTGTTAAGATATTGCTATGTTGACTCAATACCTCAGAACCGTTTTAAAATTTTCCAAACCTTAAGAAAACAAAGTCTATACAAGAAGTTATTTTGACAGATGTGATTTACATATGCATTTACTTAATATGTTGAAATTTAATGTTAAAAACCCTGTTGGCTATAAAATAATATTTCTAGCAATATCTTAATAACCCTGGTTATTCTTGGAAACATTTTGCATTTCCCTGAAATTTATGTGGTCCCACAACCTCTTTAGTAGCCTATGCTATTGTATATGCCATGGCAATTCCGCTTAGCACTGTGCAGAAACCTTCCAACTTTCTAAAAACCTTTGGGTCCAATTTTGCAGCTGGTTTTGGCCATTAAAAATTAAACTGAGATCCTTTTTCTTAGCTGATATTAATCCCAGTGTAGGCTGATTAAATAGCATTTATTTAAGTAGCATTTGAAAACTGTTGTGATCACACAATACTTGGACCTCTCTCCATTAGCAAAGAAAGATCTGGAGCAGACACTGGCTTGCACACTGTAATGGTCTACCTTTAAATGGTATTCTGTGATTTGAGTTGCCTGTTATAGGAATTACTACAGCAGGAACCACATGAACTAGTGGAGGACAAGCCTTACAAGCAGCAGTGCAAGTGCCACAGTGACCTGACCTGAGCTGGCTTTGGTGCCCAGAAACTCCATGCAACGCACCACCTCTCCTGCCCTGAGTGACCACCATAACAGATGGAGCCCAAAGTCATGGACTGAAATGAATTCAGTGGACATTTTGTGGACATTGTGGACATTTTACAGACATTTTACAGGGGTGGTCTATAGACTAAGGGAATGATATTTGTATATTATATGGAAGGATGGGAGGGGGTGGTTAATGAGGTTGTGATGGGTGGTGTGGGATCTGGGCAAGATGTAAATGGTATGGAATAAGGAGTGGATACTGTCATGGTTTCAGCTGAGATAGAGTTAATTTTCTTCACAGTAGCTAGTATGGGGCTAAGTTTTGGATTTGTGCTGAAAACAGTGGTGATAATGTGGAGATGTTTCAGTTGTTGCTAACACTAGTCAAGGACTTTTTCAGCTTCCCATGCTCTGCCGGGTGCACAAGAAGCTGGGAGGGGACACAGCCGGGACAGCTGACCCCAACTGACCAAAGGGATATTCCATACCATATGATGCCATGCTCAGTATATAAAGCTGGGGGAAGAAGAAGGAAGGGGGCGATGTTCAGAGTGATGGTGTTTGTCTTCCCAAGTAACTGTTACATGTGATGGAGCCCTGCTTTCCTGGAGATGGATGAACACTTGCCCACTGATGGGAAGGAGGGAATTAATTCCTTCTTTTGCTTTGCTTGTGCACACGGCTTTTGCTTTCCCTATTAAACTGTCTTTATCTCAACCCACGAGTTCCCTCACTTTTACTCTTCTGATTCTCTCCCACACCCCACCGCAGGGGGAGTGAGCGAGCGGCTGTGTGGGGCTTGGTTGCTGGCTGGGGCTAAACCATGACACACACTCAAGGATTTCAGATTTCCAGACACATTTCTAATTTTGTATAAACCATTTTTCTTGTCCTTTCTAAATCTGACATTGCTCTTTATTAGGGGCTGGGATTTGGAAAAAAAGCAGAAAATCCCATGGGATTGAAAACAACAGATGTTGTCTGTTTTAAGCTTCCTTTATTCCAAATCGCTGAATTTAGTGCTTTTAAGATTTTCCTGCCTCTCTTTTTAGAGGCCTGTGATTTGCTCTTTAAATGGATTTTCAAGAGGCTGACTCTGACTGGAATGCATGTGAAAAGAGATTTTCAACTTAAAATGTACCATTTTTCAGGAAAGTTACTACATACATACTAAAAATATGACAGACCAATATCAGGGCAGTATCATTGTGTATCCACACTGTGAGCAATAAACCTGACATATTACAACCCCAGCAAATGGGAGGCACATGGTATTCACCCCATCCAAATGCCCTTGTGTTTCCTGCTCCTCTATTTCAACACTGCTGAACCGTCAAGCTCAAAATGCAGCATCCTGCCCCATGAAAACCACAAAGGGATTATCAAGCTTTCCTTAGAAATATTTTTTTCTCCCCATGTCTGTAATTTCCCTGCACCTTCTCACCTGCCTTCCATCACCGCAGATACAGCCAAAAAGCACCTGCCCTTAGGAGGTAAAACTCATTCCGTCTTCAGGTGGGTGACTGCATCCTTCAAAAAGATGCTGTGATCATAGAGTCAGTGATTCCAAAAAGGACTGAGTGGAGAAATAGCTGTGTAATGCTGTGGAAATAAAACTGTGTAATTTGATCCTTAGGGATATGTCAGGGAAACAATAATTAGGAAAGGATGTTGGGGACAGCTTTGATATCCTTTTTGAAAAAATTGAGAGGTTTCAAAAACCAGCCACAGGAATTATTTTAGTATTGGATACATTACTGGATGCTGGATACTGATATCCTGTACTGGGTAGCAGCAGTAATTTTGCCTGTCTCAAAAAGAAGTCTGAGAAATAGTTTTTTCAGAGTGCAGTGGTACCTGACAGAGAAGATATCTACATTACAGGAAGAGAGCACAACAAGAATGTCTGGAATGTGAGCACAGATGAATTAAAATTAAAAGTTAAATATATGGTTTTCATACAACAGAAGTTAACTCTAGAACAAACTACCAAAGATGTGGTAGATTCTGCCTTTTTTTTTTTCTTTTAAAAATTTCTGTCTCCGAGGGAAGACAGGATGAGTTTCAGGGAAAGATGTTGAAGCTAAACAACCATATTCTGTTCTCAAAACAAGCCATGAGATAGACAGGAGGCCAAGACAAATGAACTAATGGGTTTAAGCTTTACAAGCTCAAATCTTTCTATTAAGTGTCAGAAACTCTATGTTTACAGTGATTATAGCTGTGGTCATTAATAAAAATAATTGGAAGTGACTACCCCTTTGATTTAATCAGATTTGCATTGCTGCAAGTTCATTGAATTGCAGATGGAAGAAATATTAAACCTTGCCTCTTCACAGATGGCAAGATTTTAACAATGCCTTCATAAAGCCTCGATTTGAATTTTATGCCTTGACTTATTCTTGTATCCCATTTTTTACAACTGCACATGCACTACAGAAGCAATAGAAGTTAAGCTCTAACACGTTTTTGTTGGTTGTCAAGCTTGAATGGATGCAGACATCAGTCCTTGGGGAATTAGTATGGCATTCATGTACTTTTAAAAATAAAAATCTATTTTCAGGTTAGAAAAAAGAAAATAAAACCCAGATTTTCTTGTCTTCAGTAAGCCCATCTCTGCTTTCGTATTCTGTCAAGCTTTTGTTCCTCCTGAGACTCATGAACACTGCCATTGTTTCTCCCATTCTTCCGTTTGCTCTGGGGTTATTGAGCAGCTGGGAAGGTATGTGTCTACGCGTCTACGCTATTTGCCACATGCTGGAGATGTAGAAATTCAGATGAATTTTCAGCAGGATCAAAAGTAATTTTTCTAAATTTTCTTCCAAACTGAAGTTCAAGCATATTCACTTTTCAGAAATACCAGGAAAAAAGTGTTTGGCTCTGGCCTTTGCCAATGCCTCTTAATTTCCCATCTGAAGGACAAGAATGCAACGACACAGTCTTTTATATGAAATCAAGACCCAAGTCGTTGACATCAGCAACACCCGGAGCAGCCATCACCTGTCATGAGCTCCAGGCTTGACAGTTTTGAGGTGTTTTGAGGTTACCTGTCTTAAGTCCTTGGACTCAGAAGACCCTCACGTAAACAGAAGTGCCCTGAGCTACACATATGAAAGACTTTGCCATGATTTCCAGGCTCCTGACTAGGGCACAGGAAATCTTGAAACTTGACCTGGTACCATGTCAGGGGACCCTGACATCTCTGGCTCCCCCAGCAGCCCACCAGCTGAGCTACTGAAGGACACCTTCGTTCACCAGAAGTTTGTAAAATCTTGCACGTTTTTACTAAGTGCTTCAAGCCCATCACATCACATCACCTAAAAGGCCTGAGAAATTTTTAAGTTTCTCAGTGTGCCCTGTAATACTCTGGTATTGTTTGGACTGAGCTGCTGGGGCAGCTGAGGTGACTGAGGTGTTGAGTATCAAAGCAGAGGGGAAAAAGATTTCAAATTTGTGTTGTGTGTGTGTACCTAGGTTAGTCAGGAAGGAGAAGTGCACATCCAGGGATATGGTGGAATAGGACTGGCAATGGAGCAGCAGCAGCTGAGGGGTCAGGAGAGAGGGGTGCACAAAATTACCTTGGATGACTACAGACAAGGGACTTCAGCTAACCTGGACATTTCTGATTTTCACTAATGAATAAGGAAATCCTCAAGTACATGGCAGTTCAGCCAGTGGCTACTGTCTTCTTACTCAAAAATTGCCTATTAAATGTGGGGTACCAGGTAAACTGAAATTTGGAAAATTGTACAAAATCAAAAATGTTGAAGTTCAGCACTTGCTAACGCATTCACTCCTGATGGCCCTTCGGAAAGGATGTGTGAGCTTTGACACGTTCCTTCTTTTCAGGCTTTTGTTCTCCAATATAAATTCATTGTCGTAGCCCTGCAAATTTGTTACAGCTCTGACCTGTCAATTGCAGACCTGCTGCAGCTCTGAAATTCACCGTTTACCTCTTGGTCTGGACTATTTTATGTTCTGTGGAATATGGGACAGTTTCAGAAACATAGCAATGTGCTGATGGTGATTTTGATTCTCTGACACCAGCTCCCAAGAAAACTTTGTGGAAACTGTATTTTTGTCTGACAAGCCATGTGGATAAAGCGTGCCCTGTAGATTTCTGTAATTTGGCTTTATGAAAAGTATGCAAAGCTTTCATAACCAGTAAGGGGGAAATGTAGTTGTAAAGACACAGAATAAAAAATATGTCCATCAGCTTTTTAACACACTCATCTGGAGAAGTTAGCTACTGTGAGAAGAGACATAAAGATAACATGTTTTCAAGAAACAGCAGCAAGTTATATCCTTCCAGCCTGTTCCTGGGAAAACCCTGATGAGTGCAAAGAGAACTGTGAAACACTAAACATGCTGCTAATGCGCGAAGCCCTATGTTCTGGGGAGACAAGAGCATTCAGCAATAATTGAATCATCCAGGGCTGTGCTCAGTGGATACCCTAAGGTGATTATGTTCAGAATAGAAGCTTTCAGAATGTCATTTAGTAAATGAAAACAGAGTTGGATACCAGTAATAAACCAGTGCCCCCAAGCTACTCATTTTTTACAGCAACTTAATTGAAACATACAAATCATTGAATGCCTCCTGCCTAGGAAAGGGGGCAGCACTGAGACAAGAACCATAGACACTGGAATCAAGCAACAAAGTATGATTTTGCTTCCAGTAAAGAACAGGTTACTGACACAATTTTCTTTCTCTGGTAATAAGTAGGAGTCCGTCATATTCTGAGTGCTGAATTGTATTCCCAGGATGGGTATAGAGCTGGGTAGCAGCTTGTTTTCAACTTTCCAATTGCTGATGAACCCAGTAAAGTGAAATCAAGAGCAAAATTTAGTTTTCTCCTTATTGTAACAAGAAAGCTGGTTTAAACTGCATTAGATCCTTAATCACATGATTTCTACTAGCTAATGTGCAAGAAGCAGGACTTATCTCTAAAAAGCAAGCACACATTTAACTCACACTATTGTCATTTAAATGACACATAACCATCATGTTTTGTATTCCTGCCCCATTATATACATTTAGTACTTTTGATCATAAAACTCAAAGAAAACTTCCATAAGATTTATTAAAAGTTTTTCAAATCAGTAATACTTCTTGCAGAGGGATGTCCCTAACATAGCTGTTCTATTAAACTGTGAACCACAAGAACTAAATTGGCTTTGGAAATGTAGAATTGTAATCTTCCAAAGCTAAAACTTAAGAAGAAAAAGCACTTCTTTGGAGTAATAAATCATTAGTGAGAGTAAAATATGAAGGAAGCCTCTCTCTTCTTGGAGCAGAGGACACGCCCTTCCTTTCTAATCATGTACTGTGAGACAGAAGCCCCAGCCTGTCATTTTAGACACTAACAGTTCAGCAGAGTGGTTGAGAAAGATTTGGACCAGTGTCTGAACATGAATTTGGGTACTGACACTACTTGCTCAAACCTGAACTACATCATCCGGGGAGGGGCAAAGGCATTGGAGAACAACATCCTCAACCTCCACAGGCAAAGAACCACCCCCAGCCTGCCCGTGCAGCCCTTCCTACCACACGTTGCTTCACCCAGTAGTTTTGGCTGCAAGATCTCTGCAGTCTGAGTCTCCAGCCAGTGTCCCACACTCTTGTCAACCTATTCTCAGCCCTTTTCCCCATTGCTGAAGACTGAGCACATCAGACAACTGCAGCTACTGGAGGATTTTGCAGCCTGTCTCTCCCTTGCAAGAGAACTTCGTCATTTTGTGCAGAAGATTAGTTAGTATTAGTTGCTTTGAAGATAATTGCTCAACAACTAATTCAGTTCCTAACCCTCATTTACATTTCCTAGAAGTTCTGTCAAACTAGCGCCTTTGGGCTGATGCTTTCTGGGCTTAATCTCAGCCCAAAGGTGATTTTCATGCATGTAAATGTAAATTCAAACAGTTTACCTGTTCTCAAGTCAGACACACATATGAGATTATTTTGCCTAGGAGCTGCATCCAAAAAGCTCTGTAATTGCTCAATATTCAACAGATCTCACCAAGCTCTAAGGAATACACCTAGTTAGAAGAAAATCTGGTTTCAGAGACACGATGAAGTGAAAGGAGAAATATAAGTAATGCAGAATGGCATTTAGATGCCTGATTTTCTCACTGGGGTCAGTGCGGGAAACTCTAGCGACACAGAGTACTTGCAGCAAGTATCTAATGTAAAGTCCGAGATGTTCAGTTCAGTCCCTGGCCCCTCCACCAGAGCTGCAACTGCTTCTGGCAAGCAGACAGCCTGAGCAGCATCTGGATCTTGGGGATATCAAGCCCTGTAAAGGGAGCATCAGCACCAACCAATATGGGCACTTGGCTGCTCAGAAACCATATCGTATCAGACAGACAATATGAATTACCCAAGTTTTCAACAATTCAGATCCCATCTTGATATGCATGAAAAAATGTTAAGAGTTACAGGGAATGTCTTTACTTTCCCTAAAAGGTGGGAGCTGGGGTGAAAAATCTGGTTTTATTCATTGCACATCAAGCCCCTGACTGCGGTATGCTATCGTTTGTTCACACTCAAGAGAAAGAGCCTTAACTTAATTATGGCAACTGGTGTGGGGAAATTAATGATCACTGAACACTGTAAAATAGAAATCAATACTTTCGTGTCTTTCCTAAATGGTCTATTGCTAGATAGTTATTCATGGTTATATTTCTCTCATCCTGTGAATATTAATAATGTAGCAAAGACTGGATATATATCAAAGCCTTGGAAACAAGGATATTGCTAATGCAGGTCCTCAGCAATAACGTATTATAGCTACCAACCAACTGATTTGTGGGATGGTAAATAATAGCTCTGTATAATACAACCCTTCATTTTCTATTCTGATACTTGTTTACTTCTGTCACCATTTATTAAAATACTGTCCTGCTATAATTAAAAAAGACAGGACAACAATAACCTTCAGTACCTCCTCGCCGTGATAAGCGAGATGCTTAAACAAGAACTCAGACGCTTGACAGATGAGTACAAACGGGGCTAAATTCACTCTGATGAGCTGTGTGATGGCTTCTTCCTCGAATGAGGCACAACAAAGAGGCAGGTCATTAGAAATTACCCTGCAGTTGGATGACTGGCACGTACAGCCTTTGCAGTACTATTAAGCTGTTGCCACCAAATGAAAGAACCTGCTCATTGCAGGAGTAGGGAAGAGATGTATGTACCTGACGTGGTGGGGTGCATGTGCCTGAGGAACTGCACTTGGGTAAATATACACTGTACCTCACAGAGCCAGACTCCGCTCCTGATTCAGCCTCAGCGATGATACAGGTCATAAGTGAATTTCCAGGCATAAAACTATTACAAAAAGGACTTAATGCTGAAAGCCTGTATAGCTGTATTTGTTTGACTATGTTATATCATTACATAATATATCAGAAAGTGTAGAGGTAACAAATGGCTAACGCAGCCCAAAGGGTTTAAAGTGTACATTGTGGTGCCACCTAACGCATGGGCCCCTCGGTCTGGACATGGGACCCTGGTGGGACAGAAGTCCCAGGTTGCTTCAGCTTCTGACCAGGGACATCAGATGCTCCACATACAGGGTGTTTCCCATGGTAGCCATGTCCCATATGAAAAACACAGGATGCAACAGACTGGTTTTTAGGTGCCCCAGAGCACCTACAATGACCTGTGCATGCGGGATCATCAGTCCAATCAGCCCTGGGTGCGGGCTTTCCATAAGGCCACAAAGACGACCCTGCTGCATTACAGTAACATAATGAAACTACTGTACAATTATGACTAAGGTCCATTGGTATTTATGACCTAAGATATTTTTCTCGCTATTACAGGGTAAAGTGGAGACAAATGTTATATGATAGTCTCATTTTATCATCTAATGCAATTATATACCCCTTCTTAACATGAGAAACCTAAAATTCTCACCAGACAATGTTTTAATTTTTTTATTTACTGAGCGGGGAAGAAACTGTATATGAATACATCATAAGCCATATGTACATATAATGTGCCTCTGGCCTTGCTATGTTTTCAACTGCCTATAGCCATATCTTTCTTAGCATGTGCTCCTCCCATCTGTTGTAACACCAGCTGTTCTCCCTAAGCCTACACTCAGCTTCGATCCTGCAATGACTCATCCAGTTGCTCAACATAACCTCCTTTCTTTGGGTGGAACTACACGTGGTGCATAAAGATAAGGGTTAGAGCCACCACTGTAAGCTTTTTGAGGCATTAAATTTATTTTGTCAAATGTCTGCTGAAAGCCTGGAGCAATGGTGCTGTGGTTGTGGCTGCAATGCAAATAGCACTGTACCATGAGCTGACACGGGCTGATTTACGAGACTTAGTCACTGTGAGCAGATTTGAACTCCCCAAGTAATGCCAGAGCTCCTGGACAGGTATGACACCACATAATGTAAATAATGGCATTGCAAAAGAGGTCTGTAAACTGGCAAGTCAGACGTCCATGTCCATTAGGTGCAGGTTTCAAGCAGATCCCACTGCCACGGCTGGACAGTTCCTTTAACTGAATAGGCTCTTCTTGAACAAATACCATTGCTGTGTTTCAGGCCTTGTTTTGGGCTTTCTCTCAAGCTGCACTTGAAAATTAGGGGAAGGTTCCCATTTATAAGCTACAATTCTCTTCTACCTATTATTATAAACCAAGCCAATTTTTAATTTAAAACTTGCAGAAAATTATATAGAAGAGATCTAGTCCACAAAGACTTCTATGAATTTGTTTGTACAAGGTATATTTAGCATGATTTCCTAAGGAAATGCCGCTCACACAACCACACTTTGCCTGTCGGTTGGTCTGTCGGTCTGTCTGTGTTAGGCTCCTCATCACCTCCCCCAATAACTTTTGAACAAATTGACTGATTTGAAAGAGAGACAGATGGCTCAAAGGTATTAAACTCTTAAAAGT
Organism: Phalacrocorax carbo; assembly: GCF_963921805.1. Lineage (NCBI taxonomy): Eukaryota > Metazoa > Chordata > Aves > Suliformes > Phalacrocoracidae > Phalacrocorax > Phalacrocorax carbo. The sequence continues at coordinate 192,884,770 of NC_087513.1, read as the reverse complement.
TCTGTGAAAATAAGCAGCAGGGTAATGGAAAGAGAGCCTCTTAGTGGCTCACTAAAGAAAAGGCTTTGGCACAAATTCGATCCCTATTTAGCCAAAGAAAATCTGCACAAATCTCAACCCTGCCGCGCAAACTCACCACAAAGAAGGCTTCACTGGGTCTGGTGTTCATGAACTAGTTCTTGTTATCTATTGCTAAGCAAACATCATCATGTTTACTGTAGAAATAGCAAGTTAATTTTTTAATAAGGACACTGCTGAGGCAGTTAATACGCAATGCAATGATATTTATTAATAAGATACCCTAAGCCATGAGCCTTGCCGTACATAATGCTGCCTAACTTTGACATTGCATATGAGGAAAGTATTATCGTAGCATTTAGGGCTCAGATTAAGATATCTGACATTGGAAAGTACATCTAACCCCACTTAGGAGGTTTGGCATTAAACAAATAGCACTCGGCACCAGTTGAACAGGCTCCTGAACGCTCGTCCCACAACACGCCCATTGTCCTACAAAGAACCTAGGTGGAGAAAGTCTGCACTTGAATCTGACAAGAAGCTTTGATCAGACAAATTAGACCAGGCTTTTATGAGGAGTTCCCAGCTCTGCAGATGGTGCGTTTGATGGCAGCGTCCCTGCTGGAGACTCCACTTCCATTATCGCTCACCGCTTGATGCTCAGCTTACAAAGGACACTGCAATTCCCAATTTTTTTTTGCCTATTCCACACCACTTAATTGCTACAAAAAAACTCTTGAAATGTTGGTATCTTAGTGATTACTTACTTTTTAATCAAATGTTAAACATTAGTCTCTGAGACCTTAGTTAAGAAAGAAGAGGCTCAAACATGTATCTAGAGCTTTTAGTCATATTTCAGTCTCATATATGGACACATAAGTAGTAGAAAATAAACAGAGAGACTGCAGCATCACATGGCACTGCACTCCCTGCTACAGTGGTACTGAGGAGTGTCACTGGGATAACGGTGCACAGGGCACCTCTTCTTTCCGTTTCCAGCCTACACGCAGATAGAGTGATGAAAACTGCACTTTCTGGATGCATTTGAAGACACTGAGCACACTGGCTCATAATGGGCTTTGTAGGCACCACCATCTAGCCTTCAGTCAACCAAACGTGCACTCTGCCAACCAAACTGGCATTGACTTTCTTCCTCTTGTTGCTGTCATCCCAGGATGCAGTCTCATACACAACAGCAGCAGGTAACTGCAGGCACTGACACTGGAAAGGTAATTATTCTCTTCAGAGCAAAAGGAGATTTCTTCTCCTCAACCAGGTAAATGCCAGGTCTTCTGGTCGTGTCAGCACGATGCACATTTGCCAGCAAATTCTCTCCCACCTGACCCTGTGGCCATATTATGCCTGCAATCCTTTGTATTGATGTGCTCCTCAAGGAAAACAAATAATGCCACCACCAGCCCAACAGAGCAGAACCAACTCTTCTTGAGGCAAATACTATCTTATATACTAGCCATGTTCATCATTCCTGGGTCCTCTCTCAAATCCCCGCAGGGACACTGCTTGTAGACTTTTGCACCAAGGCAGTCACTCATTAAAACCACTTTTAAACCTGCCACGATGTAGTGATGACACCTAACTTCTTGGTTGGGATGATGTTCAAAACCTGCACCAGCACAGTTGCCTCTAGCTAACCTCAAGAGCCTTATGCAAAACCACTCGCTGCATTCCTGGTCATCTTAATGTCCGTGACCGTGTAATCCCCTCTGTGCCAGACATTCCTGTCTGCATGCAGCTGTGCGACAGGGATTGCAACAGGCAACAGCTGCCACCCTGGCAGTCCCGTCAGTATTCAATGATCTCACCATTCCTGTCTCGGGTCACAAGGCATTTTGTAATACCCCACAAATGTCTCCTACCCTGTATCTACACCATGCTGCAGGGGTGCCACAATCCACTGCAGAACAACCCATCTCCGCATGCTGGCTCCACACCTGGCCGTAGCTACAACGGTCAGAAAGGAGGAGCATGCACAGCCAAAGGCCTTTCATTTTACCATGTTACCCAAAAGCTGTACCCAAAAAGGGACAGCCACAGTGCCCCACAATAAACTGCCACACAATTTATCAAGGGGTCAAGCTGACAAGGTGCTAAAAGCCCCGTGGTGTCCATGGGGCAGAGCAGGATCTCCTGCATGGGTTTGAGCTGGGACATTCACAGGTGGAACTGGCAAGAAACCTAGCAAGAGAGAGGAAGAAACAGATGACTGATGGATACCTTGTTGCTGGAGTGCTTCCAAAATTCTTCTGCACAAAGTCAACCATAGAGATGTTTTTCCATAGATGTTTCATCTTCTCTGTGACGCGTGGAAGAGTTATTCAGGGCATATTGAGGATATATGCTGTGTTTGTATTGCTGAATGATGACTTATTGCAAGTGTCTTAGAACAAGTACAGGGTAGACTAGAACCCTTAATTCAGTCTACCTTCTGTGAGCTTTAATTCTGCATTTATTATTACAGTGCCTGCATATCTAACATTATGGGAGGATGCAATCAAAAGTAAGACATGACAGTGTGTGGTTCACAAGCAGCCATACTGCTACAGGTTCGATTGCTTCTTGAACTGCTTCAGGGCAAGGGCACATGAACAAGCTATGGACAAGAAACCACACTTGCCTAAAGCAAAATGAACCAATAAAACCTTAAATGAAGTAAATCACCCTCACCCTAGGAAATGAGGACATTTTCCTTCTGCCTCTCTGGTAGTGTCCCTGTAGGGTCAGGCTGTTGCTCAGAACAGTGCATGGCCACCCAAAGGGACGTCCAGAGGCTCACCTTGAGTTCCTCTTAGCCAGGGAAGCTCTATCAGTGCTGCCTTGCACCCAGTCCTGCTTTCCCAGCTGCTGGGAAATTTGTACTACAGCCTCCTAAAATGACGCCAACTTGGGAACATGTTCTTTTTGCTCAGGAGTGTGTCTGCAGATGAGTGTTCACCTCTTTGATTTGTAAATATGCAGCAAAGTAGGCTCCCAAATATAAACCTGCATATTTTTAGCTATAGTGGATATATAATGAAAACATTCCAAACCTGCGATTTTTTAAAATGATCAGCTTATGGGCATATATCAATTTTATTTTGTTTACGCATAGGGAGGCAGGAGGAGAAGGAAATAAAAGTGAAGGGGCAACTCTACAAGCCAAATTTGTGCAACCAAATTAAAATATGCATAAACACCGAAATAAAATGTACATAAACTAAAAATAAATATGAAGCTTTTAGACAGCTTCTCTTTATTGATCAGTATTCTTATGCACACTAGAGTTCCGTCAAACATGTAAAAGCACATTGTTAGCATACTTTGTAAGGAGATTTGGAAGAGGTAGCGTGTGTGTAGTGTGATAAGGAAGGGGAAAATACCAACACGAAAATGGCAGTTACAGAAAGTTATCTCTGTAGGCAGATGCAAAATATAGGGCCAAAATCTGTGTTGTTATTTCTTGTGGTAGAGAGCGATAAGGCAAGAAAGTAAAGCAAATAGAGGAGAAAAATTGGACTAGTAGAAAGATAAGCAATTAAATCAAGAGCTTAGACCCGTTTTGAATCTCTGCATTTCCCAAGCATGCTCAAGAGCACCATGATATTATTGGCACATTGCAACCTCCTACCTGCTGATTCACATGAGCTCCCAATATTTTTCTTTATGAATAATGCCAGGAGAATCTGGCTTTCCTCTGCCTAAGCACTGTGTGCTTTGCTTGTGCTGATCTCTCTTGAAATGTCAACTTTACATTTCCAATATCCATGAAAAAATTCTTAATAAAAAGATATGATCTGCATTTCAGAACAAGACCTTTAAATCCTTTAGCTCTGCCAGTTTCTAGGGAACTTCTGTTAAGAATGAGAAACCCTGTTTAGTAATATTGCTCTCCAATAGTAATCAAGAGAGTTGCAAACATCAGTGTACCACAGATAATAAAGGCAGTACAATCCAGGCAAATGAAAATGGGATTTTATTCCTGATTCTTGTACACAAATGTTGAACAAAAATTTTAAATCTGTTCTGTGCATAACCTTGCTATGTTTTAATTAGATTTCCAACTAAGGTACTTTGAAATGTCTATGTAAAGTAATTCTGCTGAGTTATGAAATAAGGACACATTAGCAATGTGCAAACAAATCCAATACACTGAGTCACTTTTTTGCCTCTGTCATCATTGCCTGTGTAGCTACAGTCTTACTTTGCTTTTAATTCAGTAACGCTGCTGACTGACGTTAAAAGGAGCAGTCCCATCCCTTGCTACATATTCTTACCACCTCCCTTGTAATAAAACCATACAAGAACAATAATTTATTTTCTTTTGGGCAAATGACCTGATCCAAGTAATCCTGCAGCTGCACTTTTACCGGACTCAATCCGAGGGAGCGAAGTGGCCTGGGACAAATCCACCCCTTTTGGCAAGAACGTCCATTTCAGCTGGATTACCTGTCCAGCGACACTGCCCAGCACAGGGGGCTGAGCAGCTCGCTGCTCACTTCTCCAGACCAGCACCCAGGTCACACCCAGTGCTGCAGGAACCAGCCCCAGCCCTGCCTCGCTCACTCTGAGACTCAAACCCATTACTTATATTGCTGTCAGTACAAGAAGCTTTGTTCAGGTGTTTAACAGAGATAATTTTGGCTATAGTTTCAGTTCAGTTATAATATACAGTTACATGCTGTAGATTTTAAAAAAGTTCAGGGATCGCCCCTGGGGTGCTCCATGCCAGCTACCTGCCCTGACTGGTACCGTCTTACTGACGTGCAGAGATGTTATGCACCCGATGGCTGCCACATCTGTCACCTTGCTACTGCCATACCAATATCTTCACCTGTTCCTTTGGAAGGAGCTGTAGGTGAAATGCCTCTTAAAATAAATGGTATTATTTTAGTGTTAGTATGCCTTTTCTATGTTCTTCTATTTTGGAAAGGCAGTGCGATCTACTGTACTTTAACACAGTGTTGGGGAATCTGGAATTGTAACTCTGGCTTCACTGCTCTGTTAACATCTATCCTCCACCAAAATCACTGAGCTTCGCCGTGTCTGCCTTCTGATCTTCAAATTGCAATAACAGCTACAGATCCCACATTAGATCTGTGACCAGTGTTTTCAAAGGGTGCTGGACACCTGTCACTTCTGCTTAGCTCAAGGGTTTGAAATGGTCTGGGGAGGAGGGTCAGGGAGGTTCAAAAAACATACCTTTAAAGTCACGCTTTACTTTGAAAACACACAGCACCACTTATAATAAATGGTAAGCTTAATTATTTCTGCTAGCTAGTGGGAACTCTTTCTAGTTTTTGATGTGGTACAAAACATTCCAATTAAGAGGAGACTCTGGTAAGGTTTTCTAGATGCAGAATCACAGTGGACTCCTTATAATCTAAAGCCCTTCAGGCTTTTTTAGGTTAAAATGTACTTTAAGCCAGTACATCAGAGCTTTTTTTTTTTAATATGAGTGACTTATTTTATTATTAAAGCCATCAATAGTGAAAACCAGTAAAACTATTTATCTGGCTAAGCTGATTCCTCCAGACAATTACCCTGATCATAAAAAAGAAATCCATGATGGCCTTTTAAATGTTTGCTAGAAAGAATAAGTAAGTAATTTTTAATAGCATTTGTAATCTGGGATTTTTATTTCTCCTCTCCTGATAGCAATTGGGGCAGAGGATATAAAGAAGGTAGGTAACAATGACTAGATGCCTATTTTTAGCTCCAAACTCTTCTGTATTCATAGGAATAGAAAACTGAGGAGATTCATTTTCTTATGTGCACATCCCTGCAGTAGACCTGCATGTACTTGCCCTCATTTACCTGAGTCACATTTGTAATGCAGGATAGGTAATGGCAGTTTAAATACAGCTCTCCATTGCTGCTGGCAAGAATAAGACTCAGAAGCCAGGGTGAAAAACAACAACTGATTCAGCAGCCTGGGATATTTTTGGTGGACTCCTCTATATCCTGCAGTAGTGACAGCAGTGACCCAACTTGTGTGTCTCTTTACCCCTCCTTTGGTTTATATTTGACCTCAGTTGTGGCTTCTTTAGCTGCTCTGCTGGCATGGCCCCACCTCATGCTGTACACGGGAAGTAACGATACTGGGAAGGGCAGAACAGACCTGCCGCTCCCCTGTTATCTCACCCTGTATCTCTCCTTTGCCCCATATTTTCTTAAACTAATCTGCATCTCCTCAGGCTTGTATAAAACAATTTAATTCAAATGGCATCAACTCATTGGACTTGACTGGATACACATAAACAGCTTACCAAGACAAATCACAACTAAATGAGGCTGCAGAGTCAATTTATTTTCACTGCTTTCAGCATATTTTCCTACTTGAAGACTGCAGAGGAACGGCAGGTGAATTTCATTCAATTAATTATGGATACAATACGGAGTACTTTACAGAACTGGATGGTCTACAGATATTGAGTTTGCAGCATAGTGCTTATGGCACAGATCAGTGAAGCTGAAGATCCTGGTTCAATTATCTGTGCTGATGTTTAGCTATTAATTTATAAAACTGAAGAGGACAAGAGTTACAAGTTGAGAAAGGTTTACCCATGCTTATGCCGTAGAATGTGGGCAAGATCTTGAACTTGGGTCATCCATAGGCATGGTATTAAGTACACCATAACCAATGGGCTGTTCTCTGGTGTCTTTTAGGGAAGGAGACAGAACAAGCAGGCTTGTCTTTGACTTGGTCTCCCATAGCATCCTTATAGACAAACCAGGTAAGTGAATGATACATAACGTGGGTGACAACTGGCTGGACCACTAGTCTCACAGTTTGTGATCATCAGTACAAAGTCCAGCTGGCAGTTGGTTACTAGTGGTATCCTCCAGGGATTGATACTGGACTTATACTGTTTAATGTCTTTATTAACAACCTGGATGATGCAATAAAGTACACTCTCAGCAAATTTGTGGATGATTCTAAACTGCAGAAAAGTGATTGATATGCTGGAGGGATGCTCTTCAAAGTGACATTGACAGGCTGGAGGAATTGGCTGACAGGAATCTCATATGTTCAACACAGGTACTGTAAAGTCCGGCAGCTGGGATGAAACAACCCTCTGCAAGAGCACAGGCTGGGGCTAAGGGGACAGGGACAGCCCTTGCAGAAAAGAACTCCAAGGTCCTGTTGGACAACAAATTGTACATGAGCAGGCAGCATGCCCTTGTGGCTAAGGAGGCCACCCTCATCCTGGCCTACTGTGTTAGGAAGGATGTAGCCAGCAGATCAAGGCAAGTGATTGTTCCTCTCTAATCTACACTTGTGAGACTACTCTGTTCAGTTTGCAGTTCCTCAGTGCAAGAAAGTCATGGGCAGAGTAAGCCCTGCAAAGGGTCATCAAGATGGTCAAAGCACTTGACATAGGAGGGAAGACTGGCAGAGCTGAGTCTGTTCAACCTTAAGAAGAAAAGGCTAAGATTAGGAGGGCTTATCGCTGTCTTCATCTACTTAACAGGAAAGTAGAGACAGACTCTTTTTAGAGGTACACGGCTGTAGGATGAAAAGCAATGGAAACAAGCTGCAGCATTTTAAATCCAATTATATACAAGGGAAAAGAAAATTCACCATGAGGGTGATTAAATACTGGCACAAGTTTCCCAGGAAGTTGTGGAAGTTGTCGTACATCAGTCCTTGATCATACTCAGAGCTAAACCTGATGAGGTCCTGAGCAATTTGAACTAGCTGCCCCTGCTCTGAGCAGGAGGTGGACTAGATGAACCCACAATGTCTCCTGAACTTAATTTATTCAGTGATTTTGTGAAGTCTTTGGTCTCAATGCCTAAGAGGTTCTTGTTTATTGAAGTTTTGGAGGTTTTAATAAGCTTTGGTGAAGTACAGTGTTATCAAACCAGCAGTCATGGTTTCTGAACACCAGACTACAACTAGGTATATCTCTTACACTTTGTGATGCTACTGTGACACTCCTGCACAGATTGTTTGTCTGCAAACTGTAGCTATTTTGTTTCAGCACAGTGTTTTTCTTTGCTGGGATCTGTTCAGGGATCTGAACTCTGAGTCTGTAGGACAGCAAAGAAAAACATCCCTTACAAGCTGGTGTGAAGAGAGAATGTAACTATATGTACACCACCTGTTTTCCAGGTGTCAGTGTCACCTGAGTTTCAATACTTAAAACTAGAATTTGAACTGTATTTCAGTAGATTGTAATGTGATTCAAAAACAGATCGTGTGAAAACTCAAGTCCAAAAGCTAATAAACTTTTCAGTAAAATACAACTATGTGGAGTCTCATGCATATTTTTAATCCATATTGAAGAAATCCTTAAAATGCCAAGAGTCCAGTCTGCTGGATGTAACACTTCCCTCCAGGTTAAACTTCAGAACAGAAACTGTCAAATCTCAATCACTCATGTTGATAAGAAAAGGTCTAAAATTGCCTTTGTGCCAATGACTAAACAAAACATTTTATGGATTGTCTGATACCTTTTTTGCTTACTTTGCCAGTGCAAAATTAAAAGAGATCACGGAGAATATAAGGTAACAGAAAATTGAGTTCATCACAAATTTTCCAATTTGGAGACGATGCAGGCTCTAGACATATTGACAAAGAATCCACCATACCTATGTGTCTTTCTACAGGACATGGAAGCATAAATGTTGTACATATTTCTTGGTGTCTCAGATTCTGAAGAGTACATTAATGTAATTAAAAAAATAAACTCTAGTAAATTACACTATAATCAAAATTGCAACACCTGATTTGACAACAGCACTGCCACAGAGATCTCCACTTCTGCTAATAGAAGGATGACATGCAAAAGAAAAAGGTTTATATTTAAATCAGAAAATTTATTTGTATCTTTTTCATTGTGATAAAGTTGTAGTAATTATTACTCAAAGGCAGAAAGTCAAATTTTATGTTTATACAAATGCTAAAACCATGACAACAGGGAATTTGATTCTTTTTAATGGATTGTTAAAAAAGCACAACAGTTCAATATTTTGAATTCCTGTTGCACGCTATTTGAACCTCTTACATGAAACACTGTGATTTTATGTAATTTTATTACAGCTTAAACAAAGGCGTGGACCTAAATTCAGTATGAATGACATCAGTAGTAAGTATCTAACAAGACATGATCATCACATAAAATCTATTTCACATTTTACAGTGATTGTTTAAGACAGCTGAGCTTCATATGAGCTGAAAGAGTATGTCAGCATACAGCAGCTGCTGATAATAACCAGCATGTGTTGGCAAGAGCTTTTTGTTTTCTGAAGATAATTAAAACTTGCTATAGTTTTCCAGCTGCTAAATAGTCAGTAAGGAATACTTTTAAAAAATGGGTGGTCTGTTAGACAATTATTTTACAATTTCATTGTTTCATATGTTTTCTACAAAACAAACTATATGGCAATAGTTTAGACAAGAAGTAGTTAAGAAGTGTCAGCTTCAGGTGCTCAGGAGGAAGAAAGCACTGTAATAACAGAAATGTTTTGCTGAACAATAAAACATACAAAACTACTTGCGTCCTTATCCTTAAAATTCTGTATAAACTGTATGCAGCTTGTATGTTAAAAGCTACAGCCTCTCTTTATTGGGACCAGCATGTTTTGAAAAACTTCCTACTCTCAGAATCAGTCAGCCGGCACCACGGAGCTATAAAAAGCCCTGCCAGTGTGGGGAGTACATGGCTTTGTAGAACTACAATTAAAATGCCAGTAATTTTATATTGGTCCTCATTAAAGCCTTAAGATGGGATATTTCCAGGATTTTAGACTAGAGTCTTCCTCTAGTTCTCACTTAACTCCACACACAGTGGCTGGTGAAGACTGTCTTCCTCCTTGTACAACAGGTTTACACCCTACAGCCAATGAGTCCAACACCAATGCAGTATTTTTCTTAACCAGCCTTTTACAGAAGTGGTCCAAACCACAACTTTCTAGAACAATGCAACTTCAAAGGTCTGAGCCATTTCTGATTAACACATAATTACTTGGTTAAAGTCAAGTAAGGGAATGACTTCTTGAATAACCTGTGTGTGCTTAGTTATGAAAGCCTCTGATATCAGGGCATGACTAGTCCAAAATACCTTTATTGTCAAGGAAGCAGGAAACATTCCCAAATCAGGGCTATGATGAAGTAATATATACTCTTTTTTCCATATCGCATGCTTTGCAGGCTGCTGTTTGTAAAGCCAGTCCAGACGAGCATGCCTTGACTAACCCTGACCTGTGGTCCTAATTGGAGACTATCAGAGAGTTAATGAACAAAGCTTTCTGGAGACCAGCTCCCCTGGTCCCAGAAGAATGCAGACAGGAGCATTGTCAGAATAAAGCAAAGCAGGATGGTGAAATGATAGTTGCATGGGGCAAAACTATTGATTTCTGTATTTTTTGAACCTTGATTTCTATATAAATCAGGTAAATGAGTACAGAATTGTATTTGTTTCACACCTGTAAAAGTGTGACATTACTATCACACATAGCAAGATAAGATAAGGTAAGAGAAGGATATTCTGTGGAAAGATGAGGGCAGACTGCTGGGCCTGGTACTGAGAAGGGCTCTCTGCACCCAGGGAGGGTGAGAAAATTCTAGGTCATTGCAACTTCCATCAATGGTGGACTGTTTAAATCTTTGTATTTAAACTGTCTAGTGCCCTCAGAAATCTAATTTTTAGGCTTATAAAATTATATCAATATCTATGCAAATATCTATATAATTATCTATAGCTAGCTAGCTAACACCAGGCAGACTCTGGCTGCTCAGCTTCTACACCACAGTCCAGTCACCCGATAAGATCTTACTCTGCTCTCATGTAAGGAATATGTCCACTTGATGTCTCATGTCCACTTGATGTCTCATGCCCATGCACCTGAGCTCCATCCCCCAGCAAGCTTAGCTGCCAGCAGTGACAGAGCCACTGGAGTATTTCATGGGTGTGTTTTGGGACATGCTCTGGGCTCTAGGCCACCCCCTGTGCATCAGTAGCTCCTGGATGACTGTGGGAGGTAGCAGTGTACAACAGGGCTGACAGGAAAATAAGTGTGATCCCTCCTTGCAGCTTTCATTGCTATTGGCTTTCCATGATCACCTGAGGTGCAAAGTGGTTTGCACTCTCAGACTAAAAATATAATCCAAACAACAGAAAAGGTACTAAATTTCCCTCAGCAATAGTCCAGTTCGCTCACCCAGCTTAACAACTCAGCCGTGGATGTCAGAAGCCAGATTACAGCCCTGAAATATGGATCATCTGCTTCGTCAGTCTTAAAATAGACTTTCAGAACCTGATATTAGAGAAGATAAGTATTACTGAAAAACAGTTCAATTTAGATTTTTTTAGCAACTTCAATTGTTTCCTCTTAAACTTCAGGGGCCAGAACCAATGAATTGATCTTAAGATAAGAGGCCACTTGAAATAATAAGACTTTCAGCAAATAACACTGCCACTATGCACCAGGGAGCTGAAATGCTTATTATGCAGTTGAGCGAAAACTCAAAATGCACAAAGCATTTGACATGACTGGCAGCAGCACCATATAAAAATAGCCCCACATAAAAGAGAATTACAATGTCGCCGGAAATTTTTTCCTTCCTTCAGAAGCTGCTGGTGAATAGATTGCTCTTGGTCTGCACAGACAAAGCCTCGTGCCTCACGTACAAGTGCAAGGGCACCCCATCACCTCCCGCCACCCATGGCCCCTCGATGAGGACATGAGCGCCTTGAGCTGCTGGGGACGGATGGCCTGAAGTATCTCAGAGATGAACCACAGCCAAGCATTCCCATAGGTAGCACCACTCATGTGACGCCTAAATGGCCATCGGCGGGATGAAGACAGTTCTGGCTTTCAGCATGAAGCGCTGGGTGAAGATACAATAGTCCTGGCCATGAATCAGCACCATTATTATTCGATCTAGGCTACATCACTCAGGCAGTGGTATGAAATGCAGCTTTTGCTGCAATGCCTCGGGTTCTGGCAAGGGTGTCTGGTTTTAATGCAGAATCAGCAGTTTGAATGATAAAGCGGTTTTGGACAAAGTATTCTGAATAATTTGGAAGGGACTTTTAAACCAGATATAGTCTGATGCTTGCTGAACTTAAAAAAAAAGAAACTGCTTGTAACTCTGGATGAGGCCTAGGCAGACCGCCATGCTTTTAATAAAGTGAAGCTGACAGGATGGCAGTTTAAAAAAGTCCTCAGACATATTTATAAATAAAGCAGTAAAAATGAAAAGAAAAAGGGAAAAAAAATTAAAAGCCAAGGACTTACTGCCTCATCATCTGTGCCAAGCATGAACTTTTGTATTTTACATTATCCCCCTCAGACAAATGTTTGCAGGAAGAGAAAGCCATTATCTTTGAAGTTGCAAAATGATTAGATACTCAGCTGCTGCCATCAGATACAATTAAAGACACAAAACTTAGATTCATCCCATAGAACATTAGAGTTTGCCAAAGATATTATGAAAAAGCCACATTGTGCAGCTCTGAGTCTTGTCCTGTCCAGACTCCCACTCCCATACCAGTTGGAGACTAGGAAAAACTAATCGTTCTGCTGCTTCCTGAAGCTAAGAGGATGCAAAAGGACTGCGCCTTTCACACGAGTCCTACGCTTGTGCGAACCCAGTGTTGACAGAGACACTTCTTCCGTCTCAAATCTAGAGTTGTCTTACACCTTTTGTCCCTTTTCAAATCTTAGGTCCTTTGGAGGGACGCTCGATGATGCTGCAGTTACTGGGATGAGCAATATGATCTAATTATTTGGAGTCATCTTTGCAGGTTCTGATTTTACACAAATTTGGCATATTGATTTCAAAAGAAGAAGAACGGGGTTGTGGTTAGCTAACGTGAACTGTCTGCTGCACAGTACGAAATAATGAAAAAGACTTAAGTAGTTGGCTTTTTAACAGAATTTACTCCTGCATTTATGCAGGAATGGAAAGACAGTTCACAATAAGATACATTTACTTTTGCACACTTTCTCTAGAAACTTCAGAGCATTAAAAATTGTATTACAGCAAGAATTTTTTACCTTTCTTGAGGTAGATACTGCAGAAACATTCATGTTCAGATATTTAGACCTGTGGAGTAAGGTTTCTCCTCATTTTAGATCTTCTGTGGCAGTGAAAGGAGTGGTTATTTTTACGCTGCTCAATGAAAGGCTGCCTGATTACCCGTTACTGATCAAGTGGCATTGCTCAGCTCATGTCTGCACTACCTAGGACTAATCCTCTCTCCCATAAACATGGGAGAAGGCCAAAACAGAGACGGAGTCATCTGCTCAGTGGAGCAGGGGGTATTGCAACTCACCTCCCTTCCCTCTTATTTAGCAGTACAGACATACCCACTCAGACTTAGTGGGACATTTTATTGCCGTAAGCCTAGTACCAACACAGGAACATGATGTGTTAACACCTAACGTCTTCAAGCAGGAGCTTGTGGATAGCACAGATAATCCACATTGAAGTATTGACTCAAAGGATGCATGTAGTAAGGAAGGGGAAAGAGTTGTTAGAGATCTAGAGAAAAACCACAGGGTTCAGGACGTGCTGGGGGGTTCACAAAGATGGCAGCTCCCTTGTAGAGAAGTGTTAGAGAAAAGTAAAAGCTGCACTATCATACTCACTTCTGAGCACATTTGGCAGTAAAAGCTGTACCGCAGCCTTTAAGGAAATGCCTTTCCTTAATGAGAGGGTGTCGCATTTTCCTGCAAATGTGATTTCAAGAAAGAAGCTGAGAAATATCCCAGAAAGATGGCAGTTTTGGGGGGTGGGGGTTGCTGGCGGGTATGTGTTTGTGACTAAAGAGGATAAGAGCTAGAATTAAATGTAGAGATTTCACGTTGAACTTGCTGCTTTTTTCCATACTCTTAAGCCACTTGAGTGATGGAGAATTAGAAATAAACACGGCACAATCAATAAAGTAAACAACCCATGAAAGACCCTAGTGACACCATTAAAGGGGGAAAAAGGTCGGTTACCCGTTAGGCCATTAGGACTCAATGAGAGGCAACAATAAATATGTATCTGCAGATTTTGCTTCCAAATCCTGAAAACTTTGTTCACACAAACAGACCTTCCTCCAACCACAATCCTATTAAAAGAGAACACAACCATTGCCAAAGGTCTGTAATATCTAGCTCATTAAAACAATACCAGTTGACATTATTAGGATTTACTATTTTGCTCCTTCAGTACAGAGGAAGATTCATCTAAGTTGCATGGCTGAGTCCGTCTTTGGCAAAGGACTTTGAGTGGAAAGCAAAATGTCTGGTATGTTCCAGCAAGGCAACTTCCACATTGGCAGATGGTATTCACTTAAGATGTAACATGCAGCCCATATTTTAAACTAAGTTATTTTTCCGAGTTCACCTAACCTATCACAAGGACAGAAACTTTTGCTCATCTGTGGTGTATGCTGGTCAAAACCCCACATAGTCTGAAGTGTTATGGAATGATTTTCTTCTCCCGGAAGAATTAACCTCCTCAGTCCTTTAACAGATGAGAGACGAAAAGCCACAACGTATTTTCAGACTGAGTAATGCACATTCTTTTCAGCTAAGCCATAATGCTCCCAAGTTCTCTGAATCATGCTGTCTGCTCTTAAATAGCTTCTAGCTTCTAGCTCAAGGTGCTCAAGCCCTCCTCTCCCCCACTGTATTATGGTATGCAATTAGTGTTGTGATGATTTGCTCTAGAAAGCTCAGCTGACCTGTTGAACTGAACCTGAGGGGAAACTCAACAGGTTTTCAAGCAAAAGCACACACATGAGAATTTTACGAGGCATGAAGATGAGGGTTTACAGACCTGCCCACATTCAAATACCTGTAAAATAAGTATAAATAAGAAATTACACAACTAGCATATACCAGACTAAGCCCACAGGCCATATAATTCAGCATTTTACCCTCAAAAGCAGCTATGGCAATGTAAACCAAACTCAACTACAGGCACTTGTTTAATAACCTAATAACCTAACTTCAAGGGACCTGTTTTCTCAGTCCCTTCCATTAGAGACTTAGGCACTAATCTAAGTATATGTGATGCCCTATATGAAATGGCTCATAAAATTGTTTAAGAACAACTAAAAGTCTGAGAATATTGTACGATACAAGCAAGATAAAAACAATTACTATGGCTAAGATGCTATCAATGACCTCACAGTGTTTGCATTTGAACCAAAATGGAGAAAACAAAAGCTCAAAAGTATCTATTGCCTAAAGAGAAAAATAATATCTGGGTGGAACCTAAAACTGCAGATTTTTTTAATTAACACTTATGCTGCTCAGGGCACAAATACTGCACTTTCAGGGATTTATGCATAAATACAGACATAAGAGTCTCCCAGTAACAAAAGTGCTATGTACAGATTATTTTAATTAATCTGGTTTTGTGAGTAATTTCTATTTTACTTCTGTTATGTGGCATTTTATATACCCCAGTGACTTATCACTACTTCTTCTAAATTTAAACTAAAAAAATATAATTATTATAACACTAAATATTATTATTATAACCCTACTGATTCATTTATTGAGCACACACCCAGCATTTATTGGGTTAAATGCTTGTTAATGTTACTGGCTCTAATTATACAATAGGGTTAATGTGAAAATTAGAAATCTCCTCAGTAATCAATACAGAAGATATATAGCACAACTACAGCTGTTCTCTTCACCACAAATAATTTCAAAACAAAAATGTCTCATGTTAAGATTTCACCTTGGCTGAAATCCTGCATTCAGTGAAATTAAGAGCTAAAGTCCCCTAACTTAAAAGAAGAGCCAAGATTTTCTTCTTGGTGTCCAACCTGCATGTGTCAGCAGAAGTGTCACCAACACTCAGTGGCTGTGAAGTTATAAGGCCAGAAGGAACCACTATCATCACTGAGTCTGCACTACCACACAGGCCATTTCTTGATACACACCACACAGATATTTCTGGATAATTTCAGCTTTTGAACCTCTTTGCCAGGTAGTGTCTCCAGTGAAGGTTTCTCCCTTTCAAATGTCCTGCTGTCTATGAGTACAATTTTGTTAAACTTTAATTATCTGGACTGCAATCTTTCGCACTACTTTTTTTTTTTTTTAAATAAATATGCCTCAGGGCACTTTGAGTTTATAAGTACCCTTCAGGATGTTACCACTTTTTGTGTAAAAATTTCACACAAATATTTCAACCATTTCAGAGTACAAGTTCAGAAAAAAAATATTTTTAAAGAAATCCTATAACTTAATTGAAAAATTCTAGTTTCTCCAAGTTTAGGGCTTAGTACTTGAGAAAAGAGTGTGTAAGGACGGAAAGATGATGGTGAAGATGCTACATGTGATGTAGGGTCTCAGTTTCTAATGGACCTTCAGATACCGTAAGAAACAGTTTTCACAGACCTAGTCAAGACTTGATATTGTTTAATGGACCCAAAGATCTCTCTGCTGTGAACACATGCCTGCCCCACACGTGTCTGACACTGGAGAGAGTGATGGACCATGTCCAGATGAGGTCTGCAAGGCAGCTCTGCAGCTGAGGCTGTTCCTCCCAGTGCCGCAGCACACCCCAGCCCCAGCCCCAGCCCCTCCTGCATGCCTGGGCTGGAGTGCAGACGCGGGGCCACCGCAAGTGGAGGCACTGGGGTTGAATGGAAAGTACAGACTGCTACTGCGAGGAGCTACCCCACAAGCTCAAGAGGCAGTAGGTCACTGGTACTGGTCAGAGATGACCTAAGTGGGGGGTTGTTTGTATCATTACCGCCAAGGCTGAATCTTGTTGGTTAATCATTTACTTTCCTGGGTTCCGGCAATGAGGTTTAAAGATGTGTAGGTTAACTGGCCAGCACCCAGAACGCAGGAAACACTATGGTTCAGGTTACCTGAACAACCATATTTTGTTCTCTGTACGTCTGAACAAAACCACAGTGTTTAATTACATAATTGCATCCCATTTCCCATCTCCAGGAATGGACAAGTACTCTGTACCTGTGTGCGCACCCAGAATGTAATCCAGGCTTTTTTCATGCAGACTATGACTGCAACATTTGCACTTTCGTGACTTCCAAGTTCTCAAGTATGGGAGTATATTACAGCTGTCTATTGCTGATACTTGGTTTGTTTTACATTAGCAGTTGAAATTTAAAGTCATGTAAAATGCACATTTTTTTCTGCCAAGTCACTTGCATCCCTCTGTAACACTTTCCACAAACTGTACTCATACATAGAAAAGAGAAAGCTTAAACGTGTTGAACTAGCTCCAAAGGGAGCTAGTTCAGAAAAGACCATTTGTACCACTAATGCTCGCTCAGAACAGACAAATGCAGGTGATACAGAGGTAACAGTACTCATAAAGGATCAAAACTGAACTGGCAACGTATGAGAGTATAAAACATCTGCTGAGTGCTGAACAGAGAGTTTGCCCTGAAAAGTTATAGTATGCTTTGAGCTTGCTCCATTGAACGATTCTCTTCAACTGCTCTTGCCTGTGGACGTGAATTGAGACAAATCACAGAATGTTACTGTGGGAAGGAATTTACCCACTGAGAATAGGAATTTGGTTTATTTTCATTTATTTCTTCATGTTATTTTCTTACTGAAATTGCAGTCTAAGAATCAAATTATACTGTAGATGAATGGGGACATTTCTTTACTGGCGATGCCTAGCTGTGCAGGGGCAGGTGTGGCTTCATTCACCTTGACTTACCTCTAATTGTGCTGTACAGTCAATTATTTCAATTTAACATTTTCAGAGTATGGCCTTAATTCTTAATTTCTTTTCACCTACAGCTACTTTTTGTATTTTCTGTTCTCCACTGAATTTAGCTAGGTACTCTGAAAGAAATAACATCTTTGTGACTCATGTTGTCATGGTCACAACAGCCCCATGCAATGCTACAGGCTTCAGGAAGAGTGGCTGAAGAGCTGCCCGGCAGAAAAGGTCCTAGCGGTGTAGGTGATCAGCCAACTGGACATGAGCCAGCAGTGTGCCCAGGTGGCCAAGAAGGCCAACAGCATCCTGGCTTGTATCAGGAATAGTGGGGCCAGCAGGAGTAGGGAAGTGATCGCATCCGTGTACTTGGCACTGGTGAGGCCGCACCTTGAATACTGTGTGCAGTTTTGGGCCCCTCACTACAAGGAGGACATTGAGGTGCTGGAACGTGTCCAGAGAAGGTCAACAAAGCTTGTGAAGGGTCTGGAGAACAAGTCATATGAGGAGCAGCTGAGGGAACTGGGGTTGTTTAGCCTGGAGAAAAGGAGGCTGAGGGGAGACCTTATCGCTCTCTACAACTACCTGAATGGAGACGGTGGTGAGGTGGGTGTTTGTCTCTTTTCCCAAGTAGCAAGTGATAGGACAAGAGGAAATGGCCTCAAATTGCACTAGGAGAGGTTTAGATTGGATATTAGGAAAAATTTCTTCACTGAAAGGGTTGTCAAGCATTGGACCAGGCTGCCCAGGGAAGTGGCTGAGTCGCCATCCCTGAAGCTGTTTAAAAGACATGTTGGCGTGGTGCTTACGGACATGGTTTATTGGTGGACTTGGGAGTGTCATGTTAATGGTTGGACTTGATGCTCTTAAAGGCCTTTTCCAACCTAAACAATTCTATGATTCTATGTAATATAAATTCTTGAAAGTCACCACCTTATTTATTTAAAGAGAACATGAGTAATCATTAATGAATTCTCATACAGTTACTGCATACACAGTTTGAATAAATACCTCAGACCAAGCATGCTACACCCTGTTCCTTTATGCTGAGGCATGTGTCCCCTTCAGCATGGAAACTAACGGGCTTATGGGGGAAAGGGAATCATCAAAAGACCACATTTTGAAAATACCTGCTTAATATCAGACAGATAATTACTACTCACATTCACAGGCTACCACATAATTCTGCCTCAAGGAGTCAGTGGTGTACATAAACCAAATATTTAGGACTTTCAAAGTATAATCTGATTAAAATAACAGTCTAGTTCCTTTCA
Source organism: Phalacrocorax carbo (assembly GCF_963921805.1). Taxonomy (NCBI): domain Eukaryota; kingdom Metazoa; phylum Chordata; class Aves; order Suliformes; family Phalacrocoracidae; genus Phalacrocorax; species Phalacrocorax carbo. The sequence continues at coordinate 192,865,813 of NC_087513.1, read as the reverse complement.
TTTCCCTTGTGGTGGTTTTCTTTTTAGAAATGATTAAATAGTATAATTCCTCTAATGATTCATTTAGTTTATTTTTAACTAACACCAAAGGAAAATACAAAGGAAATCTTCAGCAAATATGTTTTTAAAGGAGGAAGAAACATTGTCTTGCACAGTATGATAGAGTAATTTAGCACCGTTTGGAATCATACGTGCAGCTAATGACCCAAAAGATAGAAGCATATGCAACACTTTGCATTACACTGCATTAGCGTACCACGTTCCTATCTGGAATGGACGCTTTGACTGCTCTATACATTGTAAATTGTACACACTGGATTTTGTAAATAATTTTCTTTCACTAAGGAAAAATATACCTGATGTAAAAACTTCAGTGTTTCCTACTGTAGGTGCCTCCAGTTGGAAAAACAGCAACTGAAAAATATCTGCATGAGAAGTAGAGAGCAGGTATTCAAACAAGCCCCAAGGCAGCTTAGCACTTAAACATGTGGCAGATCTGTTTTCAGTAAAGCAATTAACTAGGCAGGATTCACTGTTCCAGCGATATTAAAATGCAGGCTGGATGTTTTTCTAAACATATGTTATAATTCAAACAATGATTAAATGGGGCGGTGTTAACACAAGAATTGGGGTAGCAATATTGAAATGCATTGTCTTAACGGCCTTAAAATGTATGATTCAAGGACATATGAATTCAAGAAGACTAAATAATGATTTACAGTCATGGGTAAAGCAAGTTTTGGTTTTCACCTTGCATCTCCTGATTTACTTTTCAATACATTCTTGATAAGCTGCTCTATGGCACTCCGTTAGTAATGAATCCCACTCGCCAATAGGGTAAAACTCACTCACCTCTAAAAGGACAGACTGATTCCTCCACCCATATTACAGTACTCTTCCAGTACCCTCTGGGACTGGCGCTGGGACTGGGACAGTCTGCAGTGTCCTCACACTACTTACAGTCTGAATAAGGCAGGCACAGAGGGAGACACGCTCACCCAGTGAACCTTCCTAAAGGTCCTGTCAGTCACACTGTTGGGTCTAGGGTTTCATCCAGAGTGTAAACTGGAGGTTTCAGATTGAGTTATACTAGCTAGACTTAGCTTTTTTGGTATTACTAACACAGCTATTGTAACAAAATTATTACTCAGTAGTTGGGGCACTGTGGAAAAAATGTGTACTTTGCATAGGATTTTCTACTAGATGTGTATATTCATACATACAGACTCATACACAGACATCAGTGCCTATTTGCACACATAATTTCATTATTGCTGATGAACTGACACTTAACCAACAGTTGCCTCTGTCCCCAGTTTCCCATGAATAAAAGAAGTGAAGGAATCAACAATGTATTCATAGTGATCTGAAATACACAATTATTTCCCATACTGAACTGTAACAGATATCACATCATCAAGACGCTATACAAACATCATTTCGCACAGCTCTGTGTGGGACAGGTTGGAAAGCTGTGGCAGAGCAGCAGTTGTTCACCACAGACTGACAATCCATGCAACAAGCTGCAGGCTGAAAAGTTACAGTTGGGAAACTCCTCTCTGTCCCACCACGCAGCCTCTCAAAAGCATCGGCACTGCTGCGTGGCTTTCGCAGCCCTGGCTGTCCCAGACAGCTGACAGGTTACAAGAGGGAACATTAAACAGCGCTGCGACAGGTAGAGGAGTTGTGTTAATCCATCTCATCCACAGCTGCTGCTTGAAAATTAAGCTCGTACTAGCACTGCATGCAAAACATTTTCAAATAAACCTGGACATAAATCAATTACCCTTTCTTTCCATTCAATCCAGGCTGTACACTGGGTACCCAGAATGACATAATATCCTTCCTGAAATTAGAGCTGCAGTGAGGACCAGTATCCTTCAAACATGACCAGTTCCTGAGACTGCCTTGCAAATAACTGCCTTTTCCTAATTGCCACAGAAACTATCTTTTCCATCTTTTTTAAAAGCTGGCCAAAGAACTATGTATTGTTTTCTTTACAAATGCAATAAAAGTTCCATCACTATATCACTGTACTTCTGCCAGAGTTTGACAGCCACGGATATAAAGAATCTTTCTGGAAGGCAGCACACAGAAATAGCCACTCCATTTAACTGCTGCTGGTCAGAAGCTCACACCAATTTCTGTGATATTTGCCAGATATGACAGTAAATGATGTTAACTCTATGCCTGCCCCTAGTTAGCAAAATCAAACATCTTTTTGCAAGCTGTCAGGAAAGTGACTGTTACCTTCAGGATTTTATTTTTTTTTCACGGCAAATACATGACATGCTCTTTTTCTGCATGTAGGAACATATCTACTTTGGAAGTCGGTATTCTTTGAAACAGGATGCTATACAAAACTATGATCAATACAAAACTATCTATTGATTTGCTTTTTAATCTGGAGAAATCTGTACACTTGGCTTTTATTTTTTTATCTTTGCATTAATGATTCTGAAGATGGTTTTAAATTGCACGCATAGGCCAAAGGATTTGTTCTGAGGCCAATCTGCATTTAGCTTTAGTGCTGTAGATGTATATTCAGAAAAACAAAATCAATACATCTGTAATGACTGCCTGGATAACTGCATAAGCAGCTGCAGGAAGCCAAGTCAGCAATTATTTTTAGGGACTTGTGACAAGTTTTCTAATCCTCTGACAGTTACACATGCTTGTTGCGAAAGGATGTTATCCCAGCTGCCTTCTTCCAGTCGCTCTGGACTTCTGCTTTGTTTTTAACCAGATTATCATGTATTCTCTCTCTGTGCTTTACCACAAGCACATTTTACCTGCAGCAATTGGAGCAGACATACTGCTGCTAGTAACTGCTCTGGCAGTCAGAAAAGACGAACTTCAGCACCTAAGCGACTGCAGTTTATGATTAAAAGATAATTTAGTTAAATAGCTAATCATGCACTAGTGTTTGTCTCTTGGTTCTCTGTATTATGCGTGCTTGTATAGAAACAGAAGGTACGAATGACTATTTCTAAGTCTGACTCTAGCCAGAATAGGTCAGAATAGAGACAGGAAAAAAGCCTGAAATTTGAGGCATTAAAACCTGTTCTCCTATGAAAAAGGGGACCTGCAGACCCTGCAGCAATGTCAGGCTAAGAAGAGCTTCTGCCAGTAACTCACTCACCTTGCTGAATTTTCGTCAGTAGCTGGTGACGGGCAAGAATCCTGCTCGTCCTGTAGGGAGGGCGCCTGCCGGTTTGATCGAATCGCAAGTACATCTCCTGGCCCTCAGGTGACACCGAGTTTAGGTAGTAACAGCCTGTGCCCGAAGTCCTGGGCACCTGCTTAAACATCTCTGCTCCTTTAAAATCGCTCCGTCAGTCTCCACCGTGGCTACTCCTGATTATAATCAGGGTAATGAAAGGAGGGAGGCAACAAGCCCTAGGGAGCTGAAAAGAGCAAACGCTTTAAAAGAAAAAGGAGTGCCAAAAGCTACAACTCAGGATTCCTGCTTCTCCCACATGATCCGCACGGGCCAATCGCTCCGAGTCCAGCCCGTGGAAGTGGAGCCTGCCGGAGCGGGACAGCCAGCCCCGGCATGGACGGAGCTTGCCCAGCACGGAGGGGCTGCACCGGGCCGCTTCACAAAGCAAAGAAAAACAAGTTGAAGACACTCGGGAAGGCCTGTTTTAGAGTATGCAGGGCTGCAGAAAACTTTTTCCTCCTCTGCTCCACGTCACCCAGCTGTTGACTCATCTCTGGAGAAGGTGCCCTCACTAGTTTTCTAAAAATCATACTCCTGCTTGCCAAGAAAAAGTCCGTTTACGGAAGGGCTGTCTGAATCCCCAAAACCACACGGTACAACGAGCACTGGAACAAATGAAGCCCTTGGGATGAAAAAAAAATCAACAACGCCTAGCAGCAGGCACTCGGCAGTAAACAAAATCCAAGAGTCCCTAATATTAGTGCTACCAAGAATTGGTCACAGCCGGGAAGAGGGGAAGGGGATGGAGAGATTCTCTGTTCGTCAGGTTCCTCCCCATAACATCTTTTTCTTTTCTTTTTTTTTTTAACAGACAGAGGGGCACCTGTTTTCATTCAGTTTTACATATCAACCACTGAGTTTGCAAAACATGTAATTTCTTTAGTTAATCAAATGGAAGCAGAACATTGCCATTTTTATCAGCAAGTGGGCAGTAAATCTGAGTAAAAATATACTGAAAATGCCCTCCTAGTATGCCTGTCAAATAATGCTACATTACATTTTAAAATACCAATATTTTGGTTTGATACACCCCTAGCATGAACTGATTTCTAAGGGAGCAGAACTCTTGCCCAGGACTTTTGTCATCAAGACAGTTTCTGAGAGAGCACCACTGGCCCACAGGAAGCAATTTCACAGCCCTGGAGATCAATTTCACAGAATCGCAAAACTGGAAATGACAGTGATTCAGAAGGCTCTTCCATGAACCCAGCTGAACGGGCTCCTGCCAAAAGCCCTGTGCAGGTAGCAGGGCAGGGGAAGGCAGAGGGGAGCAGCTGGGTGGCCAGCCAGCACAGACCCTGCACAGCTCGGGAACCATGCTGCCACCTCCCAAATCCGTTCACCTTCCCATAAGGCCAGTGTCAAGCTGGGGGACAGGGAGCTGACAGCACTGCTGGAGTGGCTGCAAGCCCTGGGCAGAAGGGGCTCAATCCCCATCCCAACCCATGGGGGATCTTGACCTTCCCAGACTCCACTTGGCCATCTACTTGTGGAGACATTATTGTCTGTGTCCTGTTCTCCAGCCTTGAGGCCAACAATATGCCACGATGTGCTTTCGTATGACGGAGCTGTCCTTCCACCCCTAGGCTGGATGAGGCTGCCCACCAGGGCAGGGCAATGGAGTGGCATTGCTGGGGACCCGCCTGCTCGCAAAGGCCAGAGTCAGCCTAGCTTGCAAGGGCAGAGGTAGCCACCTAAATGTGAGAGGGGAAAGGTCAGTTGTCTCATTCACAATTATACATTAAAATTTTGCTCTGTGCAAACCCTTAGGGCAGGGTTTTACTGCGATGCAATCTGTTCTTATTACACCTTATGAATTTTATTCCTAATCAACGTGGGACTTTTGCAGTGCCATAAAATGGAGAAATATAATTCCAGGTACTAGAAATTTAAAATGAATGCTCTAGACTGAAAGCCTCCATTACCTGTTACTACCATCCACAGCACCCACAAGTCCTGTACTTGCTGGTTTTTGCTCCAGGAGAGGTGGTATGGCTTTCTCAGAGGCTCCCAGCAGGGACTTCAAACTCAGGATGAAAAAGGTGGCACCACCACCATCCACACTCCCCAACAGGGCTGGTCACTGGCAGCCAGGGAGCAGGAATGACCCATCTGTTCCCTGCCTTGCTGTGTAAAGCAGAGGCTGGATTGCCACGCAGGTGCGGGTGGAGAGAGCCTGAGCAGCAGGGAAGGGATGGTTTCCGTTCCCACCCCAGCTTGCCAAGTCAGCGTGTCAGTCACTAGCTGCTGTCTTTTGAAGAATAAATATCCCAGAGATTCCCGAGTGTCAATGATGTGCACAGTATTTATCCAAACAGACATTACCACCATGCAGGGAAATTCTTATTTGATTAATCTACAGTCCTTTGATCTAATTCTACTTATAAAATGCTATTGCTAGTGGAAAAAGCAACTATTAACATTTCATAGCACTCTCTTTAAATTTTCATAGGGATTTCTTTTTCTGTTGGAAAATGCATTGACTTTTTCAGCTAATGGGATTCTGCATTCTTCCTTGCAATATTTCCAAACACTAGGAAGCAGTTTAACAGAAATGTAATGCTTCAAAAGCCCACCCAAAGAAACAAAAACCAAGGCAAGAGCCTGAGTAAGGTATTGACTAGGGAACAAGGCCGTTAAAGGCTCAACAAGCCCAGTTACCTGCTTGTAGAGAGAGAAAGCACCAGCCCCAGTGCCCTTGTGGCTGCCCGTCCTTCCCAAGTCCCCGCCAGAGGGTAAGCGACAGGGCAGAGCTGCCCTCCCAGCTTCCCCAGCAGCACACCTCAGTGCTCATGAAGGGCAGAATGAGGAGCCTCCGTCGCTGGGCAATGACCTTCCCTTCCTCCCCGACACAAGGGTCCAAACACAAGTTCAGAGCCAGAGGGCTGCTGCAGGCTTAGTGCTGCTGAGAGCTGCCTCTGCCGAGGCTGAATTCTTTGGCTCTGCTCCAGCACGTACATAGTAGTCAAATAAAACAAGAAACAACAAGAGTTAGCTGGTCTTGCGGTGCTCATTTGAAAGCTCCTGTGCTTGAAGTTGTGCACGGTGGAGGAAAGAAGTAGTTCTCATTGCATACTTCTAAAATGACTGTCTCCTCAGTTGGTGACTGCCTTTACACTCACTGCTTGTTTTCAAAAATGCATCATTCAAATGAGGAAACCCCTTTGGCCATCATTTTTTCAGACATGAAGTACTACAGAAGCCTAAGATGTTATGCAAGAGTGCTAATTAATATTTCAGTCTCAGTCTACAGACTGTTTCTGGAATAGTTAATAGAGCAACATTGAACTCCATGCTAATGTGTCTCATAAAAGCACTTGAAGATTAAAGCTTCCCCACGCATTTTACAAAGACTGCAGGGGAGCTCCAGCACACACCTGAAACTGCTGCCTGTCACGACAGCAGCACAGCCCATGAGATGGAAACCCAAGCCCTCATTCCCATGTGGCGAATGATCCATGCAAGAATGGAGGTTCCTTCATAAAACCACAGCTGGGATTAGTGATTTTAAACCTGAATAAGAAATGTCCACATTTGTATCTATAGTGTAATACTTACATGCCACAGCTAGACATCTATCGTGACAAACAGTGATTTGATGAATACTGAAATATTCTGGAAGTCAGGAAGTTTCACTTAAAGGTTTATTAATAAAGCAGAGCACTACTGACAACCTCTGCAGTGTTTGTTAGTATAATTTACAAAGTCAGCTCAAGGATGTGTACTCTTTTCTGTATGCATTCATAGGCAAAACTACAACTTGATTTTCTGTTCATTGATTTTTATGTCTCTCTTCTACCTTTTCTCCCTGAAACTGCATTTGGTGTGAGAGGGAAAGACTAAACTATTTGCAGAAAAAACCTGCCCCAGGGCTATCCACATATGCTGAAGTATCACAGGCAGTACTTGTGATCTGCTTCCATATCACTGAGAGCAGGGTGCTGTAATCAGCTGGAGAGAACAGCGCGGTGTAGTCTACAAATGCTAAAATACATCTGATAACGACCTATCCACTTACGACCAGCTTTTCTGAGCAAAACAACATTGTGACTTTCTATGCACCACCTTGGCCTTAGAGTATTACTCATACAAACATGAGGCAATGCTATAGGCAGCGAGGTAGTTGAGGGCAAATTGACATGAACAGCACTTTCCCACTTGCATTCACATGTGTGTATATGTATGTGTGTGTGTGTGTGTATATGTGACTGCTCACTCATGTCTTGTAATTCACCCCTCCTAAGTAACTGTGAGATAGGTCCATGATGTTGTCCACGGCGTGGAGTTCTTCAGGCTTGGATTGAACCTGAAGTTCTCACACAGTAATCAGCCACTTGATCTTCCCGCCATGACCCATTTTCCTTTTATTGTTAGTTGCACTTATCTTGTTATATCACATCTAAAATTAAATGGCAGCTTGATGGCTTCTCATTATTTGAAAGCACTGGTGCTATGAGAACAACACAGCTTCCTAACCACTGGAGGAGCACAGTTGTTATTAACATCAGTGACATGTAGTTAGAAGAAGCCGGAAACTCTTGTTTTCAAGGCACAGAAGAAAAAAAAATCAGGCATCTGCTTTTAACTTGTTGATCTCTGGATTCCCTTCTATAATTCTGCAGGTAGAAGAATAGTCCAGTTTGCTGGATTGTGGCCAAAACTCCAATATATATGTAATATATACTATATTTGAGTCCTACCCACATGACTTATCCCTATCCTATCCACACATCTTGTATTTCTTACCTGTATCTGCCTTTACAGATGACTGCACAGCAGCTCATGTGTTAACAGCAGGCAATTCCTCCTTTCTCAAAGTTAGGAAGAGAAAAAACTCATAAGTGGGGAACACAAAACTGTGTTTATAATGAGGGTCTCACTGACTTCACATGTGTTGAATCCTATCTCTGGGATCAGGACAGTGCCTGCCGTTTAGGAAAAATGTTTTATTGTTGAACGCAGACATTTGTTTGAGAGATGAGCTGGGAGTACTACAGACTGCAAACTCATTTACAGAAGGCATGCAACAGCAGGGTCTCCAGAGCAGCCAGAAATGGTTCCCTCTGCCTCAGTGGCACTTTGACCATCTTCCTGAGGCCGTGCTGGGGTGCCGAGGCTCTGCGACTTGTCTGGGGCTGCCAGGAATTGGACTGGGGCAAAAGGAAAACAGGTTATGAGATTTCGACATCTTCAGGAAGTGAGATGGAAGCGGCTAATAGCTGCACAGCATTACAACAGAGGATCGTTCACTGGAAAGCCTGATACTAATGTGTTCTGGAGTCAAGTCAGCGGCTATGTCAACTGTCTGATAGTGAGTTTTAAAAATGAATATTGCTAAGCAAGACTTCTTATGCAAGGCTTAGAGACACCCTTGACTAACTTCAAACCAGGTGAAGAGGCTTCTGACTAGTACATTATACCTTTTTCCTCTGTTCTATCATACCCATTCCAGCATCAGAGGATTATCCATTTGCATTTTAAGACCCACACTTTAGTAGATAGTACCATTATAAAATGTACCTCCTGATTACAAAAGCATTAGTGGCCTGGCCAAACCACGGAAGGCATCTCTAACACAAGCAGAGGATTAGAAATGATATGCAGGCCCAGTACGACAGCAGTGCATTTAGGGGCACAAAGGACACCAGCGGGAAAAGGGCAGTGAGTGCCCCACCCGGGCAAACTTACAGAAATAAGGACGTATGCAAAAAGCCAAAAAGATGAGGGTCATGGCAAGAAAGCTGAAATGATTCCTCACATCAGTCCTCCTGCAGAGGAGCTCAGGGATATCAAATTAAAAAAATTAGTAGTAACAGATTTGACAAAGGCTCCTCCAAGATGCTCTACCATGAGATCATAAAGAAGCTCAGCTATCAGGGATAAAAAGGAAAAGGCCACTTGTGCCTTAATGGCTGCTTAAAGACAGGAAACAAAAGTGGTAATAAATATTCCATGTTCACAATGGGGTGAGGTTTCCAGCAGACTCTCACAGAGATTAGTGTTGGAACCTGTTCTGTCCACTCTCCACACACTTTTTTTTTAGAGACTGAGTAGTGAGGTGGCAAAATGTAATGACGATACCAAATTAGGCGGGAAGTCAAAACAGTAATTGGTTGGAAATACTGAAGGTTCTTACAATATTGATTGAGAAGGCATTAAAACTGTAGCTTTTGAATGCTGATAAATATACCAGAGAAATAACACCCTAAAGGTACACAGTGCACAGTGATGGAATTTAATGGAGCTATTATCACTGAGGAAACAGCTCTTGGACATGTTTATGAAAATCCAATATAAGTGCTCAGCAGGTACAAAACAAAAGCAGAGAGGATTTTCAAACTTTTCAGAAAACTAATTGACAGCAAACCAACACACATCATTATGCTATTACAAAGGCCTGCCCACCACTTGGCAGTGCTGCAGTCTTTTCTCGCAGTGAATGACATTGGCAACAGTAAGTGAAATGATCACGGGAGAGGTTCAAAATGAATGAACATAAATATTTCTTCATATTTGCATAGCTGACCCCTGGAAGTCATTGTCGGATGATGCTGTGGCTGCCAGAAGTTAGAAAAGTTTAAAAAAAACCCGAAAAAGAATAGGTAAATTCCTGAAAGAAAAATCTAGCAAGGGCCATTAAGCACAAAATTCCAGCTCATGGCTCAGGACCTCCCTGAACCACATGAACACGGGTAGGATATATAATGTATACAGCATCACTACATGCTTATCCTAGTGTTACATTCTTCCCAAAATAGTTGCAACTGCCTGCTGGCCGATGCATAATACTGGGTTGGAGGGAGCTGTGGTCTGACCTGGAGCAGCCAGTCTATATTCTTAAGTGAACTAACCAGCCTGCACCCACCTCGTGGACTATATAAAAGTGGGATCGTAACAGCATTGCTAATGCATACATGCATCAAAATATCCACTCCTGTGGTTTCTGGCTGGAGTCTGCAGAATAGCTAGTATTTCCCTGGACACAACCTCTCCATGCCCTCTTGGCACATTTGCTGGTGAAGTGTAAGCCGGTGGTCTGCTGGCCACAATGACCAGCTCAGAGGATGTGACCTTCCTGCCCCTTCTGCTCTCCCAGGGGTTTAGAAGGGACCAGGTGCTCCTGGCCAGTGGGTAAAGTCATTGCAAGGGGTTGGTTGTTTCATCCAGTGCCTGGCTGCTAATTTAGGCGTTTTGGTCTCATTCCTGTTCAGTTTTGAACATCACATTTTTTCTCAGTCAAACCACACCAGCATATGAATATACACTCCGCCGGCCTTAACTGAACTCTTCCCAAGCCAAGAATAGTCAGCATCCTGCAGTGTGAAGTCCCTAAAGACAGCGGTTCTCAACAGTAAATTAAAAAAAAAAAAAAGGTTGGCTAATAAATAGAGGTCAAAATAGAAGTCAAAAAAGAGAAAGACATTTCAGGTGGCAGACCGCCTCTGCCAAAGCATTTGGAGATTATTATGACAGCAATGAGCTATAAGTAGTTTCCATACCCTTAGTGCAACTCCATCTGCTAAATCTATACACAAGTTCCAAAAACTAAACCCACAGGAACTGTGCAAATATATTTAAGTAGTGGTGGGCTAACATACATCCTAATCTCCCAGCCTCGCTAACAAAGTGTTTGGATAACACAGTGATAACATAAGAAAGTGTTTAGATAAACTTAGTTTCTTATGTTATCCAAACACATTGTAAATCCCTACACAGCCCTACTACTAGTGTCACTCTGGACCACAGGCAAACATTCCTATCTCAGCTGAAGGTTCATGCCTTTGCAGACTTCATGTGCGGGCTTCACTATTTATTTTCTTTTCAACAGGACTCCAGTACCATGGTGATGAAATGAGCAAGAGAGGAAATATTCAGGTTTTGACCTGGTTTTGAGAGAGGATTTTTTCATCTCTCTGTGCTAAGAGACAATGCCACGGTTAGATTTTTTTAAACATTAAAAAAACTCAAGACAGAACAGAATAGCTCTTGGCAACGCTATTTCAAACACAACAGCATGGGACTGGTGCATGGTAACATAAAATTCTCCAGGCTCCTTGAAATCAATGAATAATCATTGCATGATATCAGCCTCTGGTCCAGCGAGGCAGACTGACACAACTGTTAGGGCACAGGACAACCTGCCAGTGACTTGCTGTAAGACTTCAGCAAAGTTGTATAACCTGTCTCTGTACCAATTGTCTGACTACCAACAGTAATCTTTGCATTGCTTAATTACTTTGGTACCTATATGTAAAAAAAAAGGAAATATAATTTTGTGGGCAGCTTTATTTTCCTTACAAGTAATATCACTCCACTGAAGTCAGGCTAAAATCTACTGTAATTGCATGAATGAAGGAGAAAATAAATACCCTTCAAAATGGTCCTACACCTGTAGCAGGTTCCTTCAGATGAGACACTTACTGCTTAACCTTGCAGAATGCCACAGGTTTCCCAATATATTATTAAATGCATGTAATTAGATCTTATAAATACTGCGTAACAAGGATGCAGCATTTGTACATGCGGCTCTACAGAGGAATACACTCTAACCCATAAGCTGGGTCTTGACTCTAAGGCTGGACTTCAGCCTAGCACATAAGGAAGTACTCTACAGGATGCATATAAAGTGTTTTTTTTCACTCACAGTTAAAATGTCTCCTTTTTTCTACAGTTGCCGAGCCACCACCACCAAGACAGCCACTAAGTAGAGCAAAGCCATCCCTTTGCTGGTTACTCTTCCTGGAGACCCACGAAAGCTGGGGTTTTGCCTGATGCATGGTGCGATTTTGGGCTACGTGGGGTGGCAAGTGTTCCTGGGAGGGATGCCCTCTGCCGAAGCTGCAGTGACACTTTCTGCCTCCATCTCCCCCATCTCCCTGGCGAAGCAAACTGAATTAAGTGTTGTAGCACCAAGCACTGCTGGCACAGTGCAGGGCCATCTGGCCTGACACGTGGCAGTGCCATGCTGTTGCTGCAAGAGTGAGTGAGGGCACTGAATCCAGCACAGAGCTGAGGTCTGTCCCCATGGCATCTGGGTATGTGCTTGCCCATGCCCTGGGGAACAGGGTGCACATAAACTTTTCTTCTCTTGCCCAGGTTACCATCTTGGGCAACCCAGAACCAGAGAATAGGTCCTGCACAGAAAATAATATGGATGAGCAGTGAACTTTGTCACTAGCCTAGCTTTAAGGCTGACCCACCATGTCACCGCAAGTGTGACCAACACATTTGGACTCTTAGCTGGCTGCACAATTTGCAACGGCAACCTCAAAAATAAAGAAGCCAGGGGAAATATGGGATATGCATGTATCACTTATCCCTCACCTAAAGCTAGAATTTAGCATAATCTACATCAATTCCTGTGGACAGTACATTAATTGTCCTGTATGCCTGAAAAAGAATATATGATGTCCATAGCTTTTAATCCCAAATTAATACTTTCTCATGTCAGAAAATTTAGGAGTATCAAAGTTACAATTTTATTGAAAACAAAACAAAACCAAAATCCCTGGCAGACCTTCCACAATAAACCAGCAGTAGAACAGTTTACAATATAAACAGATATTCATGAACTGGAGCAGTCCCTGATCAGGATTTTCTGTCTCCCAGCAATCAACTGCTCTGTGCACAACTTAAGGTTTCCATTTCTAGACTCTGTTTTTCTTTCTGGCCCTTTTTTTTTTAACTCACAGTTCGCACTGCGCTATATAGACACTGTAGAATTGATGTATCTAAACGGATAAAGTAATTTTGGTCAATAAGCTGCAGGTGCCTTTTTTTTTTTTTTATTACAGAGTGGGAGCCTGCCAAATAGCAGGAGCTATGCAGGGCAAAGGGCTTCCCATAGCTCCCTTGCCAGCCACCACATTGCTTCTCCTGAGAAAGTGCAGGCAGTCTACTCCTCCTGCCTCACACCCTGCCTCTGGAAAATGCTACCAGTGAGCAGGAAGGACCAGAGAGAGCCTAAAACCTGCAGCAATGCAGGTGGGGTGAATTATTCTCCAGCAGACGTTCCCTCTTTCTCCCCCTGCTGCCCCACATCGGCTATCCTGCCTTGGATCATACTGTCTTTCTCCACCTCTCCCCCCTCGAGCTCTGTACACACTCCCTTGCACATCCTCCTCCCTCCTCCAGCAACAACTTACCAAGACGACTTCTCATCTTTTGATTCCCCCTCTGTTCAAAATAGGCAGACCAAGAGAGTTGGTTGATAAGGTCCATACCAGCTGTGACTTTCTTTTTTACTCTCTCAGTTCCAGCGTGATGAAAATATTGCTGTCTGCCCTCTGTTTACCCTAGCACCCTATTAAGTCCCTCTACCAGGCTTCCTCCCTGTCCCACTTTCTGAATATACAGCGCTCTTTCAAATCAACCCCACAGTGTTCCTCATTTGTTGTTGTCTACTTAAGGTGTTGCTCCATGTTTATGGAATGTAGTTTTACTGGAAAAATTCCTTGGCCAAAACCTTCAAAAGGAACTACTCATCTTGGGTCGATTTTCCATGACACTTGCAAAGCTCTGACTTTCTGGGAGTGTTGGTCTCCTCAGTCTGAACATAAGACCTCTTTGAAGTACCTCAAGTCAAGCAATTAAAAATTGCAGAACAGAAATTGCACCTGTCCTTTGAAAAAGGTTTGTCCTGTTTATGTTTGCTTTTTTTTTTTTCCTCCTCTCTTTCAATTAGATTTTGATGGGTAAGTGCTGTTCTCAGCTATAAGGACATGAAATTAAGACAAAACTGGATCCTGAAAAAAAAGAGTTTCCAGACCATGCTGCTGTGGAGGTCTTTCACTCCACACCAGAATTTGCTGATTACCCTTAGTCAGGATTTGCACTTGTGTGGCTGAGATCAGAATTGGCTTTAAAGTACTTTGTATGTACTCTGCACTTGGATTGCAAAAGAACGAACCAGAGATTCATGTATTTCAGTCTTCATTTTTCCTCCTTCTATGTCCTGAGGAACTTATGACAAATAATATACTCACTGGTTCATAATATGTTACCAAACATAATAGGTTGGATGATAAATTAGAACCAAATGGAGTTCTGAACATTTTGCTTTCAAACCACTAGTAAGTCCATATTGCTTTAAAAATAAACTTTGTTCCCACTTTGCTCAGACTAGTGAAAGTTCAAGTGACAGGGAGGCAACTCTGGCCGTGACACCTGTGAATGATTTGAAAATAACTTTTTTAAATAGCAATTGTGATGTGAAGGATTACACATCCCCAGAAGATTACGAACGGGAAACAGACTGTGTCTCACCAGCTTAGGTATAGCTCAGCTAGGAAGTACAGTCACATCGTAAACCCCCCTCTTACTTTGTTCCTAATTGGCAGCCTTGTTAACAACATCAGTAAAGAGCTATTTACTGAAACCTGGAAGCTAAGAGGTCATACTATAAAATTGCCATGTTCTTACACTCTTTCCTAAGTATCCACTAGCAGCTGTTGTGAAAAACAGGATACCTGAGGCTGACGAACTTTTGCTCTGACCAAGGACACTGTACCAAGTACAACAAACATTCACACATTGGATAACTAACTAGTAGTTTGAAAAGTGAACCTTAAAACACACTTTAAAGCATGCAGTACGAAGTCTGCATGGCCGCTGTCATTGCTGCTTAGCTAAACCAATCAGGAATCACAAATAAAATTACACAGCTTTTATTAGGAATAAATAACCTGGAAATGGAGAAATACATTTACGCAAGGTTCAGGTACACTGGCTGGTTACTGCCAGAACGTGTAACTTGAAGTGCATGTTCAAGTGCAACTGAAGTCACAGGCACCTTGTCAACTCGCCTCCTGCTTTGCTTACTTGAGCAGGTACCTTAAAACAAAGCCAGAGATGCTATAAGCAGCAATCTCTAAAATTAAACTTCTGCAATGCTAGTGGCTCACTGATATCAATATCAAATGCACTCAGGTGGCAGCTGAAGAGATGGCTTTTTCCCTGCTTGTCACAGATGCAGGCAGCTCTTTGGTGCTGTCACTTGGCTAGGATTATGGAGAGAAATAAGCACCGCTGGAGGGCAATTCATCCCCCTTGTCTCACACACCTATTTCAGGATGACAGGACTTGCCTTCAGAGGTACCTATTTCTGTCTTTTGACTGTAAAGGACCTCGTGTGACTAGCTCAATCATTTTAGAAGGCATCCCCACTAGACTCACTGCTTTCAAGTCAGGGCAGATGCTTTTCACCCTGTATGTTATTCATAACATGAATCAAGACTGTGAATAGGAACATAACATAATGCCTGTACTTCAAGGACTAAACAAAACCAAAGTGGAAAAGGAATGAAGATTTCTTTTCTCAAGTATTTCTGTCAGTCGGTACAGCTTAGCTGACTTGGCTGCTACATTCCTGTTTTGGGATCCAGCCTTGATCTGGCGATCAGGTTGAAACTGGAGCTGATAGGTGCATCAGTGGCTGTGCTGCATGGCTCAGGAAAGCCAGAAAAATGCTGACACTGATTGTATGCCCACCTTCATCGGCAAGCCAAGTTTTACGATGCTGTCCTTGGGATAGGTGTCTTTCCCTCTGTCATTTCACTAGCAGGGTATGCTACATGCTAAGGAATCCAGGGAAGAATTAGACGTTAATTTTACAAGAACCATTGTATTCCACACCTTCCTACCAATTATTTCCTACTTATCATGTTATTGCTGACTGTTTTGTCCCCTGAAATTGTGCGGACATGTATGTTTTACTCGGGCATCTACTGGCAAAACTAACTGAGAGACACGACTTCCGGTGCAATACAATGCCCTTTAAAGAAATATGTCATTAAATAAGAGCATCCATAAATAGAAAGGGTTGTAAAAACAAATAGGGGAAAGCATCTGGTTTGCAACATTGTTGCACAATTTGCAGTAGCTAAATCTGGACCCAATTAATGACCTGTTTATTTTCCAAAATTTCAATAAAATGCCTTGGCAAAAACTTAATCTGTCTCTGGAGAATGTCTTATTTCCTTCCATATGTTGCCCGATCTGTCACAGCAATAAACTTCTTCCCAGTTTCAAGATGCCTAATGATCGCACCAAGTGATCCTTTCCATAAAAGAAGAGATAATGCTTCCAGCCCTCTAGAAGTCATGATCCTCACTTGAGAGAACGCAACGTGAAGGAGTGAAGGAATGAGCACTCTGCATCACAGCCTCTGCTGTGACCTAGAATCCAGAGATTTAAAAAACAGCTCTGTGAAGTCTGGTGTTCTTACCTAGAATTCATCCCAGCTGTTTTATAATCCCTCTGAATTTGACAGTTTCTTTACAATGCTGCCATGCCACGATTAATGTACACGCACTGACTTTGTAACACTTCTCCTGCTGTCCTTGTTATTTAGGGTGCCTTCAAAAGAAACAGCTTAGGCCGTTTTGTAATTATGTATGTTTACGGTTTTGTATAAAACAAAACAGATGTTTCAGAGTCAGTTTTATTTGGTGGCCTAACCTAGCCTCTGAAATGCATTTGATCTCTATTTGAATCAGATTAGGTATAGTATCCTATATTTTATTATATGACAGAAATATAGATGTTCTGGGACCTTCCAGTTTCTGACAAACTTATGTATCCTACCACACTGATTTAACAGATAATATTTTTTAAAAGAATATGCTGTTGGTTTAGAGGATAAATGTAACAAAACAGACGCGTCCACCTGAGTCGAACACTTAACCATTTAAATTTACAAAGTATTTAAGTGCTCTGCTGAATTAAGGCCATAATCAAATTATCAGCTTTGTTCTGAAATAAGAACACTTGGAGCTGTTAGAGACATATATAGAGAGCAACTGTAATTACCAAAATACTCATTTGCCAAGCTGATGTAAAACTATACACTCCTGGCTCTCCAGGAATTAATGCATCTTTATTTTCAGGACTGATGGCGTGATTCAAGTCAGGACAAGAAAAGCCACCCTTACATCAGAAACCAGAGCATTTCTGTTGATTCTGGAGAAGTTGCTCTTTATTTTCCTTAATGTAAGTGGCAGGAAAAAAATGGTCCAAATCTTTGACTGATAAGGAAGCTGTAAGAGTTCTTCCCAGGAAAGAAACTGGGCAAGACCCCAAATACCTCCCCACGTGACAGAAATTCACACAGAGTTCACAGTATGTGTGTTTGATTATGCATGTTAATGCAGATTACCGATATTTTGAAAGCTGACTGTGTCTTTTTGGCTATATAATTTCCCAGTCTGTTCAAAGGCAGCTGATGGGCTCAGGGCTGTCATGGGGCTTTGCAAATCTCAACTGAGAAAAGTCACAGAAGACATGGTGAAGGTGGATGAAGTAATAAATAATACAGAAAAGAGGAATCAGTTGTCATTTTTACCTTCCTATGATACCAGAAATACAGTGATGTTCAGTAAAATTTTAAAGTTACGAATTAAAATTTAAAAATTGAAGAGAAATAATGTGTGCCATGCATTAGTTTTACTTGAAAGAACATGATCTGAGTCACTAGTTATACTGTTACACAGCAGTCCTCCTCCCATCAGTTTTCTACTATCAACTCCTCTAGTGCTTGCCTATATTGTATTGTTTTCTCCTACTTCTGCTACTTTATTTAGACAGCTAATCTGAAGATGTGCATTTACCTTCTCTCAGACAGTGACTTCCACAAATGCAAAAATATTTTTGTTTCCTGAAAAAAGTGGTGCCAGCCTTTGCTGAAAATCCTCACTTCACTATATCTATAAAGACACCCTACCCTTCCTTACTTTATCATTCAAAACATTTATTGCATCAAGGCATAACTATTCTGCATTAAAAGCACTCCTTCCTAAATTTCAAGTGAATATCATACACATACTCAACTCACAGTATTTTAAATTCATTCATCACATTTTCGTTTTGTGTCTTGACAGTCAGAGAGTTCCATATTTGTTTCTGATGTAGTATTTGCAAGTTGGGATTGCTGCAAAATATTTGCTAAAAAAGAGTGTGAATAGTCCATGGACTTGTCAGAATCCATCTGTTTGAGTCTATTAACGGGTGCATTCCCAGCTGTGGCCTTTCCAACATCATAAATAAAAAGTTTCTTTCTTACTGCAAATCCAATGGCTGAAATCTCCCTGTAAAATTGATTTATTTAGATAAAATCTGTCCTTACGTTCAAGAGACCTCTTAAAATGAGCAAAACCATGAGATACCAATTGCACATTCTTTCAGCAGCCAACTGACACGTAAACGACTCACAGCCTCAAATAATTTACTACAGCATTATTCTGGACAAGCTATGAAACAGCATATCATTCAGACCAGGATGAGCGGGGCTGGGACGGGGAGAGAGGTACATTTCCCAGAGGAATGAGAGGCACATTGAAAATAACCTAAGCGTTGGGACAAATGCTCAGGTCCTCACTCCTCCATGCAGTGAATCCAAAATAAATTTACACATGTACGCGGCACGCTTTAGGGAAGTCCAAGCTATGAACCAATGCTGGAGGTTCCTATATCTTTAGGAAACCTTTTTTCCTATGCTAAGCGTAATTCTTCAGTATTTTGACTGAGAGAAGTACCATTTGTAACATTGGTTTTTACTTAACTCTTTTGACATTTTCTCAAGCTATCCCCTACCTGGAGCTGGCACTTACCCTGAATTTCTTCCCAAACTGCAGTGATGGAAGTCCAAACACAAAGATATTTCAGGGAACTCTGAGCTCAGATTCAAACAGGTCTATATACGATATAAGGTATATTTGAACTATGTTTCTCTTCTGAAGGTAATTTCCCTTTAAATTCTTTCTATAACAAAACCAGCACTCCAATTCATTGGTTTTTTTAAGTGCTGCTGTATTAAATGACCTGTGAAGGTTCAGTGTCTTCTGCTTCATCACAGCCTGGGACACGAATCCCTCCACCCCGGAAAACATGCTGCTTAGCTTCCCAGGGCACCAGTGCCATTCATTTAGCTCTAGTAACAGAAGAAACCAATTATCCCCATATTATTTTAGATCTGTGACAAGTAAAATATTCAAAGTATAGACAAAATTAAGCAAGCTATTTTGGAATTAGTGAACTTATCTTGCTGTTAAAGAAATACAGATTAAACAATTTTTAGCTAAGCATAAATTTTAAATGGTAGAGGTTTTGAAACAGATTAGGAATCAAATTGTTACCACTCAAAGAAACAGTACAGCATGTTGCTGGATCTGTAAAAATAATCTCTGGACACAAAAACTTTTCTATGTGCTTACTGCTCAACAGCAAGAGGGGAAAAAAATCAGTATCTCAATGAAATTATCTGTTGAAATACAGTTCACTCTGATGACCATATACAACAGAATATGTTTTAGTTTTGATTGGCGTGATCGCTGAAAGCATCTCAGGTTTTTTAACTCTCATGAAACTTCTACATTGCTAAGTGTAGTAATTGCTGGAAGTAATCTCAGGACACTATGCCAAGGGATGAAGAGTTGGTCTGTACACACCGCTCCAGACTAGCACCCTGCAGGTGAGAGAGGCTGTATCTGCACTGTATAGTTTTGGACCTCATGTGATTACCTTGGGATCCAAACACATAGTTTTTGGCACGTTTCCTTGCTTTAAGTGACCCAAATAATGTTAGAGCTGTGTCACAGTCCCTCAGCCTGAGAGTTTTATGGCATTAAACTGGGAGCACGTGTTGCATGCCTCTGGATGTAATATTGGGACATGTAGACGTTTAGTTTAGTGAGCTTGCATAAACTCTACTGTAAATAAATGTGGTTAAGTCCTGCTGCAAAAGCACAGAAAATAAAGCTTCAGGGAGGCACTGTCTCCTTGAGGGACTTGGTATGCCTTGAATATTGCACTATCTTAGCAAAACCAGTTATTGTATCTAGCGTTCTGTGATGCAGGTTGTGTACACATGCTAATTGATATTACTCTATGTAAATTACTGCCCTCTACTGGAACGACAGACAGAGTATTTAACATGAATGTTTATTATCTAAATTAATTAAATTGATTTGTGGAGTTCTGGGCTTTTCGGAACCAAGTGCCATGAACCGCAGATGTTCCTGATGCCCTCTTGTACCATTGTTACTGGCTGCACTCATATCTGTATACATTCAATCTTTGCTTATTTGCAGTATAAGCTGCACCAGGATGGTCTGATTGTCAAAATATTTTCATTTTTGAACTGTAAACAGGACATGCAAAGGAGCTACAGAAGTGCAGTCTTCTTGTGGATGCTCTAATGTCAGTCAAGGAGCCTGTTACAGTGTCATACTTTTAAGCCTGTAAGAAGAAGAAGAAACCATCACAAATTCCTTATTAATTGAAAAGAATATTCCCAAAACGAAATTTTCAAGAATCATAAGACAGGCATCACTCCTTTAAAATCATGAGGCTGGTTTAAACCTATGACATTTTACAAAATACATTTTGGTTGTTGTTTTCTGTCTTCTCAAACTCTGAAGCTCACATTTTCAAGTTTTTCTTTTCAAACTTGATGTTAAAATATGCTTTAGGTGAAGTGAAAGCTGGGTTTCTCAATGAATTGTGACTCAAGGAGATGATTTTTAAAGGAATTTTGATATATAGTAGCACAGGAATTGGCCATGCTGTGACAGAAAAACAAAAGGAATCAGGAAAAGCAAGACAGTACATCTATCTCACAATAAATGCAAGAAATACAAAGTATAAGACAAATATAAGTTAAACCACTGCTGTGAAATAGGGCCATTGCCTGGCAGGTATTGCACAAATCATATTGGTAAGTCATCTAAGTTCTCAGAATCCTTAAAAATATTACAGTATGGGACATTTTTGAAGAGTTGTTTTTTTTTTTTTCAAACAAAAAGCGATAACCCAAAATTGAGAACTGAAACTTCACTGATTCCTGAACCTAAACACCACGTCCTACTGTAGCTGGGAGAGCAGGAGAGTGGGAGTCCAGTCTCCAAGGCCTTACTGAGTCCAGAAATTTCCCATGTTTAGGAATTTGCTGGCCAGCCACCAACAAGGCTTTATTGAAGAGAATTATTATGGCGTTCACTTAGCAGCTAAAAGTTTATTGTGGATATAAATGGTCTATATAAATGTTCTGGCATAGTTGTTATTATTATAAATAAAGTCACTTGCATGGGGATATGAAAAGTGGTCTGTAGGATTACAGTCATACGAACAAATACAAAACACCTAATAGGAAATAACTGAGAAGATGCATAATATGCCATGACTGGTATTGAGAAGCAATCTTGGGATGGAAAAGCGTCATTACAGTTTAATGGCAGAAAAATAAGTTAAATTTTTATATCAGTCTATATGAGCTCCTATATATCATAACAAAATATGAGTACCAATAAACACATCTATCTAAACGTACAGGAACTTAAACAATATTGTATTATATATACTGCTTCTGGAAAAATACTACTATGATTTGTTTCCAATATTATGGTCTGCAATCATCAGCAATAATCACAAAGCCTACAGGAATCCTCCATGAAGGCATGGTGTAGCATACTGACAAGGTATCAGCCTTCTTCTAGTCACACAGGAAGCATCTATGGGTGGAATGAACTGAGGCCATCTATATGTGTGGAGAAATAGGGAGAAATATTTGTCTACTGAGAACTGAAAGAACCTTGTAGATGCTCAAGGAGCCACACAAAGTCAGCAGAAAAAAAAAAAAAAAAACCAAACCAAAGGAAGCTGTGCTATGAAAAGGACTGACATCATCACTTTATTAAAAAAATGGGTATTGTCTATAGATTAATGTGTCACTGAAATCAGTGAACAGCCAAGCTCCAGAAAGGAGACTTATCAAGAATCTTTTCTAAATAGCTATCAAATAGAAACTGACTGATTCAAATGGTACCCAGTCCTATTACCAGCACTGATTCCCCATTTTATCAGCAGAGTTTTGTATCTCATAATGTTAGGAAATTAAGTAATGAAAACTGAATTTCTCTTAGGAAAACAATCTCTGATATCGCACACTCTGATAGAAGCAACACTTGTTCAAGTACAGAATTTATGTATTAAATGTAAAACCAGAAGCTGAATGTTATTGTTGCCCCAGGAACCTCTGCTGCCCCTCCACAGTCACCCCAAACCTTACACGGCAAATGACAGCAGAGCCGCTGGAGTGGGTATGAGAAAATTACATCTTTCTCTGGACTTTGAGGCAGTGGGGAGTCCTCCATCACCCCCCTCCACAGTCTCATGCTGATACAGAAATACTTGGCAGGTCAAGCATATTGGTATTTTTCTAATTGTATTTCTGGAATTAACTTCTTGTTGCTGAGGGTCATGAGAAACCAGCAGCAGCAGAACTAACAATGGTGGTATTTTGCCACCATCGCCCCCTTTTCAGATTGAAACCGCTGGTCTTCAGGGAGCGTCTGGAGAAGGAGATGGAAATTACAGAATACTGACATAATATGCATGCAAAGAAGAGAATCTATCTATTTTAAAAGAATTCACCTAAAAAAATGTCCTAACATTAATATAGAATATGCAGCATGATTAACAGAACTTATGAGATCAATGACTACTTTTCTGGCTATTACATTTTATTTAGGATTCATACAAGAGCAGAAAATTTCCTGGCATGCCTGACCAAGTGAATCACTCATAAGTCACTTTCTTTCTTCCCTGAAGCACTCCATCCAGAATAAAGAACATCTTTCATAACTTTTTTCCTTGACAAAGGACAGCCTTTTCCCATTGATGGGGCCGGGTTAGGGGGGAATTTACACATGTACGTCTTATCAACATTCATGAGAATCAGCATCTTGTTCTCTCCAGTGCACTGGTGGGGACACAGGCTGCAACATGGCTGCTTTCTGAAGAGATATGTGCATTATTTTAAAGCAGAATATAAAAGTACGCCCACCAAACAGGCCACAACAAATACTAGATTTTTCACATGCACGTGTCCCACACTTCCTAATGAAAACTAACCTGGCAAAAATATTTTATTAAAAAATCCACTATTTTCTTTATTATTTATTAGATTAACCTCCCGCATTTGCACGGTACACAAAGGTCTGTCTTAACGAAGAAGAAATTTCAGCAATAGAATCATATAAAGATGCAGCAGGATTCAGTTTGGCCCTCTTGCCTTTGCTCACGGGTTCTCTGAGGACCTCGGAGCCTGGTACACGTGTTTCGTTTGGGCTCTCCTAACACTGACCTCAGGATACATGACACCAGAAAAAAATGAGTTATGTTTCACAGGGTACAAATTTGCAAAACCAATTTCTTAACAATGTTTCATTTTCACTGAAAACTAAAAACTATGAGGCACCTATAGATTTGATGTTTCTTTAGTTAGGCTCCAGAAATATGGCTGCTCTTGCCTCCATATAGGCATGACAGAAAACTGTGCTAAAATTCCTATAGTTCTGGTTGTAACCACTAGTTTTTTAAGACCCACTTTTCTCTTCCATATTCTCCAGGATCAACAGATCAGCTGGTGCCAGGGAGCACCATGTTGCCAGAGGTGCAATTACAAACTTAGGCTTGATCATTTGTACCCAATAAAACCACAATAACCCACAAACCAACCACAAGTTACTTTTGAGAGGAGAAGGGGCATTGCCTTGACGTCTTTGCCAAATGCTGAATGTGGCAATTACTTTCTGCTGAACAAATTATTCTCCATTTTCTACCCTACTTCAGCTAATGTTCAGATTAATCTCTGACATAAATGCATTTCAAACACATTTGAAGAGATATTTGTAGCTGCGAATCAGTGTATAAGGTCTTCCTGAATAGGTAAGGATAGCCAAGAGCAGGTTTTCTATACCTTTCCATTTAGAGATCTTAACTTTGGCTTCTTTAAACTAAAATTTTCTTTTAATAATGAGCCTGCCTCATGCTCCTGTTCAAATTTTTGGTGCTGCCGGTCATCCATTTCTAAGATAAAATTAGTCCATGGTATGTTGTCCCACTGTACCTTTTCATCCTTTGAAACAAAAACCTGTAACCTCACAGCAAAGATTCAAGAGTCACTCTGGCACTGGTCTCTGAAAAATCTGTCCACACTTGGCCAAGTTATAAAACTTTGAAATGTCAGTGTGAGCAAACCACTGGAGATTTGGTGTAAAACTTGCCCCAAACTCCACTTGCCTGGAGTACGGCCAAGGCCAAAACAGGATGAGAGCATCCAACATCCTTCCCCAAAATCACCCCAGGCAGTTGCTCCTGGAGAGCTCTGCAGCTAAGTAGGAGCTGGAGCAGTGCTTGGAGGTATCCTGTCCTGTACTGCCGTCAGCAAGTCAGGCAATAGAAAGGATGACAGTGAAGAGCTAGGAGGAATCATACCTGAAGGGCTAGAGGAAATTGCATGGGGATATAATCTCTTCAAGAACACAGAACATACAAAGTATTGTGGGACACAAAGCTCAGGTGAGGAGAGATTTGGCAAAAAGGCTGAGAATATATGTACGCTGCAGATACAGTGTAGTCTAAGTGGCAGCCTTACAGAGCAGAAATCCCGATAGCAATCTGAGGATTGCTAAACCACAGCTAAAAGCTATACCTAGGAAATTAGGGACAAACCTTTATATTATTAGAAGAATGTTAAGGTCACAAAGTCAAGTGTTCAAACGTCAGGAAGTCTCAGAATTGAAGTCACCTGTTTAATCCTAACTCAACTCTCCTCCCATTAGGCACTAGGACAAAGTCTTTACCTCATCCACACATGTGCTTCCCTAGGATCCCATCTGACGATGGACAATGACCTAGCTGTGTATCAGTCACATACCCAGCTAAGCCAGTTGCTGCAGGACTCCTGCTACATCTCTGGAAGGCATGCAGGCAAGGGTGGGAGACAGCACACAGGAAAAAATCATGTTTCTGAGACTATGCCAAGTGAACAGTGCCCCTGCCGTTCCATCCTTCTCTGTCTGGTTTTCAGCAAGCCACTTGAAACAAAATCTGACCAGGCTGCCAGGAACTGCAAGTTTCTCATTCCCTGAGTGCAGTACAAGTAGATCCTGGAGGCTGATCTGCACAAGTACTGCGCAAGAGGAGCCACCAAGAGCCACAATGTGAATATTAAAGTAGAAAATTCAAGTTCCAACATTCGGAGTTACTGATATTCCTGAGTTCAAACTCATTGTGCCTCTGGCTTCTATCTGTAAAATGGGAACAACATAACCTTAGCTTCTAGGAATACAAGTAAACCATTAATGGTACAAAGTACACAAGACTCAGTACTCCTAAGCACCATGCTCATGAGCACTTGAGGGATTTGTAATTCTGTGCCCAGCCCAGGATTTGAGAAGGCTGCAGTACAGTAGGCTCTAGGTTAACAGATTCAGCAATGGGGATCGTTACTTTGTGCACTGGATCAGGCAGGAAAGCTCTGTGCAAAAACATGGCACGTGATCATGTCATTAAAAGACAATCCTACACTGCAAGGAGGCTGCACGAGGCAGCAACAGGCATCCTTACCTCTGGTGCTTCCTGACTCTGAAGTGCTTCAAATCTTAAATATATTCTTCGTGATTTTTTTTTTAATATATAGTAACTAAAAGAATGCCAGATAAAGGGTGGCACTTTTCACCTACATACAACAGATGTAACAACTATGACTTCTTGTGTTTTCCTGGAACAGGTGATCATGATTTGAATGAGATCTGAGAATCACCTTAGGGTCACCACTTTTAAAAAGTCTGTTAAATACCCAAGTCAAATTCCTAAAGCAATGGTTTTCAATAATGGCACAGCGGTTCAGAATTACATTAAACCAACAGTATTTTATATAACTAGTCAGACAAATAGATTCCCACTCCAACAAGGGAGTTAAAATTCTGGTACATTTTCCAGTCAGTTCATGAATCCCAACTTAAACCATAAGCATAGTGGGAACACAACAGTATAAACTACCTCTGCAAAAATTACAAAAAGCACAGAAAAACTAAGGCTGGCATTTGTGGCACTGTGGCGGGTACACTCATTGTTTAGAAAACAAATTCCAGTCAGTGAATCAGAGAGAGTGACTAAGAGCTGTGGGACACCATAGATCTATCCTGAATAAGAGACAGCACAGAGCAGCCCTTTCCCAGGAGCATGCCAGGAGCCAGGCTGCTGCTCATCACCTCTGGGAGGGAAGGAAGGAGCACAGTGGTCTTTCATGCACAGCTTACTTTCCACAGCAACCCAGCCATGCTGTCTGCCTCTTTGAGAGTGACCAAGCCAAGGTTCAGCTCTCTCTTTGCTCTAGCCAAGGTTTAGCTCCTTTCTCCAGCTCACACTCTGTATTCTGCTGCCCTCTGCTCCAGCACATGAACATTGGGGCAGAAACTCCTCCCAAGGAGCACTGGGAAAAGCCCTGAGCAACCTGTCCTGCTCCCAGTCCTGATCCTGCTCTGAGCTGGAGGCTGGACTAGAGACCTCCCACCATCTCGTCCAACCTCAATTATTATATCATTTTTATGAACTAAACTGTCTTGTGCTTAATTTCTTTACAGGTATACATTGGGCAACTGGTGTCTGAAACTTCAACAAACAGATAAAAAAGTAAAGTAGGCCAAAAGAGTAACTACTGATGTGCCTGCAAAGCCGTCATTGCAACGATGATATAACCACAAGTCTTTATTTGGCTTGATGGTTGGAATATGACAGCACACTGATGGTTGTCATATTAAGATGGCTCTTAAACACTAGTTATCAGTTACACTCCTGCTCCAACTGTAAGTCACTGCTGAACCACTATGTCAACTTGGAGGGGAAAAAAAAGGGAACTTGTACAACTACCTACCTGACTGGGACTGGAGCCATTGCGATGGAGGAGAATCTGGTCGGCAATCAGCAGATAATGACACATTTAGATCAGCTTAAATTCCCTGCCTTCTCATTACGATAGCTGGGAGAAGAGGCATAGGAATATGCACTGCAGCTACGGGGACCAGAGGGACAAACAAATATAAAAAGAAGGACAAAAATCCCAGACACATAAAAGCGTCTGAACAAGAGAACGTATCTGGAATCAACAGATGCTATTTGTGTACACATTTTGTTACGTTGTCAGACAATTTATTTAATTAAAGGGCATGTGTATCAGCGTCTCACCAGCATATGATGAAAAGCACTTAAATTATGGCAGTGCATAAACCCAGGACATGAGTATTCTATCCACCTTAAATAAAAAGTCTGACTCCATCAATTTTAATACCCAGTTGCTTTAAGAAGTTGGCTACAGCTTCATGGCAGCCTGCCCAGGTCCTTTGCTCAATCAAGCAATAGTTGTCTTTGACCAAAAAAGAAAAAAATAGCCAATGTTATCCTTGCTGAACGTCTGCTGGCATCTGCTATTAATATAGGAATAACTAGATTACATGTAAAGACAGATTAATATTTTGGGTAACCATAACACTACAAAAATCAGCTGGTTTAGTAATTCGTTATTGAAGCTACACACTTTAGATTCATTTTTTCAAAAAAATAAATTTTAAATTGCATGTACATAAGAGCTAATGTGCTGTAGACACAGTTTAGGGACCGATATCATGAACTATTTACCTCCGTATTATACAATGCCAGCATGTCACAGAGCCCTAGGCAAGGTCACCAAACTCCTAACGATGCTGTAGGATGTGGCAGAGGAATCCATCTTTACAAATTAGCCTTCATTATACATGATTCTGCTCATAAATCTTGATGTATTGCTTTCCAGTATAACTCTACCTTGCACTTGCATGTGCCTTCTAGATCTTTTAATTCGTGAAGTATTTTACAAATACAAATTAGCAGTATGTTTGCATGCGTAAAGCAGATCTGCTGCTGCGATAGCAGTGCTCTAAATGTGACCGGACCCACCGGAGCACCCACACTGCTCTGTGTCCTTCTGGTCTCTGCATGGGGATAGCAAGACTGCAGGAGCCCGGTTTTCCAGAGCAGTTAGGTGACCTAAAGCTATAAAAGCTCCTGAAATGAAACAAACAATTTTTTTTCTTTGGGAGTTGCTGTCCTCCTCACACACAAACACTAGGAGGAACCAACCTGAACCTGCAACTGAGTTAGAAACCTGATCAGACGGGCAGGTGAGCCCGCTTCCCGGAGGCAAGCTCAACCCTCTTGATGGCTGAGATGCTCAGAAGGCGCCTCCGACGTGGGGCCACCTCCAGGTTCAGCCCCAAGCCCGACTGCCTGTGGCTCCATCCCCACCGTGCCCGGCGGGACGCGGGCAGGCAGCTGGGAGGGTCCGACCTGCCTGCACCCCGGGTCTTGCCTGCACCCCAGGTCCTGCCCGCAGCCCGACCCGCCCGGCGACTGCCAGCTGCAGCCCCGAGGTCTCGGCGCTCCGGCGCGGCGGCGGGGGGGGCAGGTGCCCCACAGGCCGTCCCCCGGGGCGTCCTCTCGGAGCCGGGGAGCCCCCGGCGCCGGGACGTCCCCCGGGGTCTCCCCTCAGGCGGCCGCGGGCAGGTAGCGGCAGCCGCGGCGCGGCGGGACTGACCTGCGAGCCGCCGCTCCCGGACATTCCTCCACAGCAAGTCCCAGGCTTTGGCGGTGGAGTCCCGCAGCTGCTCGCTCAGCGACCTCCGGAGTTGCGCCTTGGCCGGGCGGCGATGGCTGCTCATCCTCGGCGGCTCCGCATGCCGCCCCGGGGCAGCCCCGCTCAGCGCCGGCGGCGGCTCCCCTCGCCGGGGACGGGCGGCGGCGGCCACATGGAGCCGCGGGGCAGCCCCGCCGCGCCGCAGCCCGCGTCACCGCCGCTCCGGGCGGGCGGGCGGGCGGCCCCTTCACCTGAGCGCCGCCCGCCCCCGCCCCGGCCCCCGGGGCAGCGGCGTCGCCGCCAGCCTTCCTCAGCGCCCCGTCCGGCGCCCGGCGCCTCGCCGCCCTCCTCCCACCTTCCCTCCCCCGCGCCTCAGCCCCCGGCAGGGAGGGTGCTCCGGGGTCCGGCCCGACTCCTGCCCCGCAGGCGAGGCGGGTCGTCGGCACCGCTGCTGCCCTCGCGGCTGCCCGTGAGGGGCCGGCGGCGGGAAATGGGCGCTCGGGACCCCGCGTCCCTCGGTCTCAGGCAGCGACGACGGCCCGGGCCACGGCAGGCCTCGCGGCTCTGCGACCAAATTTCGTGACCCCGGTTGTGCCTGTGACCCTTCGTTTGGGAACTGTCCGTCGAAGCTCTGCCTCAGCGGCCAGCCCTGGGCTGCCCGGGCTTCGCGGTGCCAGGACAGGGTCCGGGAGCTGCCTGCCTGCCCGCCATGCCAGCCCCACCGCCCAGCTCTACGGCAGCCCCACTGTGAAAGGCAGGCCTTCACCGCTCCAGGGCGAGGTCACCCACCATGAGGCGAGAGAACACCCAGCTTGCAGCAGGCTGCCTTTTTCTGGGCAAGCTGTAATAGGTGCTTCACCCACACCACGAGTTTTGCCAAAAGAAAATTGTTTTTTTTCGGAGGTCTCCATTTATCAGCTATCCACTCGAGCTCAAGTCTCACAACACAGCCTCTCCCTTTTCTTTCCCGTTTTCTCTGCATTCCACCTACCTCCCTCCCCCTGCTTCATCCCTTCCACCCCCCTGCATCATCTCCTCTAACAAGCTCTTACACTCCTGAAGGGTTTCAAAGCTAAACCCTGGCCGCCACTTTTTGCACACATGTGTAAACCAAAAGGAATCCCAGTTCCTCCATCCCTAGGCGAGCCAGAGAGCAACATCAGGGCCCTTATCCCATTTAGGAAACCAATTTTGGGACTCTGCTCCCTCTGTGATCTGGGATGTATCCCCTCTGTGATATGGGATATTTAAGTAAAATCTTACTAATCTCAAGCAATTTACTAATTTTACAACAAATTACTGTTGTAACAGAGTCCCCTTCCCTATCCTGGCCACCCACTATGTGGATGGTTCCCAGCACAACTGGAAGCGGAGAGTCCAATGGCTGAGAAGGACAACAGGGGCTTAATTTCATTTAGTCACAAACCATTGCTTTTTCCTGACTCTTTTTGCAGAGTATTCATGATGTGCAGTGCAGAGGCTGATGTTCCTGAAAGTGAGTGCCGTACACTGGAACAGCTGAATACCCTGCTGAAGCAGGTTAAACATTATCAATATCCCCGTCTTGTTTAAATTAAAACTGTAACTGCGATGTCAGCAATACGCATAGAAGCTAAAAGCAAACAAACAGATGTATTCCACGTTACCACTCAGTTTTAATAACATCTTCTGCTTACTCTCTGATGTGAATTTTTTCCATTGTCCCTGTTCTTAACAGGTTCATCTTAAAAGGTTCATCTTAAACTACTCTATCTGATATAGTGGAGCTGATGTGCTTGCCCTGAACATGTGAAGATGTTGTATGTCACTCCTCCTCCTGCAATTCCAGATACAGTGGCCTCCAAATGACTGGATAAACCGTTATGAGAAAACGGATGCCTTCCAGGGATGGGTGCATCCAAGATCTGGAAAGGGGACAGCATAATTATGTAAATACTCCCACATCCCATGATCCAGAGCAAACACCTGCTGATGTTAATGGGAGAAGAGAGGATTACAGTTCCTACAATCAGCTCCTCTGCCCTATAAATCTGCCTTTGACCTCTGCCTCACTTTATTTAATCCCCTACCAACACAGCCATTACTGGTACACAAGACCTATGATGCCTGTTTTCTGCCATGGGCTCCTATCCACTAGCAACCAGGTAGAGATGATAAATTAATTTCTGACATTGTATTTAGCTGCCCTACAAAGATCAGCAGTGACACACAGTCTAAAGGTGAAATCATAAAAATCGGGTTTGAAGGTTTTGTATCATACTGCTGTGTCCCTACCCACAAACACCAGTCCGTGTCAGCCAGTACTGTAACCTTCAACAGTGCTCCTCTGGCAGCCACCCTTGAATGCGCCCTCCTGCTGTATCCAGCCTGTCTAGAAGATAGATCTCCCTTTCTTCAGTTGCCTTCTGTGATGGCCAGAATGTAGCAATGCAACAAGAAATATTCTCTTCCCTTCTATACCATTTTTGAAAAAGATACTTAATAAAAAATGTCCCTAGACTTCCAGGTTTACTGAAAGCACCTAATTAGCAATGAGGTACTAGCAATTGCTAATACCATGTTGTCTGACTGCAGGTTACTAAGATAAACTCCAGCGATGTGGTTGTATCTCATAACGAGCAGCAGAACTGAACCAGCAAGCCTAGACCAGACTCTGTGGCATGCACTGACAAAAATCTTACTAATTTCAGATACTTTATTGTGGCAAGCGGAATCCAGCAGCAAGATCAAATACTGTACTTTTCTCCCCAAAGAAAACAGTGCTATTCAGTAATGAGAAAATATCTCATGCAGCAACTGGCCCATTCCTATTTTCTGCCTTTAATCATAGTCAGCTGTTCAGAAGTCGAGTTACCAACACAGGTATTTTTGACATATTATACCTAGTAGTAGCAGTTACAATAAAAGCTGTTCTGCACAACCTGCTTGAAAAAAGGTATGTATTAGGGATCATTCATAGGTCAAAGATGTTTCACTTCGCTTTAGGGTGTTAGAAACCATGACTAAATGGTAAAGTTCTGGTCTCCCTCCACTCATTTTCACCTGATGGTTAAGTGCATAAGTAGCCAACTGATCAGTGCTCTTGACTACAGCTTGAAACATTCTGACATCCTGAACAAGATGGATAACATTTCTGGGGGAAAGAAAAGGGAAGCAAGTTTTCCACAGAAAGAGCGGTTTTCCTGCTTGATACTAGCCATGTCAAAATGGTTCTGTTCAGAGTAATTGCAATAAAAACACTGTATATGATGAACAGAAAGGAGGAAATTCCCAGTTGCCTTAAAAGAAGCTGAATTATGATATTTGTCTTTTCTCACTGATAACAGAATATTGTCAGAAATGAAAGTAGTATATGTCTGTCTTAAAATCTTGCAAGAATGTACAATGCTGGGGGAAAATCTAAGCTAATTACACCCGTGCTCTGATGACATTGTGGCACAGAAGTCTGATGTTCTAATTATATATCTAGCAATTTATAGATGGTCCCAATCACCATGGTAATTAAATGCCAAGTAAATTGATACTACATAATAATCTGGCCTCTAATTAGCAGTGTGTTTTTAATTTGTTACAGATTCCATTATGCAGCCCAATCTAGTCCTAATAAACTCCCATGCATCTGGTAAGAAGAGAATCAGGTCTAAGGAAAGAGAAACATTACTACATCTTGGTTCGCTATTTGTGAACTACTGAAAGACTATGATAAAAGTACAGCTTCTTTCCTTTTTTTCCTCTAGTCCTTAATTGTGGAGACTCAGGACTTTCTGTTAGTTTAGCCACTTCGCAATAGCTGTCTGCTTGTAGAAGAACAAAACAGGGCACATCTTGCAGAGGAAGATGTGAGAATAATACATCCTTGGTTACCACGTGCTGTTCAGTGGACACAAGCTCCTTACACTTGTATCTCTTAAAAGGCAATAATAAAGCAAAAGTGGACATCAATTAGTACTACAGGATCACTGATGCAGTCTGATGCTAATCAGCACAATGCCAAATTTTATAATACATCTAATCCTTCAGGAACTGACTGTAAATTAACAAAGGTTCTTGAAGTTTATTATACGCAAAATGGCGTTGCTGTGCTTTTGTAGCTTCAAATAGTAGCTCAGACAGCCTAGATAAAAATACATCAAGTAATATTTATAACTTTGGCAATGATCTTTATCTCTTTGGGGGTCCTAGAGCTCTGGAATTTGTTTTCTATCACAGGCTAAATGTCCTCAATGTGATGTTGCAAGTCTGGGTTACCACCGGAAGGGAAGAAAAGATTTCAGGTTTTCCATTGCTTGTTTTCCTAAGAGCAGACTGCAGCGAATTACATACAAATTCTGTGGCTGAAGTTATGTGAAAAGCACCAAGGGCATATGAGTAGGTGTCCTCTCCGACATCTAAGTAAACAAACAAACATTTTGGATAGAGAAAAATAAGAATCATTGTGAATGTGGACAAAATGTTCCAGCTTGTTCCCTGGCACTCTCTCCTTGCTTGTTATTTACATATGCAAATTATCATCATTTTAAGGTAGCTTTAATGAGGATCACTTATAAAGCAGTTTCACTCTTTCCCAGTTTATCCAGAGATTGGCACCTATCTGTTCATCCTTCTCCATTTCAGCTTTCTAAAGCTCTGGGAAAAGATCACTCCGCATGCCAACGGCAGAGCGCTGCTGGCTTTCATTAGTCGGGGCCAAATTCTTTCACTTTTGTTCACAGTGATTAATGCTGAAATGAACGGGGCTTCTTGCAGTATTCACTGTGAAAAGGCTCCAAGTATGCTCAGATACAGACTACAGTAACAAAGTATCTGCTGTTTGACCGTGCTCCCTCTCCCTTGCTAAAACTGGCATGGAGGGGATGGGGGGAATTAAACTTCTTCTGTTCATACAGAGGACGGTACTTCATTATTATTATTATTATTAAACTCCATTATCAAAACCCTTAGAACCAGAAACTGGATGGAGCCAAAGTACAATTTTTGCCCTCAGGAGATTACAAACTAAATATAAACCAAGACACCAGTGGAGAGAAGAGCTAATTGGGGTAGGAAGGGTGGAGTACAAGAGAACAGTAAAACAATACTGGCCAGCATCGCAACTACTGGTGTTAGCACACCAGACTTAGTTTCTGGAGGCACTGACACAACGCAAGTTAGCAAGAGGGTCTCCAAAGAGGTTAATGTGGTATCTTTATATATTCAGAGGACCAACTCCCAAACATGAGGTGTACTTTTAAGAGAAAGCATGCAAAGGTGTATTTGAAAATGTAATAAGTAGACAATGAAAGCTGGCATCCTGTACAGACAGACTGTGGGAATCAAGCTTTTAATATTGAGCAAATGATCGATAGGGAAGGGAAGGGCCTTCAGCCTTAAGACAAGTAGCCTCCACTTGATGCAACATAAAGGCAGGATGAACTGCAATGAACAGTGACAGCAGAGAACTGCCAGAGTATTTGCATTTGGGATGCACTGAAGTAGACCAGATTGTGTCTGTCAAGGCAGAGTAAGTGAGAACAAAGATGAGATGGTAAACAGGATGAAAGTTTTTCCTAGAGCGACCACAAATTTTCACCTGGAAAACTCCTTCTGACAAAAAAAATAATTTCTTAGAGAATAAAAATAAAAGAAAATGTAATTTTTTTCTGGAAAATAACTGCCATTTTCCTGGTTTCACCATGGAGCAGGATTTTCAAATTCTGGCCAAACTTAACCTGGACTTTTCTCTCCACCTTACATCCAAGTTGTACCTAGCTCTTGCAGATACATTTTTTTTTTTTTTAATAACCCCTCTTCTTCTCTGATCTTGTCTCCTTAACTCAGCCTAAGTTGTCACAGGAGAATGATGAACTCCAGGTGACGGCCCTATGTGACAGGTAGAAGGATGCTCTGTTCTGTGAGAATGGTGACAAAGGGGACAAGGACTGTGGCACAAATGATCACTGGATGGATTACTGTCTGAGTAAACAGAGCGCTTCTACTGAACAGTAGACAACCAGGCTGATAGTTAAGCTGAAATTCTGAGGAACTGCAGCCACGAAAGCTCTTGCACATTTCTCAGCTAGCAGAGGAGAAGAATGGACAAAACAAACCAAGTGCCAATAATCTTTCACTTCCTTTCGTAAGATGCTCTGTGGTCATCTTTAAAATATAGTATGTTGCAGATATGAAAGCTTGTCTGGGCAAAGCCAGACACTGCAGAAATAGCCAGTTCTTCAATGATTAAGCAACTGGGAAAGTGGAATACATTTTATGTGTGTAGATACAGCGTTTTTTACTGGAGCAGAGCTGGAAGTTTTGAGGTGATTAACGCCCTTGAAAAAGTGAGCAGCTATGTTGAAACATGAAATATCCAAGCTCAGAATATTGCCCCTGTTCTTCTCATTCCAGCTTCTGGTGCCTGATTTTTCCCCTCCATTTTAGTTTCTTGATATATTATTCTAAACTACATCTCTCTTTGCTCCCAAAGTGCTCATTTCCTTAATATTGTACTGGGACCTTGTCTAAACCAAGATTATTTTTTTTTCCAAACTTCCAACTGTTATTACCATCACAGTAGAAATAATTGGAACATTTGTGTAAAAAAGCCTTGCAGCAGTCAGTGGCAATTTAGCACACACTGTATCTGGATATTGGTTCAGAGACCTGGCAGCTTGTTGGGTTTTTTTTATAACTCTTCTGGATTACACAGGAAAACATGATCAATCTTGACAACAGGTTCTAACAATAATGCAATGGAATTGTTCCCAAAACCAATTTACTTATAGAAGTAAGAACTTTCTTCAGATACACAAACAGTGATGTGCACACACTTTCCTAGCAACCAGGCTACTGACTGATGGGAGCATATTGCCAAGTATCAATATATTGCAAGCTATGGATTTTTACAAAGCTTCCTTCATTACTGCTCACGCAGCTACTATTTTAACTTATTTAACAGATCTTAAAAAGATATATTTAATAGAATTGAAATGCAGTGCTACTAACGTATTTGGACAGGAAGTAAAGAATGCTGTGGCCAGTTGCAATAGGGGATAGAATTTCAGGTAGGCAGATTATAATGACCAGAATCAAAATCTGGCTGAGGCCCAAGCCAAGCCCTATTAACCTAAACAGTTCTACAGGATCTTGAACCATTAAGGCCGATTTTAAATTTCTTCTTGCTTCCACAGTAAAGAAGGCCAATCGGCTGTTTGCAGTATTGTCTGAGTCTCATTCGAAGTGAAGGCTGGTGGCGACTCGATTGTAAGCACCATTTCCCACAGCCCCGTTGGGAAGGTTTCCCAGCCGGCTCAGAGCCTGCCTAAGCCCACTCCATCACCCAGCTCTGGCATCACAGGACTCTCTGTTCCAGCAGGCTAAGTGGTACGGCCATTCCTGCCTGTATAAAGGAGCTTAAGCTTAGGAAGAATGCTTGTTTCATGACATTTAACATATCTGGGTATTCCCACTGAGAAGCAGGATATTCATGCTGTGAAGAAGGCTGGACTAGGTGGATCTGCAGCTCTTTCTGTCCAAAAATGTCTCTGTTTCTGTGAGAACATTTTCGTAGCGTCAGGCAGCACCTGTATTCCATTAACTCCAAAAGCATTTCAGTGTTTACAGTAACCAGGAAATGTCGATGTCTGTGTTATATTAACAAGTCAGCAGTAACAACTGCAGTTTCAGTTTTTAGAGCTGCGCGGAGAACGGTTTACTGTGAGTCGCCGAGAGTTTTACTTTTTTTGGTTGAAACACGAACAGGCCTGTAAGTACTGCCCTTGAAACCATTACAGAAAGCTCTGGAGAAACAAGTTATCAAAAGAAGTCCAATATGGCTTCAGTAATGGCTTCATATAATCAGGTAGGCAAAAGCGTAGCTGTGAACTGCAAGTCTAAAAAACACCTGTGATACCAAATTTGTAGCTTCTTCACCTTATTTTTGCTTACGCTCTTCCTGCCTTTTGCACATAGGTTGAGGGGGTTTGCATAATTGCATGATTTCATTCAAGATTCAGTATCTTGGAAACAAAGCTGTCTTGTATTTTTATGTGGTCTATACTACATCTGTGCACAGAGAGGTAAGCTGTAAGGTGTCACTGCGGAGTAGGCAGGAGACTTTATGAGAGCACTGATGTGCTGTATAATTATAGTCTATATAAAAGAATTTGTCTGTGAGAAATTAAATAGTCCACCACACAAAGCATAACTTATTGTGGTCTTCCAAATAGGCTCCAACTTCTGCATGCAAGAGGCAAAAAAATCTATGCTATGCACCCATTTGCTTTTCATAGAACTGAATTTTAATAGTGACATTAAATTACTACTGTATAAATAGTAACTTCAAACACCATGGGAGAAAGCTAGAAAATATTAATATATTTTTATTTTCTCTTTTAGGATTCAAAGCAATGCTTGGTACAATTTAATTCCCAAGAAAGGCGATAGCAAGGACTGCTCTGTAGCTGGCCCAGCATACCAAAGGCAGAGTGAGCTTGAGGAGGTGTTTCCCCATCACCTGCTGCTGTGCCCAGCGACGTGGCCAGAATGATGACAGAGGTCACAGCCACTGCTCTCTACTGATAATGCTACCACTTGCTTTCCAGGAAGGGGCCATATTTTTTTATTTAGTATTACTTGAAAAGTTGATTCCAGAAAGAACAGAGGAGGCTTCACCTCCCACTTGTACGCCCTTGGAGCACTGTATTCTAGGTGACCTGACTTGCTCTCTTATTATTAATAGACACTGTTTTGAGACTCCACATACACAATTCTCCTTGACTTCAGCTAAGTGCCATGCAAATGAAGATCTGCATTTAGGGCTGTTCGAGAAGAAAAGTTATTATTTTTCTTGTGTGTATTGCCTGTTCCAAAGTTCTTTTTCAGTGTTGCAATGATTTCTAGTGAAATTAGTTCCTGTGAATGATCTCAGAACACCTTTACAGTGCTGCAGATACAGATGTTGCTCATATTATTTACTTACACTATTGTCATGCAGACTCACTTTAACAGCTTTTCATCATTTTGTGCTGACATAAATCTGCTCAGTAGTAATTACCTGAGATTGTTCTACATTTCAGGGAAATTTTTTGAATCATTTACATTACAAAAACCCATGTAAATTGCTTGGAGAGTAGGTGCTAAAGGGATTATAACTCAGCAGGATCTTACACAGTGTTATTTTTTGAGACAGAAGATCATTAGTTTACCCGACAGAGAATACTTATACTAAGCAATCCTTGATGTTAATTTGACCAAAGTTATCAGATACATAGTTTCAGAGTTCAGGCCTTAAAAATATTTTAGTAAATGTCACTGCTAAAGGGGAAAAAGGTGTAAGAAGTAAATCTGAAAACCAAACCCTAGTCTTCTTATGCCTCAAATTGGAGGCTATTCCCAATTTCTCTTCTGAAATGTTGCTAAATGGTTTTGCAGTGATCTAAAGTAGTTCACTGCTGTCAGTCAAGTCATAAGGAATACCGTTTCATCTGGAAAACATTATCCTTCTTTAGGACTTAAATAGATTTAGATTTATCCTCCTCTCTCCTGTCCTATATCTCATCTTTTATTGCTGGGCAGGATAAATGCAAAGTGGGTTGTATGTGTCACCAGAAAGTAACAGTAGGCTCCTACTCTACTTTGTACAGGTATAAATTACCCTTTTAATGCAGAATTGATGAAACTGAAAGTCTTCTCAACAATCACCAGGGACAGCCTTCCTTCCTACAAGAAGTGCTCTAATTATTTTTTCACACACGCGCACGCGCGCGCGCACTCAATTTAAACCAAACACTAGTGACAATCTCACATTAGTGGTGAAATTCCTGACTTGCTGAAGTAATTGTAAAAATTCCCATACGCTTACCTGAAAAATTTCATGCAGTGTGGGTATTTCCCTTTCCCTGCTCACTCCCATCATGCTTCTTAAGAATAGGTGGGTATAAAGCCCTCAGTTTCTTGCTGATTTGATGGTCCTTGTTAACTGGGGAAACAGCTTCCAGCACGTGGGGGTGGTACATGTTCTGTATCTTACATTCATTGGATATCCCTATGACTTAAAGGTGAGTAGGAATTTAGTGCCACAACATTTTTCATTAGTGAAGTAAAATGATTGTATCTTCCCTGCGTATCACCCTTCACTGACTTCTCTGAATGTTTCTTGTTGCAGACAGTTTTGTAATGTTGACAACGCTGGACGTCACTGTGATACAGTTCCTGAATTTACATGATGACATTATAATAATAGCAATGCTGTTCTTTATGGTTCATATAAATTAGCATTTTATTTGCTTTCACGACTAACGCTGCAAATTGAACAGCTGTTTTCACTGAGCTGTTTTGATTAAGCTGTCCATGATGTTGCCTAGCTATTTTTCCGAACGGGTAACACTTCGTTAAGCATGCAGTATCAGTGAATGCTTCAGATCATTCCTGAGCATTACCTCAGAGTTAGGTAAATTGAAATCCCATCTGCTTTGAGGTTGTCAAATCACCCTGCTTTGGTGATTAGAATTTGGTTGTCAGAAATTTTTCTAATCTTTAGTACCCTAGGAAATCTTGAGTTTGCTACAGATTCTGCCATCTGTTCACTCACTTGTTAAGATAATGAAGCTTTAAATGATACTTGTCCTAGTAAAAATCTTTTAGGCAACCTATTGTTAGCCTCTCTTCATTCCAAAAACTGACAAGTTTAATTTGGGTGTCTTTAGATCTTTTATGAAGTTTATGTACTATGACCAAAATTTCCTTCCCACACTGATTTCTCACATTATTTCCTCTCTGTTTTGAAGATCTCTGGAATATTAGTTGGAAAGCCTAGATAAGTTTTATCTCTTCCTGTTTTCCTGTGCAAAAGCTGTTTCTCTTTTTTTTTTTTTAAAGAGCCATACTGGATTCTACAGCTGTATTCTCATCTGGGCATATTATAGCTTGTTGGTTTTTTTTTCAGAAACATGTATGATAATTAATAGGGGAAGCTGTAATTATTTTCACTGCCCACAATTACTTCTTTTCATCTTTAAATATGGGTATCATTCTAGCTGCCTTGGACAGCTGAACCTGATAAGTGTATTCCAACATTTCCACTTTTAACTCCATTTCTGGCAGTGCTTCATCTCTTATTTGCAAAAAAGGACTCCAGAATGCACGCACATCTGGGCATTAAGTCTGGAAATGCTCTGCTCAGGCACAAAAAAGTCATGATTTTAAAAACTATGTCCCTAAGTCACTGTCCAGTTTTCAGAAGTAGTTACCACTCATCAGCCACTTCTGAAATCCTTTCAGAAAATCAGGTGATTTATTTAAAGGTATAAAGAGGAATCTGGAAGTTCAGCTTTTGATCTTCAGTTTTTAAACGTTGTTTCTTACTACCCAGAAAGTTGGCTAATTGTCAGCTAGTCAAGGAGATATAACCCATGGGTGATGTCATGATAGATCATGACAGCAGGAAAAGCAAGAAATTGTTTTGATTGCAAGGGTAGAGATGGAGTATTATGCCTGGCTTTAGAGAGCTTGCAGAGCCGTTTGCCCATTTCACTGAGAACCAAAGGGCTAAGAAGCTCTGGATAACATAGCCGTATGGAGTGGAGGCAACAGGAGAGGCAGGAGGAAGAGTAGGAAGAAAGGAAGACCACAGTAAGGCATCACAAGCAGAGGAGCAACCAGACTGTAAAGTGGCAGTGAATTTAAGGGGAAACTGAATAGTCAATGGAAATGCTATGGAGGAAAACTAAAACTGGATTTTGCAAAGAAGGAAATGGAGAGAAAATGAACAGAGATAGGGGGGTCCAGCAGACTGTAAGAGACAAAAAAGTAGGTAAGATACGTGCATGGTGTAGAGGAAGTGTGCAGAGCAATGAACAAAGTGCTCTGGATACACTGTTGACTGTTTCCACTGTCAGTCCAGGTTAACTGAATTAACTGAGTTAAACATAACTTTTAAACGCTTGGTTTTACACTTCATTTTGACTTCATCTGTGAATTGGAAATGCTAATGAAATTTCAAAAGCAATAGGTGTAAGATTCCCATTCCTTGGATTTTAGGCACCCATTGTTAAAAGAGAACTGAGGAAGTGGGAAGCTGGGAGGGAGCAGGATATCCCTCAGAGAGTGAGTCATTCCACCCAAACCCAAAGAGGTGCATAGAAAGCCATCTTAGACATTAGATAAAGCTGGAGGTATCAATTCCATCTCATGTTTCCAGTTTCTGTGGAATTTTAATAGGATTTCAGTATTTCACCATCATAGACTCATTTGAAAATCTCAGTATGTTTCAGTTTCATGTTAGTCTTTTTTAAAGTCTCTAATAGATTTAAAAGCACAGTCTTCATGATTATCCATAGAATTTGTGTCTGAAATCCTATGACTTATTTCTCCTTTTGTTCTTTTTTAACATGGGCTACCTTTTGATGTGGAGGCACTGGAACTGTTTTGCTGTTGAGTAACAACTTTTCTCTTGCAGCACCAGCTGTAAAACATGAACACCTTGTTGGATCACACTCCAGAAATCTGAAATGGGAATCCTGCCAAAGCTCAGGGTTTCCTTTTTGTTTTGACTGTCGCACTGCTCTTGCTTCTGTTAGTATCACATTCCTACCACTTGTGCTTTTCAGACACCTACAGCCAAACTCATTCCCAGTAACTCCACTGAACTCAACCGAGCTGCAACAGAAGTGAATTTGTCTCAGTATGTCTGTAAATTAACCAGTCATTTAAGCTTGTGAGTGACATTGATAAGCAATAACAGCACAGGAGTGGTGAAAGGAAGATATCTCCTAGTTAGTTTTGGACAGTTGACACTAACTCTGTTGTCAGATAAGTCTTACTGACTGTGGGAAAAGCCAAGTGGGAAAAGTCACACTCGCTGCCTGCTAACCGTAGGAGGAAAGCAGATCTGGAATGCAGAGGAAATCTTGACATTATCTATTCCCCCAACCCCTACCAGCCAGGCAATCAAAATAACTAGCTGAATATCAGCTGTCTCTGCTCCTGGCCCAAACAAAGGTGCTTTCTTGACAAAGTTTTTGCTCGCAAGAGAGGAGGCAAAGAGGAGTTGTCTAACATGAGTGTGGGAGAGTGTTTCCTGCCAAAAAACAGGAGCTGCTTTTCTGTAATATCTGAAAGGATAATGATGAAATAAGCCAAGTGCTCTAGACAGGTGGCTCTGTGGTTTCCAAAGGACAGTGATGCATACTCAACAGCCCCACAGCCCTACACAACAGAACTCCAGAACTTCATCATTCCACCTGGCCTCTGTTGACATTGTCCAGGATAGTTTGCCACAAACTTTGGTAAGAGGATCAAACCCAAGAGAACAAAACCACTAGAAAGGAATTCTGTGTGCCCATCCAAATTGTTGTCTAAGAATAAAGTGTAGCCATTGCAAGTGAATGCTTGAAGATTAAAGGTATTTCCTCCCCAGTGACCATAAGACACAGGGTCTCTCAAGACCTAAGGAAGCACAATATACAATATTTACATTAGTATTCCATATACATATCACAGCAAGTTAGAGGCATTCTCACATATTTCTGTATACACTCAGTTACTTGTGTATGTGTAGCTTGGATACCTATGTGTAGTCTGGACACCATCCCTATATGGTTGTTGTTACACTTAAAACATTCCAAGGCTATGTGGCCACAAAAGATGAGCACATCGACAAAAGTCATAAATGAAAAGGTGTACTTTAAATTAAGTTACTGAATATTTTGAATTCTCCAATACATCATCCAGCCATTGAGCGTACAGCATCAGTACTATCTGTCTGATAAATAGGTGAAAATTTGTAAGACGAGAAGTTTTAGCTTAACTTCGGAAACTCATCTTACATTTTTGTAATCAAACTAGAGTCCAGAGAGCTGTAAATTGAATATTTCAACAATGTGTTGGTGAACAGACAAGAAAAGATAGACTGTGAAAAGCAGGACTACCTTTATGTGCTATACGTTTATAAAACAAACAGATGTCAACACCAGCAATCTGCTAGCAATGCCAGAGTACCTCTGCCCTTGTGCCCACTTTGCCTACTGAAGGACCCTGGAAATCCAAACTAGTGGCTTCTCTCAATGGAGGCCTGGCATGGATAGTAAGGCCACTACGGCTGGGAAAGGCTGTAGGAAAGACCAGTCAGTTGTGGGATGTTGCCATTCACAGAATCACAGAATCACAGAATCACAGGTTGGAAGGGACCTCAGGGATCATCTAGTCCAACCTTTCTAGGAAGAGCACAGTCGAGACAAGATGGCCCAGCACCCTGTCCAGACGACTCTTGAAAGTGTCCAATGTGGCCGAGGCAACCACTTCCCTGGGGAGATTATTCCAATGGGTGACTGTCCTCAGTGTGAAAAATTTCCCTCTGGTGTCCAATCGGAATCTCCCCAAGAGCAATTTGTGTCCATTCCCCCTTGTCCTCTCCATGTGACTCCTTGTAAAAAGGGAGTCTCCATCTTCTTTGTAGCTACACTTTAAGGTACTGGTACAGGGTGATGAGATCCCCTCTAAGCCTCCTTTTCTCAAGGCTGAACAAACCCTGTTCTCCCAGCCTGTCCTCTTATGGCAGGCTTCCCAGTCCTTTGATCATCTTGGTGGCCCTTCCCTGAACCCCTTCCAGCCTGTCCACATCCTTTTTGTAGAGCGGGGACCAGAACTGTACCCAGTACTGCAGGTGTGGCCTGACAAGCACTGAGTAGAGTGGGATGATGACTTCTTTCTCTCTGCTGGCGATGCCCTTTTTGATGCAACCCAGCATCCTGTTGGCCTTCTCGGCTGCAGCAGCACACTGTTCACTCATGTTGAGCTTTCTGTCCACCAGGACCCCCAGGTCCCTTTCCACAGAGCTGCTCTCCAGCCAGGTGGATCCCAGTCTGTGCTGCACTCCTGGATTATGTTTTCCCAGGTGCGTGTCCTTACACTTCTCCATGTTGAACTTCATAAGGTTCTTGCTGGCCTACTCTTCAAGCCTATCCAGACCTTCCTGCAGAGATTTTCCTTTCCATATTCCCTCTTCACTGCTTTGGGAAGCAGTCACAGTAGAAACAGTTCTCTGAGTCTCTCCATCCAATTTTTGCACCCCAGATCCTTCTGTCTTTGGCAGGAGTGGACTACCAACACGCTGGGCCTTAGCCACTCGTTCTCTGATTTTTCTATACTAGGAAGCATTGACCTGTGACCTGCTGTTGGCTAAGACAACGCTAACAGCTCAAGTAAGTGCCCTGCATGCATGAACAGAAGCTCTCTGCACAACCGCAGTGCTAACATAAACTCCTGCTGGAGCAGCCGGTAGGGTGGGGACTGTAACCTGGACACCAATCAGCATCAAAATAAGCTCTTGAGAAATTATTTGAATAATGAATTAGAAACAAATGTAAATGTTAGAACAGCCACCTTTTTGTATGAAGAACATCGATGGTAATATAAGGCTGTAAGGTTTGTGAGGGAAGGACTCTCCTTCTGCCTGTACGGTGCTCAAAAGGACACTACTCGGGGCCTGAGGCCCATTGTCACTACCTGAGGACAAACAATTAAAAAATAATAAATGACTTAATTAGCAATCCAAGTAAGTTGTAGTTTTAAGACTTTGATAAAAGAACTACATATATTTTATGAAATATAACGTTCCCGAGCGTCCCATTTCCTCAGCTACTTAGAGGGGTTGTTTGATTCTAAAATGCTGTGAAAAGTGGAAGCGGTTGTTTTTTTCCTTTACAGATGTAAATAATTTTCTATACAGCTATAAATGCATCATTAAGAGACTAATCCTACCCTCACCAAGTTGCCAGTGAGCGCAATCGGTGCAGAATTAGGTTCTACAAAGGAGGAATTCTTAATATTCTACAGGATAAACCTGCAAGA
The DNA here is from genome assembly GCF_963921805.1 of Phalacrocorax carbo. NCBI lineage: Eukaryota > Metazoa > Chordata > Aves > Suliformes > Phalacrocoracidae > Phalacrocorax > Phalacrocorax carbo. The sequence continues at coordinate 192,821,318 of NC_087513.1, read as the reverse complement.
GTCTATGCTAGGATCAGTTTACTTCTCAGAATTAAGGCCATTTTAAAAGAAATTGATAGTTATGGACTTGAAAACAATTCAACCAATCTAATAACTTCTGTGAGATTTACAGATGTGCATTTTCCTGACTTTTAAAAGCAAGCTTTTCTCACTAGCAAGTGTTATCTTAGTGTCAATTACATATCATATGTAATCATGTATTGCAATAAAAACTGAATTAAAGTCAGGAGAACTAGAAACATAGAGTCACAGAATCATTAAGGTTGAAAAAGACCTCTAGGATTATCACGTCCAACTTTCAAATACTTACACCCTTGTCAAGCTAAGAATTCCAGAAAATGGCAGTTACTACTAAGCAATATAAAATGACAATTGTAACTGTTTGAGTAACTAAAAAATATTACCAGTTGTAGTTCATGGAATAAATGAATTTTTAATCAACTTTGCATAGAAGTAAATTCTGCATTTCCTTTTACATTCCCATGTAGGAGTCATCCAAACCAAATTTCAACCATTGCACATGTCACAGTCTCTCCTTCCTACTCAGAAAATTACAGCTAATACTAAAAGCTGTGTGGCAATCAGGCAGACCTATGCCTTGTACAGTGTGCTGAGCAATTTCTTGACTATTTAATCATATTGCTTAATTTTAAACCATCATTGAATCGGTGCTTAAGTCAACTCTGATGTAAATCCATTAGTTTTCACAAGAATTATACCAGACAAAAATTTGTCCTTTTGCTTTAAAACAAATTGTCCTGACATACATGCTAGCCTTATATAACAGAGTATTTGAGAACCAAGAAAAATTCCAGGGTAGGTATGTACCTAATATAAAAAAAAATTCAAATAAAAGCCTAAAACCTTCTCAGACCCCATGTCAAAAGCCAACTTCACCAAGGCTGGAATAGCAATTTCAGATCCACTTAACAATATCCATATATAAAGCAACTTTTTGGCCATCTGTTTCCTTGAACTTGCCTTTCTTATTGCTCTGCCTTCACAAAGACAGAGAGCCAAAATCACAACTGACAAATGCCATTATAGGCAATGGAATTATACATGGGACGGCTTTGGCATGTCTTCTGCCTTCGGACACAGCTCCAGCCTCCTCCTATGGCTGCACTTCATATGTGGCTTGATAGCATGGTGGAAGTTACTGATTTTTTTGCCTTGTGCTGAGCGCTCAATAACCTCTGTGTGCATTTCTGTCGTAGCAACTTGCTGGCCTGGATGGAATCTAATACAGAGAACAGGAAGGGCAGGGACTGGATGGTTTTCAGTTGAAAAGCTTGCTAAAGCAACTCCTGTTTCTTAGGAAGGTGCCCCTGTAGTTGACATTAACACTGCATGGCTCTTTGTCCTCCTCTAGTGGTGCTGTTATATTTAGGGAGAGGCTTGTGCAGTGATTACTTCCTTTAAGTTAACGTGGCTATTACTTAAGTGCAAGGTGTTGAGGCTCATGCCTAGAGATCCCGCATTCAGTCCTAACACGAGCACCAGTAAAGGGCTTCATCACTGGTGCTCGTGGAAGTGGAAACTGGTGTTGCTGACCATAGCCAGTCACAGTTACACAGTCTTTTTGTGCCATGGCCATCTCCTCTGTGTAAAGGTTGCAACACAGCAGGTTGTGTAATAGCATGGAACAGTGGCATGGTCTGACTACTATCCCACAAAGGGTCCTATGTTGCAAAAGGTCAGAAGCTGGATTTGATAGCTTTATTGCCCCAAATAACTTACAATCAGCATATGTTCCAGCCAGAAGCATTCATCTGTGTTTGCCTGTCCGACTTGCAACAAAGAAACAGCACAGAATCTATCTTGTGTCCTGAGCCTTTCAGAGAGGAGCTACCTGTCACTCTGACACAGCACAAAAACTCGCAAGCTACTCCTTAAGAACTGATCCTAAATAGTTAAACAGCAAAACCTGAACCTAGAGAATTGTTACATGAGGGAAATGTTTTCTAAGGGAGAACACTAAAATTGCTGGAACTGCTACCTGGTAGAAATGCTTTCTGTGAAAACAAAAGGCTCCTACTATATAGCTCACTCTTCCAGGTGTGTGTGTCTCTCTCAGAGCTGTAATGCTTAGTTAGCATTATAAAACACTAAAGACTTATTTTGCTGCTTGCATACTTTAAAATGCCTAACGTTCAAACTTCTTAAATTATACCTTGCCCAGAAAATAAAATACAAGGACATAGCTTGCACTGTGGCTATTAGAGAGGTCTGAGGAAAACGTCTGATTGAAACAGAAAACGGGTATACTAGATTTTTTTAATTATTCAGTGAAAAATTTCCAGGATTTGTTACTCTTGGAATGAACATTAAATGCCAAAACACTCCCTCTGCCATGACTCTTGGCTGTTTAAAGAAAGTTGGTTGCTCAGATGCAGTGGAGCTGAGTATGGCTGTTTGTCCACAACTTTTGTCAGACATTTGTTCAGTCATAGAATGAAATACTTGAGAATACTATGGCTCCATGTCTGACCTTAGTTGCTGGAAACCAACACCCCCTAATTCCAACAGAAGCAAAACTTCAGAGCAGTTTGTCAGTTTGCATTAGATTGCCATTTACAGCAAGGTTTCTGTCATGTCTCAAGAGTAGTTACAAACCCAAGCTCATCTATCAGCTGTTTAGTGTTCAGCTCTCTTCAGGAGTCCAAGCTGTAAACAAAAAATGAGTTAGGAAAAATTTTTATAATACCTTCATTCTGAAACCACCTATATTTTGTACAATTATTGACTAGATATCATTTCTATCATTTACCAGCTCTAGTCTTCTCAATATTTTTCTTTCTTATTAAAAACATAGACCGAAAATCAAAGTTACAGAGAAAACTATGGAGCAGGGAAATGGTGGATGATATTTAGCTTGACATGGAGTATTAGTATGTGTATCAAGTGTCTTTATGCATTACTGCTTCATTGTTTCAGAGGTTTCTTATATAAAATTCAGAGTATTCCCTAATAGATCAAGCTTTTGTTGATAATTCATACACTAAAACAGTAAACATATATGTTTTTAATCTCCAGCTGGGTTGGTTTTTTTTTAGAAACAGCAATATCCTGAGATATATATATATAGCAAGGGTTCTCATTTTCCTCTTGCTTTTGAGAGCTGAGGATCACAGTTTGCCCTCAGCTGCTCCAATACGTCAGTAGGAGCTCAGTAGCAAAGATTTGCCTTTTCAGAAAAACAAAGAAGGGGTTTGTTCCATCATTGCCGATTATGAAAGGAACATATAGGCAGGAAGAGACAATCTCACCGCCTAATTTTAGGAGCCAAACCGGCACCACACAGAAATTAGAACAGAAGCCAAATGAAAGGACCCTCTGATGCACTGACTGCGGGAGAAGCACCAAGTCTACCTGCTTCTTATTGAACAGTATAGAGCTTAACTAGTTAACAGGCCAAGACCACTAAACAGCTGGGTTTATTCACTAGTTTACTTTCACTATACTACTGCTGAGGAAAACAGCCTGTTCATTTTTCAGTCCAAAGTAAGCATCTCCACTTCATGTTGGAAACATGTCAAAGCGACCCCACCCTGCTTTCTAGTAAATGGACAGGATCATTGGATGACAATGTTTGATTTTTCCCAGTTATTTAAGGTCAGGTCCTCATCTTGGGTAAACTCTTGTAGCTGGTGTAATCACAGCCTAAGACATGAGTACTACCTAGGTCTTGGGAAGGACTGCAGAATGTCTAATCCAGCTGCTTGTTCTCTCCTGCAGAGGACGGGACAAGAGTGCTCATGGCCACAGCCTCAGCTCCACCTCCAGCACACTTGCCAGGCATCCATTGCAAGTGCAAGGCTGAAAGAGATCACCTTCTCCATCTCCTCATGAGCAAAAGGAAAATCCCAGAACAGGTTATGGTTCTGTGAGCCACATCCATTTCCCTGTTCACAGTGCGATTAACCTGTAACTCCTGCATGAGCATAAAATGTTATATGACCAAGGAAACACAAAAATATATAATCAGTGGGAACTACTGTACATGGGTTTGTTCTTGTGATGAATCAAGCACCTGCAGTTTCTAACAAGAGCTAGGCAGAGTTGCAGTTCCCTCTCAGTTCCAAGAATCAGGCCCTTTGTTGGCAGTTGTTCATTTATAGCTGCTATATAGCACAGTTCTGGTTTCTTACACTATGGAGACCTCTCCGTGATGTCAATTAGCATTATGCCTGGATAAATATTGCAGGATCAGGCTATTCATTAAAGCCTTGGGACCACAACTGCCTCTATTTGAACTTTGTAATAAATCAGTCAAGGACACACAATTATCCACGGAGTACTTCTGAAGTGGCTACGGTCACATGAGGATTTTATCGTATTACTGCAGTGCACCATCTTCCTTGCCAGCCCATTGCTGTTCTGCTACAGACTACATTACCATGCATCAGCAAATACACGAGCACGCTGCTATATTTAGTGTTTCATATGCAACGCTAAAATAGAGGATGTGTCAGCTTTTAATCTGACTTGAAATTTTTGTCAGCAAAGTAAAAGCTCATTTTCCCTACCCATGATGAAGTGTGCTCTGCGTTAGTCAGCTTGAGCTATGTGGCGATAACTTTAAAATACATTAGGCAGCTAGAATGCTCAAGCTGAATAGAATGACTTTTACTAAAAGATATACTAGGATGCTGTAAGGATGCATAGTGTGAGTCAGCCAGGTTTTAACAGTGACTGCCACAGGCTATCTAAACACCCAGCAGCAATCTGATGGCAAGAGGAGCAGCTAACCAAGGTGTCCTCCGTGGTACCACAGCAGACAGTTAGGATCTTCTGGTTTACAAGTCCAGAATAGAGATAGGTGGCACAGATTGGGTTTGGTGTTATGTACCTGGCAATACGAGAAGAAAACTTGACGATAACTAGAACAGAGTGGTCTATTGCATGGTGATGGGACTCGGGCAGTCCTGTTAATGACATCATCTATTAATGACAGCAGGAATGTGGTTTAATGGTTGGAACTACAGTTATCACCAGGATAGCCATGTTCATTGGAACAGGCTGCTCAGAGAGGTGGTGGAGTCACCATCCTTGGAGGTGTTTAAAAAACGTGTAGATGTGGCACTTCAGGGCATGGTTTAGGAGGCAGGGTGGTGTTGCATTGATGGTTGGACTTGGTGGTCTTAGAGGTCTTTTCCAACCTTAATGATTCTATGATTCATTCTCAAAGAAAGCAGGGTTCGGTGCATGAAGCTGGCATTTTCACAGATCTTGGCAAAGCCACAAAATAGGGTATTTTTTACATATTCATAAAACTTGCTTATTCATGCCATCACATACAGGGTGTGCAAGTGTGAATCGTCTTCCTGTCTACTGCTTCTACAGAAATCCAACAGACAACTTGCTAACCTACAGACCAAGGGTAAGCCTGTCTACATGAAAACCAGCTTTTCCACTCCAAAGTGCTTATTCTCTCTTGCCACTGTCCCTTGTGCTTTTACTAACTACATTTTAAAGGGTGTGGGTGACACCACATTGGCAACCTAGGTCTAATTGCATTTTCTTAGTAGTGTGCAATTATATAAATACATAAATTTCCAAGTCTTTCTGGAACCCCATTTCAGGCCAACTCAGGACTGTCCATCGCAGCCCCCCAATGCTGCAGCAGGGCTGTTCTATAGCTCTGTCGTAGCCCTGCCTGGCCATGGGACCCAACCTGAAGATTGACATCCCATCCCATCTTTGGCCCATCCCTGTCCCCAGGGCACTGCCTGGCCATCCTGGTGCCGTGTCTGACCCTGCTCCCATGTCTGTCCCTGGTCCTCAGGGAGCCACTGGCTCATGCTGCACCCTGCTGCTGCTAAAGAAAACAGAAAGCAGAATAAATTCATGCCTCTGTAGTCACATCTCACTATTATTTAATACTTTTTCCTAATGCACAGGTTTTTTAATGGTCAGAACATCATTATTTCCAGTGCATGCACTGTTAAATGTACCAGTGTTACTACATCTGGAAATAGCAGTACTAGGCCTAGCACAGCAACACTGCCAGCAATACTGATACTTCAAAGGAGGTTCCCCAGGGTGGCTGAGTGGTCTGTGCAGCTGCAGCTTTTCTTAGGACATATTTCAGTTACCTGCTTAACATACTGTGAGGCACCCACGGCAAATCCAGGGCATGGAAGCCCCAAAATATTGCATTTATTTGAAAAAAAAAATTGTAAAATAAAATGCAAGCAAGAGAAAGAACAGTAGTCTGAAGGGCACAGGTTTTTTTTCTTCTCACACACAAATATGGTTTATGTGGAGAACAACTAGAAGCCAAGGACAGCCCAGCCCTGGGGAAAGGGCTGCAGGAGCCCACACCATGGCTGCAGCAGCTCGGAGCTGCCCTGTGTGTCCCCAGCTCCTGCTGGGAGTGGGTTAGAGGGGTCATCTCCATCCGAACCAGTTGATGCTGTGTGGTGGGGAGGGCAGGGTGCTGCCCTGCTATGACCCACCAGTGCTCCGGGAAATGACTCTTTTGGGCCTTGAGAGCTCCAGTTTGAGAGAGATTTTCCCAAGAAAAAGACTGGAAGAAAAAATGACAAAAGGTAATGAGATAGAATAAGAAATGAAAATGTAAGAGGAAAGTTGTTCAGAAAATGAGCTTCAGCAGAAGAGTGCTGGGTTCTGTATGTGGACGATACGGGCAGGATGGGTGTTCTTCTCATGTTAGAAATTACAAAACAGAAAAAAATTTCTTATCCAGAAAGCAGAGGACATATCAGAAATGTTTAGGAACTGCAAATCTGGAAGGAATCCTGTCCCTCAGTCCAAGACATAGATTTGGCCATTTTTTAAATTTAAATCAGGCTTTCTCTCTTTTTTTTTTTTTTTAATGCTTTAACATAACAAATTTTGAAGTGAAAAGTTTGAAAGCCAAATAGAAATTAAAACTTCTGACTTTGAAAACTGTTAGATCATTGCATATCGAGACATGCATGTCTATTTTAAAGAAATTATTTGAAATAGAAATTAATGGATGCTAACCTTTTCCTGTAAAATGGTTCGAAGAAATGGGAGTTTTCTGCCAGAAGCATTTTAATGATAAATTTATTACTAGCTTTATCATATGCTAGATTTCCATGATTAAAGTTCCACCTCAGTGACCGAACTGTGTCAGAAAATGACCTGTCATTCTTCTTTCATGTCTGTAGTTATCAAATTTTCAACCATCATGTTCTACTGTAAAGATGGGTGCTAAACTTCATCTCTTTTGCTGACAAAATTAATGTTATCATAAAAATAAAACAGTTCAAAATTAATCATAATAAAAAATGGGAACACTGCTAAAATAATCGGTTTTATTTAAAATTTATGTGCCGTTGACATGTTTTCCTTTTCTTTACAAAGCAAGGCTTCAGTGTCACAGAGAGGTTTTGACCCAACCAATGAAAACAATAAAAACAATTGCTAAATCAATCTCAAAATTGATGGGATTTGTTTAGCTTTGAAAGGCGCAGGCGTATGTTTCATTGGCAAATACCATCATGGAATAAATACACATACAACGCATAAAGCAGAAAAAGTTAATGTGCACAGAACTTGAATGAAAATACTTATATTTACAGTATGCTTAACTGCCTTTGTGTTCTGTTGTCCCAATGTTAAGTACATGAGGGCAAAATAGCCGACGGAAACATGAGTCTTCTAGGCCAGGGTTGCTGGCATTTGGCTAAGTCAGCACATTTGCCAGCAGAGCCATTGAATCAGTGACATTGGCTGCAAAAGGCTTCATTCATCTGTTTCTAACAGAGTTAAGGTGGCCCTTGGAAAGAACTGAGGATGCAATTTAGAGCAGAGACAGATGATACTCTGAGCAGGAAGAAATCACTGAGTTTGCAAACTGGCTTAAACTAGTCCTTCAGGCAAAAAAAAAAAATGCTAAGTCATCTAGGGACAGAGGGATAATTACAACAACAATGTCCAATTGCTTTCATTTTAATTGACACGCACTGCATACATATCGACTAATGAAACAGAAAAAGCAGTCAGAAATAGGTGACTCCAGAGATCAGTTGTTTTATGACTGAACTATTTCTAGCTGGCAAAGGCTTTTGTGGGAATGAGGATTCACTTAGACTTTGGGGAAATTTCTTTTTGCAGAACTGTGGGGCTGTTATTAAATTCCAGTAACCCCTATTCTGGGAAGCTGCTTCTTTTCTCTGTATTTCTTAATTGTGCTTCATTACAATTTAATAAGGACATTTACCCTCAGTTAAGCAAATCATCCAAGCAGTTACTCCCTGTTGCAATGAATTGGTTTTGTCAAATGTGGGTTTAATTGCATATTAAGTATCTTGCTGAATCAGGGTCTCTGTGTGTATATCTGTCTATCCAAACCTATCCTTAGCTCCTGGGATGCTAATGTATGTGGGGTCCAGGGTATCTATTCCTTTAACTTCGTTTACGCTCTGATCTTGATGCCTCCCTCACAGAACATGTACCTAAATAACCTCCCTAGAATAGTCAAACTCACTAATACTGTTAATATTAACAACCGCATTAACCAGCTGGTGAGCTCATGCTAAGGAATGATGTGGACACCGTGACTCTCTGACTCTGCCGCTGGGGACAACGCTTGGGGGGGTGTTACATTTTTTGGAAAATGTGCCTGTGTAATGAGCTTCTTCACCAGACTTGGCTGCTGTGCAAGTGCTAAGCCAGAAAATGCACTCAGGTACACCTCACCTCCACTCACCCTATGCCCCCCCGGTGCCACGGCAAGCCCTTTAGTCCCACTCTGACACCAATAACAAATACTTGGTTTTATCCCTGTTATTTCAGAACTCACTTTGCAAGGTGTTAAGTCACAAGTTGCTGAATTATCAGTTTTCCTAAGAACCACGTAAATCCTACACCACTACGTGAACAATGTGAACATGGACATAATGAACAACAGCATGGAAGTGACTGTAGTGACTGCACAGAATAGCTAATTGAGAATAGCAGAGATTCCCATGGGTCCTCCATCAATACATGCATGTCTACAGAAGCCACCAAGAACCTTTCAAGAAGTAATGCAGTGTCTTACCTGCTTTTTCCTTACACAGCTTCTGAAACAGCACCTGTAAGAAATAAATTAATTTTTGTTTAATAATTATACATTTTTTTCCTTCAAATAAGTTCCACATTTCAGGATGACAATATATGTCATTCTTAAACATCATCACCACCTTACACAGGGCATAAAATCCAGAGCTCATAAATAAAAATCATGGGGAATGTCTAGTTTTGCTTCCTAAGGACAACCTGGTGTCCATTCCCAAACCAGGTTCACCTGTCTTGCACAGAGTGAGCTTAGGAACAGTCTCTGGCACAAGCAGGGCACATGCTCCAAAGATACATGAGGTCCAGCACACTGGAACCTGCTTGAAAGTGTCTCACGATGCTGGTGGGGCTTGGGAAGGCAGCACGCAGGCTGCTGGCGAGGCATGTGCAGGCAGCTGTACCGACAGGTGGGGAACAGAGGACCCTGTGGCTGTAGCAGCCCGGAGCGGCAGAGTGATGGTGCTTATTCATCTGTGACCAGGAGAGGGTCCCTCTGTCTGAGGGATGTGGCCAAACTGACCTGCTGTGTTGTGTTCTTCATAGTTTTCATCTCTCTGCTTCGGGTCTGCTACCCTAACTGAAAGTGGTACCATTAATGTAATACTTGGATGCAACTCTTGGTCCATTACTTTTCTCTTTAATAGCTTTCAGTGCCCAAATCAGGAGATTGTTGCCAGTGATTAAATGCATATCACCCATTCTCCTTTTATATGATAGATCCGTCAACTCTCCCAGCAGTGCAGCCTGTAAATGAAACTGGCATAATGGGTGAAACTCCACCTATTTTTTTTTAAACAGAAGGCTGAACTGATTCTTCCAGATACCAGTGAACTCACAGGTGTGAAGTGCCCAGTCTGCAGCCAGCTGAGAAGGCAGCCGCTCCTGTACCTTGCAAGTGACACACTCTCTATTCTTCTTGTCTGCTTGTCCCCATATGGCCAACCATCTGTACCTTTCTGTCAGATGCACCAAGTGCTCCGTTATCTCTTCAATCAATATTACCTCTGCAGCCTTGACAGGAATCTGTCTATAAAAACATGTTTTTAATTTACCTTTTATTTAGTGAAGAATTTTACTGAGATATTGGAAAATTCCTCCTCTAAGCACAGAACTGAATTGGTGAAGCATCTCTCTTAATAATAGGGAAAGCACAGCTACACTACAGCTGTTTTCCCTTCTGCAAGGCAATTTCATTGTAAAAAAGCCTCTTGCTCCATTTTAAGGTCTGCCTGAGCAGCAGCTGAAGTTAGCCTGTCTTCAGCCAGCAGGCAGCAAGTGAGGTGGTCACTTCTAGAAGGGAAGATAACGAGTGCCTGAGTCCAAATCAGGTTTTGTTAATGGCAATTTGTAGCTTGGCTTTAGCTCCAAGTCGAGGCCAGCTCTGGCTCCCACACACTGCTGCTTGCTTGCCTGGACTGAATTGATTTGTATAGATTTCATCCAGGCTCCCTTTTGATTTTGAGCTCAGTGATGGTGAAATGCCTGGAGAGACTGGAGCTGAGCACCCTTCCCCAGTGAGGGCCCACTGGTGCCAGGCTCGGTGGTATGAGCACAGACCTCGTGCCAGACCTCTTCCACTCTTGCTGTTAGAGAGGCTGGGGGATTCTCCTCCCCCTAGGTCTTCTACAGCCTAGAAAGGGAGAATGTGCTGCTGATTCCCATCTGGCTGAAGAGGAAATTCAACTTATTTCCCAAGTCTTTATACATTGGCCCATTCTGCAAAGAGTAAGGAGCAGAACTACATCACTACAGGCTTAAGGAGTCAGTACTGAGGCCTCAGGAGAGGGCTCTAGCAGAAGCATCTCACTTCCCCAGAGGAGTGGGAAATTCAGCCACACCTGTATAGACTGGCGAGGGACAGGCAGGTCCCACATCAGAGTGCCGGGTTTTTGGACTGCTTTTCTGCATGGGGAACATTATTCTGTCCCTCCACTGTGCAGTGAGCCACACTGATCTCAGTCACGCTGCTGGGAACAGGCACCTGATTTTTAGTATTATGATGCTGGCATACACACACTGGAGGAGGGTGCCTAAATCGCCATACTGAATCTTGGGTTAGGCACTTCTTGAAGAATACATAAACGATATGTGAATCAAAATAAATGTCAATCCCACTTGGACAGCTGGTTTCTGTGTTCTAGCACAGCCAGAAGGGCACCAGTTATTATAAAATCAAACGCAGACTATGTTAACTTCCAAAATCTTTTTAGGATGCCATACAAAAGGGATGCAAATTGTTGCTGGAATAATCCCAAGTGGCAACAGAAAGCTGCCAAGTGAAACTGATTTATGGAAATAATAATGATAATGCACTACATAACTGATGGTATAACAAAATACATTTATTGGAGGACTAGCATCTTATCTGAGCAGCACAGCACCATCTAATCAAATATATAGAAACCATGGACCAAGAGAGTACAACTCTAGCCAAAAGGCTGTTGCAGCACCTGCTGCTATGAATAATAAAGAAATCATTTGCTTACAATTCCAGCTGTAGCAATTTTGCAAGTGGAAGTGTCAAGCAGAAGCCAAAGACAAATAGACTCTGCTGATACAACCATGTTTTATTTGCTGAAGCATGTAAACTAGCACACAGAAAACAGAAATTTATTAGATACTGGGTCCATTTCTCCCCCCTCAGCAGTCCTCTGCCTCGGTGGGGCCATCCCACATTCACCTACGTGAGCAAAGGTCGCCAAGAAGCCTGCCTGTGCGGAAGCAACCTTTGCTTTATGATCAGGATGAGCCAGTCTTGTGAGTCAGGCAAGTCTACCCTCAGCTGCGGTGCACCTGGTTCAGGGGACAACTTGCAATGAAGTGAAGCTCAGAGGGCTCATGTACACTGCTAAACAAAAGATGGCAATTGATGAGGTCAAAGCACCGTACCTGTGTTTGTCCACCTGACTCAGCAGCTCTGGCTTTGTTACAAACAACTCTGAAGAGCTCTGCTCAGAGCAAGCCAGCTATTGGAAAGCAAGCCCTCAGCAGTGGGGATGAGGGGACGCCCCGTGCCACTTGGCCTTGGGTGAGAGACTGGTCCCTGACACTCATTATATTGCCCTATAAACATAGCCTCTGAGTCCAGAGTATTACATTCATGGGGCCTGTACAGATGAATGAGTGCCCAGAGAATTTGTCAGGAATCATTACCTGGATCTGAATCCTGTAGAGCAAGATGGAAATAACATCTCTGTTCAACAGATATCTAAAACCAGGGACACCTTTAAGAGCACAAGCAATCCCGTTAAGGCCACCTTCCACTTACAGAGCCATGTATGTGAAAAAGTATATTTGGGGCACAGAACAAAGGAGGGAAGAAAGGCTGTGGATCTGTCGGGGAGAGGAAAGTGAATATAGTACATTTATAAGGAACCAGAAAGATTTTCCTGAAAGGCATTCTGTGTGGAAACAAATTACTCAAATGAACTCCTTGGATTAGTGGAAGTGAAGGTAGAAGCAAAACACCAGCATTATAAACTCAACAAGCAAAATAAACAACTCATCAAAAAATTGTTTCTCTGATGTATACATAATCTTTCATAGTTATAAGTGATCAGGGCATGGAACTCATCAAACAACTGGATTAAATGATTTAATAATATCCCAGTAAGCTCATTGTCACATAAAAGGCTTTTTCTGACACAGAAGATGAATATGAAATGGTTGACTTGAACAACTTCAAAACCATATTAATTTGCAACAGCACAGGGATTCTGCAGTGCCAGCTGATCCCATAATATCATATAACATTTGTATATATATATCATATAACATTTAAAAGAAAAAAAAAAGTTCATTTTCTGTCCAAGTCTTTTGCTTCCCTCTTCCCCATCAACTCCTACTAGTTATTAGCTATTTTATACTCTTAATTTCAAATATGCCTGAATCTGCCATAGATATTTCAGAGTACCTGTCAAACTGTAATCATTCACTCAGGAAATCACATCAAAAAAAAGGTAATTAGTGTATCTGTCCGGCACGCAAATAACTCTTCTGGATGTTTAATGAAAAGCCAGGGAATTTATTCAACATAGATATGGTTATCAAAAATATCACTGCTATCAAATAAACCCTGGCATTTTGACAGGACTACCTGACATCTGTTGTTAATAAAAAAGGCTTTGGATTCTGTAATCATATGTTCTGCAGTGAGCAACCAGCAGCACCACTCTGAAACACAACACTTCCTTCAAAGGAAAAAAGGATAAATCTGTGTAACTTCTTACTGGTTAACTGATACAGAAGGAAAGCACTTGGAGCTGGAAAAGGTCCTGGAAAGTATAAAGACTGAAAATCCTGCTGGTTCTTCGTTCTAGTGATTTAATAATCTGCTAGGCTTTAATTAAAGTGACATATAGACAGTTCTAAAGGAGGAAACCAGCAACCCCCATGCAAAACTCAATCATCTGATTAGCAGGTTTATTAGATCCTTTCAGAAAGATGTTGACAGAAGGAAAGAAAATCCTAGTTACCACTTCAAAATAAAATTCTACAGCCCCAAACTGGAAGTAATATTATGACACTCAGCAATGACAGCCTTAACTTGAAGCTGCCCAGCCCCAGCAATGAGATTTTCATTCTGGATTACACTTGCAAGTTCCCTGGAGAGCATTAGTCAGCTGAGAATAATGGCAATATTGAAGTTACCCTGTAGAAAACACTGCTGAGACCGCTGTGGCAGAAATCTGATTTCTCTCAGAGACTTGGCACTGATCTTTGGTACAGGCTTGAAACCTCTGCTGGATTCAGGTGCTTATACTGTCTCTTCAAAGGCTGACAACTGGGCTCAGAATTTTCCTTTAAAATAGAGCCACTGTGGAGGTGTTCTTGGAGACCATGTTCAGTATACAGCCTGAGTGTTTTTAGAGAAGCCACTTAGGTCATCAAAGACTTTTCTCCTTGGGCTGATGGGATTCAGCCTCATACCTGCTGCATCACAACGTGTCGGCCTCCTCACCAGATCAGAAGGTAGGGGGAAAAGGAAATTCTCAGTTTCTTCCATTGAAGCCGAGCTATTGCAATGCAAACTCTTAATGACTGATGGGGTCAAAGAAAGAAAGAAGGGTAAGCAGCTCCCTACTCTGCAGACAAGCAAGTCTACTTGCTCTTCCACAAGCAGCATGGCCAGCAGGTCGAGTGAGGTGATTCTGCCCCTCTGCTCCACTCTGATGAGACCCCACCTGGAGGACTTTGTCCAGCTCTGGGGCCCCCAGCATAAGAAAGACATGGACCTGTTTGTGTAGGTCCAGAGGAGGGCCACAAAGATCATCAGGGGCTGGAGCACCTCCCCTGTGAGAATAAGCTGAGAGAATTGGGCTGTCTAGATTAGAGAAGGTTCAGGGGAGACCTTACAGCAGCCTACCAGTACTTAAAGGAGCCTACAGGAAAGATAGGGAGGGACTCTTTATCAGGGAGCATAGTGACAGGGTGGAGGGTAATAGTTTTAAACTGAAAGAGGGTAGATTTAAATTAGGTATTACAAAGAAAATCTTCACTGTGGGGATGGTGAGACACTGGCACAGTTGCCCAGAGAAGTTGTGGATGCCCTGTCCCTGGAAATGTTCAAGGCCAGGTTGGATGGGGCTTTGAGCAGCCTGATCTATTAGAAGGTGTCCCTGCCTATGGCAGAGGGGTTGGACTAGATATTTTTTAAGGTCTTTTCCAACCCAAACCATTCTATGATTCTATGATTCTATGAGATGGGGAAACCTGGGTCCATGTCTCCTTTTCTAGACTCTTTAATATTTGGAATAAGAAAACATTATTAAGAAATCAATCAAGTTTTGTGCTGTTTTGATCATGGTATTTTAAAACAGTGTAAGATATTAAGAATATGCACAGCCCTCATCAAGGCAATCTAATTCCTCACATGAACGTCAGCTTCAGCTGGCGTATTTTTACTGGACTGGACAGAATGCCCTTGCTGGACTCAAAGCCCAAGGAGCATTTATGAGCCCTTGATCACCCACACTGCATAACTGCTGGGTCAGCCCTAGCTCTGTTTTGAACTGCTCCAATTAACTACCTAGAAATTAAACCTTAGCATAGTTCAAGAGATTAGGGACCACTACCAAATGGCAGAATGGAGGTAGACTCTGCTCTAGATCTGCTTCTTGCCACCTTGCAGAGTCCTCCAGCATCACCTCTGCATCCTTTGTACCCTTAAACACCTCATCATGCCATACTCCACAGCATGAAGCATGTGTCCATTCCCTAAACCCCTCACCTCATGGCTTGCAGCAGAGCTTTCACTTCACCACAGGTAGAAAAGATCCCCTACGCAAAACAATATTTGAGACACAGGACTATAGGGGTCCACAAAATGCACAGTGGAGAGCCAGGACCAGAGGGAGCCAGCTACAGAGGAGAGACATGCTCAGCCTGCTCTGTGGAGTCCCTCAGCACTCTCTCTTGTACACACCTATCCTAAACAATTTAACATTAAAAATATTTTCCCTATGTTAGCTTATAGCACAGCTATCATAGTGACAGATGACTACTTCAGGTATCCTCAAATATAATAATGTTCCGTATTTTTGAAGTTGTACAAATATGTAAAAAATAATTAATATTGTTCCAGTTACGGAAAAAAAAAGACATGTGTAGTCCAAATACATATCAGCTTACTTGAAATTAATGAGTACGTGTACCCCAGCAAAGAGATTTGGCTGAGTAGAGATTTGGCTGGTTTTATAAATGAGCATTTATAAAACTTAATGCAACTTTAAAGGATTTCTAAGGCTTTTTTCCCTTTTCTAGCGTAGCTCATTGAGACGTTTGCTGCTATCTAACCTGCACTCCGGTGTGCTATCAAAAACGAACTGAACCAGTCATAAATGAGTCCAGTTCTGTAGAAGCACTGCAGACACAGTATTTCCACAGACTCATTTTCCTGAGAGCTATGTAAAGTTTCAAGGGGTTGTCAAGAAAGGAATGTAAATAAACTAAACTGGGTTTCTCTGTAGATGACATGGAAAAAGTCTAATGTAGGGATTCTAATTTATTTCTTTGCTTTAAACTAGCAAAATCATATAAATTGTCTTTTTCGTGGTTTCTTTGAGGATCTAGCATACAGCATCTTTTAATCCTGTGCAAAGAAAACTGAACTTGAATATTTTATGACAATATTTCTAAAATGAGCCTAAGGGAATCAAACATCCGTAAGAATTCAGAGAACACAGAAATGTCTTTTGAAAACCCTAACCTTAATATGCTGAGTTGTATTCTAAAAAGATGAAATCATCAATGTTGCCTACAGATATAAAAGCATATTTAATAATTGTGCACGGCTTTAAAGAACATTTAATGAACATTTGAAAATTATTTTCCCTAGTTTAGTGTTTTAGTTGGCAAAATAAGACTTGTTTTTAAAACACATTTTACTTTAAATATTTCTTTCAAATATTACACCAAGATCAGTGCTGGTTTGAAAAACACTCACACAGAAAGATTTATTCACTTGTTTTCTCGTGTTTGCTACAAATCTGTATCTATTCTGTCCACGTACTTTCGACAAAAGTCCAGAAAGTAATGTGACATTTCATGTGGCTGTAGTTTTGAAGGCTTTGATCAAATAGGAAACTGGCTGAAAACTATTTTACAGTGAAAACTTTTGAGCGACTTATTAAAGAAAAAAGTTTAGAGTAAGTGGAGCAGGGTGATAAGAAAGTCTCTAACTATGAAAACCATTTCAACAATGTTCAAAGAGAAATCAGAGGAAAATGAGCCAAAAGACTAACGGTGAAGGAACATGAATTTTAGTAACTATAACTTATCACACTTAACTTTAAAAATGTATTATAATAACAGACCAGGGAGATTTTTACTTCTAGCAGCTGCTAATATGATTTCAAAGTGTCAAGCAGTTATGACACTGGTTGTTATACCTAAATTTTTACTGAGGAGGATTTGGTTCCAACACATGAAGAGCAGCCACCTGCAGTGAGTGTTAGGGTGAGCCTCTATGATATTTGTTACGATATTAAATCAGTCCAGTTGCTCATTTTGCCATCAGATTGGAAGACGCCATTCATCCCTGTGGCTCAGCTGGCCATGCCTATTCATCTTACACCAGCTCTGGCACTGCTCTTAACAAATGGGAAACGAAAGCAGCAGAATGTTAACTCTATCCCCCAAAAGTTTCTGCTATTTAATTTGTTGCTTTCATCACGAGATCTCTGTTACAGCTACCATTTCCTCTGTCTGACAGGTTGCTCTGATGCGAGCGCTTTGTTCAATATTCTGTTACACCGGTTTTTTGCTATCACCATTCTGCATTACCTTTGCTTCTCCTGCTGTTTCCTCTACGGGATAACATGACACTATTTGCTACTCCGCAGTGGTCTTTGCAGGTGGATTTTAAAATCCATCCTTCATGGATGCCCCAACCGGCTATGACAGAGGATTGACACTGCAAACGTTACAGGCAGTTTGAAGCAGCAGCCTTGAAGAGCTACCTATTTCATCTCCTAAATTTGGCCCCAGTCTGACTAACTGAAATCTGAACATGAAACTTTTCCTATTATTTAATGAATAGTGAAAAGCCAGTGTGTGGAGAAGAGCCTTGATTGTTGACTACAACATATGTAGGCATGCTCAGATACCACCATTCACCTTAGGAAAACAAAATGTTGCTGTGGTTTGCAACTGATCCACAAATCCCACAGAAGGACGACAGCAATGATACCAGAATCAGCGAAAGCAGTAGGTTGGAGACTGCAGTTATTAAGGGATTTCCCCACACCTTTTTTCATTTAAAAATTCAATTGACACAACTTTTCAACAGGGACAGAAAATTATCAAATAAAAAAGCAAATTATAGACATTGTTGAAATGTTTCAGTTTGATAGCTTTCAAAGAACAAAATGCCTTTTTGTGTTTAAAATGTTTTTACTTTAAAACTTAACTAACTACAGTACGTTAGATATGAAATCCACAAAACCATTTTCATCCAGTCTTGGCCTGTGATCTTGAACCAGATAAGGAAATTCACAAACTGACAAAACATTTCACAGAACAGAAAAACTATTTCTACCAATAACTCTATTTCAAATAATAAAAAGAGGACCCCAGGGTATCATAAAGTCAGATACCTTCTTCACCTTCAAAGATTTTGATACCTGTGATTTTGGAGGCCATCAGAATTAATTTAGAAAAGAGTTCTAATCAGTTAAAGTTCAAATATTTTTTTCAGAAATGTAGATACTTAAAACTCCAGAATGTTACTTTGCTGTAGCATATCCACAATATTTTTTTTAAATTTTCAGGGATTCTAAATTATGCCCATGGAAGTCCATATTCTAATCAAAGCAAGCTGTGACAACAGCTTATCTGTTGTCACTGTGTTCCACTGTGTGGCCAGCTGATTATACCTGCGAGACAGAATACAGACGTCCCACTGCAGAAAGAGATGTCCCTCGTCCCTTCAAGGTGACCAGGACAGCCAAACTGGTCTGGTCCCACCCAGCAAAACATGGTGTTGTGCCCCCTTCTCTTTCACTTACAGAAACTTTCCATAACTCTTCCCACTTTTTTTTTTTGCCTTTAAATAGGCTTTTATAGTAGTCAATATTTTAAAAATCTAATTAAAATCTAACCTGGCAGTGCGGTATTGTGTACTTGCACAGTCAGGAGCAAAGCAGGTGCAGGCAATCTCGAGCGTTTAGCCAAGGGGACAGTCTGAGGAACGTATATCCAAGTTTGGTCTACGTGGTGTCCTGAATGTTCAGTTCATCCTGCTGAATTCCCAATACCCATCCTCTGCGATCGCTTCCTTACAGGACACAGATTTGCCACATCTCAGCAAATTTGGTTCTCATAAAAACAAAAGATGTTCTCTTTATGATGCTTTTGCCTTTGGCAAGTCCCAGGAGCTCTTCGTCATTTTGAACTCTCGACTCTGCAGCAAGACTAACACCAACATGCTCAGAACTGTGCAAATACCAATTAATGCTCAGTCCTGGATTAAGATAACCAGTTATGCCCTGTATAAACAAAGACATGAATAAAAACTGGAGATAACGTAGTTGTCACAATATATGTCTGGGGGTCAGGTGGAAACGTGATGGGGTGGAGGTGGGAGGAAGAAGGACAAGAAGAAGAGCAATGAATGCCAAATAGAGACAGACAAAGGTGAGAAGCAACTGCAGTCCCTGTTTTTTACAATCCTGGAACAATACAGTGAGTCACACATTGCTATCATTTTTACCCTCTTGAGTAGGAAGAAGTGCTATATCTATTTAAAGATAAAGTGAAGTGGAAAAGGTACAAGAGGTCACACAACAACAAAGGGAGGCACGAAAGCTGGGGACTGTGCTATCCTGCTATGGGAAATGCGTGACTTCTAAAGCAAACAGCAGTCAGCAGTAATCCATGGTAGAACATGAAAACCTGTGAGCTCTGGCTAGAGCTGTGTCATTTTAGCTTTGCCCAGAGTAGTACTTAGCTGGGAATGAACTTCAGACTGCCATTAGCAGCAGTTTGTTTGTTTTCACTATTGAGTGTTCACAGAAATGTTTCATGATGTTGAGGCCCTAAGTGGGTATCAGGTATTCTCCTTCACAGTCAATAAATCTAATAATTGTAATATAACCCCAATGAAAAATGCACTTTCCCTAGTAAACTGGTTTATTAGCAAACAGTTAAAATCTTGGTCCACATTTTATGCTTTTTGAGAAGAAACAAAATAAAAGTGGTTTGTTCAGTGGCCAGTTTTCAGTAAAAGACAAAATAGAGGAAAGTGAAGAATAAAATATTTTATGCAAAAAAGTTACTCAAAATTACAGAAATTGTGCATAGCAGAAGCATTCTTCCTGAGAACGCACATGGGGAAATGTTAAGTAGCATTTCTGCTTCTTCTAGTGTCCCAGCAAAGGCTAGTGCCCTTAGGAGAAGCAGAGATTGGTTTATATCTTTTAATTACTTTATAGACTTTAATCTTTATATGACATTTTGGTATTGGAAACCTGGTGTAAATCCTTTTTGATTTCTTATCAATTTTATTTGATTACCTGTGTGGTTTTGTCTTTGTTTCTGAGTTTGCTTTTATGCCAGTTTTAAAAAAAAATCTTTCCCATGGCGGCTTCTCCCATGCAAATGACAAGCTTTCCCCTTGGGAAGCTTCATAGCTCTCCCTTTCTAAGAAAGAACATAATGTGTTTCAGTATCATCAGCACCAGGTAAGGTGATGCCATCTACCTCACAGTAAACTCATGCAAGGCATTTCAGAACTGACCACTCCATTGCAAATTCTGGTGCAGCCCATAAGAAAATGAACACTTAAGTGTGATGCATGTCAACTTATGTCGTTTATTTTCAAAATTAACTTTTCAACGCATATAAATCATAGAATCATAGAATGGTTTGGGTTGGAAAGGACCTTAAAAGATATCTAGTTCCAACCCCCCTGCCATGGGCAGGGACACCTTTCACTAGATCAGGTTGCTCAAAACCCCATCTAACCTGGCCTTGAACACTTCCAGGGACGGGGCATCCACAATTTCTCTGGGCAATCTGTTCCAGTGCCTCACCACCCTCAGAGTGAAGAATTTCTTCCTTATATCTAATCTAAATAAAGGACAATGAATTTGTGTGATGGTTGTAAAGTTAATATTTTCATAGAGAAGTATACATACATATCCCTTTACAGTGGGGTTCACTGTCTCTTTTGCTGTCAGCAAATACCCAGGTGCAATTCAGATAACTGCCATGTGAACACCTAAACAACTTCAAAGCTCTGCGTTCCCAGTCATTTGCCTTACCTTTGCCTTACCTGCCGAGATTATGCAAACCAGTATACCCCTGGTGAGAAAAGCTGAGTGAATTTATGCTGCATTAGGAGCTAAGAACCCCTTATGCACATGTGAACTAAGAACATCAGGGCTGTAATGTGGCAAAGGACCAACACACATGTATGGTTTGAAATGATTTAGACTAGGCATGCTTGATGTTAAGCATATGCTTAAAGCCAATTATTTTTATACACTAACTGTGGTGTTGGGCTGCATTTGACTCAACTCAGTCTGGACAGACTGGAGCTGGAAGCCTCCACTACCACACACATAATGCATAATCTCCCCCTCTTCCCCTCCCCAGGTAAGTATATACACATATATACATATTTATATGTGCCTCTGTTTCACCCACCCTTCTAATTTTTTCCCTTCAAAAATTGATGAGGTTCTGAGAGAGCAGAAATTTGTGTGCCCATATACTGAAGGTGCTGCTGACTCAACCTGTGACGTCCAGCAAGTCAGTGCAGCACTGACTGAACGAAGGAATGCACGTTCTTCAGCTAGTCATGAGCATCTCCCCTCTTACAGTGATGCTTGGATTACTGCTGTCCAGGCCAAACCCTTCATCAGTTTGGTGTTTAACTTCTGCATCTGTATCACTACTAATATACATGTCCAAAGCCTAACTGAAAGCCAGAAGTAAAAGATGTTAGGGTATACACAACCATAACCATATTTTACCATTTATAATTTCTTGTCATACAGATATCATAAAATGTCTGTACAGAAGCATTAACATCTTGACCTTTCTGCATCACACCATGTTTAAAATTATGGACAAATATCATAATGAGATACTAGGTTGCCTGCATGCATCCTCCTCTTGCAACAGAGGAGAGCAGAGATTTATTAGGGACTGGCTCAAGTTCTCTCCCCCTCTCTCTCACTTGCTCATTCTCACACACACACACACATCCCTGCATAGCCTAAAGAAGCTTCAAACTCATTTAAATATATGTACTACTGACTCAAGCTATTTTAAAGCAAAAAAAGACATACTTTACTTCTTGAAATAGAATAAAAGAACTGTACTCCCACAGAGGGGTTTTAAAATTGGCATGTATTATTTCTCAGCTGTCATGGACAGCCAAAACAAATATATTCACAGAACTATCTCCATACCTTATGATCCTATATGATGAACTGATTTTATGCTTCTCTGCAATGCAGGCAAACATCTAATTTCTCTTCCTTTTTTTTTTTTTTTTTTTTTTTTTTTTGGTACCTAAGCGCTATGACCTTCCTAAAAAATATTCAAGGATTCTTTAGTGGAAAGCTCCACAATCTTCTCACAGTAACTGTTCTGGGTGGCTCAGTACAATCTCTGAACCGAATTTAATTTTATATAATTCCAAACAAGTGGTATTAGGTAAGTTTCAAACAATTAAAGTAAGAAAAATTTATACCATTGCCTAATATTAATGACAATATTTGTTGCAGAATTTTTACACTGCTTACATGCATATCATGGGCTACAACTAAATGCTGACATAATTAATGAGGATTTTTCTATCACCTTGTATATCCTGTTGTCCTTAATCACTGTGAGACAAATATCATCCTTCTCTGTTTTCCATTTCATAATTCAAGTAAATGGCTGCTTCTTGAAATTTGTTTTTATCGTTAGATTTAAGGGACTATTTATCTTTTGAGAAGCACTGATTTGACAAACACCACCATTGCTTCAGCTGGTCTTAAATCAAGGTAGGTCTGATTTATACTAACTGAAAGTCAGGTCCAACAAGAATAAACTTTTAAAGCGAAAATTATTGCTGTCAACTCTGAAAATGTAAAAACCCTACAGTAAAGGATGCACCTACTGATCCGCATCTGTCCTTTGTACAGTTTTATTCATTCAGCCATAACGACTGGAAATAATACTAATTCACAACACAACATCTGAACTTGGGAAGCAGCTATTGGTATTCTGTTTTTACAAGTATTTCCTAATTGCTGCATTCTAATGTTCCAGGAAGAATTAGTTAAATGGGAAGCATTCATAAAGGGCTTCTCAGTGGGCGAAACGTACTAATTAATGCAAGAAAGGGATCTCAGCTTCCTATATCCTCTGACTGGGCTTCTGGACTATTGTCAAAATGCACATCTGCCAACAACCTCAGTGACAGCAGCTGCTGGAAAACTGGATGCTGAGATGCGCCTCTACCTTTACAGCGTGAATTCTGTTTCAGCATGGAGACATACATTTGATTAGTAATTCTTTTGTTATATTATTGGGGGTGTGATGGTGGCTCTCCCAAAGTTTCATGGCTGTAAGATAACCAGCTCCCCACTCTTTGGAGACCTCCCTGCTGTACAGAGAACAACAGCTGTAGCGGCACCCGGACACATGGATGGTGCAAAAGCTGCAGGACTTTCCACCAGAAATTCCACCTGAATGATCAGACTTGCTGGGGAGCAGTTTGGATGTAACCAAGATAGCCACAGTTCTGGAGACAATCATGTGAAACAACCACCTGTGTGAGTGCTTAAATTGCCTGAGCATTAGTATACTTTTATGGTAGATGGTGAAAAACAACTGCCATCAAATTATGCTTCCCTTTGCCACTTAAACCAAGAAAGTGGAAGAAGTTCTACCAAGACTTGGGTAGCTTTCTGAAGAATAAATAATAAAAAGAACAAAAACATAAAAAATAGACAAATTAAAAAAAGAATCAAAATGTAACACACCCAATTTTCTCTGTTATGGGACTTAAATGTCCTTCCAAGAAAAGCACTGGAGGACAGCTCTGCTAGCAAGAGCGGCAGACAACAGAAGCTTTAGCAGTGGATTATCAGAGCAGATTTTAGTGGACTGGATTCTCAGTTGTGGTATGCCCTAGGCAGATTTCCTACAAGACCCAGAATTTGGAGGAATCATTTTATACTTCATGGGGTAAAGACATTACAAGAAAAGAGAGATGCCACATTACAGTCATTCTGCTTCCTGCGCTCCAATTCATAGTGACACGTAGCTGAGAACATATCCATACTGCAAATGCAGTAGGACAGGACATTTAGACAACTGTGAGTAGCTATTTAGCCTCAGAATCATGTAGCTTCATGCAACTGAGTTTTCACAGGCCACTGGCCGGTTGACAGCTGATGGAAAAAGTCTGAGGTCATTCTCCCAGGATTAGCTGTACCTCAAGACTGGTGGCTAGGTCTTGATGTAATCTAGGACATACCACACTCATGAGACCTTGAAGGAGACCATTAGATATGTAAAACCTTACTATGAGCTGCTAGAGATCCACCATGAATGAATTATAGAATGTCTGGAATTTTAATCTGCTTATTACTTCAGTTCAAATGTTGCATCCCTTACAGCAATAGCTATGACTTAATGGCCACTCGCATTTTCACATTCAGGACCCTCCAGGACTTTTAAGCTGTCTTTAAAACCCACCTGTCACTAGAAATACCTATTAATAATTTACTGCTGATGAAAAGAAGAAACATGCAATTAAAACATTAATTTAAATAGCTAAGTGTTTACACTAAACCAAATACAACAGCATAAAATCAGATACAAGGATGTACTTCATGACAGCATATTTTAGCTGTCAAATCTAACAGCTATGCACTGTGCCAAGAGTCCTTATCATATGCATGATTGAAGAATGAGAATATGTCATTCTGACCAGATGATTTAAGAAGGGAGGAGAGGCCTTACATATAAACTAATTTGACTGTGAGTTTGAGGATTTATCATTATTTCACTGACTTTTTTATACTTCAAAATCTTAATATCCCTTTAGTCTGAATGCATAGCTATGCAAGCCCAACCAAGCAGCAAACAGAGGGTGTATGTGTTATCATGACATGCTACCTGGAGTTCCTGTGGTCTTCATGCTAAACGATCTTAAGGCTCTTTATAGAAAACAGTCTAATTTCTTGCTGCATTTTCTCTACTACTTATTGCAATATTCACCTTCACTCTATGCTAAAAGTAATATAATTAAAATCTAATCTTAGGCAAACCTAAGCTCTTTCTTGACCAAAATGCATTCTAGCACGAACACTTTGATTTTAGTAAATAATCAGTCAGACAAATGACAATTCTAGGATTACTTTTATCTTCAACAGTTCTGGAGGAAAGAAAAAGAGACTCAAATTACTTTCTACACAAGGGTTGTTCCACGTTTGCTGGCGGAATGTACCCACCTCTCTTATCTCCAAAAGTCTTAGAGTTTTTTTATCCTGTGTTGTGATTTTGCAGTACATGACCTGCTACCTTTTTGATAGTCACAGTCGTTTTGAGGACCTATGGAGAGCATTTTCCATATAAGCTTAAAGCACCAATTCAAGACAGCAATGTGAGAAAGGAGAAATTTACTACTAACACAGTGTTATTTTTTTATTACTTATGTTACAAAACACCACATCTCCAGGGTGCAACCAGGAATGAGATCACTTTTGTGCAGGAACATACAATATATGAAAAACCAGGTGAAAAAAACTATGTATATTTTATAGGATGAAAAGATGATCCTTGGCTCAAAATCCTTACAGCCTAGTCAAGACTTTCATTCTAGATGCTACAGTGAAGATGACATCTGACATCTGCAACTGTGAAGGGTACAACATTGCTCAGCTGGGTGCTTGTTTTCCTAAGTGTAATCCAAGCTTGGATCTCAGGTGGATGAAGGATAAAAAGTGTAGGCAAGCACACGAGTTTCAGAGTGGATGAGCAGCTCAGAAACCCCCGGAGCTCAGCATTTCACACCAACCAGTTGTAGATTTCTACGCCAGGAAAGAGCCTCTCAGGAACTGTAGCTGTCACCAGTATAGGATGCTCAGGTGCCTACTACAGACTCGTATCATTTCTGAAACTGAACTGGTGCCAGCAGATAATGGATGCAGAAAAAGAGGTGGTCTTTCTCCTGCCATAGTTCTGCCTCTAACAGTGTTTGTAATTAGAAACTGAAACTCGCCATTTTGCATACACAAGGAAATATGTATTTACAGGTGATTTCAATAGGGCACTAATCTTCCAAGATTCTGTTTCAGCAGCCATTCTAGATCATAAAGCAAAAGATTTTTAAGAAAAAAAAGGTAATGAATTCCTGGCAAGTTTTACATGCCCCTTTAAAAAAAATTACATACACCCTCCCTTCCTCCCTTCCCTCCAGCAAATACCATTCATGTTTAAGATTAGATTATTTTTCTCCTGATTCGTCTTTAGCTGCCAGAGCGTGACTCATTGTCAGATTGATTTAATTACAATTACAGACCTTGTTCTTCTGGTGTTACAAGTAAGAACTAGGAAACATAAAGGAATGGGTCAATACAGAAAAACTCCACAAGCCAGGAGATGTAGGAGATGTTAAGCAGTGCCACTAGTCATTACTGTTGATTTCAATTGGGTAGTAACTGCCTAATCTAAGATTTTTTACAATAATGCAACAGAAATCAGTTACATATTGCAGGTACCTTCCTGAAAGGTTGGCTTTGTTTCTGTGCCACACATTACAGCTTTTAGATCTTGGGCATAAGAGTGAAAAAAAGCATATAATAGTTTCATAGAAGGGACATTGCATAGTTATGGTTAGCAGAATAATAATGATCAGTTATCCATGTAACACATGCACGTGGTTTTTTTAAAGATTTATAAAAAAGGTAATAGAGATAATTTAACAACAACTGTTCTTCTACGACATTAGCAAAGTAGGAACGTTTTTTCAAAATATGTTTGCAAAGTTAATTTTTTTTAGTATCGTTACCCTGGAGATATTATAATGTAAGTGTAATGGTAACTTATAGAACAAGGCATATTGAACATGCTGTGCAGTGTCTAAGCAATGGATATAGTTTATGATTATAACTTATACACTTCGAAGGTCAAAGTACACTTAGAAAGAGTGAAACTCTTCCTGAGAAGGCCTATCTGTTTTTTGTCTTTAAGTTGCTTCTAGGAAGCGAAAGAGAAAGGTCGAGTCTATGGAACTTGCTTTGTCAGAAAGCTTATTTAGTATTAGGAACCAAGAGCATTAAACTCGTACCTTACTGTAATAACTGTAATCACTTTCCTATTTTCATGTACTTCTCATTTTCAGAGAGAACCTAATTATAGACTAAGTATTTAACTGCACTATCCTCATCACTGCCTGTATCTAACAGCGTACATTATGCAGCTAAATATTTTACCCCTGAGAGTCTCCTCAATTTGTTCTGAGATGCTGACATGGTTGTTATAAAAAGCACAGCTACCTTAACCATGTTGCAGGGGAAACAATTAGTAAACCAGTAACATTTGGCATTTCAGAATCAATTAGCTTGGCTGGAGAAGTCTACAAATACAATATTGATGCAGCAACACTTTGGAAGACATTATTAATGCCAGAGGACAAATAAATATAATTGGAAATAACAAAACAGGTTGTTAGGGCTATTAACTGATTAAATTTATTTACTATGTTTCATTCTGGGAAAAAAAAAGTAAGGCTTATAATTGCAGATAATAAGATTTTGCCTTTTTTCTTTCGGAGAAGAAATATTAGCTGTAACAAGTAACACTGTGAGTGGTTAATTAAAAACACAATTTTAAAGGGGGCTAGGTACATAAAGTGAGGGCCACCTGAAAAACTCTACACTGTGAAGGGACTCCTCCTGGTATCCTGAGCTCTTTTATCCACAGGGACATGTCTGTTACAGAACGTGAGTGTCCTCAGCAGTGGTTAAGGCAGTTCCACAGAGGAGACTCAGCTCAAGAACAGAACAGGGTAAATGAAAATGACGACTCGAGAGAAAATCAGAATTTTCATTGCAGCATTCGTGTCATAAATAATGAAAAATTAAAATTATGTAAGATATGACAAAATGAACAAACTAATGTTGGAAATGTCTGATTAATTTTCATATTTAACGGAAAATAAATGCTTTGATAATTCCAATCGTCAAGATGGTAGATTCTGGCACGTGGAACAAAACAAACTTTGAGTTAGTCTAATAGTACATTGCACAGGTGGGATTCATTTAATCTACTAACAGGTGTCTACAATGTAAACATTTACAGCTGAGCCAGTCATTCTACATAGGGTATCTGTCTCCTCAGAAAATAAACTTCTGAATAGATCAGTCTCTAAACACGCCTGTTTTGGCCTTTGACTGGTATGACCATGTCCCCTTACATGTAAAAAGTCAGAAAAATCAACATATGCATTTTGTAGAAACAGCATTTTCCACAGAATTTTAGCTGTGCAGCATTTGTCTTGTGTAACTGAACAGTCCTGTGGACGTCTGCAGCGGTACTACCTGACCTCTGCAACACCAAGGTATATGGAAGGTACCTAATAAATGTGAAAAATTTGAAACAAACAAACAATGTAACAATCTTATATGAGGTGTGAATAATCTAAAAGACTATTTGAAAGTGGATGCTAATAGACAAAACTGCTGATGCCAAGTTACCTTCTTCAGTGTCAATACATCTCAGTGAAAAACATACGTTTGGTATCAAAGCTACCTCCGAGGAGACAGTAGATGTTTGCATAAGTTTTTCAGAACACTTACATTTCCAACAGTCTGAAGTTTAGGATTTATTTATACAGCAGATCTAGCCCTTACAAATACATTTATTGAATATGGGGGTTTTGTGGGTGGTTTTTTTTTTACTGTGAATGCTTGACAGGTGAATTACAGAGGAACTGAAAGAAAGGATGTTGAGAAATACAATGTGATGCCTTGTAAAGAAAAATAGTACGATACAGGCTTGTTAATGACCTATATATTTTGACATGGATTCTCTGTTGATTATGACGTACCATCTGCAGGTCACTGGCCTCTGCTGCTCAGACACCATCCCCCTGAGACCCTGCCCTCCTCACACATACCTCCCCTCCATCCCCCCAAGACTTGCTGTTGGAAGGGTTCCCCTGGGCACCTCCATCACCTCTTCCAGTGAAAAGAGAGCAAGTGACCCAAAACCACTTCAGCTAACCCAGCTGAAACAGGTTACTGCACCTTAAACAAGCAGCTCAAAACTGAGACCCAGGGAAGTAGTAACTGGCCAGGTAGCAGAGGAGGATATGGAAACAATTGTAGCTGGGAGAGCTACAGCAAGAAGAGGGTGTGCTTATTTCCTAAAGAAATGGAGCAGTGTGCCATTGTGATAGCTCAATGGTACTCCACACTCTGGCTTGCTCTAGCCAAAAGAAGCTGGATGGACATTAGGATACACACAGAGTAGAAAGAAGAATGACACTGATAACACGGTGATGTCTTTCTGTGAATTAGTGTGCAGTGTCATGTAGGACATTGTGGAAGCATTTTTGGTCATCTTCTTCCAAAAGCAGAATGACAAACTTGGAGAGGATTCACGGAGGGACCACTGAGATTATGGAGGTGCATGGAAAGAAAGGGATGGTCACTCCTAGGAAGGAAATTAGCAGCATGGAAGATGTTCAAAAGTGCATAAACAATAAAAAGTTTATCGAGGACTCTGTCTTAACTTAATTTGTAAGTCCGGAACAAGGACATGCAAACCCATTAATTTTAAAAATGGTAATAGGAAACAGCTTTTTCACAAAACAGGAAATTATACTGTGGAATACATTCCTACAGGAGGTTTTGAGAGCAAGAGCATAGCAATAGGCAAAAGAACTAAGACACCTTTTTGGATATCAGAAATACCCAGATTTACTAGTTTTCAAGCCACTGCATTTTGGAAATGAAAGTACTTCAATAAACCTATTTCCACACAGGAACCAAGTTTTCAGAGTGGACAATGAGACCCATATTGTTAGCAGCTTATTCCATGTAAGCCTACTCACCAGGCTATCCGAGTATTGATGCTCTTCTTTGAAATAACTGTTTCTGGTCACTGCAGAAAGACACTGTGGATCTCATCCAAATGACAAGTCCTATGCCCCCCAAAATGTCTAGCAAAAGTGGAGTTAAATATCACAGAATCACACAATGGTAGGGGTTGGAAGGGACCTCTGGAGATCATCTTGTCCAACCCCCTGCTTGAGCAGGCACACACAGAGCAGGGGGCACAGGAACGCATCCCGGCAGGTTTTGAATATTTCCAGAGGAGACTCCACAACCTCCAGGGCAGCCTATGCCACTGCTCTGTCACTCCCACAGTAAAGTTTTTCCTCATGTTTAGCTGGAACTTCTTGTGTTCCAACTTGTGCCCATTGCCCCCTGTATGTAACACCAGAAGATACTTTAAAGTTGTCATTATTTATAATCATGTTTTAAAGTAATGAGTAATAGCCATGAGTGAAGCACCTTAATTTTCTTTGCCTTCATTTTTCATTTCTTTACTTTACTTAGTAGAAAACTCTAGATAATCGGGGCTGTGCAACACAATCCACTGGTCAAACTAATTACAGTATAAATTTCCACTCAATTTGTTAAATAAGCATTAGTTGGGAACTTCTTGGGAAACCCTTACCAACACAGTGAAAACCTTCCTATATATAAATCATTTGAAAGAATATAAGAAAGGGAAAAAATCCATTGAAATTTAGCTCTTAGAAAGCTCATGAATAAGCTAATCTGTTACTGAGTGGCTCAATGTTCAATTGTTTAAAAATGGCATAGCAACAAAACCCCAGGAGAATGCCATTGTTCTGAGCTATTTTCTTTTCTTAATTAGTCCTAATGCTATTTTATAAAACCACTATTCTTCTTTTTGTTTGTCTTCAATCTGAAGACATAAATATGCAAAATATAGAAAATAAGTACCACAAATTACTTCCAAAGTGTAAACTTACACCTTAAATTGCAATTGTAGTACTGAGTAAATTACTGAATTTAGGCTTCTTTTAGGATATAAATTGAATATGTTAATTTTATTCATCAAAAACAATGGCACAGTGCACATACATACAAAACCCACTAGAAATAAGGGAAGGTCACCAGGCTAATCACTTTGGCTTATTTCCCTTTTCTGTACGCCCATCTGCCTATTTTCTCTACTCTTTGTATTGAAAAGGAACAACTTGAACACAGTTAGGCCAAAATTTGACCTACTTTTTTTGTTCGTTTTAATTAATTTCTTTTTTTGGCAGCATCTCTGTAATTTCTATACCTTCTACTTCACAGATGTTTTCTCTTTAGAACAAACTAAATAATGCCATGATCCTGCCACCGATGAGAAAACCTGTAACAGTACACTACTGAGTCATCATCACCATGGACGGATCTTTGCATTCAGATGGTGTCGTATGCAGGATGGGTGTCTGTACATTGAGAAACAAGTCACCTTAAGCCTACATGACATTAGTATTAGCAAGGCTGCAGATCAAACTAACAGAGACAGAAGAGCATATTTCAAGAACACGGTTACTTGGAAGCTTATTCTCTTCGCGTAATTTTGTGCAAATAGATTCACTTCACTTCATATTAAAATGCAGTACTTTGCTCTGAATCACCTCCTCCCAGGCCAGCACAGCCCATGTTACTTATTAATCAAAGACTGCAGAAAAGGAATTTTATCAGAGGTTGAGTACAATCGTTTGAGACGAAAGAAAACAACCTTAAGTGCAGAAATCAAATCAAGTGCTACAAAAAGTACTCTGTTCTGGTATCAGTGATGCCAACTTCTGAAAAGGAATATTTAAAATTGCTCCAGGATGGAAATGGAGTAAAAACTGACTGCAGAAACAGACAAACCTTCCAACTCCTTACAGTAGATCTCAAGACCTAGTAAGAGACCAATCTGCAAGTAAATTCCACAATTGCTCTCAAATCAGTTCAGGAATGACCGGGACTCATGGACTGCAACGGCTAACAACTCACGAGGGCTCTGTATGCTGGGATGTGCAATGAGGAACCCAAGCTAGAGACTGAAACTGCAAGAGATCCTGAATTACTGCTTCCCTCCCCAAACTTACCTCCCCACCCCGTTTTATTTTTTTGGATGGGTAAAGTATGCATAGAAACCTAACAGAGTTTTAACAAGGATTGAATACAGAACAAAGAAGAGATTATGCAGGCAGACTTAACTGGAAAGAGAAAATGAAAAAATATAAACAAAGATTCTTTAAAAGAACTGCTTTTAGATTTATGGACCCCACCCAGAAATCATGTCCCAGCTCTGATGAAATTGTCTTTCCAGCCACCTTCTGTGCTTGGCAGATGAAATGCAGAGGGAAATAGTTTGGGTGCAGTTGCCAACCTGAATTTTATGGGACCATGCCAGGCTACCCTAATCACATTCATCCCATCTTGCTTTAGCTTTCTGAGGTCTCCAAGAAGCAAGTTTGCAATGCAAGGTGGCCCAATGGAAACCAAAGGAACAAGGAGCCTGGAAGCAGACTGGCTCTGGAGCAGAGAAGTTGGTATTTCCTGTTATTTCTCATGGATCCAAAGCAAACTCAGGATGTCATTTTACATTTTCCACCAGTCTCCAGCTAGTCTGAGACAGTTTAGCTCACCTGCTTACACTTTCAGAACTCATGAGATAAGCTGATGGTGGCAAACTAAGTAGTTGGTGCTGGATTCAACTTTCAAATACATGCACTAGTGTAATTTCTACCATTACTGGGGTGAAGAAGAGCCCAGCAGGCACTTCAAAGGGCATTTCACTGCACAGATACATTCACATTTCCTCCTGCCTGAAGGCTGTTGTGGTGGGTTCCGAAACCCTCCAGAGAAGAAATGTATGAGGGGTGTGGATGAAAGGGAAGGACTGGACAGCACCTGCATCCCTCTTCCTCACTGGTGACTGAAACAGAGACTTAGACTTCCCCCCTTATATGATTCTGAGATTACATGAGATCTATCCCATTCAGGCAGTATGATATCAGATGAGGCAGAAGAAAACAGCCTGGCTCCTCCAGAAGAAGGGAAGAGGGAAGAAAGACACTGCAAAGAAGTGGATTCTTCATCTTTCCAGCACACCTTCAAAGAGGCTAAGCTGGAGACTGTAAATGTGGTAAAGAAATGTGGGCAAAGAGTTTGTGGCAATGGTAGCTCCATTAGCTTCTCAGACCTTCTTGTCCTGAAGACAAGAGTGTACATCCCATAGTAGGGAAAATTCATATGATAAACTAAATCCCATAGAGCAGTCCTCCCATTGTAGTCTTTATTTAGAAAAAAGGAAAGCATTAAACTATTGTGTTATAGTGTGTCACGCATTCAGGACAGCTGGCAAGGCAAATGTGGAAAAGAAGCTTTTTATTCTTGGAGAGGTAATCTCTTCCATCCTCTCCAGAGCCATACAGTTTCACAGGGTATTAATCCTGTCCCAGACACTGGTTTGGGAATTTTTCTTCTCTACTAGAGAAATGTTAATAAGCACAGCCTTTTATCCAAAACATCTAGATGTCTGGAGTTCTTGCCAATTTGTTTGTTTGTTTATTAAGAAATAAGATTGCTCCTCATGCTGAGAAGTTGCAGCAGCAATTGGAGAGGCTGCTGTAGCGGAGAACGAATAGAAAATGTGAGTCACATTTGGCAGTATCTGTCATTACACATAGCAGAAGCTGCTCTTAAGCCAGTGCTTGCTGAAGCAAATGAACTAACAGAAATACAGTCTTATCCATCAGCATCACTCTATAGCTCAGAGCTGGCAGATGCAGCATATCAATTTGACCTGGGATGCTGTCCCAAAAGACCTCAGGAGGGCTTTTGCAGCATGATTCCAGTAACTCTAGAAAGGCCCCAGGCTATCTGAACTGAACAGCAGATGTAGGGATAGATGATACTCCTCTCAGGTACAAAATGGATTGCCTTTTCTATAAATGCCACTAGATATCAAAGGAGAGAAAGAGTGAAATCAAGGCTGTCCTCTCCCTTCTTCCTGAGGCTGCAGCATGGGAGCCGGGGTACAGGTCTGAAATCTGAAGCATTTTTACCTTTGACCATGAAGCATTTAGTCACAATCTAGATCACAGTTCAGCCTGTATCTAGAGTCACAGCCTGGGATCTGGGGCAGAAAAAAAGGATCTACTTAAGAGAAAATTGTAGTGCTCCCTCTGGTGCTCCTTTCCTTTCCCAGGCACAAAGCCTGAACATTCCGCAAAATAGTTTATCTCACTGAAAAAAAAAAAAAAGTGCTTTTGCAGAAAAAGGGATCAAACAAGAAATATTGAAGAACTTGACTGCACAAAACTCAGCATAGAAAGACAAAACAGTGACCAAAACCCTGTCTTTCTCATAATAAAAATAAGAGAAAATAAATCTAAGATCATCAAACCACCATCAACAGAAGAAGATAGCAAAAATGAAGAAGACTGGACCTGAAGGCAGACGAGATAGGAAATACAAAGCAGAAAGCACTTTAATTATGGTAGTGCTATATAAAAATAAGAGTTATAGCACTAGGTCCTAATTTGGTGCTGAAACTAGGTTTCCTAACCTGAAGAGATGGGATCTGCGGCAGATAAGTGGTGAGGGGCAGGGTCTCTCTGAGGAAAGGCACATGCACTAGGAAGAAGTGAGGCAGGGAATACAGAGATGGGTATTAATTTGGAAGAGATTCACTGATACATAGAGCTACCCTACTTCTGTTTGGGAGTTCCTGGAGAGAAATATGAATACAGGTGTTGTGCACCATTTATCAGTAAAATAGGTAGCATCAATCCTACCATACACACATAGCAAATTTGACAGTCTTGGGATGCATTATCATAGAATCATAGAATAGTTTGGGTAACCTTTAAAGGTCATCTAATCCTGCAATAAGCAGGGACACCTTCAACCAGATCAGGTTGCTCAGGGCCCCGTCCAATCTGACCTTGAATGTCTCTAGGGATGGGACATCTATCACCTCTCTGGGCAACCTGTTCCAGTGTTTCACAACGCTCATTGTAAAAAATTTCTTCCTTCTATCTAGTCTGAATCTACTCTTTTTTAGTTTAAAACCACTACCCCTTGTCTGATCATTACAGGCCCTAGATTTGTGACTAGTTTTTCTGCCTGGACTAAAGTCACGTCCAGAAAAAATGTTGCACTTACGGTTGCCCTGTGGCTCAGGCAGCCTGAAGTGAGTGTGGTGGCATCTGTCACTGCTGATGGTCACAGAGAAAGCAAGTTTAGGACTTTCAGCTCAATGCATTCAAGTTCTGTTTATATTTACTTCACACCAACTACCTCCAACAAATCTCCATTTAATTTAACTACATAAAGCAAGTTTAGTTTTCTGGGTATTTGATTATCCGATCTATTTATCCACACACATATTTATGCCATCAATGGCATGTTTAGCAACCATACTTTCTTTACATCTATATGCATGTATAAATGAGAAACATTTATGTCTCCTGGCCTTCCTTCCACTTATATAACTGTTAAGCTATGTGTTCAGCTATTACCCAGTTAAAACTGTTCTGATCCTAGCTCAGTTACAGTTTGCTGCATCTTGTTTTCATTATGCTGTAAAACTAAGGCAGTGGAGGAGGATGGCTGTGAGAAAACCGTTTGTTCAATGAAGAACCCTGCAAAATTACAAAAACGTTGAGCTCTTATGGTAGGAGCTGTGTTCTTCTGATAAGATAACAAAGGAAGTTTTCTCCCTCTCCCAATGGAATGCAATTCCATTTTTACACACACACACACAAAGATATCAGAAGTAGATGCTGGATTTCATATCAGTATAAATATATCCCAAACCAATTAACTGTTGTACTATGTCATAAATATAGTTCTGCTTTTTTATGAGTGTCATATCTTTGCTGATTGAGTGCCAAAATCTCTTCTCAACCGTTTCACTTCCACGACAAATTGTCAGTATCCCTAGTGGCATGTATTAATGTATAGATGAGCAGGATCTTCATGGGATTACCAGCTGCTCTTCACATTTACATCTTTTGCCAAGATAATCTTTCATGATGTTTTCTTGAACCACTCAATTACATGGAAAAACCTCTGTAATGACTGGGCCTTGGCTCCCCCTGCTCTCCTATGGAAATACTATTAAAGCATAATACTATGGGTTGGAAAAAACACATGGTGATATAAGAGTTGTCTCCGAAATATTTGGTTCCTTTTACAACAAAGAGCAGGCTCTGCATAGGGCCATATCTCTCTAGCACATTTATCAGTATTGTTATTAGTATTATCATATTAAGTATAGACAAAACTTTTGGTGAAGTACTTCTCATTTGACACATAAAAGATGCTCTGCATTTCCAAAAATCTTTCCTTGTAAGTATAAAAGAGACATCAGAAAACAGCATGTAAACAGTAGAGAACAAAGAATCGGCACAACTGCGCTAGGCTGGTGCGCTACCGTGTGCAGCGCACAAGTGGCCCAACTCCCACCAAGGTTTTCCGAAACAGAGTTTTAAGAAGGTTTTAGAAAGAAGATTGTCACCAATCCCCGGCTCTTTATAAAGAATTTTCCTGAAGCATGAGGCCCCAGGTAAGAGAAATCACAAAGGAACTTCCTTAAATCTAGGAATTTGGGCTTTGGGAACAGAGGGGTGGAAGGCGTGGGAGTGTGCTAAGAAGAGAATATGGTAAGAAAGGAATAGGCTGTTAATGAAGTTGCAAGTGAAAATAAAGACCTTATATTTGACAGAGCAAAAAACAGAGGCATGGCTTGAGGAATGCAAAAAGAATATGGCTGAAGGGCGGATGAAGAAAATTATCTCCGCAGTAATGTTTGGTAGATCTGAGCGGCAAGACTGCACTCCTTTCTCTCACTGAGAAGCATTTAGCTCAGTGGCTCTGCTGAATCTGGAGGGATTACTTTTGTGATTTATCAGTCTCCAGCAGCAGACAGAGCTCCATGAACTTCAGTGTGATTCCTGTTGAACTGCATTCACCTGAAGCGTTCAGCATTGGGCAATGCATGTCAAAAAGAGCATGGACCAGAGCAGAGAAACAAAAAATGATCATGGATCTAGAAAATGTGAATTGCAAGGAAAATCTGATGGAAGTAGGATTGTTAATTTAGAAGAGTGGGCTGAAATGAGAGCAGTTTTCATATGCCATAAAAAGAAAACAGTAATCTTTTTTCCACATCTGAGAACAAGAGGAAATGAATTTAACGTGCAAGAAAACTTCATACTACACTTTAAAGAATAAACTTTCTTATGTTAAAATATAGTGAAGCACTGGTTGCACAGTGAGACTGTGGGGTCTCCATCATCAGAGGTCTTCAAGAACAGAATAAACATCTCTCAGAAGTGACATAGATCTACCTGATACTACACTAGAGCCAAGGAAATGAAGTATATAGTGTAAAGGAATCCCTTAAAGCCTTTTTTTCTCTCTTATTCTATTAACTTTCAAATAACCAGTTTTAAATAAACTTGTAATACAAGGTATTCTTCATGACTTGATCAATATAATGAGATTTATACCATCCTTGAGTTTTATATCCATAACCTCACTTAAAATACTGTTTCACAAGTCCAAATACTGTGCTGTGTTTTTTCAAGTGTCTTTTGCTGATAGGAATAGGAGTCAGTTAGAGATCCGAGGCCTGAAATGGACCATTACTCTTCAGGTCTTGTTTTACAACGCCCTATCAATGGGAGATGTGGTACAGAAGTTTTCCTTGCAATAAGGTAGGCAGTAAAGGTACAGTCATGCCAGAAAGGGATAGTTACCTGGGGTCAGTTTTGTCCCAGAGTAATATGAAGGAATTACCAGGTTAACTTTCCAGCAAGATGAACCACTCTCATAGTAACTGTTGCTGGTACAGAACTATCACCTTTCCTATAAATTAAGCCAAAACACATATACGATCATGTTTTAATTTAAAAATAACTTTTAAAAAGCATAAATACTACCTGGTTCCCAGTATTTATGTTCCTATATAATATGGCTACACTTTACACAGAAATTAGGTATTTCTTATAATCTTCAAACACAGCTTTGCATTTAAACTCTGCGGACAGTGTAATATTTTCAAGCCTTATAATAAAGCTTCCTGGACAGTTGGAAGTGATTGACCTTTATGATACTTTGAGATTTTAGCAGGGTTGAGAGACTACAAAAACCAAATACCAAAGGACTCAAATTTGGAAAACACTGTTCCCATTCATGTCACCAAACTCACTACAGACACTTGAAAAGCAGTGATTAAAAATAGCTAGAGTAGATGCATGTGTGTCAAGCTGCAAGTGTTCCCAGAGGATAATCGCACAGATGTCCAAGCTCACACAACGGAAATTACAAGGCAGGGTGCCTGCCACTAAAGAGACATTTTCCTTCACACAGAAAATGGGAGACAGTCTTCAGAAAAATGCTGATGCCTCGTTCACACAGATTAAACGTTCAAGTCCCTAAGGGTCCTTATTCTAGCGAGAATTATGAGATAAATAAAAGACAGAGTATCTGAAAAGAAACAATTCTTCCAAAAAACCAAAACGGCGTTATTGGAAATCTAAATACAAACAAATCACAACTGAGGTCAGGATGCTGCTTTTAGTTCCCATGCCAAATCTTCCAAAATCAACAGTGTGGTTTGGCTGTATGTTATCAATAACTGCTTGCCATGCATTCATATGACATGACTCACTGACACTCAGCTTCCTTCCTGCACTTCCTTTGGCTCTCAAACATAGCTCTGTATTCAAACTTAATTAGTAATGATGTCACACACCGGCCTCGCAAAGCGGCACAGAGTTAAGCCCTGTGCTAATGCAGGCAGGAGCCAGCAAGTAGGTACGGCCACTCAAGCTGGTGATGTGGATGGCATTTGAGAGTCTGCCAGAGAAACACAGAAGAACATTAAGTTATTGAAATCTGAATTCTAAAATAAATATTAATGCTGGCTAAATTTTTTTAAAGTGTGTCTGAATGACTGAATCTCTCTGCCCCATTTCCAAACGCATGGATGCAGCTGAGAAGTCTGTGTTAGCAGGCAGCGTGGTTCAGGCACCTCAACATTTATAATGGTAATCTGCACAGTAAAAGCCTTCAGCTCTCAAACTTTCTCATTTTAATCAAGAGTGCATGGCACTTTTTTTTGTGTGTGTGTGGTTTTAAGAACCTCAGATTATGTCCTAAATAGAATTTTTATGTAATGTCTCTGAAAAATCAGTAGATGTCCAAGAAAGCTTGTTGGGACACCAGACAATATAGGATGAACATTAATAACAAGCTGTCTTTGCCAGTCTAGAAATGTCATTATTTTGGCAGGTGGGCAATACTTCACTGCAGCTGCTTTAAAAAGATAAAATAAAAATAGCAAGTTACTGCTGAAGATGTCAACACAAGGCAGGTGCTTTAAGAGAACAGGTAGGCTACACTTTCTGAATACTGATTTCCAGGCTACTTTGCTGAATGGATATCGTTGTTTGGAATAAGTATTTATTACAGACAAGTTTACCAGAGAAGTATAGCAAACATTAAATATTGTATAAGAACAAACAAAAAAGCTGCCTCACAATTTCTGTTTCCAGAGACAGCTTTGAACTGACTTTGCTACTGCTAAATGTTTTATACCAAAAGCTTTTTAGGTTCATAGTTCTTCACAAACACTAAGTAAAAATAGACGTCTGCCCTTGAGTCTTAAGCCAACATAAAATATTTACAAGGATGGCATGACAACCAGTGTGCTTCAGCAGCCCCTGTAAGAAGTTGGAATTCCCCTGATAAGTGGAGCTTCTGTGAAGTGTTATCATACTATTTATATCAAGCGTTATAAATGAAATTCTTACGCTGAGGTACATGTATCTAAAGAAAATGCAGACTACTTAAACAATATTTTTACTATTGATTTTCACACAAATTAACTTTTTTTTCCACCCATCAGCAAATTCTAATTGTTCCACAATTACTTCTCATTTCTCTGAAACAGCACATTAACTACATAGAAATAAATTGTTTTCCATGGTGAATAAACTGACTCCATGTCTATAAAATCATTTGCAATGGAGTTAAAATGTTAAGGACTCTTGTTAGAGTTTTCTGATGGATAAGGTGGACCTCAGTGGTGACCCATGAGCATGTCACAGATGAAGCATGGAGAGGGAATGAACAAGCTCTGTCAGATCTGTACAGATCCATGCCAAACCAGCCTGGAGGGATGTGTTATGTATTCCTACATCAGAATCACATGACAGCATGGTGCAAAGACAGGCCAATGGCTCTGGGTCATTATAGCCAGATAAAATTAGGTTTGTAACCTCACTCTCAGTCCTGGATCTGTCAGCAAAGCTGGCAATGGAGAAGTAAGGATGCAGGATAGATATGATGGCAATCATGGAGCAAGAAAGATGATAAAGAAGAGATACAGCAGACCTGAAGAGAGATTTTTGCGAGGAGCTGAAACAACAAGACACAAAACATTATCAATGTTCTCCAGTGAGGGATCAGTTATCTAAAAGTCGGGAACTAATGGTCTAGGTGTTTCTGGTGCTGCTGAACTTTCCTCCAGGCACCATGCTCTTAGGACTTGAAGGAATTCCTGTAGAAGGACTCTTTCTGACCTCTGTGGGAAGAATGTATCCTCAGACGTGCAGGACTAGAACTACAGCTTTCCTTTGCAGTGTCTTCTTGCATCGTGTCCGCAACACCGTTCCCAAATATTCAAGTAGCCACAATTTTGCCTGCTTTCCCATTATGAACAAAGCAATTTTAAGTTGTAAGTATATGTCTTAAATTATTGGTCCCAACAGTGAGCCTAAAACGTAGCAGTGATTTGCAAAACACTTGCAGAGAGCCTTCAGAGAACCAGTTAATGATAGGATGTCATATAATGTCAAAAT
Source organism: Phalacrocorax carbo (assembly GCF_963921805.1). Classification (NCBI taxonomy): domain Eukaryota; kingdom Metazoa; phylum Chordata; class Aves; order Suliformes; family Phalacrocoracidae; genus Phalacrocorax; species Phalacrocorax carbo. The sequence continues at coordinate 192,780,850 of NC_087513.1, read as the reverse complement.
GCTCATTTGGAAGCCATGAATCAAACAGAACAAACAAGTCACAACTCTAATCAACATCTTTTTGGGAGGAAAAAACAAAAAAATGAAGATATCTTTAACAATAAAAGACATAATGCCTGAAATTCCCTGGTTGATCTTTTGGCTTTCAATAGACAGAGTTCATCAAGAGTTCCTTGCATAAGGTGGGCTAAACAGAGAAAACAGATGCCTTCACTGCATCAGTACAGTTGCTGCATTCTTTGAAGCTCTTGTGATTTTGTTCTAAAGCCTGCTGGAGCTCATCATGCTTCTGCAGTGACTAAACTGCCTCCAGTAAGCCACTGTGCCTTATGCTTTCTCTATCCATCCCCTAAGAGCCCGTGTGTCTACTGCCAAGCTATCTCTATCCCCATAATTGAGATTTTGGTCTATTATATACCTTGCTGAAGAGTGGACTTTGATTGTCACAATGTGAGATTTAGGGCATTATTTTTCAATATACAAAGCAGCATAACAGCACATTGGCAAAATGTCAGGTAAATACATAGGAATAAAAGGCAGTCTGGGCTCATTCCCACACTGTACAGCATTATCCTCAGGAGAAGTCTGGGGAGAGGAAATGTTGAGAAGGGAAACTCAGAATCAGAAGTCATTAGGGTCATAACTCACATGCAAGACAAAGCAAAGTGTTTACTTTAAAAATTATTTAAAGCGAGATAGGCCTGAACACAGCATTTCCCCAGGGATAGCTGACAGTCTCTGGCAAGCACTTAAGACATCCATGCTCCTGGGATAAAGTTTTTTGTAGACAAAATGCTACCAATATTGATTAGCATGAGAAGGAGAATCTAATTGATTTTCAAAAGCACATGATTTGTGAAAGTTCAAGCTACTCGAGAGAAGTGGTACCATGTACCAGATGCTAAGATGGACACAGTTAGGGGATCTGGCCCTGTCTCTTTGGATTCTGTTAGAATTTAACAGGAGCAGAATTAGTCAGAAAATACATTATGCTGAGTAGTTTTCTGCAGGGAAAACAAAACAAAACCAGAAGACAGCAAACAAGCAAACCCCTAAACCCCAAGCCTGCTTTTCTTTTTTTTTGCCTTTTCCTTTTCTCTATTCATTGTGCATGAACTGCACACTCCAAAAAGTTTAAATAATTCAGAAATCAGAACCTGTCTTCCCCACTCTCAACTGCAACAGTGTTTTGTTCTGGATCCTCCCAGAAGGAAGGCCCACAAAAGGTCTTCTCCTCATGTAGCTCCCCTCAAAGCCCACTGGGAGTTTCAATGAAGGCAAATCTGCCAGGTATGCAGCACACAACGTGAGACAGGGCCATTTCATCATTCCAGGCAATCCATTGCCCCTTACCAGAAGGTTGTGCTGCCATCCATTGAGACCTGGACAGGCTGGAGAGCTGGGCCAAGGGGAACCTCATGAAATTCAACAAGAGCAAGTGCAAGGTCCTGCCCCTGAGGAGGAACAACCCCATGCACCAGGACAGGCTGGGGGCTCTGTTGAGAAGGCCCTGGGAGTGCTGGCGGACAACAAGCTGACCATGAGCCACCAATGTGCCCTTGTGGCCAAGAAGGCCAATGGTATCCTGGGCTGCATTCAAAGGAATGTGGCCAGCAGATCGAGAGAGGTTATCTCCCCGCCCCCCGCCGGCCCTAGTGAGACCACATTTGGAGTACTGTGGCCAGTGTAGAGCCCCCAGTTTAAGAAGGATGTGGAACTGCTTGAGCAAGTCCAGCAGAGAGCTACAAAGATGATCAGGGGACTGGAGCATCTCCCTTATGAGGAAAGGCTGAGAGACTTGGGTTTGTTCAACCTGGAGAAAAGAAGACTGAGGGGGGATTTCATCAATACCTGTAAGTATCTAAAGGGTGGGTGTCAGGATGATGGGACTAGGCTCTTTTCAATAGTGCCCAATGACAGGACAAGGGGCAATGGGCACAAGTTGGAACACAGGAAGTTCCACCTAAACATGAGGAAAAACTTTTTTCCTGTGAGGGTGACAGAGCAGTGGAACAGGCTGCCCAGGGAGGCTGTGGAGTCTCCTTCCCTGGAGATGTTCAAAACCCACCTGGATGCGTTCCTGTGCCCCCTGCTCTAGGTGCGCCTGCTCAAGCAGGGGTGTTGGACAAGATGATCTCCAGAGGTCCCTTCCAACACCTACCATTCTGTGATTCTGAAATATTTATATCTAGAGGTGTCTGTGGCTCCTCCCCAGTTATTTTCACCGTATTGTTACCTCTAAGACCTCCAGAATTCCTACACACATTTCAGCTCTACTGGCGGTCACTCTAAAACTCATCCACTTTTGTACCTGAGGAGTTGTGTAAATTGCTTTTCCTGGCCCATCTTCTACACGCACATCCTACTGTGGATGTGGGAGCCGAACATTCTGATGATGATATGGTAAATCACATTGCATAGTTATAGTCACCTTAAAGGGAAAGCCAAACTTTAATCTGCCTAAGGGGAGTGGTTTAACAAATTTATATGCAGATGGAGCAAACAGCTAGTCATTGACAGAATAAATATTCCCATACTAAGTGTGTAACAAGGAGCTAAGGTATAGCGTGGAAAGCAGATGGCTGATCTGTGCAACTAAACATGCAGGTCCCAGTAGCCTCATTTAGGCTTGCAGCTGCCCTTTTTTAGACTCTGGAGGATGAAAATAACAAAAAAAAGGATTAGAAAAGACAAAAAAAGAAAGAATAGGCAATTCCAGCAGATCAACTGCTGATCCAACTGAACGAGAACTGCTAGATGATACACACTGGAAATCAGGATGTCCCAGGATCTGCTGTGTTGAAATGCCTACCACAAATGTGTACCTTTCAGTCAGACCAGGGAAACAGTTACCCTTAAGAGCCTTAGCGGTGTACTCCAGATGAGTGAGGTATCTTCTTATCTGCCAGAGTCCCTGTTTTGCAAATGCAGCCTTTGCATACAGAGCAGGATGTTAACAGGGAGGCTACTGGATGTGAACCATGTTTTTGGGATGCCGAGTCCCTAAAAAGTGTAACTACATCGATTTTGCTGGGACATCTGTCAAGAGCACCCTGAACGCCTCAGGCAGCAGGGTTCAGGACTTGTCTTGCTGTACTAAGTTGGAAGGAGTAAATGGTATTACAAAGAATGTTATTTTATATATTCTGGGCTAGGTAGGAAGGCGCAAAGCAAGTGTTGATGGGAGTATACAAGAGAGTTTTGCACAGCAGGGAAGACAATCTTGTGACTAAGGGTGCAGGACTGAAGATCAAAAAATCCAGTTGATCCTTTCAGTACCGTGAGAGACCTCATGTGGGATAATGGGCAACCATTTGCATTCTGCCCTTCTGCCTTCCAGCTTCAAAATGAAGATAGTAAAGAACCTGAACAGTCCTTCTTGGGTCTGAAAACCTAAATTGCAATTCACCTCTTCACATGTGGCCATTTTTCTCCTTACACAGAAAGCAGGGGATGCAAAAATTCCAGAGGCAGGTGAAATGTATTATTACAGAAATGCGTGTCAGGAAGTGCTGGGTGTGAACTCAGTCATGTTTACAGAATGCTTTCAGGTCCCCACCCTAAAATGCTAATCATCGTTAGAGTTTATTGTTGAAAAGGTCTCACGAATGCTTTTGTACAAGCAAAAGAATACAATAATTCACTGACACACCTACATTCAAGAAGCAGGGAAGGGTACACATTTCAGTGTTTTGTCCTCTTATTTCTTTCATGGTGATTTTTCAAAGCTATAAAAACTTTATAGCTTGGTTTACTGTAAAATTTGTTTTCAGCAAACACTCTCTTCAAATTACTGAATATTTTAGACATGCCATATGATACATAATTTTTGTTCCCACATAATGACCCCGATGTCTTCAGGGCTGTAGAATGTCTGATACTGGTAAATCTTTCCAGAGCTAGGGGGACTTTTTAAACATAATCTTTCATATCTTAGAGTAATACATATCTTAGGGGAAAAAAAAACCTCCCAGTTTGATAAATGCCGTACTTACAGTTGCTGTCAACCAATTAACCTCACTGTCCGGTTGTTAGTATTCCTAGGTGAAACAGACTCATAGTAATGGTTCTTCTGTGTACTTACATAAAGCTAATTCTTACTGAAAGAAAATGAAGCACCTGCTACCGGGCTATCAGGGGATGGATCTACCAGACTTGTTTGATATAATCATGTCTACCATGCATATGCACTTCCTATCAATGCCCACTCCTCCCCACCAACCCTCCAGTCTGAACCAGAAGATTTTTTTGTCATGGAGGCTGGACCTCCTCTAGTCCTTACTGCAGGCTTTTAGTTTAGTCTGAGAACATGCATTAAGCCATGGAATCCATCCCTACCATTGACTCTGTGAACCTTAGGTACGGTGAAAAAAATTCACCTTGAACTTCAACCACAGTGGGCTGTATCTCAAATTTGCTGGGAATTATGGATATTTACTTGTCAGGTAAGATCACATCATGCTTACACCTGCTGTGAATGAACCAGAAGTAATTCCGCTGAGACCACTCCCAGGAAGCCCACCCAAACCACAGATGGACACTCCTTGGACACCACCACCACAGCCTCTGTGAAAAATGTTAAGTCAGTCCTTTTGCAACCACTTTGTAAGACTCCCCACTAAAGATCGATCTTGTCCTATATGCAGTGACTGGGTGGGAACCTTGGCTACTTCCAAAAGAGCTATAACATAAAAAAAGGCATTGTCCCAAAGTACTTTGTGTAAGACAATCAATGAAACTCACCACACTCTGCTTTCCCACACCCTAAGTACAAATGCATTGCAGGAGGCTGCTGGACATTAAGTGTGTGAAACACTTGCCAGCCAAGAGGAAGGAGACCACAGGTACTCTGTAGGCTAGCCAGGACTGTGGGGAACAGGAAAACATTCTGATTTCCCAAAAGGCACAAGCTATTCGTCTTGATGAGATTTCAATCAGTTCACAGCAGCTGGAACTCCGTATCACAAAGGCATACACAGCTGGACAATTCGGAACCAAGATCAGTCTCTCTCATTATAGAGGAACAGGCCACCCAACTGAGCATGACAAGTATATAGAACCTTAATGTCCTCAGGAGCACTCTTAAAGAGGTGCATATAAGAACTAGTGGTCAGCAGAGAAGGTAGTATTTCTGACAGACCATAATAAAAACATTTCCTATGGAGAGAAATGTCAATAAATTGACTCAGAGCTACCTACCATTCAAAACTTCCGAAGAGATTATGACAAAAGGAGGCTGCTCAATTAAAGAAAACCAACAACTGTGCAAACTTCTGTCAGCCCAGAACCTGACAGTCCTGACCCTGGGCTGAATCCCTGCTGTGAAACAAGGACTGAAAGACAAGTACTTGGTGAAGCTCCAGATATGCCTTCAGAAAAAAAACACCCAAAGAAAAACAGGCAAGAAGTCCCTGAGGCTTTGGTACAGGTACAGCTTGGGGATTAAAACTCATTATAACTACTTATTGCCAAAACTTTTTATTTTCCTTGTATTGCCACAAGGGCTAGGACTGGGGTGGACAAGACACCCTTAACCACCAAACCCAGGTTCCCTATTAAAAAGGATTCATTAAAAAGGTGGGGTACATTCATACAGCATTAAACCTAAAGTTTCAATCAGTTGTCTAAGCTCTCAATTCACTCTGTGAACAGACAGAATGACTGGTTGAAAAGCCAGTGCAACTCATCAGAAAACATGTAAGAACATAAGGATTTGCATCTCAAAATGCTCCAACTGTGCAGACCAGAATCACCACTAGTCTAGAAAGACAGTTCTGTCTGACATCAAAGCACAGTTGTGTTAGGATTGCACTGGCTGAACTAGGAGAGAGGAATAATTTACAGAGCTGGAGCTATAGATAGACATCTCATTAGGCAGATTATCTGAGCTGAAATTTCAAGAACCTTTGGTAAACTATTTTTATACATGAATCAAGGCCGACTCCATAAAAAAACAGCTATCAAAAGAGGTCAAGGCTTTAGATTTCACACTGCATCCTGAACTGGTGTGTCAGCAGAGTGATGCTGAGTACCGATGTGAGCTGCCCCCTCACCTCGCTGCTGATGCAGAGGGAAGAGTGCCACCTACTGCGTCACTTGCTACGCTTCCAGCAGCTTCTGCCTGTCCTTCCCTGTCTCTGTCCCGCTGACCACATCTGATCCTCCTCTGGCTGCAGGGTATTTCAGATTGCTCCCAGATACCATGTGCCTGCCATCATCAAAGCTTCCTGCTGTGCTGTAATTACTGAAGAGAGTAAGGAGGCATTCAGCCTGGGAAACTAAAAGAGAACAGGATTCCCTTTTCACTTGCACTAGTATAAAGCTAGCAGGAAATCTGAATCAGGCTGCAGATCTCCTGGAAAACACTGTCTGGCCATAGCTGTGATTTCATGAATTTTGTATTTATCTGCACAGAGGTCCCTTGTACAGTAGGCACAGCCACGGATCAAGTTTGGTCAATTAACACAAACAAACCAGGACACATTTCTTAGGACATTCTAGGACTGAGGACATGCAGGCTACAGGAATTAACCCCATTAATAGGAAACATGTTACTTTTGCAACCATGATCAAGGAGAAGATGAAAGTGAACACTAAGGAACAAGAAAAAGGTTCTCTGTCTTTTTGTCTGCCTGGTTATCTTCTTTGTTGTTCTTTTATTCTTTCATTTCACCATTTTCATGAAGCCTTTGCCTTTGTGCTGAGAAACAAGTAGCCTCCTTTCAACAGAAAATGTTAATGATTTACTCAGTTCTTGGATTTCTAATCACTTAGAGTACTGCACATTTCTTCAATACAAACCATCGAATTTGCAAGTCTACCTCCATCTGAAGACCCTTTCAGTTACCCCTAGGTGGGCCATCACCATCACTGTACAATCCTTCTCTGAGTTCCAGATTATCACCTTTTTCTTTTTTCTTGGTACTGGTGATGGCTGGCTTATGGAGGATAGCATACCACTATCCACTTCAGCTTCTGTGCAACTCACCAGTCAATGTGCATTACAGAGAAGCCCAGATTTTGCTACAGCCTCAACTGCTAAAACCTTTCTTGGGTTTTTTTTGTTTTTTTTTTTCAGATGAAGCTGTAAGACACGTAACTAGCTCTGGACATGCTCAAATTAACGTTTAGTGTGCAGGTCAAGACACTAGATGGAACAAGCAGTCTGGAAACCAGGACCTACAAGAAAAGGCTAGATAAACCAGACTGACCTGAGGAAGGAAGGCAGAATGGAAATAAGAGCATAACTTGTTCTGCATATTGATGATGAACACAAGAAGACATTTATAGCAAGGAAGCATAGAAAAACTTTCTAATAGTAGGTGGGTGTCATGGTTTTAGCTGGGATAGAGTTAATTTTCTTCACTCTAGCTGGCCTAGTGCTGTGCTTTGAACTTAGCATGGAAAAAAAAAAATGTTGAGATAACACACAGATGTTTTGGGCTGTTGCTGGGTAGCGCTTGTACTAGTCAAGGAGATTTCTAGCTTCCCATGCTCTGCTGGGTGCACAAGAAGCCAGGATGGGAGGGGGCACAGCTAAGAGAGCGGATTCAACTGACCAAAGGGATATTCCATATCATGTAACGTCATGCCCAGTATGTTAACTGGGAGGAGCTGGCCGAGGGAGAGAGGCAGCAATCGTGGCTCAGCGACGGGCAGCGTCGGTCAGCGGGTGGTGAGCGGTTGTATCATCTGTGTTTCTGTGGTTTTTTTTTTCCTTTTTTTTTTCCTTTCCCTTCCTTTTCCATTTTATTATATTAACATTATTGTAATTATTATCATAATTATTATTATTATTTTATTGTAATTATTAAACTGTGCTTATCTCAACCCACAAGTTCTTTTGCTCTTCCGATTCTCTTCCCCATCCCACAGGGGTGGGGGGGGAATCAGCGAGCGGCTGCGTGGTGTTCAGTTGCCAGCTGAGGCTGAACCATGACAGTGGGGTACTGAAACATCATCTGAACAGGCTCTGTAGTCTGTCAATGGGGGTCTTAAAATAGGAAGGCGGACAAACTTTTGTCAGGGTTGCATAGGTATAGCCAATTCTGATTTAATACAGGGGAATAGCCTAGAAGTCCTCCTGAGGTCTCTCGGACCATAGTTTGGTTCCAGTTCCTCCCTGAAGCTGTGCTAACTCTGTTTCAGTCCAGATTCACAGCCCTACATGCGAAGTCCAATTTGTTAGCTCAAGTTTTAGGACACACAAGTTCCTCTGGAAATTTTCAGTTAAACTTGGAGCGTGCTGGCTAACCCAAAACATTCTCAAGCTCTACTTTAATGGCTTATCTGAAAATTCCATTAGGACATTTTGCAATACAGAAGCTTCAGGCACTTTTATTTTCTGAGCACTTTGGTTTTGTATCAAGTGATCAGTCATCGCAATATTTAAACCATGTAATGCCAATTTAAAGAAGGCCATAATTATGACACTTGGCTGCTTCAAATAATGTGTGACCTTTCTCCAACTGTGGATTATCAGCAGGCTTCATCTAACAACTAGCAGTTCATCTCAAAATCACTACTTTACCACTCTCTGTTCAGTTCTGGGAATTTACCAAAATGCCATCTGAATGGTAGCTACATAGAAACCTCTGCAAACAATTTTTCTGAAGTTGTACTTCCCTCCATACACCAAGAAATGATAGGAGAGAACTTTTCCAAAGCTCTTGTCTGTTCTCCCCTGTGAACATCAGGCGATTATAGCAGCAAGGCTTCCACTTCTGAACTGTCTCCTGCCCAGAACAGGAAAAACTGGCTTCTGTAAAAATAAATGGGAAAATGGAAACACCAGAGAATATCAAACTACTTTCTCACTCTTGCTATGTGTTTTGTTGGAAAGAGCTTTTTGGTCTGGAGCTCCATGAGAACAAGGATGAAGGCTGCTGAGGAGCTGAGCTCTCATACTATAATCTAAGGCATGGGGTGTAGAAGCCCTACCCCTCCTCTGGTTTTAGATGTGATTCATGACTCGGGGCCAACAGAAGACTTGGGCTCGTACCACTTCACTGCACCATACTCCCTGATTGCCGTGGGACACACGCATGCGCTCCACTCTGGGTAAGGGAATAAGTCCTGTGTAGCACTGATCCCTCTCTAAAAGAGCTGAAGCACTGTAGAGGCTTCTGCATAAGCTGTTTAAACACAGTTCAGTGAGGCAACAGTGCACAGAGGATGGGCTGCTAGAGCCATAAAGCAAGCTACCTGTGTACAGGGATACTGTTAAAAAACCTGAAGTCCATCAAAAACATATACATACTATATATATATATAAAAGGTATATATACACATATATATACTTGTGTATATATGAAAGATGCATGTACATATGTGTAAAATGTGCCTTTTTTTTTCCTTTTTTCTTTCTGAGAAAAAGAAGGAGGAGTTACAGAAACTTGTAAGAATGGTCCTGGAAAATGATTGGCTACACCTGAGAGAAAAAAAAACCAACATAGAGCTGTCTGAAAAAGCTGCTCAAGTCAAGCAGAATCCTCAGCCTTCCCACACCTACCAGCCTCAGTGCACATCACTTACACAAAGGACTGCATAATCCCATTTCAGTACTGTGAGATACTGTACATCCCAGGACAAGAGGGTGACAGTTGGGCAAAGATGCCTCCTCCCAGCAGAAGCACAAGACAAAGTTGTACCTTGAGAGGGATTATCTCTGTTAAGAGAGACGGGATGCACAATTTGCTGTGTTCATTTGCATAAAAAATGCTCTCCCTATGCATTGTGCTGGCCTCTGTCTCTGGTCTGCTATAGATTGAAGTCCCGTCTTCCCTAGCGTGGGAAACGGGGGAGAGCAGTCTACAAGCTCTCCAGAGTACAAAGAGCCTGGAGGCTTGTATTATGAGAGACCTTTGCACCATTGCTTAAGTGGGACTAGGGGTCCAACTCTACCCAAACTCCGAAGCACCACACAAGCACTTCTGTAGTCCAGGCAGGACACATTTTTAACTGGTAATATTTTAATCTCTCTGCTTTCCTCTTGCTGTGAACAACTATTGTAAAAGTCAAAGGCTCCAGCTCAATTGTGTGTGCTGTCCGATCAACATGCGAAGTAGCTGAAAGAACCCTGCCTGAATAAGAATGACACAAGTCCCAAAACAGGGGCCAAGATGGTGAAAATGAGTAATAACTACACTGGAAGAGAAATTACTTCAATAAAACTATACACATAGAACATATCCACTCTTTTTTTTTATGCTGTTGTAACAAATATATCACAGGGCCAGAATAAGAGTAAGCAAAAACCTGACAGATAGGTAGACAGATAAGGTATGATTGCACATGCCTCCCTGAAGAAAACCATGCTCAACAAATCCCACAAACAAGAATACAACAGACAGTCTGCTGGGGTCCAATCCAGCACATGCCTGCCAATCTCACCCATGGGAGCCAGTGTACTCTATTGCCTGTTCTTTTCTGTGGCTGCTACAAAACATAGTAGAAATTTGTACTGTCACCCAATTAAATAAACGATGTGTTGCATCTAAAAGCATGAGCCCAGCTGCTGGTATAAAACATGCAAACAGAAGAAAAGAGAGATAAATTGTTTCCCTTTTGCACTTCATTGAGTATAAAGTTAACTGCAGGGAAGTAAGGTTATCTCTCTTTATATTTGCATACGCACGGTATAATTTACTGTTATGGTTCCCTATCACCTCTTGTTACGCATTTATGGAGATTCTTATTTTGACAGCTTGCATACCGTATCTACTGACAAAGAGTCCGGACATTTCAGTCTGTCCTTGAGAAGCAATGCATTTCTGAGGCTGTGTACTAACACTGAAATGTAAGTCAGCAATTTTAGTGTCTATGATTAATTAGATTGCGCTGTTACAAAATGTGATTGTGTTCCTGCAAACAGTCAGTGTTATCAGAAATAAACAACAAAAGCCAGCTTAAGATTACTGGTAACTTGCAGTATAGTTATTACAAAATAATTCAGCTAGAAGATCTGAAAATTAATATAACAACAGATGTCATTCTGGAATATTGAATATTTCAATTTACATATGATAAATACATCTATAAAAGCCAAGTAGCATATGTAGGCTTAATTTGGGGTGTATATATTAACGAATCCCTGCCTGCCCGCAGCTCTTGTTTCGTGACTACAGCTGGACCTAGATGGCAAATCTCACTGAGTGAGCTTGGGACAGTTATTATGAGACATGGTCAGGCTAGCTCAGAAAAATGCTCACTCAAATTATTTTGCTGGCAGTCTCTGCTCACAGGGTTTTAGCAAAACCACCACGAAACCCAGCTCCTCTGCTGTGACTGCCATCCCTGGTGGGCCTGCTGGCTGCCCTTGCAGGCATGGGTCACCTCTATTTCCCAACTGCTCCTGTGGTTGCTCGCTTGTTCAAAGCTTTTCTTACAACATAAACAGACATTATCAGTTTGAACTACATAAATACCTATGTAATGCCTAGCAATAAAAATAACCAGTTCTAGTCTCCTCCCAATACAGATTTGGACTTCCTGCACCTTTTGAACTATATGAAATGCACTTTACTCCACAATGAGTTGGAAGCTTCCATTTTACTTTATATTATATACAAAAAGGCATATAAATCATCTGGCCTATATCTATCCAATAATAATTAATTAAATTATTTCTCAAGGCCATTTCATGAATAAGGATAAAGAAGCTCTCTTTCCTTTCTTACACAGGTAACCCAATGAGCTTTTTAAAAAAATACATAAAGCCTGTCCCTTGCCTCCAAATAATCCTTATGAAAATTAAAATAAGGAATCGGATGCAAAACACTCTGAAAGGATACAATTAATGTAATTTAAAATTAAATAAGTATTTTCATAGGTTGAGTGACTCAACTGTAACTGTTCAAGGTAATATTAATTGGTGTATAGCTACATTAGGATTATTATCTTCAGCTGACTTCAACATTTTCGTCAGAAAAAAATGTAATTGAGCTAATAATTAAGAAAAAAAAGTATGTTAAATATTTTATTTAAGGAATGTTGTGAAATCTGCCAAAGAAACTATTCAATAAACACTTTTTGGTCAGTTTTGAAGCACACCATACTTTGCTCCTCAATGAATCAGAATGATCTAAAAGATTTCATTTCCTTGGAACTGACACTAATATCTCAAGAGTCTCATCAATTAAGAAGACAGGGACTTCTGAGACCATCTGGAGTTCAGGATTACTACCACCAAGAAATAAAACAACCCCTCCACTATCCAGCCATCTGCGTGCAGAATAGTTATCACAGAATCACAGAATGGTAGGGGTTGGAAGGGACCTCTGGAGATCATCTTGTCCAACCCCCCTGCTTGAGCAGGCACACCCAGAGCAGGGGGCACAGGAATGCATACAGGCGGGTTTTGAACGTCTCCGGGGAAGGAGACTCCACAGCCTCCCTGGGCAGCCTGTGCCACTGCTCTGTCACCCTCAATGTCTTTTTCTTTAAGGGACAGCCAAATGGTGCAAGATGTTAAAGTCGCCTCACTAAAATACTTTGAGAGAGAGGGGAGGGGGAGGGGAGGAGGAGGGGGAGAGGGAAGGGGACCATTTGCCCTTCACTCCCTATTAGCCTCCTTGTTTCCTCCTGGAGTTAGTACAGGCTTTTCCCTGTACTATGAGCAGACAGTTAATTCCTCTACTACCAAGAAACTAGTTCATCTGAAAGTGGGGAAGATTCTGTCTTTTGGGAGCACTTGATCATCTCAAAAAGGCATGCAAGTTTAGAGTGCTCCTCGGCAAGAAGGGTAACCTCCTCACCGTGAGGGTAGAGCAGGAGAGGAATGGAAAGGCAGCCGTACTGTTCAGAGGCGAGAAAAGTCTACCGTAACGGCGTATAGCTGGAAGAAGAGTGTGTCACTTTACCTATTTTCCATGCCTCTGTCCCAGCAGGATACTAGTCATATTAAGTACTGAAGGAACAAGAAAAATTCTGCAAAGATGATGTTTCTGGCTGCCTGCATCTATACTGGAGAGCTAATTTGCTGACATTATTAATATCAACATTAAGGATACAAAGGAAAGTAAGTGCTTGACAAACCTGGTGGCTTTCTATGACAAACTGACTTTCCTGGCTGACATGGGGTGGGCAGTGGACACTGTCTACTTGGACTCCTCCAAGGCCTTTGATACAGTCCCCCATAGTCTCCTCCTGGAGAAATTAATGTGTTATGGCCTAGACAAGTGGTGAGTGCAGTGGGTGGGGAACTGGCTGACAGGCCGCACCCAAAGGGTGGTGGTAAATAGCTCATTTTCCAAGTGGCAACCTGTCACAAGTGGAGTCCCCCAGGGATCAATATTGGGCCGAACATTATTCAATACCTTTATAAATGATCTGGATAATGGCATCAAATGTAGCCTGATGAAGTTCACTGATGACATCAAGTTGAGTGGGGAAGTAGACACTCCAGAAGGGAGAGGAAAATCTCTGCAGGGAGATCTGGATAGGCTTGAAGAGTAGGCCAGCAAGAACCTTATGAAGTTCAACACGGAGAAGTGTAAGGACATGCACCTGGGAAAACATAATCCAGGAGTGCAGCACAGACTGGGATCCACCTGGCTGGAGAGCAGCTCTGTGGAAAGGGACCTGGGGGTCCTGGTGGACAGAAAGCTCAACATGAGTGAACAGTGTGCTGCTGCGGACAAGAAGGCCAACAGGATGCTGGGTTGCATCAAAAAGGGCATCCCCAGCAGAGAGAAAGAAGTCATCATCCCACTCTACTCAGTGCTTGTCAGGCCACACCTGCAGTACTGGGTACAGTTCTGGTCCCCGCTCTACAAAAAGGATGTGGACAGGCTGGAAGGGGTCCAGAGAAGGGCCACCAAGATGACCGAAGGACTGGGAAGCCTGCCATAAGAGGATAGGCTGGGAGAACAGGGTTTGTTCAGCCTTGAGAAAAGGAGGCTTAGAGGGGATCTCATCACCATGTACCAGTACCTCAAAGTGTAGCTACAAAGAAGATGGAGACTCCCTTTTTACAAGGAGTCACATGGAGAGGACAAGGGGGAATGGACACAAGTTGCTCTTGGGGAGATTCCGATTGGACATGAGAGGGAAATTTTTCACACTGAGGACAGTCACCCATTGGAATAATCTGCCCAGGGAAGTGGTTGACTCGGCCACATTGGACACCTTCAAGAGTCGTCTGGACAGGGTGCTGGGCCATCTTGTCTAGACTGTGCTCTTCCTAGAGAGGTTGGACTAGATGATCCCCGAGGTCCCTTCCAATCTGTGATTCTGTGATAAGTCACATGACTAAATGACGCTATTTGAAATTTTTTTTGCAAGAATGGGAACGATTGGAGTTAGCAGTCCTTATGAGGAAGGATGGTCTGGAGGCAAAAACACAGGCCTAGGATTATGTATAGATTCTGTTCTTGATCATGCTGCAACCCACTAGCAAGAAAGTCAATGAAGACCTAATTTCTACAAAGACTTTTGCATCTCTTATCTGCCTCAGCTATGCTATTCATACAAGGAGCTAAGAAGAGACAGAAAATTTTAGCTCCACAAAGCCAAATAACTGTGTCTTCAAGCACACTCTTTCTTTGAAAAAATGGAGGGTTGAACATTAAGTCTCCCTCACTCAGGTCTAGACTTCTTATTTCCTCTTCTTGCACTTCATGGATCATACAAAGTGGCCCGACAGTAGAATGTGCAGAGAGCTCTCTGAGGTAAGAAATCTTTGCCCAGAGGTTGTATAAGTCTTCTTGGGGCTTTATTATCAACTCTGTCAATGAAGGGAAAAGTCAGAGTAAAGCACAGTCTGCTTAATCTTCACCTCGGGAAACACTCCCTACTAGATAATGGACATAACTGCTGCTATAAATTGTACTGTAAACCTATAAAATTTATGACTGCATCCAGCAGTGATAGTGCATGAAACTTATTTCAGAGCCAGGTTATATACACTTATCTTCTAATCTCCAATGAAAAATGAAGACTCTGCTTACATATTTCATGGAGAAATGAAGGAACAGCCTAAGGTTTGTAAATACTTTAAGAATCTCAGATTCTGAAAGAGTGCTTAGTGGAAATACAAACTGTTATGACTTGTCACATTATACCTTCCTTCTGCACTGGACGTTGGCAGCTATTTGATAAAAGGCTTGTCACACATGCTCACTAATGGAATAATCTCTGATCCCTGCTGGACCAGGGGCAGCAATAATGAAGAAGTAGTGCATGAGTAGTGATTTTCCTTCAGCTGTTTTACTTTAGAATTTCTCTGGTCTCAGACAATGTCAAAGGGTCAGGTCAGGCAGGCATCACACTGCCTACAGAGAGATAATGACTACTACAGTCATAGATTATGGTATTACTAGTTTTACATTTCTAAACAATGTCAGAAGATATCAGACATCTCTGGAACCTTTGACCTAAACTTTTAGACACTGTTTATAGCATTGAATAGTATTTCTCAGGAAAAAAAAAAAGACTAATATCTTCTTAAAAGAATCACACTTTTCAGTCATGTGGGTTACAAAGCATTGTTTTGCTTCACATTTTCTGAAACAAGTGACTTAGCACAGATAAACTATAGTTCTACAAACAGTTCAAGCTACCAGAAGCTGGCACTGATGCTGAAAGAAGCAATTCACCCTGTCTCACCTCCAGCACCAGCCTACATATTCATGTGGCTGAGCAGTGAACAAGGCCGAAAACCCAGGTTAAAACAAGCCTGAAACCTGTAAAATAATTTTAGCCCTCTTGGTTTAATGAACTCAAGCTGTCTGTGGAACTAAAGCATGAGAAATCAAAACTGTGATCATCAACTGTACTTAAAAAGAAAACATAAAAGCAGACTTACCCCAGATAAAAGAAAAAGCCCACCTTGTTACCAATATATGAAATTTTGTTTCCTTGCTAATGCACAGAGTGCATATAGCAGAGGATATTGTGTTATCTGCAAGAGCTAGAGGGTTTTCACACCACCCGGTATTAGACTTGCAAGTTAGACCATCCAGGTCTCAAACTTTCCTCTGCTCAGTGCATGGAGAGGCAGGCACTGCCCATCAAATGCCAGGTGGTAACTTATACACCATGGGAGGGATTTAGCTCACCCAGCTCTAAGCACCTATGCCTCAGCCAGTCACTCCAGCCTCTTCAAATACTCAAACATCAGCTCTTTGGGGGTGTAAAGCACTTAAACCAGGTGACTTACATTCAGACAACTACTTCAGGGTGAGATGGATCTTGCCGTAAAAGTGCTTTTTTTGTCTCCATTAATGGAATCTCTATGATGTAGACACAGACTTAGGAATGCCAGCATTTGTCAGGTGAAACTTTGCTGTTTGTTTCTCAGGCACCTGACTTCCCTACCATCCTAGGTACATATTTCCTTTAGTACCTCACAAATAATGTTTCAGTGAAGCAACTTTTTGGGGGGAAGGAAGAAGAGGAGACATGGCATGACATATTGTCCTAAAACCATGATTTTCACTATTATTCTACCAATATGTTACAAGTGTGAGTCATCTTTTAAAGACATATGAAAGAATACCTACTGTGACAAAAGTTTGCCAAAGAAACCTTCATTGCACCTTTTAAACTGTCAGCCTAGCTGGTATCCATGAAACTGTGCAGCTAACATCACTGCCTTGTATTGAGAATTGAACACAGAATCACAGAATGGTGGGGTTGGAAGGGACCTCTGGAGATCATCTTGTCCAACACCCCTGCTTGAGCAGGCACACCTAGAGCAGGGGGCACAGGAACGCATCCAGGTGGGTTTTGAATGTCTCCAGGGAACGAGACTCCACAGCCTCCCTGGGCAGCCTGTTCCACTGCTCTGTCACCCTCACAGGAAAAAAGTTTTTCCTCATGTTTAGGTGGAACTTCCTGTGTTCCAACTTGTGCCCATTGCCCCTTGTCCTGTCATTGGGCACTATTGAAAAGAGCCTAGTCCCATTGTCCTGACACCCACCCTTTAGATACTTACAGGTATTGATGAAATCCCCCCTCAGTCTTCTTGTCTCCAGGTTGAATAAACCCAGGTGTCTCAGCCTTTCCTCATAAGGGAGATGCTCCAGCCCCCTGATCACCTTTGTAGCTCTCTGCTGGACTTGCTCAAGCAGTTCCACATCCTTCTTAAACTGGGGGCCCTACACTGGCCACAGTACTCCAAATGTGGCCTCACTAAGGCAGAGTAGAGGGGGAGGGTAACCTCTCTCAATCTGCTGGCCACAATCCTTTGAATGCAGTCCAGAATATTGTTGGCCTTCTTGGCTACAAGGGCACATTGGTGGCTCATGGTCAGCTTGTTGTCCACCAGCACTCCCAGGGCCTTCTCAGCAGAGCCGCTTTCCAGTAGTTCAGCCCCAGCCTGTCCTGGTGCATGGGGTTGTTTCTCCCCAGATGCAGGACCTTGCACTTGCTCTTGTAACAACTGTGTCCTGCATAATTCTCTACACATTATTGATGAACTACAGCATCCCAGCTATTTGTAACATTGGTCTTCTCCCCTGTATTTGCTAATCTCAATAAACTATGGAATATTTGCTTCTCTAAATGCCTGGGTATATGAGCTCCTGGGGAGTAGAGACAGATAAGCTCCTTTTGACCTCCTGACTCAAAAAAAATTGGAAGAAAAACTGGCTCATCAAAATACGATGGGTCTGATTTATCTCTTTGTTACTCCCAAGTTATGTATTATACCACTTGGATCATGGGAGTCAAATGTATGCGATCTGGGTGTGACACAGAAGGAATCAAGCCTTTCTGTCATTTGGATCCATCCTCTTTACTGTAATAAAACTAACTTTGGCATGATCTTTTTAAAAAACATAGAAAAGTCTCTATCTTAAGGAATAAGCAGTGAAAATTCAGGTATTGGAGAGAAGACAGACACGCAGACTGCATGCCTGGAGCTAGACATGGCATTATTTTTATTTGCCTGAAATATAGCATATACACCAAAAGCAGCACTTTGAAGGAAGTAAAACATTTTACTCTCCTGAAGGAAATTTGCAAACATGCAGTTTCAACATTTATGCCTAATTTAAAGCACTGGCCAATTCAAAAAACAGCCCAGTAATTTCTGAAGAAATTCTGTGCCTCCAGTAGGTTTCTAGACTAGATGGTGCCCTAAGCAACAGTAGTATTTTCTGCATTACACTGCTTTTACTACAGTATTAGAAACGTTTGATACAATACATGGAGTGTACTGACAAAGATTCGTGGAACTGCTATTTATTGTACTAGTATTTCCTGAATTTCAACAAAAAGAGAAATGTAGACTTCAGAAAAGGAAAAAAATGCAAAAGTTACTTTCTCTGCCTTCTCTCCTACACAATTCTAGCCAAATAACAGTATTACTGCAACATCACTTCAAAAATATTTACACAGTACTAGTGGGAAGGCAGTTAAGCAACGATACTTATACATGCCTGAACATTTGCCTGAGGTAAAAAACAAACAAAACGTTGGCAAATATCTTACCTTTTACTGAATTCTACTATCTATTCCAACTAGAACAAGTGACAAATCAGAACAAATGTTTGTGCTTTTGCAGAAATGGAAAACAGCAAACATTTTCTAAGGAAAGGAAATAGCTGGTGGGAAGACAATAATGTTTTCAATTAGTAAGCAAGTGGAGCCCAGCTTCAAATTTCCATTTCAATGAACAGGAGTAGGCTCATTTAATGAAATACAGAATTTGTATAGTGGCACACATATCGTTCTTTGGTAGATGAACGCCATGACAGTTTTAAAGATACCTTTCATACAATAGATTTTGCTTTAATCAAAAAGGCATAGATAACTTGAAATAAACACCTCATCAGGAGAAAGAGAATTGCTGAGCTATTGACTTAATGTGTTATTGCCAAAATCTAATGGCTTTGGGATTACTTAAAAGGATGGTGGCATACGCAATGCCAATATTTGAAGATGCCTCTGAAGCTATTTGTGGAAGAGATGCTAGTAGGACTGATATGCATGGCAGAAAATTACCAGAAAGTATGCTTAAGAACAGAATAAACACACAGATAGTAACACAGGCTAACAGGGAAGCATAAATGTGGCTTTTGGAGGCCATGTCTCAGTAATCTAGACAAGTTCTTTGAATGATCATGCAGATGTGGGTGATTTGCCTGCCAAAATTTACTTCCGTTTCAAAAAGCTTCTGATGAAGGTATCTATCAAACTATGCTGTCAAAGAGGAAAACCAAAAGACATCAAGAAATAAAAATGTTTTTTCATTGCTAACTAAAAGCAAAAAAAAAAAAAAGGTTAGGAATAATTGGTTGCTTTCTTTGACAGTGAATGGATATTACCTGACACTCTCACAGACATATGTTCAATACATTCATAAATTATCTGGAAAATGAAGGAATAAAAAGGGACAGAGTTTTCTGACAATATTAAATTATAGAGGTTAATAAAAACAAAAACTGACTTCCAATTGCTGCAAAAGGACCTCATGATGTTGAATAAGCATAAAATAAACAGGCAGATAAAATTCAATACCAATAAATACAGTTAGACACAAAAAAAATCCCAGTCTCAGGTATTCACTACTTCCTACAAGATTTCTAAGATCCAGTTTTTCATGTTACAAGAATTGCAGCCAAATTAATAATCCAGTAGCAAATGTACAACAAGAATTAAGTGTTTTTTCCCGTATTCCACAATTAAACTTTGGAACTCGTTGCTACAACGTGCTTTGAATATCAAAAGAACAAATGAATACAAAAGACACAACCAGCAGCAAAGACGACCCTTGAGGGCTATTAATTACAGAACTCCTATATTGTGTCTGGCTTCAATGTGTCTGCAAAATAAATATCTCAAAGGAAGTTGAGATGGCTCACTAGCTGCTCACCCTGTTCTTACACTTCTTTCCTGAACATCCAATGTTGGCCACCGCCAAATAAAAGATACTGGACTATAAGTACCTTTGATTCAATCCAGTGCAGCCATTTTTTTGTTGTGTGATGATCAAGGATACTGCTGGCACCCAAGTAAATGAAAACTGAGAGGCAAAACCATCTGAATTTTGGAATCAAGACATCCTAAAATAGCTTACATTTAGCTCCTGAATCAAAGTGATTTGAGAAAACCCTCTGATAGATTTTAACAGACTTTGATTGCAGACTACAGCATCACCTTATAAAAAAACTCAAATATTTCTATTATTGTTGTCACAGTTTTGCCTAACTAACAATTGGTTAGAAATAGGGCTTAACTAAACCTCCAGGGCTGACCACTTCTGCTTACAGAGAATGCAGGGTGGAATCCACCCTGACTGGGGCCTAACCAACAGCCAATTAAAACTCCTAAGAGACTAATTCTAAAATAAGCAATGAAAAAAAAGATGCTGTAGTTGATCTGATGCCTGGAATCCATCACATCTAACCTCTAGATGAGATTAATTACGCTTCAGAAATGCCCACTCCTTTCCATTGAGTATAAAGGCAGTCCAAGTGACTTGTTCAGATGTAGAAGTCTTCACTAGAGTTATCTAAAATAAGATTAGATGCATCTCACAGCCCTGGAGCCTCACTGAAGACTGACTTAACTTTTATCTGTACCCCTTTTGCAAACCAAACTCCTCTGCACAGTGCAATATTTGCAGAACAAGTTACTTCGAAGAAATGCAAGAACAATTTTAATGATAAATAGTAAATTTTGAGGTTACTGAACCTGCGAGTCAGAGAAAGTGAATATGCTGTAGCTACTTACATCGGTTTTAGGTCGTGCTCCAGCTGACACTGGGTCTAGATCCTGGCAGTCTGCTCTTCTGTTTTTCCAAGATCCCTTTCCTTGATGATCTCCATAAAAGCCTGCCTTCACTTGAACAGGAAACTGTAAGAGAATTTTTAAAATCCTGTAAATAAAGGCAAGTCACAAATATTTTTAATGTGTACTGCAAGATAAAAACATTGAAATTTCATCTTTTTAAAGCTTTTTTTCTCTGATGTAAGGTAAACATTTGGCCTGAATCTTTTTTCTTGAAACCACCTGCTGCATCATTTTTACATTTTGCTCAGTTAGACATCCAGATATTATGCGAAGTGGTTTCCTTAACAGCTAGTATACACAACTGGAGAACTAATAAATAGCAGTACACCTTCTTAAATATCAAGGAACTGAATCACCTCTACCTTAGAAAAAGAAATAGTTTTATTCAAATTATCTTAAACAATCTTGTCATTGTATTTCCTGTTTGTTTTTCTAACTTAAACAGAAACCCAGTAAATTCCCATTTTCAAATCACAGACACTGAACTTTCCGAATCCACTTTTCCCTGTCCCCTAAATGTGAGGAGATCTCACTTGATTGCTCTGCTTCCATGCCATTTTTTAGAAGATGCATGTCCTAACTCTAGGCCATCATGTACTTGGCCACACTGAATGCAATGTCAGGAAGAGACCAACTGCACAACATTCTCCCATGTATCCTGGTTTGCCTCAAAAGAACAATGAGATGTGTGAGCAGGGATCAAGCCGTGCTGCAGTCCGGCAGGATCTGTGATGGGTACAATCAGGGAACCAGGATCATGGGTGCACTGCAGAGGAGTCCCAAGCTGTTGGGTACAATCAATCAAACTCAGCCTATTTTTCTGGGTGCTCCCCTTCACAAGAGGACAAATTTGCTGCCGATCTTTAACAGCAACTGCCTAGTTCCCAGTTAGTGTATTTTTAGATTGTAAAATGAGGAGGCTTTGCAAAGCTGACAAAAGAAACAGTACGTGGCCCAAAAAAGTTCGAAGATAATACACTATTGCAAAAGAATTAAGAGAATATGTTAAGTTAAAGACAAAATTTTGTTCAATGAAAGTTGTATATCTAATAGATGACAGGGTAATTATAATCAAACAGGATTTCTGTGTCACTATCCATGAATGATAAAGGACTAAAACTAAAAACGATGATTCTTATTCTTCAGATCTGCTAGTTTTTCTGCACTGAAACCGATTACTAGACATCAAATGGCAATGAAGCAGATACATTAAAGAACAGTGAAACACACTGTTTACGGCAAGACTGTTTTCTCTCTGTTATCTCATTTACAAAGTACCTCCTATACTGCTAAGAAAGACTTTTTTTTTCCCATAGGAAAGGTACAGGTTTTAGAGGAACAGTACTATTAATTGCAGTTTTCCAAAGCTTTGCTTAACGAAACCTACAGAAAATGAAAACAGCAGTTTTGCTGTTAGTACATTCGGAGAGCCAGCTTTTTGTACTTAGAGCATGCATTTATAGCATTGGTGAGAGAATGTTTCAGAAAACAATTTGATGCCAGTTAACTTTTTTATACCTTTTCTAGAGCAGATAGAGAGTCATCCAGCCACTGCTACTGCCCAATGCTATTTCCCAGTAAAATAAAATGGCCAGCAGTAACTTGGAGTTCACACAGAAGACTGATCAAGGAAAGTGAAACCTCTTAGCATTTTTCTAGAACTTCTCATGTTTTGGAAAATACCTTAAATTTGTTCACCAAAATACTACAAGATCTGCTACTCTCACCCAATAAGTCCTGTAACATTTATTCACCCAGTCTATTTTCATTAACTAGCAAATATTTAGACCCTTTTCTGCAAAATTTTTGTACAGTGGAGTATTATTAATGACAGATAACTTCACAACAGGAAAATGTAAAGAATAATAAAATATCAAAGAGTTACTTCCATGAACAGATGAAAAAATCCTTCAGCAGAAACCTGACTGGCTCAACGTAGTGATTAAATTACAGAACTGATTCTGAGACACAGCATCTGCCATACAAAATAAATACTCTGTCATCTGTTAAAAATTGCCCACACTCTTGAGACCAATTTTCAGAGCAGCAGCTCCATGAAACATGTTGCCACTCATACAGTAGTCACCTACTTCTGAGAGAGATCTACAAGTTGGCTTTGCATCTGTGAGCACTTCACTCCAAATCCTTTTCAATCATAATTTCTTGCATCAGTTCCCAGTTTATACAATTCAAATAGGATAAAAACATATGAAGAGCCCATAAGTGGTTCGCCATTTTATAGAAGCCAAATTTACACAGTTACTAATAAACATATGTCTGAGATAAATCTTCTTCCTATTCAAGTTTCATTGTGAGTGACAAGAATAAAACACTTGATACATGTGGAACAAATTTCAAGCTATAAGACGACATATGGACCAAATAGGATGAATTGATAGAAGATCATACAATTGCATGAAAACAAGATTTTGTTCATTTTTTCCACTGCAACGGTCGTTCTGAGATTTTCAAAATCTGTTTCTTCACAGTAAATTTATAAAAAGATTTAGGAGGAATTTTTTTCCTTCTTTGACTATACGGGAAGACTAAGGTAAACCTGTTTTGAGGCAAATTATTCTTAAGTATTTAAATTAGGGCAGCTGATTCCCTTGTTCAGAAATGGTTTGACTGCAAATACCTTTGCAGGAAACAGCAAAGGGCATCCCATCATCAGTTCCACAACAGATTGTCCCTGACTCTTTTCTTGCTCTGGTCTTGCTGGTCTCATCAGAAAGATCTTTGTGTTAAATGACCTCTCCAGCTCCTGTAGCAAAATTGGCTCTTGAAGGTTTAAAGGACATTTCCAGTCCACCAAATAAGGCCACAATAAAAATGTGTCTGATTCACACAATGTTTGCCTGTCCACAGAAAACTAAAATGAAGCAAGCTCTCCTGCTTCAGAATGGGAAGATGACATGACCTGATAAAAAGGCTCACATATCATATCGAGGAAAATGGTAATTTTGGCACTTATGTTAGAATCTTTTTGACTTATCAAAAAAAGATTCAACTATTGGTAAGGGAAAGAAGTGTGCCAAGACAGTGAGACTGGCTTGGAGGTAGGTTTTATCTGCATATTAAGCATGACCAGATCTGTATCACTAGCACAGGCTTTTGGTGAGGGAATATGTCCCAGGAAGAAGGCTGTGACCAAAGTCCTGGACTCTGTATTCAGAAGATGTCTTGCCACTAGGCTCCAGTAAGAGAAATGCAAGCATCTGGGATGCTAGTGGTGGCATTTGTTATGCAACCACTTTTGATGCTGTTCTTATGTATCAAAAGGCATTTGAAAACATTGTCTATTTGGATTTGTTTTTCTGCTGTCTACATGCCCTTCATTAAACACTCCAGCAATGGATTTGAAGTCCAGTATCCTATCATGTTCAAGCCATCATGGAAAAAGAACGATGCCTAACCAAACCACAGTTTTTGCCTTAGTAGAACAGGCACAGCCATAAAACCACAGGTGATTACATCATTGGTTACCAAAACCAGACTGCCTCACAACAGGAAGTGCTTAAACTCTGAGGGCTTGGATTTAACTTTCGGGCAGAAAAGCAGACTACACCTGCCACTGCATTTTGACCAGAGGCATTGATCAGTTGCCTACAAGAAGACAGAACACTTTCCATTAATAGTCAAGTTAATGATGAAATTAATTCAGCTGGACAGAGCTGGTTCTGACTTGCTGACATGTACAATAAGAAAGAAATGAGAGACAGTCACGGGCCTCTGTTACTAACACTCTCTCTGCAGAATACAAAAACCCATATTGCAAAGTGCAACACCAAGATGCAAGATTCTGAATGTCCCACCTTGAGACATGAACATTTACACTGTGATCTGTACAGACATTTACTTAAAGAATTTAGTTTTACAAAATGAAGCAGCATTGAAACAGCAGCGATGGCAAAAGCATTCAAACAAGCTCACCTTCCAGGAATTTCAAGCCAACACTAACATTTGGAGATGCAAATCCAAACAACTCTATCTTAAGAACTGACTTTAATCATAGCCTAAAGCAGAGAACAAACACTCCTACTTGTCACACTGTTCTCTCTCCAGTTACTTGCCTCTATTAAAAACCTTGTTTATTTTAAAATTACTAAAATAATATTGCTCCTTAATCCCGCTTGCCCTTAAAATAAAAGTTTGGGAAACTGCATGTCATCAACTGATGATACCTGCCACCACAAAATATTCTTAACTAGAAGAATGCAGCTCTAAATCAAATATTCAGATAAAATAAAGAAACAAAAATATTAATTCAACTCTTAATGAAGGTACAAAGTGTCTCTCTTGCTGTTGTGTCTTTAAATAAATATAGTGAGTGTAAATAGGCTAGCACTGGGACTTAAGTTAACAGTATTCTATCCTGAAAAATTATCAAATGCAAACATCTGGATTCAAATTCCCCTCTAAAAAAGGTGTTTAATGATTTTAAGCCATATTGACAGAAAAATTAATCCTTCCACCAAGTTTCATCCTATGACATTTCTGTTTATTTGGCCATTAGCTGTCTAAGAAGAGATTTCATCTATGAATGATATTTCGTTTTTATTGAGTGCAAACTCTTACTTCATCCTTGAACCTGAGCACCCATCCTATCGAGAAACACAACCAGATCTGAAAACCATTGCTTGATGAGCATCTGATAGCTAAATGTTACAAAACATATCGTATAACACACACATCCTTACCAGTTGTTTGTGCCTTTTGGTAGGAGTGCTGGAGGGAGAAGAGCCAGCACTCAGAGCTTCTTCAATATCTAAATTCAACTGTTCCAGTTTCTTCATAAGACACGACATAGAGTCTGACCATTCAGATCCTTTTTCTGGTTGGGTCTAAAAGAAACCAAACATACATGAAGTCTTTAAACATTCAAGCTTTTTGTAACTTGAAGACTCTCATTTTTCTTCTAGCCCTCAAGGAAAAAGCTGACCTGCTCTTTCCCTGTCCTTGGGTAACTTTCTCCATTTAGAAAGCTTCAATTAACACTCCAATCCTGATGACAGATATTTATAGATGTTCTTCATACTCAAATGATCACACTCCACTTCTGTATATCTGAATGGCTTTCTAACACTTCATCTTGGGTGAACCACTGCCAGCTCAAGCTAAGCACAACCAAGACCAAAACCAAAGTAACTTTAATGTCTCCTCTTTAAGTCACTTCTATTTCAGCATCTCTCCACTGATTGCTTGTCAATAAGAATCAGAACACTGAAGGTCATCATGTGCACTGTATTTTATCCCTTAATATAATTCCAGATTCTGTCAAGTTTTGCCGCTTTCTTCTGCCAATCCATTGGGAATACTTTATTGGTCTCAAACACTTTCTGTTTTCATGGATGCATCTTCCCCTTTTATCTGAACTCCTTCACTGTATAATGAAAATATTAATCCAATGTAATGCAACTGCCGAAAACACTTTTCTTGTTCCTTAGTTTCCTCAAAGTCCTTTGCAGTGACTCCTCTTGAGCATCTTTCCATGGCAGGCCCTGTGCATGCTGCTGCATTATGCCTCCCTTTCCTCATTCAAATATCTTCTAAAGATTCACAACACAGCCATACTGACCTTTCTGTCATCACAGGCAGCTACAGCTCCCTAGGTTAGTTCTGTCCTGAAGCTACTTCAGTTCTTTCATCTGTCTTACTTTCACAAACAATAAATAACTTTGCACAGGTCACTTCATAGTAAACAATTCTAACAGGCTGAGCATACAAACAGCAATAGCACATTGCCATCCTACCAAAATCCTAAAGGCACCATACCAACACTCCAGGATACCTAGGGGAGCTAGATGAATACTGTTATTATTCTTACCTGATAAATCTTTACAGCGATCGGCTTCCTTATGAGGGTTTCGCAAGTGGGACAGAGAGGTAATTGTAATTTGCTCACTATCATAGAAAAAAAGCTGTAGAAATAGAATCCAGGACACTCACTCTAGTATTACACTGACATATTTTTACTAATGGAATTGCTCATCTCCACCACAGTAACTAAGAATAAGGCTCCAGATCGTCAGACATCTGGTCCCATATTACTGAGAGAAGCATGTTGCCTTCAGGGGGGCTAGTATTATCTTTGTAGGGATTGTTTTGAAACACAGAAAATTAAATATCTAATCTTCAGTTTTTCAAATCTTTATTTGGAAGTTCCCAAATTTTTATAACTTACGAGTATTTTCCCTGAAGTGCTGTTAAAAGTGCTAAGCTGTATTTCAACAGCTGTAGCTATAAAAATTATTTAAACAGATTCTTCCATTACTTCCCATTGTCTTCCCAAAGTTTTAAAGTAAAATATAGGAAATACAGGATGTTCCACAGAAAGTAAGTACCAAAAGACACTCCTCATGTTGAATCCTTTCTGAGAGAGATGATCTTACACAGAAAATGTGCATGTTGATAAATGTCTACAACACTCATTTCTAGACAAAGTAAAGATTCTACATTTTCCTGTAATTATGCTTCCTCACGTACTGATCTTTCCAATACTAAAGAATGCTCAAAAAACCCAACAACAAGGATAACACAACCTAAAATCTAGCAACAATGAACATTAAGTCTGTCAAAATCTAATATGAAGGTTCTATTTCTCAATGCAGTTAAACTGTAATTTAAGAAAAAGGAGCTGTAAGAATGTGCCTTCTTACCGATCAGTGGTAAACAATTCTGAGGCAACAGAGGCAACAATTACATAAGGAAATTCGTAAAATGTGTTTGATTTCAGTGAGCTATGCAAAAATTGTACTTGTCAGGAGACAAGAACTGAGGTTACATGAGAAGCTAGGATTTCTGAGTTCAATAAAAAGTAGGAGATATTTACACAAATGCAAACATTCCATTTTCTGTTCCATGACACAAAAGAGTATTTCAGGGGGCCAGAGGAGTGTCTCTAATTTAGCATTTTCCATAGAAAATGCAAAGACGAAAATTAATACAGACTTTAAAAAAGGTTCCCACATATTTCTGATGAAGACACTACAAAAGCATATAATAATGCACATACCTGATACAGTATTACAGTACAAAATACAGCTCCATGCATTAGGAGGCACACTTTGCCTTTGTCTTAACAAATATTTACCTACTGGAACAACGCTTCCAGCATTCACCAACAATCTGCAACACATCCAAACCCCCTTATTTTTATAAATGTCATTTTTTATTGTAACAGAACTCAAAACACAGCCATTCCTTAAAAATACAAGTCCTAAAGAGTTTCCCCAAACTACAACTTTCCTAGCTTTCTCCATTCACTTCTGTCTTTTTATTTCAGTAAGACCCTATATTGTGTCTATTAAGGGCATGAGGAAAAAAAAGATGGGTTTTCATTATCCTTCAAGATAAAGCCAAATGGGCCCAGTTAACAAATGCCATTCACTAACTGGAAATTTGGCACAAAAGTGACATTTGGAACAAATGCTGATTGGCCATGTATTTCAAAGGTTGCCTGAAATTCCTGCTGAACAGCAAAAACATGATGCTACTTACATTCAAAAATATACAGCCTGCACAGTAGGACTTCTAACCAGTGAATAAATTCTGCCTAATCCATTCACAAGGAACACAGCTCCCCAGTGTTCAGCCCTAGTAACTAGGTTGGATGCTATCAAAGTGCTCAGAAAAGCTGAGTATCAGTGTTTCCTGCCCATAGCAACTGCAGAGGCAGTAGTGTCAGAGCATCTTTGGAGCTTTTGTGTCTTGCCCTTCAGGAGGAAAAAAATCTCACTAAATTATCTAAGAATCATGGTCTGCTTTATTCATTGTTTTTCCCCTAAAAAGGTGTACAGGAAGAACACTCCCTTCCATATACTCTCAAGGTCTCCTTTCTTTTTTGGTGCCACAATCATTCAGCAATGCATAGGAATGCTGTTATCTTTTGAAAAACCTGAAAAGGTTAGAGACAGAAGTGTGTTCCAGGAACATTTTTTCTATGTTACTTTGGAATACAGAATCATATAATTGTTTAGGTTGGAAAAGACCATTAAGATTATCAAGTTCAACCATTAATGTGACACTACCAAGTCCACCACTAAACCATGTCCCTAAGCACCACACCTACATATCTTTTAAATACCTCCAGGGATGGTGACTCAACCACTTCCCTGGGCAGCCTCTTCCAGTGCTTGACAACCCTTTCAGTGAAGAAATTTTTCCTAATACCCAGTCTAAACCTCCCCTGGCACAACTTGAGGCCATTTTCTCTTATCCTATCCTAGATGGATGAGCAGTAGTAGAAAGTGAGATGAAAGAATCCCTCATCAAACAAATCTTTCAAGGTGGAGCAACCTTGTCTATGAAGATCACGTCATACATTAGGCAGAGAATGACATACTGGCCTTGAAAGTTAACTCCTTTACCATATGGATTTCTCAAGTCCCATACACTCAAGTTAGACAAAAAAGAATAAAAATACCACAAAACAGAAGTATCACCCTCTGTGCTAAATATAAAATTAAGTGGTATGCACTTCCTTAAACTCACAGCAGTCACAAAAGCAGCTATTATGCTTCAGATAGTTATTGTATATGAAGAACTAACCCAACTGTTTAATGTTTACTAAGACGTATTTAGCAATCAGCCAAACATAAAATTTAGTCGTAGATTGCTACTTCCTACAGCAACCACAGCTTGTTTTAGAACAGCAAGCTTAATGTTTCTGTTACACATACACATTCATATCCGGATTCTGTGTTCACTTACATAGCTGAACTTTCATTACTACCAATAACAAATTACAGAGGTAGAACAGGGCACAAGATTATGGTCCATCACCTAAACAATTACTTGCTCTTTCCTTAGACTGAAGTAAATACATTCCAGACATTCAGCTATTTGTGCCTTTTGGACCAAAGGCTTCTGCACAGTTTTTCAGCTTTCAAGTGTTCTTCACTAATCTTATGCAGCAAAAACATCTGTGATAAAAGGAATATTTGTTTCAATGTTTTGCCCATGAAGCGTATTGCAATAGGCATAATAGCTGCCAGCAAATCTAAATTTAAACTGAAAGAATGTGGCAGAAATGAACAAGTCCATATAGAACACTCAGAGGTCAGGGTTAACCTCACTGCCAGACCTCATCCTATACTGGAAGCAGAAACAGCTTCCAAGTGAAGGGTTATGAGAAAATTACACAACTAAATTTATCTGATAACTTGTGGTTTTCACTTCAATAGGTCCAACTGTTCTGATAATTAATGTATTGTACAACTTCGAGTGACAAATTACCGACCTCCAAATAAAAAAAAAATACCAGTGCTATTTAACCCTCCTCCCTAATATTAAATCGGTTTAGATAGAATTCTTTCTGATGTACAGCCTAGATCCGCGAAGTATGATTTTGTGGAAATATTTCAGAGACCAAATACCATATTTTGCTCTTGCTGCACTGATGGGGCTCCTCCATTCTCAAAAGAAGCTCTGTGTAAAAGAAGGTCTCTCAGCCACTGGTGGTTTTGCCTACAGGGGCTGGGGGAGGAAGCCAGATTGGTTCCTTATACAAAATTCTTCCCCAAAAAAAGTATTTAGGATACAAAGAACTCTTTTATTCTCAAAATAGATTTCTGTGTGCCTTCTATGCTGTAGATAAAATATTTCAAAGGGAATTTTCCCTCACATCCCACTATAGTGTTGCTTAAATATTTACAGAGCTTTTACACAGACAACTAACTTGTGGCATCTTTCTCCTGGAAAGCTGGTAAACTCAACTCTGCAGTTAGCAACCTTTTAACTTCTAAGAACTGTATTGCTATCCATCTGAAACGGTCAAGGAGAGTCTCTTCAGTCTCTCAAGTCAGCAGGCAAAACCATGCACATTAGCTAGGTTGCTGGGAAAGAGAAAGCTCTTCAGGGACTCTGCATAAAATTCAGAGCAATCTGGATCCCTAAAATGTAGAAGCATTCACCTAAGATGGGCTATTAGGATCTCAGCAGTTTTCCCAAAGAAATGGTACAGAAATACTAATATGAAGACAGTGTTAATTTAATTGGTTTCAAAGGAAATCTTTTCCAGGATGAACTCTTTTCCCCCAAACCTAGGATATTTACACTTTTTAAATACATCTGTGTATGAAGCTTTGCTTTTCCTTCCTGTCCAGTCACCTTCTCCTTTGTGCTTTCCTGCCTGAGGATGTGCTGCCACAAGCTACTGATTTCTTCAAACAGGTTTTCAAAAGTGACACAAGCCATAACTGTGTGATCTGATGAAACCTTCGAAGTGTTTGATGCTCTAGAGTAATTAAACTCCTCTTTAAAGACAGTTAAGGTTGTTGCTGGCTTTTCTCCATTTCCCTCATAGTGTCACCACATAACTGACTTAATCTTCTTCCACTAAGCTTAACTGTTCATTTCTATAATCTATATGTTTGCATTTTTGTAAACCACTAGCTATGTCTTTGAGGATTATCCACCTGAATATGAGGAAAAACTCCTTTCCTGTGAGGGTGACAGAGCAGGGGCACAGGCTGCCCAGGGAGGCTGTGGAGTCTCCTTCCCTGGAGATATTCAAAACCTGCCCGGATGCGTTCCTGTGCCCCCTGCTCTAGGTGTGCCTGCTCAAGCAGGGGGTTGGATGAGGTGATCTCCAGAGGTCCCTTCCAACCCCTGCCATTCTGTGATTAATGCCGTACAATATAGAAAAATATTGAGGAAATACTAACTTCAAGACATAGAACAGGTTTTTTTCAATGATTAAAAGGTGCACAACATGGGAGAAAAGGCAGCCTAAAGAGGTGGTACCATGAGAAAATAATGTAACAAAACCCTTACCTCATTTCATGTATTTGACTATTTTTTAAAAAGCAAACTCACACCAGCTCAGAAATAGACTCAATTACTTTTTATAAGAGCTTTTAATCTCTCAGACAGTGAATTGGTAAATTTGGCCTTTAATTTGCAATCAACGCATTGATCTTGCATAGTGATAACGTCCATCCTATAAAAGAAAATAAAATCCTGAAGTCCTATCTATCTTTAAAGTGTTCCTGCAGCAGTTCTTAAGGACTATTGCTCTAAACTAGGCAGGACAGGAGCCAGGGTACCAACAGAGTGTTCCAAATACAAGTTTATGAAAATGTTTTCCAAATGAAGAAACCTGAGCTAATTTCTGGGACTGAAAGCCATAAGCTGTATCAACATGGTGCATCACCCAAGATGAGAGAGAAAGAGATTTGAAGGGTAAAAGAAAGGAGTTTAGTTGAAGAAAAGGTGTGGGACAAAATGCTCTGGAAAACATCTGCACACTACTGCAGAAGTTTTAAAGTGCAATAGCCAACTGTCCCAGACAGCCTGGTATGAAAACTTCTAGATTTATTTTGTTTCTAGTAAAAGCAACTAGTTTCATATTGGACTTCCTACTTAAAAAATGAAAACTTAAAATGGCATTTAGTTGGTTTTAACATCAAATTGTAGTTTGAGTTTGCTCAAATGATTAAAAGCCCCTTTTTTATTACCCTACTTCACAACGTGTACAGCAACTCCCCACCTTCTAACAAATTATGATGTCAGGCAACACCAAATTTCACAAACAGGCTGTCTGACAAGCCTGTACTGCTGAGACATGCTACAGAACCGGCATCTGAATGGCCAGACAAGTTATTTTAATTGACATCTGCTCCTATTTCAGCACACGAATTATCCTCTTGGGTTATCCCATCTTCAGCTGCCTCAGAGTGGATGCTAGCTCATCATTTATCTATTCTACTATTTCTTCCACCTTGTGAGGTGGAGGAAGTGAACTGTGCTTCTTGTATCACATACACCTGCTCTAAGCAGCAGTCAAATTCCTGATGCCATCCGTTTTCATTCGGTTTGGCACCATCTGCAACAGTGGTTGTACTGGCACATCGCAACTAGTGACCGCGAATGTTTACACATATAGCTTTTAAGATGCGTTTAACTTCTACTTCACAAAAAAAATCACTAACTTCAAAATACTTCAACTCTTACCATGACTACCTTAAAAAATATGACCAACCAGTGCCTGTTTACTGAAGGGTATCTTCCTGCAGTGTTTACTAACTAAGCAATGGTGTGACTGGGCTTCACAAAAGCCGAGGGGTCTCATGTCACTAAATCTATACTGAAGCAGGTAACTTACAGCTCCTTCAGCCCAGTGTGTTTACTTACACCTATAAATTACCTTTTGAGATTGGAATAGGACTTATTCTGTTTTCTTAAAAAACATTTGTCTCGTTGTGGTTAGAGCTACCCAAGATGTGGAAGAGCTGGGCTCAGCTTCATCTTTGACCTAATGCATTTTATATCAGCTGTCCCATCATTTCAAAGATCAGCAGGGAGAAGAAATACAGTATCACTTTAGTACTGGGTACAAGTGTCTGTGCAGGAAATCCCCTCCTCTCCTTCTTGTCAAAGAGGAAACAAGCATGAAGATCAGCTTTACCAGTTTTGGCATCTACCTTGATGTGAACAGATCAGGACAGTTTTGCCAGTTTTAGCCAACAACTATGCTCTATGAAATATATAAGCTCTCTGGTAAGACTAGGGTATTGGTCTCCCCCATCCTACAAACAGGACTTAATCACCAGGCTATGCATTTGAGTTGCTTCCACTAAACGTAGTTTCTCTTATTTGTCCAATAAATTTTGAATCATTTTTGCACAGGCAAAGCTACAAGAGGAGAACTTACGCCCAAAAAAACCTACCATTGGAAGTTCTTCTGGAAGGTAGAAAACAGAGGCTAATGTCTTTCAAACAGTTGGGAAAGCTGAATGCTTCTCTTCTGGGGAAGACAAACCACTAAATTATGGAAAATGGTAATACAGCACTTCTCATTTACAAAGAAAGCATCAGCTCCCACTGCATTTTGTAGAGACCTTCAACCTCAGGATTTACATGGGTCCATGTCCAAAGTGACTCAGAGCAACCAGTCCCACCTGTGTCACCTCCCAATCACACTCTTGGTCTTATAGCATGAATTGTGTAATTTTGACACATGCAGGAAAAAGCAAGCAGGAAATCTTAAATTGAGAAAACAGGCCAGAAAACTACAAAACCCCCTTATTTTATCAATGCCTGGCTAACCTAACAGCCAGTCTCAGATAGTGCTCAGAGGCTGATGCCTAAAGAAAGGGTGTAACCAGGCAATAATAACCTGGTATTTCACACAGGATGCTCTCCCAGTTTTCAGTGCCATAAGCTGCAAGTTGTACCACAACAGTGGCCGTTAGGCAGCAAACAGGACTGTCATGTCAAGCAACCATATTCTGCCCGTGTCCTGGATTCTTCTGGATTTGATCCAAACACTACCAGTTCAGTGCAGTCCTGGATGAATTCTCAGATCATAGCCAACAAAACCACGACAAGGGCATGACCCTGCTGGCTGTAAGAAAGGAAAATGAGTGTGACTGGTGGAAACTACACGGTCTTTGCTGGAGACTAGTAGTGAAAAGTAACATGAAGAAGAAAACAGTTGCAGCAGATAAAAAGGATAGCGATAGGATGACACAAAAAATTATTTCATGACCCATGTAACACTCAGGAGGTCCCGGACACAAATCCCATAAAGGGTAAAGCAAAATTCAGGAAAAGGCCTTCAGAAGGCCTAGAGGAAAAGCCACCAGTAGGCCCATCTACAGTGTAAAGCACTCAAGAGAGGAAGCACTAGGGCCTTAGTCCCGCTGCTGGACCCAGAACAAAGCAAGCAGAATGACGTGCCCCAGTTTGGAGTGGGGAAATACTACCCTACCCTGAGCAACACGAGCCAACATGGGTGCCCTTCCCCATTCACCAGTCGGGGAGTAGCTGTGGACAGCACGTTAACTGTTCGCAGGTCATTCGTCCCTCCTGTGTTTCACTTGTTATTACAACAGCTGAAGTACAGTTATGCTTGCTGTTAGCATAATGGTAACTAAAATTGGTAAAGAATAACCTTATCTAATAGAGTAATTGAATTAAGCAGATTTGTCTACTTCCTCTGCACGCTACCACCCACGCTAACTGGACAACTGTCAGAGCACACTGTGATGAAAACTGGTGCATGGTGTGTGGGAAAGGACATTAAAGGTATCAAGAGCTGCGAAGCAATCCCTGCGTGCCAGCGCCAGGGCTGCCCTGGCAATCTAACACACGAGTTGAACCATTTTTCCTAAAAAATATCAGCATCAATGTTTCATTGAAGAACTCTGGAGCAGATTCCAAAGATTAAGATGGTAAAGGATCAAGACAGACATCTAGTAACATCTGGAAAATTTGTAAATGTATCTAAAAATTCTATCTTGACGCTAAGTGCCAGAATACTTAAAGAAAAAAACAAAACAAAAAAAAAAAAAAACAACAAAAAAAACCAAATCCCACTGCACAGGATAAGAAGAACACTGCTTCCAAGATACACAAACATTCATGCTGTTCTGTCAAATTTGACATTCTTTCCTCTCCAAAAGTTTTTGCTATCTACTATTGAGAAGAAACATTTAAGTTAGCAATCCACTTCTAAACAGAAACCATAAATTAATGGAAAAAATAAAAGGTGAACAGCACCTTCTGGACTTAAAGAGTACTCGAGAACAGAACAAAGAAGAGAAAGCTTAGCAGAGAAGAAGTTATTTTTGGTGGCTAAAGATAGGTGGTGATGGGGAAAGGATGGAACATGAATTATGAGAGAACAAGAGAATAGCAGATAATTCAAACAGTGCAAACCTTCTAAGTTATACCCTGAACCAATTTTCATCAAGCTAACAATAAATAAAGGGCATTAATCCCAGGCCCAGAAAAGTAATTAGGCACCATTCCCAGATCTTCATTGGAAGTTCGACACCTAAGTGTCCAGGTTTAGCTACTGGGTTTCAGTATTATTCAAAAATAAGTTAAATGCAACCATATGGCTTTGCTGTGAGTTAAGTATTTATTGATGTATCTAAATGCAGTTTAAAAAAAATCCATTACTATTAACCTGAAACTCTTAAAACTTCTAGAGCAACAAAAGCAACAGAAGTAACATTATATTCCTCATATTGCTAACATTACTTCAAGAACTTACGTGACATAAAAAGCACATCCTTTTTTCTTAAATAAATGCAACTACAATTGTTGAAACATCCCTATACTATTTCACATTACTTAGCTCCACACCAAGCTCCGCTTATGTGTTATACTAAAACAACAAAGAAAATTTATGAAAATTTAGAGTTTGTGTGTAACACGTACAAGAGCCTTGGCCAACTTCCCCCATATTATACCAATGTAATTCCATAACAGTCCTTGTGGTTGTCCTACTATAACATGGACCTGCAAGTCTCCCAATGCCTGGCATAATCACACCAAATGAAAGGTGGCACGTGCTTTAATTTATGTTTACTTTATGACAAGCATGCGCATAACATCACATCAGCGACAGAGAGAAACCCCATTTTGAAACAGCAGCTCTCATGGCAGCAGAGAACCTCCCTGGGATTTTGGACACCAGGCAGTAGAACCATCCAGCACAAAGGCTTTTTCCACCAAAATCCATACAGTAGAAAAAGAACAAATAAAGTTTTTCACCCCTTCTGTCTAAAAAGCATTTTGTTAACATTACAGTCTCCAGGCCACCAGATTTCACCCAGAACCCTCCAATATTTAGCCTCAAGTAACTTGCTTGTCAGTAGCATGCTTATAAAAACCAACCAAACAACAACAACAAAAAAGCGTTGCTTTTTCCCCTCCTTCGCTTGGGGAAGCTTTATTTCACCAAAAACCAGGACCCGAGCTTTGCTGTCCCCACACCGCCGCGCTCACAGGCACAGCCCAAGGCCCAGCCCCGGCCCCGGGGCCAAGGCAGAGCCAGCACGTCCCGCCGAGCGGGGCTGAGGGGCGGCGCCGGCTGGGCCCGCTCCCCCGCTGGTTCAGGGCGGGCACGTATCGATGCAGACGCGCCCCTTCCCGCTGCGGCGGCGGCGCCCGCCGCCATTTAGCGCGGGCGGCGACCGAGGCAGCCGGGAAGGGCCCAGCCGCCATGCTGGGAACGGCACTGCCGCCCGCCCGCCCGCGGCGGGAGGGGGAGGACCAGGATCAGCCCCGGCTGTGGCTGCCTGAGGGGAGACGGCGCCTCCCTGAGGCGGGGGCGGCGGACGGGGTGCGGGGGCCCCACCGAGTGGTTTCCCGCCCTCCCCGCCAACAATGGCCGCGCCCGCGCGCCGAACTGCCGCCAGCCCGAACCCGCCCTTTCCCGGCGCTGACACGCGCTGGGGGAAGGGGGAAGAGAGGAGGGAGGAGGGGCAGGGCGTGGCTCCCGCTTCGGCCAGCGCCCTGCGGTGCGCGCGCAGCGCCGCCAGCTTCCTCTTTTCTTCCCGCGCCCCGCCCCTGCCGAAGCGCGCGCGTGGACAGCCGCTGTGACGTCGCTGGCGGGCGGAGCCGGCAGAGGAGGGCGGTAGGGCGGTGGCTCGCGGGGCGGCAGCGCCATCTGGCGGTCAGCTGGGCGGCGGCCCGCGAGCGCGCCCTAACGGCCATCCCGGGAGGGAAGCGCCCTCCCGCCGCCGCGGGGAAGGGCCGGCCCCGCCGAGGGGCTCTGCGGCGGGGGGCGTCCGGGGGATGCGGGGCGCTGGACGAGGCGCCGGGAGCCAGCTCTGCCCTGCCCGTTGCCCCTCCGTGCCCCGCCCCTCAAGGGCTCCCTGAGGAGAACGGCCGCGCCGGCTGCGCTGCCGCTAACGGGGAGCTGCTCCTCCAGAGGGCGAGGCTGAGCACCGGAGCCGCTTCCCGCCGGCCCCGCGGGAGCGGTCGGGCCGGGGGTCCCTATTGTCTTCGGGGGGCCGTGACCTTAACGCTTCCAGGGGTGGCTGTGAGGAGCCGCCGGGTGCCCGGGCCGTGAGGGGGGCGCCGAGCTGCCCTCTGCCTCGCTCCTTCCCCAGCAGCCTCCCCCGCGCTTTGTCTTGGTACAAAAACTGTCACAACTGTGGCCGGCTTTGCTCCTTCATAAAACGACTCTTCCTCAGGGCTGTGCCTCGGTTTCCCCACTATTAAACAGCACTTCATCTAAGGCATGCTTCATGCAGAGCTGAGTGTGCAGAGGCTACTACTATAGTTTGCCTGCACATCTAAGCGGAGGGAGACAAGGCTTAAAAAGTGATCTAAAGAAAATCTGATATTCAGAAGTATTTCTGCAACTGCATGCTCTGGTGGGAAGTTACTGCTTTTACGTTCAAAGCCACAGTTAGTGCCCTACAAGCTTTGCACTTAAAAATGGCTAACTGCATGTCAAAATAGTTACATTTCTGAAAGCTAAATCCGTAATGTTCTACACGGACAATCTGCCCCTCTGTCATACCTGACAGATGTCAGAATAAATCGTGCTGACTCTGCTGAGACTGATTTTGTTCAACCTCAGGAAAATAATTGTGCGAAATCTGACATTTGATTCAATTGCCTTCAAGAGTCTTAATGAATAATAGGAACTTCATGGATAATGCCAGATAGTTATAAAGTTTACCCCAATTCTCAAAGCTAGGCAACATTGGATGTCAGAGGCACATGACTCTGAAACATAATTGTGTTTGAACCATTTGATTGTACTGCAGTTTGCCTTGGGACAGTTGGTTACTTTTGTTAGTGGTGAGACAGCCTGAGCTCAGCTCTGACATTTGAACACAAAAGGAGACTTCAGACAAGAGAGAAAATTCTTCAAACTCACAGATTTCAGCACAGCTGAAGAGAAGAATGTCTAAAATTAAGCATTTCCAAAGGCATTTAAGATTTGTTTATTTGGTTTGACATATTAAAATAAGCCCGAGTGGGCAGATTTGGACAGTCTCATTTTTTTATCTTTCTGGTGATATAAAAAGATTTCTCTTCAAAGTCCATTGTATTTTGGGGCACAAAAGAGCAGGATATGGGGAGGGAGGAAGAATAGAAATCCTGGATGCTAGAAGCCAAAGCCAGGCTTAAACACAGTTCATTTAGTCACCAAGAGGGAAGTCTGGCAAAGGTTCAGATCCAGATTTGGAGGATCAGCCTCCTATCCTGACATCTCGACACTCAGGAGAAACCGGTGGAACAGAGAATCAAGGCTTTGAAGCCTGATTTTGAATCACGTTACAGTACAGCTCCTAGTGCCAGGGGAACTTAATTTTAATTGGAGGCCTTTGTAATTTGGTTCAAGACAAATGATAATAAATAAAACTCCAATTTCTATTCTTCCTTAATAAATAAAACTCAAACATATTGCATCTTATCAATTAAAATATTTTTAAATACCTTTTAAAGATCAGTTCTCTTAATTTTTCCTTCAGGATGGTCTAGTTTCATTTGCTTTTTGTAATAGCCCTTTCCTAAGTGTTCATTATTGGGATTTATAGTTTTAATTAAAATGCTAAATGTATTTTTCCTTTGAGTTTCTTCCATTATATTTTATTGGTACTTATATGTAAAGTAATTATACTTTAAGTAATTACTTCATATTTTCTCTCTTTTTCTTTTTTTTTTTTTGGCTTGTTGTCTTAAGAGGACAAAGTAATACCGTTCTGTCTTGGTGCTTCCTCAACTGCTGTGACATTTCCCCCACAACTTTTGAGTATTTTAGATAGTTTCCAGCCAGTTTGAAAGATGTGAAGAAACATCAAAGAGATCAAACTTCAAAGTTTAATCAAGATTTGTGGCTGGACAGACACAGAAGACTCAAATGACTGCCCACTATAAGCTGAAGATGAGGAGATATCAGCCGATATCGCTTCTGAGCAGCTATGGATGAGGGTACATGTGCTAACTGCCCAGGCAGTGAAAAGATACCTACAGCTAAAGCACATGCTGTCTCTTGCCAGAATTATGGGGATTTTGGGAGGTTCTGGGGAGAATGAAACGGGGGGACATGAGCAGGTGGGAGGTGGAAACTGGAGACAACACAAGAATGCTGGGAGAGGACTGGAGTATGGTGGAAAAACACTGAGAGGTGGGGAATGGATCGGGGAGCGGGAGGTGCTGAAAGTGGTGAACCAGGAGGCCACAGGAAAGCAAGATGCATTAGTTCTGTCAAATGTCGGTGTGGTAATCTTAAATCTGAAAAATACTTTGGAACAATTATTTACTTTTCTGAGATAATCATCACGGGGTGATTAGGTGAATTCTGTAGAAACAGTAGGACAATAAATTTTCACTTCCTACCCTGAGACATTTCATTTTATAAATGACATTTTTTCCATCATGAAGGATAAGTTTAAAAAATAGATTGGAGGGAGGTGATGGCTTGTTTGGTTCTTATTCAATGATTTAATAGGATTTGTGTCACTCATCCCACATGCTGCTTTATTTTTTCATAAGGAGGAAAGGGTTTTCTCAACAGCTTCTGTTTAGGCATCAGACCTGCCACGTTGCTCCTTGCAGAGCCTGGATGAATTCTGTGAACTTCATTAGAGGCCCATCTCTAGTTGCTACTACAGGGGTATGGTTAGTTCCTTTCTGAATGTCAGCTTGGGGAAAGGTAGTGGGTAAAGAACAGACACATAAAAGAAAATAATATTATGTGGCAAAACTGCAGCAGGTAAGTACATAATCGAAAATCTTTTTCTAGAAATACAAATCATTAGGAGAGAGGAAGTAGCTAAAGCTACAGTTTAACACAAGCAATGAATTATATATTTTTTTAAGTTTTGAAGCGGCCAAAGTCAAAGGGAGGTGGGTGTAAATTTGAGTGTGCTCTTTAAACCAGAAATATCATTATACATGGTGACTAGATAAAACTAGCTCCAGGGGTTATTTATAGTATATGTACATTGTTCAGTTTTAATGTTTTGTATCCCCTGTTTTGAGAGGGCTTATGAGTTGCAGCATTTCAGTTATAAGAAGCTTGTCAAAATGACAGAAGGACACTGATCATCGCAACATATAAATCTCCCTGTGTAAATTTTTGGAAGTGAGAGAGATGAATGGAGAGGCACATTTTTCTTTTTTTGATTGTCTAAGTCTCTTAAATGCCTGCACTCAATCAGATGGGATCTCCCTCTGGAGCTCTTCAATGACACCAATGTCTTTTCCTCTGACTGTATAAGGAATTTACGTGCTTCATTTGACAGATTGCTTTCTCTATAATGTGGGAACTGCATATGTTCCCTAACTCCCAGGTCCAGATAATATTCTGCTGATGTCTTAACTCCATGTTGAGGCAAGACCTGGTGCGCACCATCTCCACTCCCACTCCCTCTTGCCTTCCTCTCACATCCCTCATTTCTCTGGGAAGAAAATCAAACTATGAGAACAGCAAGCCTAGTCCACCAGGCCCGGTGGGTTATCAGGAATGACAGATATTTAAATATCTAAATTTTAGATGAAAATTAATTGGCTAAATTGTAGAGATCAGATTTCACTCCTCTCTCTCCAATAAAACCAGCAAAAGCTTTCAACCTGGAGAAGCCTGCAGTCTTATATGTGAAGTTTTGAAAAGGGCACAGGCTCTACCAATGACACTTCTTGCACGTCACTTCTCTGCTTCTGGTATCTTTTTCAATGCCCTTTGTTTGGTAAACTGAGATATATGTTCCTGCTGCCTGCCTATGCTAAAAGCCACAATAACAGGTGTGCTACTGTAATACTCTGCTGCAGTTTATGCTCTTTCTTTTTCCTCTAAACAGTGAGAATACTCACAGCAGATGCAGAAACTGAGAAGCTGAAGGAATTAGGCAGAGTTTAAATGCTGAATTTAAGATGATCACCTAATGCACAAGAACAGTCATCTGTCTGTGCATGCATATGTTCCTTAATCCCTATTTAATTTATGTAGTATCTATTTTGTCTTATATTTTTGTTAATGCTAGTTATATGCTTAGAGCTTTCAGAATTTTAACTACATTTTTTCTTTCAGAGATCAGAAACAGACATAAATGCCATGTGACTGATAAAAACAGCTTTCAGAAACTTAACTACTCATGGTTAACTACTAATGGTATTTGTAAACCTCTGAAGCCCTGTCTTGCTAGATAAAAATTTAAGTTAATGGTGAAGTAGGTAGAAATGTTCTATTATTCCTACATGATATTGACTTGTGTATTTTGCTCCCCTTGGATATTTTATGAAGATACTTTATGAAGACTCTTTCATGGCTTTTTTAATCATAAACTGAGAAACAGAATAGTGATTACAGATTTTAGCATGTCCTTTTCATCTTGGGAAAAAGATAACTCCATTGAAAACCATGACACATATTCTGTTAAACAAATCTGTTTGATCTCAATTTTGAAGAAAAGTTGCCTTGGTAGAGTAGCCTTAGGCATCATTCTTGGAGGAAAAGAATAATTTCTGTATCCCCAGAGCATGTAAACAGGCTTATACCATATAAATGTTTCTGTATAACAGAAACGTTGGAACCTGGCCTACAGCTCAAAAAATCTGCCTTATTTTATGAGTATGATGGTCACTAAACAACAACTACTGTTACTGGAACCTTAAGGTTCAGGCATGTTCTCTGTTCCTTGCTTCAGACATCTGCTGGAGTGAGAGAGGCTGAGAGGAGTGAGAGGAGTGATCTCTGGCAGCCACTTTTGTAAACCTGCAGGAGTTTTGCAAAATCTTCAAACACAAATGCACTAAAGATGTTCTGAGACAGGTGAAGCTGTAAGCATGAGTCTGTCCCAGGGTTTGCACTATCAAGCCTAATCATTATTGACTTCCAGTTCTAAAATACATTCTATTTTGAGTACTTTAGTGTTATTTGCACTTGCCTGGCTCTTTGTGAAGTACCATAACTGAAAGCATTCAAAAGTTCTGTTTAGGTATTTGGTAAGCTTTATTTATATTTAGAAAAGTAATGGTTATTAAAAAGAACAGGAGAACATTATTTTTTGGAATTACTCAGAGAATTATAAGAAAGAGAAAAAATGGCTATTGGGATGATTATCAGCAGAGATATTTTGTATTCACAAATATTTCAGGTCCATGTGATATGAAATATTTTAGCAAAAACCCATCAATCACTGTAATCCAAATAAAAAGATCTATTGACATAAGTCTGGCAAATAACTGAAAACAAACAATTCCTAGCCTAATTCAAGGTGGCTAGGACTTCAGCTAGTTCTTCCAATTATGCACCTCAAACAAGGTTTAAAAAGTGTATTTGGAAATGCAAGAGACTTAGTGATAGCAATAATAAGGAAAATCTTCCTAGGAAAAAGCAGCATAATGTAGAATTGCAAGATTTGCATGTTTAAGAGGCTTATCTAGATATCCTTGCAGAGAAAGCTTTATGTGCTGCATTAGCACTTGAGCTACGTCCAAACATTCCAAGATAAAAGTTGGAAGGGTCATAGTTTGGATTTTAATAGTTTGTCTTAATGTAACTCTTGAGGAACTTAAAAAAGTGACAAGCTCTCCCACTTGCTGTCCAATCTGGCTCACCTCTGTATAGTCCTGTTTTGATACTGCCACAATTTTTTAAAAAAAACAAATCCAACCACGAGGGGGAATGGGCTAGAGCACACTTAGAGTGAGAATGTGCATAACCTGATCAATACATAGTTTAGCCCTGCTGGAAAAAAACTCAGTAGACAATGTAGAAACCAGCCTAGCTGCAACCCACCCAAAGTATATTTAAATTTAGTTTAAAATGCAACTTGATAGCAATTTACTTTGGAATCTATGTGGTTATTTTTTTTAATTTAATTGATATTTGTCAATTCATCAAACTTGAGTTACTTTTCAAAGACAGCTTAATTCTGACAACCTTCCTCTGGGGAAAATACCTTTACCTGCCAGTTAAGCTCTGCAAGCTCCTGAGTAGCCCACCTAGCAAGCTGCTGGAGGCTCCTGACGAATCACGCCCAGGCTGCGGAATCGTTCCTTGTCATGGAGAATTTTGAATCTTTTGGGAGTTTTTCTCTGAATAGGAGTAACCTC
This sequence comes from Phalacrocorax carbo, assembly GCF_963921805.1. Lineage (NCBI taxonomy): Eukaryota > Metazoa > Chordata > Aves > Suliformes > Phalacrocoracidae > Phalacrocorax > Phalacrocorax carbo. The sequence continues at coordinate 192,737,296 of NC_087513.1, read as the reverse complement.
AGATTTAAAAATAATTACTTCCTTTGCAAAACTGAATGCTTTTATTTGCCATGCCATACCTAGAAAGTTTTTTTGGGTATATACTGCCAATTTTAAATTGGATACATAAACTCAATTTTCCTTCTTAATTTTGTCCAATTTTCAACCTTGCACTTTCTGCTCTTACACTTTCTTTTTAATTTGCCTTGGAATTAAATGCTGAGTGCCCTGAGCTGCTTGTGTGACCACTCCTTAGCATTCGCAACCATTTGAACACAATTTCTGAATAAGAAAAGAGCTCCCATCAAGAAGGTCTAGTCTTTTAGCTCAGATATCTGCATTCCATTTAATGCAACTTAAACCATCTCTTAAGAACTTTATACAAAATGGAAACATTGCACAGAAGAGAAGGTGAGCTGAGATAAAAACTGTAAATGTATCCATTCCAGCTTACAACAATTCTTACTATTGTAGAGTTTGCTGTTATTTATTATTTGTATTCATGCTAAATTATTTAAAAGAAGTTTTATAGGAGAACATTGAAGGAGCAGTTTTAGAGTTTGCTCTCTGTCATTCACATGCAAAGTGCAGGCTTTGTGACATTTGAAAAGTTTGATTTCAAAAGCATTTTCTGAGCCTGAATAATGCACTTTTGCCTTCAGAAAGAACTGAGTTCGTCCCTGCTTGCTTGGAATACTGGGGGTTTCCCACTAGGGCTTTTTAAACCTGTTACTCTCTCTTTTAGCATTCCTTTTCTTTTTGTTTTTTATTTACCTCAGTGGCATTATATGTCCCCCAAGATAAGACTAAAACCGTTAAGTCCTTACAAGGCTTGAACAATTCAAGCCATCATGTGATCTACACTATACAAAACACAAAATTAAGGGCTATCTTGATAGCCCTCTTACATAAGAGATACTTGATAGTATTCCAACTTTTATTTAAAAAAAAACCAGGGTCTGTGGAATATTTTTGTCTTCTGGGGGTAATCTTTTTTAGTTTAATCATCTTTCATCTCCCAAACATGTTTTTTCCCATATATCTATATCTACAGTTATATCTTAGTAAACTCAGATATAAGTCCATTTTGAGGTGAACTCTCAGAGTCTGGATCCTTAGTTGCACAAATACTCGGTACTCCGCTTTCTCTCAGCACAGACACTGATCTTGGTCAGGCATGTTGATAATAAAAAGCAGCTTATTGCTGACTGCTGACTTTATATTGCTGTCTTGCCCAGACTGTGTGTTCTTTCTTCTAGTTTTTGGCTTTGCATACTTTTATCTTGGTCGTGATATATGATGTTCTTATTACAGAATGAAATGCATATTATATTATTATTTATTGGCAGGTTTAGCAGTGCTTTTTTTGCATTTTAATGTAAATAAATCAGTTACTGACTAAGTGCAAAGGCTTTGCCACAGCGCAAAATTGTCAATACATTATATAGCATATCACTAAATACTTCACCACAAAGATTAGATTAAGGCCAGAGAATGTTTCTCTGAATATACAGTATAAGCTGTTAAATCTTTGACACTAAAACATTACCTATTCCAGACCTGAATTTTGACACATTAGATTAAGAGTCTAAATGCCAGAGAATTTAAGAATCCATAGGAAGCACAGATAAAGAGAGCCCAGTAATACAATCCAAAAGTCTGGTGAGGTTTTAATGAAGTTAATTTCTGGAAGAAAAATGTTTCAAATGCAGGAGTTGGCCTCAATGTCCTGTCCATTTTATTTCTGGAGAACCCTAGGCTAATTCAGAGGACGTTTCCCTTCACTGCACTGCAAAAGTCTTAGCTCTGAGATAATTCAAAACTGGGCAAGACTTTCAGTTTGGATGAAAACTTGGATGGGTAAGAGCAGTCTATTTCCATTTTTATTAAAATTTAAAATAGTCCATAGTCAGAGTGTTTGTTAAGAGTCATGAGGGCGACAACATTCTCTCCTACAGAAAATAACCCCACAAGAACGTCATAAAATGAAATCTCAGATCCATCATCCTAAAACTTCTATGAAGGTCACTACATTTTAAAAAAGTTTTTAAGTTTCTCCAAATATGTTTCAAATGTGGACCTCAGTGTTTGCACAGATCGCTGATTATAGGATAGCTGGTCATGTGGCAGTACCAAGATGATCATAGGTCCCTGGGCATGTCAAATCAGATGATCGAGTCTGTGGTCCCATGGTACTGCCAAGGAAATATGTCCGTTACAATTCCAGGCGAACATTATTTTATTTGAATTTCACACAAAGACACAGGGTTCCTAGGTGTATCACTAGAATCTGATTTTATTAACTGGGAATATGTTACCTGGGAAGAATTTTCAAAAGCACCTCAACACTTACAGTAAGTGCCACAAACACATTAAAAAGTGGGACTTTTGTGTGTGTGAGGAAATTTGTAGCTCATTTTTCTTATTCTCGCTCAAGAGCTTTGCCATATTATGAAATATACTTGGCAAGGTTGTTAATTCAGTAACATTCTGTTACTTTTTTTTAATTATTTTCTACACCACAGTTCTATCGCTGGACTTGAAAAACATACAAAATCCTCACCTATCAGCCAAACAAGCTTGGAAATGTGACCCAACCCCATCCCCTCACAAGTTTCCAGTCTTACAAGTTGTTCTGCTTACTGCCCATCCCACAGTTTATCCAGGATCTCTATCTGCACTTTGAATGAATATCTTAATTTCAATGGAAAGCAGATTAACAGATTTCTACATGTTTCTTCTGGTTCCCCCCACCTAAGACCCAGCCTGTAATTCTTGCAGGTGCCTATTCCCATGCTCTGACAGAGGAATGTAGTTCATCAGAGCCTTGACTTAGGGCTTATTTTCTGTTGACTTTTGCTCTACTTCTGTGGACATACGTGAAACACTTGAGTGGTCTCACGTTGCACAGGTTCCAGATATTTTCAAATATTTGTAAAGAAGAATCTTGATATACCTTTTTTATTTTATGAGCTTAGTGCTCCCGTAAACACATACTCTTTTTTATGTTTTCTGGCAAAAGCAATAGTAATATTGCTGTTTCCTGAGGTGGCCATATGATTCTGAAGTATTCAAATACAGAACAAATAAAGGAGTCAGTATCTGAAAAAAATCATAACCCAGGTTACATATGATGAATACTCTCCCCTTTTAGTCAGTACACTAACTATGTTAACTATTTCTTCTCCTGAAGCTTTAAAGATAAATATAAAACATGCAGTAATACTTATGAACAGGCTAAACCAGGAGTTCCCAAAATTTAGTTTGTGGGGCCTCTTAATGTGTGTGGGACCACAATGGGGCCGTGCAACAAAATTCGTCAGCAACAGTATCTTCTCAGTAGGATAGCTACAGCTAGGATGGGCAACGTAAAACCTTTGTCAGATACTAGAGGTGGATAGTCGGACTTTGGAAACTGCTAGCCTAAAGATCCGTCATAGCATTATGAAAACTACTTGAGGGCCAAAGTTTTAAACATTAACTTCAACAGCCCGAGGATTTCACATTGTGCAATAGCTCAATAATCTTACCTTCTGTAATTTCATATTACTTAATTCAACACCAGCCTGAAATGTACTTTGTAAATTTTCTGAAGGACTTGACTTTGAAAGTCAAGGTGAGTTATCTGTTTGACTAATTATCTGATTTTATTATTTCCTCCTGGCATTTTACTTTTCTCAGAATCTCACTATAGAGGTAATATATACGATATACTATACATTTTTGGAGAGTGACAGTATTCTGCAAGACAAATTATTTCAAACTTCATGAAGAGACAATTGCAAAAAAGCCCTGTGAATTTTTCTAGTGCTAGTCCACCCATCGCATGGTGGTTTCTTTATCAGCTTTGCTTTTGAAAAAGGATGGATTTTGTCTCCTCATATTACAACTATTCTGCAGGAGACTTTTGGCAGAACCCAAACTGGAGGGGCTGAAAATAATTTATAAGATATTTTTTACAAAACCAGAGTGCATGTGTTTTCCCCAAATTCAACCGAGCAGCCATTGATGCCTGCTGAAGACAATCCTGTGATCCAAAAGACAGGTATCTGCTGATGTCAAGAAAGTGTATCTTTTCTTAGGGCATACAGATTTTAATTTTTTAATTCTCTAGTAATGAACAATGAATCATGCATGTTTATTGAAACATGCAAGCAGCACGCAAGCATACTGAAGAGATAAAAGACAGTAATTTGATACTACTTACAGGTTTTTCTACATGATTCCAATACACCAGTTCTCTTTGATATGATCTTTGAGCATATCCTTAAGTTACTATTCCTGACTTCACTGTTTTTTTCCGAAGTTCCTATAATTTTGTAGTAGAAGCAGCCATGCAGCTAATTTCCACCAAAGTAAGGTGGAGATTTGAACTTACTGCTCTCTCCAACCCCAATAAAAAGTAGGACACAAAAAAATGCTCTATTCTAATGGGAAATGGTTACATTATTAAGAATAGTGAGAGTAGAGAAAAATGTACTCTGTACCAAGTGCTATGTTCATCATTAGTCCCTCAAATTTGTGAAATTAATAAAAGTCTCTTTCTTCTAAATTAATAATTAGAATCCCTAAGACAGCATTTATCTGAATTTACTATTAAGAGATGATTGTGGTTATTTATTGACTGATAATAATTCATCTTTGCTAAAGTAAGTAGCAGTTCTCCAGCTCCTTTTCCAAGCAGGCAGAAAACAATCATAACCACTAGAAACTTTGCAAAGTTCAACTCACCATGACTCCACCTATCAACTCTAGACAAGGTATAATTGAAATACAGAAAGTGCAAATTTCACAGGCACACAAAGGAAATCAGAATGTACAAAAGTCAGTGCATCACTCCTATCTTAGACATTTCCCGTTTTCCTCCCCTTAATTTTCTACTCTCTTCTCCCTGGCAATTTTTATTTCAGCACTCGGCTTTCCTACCTGGGTAGACATCCCATGTCTGAAGATGATGAACAAAAAGGAGATAATAACAACCATATCATTTCTCATGAAGAAGTCATTGCAAGTTTGCAGCCATTCTCCTCCTCTAATTGTGGAGTTTCAATTTGATAGGGTAAAGAGAAGAACAAACTTACAAAGTATGGGAGGAATGAGAAAAGGAATTTGTGCTTCAGTCTAATATGTTCTTTACTAGTTTTTGCTCTTATACAACTAAATTAGAGAAGAGACTATTGCAAGGCAATTTTCAGATAGCTTAAATTCCACCTAAGTTCCAGTGCCTCATTAATGAAAACAGCAAAGTACCTCTCAGAAAAGTGCTTCAAAGTGGCTAAGCAAGGCACTGAGCAGGAATACAAGAGGTACAAGGACTTAGCAGAATTTATGCCATCCAAATATAAGGGTAAGAAGCTTACTTTGGCAGGCCCAGTTACTGATGATGGTTGTAGGCTTGACTGGTGCTGTTTTGATCAGTTAAATTGAATGAACTCAATCTAATGTCAATAAACCAAATTCATTGTCAAAGACTTGAAGCTTTCTGATTCCTTTCTCATTGGATATGATTACTTGATTAAAATATTTACAAGCCACACAGAAGAATACATATCTTTTATAGAATCATAATTAACTTCAAAGACTATGGCTTTGAATAAATTTTTGTGGATTTATCACCTCCTACATGTCCTTGTCTATTTATCTTGTCTTGCTTCTTTGGTGAACTTCTGGTGTTTGTGAAAAGAAGAAAGAAAACACAGGCCAGAAGCAGACAAAATGTGGACAGATGCTATGGAAACTTCCGTATTACGTCTCAGCAAATTATTCCAGCCTGAACCTGAACTCTCGTGGTTTAAGCTTATACAATGATTATCAAACTTGTTACTCAGTAATGATTGTATAATGAGGATAAAATTCACCTAATTGTAGTACAAGGGTGGAACAAGGAAAGTAATGAAAATAAGTGAATAATCAAGGAAAGAGAAACTGGAAACCCAGATCATCCATCTTCCTGCCAGTTAAGGACTGTTGTCTGTAACGGTTTCCAGAGTTCAGCTGGCTTAGCTGTAAATGTCAAAAGCAATGGAGCTTTCACAAATCTCCTTTAGAACACTACAGTTTTACTTAAAACAAAGATTCTGTCACGGTGAAAGGTGATGGCACAGCTACCCCATTAACACTATCCAGTGCAGTACACGGAGATCGGGTTCCTGACGTTGTACTGGCCACTCCCATGACCGCAGCCTCCTCCAAAAGTCTTTTGTTTATAGTCTGAAGGCCAAACCCTGACAAAGACATTAGTTGTGAGCACTGCCTTAATTACTTAAATTATCTCTTTGGGTCATCTTGTCTCAGTTACTCCTATGGAATGGAATAGTATCTCGCTCTTTGACCTGTCTGAACGAGGGAACATCCAATGCAAATATTAGACCATCAGCATCTGGCTTTACACAAACAAGCAGGTTTGGTTTAGATCTTCCTAAATGTGTTGAAAGAGGCATGATGTAAATTTGAGATCCAGAAACATCTCCCAGGTTCCTGTGTAAGGGCCAGCAGATTTGATGCTCTGGGCCTGACATGCTCTCACCTGCTTACTCAGCAGAGATGGCAGAGTGCAGTGGAGAATAGTATGACAAAGGCTCCCTTAATGGACTCCTGAATTAGGAAGGAATCTTGTCTGAGAACAAATATTTTTCTAGGGTTCTCCTGGAAGTTACACCTATATGCAACGCTTGCCAACAGTTAATTCTTCAACCTTTCTAGATATATTTTAGATAGAGGTGATCTTGTTTCATGAAGCAGTAGCTCTGAGAAAAGGAGTCATTTGGAGAACCCTGGATGTCCAGTGGAGAGAGATACCCAATATGTGGTCCTGGTGCAGATACCAGGAGGCTGCAGAGGGGCTGCTGGAGCACCTCGTACATCCTGATGGCTAGCTCTAAGCGGTTCCTTTCCAGTGCGTGGGCTTCCTGGCTTGCCCCCTTCTCTCTCTGGTACAATAAAGGAACCTGTGACAACTCACTTAGATGCCCTAAATAATGTCAACAGTGACAGAAACCTTTTTGGCTGGATGGGCTCCCCAAAGGATACTTTGAAACTGTCCCACAGAGGATTTCCAGTTTGCTGCCGTGTTGGTAAGACTATGCTTGCCTCCCTGCAGCAGCCAACAAGATTAGCAGGATTTCTATACAGTCACTCAGGTGAGGGAAGATCTGTGACAATTCACTTTGTCAAGGGTATGATTTCATAATACTTCTTTTTGCCTAATACCTGCCAAATATCTTCAATTTTTTTACTTGACTGAAATGCAACTCCTGGTAGTAACACAAACTGTTTTAAGACTGTGTAAGGATAGGATATGATTACTGATGTAAAGTTGCATAGTAGCTCCTGGTTAAATATCATTATCAGCTGGGTCCTGCTCAGTACAGTTTGAAGAAATGGCAATCTAGAAAAATGTTATGTTTCAGAAGCTATTCTGAATATTGCCACTGCATACCAAGCTGGTTGCATGCACAAAGACAATATGTAGCTTAATATCAAGACTTGAAGTAAAACAAGCAAGGAAGAATGGCTCAAATACCACTTCAGAGCTGCTGAGAAAACCCCTGAACAGAATGAAACAAACAATCATAAATAATATTAGCAGGACATAAGTGATGTAAAATAATTTGGTCTCTTCTCCCAAGTTACTTGCAATAGAACAAGAGGAAATGGCTTCAAGCTGCGTCAGGGGACGTTTAGATTGGATATTAGGAAAAAATTCTTCACTGGAAGAGTGGTCAGACATTGGAAGAGGCTGCCCAGAGAGGTGGTGGAGTCACCATCCCTGGAGGTATTTAGAAGACGTGTAGAAGTGGCACTTCAGGGCATGGTTTAGGAGACATGGTAGTGTTGAACTGACGGTTGGACTTGATGATCATAGAAGTCTTTTCTGACCTTAATGATTCTATGATTCTATGAATTCTCATTCAAGATAGAAGGAGAGTTTTGCAAGGAAGGTGAGCAGAGAAGACAAGTCTATAATAAGGGTACAGAAACTCACTGGTGTGTTTAAGGAAGTGCTGTCTTAGTGATGATGTTACCTAGATCATTATCCCAAAATGAGAAATAACATGAACAATATTTCAGACATGTGCATAGACTTGTTTTAAATCTTTAAATTTTGCTTCTCAGCTGAAATAAATGTTATCTTTAATTTAAGACCTTTATTTGGGCATTAAATGTACCACTGATTACAGACTCCTGACAAGGAAAAAAAGGTTGCCAAATGTAGCTTTGATGAGTAAGCACAGGAAATATATATGGGACTGGTCTAAGGATGGAAACTCAGGGACCATACTGAATTAATAAATTGAACAGAAGTATCATTTGTCCTGCACCACTCAGAACAGGCAGATATTATATGCCTTTGGGAAAAAAGAAAGCGCTTTTTTTGTTTTAATGGGCACCATTACATGAATTGTTTTCAGCAGTGTCTTCTGCTTGTAACAGAGTTGGCAGCATACACAAGTGGTATTTTTTTCATCTTCCCTCTACTTGTTTACTGTTCAGTGTTTTTGGAGATTTGTCTGTCCTTATTGATTAGAATGAAACAAGAAGTTCAACAATTATCACTTAAATGCATGTAGCAACTATTTAAGAGGAGATTTGGACGCTGCCTGCAAAGGCCAGTGCTGCCCAGACCGGAGATGGTGACAGCGTTTCCTCCTTTCTGTACATAAAATAGGAGATTTGCAGTCAGTAACAAGTACATTTATTTAGGAATGCCCCTGCAGGGTAGATCTCAATCACTATTTCACTGTGAACTCTAGTAGCAAGGATTTAGCCAGGATCTCGGTCAGGGTGCTATGTGTGATATCCTGTATCTATGGCCAAGGTGATTTGTTTGTTATACTATTTTTAAGTCTAAGGCTTAGCAGTAATGGTTGCTTTTGACAACATTTTTATGCCATGCTGCCTTTATTTAGTTAATTTCTTTCCACTAGAAAGACATTTTTCCACAGCCCCATTTCTAAATAATAGAAATAAGTAACTTGACAATGACATACATTTGCTTCTACCAGAGTCACAGGGGAAGTTTTTAGTCTGAATATTAATACATGACGGCTGCTAGAATTTGAGAGACAAGATAATCCTTTTTTTTCAATTCTTGGAGGCTTTCCTAGAATGATACATACTTATTTACATCAAAAAAATCAAAACCAGGACTGCATCATTACATCTGTACAGTTTTTGAAATGTTTTGACACATTTGCTGAGATTTACTAGGTAATTTCGCATGCTTGTCTGGCAATTTATAATCCATCATTTTGTATTACAAGATGCATCCTTGAGTTTATTTTATAGCATAGACATAAAGTAAACTAAATGACAACAGCCCCTGGCCTCTTCCTTTTATCTATGGGAATGACCTTCAGTAAACAGAATCCAAGGGATGTTGCACATGCATTTTGATATATATTTATATTAATGGGAATGTTTCTGAGTAAATGAGGAAGCAGCCTTGGCTTAGGGTAGAGTAACAATTCAATTATTTGATAAACCACATGTCACAAGAATCTCTCAGGGTCAGTATTACATCAAAAGGTGCACTGTTTTGGAACTATCTTTGGGCCTCAGTTTTCTAATATTAGCTGCTGAGAAAAATTTGAAAAAATCTGGCTTATTTCTCTGTGAGCTGATGGGTTTCCACAGCAAAGTTGGGATATGTGTGAAACACAGCACAGAACTCCCACTCAGGGGCAGAATTAGTCCCCCCAGACTGGAGATACACTAGTATTAAAGGAGCAAAGTAATTAAGTATTTTGTACCAAAATTTTGATGTTAATATGGACATTATAGTCCAAATTCTTTCATTTAATCAGAAATCAATGAGGCAACTCCATGTTATAAACACTAGAAGTAAAAGGAGAACTGCAGAGAAACAAAAAATAAAACACTGGGTAAAAGACTAGGGCTCCACCCTGATTTTCAAGGCATAGAGCAGATCTACATGGAACATAACTTTTAAAAGCTGGAGGAGGAGAAGAGAGAGGAAGGAAAGGTATGCCTGACCTGCAGTTTGAGATGAATTTGTGCTGCAAGGTCAGGAACGTTGGAATTTTAAGGGTTTGTTTTGCCCATTATTTGGAGTCATTTCATATTTTTGTACTACAGCTGAACTTCTCCAATGATAAACATGTTTAGCTCCAGGCATTTGGTGTGTTACCAGCTGGTAGCAGGGGGAAAGCCTTCCTTGTTCTCCAGACTAGTGAGAACTCACTTGGAAAGCTTCTGTTCCTCCAGTTCCAAAAAATAGAGCTAATTTACTCAATAGTTTTTTTTTCTGAAAAATTTATGGTTGGATGATTCCTATTACAGAGTGTTTTTAATTTTGTCCTAAATCTTCTTATGTTTTCATTTTGGACATTGATCTGTAGAGCATCATGATGTGTACCAGTACAGATACAAAAATAATCTATTTATTTTATTTTATTTTATTTTATTTTATTTTATTTTATTTTATTTTATTTTATTTTATTTTATTTTATTTTATTTTATTTTATTTTATTTTATTTTATTTTATTTTATTTTATTTTATTTTATTTTATTTTATTTTATTTTATTTTATTTTATTTTATTTTATTTTATTTTATACCAGATTGTAATCTGTCCTCCATATTATTTTAATGAAATAGGAATCCAGAAAACACTGTTATGTAGCGGAAGCCATCCTGTGAGTTAGGTGGCACAGTGCTACAGGGCCATTACACTAAAAAAGGCCAGTTTTCAGCACAAAGAAATATAGTCTGCTCTCAGAGTAAACATAAGCTCTATCCCTTTGGAACAGTCCATAGACTCAGGGAATATATGCTTTATGTGGCATGATATATGATCTTGAGGAAGCAGGGAAAACTGAGCCGATGTTCCCATTTTAAAAAGCAAGGGAAAAAAGAAAACCGAAGTTTGAAATTCATGCTAATAGAATTGTGGCCAATCTGAAGTAACAGATTTGTCTAATGTAAAAACCCAGTATATTTTTATGGTGGGTTTATATTCTTAATTATATAACTCACATTAATTATCACTGCATACCAATTTGTGCAACTCCTTTTCCTCCTGTAACCATCCTTAGACGACACCACTTATTTAAAACATACTTGGAACAAAAGAGTAGCTTGTATTACCTCAAGCTCCATGTGTTTTTCTTCCTTGTCATGGTCCTTCAATTCCTTTTCAGAATGATTATCACAGTCTAAATGACAGATGTGTTGATATTTAGTAAGTTCATGTTTAGCTTGCTTTCTTTGAGAAACATTCCTTCTATGGAGACCATTGAAAAATACTTCATACAGTGGCAGTTCTGTAAACACATCATCATTCTCTCTACCATCTGCTTCTTCCTCTTCAGATGAAGAATCTTCTGCTTCTCCTGCCTCACAAATATGGAGTTTAATATTAGCTTCATGTGATAAAAATTTGAAATCAGAAAATGCGATAGCGCTTGGTTTGTGTTTTATGACTCTGATTTCATGGCTCCTTTCTGCTTTCTTGTCTGAATTTCCTCCTGTAAGGACTGGCCATTCTCTGTGTGAGGGAAGGTTTAAAGTACCTTCCTGTGGCTTGTGCCTTGCAGAACAGGGTAATTCTTCACAAAGGTGCTTTGTCTCCGACTTATCCGTGGCACTGACACACCCAGCAGCTGGGCCAGGTTGCAAGGATGTCTCACTGTGGTCTGATAAGGATGACACAGACAGCAAACTCAACTCGGGTTCCAGTAAAAGATTCTGAAATTCAGATGGACTTGCCTGTTTTTCTCTCTTTCTTAGGTATTCTTCACACTTTGCTTCCTGTGGAGTCCCCAGGGACTTGGCAGATGTGAGATAAGGTGAGCCCTGTTCTTCATAGATATTAGTTTCCATTCCAATGAGTTTCATCCATCAGAGATCAAAATGACTTCATTCCTGGTTTTCTTGAGAAACATAACTCCACATATGCAGCCAGGAAATATCTTCTTATTTTTCCAAAACCATGATCACACAATCATTAATAATGCCTGGATTCTCACACAAAGTATCTGAATCCTCTCTGCTCCTGAAAATTTACAAAAAAAAAGTCATGATAATATGCTTGCATTGGAGACCATCAGCAAAAGTAATCCTGTAACTTGAAATTCCCATATCAAATTTACTTAAAAGTCTCTTCAAAAATATTTGATGTATGCAGATTAAATGAACTTAAAACATGAGAACCTTGATTTGTTTATCTTAGAGACTAGAAAAGAACTGGAAAATGCAGAAATGGTTTTTAAATATTGACTTTATGTTGATTATTGACACAATGGTTCAGAATAATTCGAAGTGATGTTAGCTATAGGCTTGTTATTGAAACATGCCTCTGCTCACTATATTTGTATTGTCTGTTAAATAATGGAAAACTTTTACACTGTTTTGATAAAGGTACTAAAATGTCATAGGGAAGAGCAAGGATCCAAAGCAATTTACAGAAAGGAAAGAAGATTTCAATATAGGTAAAATTTTCTGTCATCTCAGCTTCTGTGAATTGCCAATGCAGTGCAGAACCTGTCCATTTCCAATAAGTTTGTAAAGCTAAAAATACAGAGAGCTGCAGAACTACATCAGTTGGCCATGTCTGGTTTAAATCAGTTTTAACTTCTGGGCTCATACCCAGGCTGTGCACCTCCAATGCATGGGAAAGGGGAGCAGCTGAAGAACCGATCTTGCATCCCTGAATAGCTTACAGCCACCCGTATATGTAATTTACTTTTTGTGACAGATTGAATATTGATAGTATTTATTTTAATGATTGTTTCAGTATTCCATCTGTGAGAGCAAAGCAGAACAGAAGCTTTTCAAAATAAAAAGAGAAGCTTAAGCCTTTGATGTATGTGGCAATCCTGTCAGTGATGAGGAAGACATGTCAGAAGGCAGTGCTGTGATTGTCAAAGTGGGAAGCAAGCAAAGTAAGATGCTGGCATGTGATATGCTTCTCACTGCATGCGCCATGAACTGAACAACGCACACCAGCTAGGCATATTTTAGTGCTGGCTAGTGTATATTTTAGTGTTATACATTGGGTAATAGAAAGAATACTGTTACACACACAGAAAATTTGGATTTATTATACTACCTTTGTCATTCGAACTGCAGCTGTAAAAGGTGTAAGCATGCAGGTACACACTATTTAGGTAGACTTCCTCTCAGCTATTGCTAGCTATTTAAAAGTCAGACATTATTGTAAGCAACTGTCTAGTCTCCTGCCAGAGTCAGTGGAGAGAGAAAAATGCTTCCAGAAGTTAAATGCTCTCACTTATCTTGGAAACCTATTTTGACATGGGATGAGTCTCCCTCCTGGCATGACTGCCTTATCCAAAACTATGGAGGAAGTCTAGACAAAAAGCTTAGTCTGATCACCCAAATTTGAGAGACAAATAAGGGCAAGAAGAATCTCACCCCATACCTTTGTTACACAATAATAATATATTGTCTAAATGTGAATAAGAAACCTACTTTTGAAGCCCTCGTTTTCTCAGCTTCAGGTTAGCCATCCACACAGAAGTGACTTCAATTTCAGGAGTGCAGAACACCCTTGGTTCGCCCTAGCATTAAGTGAACTAACTGAGCCCAATGTCTTTGAAAAAAAAAACATGTTCCCAAATTTGTAGAGACCGATTGGAACAACTAACATTTCTCATAGTGTTTTGTATATTCTGGGCACAGTGAAAAAGCCACCCCATTTCAGGTGAATATTGAGTATTATCTGTGCTTCACTATGAGCCATCACCTTTGTTTTTCAGCCCCTGGCCGCCTCTGCTAGAAGGCATGCTGCTAGCACCCACACTCTCACCATGCAGACCCAGGTATAAGTGAAGAAGATTCACCTAGAAGACTCCTCAAAAGGCAGCAAAAGAGGTTTGGCCTGGCTGCCTACACCAACCTGTTGCCATCAGGTGAGAGGATTGGTTGTGTTCACCAGCCATTGCTGCTGGTGTCTGCCCTGTTCCTCACCTACTGGTAGTTCCAGCAGGAGTAGCAATGGTCAGGTCTCCCCCCACCAGACTCTCCCAGATTTACCCTTTCCTACTGTCAGTCTTCTTTTTCTGGCAGAACTTGCCTGTCCTTGACCTGCTCCCTAAATGCTCTTTAGTTCTCGTAACACTGCCAAGCAGGCTCTGCTGTGATGGCACCTGCAGGAATACACCTCTGTGCTCATAGGACCATCTTTGTAACAACCCAAAATACAGCATAAAATGCTTCAGAAGAAGCTACAGAAATTCTGCAGTAGGCAAGTGTGGGATAAGTGAATTACATATTTTTTATTTCCAGTATTTTAGGATGATGCTTTAGATTCTAAAACATGTATTATTATCCCTGCAAATATTTGCATTTTTCATTATCTCTGGATATTCCTAGCATCTAAAATAAATGTCCAGCTTCTTTTAAAATTTTCCTAAGTTCCTTCTCTCGAATGGTTTCCAGTTTTACAGGATATGGTATGAAGTGGTTATATTTGCAGTTTAATTACAAAAGGTGTGAAAAAGTTTTTCTGTTTATTAGATTTGCGTAATCTATTGGACTCTTTCTGGTTTTTTATTTTTCCTGTGATGGGACTGGAACAAAGAAAGTATGCAAGAGCGGGCTGTTTTTGTGCAAGTACAGCAAGAAATCTCTGAAGAGGAAGTGGTAAGAAGAGAGACTGTGAGTTTACCCTTATTCATCCTGTGGAACATATCTCTTTACTCAATCTAGCAGTGACTGGGAAAAATCCGCACCCTTATATAAAATGTCAAATTCCATATTTTATAAAGAGTTACACATAGACATTTATAGCTCCTAAAAATGGAGCATTTTCGGCAACTGTGGATTTGGAAATCCTGCCCATAGCAAAATGTGTAACTCAGAGAGGTCTGAACATTCAGAGCTAAATCTGTACCTGTTGTAAAAGGCCTGTAACACAGCCCTGCAAAATAAGATGATTCTCACCACAATTCTGAATGTATGCACTTACAAGTTATGAAAAATAATAATCTTTCTGGAAAATGTCTTCAAGGCTTTATAAATAGGAAAATTACTTTCATATGCATACATAATTCTAAATATATACTGTAGCATTAACTCTACTGGTAGGTGCTAGTGTAGGTAAAGATGTTGTTAAATAATAAAAGTCTCTCGGGCATATGTGTGGTTTTTTCCAACTAGAAGGGAAATGTGGGGCTTACCACAGCTAACTGTCCAACCAAAACTGGCTCCAAAACAGCTTAAGGAAGAGCACAAAAAAAGCAACACAGGATTTTTTCTTTTTTTAAGCTAAAATGTGAAATGCGTATCTGGGTGTAGCAACTTCAGCTTTTTACACACATGATTTTAAAACTTACAACCTGAATTTTATTTTCTAAGGAAAGCTCCTTACAAATCAGCAATAAATTAATACAAAGTTGTGATACAGCTAGTGAAATGCTATGGAAGGAAAGTTCCTATATGGTCTGGCACAAGCAAATATATATGTGCAGACTCACAGAGAAATTTTTGTGTATCATGGTCTATTGGCTTGATTTTCCTTTGCCCAGGCAACCAAAATTTGTATTAAAACTCACAGAATTTTGGACAAAGATCACACAAAAGGCATATATTAGGCTTAACCATTGAAGAGGAAGATTGAATAGATAATTTAAGATTCATAGACACATTTCTATTTTCTTGAGTCAATACAAGGAGAATTTTTTTCTGGGGCAAATGATTATTGTTTATTTCATAGTGTTACTATAATAACAAGTCACCTAAACTAACTTTTCACACATTGCTTAAATAAGTGCCTTCCAATACCTATTATGTATTTTGGCATTGCAGAGCATGTGAATGTGTGGAATTTTCTTATTTCTTTAAATTCAATTTAAACTTGAACTGACA
This sequence comes from Phalacrocorax carbo, assembly GCF_963921805.1. Taxonomy (NCBI): domain Eukaryota; kingdom Metazoa; phylum Chordata; class Aves; order Suliformes; family Phalacrocoracidae; genus Phalacrocorax; species Phalacrocorax carbo. Next base: position 192,721,469 of record NC_087513.1, on the reverse strand, counting down.
CAGTAAACCAGCAAATCAAGTCCTAATCTTGTCTGGAAGCGTACACCACTCATGTAAAATAACGAGTTTTTACCCCTCAGCACCTAATGCGTTTGTTTCCCTTTCACAATGACTTTGCTTAATATTTCCCATTGATTTAAACAACCTTCCCCTGAAAAATTAAGCAAACAAGCCAAGAGAATGTGAGACACACAGACTAAGAGCAAATTAGGAATTAGGATTTTTTCTTTCCTGATGATAATTTTACCTGTTTTGCAAGGTAACACCATATTTTTCAATTCAGTTAATTTCCGTAAGCGTAACAACAGGAACTCAGTTAGTAGCCAAAAGATCCTCCAAGCGTTGGGGCAGAACAGAAAAAGAAGTGAGCAGATCCTTAACAAAAGGCATTTCAGCTTGCTTGCTGCACAAGAACTCTGTCAACAGAAGTATGTGTGAGAATCCCTGGGGCAAAAACAGCCTTCTGCAAGCACTGGCCAAATTATTCACAGAAAAAGACAGAAAAAAAGGAGAGGGAAGAAAAAAAAAATAAAAAGAGAGAGTGAGAGCATGCCTCACAGGAACACCAGGCACTTCTAAAAATATGGCGTGACCTCATTCTTCACGTTATGCCAGACCCTAACATTATGCTTTGCTTTATCACCTGGAGCACCTGGAGTCAGGTTCCCACTGCACACACTCAACTTTGGATGCTGTCAGGTTTTGATAAGGTGTGCTGTGAAATGCCTTTTGATGTAGTATAAAGCCAGTATAAAGGAATACCAAAATTAGCTTCCCATGTCACCTGCAAATTCTAATTATTGTTTGCCTATGTTTCTTCAAGACCTACATTTGCTGCCAAAGCTTCATGAGTCTTCCCTTTTGTATATATATTAATAGGATCATAGCTTGAAGACAGACTTCTGCATAGGCTGCAGAGTGTAGCTAGAGAGTAGGTTGTTGGACATGTAAGATTCCGAGTATGATTATAAGCCAGTTATTTGCAAATCTAGCCTGGAAGGGAAAAGGATGAATTGTCATTGGAAAAATGGGGTGAGAAGAATGTGAGTTATAGCTTAATTTTGGAAGTGTTTTTCTGTATTGCTTTTGATTAGAGCAAACAGCAGAAATCAAAAAGCTGCAATACCCTTCTGCTCATGTAATGGATCTTGCATGCTGGTAGTAGTAGATTACATTTTTCACCTTGAGATATCCAGGCACAGATATTTGACACAGATGCTGCAAAATCTACATCCCTCCTGACTCATTTCAGTGAGTGAGGGAGGCGGCACTTAGGTGCTGATTTCTCTTGCACCTCATGCACTTCTTTGCCTTTGCTGAAGTTAAACAGTATTTTAGTCAGCAAAGAACTTGGCATATTTATGAATGAGTCACTCAGCAAATGAAGCCACATCTTGAGGCAACCATTTTACAGGAATTAGTTTATATGACAGTTTAGTGGGGCTTGTCTCAACTTAGAACTGTTTATTATCCCAGGACAACTGTACTACCAAGCCTCTCCTTCAGCTTTGCCATGTCTGTCCCCATTTCCACTGTGGCAGAAGCTCATTTTACATTGCCAAGGAAGGTAAAATGTCTTCTCAAATGCAATACACTACAATGATGAAAAGACACTTTGCTAATTTAACTGGGCTTACATTCATGTTTGTCTTAGGTGCAACTGTTGGTCACAGATGTGCTGTTTTCTAACCATCATAACCAACACAGCTATGTCAGCAATTTATTTTACAGCTGGACCTACTTGCAATATATAGGAGGGAAAGACTCTGCTCCAGGAGGGATCATTGACACATTTTGTATGATTAGCTGAGCCCGAGGTTGAGTTTAATCCAGCCTAAGGCACTAACATCCTGCCAGTGTGCTGACTCAATTGTATTTTGGTCTAAACCAGCATTCTTAACAGCACTGTCATTGCCACCTTACCACCATGTGGAACAGTGGTTTAATTGCAAATAGGGTGAGAAAATACCTTCTGTAATACAACTATTGCCATTTCTGGGTACTTAGATCCATGGGCAATGTTAGTTTACATAAAGTGGTCCTTGACTTTGCAAATCATTCTGCTCTGTGCAGCCCATGAATAGTGTGGTTACAATCATAAGCAAAATCAAACAGCAAGACTGTGTGAACACCAGTAAAGTGAAGGACGAGACATGGTTCTTCACACTTAGAAAAGTTTCATACTTGCACATCTGATTGTACCCTCTTAAACGAAGGTACCAAAAAGGAGTCAGATATGAATGGGGAACTGAGAATATATGTCTTTCAGCATGTCTCTGAAAACATGTATGAAGCATCTTTAAAGAATAAGATCTGGCTTTCCTTCTGCCATTAGGCTTCTTTTAGCATTGCGTTCAATGTATTGCTTTTGTATTCCCAGTTCTGCCTCACGTATTTTATCTTGTGCCTATGAAATGCAGCATCAAGCTCCTGATGGAGGCCTGAGGTTGTTTGACTACATGCTTTTAGAAGGCAATTTTGAGTGATTTAAGATTACAGTCTGAACTACTTGAGAAATTAAACCTGATGTGAAGCTGCTAAAAATCCTAATACTCGAAGCATAGAAGGCATGAAAGGGGTGTGTGTGTGCATATGCATTTAACTAAAGTCTGTGGTATTAGATGAAAACCAGAATTTGTTTATATATTGCCCTAGAATACTTTGGCTTCATTCTATATGAATGGTGCAATCAACATGAAACGGGAAGAGCAGCCAGTCATACACAGACACTGTTCATAAACAGAGGCCCCAAAAAGAACCAACACCTAATAAATATTTTTAAAATAACACTGAATAAACCACATAGGAAAAAAGAAAAAAGTCTGCCTCCCCTTAAGCTGAGGATCTTGGCATTGGTAAGATCCTAGCTCTTCATCTAAGCAGCCAGTCCAAACTAAAGTCAGGAAACAGCCTTTCTGCAAGCAGCGACATACAGGTATGGGCTGCTTCTCCCTCCAGTTTAAATACGACCACTGTTTCTTCAGCCTGTAAAGTGAATTCCATTACATATGTTCAATGGATATGCTCAATGGACTGGTTGGAAATTAATCTTTATTTTGCACAGGAGAAAAGAGGCTGGAAGAAAGAATTTTCTCATATTGGAGGATATCTATATTAAGATGGATGGCTTAAGCGTCATATTTACATCTTCAGGTTTTTTTTCAAGCTCATGAAGCCCACTTTGGGTGGATTACAAAATGGCATGCATCCCTCTAAGAAGTCTCTGCTGAACCTGTGACACCCGCCAGCAGCCAAAGACACCGAACAAAGGCAGTTGTTTTGGCACTTCATAGGGGCAGAGACTGGTATAGATCTGCATTTATTGTATGGTTCATAATTCCTTAAAAAATGAAAGAAATTAAGTTCTTTAATGTTATTTCCTTCCTTGAAGAAGGAAAACATATCAATGCCTTGGGAGCCTTCATAAGAAGGTATCAATTCATATTAATTTCATTTATAACCATTATTATCCACCATCGCATATAAGGAATGGGATGCTTGTGTCTACTGTGACCATGCAGCCAGTAGAAGAGATGTAAAGTAAACAGGAATCAAAGATTCTTTATCACACAAAACCATGTCTTAATCCCATCTCATGTTCCATCCATAAAAATTGTTCTGTTTGATTTACTAATTGTGATGACTGAATTTACATAAAGAACAGAAGAGACAGAGGCTTCAACAGGTATCATGAGGATCAGTACCTACTTTATTAGGCTGAACTCTTCCTGCTAATTCTGTTTATAGAGAAGAGTTGCATTTCATTAGAAATGTCCACCCTTTTCCCCCTAAACTGGGTTCTCTTAAACAGGGATAAACCAGTGATCTTAACCAAACCACCACCCTTCCAAGCCCTTGATTCTCCCAGAATCTATTAAATTCCCCAACAGCTCCAACAATCTTCAGTAACTCTTTAGTGCCCTCACACCAGCAAGTTAAATTTCAAGTCCTGATCCTACTCTTTAAAGTCACTTCCATGCCTTGACTCTTGCTTCAGCTCTCTCTGTCCTTGCAATCTGTAGCCGTGCCCACCGCAGGGGTGAAAGCCTGGCACAGGGGGAGAGGCTTCCCAGCAGCTGCCAGCTGCCAAGATTTACTGCACTCAGCTCATGAGAAGCCACAATAAAAATACATCTCTCTTGCTGTTTTCTGAGCAAAGTAAAGCACAGAAATAACTCACAGGACACTGGTGTTTGGGATATGAACAGACTCAGGCATCTGCAGAAATTCCCGGCTAGTCTGAAACCAGCCAGCCTGGGCAGCTGGAAGCAGCCGGACAGCCGGACCATGGTAGCTGCTGAACCCTGCACGAGTTTATTAATCCTGCTTACAGGATTAGGCTGTTTCTGAAATATAAACCAGCTCACTGAATATCTGAAGGAAAAACAGGGAAAAATTCCATTGCCTAAACATAGGCCTCTAGTGCCCTGTGAGACATCCTAGACTACCCTACCTGGCCTTCAACTGCCAGCTTAGGGGTGTGAATGTCCTCCAACTCGTTTGACATATCTACTGTGTGGATGTCGTAGGATGGCAGGGTATCTCAAAGGGCACTGCTAGGCACCCACAGGTAGGCACTTGTTTAGGCAAATGAATTGTAGCTTCAGTTTACTTAGTAGGCTATTCAAAGAATTTAACTTCAGGCACCTAATTTTGGTGACTAATTTAGGATTCTTATGTAAGCACCTCAACCTCTCCTTTGTCTACATAAAAAGCCTACATTTTTAATGTATGCACCTAAATTCAGCTGGCATAAGCACTGTATTACTTAAAAAAAAGTTTGTATGAGTCTCCTGGTTAAGCAAAGAAGCTCCCGGAGGAAGCCAAATTGATCAAAATTGCCAGCAGCTCTCTGCTATGTAAGGACCTGGACCTGTGCTGCAGTACATTATTATGGAAAGTTTCAAGGCTAAATCAGAACATACTCAGAAAACAAACAAGAACAAGTCCTTTAGTGCCATGTGTATTAAATCAGTTTGTAGCATTTTGGCTCCCCAGGTTTGTAGTCCTATCAATCTTTTAAAGTTTCTGCAGTGTTTTGGCAGCACGCTACATTTCTCAGTTGAAATACGCTGCTTAATGCAAGACTGGTAAACAGCTTGAATAGGCAGGGCTTTGATTTATGAACTGCATCAATATGGTAATGAGGATGTTGGCTGGGCAATTAGTTTTAAATTGTATAAGCTCACACTAGCTCTTGTTATTATGGGTACAAAGGTTTGTCAGAACACCTCTGAGTTCAGTATTTCAGAACCCTCTGGTGTCTTTATACCTATTAGACCAGAGCTGCAGCAAATTAAAGCCTCTGCCACACCGTCTGAATCTAATATCACTAAACCATTTATATGAAAATATCAGGAGTAAATAGAAGCATCCATTTAAAGCGCTACTTTGCATGCATTTTTTTATCATTCCAAGATGACTCCATCATCCATTTGGACTCCAGCAATGTCTTTATCACCCTCTCTAATCAGTGTCAGTAATGAACGCTAAAGAAATGGTGACCCCTGCAATAAACGCCTATTACTACAAAGGCCATGCCGGAGGGCAGACTCCTCCTCTCAAGACCTGCTTGGTGCATGAGATATAAATGGCAGCAAGGCAGGACTGTGTCAGCCACAAGGAAGATAAGTTATTTCAGAGGGAGCAAAAGTTATTTTGGAGGAACCTCCTGTGATCCCTATCTGTATGTGTAATAACGCCAAGGCGAATCCTGCTCAATCAGTTTTGGTCAAGCAATATTTTTTGGTAAAAGAACTTTTCCCTTGAAACCAGCATATTTTTGATGGACGACCCAATGCATTTTTGTTTAATCTGAAAAAAATAAATTCATTTATGTTGGGGGGTATTTACTCCTTTTGATGAATCTGTTTCATTTTTCTGAGCTTTCAGAAGAAAGAAGTGTCCAAACAGAAAGTGTTCAGATGAGTATTTCAGTATTTTCAACCTTTCTATCTCTTGCTTCCCCAAGTGATTTTTTTTTTGTATTATTAAGTATTCAGTTAATTTGACAGAGACTCACAGTTCTTTTGAATTCTTCTTTTTCTGAGTAAGTTATGGTGGGTTTTTTACCCAGATAAACCAGGCAAAGTCAAAATAGCCAGCAATACTTCAGTGACAGCTGCTTTAGAGGTGTCCAAAGTTTTATATATGTACAGAAGGAAGGGTTTATTAAGCCAAGGTGCATATTTGAGGCCTGAATAGCACTTTTGAACAAATTCCCTGTTTGCCTTTCTCCGTTATGGCTATTCTTCTTCTCCCTTTTGAGAGCTTCCAATAATTAGTTACACTCATCTGTTTTCCAGTTTCAGTTCTTAAATTCCAGATTTCTACTTACTGCATTGCATACTTGTTGCATTTGCTAAATTAAAGAGACTTATGGTATCAGATTATCTTTTCCCCATAGAAGGGATCTTTCTAGACCTTTTATCAAATAACAGCTCTCCTTTTTGGATAAACTCAAACAACTAAACATTTTAAATGGTGTAACAAATGTAGTCTAAAAATATCTAAGCTAGCTTTAAGTTTATTAGCTTAGGTCTCACAAATAATAAAGCAGTGGAGCTGAGGCATACTGTTGGGATACACCTTTTTTAGGGTATCAAAAGAGTTAGCTCAAGAGATCTTTACATGACACCAATAAATGTATGTCAAGCTTAGAGGTAATTTTCTGAAGCTCTTCTCTGGACCCTCCATAAGTTTGGTTCCTTATAGTACAAATTTCTCCTGTCAGACTTCCTCAGATTTTGTCTACCCATGATGTTTTTCCTCTGTGCAGAATAAAACTGCTTTGGGCACTTCCAGATGACTTTGTGGAGTGAAGCAGCAAATAACCACCACATCATGAAAAACTGCAATCCACTAGTGGATGCTGCTAGAAATTTTAAAGGGTCTACTACGTCTGAAGCATAGACCACAAATAAAGAATGAGCCAGATTTTTTTTCCAGAAAGAAATTTGGAGTAGAGAAAAATATCTGAAACTCTCACTTTATATGCAGCCTAAAAGGTATACGAAGCAAAAGTGCAGGAAATTTATTTCTTAACTTTTTCTAGCTTTCCTTTCCTACATAAGCCATTTCTTTCCAACTTTCAATAAATAAAAATAGCAGATAAGTAGAAATCTTAATCAAAGGGGATGTCCATTGCCTGGCAGGATGAAGCTCACACAGAATATGAAATTCAATTAATCTGATGCTGGTGGAAACAGTATTGGTGCGAAGTCTGTTACAGAGCACTTTAAACAAGCAGAATGGTTATTTCCAGGTTCTAGGCAGTATATAAGCACTCAATCAAATGGCCAACACTCTCCTTTCACTAGCCAAGGGCCTCTGCAGCTTTATTCAAATATATTATCTTCTGAGATAGACGGTATCTTTCATCCTCTCTTTTACAAGTACAAAGTGTGTTGTGTTAATGTAAGAGAGATTTTCTTTCCGTCAGAATGCTGCAGATGCGTCATTAATTCAGATATCAGAAAGGAGCAAAATCAGTCAGGTTTTTTCCCTTGAGACAAGAAAAAGGCTAGTTGCCTTGACTGAGCTTTAGAAGTGCCAGAAATTCAGTTTCAGTCTTCATTTATTAAAAACACCAGTGTGTTCATTTGTGCATATTCTACATACTTTTATAGGGACTCAGGATGTTAGATAAGAGTTCAGGATGCCTTCACCATCACAGTGTGACTTAGAGATCTGTCAGCAAATCAGGTTTCCATGAGTATAAAACTCGGTCACTGTAAATCATACCAGGGTAAAGTGTTGGCATATATTTGTCATGCTAGATACAGAATAATTTTTAACAATGAGGACTAATCACCACATTGGTAATTTTTAGTCAAAAAGCAGAAAAACTATATGTATATTTGACAGTTTCGTTAGCTTCCTCTCCCTTCCTATCACAACCCTAATGCTCCGTATACTTTAAGGCCAAAGCTTGTGGTATTTTCATCACAAGATATCTTAAGAGGTCTTGTTCTTCAAAAAACCATGGGCCTCTCCTTTTGTAAAATCTCAGCCACTTCTAAAGTGTGCCTCTCCAAAGGGATCATTTGTGTAATGATAAACATTCTGATTTCAAGACATCAAGCTCTCTTTGGCTAGTTTTTAAAACATGTTTTAGTCTCCACTATTCTTAAGAGAAGCTTAAAAATCATAAAAGACAGTTACTAATGCAATCTTGGCTCCCTGAGCCAAAGCGGTGACAGGGCGAAGCAGCTGTATGAAATATGGACTTCCTTGTACACCTCAGCCAGGCATAAATTGCAAACCACCCACGCCAGGAAGAGTGGCAGGGAGAAGAAACGAGCAAAGTCACTGCCTCCAGCCGCCTGCGACAGAGCACTTACCGCTGACAGGTTTTTCGCCGCCACCTCTGTCTTTCCTTAAACTGCAGTAAATGAACACTGTTTGTGCTTTTAGGTGGTGGGGGAACATGGAATCAGCCTTGTTCATCTTTCATCACCACACGTTGTGTGAACACATGACAGTGCCTGCAGCCACAAAGGCACTGTGTATTATTAGCCATAGCGTTGTGTTGCTTTAGTCAAGCCCTGTGTTGCAAGATGATGCCCAAAAGCAGTAAAAAGCGGAGTTATGCTCAGGCTTTCTTGGGAAAAATAGAGTGCTGTGTAGGAAACAGCAGAACAATTTTGGTAAGTGGGAAACTGCTGTGCCACTTCCCAAAAACGTAGATCCTCACGGCTTCAACAAGCCCTGGAACAACCATGCTCTGAGCTCAGGAAATAGGTTGCACACTAAGAAATAAATGAGTGAATGAAGATTTGTATTTATTTAAAATTTCTGCTGCTCCAGCAGATGAAAATTAACTATCTTGGTCAGGGTCAGATTGTGTACAGATATACAGAAAATGATAACACCTCCCTTACGTTGCTTATAGTCACATTTTACGGAATATTGGCACATATGCAAATACTCACACAAGAATCCTGCTTATTAGAGAGTCTGGGATGTACTCCACATGTGTTCGTTATAATGCACTACTGTCATCATCCCTTTAGAGCATCAGGAGGGCTGTGATTTTAGATTCCTTGGTGTTCCCATTACAGTGAGAGACTGACAAGTATGAGACCAAGACTTGCCTACACACCTTCATCTTGTTCCCACTGAAAATGCATATTATCATATAGTTTTTAATGACGTGATCCTACAGTTTTGTAGCCTGTGATTTCCTGCTTCACCCTGCGCATGAGACAGGTAACCAAGGAGGTGTCAATATAGTAAGGGCAATGGTAAAACAAGACATGTTAATTTTTGACTACGTGCTGTGATAAGTAATTAGTGTTGTTTTAGCATGGTTCTGTGTAAGATTTTATGATAATTGTGTAATTGTGCAAAAGGCTACATTTACCTTTCATTTTAGTATGGTACCTACCTGGCGACGTCAGGTTTTTAGTGAATTCTTGTCATAGATAACCTTCAGTTAAGTAAAGAAATGTTAACTTACATAAACAATTCCAAAGATATTTGAAAGTGTCCTAAACAAACACCATACCAGTGAGGGTACAGGTAAGTAGAAGGTTTTTACGAGCTTCTACCCAAGATATTGTTGAGTTTCCTTTTCTCAGAGCAAGACGTGGGGTGCCAGTGAGCTTAACTGCTATGTGTTTACTGCTGCAAAGCTGCCTCACCACTCTCCGTTTCCCAATACAGCACAGAAACATGTGAGAACAGCAATGTCCACCATTAATTTGCACCAATCAACCTCCAGGCTGAAGGCAGCGTCAGTATTCTGGGTGCCCAAAATAATTCTTTCAGTTGTCAGCCTCCACCTATGCAAGTAACGTAAAATGCTACTGACTTCTAGGTTTTGCTTTGGAAGAGTTTTTACGTAGTGGTGTCAGTCATATACTGCATATGGAAGCATTGCTTCAGAGACTGTTTAAATGCTACCGTAGAAATGCCCATCATACTAAGAAAGTTGTATTTTAAGGGATAACTAGTATTGAAAAGACAACTAGGAAAGTTTCCTGGAACGTCTGTATGATATTCATAGATGGCAGTGGCAACTAGTTACATGCTGCCCAGTCTAAATGTTCTTTACCAAGCACCATTTTATCTCAGATTGACATCTGTGTGGCAAGATTTCCATTTAGTCTGATGGGTACTTCACCAGGTAATTAAAGATATAAAATGATGCCAATTTCAAGATTTTCAAAATTCTCCTTTTCCATTTGCTTCAAGAAGACCCTATAGCTTTATTTCGTGCAGCATCTTCTGCATGTGGTGTGCTCCATTGGCACATATTTGCGGAGCTTATGCTACAGAGAAGTAAGACAACTGATGATAAGCAGTCACAGATTTGCATGCCTGTGGTTACAAATTCAGCAATACTGTGAGGGCCTCTTACTCTGTAACAGCTAGTATGACACTTAGGAAATTCTAAACACAAGGTACTTCTACATTCAACCAGGAACAGTGGCTGAGACTAAATTAAATGCATTTGATTTTTTTTCCTCTCCCTAAAGATATGTGACAAATCCTCCCCATAAAAGCGCAGAAGAGCTTAGAAATTCCTTGAAGCAGCACCTGCCAGACAGAAGTGTCTCTGGCCTGGGGAACTGGCTGGGACAGCACAGATAAACTGACCACTAGTGATGCAGACAAAGAAGGTAAACAGCTTCAGAAGCCAAATTACAGGTGAAAGATGAAGCACTGTATGCTAGGTGTGCTGTAAAACTGAGTGGTCTTTGGAGTTAAAACAACTGGAGATTTTCCAATGTCCTGTTTTTGAAGCCTCTTGTTTGGCTCCTTTGCATCTCCCTTGATATTTTTCACCCTCTCACCCAGGCTAAAAACCTTTCAAATTGAAAACATTTCCTCTTGAAATTCAGCAAATCTAAAAATATCCATCTTGCAGAATAAGTTCAAATAGCCTGCTACATTGAAACGAACATCTGGTGTTAGAGCTTAATTAATGCTGTCATTTCTTCTGATATTTGCTAAACGTTAGCTTTTCCTCTCTTGCAATGTTGTTTTTCTACAGACTCAAGCACTGTAGACGTTACAGGTGGGCATGTACTGAGTACTGGAAGGGACTGAGATCTATAAACATTACTGAGCTGAAGATATCACAGCTTAGCAGCTAACAAAGTTAGCTGAAGTGGGAATTGCAACTGTCTTCCTGCTATCAAAGCAGCTTCACATCTTCAGAATAAAAAAGAGACTTTTAAAATGACTATTTGGAGAGGAAGAGAATAAATGCAGGCATTATTCAGTAACACATCTGTCAACTTACCAAAACCTTCTGTTTCATAGGCTAGTAGAAGATATTGAGCCATAGAATTTGTATACTTTTTCTATCAGTTCTTTGCAGCCCCTGGAAAGTTTTTTTTCTGTATGATCACCATTATGAAGCTGTACTTTTCTACCCCACCTCTGCCTAACAGCAATAATGGTCTCTGCTCAAGGGAAGATTAAAGGCCAGAAAGCTGAAGCTACTATGGTAGAAAGAGTTATGTCAGTAAGATACGTAACCAGATATCTGCTACAGGAGTATAAAAAATCATGGAGTCAGAATAAAAGAGAGAGAGAGGCTGAAACATAAAAAGAACTAATTCCAAACTCTTCCCATAGTCGCCCCCAACAAAATCTAGTTGTTCAGCTCCATCTGCCCAAGGCTTGTCCTCTGCCAAACTTCTCTGCCAGTCCTTAGCACCCCATTCCCACTCACTTCCCCCTTCACATTCCCGGTATGCCCATTTGTCCTACCTGTGCCAAACAGGTTGGCACTCCTGATGCTCCTGGTCTCTTGATGGATGCTCTCTAGTGAATGATACCTTGCAAGCAGGAACACGACTGTTCTCATAGCCTTGGTTGGGCAGGCAAGAGAGGGCTGCCCCCACTGCATGGTCCATGACCTCCCATCGGCTCTAGAAGCACCTCTCTGAGGCAGCCTGCAGGCAGGGAGGAGGCAGCCCAGGCAGCTCTGCCTTCTGGCAAGCCCAGGCAGCTCTGCCTTTTGGCAAGCCAAGTTGTCTGACTCTGGTGGTGCCTTGAGCATGCATTTGTAAGCTTATTGTACATAAACAACACATCTGGCATTAGGCCTTTTGTGTCTGTCCTTGACTTGTAAAGTGAGGATAAAGATTAGAGGAAAGGACCTGAGGAGCCCAACTGTCTAGTACAGCGAGAGAGGGATTTGGGGAGGGCTCACACCTATGGAAATGAAGGCTTGCTTTTCCAGAGAGCTGGAAAGGCTTTAGATTTAGGGTGAACGTTAGTATTTTTAAGTATATGTTACTCTGAGCCATCTAACACCTTAATGGCACTGGAAAGAGAATGGGTGAGCTCATACTCTGTAGTTACCAGAGTTAACCAGGCCTGAGATTCCATACCAGGCAAGCCAGCAGGTCCATTTTTAGACTTAAACCAGAACAGAAGCCAACTTACAAGCAGTACTGGTAAACCTGGGGGTCAAAAGGGAAGATATATAGAAGCTGAGTTACTCAGTGCACATACAAGCACAATAAAAATATACTGCATCTGGACAAGAAAGAAACTGCAGAAAAAGATCAAAAGGGTAACAGTAAAATATTGGAAGTATATTTCTCCACAGCCTGGTAAAATCACTGAATTTCAGTACTAACAGCTAAAATGTAGTGAGATAAAAATGGAAAAGTAAAAAGTCATCTTAAAGCAAAAATTCAGAAATTATGATATAATGCAAAGACGACTCAAAAGCAGCATTTTGGATTTAGCTGGCATGCATAGGGAGCTTCACTATTAAAGGGAGCTAAAAATTTGTCAGTGCCAGAGGGCTATGACAACAGAAGAGTTGCTTTAGCCCTAAAATGATGTTTTCTAACAATGCTCTGCCTCCTGATAAGGCAACACCAAAGCTGACTCAGAGAAGAGTTGGGACTCTGCCCAGAGGAATAATATGAATCATCTAAACTGCTCTTACAGCTCCCTCTGTCAATTTACTAAAAGCAGCATATCTGCAGTTGGATCTGCGGTTTGGAAAACGTGGCCTAAGGCGGGGTTTTTTGTGCCGCTATGTCAGTACCTTAAAAGATGCAGAATGTGTTTAATAGTAGGGGATTAAAAAATTTGACTAGAATTCTCAAAATATAATTATTGATTTCTCTGGATAACATCTTACAGAAAGACATGCTTCAAAATCCATGAATTTAAAGTCCCGACATCTCTGCTTCTTCACTGCCTTTTTCTGTGACTCCTCCTTTGACTCAAAGGAGTTGCACCAGTGTAAAAAGGTGTTATTTATATTGTAATAGAGCCAGGGTGCCATATAAAGAATTGGTTCTTTACTGTGCAAAGTGCAGTAAATCCACAGGAATGAGCGCCTGCTCAAGGAACTCGCAGCCTATACCTCTGAACATGACATGACACAAATAACTATGGAAAGCACAAACAACCATACAGAAGGCAGATCGTGATGAGCATATATAAACACAAATGTTGGCCAGCCAGCCCCCAGAGGCTCATGAGGCTGGCTGAAGGATATAGAAATACTGAAACATCACAGAATGCTAATTTTACATTCACATAAGGGATCATTTCTAAAAAGCATTAAAAAGTATTTTTAAAAATTGTAAAAGCATTACTGAGTTGTGCCTCGGTACTAAAAAAGACATTAGGATGTTGTGGGGTTTTTTGCCAGCTAAATTCAGGTGGAATCAAAAAGCAAAGGATAATTAGAAAATATAGGTGAAAATATTTTCGGTGATCTAGTTGGAAGACCACTTAGCTAGTTGCTGGTCTTATGCTTGCTTTATAGAAGTTTGACTTAGGTGAAATTTGAATTGCTTTACTCATCCAAACTACTTCAGCCAACTAAAGTAAGTATTTTTAAAGTGTTGATAGGTCAATGCAACCCCACAATTTTCCATTGTGTGCTTAGCATCTTTCTTTCTTCTAAGTGGATTTTCAGTCTATGAACCATTTATTCTCAGCCAGAAATTACTTAAAACCCATTCATTCAAATGATGGTAATTCTAGCTACTCAAGGCCATTTTCCATGTTTGTGCCTCTTTTCCAAGATTCCATAAAGTACTGTAAAAAATAAATACTCTGTCACAATAATGGGGGAAAGACCACATAGGAAAGGAGAGATGTGTATATAAATTTTAGAATGTGCTACTAGAAACAGGATTGATTTTTTACCTCCAGAGCATTTTGTGAAGTAATTCTGAGTCTGTCATCCTGTTTACTCTTAAAAAAAAACATCCTGGAAAACTGCTCTCCAGAGAGATGCAGCTTGTTTTGGCAAAATAAGTCCTCAACAACCTGCAGAACACAAAACAATTTCCTGAGTGAGATATGTTATATGGGCAAAGCGAGCTCTTTGCTGTAATAACTGAATCTACATTTTTTTCCCATGAGAAATCTCTTGGTCAGAGATGTGATTCTCCTCCATTACATACTCTACTCTTATTTAATGCAGTTATTTAAGACAGTTCTTCAGACTATACCACACCAAAGAGCAACAACAACAACAAAGGATTAAACCCACTTGGTGGTTTGCTCTGAATGGCTGACTGAATCAGAGCAAAATAGATTGCTGAGGTGTGTCATCTGCTGAGGCTCACACAGTCTTGGTTTGGCATGTTTATGTCTGTGCCTTCTAGTTGTATTTTGTTAAAGTTGATGAATATAACTAGATCTTATAGATAGATCATCTAATAAGGCAATCCACAGAAGTACTCTGAACTTTTTGTAAAAAATGTCATTGCTGCATTATTCATTTTACTGACTAGTGCACCCAGGGTATTAATCAATCTGAGCTGCAAAATCAAATAAAAAGTTTTGGGGTTGCGTTTTTTTTTAAGCTTAGCTAGAAGACTCAACTGAGAAAAGATGTGAGGAGATGGGATGGAAGCGCAACTAAAGCTTCTCAAAGACATTTTGTTTAAAAAAATGGTTCTTTTCATTAAACTGTGAGCAAAATTATTTCCCACAAAAACCTCACTTATTTTGAAGCAGAAGAAATTTAGAAGTGTTGAAAGTAAGTTTATGTTTATATACCACCACTCTGACATGCTGCAGTATGGCATTATAATAGGTCAAAGACTCTAGTTCTTCTTTTAATTTTGAATTAATTTAGGGAAGCATTTAACCGGCATTAATAAAATGCCTTTCCTGAAATAACAGAAAATAATGTGAAACTATGGAAAAAAAATAGTTTTTAATAAAAATTCTTTCAGGAATCCCTGTTTTGAAGAAATTAACAAAGTTATTTCCATCCTGAGCTGCAGTGAAATGTATTTTAATATGCTAAAATTTCTTGCAGGAAATGAATTCTGTTATGGAGCAGTCCAAACCCTAAAGAAAATAGTCCCTGCTCCAGAAAATTCACATAAATTGGCAAAATTGATTAAGAAGTATTATCAACCTCATTTTAAAGGTCATTATCTCTGTCATAGATACTAGTCTAAAGATATATGGATGAAAAAATTTGAAGCTAGTAGAATACAACCTCAGTTTTACTTACTGAAGCTGCCTTGGGATAGAAGTGGCAAGGAAAGCCCTGGAGAAGATAAGTGTTGAGTTTGGGTGGGTACAATTCTGGCAGGTGGGATAAAGCTTTCATAAATTTGCAACCATAACTTGTGAAAGGACCTCAGGAGCCCAGCCAGTCACCCTAGACTTAGTCCATAATCCAGGTTTAGGGATAGGGCCTGTTAGGCACAGTCCATGTGACCAGTTTTCAATGTTTTCCTCAAAACGAGCTGCATGTTAGAAAAGTCTGTCACTCTCCAGGGACAGCAGAAGGAGCATAGGATGACCACTATAGATAGGTTATCTTTGCTGCCCAGGTGAATCTTACTAGCATTATCCAGACAAAAAAACACACTCTAATGGGAGAGACCCAAAGTGGTCTCCTGAGAGCATTTGGTTTAGGTAGGAGCATCGTCATTGCTAGAGGGGAGCAGCATAGCGCTCTGGTGTGCTATGTGAAGCAATCAAAATCTCAATGCTTCAGCAGGGACCTTTGAAGAACATAGCAGTTCTAGGCATGTCCATCCCCAATTCATCTACAGGTGCTATAAATTTGGGATTAGTCTATTATCTAACTTGTTAATAGGATATTTCCCATTAAAAAAAAAAAAAAAAAAGCACAGAATGTACACAGAGATACTGGCAGAAAGAACTGCTGACTTACTTGTTATTGTCTTGCACTTCTGGTGGAGTAAATAAATCAACTCTGAACATTGCTTAGGAAACATGCACCATGAAAGTAGATTGTCTAAAATAATAACCTGTTTATTGATGGCCCACAAGTCCAACTTAAATCTCACATTAACCTTTTATCTGAGCAACTTTTTCATTAGTAGATGATTTAGTGATTGGAAATGGGTGTAAACAAGCCTACTCAGGTTGCAAAGGGACAGATCAATGTCCCAGTTGCCTCCACACGTCCTGACATTTTTCAGAGTCAGAAGCACCAGCTGAAACTGAGCCATCTCCTGCATAAACCGATTCAAAAACTTAAAACCTAACCATTGCAAATTAGTGGAGAGACATCTTTTTTTTTTTAAGGGAGCCTAAGTCCATGCTTCACATGCTGTACTCAGCTTCCAAATTAGATCTTTAGTTTCCTCTACTATATAAACATGAAAAAGGTGAATAAGGTGGAATGCCCATTTATGCCAGTACCATATTACTATTTTTGATGTCACAGAAACCTTACTTTTTACCTGCCAGAAGTTCATCAGAATTGCACAGTATTTGCTGTGTTCTTCAGCAGCAGACCTACAATACTATGCACATAAACCTTCAAAGCATTTCATGAAAAAAGTAGATACATATTTCTTACTGTTAGCTTTTAAATATTGCCTCTATTTTTAACCCCAGAAGCTCAGCTTTGAAGAACATAGCAAACCCTGTCCCAAATAGTAGATTGAAACACCAAAAAAGACAAAAAAAGAGACATTTGTGACTGACAAGAACCATCAGCAGGGCAACCTGATCACACTGCAACAGTGATAAATAGGTTGCTGCATCTACTACTGGTTTCTACTACCTTGTTTGCTAGATTATTACATACACAGAGTAGCCTTCTGCACAGAGAAATACACTTAAATTTCAGCCTATGACCTCATATTTAACCTTTTTGCTAGAGATTCAGACCTAGTTCTGTGCTCGCCCCCTTAGGTACTTGTACACTGTAATTAAATCCTATCTCACCTGCTCCTTTTTCACGGCCCAACATGTTAAGGTCTTGGAGCCATTTCTTCAGAAGACGTATTCTCCCGTCTCCTAAATTAGCCTTGTTCCCTGGACCACTTCCAAACCTTCCTTAGGGAATGCACCAAATTACAAACCTCTTGAAAGATTTAGAGGTCCAGCAGGGCTGCACGTGGTGCAATAACTGGGGGAGGCTGGCTTACAGGATATGGCTGGGCAGGTTAAAGTCAATGAAAGTTCAGCCTGTGGAGAGATTAGAGAGGATCAAGGCTTAACAGTCTGAATGCAGTATGTGACCAAAAGACATTAGCAGTGATCCAAGTAGTGTCTGCTCAAATCCTAAATCTAGGGCTAACTTTCATTTATCTGTGTGGTAGGGGAGGGAGTGGGACCAGAGCTGGAGCACCAGTACCCTCACCTCCTCACCCCCAGCCATGCTGGGGAAGTGCAGAGGGCTCTGCTACCTGTCTGGCTTGGCCAGCTGCGGGAGGCTGGACTGTGGCCCGTCCCACCTGGCAGGCACTGTGCCACAGGTCTGTGCCTCCAGAGCCAGCATAAAAGAGCTATCTGGGATGCCTAAATGCAATGAATACATCACATAAATAAATGGTAAGTGTAATTTGTCCTGAAACAGAAAGAAATGTTCTGTTTAACTATGCCTGGTTTTTCCGTGAGTGCAGCAAGTGTGGTGACAGTCATGATGATGTACTGTGTTCTGCTGAATAGTCTCTTAATAACAGCTGTGTGACAACTCATAAATGACTTTTCTCATACATAACACCTGATAATGTCAGCTTCACTACACTAATACACCCATTGCTCTAATATCTAAGCCTTTCAGATATCTGGAGAGAGATGACTGCCTAAAAAGTAAAATAATTTTTGTGCTATTTGTCAGAAGACTGCACTTTGTTTTCCACAGAAAATGGTAATGTCCTCTCTGTGTCATAGAATAGCCCTAATCCCAATAGGAATATAAAATTTTACATTTCTACCCTTAATTTTTATTTAGATTACAGTATTTGCCCATTTATCCCATGTAAATGGGTCTATAAAATGAAGCAATTTTTAAAAAGCAATACTGAAAATCAGTCAGGGAGTGGGTCAGGAAATTCTGAAACACATTATTCAAAGGCCTTTTCTGTGAGAGATGGTCTCCTAGGCCTAGACAGCACATTTCCAAAAACTGTGGAGCTCTGTGAATGTGAAGAGCAGGACAGTTCCTTAAAAACCTCCAGTGCATACTCTGCTAAGGTTCCCTATAAAATATGTGTCAAATCTAATATTTTTAATATCAATCATGTCTCCTCTATAAAAGACCCTGGCTAGTCTTGTTTAGTCTTTATCTGTCAAGCGCATACTCAAACTCCTACAATTGCTCCTTTCTTCTGTCTTTTATTCTACTTCTGTGTTGTGTTGTGGTTTTTTTTGTTGTTTTCTTTTTTAAATTTTGTCTCTTTCCTTTATATTATAGGTGGGATGAAGAAATACAGTGTACATCAATACCTGTAGAGTACTTCCTTCCAGAATCCACACTGAAATGCTGTTCATTCTTATACTTGGCACCAGCTAACAACATGATTTTTAAAACGTTAAGAGAAAAAGTTCAGGTACTGAAACAAAGTCAAATTAGTGGGACTAATGTCAAAGGGTTAATGTCTATGCAAAGGATTAAAACATGCATAATACCAGAACTGGCTTTACTTACATGTTTTAGACAAACTGGGAGGGAACTGCTGAAACCTCCAGCAGGAGTGGCAGCCATCACCAGTTGTTTGTCTTACAACACGACCACAGACAGACTATACGAATGTCTTGTAAGAATTGGACTTTGTCTGAAGGAGCTTGCAATCTAAACATGCAAAACAAGAGGCTGGAGGGAAAACAGTCACAAAACTCGAAGTCAGGCAGCAGGTATGCGATAAAGTCAGCAATTGCATAGACCCAGATCCTGTTCCCGTTTGGTTTCATTCAGGGACTCTCAAGTCTTAGGTTATTTTCACAACAGTACAAGCAGAGAAGTGGCAAATTAAGGCAGCCAAAGTCATTATCACTACATCTAAAAGGTGTTAAAATCTAACTGAAGATTTTTTCATTATCTAAATGAGTCTTAAAGAGGCCTTGAATAGGCTCTGCAAGTCTTCCTAGCAAGTCAGTGGCAAAACCAGGAATACAGTTTAGGAAGCCCAGACTTGGCTACAGCTCACACTGCTGCTGACTCGGTCTCACTGCCACCTTCTTAACTTAGTCCTTCACTGCTCCCTCCAACTTAAATGCAGGATTCAAAAGGAGAACACGATGACTGCATGCTACGTTGATGTAAAGCTTTCTCCTGTGATTTTCTGAAACTACAATTTCATTTTTGTTTGTTAAAAGACTTAATGTTTAAATCATCTGTTTTAACAGACAAGAAAATGTGTTCTGTTAAAAGATTCCTATAGTGTATGTATGGTCTGTTTAAATAACCTTTTTCCCATCTTCTCTGTAATCAGAGGATTTGAATTCTAATGCAACACGTTCATGCTAGAACCTGATTATATCCCAGAGCTACAATTCTGAGTGGCATCAGTCCATGGTATCTGACAGTATTTGCCAAAAACATGTCAGGACTCCCCTATAGTTCAAATCACCCCATAAATTCTACACTTACACAACATCGATGACCTCATACTCCAGGCATGCCTTAATGATCATGCAAGTGGAAGCGTTCAGTAAATACATTGAACGTTTGACATTGTTATCAGTGGGTGTTCCCTGGGTGTCTTGTGAAAGAATCCCAAGAGTAACACAAGGCTAAGAAGTGTCAGCCAAGTGAAACCCTTAAAAGTTACTTAACAAATTTAAATAGACAACAGTATTTTTCTATGCTAAAATTCAGCAAAATATTTCTTAGAAAAAGTACTGGCAAACCAAAAATGTATTTTTTTTGAACAATGAGTTATCTTCACTGCTCTGACTGATTTTCTTTTAAGTTATTTCTACTGACATATGAAGCTGAGAGAAGTATGCCAGCCTCAGGAGGAGTTCTGAGAAATTAAAGATTTAGAAGTCTACATAATCTTTGATAAAGTCCATTATAAAAATGATGCTCAATATGGAAAGCTATTTCAGCCTTTCAACCTCTCTAAATCTTGCCTTAGAAATACTCCCAATGAAAAAAAGGGTTGATTCCAAAAAGCAGAACACAGTGCCCCTTCTACCATGCATGAAGGACTTGGCTACTTCTGCTGATTTCCACGTCAGCAGAAGGCACTGACATGCTATAGCAACTTAACAGAGGGAGAAAGGAATTGATTCAGAAGGAAAACCAGATTTTTTTATTCTTTCTATTATTTCTCTTTCCTCCCCTTCAGAAACTTTACTGACTTTACATGGGTGCTTTCCCACACTGAGCATCAAGTGACATCCTACATCAGACCTATGGCCAGCCTCTTAGGCCCACACGGACAGTGGGGTCTATCCGCACGGCCTCAATGGCCTGAACAGCAGATAAAAGAAGAAACATTTAACAACTTAGTGTCACAACCATCATGCTTAGCATTGCCTTTCCTTTGTAGCCTTGATATGAATTAAACCCTGACCCTGTAAATATTATATGCACCTGATTACATACCTGATTAGCCTTCTGAAGTGAATGGGGCAACTCAAATGCTTTAAGTACATGTATGATGGATATACAGGACAAGGGCTGAGTTTGGAAACTTCATATTAATATATCTCATATCAATACAGAGACATAAAAGAGCCATGAAAAAAAAAAAAAAAGTCCTATAGCTAAACCTATCAACAGCAAGAAGTGCAAAACTGATCCCCTTGCCTGCTGGCTGGGACACAGACAAAAGCATCACCTGGTTACCCTTGCACTGAAATGATTTCCATCAAATAATTCACATTCATAAACTGAAGAACATAAATGGAACACTGCAAATGACAGATTTGTGATGGCCTGAGCTGAAAGGAACTTACTGCCTGGAATTACAGGTACCTGTATGACCCTACAAGTTGGCTATAATCCTGTTCAAGGTGGTGGTAAAAATGATGGATTACAATCACATGTATGTGCGCTACATTACTAAGTAATGAGCTGCACTGTATGACATGTTTTGCCTCCAGGAACATCTACTTATGTCATTTTTTTCAGTAATCTTTTTTTTGCATCAGAACATCATAGTTTGATGACCAACATCAGTTTCAGGGGTGTAGCATTGCGCCAAACCTTTAGTCTCGATTACTGTGTGTAAAATGAAATATTTACAATAAAATAGTCCAAGGATTCTATGGGGAAAAAAAATCAGGCATGAACATTCATTAGCAAAAGTTTCCCACTTTCCTTCCTTACCTCTGAATTCAAAACCTCATTGTGTCAATGAGCACATTCACAAGTAAACACGTGTGAGAGGAAAAGCAGTACAATATCCCTCTCAACAACATCTGTGTTCTCAGCTCTGTCATACCTCTTGCATGGCCTTCAATTAATCTGATGGCTTGTCTTTCAACAGTGTCTAAATGCCTAGAGAAATAGAAAATCATTTAAAGGGATGTACCAAGCACTTAAACAAATTAAGATTGTCCCATTTGCTTGTGTACTTCAGGAATGAACTTGCAGACCCTGGTGGTGAGGAAAAGCTTTAAGGTCTTCCTTAGGAAAAGAGCTGATCCTGGACCGAGAAATGAGTGGGCTGACATTTATTCCTGCCCTGGATCCCATGGCACTGAAGAGGCATTGTAAGCATCCTAATGCAGTTCTCTGGCCTAAGGTAGTTTCTTTATTCCTCATCAAAGATAAAGCTTATTTTCATTTTAATTGCAGTTTTTTTCAACTTAGGAACTTCACGTGGGTAACACCGTATTGGAATAAGTGATACCAGCCATTTTGTGATAGAAAATGGCTCAGTAATGATTTTTAATGTGGGTAAAAACCTATATTACAATAAACAGAAAATATGTTTATCCTATTACAGCTAATGCCAAGGATAAAATCCTCTGTGACTCCCCTGTGCACACACAAACAGATGCTGACAGGCCCAGCTGCAGGCCCCATTTTACCAGTTTATCCATTTCGTCCTCAGTGAGTAATTGCATCTTGTCTTGTTTCTAATCTAATTCCATCCATTATCCATGATGGATAATTTCCAGGGATGCAGTACAGGGGCCGGAACGTCTGCAAAGAATAAAACCTGTAAATCTATTTTCTGATACGTAGCCCATGAATTTTCTGCCTACACTTCTTCCATGTGAGTGGGTCTGCATGTGCAGAGAAGAGGAAAATGAGGCACAAGCCACTACCTGAACATCCAACATTTATGCATCCTACATGGCAAGAGTGAGAGTATTGCCTGCTGTTGATGATGGCATGCTAAGACCACTGCCTATAGCATGTACCTATATATTTCCTTGCACTCTTCGCCTGTCCGTACCTCTGTTTCTTGCCTTGTCTTAGATGGGAAGCTTATTCAGGCAGCCATCACCTTTTTGTTGTGTGACTGTAAGTCAGCCAAAACAGGGGAGTCCCAGTTCAGAAATGGTGTCCTATGCCAAAAGGTAGCACAAATTAAAATGCCTCTCTGTAAAAAGGACAGGTATTAGGTCATTGCCTACATGAGGTAAAGCAGACTAGCAGGACCAAATTGCCCACTTCTGGAGGGGCAGAGGACTCCTCTCTTCAGCACTCTTCTCTCCCCATTTTTCTCCCTGCAAAGCCATCTGGGGAGAAAAGGATGTTTTAGCAATTTCTCAGTAAATGCCCTCCATTCAACCCAGTGTTTTAACTGGGTAGTGGCTTCGTTTGGAAGTGAACCCGAAGGAGTAAAAGGCAAGGTAACTCCTTGTCTCCAGGAAAAGAAGAGCAAAATGGAAAAGCAGAGTCCTCTTTTCCAAAGGCGTAAATCAGCCTTTTAAATTCACAGCCCCAAGGGAACTGCATATGCTCTCCATAAAATCAGATTGTTTATGAAATTGGATGTTTGTTTAATTCATGGTGTTCATATGTCTGGTTCATCATAAATCTTAATATGTAAATCACCTAACTACATAGATTTCAGCACATTCAGAGTTCGCACTGATTTCCATACAGAAGATATTAGAGAATTCCTGGGTTAGTCACTAGCACTGTTTTAAAGGGTATTTACAGAGTCAAAAATGTGTCTCCTGCTCCCAGTCCTCCACCAGTGGCCTCAAACCCTACAAGATGAAGGTGGGCTTAAGGCTCCGGAGCTGCACTCCAGCTGCAAGCCCAGGTGCCAGTATGGACCCTGCTGCCCTCTCCCCAGCTTGGGGAGGCAGAGCTCTGGACCATGCCCTTGCAGTGCGTGTGCTTTAAGCCCACATTACAGTTTGGGTCTCTCAGGAGACTCATTTGGGCATTTAGAATTGGCTCCATGCCCATTTCTGGCTCACAGAGGGGCTCTGGCAGCCAGTGGCACTGAGGGCATTGAGCACATACACGTCTCTGTGCTGTAAGGAGGATCGCATAGACAAGAGAAATTTTAAGATAACACCACCTGAGCTAAAAGATGGTCTGAACTGGTCCTTGTAAGTTTGCAGCCCAAATCCAACCCCCAAGCCCATGTCAGGTACTGAAACAGAGAACAGAGTGCATTTTTAACACAGACTTTATCATGCCAATTTATGTGTTTTAAGGCTGTCAGAGCCAGGATGCATTCAAGCTCATTTATCTCCAGAAGGCAGCAGCATGATGGAGCATAAAAACACACCACTGACACAAAAGCAGACTGAAGTTAATTTAAAAACAAAGCTAAGCATCTGCTCCAAGAACCAGCTCTCTAATGCACTGATGGGAGCACTAAAGTTTGAAACATTACAGAGTGTTTAACCAGTACCACACCAGCTGTTAGACATTTTTGGCAATGGTGCAGACATTATCTGGCAAGTTCTCTTGAGCAGCTGACAAGAATGAAGAGTGACAGATATAAGAAACAGAAAATGCCAACCATATGGCATGAATATTATGTTAATGTTTCAGGTGTCAAGCAGTAGTCGCTTGTGCTTAATTTGAGTGCGCAAAATTTATAAGGATTTTAATGATTACACAATGTTATACACAATTATATTTACATCTCCATATTGTAACAACTGTAATTTTGCCATTTAACAGTAACAGATACTGCACTAAATTTGTCCACTTAGGAGCAATGTTGTTATCTTTATGGCTTTAGTAACACATTTCCACCTCACAGGTATAATATTTATTCCTATAAGCAGTGCCACTGCAGTCAGTGAATATGCTTGTGATCCAGTCTGCAAGACGTCACTGGCTGATGCTGTAGCATTAAGTTGTTTGGTAAATGCTAACAGCCCACGAGAAGTGCAGCAGCCAGGATGTTTATGGGTATTTCTCTACAAGAGTCAACAATGCTGATTTGATCCCCGCACTTCTTCATGCTGCTGTAGGTGTTGTATTTTCTGTGTGTTTTTAAAGAAGGGGTTCAACCCCTGCTCTGACCAGGAGGGAATCCTCATGGCCGACTGGGTGTCTGAGCTTCGGGCAGTGAAGAGGAGCCCCAGAGGCAGCTCAGTTCTGCCAGATTTCCCAAAGGGAGCTCCTGCCAAGCTCTTTTACAGACCTTGTGCCACATCAGAGAGTGATTTTCTCCCTAAAAAGTGGAAGTAGCAAAGCCTGGTGACATCAAATTCTGTGTCCTACTTGCTCTGTGTCTCGCACTTGAAGAAGCTTAGATCACCCTCACATCTCTGATGACAAAGGGAAAGGAAAACCAGCCCAAGGAGCTGGGATTGTCAATAGCTGGTTCACATAGAGAAGGCATAAAAATGTCTGGTGTGAGCAGATTTGTCTGATGGTTCATTTTGGGCTGAGGCTGCTTCTCCATGCATAAAGTAGTACGTAGCGTGTATGGCATCTGCACTGAGGCATGGGGCAGTGGTTTGACTGACTGCAAAGAAGGCCAGCACCACCCCTTGCATCCATTTTACAGAAGGAATAAAAAAAAGAAGGATGGGGATGTTAAGTAGACAACACACCATGGAAAACACTGAGTGACTGTTTTTTCATTATCAGAAAAAGGGTTGTGCTGGTAATAAATGTTGGTTCAGGAACCAGCCCTCTTTGAAGGAGCTGGAGAAAACACCAATGACTACTTTACTCAGGCGATGGCAGAAAATTTCAAACTCATGAGTTGATGGATGGCAACAGGGAATTAATGGAAAATTCTGAATCCAACAGCAGCAAAGCTCCTACTGGGGATGAGGAACCAGGTGCTGGTGGACTGCTTAGCCAGGAGAATGGACTGGATGCAGAGATTGCTTACTATGACTTTATTTGCATTCATATAAAAGAATGAAGTGGTATAAAATCTGTTAAACACATTTGTGCGGAGAGTCTCTACTCCTCATGGTATTACATGGTGGCAGTATCATGCAGCTATAATGAGCCTTGGCTGAACTGTGTTATGAAGAGAGAAGAGTCACAAACATACACAGCAACTGGTGGAACATGCCTGGGAAAGACGCAGGTGGGGCTGGGAAGTCTGGGCACTCCCCAGCTGTGAGTGGAAAAGAGGAATTCTTACATTTTGCAGACACTCCTGGATGTATTTGTGATTCAGCTCTTTGCTGTGCCCTTGAACTACACTGATGGCTGAGTAGATAGAAAATGTCTGCCTGGCCCCACCTGCCACAGTTGCAGTGTTAATTTTAAGCTAATGGAGGATATATTTGCATAAACTGGAGTAAACACTTTTGTCATGAAAGCACCAAAAGACAGCTCAGATATTGCAAGATAATGCCTGAGTGTTTGCCTGGAGATAAAAGTCGTGCCACTCTCTGGCACGTTCCTCATTACAGAAACTCACTGAAGGGCAGGTTGCCCTGCTGTGTGGCTCTGATTGTGGCCTTGTGGGCCTGCCAACGTTTCTATTGCCCTTAGATGCATCTCACGCTTTCTAGGTTCTTTGGGAGCAGCATCTTCTGCGTCTTCTAGCAGGCCTTGGAGTCCAGCCAGCATCAGAGAGTCTCCTGTCAGCCCTCGCAGCTCACTAGGGCCCCACAATTTACTACCTACCTGTCACCCTAATATCATCTCAGCATGTCTGCCTACTCTTGACTGCTGTACTGGTACTCCTACCAGCAGTGAGAGTCAGAGCAGCTCTCAGTATTTTTATTTCCGTGTTTTCCTAAAGGGCATAACCAAGTGCTTTCATAAGTGCAGTCTGGCTTTTCCATCTTTTAAAATCTTCAGGCTAAGTCTGCATCTCATTTTTCTTTCCTGTATAGAGTTTCACAGTTCAGGAGAATTAGCTCACGATGTTTTCAAAGCAAAATTCAATGTATAATTCATATAAATACAGGACTGATGCTAGCCCACACACCCAGCTTTCAGGTTAAGCTCTGGAAATGGCGTTTTTATATGTAGGGAACAGCTTCGGTCATAATGCCAAGTGCAATAACAATTACAAAAGGAGGAAAAACATTGCACTCCAATTATCCCCTAACTGCTGCAAAGGCAAAGCAAGGACAGTGTTTAAGCATAGCCAGAAGTGAGATCCAAGACCCATAAGTGGAGGTAGGATGCAGCTGTCCCATAGTATGTCTCTGTGCTTTTAGTTTAGTACATTGTCGTCCTTGCTGTTGCACCAAAGCGATCTTGCATCTATAGCTAACACAGCAATTGTTTTAAGTTACCTGTTTTATTTTGCTCTGAAAAGGCCTGAAGCCATCTGTTCTCAGTTTGGAAGCGATAACCAACAACTCTGCTGGTAGCAATGACTGTCAGCTCAATGGTGAAAAAATAATGGAAAGCAAATAATTTTGGAAGCACAGCAGAAGCAGTGGTCTGCGTGGGCACCAGTCTACCTGCAGCACGGGTGTGGAGGAGGCAGAGATGTGCCTCCCCGAATGCTGTGCCTGATTTCAGGCCATAGGCAGAGGCATAATGAAGGAGGAACATGCCACCCCCTGCACAGCCCCTGGTGAGGAGGACATGGAGGAGCAGCAGACAGCAGAGCCCATTGTGGACAGGGGCAGGCAGGAGCCAAGGGACACAAGTGCTGCTGCTCCCTGCCCTGGTACTTACTCCTGGGTTGCCTTGGGGAATGCACTTCACATCTTTGGGTTTTTGTTCCTGCTCCCACCTTTTGTTTGTGATCTTTTCAGAGCAGGACCGTCCCCTAATACATGTTTATACTGTGACTAGCACGATGAGCCCCTGATCTTGCTTGAGGCCTCAAGGCATGACTGTAATACAAACGATAAATCACCATCATAAAACAGGGCTGCACAGATCCATAACTTCTGTCATAACTCATGGCTGAAGTATCAGCAGCTCACAGACACGTGGCAAGGTCAGGGAGACCACAAGGACCAGAAGAAGTGAATCCTCACAGAAAAGAGGAGATGCTGAATGGCTTTGAAATATTTTTAATCTCTGTCAGTGTTCTACCCATGTCAGATGACAGCTGATTTCCTTTATTGATGCCACCTCCTGACAGCCATGGTGTAGCTGGGAAAAGGGTTGAGCCACATATCACAGCAGAAGGCGATGGCCGTCAAGCAGGGTGCAGCCTGCAAGAAAATGTACATGTACAGTCGGCAGGTGCTTCCCATCCACAGCTTTTGTGCTGCACTGTCCCCCAAGCTGCACTGAGTGCACCAATCAGGCAACCAAGCTTCAGCAAAAGGATTTCTTTGTCCTTTTATTACTTATGGAGGTATACAGACCCTTATTTGCATCCCTTCTCTTTTTCCCCTCTGTCCCATGGAAGAAAGCTGTGTGGATATCTCATGCAGAGGACCTCAGCAGCTCTGGAGACTCTCCCTCCCATCTGTGAGTCAGCTCAGATATACACAAGGCATCACTGGCCGGGGAACTGCTTCACCAGCAGACATTCCTGGGCAGCCTCCACACACACGGCTAAACTCCCCGATGGACCCGTTGTTGCTCAAATCAGCACAGTCAACAACATGCTTTGCAGAAGCTGTCATCGCACTCTAGGGTTACACATTTTTTCAGTGTCCCCTAACCTGTAGAGGCAAGGAGCTTGGGAGACCCGGAGCGTAACAGGAAAGAGTTTGCTGCAGGAATGTAAGG
Organism: Phalacrocorax carbo; assembly: GCF_963921805.1. Lineage (NCBI taxonomy): Eukaryota > Metazoa > Chordata > Aves > Suliformes > Phalacrocoracidae > Phalacrocorax > Phalacrocorax carbo. The sequence continues at coordinate 192,693,244 of NC_087513.1, read as the reverse complement.
AGCTGACAGTACAAAACCCAGCAGTTATGTCCATTCAAAGCAAGTCAAGTAAGCATACAAATACCTTTAAATCATAATATCTGGCAAGAAGCCACACTGTGCTTTCAGCCACTGTGATGCTTTGAGAAAATGTAGCTTTGGTGAGCTGAATATCAGATGGAAAAGAAGCACTAGGGAAGGTTCAAGCTATATTTAATGGAAAAATATTTTATTCTTGATGAACTGAAGGATTTACACTGTAGCTTTGCATCTTCTGGGTACAATGACCAATCTCCTCCTTATTCCTAAGATTCGAAGTTTCAAAGTATTTTTAAATGTTTCGGAACAAATTTAGTCTTTAAAGTTTTCCCTGTTGTAGGCCACTGAAGGCTAGTCTGTCTGTCACATTGGTTCAATGACTTACACAAAAGGGAATACCATCTTATTCCCAGTTATGACTGGAAGCTTCTTTAGTGACTCGTGCTTGCCAGATGACATTGTTTGTTACACAGACAATTGCAATAAGGAGGGTTTTTTCCAGAATTCACCTTCTAAAAATGTTATGATTACGCTAAAGGAAAGCAGGTTATTATCCAGTTATATTGCCAAAATCACGCATACTATTGAAAGAAAGAAAACAGTCCCAGATTCAGATCCTGGTGTATCAGCAATATCAGAATAACTCCTCTTACTCCATCTTTGTGGAGTAAATCTCCATAATTAAGATAGCATTGGCAGAGCTGACAGCGTAAATCAGATGAACATAGAGAATTGAAACAATGGAGCAGGAAGAAGAAAAGTGGGAAGGGCTGAGAAGTGACATCAGATAAAGGAGATGTGAAACAGATGTGCTCAAACTTGGGTGAGGATGTGCTTTGGGATAAATGAAACAGACAACTGTGCAAGATGCAGTTTTCCCTGGAGAGCTACCTAGTAGTAAAGTGCTTTAAAGAAGAATTAATTCAGAGAATATGCCATAGTTGATATGATAACACGTGCATTAGGCACCAAGAAAGAAAAGCCAGCACAGAAAAAGATCCAGATGAAGAAAGGGGCAAAAAATGTTCAAGCAACTGGAAGGCTGGACAGAAAGCAGAAGTTTTGAGAATGTGCAGAAACCAGACGTGGGAAGGTTGGACACTACCTGAGGGCAAAAGGCACCTCAGTCTTCCTAAAGAAAGTAATTCAGATAATTAGGACTACCCTGCAGTATGATGTAAGTGGGCTATTGACAGATTTAACGTTAGATGCAATGCCACTAAAATGTTGCTTGGACATTCTTGTCCTTCATTTTACTGCTGCCATGGTAATGCAACAGCCCACAAGGCATCACCAAAAGGGTCCTCTCTCTAGGCTGACTATGCTTGTATCTTGCTCTATAAAGGTCAGATCCTGGTAATTTTAGGCCAGCATCCCATCCTCACTGCAATATTCAAACACCCGCCAAACTACCTCATTTAAATCCATACAAAACAAAGCTCTTTTCGTCTTGGTTTCAGAAGATCAGCTTGTCATCCTCTCTCATCCCCCCCCAGACACTGATTTGTGTACCTCCCTGTAAGGTCCTTCCTTTTGAGCTCACCTTTTCTATCAAATCTTACAGCTTACGAGACTGACTGTTCCTCTCTTTGCCCAGCTAACAGCAGCAGATTCAACTTCCAGTCTATCGTCTGCCTCTCTTGCTTTCCTTCCACTCACGTGCAAAGTTAACTTAGGAAACTTTAAACATAGTTTTTAATATAGTTAAAAACTTCAAATATAGTTAACTTTTAATTTTTAATACAGCTACCTTAGTAAACTCATCCTCAAAATCTCTCCTTGAAACTTACTTCTATTGTGGTGCCCTGCAGCTCATGCTCACCTCACAGCGGTTAGGTGAATGTGGACTCTTGTTTCTACTTCTGCTTTCTACTCTCTACTTCTACTTCTACCTGTTGTTTTTTGTTACTATCTTATCTCCCCAACCCTCAGTGCAGATAAGTGTGGATCAAGGTGGGGCTGTGAAGCTGTGTGACTGTCAGCGCGGTCACTGTACCATGAAGAAAAGTCCTGCTAACATAGAAAGTCTTCACTATGGGCAGGGCTAGAGACTATTTGCTCTCATTACCATCATCTCCAGGAAGCCTAGGAGACATCTGTTGAATCAGTGTAATAACCCTGACCTCCATTTGCCCTTTTTCTTTCCAGCTGTAGAGACCCACCCTGATCTCTCATTAACAACATAAAAATAAGAACTCAGATCTGTTTTCCCACCTCCAGGCAGCTGCAGAACCTTCCCCAACCAGCCATAAGCCCTGGGGTCCCTGGAGTCCTAACACTTGGGAAACCAGTGGTCTTGGTTTGCAATCTGTGAAAAGCAGCATTCTCCCTCTTACTCCGTGCCGTTCAGCCAGCTTAATCTGGGATCATCAATGGGGCGGGGGGGGACACCATGGGCTGAACTCATGGCAAAGGAATGCAACGGAGAGAATGGCAGTGGCAGAGGAACGAACTAGATACTAGGTTATTTCATTCCTCAGCTGTATAATTGGCTATTTTAGATGAAGACTAGGATTAGTTACCCTCCCTGTTCTGAATCCCAGTGTTTCTGTGTCCTTACTGTGCTGGCCTACAAGGCTTGGGCTCCTTGGAAGCCTTTCTTGGCTGTCTTGGCTCTACAGGCTGTTGACACTGACTCAGCCCCAGAGCTGTTAGCCAAATAGCATAGCAAAGGCTGGCTTCCTTGACTAACTTGGCCAGAGACACCTCGCGTGCAGAAAAGATGTGGGATTTATTTATGGGTGCAGCTTTACCAGGAGAATCAGGTACATGGTCTCTAACATTCTTGCATACTTTCCAAGCCCTGCCAGACTTCTGCAGACTTGCCCATTGCAGTTCTGTCCCCTTAGTGTCTTCTGGAGGAAAGACACGGAGCTGGCCAGAACATGGAGAATAGTATTTCCCCAGCTTGCAGTCTTGTTGCCTGAGGCTTTCTCTAGCAGGCAGCCTCATGGAGAAAGGGGGAAAGGGGCTGGGAGTCAGTCACTCCCATTTACATCAGAGCTACATCCCCACTGACAGGTGTGGCCTTATTTCCGTCATTTTCTTGGCAGTTTGGAAGTTCATCATCAGATAGGGCCACTGGCCAGATCACATGCGGATGCCACGGCTCTCCAGCGGACTTGGAGTCACAGCTCCAGGAGTTCCCCATCCCTGCTCCTGCTGAGGTGGGGGCAGAGTCCCCATCAGCTGCCACACACGCAAGGACATGACCCTAAAAGCACAAGTTTTAAACATTTTGGAGGAGCACAGATTGCTGACAGACTTTGAGGTAATCTAAATCTTAGGTGAGGATGAAAACTCTGTGAAGCTAGCTTCAAAGAAAGATTTAGTTTGGCCATATCTTTAATCTGGGGATTGATTAAAAGAAGAAAAGTTTCAGTGACTAATTTCTACAGGGTCTGAAATATAACAGGTTATTAAACACACAACCCAACAGCTGCAGAATCTGACAGAGACATTGTTCTCCCTGAGCATTTGGTAATAGAGTATTTCAGATGATTAAATAGCTAATAAAGTCAGAGTCTTTGCTAAGTAGATGGATACCAGCAATATTGCAAAGGTAATTATAGATTCCTATAAAAAAATCCTTGACCCAAAATATTTATTCTCAGACTGAAGCTAATATGCTGGTCTCAGTTAAAGGGAAAATACTTTAACCACTATTAAAAGGTTTCAAATTTGCTGTACTATAGTGGCTTTCAGTTACAACCAGTTTCAAGGTGTATGTTTTCATTGAATATTTCTTTTCTCAAGGTAAGTTCCCACCAGCTACCACATTAAACTATTTCTTCCATTCATCATGATCTTATGCCTTTTTGACAGCATAGGGACCTGCATCTTTAGGTTGTTTATTGCTTTTGCTCCCTCACAGGCATTAGGCAGTTGTGATATCTGTACCTCTCTAAAGTTGCAGAGTGGTAAGAAAGGGTCAGAGGAACACAAAACAGAGTTAGCGACATTTGCAAAAAAAAAAAAAAATACAGAAGAGTCCTGCGTGCACAAATTATTCATTTGCTTCTTTGTTGCTATTTCAGCCTGACTTTTTTTCTGCTGATCTTTTAGATCCTTTACTCCTTCCCTGTGAGGGCCATTACAAAACCAGGGTATTTTTTTTTTTTAATATCTTGCATACACAGCTATGTTAGCTAATTCACAGACTGCAGGAAAAAAGCTCTTTACATTAGTAAATTATCCCATTATCACAGAAGAGCATGCAGCAGAGCTTGTATTTACACTGAAGCTAGTCTATCTCTACCTGTGATTATTTTTGCCTGGTTTATAAAAATGTAATAGATGCTCATTTCCATTTAGTCGAGCCAACACACATCATACAGCAATGCTCATGTCTGCTTTGCTTTGCATTTCTTGATGTCATCTCCTATGTCTGCTTTACCAAACCCACCCCCTGCCTCAACACACTTTTTTCTCTTTGAAACCCTCTGTTGAGGACTCATTCTATTGTAAAAACAGTGAGAAATTAGAGGGCGATGGCTCAACTGTAGAGCAAATAAAGATATTTTAAATATATACAAAGAAAACACGTTATCGCATTCCTCTCCTACCATTTGGGCAGCGCTGCATTTCTCAGACAAAGCATTTCCAAGAACTGGGAGCTGCCGGGTATGTACGTATGGCACCTGGGCTGGAGGAAATGCGCTGAAGACCTCTGAAGCACACTCCTGCTGCAGATGTGACTGCCTTTACCACCTGCGGCTCCAACATCACATTCCATCGGGTAAAGGACAGCCCATGCTTCACCCCACCTATAAAACGCAGCATGGAGATGGCTGTGACTGCAGCTGCATGAGCAGCTTAACCTGCCCTGACGTTGTTAAGAAATGCCCTTGCAGGTTTCATGTCCACACATAGTAAAACACATACAAAGAACAGGTGCCAGACCCTGTGCTCCAACCCTCCAGGAAGATCTGCCATGGTCGAAAGAGGATTTCTGGCATACTCTTCCATGCTGATGAGTTGTAAAAATAGCCATATCAAAACTACAAGCAGGACCGTCCCTTAGTTATCCCTTATTCACAGGAAGATCAGTCTCACAAGCTAACTGTAAATCAAGGATTTCAGCAGTACGCACGTGGAATGCCTGCACAGTCAGAGGGGGTTGTTGCACTATGGATGCTGGCATGGAGTGCATTACAAATGACTGAAGGCTGTAGAGCTTACAGCACACCTGTGCTGGTACTTCAGTGTGCAGGATGCAGAAGGTTTTGGAGGCTACTACAATATATATTAAACTACTTATTCTTCCGCATCTAAATACGGTTGCCAGGTAGGCTGAGAGTCAGGTCCAAGCCAGAAATTGATTTGCATTGAAATATTGAAATATCAGTTTATATGACAGAGTTCAAGGATCCTTATATCATATTTTTTTTTTCTTTTTTAAATTACCAGCCTTTGAAAGAGATCCTAGCTGCTAAGTGTTTGCTTAGGTTACACTTCATGCTAGGGTTGTATCTAAGGTTTTGGTTTGTTCTCATTTCTAGTGAAATTTCAGTGTAATAGACTATTTTAACCTCTATTTACTGCACTGACCATCAGCTAGCTAGATCTTTTATCTCTACTGTCAGTGACAATAAGAAATTGGTGACAAAAATGACTATTGTGGTTGCAACTGCAGTGTTATTTATAAACAGCTAGATGCAGAAAAAATGCAATTTAAATTTCATTGTGAACAATATTCAGGCCTAGAGCTCCCTAATGCACAATTCATAGCTGCTTAAATTGTAGTCATTACTCTCATACTGCAATACTTTTTGTCATGATAAAGGGAAATTACTTTTCTGCAAATTACTCCTGCAAGATTAGTTAATTTACATTTGCAAAGGGTATGGAGCAGCATCTCAATCCCATGGAGATGTCTCCTAGAAGCATTTTGCAATTTAAGGTTTTGGGGGAAAAAGCAAATTGAAGTGAACTTCAAAATGTAACAAAGGTACAGTGCATACATCACAAGGTCTCTGTACCCCGATGAAGAGCAGCAATGAAGAGTAAATATATCACTTACAGACTGAGAACTTTAATGTTGCAGAGAATTGTATTGAGGACGTGGAAGAGGCATGCTGCTTTCTGCTTCAGGACTGGGCAGCTAAGCTGGCAGCATTTGAAATCACTGCTCCTGACTCCAGGCGAGCTGTGCGTGCAAATAATCCATATAAAGCATCCTACCCTTTGGCATCCCCTTCCGCTAACATCCGTATTTTTGTTTGTTTAGTCCATGTTGGGATGGAGATTACAAGACCTGAAAACATTAAGAGGAATGTTATTTTTCCTTACTTGCTTGGAAATTCTGGGTGAGTTCTAGCATGCCTGACTTGGATGTCCACCTGAAGCTTCACGGCTCCTGATCCTAGCAGCATAATTTAAGGTGTTGAAGTTTGGTGCCCAAGTTCCTTGGAGACGTGATGGAGTAACTGAGTGCAATGGTGCCCGAGGGACAACACAGCGCTCTTCCACCAAGACCAAGAGGCTGGAAGGAGTACCAGAGCATCCCCTGAGATCCCCCTCACTAAAATCAGGGGCAGCGTGGGAAGGAGCAGTGGCTGTGCCTCCTGCAGCCTGTGCAATGCTTCTGGGGGTGAGGGCACTTGTGGACGTGGCAGGATGCAGTTCTGTCACTCCCCAGCCTGCAGGGTTTCACACCCACATATTCCTGACAGAGAGAGTAAAATTTTTTCTTTCCTCGGGGGAAGCTGTGGAAAGGCCTTTGGAAAACACAGTGCTCAAGTAAGGCCTCAGATTTAGCACCAGGAGTGGGCGGGGTTATAACCCACCTCTGGCCTGCAGCCAGGCAGGGTTGCTTAAAGCACCTCAAACCTGAGGCCACGGGTATTTTTTTGTGATTCGAGCGGGGCCTGCGGAGTACAGACACATTGTGTAGGTGTACTGCCATGGACTATGTGCAGCTGGCACAGCAGAGATTAACCTCTAGGTATTATTGCAATTAACATGATGAAATACCAACAGCGTAAGCATCCTTAACACCGATGCCTGTGTTCAGGCATGTTGGACTACGCTGATACTGATATCCCAATCCTGTATTGGCATCACGGGTCTCATGGCATTTTGCAATGTTTTAAACGTTAACCCCCACCAAGTTCCAGCAAATATAGCCACAGTCCTCTTTCCTCATATTGCTGTCTTGATACAACGGGCAGAGTATCCTTATCTTTCCTCCCCAGCCTGGGCTGTGTGTGGTTGGTGTTGCTGTGCTTTGGTGCAGAATGTTTCAAAGGCAGGAATTACACAGGAGGGAGTTCTCTGAAGAGTTTACAAAGTGTCTGAGGGCACCTTAATTACATGTTATTTCTGTTCCCATTAGGTTTAGTGGATTTGCAACACTGCTTAACCCAAAACTGGACTCTGCTCCAGCCACCCATTAAAAACTTCACAAAGTACTTAAAAATCATGAATGTTTATATTGTCTTTAATTATTTTCCATTTCAGTTTCCTGGATTTTCTTTTGAGATGCTTTTTTTCTTGGTTAACATCAAGGCTAGAATCCTAGCTTGCACAAAAGATAAATCCACATTTGTTTCCAAGAATTTGAATTAGGTGGGCCTAAATTCTGCTAGTTAATAAAGATAGGTATGAAGACATGAGGATAAGTGGAAAGATATAAAGGTGTAAAGATATGTATCAAGGTATAAGTATATGGACTGGAATTTAAAGTTTCAGCTTGAGACGATGACAGACAATACCCCAAATTATTTTCAGACTTTTTTTTCTTTGGCTAAACTCCAAAATACTAGAGTCAGTCCCACTATTTTGCTCACAGCTGAGGTCTCTAAATGCCCCCTGTTTAAAATATACTGAATTCCTCCATTTCTGTCACTGCAATAATATGCCAGGGCCAGGGCTCTTAGACCTCTTTCCACAGAGGGACAGGCATAACTTAAACCATACCAGTTGCTGGATCTGTATGAAAGGTAAACTGTTTAAACAGGTAGGGGTTTTTGTGATGGCCAGATATGCCGTTCACACTGCTGTAATTTCAGGACATAACGGAGTGGCACTGAGAGACCTGGGGTTTCAGTGTTGAAAAATCCAGTTGTGGTTGTAAAGGTTTGGGGATCAACTGCATTTGGGATCCCTCTAATTTTTCTGGACAGAGCCGGAGAGCTCGTGTTCTGGGTTGCTCGGCAGGGCACCTCCCTCCTACCCTGCACATCCCCCTTACAAGTGTGAGAACCAAAATGATGCACCTACCTTTGACACAAGGATACACCTTTTTTCAGAGAAGCCACAACCAGCAATTTAATTAGTGTAATTTAATTTGTCTTCAAAACAATGTATTATGCATTAATTAAGGTAACGTAATTTGTCTTCAAAACAATATTATTCATTCACCCTTAGGCATGAAACACATAGCACAAAGGGTAAAAAACAACATCAGAGGTACATGACTCTTACTCATACCCTCATCTTTCCCCTTGCCAGCTTTTGTCCTTTCTCATTTTCAACTTCAAGATGCATTTGTGTAGTATTAGCATGAGTCTGTTTTTTCAGTGCTTTCCTTTGCCCTGTAACTCCCTTCCTTTCACACATTGCTTCTGGACAGCTTCTCTCAGGTGACTCAAAGGCCCCAATTTCACAAAGATTTTATGAGGTTATAGTGTGATACTTCTCGGGCCTGTGAAAACAGTGATATTAGCAGTGTTGCAGCCAAGGTGTTATCTCCTAGGTCCACAAACCTCCTCGAATTTTCAGACTCTTTGGTATGTGCTAAGCCGCTGCTTCTCTTCTTCTGCTTGATCCCTTTCATAGCCCTTATTGACTAGCTGCATGACAAATATCCCCATCTCACAAATGCACATTTGGAAGCAGAATATTCATTTAAAAAATAAAATATCAGGCATATTTTTCTAGTTTCCTAGTGGAACTACTTATTCCAAAATAACAGCCAAAATACATTCTTGACATCAGCACCAGATGCAACAGAATACTGAATACTTTTAAAGGGCAGGATTTTATAAAACTTTAAAGTTTTGATAAAATATTATAAATCTTTATAGAATTTTGGTAATTAGGCTGCATACATATTTTGTTTATGGGGTAAATCTTGTGCCCATACAGACAGAATTTAGCAAGTTATTTTGGACTAATAGAGTGCTATTGTTGAGAACATGCCCACATAGCAAAAAAATCTGAGTAATGATAAAAAGTACTTCAAAAGAAACTATTTTAGCTACATTTGAGCTGAGCCTTAGCTTCATCTAATCCCCACTTCAGCAGTAGATATAAGCACACTTCATTCTAGGAACTTCTGAAGCACCAAAGAAGAGCAGGCACCCTGTGCCTATTGGCTTTGTTGGTGTTTTTTTCTTGGTGATGCTGAGTGTTTGGAGACTGGAGTGTCCCCGGAAACCCACAGAGCAGGTAGCACTTGTAATGGACTCCTTAAAATTGGAACATACTACGACTTTGTTTCCCATTCAGAGCAACTAGGAAACAAGCCTCACCCCAGACCCTATGCAGAGTCCTCCCCTTAAGATCCTTTTGCAGCTTTGGCATTTCCAGCTAGCAGAGATGAATTGCTATTGGTAAAAATATCACAAAATTCAGTTCTTTAGCTGCAGCAGGAGAGGTACAAACCAGCCATTTCTGACCAGCAATAGCAGTATGAGCTGGCTTTCCCATCTGAAATACGGCCAATTTATGCCTTTGGGATGAATTTCAGGAGATAGGACAGAGTCTGCAGATAGTCACACAAAACCTCTTCTCCTTAGGGCAGCAGCTCTGGACTAGCCTAGCACGCAGAACAGGGAAATCAAAGCAGTTGTAAGGAAGCCCCACCTATAGTACAAAATAATCCCATTAGTCTCTCCACGACAAAGACCTGGGAGTTATTTTGCTGGGTAGGTGGCCATGGGAACACTGTGGTTATCATCACAAAACAGATGTGGAAACAGAACTTTCTCTAGGAATGGGGAAGCAGCTTCTAGGTCTCAGAGTATCACAGAGGGCAGCACTTTCACAGCAAGAATCCAAGCTTCCTAAAACAACATCACCAGTAAAGAACTACATAAACATAAAAATTATCAAGAAAAAACTAAAATCTTTCTGAGCAGGAGGAAAGACAATAGAATAAGACATGCACTTTCTTGCTTGAGGTACCTGTCAAAGGATTAGACAAGGCATGACAGCAAGTAGTTGGATTTAGCACCTTTCTGCAAAACCGTGCATCATTTGAAGAGATATTAACTGAAGTAATGTTGGTGGGATAGAAGGGAGACTGCGCTGTTCAATCTTTTCTTTTGGAAGAAGCTGCAGGTGAAAGCACAACTGGAAGCTGGCAGGACTGCAGCCATCCTTCTGCGAGCAACATGTACAACTGCAGCAGCTCTTCGTTTACCTCCTCCCCTAGCCTGGCAGCTGCATGTATGGAGCCACATTCCAACTCCGGTCACGCTGGAACAAATCCAGGGTCATGTCATTGACTTCAGTGAAGTTATTCTTTATTCATGCTTGCCTAGCTGAGAATCTGGCCCATTCTATCTAGGTAGCAATATCTAATAGAGAAAAGACTGCCAGATTAAGGGAACAAGAAGAACCAGACTATGTCACATGTAGGGGAATTATTTTACATTATAAGGATTATAGAAGCCCTTTGGTTTAAGGACTTTATCAGCATTTAAAAGACAGGCTACTGAAAAGCATTGCTGTATATGCCTAGATCATTATTTTTTCCTCCTCATTTGCTATTTCAGAAAATGGAAAGAGAATTAGTTGATACGTTTGATTTTAACATTATTGAAATAAAAACACTGCAGTTTTATTCAACACAGGACACTAATTCACTATACACTTATTTGCAGTTTGGGTTCAGATGGCTTGTATGTAGTATTTCCTCCACATCAGTTAAGATGGCCTCTCTGACTGGAATATGTTGAGTTTCATTATTTTCTCTGTGGGACCATTTTTCTGTCGGTGACAATTCAGCTCTGGGAAAAACATTGTGTTTTGTTCTATTAGACAAACCCAGGGTGTCCCTGCTGTAGTGACCAACAAAAGATAGAGGAAAGGAATGAAAGTAAGGGACATTTATCATAGCTGTATTATTTCCAATAAGGTCATATTCACTCAGGCCAAGGCTTGATGATACTGTAAATCAGACTTTAGAGATCACAGCACTATAACAAAACTCTGCAATCAGTGATGTAAGAGTAGCAAAATGGTATAGATCTACTCTAGCAGTTCATTTGTTAAAGAAATATTGACATTTACTTTGTACCAGGCAATGGACTGAATTGCCTCATCACCAGTTGTACAAAGTTGGTACACATCCCATGTTACGTGCTCTGACTAATTCAGCAGAAATGCACTTGTATGCCCACACCTCACCTGGATGGTCTTTGTGTTGCTGCGTGATCTGGAGGTGCCCAGATGGAGAATGAGTGGTGGTGGATCCACCGGGGATGGCATTTCTGCCATACCTAGTTAGCAATAACAGACTGATTTCCCTTTTCATATGACCTTTAGATTTCACCTGGGTCCACCAGAATACAGGAGTATAAACTGATGCAATGCACTTGCCAAGGCACAGAAGCATGAAGCTGCTTGCTTTCTAAGGAAAATAAATGTTAAATTGGGAAGGGTGTTGGATTGTTTTGGGTAGCTAGACAGAGATATGGAACAATCCAGATAGGATTTTTTTTTTAAAGGATGCCTCTCAGCTTTTACTATCATCTAAGTGAATCAAGAAAAGTTCCAAAATATAGGTCTTTTCACTCAAGATTGTATATCAAATAATGTTATAGGATGACAGAGGTCATCCTAAACCATCCTGGACAGTTCCCACAGGAAAGTGAAAATACCACAAGCCTGGAGTCGCAAACTGGCTGCTCAGGTCTGGTCTTCTGACCTGGGTATCAGCCCCTGGAGCTCTCCCATAGAAAAGCATTTCATTATTCCTATTCAAACACATGTAAGAACGAGCAGGTTATTAATATTTCAGCTACAAGAATGATCCTCCTGTGCACTAGTAAGTGCTACGTATTCTTCTGTTAAATTTATTTCTGTAAATCTGCATCACAGTGGACAATATTCTCTTAAGTGAATCTCCCACAATCATCATTAATTGGCCAGCTTGCTAACACCTGGTGCCAACAGATTTTTCATCTAGTGAGCGCAGTGCCACATAATGGTAACAGCAGGTTTAACCTAATCCCTCTCCATACACAAGCAAACATCAAATGACACCCGTGACAGACACACAGACCAGCCTGACATTTGCTGATAACTCCCAGGAGATTCTCCCTCAGCACAACTAGTCCTGCTCAAACACATTTTCCAGTGGAAAAGATAATTTGAAGCCATTTCCAGCTAGCCTAATTGCATTCACTGAAAAAAGCATCCTCCCCCTCCTCAGTACACATTTATTAGTCCAGCCATAAATGCAGCTAACACTTTGTGAAGTTTTCCAAAACAATCATTACTTCATCTGACGAGAATTCACAACAGCTTGCTTGATAATGAAAAGTTATTATGCAGATATATACACTTCACGCAAAGTTGCACACACAGAGAAAAAAAGGTAAAAAAAAAAAAAGAAGAAAAAAAGTAGGCGTTTAAAACTGATGTTTAAATTCCACTCACAGTTTTGAAGTCTAAGCATAAAACTTCTTACTTTGCAGCTGTAGCTCCAAGCTGTCTGGAAAGATAATGCAGTCCATCAGATATCCTGGTTTTGTTTTCTTGCATAAAAATATCATCTGTCATAGGCACAGGAGCTGACTACAAGGACCGGCCCCTTCTGCGGAGCACACCAATCGGGAGACCTTGGGAGCACGTGTGGAAAGGCGCTTGCCTGCACGCCGGTGACGGGCAGCATATGCTCTGTGGGACCCAGGTGCCAAACGGACGCGGGTGTCGGCGAGACATGGCGCTGGGGGTGCCCCAGCCAGGTCTGCCGGGCCCTGAACCCAGCCGTGGGAGGCGAAACGGAGGGCTGGTGGGGGAGCGCGACCTTGGCCGCAGGAGCAAAGGTTGAGCCTTTCGCAGACCACCTCAGTGCCACTGGTCCTGCAAAACCAGCTGTAAGGACACCAGAACCTGAGGCCAAGAACCGTGTCCTGCTCCTTTTGGCCTTATTCTTTACTGTTTTAGTAAAAATATTCTCGTTTCCCATTGTATTAAATGATGCTTCACTTTTTCTCCTAGTTGCTATTCTAACCCCATTTACGGCTTTTTATTCCAAATCTCATTCCTGCAAGACCATGACTGTGGAAAAGTCCTCGGCATTGCCAGCCTTTTGTAACAGGGGGGCTGGCAGTGCTCTGGACCCACTGTGTCAGCCTCGTCTGGGTTTTCCTCCCTTTCTCCAAAAGCTCACCCTCTCCCCTCACCGCACGGCCGGCTGCCTGCAGGCTCCCTGCTCCTCCTCTGCCTCCACTGCCTGCCACATGCAGCTGCCCAGCTCTGCCGTGCAAGCTCCCTACACGCTGCTTTGCTCTGCGCCTGTCAGTCAGAGAGGTCATTTTCTTCTCGCATCTGTTTAACCTGATGACATTCGAACTGCTTAGAAACCGTGTTTAGAGACATACACCCACAGCTTCCCAGCTCGCTGCGTGCTCAGCCCTGGCATAGAACCAGGGGTGAGAAAAACGCATGTACATTAATGCGGGTTGAAATTGCAGCAGTAACACAGTGCACGAAGTAAAAAATCAGACCGTACATAGGTGAGCGTGAAGAACCAACATCTGTACGTTTGTTTTTTACTCCTGGAAGCGCACTTGCAAGTCACAACAGGCTGGGAAGGGAAACCAGTAAACACACCAGTGCGAAAACTGTGCCTTTTCGAGCTGATGTATGAGACCTAAAGGCCTTCCCATCTCGCACCTCTCATAATCTCAGTGCTGGCTTTATTAATTCAGAGTAGTTGCTTTATTTGATTGAATAGCCTCACTTTCACAGACAGGGTGCAGGTTAGAGCAGACTGGCTGTAATAAAAAATATTAGCTCTAGTCTGTGAATAACTTGCTGGGTTAATTAAATTAATTTTGCTTCTGAATTCTAGCTTAGTAGATTAGCAAATCACTTAGAGGCTCATTTTACAATGCTTTTCCTATGGCGGATATAATCAAGCTGGTTAAAAACTTCAACAAAGCTCCTTTTTCCACCCCCAGAACCCACCGGTTTCTCAGAGGAAAAAATCCCGCAGAAAGACACTGAGACGGGATGGACTTCAGTCAGTGAAATAAGTTCCCGCCGGTTCTAGGGTGGAATTTCCCATTTCCAGAGGCCGAGGCTAGTGCACCCTGAGCAGGAAATAACTCTCCGTCAGTAAGAGCCAAGAGCTGTAGTGGAAGTAATTTCTTTTATCAGCCGCCGGCGGGGTGGGGAGGGGCAAGAGGGATTGTCTTTGGGGTGTGTAAGGTCTTTTTCAGATCTGCAACAAGGAGCAAACTTGTTTCCAGTTCCCAGCTGGGAACATTTTGTTCAGAGGTTTCCGAGCTGGGAGTGGCTGGGGCAAGGCTGGCCGGAGGTTTTCCTGCCTGATCCCAATCCTGATCCTGTGCCCGGGGCCAGGCATGGGGTTGGAGCTGTGTCAGCCTGCCTGGCTCTCCCTGGGGATGCATCCTGCAGCATGGTGTGACAAACTTGCACCCCCTTTTGCTGCTGAAGAAGATGCATCATCCGGCAGCACTCTGGGGGGAGAGGCAGAGGAAAAAATGTTGAGTCTTCTAAAACGGTTGTTTCTGCTGAGTCTGAGACCTTGCCAGGGTGAGGCAGAGGAACCCGAGCAGAAACCTCCCCTGTATGGTCATGGGATGAGACCACCAGCTCTGTTACCCCACCATCCTCATTAGCTTTCCACAAGATTTAAAAGGGTCTAGCCTCATTTTTCTTTTTTTGGTCCCATGCAAGATGAAACCTCCAAAAGAGACTGTTCTGCCCCATCCAGCCTCATTCCCACCAGCAGTGGCAGGCGGGACTGCGAACCCACACTAGCACACCTGAGACCTGCCTTAGCCTTCCGTGTGTCGGTACCCAGCCACAGCCACGGAAGGGGTGGCACAGCTGGCTGAAATTCACATCAGGCCTGGGAAACTCAGCTTGCCAGGTTCTGTTTAACACACGGAGGCTAAGCATATATGCAGTAATGGCTGAGATTTAACAAGTCACCTTACCACAGCAGTTCAAGATGAACAGTCCTGTCATCTCTCTCAGCCTACTTACTTACCAACATGGTGCAGCTCCCCACAGGACGTGCATGCCATCTATTAATCCCCAGGTCTACTGCACCTCACTGGCAAGTCTCTTTCCTCAACTCCCAGCATATAGTTTTTTCCTCTCCTTTTAGTCCTGCTTATGCCTGACTATGTCATACTAAATTCCTGTCCTTGGTATTTACAGCCTGCAAATATTTGTAGACTTATCACATTGTCTGTGAGCCACCACTTCACCAAGCTCTATGTATTTTTTCCCTCATTAATCAGTTCCTCCATCCCCTCTATTTTTGCAGCTTTTTCCTGTAGAGTTTGCAGGTTTCATTTGGTTTTAAAAGATAGAAGTGGGAAGCTTAATTCTCTTTTCTTTAAAGAAGGCCCATAGCTGGATGAAAATAAAGGCATATTAAGGAAGGCTTAAGGCAAATTTATATTTGAGCTGACCAACCCTGAACTTCATATTTGTTTTATTTGTCACATTTTTTTGGATGACTAGAGTTTTATTGAAACTCTGACATTGCAACTTTTGCGTTCTCTTTTGTCAAACACATCACTCATTGTCTTGGATAAACCCATTATCTTGCATGAAGGCACCTGGACATGCAGGTAAATGTGTGTGCAGACAGCTGTATGGTTGCAGCCTCAGGAGGAGGCCTTCAAAGGACCAATCTGCACCATTACCAGAGAGGTGGTGTCTCTGCAGCTGAAACGTGGGACCCAGGAGAGGCTTCAGCCCTGCCTGAAATACCCGTCACAGGCAGCGATTTAGGAGGAAGCTTCTGGGTCAGTGGTCAGCTGAGAAGGTCAGTACCTGCAGCAGCCTCTCTATCTCCCCTACGTTACCCCGTGGTCAAAGAGCAAACAGGCATCTGAGTAAAGAGAAAGGTGTTGTAACATCCTGCAAATACTACATGTATCTTTTCAACCTTTGCCTCCAGACGCTGCGTGGTTGCCTATGGCACAAATAGTACTTTACTCTGCTAAAGACCCCACTAGAATCTCACTATACTTACTAAGGCTTAGTGGGAACTGAAGGAGAAAAAAAAAATCCCCAGACAGTTTAAATAAGGTTTGATTATTCATGGGAGCAGCAGGGGAATGTTAAAAATCTCCTGGGTTTGTTGCGAGCCTCTGGCATTGCCCCACACTGCTGTTTTCCAACTGCCCCCTTTGCTTGGATGCCCCTAAATCCATATTGTAACTTTAGATATGGGAAATTCCTGCATAGACAATGAAGAATCAGAGGCCCATTCGGGGCTGCCCTCTGTCTGGTGCATTTTGGGTCCTCGGTGTGGTTTGGCTTCTTCCAGATCCTGGGAAGAAGGTTAAACTCTGCACCTTCTGTCCATCAGGGGCTATTCCCTTTGGGCCCCAGGCTGTCTGTGCAACGCAGGGGCCAGAGAGAACAAGGCCTGTAAATTTATTCCAGTTATATTAGGGCTTATTTTTGTTCACATGAACCACAGCAAGCCGTAGCAGTGCCGAGGATGTCACTTCAGCTGCAGTGTTTCCATTAAGGCTGTTTTGCCATTTAAAGGCAAACAAAAGCAACCTAAACAAATGCAAGATAAAGGCAACAAAATACGTGCTTTAACAATAATTTGCATGGTCTTGTGGTTTAGGCCTGTTTTATGGTCCTTTTAATTTCATGAAATGTGTGGCATGCTTTCAGCAGTTTTTCCAGCTCTTGAAATAACTGACAGACAGTGTTTCATTGAAAAAACTCATAGCAAGGATTTTTAAATAGTACCTGAATTGATTTCAATCTAATCACATTGCTCCAAAATGGTTTCTTTAAGACTGTGAAAATGGGAAAAACAAATTTCTATCTAAAATCCATCATAACTCATACCAAGAAAAGGCATGAATGCCTCCTGGCTGGTCTGATTAACAGCTAATATGTCATATACTGATACCAGCATCACAAACACATTTTAATTTTCCCTAGATAATTTCAGTTAGGAACTAGAAGTATCACTCAGCTCAGAAGTTAATTCTAAAAAATAAACTTAATTAACTGCTGAACTCAATTTTTTTTTCCCCAGAAACTATGGTCTAATTTCTGGTTTAAAACATTTTCATTTTTTTCAGTAACTTTAGCAGGTTTCAGCCCCATAAAAACGGTACTTTGAGAAAGAATAAAAATATTCTGAACTTCTGAGGGCAACTCTTTATATAAATCAGCTCAACCAGCTCCCCTCAACAATACAGCACTTGTAAATTGATAGCACTGTCCACTTTCCATTAATATGCAGCTATCAGCTGGTGAGTCACACTTTAAAGCATTTAACAACTGTTCTCATAAATACCATACACCATCTGTTAACTGAATCAAAAGGCTACGTGCCAATTTTACTTTTGGATAGAAAGGCCTGTTTTAAAATTATTCCAGCAGTCTCAGGATGTACAGATATTGTAAAAAATGAGTATAGAGACATGTCATTCCCCCCAGTTCCCAAAGTGAACAGCTGAGAAAGAAAATATTTTTATCTGGTGGGATACTTTGACATTTCACCATTTGTTCTCATTGCAAGTCACAACTACAGAACTTGAAATTTTCATTATTCATGGCAGGAAATACCAACCTGATTTTTTTTATATTCTTAGGAAAGAAGTCTACATTAGGTTTCTTACTAATTTATATTGTAACGAGTGTTCTGACATGCCCAAAATAAAAAAAAAAAAAAAAAAGTTTTTATCTGAGTTTGCTGGAGTGACCTGAGATACTTCGTTTCACAGCAATTCAGTTCAAGATTCCATGTGGTGACAATAGCACGTCACCTTACAGGAATGCTAGCTCATGCCATCATCTCATCCCTCAGGCTGGGCACTGATTAGGTCACATCTTGTCTAACACAAGGAGGCACAGAAGTACCCTGATGCACCTCACTCAAGGTTAAATTATGGGAGAGTTAACGAGAGGAAGCTTCGGGCATTGTCACTGCATTGGGAACCGTTGCACAGCTGGAATTCAATTTCTATAAAACTCAGATAACTCAAACTACTATGAGGTTTATTGTCCTGATACAGAAGGTAAGGGCATTTTAGTGAAAAAAGGGTTTAAAAGCCTAAAAGTTTGTACTGATTAGTCTAATGAAATGTACTTGTCATAACACACTTTTTTTTCTGCTACCCATACATTTTTCAGTTTTCGTTTTTCAGCTATAAACAAGTTATTTACCCCCTTTCACTGAAGTTATACTTCCAGTCAGTTATAAAGTCTGAACTTAAACTGGCTACACTCCAGAGGTCATAGTGGGAGGGAAGGAACAGTGGAGGTGATGGAGGGACTGGAAGTGACTGAAATATCACATGGGGAGCTGGAGGTGAAAACGCATTATAGTGTGTGGGCCCAAGAGAGTAGATCTGCAAGACGTAAGCAGGAATAAATCGATATTCAGAATGTAAAAATAAAATCCTACCAAATGATGTGTATCTCCCTTTCTCAGGTGAATGATAGAAAAACCATTCAGAGAAGTTTCCCTGGGCACAGTTTTAGAACAAGGGCTACAAACTCCAGAGAGTGGAGAACGTTAGCCTGTCCTGTTCAGAGGTAACTGACCTTCAAAGAGCAAATGCTCCTTTCTAAGAGCAACCAGAAAAGTTTATTTCCTAAATGTCCCTGTTTCTCCATCCTCACCCTGTCAGCTGGCTATAGCACTATCCCATTTCTGAAGATCAGATTGACATAGAACAAGGTATTCCACAAACTTACATTGAAAAGCTTTCTACATCCCCCAAACACAATTGTTGGCCTTGAGAAGTTGACTCCATCAGGTCTGAACAATTTCGCAAGGCAGTGGCACTGTTTTCCAAAACCAGATGTTTTAAAAAGAAATGCTGAAGTATTGAAAACTCACAATAAACTCTGCAAAGAAATAAAAAATTGAAGCAATTTCCCTCTATAGTGAGAGATGCTCTGTTGCTGGTGATAAGATCTTTCTTTAATTATAAAACTCCAGGCAGCAACACTCTTGGATGTTTCTTTTCTGCACTGGCCTTGATGGTTGTGTTTTTCTGATCCACAAAAGCAGCAATATACATTCTGGCTTATTTGAGATTCGTGGCTATAGCAGTAAGAATGAATATAAGGTCTAACAGATCGTACTGTGCATCTATGAACGGAATGGACAGCCCTTTCGTTCTCAGACAATTTTTGCACGGGGTAAAGCTCTTAGAAATGAAAGTGGGGGAGGATACAGAAAAGAACGATACCCTGTTTCTTCCCCATCTAATTACAATAGTTATACTTGAAAGCAGAGGTGAGATAAAGTGACTGCATGGGGTCTACCAAAACAGGGCCCCAACATCTGTAAGGTCCATACTGCGGCAGTTCTCCACCACATCTGGAGGGCTCTTATTATTATTCTTTATATTCTATCATCTACTACCATTCATTATCCCATGTGTTCCTGCTTCTTACAGCACCAGCTTCTGTATCTAGCAGAAACAATCTGGAAAGTAACTGTATTTAAAAAAATCACTTGAATCAATTGGATTTATGAAGTTCTGTTTCTATTAATCTCCTCCTTGATATCTGTCCCAGAGCAAATGAGCCATTGTTCCCTGTCATGCCTCCACATACCAGTTTCCACACAACAGAACAGCTCTGGCTCTTCAAACTCCCTGCCGGTCTAGAACTTGCTGTGGACAGACTTTTAGCTTGGTGCTCATCTTCCTTCAAGACCCACTCACAGAGCAAGAGTTGAGCTGGAGTCTGGAGTTTAATCACTGAGCTCCAGGTTGCTGCTCGTGTGCTCCCCAAAGAGCAAGAGCCCCAGCCACAGACCTTCATTCTTAGAGCTGGATTTCTAATCCTATCACAGAATCAAATAAAATCTGAAATTCTCAAATCTGGCTGTAAAAGTAAAATCTCCTTGTTCTATGTGTATTTTAAAAACACTGAATGTGCCAGATCAGTCTCAGTCTCATCACCAGTGTGCATATTGTGAGCAACACGTGTCCTCCCCATGCTCTGGGCAGAGCTGAACTACCTTTGCCTTTGATCCAATCAAAAGAAGGAAAAGTGGATGCCTTAGGACTGTGCCAGCCCTAGATTCACATACTACGCTTGCCAAGATCATATGGCTTTCTGGTTTTGGCACAAGTGTGTAGCATGCTCTTCTCTTTTTGGCAAGTGGACACATCTTGGCAATGCACATTTCAGGCTTGTGTGTGCTTGTGATATACAGGAAAAATATACTGCCCCAACACCCTCCATGACTACTGGAGGAATAATAATCTTCATTTTCTTGCCAAAGGAGCATTCTTAGGGAGATATCGTAGGCTCACAGAAATGCTGGTTGGAAGGGACCTCTGGAGGTTCAACCTGCAGCTCAAAGCAGAACTACTGGCAGCACTTGATCAGGTCAGTCATGCTTTTTCTAGTTGAGCTTTCAAGACTCATTCCAACAATGGAGGTTCCACCACTGCTCTCAAATTGTTTCCCAAACTCTAGCCTGAATCTCTCAAGAGACAATCTGTGGCCATTACCTCTTCTGCAGTTGGGCATCTCCCACTTCCAAGAAATATTTGATTCTGTAGTCTTTGTAATACCCCTTTGTATAGTTGTAGGCTGCTATTTGATCACCTCCTGGCCTCCTCTTCATCCCAGATACCTCAGCATCTCCTTCAAGTAATGTGCTTTAGGGCCAAAACTGGACACTATTCCAGATGGGCCAGTGTCAAGCAGAGGGGATGGTAACACCCACTATGCTGGCCACGGTCCTTGCAGGGCAGCTGAGGAAGCAGTCTGCCACACTGGTTACGAAAGCACCCTCTTGGCTCTTATACAACCTGGCATCTGGATCCTTAGGTTCTTTTCACCAGGGACAGCCTGCTACTTGGCCAGTTGTTCCCAGCCTTTACTGGTGCAGGGGTTATTCTGCCACACGTGTGGGGCTTTGCCCTTCTCCTTGCTGAAGAAGTGGAGAGTTCGTAGCATTTTTGTTGGCCCCACCCTCAAGTTTCTCAAGATCACGCTGAACTGAAGTATGCCAGTCAACATCAGCCATTCCCCCTGCTTTGCACGTTTGCTAAGGGTGCACTTGGGTGTCATCATTGAGGTAGTTATGAACATGTTGAACAAAACGGGTCCCACGCCAATGCCTAAGGTACTCTGTGTGTTACCAGGCTGCAGCTGAGCATCAAGCCATCACTGATTACTCCTAATGAGCCCAGTGGTGCAGCCCAGCTTGCTCTTCCAGCCTATACATATGTCCTCAGCTTCTGAGTGAAAATGTGATGGGTGTCAAAAGCCTCACTAAAGTCAAGCTATAGCAAATCCACCACATTCCCCTTGCCCAAAAAGAGAGATGATAACCAAACACAGCAATAGGGGCTTAAGACTGGTGAGTTGGTACTACAGTGCCATGCACAGTTTTTCTAAAGAAGGCAGTTCAGGGACTAGAGGCAATATAACAGTTAACACAGTGTTCCCCAAAAGCTAAATGGCTCTGCTTAGAAGAAGACTATGTGAGTCCTGGAGACTGTGGAGGAGGGAAGGGCACTAATATAACTATTGTGCTGCTGATGCCTTTGTTGGCCTAACTCTCCTCTAGCTCCAGCACTGTGCTGCATAAACATATGGAAAGAGTTGAGTATTAGCTTTTTACTTCACCTCCAATTTGCATATTGTGAAGTTTTGTATTAGTCATTTCAGAGTCAATTTTCAGTATTGATTCTGTAGTGCAAACCACAGACCTCAGCTAGAATTATAGAGGCTTAGTATCTTTGTAAAAGCTGCAAAACAGAGCCATTTTATCATAGAATTATGGGGATTCCAGGGATGAGGCACCTACAACCTCTCTGTTCCAGTGTTTCACCACCCTCATTGCAAAAAATGCCTTCCTTATACCTAGTCTAAATTTACCCTCCTTTAGTTTAAAACCATTACCCCTTGTCCTACAACAACAGGCCCTATTAAAAAGCCTGTTGCCATCTTTTTTATAAGCCCCTATTAAGTACTGACTGAAAGGCTGTGAAAAGGCCTCACTGAGAGTCTTCTCTTCTCCAGGCTGAACAACCCCAGCTCTTTCAGCTTTTCCTCATAGGAGAGGTGTTCCACCCCTCAGATCATTTTTGTGGCCCTCCTCTGGACCCTCTCCAACAGGTCCATGTCCTTCTTGTGCTGAGGACTCCAGAGCTGGATGCAGTACTCCAGGTGGGGTATCACAAGAGCAGACTAAGGGGACAGAATCACCTCCCTCAATTTGCTGGCCATGCTGCTTTTGATGCAGCCCAGGTTGGCTTTACGGGCTGTGAGCGCATATTGCCGGTTCATGTCTAGCTTTTCATCCACCATCTAGCTTTTCATTATCTTACAAATGAGCAGAAAACAAAAGTTAAAAAAGATATGTAAGCTGGTTGATAATTTGAACAGTTTAAAATCCTCAATTCCATGACATAATTAAATACTTATGTCAAACTGCCAATAAAACCAAAACTGAGAAGAAAAATAAAAACCCCAAAATCTAACCAGAAGGTACCTATTCCCCAGAAGAACGAACACAGTGCTTTAGCTTTCAGTCCATACAGTATTGTAGAAGAGGGACTCTAAAAACATCTACAGAGATTTCTATACCTTTATAACTGTGCAATGTCATTATCTTCAGATCACATTTTCAGTGACACCCATGCAGGAATCTGAACATTAATGATGAGAACATATTACAAAGATCCAGGTGTTTTGTGAGAGTGACTAAAAGTCTGATCTGTGATGTGGAAAGGGAGAGAAGGGCTTGATTGTAGGGGTCCTTAGTGAATTTGAAGGACTGGCATTCAAGAAGAGGAATAGAAGAAATTGCATAGAGAAGCTAATGATGGTCCCTGAGGTGAATCTCCTTGACACTACACATTCAGGGACAGTCAAAGTCATTTAAGCATACTACTTGTACATGTGTACATGCTTGAATTCTGTAGTCTTTTTTTTTTTACCAATTATAACCTTAACATGGAATGTAAAAGTGTATGGCAGGATGCATTAAAATTCATGATACATTATTTGACCTTTACAATCATACTGGAGAACTTCGTTACCAATACACACTCAAATTTTGTTTCAACTGTATTTTCAGCATTATTACTGCAGGCTGCTTTTGTCAATATAATGGCATTTATGGAATCCAAAAGATGGTAAAACATAAATGGCATCATCATCATCATTGTCTTTCCTAGCAAGTAGGGAACATATTGTGCACGGTTCTTTCCAGTGTCCTCACAGGATAAGATCACAGAAAATACAAGCAATTTTTTCCTTCAGCTAGAGAAAGCATTTCAAGAAAAGACAGCAAACGCTGTCACACTAGTGTTAAAACCAGACTGGCGCAGTCATAAGAATAAGCACTGCTATTGAGTGAGAGAGAATAGCTGCTTTGTTCTTTAACGTATTTCCTTTTATTTGCCAGAATGCCACAGCAAGCTCAAACTTTCTCTGTATTTCTTTGAAGCAATATTGTCAGCAATGGCTTCTGCAGCATTTTTTTACCATACAAGACCTTGTACCAAACTAGTACAAGTTATCACCATTTTTATTTGCATGCATATGAATTACTGGTGTATCCAGTGGTGGCAATAGCATCATTCCAACATGTGCTTCACTTCACTGAAGGGATACCGAAATATGCAAGAAATAGCTAAAGGTTGGGCATGCAGACTTGGTTAGAAAGTACAGAGCAGTAAGATGATCACTAAACACAAAGAGGAGAGAAAATTTTCAAAGAGAACCCAAAGCAACAAGCAACGGGTTTCTGTTTTCCAGTATGTAGCTGAAAACTGTAGACCACTGGCCTTATTACAGTACAATTCAGAGCTCTTAGTAATGTGTTATCTCATGTACCAAGTAACATCTATTGGACACATCCTGTTACTTGTAGTAAAATGGATGTGCAAAGAGGAGATGCTCAGAGAAATGTGGAGCAAGAGATGTTCAGTTCTCATTCGAGTACACAATGAGCAGCAACCACAGTATCCTACTTGGTAATCCAAGGGCCCTTATTAACTACAAGACTGCTGTGCCCTCCAGTCTCCTGAAATAGCCTCCTGCAGCCTCATTATAAGAGCCACCTGCTAGATTTGTAGAAAAAGCAGATGTTTTCTCATCTTCAAACATAGTCCCAGAGATGCTGTTCATGCACAATCCCTCTCTTGCTCTTTGCGATATCATTTCTATATGATTTCTGGAGGCCTGGTATTAGATCTGTATGTACAATAACAAAGGACCTTTGAGATGCCACGAATTCTTTAACGTGTCCTCCTTAGAGCCAAGACGCTTTGCAGAAAAGACAATGGATAAATAAGAATGCAGAAAGTAAAATACAGAGTCCAGCTTGGGTAAAAAAGATGAATACACTGTTTTAAATGGGATGAATCATACCAGTATGAGACAATGCCAAAATATTTCATTTTGGAAAGGAGTGGTGAGCTCAGCTTTAAAAGAGGATGGAAAGAGATAGCTAGAACCTCAGTCTACAGAACAGGTCATCTGGGTCTACTTCTCTTCCCACTGAGAACTACACACGTGAAGGAAGCATTCATCCCAGATTTTACACACCTGGTGGTGCAGCCCAGTCTGTTCATGAGAACGTCTTTTGATGAGGCACCAAGAAGACATTGCACAGTATCACAACACATACCAATCCTGTGAGCGTGCAGCATTTAATCTTTTCTTACGTAGTGAGGCACAAGGTAGCCGTCTCTGGAGATGCTCTCCTCACCAGGCATCTCTCCTGGTATAGCAGGTGTGCAACCACCAACAATGCTGTTCAGTTCAACTTGTCATATGTAGCACAAGGTTCAGGGAGATCCTCAGGTACCTCAAGCATTGGCTACTGAATAATTTGCCATAAGTACCAGAGCACCACCTTGTGACACGTGAAGCGCAGTGTGAGTGGGCTCCTGCCCATCCCTGAGTGTCCTCTGTCCCTGGGACTTCAGTGTCATGCAAACCTGAGGTGCTCCCCCTTCATTGCTTACTGCCTTAGCAATACAAAAGACCATGGAGACAAATGTGGAGCAACGTATCACTGATATTTGAGTTGGGGGAAGATGTGGTACAGCTAATATTTTCTGGTGTGCATGTCTGGAAGCAGAACAACTTCCAGTGCAAGTAATGTTATACATTCATCCAAAAATATGTGCCATTAGCAGTAATAAATCACCTGGCTATAGCTGCAGCCACCAGCCAAATGCCCATACAGCACAAGAGCATACAGGATTTATGAAATTGGACTGCTGTAAACCAGGTACAATCTTAGGCTAGGCCAACAGATCTATTTTTCTGGGTTTTCTTGTATAAGACTGGTTAGACAGTACAGTCTTGTTCTGCATAGCTGATCAGCATTTGTCTTTTGCTCTGTCTTCAGTAGGACCATTAAAACTGCCAGCCCCAAGTTACAGCTCCAGGTCCTAGTGAAAAGACTTTTTTTCTCATATGAGAGAAAAAAGAAAGCTACTTTCCAATTTTTATAAACCAGCACATTCACTCAGAGCTGCCTTTCATGTTATAGCGAAGTTCCCATTGCTGGGGGGAATTTAAAAAAAATCTGTAGAAGCTGAGAGTGCTTGTCTGGCAAATAAGGTATAAAGTTCGTATATAAAATGCAAAACAGTGCCTAGATGCTATCTGATAAAATACTCTGGGATAACAAAAATCTGGTCTCAGAATCATGTTTGCAAAAGGAGGAGGTTGGCAAAGAAACTTGAGAAGTCCTGAGATACTGGCTTAAAATTTTAATGTTGTTCGACATATAGCTGTGGTCAAATCAATGCAAGCTTTGGAAGTGCTGGATGAATTTAAATCCTATTCTGGTAATTATGTTAGGAATATGAAGCAACGTAGAAAATTTTAAAACATCACCTCCTACTCATTTACATAGCAAAATAAAAAACCGTTTGAATCCTTGCCATATTTTTGAAGCAAGACTTTTCTTAAAATTGAAATAATTTAGAAAGAGATTCCAAAAGCCTTTAGATGCCTATGGCATAGCTCAAGCAGAATTTAGATGCCTGAATTCAAGTGAGTGAGTCACAAAAATTCTGCCTGTGGCATGCATACCTGAAAGGCACCTAAGCTGTCATCAGTAAAGTTATTTAGGCACCTAAAGTACTTCTAATGCATATTCCCAGAGGCTTTCTTATGTTGGATGAGATGAGTGTCTCAGCAGATATTTTGTTTCATGGTGTGTTTAGGCATTCTTAAACTAGTCGTTGGGAGGCCAAAAATCCTTTGTAGATGAGGGATGGTTACACAATGCCTAGCCTGTACCAACACCACTGAGCTCAGCACAAAGCAGAGAGTTCATACACCTTCTGTTATTCCAAAAACATTAGAATGAACACCCCTGCGGGGTGATGCCCATCACTTGCACTACAGAAAAGGTGAGGAACAGTGTCGCTACTTCTAGGCATCTTCTTTTTAAAAAGTAAAGGAGTTATTCATACCCAAGCAGCAACTGAAGTGGTTAAGAAGGACTGCAGAGCTCTAAATCCCTCTCTCTCCTGAATCCCAGGCACCTGAATCCAGGGGGTGTGTGTGTGTGTGTGTGATTTCAGACACATCCCTTGTTTCAGCATTTTCTCTGCATCCCTCAGCCTGGCACCCTGGCTGTTGTAAACCCCCCACAGCTCGGTGCCTGACTCTTTCCCTCAGCTGTATAGGGTAGTTAGATGAGTTACTCAGGACTGCAAACTTCTGCCTCTTCTGAGCTGGGCACTGGAAGGTCAGGTTGCATGTTGTCAGACCTGGGTCCATCTGCATCTGTGCCTTTATGGCTTTTCTTTTTCAACTTAACACGTATAACTGTAAACCCTGATTCTGGCAGCCACTTGTCTAGAAATGCTAAATAAAGAAAAGACTTCTTGTATTGCCATCCGTTCTTTGAACGAGTTTTGGAGGCCTTATAAAGCATCAATATGCATGAAATTTTGTGATCAAAGGAATAATCTGAAACTTTGAGTTCTTTTTTTTTTTTTTAAAAAAGAACAACTTTTGAAGCATACCCCTTTTAAGAATAAAAATAAAGCACCCTAGATCATAGCAATCTTCCTGTGTATTCCTGCTGTTATACTGAAAATGCCCTTATGAGTATGAAATCATTGCTAGGATGTTTTTAGTAAAGAACAGTATGCTAGTTAGCATGGCAATATGCTCTGTAAATATAAAATACTCTAAACACAGATTAACACTGCAACCAGCAATACAGGAACTGGGGCTACACTGAGAGCCAAACCTTGTGGAGCAACTCTATGTCAGTATCGTGGCACTACGGCTGGGAAGGAACAAGTGGACTTGCCACTCTGCAGACCCACAGTGTGTGTTATAAGGAGCTAAAGGATGAATAAAAAGGGCAGTTTGCATCTGTCATCTCACCATCTTAGAGCTGAAGGTTTTTTCCCTTTCAGAGTTAAGATAACAGCTGCTAGAAGAATATATACAGAAATGTGATTAAAAATAGCATATCCATAGCAGAACATATCCAGAAATGTGATTAAAAATAGCAGATCCATAGCAGAAAATTTAAACAAGTTTTTAATGCTGTAAATAAATACGTTCATGTCAATTGGCCAAATGTTTTCATTACACGAAAACACATGAAAAGGATTGTGCCCCAAAACATAACCTATGGAAAATGTTCATCTGTTAAGGGCAAGACAAAAGACACAGTAAAATGAAGGTCACTAATTCTTTAAGTATCTGCTGTAGTGGTGCTGTTCCCTCTTCTAATTTTTTTCCACTGTTTGTTTTGGCTATTTCTCTGCTATGGACCTGCACATGGATTCAAAACCACCCCAGTGGCAGACGTACAGCAGGACCTTCCTCCGCACCCTCTCAAAGCCCACAGTCCCAACTGATCCCCTCAGTGGTACTAGTGCTGCCCAGGCAACCAGGCACCACCCCATCCTCCCAAGAAGTGACTTTAACAAGCCTGTGGACAGCGGATGAAATTAAAGCTGCAGCTAAAATAACTTCCATTGGTACTTTAAATACTACGCTAACTGTAACTCTGTGTATATCTACCTCCTGGTGGCAGTTTCTAGAGCTCTTAAGGCCACTTACGCTCTGAAATATTTAGCAGTAATAACCCGCCAGAAATGTCAAAGCCAGGAAGTAAAATGCTACACCCACAATTCTTTGTGCATTATACTTCACTTTCATTAAAGCATAACAAAACAGAGAAAATAGCCTCAGAAAAGTTCATTGAGCCTGTTAGAGAAAGATGTGATTCTTTAGTATGATACTGGCTTATGTATGTATCCATTTTCTCTGCCTGACCTTTTCCAGTTCAGCCTCTGTTGTTTAGAAAATAGGCTGTCTTTGATTCATGCTGGATTTCCACCCAACATCAAAGGAGTTTGCATACATGGATCAAGAGATCAAAAGTGCTGATAATCTCCTGAAATCTGCTTGGTTGTGCCATTCAAACTCATACACTGGTAAGAGTTAGCTTTGATAGTTATTACAGTGGAGAAAACACAGTGAGTTTGGGAAGTTTTGCTTGAGGTGTTTGTTGCCACTCACAGTTTTGAGACAAACTAGACTGCTGAATATCTGTAATTATCCTAACTCTCACGTTGATCTCTCTCCTTTAGCAACCGATGTTATATTTAATTTATTTTTCGAAAAGTGAAATTGCGAGCTAAGAAATGTTTGCAGTATCTAAACAGGCACTCTCAGTCTGTCAAGGCTTGAACAGATGCACAATTCATGAACTGAAACTACATGATATAACAACTCAACTATTTCTTGACTTGATGAAGCAAAGCTTGTTACTAACAATAGCCTATTCAGACCAACCTTTCTTTTCTGATAAACACAGTAAAACAAGAAACTTTGGAATTCTGGTTTTTGAAATACAGATGAACCAGTTTTAGTTCTAATCATAGATGGGAAACATTTATCTGGTTTATTTTTCAGATAATTTTGAGCTTAAAGTTTTGCTTCTAAAATACTTCTGCAGCTTTTCTTAGAGAAGAATATTTCAGAGCTACAGAAAAAATGTTGCATCCATTCATATTCTCCATCAGCTTGCTCAACTCAAGGTTATAACAAAGTTCATCCCAAAATGATGTCAATAATTTATGGCAGTAAACATCTGTGTTCCTAATACACTGAATAGTTCATAATGCACATGACTCATATTTAAATCATTCATGCCAAGTCTTTGAATTATCAAGTGGAAAACAAGAAAAATGGAACCAAACCACTGCAGTGTTTTAAGAGAAAATCAAACTTCAAAAGCTGCGATATTCTGAATAATCTCATAATCATTTAAATTGGTATGCAGCAACAGCAAAAAAGCAGTAAATGGGCATCATGTTGTAAATCGTGCTGTAATCCATGTTAGATTCTCAGTCATGCTGGAAAAACATGTCTCTCTAAATGTGAGCAACATGTATATTGAAAACATATAGTTGGATGGAAACAAGTATCAGTTAATACTGATACAAATTTTGACCTGATTTCACTAGCAAAACTGGAAAAATTGTTGTAATCACTGCATTAGAGAAGAACAACGCACTGAATTTACAGTAGTTTAATATCCACCTCGGACCTAGTTTTTTAATGCAAAGCAGACACTGAACTTCTTTGCACGATTAAAAGGCATTTTGTGATGGATGCAGCTGCATAAAGTAAGAGCATTCAGCCAAATGACTGAGGAGGTCACTGCCACAGAAACATGTTTTTATTTGGGTAGGAGGCCATTATACGTTCGGCAAAAAAGCACTGGGGCTTTCCATTTGATTTGACTACTTAGGCATTTAATGCAAAAGTGGAGCACCTCCAACAGGAAAGGTTGGTGCATACCTATAGGAAACCACGATGTACTCCAGAAGAGAGAAAATTCTGTTGGAAATTCCAGTACAAACTTACTTGAATAAATAAGTTGTCCAAGAGAATTATATCTAAGTTTTTAATTTGTCAGCAGTCTAATTTAATTACAAGCCTCCAGAATATCCTTAGGTGGGAACTGCTTTAGTCTTTCTTGTGGGACTTGGTTGGTTTTGTAAATGGACATGGAAACAGGAGGGCAAGTGTCAGGATATATCTCTGGCCCAGTGGATAGGATGTCCTCCTGGAAATCTGCTGCCCTGCATTCCCAGTGATGTTTCTGTGTGAAATCATGTCATCAGGAGAGGGAGACTGCTTTCTTCTTCCCTCTTGCCACATTCAGCTGGCTGGGATACTAGTCCAGAGTATAGGAAGCTTTAACTTGGTCCCTACACCCAATGTGAGCTACATATCAAGCTCCTGGAAAACAAGCCCTGAAATCTTTGAGTAAATTCAGCCCAACTGAGGTGATATGAGCAGTTCCCATCCTGTAAGGCTGGTTTCTTGGATGGCCTTGTGAAGGTTGGGTGGGGGGTCCCAAAGGCCAGCCAACACACTAGCTGACTTAGCCACAGCGGAGAGCAGTGGTGGCTTGTGGGTGGCCTGTGGGCTACACTGCCCCTTTCGCTGCTGTGCCAGGCACTGAGGGTGCTTTGGGATCTCTGCTGTGGACAAAGCCTTGGCACTGAGTCCCTAGGCAGGTACAGCTGCAGGGACACAGGATATGGTGACTGGCTTTCTGTGGACTCCCAATGGTATGGGCTTGCTAGAAAAATTGCCCTGCCTGCCTGGAGATTGTGCTTGCATAAGGGGCATCTGCTGGGAAGCAAAAAGCCGCGTACAGCTCAAGGCTTCTGTAAGTAGTTGCCAAGAACAGACAAGCCGTAGGGTGCCTTGCTCTACCTGCTGCTCTGACATTCAAGGTCAGCCAGAAAACTTCCACTAACGGTCCCTAAATAAGGACATTAAGAGGCTAGAAACATAATTTCCCAGCAGATTTCTGGGATTAGTTCTCTTACCCAAGTTATCAATTCTGGTGATCTTCTCTACTGCTCTGGTTTTTTGATTGCATATATTTTGTGAGGAAGATCTTTATACTTCACCTTAGCCTTGGTGATACACACATTCCTTTAAACATAGCATATAGTTTTTGAGGTCTTGTAATCAGACACATTTTATAAGAAGTTAAAGAACATAGGAATGCTGTTGTTTGCAAATGGGTATTGCAAAGACTACACAGGTACCAAGGAGAACATATTTCTACTGCAGATCCTATACCATACCTTATACAGACATAAAATTCCCTAGAAGTATTTTCTCAAATTATTATTGTTTTCTGCCTTCATCAGTTCATGAAAGCTCAAAAGAGCTAACTAAATTTCTTTTGAAAGGAATTAGAAATTCTGAAGAATCAATAAATACAACTGTATTCCCAGCAGAACAGTTTTATATTGTGCTAGACAAGGATGAAGATGCATTTCCTGTAAACTTAGTTATGAAAAAGACAGCTCAGAGACTACAATTTAATTACTAAGATATAATAAGACATCTGGGGAAATTGCTAGATTGGCAGCTTTTGAAGAGTTCACAAAGAGATTTTACAGGAAAAAAGGAAAGGCTTATTTTTTGTCTAGGGTATTTTTGCTATGGAAGTTTAGATGTTTATGTGGAAAGGAAAGTTTGTCCATATTCTAAAACAGGAAACAAAAAAGATTAAAAAAGAAAAGCCAGATATGAGGCAGTAGAAGTATGCCACTTCACAAAATCAGGAGTCCTTTCACAAGCAACTATTTGTTCTTCCCTTATCATATGGATAACATAACACATTCTATATCACAGTGTGTGTTAAATGAAAAGTAGAAATTATCACTCTCTTAGTCTTTGAAAAATTTACTGAGTGAGTTTATCATCAGTGACATTTCTGTATAAATAGCCTTGCTGATTTTTCTAACCTAATCATTTAACAGCGTTCCATGTTCCTATGGTATTTACTTTATTATAAAAATAAGCAAACTAACACTTGATCTTATTTTCTCTTCAAATTCAGAATAGCATTTTTTCCATTGTGTTTTTCTGGTATAATGCTGGTGAAATTCCATTGAATTTATTGGCAGCACTCTGCTATAAAACTGATATAGTAGAGTATTAAGCTTTCCTACTCAGCTTTTCTTTTATCACCTTAGATAAATAAGACCTTTTATAGAAATACAGTTTATTTTTTATAAAAGCTCCCAGTTGTCTAGCTTGTTGTTCAGAAGCTTTTGTAGATGTTTATCCAAAGTTGGACGTAACAGTTGTTCACTCCACATGGACAGATAAATAAAATGCCACCAATTTCCTTTATCCCCCAAATACATTTCATCCCTCAAAACCTGCAGCTACTTCTCAGCTTTATATCACACCCTAAAGATAACCTTGGAAGATGCATGTCACTGGCCAGAGTTACCAACTCACCTCGCAAGAACTGTCCAGGTCTTTGTAACACCAAAATCATATGTTTTAGTTGAAATAGGCCTTGTAGGAAGCACCAGTACAAAACCAACAGATTTTTTTCACTGTATCCCTCCAGATACCAACAGCACTTCAGCACTCAACTGCATAAAGTGGCAGTCAGCTGGCGTTCAGAGAAACTCCAGGTTTGCTGATTTTTTCATAATGGTGCCATGAGCAGACACGAGGAAGGCACAGACCCGAGGCCCATCACCCTACTAGACACTGAACTCCTCCATCTTTTGCACTGTGGCTTCAGATGTCTGATGAGCCAGCCATGTCAGAGAGAACAACAGCCACCACCTGGGCCACATCAACAAGGGAAGCATGGTATACCACTTAGGAATAATTTTGGACCTTTATTATAACGACAGAACTATTATGTAATCTGGCCAAATCCCTTGATTGGTGTCATCAACAGCTGTGGAGAAATCAGATATTATGGCCTTTTGATCACAGTTGTAACCAACCAACCTCAAGAAAAAATGTGATGTACAAAGGTCAACAGTAGCTTTTCAAAACCCCTTCAGATTGTTGACTTGCAGACAATCAAGATCATTCTGGGACCTCTGTGGCACCTCAGAGCAGCCCCAGGCCATGCTGGTCTGTTGTCCATCAGTGGCTTTGTCCTTACACAAGCACCATCCCTATGCAGCCAGCCAAGAAAACCTCCTAGCAGCTCTGTGCCAACAAAGTAGCACCAAGTAGAGTGTCCTGCTGAGAGGCAGCCGACCCCCTTGCTTGCCCAGATACAATTTTGGAAAGGTCTGAGACATTCATTACTCACGTGACATGCATTACTCATTCTGAATATAATATAGCAGTGTTACTCCCTACTAGGATGACTACATGTCCTGTACTGACACCGTAATAAACAGAGTATTATAATAACTCTTCTTTGGCAACAGCTTGTGTCTTTCCTAGTGACAGTATCACCATTAAAGCTATGTCTGCAGGTTTAATCTCTTTGGCTGCTCTTTTTAGGCTGGCGGTCTTTTCTGAAGCCCATTTCCTTCCTTGCTATGTTATCAGTTATTACTGACAAAGGGCAAATGGCTCAAACATTTGCAAACAAATATCATAAGGCAGTCCCTGCCCTGAAAAGAATGTAATCTACCTTGGATACAGACAAATTAATAATTTATTCTGAACTTCTGGTTTCTTTACCAAAACTTTACCCACACTGGTGCACAGCCAGCAGTGCACAGCCAGACCTGTGCTGTGGGAAGAGATCAAACCTCAGCCCGACCTGTGAGGGAGGAGGGGAGATTGATGCAGTCCCAGCCCCATGAATTGATTTTCTCATCTGAGGGTGGTCAACAGGAAATGCATGAGCAGGGAAGGAAGCATGATCCCAAGGTTTTCCCCTACCACCTGCACTCTGTGTTATGTTAGGCCTATGAGTCTTACATTTCAGATGTGCAGTATCTGGGCTGTAATGGCAAGGGTGGAAGTGTCTTTTCCCCTGCCCCCCTTAACTTACCCGCTAAGGCGATCACATCCATGACAGGAGCTGCAGAGCCAAACCTTTTCAGGAACAGTAAGCCCAGAACTGGGGCTTCTGTCTCCTGATCTCGTGCTCAGGTGCACCCTGTCAAAGAAAAGGGGGTGGCATCAACTCTGGTAGGGCTTTGAATATATCCACATAGTTCTTAGGTCAGCTATAAGCTAATCATAAGGCAGAAATGGCTGTTGCAGTACCCTAAGGGCTAGAGACTAGAGAACAGCCATAACTGATTCTCGGGACTTACCAATGACACCCTGGCCTCTTCCAAATTCAAGAGGTCAGGATCTGACCCTGATTGCCTGTCAGACTGAAATGGCTTCTGTTTTAATATTCCCACCATAAGCCAGAATGAACTGCTCTATTTACAAAATACTTGTTTTCTGAAAATCTGGCCATGCTATGCTGTTGATATGACCATCCTCCCCCGAAAAGGCATCTTTAAATAACTCAGACTTTGTAAGGAGCTAAGTGAACCACAGGTGAAATGTGTTATTTTAAACTTCCATATTAGCAGAGATAGACATTGGCAGAGAAAAATAAAATAAACCTCCTTATAACCTTGTAGTTCAAACCCTTTTCTAGATAGCTGGCTTCACTTTCAAACAAGTTTCATAACAAGAGCAAATAAACTCAAAATATTTGATGGTAACCATCCAAAATGCTTGGAGTTTTTGACATGCTTTCACACGTACTTCTTGGCTGCTATAAACAGCAGGTTAGTGTCAACGTGAGTTTCTCCTGTCTGTTGCCCTTCTGAGTCCCCAGGAGGCAAAGGCACTTCATATAGGCCTTCCTGAAGGTCACATTTGCTCCTGCTCACATGTTCTGCAAATACAGAGCTCAGTTTCATATCAGTCAAGACAGGGACTTTGGTAAATGTACATGTTCTGCAACACCAGATGAGCTGTTATTATTCTGTTACTATATTGGGATTTACTCTCTTTGCGTCCCGACTAATCAATCCACTTACAAATTCTTTTCTGCCTTCAGCTACTGTGATTTTAAAACTCTGTAGCCCATTTGGATTTCCCGTATACTTGCAAGAGAATAAAATCAAATTTTATTTACAGGAAGGTTTGAACCCTTATCCTGGACTCTGCGTGTTCATCTAAAGGTTTCTTCATGCTTTTTCCTTCATACCTTTGCCCTTTAATAACTTTCTACTTATGACTGCACAAATATTACGCTTTCACTGTGGCCACGCTGTTTGTCCAGAATCACAAGTTCAACCCTTCAAATGATACATACAAAAGCAAGAACTGGTGCAAATGCTTACACCTGCAACCCGCAGGTGCAAGTAGGAGCAACTGAAACTGTAGGCATGCATAAGTTGAGGCCAGTGGTTGAGAGAACAGGTCCCACTCCTCACAGTAGCTGTTACATTTACATATACTGACAGGCTTCTGGCAGTAAGCAGCTGAAAGTGATGAGCTGTCTCAACAGATTAAAATTAAATTCTATTGAAGAAAACAACATACAAAAATTATGTTTCTGTATAATCTGTGTGATTAAATGTTACTTTGTTTCAAAGCTAATGTTTCTGTCACTTTCAATTACAGCTTTTGGAAGCTTTATTCTGCATCATTTAATCTCTTTAAATAACTTTCCTGTTCAGCTTTCTTACAGGGATTGGCACATTTAGTATGAATACTGCACTTGTTCTAACTCCTAAACAACATTGCTGACTCTAATTTAGAATAATGTTAATTATATCTCCTCTCCCTTAATGTCTGGAAGTTGAAAAAAGAAAAGGTGCAAAATCAAATGGAGACACACTCAGGAACTTTTTTATTGGTCAAGTTATACCGAGCAGGCTCGGGTGACTCTTGTGATGAGCAGATGAAAACTTAATAATTTCTAAACAGTGACAGACATTTCTTGTTGGAGAATGGTTTTCGAAGCATCTTCAGTTTTTTGGATTTACTATTCTAAAAGCTGAAGGGTTTAACAAATTTTTCAGTTGGTTTTGCTGTTTTCAAGTTTTCAGACAAGCACTGAAATTGAGCTAAATTATAATGGGGTTAAACAAATTACAACTCGTTCAACTAGTTTGAAACTGTTGAGGTAAATGAAGTTTGATGAAAATTCCTACTTTGTTGAAAGAAGAGCCTTTGAATCGAGAGCAATATAAAAGCTCATCTCTGTGTCTACATTGGGCTGAATATTTTCCCTTTATTAGTCTAAGGAAATTATGATTTACGCGCAAAAAGGAAGCTACACTTGCAATTAATGAGTAAGCGGAAGAAAGGGGGGAGGGAGCTTTGCTAGCAGAAAAAGGGTTTTGTCACCGAACGCTGCTCTCCAAGGCGAGCTCTGCCACCTCGTGGGCTGCTGCCCTCTTACAGGGCAGAGCCCACCGGAGCCGGTGGCGGGGGGCAGCGCACCATCCCCCGGAGGAGAGTACACAGCAGCACAGGGAGAAAGAGGTCTAAGAAAAGAACATTCAAAATAAACTGCTGAAAGAATTTCGTTAACGCGACGGGTTTCAAGCATAATTCAAATTCGGCTCCCGTTATAAAGGAATCGATGTCATCAGGGCAGCAAGGCACATTTTTCTAGCTGATCTTTCCATCTAGTATTGCCGGACTGTAGCTTTTTAACCATCACTAGATATGGTGCAGCTATTCAGTGTTTATATTACCGGCTCTGGGAGTGTTTTTCAGCTCCCAGGTCCAGGTACAAGGTCTGTGCATGCCCCACATCCCTGCAAGAAGGCCAGCTGTGCTCCAGCCACAGGCCCGGCACCCTGGCTCGCAGGTAAATGAATGTGTACAGAGCCCAAAGCATCACAAGTTGCACCCTGGCAGGCAGCACTAGATGCAGCCATAGTCCAGCTTCGTGACACAGATATACTCCTTTTCTAGCTGTTAGTAATTTTTTTTTTAACAGAAGTTCACAGGACTATGCAAATCACTGGTTTTTCAGTTTGCTGACCTAAACGGAAACCTGAATTGAGTTACAAAACAACCGACCAAACCGGATGTTTTCTTGTCAAATGAAAAGCTGGAAAAATACTTCGGATCAACCTACAAAATTTCTTTGACTGAAAAGAATAATCGTTAAGCAGTTGAAAATACAACCTTGCTGATTTCAAGCTGAGAAGGTTATTTAGTGAATTTTTAGAAACATTGTGTTGCTTTGGCTTTTCTTGCCTTTTCAGGAAGGAATAAAACTAGTAACGAACCAAAGCAAAATCGGCAAATATTTTCAGTTGCCCCCAACTAAAGTTGCTTCTTACTCATCAGTTCTACTCAAGGTGCATAGACAGCTTTTTGCTTTTGACTTGAGATCCTAATTGTGAACTAGCAGCACCAAATGGGGCAGGACTGCTTGAGAAGTGCAGGGCGACCCCTTGTTACATGACGGTTCCAGTGTTTTCTCATGTCTCTGATTTCCTGACCTTGATCAGGTACAAGTATGTGATCCATCAGTGAAACAAATTACTCAGCCTTGCAGTGGAGAAAGTCTGTGTTGTAGAATGCAGCAGACACCCAAACAATGATGTCATCTTGTGACATAAATACAGCTGTCCTCCTCACATATAGGCTATTTTAGCCATGTCATCTAACCAACAGTTTGCATGTAATCTATCAGAGGAGGAACAAAAAGATTGTTAACATTTGATTTAATCATTTGAACTGAAAAGCCACAAGAAATAAGAAAGAGAAGGATGTCTGTGAAAATGCCACATTTGCAGGGATGGATTTTTGTATTAAAGAGTTTCACTGTTCTTGGCTAAACAAACATGCTCAGATCTTAAAGGAAGTGGTTCCTTTGTTATTTCTCTGTGACAAAACTTAAAAAAAAAAAGAGTGAGCTGGAAGAAAATTCTCAGACATATCCATATGGCTTTGATCCCTTAGGTCTCATCTCCAAAGTAAGCTAAGAACTTAAAACACCAGGTGCTTTCAGGAATTGTAACTACTTGTTATAAGGTAAATCTTTGATTTTCTAGCACTTGAAAAAGTGTTAATGAAAACAAGGACCTAAATGAGGTGTGCACAAAAGATACGGTTCAATTTTGTTTCTCATGTGACCGAGCACACAGACAAAACTACCTGAATTGCTGGAAGTCACTGTGATAGAGTTAAAAAAACAACAACAACAAAAATATATGTACATTTCAATAGATTTTAACTAATATACTAGGAACCATGTTTATATATTATATATTTTTAAAATGATAAATGAATCAAATATACTGCAGCATCAGAGATTCCAGGGGACTGCGGTTGTAGCTGCTTTTGTATTGAAGGCATAAACAATAATTAGATTAAAAATAGTTAAAGAGTAGCAGTAATAGGTCGATAAGAAAGATGTGATTCTGCTTCATTTATTAATGAATCATATGCTACAATGTATCTCCTTGACGGGGGCTAGAAACTAGCCATGCTTCTATGATGATACAAAAAAAGGAAACTATTATTCTACTAAATGTTTTTCAATGAGCAGTGGTTTTTTTTTAAAATAAAATAGTAATACAAATTCCTGAGGTAATCCAGATTTTACTGTAAACTGTGGGAAGTTCACATGACAGTTCCTTACCTTTGTTTTTATTTTCATAATGTTCATTTAATAGTATCAGATTGATGAGATGATTCTGAGGGAAAAAAAATCAAGTAAGTAGCCTGGATGAGGGATGCCGATATCTTGTTTACCGTTAACCAATGGCAGCAAGAACAGAAGTCTAAAGTGATGAAGCAGAAAGTTAAAGATCTTCTGATGACAATGGGGTGTTCTTCAATGACTACAACATGCTAGGGAGGGATGGAATCCACCTGTCCAAAAGGGGTAAGGGAATCTTCAAGCAGTAGGCTGGCTAACTTGGTGAGGCGGGCTTTAAACTGAAGGACTTGGGGGGTGGGATCCAGGTTGCTCTTGGGGAGATTCCGATTGGACACCAGAGGAAATTTTTCACAGTGATGACAGTCACCCATTGGAATAATCTCCCCAGGGAAGTGGTTGACTCAGCCACGTTGGACACTTTGAAGATTCGGCTGGACAGGGTGCTGGGCCATCTTGTCTAGACTGTGCTCTTCCTAGAAAGGTTGGACTAGATGATCCCTGAGGTCCCTTCCAGCCTGGGATTCTCTGATTCTGCAGGAGCTGACAAAAACTTATAATTTGATGCCAGGTGATGAAGAAAAAAAACATTCCCAAAGAAAGCTGAGCTCTTTTCTTTTCAGGGACCACTAGCAGAGCATTTATTAGACATAGGATGACCAATTATATTTTTAATAAGCACTACACATTGTATTTGTAGTCACTGAGGTTTAGACCAGGGAAATAATCTGACCCTGCTAGCTCACCAGACACATGGTAACAGCAGGCAGTATAGTTTAGTTCTCCCTCTGCATTCTGTCAGCTGTTGTGTGACTCCTACCTTTCTTACTTAGGAAGGACTGGCTGCTCTAGAAAATATGATGTGCCACTGGAGCCTTTAAAATGTGGTCAGTATTCACCAGGATTATCATAACAGTCATATCATAATGAGATTATTTTGATCTTGGAAGCAGAAGTGCAGCAAGGAAGATTATTTACCTCTTTTCAGGGTGGTTAGGACCAGGAGCAATCTAGCTCAAAATTACTGAAATTCAATGTTTCTATGGTGGTTTTAAAATGAATTTGATTGACTCCTTCCCTTGGTTGTTACAAGAATCCACATCATAAAACTCTCCCCGAATCATATGAGTCTGATACATTAGTCGAGAGAGAGGACAGTAGAGCAATATTGAAAACAAACTCAAAGAGCCCACAACACACAATTTCTCCAATTATTAAGAGGGTCTACCCAGCTTGGCTTGGCAAGGCTTGCAAGAGGTAAGGCAGAGACTAGAGGAACACACACAGTTGCGGCTAGATTTGCAACACTTTACCTATGAGGAAATGACCAGGTGATTCAGGCCAGTGCAATAAAATCTCCTGCTGTTTTGTCCTATATACTCGTACTTAAGTTTTTGTTACCATTTGAATTCTGCCACAGTAGGAAGTTGCTCATGTTGCATAATATTCTTCTGCCAGCCATGGTAGAAAACATCCACCTCCTGAGTTTTTTTACAAGTAATAATTTATTTTTAAAAATAAAAAAAGCACTTGAGATTATTTCTAAACAAAAACAAACCTGTATGTGAGAAGCAGCAAGTATAGCAGAAGGAGCTAATTTGTTTTTCTCATCCAGAGCCTCGTGCAGTGTCATTTTTCTTTTTTACATTGCTGTGCTGTTCAAAAGACCAGTTTATGGCACAGCTCATAGGGCTTACAAATGCACTTTCCTTCAGAGTCTGGAGTGTATACTCCTGAGGCTCTCAGACAATTACAGTAAAAAATAGAAGCATCAATTGCAATCTTTTCACACAGCATGGTATCACTCCTGCTGAGGTTTTAATTTGTCCTGAGACAGTACATATCAGCAGTTTTTCAAAATTGCATTATAAACTGATATTTCATTTGGCCAAAAATTCAGCTTATTTTCATGTTGTACCAAGGTTTCCCAGGCACTGAAATCAGTGTGGTTCCCAAGCTAGTGGGCAAAGGGACTTGGGATTTAAGGGTTCAAGATTTGCCCAGACTGGTAATTATGGAACCTTGCCAGGCCAGGGAAGCAGCAAGGGGCTAAGGACCTTCCTCTGCACGTAACACTACCATCTCACAGAGGAAGCAGCAGAAAGTGTTAGTGTTAGCCTACAAGAATTTATATCCTGGAAACTGGTGGAAGAAAGGGTGGAAGAAATCTCTCACCTGTATCTCTGTACTTTGCCTTTGCTACCTTGTCCAAGTCCAATTTTTCAATGCCATCTCCTGTTGCCTGCCAAATCAGCGTGACTTTTACTCTCCTTACAATGACACACAGACTGCTTGAAACAGCATCCACTCAAAGCAGTGGGAAAATTTGAATTTACATAGATTTGCATTAGATTGCACCTTCACTTTTGCTTTTAATAAAACAAAGAATCCCTCTTCTACTGAAGATGGACATAGTTTATCAAATACATCTAAAAATCATAGTCCAAATGAACCACCATATAATACAAGTTAATGACAGAGATTCTAGGCAGGATCTGAAGAAAGCCACATAATTGCAATCTAATCATAAAAGCTGAAAAAAAGCTACAGTGTTGATTTTCTTAATTGTTGATTTTTCTGAGGAACTCTGTCTTTTATGTGATTTTCAAAAAGTTTTACAGAGCAATATTGAAAGGTTCCACAGGTTAATATTTCACTGAGAAGTGACATGACAAACTTAATCACAGAATCACAGAATCACAGGTTGGAAGGGACCTCAGGGATCATCTAGTCCAACCTTTCTAGGAAGAGCACAGTCTAGACAAGATGGCCCAGCACCCTGTCCAGCCAAATCTTCAAAGTGTCCAACGTGGCTGAGTCAACCACTTCCCTGGGGAGATTATTCCAATGGGTGACTGTCCTCACTGTGAAAAACTTTCCTCTCATGTCCAATCAGAATCTGCCCAAATGCAACTTGTGTCCGTTCCCCCTTGTCCTCTCCATGTGACTCCTTGTAAAAAGGCAGTCTCCATCTTCTTTGTAACTACCCGTTAAGTGCTGGTACATGGTGATGAGATCCCCTCTGAGCCTCCTTTTCTCAAGGCTGAACAAACCCAGTTCTCCCAGCCTATCCTGGTATGGCAGGCTTCCCATGATCATCTTCCATGATCAGGCTTCCTTTGATCATCTTGGTGGCCCTTCTCTGGACCCCTTCCAGCCTGTCCACATCCTTTTTGTAGGGTGGGGACCAGAACTGTACACAGTACTGCAGGTGTGGCCTGACAAGCGCTGAGTAGAGCTGGATAATGACTTCTTTCTCTCTGCTGGTGATGCCCTTTTTGATGCAACCCAGCATGCTATTGGCCTTTTTGAACTTTTCCAATACTGGGTATTTGACAACAGCCACAAGGTTTCTAGGGGTATACATTGTTAATGGAGGGACTTTAAAATTCAGGATTTCCTTATTTGAGATACAAAAATCAAAGATGACATTTAGCTAGATCAAGAATAAAGTATAATTTAAATGGAACACACTTTGAAACAGAACAAAAAAGCTCAAGACCTGCTCTATATTACTTTTAAATAGGAAAAATAACCTTCTTTACTTCCTAGCTCTTATCTACTGCTAAATACCTTAAAAATATTTCTATGTAACTTTTTAATTTTTACAGTACTGACAAAGTGCACATTTTGCTAATTGCATCTGGCCTCCTCTTGGCAATCCTAATACAGAGGTGACTGAATTGCAGAATAACTTAATCTGTCACGCCTGTGTATTTCTTAGTTACCTATAAAGTAGTTCCAAGGTTAAGAAAGATAGGATTCTAAACTAGAAAGACAATAGATCAAGAGATCAAATCCTGTTTCAAACTCTGATTAGTATTGGATATTTCAGGATGAAGAAAAAGCCCTGTTCTTAATGATCCACCTGTTTATCAGTCACTGCATGTGAAGAAAAACATTCTTTCTGATCTTTACAGGCAATCTGCTTACTCTTTGATGCATAAGCTTTAAATAACCCTATTATTACCTTATTTTATATATTTATTAGGAAATAATTAGATTTACATAAATAATTAATCCAGAGTATTTGATTGTTGGCAATAAAACTTTGGACAGTCTATTTATTTTGAAATCACAGGATGACTGACACCAGCATGTACAATTGGGGAACAGAAAGCATTATCTTGTATTGATGAATGATGTCAAGGACATGCACCATATGGTGTTCAATGATAAACTAAAGTTGGAAAAAAAAAAGGGAGAGGAAAGCAATGACTCTTTACCTGAGAGTGCTTCAGTAACATTTAACAGAATTGCTGAAAGGCCAAGAATGAGTATTCCACCATATTACTATATATATTGTAAAGTTAGTAAGATTTTAAATCTAGCAAATCAAAGTTTGTACAGTGTACCTCCTAGAACAAAATTAAGACTTTAGATGTCTACTGGGAATAGATGAAAATTTCTGTTAGAAATAGAAGCAAATTTTTGGTTTGTATCTTTAATATTAACAAGTTTACACAAGGTACAATATGCAAGCTAGGCCCAGTGACACGGTCCTGAATGTACACAGAATCACAGAATCACAGAATGGAAGGGACCTCTGGAGATCATCTTGAACAGGCACACCTAGAGCAGGAGGTACAGGAACGCATCCAGGTGGGGTTTTGAATGTCTCCAGGGAAGGAGACTCCACAGCCTCCCTGGGCAACCTGTTCCACTGATCTGTCACCCTCACAGGAAAAGTTTTTCCTCATGTTTAGCTGGAACTTCCTGTGTTCCAACTTGTGCCCATTGCCCCTTGTCCTGTTGTGGGTAGTATTGAAAAGAGCCTAGTCCCATCATCCTGACACCCACCCTTTAGATATTTATAGGTATTTATGAAATCCCCCATCAGTCTTCTTTTCTCCAGGTTGAACAAACCCAAGTCTCTCAGCCTTTCCTCATAAGGGAGTCCCCTGATCATCTTTGTAGCTCTCCGCTGGACCTGCTCAAGCGGTTCCACATC
This sequence comes from Phalacrocorax carbo, assembly GCF_963921805.1. Classification (NCBI taxonomy): domain Eukaryota; kingdom Metazoa; phylum Chordata; class Aves; order Suliformes; family Phalacrocoracidae; genus Phalacrocorax; species Phalacrocorax carbo. The sequence goes on along the minus strand of NC_087513.1, from coordinate 192,649,703 downwards.
CTTCTTAAACTGGGGGGCCCTACATTGGCCACAGTACTCCAAATGTGGCCTCACTAAGGCAGAGTAGAGGGGGAGGATAACCTCTCTCGATCTGCTGGCCACACTCCTTTGAATGCAGCCCAGGATACCGTTGGCCTTCTTGGCCACAAAGGCACATTGGTGGCTCATGGTCAGCTTGTTGTCCACCAGCACTCCCAGGGCCTTCTCAGCAGAGCCGCTTTCCAGCAGTTCAGCCCCCAGCCTGTACTGGTGCATGGGGTTGTTTCTCCCCAGGTGCAGGACCTTGCACTTGCTCTTGCTGAATTTCATGAGGTTCCCCTTGGCCCAGCTCTCCAGCCTGTCCAGGTCCGCTGGATGGCAGCACAGCCTTCTGGTGTATCAGGCGCTCCTCCCAGCTTGGTATCATCAGCAAACTTGCTGAGGTTACACTCCATCCCATCATCCAGGTCACTGATGAATAGATTAAACAGGGCTGGACCCAGCACAGACCCCTGGGGAACACCACAAGTGACAGGCCTCCAACCAGACTCTGCTCCGTTTATCATGACCCTCTGAGTTCTGTTGTTGAGCCAGTTCTCTGTCCACCTCACTGTCCACTCATCTAACCCACACTTCCTTAGCTTGTCTATGAGGATGTTATGGGACACAGTGTCAGATGCCTTAGTGAAGTCAAGATAGACAACATCCACTGCTCTTCCTTCATCAACCCAGCCGGTCACGCCATCATAGAAGGCTATCAGGTTGGTCAAGCATGATCTTCCCTTGGTGAATCCATGTTGACTATTTCTGATGACCTTCTTGTCCTCAAATGCCTGGAGGTGACCTCCAGGATGAACTGCTCCATCACCTTTCCAGGGATGGAGGTGAGACTGACTGGCCTATAGTTTTCCAGGTCCTCCTTCTTGCCCTTTTTGAAGATTGGAGTGACATTCATTTTCCTCCAGTCCTCAGGCACCTCTCCTGTCCTCCACGACCTTTCAAAGATGATGGAGAGTGGCTCAGCAAGAACATCCGCCAGCTCCCTCAGCACTCGTGGGTGCATCCCCTCAGGGCCCATGGATTTGAGAGGATCCAGTTTGCCTAGGTGATCTCTGACCCAATCCTTCTCAACCAATGGTAAGTCTTCCTTTCTCCAGATTTTTTCTCTCTCTTCTGATGGCTGAGATGCCTGAGGGCCAGCCTTAGCATTAAAGACTGAGGCAAAGAAGGCATTCAGTAACTCCGCCTTCTCTACATCCTGCGTGGCCAGGAACCCTTCCTTGTTCAGCAGTGGGCCCACTGTGTCCCCAGTCTTCCTTTTACTGATGATGTATTTAAAGAAGCTCTTCTTGTTGTCTTTGACATGCCTTGCCAGATTTAGTTCCAAGTGGGTATTGGCCTTCCTTATCACGTCTCTGCATACCCTGTGTACCTCCATATCTATGCCTTTGTCTTCTTACACAGTCTTAAACATCTAAGAAAACCTTTCCTTGATCTTTTGTATATCTTGTTTTAAGGCACTTCTGCAATACCTAGAGAAGCTTGTGAGTTTACACTTGTATCAATGCTTAAATAAATTTTCATATGTGATATTGGTGTAACTCATCTACCCTTGTAATGTTCTCTCCTTGCTGTTTATTAGTTCCATTTGTTATGTCGCATCTAAAATTAGGTTGGGAGATATTTGGGGAAGGAATCATTAGCAGGTTGCAATCAGAACTCTAATTATGTTGCTACTGGAGGGTGTTGAGGAAGCCATAGCTGACTGAACAGATGTACTCATTTTTAATCGGGGAAGCCATGTCATAGTAAATTATCGCCCTATTTTCTAGAATATGGGCCAATTGAAGGACTTGCAGGTAAAACGTGGTAACAGAACTGAAATTGAAAAGGCATGACATATCTGACATACTAAATGCAGACACTTTATGCTGCTGCTCAGACACTGCACACTGCTGCAGAATGCAAATAGACCCAAGACTTCTTCTACCGGTTACCAATAAAACAGCAGAAAGGGCAGAGTTTCTGGAAAAGATAAACAACGTGCTGACAGGAAAAGGTGCAAGAGAAAGGAAGGGTTTATTGCCTGGCAATGTTAAAGAATCACAGTAGCTTTTTCTGGGGGCAAGATAATTTACCCACAGAGGCACTAATGGCCTAAAAAGCCAAATTTCTGCTTCCTAGAAGAAACAGTCTGCTCTGGATGAGTGGAAGAATGACAGAAAAGATATAGAAGCCAATTAAATGCTTACTAAGCTAAGCAGAAAGCTTACAATAACAAAAAGGCCTAGGTCTGTAGGCCCTCAATAAATACATACGACTTGATCCTGTCTGGACTAAATCCCCACATAAAGCAATTGAAAAAAATGAACAGTCCAAGGTGCAGACAGACACCATATATCTTGAGTTCACTAGACACATGCACAGTGATGGAGATGAGACTGAAGATAAATGTGGGAGAACACAGCAGCTGGACCAGACAACTCTAGTTCAGTATCCTGTCTCTTGCAGCAGCCAGATGCACGGGACAGAGTGGAAAAGCAGGGCAAATATAGAGTATTTCCCTGGACATTCTGCCATCCCTGAACAATTGTGTTCCAGAGGATCTCTGAGCCAGATGTAGCTTCCACAAATTTAGTAAACATTACAGATTTTTCTTCTGTGAGTTTATGCAGCCTCTTCCCTGAACTGATGTAAACTTTTACCCTTCACAGTATCCTGTGGCAAGGACTTGTACAGCGTAACTGTGGCCTGAGTGAAAAACTATGTTCTTCTCCTTGTTTTGAACCTGTCAAGTGCTACTTTGGGTTCATGCCCCTTAGTTCCCACAAGCAGCATGTTCCTTGGCACAATTTTGGCCCATTCTCACTAATGCTTTCTAAGCCAATGCCAAGGTGTTCTCTGGAGAACAGGACATCTAGGGATTGTTCCTAACAGGCAGCATGGTGATGACTGCACCACATGTGGCTTCCTCCACCTGACCCAGTCCTCCAGCACCACCCTAGCAGGCCCTTCATCCTCCAATACGTGCCATATGCACTCACGTCACACCCCAGGATATGTCATACATATGTTCAGTTTTGTGCTATGAAAACTTCGCTCTGTTGGGAAGCAACTCAGCCCTCACATTATATGAGGCACTCAAGATGGAAAAAAACACATAAAAAATAGTCATTACGCCTTAGACACTCCCCATGAGAACCAGAGGAGATTGAGGGCCAAGCGTTACGTAGTCTGTAGACTAGGCACACTGAAGTCTGTATCACTCAGCTTCAGGCCCAGAGAATGGTCCCTAAGCCTAGTTTGATTTAGTAGCATATATACAGCCTTAGTTTACATCTATACTGATGTACCATACAGGGCCAGGGCCCATATCATTAAACTGTTTACATGTTCCTTGTCATGATTTTGGCTTGGGCCAATGAATACTCAGTCAAAGGGAAGCCTGGGTATTGCCTGGCGAATAGCAAAGGTCAGGAGCTATTCTCAGTAGGCCCCATGAATGGGAACAAACATTTTGGTGTCCTCCTCCATAACATTTGGTGACAGTTGGTCTCATGAACAGCATAGCAAGCATTCTGTTCCTCAAGGTGTGTTTAACATTTAATGCTGGGTTCTGCATTGCCTACTTTAACAAAAGCCACTAATTCTAAAGTGACCTTGCCTAAGAAAGATCAGAACCAGAGGAATGATCAGAAGACCTTATGAGACATTTTTCTTTTTTTGTCTGACAATAAGAAAAGCAGCAGTTCTGTCACTATAGAGTTGTAATATTGGAGAACAGGAGGTCAATCATCTGATCTCAGCTAGTAAAGCTTTTCAGCACAAGGAGCTCTGGGACTGTGGTTCATTCCAATCCACATCAATAGCAATACAGCTATATGAAGACATATTAATACTAATAGCTTTTCATAGCAGGCATGGCTCTGTGGTAATTTTCGAAGACCACAGTTATATAGCAGTGTTATGTGGACAAGTGTACTGTTACTAAAGGCAGATAAGCCTGTGGTAAACATTTTCCAAACTAAATTTCAATTCCAGATTTCTTTTGTCATTGTGTATTGGAGGTTTTCTTGTATATAATAGGAAGTGTAGTATGACGTAGCATGTTTTGTTATATATATGTTTATAACAGAAACACATTTTCATTAAGAGTATGAGAATACACTGCTTTTAACTGAAAGGGCAAATGTGAGTATAAATTGTTGTTGGTCATACACCCTGCATTACTATTCACCCAGATTACAGAAAACTGTTCCCATCTCAGTACACAGATTCTGCCTACTTACATATGAACAGGGCTGGCCTCAGATTAGCTGGTAAATCTAAATAAACCTCTGATGAGTTTCCTGACTGAATAAAACATAAAAACTTGAAAGATCAGCAAACTTTACTGAAACTGACATTGAACTTAAGATGAAAGCTCTTCTGAAAATGAAGAGTCTCAGGAAATTCAAAAGCTTCAGTATGTCCATTGATTCAACAAAAATGTAATTACTCTACACGGGAAAAGACAAATTAAAAGCCATGAGCAAGACTGCTGTGGTCTGAATAAAAGAGATCCTACAAACATAATTTGATGATTTACAGGAGATGAGATTATGGTAGTCAAGTTCTGAAATATTAGTGAGTTCATAAAACACAGTATGTGCTACATTACCTTTGAGTTTCAATAAATGTATGAAAACCACAGTTAAGGACAACCAATGTGTTCTGCCAATGGCACAGCATAGATACAGGTTTGGGTAGTATCAGATTCTAGCGACTTTATTCATAGAAATGCAATGAAAATCTGATTTTTATGTCCCACATTTATTGCCACCTTTGGAAATACACCAAGATGTGTTCAGTGGTGTCTGAATTTAATTTATTAACCTTCTATAAATTTAAAGGAGCTGGGCTATTTATCACCTGCAGGAAAAGTTAAAAAAAAGAAAGAAGAATTATCAAATGTTAGAAATCTAGAGAACTCCTGTTATCTTAGTTACATCAGTTAGAATGTTACAGGCAGAACTAGCTCGGAATTTTTTGATCTAACTGCTTTCCTGTATATTCATCTGACTTTTTTCAAAAATGCATTATTTTTCATGAATATTTCATTGTAAAAGTAGCTTGAGTCAATAACTTTTCTAGTTCAAGTACTGGTGAGAATGGAAGCAAAGACCCCCACATTTCAAAATAATCCAGTCCTTTCTCAGCAATATCTATCCTTGTCCAGTAAGAGACAAAAAGTGTCTTATGTCAATATCTTCACAAAAGTAATTCCTAATTACAGGTCAAGCATCAATATTTGTTCATATATTTAAATATCTGACAGCATGTCATTCTTTAAAGGGATTCATGATTAGTTTTCATAAGGAACTTCTGTGTCTAATTTAGAATATGTTTAGAAAAGAATGCTGAATATTTCTTAACTTACTGAGCCAGTTTCAGAATACCTTTAAATCCAGTTCTGCAATCCTAAGTGGACAAGAGCTTCTTTTGTTTCAGTTCTTCTGTCATTGCAAAATGCAGGCTGATGGAAACTGAAGAACATGGCTATATCTTTTACTCAGTGACCTTGTAAATCTCAAGGGGAAAGATGTATAAAAATAGCCTATGGTTTTTATCAAAAACTTTAGCAGAAAATGGGCACATATTCATCATAGCTATAGTTCATCTGAAGAATGGATCTGTAACTCTACATGTCCCCAGATGGATGTTTGAAATTATATTCAGAATATTTAAAAAATTTCAGCTGTCTCCTTATGTTTTTCTATCATGATTAACTGTGCTGCTGTAAATCTTGCTTGAATGTGTAGTTGGACAATTCCTAATGGTAGAGAACGAAGGTCTTAGGTTTGCACAGCTATGCACTGTTAAGCCACAGAGGCCTAGGAACAACAGAACATATCTCACTTCCTTTTCTTCTAATTCTCCAGGCACACTAGAGACTAGGGAAGCTGAGCAGGGTGTGGCCCTTAGCAGCAGGGGTTAGAACGTGAAGAAGCACCGATAAAACCAGAACATTTTATAATACTGCCAAGTGTTCTGTACTTTTGCCTTTTTTTTTTTTTTAAGACACCTATTTCTTTTCATCTTCCCCTTTGCATAATATTTTCCAGGTGCACAGAGGTATAAAAGCATTTGCAGTACTGATGGACAGGATGTATCCTCCAACTAAATGTTATCTCTGTAGCTTTTTCCGGAATACACCTTCAGAAGTTGTGAAAATGTATCTTCTCACACCTTTTCAGTTTGCCTCATCCTTGCATGGAAAATTTCCATGATTTTTAAAATTACTTTAATTTTCCAGACTAAATAAGGATTGTAAGATAAACCATTACACTCTTGATCTTGAAGAACTAGGATTTCTTGGTTTCACATCTCTTATAAAGAAGCAGCTTCTTCTATGTTGCCAATCTATATGGCACATATTTATTTTAGATTTTTATTTGGCTATCAGCATTAATGTTGTTCTTTCCACTGTCACATTCAATCCGCATGACATCAGCATGCCACCAATAGAACAGATGTCACTTTATTACAGTCTTTTTTGTGTGTGTGTTGTAATTAGTGATCTGGTCTTTCTTGATGTGCTACAATTTACTTGCAGCAATACAGGCGCTCTGGTGGGGCAGGGTGAAATAACCTAGAGTGACAGCCAACAGAGTGGCAATAATCTACTAAAATATTTGAAACTGAAAAGAAAAATCCACCTCATTCATCTAAGCAGCCTGAAGGATCAAAGGACACCAAACAACCATCCATCTGAAAAACACAAGTTGTTGTACAGCAAAATGGTACTTGGACTTGTTAATGGATCGCTAGCAGCAATCATGCTGTAAAGATATTTAGGAGGTCAGGATAATAACACTCTAATTTGTTCTAACACTGCTTCAATAATCAGTTTAAAACTGGTTAAAAACTTTATATATATATTTAAACACTGGACCTAGGTCTTATAATTTTACTTCAATTGGGGTATTAGATTGAGCTTCTTTTACAGTGCCTGACATTGTGTCACTTTCTAATAACATGGCTGCTGGTAGTAGGAGGCTCAAAATGCCATTTGTAGTTAAAATCTATTTTCAGATACATTGTCTAGTTTATTCATGCAGAGAAGTCATTTTACCTTTTGACCTTTCTGCTGGACTGAACAAGATGAGTGAAGACGTATTTTAACAGTCCTTACATTTGAGTGAATTGTGACTGCAGCTGAAATTGCCAGTCTTCTATACTATTTAATTTATTTGTAATACACTTGGCCAAACCATTCTGTTTTAGATATTTACTTATTTTTGTTTAGATTTATAGTGAAATTAATCAATGAAGTAGGAAATCAAAGCATTCTAGAGCATTTTAATCAGCTATAAAGTACCACAACTGCAATGCTTCATGCGGGCCTGGGTTTTAAAATTATAAGATTTTTACTCAACAAACTAGTTTTGTTCATCTGCTTAATTATTTTTTATGGCAAGGAATAACTTAACTGAAAGCTTAAGTATAAGCCCATGCTTAAACGCGTTGCTGAGGTAGGGCACAAATCCCAACATTTTCTCCTTGGGATAATAAGAAGTCCTATGGAAGTTTAATGACCCAACAATAGAAAAAGCTTAGAGCCCTTTCAGAGATGCTACGTGTCTTCACTCCTCTTTATCTCTTTGGGAGCTGAAAGTATCAGCCTACCGGACTGACTCCTACCTGCTTAAGTCTGACCTCATCCGAAAAGGATTTGTTTTCACTGGTACTTTTGAAAGCCTGAAGTATCTGTCAGAGCACTTGCTGGAAGCTGGCATGCATTAGCAGAACCAGTATCTCTGGGGACTGGAAAAACTGAGTAGGTTAGAAGAAGTTATCACAGAAGTTGCAATTAAGTTAAGCATAACATTGATAGACACAAGAAGGGTAGCACATCACTCAGAAATTATTAAAAAGTCAGGCAAATGAGCAAAGGATCTGAAAAAGCTTAAAAAGGCTGTTCATAAATATAGTTAACCAAAGAGAATACCAAAGGAATTAATGGTAAAATTCAAAGATTACTCAGAAAAACAGCAGGTGCTGAGTGGAAAGAACAGCCACAAATGAGCAACTGTAGACCCACAAAACGTATATTTAGAAAACGGCAGAGGAACAGGTCATTCTGTGGTGCTGAGTAGAACAAAGGGACTCGAAGGGTAAGCACTGGGCAGGGGGTTGCTGCTGCAGCTTTCACAGACTCAAGCACATACAAGGACAGTGCTAACAAAGCAGTACAAGGTGAATTTGCTAATTCATGGCAATCTGTAAATAAAACTGATTCACGAGTGTCTATGAGAGTAACACAACTTCTGGATAACAGATAACATTGTACTAACTGATGTGCTCTCTCTTTGCCCCCACTAGGTTTATGTGCTCTTTATGAGTAAGTGGAATGTCTAGGTTAATGAAGCTATTACATGCATTATGGCTTTCTAACTATGTGAAAAAATGAGAACACAGAGCTGACAAAAATATCAAGTCACCTGAACTTTTCATATAATTGTAGTTTTTTCACATAAATCATAGAAGTAAAAATATTAGGCTGACACATTTTAGCCTATTCATGTTTTATTACTTTAAGAAATTCTTCTTTCAAATAATATCTTTTGTGCATGATGCTTCATTTATTAGGGCTACTACACAAAGAACCAAAATAAGAATTTCTCTATTATATACATATTTGGTGTACACATAAAGCCACACTCATAGATGGAGCTTGCAAATTCCCAGTGTGACACATAGATTATGGGCAACCAATTGGTTCGTAACAAGGCTGCGAGTCCAGGATGACTCCAAAACAAAGAACCTAAGGACCATATGTTATCCTGACACAGAAAACTGGCCTCTTTTCGGTAGCCACCTGTAAAGCTGAGAGGCTGAATTGCCGCAGATTAACCCAGTCCCAGGAGGGGCAGGCAGGCCACGTGTGCCCCAAGGGCTCTTTTCTGTCAGGTCAGCCCCTTGCCGCTTCCTTCTCTGCCAGCTCACCCTCCAGGGGCTGGCCGCCGGGGCCTTGCGCCATGCCTCAGCTCCCACCTCCCTCGCCTCACAGGCCTTCCGCCGGCTCGTCCGCTGTTGCCAGCATGGCACTACCACTCGCGTGAAGTATCTGCGTATGATTCGTTAAAAAAGAGTTAAGATTAGCAAAAATAATGAGTTTACCACTAGTTATGGCCTCAAGCTGCATCAGGGGAGGTTTAGAGTGGATATTAGGAAAATTTTCTTCACTGAAAGAGTGGTCAGGCATTGGAAGAGGCTGCTCAGAGAGGTGGTGGAGTCACCATCCCTGGAGGTGTTCAAAACATGCGTAGCCGTGGCACTTCAGGGCATGGTTTAGGAGACACAGTACTGTTGGGTTGACGGTTGGACCTGATGATCCCGGAGGTCTTTTCCGACCTCAATGATTCTATGAAATAGCAAGAGATCAGCTGCCGTAAGCAGGCAGCAGCGGTCCGCGGCGCTGGGGCGAGCTGGGGCGGCGCTGCCTGGCCCTGCTGGGTGCATCCCCAGCGCCGTGGCCGGGTCCCACCAGTGCCGCACAGCCGCCCCGCACAGACGCAGGACCTCACGGCCCGGCGGTGCACGCCCTCAACACGCGCGGCGGCCGTTGCTGCCCTCGCGACCACGAGCTCTGCAGCTTCACGCGCAAAACCCGCCAGGACACGGAGGGAAAAACTGTCATCTGGGAGGGAGTAAAAAAACCCGCGCCGAGGCGCGGCCGCCGGGCTCCACTCGTGGGGCCGGAGAGGGGCGGAGCAGCAGCGCGCTTCCGCTCCCTCGGCGGCCGCCACGGTGTCTTGTCCCTCGGCGGCCGCCGTATCGGGCACTCCTCCTGTCGCTGTGGGCCCGGTGCTGTGGCGGGCGGCGCGCGCTTTTCAACCGCCATGAGCCTGTGGGTGGACAAGTACCGTCCCGGGTCCCTGGGCAGGCTGGACTACCACCGCGAGCAGGCGGCGCAGCTCCGCAACCTGGTGAGGGGCCGCCCGGGCCGCCGCCCGGCGCTTGGCGGCCTCCCTGGCGGGCGCGGCTCTGCGCCGCTGCGGCCTCCCCGCCGTGGCTGGGGGCGGCCGCCTGAGGCGAGCCCGCCGCCGAGCCCCTCTCCTCTCCCCAGCGGGGATCCGCGGTCCGTGAGCTGGGTCTGCAGGGTGGGGGTTGCGAGCTTTCCCTCGGTGTAGGCCCCAGCCTTCGGAGTAGCTTCCCTGCCCGGCCGATGGGAAGGTGGTCCGCTGGCGTCGTGCCCTCCTCGGGAGCATGGCCTTTAACGCTGAGGAGAAGGCTGCGAGGGAATAGGTGGCTTGACTCTTTCAGGAGTGGTGTGCATCTGTGCTTCATGCTGGCTTTGGCTGAGTCTGATGAGTATCTCTGAGAATAGGGCTTACTTGGTTTACTTAAAGTTAGCTGAAGTTTCTGAGGTGAGCAGCTGGGAGTGACGGTCAGGGCTATGTAATTGCTTGGATGTTAGAGGACTGCTTCCCCTGTCAGATGTGCTGTCTTCTCTTCACTAGACTGCTGGATTGATTCACTCAGTGTTTCTCTATGACTGTTATATCTAACTGATGTAAATTTGTCATGCTTCTTAGCTCTTCAAGAAACAGACTACTGAAATAATTTAAATACAGGGTATTACTCGTTTGCCCAGATTGAAGGCTTGCAAATGAAACAATGAAGTAATTATATATATGTGTATATATATACATAATTCTGTGTGCATATGTCTGCTTTAAACTTCGTTCTAATCCTTTTTATTGTGTGTGTGTTGCAGCTGTTGCTCTAGAAACCCTGGAAAGCATGTAAATGACAGGGTGGTTTCTTATTGGGTTTTGGGTTTGTTTTGGTTTGGGATTTTTTAAGGGGTGAGGTGTTTTGTGGTTAAATGAGTTACGTATGGTCTTCAGAATAATATGGTGTTCTATAGGAAATATTGCTGCAGGAAAGGAATTCAGTTTTAGATTTAGATATTATGTTGTGACTGAGCTGGAAAAGTAAACTTGGGTTGAGAATGGAAGGATGGATACTTTCTTACAAAGAAAATATTGTTGTATCTAGCTAATCCTGTTGCTTTGTGTTTAGGTTCAGTGTGGTGACTTCCCTCATCTGTTGGTGTATGGACCATCAGGAGCTGGAAAAAAGACAAGAATAATGTGTTTGTTAAGGGAATTGTACGGTGCAGGTGTAGAAAAACTGAGGATTGAGCATCAGAGTATAACGGTAAAATTAAATCTCATATCTGCTGTGAAGTAACGTGGATATTCATTATCTGATGTATTTCTGTTGTGAGGTCTTTATATTTATTTGAGTTTTAAAAATAATTTTTTTCGCTCAGTATCTTTAAGGTCTTTTATGCAATTAATCAGACTACTTTGGTTACATGAACAAATATTTTTGCCAGATGTCCTTGTTCCTTAGGTCTTCATGGGTGGGAGGAAGTGGGGATTCTGTTGTTTTCTGTGGCTGTTTTTTGTGGTTGGGGTGGTTTTTGGTTTTTTAAAAATCTTTTTTTAACAGGTTAGTTTAGGCAATACTATGTGTTGCAATAGACCAGGTCTCAATTAGATGTCTAGAATTTCATTTGTCTGTAAACTAACCCTCATTTTTAACATTACTAGCACTCCTTTTTGCATATATGCAAGTTTTAACTTATTTTCTCATTCCCATTGTGCCAGTTTTAGCATTAGCAAAAAAATATAAATTAAAATTCTTTTTTTGCTAATCTGCCTTGGTCTTGGGTATTTAATTATTAAATACCTTATTATTAAAAGGTGATATTATCCATTCAAAATTCTTGTTATGGATGGCTTAACTAGCAAGGGGTTATCAAGCTTTGTTGATAAGTAGGTTATTCAGTGCTTGCTTTTTAATTCTCAGTAGTGGAACAAATATAATATTTAGACTTGATGATACAAGTGTAGGCTATATCTAACTGTCAGGCCTAAATTCAGTGGTGATATAAATACTAGTGCTTTTTTTAAACAGTGTAGACTTGAAATCCTTTGGCAAGAGAAGTAAACAGGCTATTCAGGCTTGTCCAGAGGTTTTGCTTCCAAAACTTTTATTTGGAGGGGCAAAGTATAAATTATTTTGAATGGCTGATTCTAATAATAAGACTTCTTGTTACAAAACTGAGTAACTGGAGTATGCAGTAATATGCACTATGTGTTGATATAAGAATCATTACTGTTATTGTTTTACAGGCTGGATGATGTGTCACTACTCCTCCTTTGGAGGTGGGGTTGGGGGGTAGGCGATGTGCAAGTCTAATGTCTCAGCAGTTCTTTGATCTCTGAGACTTCTGATTTGCCTGTGACCTAGCCAGTTGTAATCTGTAAGATAAATTTTTGCATCAGTTTTTTAGCACACTTTGAAATCTAATATGCTTTCTTTCTACACAGGCACCTTCTAAAAAGAAAATTGAAATTAGCACCATTGCAAGTAATTACCACCTTGAAGTTAACCCAAGGTAAGTGTACAGTAAAATGCCTCACTTCATATATAAGCTGCTGGTCATATTGCAAGTGGTTTCAACCTGGGTATATAAGGGTCTGACTGCCCAATTTATTGCCTGAGCAGATTAGATAATGGTTTATGGGTTTGGACTGCAAATGGGAGCAGGGAGAGGGTTTTTAATTGAGCAGCTCTAAATGAACAAAAATTTGGATGGCTGTATACTAAAGACAGTAATGTTCTGCTTAACTAGCCACATAAGCATGCTGATGTTGAGGACTAGGTAACAGAAACAATTCTGCATTCGTAGATCTAACCATTTAAGTTGAAACTGAGAACTTCTATTGGAACCAACACCCTCATATTGTTAGTTCTCTCAAAAATAAAAAAATAAAGTGATTTGAAGGTAAGTGAGGTTTACCCAGTAAGTCTTAAAATAGGGAGTTTAGAGCACAGGAAAGAATACCACCAAAAATACTGGGAATCCTGTCATGAGTGAGGTCAGTTGTTGACTTAAACGACAGAGGCTATAATGGTGTACTGTATGTCTTCTTTGACAGTTGTGAAATTGCTGGTGATAGTTCACTGACCCAAAGTAAATACTTGTATTTACCTGAAACCCTTTAATGTTCCTTTAAATCACATGAGAGTAAATGTCATTGTGTGCTGGGAGGCCTTAGTTGTGTTGGCTTTGTTGTCTGGGTTGCAATTATAAGATGATGTGTATCCTGACGTAGCTTTTAGCTTTGTGCTTATTGCTAAACCTTTTCTCATGTTGCCCTGCATTTTAGAAGCTATTCTCATGTACCATGTCTCCTCTAACACCTTGTTCTGCAGCTAAGCTAATCCCTGTGTATTGATTAGTGAATATCTGCTGGTACTCTAATACAGACCCAAATAACTAAAGCTGAGACTTCTATTGGTAATTAACTGTTTGAATATGTCATTTTGGTGATACAAAAGTGTCTGACCATTTAATCTTCTGCTCTAATAACCTAATACTAATACTTCTGTTACTCTCCACAGAGTACTTTTAGCTTGAAACATATAAAATAATTGTATTTCACTTTAAATATAAAAATCCTGAAAGTGTAGAACTGCTCTGTTGCTTACTGTATATAATAGTAACGCTGAGTTTTGATTAAGAATTAATATATTGATTCATAGGCTTTAAGTGATCAAGCAATTGTCATGTTTGGTCTGACCAGACAGTGAACCCGTGTGTGCTGTGCTATAGTCTGTGAAGTTTGATTGAATTATAATACTGTGAAATCATGTTGTGTATCTTGAGTAACATAGAACATGATAAATGGCTAACAGGGGAAGGAAATTAACTTCTGGGAAGGACTCTGCAGACATTGAATTTATTTTGGAACTTGATTAGATAGAGCTCTTTTTTTTTCTTCCTTTTGGAGGATATTGTCTGAATTCCAAAGCGTTTTCTGCTGGCCACTTGGCTAGCTTAGGTAGATGCTTTAAAAGGGGTTCTGCTGAGTAAGTGGGTAATGAAAGAATAAGGAATAACAAAAATTACATGTTTGTGTGGTAACTGCCTTTGTTCATTGTTTTCTTGGAATGCTTGGTGTAGTCACATAATATCAAGGTTAATCTTTCACCATGAAATTATACTCTGGGTGCTCTGTTACTGTGGAGAATAATTTATCTTTAAATGTTAGGAAACTTTTTAATCACTTTCCATTTCCAAAATCTGGCCTAGCTCATAAGTAGAACTGGCTTGTTTTGTTTTGCTTTTGTATTTTTGTGCTGTAATCACAGGCCTACTCCCTTGCTGAAGGACAGATCTCTGCAGTTAATGTCAGCATAGCCCACTCAGCAGACTGTGAACTGTTCAGCTAATATCCTTCTGTACCTTCTGCTACCTTCTCCTTGGCAAGAATGGGGAAGGTCTGGTTAAGTGGTGACTAGAAGAGGACAGACAAATGCCTTTTTCATATGCTTGCCAGTGAAATATTGCAGAGCTACTGCTGCCTCTGTGAAGACAGTAGTCTGGGGATGCTAAAGAGTCAGGTGGTTTTCCCTTCTTTTCCTTTGCATTTCCAGTAATCTAGCTTGCAAGTCAGTCCCCAGTGGTTGTCAAATCTGAGCCAACTCGCTGAGCTGCTGACCAAGGGACTGAGGAAGCTGTGCAGTGCTACTCTAGGGGGTAGTAAGGAAAAGAGGCAGGAAGGAAATCTAGTATTTCCCCAGGTTTTCCTGCCTTCAAAGAGGAAAAAAAGGTAATAATCTGTGCTATAATAGTATCTGAGTATCAATCTTTTACTAGTAACTCTTTTAATTTCACTATGTCTGCCATTGAAGTTCACAGTAAGCGTATAGGATTCTCGTAGCATGACATCTAATTTTCAGGGGAAAAAACCCTATGCATTTACATCAGTCCTTTCAGTCAGGCATCCTATTATCTGGTTAGACTTAATTTTCCTTCCCATAATGGGTAAAAGCGTTCACATTATGTGTCTTTGCCCAAATCACAAGTAACAAAAGTTCAGATTTCTCATACCAGAAAAATGTTATGTTTTAAAGAGTTAGTAAAATATTTGACAACAGTTTCACTACTTCCCAAGACAGTACTATTAAGTCAGCTGTGCCTGTGTAAGCTTTGGGTTGTTTTTATTATTGAGAAGGTAACTCTCAACAAAATATGTGTGTTGAGCTTAATTCTAACCTCAACAGCTTCTGAATTCTTTGCCATTCTTACTTAGTCAGTTGACCAAGGAGCTGCTTAGGAGGATGTATGTTATATGCGGTATAAAGTTGTTTTAAAACAAGTTTTATTCAAACTCCTGGAACAGTGATGCAGGAAACAATGACCGTGTAGTAATTCAGGAACTCTTGAAGACAGTAGCACAATCCCAACAGCTTGAGACAAGTACTCAGCGAGATTTTAAAGGTGAGTAAAAACAGTTAAAACCAGTCAAAGTACTTTTTAAACTTGTTTTTCAGAGATTTCAGCTGACTGTTTTGTTTGTACCTGTATACTGCATGAACCGTTCCCAAATTAAACAACTGCCCATTTTCCTTCCACTGTGGAGTATCTTGAGTGGTTAAATGCTCAGTATGAGGTTTTCTTGTGTTGGTTTCTTAGGAGGACAGGGTGTAGCTGAAGGACTGTGGCTGGGCAGACAGAAGTGGGATTCCTGCTGTCTTTTTTCTAAGTCTACCATTGGAATGCACTGTAACTTAGTTTAGTGATCTACAGTAGTAGTTGAGATATAAGCTACTGAGGCTTAATATTGAGTTGAGGAGCCGGATAATGTTATGGCAAACAGTGCTGTCTAAGTTAGGTGTTAGCCAACTCGTTGTAACGTTTTGGGGGATGAGCATCTTAGGCACAAAGTTTAGAAGTGTTTTATCCATAGTGTACAGAAGGACATTGGGTAAGAAAATGGAGGAGGCTTTCATTGAGTTTTCCAAGATAACATGTTGCTGCAACTGGCTTATTTTTCCTCCCCATTACTAAATGAATGCAAAATCAGAACTATGTAAGAAGAGATTGAAGGAGAGATGAAATCTTGAC
Source organism: Phalacrocorax carbo (assembly GCF_963921805.1). NCBI lineage: Eukaryota > Metazoa > Chordata > Aves > Suliformes > Phalacrocoracidae > Phalacrocorax > Phalacrocorax carbo. The sequence continues at coordinate 192,633,748 of NC_087513.1, read as the reverse complement.
AGAGCAGAGCAGAAGTTAGCAGAAAATGGTCATGGATTGAGTACTTTGTCTTGTTTTCCTCACTGTTCTCAGGAAATACTATATTTTACCTAAGCTGCTAGACACTGATTGGCTGTACCAGTTACTGGTGTATATATCCTTACAGTTGCAATCATACCATGCACCTCAAAGTATCTGGTAAGCTTACTGGTCTCCTTCAGCTGTGTATACAACCAGAAAAGAAATGGCAAAAGAGTAATGGGCTGACTTGTTGCTCCAGGCTGTTCTTACTGGACCATTCAAAGTACTGAAATCAGCCATCTATGAGTTGCCTATGGAGGAACCTGCAGAAGGTAGCCAGTCAGGTTAGCTGCTTCATATTAGGTGTCTCCTGAAGCATTTTTGCAATGTTTTTCTTTTTTTTTTTTTGTTTTCTTTAAAAGACCATGGAAAGGTGCTGCATCTACCATAACAAGGCAGCTTTCTACTACTTCTTAGTTAAGCTAGAGACATTGGCTTTTAAATAGGAAATGTATTGAGGGGAGTCTTCAAGAAATTTTTGCTTTTTGATATGTCCTTATGCCATAAATTCTTTTGCATTTCTTACTTCAAAATCCCTTTAAAAAGTTACTGTACTAATTATCAAAGTGAAAGCTTCTACCTCTGCGTGAATTATTTCTTGGCACTGAAGTGTTGCAGGCCCTGCTCTGAAGAAATTGACATTTCGGGACATGAATATAGGGTGTGAAGGAGCAGAAGATTATTCAGTCAAAGAGGCACACGGGTTGTCTTAACCTTTGTTTTCCTGCCTGTGGGCCCATGCTGCCTTTTTCTGCTTGTATCATTTATTTTGGTATTATCGCTTGTATGCCAAAGTGCTAATTTTCTTAGAAAGATTTGATACTAATAAAACCCACTATTTTTAATATTTTTTCAGTGGTGCTGCTAACAGAAGTCGACAAACTCACTAAAGATGCTCAGCATGCTTTGCGAAGAACAATGGAGAAGTATATGGCGACCTGCAGGTTGATCCTGTGCTGTAATTCCATGTCAAAAATCATAGGACCTATTCAAAGCAGATGCCTGGCTGTGCGAGTGCCTGCTCCCAGCATTGAAGATGTATGTTGAAACAGAAGCAAAAATAAGTTATTTAAAACTTCTTACTAGATAAATTCTTGCTGTGGGCTTATGAAATATTTTACTGCCACAAAATGACCTAGTTTTTCTTGTGGTGGGTGACTTGTCAAGCATGTCTTATGAAAGACTGGTCCATCCCTGTTTCAGAAATGTTTCAAACAGGAGAATCTCTCGGTGCTAAACTGTTTGCTAAGTGTTGCACTCCCTGCTATCTGCTTCCCATCTAGATCTGCCAGGTCTTGTCCAGTGTGTGTAAGAAAGAAGGCCTGATTCTTCCTCAGGAGCTGGCTCAAAGGCTTGCAGAGAAATCTGGCAGGAATCTTCGGAAAGCACTCCTGATGTGTGAGTCCTGCAGGGTACAACAGTAAGTCACCGCTAAAAATTAATGCAAATTATACTCTCAGACACATAAATGAACTTTGTTAGATAGGTGACAGTTTGCTTTGATTTAATTTTTTTAAAAATATTGCTATTATATAGGTATCCTTTTACCGCTGATCAAGACATTCCTGAGATGGACTGGGAAGTTTATTTGAAAGAAACTGCAAATGCTATTGTCAGTCAACAGACACCACAAAGGTAGGTGAATACACTTGCTTGCAGCTATAAATTATGGTTTTGGTGTACTCCTGAACTGAAAAAAAAAGTTATATTTAAAAACGTGGCATCTTTACTTTAGTTATATGTAATTTTCTGGCATTTCTACTGGAGCTGGTACTTTGCAGCTAGAGGAAGTGAGCTTTAAAATTACCAGAGGAGGCTGAATGAGCTTCAGGAACTGAAACAATTGTTGGTTTTCTCTGTTGAAGCTTTGTAATCAAAAGTGAGCATAAGTTTAGTTGCATGTTGTGCTGTCTGGGTTGTGTTTTTTTGGGGGGGGGGGGAGGTAGGGGGGTGGGGTGGGGAAGGGGTGGTGGTGTGTTGGGGTTTGTTTTATTTAGGGCTTCTCTTTCACTGTCGTTAGCATAATGCATCTTTGTAAAAGAACTGGAAATGAGATATCGCTTTTTTTAAGCACATTAGGAGATGTCCCCTTTATCCATCTTTGTGTCATATACACAGCCTGATCCTCTTAGTCTGTTCCATATATTACATGAGATGTCACTTATATTCTTGTATTTAATTTAAATACTTGTAGCCTCTGACCCTCTGATAGTTGAGAATTGATAACTCTGTCACTTTCTGCCACCTAATCATCTTATCCGCATCTTACAATGTGGATGGAAAAACAATGTAAATGAATCTTGTGGCTCTAATGAATTTTGTGGTGTCTTCTCAGTAATCTTAAGTATGAATAATAATTTAGATATGAAGAGGAATTAAAGGGAGACAAGCCTGAGAAATTCTAATAGCCTCGTAGTTTCTAGATTAACTGAGACAATTGTAACTAGAGTATATATAACTTATCTTACTGTTTTGAATAAAAGGTGATATGTAGCATTTGAATTGAAGCTGTCTGACTTGTGCAGTGCTTTTGGGTTTAAAATAACACATAAAACCAAAAACAGAAAAAAAAAAGGCTTTGCTTAGGTTGATTTCTTCCTGCAGCATGTTCGCAAAAAGTGAAAACACATTCGTATGCTTTGGGGACATACTTCTGATATTTTGTAGTGTCTTTCTAACAGGCTTTTAGAGGTCCGTGGACGGCTTTATGAACTCCTGACACACTGCATTCCTCCTGAGATTATAATGAAGGTAATTCAGCTATCTAGCTCTTAATGTGTTATGAATATTAGTGCTATGACAGTCTCAATTTGAAGTTAAAAAAAAACCCACACACCAAAACATCACAAATTATCCAGATATTGATGAAAAGCCGTGTCCTTTCCAAATAGACATGAGTGACCAAAAGATACTTTACTGTTGTGTTTTTTTTCCACTGGAGTAACCAAAATAATCCAGGTTATTGCTCTGAAGCAGTAGTTAAAGACCTTGCTCCTACAAACACTGATACATAGCATTCACTTCTCAAGATCCTCAGATAATTAATACTTAGACTAATTAGGCTTTGAGTTGTGTAGACTTGGGGGCAGGAAGATTCTGTTCCCTAATTTGGAAAATATAAATGTCTAGTTTATTTTTGTTGCCAGCTTCCTTCACACCTCTGTCGAATGGTTTACTAAAACTTGTTCTGTGAACACAGAACAGCAGCATCATAGCTGAGTAAAAACAGAGGAGGACATGTTTTGTCCCCCTGAAAGGTTTCTCAGGCCAGTTTCCATACTGAAGCATAGACGTACTTTATGGGCTCATTTTGATGTAGTTTGTTTTCTTTTGTAAAAGTGGTGATGTTGTAAGTTCAATATCTGCAGTGTCCTAGTAGAGAGTTTTTCTGAAGGATGCTAGAGCAGCAGGTCTCTTCAAAGACAGGAGTATTGAGAGAAAAAAGCAAATGGGACATGCATGTTTTTATTTTAGGCAGGATGAAAGGATGCTGAAGACAACTTGAGCAGAACAAAGATTACAGCTAATGTTTCCAACTTGCCCTAGGTGGACTTTGCCATCAGACATAATTACAAGATACTAAATTTCCTTTCACATGAACTGATTTGTGTTTTCTGACAGTTTTGGTAGTTAGGCATTTCTTTAACCTTCCTTTCTTATGGTAAGTTAGTGGGTCCTACATTGCCCTGTTTGAGGATGTTGTTGTCAGGCCAAAGGTGGATGTTCTCTACCCACTCCCTCTTCATAAACTTGTAATGGTCTACAGATGTTTCTCACTTAATCCTGATTATTTTAATAGAGTTGAATTTGCAATGATTTTATTGCTGTCTTGGATCTGAAATAATGTATTTTCGGTTTTTGTAATGACTAAAGTATTGTATCTTGTGTGTGTCTACGCATACATATGTACATAAATACGAACAGATATACTTAAAATTTAAATAAGCCTTTTTCTTGTTATTTATTAATGCTGTTTCTCTTCGTGCTCAATGCTGTTGAGATAGGAAGTCAGTCGTTTTAATACACTTGCTATCTTGGTAAAAGTCCTCAGGGCCATGTGCCTGTGTGCAATAGATGTTATATTATTTGGAGATGAGGTTAATTTATCTTCTTTATTAAGGTATAAGTAATTCCTATACATTATTTTTTCCATCTAAGAACACAAAAGGTAACACCTATTTTGACATGAGGAATTTATCTTGAAAGAAGGTTCTGAAAAGACATGGTTCCATGAATCTAGTTCTGTCAAATAGGTGATGTAATGATTCTTGAATGTCTCTTCTGTTGGGTGCATGAGTGAACTGCTGGTCATAACTGGGCTATTTTCAGAGAAATTAGGTTATCCTCTTAACAAAAAATATATAATTTTTCAAATACTGTCCTGGTTTTTTTTTTCCCCTTTTAGGGCCTCCTGACAGAACTTCTGAATAACTGTGATGGACAACTGAAAGGAGAAGTTGCACAGATGGCGGCCTTCTATGAACACCGCCTACAACTGGGCAGCAAAGCCATTTATCATCTGGAAGCATTTGTAGCAAAGTTTATGGCAATTTACAAGAAGTTTATGGAGGATGGACTAGATGACATGATGTTCTAACTCTGATGCTTGAAGTTGTACAGCAGATGTTGTGTCATGATGCCAGTAATGTTGCAAATGTCTACTTGTCCATGCCTCATTGCATGTGGGTTTAGTTCAGAGTCAAATATTCTATTTTGCTATTAACATAAAACGCAGTGAACTAATGTTTAGTTCCGTATAAAATACATTAGCCTTTCAGAAAGACAAGTTGCCTTGGAAAATATATAAGATCGTAGTTGCTTTGCAGTATTTGTAAGCTGACATTAAGAAGGGAGAACATGGATGCCGCATGCTTGCTTTTTGATTGTTCATGGGCAAGGCTGTAAGCAAAAGACGTTCTTTCCATGTTGTGGTAAGTTCCAGTTTGAGCATGTATGTTCTGCCTACTGATTTATATACCTCGCTGTTTGTCTGGCTTCTTTTAGCCACACTGTTTTCTGTGGTGTGCTGACACAGGATGTTTTCTGACCCTTGTTTGTAAGCAGTTGCATTGAAATTGTGGATGAGCAATACTTCTGTGGTGCTTGTACATCAGTTTGACAACATGGAACACTTTGTTTAGAAGGAATATACCTATAAAAAGCAAGGTCACTTGCTGGCTCTCACTTCCAACATACATAATGCTGTTCAGGTAAAGATCATTCCTTTGGCTGTGGTTTAATCAAGGGTAGGGTTTCAACTTTTAACAAATATTCTTCCACCTCTTAAAACAGTATGTGACATCTTTAAAATGGCAAAATAAATTGTAAAAATATGAACAACAAATGCTGAAAGAGTGTTTTACACTGTCTGTCTGTGACTACCCAGGGGTGTGCGTTCATCTGCTTTGATATAGACTGTCCAGAAAGGTGGGATATACACTGGCCCTCACTCTGCATTGTAAGACTAAAGGCAGCCACTGAAGCTTAGAAAAACAAATGCACACAAACAACAGAAAAAAGAAAAAACAACCCCACAAGAGAATTAAAAACTCAACCACCACCACCGATGCCAGTTTATACTGCTAATTTAGGCTATTCCTAGATAGTATTTAAAGATACAGTGACTTAAATACTGCTTCCCATCTGCTGCTGCCCCCCCCCCCCCCTTTTTTTTTTTAGCAGGAAGGATTTTAGTATTTGGGGATTTTTGTGTTAGAGCTAGTTATATATAATGGCAGTTCTTGGGAAGCTAGGGCCTTCCATCTAGTAATTGATAAATAGTGAACCTTGCTAGTTATTACCGACTCTGTCACCCCTTTAAAAGGTACAAAAGGCAGCATTACTCCATAAAGAGGTTGGGCTACTGCTGTTGTCAGGAGTTTGACCATCCTGTGTGTGGTGTTAATTCACAGCTTGCCTTCAGATTCGTTCTCAGTAAGATGGTGCTGGCCTGCGTCATGCTCAACTGGTCTTAAAACTGAAGAAGTCTAGAAGATGGATTTTGTTTTTTCTTCCATCTGCTCTTGTCACCCAAATCCCCAGCACTGGTAGGTCGTCAGAGTGTAAGTGTCTGGACTGTCAGAGATCCTAGAAAACCATTACATTAGTTGGTGATAGTGGAAATGAGTACTTAAATCCATTATAAAGAAAGAAGAGCATGAGAATGGTAGAGGGGACATAATTACTGCATGTACAAATTGCCTGCTCTTTCAAGGAGCCTAGTCTTATCTACTCATTTTAAAAGCTGAACAAGCTTTACCATTTGTCTGCTGCAAGTGTAGTGTGTGAAGAAACAAAAGTGAGTTCAAAAGATGATGAAACACTTTGCCTGCGCCCCCCAAAAAAGCCCCAACTCCAAAAACTAAGATGGGAGAAGAGGAATGTATGTAGGGGTTTGTGAAATACAGTTGAAAGGCGCAGGGGCAGTATTGATGCAGAGCGGGGCGAGGCAGGAGCTGGATCGCAGTTTTGTCATTTGGAGGAGGCAGAGGATCAGCTTGCTGGTTGTTCCAAAAGATCTCAGCACCTTTGTCTAGGAGACTGAAACCCCAACAGAGATAGCTCTCTAGATACTCTTGCTGCTGCTTCTTGAAGTTTCAGTTTTATCATTTTCTACCTGGGATCAATCAAAAGTAGTCAAGGACGGAAAAATGGGATAATGATCAGGGTTTGCTGATAGAGGAAATGGCTATCTCTGTTCCCGAAAGCCAGCATTTCCCCCGCTGATCCTGCTCCTGCCTCTTTGTCTTTCACAGTCTAGAACACATAAATTTAAACACATGGGCGCAGTATCTCTTAAGTCTCCGCACACATTTTTTCTTCCTACGGTAATTTTAAAGGCAATTTTACCTTACCTTACCTTACCTTAATCCATAACAGATTCCCCAGAGAAGTGGTCGTGGCACCAAGCCTGTTGGAGTTCAAGGAGCATCTGGATGATGCTCTTAGTCGTATGGTTTAGTTTTAGGTAGTCCTGTGAGGAGCCGGGAGTTGGACTTGGATGACCCGTATGGGTCCCTTCCAACTTGACAGAATCTATGGTAATTATCAGTAAGTTTGGTGCTTTCTCTGGGAACATCTTAAGAGGCTGCTTGCCACCTTGGCTGCTGCTTTCCCTCTCTTTTGGGCAGCTGTAGTACTTGGTTAGAGACAATGTGCTCCTGGCCTGCGCTGAAGGAGGCAGGGACCAGTAGCCCTGTTCTTTTGTGCTGTGCACTGACAAATGGCGCTGATGGAAATGTATGAGCAGGTGGCTGGTAGAAACAAAAAGGAGTTTTCTGCCTTTTTTTTTTTTTCCCTCCTGAAGCTACCATGTAATCCTTTTACCAGAAAAGCAGAACCTTAGCCTGGTAAGCAGTGGTCTCCCGGGGTGGGCACGGCTGCCCTCGCAGCCTGTGTGCACACAGCCTAGCGACAGTGCTGTGCCAGGCCTACTCTGAGCACTGCACACCTGCGTCACAGATCAAGCGGGAGAGGCAGCGCAGAGAGACTTTTAAACACTGAATAGCACAGGACCGACCTCTAGATGATCCATTTCTTCAGGTGACTTCATCTTTTGAGACCTGCTTAGAATTGCTTCTGAATTGCCCGCTGAGAGGATTACCCTTGCTTTCATCCAGTATCACCTCCTGCTAGGTCCAAATGAAAAATCCAAGCTGCCCCCACCCTGGTGGGACTTAAGCACTGAACAAGTCTAAGAGGTTGCAGAGGAGTCAGCTTCATGCTAGCACAGAAAGTCAGAGGTGAAACCGATCTAAAAAAAAAAAGATCAAGAAACTAACAGCAGCAACTACTTTAGTTAAAATGTTCTCTGCCCTGCGAAGATCAGCTGTGCAAAGGGTGAGGGGTGCATTCAGACTTTATTCCTTGTTTCTGGAGTCCAAGTGTTAACTCCTGTGGGAAACATTTTTAAAATCACATTATTTTTAGACATCCATGGTAAACAACTGTACTTGGGTATTAATCATAATAAACATATTGTCTGATTGGAAGACTGATTTTTAAAACGTATTTCGTTAAATAAATTCATATAAGCAAAGCTGACATGAGGAATGTCCCCTTTTCTACCAAAGTACATCGATTATTGCAGGCTAGAAGGTAAGGTAGATAAGAGAAGAGTTCATTATCACAAATTTTCCTTCCAGTGCAGGGAATTCAAGATTATTACAGTTCATTGATATAAAATAATAGCTGTAATTTGTCTTGTTGGAAAGAGCTCTGGTATGCCTGAGCAGCCTTTAATCCTTCTTACTTAACATTTTATGCTCATGCTAATAATTAGTGCTTTAAGAATTTGTTGCACTGGATTTCAATCAATGACCCAAACCAAACCCCAGAGTTGTAGCCTGCTGAACAAAAGTTGTCTTAATGTGACACTGAAATGCGCTTCTTGTTCTGAAAGGCTGACATACTTCTCTTGATCTTTATTTTTCATAGGGAGGGAAGGAATGTAAATACGTAAGCAAGCAAAAGAAATTAACCTCTATTGCCAAATGTGCCCTGCAGGCTAACTAACAGTAGGCCGTGCAAGTTGCGTATCAGGAATTAGGCGCACATCACAAGATGACCAAGATGAAAAGAGTTTGCCATTAACTTCAATATGTTGCGGAATTGGCTCAGATTTTCTCTGTCATCAGAATTTAAATTATTTTCTGTCCAAATTAACTAGGACAACTGGGGCCTAACCCAGTATTTTTGTTTTAAAGCAGTGGATGCTTTGCTTGTCTGAAAAATGAGCCTATTAGCAGTCAAACATTTCCATAACAGATTTTCTTCTGTGGTTGTGTACAGTGTGTGTGCTGAACTCCTGGAAGAAATCATGCACTCTGTTTCAGCAGTCCCTGAGCTACTCAATAATGTCCCAATCATTTGACTGTTTGGTGGTATTTTGGTGAGGATGGATTTGGCGTCTCTTAAATAAGAGTGAGATGTAAGATAACACAAAACAGAAGGAGCCTGAAGCATGTAACTTCACCACTGACACTACTGGCCCATGCGCATTTCTCCTAGCAGAGGTGCTGGAGCACCCATCACCATCTCTGTCCTGACACCTTCTTGGAGCTGATCTTCAGCCCTGTCCTAAGACATGGAGTAGGTGTTGGTCTTTCACCACGGAGCCTGTCTTAGGAACAAGATGCTGTGAGATGTCATCTAAAATGCTGGGCAACAGCTAAGGTTACTGCCCTCTGTTTCCCTGTGGTAACACAGTGGTGGGGATGTCCTTGCTGCCACACCACAGTCGTCTATCAAAACCAGTCCTGGTCCAGTAGCAATGTGTGTGGGTGGCTCAGCAAAACATGAGTACTAACACCTTGGAGGAACGTCTGTTTTGCTGTGTCAAGGGAAACCTCTGCCATTCATACAATGAGGTACTTTATCAGAAACATGTCCCTGACAGTCCATTAAGTGACATTCAGATCTTAATCAAAATTACAACTTCTTAGTCCCATAGAAGTCCTGCAGTTACTTTTAACTCTTTCTCATGGTTTTCACAGAAGTTAGTCCATCACTGTTATAAACCTCTCAGTGTTATTCCCGAAGTAGTTTCATACCATGCTAACTGCTGGAGTGCAGGTTTCTAGCTCCACCTTGTGCATGCTGTCCTCTGCCCAGGATCCCTTCAAATCACATCTGAGCTGCCCTTGAGATTCCTCCTCCTCTTCAGGTCCCCTTCACACCTGGTTTGCAAAGAAGGCTGGAATATCTGCAATTAATTTTCAAGAGAAAGTGGGTGGAAACAGTGAGTCAGTTTGAGAGTGGCTGGAGACAGGCAGAGGAGGTCAGCTATGAAAAACATGAAGACAAGGCGGTAGGTGGCTTTAGCCACTTGAAAGACAGCTGCAAGGGAGGTGCCTCTCTGCTTGGGACCCATCTACCTAGTCAGGGATCTACAGATAGTCCTTGTAGGAGGAGAGCAAGGCTCATCCTTTTCCAAAGGGTGGAGTAGAGCTCTGTAGTGAAAAGCTGGAGCACTCAGCCAGAACTGGGAGACCTGGATTCTGCACTTGCTCCATCTAAAGAGATTTAAACTAGGTTGATTCATTTTGTTTCTAATGAATAGGTTTACTTTAATATTAGTTATTAATGCATTTTACTGTTACCTAGCAGTGCGTTTAGGAGGGTAGTTAGAGGTTAAAAATAGCAGTTAAAATTCAGCCTCAGCCATGGTGGAAATAATTTCTACTGTGTATCAGTGGCTGATCTGTTTGATGGTGTCCCTGCCTGCCCCACCCAACCGTTCATTTGAAACCCCTGTGAGATTTGCTGAATCAGTGGTCTGCACAGCTGCATTTGAGGGAAATGGGAACAAATCTCTTAAAATAGCAGTAAAAGGGCAAACTGTAATTTCTGAAAATCATGGTCAGCGAACTAGTTACTGCCTAATATTTGTAATTCAAATCCAGCTCACTCCCCTGCCTTCCCCATCAGCACATGGGGTTGGCAGGGATCCAGAGAGGGCAACTCCACCTCTTTCGTTGTTGTGGTCCACTGCACACAAGGTTCATGGGCTAAAGGTACAGCAAGCAAAAGACCCTGGTTTGGTTTGGTGCATGAGAAGGCACTGAGAGGAGGAGTCCTAGGATAAGTCTATGGCTAATGTAAGCCCAAGAACAGAAAAAGAAAAGGTAGTTTCTACATATTTCTTTGCCCTAAAACATGGGATCTTCATGTAGCCCCAGTACTACTTCTCCCCAAAGCTCCAGGCTGCTGTTTTTGTCAAACTGCCCTGCTTTACAGCCACAAATGCTCAGATCCTCCTGCCCGGCACAGTCTATTCTTCCCAACCCAGAGCTGCTATCTTCTGTTCCCTAGTGTCCCAGAGCTCCTTTTTCCACGAGGACACCCCAAATATAGTAGCTGCAATGCCCCAACCAGTCTGAAATCTTCCCACTCTCAAACTTCCTTATACCCCCTTTTCTGCCAGTCTGGCACCACAGTTGCCCCTTTTTGCCCCCAGGCCCCAGCATGTACCTCTTCTCCAGTCTTTTTGGCTGTGGCCAGCAAGCTGTGCCCAGGGTAACAGTTCTTTAGTAACCTTTCCTGTGAAAGACAAGGTCTGCCTCCTGCCTCTGGTGCTTTAGGTTGGAAGGGGCCTCTGGAGGTTGTCTTGTCCAACCTTCTGCTCGCGGCAGGTCCAGCCACATTAGGTTGCTCAGTCCTCAGTGGCTGAGGTTTCAGTGTCTCCAAGGGTGATAGCCCTAAGAAAATGGAATTTTTGGAACTGTCTGCTAAAGATATGGCAATGAACTATGCGAGCCCGGCAAAACAGAAGTTGAGGGCCAGAGACAGAAACTGAGAGACAGGGAAGCACCTGTTTCATGACTATATCCTTGAGGAGAGCTGAGAGGTGGATTAAAGCAAATACCCTACCTCAGAAGCTGCTAAGAACGGGGTGATACAGTGTGTAGTCAAGGAGAACAACTAATTGGAATGTAGATAAGAACTAAAACAACGTGCCCAGTAGGTGAACTATCCTTGTGGTAATACTGAAAATCAGGCCCATAGGCCAGGAACCACCCCCCCTGCTAGTAAGTCCCTTAATCTATGAGCATCACAGTAAATTAAAGTGAGCTGTATGGTTCCATCGAAGTGAGAAAGAAATTAACTAATTATTAGCTGAGGCTTGTGAATATTAGCTGTGATTGACATATTTAACTGTATAAATGCCTTGTAGTTTCTCGGTGCGGGGTGCTAGCTTTGTGGGTTACCACCCAGCACCAATCTTTGCACAAAAATGGCTTGAATAAAATACCTCCGCTCTGTGTGTAGTTTGGTGTTTTGCACACTGGGTGAATGAACCCGCTTTTTGGGTTAACAAGGGCAGAGAATCCACCACCCCTATGGGCAGCCCATTTCACTGTGCTCACAGGAAGAATCTTTTCCTAATTTTCTAATTTCTAAAATTTATAATTGGGACCTTCTTTTACACATTGAGCTCAGTCAGGAGATCCCCACTTAGCTGTGCTGGCCTTCTGCCACATCTGCTCAGCTTTCTGCACATGAAATGAGTGTTCCTGTGCTTGGAAGAGGTTGCGCACCAACATTAGTTGATCAGAAGGGTGCAGTAGAAGACATTTTCGATTTTAATTTACAAAGCTGTGTAGAGATATCTGAATATGGGGGTGAAGGGAAAGTGTTGGGGGAGAAAAAAAAGCTTCTGGGCTTTATCAGTAAGAAGCTTACATTTTACTAGCCAGACAGGTTTTGTGGAAGGTGCCTTTTCTGTTCACATTCCCGTAAAGACTCTATAGCAGCTCTGGCCTGGCTTACTGTTAAAATACCTTTCTGGGTTTGTTTTTTTTAAAACCTCTTTTCAAGCTTCTGTATACAGTTATAAAGAGCAGAGTTTTGGTGTGGGGCAAATGAAGACCGAGAGATGGAAACCTACTGTCCTGCTCCCTCTCTTGGCTGACCCAGTGTTTCCAGAAATTTTTTTTCCTGCTTTTGCCTAGAACAATTTACTTTGCTGTACTAAATGTGATGCTTTTAGTTGGAATTCTGCGACAGCCAGTGAATGGCACAGTTTCACTATAGCTAAATGTTGCCAATGTGGGCTTTCACTGCAAGCAAGCTGGTGTTCTTTTTTAAACTTGCAATAGTATGTTCATGTGAAATGATTTATTGTGCCAAATTATGAAGGTGACACTTAGCACGGTCCTGGCCACAATGAGATCTGAAAGGCAAGCTTGTAAAGCACACATATTGAAGAATCCATGGAATATTTTCTGTGCTTTTTACCACTTGGAATCCTTCTGCAAAATGCTGTTTTCAGTCTTGAGTGAGAAGGAAGGAAGGAAAGGAAATTAGGAGCCCCATCAAAGAGAAGAAAGAAAGAAGTCAGAATGACAAAGCAAGCAAGGACAGATCCTGGGGGAAGACAGGTATACTCATTAATTGTATTTACATTTCAAAGACAAGTTAACTGCAGCGTTCTCAATCATACCCTACACTTGGGTTCCCTGCCACATACCATGAATAATAAATGCGCTTTGGAGCATAGAATAAGTGACCCAATAGGCTTCTTCCACTTTTAATTTCATGGGTGATCTTAATTTGAGAGGTCAGTACAAATGCCTATAGTAAGTGACAATTTTAGGCCAGTAATTACTAATTAAGACAGAAGGCAAGATGCTGGCTAAGGCACTTTCAAATAGATCAGAGATAACCTTGCAGGAGCTGATTAACTCAAACAGAACACCTCCTTAGGTGATAGCTACCAAATGATACTTGGAACAAGTTTTAAAATTAAAAGGGATGAGGGAAAAGGATTTATGAAGCTCTTGGCTGAGTTTTCTCTGGAGAAAGAATTTTGATAATAAGTGGGATTAGCTGTTTGCCAATTAGCAGACAATTAGAAGAAAGACATTTACCCAGTGGGTAAAAATCTTTTATGATAGATTCACACTCATCAAACCTGTTTATGCCAAAGGAGGGTAAACACTGACATGCTCAGTGTCTCAACTTTAGTGAGGTGAGCAGCTACTGCGCCAACTTCATATGGGCTGCGTGGGACTCGGTGTGACAGCGCTTAGAGTGGCAAGCACTGAACAGAGGGCCCCAGGCTGTGTGCGTGGATCCCAGGATGGCTGTGGCTGACTTCCAAGGGGTCCGTGAAGGAAATCGGGAACAGCAAACTAACCGTCTGTGAAGGAAATTGGGAAGTGTCTGACATGGGGAATTTTTAGGGACCTGCAAATCAGAGAAAGTGAGAAGACTTAGGCTTTATTGATATTAGTATCTGTAAAGGTGATCGTGATTGGTAGATCAGAGAGAGTGTCAGACATTGGAAGTTTTTCTGAAAGTGTCCTTTGGATAGACGAGGCCTCAGATAACCACAAATTCAAAGTGGTAGATGCTGTAAAGAGCTGAGCTGGGCTGCTGTTTTGTTGTGGTGGGTTTTTTTTTTTTTTTTTTTTTTTTTTTTTTACTTTTTCACATGGTTCCTACAAAATAGGGACATGTAGGCAGCACTGCTTGGCCAAAAGGCAGGGTAGGGGAAGAATCTGTCTGATTTTGCTTTTGTTCATGGTCCTTTTTTCCATCTCAGAACTTAAATGATTCCTGTGTACTTCCACACGCCACAGAAAGAGACGAGAAGGTGCAAGAACATGAGCACTCTAATCCAGACAGTTTCTCAAGGTGTATTTCATTGTTTGTCCTCTAAAGGGGCTAATTCTTGCCATTGACTCCACAGGCAATATGGAGCACAAAGCTAAACTTGCAGACCTAGATGCCTAAAGGAGGCCAGAAAAATGATATCTTTTTATCTGAAAATTCAGCTCAGAAAAGCAAAGAGCACAAGAGGAAAACAAATTAGGACCAAGCACGGCTCAGGATTGCAGAGCATTTCCCTGCTATGTCCCTTGGCACAAGGTAGCGCCTACCCTGATGACTACAAATGCAGATTGTGATGTAGAAAAGAAAGAATGAACTCAGTCCTGGTTTTGCTACTGGCATCCACATCGCAATGGGAATTTCCAATAGATCTTATGGCTTTATAACATTTCTGACATGCATAAATGTAAGGAACTATTAATACATGATCCCAAGCGAGTCCATGTTTTTACTTTCTTTCCTTGCATAGTCAGGGTCTCATTGTGTGGCAGCTTCATTTGCAAGAGGCTGAATTTGCTCTGATCTCAGGAAGCACTCAGCACCTGCCAGGGGCAACCATCCCGAGTGGAAGCCATCATGCGTGGAACCAGGTCTAATCCATGCCTTAGGCAGTGCTTGGCTACACAAGAAGTGGGCCTTTGCAGTTTATTTCATTCTGAACAAGGACATTTAACTCCTTGTTGAAGAGGAGGGTTGCTTTTAGGGCTGCTGACAGTTGTCCAGAGATTAAAATTCCTTCCAGTTAGGCTAGTACTGTCCCTGTGACATGGATCTTGTTTGGGAACACTTGACCTGCAGCAGGCAGACCAGGGCTGTCAGCATTAGGAGAAATCTATGGTGACTCATTGCACCCTAGGGAAGAACTGCAGATGATGAGCACCTTTCATTCAGGGAATGCTGGAGCTGGCTAAACCCTTCCAAGAGGATCAATCAGTTTCAGTTAAAATACCTGTGTTCATTTCCAGGAAAACTAAACATCAGGTGTGCCTGAGGGCAAGGACTGGCAGCTACGATCAAAGGCATTCCTCTGGTGCATTGTGTGGGTTAGCAGCCTGTTGAACCGTAGGAGCAGACACGATGGAGAGGCTTAGAGCTGCAACACGCTGCTGCTGCTTAGTGCAACCTGAAGCTGCACTGAAAAATAGGGAGATGTTGTCAAGTCCTTCTGGCATGGAAAAAAGTGTACAAAATGAAGGGAATGGTGTCACCAGAGCTGAACGGCAGCAATGTTTTGTGACTGAAAATTATTTTCTTCACTTGCACAAACATAACATCTAGGGGGAAAAAGGCAGCACTGCAGAGGCAGGCATTACAGATGGAGGAGATTGATTAGCCCCTCTAGCTTTTCCACCTGAAAATACAAGATGTACTATGACACCACTGATTTGAATTCCATGGGAGGAAGTAAAGGAAATGTGATTACAGCTATTATATCCAAACTGAATTAAAGCTGTATTTAAAAACTCAGATTACTGCATAGTTCCACGCTACATTTGAAAACATGATATGTATCTGCTACTAACAGACATATAAAGAACATGCAGGGGCTTATTTCTCAGAAAACTAGTTTGATCTCTGACTTGCTGATTCACAAATCCACAGAAACAAGGCAGGAAGTAAAATTACAGATAGTCCCTAGCACATTAATAATTGTCAGCAAAACAGCCATATTGCTTGGGATTTTTGTTTTGTTTACTTCCAAATATTTACTCTACATTGCAACCTTAAGCAAAATTAATTACCTCAGTTTCTTTATCTATAAATGTTGGATAACGAATCTTATCTTCTTCGCAAAAGGTGAATCTGTAGATAAAAATAAGAGTTTGCTTTCTTGGCTGTGACTGCTACAAGGCAATGAAAAAGATCTCTAGACTATGACAACATCGTGAGTTGCTGCCTCTGCCATGAGGGCTCTGTACACCTAGTAATTCTCATAAAAGACTGTCTCATATGACTAGAAGTATCATACAGGCTGACAAAGTGAACTGTAGTAAAATAGTACATCTTTCAGTTACTTCCCTTGTTACACCAAGTGGCAGAGTACAATAAATTTTAGCATAAAAAGTTGGCATGAACGATTACATAGTAATAAATGAATAACAAAGGCTTTTAATGCACATGTAAAAAATAATCCAGCAATCTCCTTCCAACTGTATTTTACCTCTTTTCAAGCAACAAAACACAGCTGGCAGCTGTTTATTAAAAGAGATCAGAGTGCTAAAATGTGTTTGGTCTGAAATAATAACTCTAGAAAAAAAATTTCAATAGACATATATTTTAAGAACAAAATCAAAGAAAACAAAGTCACAGAACCTGAGAGTTTCAAAGCACTCTCCTCCTCATACATCCCCCTCTCCCCCAAAACAAATCCAAGGCTAGGAAAAGCTTCAGGAAAGATTTTCAAAGGCAGTGAGCTTTCAAAAGGAAGAAAGCCCTGAAGTATTCTCTGTGCATTTCAATATGGAAATTTCCCCTATATCTTCCGCACTTCAATCTTCTCTGCGATCATGGACCAATTGTCATGGTCAAAGTATGAGTGAATAATAATAATATATAGCTCAGGAATGTGACCCTCTATCAGCTCAGCCAACTCCCCTTCTTTAAAAAACATGGTAGTATCTCAACCATGCACTACTTGGACCCATCCGATGTCTTCTCTGGGTGGTCAGGGTGCACTCATTGACTGCTTTCTGCAGGGGAAGAGCTTGTTCTCCTTTTGTTCTAAGGTTGGCAGAAAGCTCCTTGTTTTGGGTGATGGTCTGTTTTACGTTGTTTGACAGCTAATTCTTTCTGATGTGAAATTAGGTCAGATAAACAGACTCCACTGCAACCATGAATAGTATCTGCAAGCATAGGGAGCTGTATAGTTGCTTGCCCTAATTCTGAACAGCAACTTCTGAAAGCCTTCGAGCAGCATGACATGGGCAGCACAGGTTTAACAGCCACTTCAAAAGCCGTTGTATTTTCTAAACTCTGTTTGCAATGTAGAAAAAAGTTGGAAGCATGTTTCAGAAAGCCTCACTCTCTGTTTTTTTAAACTTTTTTTTTCTCTGTTTAATTCATTCAACTGAACACTATAATTGCAGTATCTAATGAGCTCTTCTTGGTGCCACCTATCACCCACATCTAATACTGAGTCAAGTGATCCTGAGAACAAGAGACCATCTCAGAGATTTCTCTAACACCGTGAACGGTGCTTTGTTCTCCCCTCCACAGGATGAGCTCCTTGCTGTCCTGTGTACCTCTGAAGTCCCATCCAACTTGACACGACTGGTTCAAAGCCAGCTTTTTGTCCTTGTGAAGAATTGTTTTTTGTACTCCACGTGAGCAAAGCTCACCCGAGGATCAGGAAGGGGGTGAAGGATTTAATGGAACAAAGGCATCTTGGTTTTCAAATCTTCTCCATTTTTGCTCCATTGCCCACTCATATATCATTATCTGGCCTCCTACTCTCAAGATGCGAGCCATCTCTTTTATTGCTCGCATGTGCCTCTCTTCCGTTGAAAAATGGTGAATCACTAGAACAGAACAGATAAGGTGAATAAGTATCCCTCGAGGCACTAACGAATACAGAGTATAAGGACAAGGACTGGCTCTCACACACTGGCAGCTGGTGTTTTGCACCACAAGGATGTATTATTTATCTTCCATTGTGCTATGCATTATTGTACTATCTCTAACATGTGGAAAGGGTTCATAACACACTGACTTATTTTAAAAACACAGCAGAATTTAGAAACGTCGAAACAAGTGACATCTTTCAGATCGGCAATAAACAACACAACAGTCTTATTTTCTCAATGAAAGGCTACCACTTGGTCAGTGGCAAAGCAACCTGGCCCGTTTTCACCCTCACCTAATGCTCATCTGCAGCCTGAAAGAAGCACTTCTGAAGGACTGAGGCCATACATGGTCCTTGCAACAGCCGTGCTAGTGATCCTGCTGAAAATACCCATTAAAAGTGGACTAGGTTAAAACTGCCTGCCCATTTCTCCTCTTTTAGTGACAGACATAAGTAACAGAGCACAAAAAATGAACAGCCGCTCTCAGCCTGGGATGTATTTAAATCATCGACATGTGGGTGAAAGACAATTAGTCAATTAGTATTTGTCTACTTCTGCCATTAACAAGCATGTATCACAAAAACAACGAATTAGATAATCCCACTCTTGCTTGATAACCCCCCCCACACCACACAAACACATGTGACATGGAGAACGACTCATTGTTATGACGGCAAAACTCAAGCAGCAGAGCTTTGCTTGAGTCAGAACTGAGTTTACATCTGACTCTCATTTCAATAAAAACTTTTGCCCCAAAAGGGCAATTGGTCTCTGGATTTGGCAGGAATTTGCCAAATGGCAGCTCTGCAGGTTGGCTCCTGCTCTTAGGCTGTGCAGCTCTAGAGCAATTTACAACAGACGTTGAGGTTGATCAGGCCTTGGTGCACAGCAGGGACTTCAGCAAAGTTTCAGCTACATCAGATGAACTTTACATGAGAAATAAGAATAGGAAACAACCCTGGAATAGTGCTGGAAATGAAAGGGCACATATTAAAGGTGTTGAAGATGAAAAGCAATAGAATTAGTGATATTTATTCAGCCTTATATTTTCCTCAGTGAAAATGCCTGTGCCATTTTGGGCAGATATTTCTACACATACCACTTCAGGTTACAATAATAAACCAGTTTTTGGTTAAGCTGTTAGAGTGTTGGTTTCCACAGAAAAGTAACAGATCTTTCAAGGGGGGAAAAAAAAGGAAAATGCTAGCAGAAGCTCTGTATCTGCAGCCTCTCTGTGTCTGTCAGGGAGGACATTCACTATCACATTCATTTTGCCTCAGAAGAAGAGACACTTTAAAATTAAGAGAACAACAGCATGCAATCCAGCTGAGAGGGGAAAACACTCTCCCTGCAATGAATGATGCATTCAGAGCCTCGGTGGCAATGTGAGGATCAAAAGGAAACCTTTGAAGAAAAAGGGTCTTTTAACATTTAGTTATTCAGCTGCTCTGCCTGTAGGTTTCACTTGTTTAAGATGAACAGAAGTCAATTCCAAAATCTCAGGTCTTCCAGCTGTAGTCAAGATGTTGACACTGAAATATTATTGCCTTTTTAATTAAAAAAGTATCAGTATCTTTTCAGAAATTACAGTGCATTAATAAAAATCTCACATGGAGCAAAACTTCAGTGTTGTCAAGAAAAATTTGTCAGATAATTTTAAAAGGTATGGATGATGTATTCGATTTAAAAATGCAAAACTCAAGGAAACAGTACCTCTGCATGGGGCAACATCACACTATCCTGAAATCACAGATTATCAAGTGATTTATTGCACATGATAGTTTTTAATCAAAGTCAAACCTGCCAGGCTCCAAGATCACCACGCTGCCACACTCACCTAAAGCAGGCAGCTTATATAAAATAAATTATTTATTTTCCTTGACATTACATTCCTTGTACATTGAAACAGTGTTTAGTCTGAACTATCTGCACTGTGCAGTAAAGGAGCCGTTTCATGGATGGAGCTGCTCATGTTAGCTGGCAGTGAGGCACAAACACTCAGCAAGGGCTGATTGCAGCCCAGCGTTGACATGAGCCTGCTTCCCTCCCCCTGATGGAAATGGTTCAGATCTGCTTCTCCTGCAACTTGTCTCATACTGATGAGTAGATGGTACTAGGGGTGATATTTCATAGAATGATAGGATGGGTTGGGTTGGAAGAGGCCTTCAAAGATCATCTAGTCCAACCTCCTTGACATGGGCAGGGACATCTTCCACTAGACTGGGTTGTCAAAGCCCCATCCAACCTGGCCTTGAACACTTCCAATGATGGGGCATCTGCCACTTCTCTGGGCAACCTGTTCCAGTGTCTCATCACCCTCATTAAAAAAATCTTTCCAATATCTAATCTAAATCTACCTTCTTTCAGTTTAAAAGCTTTGTCCCTGTCCTGTCACTACAGGCCCTGGTAAAAAGTCTCTCTCCATCTTTCTTACAAGTCCCCTGTAAGCACTTAAAGACTGCAATAAGGTGTCCCTGGAGTCTTTCAGAACTACACCCCTATAACAATCTTTCACCAGCTGTTCAATATATTTTAAGGTGATTTCCCACCATTCAAACACTATAAGACAAGGGTCCAGATGCTTGAAAGTGCATTTGTCATGATGACTGGTACTTTAAATGAAAATTAGTTTTGTCCTAAATTACAATAAAAACAGAAGCTTGCAGGTGGTGAAAACAATATCAGGGCAGAAGAAACTCATCCTGGATTGGAGCAAACATCCCTCCAGTGCGGGTCTGTGGCAGCAGTCACTACCAGATGTTTGGGAAGGAAAGAAGGGAAGAAGAGTGATGCTCTCTCCCCTCACCTCCTATGGTCATCAGCCTAAGATCTTCCTCAGCCACAGGCTGGAGCTCGTATCTAATAGCCAGTGATGGATCTGTCCTCCGTGGATACTTTCTTGGACTCGTACTTCTGATTACAGAAATTCACATGTCAAAGGAATCTGCAATTTAAATATACGTTTTTTAGAGAAATGGTCTGTTTTAAATCTTTCCCTATAGTTATCCTGTTGTAAGGAACCACAGAAATTTACTCCCTTTTCGCTAATTTAATCATTTGTGGGTTCCAGGATGTTATGTGAAGTATACACTTCTTCTATGATACTTTTATGATGATACCTTTTTCTTAGGTGAATAGACCTAGCCCATTAAACTATCCTCATTCATGAACAGTTTGTACCTTTGATCGTTTTAAAGACCTTTATTAGTTCATCTATATCCTTCCAGAAATGGAGAAAACCTGAATTTAATGCAGTATTCAAGATATAGATACACCAGGTATTTGTCTTCTACCATTCTTCTGGATTTTCATTTTTGTTTTTAACATTTGAATACTTTTTTTGACCAGGTTTGAACACTGAGTTAATATTTTTCAGGGCAATGAAAATCAGTGTGACAATGACTTCAGTATCTCCTTTCTGAATAAGAATAGAGGGTACCACTGTGCCTGTACGCTTAGTTTTTTTTTTTTCTTTGCGCCTTGCCTAGCATTTATCCATGAGTACTTTTCTGCAATTTTGCACCCAGTCATTAGTATCACAGGAGACTTTTTTTGCAAATCTTTGCAGTCAGTAATCCTGAATAACTCACCAGCGAACTTTATCACTAGCCTATTCATTCCACTTGTAATTATAAATTACATAGGAATCTGTTGAACAGAGGCCTTTTTATAGGTGCCATACACCTACACTAAGTATTCAACATTGAGTCTTTCAGCACTTCAGCACTTTCCACACTTGTCTGCTAGCATTTTATCCTTCTGGCTTTCCCTTTCAGTTTTCCTTAGGAGTTTTTCCTTTTTGGTAGTAAACTTTTATGCAGTGGATTTTTAAAAGCATTTTTGTTCCTAGCAGGAGGTTTGATTGCGGTCACGTTAAGTTCAGTGAGAGAATGTAGTTCTTGCACAATTACTTACTGATGTGGGCCTGATGCACCATTTCAGACTAATCAGAATTTTTTCCCTTTTTTGGGTTCTCAGATTAATTTTTCCAAGAGGCTTTGTGCCCCTGTGTATCATTTACACAATCTACATATGGATAATTGCAGTTTCTCAGTATTTTGTTTTATGCCCTCACAGCCCTCACAATCTCTCTTAATAATCTGTGGTCATTTTCTCCAAATTTATCAGAGAGTTAGTGATACAACCTTATTATCACACTGCTCTCCTCTGAAGCTGTCTACCTACTATAATTTCTTCCAGAAGTTTATCCTCATGCTTTTTCCACAGAAGAATATTCAGAGCTTTTTAGCTGTTATGCAACCCTTGTAACAAAAGCTAGAAAAACCCCTTAAGTTCACTGCTAAAAGGGCTTTAATGAACACTCTATCATTATCACACTAACCAACATCATGTCATAGTGATGGGGGCAAGTAGGACCACATTCGATTTTGTAAACATCCAAACAAACCATTGCAAAAAAGAAATCTAAGCACAAGAATGCTTGTTTGGGGTGAGCACAGGTGCTTGTTCAAAACCCCTGACAGCTCTTTGCAGCAGCAAGGCCTTGATTCATGTATTAGCAGCTGTTAGAAATCAAGCATTCCTTTTCATTTTGGCCATACATTCCCCTAGTGTACCTAGAAGTAATTCCAAATTAATTATGTGCCATGTACTGCTCATTCCCACCACTTTTGTTTAAATTGAAGACTTAAAGGTTTTCCATAAGTGAAAAAGACATAATGCAATTTTAGATTTCATACAGAGGGGGCGAGGAGGAAAGGAGGACATTTCAAAGATTCTTCTCTTCTTCATTTCATAAGAATATAATTAATTGCTCCTTCTCTTAATTTAATACTGTGACTAATCCTACTAAAAGGGATTATTTAGAACAAGCAGACAATGCAAGATACACTTCTGTGTCATTCAGCTGTCTTCAGAGAACAAAACTGAAAGCATCAACAATTTTGGCTGAATATTTTTTTAGAAGTAATTTTCAAAATTAATATTTTAGGTCAGTGATTCAATTTAAACCCTGTTAAATGGCAAAAAGAAATCTGTGTAATCAGAAATTGCTTTCCTCTGTCAAATTCCTTTACTGAAGTTAAATCCCTTCAGAGACATTTGGAAGGTATTTAAGGATCACAGAATCTTTATCTCGGAGACTCTTTTGTATGTACTGTATATACACTTTAGATGTCACTTTATCTCTGGCAGTGGTAATAAAAGGAACAATTGGAATGTATATAGAAGGCATGATTCTAAGTTAAATATGATTTTATTCTCTTCATTATGGTGTTATCAGAAATAAAAAGGGGAGGAAAAATACTAATATACCAGAGAATTACTTAAAAGAATTACTGAGTAAACTTCAAACAGTTTTTCCATTAATAACTTTTCCTATTAAAAACATAACTCATTAATTACTCTAGGTTGGAAAATTTGTTCCTTCTTTAATTTTCCCACATTGATGGTTAGCATTAGCAAATGAGGATGCTGCCTTTATAAAAATCACTATAATTATTAAATTTAATTAACTTATTAAAGGCTTGATTCAGGAATATAATTATGTGCTTAATTTTAAGCATCTGACTAGCTACACTGGTTTCAGCAGAATTACTTCTGCTTTTATATTAAGGATAATTCTGGAATGCTTCTCACAGTGACATAAGGTGGGGACACCTATAGCTAACACCAGCAAAAGAAGGTAGTAATACAAGATCCGGTGGAGCAAGGTCACTTCAAACTGTCCCCCTTCTTTGCTTCCTTCCTTGAGTCACCTGCTCAGAGCCTGAATAACTCCTCACCTCTTCCCACCCAGAGCAGCAGGGCTTTGCCTGGAGCTGCTGCTCCACCTCCCCCCACCGCAGTACCTCTGGGGTTCACCTGATGGGCTCTCAGAACCACCTCAGTCTGCTCTCAAGCACCATTTAATCTTGCTTGTACACTTTATATTAGTCAGTCACTGCATATAGAGGAAACAATGCAGGTAGCTGCATTCTTTCCTTCCCTCCTGGGCATGCTCCTATGTGCTGGGCTACAGGCTTAGGCTCCTCTTCCACCTCCTTTTGACTTCTTGGCTGCAGGTTCCAAGGGATGGTGGTAGTTTTCTCCACCCAGTGCAGCCAGGTGTTTGAGGACAGGGGCATGTCCCGGAGTATTGGAAATGTGGGTTTTGAAACCCCTCCAGCTGAGGAAGGAGGTGAATTGTGTTCTCCCACTTTCTGGTGAATGCCCTGAGGACTTGGCTGGACTGGAAAGAGGGGGGGAAAAAAAAATCTCTGCAATGCTCTGTCAGTTGCCAGCCCCAAAAGAAGCCTTGGCACCACATATCTTCAGTGAAGAAGGTTTAAATGTGCACCCAGCTTGGGTGCCTGAAAGCTATTCTGGATTTCAGTGTCTTACCCAGCAGGAGAATAAGCTTTTGGTATTGTACAGTGAAATCCCACACTCGGGATCCTGCTGTTGAGTGACAGCACAAACCTGCCAAAACCATCAGGTGGAAGCTGCTCAGCCATCCCTCCTTCCAAAACCACATCCACATTGCTCTGCACCCTGAGAGAGCGGAGGTCAGCAGCCGTACACGAGCAAGTTGTGCAGCTGGTGACAAGCTGTCACCTCTTTTAATGACACCCAACGGCTGGTCAAGACCTTGCAACCAGGTAACACATTGTTAAGAACATGTAGGTAAGATTTAAAACAGATATACTGTCAACACGAGGACAGTAATAAAACCACGGGTAGCCAATTGTGGTCTAGAATAAATGATTACATTTAAAAGTGCTGAGCAGGCTGTTGGCTACTACTGTGAAAATTAAACTAAATATAAGGCATCAGTTCTGCATCCCATAACTTGGAGCAATAGAGGGGACTGTAAGGGCTAGAGCTTGTTCTGTTTTGATGCACATTTTTCTAAGGAAAAAGAAAGACAGAGTCAAGTTCTCTGACCTGACTGCATCCTGAGATAACTATATATCATCCACTGGAAATAAACTTAGGATATTTTTGATAAATCAGTTTTAACTTCCATGAAAATATCAATGCAAGGAACAGAAAGCTCCTGATTTAACTGAGATAGAAATCAGGCTCCTTGCTGTTGGTGAGAATTGCACTGATAGACAATGCTGTCAGCTCACGAACCCAGCGAGAGCAACTGCGTGAACGACAGATAAAGCCTGCAGGTGTCAACCACAGGCTCTGACTGTCCTGTGGAGCTTCTCCACATCTCTAAGAATTTGTGATTACTAGCTTAGAAATAACTGTATTATTCATTTTAAATAGAACACTAGCAGTGGTGAGACCAAAGCTGAAATCAGGACTTGCAGATGTCTCAGAGGAAGCAACAATACCCTGCGGGTGGCCTCATCAAATCTAGAAAATCCCACTATAGGTGGCATTTCTCCTCTGTCTCTTGTGAGGCCTCTTGCGATATTCAGACTTCATTAGTATTTTGCACCTCTGGCTTCCATCAGGGAGGAGACTGATCTGCTGTGAGAAGAGCTGTATTAAGATTAGGCAGCAACTGGTTACAAGAGAGTCAATGGATTTTTCTCAAAAAAGATGGGTGGCCTTTACATTCAAATAGATGTAGAAAAATAGAGGCAGTTCCTTTTCCAGCTCCAAGGCAGAATTAAACACTTGGCTCAAATGTGACCCAAATTGGTCTAACCTGGTCTTAAAAGCCTTTTAATATGTGAGGAAAATAACCTTTGCTGGAGGTTAAGATGATTATATTTTTATTTCTATGTAAAAGTAATACCAGCTTTCTGTAAAAATCATTTATCTATTTGAAGACTATTAGGTTTCCTTCAGTCTTTTCTTTTTTTTTTTCTTGACTAACCAAACCCAATTCCTTCATTTTCCTCTAGTAATTCAGATTTTCTGAATTTAAAATGTCTCCACATCGATCGCAAACATTTTAAGACATGGTCCCCAAAAGCGTATATGATATTCCACCTAGGATCTCAAAACTACCAAGCCCAGGAGGATGATTAATTCTTCTGACTTCCGTGAAACTGCTTTGTTTTCATACCCCAGACAGGTGTTTGCCTGGTTTTGTAACTTCACGACACTACTCACACATATATGGCCTGTGGTCCATCTTGCCTGGCCATATTTCTCACTTTGTTCATTGAACAGTTCCTTCCCAAGAATGGTATGTCCCTCCCAATGGTTTCTGTATCTCTTCTTGTTGTTTTCAGACAACTCTACATCATTTGGATGTGAAATCCCACTTCCAAAATAATTCCAACTCTTCCTATACAGGAGCTGTTCACAAATTGTTCAATATGCTCTCTATTCTGTCATCAAAGCTATTAATTAAAATTTTGCATAGAAGCAGATGTAGGGTGGGTCCCAAGAGCATCCTATTTGAAATGTGTCCTGATTGGACAGTGAACTACTGATCCATTTTGATACTGATTTTTTTTTCCATATTCTTAGCTCTATTTACTTATTTCACTTGCAAAAATGACACGGGAGTCGAGATATATCATGTCTTCTCCCGCTACCCTGTCTATTGGGGTGATTACCTTGTCAAAGACAGAAAGCAGATTGGCTTGCCTCTGACAAATACCTGTTGGCTGTTTTCCATTACATTAGTATTCTGTAGGTTTAAATAATTTATTCAATTTAAATTAGATTATTGAAATTATTTATTCTAGTATTCTTGCATTAAGTTAGGCTGGCTTCCTTTTGATGTCCTTTCTTTTATGGAAACTAGTATTAAGTTTTCTTTTTTTGACTTGGTGGAGATCTTAAAGATAATCTGCTAGTTGTCAGTAGTTTAAAATTAATTTCATTATTTCCTAACAACCTGTGCATCCTAATTTATCTAAATATTAAGATGTTATTTCCTTTTTATAGTCTAAAATTTTGTCCTCTGGTTAAAACTCTACTCACTTACTGATGACTACTATTAATTTTCTGTAAAGACCAAAGGAAAATGCAACTTCCCCTGCCACCTGTTACTTGCTGTTCTTTCCTTTTTGTTTTCCTCTTGCTTTGTATGCATTTATAAAGGCTTATTCTAGTTCTAATTCATGTTATGCTGTAGCCATCCTGGCTTTGGTTCTTCACACCATCCCTTAGAATTATTGATAGTCATGTTTTTTGATTATTTCTTTCCAATTTCTATGGCATTACGGAGTTCCTGATGCTGTCATACCAGACCTCATTATACTCTGCTTTCCACTGGGACAGGTTGCTTGTTGTGCCTTTAATATTGCTTATTTTAGGGAAAGTAATTTTCTCACCACAGTGCCTTTTTGCTGAAAAAAAGTTAAAAAACTGTTAGAATGTAATCCCTATCGATCCTTAGGAAAAACAGAATTTGGGAGAACTGGCAGGTAGTGTTGATACACCTACCCGACAAAACTCAGTGTTATGCAGAAATAACCAAGGTTGCACAGAAATATGAAGTTTCTTTATGGAGTAAAGAAACTATCTCATGATGACTTTGCAACGTTGTGCCTATATTAATTAGCACAACAGTGCAATATAACTACACTGATATGATCTGATACTAACACTTGGTTTCTTCTTGCTCAGCATCTCATTGATTTTTAGCATAAAGTCAGAACCTTATATAGTAAGGACCTTTTATTTGGACTTCTTTTTTCCCCAGGAGACCCTTGTAAACTTTAAGAATTTTACTATTTGCAGTGATGCAGACGATTTTCTCAGACAGTGTAAATTAGAGGACTAGACAGGTTTACATCCTTTAGATTCCCCTCACATTCTCTGTTAAATTACCACAAGACTAAAAGATCACAGATTAAAGAAAAGTTAATTTTCACATATTGGTATTAACACCAAGGAAAGACATTTGATGCTCTTCACTCCAGGAACCCTTTTTCCCACTGGGATGAAGAGTCTGATCAGATATTTCAGTAATATAAAATAACTTTACTGACTTGAGTATGTGACCCATAATAGGAGAGGAAAATGTGATGTCTTTGCCTTTGCATTTGAAGGAAAGGAATTACTTATCTAAATTAATAGGAAAAAAAAGCTGCTTCTTATCCATTGCCCATCTCAGTCCAAGAGCCCAGCATATACAAGATTTTATTAACAGAGAATATGACCTCTCCATATAAAGGAGAAAGCCACCTGGACAGAGGTAAAGCCATGCTAAAAAAGTCAGTCTTGCATTACGATTTGGAACAATTCCTTAGCCAAAGTGGAAACACGAGTGCCGGTTCTCTTGCCATTACTGCAAGTGGCAGAAATCCTACTTATTTCAATAATACAGGAATGGCTTCATCACTGTAACAATAACAAAGCCATCAGTATACTGCAAAGGGGATGACTTCTGTTGTTCGGGGATATTAAACCTCAAATAAAATTATGCTATGAAATCACTGGGAAAGTGAGTATTTTTCTTTCTTATGGCAGTGAAAACGTTGTGGAATGAATTGCGTGCTCACAGGGAAAATTTGTCTCCCTGAACAGAAAGTTAAGCATTTGAAAGCAGCACATTCTAAACTTTTGCTGATATATCATGTCTAGAGTTGTTTCTTGTCAGTATAGGATACTCCATTCATGGAAGTGGCAAAAATTCTTCATTATATATGCATAAGGAATAGGTGTTGAGTACAAGGAAAAAATCATCAAGTTAGGATTGACACTCCTCCTCTGCCAATATTTCCTACAACAGACCTGACCTGGCTTTAGAACACCTACAGAAACGTCTTGCCTCCCTTGACAATCTCCTGAAGATAAAGAGAACACATGCTTGCCCAAACAGTAGTATATATGTACTATATGAGTATTATACTATATACTAATATATATAATAACTCAGCATATTATTTGAAGCTTTATAATACATCTGAACCATATCTTTCAGCAATAATAAGAAAATACAATCATTACTATGGTTCATGCATGATCTGTGATGGTAAAGGCTGTAACAGAAATAACTTTGTAATTTGCAGCCATATTATAGTGCTGAAACGGCCCCAGTCCATAACCACACAGTTCTACTTGTCGCTCTAGTATCATTCTGGATTCCTCACCGATTCTAGCTTCTCACCCAGCAGCCATGCGAAGAGGACTTTCAGCTCGTTGTGGATGGGAAGGTCTGTAAACCTGCATCTCCAGCAATGACCTCAGCCCAGCCACTCTGCTTTTCTGTAGAGTGTTCACAAGTACTCCTGGGGCACAGACTCTTTTAAGTCAAACAACTTCTGAACATTGCTACATACCCTTTTCAACAAATCTGGCTGTCCTTCACTTCCTTGCCCTGGATTTCCGGAGAATGCCAAATCACCTTTGGGCACAGGATGATTGTTCCTCCATTTGGACAAAAGATGTGAAAACCAAATAATAAGGACTTTGCTGTTGGTCATGTTTCTTAAATCATGACTGAAAGATTTACACATGGTGTAGCTGAGCATGGTTCACAGCCCCATACAATGATGTACCAGTGAGAATAATGCCATCTCAAATTTCTATCAGATGTCAAATTATATGACATGGACCTGCACTTGAAAGGTAAAGTTCTTCAGGGCTTAAAGAAAGGTCACCCAAGACATGGAGAAGAGGTTGTGTAAGGCTACTCACTAACTTCAAGAGATGTGAGGTATTAACATTTCACTTTGATTTAACAAGGCTTAAAGACCTTCACACTCCTTTGGTTGAGAAAAGGAAAATCAAGTTTGCTGGGCACTGTAATTTGTTTTATTTAGAGTATTGTCCAACTTTTAATCTGTATAAGCTTCATACCTAACTTCTAAAAGGTCATTGAGTAATTTTAATACTCCCAAAACAAAGAACCCTCAAAATTTAAAAGAGAAAAAAATAAAGGCTAAAGCTATGATTCAACCTCTGCTTTAAAAGTGGCAAAGACAGGTAGTTCCTCCATCATTAAGTTACACTGAATAGGGCAAGTAAACAAAAAGGAAAAGTTTTACAAGAAATGAAATCTGAGGCTATTTGATGAACATTTTAAGGCAGCAGTGCCACTGGAACAGGCACTTCTGCTTGCTTTGTCATTGGCTCCTTGTTCTTTCTCTGCATTATCCCCTGCTTTTGCTGAAGCAGGTCTCTCTGCAGTGAAGCAATGGGTAACTGATTCGGCTAAAAGCAACCTTTCTTTTTGCTGGTTACTTTCCAGCCAGATCAGTGACAGGGTCATCCTCATCAGCACAAACTGATTGTGTTGGCTGACAAACCATGGATCATGGTTTGTTCCAAAATCAGCGTTTGGAAAGGTGCAAAAGGATTTAATACTGAGCTTCGAATATGTTCAGTGTTCCTAAGAGAGTTTTGTTATATTTTCCTCCTGACAGAGCCAACATTTCAAATTTCTGCATGTAATAAGGCAAAAATAAGGCTTTCCTTTCCTGTTTTGCACATTGTACTTCACTTGTGCTTGGGCTAGAATAAAACAGCTCTCATCTGTGTGAATTACCCATTTTGTAGTTCTTCACTGAGTTTGCAATAATATACATTTCTTGTGTTAATATAGATTTACCTGGTCTACAAAACCCAAAATATTCTGTTGGTCACTGAAAAAAGAACAAACTTAGAAGAGACTGAGTGCTTTAGACCCTTTAAAGGTCTGACCTATATACACTGGCAGTGCGCAGAACTTACCAGCAAAGGACAGGACAGCATCAAAGCACTCACTTCAATAAGGCAGATACAAGCTATGCCATAACATTACATCATGGCCTTCATTTCATGCTAATTCCAGCAATGGAAACAGTAGTCGCAACTCAGTTTATAGACTTGAGAATTGATGTGAAGGTATTTGCCATTTCCTCAGCCTGAAGAAATAGTGAGGAGGAGAAAGAAAGGCAATTATTCGGTGTCTGTACAAAAGAAAATGTATTCCTGACATAAGCCATGATGTACGCCCTTGGCTGGCCTAATAGCTTGAAATTCTCCACCCATTTTAAAGGAGATGATACAATTGCAGTGGAATTCAGGTTATTTTTTACCATCACAGTACAATGAGCACAGACTGCTCTTTTCTGTCTAGCAGGCTCTCTGCTGCGTGACAAGAGGTGTTCAAGTGGGACTGCTAGAGAGCATTTACCTTGGCCTTCCCACCACATACGGAATCAAAAATATTTATGGTAATGGTGCTACTGCAGTTCTGCTTGTAATACTCAAAATGCTAAGTGAAAGCATTATGTAGTGGGAGCACAGCACTGAATTATTCCTGTGTATTGAAATGCTGATAGACAAACTAGACTGCTAAGTAATTAAGTCACTATTAGACCAAACCATTAAATCCATTGTTTGCTGTTTTAACTGCTGCTAATTGCTGTCACCATGACAACAGTAGAGTTTCTTTTTCTGGTATCTCCACGCAGTTTCCTTTTCATAATGGAGCCTGCGACATGGAAATTTACATCTTCCTAAATTGAAATACTTCTTGAGTTGAAATAAAGGCAGACATCTTTAGGAAAGAACAGTTTTAATGTCATCAGTTAAATGGATCTTACCTAAATTTTTGATAATTTATTTGCAGAATTATCTGGATCTTAACAGAAAGTGTATTTTAACATAGATTATTAATTTTAAAAACTTGCCTTCTCACTTGCATCATAAAAATCATAGTTCACATTAAGATCAGGGAGGTAAGTGCATCAGGCTAGCATAATACCCTGTACCTTGCACAGACCTTAGTTCACATCCTGTTTAAGGCTATGCTTGCATCAGTCATTAAGCTTGGGTCAGAGCCTACATTTTCTCTCTAATTCGTTCTAAAAATTATAGTTATTTTGGAGCCTTCTGAATATTTAAGTCCCTATATTTAGGTTACAGCCATCCCATGGCACCTATTCTGTGTACCCCACCGTGTGGGTCCCTATGTTCGGTAAGGAGCCTCCTAGTCCAATCAATCTGTTATGACATTTGAATAGGAGATAAATCATTGCGAGCTGCAGATAGAATTCTGCTCCTAACTGCTTGTCTAATATTAACTGCTGATCCCATCTCCCAGGAATGAAGGAAAGATATCCAGAGAAAAGCTGGAATCAGTCCTTCCCATGCCTGACTTCAGCACCAGGTGAGAAAAGGTGCTGTGAAATGGTGCCAGCACTTGGCTAATATTAGGCTTTATTTTTTCAAAGAGAAAGAGCAGAAAGAGGACTACCCTGAAGCTCTGACTGGAAGACAACTCCAGGACTTTTTCTGGTTTTCACTTTTGGAGAGAAAGGCTCCAGTATAAGCCAAATGACAGCTACTAAATACATTTCCTCTAATCTAACACCAGAGGCTGCTTTGCAGGGGTGGAGGGGCAGAGGATAGCCCTGCAGATAGACTCCTTTCCAGTGCTGTGGCACCACTCTTGGCAACTGTATCTTGCATGAAATGTGTCTCTGGCCACGGACACCACAAGACCATGCCAGCAGCCTCTGCAGGCCAACGCCCAGGAGCCAAGCCTGAGCTTAAATTGCAGCATTAACAAAGTCCAAAGTCTGTCACATTGGTAAAAAATCAATGTGCTCATTCTTTTTATGTGTTTTATTTGTTCACATTGAAAACACTACAAAATCTTCCAAGATCTAGGAATATACTCCTGAGCGTTTTGACTGTGATAAACTGGGAAAAGTATATGGTAAAGTTTGAATGGCACCCAAAAAGTTAGCGTGATTAACCCAACCCTCAGTAATTTTTCTCTTTCACAAGCATTCCCATGCTAGAGTGGGAAGACTACACATATGTGCTGCTGTAAAGGATTACAGGTCCAAAAAACTATTTAGAAGTCTAGCCTAAACATGTAGAAATGATGAGTTAATGCCCAGATCTCATTTGGGCAACCAGCATGTATCCACTTCTGGTGCAGGTGCTGAAGGCTGGTACAGAGGCTTCCCTTCTACCATTTAGACATTCTCAAACTTT
This sequence comes from Phalacrocorax carbo, assembly GCF_963921805.1. Taxonomy (NCBI): domain Eukaryota; kingdom Metazoa; phylum Chordata; class Aves; order Suliformes; family Phalacrocoracidae; genus Phalacrocorax; species Phalacrocorax carbo. Next base: position 192,601,214 of record NC_087513.1, on the reverse strand, counting down.
TGGGGAATTAAAAACTCTCACACATTGTTCCCCAAAGCACCAGGACAGTGTCATTATACTTGCTTCAAACTGGCCACACACAATACATGTTGTAAGAGCTAAAGATTTCAAATTCCAGAATTATCATATCAATATGCAACATTAACATCCACTACTGACATCTTAATAAATTTAGCTTCAGTTTAGTGCCTCAGTTTAGTTGACCTGCTGGGTACTGGGAAAAGTCAGGTCGTCTTCGTATACCTATGAATGGTGGGGCAAAGTAGGAGGCAAATTTGGTAGTCAGTCTAGCCATTTTGACTCCCCAGTTTGATTCACAAGCTCCAAACCCTTCTGCCACAAATATTGCTTGATAGAAAGAGAGAACATACTTAGTCTGTCATTAGCAATGTGATAAACAACCCCACTCACCAATATCAGCAATCAGGCTGCCTGGTTCCTGCTCTGAAATGAACTGCTGCACCTTCGGCCATGCCCTGTAGCATGCGTCTTTGAAGTAAGGAGTAATTTTCTCATATACACTACAAACGTGGTCCCTCTCGAGTTGGTTTGCCTCCTTCTCCATCACAGCCAAGGCTAAGCTAACCCACTGAAGGCAGTGCAATTGTCCTAGAGAAAGGGAAGGGAGAAAAACCGGCACTGAAACTCTTGTTACCAAAGTACATTTCCTTAAGTTAAGCAGTATGACATTGTTTATTTAGGAAATAGTATTTCCAAATACTGTGTTGCCATTAAAGAAAAATTGCTGAGGCTTTTAAAGGAAGAAAGGTCATCCATTCTATGTTTTATACAATGTGTTGCTTTCTTATATAAATTTGAAAGGAATTTTATGACCTACCACTCAGTGCTTGTTGGCTTGCTTATATCATTATATTTTGGAAGCTGTTAACTTTTGCTTCATAAAGTCTTTACCCTTTTTCAGTCTGCCCTTGAAAAGGATATTTTCTAAGAAGTCCTTTGTTTACAGACACATCTTAAAAGCCAGCGACTGAAAATGCTGATGAATACCAAAAGCTGCTCGGAGTCTGAAACAAAAGCTCTGAGAGGCATCATTTCTCCACTGCCTCACTCAGCACCCAGAAAGATCCATGTTTACAGACTTCTCATTGCAAAATTCATTGACACAGTGTGTTACTGTGAACAAAAATCTTTCCAGCGTTCCAAGCATCCTTTTTTCCAGCTGTTCTGGATTGGCATGGTGCACTGGTATTAGCAATGCCCCTAGGAAAACGCTGTGATATTGTAAATAGCCTATTGCATCCTAAGTCATTGTTCAGTTCACCATAAGCTTTGTACAGAAAGGCTATAAAAATTGTGAACTTCATCGAACAAATGCAGTGCAGGTCAGGATTTCCATGGATTTATATGAAGATTTGGGCTACCAAGACAGGCTGCTCCTTCTCCACTTGCATGTTGCAAACAACTCCATGCAGAATAACTTCTCTGAGCCAAAGGTATCGATGACAGCACCTCACCCAAGATCTCTGCACTGCAGGCTGGCCCTTAATCTGTCTCCTGATACAGTCCTTATCTGGCCTTTATTTTCAAACTCATAAGCATTAAAAATCCTGTCAAATGAAAAGACTACTGTTCTTTGATTTCCTGGGCAATTACATCAGAGAAACATTGAAGCAGACTAAGCCCAGATTCAATCCTGCAGTAACAGCAAGAAACTAACTCTGGAGGGGTTTTTCTTATGTCATTTATTAATCTGAAAAACTGTGCTAGGATTAAATCCTGTAGCCCTTGGTGTCTTCTGTCATATCAGATATTCACTCAGCATCACTGTGAAATTGCCCAGACTGCAAGTTTCCTGAATATCCTGCCTAGATCGAGGTGATGACAAGTATTGGAGTGGGGTAAAGAAATCCATTGGAAGATCATTGCTGTTCTCTTCATTATATGTGTTGCTAAATGACAGCCACTTTAGAAAAAAAAATTACTGTGAGTTGTCTTTAGTCTCTCTGGCACAGCAATGCATATCTTTTTAGCTTCTAGTGAGATTTAAAGCCATCACCTTGCAAGCACTTACACAGGTGCTTAACTCTGTGTGTGCAGACAATACCACTGACTGAATCCAGTGGGGATATTCTACGTACAGAGTTCACCGTACACATTAGTGAGTACAAGACTACGTCTCCAAGGCAGAAGGATTTTTTTATTGTTCTTCATTATAACCAAACTCTGCTGTAGAAGATAGTTTTTAAAAAATACCTTCAGAAAAACCCTGGTTGAAATAGCTGAAGTGCTCTACTGGGGATCATTTCAAGAGGAAGCTGATGTACTATCAAATATACAGGGAAAGGCAGAAGGAGGCAAGAGAAGGAGAGGGAAAATGTTCTTTGGAAAAGCCACAACATCATTTCAAATGTTTGCTATTGCTTCATTTGACAAGAGGAAATAATAACTGGTGAATTGATGTAAGATTGCAGGAGTGAAGAAAACAGAGTTGTTTCTGTTTAACTCCAGGCTTACTGTCAGGATATCTCACTTAGGCAGAGGGACAGTCTCGTAGCTGGTACCAGCTTGAGACACTTAATTATCATAGAATCATAGAATGGTTTGGGTTGGAAGGGACCACTAGAGGTCATCTAGTCCAACCTCTCTGCAGTGAGCAGGGACATCTTCAACTAGATCAGGTTGCTCAGAGGCCCGTCCAACCTGACCGTGAATGTTTCTAGGGATGGGCCCTCCACAGCCTCTCTGGGCAACCTGTGCAGTATTTCACCACCCTCATTGTAAAAATTTTTTTCCTTATATCCAGTCTAAATCTACCCTCCTTTAGTTTAAAACCATTACCTTGTTCTGTCACAACAGGCCTTGCCAAAGAGATTATCCCCATCCTTCCTATAGTCCCACTTTAAGTACTGAAAGGCTGCAATAAGGTCTCCTCGCAGCCTTCTCTTCTCCAGGCTGAACAACCCCAATTCTGTCAGCCTGTCTTTGTAGGAAAAGTGCTCCACCTCTCACATCATTTTTGTGGCCCTCCTCTGGACCTGCTCCAACAGGTCCATGTCCTTCTTGTGTTAAGGGCTCCAGAGCTGGACACAGCACTCCAGGTGGGTTCTCACCACTGCAGAGTAGAGGGACACTACTCTACTTGACCTGCTGGCTGTACTTCTTTTGATGCAGCCCAGGATACGGCTGCCTTTCTGGGCTACAAGTGCCCATTGTTGGCTCATGTTCAGCTTTTTGTCCACCAGTATCCACAAGTCCTCTGCAGGGCTGCTCTCAATCTCTTCATCCCCCAGCCTGTATTGATATCGGGGGTTGCCCCAACCCAGATGCAGAACCTTACACTTGGCCTGGTTGAACTTCAGGAGGTTCTCACAGGCCCACCTCTCCAGCTTGTCCAGGTCTCTTTGGATCACATCCCATCCTTCTGGAGTGTCAACTGCACTGCTCAGCTTGGTGTCATCTGCAGACTTGCTGAGGGTGCAGCTGATCGCAATATGTCATGTTATATGTTACTGATGAAGATATTAAACAGTACTGGTCCCAGTACGGACCCTTGAGGAACACCATTCGTCACTGGTCTCCATCTGGACGTCAAGCCATTGACCACTACCCTCTGGATACGACCATCCAACCAATTCCTTATACACCAAACAGTCCACTCATCAAATCCATATCTCCCCAGGTTGGAGAGAAGGATGCTGTGGGTGACCATGACATCCATAGCTCTTCCCTTGTCCACTGATGTAGTCACTCCATCATAGAAGGTCACCACGTTGGTCAGGCAGGACTTGCCCTTGGTGAAGCCATGCTGGCTGTCTTGAATTACTTCCCTATCCTCCATGTGCCTTAGCATAGCTTCTAGGAGGATCTGTTCCGTGATCTTCCCAGGCACAGAGGCTTGGCTGACAGAATGGTAGTTCCCAGGGTCCTCCTTTCTACCCTTTTTAAAGATGGGCAAAATGTTTCCCTACTTCTAGTCCACTGGGACTTCACCTGACTGCCATGGCTTTTCAAATATCATGGAGAGTGGCTTGGCAATTACACCAGCCATTTCCCTCAGGGCTCTGGGATGCATCTCATCAGGTCCCATAGACTTGTATATATTCAGGTTCCTCAGGTGGTCATGAACCTGATCTTCCCTTACAGTGGGAGGGACTTTATCCACCTGGTGTCCATCCTGCAGTCCATCAGCTTGGGAGGGGTGAGAAGAGAGGTTACCAGTGAAGACTGAGGCAAAAAGAGTTGTTGAGTAGCTCAGCCTTCTCCTCATCTGTTGATAAAGAACAGTTGTTCATCAGGGCAGATACGCTTTCTTTGACTTTCCTTTTCTGTTGACATACCTGTGGAAGCCCTTGTTATTCTTTGCATCCTTTGCCAAATTCAGCTCCAGCTGTACCTTGGCCCTTCTGACCCCATCCCTACACAACCGGGCAGCATCCCTATACTCTTCCCAGGTTACCTGTCCCTGCTTCCACTGCCTGTGCACTTCACTCTTGTTCTTTAGTTTGACCAGCATGTCTCGACTCAGCCATGCTGGTCGCTTCCCTTGATTGTCTGATTTCTTACACCTGGGAACTGAGAGCTCTTACACTGTATGGAACACAGCCTTAAGGATCTGCCAGCTCTCTCCTGTTCCCTTGTCCCTGAGGACTGTTTCCCAGGAGGTCCTGCTGACTAACTCCTTGAAAAGCTGGAAGTCCTCTTTCCTAAAATTTAGGGCCCTGACTATACTCCTTGCTTTTCCTGTATCCCTCAGGAGTGTGAACTCCACCAAGGAGTGATCACTGCAGCCCAGGCTGCCTCCAATCTTGACGTCACTGATGAGCTCACTTGCATTGGTGACTATTGCATCCGCTCAGGTAGGGGTGTCTACTACCTGGCTTAAGGAGTTATCCTCAGCATATTCTAGGAATTTCCTGGATTGCCTACAGCTCACCATGCTACTTTTCCATCAGATGTTGGGGTGGTTGAAGTCCCCCAGCAAGACGAGATCCTGCAAGTGCAAAGCCTCCTGGAGCTGGAGGAAGACGACTCCATCAGTATGGTCCTCTTGATCAGGCGGCCTGTAGTAGACACCAACCACAAGGTTCTGTGTTGCTTCTGTCTCTGATTCTTACCCATAAGCTTTCGACCTGCTTGTGGTTATTCTTCAGGGACAGCTCTTCACACTGTATCAATTTCTTGATGTAGAGAGTAATGCCTCCATCCCTCCTTTCTTGCCTGTTCCTTCTGAACAGCCTGTAGCCATCAATAGCCACATTCCAGTCATGGGATTTGTCCCACCAAGTTTCAGTAATGGCAGTCAGGTTGTAGCTTTCTAGCAGCACAGTAGTTTCTAACTCCTCCTGTTGTTTTCCATACTATGTGTGTTAGTGTAGAGGCGTTTCATCCGGGCTGTGGTCCATGTCGCCTTCTTAGCAGAACACCCCTTGATTCCCTTAAGGTGTTTCATGGGAGTTTCCTTGTTGGCTCCTACTACCAGGAGCTCCCAGCTCATCTCTGCAAGACTTCAACTGAGCTGCAGTGCAGCCAGCACACCTCTGGGCAACAGTTTGGGGGCTCATACTAGCAGGCCGTCCCCCTAACCGTTGTGTATTGTCCTACAGCTTGCCACAGACAAGCCTGATATGTTCTGCCTCCCCCCTCACCTCCAGTTTAAAGCCCTGCCAATGAGCCCCACAAGCTCCTGAGCAGAGACCCTCTTTCCCCTTTGAGAAAGGTGGCTCCCATTAGATGCCAGCAATCCTGGTGCCATGTAGGCCATCCCATTGTCGAAAAACCCAAAGTTGTGGTGGTGACACCAGTCACAGAGCCATGTGTTGATAGATTGGGTCTACCTGTTCCTTTCACTGTCACTGCCCACAGCCAGAAGGAGGGAGGAAAAAATAACCTGTGCCCCAGATTACCAGGAAAACAAAGAAGGGGCATATGAAAGCATCTAGCAAGAGAAAGCATATAGTAAGACATCTTTTCAAACTAAGGCAAAAAATGTTTAAATGCAAAAAACCCATCACAAGTTGTGTGTAAAACAATGTCTTCTCTGGAACAGGAACAAAGGCTATGATTAAATCACTCCTATTAAGAAAGACATAGCATCTTTTATTTTAAAACGGTAGCTCTAAGAGTGGGGGCAACGCTCTGGACTCTATTAAAATACATTTTTTATAAGGTTCTTAGAAGAAAGTACCCCTTGGTGGGGGAGGCTGGAGGAAGAGACCAGTCACGTCAGTCCCCAGCAACTACCAGCAGTCATGCTAGGGACATTTCTGCCTAGAGGAGTCTGATGAATGCCCATCTCCTACACTTACCAAGCTATAAACCACAAAATGCTTGTCAAAACTCCATTTACTGCTTTTAGTACAACAGACTGTATAAAATACAGCACACCAGAGGAAGAGAGCAGAGAGACGTTTGAGGGCACAGCTACTAAGTTTATTAAGCAAAAATGTTCAGACAGTCCTAGGAAGCTGGTTACGACCCACATTGCAGAAGAAAGTAAAAAAAACCCCAAAATCAAAAAGCAAACAGGGACGGCCACCAATCTAGCCTGGGGGAAAAGTATTTCTGGGGCTTGACTCAGGTTCAAACATATGATTTATACATGTCAATTGAACCTCAAAGGCTTTACAGTTTCTTTGTCATCCCCAACATCCTTTCTCTGGTCACAGGGAAAGATAGAAAATAAATTATAAATCAAACTATGCACCAGGAAAAGCATTTTCTGCCCAACACAAAATTGGATGTTTGGTGCTGCAAATGTCACACAATGGCATTTTACATTGGTGGTGTTTGCTTACTTGCATAATAAAAGCTTTGGGGAATGCAGATATTTTCGTTTGAGCACACTCATCCCTACCTTTATGCAAATTAAAAAAAAAAGAGTAAATCTATTCATCTGGGGCTGGCAGGAAAGCAAAACGAAGAGGTACAGAGCAGCAGTTCAGCCTGACTGCCTGTCACCTAATCTTAAGCTAAATTTGACACAACTTGACTAAAAGTGAAATTAAATTTGAGTTTAAAAGCCATTAAAAAATTCTGAGTTCATAAGTGATTATTAACTTCCTGAACACTGTGAAGCCTCTGACTGTTCATGCGGGATGCAAGCCTTGCGCAGGCCGTGCCCCATGCTTCAGGGAGCCCTGATACCCCACAGCATCTGTCCCCAGGGGGTACCACAGGCAGGTGGTGGAGGGGGCCTGGGTCCTCCATCCACAGCAGAAGCTCATCCTCTGGCTGCAGCATGACGGCTTCTGCTGTGTTAAGAGGGCCTTAAATTTATCCTTGAATTTAAAAAAAAAATGTTTGGGAGGAGAATAGACTTTCTAATTCTAAATAATTTCATTCTTTGGGTAATACCCAATGATGTCAATTTAACTCAGCTGCTCTGTGGTTCAACCTAATAGGAGAGAATAAACTGAATTGGTAATAAGCTTGCTTCTGACAGGGAGAATCTTCCAGAAGGATGTGTCATCAGACAGCTCCCAGATGTAATGAGTAATGCCTGATTTAAAAAAATGCCTATTCTTTCCCTCTGCCTCCGAGCGCTTGCAGCTGTAGAGGCAGCCACAGGACTGGGCTGCCCCTGGGCTGTGCAGTGGCTCTTGCCAAGCTCGGCCTGGTGAGCTGAAAGCAGCTCTACCAAGGCCACCCTGGCCCCTCTGAAGTTCTGTGCATGTGGGCCACCCCATGGAAGAGCTTGCAGAAGCACAGGAGAAATGAGGCTGGCTCAGAGATATGTTTGGGCGCCACTGAGCCCTCCCTGTTGCTGGCCAGAGAGACAAAACTGGAACTGCCCAGCTGAGCTGGGCTTCTTCAGAAACAAGATTAGCTTAAGCCCTGCAGTAATTAGTGCCAGTAAATGACGTAACAGCTGGCCTATTATAGCTGAAAATGAAAACCAACAGCTCCAGGAGCATGCCATTTCTAATACCTATGAAAGAGACAGTGGTCCTTTCCTCCCCTCGATTAAATGAGTATTTTTGTGCTGATACATTTGGAAAGCCTGCTTAATTCTTCTCCCTCTCTGTGCCACCTGCACCATTATCAATCCCATCTTACATACAAACATTATACTGTGACTGCATTGAAATGGCTCTTCTGTGAAGTGCCTAATCTGTGTGTGAAACACTGCAAGTACTCAGCTGGACCTTGGTAGAGCCCCTTCAGGGACCTTCAGCAAGTTTTTCTCTTCCAGCAGCAGCAACAGCCACAACAGCAGCGTGCTGCCAGTCAGACAAACAGTCCCTACCCCTGCGAAGCAGATAAGAGAAGAACAAGAGAGGAAAAAATGTAAAATCGGCCTTAAAGCCCTAGAATGACAGTTCCTGTGAGATATCAGGATCTGGGGAAGGACTGATTAATGGAAGGGGAAATGCAATATGGGGCACAGAGGAGCTAGGAGAAAAGGAGAAATGAAAGGAGCTAGATGGGAAGAAAATGATAAAAGGGAATTTTATAAATAATAAAGAGGGAAAATGAAGGGCAAGGAAAAGAAGGAGAAAAAACCTGAGAAAAAGAAGAGGGGATAAAAAAGCAAAAGAAACACCAGGTTAGTATTTTAATTAGTTTGCCTTGCTGCATTTTCCCAGATACCATCATGCACGGGCACAGCATCACAATTTGATGATTAATCAGCCATTTGGGTATTCCTTATAATGCTGTATTGATATTACCATAGTACAGTGAAACCTTCCCACAACCTCCCAGTTCCTGTAGCACATCCTACTGGCCTTATCCTTGCCTTTTACAGGGCCGAGGAGCAGCAGAGCTGCATCTCTTCCACCTTCCTAAAGCCACCAGCAGCTGCAGTGTAAGGTCAGTACATGCCTTTCTGAAGTCCTTCTGTGTTGCAGGTGCTGCTGGGGAGGTGGTAACATGCAGAAGAGAAGCAGGAAGGAAAAACTGGAAGGGAAGGGTGCTATTTGTGAGACTGAGCAAAAAAAAGCCACAACTTTTGGAAAACCTGACATGGGGACAGGCTCACCTAATCCAGGAAATAAAGGGCAGCCTTAACTGCCAATAATAATAATTGCAGGTATAGGCAGGGGGAGAAGCCTGCCTGAAAAATCCCAGCATATTTTAAAGGGAAAATAAGGCTAAGGCTAACCGCGGAGAGGAGAAAGTGATGCTTTTTGAGTGTCCTCATAGAAAGCTGGAGTGTGGAGCCCGATCCACAGTCCTGGAGTCTGGAGAGCAACCCAGCAGCAGGGCTGGATGCAACTGGAGGTCTTTGTAGCCCTTCAGACTAGAGAAGGTGCTGAACCACGCAGGCCTGAGCTACATGCTGAGGCCATCTGTGGCTTTCAAGTTTGAACTTTGGTCCTGATATAAAAAATAATTTTACCAGTACTTCTGTAATGGAGGCAAAACCTGTTTAAGGAATTTGGGGCACTGGATACCTGAGTGTTAAAATAAATATTAACCCACTTCGCCTTGATTATCAATGCTGTGTTTTTGGACTTCTGTTTTGTTTCCACAGCAGCTGCAACACCCTGACCTACTCAGCCGTAACCAGTCATAAGTTTCCCCTCTACCTGTTCTTGGTGCCTTCACAGATGGACAGAAGACCTCTTCCTGATCACTAGTTCACTTCACAACAGTACAGTCTGCTGATCCCAGTCCTTTGGAGGTGTAGCATTACAACACATCTTTTCCTAAGAACACCTCGCAAGTCTCTAAGTAAATGCAATATATGGGAAGAACAATGTCCATCTCATAGCAAAGGACGAAAGAGACAAATTTAGAGCCTGAAAAATAACAAAAGCAGCCTTCTTCTCCTAGTCCTAACGTGGAAAGAAAATTAACTTCACAGCATTTGGAAAACTGCTGGTGGAGTGGAGATGTCACCTCTAGGAGCTGTGCTACTGTGCCGGTTGCAGCTTATTCTCCTCAGCTGCAGCTGTGACACAAAATTCATGTCTTGCCCAATTCATCTGATGCCTGAGGAGAATTTTTACCAACACATGTTGGCAACAGCTATGAGTAATAAACCAAGCTTACATGACCATCACAGCTCACTCTTCCTGACGTGGAGCTGTCACTGGAAGGGAGGCTTAAGTAATAAAACTTCCCTTGGAGACACATCTGTGCATCCCTGAGAATGCTGATGCTGCTTAGGGGGTATCATCCTAAGTGGGGGAGAAGAAAATTCCCCCAAAGAAGACTGACCCTGCAAACTCTGTTTTCAGACACTGGCAAACTTGCTTGTAACAAGTGCACCCCTATCATAGCTTACAGAATCACCTTTTAAAAACTATTATCTCCTTCCATGTCACAGCACTGAAACAGCCTCTCAGTAACAGTTACATGAGATGAAAAAGGCAAATGTCATGACATAGCCTATGTAGGGTATCAAGTGTACATGTGAATCCATAAAATAATCACACTTGGTGGTTGTCTCCTATTTAAGAGTAAGACATGCCTGAGAGAGTGAAATAGTAATTGGATTATACTGGATTGAATATTTCAGTGCTACTTTATGCCATTATAAAATTGACATGATTATATAAATGGAAAGCATAAAATTGAAAGTATTAAACTGAAGTTCTTGTAAATTTAGTATTTCCTTCTACCTGCTCCAGAGTCCTTGAAAAAAAAATTATTTCTCTAAGTTGCATTATGGCCAAATCCACTCCCCCAAGCCTGAGGTACTAAGAAGGGACTGTACCTGGGAACAAAGAGGAGGAAAGATTTCCAGCACTGTGCTTAAGGTTTTATGCATGCAATTTTCATTAATGTAGCTAATATTTACAATCAGAATTTCAACCTTGAAGAAGTGAATTATATTCAGAAAGATTGCAGTTTGTAAAAAAAAGTCAATAACTAATGAACCACAATTTCATTTTCAATGTTTTATTTAAAGAGTTATTTAAGGGGAAGAAAATAATAAGATGAACCTCTGGCCACTGAGGACTGAATCATTTTATAGATGTAGATGCAGTTAGTCAGCTGAACAAAGCAGTACATGACACCATTTTACAGTTCAGGGACTGATGGGAACAGAGACATCATGTGAAATAATTTTTAGTATATAACTTTAATAACAAAGAAACAAACAAAAAAAGCAAACTATGAACAAAGGCAAATAACCAGATAGTCAAGAAGATACACATTGAGCACAGCTCAGTGAGCTGACTGTTGTAATGAGAATTTCTAAAAAAAAAAGATTCAATTATCTATGTCATTTTCAGAGAAAAATGTGGTTTTAACACTTTTTTTTGCAAAAACTCAGATAATTTCCTTAGTGCAAACCAGTACCAGGCTTTATGATTCATAGCATGCAAACAGAAGAGACGAAATGACCAGCACATGCAGCTGTAACATTCGCACTGGAATTAACCAGTCACCAGGTATTTTTCTGTAGCAGAGCATCAGGCATACCATCTTGGTATAAGCAAGTCAGAATAAATTGCTTACACATTATAAGTCTGAAAAGTTTGATGGTCTGTTCAAAGTGGCCAATTATATGCTTGGAAAGACATGCATTTATACTAACTTAATCTCCATATTTTCCAGTTTGGGTGGATAGACATGGAAAGTTCTTATTCTGTTCTTTTCCATCCTCATGGACCCTAAAGTTACAGTAAGGACCCTGAGTAAAGATTTTATAAAAGGGTCTGAAAAGGGTATGACTAGGTTTGCTTAGGTTTTATTTAATAGGGAATCCAACATGGGTACATCTCCCACGGAGAATTTTTTTCCAAGGCATCACTGAAGTATCACATCTCAATACTCTTGCCTGTTGCTTTGGAGTAAAGGAGATGGTGCTGTGGCAGAGTGGGACTGGCAGCCTGTCTAGCTCTTAGAATCTCTGTGAAACACATTGGCCTTCATGTAGACCTTGGCACACCAGATGATGGTAGAGTGTGGGCAATGCAGATGGACTTGTGAGATTCCCTATCAGCATGTTATACTTTTATTCCTTCTCCTTGGAACGGAGAAGGAATTCTCCAGCTTGGGCTCAGGGCAGTGACAAAACATGGGTTAAAATGCTGGTTCGCATGGGCATAGCTCAAGCATCTTCACTAATGTAGCTGACAATGAACCAGGCAGGAAAATATCGCCAGTAGCTTGTATTAGTGACTGTCTCTCCTGCATTTCCATGTGATGGGTTTCACTTTCCTCATGTACAAAATCAGACCCTTCACTTGTTAATACTATTACATTCTTGCTCTACTGCTATAAATAAGCACTGCCATCTGTGCCTGGTAATCCTTTCTTGCATGCATCCAGCATCCCCTTACAAATCTGTGTTTTTCAGATAGAAGCAATCTGTAGTAGCATTGGTCATCTGCACTCTAAAGCATGTCATCTCATCCCTGTTTATTTATTAAAGAGTTTGTATTTGGAAACCACTGGCGGTAATTCAACAGCAAAGGACTATGGATTTAAGTATTATGGATTTAAGTAAGTGGAGAGAAAAACAGTCTGGTTCATGCTTAAATGATTATGTTGGGTTCTGCCAATTCAGCTGCGGGGCTTGTAACTCCCCTGCTTGGCCCATCGGACATTTGCCATAGAGGGAAAGTGGGAGCTCCTTGTCTCATGCTTCCTCCTGAGGACAAAGGAGCAGAAGAGATGGAACTAAAATAAATCTGTTTTTATTAAAACTTCAGCATTGTAAACAAGGCATATGAATAATAAAATGGATTAAGTTGCACAATTTTAACCCAATAGAACAGCCTACCTAATTTTGTTAATGACAGCTGCAGTTTTGGCACTGTAATAGTTAATTTCTTAGCTTTTGATGTAAGATCATTGTAACAATCTCCCCCTCTCCCCACCTCTATTACTACATTTTTTTAACTGCAGAGCCTGAAGAAAAAACCACAGGGAAAATGAGACATCAAAGCAGGTATGGAAGTGTCATCAGGTCCCAAAACAGAAGTCAATAACCTGATTTCACATTAGTTTAGACAATCATTAAAACATCACATCTGTTTAGAAAAGACACAGCTGCCCAGCTTAGAAGAGCCATTCTAAATTTCCAGAAGCATCTTTCCCTACCCCTGCTGCTTCTGTGCTACTGCACATGCTTACACGATGCATGCTGAGAATCCAGTTCAGAAAAGGCAGCCAAAACCACAAAATGGCAGAAAGGCTACTTGGCAGCAGGTGAGAGTGAGAGAAAGGAAAACTACGTGAATAAATACAAAAACAGTATTCACAAAGTTTGGGGGCAGGTGGGTAATCTAATCTTTGTAAGGACAGGTAACAGAAAGTTGTTCAACAGATTAGGGCTGCCCCAAATTGTTGCTAAAACTGATGCTATAGAAATCCTGAAGAAGATACGGGTGTGGGGATAGCTGTGCAGCGGCACAGCCATGGCATATACAGGTACCTGTCACAGCAGGCAGGGCTAGTGAGCAGGCCACAGCCCCACTGGCTATAGCTCTGCCATGTTTGCTCAAATTTGTTAGTACTCTGATCTAAAAATAGCCCAAATACAACTAAGCAGAAAGTGTAACGGTATCATCTGGCCTAACTTAAGGAGAAGATCCATCTGATCTGAGGTATAGGCAGATAAACCCCATGTAAGTCCCAGTAAACAAACCCCTGCTTCCTTTCCTGCCCTGCTTAATACTTTGAACATAAACATTAGGTGTGTCACTGTTCAGTTGGAAAAATACCCTGAATTCTGAACCTCTGTCACCCATGGATGCCCAGAAAACTCTCTCCTGAGGTGATGATGGATGCTACCTCTTATAGCCGCAAAATCACAGCACCATTGAGCTTGGGAGGCACCTCTGGAGATTGTCTAGTCCAAACCCCTGTTCAGAGCAGTGTCAGCTAGGGCTGGTTGCCCAGGACGATGGCCAGTCAGGTTTTGAACATCTCCAAAGATGGAGACTCCACAACCTCTCTGGACAATCTCTTCCAGTCCTCAATTACCCTTATAGTAAAAAGATGTTTCTTATGCTCAAGCAGATTTTTTTGAGAAGGGTTTGGTTATGTCTTCTTTACATCCTCCCGTCTTGTATTTATAAATATTATACATTAACAAGATCCTCCTCTGAACTGAAAAAAACACACAAGAGATATCATCACAGTGTTCGGTCATAGAAACAACACCCGGGAGTCAGAAAACAGCTAAAGCCACGTGCTGTGTAGTGTGGATGTGGCCAGGCTGCTCCAAAAGATGCTAGCGCTAAGCAGCATGGACGCAAGCCAGACTGTGCCACTTGGCCTATCGGTCAGGGACTAACTCCCTTAATCACTTCTCTTTAGCAGTAGGGTCGTAACCCTCAGGTACACTGATGCCGTGTAGCCGTTGGCTCACTCCCTGTCTCTGGGTTTCAGTGCTCTGACTATTTTCTCTAAGTCATACCTGCTATAAAGAAGTGGCCCAAAACAGCGGGGGTAAAAAACAGTCAAGTGTTGGTCCCAGGGCCAGGGATCAGTCCCTCACCTTTTATTTAGCAGTATAGACACAGCCAAAACTCCAAAAGGCACAGTGTTTTCACCCAGGATACCCTATTACCTTGGCATTAGGAGACACTCCAGGGCAGAGGGGCTGAGCAGAGCCTTCAACCCTCCGATAAAGTGCTCTGAGAAGTGCTGTAATTGCTCTGCTGAAGCTGGGAACTGACTTTTTATGTTGCCCTGAAGTCTCCTCAGAAGGAAATTCTGCAGTATAGATCCCAGGGAGATGGAGACATCTCACATTTCCTTCTGGCTCCTCATCCTTTCCATGCAGACAGCCAAATACCAGATTTAAGCAGACTGGAGGTGGCCATTGGAGAAGCATATCAAGCAATGCTATATTAACATGGCAGAAGTCCACAGACTGCACAGTCAGTGGAAAGACAAAGGCACTGAAGTTAAATGGCATGTATAGAGACATGAAGGTCTCTAGGGGAATCCACTTTTCCCCATTGACACTCTAAATTTGCATTTCTGTTGAGTCGCCTGACCCACTCCCCCTTTCTCTTTTCTCTCCCCACCTTGGAGCAGGCAACATGAAAATGTGGTTGGTGTAGCAGTGCCCCAGCTAAGCAGGAAGGATTTAATCAGAAGCAGCTGCAGCCCACTGAAATATGTACATCCCACCTCACAGAAGTTAGCAAGAGTCTCCACAATTAATTCCAGCTACAGCCTCCCCTATCTGGTTTTACAATGCTCAGCTCATCAAAGTTACAGGGTGGTATATACAACCTGTTACATTCTCACAGATAGCTGTGGGATCACAGTGGGGCCTCCAATATTTCTAAATTTGGTTTCACAGATTTAATATTTGAGGGAAGAACGGGCAGAAAAGGTAGAAGACAGTCCAGAATAGCTTCCAGCCTCACAGATCATGAGAATTTGAATTGCAGTACTAAAATATCCCGAGCAGGATTTACGAACTAACCCCTGGCTGCAGGACTTCCTCTCCTGCAGCTGCTTTCAATAATAAAGTCTCAATGCCTATTGTTTTGTTCCTCACGTACGAACAATTCCAAGTGGTTGCTTTAATTATGCTGAATACAAAGCTGCAATGTCTCTGTCCAGAATTACTTCTGACAGCTACAGGAGTTGCAAGGCCCCCAGTCTTGCAGGTCTCCGGAATTTAACCTGTCTGCAAATAGTACCTTGCACAGCCCCAAGGTTCTTCTTGCTGGGATTAAAACAGACAAAATGATGTTCGCTTTGCAAACCTTTCAGTTTAAAAAGGATAACATTTTAGAAAACCTTCAGAAATCCAAAAAATGGGAGCTCTTGGCTGCTAGCTCATAAAACACAGAGAAAAGAATGGCAGCTTGTTTGCTAGTTCTTTTTGTCTGCAGAACAAACCCAAACCCTCTACAACTGACTTCAGACCAAAAAAAATAAGGAAGGACTGTGAGTAAATCCTGAATTATTTTCTTAAGTCAAACCAAACAAACATGATGTAAAGAAAACAAATGAGACAAAAGGGAATCCATAAAAAATTCAAAGCAATATGGAGCCACTTGTGAGCTAAGGCCTGATCTGTGTCATGATAATGTAATGCCAAAGTAACTCCAGTGACATCAACAGAATTACTCTGGCTTTATACCAGCACGACTGGATTCATATTCTGGCACTGAACATATATTTATTGAAGCCATCACTGCAGTTGCTACACTCCTCAGGTTTATAGGTGTTTTAAAACTGTTCAGTGAGCTGTAGTTATTTCCGGGATATGGATAAAGTAAAAGATATCAGCCAAAATACTACGGGCCAAAGCTTAAACTGATACCAGTAACTGTACCAGTTACTGACTGACATGAGCTGTACATCTGACCTTCTGTGTTGTGTATATGACTTAGGACAAGACAGATCTGTAGAGTGTTCTCATCTCCTTGCCAAAGTGCTAAACAACATAATGAGACTGGTCAAAATTAAATGCAAGTTCAGAAAGACTCAGACTTGGGACTGCAAATATCCCATCAGAATCCTGTTTTCCAGCATGTGACTGCAGCTAGCCTAAGGTAAAGGCCATGTTTTTCTCAGTGAGCTTATGGGATTTTTCTGCACTTCATGCAGCAGAAGTCTGGGATTGACTCAAGGGGTCCCTTTCCTTCTGATGAGGGTGAGGGTCCTGTGTCCCTCATCCAAGAAGCTGATTGAATTCCAGCCTATGAAAGCCTTGACGTGCGAGAGATTTGGAAAACATGCAAAACTTATAAATTTACTCTCTGTGGTAAAGGACCCCCAGCCTTGGCCACTGCTGTGGAGAAGAGAGGTGGGTGGTGGAAGTGAAATGAGATATCAAGGAGGATGAAATGCAGGATAAAATGGAGGGGAAGGAACAGTTGGAAGTCATTGCTCTGTTTTCTGCATCACAGTTGGAAGAAATAAATCCACTGTTTGCATATTTTAAAGCTGCATAAAGGACCTGGCCTCCCAGCAGTAAGTCAGCTTTCAAAATCTCTAGGCAGCCCAGAAAGAGTCAGTTTCTCCAGCTATTGCCTGAAGAATGCTCAATGTCTTAATCTCATTTCATCTCATCTCATTTTATTCTGCCAAAAAACATTCAAACAGATAAATTCCATGTCATCGTCTATTAACTCTTCACTCTCTTGTATCTAGTCCAGTTTGGTCACATTCAGCCAGCCGTGGTCATTTATTCCAGAAGGTGGACTCACTTTGGTGGTAGCTGCACCATTCTCATGGTCCCTATGTCACCTCTTTGCCTCTGCACTTGCTGCTGTAGTTAATCCCATAATCTGATTTCACATTCTACTTTCTAAGATCTTAATTTTGTTCTAACACTGTTTCACCTGACACCTGCTGACTCTGGAAAACATTTTACCTCTGCTGTCCCAAGCAACTTCAGCTGAAAGCGAGATGGAACAGAGTTGGATGGCCGATACCCACGGCCAGCAGTGGGTATGGCACAACACTGCTCTGCCAGAAGACACTGTCTTGGCATGTGTTTTTTTGTAGTATCCACTAATGCACAAAGACACCTTCATACATACATTCTGAGTCTTCTTGTTAGGACAGGATAATATGTTTCTGCCATGGAGAAGGGCCAAAATCTCTTAGCCACATTAGCAGTGATATGAAGCAATTTTACATTGGCATAAAACCTAGAAAGTGGTCTTTCTTCCTTTCTACCCAATTCAGTGATGTTGGCAAAAATTAGTCTAAAAGACAAACAAAGAAGGTCTTTTATTTAGTAGGAAATCCACAAAGTAGTCCTAATAAGTAGGCAAATGTGATGTGATCTGTAAAAAATGTATTTGTCGATGTATGAAAATAAAAAGTTACAAGTCATATTGCATTACAGCATCCTGAGCATAAAGTTTTAAAGTCAAATGAATGTTCCAAAAGAGTTTTGATATACAAATCACTAAACAAAACAAACTTCATAACAAGAAAGAGAAAAAAATTAATAAGAGTTATTAGTAATTTACTTCTCGTGTGTGAACTTGCTACCAATTGCCCAGTCACTTTAAATAAAACAGTATATAGATATAAAAAACTTATTACAGTCTGCTGTAGGAAATGTTTTCTGGAATAAATATGGTTTTAGAAGTAAAAATAAAGAAGGTTCTTCTGAAGCCAGGGGAAAATTTCAATGTCCCCAGCACAACTACAGCTGATGACAAGGAATAGCAATTCTCCTGCCTGTGTAATCTCTCCTACCCAGTGTCCTTGGCCTAAGGAATGAGATAGGATGTAGGGTGCCAAAATTCAGTAACATTATAGTCTGAAATTAAAGGAAAAATTGGCAAAAGAATTTCTGTCATCATTTTTCTCCACATTTTTCTCTTCATTTGAATAAGAAAATCAATAGAATAATGACCAGCTGGTGAATAAGGTGGCTTATAGCTTCTCATATAGCAAAATAATCAGAGAAGTTCAATGTCAAAGCATCTGTTCCATGCAGGATGACATCAGTCCAAGCTTCTAAGGGAAGGGAAGCCTTTGCTGCTTAGACAGATATTAAACCTTCCTGGAATCTGAAATATATGTCCTCTCTTAGAACAATCATTCATGTTCTTCAGAAGAACTGTCTCCTACAGTAGCTCTTAGATGAAACCAGGACAACTGAGAATGTTTGTAGAAGATGGATACATTTGATATCATGACCTCTAAGAGCTTGACAAGTCTGTAAAACTTTCAGAGTCCACTCAGGAGATGAAAATCCTGGTGAACTACAGCAAGACACACAAAAATTCTTTTTTTAATAATATAATATAGAGGTTTCAGATCTGTAAGTCATCCAAAGGGTTCTCGTTTCTGTTGAAAGGACTCTGGAGAGAACAGAGCTTGGCCTTTCTGCATAAGGGGCTCCTGTAAGCAGTTTGGTCCCAGCCTTGTGGCTTGAGCAAATGCAACATACCTATGTCTTGATGTCTCTCACTGCACAAGTGATCTTCCATGGCAAGAATGACCTTGGGGGGTCAAGGTTGTATATGGGGCCACAGACAACACCAAATGAAGCAGCTGCAGAAACAAATCATGAGAGAGTCTGACTGATTTGCAGGACCGTAAGTCAAAAAGATAGAACAAAAATGCCTTTTTCACCCCTCCCTTCTACCTATATTCTACAAAAACCTCATTTATTTCTTAGCAGTAAAGAATCTGAGACACATGGATGAATGGATCTGATTCTACTAGCACAGAGCACTAGCACGCATGTAAATTAGTGTTAATTATAAGATGTTCAGTCTTTCAGTATAATTCATACCTTGGGAGGCCCAAAAAATTATTTCATAGAAAGTAAAGGTGCCTTTCTTTTAATTACAAACTCCAAGTTATGCATTTGGAAAATTGAAAATTCTTAAAAGCATGGTTATTCTCTACTGACTAACAACTTTTAAAGTATCATTAACTGGAACAGATAAAACAAGATTAATTTAGATCACATTATGTCAGTAACGGCTCATAAACATTTCTGCAGGCCCAAGTTTTATCCCAGAAACAAAGCAAATGCTGCACTGGCAGAGGCCAAAGGTGCCTCCTGTCTGGAGGTCTGGCTCTGGCTGCAGCACATGCCACAAATCTTGGGGGAAACCTGTATGTGACACCAGGACAGGCCCACAGCAGGGAGAGGAAGAACGTCTGTGGTCTCCTGAATTCCTGGAGTGATAATCTCTATCATCATTCTACTTAAAAAAAATTTGGGATTGCTCCCTCTTCTTCCCCCAGTTTGAATGAAACTGCAAACA
This sequence comes from Phalacrocorax carbo, assembly GCF_963921805.1. NCBI lineage: Eukaryota > Metazoa > Chordata > Aves > Suliformes > Phalacrocoracidae > Phalacrocorax > Phalacrocorax carbo. The sequence continues at coordinate 192,581,634 of NC_087513.1, read as the reverse complement.
ACTACAAAAGGCAGCCCTATGCTAAATATAGAATATTCTTACTGACATATATATTACTATATATGTACTATATATGCTTTTAAATCTGAAAAAAATGTTTTACTTGTTCAAAAATAATGTTACTAATTTTAAATTAGCCTTTTACTTTTTTTCACACTATATGGTTGTTCCTCTGTTTCAAAAATATTTGCCACCTTTCCACAAAAATGGGCTACTTCTGTCCTATTTTATGAAATACTTTCTGTTCTTATCTTGCTTCTAGCTGTTCTATATTACTTTTGACACTCTTGCATCTTCTGTATCTTGCTGTTCTATTCTTTCCTGGAATATAAATGCCAGCTTTATTAAATCTGCTGTGACACCAATTCTACAGAGAAGTATTTGGGGCCCTACTCTCATCTCATTGATGCCAGTGGGAAAATGATTGTCCTCTAAATTAATCAATGTTGGTCAGGCAATAGGCTTGTGATGTCAATAAGGAAAAAGCTATTGTCCAGTTGTTAAATTTAGAATATTAATACAGAAAGAATTCTAACCATTTGCCAGATAATTTCTTTTCCCCCAACACCCATCTCCTGGCCCTGTGCTCCTGCAGTTTGCTGCTTCCCATCACAAGCGCTTGTGTGATTCTGAAGAGGGCTAAAACAGGTTGCCTATGTGTGGTCAGATGCAAAATCCTGGCAAAACATAAAAAACAGAGAAATCCTGCTGTTTTGACAGAATATAGGAAGAATGGGCACATGCTGACTCAGTCTCAGCGGCCAAAAAACCCACTGGCCCCTTTACCCATAAGTGTCCTGCTTTCTGAGGATTTGCCTTATGTACAAATATAAACCAGAGAAGGTACAATTCTCCAAATTGCTCAACTATTTAAAAAATGTGTTAAAATTAATGGAATTTCTTAGCCTGCCTTGTTACCCAATCAGTTATCTGACGGGTTACATTTACTTCTATAGATGCTATTAGCATATTTGCCTAATGGCTATTTAACCTATGAATACATTTACCATTGTTTCAGCTCGCAGGACAATGCACCATGAGCTCATCTGCCTGCCTAGAATAGACAGCTTATTACTGCACCCATTATTTTCTACATATTAGTTTGTTTTTAATCCACAACAAGAGCTCATCTATCTCTCTGTGGTTTCTAAGTTTACTTACAAACTCCTGTAAAAAACTTCTATCAAACCTTTTCAGGAGGACAGACTACGTCAATTTGTTCTCCTTTCCACACTAGCTTGAATGTACTTTCAAATAACACTAATGTGTTAGAGAAACACGATTTTTTAGCAGCTGGCTGTATTCTAGTTTTCATTTTACCACCCTCCACTACTCAGCAAAGTTTTTGTGAGCTGTGCTTTCCCCAGACTGAAAGTATATGCTGTGGATTCCAGGTGGGTGATGGTGCAGGAGGGCTTGAAAGCATATGTCAAGACAAGCTTACCCGTTGATCAGAGATAACTATTTTTCACCGCCTCCCTACATTTAGTAGAATACCTCCGTACAGTGGAGGCCAAATGAGACCTTCCTGGGCTCCAGCTGAGATACTTGGTTAAAATCATTGGAACCCTGCATCTTTTCTGTTTGGGGAAAATGTCCTATTTTCTTACTGTGGAACAATTCTTAAGAAGCCATGTGGCCATTGCTGTGAAGGAATTCTCGCCGAGCAGACATAAGCCCATCTTTTTCGACCTCCTGCTCCCTTTGAAGCTTGCCTTGAGCCTGTCTGCATGAGCAGGCTGATGCACAGAGACACTGAATCAAAATGAGGCAGCAGGGGATTGCAGAGAGTATCAAGTTAGTTCCCAGCCTTATTCCTGTCTCCCTGGCACTCAGTATGCCAAGTGAAGGCTGGGAAATGAGTACAGAATCCACCCTGACACCACAAAATACTAGGCATAGTTTAGGCCACTGTCTGAGGCTGCTGCTGACCCAGAATTGTCTCCCCATTTCCTTTACTCCCCTGCCTGCCGGCAGCCCTGTGCTGTTTCTTGAATGACATCCCAGGCCACCTTTGTGGCAGACATGAGCACACTGCTCTCTGCTCATGTTCGTTATAAAATGTTTGTTCTGATGCAGTTATACAACGATAATACAATTGTTCTGGAAATTGAATAACTGCATTAGCTGAGTTAGTACCATTTTCCTTCTTTGGGCACTGCCCCATGTCAAGGAAAAACCCAGTCCCTGGAGCATGGCCATTCATGCCTGCATGCAAAAGACTGCAGAGGTGAATTGTAAACTCTTTTGTTCATGGCTACCACCGCCTTGCACAACAGGGACCCAGTCCATCACCCAGCACCCTAAGCACCCAAAAAGTGCTGCTGTAACTATGCAATAACAACTACTAATGCTAGCAGGAAAAGTATCATCCATTTTAAGCTCTGATTTTAGACAATGGTCTGCTTTGTCCTTTTTTAACAGGACTTAAAAAAACTAAAATCATACCAGTCAAACAAAATCAGTTAAAACGGTGCTCAGTTATCTTTGGAGTACACAGGCAGGAGCCTGTGTAGACAGCGACCCACAGCCAAAATCTCTTCTGTTAGAGGGCACCCCATGCCAAGGATGAACAGCACTGATGCTATGAAAAGTGCTTGTACTTCACCTCTGAAATACCACAGAGCCGCTCACAGGGTGCATGAACACAGTGAGGTTTTATCTTGACAAACTGACTGCATGACAGCCTCTTCACGGAAGCCTAAATTTCATCTGAATACTAATGCTGGCATTGTGTTGACTTTACAATGCAGATTTCTCACACTCCCACTATCAGTTCAACCACTGTACAAATTTCCTTCATTACTGCTGCAGCCTCACATTCCAAAACCCTCCCTTGCAGGAAATTACATGCATTTCAACGCTGACAACAAGCAAGATCTGACAAGTAAATATTCTGCTGCAATGGGATTTGAAATCTGGACTTTGAATGCTTTCATCTCCAGATAATATCGCATCATAGGCTTTTTCACACGAAGCTTTAAAATGGTGTGTCCTCTTTGCAAAGTCACAAAAAGAATCACTGAAGAGTGTGAAATTTCAATTAATATTGGCTCTCAAAAGTTAAGCCAATTAGAGAAAAATATTCAGTATATATACCTTTTCAAAAGGCTGCAGATCAGAAAAATCTTTAAAAAAGTACTTTAAAAGAGAAAGAAAAGTTCCTGCCTTTTCAATTACAAAATGAAAATCCAAGAGTGTTAGAGTTGCAATTTCAAGTTGTACAGGTAATATGAAAAGAAAATTACACAGAATCAATACCAGCCCTGTCCTCATTATGCAATGATGAGAATTTATCCCATGCAACCAAATCCAAATTCTAATTTGACAAACAATCCAGCTTGTTGCAAATTGTATGTGTTGGTGCTTTATGAATACCAAAGGCCCTTACAGTGGGGAACTGGCATCTTCCAAAGTGGGGAACGAATGCAGCTGGAATGTGCTGTGTTTTGCCAATCCCAAGCTGAGAAAAATTCCCTTTAGGGTCACAGAACAGCTTTCAGCAGTTTTCAGGCTGTAATATACTGCAAAACTAGTAGAGCCCAGCAGGAAAAAGATGCAGTTCATTCCATCACAGCCCTCTCCTCTGCTGTTTCTGCAATTCAGCACCAATTCTAGGCAACAGAGTAAAATTCAGCTCTATGATACAAGTAGGTGTTATTTCCATCCTTCAGACCCTTTCTGCCATTGCTTTGTGCCCTAAGATCAGTTCAATGGGCAGTAAGCTGTGCCTGAACTGTACCACAAGCACCAGTACAGCACCATGCTTACCTTATGCCCCACTTTTGTTCTTCAGCTGTTATGTGTGTGCAACAATCAGCTTTCAGTTTCTTTTTCATACGAACCTCGTCATTTGAGTGTTCTACATGTCCCACTGTATCACACATACCTACACCCATGCCTTGGTGGGCAGCAAACACACAGGAAAGAACCAATTTTCAGTGCCTGTCAAAACGATAAAAGGCTCATCTATAACCATGTGTCCCTTGGTGGGTCTGGATTTTCCTCTACCCATACACTGAGTTTCATATGCATGTTGGAACATGGTACCTATGAGCCTGGTACCTGTTTGCCCTTTTGGTTAGAATCAGCCAGCATTTTAAGAAATTACTAGGAGTGACCAGCCCACAAGGCAACATGGTTGTATGAGTTGTGTAGCCTTTGGAAACCAAGAAATGAAATAAGTAATTAGATTCTGTAATAATCGACTTTGTCATAGTGAGTCTGAATTAATCCAAAGGATTAATATTTGTGAAAAGAAAGAAGGAAAAGCTCACAATCTAATTTGTTTTTCCTCCCTAACTATCTGCTGCCAGCACGGGTTAGTGTTTCTCCTCTTTGTTTACTGCGGTTCAATTTATCTTCAGGCAGGCACACATTTTAATCTGAGTTATTCCAGGAAATTCTGTAGATGTTGTGATGTTGCTGCAGATTTTCACCAATGTAACTAAACTCAGAAGGTATGTAAATATATATTTTGGTTTTTTAGTTTGCTTGGTTTTCAGTTTTGTGCCCATCCTTTCAGTTCTTTACATCTGCATTGCTGCATCAAGTCTCTGCTTTAGAGGAATATTCCCCAATGTCCCTGTTCCTTGAAACATAGTATTTTCTTTAAAAGGCTGAAATGACTTTGTGGTCTGACACTGGAATACCTGAGGGATTTCTACTGAACTTACCGTGTGAACGTTGACAGAATCAGCAGGAGACAAATAGAAGCTTTACTCTTCTAAACAGGGTCATGGAAATGCCACTGTATTTATAATGGAATGTATAAATCCCCCAAACCCTTTGTTCATTGTTCTGCAAGAACTTGCTTAAACTAAACTAAACTAAACAAAAAACACTTGTGCAGCAATTCTGTTAGATTACACCAACAACAGAGGAACAAATGAATACGCTAGTCATAATCTATAGCAGTTTCTCCCCAAAATTCCTTGTTTTCCACCATTCTATGCCGATGCAGAAGAAAACTTATAATGCACAGGTGTATGATTGAAGTTATGTTAGAGGTACTGTACAGCAAGGTCTGCAACAGTAAAACGGTCACTGGACTTCGGTTGCCAAAACAGGCAAAATCACTACCTGTGAATACCTCCTGTGTGTGACTTCTCATTGGCAGCGAACCCACCGGTGGGAATATCACTGGGAGACAATGCTCCACTTGCTACTTAAATACTATCGCTTATCTTCATTTGGAGTGCACATGGAGAGAAGAGGTAAAACAGTGACATCCAGCTCTATTCACTCAGAAGTAAGTAATTAAAAAAACCAGTGCCAGGCAGGACCTGAAGAGGCCCAGAAAACTACAGAGTAAGGGTGGAGAGAGAGTGAGAGGACAGGACCAAGTGAGTAAACAACTAAGACTAGATTAGGACAGATTTATACCTCATTCTGACCTACTTCTTTTTACAAAATGGGGTGAATTACTTCAAGCATGTTTTACGTTATATGTGTGCACTCTTTGTCACGCTGCTATCTTTCCTGAATCTTCATTCTTCTTAGAGAGAAAAAGGACACAAAAATTGAAATGAAATGTATGCAACTCCCCTCTTTCTCAGAAAAAGGTCACAGGACACAGCAAGGTATGCAAGACCTTTACCATTTATTCTAAACTGGTAACACGACTAAATTTGCATTTGACATCTATAAGCACAACAAAACCCAGGCATGGAGGGCAAAAATGCAGCTGCGCACACACAAGAGAAATAGGAAGAATGTGTGGAAGCCAAGAGTTCTACAGTTCTGAGGACCGTATTAAGGAAGGGTAACATGACATGCCTCTCCCATCCCTTTCTGGGTTGGATGTATAAAAATATCTCTAGCCCACTTTGGTTCCTTTGATGCAAACAAATTTGCATCAGTGTAACTAAGGGTATGTCAACACGGCATTCAAAGGCATAATTTTGGATTATGTGGATATACTCAACTTTTAAAATATCTAGTACATGTACTCAAAGCACTGTAGCTGTGGATGGAGTCCAACACATGCCTTCTGACAATGTTGCCAGAAAAGATAGACCACAGAAATTTTGTCCAGATTGGGTCCCATTACAGAACCCATTCAACTCCAGTTTATTTCCAAACCCAGGATAAACTAGCCACAAACATTAAAAAAAAAAAAAAAAAAAAAAGAAAGCAACTCTTTATTTGGGTTATTCTGACCATAGTACTATGACACCATGTGTAGTGGCATTAGTATTGCAGCCAACAGTAGTAAATTAAACATTCTTGGGACTGAGCTGGCACTGAGGTAACTGGTACGCAAAAGCCAGCTGAGACAGAGCAGTCACACAAAAACCTCTTATCCCTCCATCCTGGGTGGCTGCACCCTTAGTGCCCACTGAGAGAGTCCTTGGCCCATGCCTACTCCTGATCCATGGCCAGGATCTGTGTATGAGCACAAGCATGATCAAAGTCGTGCCAGCACAGCATTGATGTGAGCCAGAGACCATGCTAAAGGATTGGATCTCTGCTCACCCGCATTGCTTAACTCTTAGACCATGTTTTGTGCTGCTCTAGGTCTCCCCAAGACACCCAAGGACAGCCTGGGGGAGAGCTCACTCCAGGGACTACCTGCAACCGGCAGAGGTGTAACTGCACCAGGGGTGGCTTACAACAATCCAGCCTCAGACCCTCAAACTCTTCCAGATATCCTCCTGCCGCATCTCAGGGCATGCCATGCACCTTGTTGCGCACTGCACAAACAAGACTGCAGAGAGCTGCAACGCAGGTGTCTGTATTTCAGGCAATTCAAACTGAAAAGGAAAAAAAAGCACAAAACAATATGTTTTGCACCACTTGAGGCACAGGGAGAGCTACAGCCAAGTACCACATAGCTTGGAAGAAACCAGTGTACTAGATAAAGAGCTCACCCTGAGTAATCGGGATGTAAGCCAGCTTGCCCCAAATTGTTCTGTAGCACCCTCCTATTAATCAATACAGAAACAGCTTATGAAGTGTTGCAGAGATGCAGAATAACCCACTAATTCTTTCATCCCCCTTTCTACATCCATTAATCTAGAGAATTCCCTTCGTCACCCTAAAATGTCCTCTCTACAACTTTCATAGCAGGGACAATATGAACTTCAGTTTAGTGGTCCCTTTGAATCCTTTAAAGACCCTCTTGTGCTCTGGGTATTTACAGAAGAGATGTGATACACCTTCAGCTGTCTGGTACTTTGGGTCAATTTGAAAATGGCCCTCAAATCCAGGTCAGCAGGTCTATCTATACTATAAACCTTTAAATTTGCCCTAAAGCAGTCAAGTCTGAAACTACCGAGCTTCTAACTCACCCAGTTCACCCCTTGACTGCCTCTTCCTTCAGTTTGTGCAGCTTAGGCTGAAGGTTTGAGAATGGGAGGTCAGTAAGTGACTGTCCCACAAACTGCCTCATATTCCTCCGTTCTGAAACCCAGTTCTCCAGCATCTCTCTGCTGTCCATATGAACAGACCAGCTGGAAAAAAACCCAATAAATTTACACACCACTTCTGAGGAGGCCTCTATTTTGCAGTTAAGAAGCATAAAATGTGGGCTGCTCTGCTGCATGTTATGAAGAGAGATACAGATGGTGTAAGACAGCTCACGTGGTTCAGAACAATGGAGAGGGAACCTCAGGATAGACCTTACATATCAATGTAGACATATTATACTTCCTTTGCAGATGGCGCACACCACGGCATATAGATGTACCAGAAGATCTTCACCCCACAAAAGTAAAAGCTGCATGCCTTCTAAATAAAAGAAAAACAAAGACCAGAACAAAAAACCCCAAACCAGCACCACCCAGCTAAAATGAAGCGATCAGTAATCTTGCCGGCAGGTTTATTTCTTGAGTTTGACAAGTTGCCTGACAGATAAAAAATAAAAAAATATCGTCTCTTTCTTAAATTATGGACACAAAGAGATTTCAGTTTTGCTGGGTACACACAGAAGAGAAGGGATTCTCTCCCTCCTTTTTGAATGACACTGCGAATATTTTGTTTTAATCAATTGAAGTCTGATGCCACTACAATGCAATCAGAATAAGAAGTTCTGACTATATTATATTTTTTCCCCTTTCCTAAGCTGTTTCTACTTTCTTGCTGCAAAATGCTTCTAGCTGTAAATTATTTCTGCATTTCAGATTTATACAGAAATATGTATAAACCAAATGAAGAAAAATGAAAATATATTCATGCAGCTGTTTCTGCCTATCACCTTTAATCTTTCATGCACTTTAAAATATGTGCTTCCCACAAAGGGAGAGAGAGATCTATTTTTGCTTTATGTGAATATAAAAGTAATTTGTTGCCATAGCAATATTTTTCCATCCAAATGCTCTGAACACCACAGTTGCTTCAGGTTTTGGGCAAACTGTAACTATCCCAAAAAACCATGTAAAGCGCTATGCTTCAATAACCTCTTCAGTTCCGTTATAATCACATCTTTCTGCTAGACATTATTAACAAAAGATAATTCAGTACAGATGTTTATGTCTGTACAAGCTTACTCCTAGAGACCACTTTCAAAATCATTTGCTTGCATCTTGTTTAATTAAATTTGCATCAAATTTCTGTAGAATGAACTGAAAAAAAAACCCATGCCGATCTCTATCCTGTGGGCCAAATTCTGAAGCCCACAGGAACCATACATGAATCTGAAGAAAGATGTTAATCCCCTGCATGCTGTACTTTCTTAAATTCCCCTCCACCCCCTTGCATAGTGTTCTTTAGTAGGGTTCTCAGAGAAGTTAGCCCTGCTCATTTCCATAGCAACCCTATCCACAGAGTGGAGCAATTTGTTAAAATTGTTGGGGTTCAGCCTTTGAAAACAGCAATACCACAAAGACTGGTACAAGAAGCCTCCCAGAGCTTGGGCTAGGGATCACTGGAGCACCATTTTCTTTTTCACTTTAATTTTGACCCTGTCCTGGAACAGCTACTTCCATGGCTCTGGGAGGACATTTCATGCAAGTTGGAACTACGGATAATGGTAAGCAAAACACAGCGCCAGGTTGAAGCTTACTACATATTCTTATTGCAGTATTACATAATGTTTAAATACAAATAAAACAGAAACCAAATGAAACATAAAATCCTCAAGATCTTAATAAAAAAAAAACAAAACCAGAACACACAGATGTTGGCAGCTTTCCACTCTCTGCCACCTACTCCTTAAGAGTGATTTCACAACACAAGAGATTTGTGTAAATCAAGGCCAACTGCACCAGCCCACTGACAGCACTTCCAGGCATGATGCCACACTAAACTTCATCAAAACCTCCACCTGGTGCTCATATGTCCGGTGAAGTTCTCCAGATGTGACCAAAGTTGAATCACTCTGCAGTTGGAAAGAAGGCACTGTATGTGTGCATGTTGTTTTTTTACTCTTTCTGACTGGATAGGAGTTGTGCACGTGTAACTGTCTTTGTTACCTTGCACACATTTTCACCAGCCCTTGGCTGCTTGATTGTCTGTTTTGCTGCACGCTTTTGAGCCTGCGTAGCCTTGCTACAGACTCAAGAGGTTGTAAACCCTTTGGGGATATTTATTATATGTCCCACAGGGCCCCAGCCTAGTAATTTTTTCTGTAAAACTACAATAAAACACTAAATAAACAGGGTTGCTATATGCCAGACATGCTATCACAGTATCTTATTTCTTAAAAATCTATCATATACTTTCTTAATCCAGATGTAAATCATGATTTTATGTTGTATTTAAATTGTCACCATCTGTTTAAAGTGAACATGAAATGCAAAATGGTCTTTTTTTCCACCCTCTCACAGCCGACCTCAAACGCAACATTTTATACTTCTGAATGCAACTGACTCTGCTGCAGACAGCCCTTCTTTCATGCAATCATTTGCACTGGTAGGCCTGCATGTGTCTTTTATATAGCGACACAGAGAGGGAAAGGAAACAGCACAAAACAGCAACGTAATTCCAAGCCCATGAAAAGTGATCAGGGAATCTTCAATAGGTAGATATCTGCAGTATATAAACCTCCATAACATACTTGGGTTAAGGTGAAGTTTCATGGTCAGCTTAAGAGAAACTAAAACCACATACTATTGCAAAACCTCGAGCATTCCTGCCTTCCCTTTTGCTCCAGTCTGCTAGTTTTTGTCCACTCCCTTCTGCTAGCATTAGAGCAAGACTGGGATGTAGCCAAAAAGCATTTTTCTGGTTTTGAGTTTTGCAGGGTTAGTTTTCAGTCAGATTAGTTTCCAGACCTGGCTGATCATGCAACCAGCCACATAAACCCCACTGCAGGATTGAAAATACCGCTTTCAAGGGCATCTCACACAGTGCAAATGGAGGTCAGTTAATCCCTATTGTGGAGGACCACTCTTAAGTGACTAGATTTCATATTGATAGTGTTCTCTAAAGGGTAATACACAAAATAACTATCAATCAGTAAGTGTCAGGCAGTTTATTGCCAGAGGAAACAACCTACCATAAACAATGTTTCTGCAAGACAGGCATATATTTAGATTACTATTTTACAGATAAAGAAAGAAACTGAACCACATTAACTTTTATACCTAAGGTCAAAGAGAAAATACATAAAGAAGGAAAGAAGGAGAGATCTACCTCTGATGTCCTGTACCTTAACTACAAGGCTACCTTTCTTTGCATATGCACCTCTCCTTCATGTGTGAGTGCATACATATACACATACAGATTTATGTTTCATAAAGAAATGTGTTATACACTGTGAAAAAATTGGGTTTTGTGGTAAAAATCAAAATAACAACTCATTTTATAAGCTGTACTAAATTATAGGAGCAATAGAGAAAATTAATAAGCAGAATGTGCACAAAAGAATGATATATAGCATCACACATAGTTAGACTTCATTCTTAGCAGCAAAATTTTTAACTGGTTTTTACACCTTGGAATAACTAATAAAGAACCATTCCATATCTTACACCGCTGACTTCCAAATGTGTTTTGAGTTGCTTTTTTTTAGTGTGAAATTAAAATAATTTTGGTTTACCAAGAATCAATAGGTGTTAACAATATAATTGCATCAAGGCATAGCGCTTATTACTATTGTTTTATTCTTAAGTTAAACTAAATACCACTTGGTAGGTATGGAACATAATGTACTTTAAACACAATGGCAGATTAACTCTCGTTTTGCTTGCACCAACATCATAGTTTAGAAATGCCAGCTAACAATTAGCTTTATTGTACCAAATGGGATAGGTGATCAGGCACTGAACCATTTTCCTTCTGACTGCCTACTTTCTCTCCTCACTCAAGCAGTTCTATGACTGGCAATGCTTCAAAAGTCATGGAGATTCATAAATGCAAATATGTATTAAATATGCAAACATTATGGATCAGTGTGCCCTGAAATATGCATGTCCTTAAAACATAGAAACATAGTTTCCTGATAATACGTAATGACATCTGACAGCTCAGATTCTAAAGAGATTTCCTTCTGGAAGAAAAATTAGTGGGGAATACAAATAAAGGGATACAAGAAAGTAAAATAAGCATGTTTACAGGAAGAAAGAAAATGCAAGGGCAAATATAAAGCTCCCCAGTGTTGATCATGCTACAGAAACTCCTGACCATATTGCAGTATGCAGTGCAGAAGGTCTGTTCCCTCAAATCACAGGGCAGAGGGCTTGGGAGAGTCTGGGAAAGGAGGGACGTGGCCTTGGGAGCAGAGGTATGCTGATGAATCTGCAAGCATGCAGGCTTCCCAGCCAAACTCCTCTGGAAAGAAGGATGAAGCAACTGTAAAGGTACTGAAGGGGGCAGATACACAACCCTCACAGACCTCTCCAATCCATGGCTTTATGGCAGGGCTTTACCTTTTGTGAGGCCAGGGATTTGTTCTTCCTTTCACAGAGTGAAACATCCACTGAAGTTGTGCAGTAAGCAGCTTCACCAACTGGACATAATGTACCAGAGAAAGATTTTATTTAAATAGGCAAAATACTGGGAGGGCCGATTCTCAGAGTTGCCTAAACACCCTTTATGCCACCCTGACAGCTAGAGGCAGACATGTGGTATTAAGATCCCATGCAGAGACAGCACCTCAGGTTTGGACTAGCATACAAAACCACAACTGCAGCCTGTTTCCTTTAGAATCCTGAGGAAATGGAGCTATAGGCAGGGCAGTGCTGGGCCACCCAACTGCCAGCCTCAGACACTTGCACCAGAGGCACCCCAAGGGGCCTTGACCCGAGGGGCTGGTAAGAGAATAAGCCCCTGCTCCATCTTGAGTGCGCTCACCAGGCAAGCACAGCACAACCAGGGGATCAGGCCCACCCAGCATGGGTTCATGAAAGGTAGGTCCTGCTGGACCAACTTGATCTCCTTCCACAACCAGGTGACCCACCTAGTAGATGAGGGAAAGGCTGTAGGTGTTGTCTGCCTGGACTTTAGTAAAACTTTTGACAGTGTCTCCCACAGCATGCTCCTAGAGAAGCTGGTGGCTCATGGCTTAGACAGGTGTATTCTTTGCTGGGTAAAAATCTGGCTGGATGAAGGTAAATCCAGTTGGTGACCAGTCACAAGTAGTGTTCCCCAGGGCTCAGTTTTGGGGCCAGTCTTGTTTAATGTCTGTATCAATGATCTGGATGAAGGGATTGAGTGCACCCTCAGTAAATTTGCATATGACACCAAGTTGGGTGGAAGTGTCGATCTGCTCGAGCATAGGAAGGGTCTGCAGAGAGATCTGGACAGGCTGGATTGCTGGGCCGGAGCCAACTATATCAGGTTTAACAAACCCAAGTTCTGGGTCCTGCACTTGGGTCACAACAACCCCATGCAACGCTACAGGCTTGGGGAAGAGCTGCTGGAAAGCTACCTAGCAGCAAAGGACCTGGGGGCATTGGCTTACAGCCGCCTGAACATGAGCCAGCAGTGTGCCCAGGTGGCCAAGAAGGCCAATGGCATCCTGGCTTATATCAGGAATAGTGTGGCCAGCAGGAGCAGGGAAGTGATCGTGCCCCTGTACTTGGCACTGGTGAGGCCACACCTTGAGTACTGTGTTCAGTTTTGGGCACCTCAGTACAAGAAGGACATTGAGGTGCTGGAACTTGTCCAGAGAAGGGCAACAAATCATAAAATCAGAGAATGGTTTAGGTTGGAAGGGACCTCTAGAGGTCCCCTAGTCCAACCTCCCTGCAGTGAGCAGGGACATCTTCAACTAGATCAGGTTGCTCGGAGGCCCGTCCAACCTGACCGTGAATGTTTCTAGGGATGGGCCCTCCACAGCCTCTCTGGGCAACCTGTGCCAGTGTTTCACCACCCTCATTGTAAAAATTTTTTTCCTTATATCCAGTCTAAAACTACTCTCCTTTAGTTTGAAACCATTACCCCTTTTCCTGTCACAATAGGCCTTGCTAAAGAGATTGCGCCTATCCTTCCTATAGTCCCACTTTAAGTACTGAAAGGCTGCAGTCAGGTCTCCTCGCAGCCCTCTCTTCAGGCTGAACAACCCCAACTCTCTCAGCCTGTCTTCATAGGAGAGGTGCTCCAGCCCTCAGATCAACAAAGCTGGTGAAGGGTCTGGAGAACAAGTCTTATGAGGAATAGCTGAGGGAGCTGGGGTTGTTTAGTTTGGAGAAGAGGAGGCTGAGGGGAGACCTTATCACTCTCTAAAACTACCTGAAAGGAGTCTGTAGTGAGGTGGGTGTTGGTTTCTTCTCCCAAGTTATTAGTGATAGGACGAGAGAAAATGGCATTAAGCTGGATCAGGGGAGGTTTAGCTTGGATATTAGGAAAAATTGGTTTACTGAAAGAGTGGTCAGGCATTGGAAGAGGCTGCCCAGAGAGGTGGTAGAGTCACCATCACTGGAGGTGTTCAAAAAACATATAGACATGGCACTTCAGGATATGGTTTAGGATGCATGGTGGTGTTGGGTTGACAGTTGGGCTAGATGATCCTAGAGGTCTCTTCCAACCTTAATGATTCTATGATTCTATGATGGACTCCACTGCTCTGCACCTGCTGGACCCTTGGCATGTGTCCTTGCCCCCTGCAGTTGGTTCAAGGAAAGAAACTTTGAGTTCCTGTTTATACTCCAGGTTTACGCTGGGATCCAGAAGATGGGCTGTAGGCCCTGGGGTGGCTCAGAGAGTCATGGCACTGCTGGCGGATGCAGGACCCAGCCTGGGGACACCCCAATGGCTGCCTGTCCCTCCATCACCCATATTCCTCCATAAGTGAATGGAAAGGAAAAAAACCCACCACAGCATATCACAGCATCCCCTGTCTCAGCCCTCGGGCTGGCCAAACAGGTGCATGAGCCCCTGAGGTAAGCAACCCACCTGCGTCCATACCTGGGGGTGCCAGATCCCTCCAGCCCCTTCCAGCACTCCACCACCTAAGGCAATGCATATAAATGGAAATGTGGACATTTACTCAGGTTCAATATGCAATTTTAAAAAGTTCCCAGAACTCTGACTGTGTATTTCAGAAGAGGGATTAAAATCAGTACAGTTCTCCAATGTTTTCTGAACAATATAAGAAGGATGCAGGTCACCGAGGTGGGTATAAAAGAAAAGGATGTGGGAGCATGGGGAATACTGCCATAAGACAATAAGCTTAGCCTTCAGGCCTGATACAGTTCATGAGCTAAAATGAAGGGGAACTGCATATAGCTCTGGCCAGCTCTGGCCTCTAGTTGCCATTTCACCACTGACTTACTGCACAAAATTGCTCTGAATCATTGCTTTTCTACTTAGCTTTTGATCCTTTCCAAACAGAGATAACTCGTTTTGCCTTCCTGCGAGGTCCTTCAATGTCTATGGAAGAAAAGTGTTTTGTGTGAGTCTTCTTGCTACTTAATGCATAAAATCTTCCAGACAAAGTCCATCTTTTTGATTTGTATTTGTACAGCAGGTGGTGCACTGTGCGTCCTTTTTTACTAGGGCTTGCAGGCATTTGCAGACCAGCAGAAGTACAAAGAGTTAATTATACCCATGCATTAATGCATGAGGAAAAATATTTTCTAGAAATAAAAGTAAAGAAGATATTTTGGAAGAATGTCTTCTGAGACCACCTATCAAAAACCTTGGGGTCAGGTCATCCATCTGTATTTGAAGAAGGTAGGGATAACCCTAAGTTCCTGATCATGCTGATTCTGCAAATCCTTGCTTAGATGAGTAGTTCTCACTTATCTGAAATTGGGTCTCTGTTAATGTCCTTCCTTCCTTCCTTCCTTCCTTCCTTCCTTCCTTCCTTCCTTCCTTCCTTCCTTCCTTCCTTCCTTCCTTCCTTCCTTCCTTCCTTCCTTCCTTCCTTCCTTCCTTCCTTCCTTCCTTCCTTCCTTCCTTCCTTCCTTCCTTCCTTCCTTCCTTCCTTCCTTCCTTCCTTCCTTCCTTCCTTCCTTCCTTCCTTCCTTCCTTCCTTCCTTCCTTCCTTCCTTCCTTCCTTCCTTCCTTCCTTCCTTCCTTCCTTCCTTCCTTCCTTCCTTCCTTCCTTCCTTCCTTCCTTCCTTCCTTCCTTCCTTCCTTCCTTCCTTCCTTCCTTCCTTCCTTCCTTCCTTCCTTCCTTCCTTCCTTCCTTCCTTCCTTCCTTCCTTCCTTCCTTCCTTCCTTCCTTCCTTCCTTCCTTCCTTCCTTCCTTCCTTCCTTCCTTCCTTCCTTCCTTCCTTCCTTCCTCCCTCCCTCCCTCCCTCCCTCCCTCCCTCCCTCCCTCCCTCCCTCCCTCCCTCCCTCCCTCTCATACTGTTTGTTGGTTTTGCCAGACTGCTCTTTGAGGAGTCATCAGCATTCACCCTTGGCAGTGGTTTTGTTTACACAGACAGAGAAGGCTTACCCACATAAAATGAGCAGACTTACATGCCAGATTTCAGTGGAACTGGACTATTGTTCCTGATCTGCTGTGTGTGTAAGCAATTAAAAAAAATTATACTGATCTTGCTCTCAGGAGGAGTCAGTGAGAACCAGTGTTTGTCATCACCACTCCACCCCGACTAACTTAAGTGTGGCAGTCTAGTCCTTCTAAGTGTCCCAGTTCTTCTTGTCAACTGCACCTTAGAGAGCCTCCAAAGGTGTCCAGTCCAACTACATTAGCTAAGAGCATGAGTTATCTCCTTATGGATATAGCCTGGTCCTTTTAAAGTTTTAAAACTTTGTGTTAAAGGCTGACAATTTTTTACTCTTACACTGCTGCCCTCCACTGTGCTCTTTTTACATCTCCCTGCCAGTAAATAAACTTCTCTGTCAGTACCAGACCTTGCTTACAGACTTTCAAAAGCAGAACTTTATTTTGCTGAGCCTCCCAAGGTCTTTAAGAAGTGGCTGCTCATTTATACACCAACCCCACTTAAAACATGAAGGTAAGTCCTCTGGGTACATGAGCAGAGCTCATTAAATTCAGTGGAAACATAGCTCCAAGTCACCCAGAAGTCTGCTGTACAGAGCTGTCCAGCCCAGGGATTCACAAATAAAACAATCTGGGGAAAAGTTATTTGAAAAAAATAAAAATCTTTAAGGTTGTGTGATCACATACCTTGCAAATAGTTTAGACTTCTTTATATACTTTATTTGACTTCTAAGGTTTTGGGGAGGGGAAAGTCCTACAGCATTAGAATATAAAATTAAGCAAAGGATCCTGACATTTCTCTACTGACATGCAGTCTTTCATCTTTCATTATGAACATTGTCTAGCCAGTGATTATGCTGACCCTTTACCTCCTCTGGCTGTGCACTTCTGCCCTTATTCTACGAGGGACCCAATTTGCCATAAATTGGATTTTAAGAGAATAAATTATTAATATATTTGCAACCTGTAACACAATTAACAAGCAGTTCAAGTATGCAACTTGGATGTCTGGAAAAACTGTTTTCAGTGGTGTATTTGCATCTCACAGCAGTGATTGAAAAAATTGTAAAGGAGTAGAATATATCTTCCTGACATTTTTCACTAATCTGGGACTTGTTTTTACTGGAGAAGGAGAAAGAAAACATTAAGAATTTGGGAAATATGGCTGCAAGAATTACTTTATTGGTTAAGAACTGAACTCAAGCCCATTTCAGTCAGTCAGGGAACACCCATTAATTTCTGAATTTTTGCACAGAAGGTCATGTAAAACATTACTATGAATGTGTAGTACACTTATAAAGTGTAAGCAGTAGTACAACAGAGCCTATTTCTTACCACTGGGGATGCTAGAAGCTAAAGGAATTGAATAAAGTAACTGGAGATCAGAGAATCACAGAATCACAGAATAGTAGGGGTTGGAAGGGTCCTCTGGAGATCATCTTGTCCAACCCCCTGTTTGAGCAGGGACGCCCAGAGCAGGGGGCACAGGAACGCATCCAGGCGGGGTTTTGAATGTCTCCAGGGAAGGAGACTCCACAACCTCCCTGGGCAGCCTGTTCCACTGCTCTGTCACCCTCACAGGAAAGAAGCTGCTTTCTCATGTTTAGCTGGAACTTCCTGTGTTCCAGCTTGTGCCCATTGCCCCTTGTCCTGTCATTGGGCATTATTGAAAAGAGCCCAGTCCCATCATCCTGACACCCTCCCTTTAGACATTTATTGGTATTTATGAAATCCCCCCATAGTCTTCTCTTCTCCAGGTTGAACAAACCCAAGTCTCTCAGCCTTTCCTCATAAGGGAGATGCTCCAGTCCCCTGATCATCTTGGTAGCTCTCTACTGGACTTGCTCAAGCAGTTCCACATCCTTCTTAAACTGGGGGCCCTACACTGGCCACAGTACTCCAAATGTGGTCTCACTAGGGCAGAGTAGAGGGGGAGGATAACCTCTCTCGATCTGCTGGCCACACTCCTTTGAATGCAGCCCAGAATATTGTTGGCCTTCTTGGCCACAAGGGCACATTGGTGGCTCAGGGTCAGCTTGTTGTCCACCAGCACTCCCAGGGCCTTCTCAGCAGAGCCGCTTTCCAGTAGTTCAGCCCCCAGCCTGTACTGGTGCATGGGGTTGTTCCTCCCCAGGGGCAGGACCTTGCACTTGCTTTTGTTGAATTTCATGAGGTTCCCCTTGGCCCAGCTCTCCAGCCTGTCCAGGTCTTGTTGGATGGCAGCACAGCCTTCTGGTGTATCAGGCGCTCCTCCCAGCTTGGTATCATCAGCAAATTTGCTGAGGTTGCACCCTATCCCATCATCCAGGTCATTGATGAATATGTTGAGTGGGACTGGACCCAGCACAGACCCCTGGGGAACACCACTAGTGACAGGCCTCCAACCATTGATCACGACCCTCTGATTCTGTTGTTGAGCCAATTCTCTGTCCACCTCACTGTCCACTCATCTAACCCACACTTCCTTAGCTTGTCTATGAGGATGTTATGGGACACAGTGTCAGATGCCTTAGTGAAGTCAAGATAACATCCACTGCTCTTCCTTCATCAACCCAGCCGGTCACGCCATCATAGAAGGCTATCAGGTTGGCCAAGCATGATCTTCCCTTGGTGAATCCATGTTGACATGCTGAGTTTGGGAATGAAATGGCTTACACTAAGTGTCAACATATATTACAAACTGGGGTTTTGCACAGGTATCATGCTACTTTGGCATGTTACCATTTATGTCATTTAAGGCATTATTTCACAAATAACAATGGATGTGCCTTTGTATTCCTGTTAGTGTGTGTGTGCTTTTTTACCCAATAGCCTCTGTAATGAGCAAAGAAACTAAAGTTACTAATGAATTTTTGCAATCTCTGCTACTTCAAGAGCTGAAGGAAACGGCTAGCAGACAACTATGAAACCTTGTGTAACAAGTAAATAAGATAGTAAGGGTTTCTTATTTCATATTTTCAATAACAAGAGGAAATCTGATATTTGTTATATAACAACATTTTGTTTTCAATAAACCCCATTCATCTAGAATATCTTAGTGATTTAGTATTCTAGTCATTTTAGCGATTGTCAATGTTTTAGAAAGTCACAATGGTAGTAGCATGCATGATAAACAGAATAATTGCAAATTTTGGGTCCTAAAATGACATAAAGGATTTTGTCTCTTTGATTTCAAAGAAGTTGTGGTGCATCAGAGGCAGAAAATTTTACACATTACTATAAATTCTAACAGATATTTGGCCAGTTATTCCCATAAATCCATTCATAATACCAGTTGCCTAATAACTGATACTGTCATTACATTATATGCTAAAAGATTTGAGGGCCATAAAATTAGCTGATACTGTGATTGGTGATATGTTAATATGATAGATTAAAGTTGACACATATGCTAACGTTTGCTAAAATGCTGTGCTAAAATAATTTATTTAGCCATGTAAAACATGACGTTCTGTTGTTTATGAACATATTTTTCAAAGCTTTACTTTTTCAAATGAAATCTGATATACTTATTCTCAAATATGAGATAGTATTCTTAAGTAGAAACTTGTTAAATTATTTTCTAGAGGGAAACAAGTGTATGAAAATGTGAGAAAGCCCCTTTATTCAATCTTCATCTGAACAGTGCTCACTTTGCAATGAAAACTGCTGAAAAATTGAAATTTGTCAGAGACTTAGTTCTGGAATGTAGATATGCCTTTCATTGGTCTGCTGAAAAATCAGATTTAAGATTATAGTGCTTTAATAACATACTTTATACACAGATAGTAAATTATATTAAATGGATAAAAGCAAAAATCTTCCATTTTTTATGGCACTTTACTTCTGTGAATATATTAAATAAGTGAATATTGATTAGATGATGTCTCAGGATTCCATTAGCTATGAAGATGCAAGCACAAAAAGGTGGATGAAATTTAATGCTTATTTGAGGATTGCAAATAAGACCTGTGAAAGGGCATATGAAAGAAGTCTGTGCCCCAGAAAATACTTCTTGAATGATACAGAAATATCCAGGGGTTTCTGCCATGGTGATGAATATGTAGCATGTAGTGTATTAATTCTATGACTATGTATGAAATGAAAACATGTGACATTTTTTTTTTCTTTTTTCTTAGACTTAGTAGATAGCAAAAATGGCAAACCCCCCACATTTTAGAATAAAACACTCAGAAATTAAGGTGCTTTGAGGTAAACGTTGTCTCTCTGGGCTAAACCTTCTACCTCTTGTGTCCTACAAGGTCTTGGGATGAAGAGGCTTACCCCACTCTGGCTTTCACTGTAGAAAGCCACCAGCATGGGCATGGAGAAAGATGGGAGTGGCAGGGATGGTGCAGGTGCTTCAGTGATTGACTTGATACAGTCAGCCTGGGAGTCAGGGACTACAGGTCACATCAGAAGAAGCATCGTCAAAGGGTTAGGTATGTGGGAGAATCCTACTTTATGGTGGCTGGGTTGAGTTTTCAAGGAAAAAACTGTGACATCTCTTTGCAGTGTGGGTACAGCATTTCCCGGAGGGTAAATTACTGCACAGAGCTCTCTGTACTACACCATGATGACTTCTGAGTTGACATCTGCAAAAACCACTATCCGAAGACATGGCCTCAAATGCCAGTGGTTAAACTGTTGGAGCAATTCCTGGTGCTGTTTTGGCATTCAGGATTTAGCTAAGTCCTGGGTCAGAGACCTTGCCCAAGAGGCAGGCTGGATGTGGCCATCCTGCCTTGTTAAAGAAAGCCAAATAGCATGGCCATGGCTAGACCGTGCCAGTTTGTCTCCAAGTCAAAGAACAGACCCTGGTATCATGTAGCTAGCAGAAAGTTCAAAAACTTGGGTTTCAGGGGCCTTCACTGACTTCTGAAGTATCCTCCTTCCTAAGGAAAGCCCAGTATAAACATACCTACTCACAGCCGTGTGTTGTAGCCTGTAAGCTCTGTCTGGCTTAGAGGCCTGTTGGTCCTCCCTTCCTTGTGTAGATGTAAAATACTTTTCTTCCAGTGTTACACCCCAGATAGGATAAGGTCCCTTCCCCACACCATCACACAATTACCTTGTACTGAGCCAGTTCTTCACTGTGATCTCTAAACCCTTCTTGAAGGTAATGCTTTCCAGGGTACATCCCTCAGTTCTGTACTACTGCTTGCTTCCTCATTCCTAGCTGTTGGAGCTTGAACTTGGCTTTCTTAAAATGTATTTTTAACGGTCCACCTTATAGGTGTCTTCCATGGCTTCCCTATGCTTGTTATTTTTTCATCATGTGGAATAATCTGCTATTTTCTAATACTAACATCTGAGAAGTTTATTTAGAAATGCTGTTATTTGTTTATGATTTCTTACTGATCTCTTCTTTCTGAGATCTGTCAGAGAGTTTCCAACCCACAAAAGAACTGTTGTTTCTTAGGATTTTACAGTGATCATGGTACTCTTATTCCCATGGAAGCAAGGTGCCTCTTTTTAACCTTACCCTCCCAATATTTTTGAGGCTGTCTGTCATTTTCAAGCATATTTGCAGAGAGATAAATATCCTAAAGATAAATATGTTTTATAAAAGTAGATAGTGGTAGGAAAATAATACTAGAGTTCAAATATCACTCTCAGTAATTTCTGAATGCAGTGGATAGTTTCTACAGCTAAAGATGACAGCCTGTTTGTAATTTGAAATACCCTGCAGCAAGAAATAATAGCTCTGTGTTGATATATGCAGGGTAAACAGCAAAATCTAAGTGTAATACTGTTGAACAGTCAATTAACCGAGACACACACAATTCCCTAGAAAGCCGGGTTTTGTTAGCTCTCAGAACTATTTGTTTAATCAGATTGTCATATGATACTAAGGCAAATACCTTACAAACCTCTGCCACACATCCTTCATCAAATAAATTTGTAGTACAAAAAATGAGATTGGTTTGAGCAGACTGATTTCACATCTTGAATTTCCATTCCTATCTCTTCCTATAGATTCAATCTTTTACCAGTTTTTCTGTTACTGGGCCTAGGCTGACTCCATGCTAAAAGCCCTGTCAGCCAATGCACTAACCGTTTTTGAACATTGACATAACATTAGCACTGTTTTTGTCTTCTTGAATTTCCTTAGTAATCTGAGATTTATTAAAAATTAACCTAGCCCATTTGTTCTCTAATGTCCACACCTCAGAGGCATTCAGTTTAACATCCTTCTTCTTTACTAGGGATGGGCTGGGAAGTACTTCTTCGCCTTCTTATGAAATTAGATATTTATTGAGTTCTTCTGCCTTTTCTACATCATTATTTAAACATCTCCTTGATTATACGTCTTATTAATGAGAACGATGTCAATGTGCTTCCTGAATTATTCATGGTAGTTTGTGGTGATGAAACCGTGGAACATAGCAGAAGATGAATGATTTTGTGGTAATATATTCTCTTAGCATTAAGAAATCTAGGTTTTAGTCCTATGGACTACCAATGTGACATTACCAAATTAAAACACTTTTTTTTTTTTTTTGTCATATAACTACCTCCTTCAGGAGCTGCTAGTGAAGAAGTTAAAACCTGGCCTGTTTTCTTAAATCTATGCTCTTTGCTTGCTAGTTCTCAATCTCCCTCCTACCCACTGTCCTGTCATATCAAAAGACAATGAAAGATAGTATCAGACACGCTCCAAGGTCTCATGCATCTTTGACCTTACTGCTTCTCTTTGGTTTTCTTCAAGTCTAGGTTTATCAATCATGTGGCATAGGACCATTATACTGAATTAGCACCTACAAGTTCGTATGTATGCAGCCCTGACCTCCCTCCACTGTGGCCTCTCTACTCTTCCCTCCACTGAAACAGTCTCCTGTGATCTTTACTTGTGCTGTGGACATTCTCTACATCACAACATCATATTTTCCTTGGCTACCATGGCTATATACATTTGAAATAATAATTTCTTCATTTTTCAGCTTCTTAGGTTTCAGCTTTTACCTGTAGCTTCTCTTGTTGACATTTTTTTTGCAAATAATTTGTTAGCTAAAGAAAATGGGAACTTTGAAGAACTTAACCACGTCAATTGCTGTTTTATTCTGTTTCCCTGATAATCTCAGTTGTGCTCCTTTTACCTGATAATATTTGTATGTTTGTTGCATTGCAAATAATCTTGATAGTCATTAAACTTTCTATTATCAGCTTAATGTAAGAAATAAAAAGGCTTACCAGCTCAGACCCAGTAGGTCAGATTTAATGATAATTGGAGATAGTGAGGATATCTCTGCAAGCAAGATCAGGCCCATCAGTAACAGTTCTATATAATCATTGAGCATTGTTTCTGGATGAGTGTTTTTGGATGACAGCAAAATGGGCTATCTCTATGTTCAGGTTCATAAAGATGCCCTTCCCCTCATCCTATTTCTGGACATAATTGCAACTAGGTGCATCCACAATCAGCTGTCTTAGCCAGGTGTTATTAATAAAGATCATCAGCAAGTTGTTATTCTTCATGGTTTTAGTGTATAACTGGACTTGAGTGCAAAGAGGTCCAGATCTGGGAATGACACTAGGACCCAGGCAGGGGAATGCATGGACTTGAAACACATCCACAATCCTTTAAGGCCATCTATCCTATTTATTATTACCTTTAAGTACATATAGTATAAATATAACTATATTTGGGAGGAATTTCCTGGGTTTCGGCCAATATGTTTACTGCTACAGGAAACAGTTTACTTCTGGAGTGTGCTCAGTTTCAGTTAAGAGCAGAGAATATAAAGTGACTTTTTGTAATTAATTTTCTGTCTCCCACTTCCAGCTACATCCC
The DNA here is from genome assembly GCF_963921805.1 of Phalacrocorax carbo. Taxonomy (NCBI): domain Eukaryota; kingdom Metazoa; phylum Chordata; class Aves; order Suliformes; family Phalacrocoracidae; genus Phalacrocorax; species Phalacrocorax carbo. The sequence continues at coordinate 192,558,082 of NC_087513.1, read as the reverse complement.
TTCTGATCTCATATATTCAAAATGGTAGCGGAAGGAGGGGAACCCAATCTACAAACCTGACTGTTTCATAAAGAAGCTTTTGCATTTTTTACCATGATTATAGATTATTTTCATAGCTTGAGTAGGGTTTTTATATAATTGGTTTCAGTGAGTGGTTACATCAGTCATTGCTGGGTTTTACACCTTTACTATAAAAGCATTGACCAGGTTTTAAGAACATATTGCCCAGTATAATATGCAATGGTGATAAGTGCCAGATTTTTCAGGCAGTAGCTGTAGCCTGTTCTCATTTTGGCTGCTCTCTGGGAGGGGTTCCAGAGGCCTGGTATTTCTTGCTCAGCTAATACTAGGCTTAAAATGCTCTGATTTAAATAATCTGGGAACAGTGAAGAACTGAAAGAGAAAATGAGGCATCAGTCATCGTTCATACTCTAAAGGAAACTCTTGCTAGCAGAAAATCAGGGGAGACAGGAGAAGGGTGGAGTGTGGAAGGGGCATTCTGCCACTATCAATCACCCTGTTATTGGTTTAGGATTAGTCTCTTTTTCCTAACCACAGAAGGTAATTCTTGAAATATTGCCTTTATCAACAACTCTAGTCACTCCGTCGTGCTCAGCGCAAATTGATGCATCTGAATATCTTAAAACTAGAAGTCCTTTCCTTTCTTCACTATATTTTTTCACAAGCAGAATAGGATAGAGAGTATAATGGCCATTACTGGCACATGGATGTATTTCAGGTCCCCGTATTTTCTCACTTACAGGGCTTCTCCACTCTCTATTATGTGTGTTTCTCTACATAATAATAGTTTTGAAGCTATCATCAAATAAATAAATATGATAAAAAGTACAAGAATGTTTTTTACTAAGTTGCAAAACATACAAATCATCTAGACTGCACATGGGATGCCTCATAAACTCTCAGACACAGATGTTAAATGAAATTGATTATGACAGTCCCCTCTACATCTAAAAAATCTAGATAAAAAGCAACAGACTTGAAATTGAGAAACCATACTTTAATCCTCAAATACAAACAGCAGCCCTCCCTACCCATCCTGAGACAATAGCTCTTTCCTTGTGGATTCTTATAATTCATGCAACACAGATATCTTTATAAAGTGTTTACAAATTAACCCACCAATACAATGTTATATAGCAGAGCATATAGATAACTTTATTGGACTCCCATTCCATTTAATCAATAAAGTATCACATTCTTTTCTGAGCAGTTCTCCCCATTATCATACTGTCAGGATACTGATGGAAGATGTGATCTCCCCTGTGCTAGCTCTGAACCTGGCTCAGTATTGAGGGTTATAGTTTTCTGGGTGTGTGGACCAGTCCAAAAACTGTGAGTCCACCCTAGATTCTTTCTGTATAAAAGCACTCAAATTCACCCCTGCAGTTGTAGTGTAGAGTGCTACAGTCTGGATGATATTTGTCACAGTGATAACCAAATGCTCTTTTAGTTAATGTCTGCTATATAAATGCATACTCCATTTAACCCACTAAATGTGCTCTCCACTGTATTACTGAAACTGCTTTGTATTTAACCTAAACTTCTTTTTCCAAGGCATACAAAGCCAAAGTCAGTCCTCCAGAATAATTGCTGGCACTAACACCTCATTGATAACAACAATGTTAAGATGAAAATGAGTTCCTATTTGTGCCAGCCCTCCCCTTTTAACAAGGGGAGGTGCCCCACTGGACCTGCTGTTTATGAACAGAGAAGGTCTGGTGGGTGATGTGGTGGTCAGACGCTGTCTTGAGCTCAGCGACTGTGACATGATAGAGTTCTTGATTCTTGGGGAAGTAAGGAAAGGGGTCAGCAAAACTGCTACCCTGAACTTTAGAAGGACAGACTTTGGATTGTTAAGGAGTCTGGTTACCAGAGTCCCTTGAGAGGCAGTCCTGAAGGGCAAAGGAGTCCAGGAGGCTGGATGTTATTAAAGAAGGAAGTCTCAAAGGTGCAGAAGCAGGCCTTCCCCGTGTGCCATAAGTCGAGCAGGTGGGGGAGAAGACCGGCTTGGCTGAATAGTGAGCTTTGGCTGGAACTCAAGAAAAAAAGGAGAGCTTACTGCCTTTGCCCTTCTAACCTTTTCCCTGCATAACCTCACAACAACCTTGTAGTTGGAAGAAGGGCAGGTGACTCAGGACTACAAGGTTGTTGTGAGGTTATGCAGGGAAAAGGTTAGAAGGGCAAAGGCCCAGCTGGAACTTAAACTGGCTGCCGCCATTAAAGATAACAACAAATGATTTTATAAATATATCAGTGACAAAAGGAGGGCCAGGGAGAATGTCCCTCCTTTGTTGGATGCGGAAGGTAACATTGCCACGAAAGATGAAGAGAAGGCCGAGGCACTTAATGCTTTCTTTGCCTCAGTCTTTAATAGTCAGACTGGTCATCCTTGGGGTTGTCAGGCCCCTGTGCTGGGAGATAGAGATAGTATGCAGAATGAAGTCCCAGTTGTTGAAGAGGTGGCAGTCGCTGACCTGCTTCTTCAGCTGGATGTTCAGAAGTCCATGGGGCCAGATGGGATCCACCTGAGGATACTGAGGGAGCTGGCAGAGGAGCTCACCAAGCCCCTATCCATCATTTATCAGCAGTCCTGGTCAACTGGGGAGGTCCCAGATGACTGGAAACTAGCGAATGTGACACCCCTGTAACAAGAAGGGTCGGAAGGAGGATCTGGGGGAATACAGGCCTGTCAGCCTGACCTTGGTGCCAGGAAAGGTCATGGAGCAGATCACCTTGAATGCCATTACGCAGCACATGTGGGACACCCAGGGGATCAGGCTCACCCAGCATGGGTTCGTGAAAGGGAGGTTCTGCCTCACTAACCTGGTCTCCTTCTATGATAAGGAAACGCGCTAAGTGGATGAGGGGAAGGCTGTGGTCGTTGTCTACTTGGACTTTAGTAAGGCCTTTAACACTGTCTCCCACAGCATCCTCCTAGAGAAGCTGGCTGCTCATGGCTTGGACAAGTGCACTCTGCACTGGGTTAAAAAATGGCTGGACGGCCAAGCCCAGAGAGTCGTGCTGAACGGAGCCAAATCCAGTTGGTGACCAGTCACGAGTGGTGTTCCCCAGGGCTCAGTGTTGGGGCCGGTCCTGTTCGATATCTTCATTGATGATCTGGGTGAGGCGATTGAGTGCACCCTCAGTAAGTTTGCAGATGACACCAAGCTGGGTGGAAGTGTCGATCTGCTGGAGGGCAGGAAGGCCCTACAGAGGGATCTGGACAGGCTGGATTGTTGGGCCGGAGCCAACGGTATGAGATTCACCAAGGCCAAGTGCTGGGTCCTGCACTTGGGTCACAACAACCCCATGCAACACTACAGGCATGGGGAGGATTGGCTGGAGAGCTGCCTGGAGGAAAAGGACCTGGGGGTGTTTGTTGACAGCTTGCCTGAACATGAGCCAGCAGTGTGCTCAGGTGGCCAAGAAGGCCAATGGCATCCTGGCTTGTATCAGGAATAGTGTAGCCAGCAGGAGCAGGGAGGTGATCGTGCCCCTGTACTCGGCACTGGTGAGGCCTCACCTTGAGTACTGTGTTCACTACAAGAAGGACATGGAGGTGCTGGAGCATGTCCAAAGAAGGGCAATGAAGTTGGTGAAGGGTCCAGAGAACAAGTCTTATGAGGAGCGGCTGAGGGAACTGGGGTTGTTTAGCCTGGAGAAGAGGAGGCTGAGGGGAGACCTTACTACTCTCTACAACTACCTGAAAGGAGGTTGTAGTGAGGTGGGGGTCGGACTCTTCTCCCTAGTAACAAGCTATAGGATGAGATGAAAAGGCCTCAAGCTGACCCAGGGGAGGTTTAGATTGGATACCAGGAAAAATTTCTTCACTGAAAGGGTTGTCAAACATTGGAACAGGCTGCCCAGGGAGGTGGTTGAGTCTCCGTCCCTGGAGGTATTTAAAAGAAGGGTAGACGTGGTGTTTGAGGATATAGTTTAGTGGTGGACTTGGCAGTGATAGGTTAGCAGTTGGACTCAATGATCTTAAGGGTCTTTTCCAACCGCAGTGATGCTGTGATTCTGTGATTCTGTGAAATGCCAGGCTTCCTTAATACCCTGGCATTACAAATCTTGACTCTGTTTCCCACACGGGTGTTAATGAACCTGCAATTAAGACTACATGCCTTGCAGACCAAAGGCGAAGTATCTTTTGCCTCTGAGACTTTTGGTTCCTTCTTCCTCAGGGCAAATCCTGGCCATACTCAAGAGGTACTTCAGTGCTATCTTACAATTTCTCCTGCTCTTTAATAAGTTACTGACTTTCAAACAGCCACCCTGCATGCCTCAGAGGATGAGATCCTTAAAATCCTAGGCATTAAAAGAATGGTGTTTCTGAAAAATGGTGATTTTAGGCATCATAGTCTAGTATGACAATATTCTAACCAACTCATATGTCAACAACAGCACTGAAAAATCGAAACTGCATTTTAAAAAATATCTCGTTGTGATACCATGCAGCATACAGGCAGATGTTTATATCTGGAACAATTCTGTGAATTACAAAAACATACCCAACGTAGCCTCTTAGGAAGAACACCTTCTCATATGCCATGTGAAAGAAACAGTTTTGCTCTTAAGAACACATTCATTCATTGTCTTCATTATCCTTTAGGCAGTGCTTTCTGCATTGCAAAATCATCACCCCTTTGTAAACAAGCAGCACAGCAATCTGATCCCAAAACATAACCTAGCTGCCAATTTTAAAGCACTCCCAGCAACAACACAATATGGCATAATAACCTTTCCTGGAATTTATTTTTAAAAATCATCTTTGCTTTCCATAGTTTTGTGTCTGTCAATAAAAGAAAACAAACAAACAAACAAACAAAAAACCCAAAATGAAACAACCCCCAAAAAACCAACTCAGAAACAACCACAATGTCAGTGAGAGTGAAAAGCCCTGATTAATTATAACTATTGTCAGGAGCAAACTACTTTGAACAACAACCACAACTGCACTTTTTAGGCATCTTGACTCATTCTTGAAATTATGTCCCAAAGGAGCGCAACAGAGAGCAAGTCTGACTGCAGAGTGTGCAAACATGCAGTTGTGGGAACAGAATTCAAAGCTCAGCAGAGCCCCTGAAATCAATGTGGTTGCACCAGAGTAGCTGAGAGCAGAATGTACTATATGTTTCACGTTGGAAGTCCTGTCATGAATCAGGCAAAGGAGAAATATATAGCACACACAAAATGTAACATAACTAATAGGAACTATCCATTTTCAGTGATGAAGATCTTGAAATCTTTTGTTTTCTGTAGAGAATAAAGCTTAATTTTCAAATATTGCAACTGTTGTACAAGGCATCATTGAAACTGTGTAACTGTTAAAAGCTATTTTTCTTTTATTGTAATTGGTTTGGTTTTATTATAGCAGGAGCTAGAGGCTGCAGCAAGGGTTGAACAAGGGTTGGAATTTCCATCCACTTTGGGACAAGAAGTCAAAATATCAACACGCACCGTGGAACAGAATGTTCTGAAAAACATGGATTCAGAAACAATTGAACATTTCATCTTTTCCCAGCTGAGCACAAAAGCTGCATATTTCTGCAGTGTTAGGCTGCCTGATGGGGTTTGGAGTTTGAATCGCCTATTGTGTCATTCTGTCCTTGGTGGGTAAGACCGCGGGCTCAGGCCATGTCTCCAGCACTACACCGCAGCCGTAGGGATGGCAGTGAGAAGAGTGTATTGTATCCATGTAGATAGTCTAATCCAGGAGTGAATCTCAGGAGAGAGAGGAGGCTAAAACTACAAACCCACTTATACAATACAGTGTTGTTACAAGAAACCAGTTTCCTACTGAACCAAGTTAAAACAAAATATCTTGGCTCAAAGAAAACAAACAGAGCCAGATTTTCCCATGGAAAATTTGGGGATTTTTTTTTTCCCATGGGAAAGTAATTCTGACCCAAAGCAGCCAGGTGGCTATTTTACTTTTTGTCCAACAGTGCCCTGATGGTGTTGAACTCTGAACAAACCTATCTAGACAAGACAGTGTATTTTTAGACAAGTCAGGTATTCCTGTCTTCATATCATGGACCCAGCAGTGATGCACCATTAGCAGATGTTTTCCTCCCTCTTACAGTGCTCTGTCTAGACCAATAAACTGAACAGGCTCAGGCTAGGCTCCCCCAGCTTAGTTTTGGCCTGCACCATCTAGCATTGTGTCTGAGCATGGTTTGGGAGGTTGGTCCCAGTAAGCAGTATAGATGAGATCACCTTGTTTTGGGGGAGAAATATATCTGTGGGTTCAGGCACCAAAACTGTTGCTGCTGGCGCCGGAATCTGCCTTCCACAAGGAGAAGCAGACCTCTCACGTGGGCACAGACCACAGTGGAGGGCGTGGCTATGAAGTTCTTGATTTGGGGCTTTCACTAAATGCCCTTGGTCAGTCTGGAGAAGCTGTTTCGTAGGTGGCTTGTTCAAAAGCACACAGAAAGCCTGCGGGAGAGCACCAAGGTGGTCCAAAATGCTTGATGCCAGGAGAAATGATTTAACTGTAAGAATATATTTCTCTTCTGATAGAGGTTTGCCTTATTAATGAGGTAATTTCTCTGAACATTTTATAATTGAACCACATACCTGGAAATGAAGTATAGAAGTTACTGAACACAGTATGTATGTACTTATGAGTTGAAAGCAGAAATTCTAGCTGAAAAATGTTTCATTAAACTTTAAACCTTCTTCCTTTAGTGAAAATTAAAAGGTTATTTAGAACTGCCTGCCTTCTGCTTTTGTTATCAAAAGCTACATCAAACGTTGAAGTGCAATTAAAATCCAGTGGGCCCCATTTTGCAACTAATAAAAATATGCATAAATTGAGCTCATTGGAGCAATATTGATTTTCAACACCTGAGGATCTGCCACTCAGTTTTAACTGCATTTTTTAAGTGTTTCTCTCCTGTGGCAGAAAAGGAGAAGAGGCAGAAAGAAGTAAGTATGAAAGAGGAAAGATATATGTCTTCAATACCGTATAAAATCAAAGGTGGCCATAGGGAAAATGGAAGCTTTAATCCACACTAACTCAAATAGAGGTAGGAATACATGTTTTTGTTTTGCTTGGGTGTTATTTTGGTTTGTGTCTGTAGTTATGTAAGAAGGATGAAAATACTCATCAGAATTTAGTCTTGAACAGCCTGTTAAACAGGCATTTTTATCTGTGTAGGAATACACAATTGTGAGAGAGGCCTATGGAGAAATTACAAAAAGCTTATTTCTCAATAAATAAAAGGGCGGCTTTTCCTTCAGTTATCATTACTGTATGTTGGTACCATCCATTTAAAAGGTTAAAAATACAGCTCTAAGTAAATTGACCTGCACTTTAATGTACGGACCCTCCTTGGGGTCACATAAATGAAGTAAACTGAAAATGAGCATCTACCCGAGGGACTGGGAGAGTGTATATAGTACTTATTACATGTAGTACTTAATTTGTTCTGGACCATTTATAATAAATATCTATAGAGAAAATGCAGTCTTCATATTCATATTTTGGTCATCAAGCACTTGCTAAATGATGCTTTTGTGATACTTTATCAGTAGCAAAGGATAATATTTGATATTATCAAAAGACAGCTGCACTTGACTATTTCCCTCCTTTATAAAGGATAATCATTGTGCAAAACAGCTTTGATACAGAGCACATTGACGAAATGTCAGCGTGGGTTCCAAGCAGCTTTCACTAATTTAAAACATTGTTTCCTTGATTGTTGGCTGCATCTACAGAGCGAAAATGTGTCCCATGTAAAAATCAAAACAGATGAACCTACCTTTGGAGTCATGGGGAAGTTACAATACCACTCACCCTATTCCTCCTCCCCCAGCAATTTTCTGAGGTCGACAATGTCAGGAGACACAGCTACCCCCTTGCCAGGCTGTGCCCTCACCCCTGCTGGGTGGCGGGCATCCCTCTGCAGAGCTGCAAGGGCTGGGGATGCTTCTTCCCACCCAAGCCCAGCACCTGGGGAAGGAAAGGTACGGCAGACCGAAAGAGAGCACAGGGTTGCCTCAGAGGCCACAGAACAACCACCTGAGCCCCTGACACCCATAAAGAAGCAATTGCTGAAAACGCCGAGTGTAATTTGTAGTATGTAAGAAAATCTTCGGTGGGATTTCATGGGCAAGTGAGGCTTGTTTCTTCCCGTAATGGTTGCTGCCTGTGATCTGCCCCCACGCTGGATTCAGCAAGGATGTGTAGACAGGGGGATGTGAGGATTAGAAAAGGAAGGAAACGGTTATTTTGCAAAAAGTGAATTTTACATCTAAAATATATGTATAATCATTTGATCATTCAGAGAAAACAATAAATCTTTTACTGAAACCAGTGTCCTAAAACTATTCGCAGACAGTAAACAAAGAAAGGGGAATGAGAGGGAAAAAAAAAGCAAGCCTTTACCTGCTACTACCATCTAGTGGTAAAAAAGAAATAAAGGATGTGTTTGCAGAAATAGTCTGTGGGAGGAATGAGGCTGGTGAATAGAATTAAGAAATCAGACAGCCGTTATCTGGCAGCCACTTGCTCCCCGCAACTGCAAACACACACATTATCCATCACTGCTACACCCACATCCTGCTCCTGGTGGGGAAAGTAAGCACAAACCCAGAGCCACAAATAGAAATGATCAGTCAGGGAAACATATTCCTCTTGACCTCAGAACACACGTCTTTGCTGACATAACTATATGATTTAAGATCTTCCTGCCATGGCCGTCCTTGCATCCATAAATATATGACAGCTAACAAAAATAGGACGTGGATCTTCTCTATTAACCACAAAACACTAGGCTGTGTACATAAGTGAGTGCTGCTCCTCTCCTGAGGGTTGTGCTTGGTAGAGGTAGGGAGTTAAGTGTGATGGCCTCAGCCCTTGGCTGTCTCCACACTCCCTGCTGTCTGCCAAGGGAAGCCCTGCCACCCTGGTCATGGGACACTTTCCCTTCATTGCCAAATTGCCATCTGGTCTTGCTGCACAGGAAAGCAGAGTCTAGATGCCTTGCTGGGACTCCTGCATGGAGGCTGGATGCTTCCTCAGGAGAGAGAACTGGGACTCCACCTGCACCTTACCAGGTCCTTTGAAATTGCTAGTCTACTAGGCAAACTTCCACCTCCCACGAAAACAAGTTTATCTGTCTAAATGCAAAGCTAAGAAAACATTTACTATATTTAGGACAAGTACAGGGAGAGGAAATAATAGCTGACTTTTACAGCTGCCTTGCATGCTGTTTTGGCTTCGAGCTGTGTTCCCTTCAGCTCACAGATGAGCTGCTTCTCAAGGTGATTCACATCTCTTCCCATGCTGGTTCCAGTTCTTCCAAACTGCCTCTGTCCCCATTGCAGCCTGCTTTCCCTTGAGCAGTGATAACCCTAATGCTTTTTAGCTGGTGGAAATCTCAACAGAAAATTCAGTAGTAGACTTATGGGTCTACACATGATAATGCAAATGAGTTTTAGGAGGATAGTATACAAAGCAAGAACAGTATAGATTATTCATTTTTAAGGTAATAATTAGTGGACAAGAATAATTAGTTGTTATACACTGGAAGACAGAAAGAAATTGTCATTGTCCCCCAGTGACTTGGACTGAAGTCAGCTGCTGCTTCCCCATATTTCAGTAGGGTTCCTGATGCATATGTATGAATCTTTGCAGCTTCCTGCAAGCTTCAGTAATTATTTCATCAAGGCATCAACTTCAGTGTCAGGTGTAATTGGAATCATGCATACCACACCTCCAGCTGCCAGTGTGCTGGGTGTCCTTGGGTCGCCTCTTCCTCCTGCCTGAACTGGGACAGCTTTCACATGTAGGTGACTGCAATAAATACATCTATAAAATGTGCCTTTTCCTTCCAGACGTCTCTGAGCATAATGAAAAGTTTGTGTACCTAATTTCAGAGCATATCGGTACTGTTCAGGCAAGACTGATTTCAACCTTAAAGCCAATGCCTAAAACAAATTAAAGGAATCAAATGCCAAAAGTACAACCCCTAGCCCTCCAAGGGAAACCAAACCAAACCAAACCAAAAATCAATGCTGAGAGGCACAGTTTATTTTAAACTTAATTTTTCAGACTTAAAGTTGATGCCTAAAATTGGTCAACCAATCACTAAAAGTACTTCTCTCTATTGACTGTAGCAGAAGCTGAGAGTGACCAACTCCAGGGCAAGATAAGAAAGCTAAAGCAGCTGAAGTTCAGCCATGGCATTAGGTGGGCAGAAATTTTCACTTCTGATGGGATGCCAAAAAATAGGGAGAATAGAACAAGGGGGAAGTTTCCCATTGACCATTCGCTTGGTAAGAAAGCAGCAGTTAGCCAACAACTGGTTCTAGAAGAAGAGCTTAAGGTATAAAATCCTGCCCTGAAAACAGCACCATAGGCAGGTTGGATCTCCTTTTACATCCAGATATGAGATTACTGGAAGGCTCATCAGTGTTTTATCACCATCACTGAAATAGGTTCCTGCCCTTCTATCAGTAGCATCAAACTCCATCAAGTTAGGGGGACAGCTATGTCCCATGTCTCAGGTGGCACTCAAACATTTTTTTTTTTAATTCTGTAGCAGTGACAATGATAAATAATTCATGATCTGCCTCCTTTCCATCTCCCTGGTTGCATTTCCTACAGTCATTTATTAGAATGATACTGTCTCGCATTTATTCAAGTACCTATTGCTGAGAGACTTGAGAAAATAGGAAAATAATTATTCTTCATCAGGATGCAGTTGCATTTATGGAAACATTGGTTATATTTATAGAAGTGTTATCTACTTAAACACTTATTCATGTAACTTTATATGCTAAGAGATTCTGTAGCATTTATAGTTAAAGGAAATAAGGAACTTTAAATAAAAATTACATGCATATTTGTCTCATAATCATTTAGTTTTGATAAAAGTTGCTTTTGCCATTGCATTTATTTAATTAATCTATTTATATGTTTATTCATTTCAAGCCTTACTTTAGACATTCTTTCACTGGCTAGATGGGTACATTTTGTATCATCCTTTATACTGGTAATTGTACATCGCTCTTCTCATGAAACACCTAGAAATGTGTTCCTCCTTCATGAGAGAGCCACAAAGGCCTTATTTCTGACCAAAATGTTTAGATTCAATTTTCCACTTCCCACATATGATTGAAACAACAAGTAATGAATAATATTGAGATCCCCTAATTATTCTGATTAAGCAGTTGGCATCCTGATGACTCAGTTAAAAGGGGCTTTTACATTTTGTTTGCAAAAATATTAAGTCTGCACATCAGGATGTAGTCCTGTGGAGATAGCATGGTTTTTTTCTTTGTTTTCCCCTACTGAATAAATTATATTTTATATTTTTAGCCTGGTTTCATGAAAAATAAGGCTAATAACATTTTTTATCTCACTGTCCTTTACTTCCTCTTCTCCCCCTTTTTCTGTTTTTAACCAATATAGGCAGAGGCCTCAAAGATTACAAAGCCTTACAAATTTTGTAATAATTGGGACTGAGCAGGGAAGACTGACTTTATTAATGCTTCTTCTGAGTGAAAAGAACAGAACATTTGATCATAACTTAGTTCTGGTTACCAGCAGCCACCTGGACAGCCAGCACGGGCAGTGAGTGTGTCTGTAGCCCTCTCTCTTGTTTGTGTTGTCTCTTGCCCAGACAGTAGCCCTGAGAGGTAGACGGGGAAGAGATATATGGGCAGGTGGGAGTGCTGTGGTGAGGGTGCATGGGGGACAAAGCCGTACTGGGAGAAGTATGGGACAACTATGAGACACTGGAGAGAGCTATGTGTGATATGGTGGGAGTGATTGTAGGTATATGGAGAAGCTCTTGTTCTTGAGGTGAGTAGGTGTGATGTGGGACATGCAAGACAAACCCATGTGAAACAAGATTTCCTTAGCTCCATTGTTCATTTACTAATTTGCTTTCTTCTATCCTCAACTTCTGCTGTTATTTTGTCCACTTTTCCTGCTCTGGCATAGGTCACAGAGACCTAACTGCCTACCCAGCCAGTAATCTTCTCTGCAAAGGACATGCTTTTGTTGTTTTCCAGAACTGCATTCATCCTTTCAGATGTTCTCCATCTATCCTAGATTCTTTTAATAATTTCTTTCTCATGATCATCATTTTCTAAAGTGAAAAGCCATTGAAGGTAAATGTATGCTGCAGCTTTTTTATTACTTTCCATTTACCAAGAGTATTTTTTCTTGGGTGTAAATGCTTTATGTCACCTTTAGTTTTCTTCATGTTTATTTTAACTCCCTGTTTCTTGCTTGCTGCATAAAGATAATTTATTATCCTCTTCCCTGGAGCTGCTAGATACTCAAGAAGTGCAATGTCATTTGCAAGCTGCATAGGTACCTCTCATTTATTCCCTGTAATCTTACTGCGGTAAAGCTTTCTGAAAACTTTCAGCAAGCATGTACGGAAAAAGGGAGTGCATAGAGTTGCACTAGCAAATCTCTTTTTTTTTTTTTTTTCCTCTTGCTCTTACAAAATAGTTTCCTGATGGTATCTGGTAATTGTTACGATGGGGAGATAAATGCTACTTAAGCCCCAAATTAATGAGCTTCATGTGGCAATTACTTGGTGGAATTTCATGGCCTATGGTATGCAGGTCAGATTAGATGATTCTTCTAACATTAAAATTTATGAATCTATAAATTCCTGTTTCTCACTTTTCTTTTAATGCTTCCTAACATTTCCAGTGAGTAAGAGCCTTCTCATCTATCAAATACCCAAAGCTGAGGTAAATTATTCTGCATGACCTTCAATACTTTTCTGTCATTTTTGGTCTGGTCTTACAGATGTTGTGTCTCTAAAGCTCTCAGTAGGTCAGGAATTATGGGTGCCTAGGGATGCCAGGCCGAGCGTTTGATATACTGCATTAGCGTGAAAAATCAGGTGGCTTGTCCTAGGCATAGGTTGCTTGCCATGTAAAATCTTTTGTAACTAGCTAGCTCACAGGAGTAAACTATTTATAACACAGGGAACTTCTATTTATTTTAATGGATACATTATGCTTATAGAAACAGTAGATTGATATTGATGCATTTAGGAATGTATTACATTTGTTTGTAACCCCCACTCTCCATAACCCCTGCTGTAAGCTTTCCCCTGCCACCCAGGGTTTCCGTGACTATGTACCTGCACCCACAACTCAGCTCTGGTGTGGCACAGCTGTATAACCTCCACACAGGCTGCTCAGAAAAAGCTGTGAGAAAGGCTGTGCGGAGATAAGGAAGGTAAAGTTACAGGCAGAAGTAGGATTGCTGAGATAGAATCAGAAGTAGCTGGAGCATTCAAAAGGAAAAACATCAGTGTGGAAACATGTGAAAAAGTAAAGGAAAAACATTAAGGAAACTGTTCAGGCTAGTCGGGGGCTTGTTATGAAGCATCAACTCATCAGGTCAAATCATCAGTACCATCAGGAGCAGGTGGACAAAGATAACCCCATGACACTGAGGACCTGTTCCAAGGAGCTGCAGAAGCCAGCCCTGCCCCCCCGCTCATGCCTGCCTGGCCAGCAAAAGCTCTCAGGGTACCTCACTAGTGGGGAGGGGGGAGGCACACCTATGCTTAGCTTGACTGCTGCTTAAATACTACCTACTCTGTTTGCCATTAAATAACTGTTTTATGCTTTGATGTGGGTTTTGTTTTTTTTTTTTTTTGGTCTTGCTTGCAGAATCCCTTGAACCAGGATAAGGATGCTGGAATAAATGGACTCAGGAGGGGATCAGTAATACTTGCCTTAAATACCAAGTTTACAAACACTAAGTATTTTGCAAATTTTACAGTTTGTTTCATGTTGGTTAGCATTTTCTAAGTTTTCATTCTGATTTTGCCTATTGTTGTGTTCTTATTGAATGCTCCTGTCCCTGCTTTCTTCTGCTTCCATTGCGTGTGTTGTATCACTCACTATTTTGGGACTGGTTTTAGTTATTTGCCTTTTTTCTTTAGGAATTCCTGCAACATCCTGTAGTGAAAGTTTAAGTTAAGAAGCAGGTTTCTCATCTAGATTTGCAACATACTTAGCAGCATAAGCTGAATTCTTCACAAAAATCTAGGTGTTATCACTGGAAAAGGCATTTGAGGCTACAGGACTAGATCCTGGCAGATGGCAGACGTGTTTCTAGCTGCTTGGCAAGTACAAGTCTGGCTTAAAGTTGCCCTAATCAATCAGCTGAATATTCCCCAGAAGGGAGGAAGGAGAGGATCTACCAGTGAAAGGAAACTATCAGAAATCAGACATGTACTCATTCCAGCCTGACAATTGTAGATGCTTCCTTCAAAGACCCCTTTAGAGCCATTATAGGCTAGCAGAAATTAAAGCTTCAAAATCACTAAGAAAGCCTCCATAATAGGGCTGAAGAAAGGACTTTTGGATTCATCCAGATGTGGCATTCAGGCACACAACACTTACAGAGGCCAAACAACAGCTACAATTGGGTGTAACAGTCACTGATCACTTGGCAGGAAAGCAACCTCTTCTCTTCAGAACTGGCTCACTAATGAGTGATCTATACAGAAATTTTGAAGGGGTGGAAATACTGAGTGAAACAAAGAAACATAAGGGGCAGATCATGAAATACACCTGTAAGTCAAAAAACACTTAAAATATTTTCTTCTGAATTTGGGGGGGAGGAGGTGGGAAAACACCTTCAGGGCATATTTAATACATATTAGGATAAATCAGCATTCTTAAAGGAAAACAATATGGTGACTGGTGGAAAAGGATGTTGTAATAATTTATAAAGACAGACCTTCACAACTGTCAGCATAAAGACAGGGAAGGCAAAGAGACCCAAGTGTTTATCACATAATACTGGGAGGGAAATTGCAGCCACACAAAAAAGATATACCTACATGGGCACATGGGTTGTTAGTTTTTGATTACATTTCATTCTTGAATCAGAAGCTCAATTGCTTGCTCATGAAAGATCATTTTTAGCAAACGTTTTTATTATTATATATAATGTGTCTTATTGCAGAATTTTTGTTAATGCTGAGTACTAAGAAGTCATGAAAGGATTTAAAAACTTACTATTTCAGAAGAATTGGGTTCTCTGTGTTTGCTTTAATGTCCAAGTTTAAAAAAATTTCTTCCTCTAACCCCAAGTGCTAAGAACTAGCCTCCCTCAAACTCTTATTTAATTGCTTCAGCCAAGGAGCTTAGGAACTTTAGGAAAAACACCAAATATCAATGAGTTAAATAAAAATGGCAGAGCTGACAACAGTGATATCTCCTTAAACCATGTACAATGAAAGATTTCATTGTACCTTTGAAAAGCAAGATACCCCAAAGGAGTTAGGGTTTAAATAAGTGAAACAACCAAATGGTTGAAGAAAGGAAAATATTCTCACAGTGTCTCAGCTGTACATTCCTGACAGACTCACCTGCAGAGGCTTTATAAAATAAAACACAGGAATCAGTTGTATTGCAGTTTGGAGGAAAATAGTTTGCAGCAGATTTCACTTGATATCTAAACCAAGTATCTCCCACTTTGATAAACTTTGCTCTCTAGGCAAAAGTAAATCACTTTCTGAATGTTTTAAGTAGGAATACACTGGCCATCAACTCCAGAGTAAGAATGAGATTCTTAGGTTATTGAAGTTAACGGGAAGATGGTTGCAAGATTTTTTTTAAAAAAATCAACTGTCTGTGGGTGCTCTAAATAAGGTTGCATCTTATATTAACCATGTCTTTTATCAGTGTAGTCACTTACTCTTCTGATGTTTGAGACAAGGCAATAAATCCTGTATATATAGAAGTCCAGTTCATAACCCAAAGACAGAGAGAGATGAAAAACATTAGTTGCTGGTGTTTTTTAAGCAGACAAAATGAATAGAAGTTTTCCCACCTCAACAGTGAAATCTATATCCTAACTACAACCTTCCTTCACTTTGGAAGCAAAAGGAACATGAGCAGGTTCGGAGGATGTCTTTCTTTGAACCAGTCAAATGAAAATGCTACCCTTTCTTGGAAGCTGACATGGTATTTGCCTGGTGTTTCATTTCATTTTGTCCCTTAGGGAACTTCCATCCCAAGAGCATCCTTTTTATTTATTTTACTTTTTTTGACTTGGTATTCTAGCCTTTTACAACTGGGTCAAGATAAATCACGGTTGCTGGAAAATAAAAAGAAAAGGAAAGGTGTAGGTAGACAATTAGAGATGCATATGTATATATATAGGAATTAATCTGCAGAAGAAATGAAGCTGTTACTTTAGAATCTGATCATTTTAACACAAAATTTCATACATATCATTTACTTTCTACAGAATTACAGTGTGTTTTGACAGGTACAAAAAAGCCTTTAGGAAAAGCTTCTAAATGTTTTCTCAGATTTTTTTATTTTTTTCACATACAAATTAGTTGCTTAGTGTTATAAATTAGGATTCAGAACCATCACTCTAACACATGATAATGAATCCCCACCCTCTTCCCATGCCTAGGAAAGTGAGACCTTTTCCTGCTCTGTACTAAGCCAATAAGTGACACTGAATGACATTCCTTTTCATTGCCTTTTCTATCTGTGCTTTTAAATCAGGATTTTAATAAAAACAATAATAATGACAACAATGACAACAACAACAACAATAATAAAATAAAAATAAAGTGAACTGCTATCTGCCCCAAAGGTGTTCTGTGGAAGACACAACTATCTCCCAAAGGATCTTTCCAATACAGATTAATTCTCATTGACACCTGGAGTCTGTGCTCTGCACTGCTCCAGCAGTGCTCCAACAGGGCACCTGCACAGGTAGCACAAGCCAAAATAAATCTGTGTAGCTTTTGGGGGATCCCTGAGCTAGAGAAATATGAGGGTAATTTGTAGGTGCCTCTGCTGCCTGGTCAGAGTGTGTGTGTGTGTTTATACGTTTCAGCATTTTGCAGAATGTGTGCTGGCCCTGATGCTGTCTCAGAGAAGCATCAAAAAAGGACCTAAAGGCAGTTGAAGGTAGAAGGACATGCACACCCTAACCCCACCCAAGGTCCAGCCTACAGAAATGAGTGTCTGGTTTCAGCCCAAATTTTGCTTTCAGTCCCCTAATTACATCCTGAAAAGTTTAAGTCCTTTCAGTTTAAGTTTCTTTCAGTCCGGAAAGGTTTTAGGTGGTGTCCTTCCAGAAATGAAGTCTCTGTGCAGATGTTTTGGATTCCACCTCTCCTTCAAAAATATCATGTCTGTGACAGGATTCCCATGGGTCAAATCCCATTGTCAGAGGCAAATGGTGGGATACTCAACTGACTAAACTAAGTGCAGTATGAAAGCATTGTTCACTGGACTTTATCAGAGCTTGTTTTGACATTTCACTTGTTGACCATGTTGTTGCTTTGGGGCCCCATAACAATCTGTGCCAATAGTTACAATTATATTTTTCCATCCATTCTTCATTCTGCTCAAAATTTCTGGTCTTTCAGTTGTAAATAAAGGGTGATTTCTCATTGTGGCTAAAAGGAGTGGAATTAGCCCATCACAAATTCAAGGTAATCTGTTTTTCCTTTACTAGCTTTGGTTCAACAGCTAATGAAGGCAGAAGCCAGTACATTAGGGAATTATTGTAAGGTGACATTTTAAGGAGAACAGAACTTTTAGGGAACTAAAAAAGGATATTCAGCCACAAAACCTACTAGGATGTTGAAGGTTGGCCTTACTTTCTTTCATCTGAGGCAAATAACTGCCAGAATGGTTTTGTTTAAATGTGTCTCAAAGTGACTGTACTTCCCATGCATAAAAAGCAGGGAAGCCCAAATCATGAAACAGAAAGAAACTGTTGCCCCTGTTCAGGCCAGGCGTGGCTGCTCACTAGTATTTCAAGTCTTGAGAAAAACACTCTTTACTTGAGGGTGGACCCCCAGTATGATGTTTCTTACAACCATTTTACTATAAATGATTTATTAAGAACATTTCTGAGCCACATCCTTGAGTGAAAAAATAAATCTGTGTATTCATACTTCCAGATTCAAATGTACATAGATACATGTTATTCCTACTTATAAGTGTATGCTATGTGCATAAACTTATGTTCTTAGCCACTTGCTACATCTTATTTATACTGCAGTTGGATTTCCCTTCAGTTTGTGATGTTAAATACCGCACTGTTTAAATAAAATGTCTGTATTTCTTTATATCTAGCCATTAATTTGGCAGTGTCCTTCTTCATATTGTGTGCTCGTGAAATTATTCTACAATTCATGCTATTTCCAGACAGCAGTTACCTTCTGATGTCAAAACCCACCCCATTTCTGTAATTAATCTCTATTATAAAAGCACATGCACAGTTCTGGGGGAATAGTAAAAAAGAAGAGAGGAGTCAAAGAGAGGAGCTTTGGTTCCTCCAGAGCAGTGTAAAACAGATTGTGGGGCTGTCCCCTGGAGGAGGTGTGCCTCTGTCCCTTGCATGCCTTCAGGGGATGGCACTGTGTACCTTGGGGGACATTGCTGTGAGCCTGGGGGGAAGGTGCTGTGTGCTGTCTACTGTCTCCAGCCAGTTGTGCACTTGGTCAGCAGTGTCCTGCTGGAGCTGGGAAGCATCACCATTTCCATTTCATACCAAGGCTTTCCATTTTCCAAATTCAAGAGCTAAAAGATAAGTTTAAAATATTGGTAAAATATTAACTGTCCTGTATTTTTACTTGTGAAGGTTACTGTCTGGTGAAAGTGGTGGTATCTGGAAACCCACCCAGGCTGGCACTGGAGCACCATTGTGCCATCCTCAGTCCAGCAAGACCTCCTGTGCTGACACACGGTAAACCTGATTAATCCAGGGTGCTGGCTTCTTTCCACCAAGAGATGAGCAGAAAGCAGATGACGTGGGACCAAGGGCCTTGTGTAGCAAGTATAGGCTGGGATAATTGCACAACAGTGCAAGACAGTGAGCAATCCAGCTCTGCACGTTGCTTGGACTGCTAATACAACATGATTGCTTGTAATACCAGCTGACCAGACTCCACGACCCAGGAGGTCCCATTCAGCTCTATGCAAACATGCTTATTATGGTTGTCCTTTTGTACAATGAGATACTCTTGTTTCAAGAAAAAAAATGTCCATATATATTTCAAGAGCTCTGTACTTTGTTGACACACAGTATTGCTCCATGAAAAGATGCGTCCTTCCTCATGCCCAGCTCTGGCACAGCCAGTCATGGTGCAGACACGAGGTCAAAGCTGCAAATATAAGCCTCAGAAGCTGGATAGTTATGCTTAAGTGGTGGTACGCTTGAGACCCAGCCCAGTGACTCTGGATGCAATGGGGGGATTTCTACTGAATTTAGTAAAAGACACATCCCTTTGAAGGATGTTTTTGATAGTTGCAGAGTTTGAGCAGGTGTAATTAGGCCAGGATCTCTGTGAAAAAAACAGGCCTAAATCAGAAGAACATCTAAAAATGTACATTTGTGTGATAAATATGTTTGCTTCTGAATGAAAGCTAGAACAGAAAACATGAGTAACCTGCAGTGCTGAAAATTAAGTTTAGGAAGGCTTGTTGACTCAAAAGTATCTTATTTTAAACAACACTGTTAATCTTAAGGTTTCCAATTATAAGAAAGGAGGAAAAGTGCGAATGTCTTTGTGAACATTATATTCAAATGTGAGTAATTGAAGAAATGAGAACATTCCGTCCCTTGGTGGAACTGCACAAGCTATAGAATATTTGCTCAAATTTAGATAACATAAGAAACTAATGCAGCTCACATTGCAGTTAGTGAGAAGCTTTATTTTCAAAATCAAAAGGGCAATTATGAATGAAGAAAAGAATAAAATTACACAGTGCCATTTTATTATAGTATCAAAATAGAATTGATGAAGCAAAGTCAGAATTTAAAAGAAATCTGGATAGCTGTTATTTAGGTTGGCTGCATATTTGTAAGGGTGCCTGACAGAAATGGAATTCCAGAAATGCTCTTGAAAATGTTATTTGCAAAGTGCAGTTCCCTGTACTGAGATCTTTACTATGAGTTTTGCATATAAAAAGATACTTTCTAAATTGTTATGAACTTTTATGCCTTTCCAAATAAGCACACAGCAAGGAATAAGTAAAAGCTGGAAAAGTCCTGCTCAGCCTTCTAGTCTAGGTCACTTGTCTGAGGAAGATTATTTCTTACCACATATTCTCTGGTGAATTGTTCAGCCTAGTTTTGAATTCTCAAGTGATGATACTCACATGGTTTTCCTTGTATGATAGCCTCAGAGTTCAGGTCTGCTACAGAGCAAGGAAATGTCAGCAGTGCCCTGATTTGTCATGTAATGACGAGGTATCCCATTTTGGGACACAAGTGCTCCATCATTGTAACTTCAAAAAGTCAAGAGGTTTTAAAAATAATCTTTAAAGGGCCCATTATTTTCTCAGCACACTTTAGTTCAGTGACTATGCCATCCATATACCCTCCTTGATTTACCTCCAGAGCTGTCAGTGGGAAGAAATGACTGTTCCCTTTCTGTGGGGCACAGGGGTAAATGTGGACTGCTGATCCTTCAGTGCCTAGCAAGGCTCAGTGCCTTTCTAATACCGCCAAATTCTGCTAGCAGGGTATCTGACAGTTTGTTAGATCTTCCTTGCAGCCACTTTGGTTTCTGACAGTCTCTGTGCTTTGAAGTTACAGGACGAAACTGAACCCTACTTTGGACAGAGGACCAGTGACTGTGCTGCTGTGGCTGGGGAAAGTGAGGATGATGAAGGTTATGCTGCTCTACAGCTCTTGGGGCAAAAGAAACATTTTCAGTTTTAATTTTAATTAATAGCATGTGAGTATGATAACTGGGAGAATCCATGTGTAGTCTTGGAATTTCTGTTATTTTTTGGAGAATGCTTCAAGTGCAGGGACTCAGCCATGAGATCCTTTAGGTGAAACTTCACACTCTGTAAGATGCTACAGAAGAAAATAAGCTGTGACTGTGAAAAACACCCTCTGACCATAGATAAACTATTGTTTACCTATGTTTAGTTAATGTCTACCATAATGAAAGGGTTCAAAAATCCAGCTAATGCTTGGAATAAAAGAGAAGAATGAGAGCGTAGTTTTTTTGAGGTACTGGAGGTTTCTCTTGGCCATAGGACCAGCTAACTTAAAGAAAGCTGTCGTGAGCACAAAGCAAAACCTGCAACAGCCTAAGTGATTGCAGTATCTGAGTGAAATACAAACTAAGCTCCAACGGGACATTGTAGTTGCACTCTGAAGTGTTTAATAACCCATTTTCTCCAAGATGCGAGAGGTCCATGAGGCAGCAGAACACAGTTCACAGAACAACTCCATTAAAAATATAATCCCAAAATACAAAAATTCCTAAACATGCAAATAAGAAACACAATGTGGAAAAGTAAAATTAATAAATGACTACTCAAAGCTTAGGTTAATTTTTATTTGGCTGTTACTGAAAAGGAGTCAAGTGATGATTCACAAAGACGTGGTGACTCTTCGCTTAAAAAAGTTAAGGAATAGTATCTAAAGCAACACTTTTCCTTGGTGTGTCTCATTGTTCAGTTTTAAGAAAAATTTATGAAGCTTGAAATGTCTTTTGCCTCTCTCTTTCCTGACCAATATAATTCAGCAGCTACATACTATAAGGAATCATGAAAACAGTTCTTTATGGATTGCAGTGAAGCACTGGCTAAAATAAAACTGAGGAGCTGCCCTGCACAGCAGTGACCAAGAAGCATTCAAGAATTATCGGAAAACTGAGGCAAGGGACAGCAACCAGCTCTGCTACTGTTTTCACTTAGATCTGCATATCTCTTGCAGTGATTAACATGGCTAGTGATACTGCTGAAAACTTCATGTAACAGCTGTGTTGGGGTACCCTTGCTGAGTAGATGTTCCCCTGAGGCCAAGGAAGGAGGTAGTCCTGCATTGCTACTGCTCAGACCATGGGAGATGCAGGAAGTTGGGGCCCAAGGGATGACCCTCCTGGACAAAGGGGATGCTCTATGCTCTGTGACAGTCATTGCAACAAGGGCCAAGAATTTCAAAGTTGAAAATTCAAAAATATAAAAAGATGCTGCAAGAATGGATTCTTTGCCTTCAGCTTTGTCCCACCTCCAGCTGCTAGTACTGTCTTTTTACTCTACCTCTGCATGCTTCAGGTGTCTGTATAATGTTGGGAGGGGCTGTTTTAATTCAAGCCCCTCTGTCTCTTACTCAGAAAGTTTAATGTGCTGATTTAAGCACTCTGCTCTGTTCTCATTATCTAAAGAGAAAGCTAACTGAGCTCAAAGTACATTTGGTCTGCATGAAAAAAGAGAAAATGAAGAATTTGAAAGAATAGATGTGTTGCTACTTACATAATAGCTGCCATATTGGGCTAAAGTAACTCTGCAAAATTTTCTCAAACAAAATGTAGTGTCATTTCGTATCAGTACTTACATCTCCTTGTGGCTTGAGGGGAGATATAAAAAAACCTTTGAATATTTGCTTCATTCTCAGCCTTTCAGCTGATGCATAGCACTGTGAATCTATCTGACAAGACAAGTTATCTTGTCACTCAGTTTATGGCAAGGATATACCTGTGTAAAATTGCATTTCTTATGTGAATATAAAGATGAAAAGGTGGCAGGAGGTAATGCAACCAAAGATATCAATAAAATCCCACTGACATAATCACTGCATGCAAGAAGGTCTTCTGAAGCAAAGCTTTGTGGCAGAACCTATATCTATATTAATAAGCAGTGCAACCTGAGGAATGGATCTGCAAAACAAAGCAGTTGAGGGTGTGGACCTTGTATCTATCTGCATTTCAGGAAGTCTTAGCTCTAACCTTCCTGCCTGGACTGAACACCCATGAGTGGCTGGAGTGCCTTGGGAGCTCCCTTGAAATGCATCTGCCAGTTTAACTCCATTGGGAGGAACTCAGTTTGTTCATACTGACTCCTCTTCATGATGTCAGCTGAGGCACTGCAAGTGGGGACAACTGGGAGACTTCTTTCAAAACTGCACTCCTGCCGCATACTAAAATGCTACTATAGATTCAGCCCATGTAGCATGACCTGAAAAAAGATTTGCAATTCGATTGATTTCAGTCAGTGGTTGCAGGTGAACTTGATCAACTAATTGTTTTTGCTCTGTTGATGAGTGTTTTATGGTTTTTGTTTTGATTTTTCCCCCTTTAAAAGCTTTTAGAATGAATAACTAAAGCAAGATAATTCTTTGAGATAAATTACTATGGTATGAACAGGGAATTCTTCTTCAGGCAAGAGACATATTACTGTTTGCATATTTCCAATGGAATGAGAACAGATTTGTTTCACTGCATCTGAGTGGTTTGGTTCAGAGAATCTCTTCGAGCAAAAATGATGCCCAATGAACTATGAGATGAGACTGGCTAAGGAATAAGAGCCTATATTTTCTACTTCACCTTCTTCCCTTATTGTTTAGAAAAATGGGGATGAGGTACTGGAGCTTACAATAGCGTATTGGGCCAACCTTCTGGCATAATTTTATAAAACCAGAAATAGTTCTGAGATACTTTTCAAATTGAAGAAGTCAGTGTTCATTATGCCTGCTGCCCTTTTTGATATTTTTGGCCATCTGAATCACGTAAACATAGATAGGATAGAAGGATCCAGACTGAAATTACCATTGTGGAGGCAACAGATGGTTATGGGAACATTGAGTAAACGCCCATTTGTTGCTGACTGCAAAATGGAAACCTGACAACCACAGCAGATTCTGATCACCTCTCCAAGTCTGAAGACCACTTGGAGATTATTTTAAACCTGGACAGGTTAATGTGAACGAGTGAGACAGCCCTCAGTACATGAATCTGCACAAAAATAGTCAGTTTTCAAGGTGCAAGACCATAACATATACATTTTAAAGATTTGGGGTATTAAAATGATGTTACCTAGCTAACCAAGCCCCTATAATCCTTACATACTTGAGCACAGATCCAGATCTGGAGACGCTGACACTGTCTGCCTTTAAGTTGCTTCTACAGAAAGTTTAATCAAAAATCATGCCGGTGTTGCATGCTGAAAGTGGATTGTAGCTGATGTCTATTTCTTCTATAAAGTCTGGGCCAGGATTTGAATGTGAGTGTGTGTGCATGTTACTGTACAACAAATCCTGGGGAGCAGTGGGGTTTGGAACTCCTGCTCCATGTGGGCTGTGTAGCTCTACACAAGGTTTTGGATTTTGTATGGTCACGCAATTAAATTTAACAGCCTTCCTATATGTGTTTATATCCAAACTTTGATCAGATCCCCTTTGAATGATTCCCTACTTCTTGAAAATTAAAATGCTTACAAATTCCTAACCATCACCACAAACTTATATAATTATAAATTTAAATACACACTTGCACACACTCCTATGCCTCAGGCTTTTTGTTGCTAATTGATAATTGCTGATAAAACTATTTGATTTTAACAAAGCACTTGGAATCCATCCCCAAAAGGACAGCTATTTACTCTCCCTATCACAAAAGCTATTGGCTGGATTGACTCAATGTAACAAATTGGCAGAACTTTTTTTAAGCATGGATTGAGCAATGCAATCAGCCTTAAGGTGGGGGTTTCAGGTCATGACCAAGGCAGCAAGTGTAAAGAAGGAGCTGGAAGTTCATAGAATTTGGATCTTGAAGTTAGGAAAGAAGGCATGATGCAGTAGTAAAATGCAGTTTTTGATGCAAGCTCTTCTGAAACAAAATATATGCATATGTTGTTTGAAAATGGAGTTGCTATGGTAATTTGTTATTTACCAGAGAGGAGTAATTGAACACATTTTTTTTGTAACTGGTTTATGAACAAGTCACACCTGTTCCTGAGTGGGTTTAAATTACTCACCCTTCTTTTCTATGCCGAACATTTCATGTTCAATTGCTTTGCTATTTCAGATTCCACGCACTCCTTTCACTGATGACTGGTGCCACTTCTCATTTGCAAAAGTAATTTTTTCTGGCTGAGATCTTAAAGGATAAAAAAATCATTACTTTTTATTTATAACCTTTACTTATAAATTGATAAAACCTATGCATCGATCAAGACTTCATATCTATATAAAAACATATATCTAGGTATATGTATATACACATTTGTATTTCACTAAAACTCAGGTATGCACTACTCCTTATTAGACTGAGGAGATTTACTATTCATCAGTTTTAGCTCTGCTCATGCCAAAAGAATTCTCTGAACAGATGAGAAATTGGATCCACAGAAGAGAGTGTATAAAAGAAATTGTTTCCAAAATTAATTGATTTTCAAGTTTGCACAGTGTGGTGTGCACTAAGCCATCTGAAGAAAAACACGTAGAGGTAAATGTCATACCTACTGAATTATAGCAGCTTGGCAGCTTCCTCTGCCATTGAGTGCATCTGCAAGTTTCAGGTTTTTTTGTTTGGTTTCTTTTTTTTTTTTTTTTTGTGTTAATCCCTCACACAATAAGTTGCACACTTTGCTTACTTTGTAGCAAATCTTGTAGTAGGTTATGAGTGTCCATTAGTATCCCTTGACAAACCCTTGCCAGAAGGGAAGAATGAGATCAGCAAATCATGGGTGTATTATGATTTGATTCTACCACAAATTCAATTAGATGAAAGCTTACCAACGCCAAATGCCCATTTTCAATTTTATATTAATGCCTAGGGCAAAGAAATGGGTGCCATGGCTGACATGTTCTGTGATAACTGAGACATTTAAGACTCAAAATATTCCTGATTTTTAAGGCTATAATTTCAGCTTTAAGGATTTTTAATTAACACCTCTGCATGCATTAAATATGCTCCTTTCAGCCAACAAAGATTTTTTTTTTCCTCTTGAATTCTATGAAAAGAGTTTTGCTTCAGGTCTTTTATCACTATCAAGAAATAATAGCAACCACCACATTAAAAAGAAATTACCCGACAAAATGAAAGATTTGCTTGGCCGAGAACATGAGAGAATGCGTACAGTTGTGGGTTAGTTCTTACTTACTATTAATTATATTGCTCTTATTCTTTGGAGGAGGAAACAAGATATTTTATTTGAGATGGTGGGGATTGTAGGGGCCTGAATGTTATGGTGAGGGGATGGGCAAATGCAGAATTCTCTCCAGAGGGACTATGAGCGACCTCAGTCCTATGCATGTAAAGGTCAGATGCATCCAAGCAAACTTTTTATCTGCATGCACTGAAATTGGTATTCCTGAATAGCATGTTCCCAGGTCTTCCACAAATTTATGGGTAGCTGAAATGTGGTTCCCCTCCCAACCTGTTGGCCTGCACCACGGAGCTGACCACTACATGGACCATCGACATGTTACCAGGAAGCTCTTCTTTCAGATAAGGGTGTGCTGGGGAGCAGTTCTGCTGAAGCCCTGTCCTGGTTTTTTGTTAGTGGGTTAGAGAATCATGTAAACAAAATCATGGCTTGTTTGCATACAAAACTACTTTTGTACACAGGGCATCTCACTGCCAAAAGCCTATCAGCCTCTGGAGAATGTGCCAGGTTCTTTCTCCATGGAAAGGCAATTTCCTCTGTAGGCACCTAAGGATTCACTGATTGCCAAGAAAAAATATCTTTTCCTTCTTATTTGTCCCCACATCCTCTTCCCCAACTACCCCTACTCTTTCTTTCACAGATGATACTTTCCTCTTGGGTTCATGTCCTCTTACTTTTACCTGCTTCTATGCTTCTCAGCCGCAAAACATGGGATGCCCCATGGCATCTCCTCATTCATGGTGTTTGAACTTCTTTTCCTCTAAGTCCTTTGGCGCACTGCAGCCCTTCTCTTCCTGCTCTTCCTGACCACTCCATATTACTATGGAAAATGGCTTTCTCAGCCATTCTTCTCTCCTCACTCCTGCTCTTCTTTCTTTTTGTCATCCCAGAAACTTCAGCCTTTAAGTACCCTTTGTGGGACTCCAAAGGTGTCTGAAATGAGTAAACGTCTGAACTGTGAGGTTGCTCTTTGTACCTGTCACACGTTTCTCTAATGACCTTCTTGAAATCCTCTTCTCTTTCCCCAGCCAGTGAAGGTCCAGTATCTTGCCAGAATGGCTTGGGGATGGCTGAGAAACCACCTGTTAATTAACATGTTGGTAGAACCAAAAAGATGACAAAAAGCTTAACAATTCAGGACAAAATGTTATTGATTAATCATGCAAATTACCTCATATTACTTACTGTGCTCTACTGAATTCTGCTGTGGCAATGCATCTGTGTCTCGGGGGCAATACTGTGCTAGGTATTAAAGGGGAAAAAGGTCCCTGATTGGGAGTGGTGTTACAATTTGCAGGATATGTATGGCTTCAGTTTGAATCCCTTGCACGCTTCATTGTAAGATTAAGATCCCACAGTCTTACAGCCCTATTCCTGCAAGATGTGTGCTAGCAGAGAGACCTGTCATGTCTACCTCTGTGCAGGATCAGGAGGTGTTACAGCAGACAGTTTATTTGTAGCTCTGGAGAATCTCTTACTGTTTATAACAATATGATCTCGGTGACTAGATAGAAGGAAAAAAGCTTTGCTTCCGGCCAGTGACTGGAATTTACAACTGAGGTGGATAAGTTGGCACGGCTCCTCCTTGGCACAGGTTGCGCCCAGTGGGAGAACACTAGAGCAATGGTGAAGGTTTGTTGTTTCATTCAATGCTGGGTCCTCCAGCTTAGCCAAACACTCTTGATTGGTATCAGCACTCTCCAAACTTAAAAAGAAACAGCCTCCTCAGTTCTCCTGCCTTTATACTGTATTTTAAAACAACTCTTCTCCTTAGATGCTTTTAGCTCTTTATAAAACACTTCTGAACTTTTTACCCCCCAAGGAAGTGTGCTGTGAGTGCCTGTCTTGCAGCCAATGTCTCCTTTCACCTCAGATGACCTTAACAGTGGGTTTTGGGGAAGGCTTTGTCTAATGACAGTCTTCTGGAAGGGCCCAGAATCAGCCAGGGTATTTCAGGTGCCTTTTCCTCTGGAACAGTTTATTTATATCCTGAAAGGTTGGGCTTTGTGCCTTTGTTTTTGATGTTTGTCTCCAAACTGACAAATAAGGATGCTGAAATAACCCAAAATCTTGGTATTAAAAGAAATCCAAACCAGTCTTGCAAATCAGAGATTCATAACTTTAAATACCTGCAATAGCTATTGTACTCATATCCTCCATCCATACAATGCAGGCCCATGACATAGACTCGTCTTGTGATTGAGTAGAATATGTTTTTCAAGGATGCCCACATTTTATTTAATGACTTCAAGTGATGGAAAATCTAACACATTGCTTGATAGATTATTCCATAGTTCTGAAGTTACAATTCTGATCATCCATAGCTGCAAACAGTGACAATGTAAGAGGTGTACTATCAGAAATATTCTTCCCCTGCTATTTATGAACTGATGAAATCATTACAATGAGGACTATATTTCTAGATTCAAGCCCTTGCTTAGTTACTGATTTACTTAAAATGTGTAGGGCTGGTTTGGAAAAGCTTTATTATCTTTGTTCCTTTTCCATCCTGCTCCAAAACCAAGGGAGCACTGACAGCTACATCTTCAATGCAGAGGCCCACTTCTGTCCTCTCTGTGCTGGACAAATGGTGCAGACGGACCTGAGTGCATCCACAGCTGCCCACAGGGGAGCAGGGGTTGCAGCCACCTCCTGGACGAGCTGATGGTGGGGTGCAGAGAGGGCGGCAGTGAGCACAGTGCTCCAGCCCAGACTCTCCATCATGGTGCTGGAGGCTGGCAAAGAAAGCTGGTGGCTTGTACAGATGATGACCTCTCTGGTCTCTGCCGTCGGTTCCCCCAGCTGCACTGCAGTGCCTTTGTTAGCCAGCATGACTAATGCTACAATTACACACTGGGATTTATCCGCACTGTGATCAGACAGCTGACAATGTGAATTTCTCTCCTCAAAGTCCATTTTTGTTGGCGTTTTACAGGCAATAAACTGGAATTTGTTTTTGCGTCTGGGTGCTTACTGTGTCAGTCTAAAACAAAATATTAGGCACAGGCAAAGGCTACAAAATCCTTCTAGTTTTGTATGAATTTGCCAGATGTCAGTGTGAGTCCATCTTGACCAATAATGCTTTTAACATTTACTGTGGTCCTAGAGATACCAGCTTCCAGCAGAGACATAAAACAGCCTTGGCCATTTCATTTGGCCTATATAACATTCTCCCTGCAGCTTCATTTCCATGCTGTCTTCAGGACTGCTTTTTTAAATTGCTGCTTAGTATTAATGGGCATTGGTATATTGACTGTCTTTTACTGATGGAAGAAATCAGTATTTTAAAAAATGTAACATTAGTAAAAAATTCTGAAATCCTATCTGGAGAAAAGTATGTAGTTTATAACAAGTTATTATATTGAGTCATTATGTATCATACCTGGTGTAGTTAAAGGGCTTTCATTAGCACAGAAGTCAGTCGCTTCTGATGTGAATGGGAGTTTTACTATTGACTCCAGTGGAGCCAGGATTTCAACCATCATTTGAAGGCTTTTATTATAGAAGGAGGTTTATTGAGCAATTTTACAGTCTTGAGGGAAGAAAATCTGTCCAGCTTCCTGTATTATTTTTACACCTATAGCTCAGAAGCAATACCCAGACAAAATCTATAAAAAACAAATTTCTTTTATAGGCATCGGAAAATGTACTGAGATGAATTTAGCTCGGTTCTGTTTGATCAGCTGTTCCTGTGACTCTGCATGCACTGTCTGTGCACAGTGAGTGCACGGTCAGCCTGCCATACATGAACTGTACCAGCAGAAAATGTAGAGGAGACTCCTTTTCTTGAAATATCAATAACACTATGCAACGTTATATTTAAAAAAACACATGGTACTTTACAGGCAACACACACCCACAGCAAAGTGGTTGAGTTTTTTTGGCTAAATTTTGACTAACCTGAAGACAGAGGACCAAACTTCAAGTCGTTGGGTTGATGTGTTCCTTGGATAAAAGAGAGCATGAAAGGAATGGGGAGTAAAATATTCAACTAATGGTGTGCAAAAAGAAGAAAGAGGGCAGATGGAGAAACAAGTACAGAATGAGCACAGCAGAAGAAAGGCATTCAGAAAGGGAAATAATGAAATATTAAATGCCCGTAAATAGTCTGTGAAACCTGTGTTGTGTAAGGCAGCGTTACTGTTAGGCTAACTCTTGAATTCAGACACATCTGCAAAAAATTCACCAAAATCCTGAGTATAATTCTTCTCTGTCATTAGATGACTTTTGAAATGACTGGTTTATGTCAGTCTTTGATGCAGCTGCATGAAACATAAAACATGCCTTACACGTGATAATACTTCATGCCAACTCTCCTGTTGTTTTTTCCCCTGGACATCAGGTTATGAGGTGTTCCATGATGACTGAAATATAACACAGGCTAAATAAATATCTAAGATCATGTTTTTTTCCCCTGGATATGGATGTAAATGATGCAGAATAACTTCTTGGATCCTGCAAATCCTTCCTAGCACTTTTTGCTCTGGGTGCTGACACAACACAGTTTTTGTTGGACCACTGTATTCAATATGCCTGCTTGGATGAAAAATAATTTTCTACCCATATATTTTTGACAGATCTCTGATGGCTGTTCACATGAATTTCCTTATTTTCCTGCAGTCAATTAAAGACAGAGTTTTTTGGGCATACTTTGTATTTACTTATTATATAACCTGTGGTACAGACCCTGCTGGAATGGGGTTCTACCTCTAAGTCTGAAAAATGAAGGGAAAATAAGCCTCTAAGCAGAGAAGAGTTGGGTTTTTTTGACCTTGCAGGATCTCTGTAAATATGAGGAATGATACTAGGTTTTTATAATGGTTTCTATATTTTCACTTGTGGGGACAAATTTCAAAAGTCACAGACCAACGCATCCAGGACAACTGGTCTCAACAGGGAAGGGCTGAAGACTCCCATAGTGGTGCCAGGGCACTCACTGCTTGTGCAGGTTAGCAGCAGGTGCCAGTCCCCAGGATGTGCTGGGAGGCGTGTGCTTATGAGAGGCCACAGAAACTCTGCCAGCGAAGCACAGCCAGGCAGGGGACAGAAGGGGTAGGTGGACGTTGCTTCCCACCATTCCCCAGGAGAACAGTGAGCTTCAGTGTTTTCTTTTGCCACTTGATCTGCAGCAGTGGAGGTGCTAAGGTAACCCCTACATGCTGTGCAGGCACATCTCACGGACTGCAGCCCAGATATCATGGCCAAAGAAACAAATGGTTTGGAAGACACATGACTCTATAAGCATAGTATTCTGACATTTACCTTGCCAGATGATCCCACTGAATGCCAGATGGAATAAGAATAACTCCTCTTGAACCTGAGACATGAAAAAATGACTGGCAGAGCCTCGTAGTAGGCATTTAGCTTTTCTTGGCTTCCTTCAGGATGGGAGAAGCCTTCTCCTTTATAAACTACATAGTAGGTCCATCTGAAATGATTTTCCTCTTGAGAAATTGCTCTGAGGATATTGTTTATAAGCTGCTGACCTTTAAATGGCCTTCTTGTTCCATTAACGGGGTTCTTGGGTATTTAAAGCCCCAGGTCACTTTCACTTTTAATTGTGCTTTATTATTCTCCATTGTTGCAGAATGTTGCAGTCAATTTAACTAAAAGGGAGTCTTATACTCTTCCCTTAATGGATTTAATTTGGGTCATGACAAAATGAACAATTATCCTTGCCTATTTTATTAATCTTAGTCGTGTCTCATTTATTTTTAAGTTTCGGCAGATGTCCTTCGAAGGCAGCTGTAAGCAGAGTTTATTGCAGGTTAGCAGGAGAAAGTGCTCTCTGCTGCTGGGTGAAAGTGATATGAGGGAGAAGTATGAGATGAGAGTTTAATGCTGTTAGGATATTGAAATAACTGCATATTTGTATCAGAGTCAAGTGAAAATTAATAAAACCATGGTTTTATCTGGCATTTAATCCTGATGATATTCTTCCACTGTACATACAAGTTTATTGAGCAGAGCATCAGCTTGCATTCCTTTCCTTCCAAGAGTTACTAATTAGACTCTAGTGGTAAAGTACTAGACCTTAGTACATATGAAATCACGCATCTTCCAATTAACAAATGTGATTATGAAACACATAAAACACATGATGGTAACTTTAAATGCTCTTTCTGTAATACTCTGGCAGAGCTGTAGGATGCCAATCAGCTTACTAGTAGTGAGCTTTCATTATGAAAAGTGGATGGGGTTTATTTTTAATTCTGATTGTTCCCGTATTCTCCCACTCCATCCTAATTCTTCCTTTCTCTTCTTACACCCTTTTTGCTCACTTTCTTCTCCCACTATATCCTCATTCAGCTTCTATGTCCTTCCAACACCAAGTTGAGTGGGGAAATAGAAACTCCAGAAGGGAGAGCTGCTCTGCAGGAAGGTCTGGATAGGCTGGAAGAGTAGGCCAGCAAGAACCTTATGAAGTTCAACATGGAGAGGTGTAAGAACATGCACCTAGGAAAACAATCCAGGAGTGCAGCACAGACTGGAATCCACCTGACTGGAGAGCAGCTCTGTGGAAAGGGTGCTGGGGGTCCTGGTGGACAGAAAGCTCAACATGAGTGAACAGTGTGCTGCTGCGGCCAAGAAGGCCAACAGGATGCTGGGTTGCATCAAAAAGGGCATCGCCAGCAGAGAGAATGAAGTCATCATCCCACTCTACTCAGCGCTTGTCAGGCCACATCTGGAGTACCGTGTACAGTTCTGGTCCCCGCTCTACAAAAAGGATGTGGACAGGCTGGAAGGGGTCCAGAGAAGGGCCACCAAGATGATTGAAGGACTGGGAAGCCTGCCATATGAGGATAGGCTGGGAGAACTAGGTTTGTTCAGCCTTGAGAAAAGGAGGCTCAGAGGGGATCTCATCACCATGTACCAGCACTTAAGGGGTAGCTACAAAGAAGACAGAGACTCCCTTTTTACACAGAGTCACTTCAAGAGGACAAGGGGAAATGGACACAAGTTGCTCTTGGGAAGATTCCGATTGGACATGAGAGGGAAATTTTTCACACTGAGGACAGTCACCCATTGGAATAATCTCTGCAGGGAAGTGGTTGACTCGGCCACGTTGGACACTTTGAAGATTCGTCTGGACAGGGTGCTGGGCCATCTTGTTTAGACTCTGCTCTTCCTAGAAAGGTTGGACTAGATGATCCCTGAGGTCCCTTCCAACCTGTGATTCTGTGATTCTGTGATTCTGTGATTGTTCCCTATTTTAATTTTAAATGTTATCTTGTTTCAATTGCAGGATGGTTCCCATTTCAAACCATATGAAAACTGAACAAAGGGGTTTGGCACTAGAGGAAAAGTTAGGTGCCTGAAATTCCCGAAAGTCTAATGTTTCAATCTAAAAACACCTACCTAGATGCCACTAAACTCTGGGGGTACCTGAGCTGTCCTTTGAAAGTTCTCCTTTATGCCAAAATTTTCTCCAGTCTGAGCAGTTTATATCCAGTCTACGCCTTAACCCAATGATAGCCTGGAAAATAAAAATTCTTTTGCCGGCAAGGCCTTAGGTCCTGAACGCAGTCAGCATTCTCCAACAACATACAGCGCATGCTGCAAGGTTTTGATTCCTCACCAACTGTAGTTGTGGTTATTTTCCCTTAATACACAGCAAAAGGCTTAAACCTACTGAGTTAAATACCAGGAGGTGCCTATGAAGTAGGAGATCTGATTCCTTCTGCAGCATCAGTAGTTTAACACCTTTATCTCCTGTGTCCTAGAAGAGTACCCAAGCAAACAGAGGCAAAGCATGAGGAGAAAAATTGTGTTCCCAAATCACTTTGTGAATTGTGTCTGAGGACTGGGGAATAGGAACCGAGTCCCGTCTTTTCTTCTTCCTATTCCCTTCCTTTTCCCTTCTTGAAGGGAAACTTCACCAATGTCCTTCTCATGTTCCCCTTCTGGCTTCATTCCTGCCTGCAACAATGAGGAGCTCCTGCAGGATGTGGTCCCTCCTCCTCCTCCATCTCTTTCATCAGCAGGTGTAGTTTAGGAAATTATCTAGGGAGAAGGAGACAGAAGCAAAGGAAAAAGTGACTCTGAGTCTCCCATTTCATAGCTGATGTGTGTATGAGTGAGGGTATATGCATGCACCTGGAACTTACTCTAATGTACTGTCAGGTCAAGGCTGTAACAGGTACAGAGCCCCGGGCACTGGGTCCCACAGTAACGTCACAGTCTGAGACAATCATCCAGATCTGGGGTGTAGGCAGAGGAAGGCCCATGTTCTTGGTTACGTATCTCAGTGGTAGTCCAATACTCTCAACTTCCTTATGCCATTGCTTGGCCTTTGTACTGATGACCAATGCCCACATAAAGAAATACTGAAGACTGACAGAATGGGGGATTAATGGTAGTTTTGATGTTTGGTGGTGGTCTAATAAAAATGGCAAAGAGAGTTTTGTTTGCAGAACTAACATTTTTTACAAAATCAGCTAGCAAGCTTGGGAAAATGTGGCATGATTATGTGTGCACAAGTATCCCTGGAACAGAAGCAGCATATTGCAAAGCTCTGTGCATGGTGAGGACCATAGAGCACCTACTTGCACTCCAGTCTAGTCTAATTGATGAAGCTATTGAAATGTGTAAATGGTGGTGGGATTCACCACAGTTTATGGTAGACATCTAGTGTGATTTTTTATGTCTGAGGTAAATGGCTGTAGGTGTCTTTTAGAATTGATAGAAAATCAGTTGTAACTATTAGACTTAAAGTAATTGGTCTGTAGAGCTTCCTATTCCTTTCATGGCCTACAAAGGGAACATAGACAACTAGGTCACATTAGATCATATTCTTAGATGTATACCTTTGATCCAACAAATCTCTACCAATGCGTTTTACTTGCAGGAGGATCATGTGGTGGTTGGCAAGTTGAACTTGTGGTATGTAGGCCAGATGACAGATTTTGCCAGGAATCAGGCAAGGATTGAGGGGCTCAAGCCTAATCCCGAAATGCTGAGCATCCCTTACTCTCACTAAGGGTAGTTAAGAACACTCGTTCCATTCAGGAAGTGCTTGTTATCAGCAAATGCACGCTCCGTAGGAAGCCCCTATAAACAATTTACATAGTTTAGTGTACCTCGTGCTGGAAACAGGTTAATGCTTTAAATTCATAAACTTCAGAAAGACCAGTAGTGGCAAAGGAATTGTTTGACCACTGTGTGTTGAGGGATGTATTAGCTGAGCAGTGACATGACTGGATGCCAATATTAGGATCACAGAAGTTGCCAGACTGCATCAAACCAGTGGTGTGTGAAGATTTGTACTATGCAACAAGGGAAACCATTGCAGGCAATTATGTACTGTATTAACTTGCCTAAGGTGGTAGTTGCTGTCTAAACTCAGAATTTTACTAACCGGTGTCCTGAAACATGAGGATTCACAGCTAAGGCAATGTTTATTTTTTGTAGGTTCTTATCTCTCTCGGCAACCAGTGGATACTTTTTTGGTCCTCCTAAGTTATTGGTCTCACTGATTAAATCTATGCTAGTAAATAAAACACATTTGGACCCATCGTCTGCCTGAGGGTAAGTGATGTGGCACATCTCACATTGTAGGAAGGCCAGGAAATTATTTCCATCGCCAGCACTGATGACACCAACTGGCTTGTATTCACACTGCCACTCTGCAGTGGAGTGTGTCTACAATAAGATGGCTTGGCCCAGTATTCTCTTAGGACCCAAATGGTCATCCTAGGACATAGGAATAATTTTTTTCTGTGTTTTTTTGGTTTTTTTTTCAGCTCAAAGTTTCTGAAATAATGTCAGCAATATTTCAAGGGTCTGTGAGAGTGGCATTTTAACAACATGAAACTGAGGACATATATTTCATGGCCTGGAGTGCATCTGAGAGTATCTGGTCCTTTGAGGATATAATTGGAGGCCAGAAACAGACAAACTGGTGCACTGATGTCCATACAAGAACAGCTGTATGGCCCAAAGGGAACCACTCCCAAATATTGCTTTGCAAGAAAGCAAGTTGGAGCTGCTGAGAAGAGAGCAAAGAAATAAGATAATATTTAAGCAATGGGAATGCCTGGAGGTCTAGTGTATGAACAAACTCCCTGGTCCTCTTTTTCGCTTACAGTGTAGAGATTCTCAGTGACACCTTGCAGCAGTGAATTCCAAAGTCAATTATGTTTCACCACAAATGTGTATCCTTGTAGCAGCTGGATACTTGTTGATTGCATTGAAAGTTCTTTGCCTTTTGTGTAATGAGAGAAGCTAAGGCAGTGCACATAGTCTATACTCCTTCCCGTTTGTTGGTTTGTAGACCTCTGCCATTTCCCCTCTTAATCAAAAAACAGCTATTTGGGTTTTAGACTGCAAAACAATTTGTGCAGAAAATATCTATCTGTTCCATGCACACAGATGTCCAGCAAAGAGAAGTATCTGACTTCTAGGCATTACTGTATTAGAAATCATGAATAGTGAATTTTTTTTTGTGACTTCCCACATAAAAGTCCTTCCATTATCTGCAATATTTTTAGGAAATCAAATAACCAGATGTAAGCCTAGAAAACCTATTTAGTCATTTGATGTCTTGTATTAATTTTGTGAACTACCTTGAACAAAGCAAAATCTCCGAAAGTAGATCCCTAGCCTCAGGGCAAAGCATGAAGTCCAGTTTTCATAGATATGGACACATGCCACTCCTGTGTTATTTGGGATGTTTGGTGCTACTGGCAACCAGGCTGCTCTGGGCTGTATGCTCCCACATGATGCTGTAAGCCTAGCTTTGAAACTACAGATTGGAAAATATAGACCAACCGAAAGTGGTTTGGCTTTTGAAGCATCTCAGACTGTATTTTTTTCACTGAAATAATAAACCCCACTATCACTGCTATGTGCATGCTCCCCAAAGCCTTTATAGCAATTCTTCTAAAAAATCCATAGAAAATGAGACAGCTGTTAAATGTAATTCAGTGTTGGACTAAGGGCTACCTGTGATTGACGTGACAAAAACCTTAACCTACTTTCAAGGGCATTCTTTCCTTAGATCTTAATGACTGAAATGAGTTTATATTTTTAAAAATCTATTTTCATTTTTCATTTTATTTTAGAAATCCCTTACATTTGTCCCCTGTCATTCAGTGTGGTTGCGTTCACAGCTTAGATTAAAAAAATATACTGTGCTTTGGGAAACTGGGAAGGAAAGTTACTTCATCTGTTAAGGTGCTATGAGTGATAAGATACCACAACGCAAAATGCCAGATACTGTGTGCTCCAGAAAATATAGTTAATTTTCAGTTTTCAATTGTGTTTTTTCATAAAGGTGATTTGTTTATATATTTAGCATAATCAATGCCATCACTGGTGCTACACAGTCGAGTTGCTGTTGCTTGTGGGAATAGTAATGTTCTCCCCCCCACCCCCACCTCCTTAACTGGTTTATAGTTCTTGTAAGTAAGACTGAACTGCAAGTGCCTCAGCACAGGGTCCGAGATCCAAGAGCTGTTTTTGTGAAGTAGATAGACCACTTGTTTGTTAAAAATTAATAAACTCCTAATATATTTTTGAATATTTGTTCTTCATTTGCATTAATTTTGTTAAAATTTGCATTTGCATACTTGTTTTGCATTGAAAATCTTTTCTAAAAATACTTAAAAGGGGAAAGGGAAATCACAAGAATTGCAAGAATAATGAGAATAATCAAATTAAGGATATTTTATAATAAGACTAAATTAATAATTACTTTAGGAATCCTGAGATGTTTAGGAAGGGAAAGGAGGGGAAAGTGTGAAAGCAGAAAAGCCCCAAATATTCTGTGATCTGGGACTTCATACTGTACATTGCAGTCCATCTCATGGGGATAACAAAATGCGTTCAAAAGGTAAAATGTGGTGACCGGAAGAATAGCAGAAAAATGCAGTGTAAGTGCTGGCCCCCACTGTGCCTTCTTACAAACAGCGTGGTGAGATTTTGTAAAGACCTGAGTAAGTCGGTCTAGTTTAAGACAAGATTGCAATAACACAAAGAAAAACATCTCCTTTGTCCTACATAAATTCTGTCGCTTCAGTGATTTTGAATAGAGTGGGAACAGTTAACATGAGCTGGTCAGGAGTTCTTGGGGAAAACCTTCTCCAGTGAAAAATGCAGTCTAACAACACAGAGCTGTTCTACATTTTCATGTCTAGAAAATCTACTGGTTTTATCTTTGTTTCCTTCTTACTTCATTACCTGTGTAGCTTTTACAAAGGTAACCCTATATAATGTCTTCCATGTGTAAAAAAAGTACAGAATCAATGCTGGGGTTTTACAGTGTCTCCTGAAATTACCTGTTTACATTATTTTCCTTTTAGTTTTATCTGTGATATGAGATGATATTCATTGCATAATTCGTAACAGTGCACCAGTGCAGCGTTTATAATCTGTGAAGATCCGTATTTGTCTAATCTCAGCTAAAGACTTTCAGCTCCCAGATAATAAAATGTCCACAGAATTTAATTGACCCGTGTCTGATCTCTTATTGAACTGGTGGTGGCCTAGGGCTTGTAGCTGAGCTTAAGATACAATTATGTGTATTCAAACTATGTCACTTTGCAACCCACCTAAGCATCTTATTTCGGATGCAGCCATATGGAATGATGATGCCAAGGCTGTATAACCTACTTACTGCAATTCTGAGAACTCAGATGGCATAGTAATTGTCCCAAAGCCCTCAAGAACGATGAATTATTTGCATTTCTTCACGGAGTTGTTTTCCTGCAGGACAAATAGCAGTTGGCAGAGGAATAAGCCTCAAAGACTAATTTAATTTGAAAGCATACATTCTGATACAAATAAACAGACTTCAACATGAACTGTAGCTGCAGATGTTAAGGTGCGAAGGTACTAGGAAAATCTGCATTTTTAAAAATTCTTTTGAAGTACATGATTAAATACTAATGAGGGAAGTAAAAGAGGATCGCTCCATATTTATTGTCTGAATGATGTGCCTCAATTTTTGTCAATCCTGTTTACTGGAGAGTTAGTAGTAGAAAACTCGTATTCCCTACCTTCATGTGAATCAGAACTAAAAGATGCAGAAGGCTGCTTTTCAATGAGATGCTGATTTCTTTGCCCTTTGATGAACTAAATGATTTTGAAGACATGCAATGTGTCTTTGCTTATTTCCCAAGCACTTTTGACAGCTAGTAGACTCTCAAAGGTATGATTGCTTTTTCTTCAAAAATGTGATATATTTTGCATTGAAAATCCAATTTATTGCTAAGAAACCCTCACAAGAACAGACATTGTTCACCTCTAGTTGTATTTGTTGGCTCTTTTGAGGTTATCTCAGGCACATAATAAGCATTATCAGCCCATCCATTAATAAATGTCTCTGAGACCAAGACAGCAGAAATGCTTTGCCTAACAGAGCATATTACAGACTTGACACTGCACTCTAACTACAATGCCTTGTCTTTCTTGGAAGCCACAACAAAATAAAAGAAGACAAATTAGTGCTTGAAGCCTAGAAAGGAAAGTATTTTGATATGTAAAATAATATAGTAAATAGATAAGCATCTTGACCAAATTATCTGTCACTAGAAATTTCTGTATAATTTTGAGAGCCTTATGATTATGTTTGTTTGTTTGGTTTTTTTTTTTTTTTTGGGGGGGGTGGGGTCGATATTTATTTATTGCTTGTAAGTTAAATTTCAATGACATCATGCTGCTTCCTCGGTGACTTTCTGCCTTGTGCACTGATCATTGTTGCTATAGGGAGGCAATGCTGGCTTTGTTGTTTCAGTTTTGATTATAAAAGGCTTTGTTAAACACATGCTGTAGCACAAGATAAGTTCCAGGTTCTGATATAATCTTCCTTTTTTTTTTTGCCACTCCAGCCTTTTTCAAATATGTTGTCTTAAAATTAAGTAGTGTTTGTCCTTAGCATTGATGTGTCTGAAAATCCTGAATGAATTGTTCTTCACTTATCTCTGTACAAATTCATTAAAGTGTGATGCCGCTATATTGACATTTTCAAAACTTTGTGTCAGATTATCTTACAGAATGAAGTTCAGAACTGCATCCTTATTCAACAAGGCATATAAGCCTGGCTTAAGTACTTTGCTGAGATATGTCTATTTTTGTGGTTAGAGTCATGTGTTGACTTATGCTTGTGTTTAGTGATCCCGGAATACTTGGGCCTGTAATTATGAAATGAAGAGTGCATTTTCAGGCACCATATTTTGCTGTTTTTCAGGTGGGAAAAAGCCAAATTATTTTCTCCAGCTGTCTTGTCCCTCAAACCAGCAGTGGGAGAAACCCCTGTGCACTGCTCCTTCAGTTTAGATTGTTTCCTGTTCTGAAAGCTCATGACTGCTTCTGCACAAAGGAAATTCCTGAAGCTGTTTCTTCAAAACCTCTAACTGACTCAGATCCACTTTTTTTTAATACCTGCTTTCTGTTACTATTGATTAACTAAATAAATCATTGGATAAGCAAAGGGAGTAAATTTATGTCTATTTTACAAAACTTATCCTCATCCTCAGAAAAATAAATATTTAAAGACCTGCTGGAGATGCTGTTTCAGAGTATAATTAACTAAATTATAGGGAAAGAATTTTGGCGTTGATCTTTAATATGCCACCTTGCATGGTGTTTCCTTTATTGAAGAAGGCATTTATATGAAGCAGCTAGCCTGGAGATAGCTGTGCGTGGATGTTGGTACATCCTCTTATTAGAGATCATTAGGAATGAGAATGGAGGACTCTGAGAACAGGAAGTGTCATAAAGCATTTTATTGCTTCTGGACTATGTCTTGGGTAATGTTTATGTCCTGGCTGCAATGCTGACATTTTGTGAATGCTGTCTCATTTAATAAATATAAATGTGATTACCTTGAATAGGCTGTTTGGAGTGCAGTGTAACAAGATTTTTCCCTTTTGCGTTATGAGGTACTTCTGAAACGTATATAATGTTTTCTTCCCGTGGTTCATTAGGACCAAATCCAAGACTCACTTCTCAGGTTGAGTAAATGGAGAACCTGGCGGAAGAGCCATCAGAGTGGGGAAGGGTGGAACCCAGCTTATCAGGACAGTCTGCTCTGCATGGGAGAGAGCCTTCAATGGCTGCTGTCTCCTAAAACTGTCTAAAACTTCTGACATCTTCATCACACTCATTTTTTTTTTTTAGTGGGAAACCAAGGCAGAGGGAGACTTAGCCATTTTCATGTGGTCATGGAGGAAATCTGAAGCACTGCAATCAATAATTGAACTGATTCCCCTAAATGCAAGGCTAATTCTTTATCAGCAGCTTTGCTGATTAAAAAAATAATTCTCCACTTCAGTTGGTTATTAATGGTCATGAGACATTGAGAGCCTGATGCATTCTGTGCATATACAGAGAAGGCACAGGGCAATAAACTTATAAGTGAGATACTAACCCTGTGGGACATTAGAGGGCCTTGCACAACAGAGGAATAAACATATGGAGGGTAAATACCAGGCACTAATTTGATTATAAAATCAATACTTAGAACAGTATCCTTGCACTTTAGTCAATTAAGACAATGATCAGCAGAAGTCCCTGGGCTGCTTACGCATGTTACATTAGATCTTTATTGGATAAAAGCCACAGCCAGGAACCAGAACTCTGTTCTCCCACCTGAGTGCCCTAACTTTGATGCTGGGGCCACAGTCCTTTACTCCAGGCCTTTCTGGCTCATCATGAGTCGTTTTTGGCTGCCCAGAAGAGCAGCTGCTGCAGCAAGAATCTCTCCCCTCTTCCTCCCATCCAAACACCCCAAATGTCTTGTGCTTTCGTGCACTCCTTTATACACAGCCCATCAAACTGACCAGGCAGGAGAGTGCAGGGTCAAGATGTCAGCCGCTGTGGTGGGTCCATGCTCTGCTGCAGAGTCACCATGTGAAGTCCTGCTGCCCCACTCTGCTCTTTTGGTGGCTGTCTTTTAAAATAACTGAGCCCTGTGCATACGAATATCTCTCTCTAGCCAGGACATCTGCACTCTGAGCAGAGGTATTTGGTGGT
The DNA here is from genome assembly GCF_963921805.1 of Phalacrocorax carbo. Taxonomy (NCBI): domain Eukaryota; kingdom Metazoa; phylum Chordata; class Aves; order Suliformes; family Phalacrocoracidae; genus Phalacrocorax; species Phalacrocorax carbo. The sequence continues at coordinate 192,516,193 of NC_087513.1, read as the reverse complement.
GGTCTGACTGGCCCCAAGCTCCCCAAAAGGGTGGGAGGTTTTTGATGGCTATTTCCTATTGACCGCCTCTAGGACAGGGCTCATGCAGAGGGGTGCTCTCCTGTTCAATTTTACCCCCTCCACTGCCTGCAAAGGGTGTTGTAATCTGAATGCCCCTGCTGAGGGTCAGATTTCCAATTTTAGTATTGCAGTCCACAGTCTGGGTACCAGAAGTGGATGGGCTGGATTTTTGCCATTTTTTCATCTTTCTTTTTTTTTTTTTTCGCTCCATCTATTTTTCCCTGTCTGGACCATTGGAGGACCTAGTGCCCATCCTGATTTTTTTTGCAGAACCCAGGGCATTGTTTGAGTACAAATACTGTAAGCCACCTTTTTTTTCTGCATGAAGACCCTCATTCCCTGGCCTACGAGTAAGCAGGAACCAGGATTCTTTTCTTGCAAAGTTCTTATAGTCGTTTAAGATTTTTATAACCTGAATGTATACTGGGTATATTAATAATGTAATTAGGTGTTAAATTTCAGTTCATGTTCTCCATTTCCTTAATGTGATTGGATGGTATTTTATTTCCTGATTTAAAATATTGGTTCTGGATGTCAGGCTCCTAAAAAATGTTTGATTGGTAATCGCAGAATGGTGGATCAAATCCATGGTATGAAACCAAGTGTGCATTTTGTACATTATCTGAGAGCTGTACCAGTCTGACCTCATTCACACTCAGTTTTATGCTGCTGCTCTTTTGCTGAAGTAATGGAGTCAATCCAGGTTTACATGACTCTGCAGGGCAGAGCACAAGGAGAAGGAATGCATGCCTCTGTGCAGCTCTGGCTGTGGATTGGTGAATGGGGAGAGGATGGGTGTTGCTGCACCCCTGTGGTTCTGCACCCTGAGAGATGCCTGTGCCCTGGTACCCCAGTGGGATCCCTAAGCACAAGCTCCCAGTGTGCTCCTGAGCTGCGCCCTGTCCCAGGAGCCAGGGACCCCTGGGCTGGAGGCAGTGGGAGGAGGAAGAAGGGGACCCTCACCTCTCCTTGCCTGGTGTTTGCCTAATTAAGAGACCGCCTTGCTGATTTTCCTTCACCTATTTTATACCTTCAAGGCACCATAAAATGGTCTTAAAATGGGAGTAAAAGACAAGCTCTTGGGTCTTTTGGAAGAGACATATTTTTTTGAGGAAAGATATTTTCCTTCCATTTTGTGCTGCACTAAACCTTTGGATTAATAGTGTTCATTACAGTGATAATAACTGTACATCCAGAACACAAAATATGCACCAGGTGTCTCTCAAAATTTAGACCTCGCTGAAAATTGATTTGATCTCAGTCTGAGTTTCTCCTACCTGGCCCCAGGCAGGGACAAAACTAGATGAGCTCCTTGTTTTTTGTAGTTCAATAGGATTAATTTAATTCAACAAATTCCATAAAGAACCTTGATATTTCTTGACTGTGAGCTTTATTTTACTCCATACATCTCTTCCACTACTTAGATTTTTATCACCTTGGAAGCAGTGCCAGAATTAGGCGCTCCATTACCCTGGCCGATGTTGCAAAGCACATTTATGTATTGATGACTAGCAGGTCCTTTTCAGCTATTTGATATGTGCACTGAGGGTGATGATAACTGTTGAACTGAAAGTGCATGCTGGAGATGTTGTTAGTGTTTGGTGTCAGTGAAAAATATGATCCTTTAAGGTTGGTCCTGTGCGGAGTGAGAACTGGCTGCTTAATGTGTTACTTGTTTGTCCGTCCACTGTAATGGAAGACATTTGGAGAACCTTAAATCCACCCTAATGTACCTTTTGTGGAGGAGTTGTTATTATGTTATCTCAGTTAATATTTGTGTAGTGCTGATAGTGTCCCCTGTGCCTCACAGAAATAAAGACAAAGTCTGTGCCTTGAAGAGCTTGCAAATTAACATCTCCGCAGAGCTCAGCAGTCTTGTGGATTGCAAATTGCAAGGACAGGCCTTAAAAAAAACTAAGGTGATGCAGGGCATGTTGTACCAAATGCTATACAGTGAAAATGCAGGTAGTAGCCATTAAGCTTGTTATTTGTCAGTTCTGCTGTTTCTGTATTGATTTTAAAAATTATTTTCTACTGTTTTGATTTTAGACATTTTGCATCCCTCTCGTCCCAGAATGAAACAGTAGCAGTGGACTGTGGAAGGCAGTGCCAGGTAAAAGTTTCTTGCAGGCAAATTAGTATAAAGAAAACCAAAATGTTAGCATTCCTACCTCACTCCTAGGGTATAGGATCTAAGTTTATTACCAGAAATTTGTCAAGAATTTGCTGCTATTTAAAAAATTTAGGCTAATGCTAAAGGGGGTTCAGAAAAGACATCTCTGCTTTTCAGAACCTCCTGATTTGGATTTGCCTGTGAAACTCTTGTAAAATATTCAATATTATTTTCTGCCTCTTGCACTAACAGCATGTACTCTTGCACTAATGGCTTGTAATCCCTTTCTACTTGGCACTGGTGAGGCTGCACCTCAAATACTGTGTTCCGTTTTGGGTCCCTCACTACAAGAAAGATATTGAGGTGCTGGAGCGTGTCCAGAGAAGGGCAACAAAGCTGGTGGAAGGTCTAGAGCACAAGTCTTATGAGGAGCAGCTGAGGGAACTGGGTGGTTTAGTGTGGAGAAAAGGAGGCATGGGGAGACCTTTTTGCTCTCTCCAACTACCCAAAAGGAGGTTGTAGCGAGGTGGGGGTTGGTTTCTTCTCCCAAGTAATTAGCAATAGAATAAGAGGAAATGACCTCAAGTTGCACAGGGGAGGTTTAGATTGGATACCAGGAAAAATTTCTTCACTGAAAGGGTTGTCAAGCATTGGAACAGGCTGCCCAGGGAAGTGGTTGAGTCACCATCCCTGGAGATATTTAAAAGAAATGTAGGCGTGGTGCTTAGGGACATGGTTTATTGGTGGACTTGGGAGTGTCATGTTAATGGTTGGACTTCATGATCTTAAATGTCTTTCCCAACCTAAATGATTCTATGATTCTATGTAAGAAAATGGAAGATATATATATACGTTATAATGGAAAAATAAAAATTCCTCAGTTATAGTCGTACAGAATTTTCTTCTTCTTCTACTCCTTATTCGCTGTTGCTGTACGCTTCTGTGGGAGAACTTATCTTGGGCCGCATATCTCCGGGACATAGGGCTCCACCCACCCTGGGGACAGTGATGCACAGACATCAATATGATGGATGCAAAATGTCCATTTATTTGGCTGCGTCACATGCTTATATAGCTCTTGCCACTCCTATGGGGAGGAGTCTATCTTTCCATCACAGCCCGTGATCTTCCGGTCGCCGATCCCTGTCTATTTCCCTACAATTCCCAAGACTGTAAGATCTGGAAAAGTACATGGAAAATACCTCTTACTCAGTATCAGTTTGGTCTTGGATGTGATGATCCACAAATCTCAAGTGATGCTTACACTGAGGTAGTAGAGAACCTAACTCATACTTTCAGCTTGTTGGATGTCCTTATTTGATTTCCAATAATTTTAAAGAGCTTTTTTGGGGGCAGATTTTCTGGATTTACACATACTTCAAAAAGGTACAATTTTTTTACATATTTACCTTCTGATTTTTCAGCTGCTGGTTGGAGATGTTAAATCTTAGCATTATCATTGTATATTGGACTATTTATTCTATGAGCACTGAAGGGTCCAAGCCAAAATGTAACAGCTCAAATGTGTCAGAAACATATATGAACAAATATCAGGATATCTTCAGCCCAAGTGCACAGTAGCTTTAGGAAGTCAGATGAAGGTGCTGCTTTCTTTGACACCAATGTTGCCAACCGATAACACGTTGGGTAACTTCAGCCATCTGGTCCTTCACAGACACCCAAATCTGCTCTCAGTTTCACCTTGTCCTCTATCCAGCATGAGCTTCACCTGTTCACCGACCATGTGTTGTATGCTCAGGCTTCCCTACCTGCATGCAGGGGACGTGGGCATTCACATCGCCCTGCTGCTGCTAGCCCACGTCATAAACGTGGGGCAAGTCATCCTGGGTGTCACTTAATGTGGCCATCCATGAGTTGGGTATCTAATTTGAGATAGGGATCTCTCTGTAGTAATGGAGACAGAGGGGAAGAGAAGGAAGGGATGGAAAGCTGCACAGAATAGTACGCTTAATCTGAAGAGAGATGTCTGAGGTAAATAAAATAAATTTTTTGCCTCTGGAAGAGTTTCTCTCTTTACACTGTGCATTGGAAGAGCCTGGACAGCTATTGTAGATCTCAATCCTCATTTTCACATGGCTAAAGCTACATTAGATCAATCCCATCTTTTGTTTATTTTATTATCTCAGATGGTAAATTCTTCATGAGGGAAGTAGTGCTTCCTACCCACTGGGGTAGTAACTACTATAATGGCATCTGATTTCAGCTGAGGCCTATAAATGACTGCAGTAAAATAAAATTACTTTGCTGCTTTCCGTTCTTTCATTACTGATTCTTCAAGGTTTTCATTAACTTTACGATGTGGATTTTAAAATATCAAGTTTCTGTGGGGTACCAAACATAAACATTTACACAGTGAACAGCCATAGTTTTTGAGAAGACTTCTAGTATTTTAAATAACTTATAGGTCCAGTTAGCTGTTCACATAAGTGAATTCAAAATACTTGATTGATCCCTCAGGCCAATTGGCTTTCATAATTTATTCCAGGTGTTTTATGTACAGCAATGCCGGTTGCAGAATATTCATAACTGCATACCTTTTATTGGTAGAAATGTTCTATCACATTTACGAATATGGGCATCCCCCAGAACAGTAAATTTACATGGCGGGGTGTCTCTAGATATTGTTGGAGAAAAAATCTCACAGTCCCTCCAACTTCCGCTGCTTTTCTTCTTTTCCATTTCCCTGCTGGAGGATTCTGCTGTGAAGCGTTTACTCACTTTTGCTGGTTTATTTTTGTTTATTGAAGTTGAAAAAGACTGGAAACTCTTCTTCCTCCATTGCCCTTATCCTGCTCCTGGTACTGCAGGACTGTTTGGGCCTGGGATTGTTGTTTTGCTGTTTCCAGCATTACAGAATACAACAGAGTCGTAGAACAGACCAGGTTGGAAGGGAACTCCAAAGATCATGTAGTTCAAATTTTCACAAGAAAGGGAGCCTAGGTGAGATTATCTAGCAACCTGCCCAACTGCATCTTGAAAACTTCCAGTGATGGGGACTCTACCACATCCCTGGGGAGGTTGTTCCAGTGATTGATTGTTCTCACTGTAAAAAATGTCTTTCTTATGTTGAGATGAAATGTCTTGTGGTGCAATCTCTATCAATTGCCCCTTGTCTTCTCCGTGACTCCTTGGAAAGAGAGAGCCTCTGTCCTCTTTGTAGCCATCCTTTAAGTACTGGAATACTGCAGTGAGGTCCCTCCAAGCCTTCTCTTCTCCATGGAAAAAAGACCTAACTCTCAGTCTTTCCTCTGCAAGGCAGGCTTACCAGCTGTTTGATCACCTTTGTGGCCTCCCTTTGACCTTCAATCTGTCCTAATTTTTCTTGAACTGTGGTGACCAGAAGTGGACACAGTACTCCAGGTACAGCCTAGCAAGCGCTGAGTAAAGTGGGATGATCACATCTCTATCTCTGCTAGTAATGCCCCTGCAGATGCAGTCTGGCATCTGATTTGCCTTCATTGCTTCGGGGTGCACTGCTGACTCATGTTCAGCTTGTTATCCACCAGGACCCCAAGGTCCCTTTCAGCAAGGCACACCCTAGGCACACAGATCCTAGCCTCTACTGCACTCTTTGGTTATTTTGTCCCTGGTGCAGGACTTTGCACTTGTCTTTGTTAAACTTCATACAGTTCTTGCTAGCCCACTCTTCCAGACTGTCCAGGTCTCTGTAAGATGTCTTTCACTTCTGATGTGTTCACCTCACCACTCAGTCTGGTGTCATCAGCAAAGTTTGTGAAAGATCACTAGGAGCTCATGCCAGAAGGCAGCTTTCCATACTGCCTGAATTTTCAGCTTCTTATTTCTAGTTGATCTTACTTATTTTCTAGCATGTCTCTACAGTGTCTTTTGCCTCTGTTTACCAGTGCAATCAGTAGAATCTAAACTGCTTCCATGGGCCAACAGATCAGACAAAACAGAGCATCCTGGGTGCCCTGGGAGCCTCCTGGAGCTACGTGCTGTGCTGAAGGATGACAGCGGTACCACCCACGCTTTGTGTGCAACAAGGATGGCTAAACGCAGATGCAGATCATTATTGTCACTTTTACAACATATTCTTACATTTTCTTCTTTTCAGGTAGAAGAGGGTTCTTGCTCTTTAAGACGCTCTTCAGCCATTCCAAATCTTCTCCTCTTTACATGGCTGTGATCCTTCCATCTTACCTTCCTGGTTTTCAAGAGCATGTGACATGTAGTCACAGGAACAGACACCCTTCTTAACAATTTTTCTCCTTCTTTATCCTCTGTTTTCTTTCCTTTTCAGTGGAGCCCAATATGATGTTTAATCTTCTCTTTATTCTTCCTGAATCTTCAATCATTGCTTTACACATTCCTGTCAGTCATCTGTGTATCAGCATTATATAGCTAATAAAAGTATTCTCTGCCAATACAAATAAACCCAACTATTTAGTTTCAGATGCTGTGGTGCAGGCTGTGTACAGTTACTCAACGATGTGGTATTCTGCAAATCAGCAGAATGTTCTTATTGTTTTCTGTTCAATATGGTTTAAGATTTCCTTCAATCAAGAGGGAACAATAAAAAAAAAGAGATTTTGAACATACAAAGTGAAGTATGCATCATATAGTGTAATCAGAAAACTCTTAAATATAAACATAATGTACAAATCATCAGACTTCATAAATAAGGTAGATATGCATTTTTTTTCCATACATAAACTTTATTGGCATTCAGCCATAGGCAATTTCATTCTCCCACGTTATTATCACTGTATTTATTTTAAAGTGTTGTTGGTGCTGGTATGTGGTTACAGCAGGCAAAGGGCAGAATAACTCCAGCAAACAGGCTGCTAGGGAAACAGCTGCAGACGCTTTTCATCAGTGCATGTTTAGGAAGCAGGACTCCTAGGTGGCCCATGGGACATGTGTGATATAGGGTACCTGGGCACATTGCAAAGGAGAAATCAGAAACTGAATACAGTGTCTTAATATATTGATCCATTATAACACTTATACACACAAAGGCAATGTGTTGTTCATGTGAAAGGTGACAGTACTCAGGACTAGGGAAGGGAAGGGAAGGGAAGGATCTTCTGACCCAAGAAACTGAAAACAATGGGAAATTTGTTTTCAGTTTTAAGGGAGCCAGAATGTCTCCCTTAACTGCCTAAATTAACTGAGTTTGAGGTCACAGAATGGCTGTAAAGTGCATGTATAATGCTTTTGTAATGGTATTTATATGCCTCTCCACACAAGACTTAACAACATGCTCCTCTCAGCTTTGTATGTTTCCATTATAGCAACATTTATGGTACCAGTTTCTGCATTTGCTGGGTGTGCAGGCGTTTCTGTACATGGGGACATGGAACTGGCAACATAAGACCAAAAGCTCTGTCCTCATTACTAGGGGTTAAGAGTGTTTGCCAAGGGCTGTGAAAGCTGCCAGCCTGCCCCTTCCCCTGATGTTCATCTCTACATTGCTCTTGATGCCTGTGCAGTGGCTGGAGCCTGTGAAGGAAGCTCAACACTTCTGCCATCACCACCTTTCTCAACAATGACCTTTTGCAGGGGACATAGTCATCTGGAAATCCATCCTTCTGCCAGACTCAAAGCCACAGGCAAGGGAGGATTTGGAGTGAGACTTGATGCCCAGCTGATGCACTAAGTCCCAAATATATTTTTGCTGGGAAAAATCTCACTCTCAATACTTATTAAATTAATCTGTTGATCAATTGGTGTTTCTATTTCCACCACTCCTTGGCAGCTCAGATACATTGTGACTGACTGGTTCAGACAGCTAGGTCAGAACAAATTGTACTGATTGCATGAAACCATTTTGCTTCTAAATTTCTGCCTGTGCAAGAATAACCTACAGCTAATCTTAGCTATAGTACTTATTTGATTATTTCCCTAATTAAACACAGGTGACAGCATGTTAGAACATTGGCTCCAAACAATATTTTATTTGGGGGAGTAATGATTTGGCCCCACCATTCTCCTGCTCACAAGGTGCTCTGGAGGCTGCTCTATTGCGCGTGCTTCAGGCTGTCTTCCCCAGCAGCATCAGTGGAGTCAGCATCATTTAGCATCTTTGCCAGGTGCTCTCAGGCCTGCCCCAGGACAGGGAAAGAGATAGCAGTGAGCTGAACAAGAATCCACACTTTCCCAGTTACATACTTCTCCCTGGGGAGAGCAGGGGAATAGAGAGAGGACAAGCAGCAAGCAGACCAAGGCATCTACGCCTGTTTTTCTCAGTCAACTTGCTGTGGAGCACAGCAGGCCCAGTGCCTCACCACTCCCAGGAGGGCAGTCATTAGTGGATTACTAAACCACACACTGTGTCTGTCTTAGGGCTGGATTTATTAACAATGTCATTTTGAGTCTCCTGAAGATCAGTCCTGTGCTCTCTCAGGAATACCTTGCATGGCTGTACAGGGAAAAAAATACCTTTCCATTAAGAAAGCTATTAAGTGGCAGCTGTAAGAAAATGTATTAAGCTACATAATTTGGAAACCTTTCCAGGAACAGTCCCACCCCCCTGGTTTCCCGTGAATACATTATTGGCAGGGAGGTAGAAACTCTTCCAGTTGTGGTGCTGAAAAAATTAATAGCTTCCTTAAGGAGCTGTGACATTTTGAAAAGCCAGGGCTCTGACATCCTGCATAACAGCATGTTCTGGAGAGCTTGAAGCTGTCCCCAGCTCAAGACTTTCATGGCTGCAGAACACACTGATGGGAGAGTCGCTTCTCCTGATTTGGGTATAAAAATTGTTCCCTTAGTCGCAAAGAATTAGAGATCACTCAATGACATTAAGAGAACTGGCTCATGAAAGCCATGTTTGGGGCCAGCTTTGGTGGTCAGCATGAACAGTCACCTCCTGGGATGCTCCTGTGACTTACTAGTCATGGAGGGAAGCCCAGAGGGATTCCTTGTCTCCTTTTTTGAAGTTTACATGCATGCCTCAGAGTCTTGAGTAACTGAGCTTCCTGGTTGCATGTTGACATGTAGAAGCACCAGCAAATATAATAATATAGTCTTAAAGAATGCAATTTAAAGTAAAACCACAAATAGAGCTCTGACCATAAAGGTGTGAAGAATGGTATGGTAACCATAAACTCCAGCCTTAAAAATAAATCACATAAACCAGATGTAGCAATTTATGTGGTTGAACCATTATAAAGTAATGCTGTATTCTGTACTGTGGTGCTCAAAGAACACTAAATCTGGAATATGTGTTTTTCTAGCAAAGTCAGTTAACCTGTAAAATCCTGCACCTTTAACATACCGCAAGAATTTGATTAGTATAAAACCTCAAAGGTTAAAAAATGCCACATGCCATATTAAAATCTCAAATTATTAGAACCCAAAGGTCACCATGTTAGTTGGAGATTTAGAGGTTCACAATTCAGTTTCCTCCCCCTTTTGCAGAGGGCTTCTCTTCTGTCCAACAGAAGTCATTCCTTCCCTAAAGGTTAATCTGTGGGTCCAGGTTTGATTCAGTGCTTCCCATGGATTAGCTGCCTTCTAATTCAAGAAGCGACATCAATCCTGGGCACTTCTTTACCAGTGATACACAGACACTTCATTGGAGTGGAGGGACAGCACTGGGGTCTATATTCAGTTGTGTGATAAGTTGCAGCTCTTCTGTAAATTAATAGGGTTATTGATACTTGCCAGTACACCTGGAATTCATCCTCTCTCTGTAGGTATTTAACATCACAGCACACCACCTGGGATAATTGTGTAGGCTTCTCTACTCAGGGGAGATGGGTAGGCTCCAATGTGCATTGTTATATGGGATATAAACAGGCTCCTAAATAACTGCCTTTCTCTATTCCCCAAAGAATGACTGCAGATGACTAAGTTGGATTGTATTAATCCTGCCTCTTTGTTTTTCTAGCCAAATTTTTCTGCAGCTAGATTCCTGCAGTATGTTTACGGTCTGCCTTTTTGGGAGATCAAGTATTCCCCATACAGATATCTTTCCCCATGGAAAATGACAGTAATTGAAGTCCAGGAAGGAAAGTGCTTGTCATGGCTAGGAAAAAAGAACAGAGAGAAGAAATGTTTGTGAGGTGCTCAGATGCTGAGGTGAGTATAGTCAAGTTAAGTGACCGGATAATAAATCTAGTGATCAGATAATAAATCTGGGTTTGTTTGGGTTTTTTTTTTAAATAGAATGGTCTTCCTAGCTAAAAAAAAATCCATTCTGTTAGTATAGGAATGTTTTATAGGAATGTGCTGATTTTTGAAAATGCTTTACTGGGAAGAAGTTGAACATTTTACTTCCAAGATTTTTTTGTTGTTTCTTTTTGTGGCAATAATATGCTTATGTTGTGTATATCTAGATATAATTTAATATCTGCTTATTTTGCTATTATTCAAATATTGAGGTTAAAAAAAAAATCTTAGGACTACAACTGAAGTACAGAATTTTGAGAGTCTCTGAGATTTTTGGAGGTTCCAAACTGATTTCTTCTTTTCTTTTTTTTTTTTTTTTCAGAAGTCTTAGTTTTGTCTGAGATTCTGATGATCCTTTAGTTTTAAGGAAGAATTTTTAAAAAGTCTAGTAGACTAGAATTGTGTGGGAATAATATGTTTGTTATCAATCATCCCTAACTTTCCCGTTCTCAGGTGGTGCTCCTAGCTGGTGCTCCTAGCTAGCTGTAGTCCATGCATCTGCATGCCTGCTTCCTACTAACAAACAGTTTGTCTTTAAGGATGAAGTATACATAGGTAACAGAACTACACAAACACAGGTGCATGCTATAACAATAAATGCCTTGTTGATTGTTTAAATTCAGACCAATTTCAGTACACAGCTGCTTGGTACGCTAACACTTTTCCCTTAGCTATTGTTTTTAACAAGTTGTAGAACCTGCTCAAGGATTTTTTTTGCCATATCTGCTAGTAAATATTCAACATGTGGTAGAGCAGTTATATGCAGAATAATGAGAATTTTTGTTAAAAATATCAAAATTTCACAATGAAATTATTTTTTTTTAACAGATGAGGGCTTTGAGCTTGCCTTAAAGTGATGTATCAATGTTTAGCTTTTTACAAGACAAAAAAGCCCCAACCTGTTCTTGGATTTAGCAGTAGGGAGATTTAAAATATATGTGTTCTTCCAAATCATAGTCCAAAAGCAATGATCTAAGGATTAGTAATTTCCAATATACAAATGGTCTTTATATAGTAGAACAGAGCAGGTGGTTTGGGGGCTTTTCTTTTCTCAAAATTTGGCATTTGATGTGCAGATTCATTAAACATTAAGGTGGAAGAATGGTGGATCACTAAGTTATACCTAACTTAGCCACAGAGATCTCACTGACCTCCAGGTTTTAAAAAGAGTGCCAGGGAGCAATGGGGCTGATGGCCAACCTCCACACAGGAGGAATTAACGCAAAATACATACGGATGAGAGTTAGCGGACACTTTGGATAAGTCCCATCTACTTCAGAACATTGATGTGGCCTCAGTAAGGAGAGGTTTTGCCTTATTGATATCTGCTGAAGTTCCTTAGGAGAGACAACGGGAATGTGGATGCAATAGTCTGCCTGACAGACCGTGTTTGGAGTCTTGAAAGGTTTTCAACAGATTCTCTCACCAAAAATGTTTAAGGAAATGAAGTCATAGAATAAAAAAAAAGATAGTCCTTGTATTGTTGATTAATTGTTTGAAACCAAAAGTTTGAGTAAATTGTTGGAGGGAATGAAGGCAGTGGAGGGAGGTCACTGGTGGATTTCTGTCGAGGTCTGAGTGGGCACTTGGACTGTTCAACATATTCATAAACCATCTGGAGGAAGGGATGAACAATGACATGACGAAGGTTGCTGATGTTACAAAATTATTCATAGCAGGACTAAGAACGAGGGCAAAGGCTGAATGTGAAGACTGTCAGAAAGATCTTATGAGACTGGAGAATAAAATGGCAGGTGAAATTCAGTGAGATAAATGCAATCGATGCACAGAGGAAAAACCCCTAACTTTGCATATGAAATAACGGCCTTTTAGCTGACCATTACCTACCAAGAGTAAGATCTTGAGGTTATAATAAATATTTCTATGAAAATATCAGTCTTGGTGCTAGGTAGTGGTTAAAGAAGCAAATGCAAATGTTAAGGATCATTAGAAGAAAATAGAGGATAAACCAGAAAATGTCATAATGCTATTGTATGAACTCATGTTTTGTCCACATTTTAAGTACTGCATAAAGTATTTGGAAAAACTAAACTCTTCTCTTCCACAATAACAATTTAAAGTGAAACCTGGAGATCTAAGGACTTCAGTACATCTACTTATGTTGAGGAAGTAAGTAAAATTTGGTCCATAATGTGGTAGAGAATTGCTAGGCCACCTTAATACAATCAACCTACTTTAAAAGTACTAATTTTCCCAAACAAGCAAAATCTTTTTTTCTCATCATTCATGTTTAGTTAAGAGGTATACCTTTCACCTTTGCGAATTTTGTGTTATTATGGTTTTCCCTAAAGACAGTGCTAGAATTTTTTGTGGTGGGTAAGAAATATTTCCACTGGTTCAGGCTGTCAAAACTACTAGTATGTGAAAAAAGAATCTGTGATTAAATGATCAGAGAGGTTACAGTATATATTTAGAATACAATAAGCAGGAGGCTTCCCTAGTATTTGACATGCAATTAAATGGGCTTATGTGCTGAAAAGCGGAAAGGTGACAGTGCTGGGGAATATTGCAAGTCATATTTTTCACCTTAATTAGTTCAAACCTAATATCTGTTTCTGTGGATTCCACCCCTCACCCCCCCTCCACCCCCCTCACTCCCAATAATTACAGTGGCTAAAATCTCTGCCATATCTAGAAGGCAGCATAAAGATAGGTGGCAGCAAGGATCCCAAACCTAGGAATACTGGTACTGGAAACTAGAAAAACTGGTAAAATGTCTCAGCAAGTATTTATTTTTTCTTCTTGCCAGAGAAGGGATCTACAAATCCACGAAAATATCGCCTGTTGTTTCTTTGTTTACATCATCAAGTGTTTGCTCTGCATACTACGGAATAAATAAAAAGACCCAGACTTCTTCAGGACAGCTTAAAGGCTAATAATAAAGGGGGAAGTTGAGATGGTAACAAGAGAGTGTGAGTTCGGAGTTTATGTTCATATGAAAGCACTGTGTGATCACAGTGAGGTGCTACCTTAGCCAGAAAGGGCTACAGTCTTCTCCTGATGTTTGATTTGTAACTGCAGGAGAAAAATAGATTTTTTTTTTCCCTCCATGTTAGATCAGTAATTTGCAGCTCTACCGTTGTTGATGGAGGCTGATGTAATCTTTCACCTTTGGTCTTTAAGGACACTTAGGTATATCAAGGGCCTGAAGGACAATGCTGTTTCTCCGATGGCTGCCTTCATCCTTAGTCAATATAGAGCATTTTTGGTCATGAATTATTATTGAACTGACTAGTAGGTTCATATATGTTTCATATATGGTTCATATATGTTTCTGATAAGCCAGTTTGGAGACCTGCAAAGACCTGGAGCAAGAAGGGAACCAATCTGCATGCTTCTGTTTCTACAAATCTGACCATTAGCACTTCAAAGTACAGAAGGTGCAGCAACAAAGTGCTCTTGAGGTGGAAGTCTTACAGACCTGTGGGAAGACTGAAGTGGGGTGCAAAAAAGAAACAACAAACCTAAAATAAAAAAATCTTGAAAAGCTCTGGGATTGTGATATCACCTAAAATTTGTAAAAATCCAGCAGAAAACTTTTTCCCCTCTACCAAACAAGATGAGACATTGTCTGGGCAAAACATTAATGTCTGCAGATCTCAAGAAGGGAAATGAAGAGGCAAAAGTGTAGGATGAGAAAGATGCAAGAGGAAGAAGAGAAGCATCAGACTTGTATTCTTCCGGAAGAGACCACCAACCTTCAGTAATTTGCTGGCTTCTTGTGAGGTTTCTTCTTCTTTTTAGATTTTAAACACATATCACAGAATCCCAGGCTGGAAGGGACCTCAGGGATCATCTAGTCCAACCTTTCTAGGAAGAGCACAGTCTAGACAAGATGGCCCAGCACCCTGGCCAGCCAAATCTTGAAGATGTCCAATGTGGCCAAGTCAACCACTTCCCTGGGGAGATTATTGCAATGGGTGACTGTCCTCACTGTGAAAAACTTTCCTCTCATGTCCAATGAGAATCCCTAAGAGCAATTTGTGTCCATTCCCCCTTGTCCTCTTGAAATGACCCCGTGTAAAAAGGGAGTCTCCATCTTCTTTGTAGCTACCCCTTAAGTGCTGGTACATGGTGATGAGATCCCCTCTACGCCTCCTTTTATATACGTAGTTAAAGGTTTTGGTACATTTATAATAGATTCGTAACACTTCCTGTTTATTGCTAATAATTGAATCTTGGGTTAATAGTATTTTCTGTGCTTGCTTATGAGCCTCATTCATTCCAGAAAGGGAAAACATCCACAGCTTAGTTTCATTGTCCCTCTTCATCTCTCTGAGTCTCTGAGGATCTCTCTGAAGAAAAATAGCTTCAAGAACTGTCTCCATGTAGTACAGTCAGCAGTGATATAGGGAAGCACCGTTTTAGCTAAGGTACTTAGAAGTATTGCAGTCTAGTAAGATTAATGAGAGCTTGAATGGCCATATATTCACTGTTCTAAATAACTGTGCTGATTTCCCTTGCTGGTGTGCCTACCTGCCAGTGGTGCTTGGTGGCTTGGCAAGCCAAGAAACCCTGCAATGGTGTCCTTGGTGGCAGCCCCAGTGCTTGTGATGCAGCCTCAGAGGCGCAGCCCTAGGGATGCAGAGAAGCCACTCTGTGAAGTCTGTGTGAGGTCTGGAGCAGGCCAGAGCACAAAGATGGAGAGGAAACCTGGGTTTGAGTCACTCAGTGATGGTGCTGCTTGAGTTTCATGCATGCTAGTCTTGCAAAGTTAAATTTAAACCCAGAAATGTTGTTGCTGAAATTCCTCTACAGCACGGGAAAGTCCAAGGGACCAAAACAGAGAATAAGCTGTACTCCCATGGCATAAGTTTGATGAAGCTGAGAATAAAACCAGACACAATTGCTGAGAGATCTGAGTTCTGATTTACTCTAACAAACTTTGACTTTCCTCTCACTGTTTCACAGTGAGCCCCATCATCATATTTTTTCTTTCCCTTAAAGTTTCAAATTACATGATATCAGAAAGATGTTCAAGTTTCCTTGGAGTTTTTACCTCTTAACATTCTGGAGAAAACCCTGCTGTTAAGGCTTCTGAGCCCACTAGAAGCTGAAACCACAAAAAACTTACAAAAAAAAAATCAAGATTTTAAAAATTAGTGTTTTAGTATTTCTAAGACAATTGCCTGATTTTTTTAATCCTGACTCAATGCTTTTGAACACATGACATTGGCTGTAATGATTTCCTCATCTGTAAAATTGGGATAAATATAATTAACTGCCTCAAAGCAATGCTGGCAAGTTAATCACTTGGAAGAACATATGAGATGGAAGTTACTACTTGCCTGTAAAGTATTAGTGTTATTAGTTACGATATCTTGGGCAATTAAAATATAAATTTGCTATACTCAGGCTTTTAACTAACAACAGAGCATAAAGTATGTTTTCCCTTTATGTGAAATACCCTGGAGGAAAGCTTAAATCTATATTTACTGTCCAACAGAAGGGATGAGTTGGCTTGTTGAAGGCAAATTGCATTAAGTGTAGAAACCCAACAAAAACATCAATTACTGTGTTAGCCCTTATGCACTTAGCTTGAGGTTGTTCACCAATCATGTGGGAACAATTATCTTTATGGATTATTGATTATATTCAACCCTCAGGCAGCTGTGGGCCTCATAAGGCACTTTGTGGTTGCAAAATGGGGAAATTTTTTAGGCTCTTTCAAGAGCCTTCCTGAATAATTTGAGAATGTATTAATCAACCTCTAAGGTCAGTTACCACTAGTAATCAGACTAGTGGATAATTTGATTAATTAGGGATTTTTTAGGATATAAATAGGTACCGTAATAACATTAGATAAACTAAAAATATGAGGTATTGACACAAAGGTCTAATTCATGTACATATAAGGAAAGTAAGTTGTAAATATTTTGGGTCTGATGGCTGGAAACATCCATTGTTTTCTCCAGGGGTTGCCAGAGGGAAGGAAAAGACAGTACATTTTCCTGCTGCTGACTGCCTCAGTGGAGCACATGAACAGCAGAGTTTCTTCAATTGTTTCTGAACAACAGAGGTCTTTTTATTTCCAATGATGAACTGACTCAAAATAACAAAAGTTGAGGTAAAACCCACCAAAGTCAATGGAAACCTGTCTGGTTTGAATGCTACTGTACTGATATAGGACTCTCTTTAATTGTGAGATGTTTGGCTCCTGTTTACAGGCAAGGCTTTTGTTTCCAGTTTGCTGCTATTTGGTCTTTAAGGGTTTTCTCACACTCTTTTAGGGAGATAGTATCCTCTGCACACTGATAATATAGCTGTGCTTTGTGTAGCATGTCCATTGTAAATAAATTATCATTGGTTTTTTCTGCCTACTGTATACACTTTTTTTGTTTAATCTTGTCTTTTTTAATTTTATTTTTGGTTTTGGTCTCAGGGCATTTTATGCTACTCTGGTCTAGTCCAGAGGAGAGACAGAACTGTAAATCCTTAATTCCAGCAAGCCCTTCCAGGAGAGCTCTGTGGACAAGACTGCCCAGTAATCCAAGGGAAAATATGTCTTTTCAAAGCCTTGGCAGCTTAATGTCAATGGAAACATCCCTCCAGTTTTTCAAATTTGCATTTTCCCACATGCTCCTCAAAGGAGTGTCAAGATGTGCTCGGTACATGTACCACTGTTCAGAAATCGGCCTGGCTGGATTTCACGGGTGATACAGATCGCAATGCCAGCTGCAGGTCACCAAATGAATTGGAAATAATGAGGATTGAACTGTGACTTAAGCTGTACACTTCAAAAAAATCTGCCTAGCTGCCGGTTGGACATGTGTATCTGTTTCTGCTGTTTACAAAAAAAATCTCTTTATCTGACCCTGGAAACATAAAGAGTATCAGTCATATTTTAGGTAACCTGTAGCCCAGTGGCTTGTACACCTCTGCAGACAAGAAAAGTTTCAAAAGTTTGTGGTGTGGGCTATGGAGCCAATGAGCACTTGTAGCCTGTAGGAATGTAGGTCCCTTTTCTTTTTAGGTGATAACTCCTACAAATGATATATTTACAGAATAAAAAGGCAAAAGTGCATGGACAAAATTTGCATACCATGGCCCACTAGTGTTACTAAATACAGGCCTAACAATTAGCAAAATGAAATTGCAGAACAACGAGTAACAATAAAGCTAGATTTAAATCTAAAGTCCTAGGTTTTTTTAACAATACTAATTTTGTCTGAGCATGTTTTGGTTATACAGAAGACCATACGTTGCATATTAGATTACAGAATTCCTATCTCAGAGAAATTCATATCTAAAAGCACATCTGGGGCTCATTATTAATTAACAGTTATAGAAAAATGTAAGCTGAATCCCTAATGTTGTATAAACTGTATGATCAAAAAAATGTGTTTATGTGCAGCCAGTTTAATACTCCCGATATGTTGTGCCTTGAACCACAACCTCACCCAGTACGTACGAGACCTTATCCATGAGACAAACATGTCCAGCATATTTATGTTCCTGTAGTTTCTAAACAACATTTGAAATAGGATTTGTTTTGTATTTTTAAGAAAGAAACAAGAAGAATTAAAAGTTCTTATATGGTGTAGCTATATACATTTTCTCGACACTTATTGCTAATAGAAACATAGAAAACAATATTTTACAAACAACTATCAACAGAAGGAGGAAAATGTTTATGAAGATGGAGAACTAGAGGAAAATATTCTCCCATACACTGGGAAACTCTTTCCTAAACATGTGTGAGAGAGGGACACTTGGGTTTTTCTCTTGACTGTCGACTGTACATCATAACAGTGAAATTCCTGGAAGGTACTAAATTCTCCTTCTTTGCTATGGATTAGTGCCTTGAGGTATACAAAAGTGATGTGAGACAGTAGCTTATAGTTATATTGCCATTGTTTTTATCTTAATATGGAAGGAGAAGAGAAGGTAGTAAATAATAATGAAGTAGCTATTTTGATCATGCTTCAGCAAAAGTCTCAACAGGATTAATGAAAGGCTAGCACAGGCAGGGCTGTGAGGTGGCAGGGGTTGCAGCTCTGGCTGGGTCCCATGGCTGGGTCCCATGGCTGGGTCCCATGGCTGGGCCTGACCTGAAAGCAGCTCCCAGGGGCATGGGCCTGACCCTGGCAGCAGTGTCAGTCATGTGTCAGTGGATGTCGCTTGAGTAGCTGATGCTGTACATCTGCAAAGAGAGGTTTGGAGAAGGACTACTAATATGAAGACCGAGTGGCGTCGTGGAAATTTTACAGCTACCCTGCATTGCAATCAGGTGAAATTCATCCTGGGGTCAGGATAGCTCATGAAAGGTTTGTGTAGCCCAGCATCTTGTGTCCAGAAGTAGTTAATGGCATCTGTCCAGATGAGAGTGTAAAAGCAGGACAAGCATGCAGGATACTTCTTCAGAGATGTGTGACATAGGGGCTTGCTTAAACCAGGAGATTATATTACTCTACACAACAGCTATAAAGGAAGGAATAAAAATATTATAGGGTGGGGTGAGGGAATGAAAGAAAACTGTGCCTATGCTGAGCAAACCACGACTCTGCGGGCAGCCTGAGGTGTTCTTTGGCTGGGGGAAATTTTTAAATCATGTTTTCCATGTACCTTTCATGTGAGCTGGTGCAATTTCCTAAATTAATAGGTATTTTCCTCTTTAAGGTTTGTACTGCCTATGCGTGCCATCTCAGAAGCTGTGCACCTGTCAGACCTTCTGCTTGTTATCTAGCATGTGTTCCCAGATTTCTTTCTTTTGCAGATCTGAATCTGAATTCTCAAGAAGATCAAGTGTTCTCTCTTATCTATTTCTTCTTCTTCCCTGTGAAAGTCAGGCTGTTAGCCTGTGCATCTCAATTGCATCCTGCCATGGCCCTGATAAATCCAGCAGCATGTGGCAGTGAAGTGGTTGGCAGACCTCAAAGATAAGTAAGATAAATGCTGTGCACTTTTCCAATGAAGATCTTCATAAAAATATGAAGTCACTCGGGCTGTGATCTAGGCCTCTTCTTTCAGAGAGCTGCTGTATTTTCCCATCTGCTGAGTAAGGGCAAGGCCTATTTGTAAAACTTGAGAGTCTGGGGAAGGGAAAGAGTAGATCATGTAGTATCTATTGTAAAAGTGGTAAAAGTACTGCTAATAGACATTATTATTACAAGTGGTGGTGAACCTGGCTTGATCTATCTCTTGTAAGAATGCCAGCTGTCCAGAGAAGGCTTAAGGAAGCTCTGAGTAGCATAGGTCTCATTTTGTCCCAAGCCCTCCACAGAAAGGCTTATGCAGTGTTGGACCAAAGGAAATAAAAGGGAAATCAGCAATCGGCACACAGCTCCTGCTTCAGTAGGCATTGCTGCTTGTGCCTGTCAAGCGCCAGGTTATTCTAATTATTCAAGTGAGGGAACAAAGAGCAGAAAAATCCTTTTTTTTTGTTAAGTCATCTGTGGGCGTGGACCTGCTCTGGTTATGAGGTGTCCACCTAGATGTCAGCCCAGAGAAATATACTGGTACCAGTTCTGAGGCTGCTAGGGAACTTAACCCAAGACTTAGTGTCTGAAGACAGTATAACTCAGTGTTGAGTGTTGATGCCCGCAAGCCTGTACGCTATGTATCTATGCTACACTACACTATCTATGCTGTGCTATGCTATGCTCTCTATCCTATGCCTTTTACTCTTGGGACCCCACCCAACTAAGCTACTGTGAATGAGAATCTGCTGTTTTCTGAATCATAGTGGTAGGGCAACATAGAGAAGACAAAGACCTGATCTCTTCAATCCACTCTACCACAGCAGGTAGATAATTTCATTTGCTAAGGCTGCCAGTATTTTCATGGACACTAAGTTTTACATAAGGAGGTGAAGAAAAGTAATTAAACTGAAGTAGAGCATTGAAGGTGGGCTGAAGATACATCATTTTGTGTTTGTTACATCTGTTCAGGCACTGTTTTAAACAAATCACGCCCTGTTTGCCAGATAGATTTTCAGTAAATGGTTTATCTACTGGTCTGTGTAATTTTAACATTTCATTTTGTAACTCACATTGCTATATAACAAAATTATAACAGTGCCTCAGTGAAAAGAAGCCAACTTCTTATTGCAGTGGTTTAAGCTCCAATTCATTTGAAAAAAAAGAACATTTCAAAATTATATATGATTGATGCTCTTCAGCTACAAAATAGGTAGAGACTCATGATTTTCCTCTTTTACTCTTAAACTTATTTGAAATACAAGGTAAAGTACATTAGTTAACCTATTACTTAAAGACCATAAAACTGTCACCTTTTGGCACTTTAGAAAGTGACTCCAGAATGTGAACAAACACATGCTTTTTCCAGCTGTGATCTGTACTTTAATTTTACTGGCATGTTATTATGCTATCCTGTGTGCTAGCTCTTTACACATTCCAGGGACCATGAAATAATATAACAGGGTTTGCTTTTCTTCCACTTACTAAGAGAAATACAACCTCCCAGTCACTCTCTGAGTTGCATAGGCATTTCCCAGGCTTGTTTTCCAAAGAAGAAGCTGTCAGAAGCCCGCAAAACCTGTTGTTCAGTCATTTACTATACTTGAACTGTGGCTGAGTTTGGAGCCCTTAGCTGAGATCAAGACTCCATAAATCTAGGCAATGTATAGCCATGCTGTAAAAGACAGTCTTTACCTAGTGATTGGGCAGAGTGGGCAGAAAATAAAGCATTTCAGTGATGGCTATACCTCGACTATCAGCTAGCCCTGGGAGGAGTCACTGGTGGCTCATAGCAGGCATTTCCAGGCTGAAGGTGAGCTGCACCCTCACCCAGGTCCCAGCATCCCATCAGTGTGAGAGCACAGGGAGATTGTATCCCCCTTCCCTGTGCTGAGCCCACTGAGTTGTCAGAAGGAAGAAGTCATGGGGTACAGGGTAAGGGATGCAACCCGACCTGCGCTGCTGCACCTGCTGTATTTCAGGCAGTTGAGATTTACAGATGACTTGTTGTTTGGCTGTGGTTCTAAAAGCAAATTCCCCCAAATGAGACTGGGTCTCATTTAGCACAGCCTTGTGCACCAGGGGATCTCATGGTGTGCCCAGAGCCACCAGGAGAGACCTCTTGCTGCTGTCAGCGTGGGATAAGGCTTCCTCTGTTAGGCAGTAAGGAGAGTTTCACACCCCATGCTGTAACAGCTCTTCTGAGAGGCTTTGCCTGGCACACCAGAGTGAAGACAAAAGGGACCATCAAATGGTACTATTTGGCCTGTGTAGTGAGTAATGGCAAAGGCCAGGAACTTGTGGGGAGCGAGTGGGTTATGTCCCTGGACATGGGAACTGAGCTCAAAGAGCAGAGAAGAAATCGTCCCAGGTGCCTCCTTTATACCTGTCCTTTGAGTGGCAGAAGAAATTAGGCTTTCTGAACCCCCAAAAGCAAGTCACCGTGCCTTTCAGTACAAACCAATTGGTCATGTACCTAGCAGGGCTATCTGGGTGGATCAGTAATGGTTTGTGGCACCTATAATGAGGACAAATAGGAAAAGTACTGCCTTTCATTATATGCAGAGGTTGTGCCCGAGTAACTATGTATTATAATGGAACTATCTCATAAGGGCTTCTTCACTGTGCCAGATCACTTTAGTTTTTCCCCACCATGTTTGCCATTTGAAGGTGTATTTCTGTGATTGTAATCCAGTTTGCCTTATGAGGGATGTGAAATATGAAGCCTTGATACCTTCAGTTCAGTCTTTCATAGATCTAAATTTTTTCTTGGAAATGAAGTTGCTAACTTTCATAGCTAAGTTTGATCTAAATCTATGAAGGTCAGAGATAGTCCTTTAGAGTTTCCATTTTAATCCATATATTTCACCAGATGTGGTATAACATGCTTTATTTTATAAAAAAAAAGGCGATGACTGAAATATTTTTGCTAGTTAAGAGTGACCTTGGAAGTAATTCACAAGTGTTGAGCATAGTTACACACCTGCATAGGCAGATTGTGTAAAACTATAGCCATTAAGCAAAAAATATCTCAGAAAGAAACCATGCACTGAAACACTGTGGTCAGACATATGCAAAGTAATAAATCTTTAAAATATTCCCACCAGTAACAGGGAAATTCTTCATGATTGGTGGGCTTTGCCTGTGTCCCAGCTGATTAAAAGTCAATGGTCATGCAGTTGTGCTGTACTGTATATCATCTAAAAGGCAATTTTCCCTCCATTTGCAGGAAAGCTTCAGATTTGATTGATTACATTGCTTTTTGCTTGCGTTTTACCTGTACAGATTGATGACTGCCATACTATACATGTAGCACCTGAAGAAATAAACTAATTTTGCTATAATTTTATTTATGGGGCACCTTCAAAGGATATTTACATTCTTCATATAATATTTACATTGTGATACATTTGGTTATGACAAATGGTTTTCCTTCAGGATGTTTACTCAGTTGTGTGGCTTGGCAAATATGATTTCACTAAGCAAGGAGTAATTTTGTTTGTTTGCCCCAGGCTGGTTCATTTGCCAATTGAAAGAATGCCTCACATGAAGGGACGGGTGCTGTCTGACAGAATATGGCCAATAATTGACGAGTCAGAAGTGGAAAATTGTGCCAGACATAATGGCTTCTTTTTACTCTCTTACATCCAGTTTGAGTTAATTGCCTTGGAGTAAGTTGTACTATGTCTGCACGGCTGCAAGAAAACACCCTGACCTCTTTTCCTGACTTGTTGTGTGATCTTGTTTGTTGTGACAGAGCATCAGGGAAGGATACAGATGCCTCTATAGGTAGGAGGTAAGTCAGGAAAGAAAGTATTTCTAAACCCCCCACTAGAAATCATCTGTTCCATCAACCACCTAAGTATGTCTAGGAATCTAAAGCTTCATGCTTTAATTTCCCAAAGGTGAATGAAAGGCTTAGTTAATCACCTAGGGTTGAAAGCTAGAATCAAGCAAATAAATAAGATGGGGGCAGGTTAGGTAATGGGATAGTTTCAAGCTACGAGGTGGCATCTTGGGATGACCCAGGTTTGTCTGTTGGGCATGCTCTGAGGATGAGAATGAGACCGAAGCAAGTAGCTGGAGTTAGGCAGTGAGTACCAAACCAATCTGTGCACTCTGTTTGCTGATAGGATGCTAGGGAATCCCATTGCCTTGCAGTAGCAGCTGACTCAAATCCAAATGGTCTGGGTGGAGGAGCTTTTTGGGTATGAAAAGAAGCTGTACTACATACATAGTTAGAGAGCGGTGGTAACTTAATAAATAAGACTAAGTGTATAACCTGGGACTAGGGATTTTGTGTGTCTGTAGTTCACTTGTTTTTCTGTTTTGCTTTTGAATTGCTCTTGCTTTTGTTTGTGGTTTTTTGTTTGTTTGTTCTTTTTTTTTTTTTTTTTTTTTTGAGGTGAGAAGCTCACTCAGGGAATAGAAGAAGCAGCTACTGATAGAGGATTTTACCCTGTGGGAAAGCATTCAGCATAAATACTTTTTCTGTTTGTAGCTGGTGCACCATCAAGGTGGGAGGAAGGAGGCACAGGTGCTTAGCAAGCCCTAATTCTTCCCTGCAAGCATCCTAGCTCCACACCTATGGCAGGATCAGATCCCTGAGCACCACTTACTCTTCCTTGCTCTGAGCAATGCTTTTATTTTCTTGCCACATTTGTCTGGAGAACAAGGATGGAGGAGCAGGAATTACAGTCCCCTTCCACTGCTGGTATGCGCTTTTTGTGACAGCTCCACCAGCAGCATGAGGCTGCTCTGTTCATTGGCAAATTGTCCCTAGAAACATTCATACCACAAGGGTTTGACTGGCTGATGCTTCAGAATAAATCAAGCTTTTATTTTATTAAGTAAAAATTTGAAATAAGTCTTCTTGTGAACGGTGATTAGTATAAATAAGAACCAAAAGCTGAATGTTCTGCCTAGTATATCCCAATTAGCACTGGATTATTAATCTGCCAGGGTGCCAGCCTAGAAGTAGCAGCTGCTTTGTAACACAGCTGGGCACTTCTTAATTGTTTTTATTAATGAAGAAATCTTCCCTTCCTCAGCTATTTCTTAATGAAATTGCGGGTTGTCCCTTAGTTAGTAAATCAAATCAAACCACATTTGCACACATTTTTGTGACCAGCAGATTTCAGTTTGGATAAGAACAACATCTGAGTTTCAAATACAGCTCATAGACAATTAATGCACGTTCAATGGTAATAATTCAAATTATTAGCACATGAAATACTATATCTGACCGAGAGATTTGTTATGATAAGAATACTAGATCCAATACAGAAAGACAAATATTAGGAAATAACCTTCGACATCTGCTTAGATTGTATTTATCTTGGAAAAAAAAAAAAAGCCTTATAGTTTGAATAAATATTTCAGCAGCTTTTTATGGAATGATGTGATGTAATTTGTAATAAGTGTGTGACACACCAAAGTGCTACTAAGAGACTGCTGTTTCTTGCCCCAGTCAATTGATGCAGGTGATTGTTTTGTGAGATTAATAATCCTGCCACATAACAGTTGCCGCTGTCTGGTGTTATATCTTCCCCTTTATTGTGTCTGTGAATCAAATGCAAATAAAATTATGGTGCCAGCTAAATTTGACAAGAATAAAATAGCATCCTTAGTCAATTTTTTGATGCCTCTGAAAGGCCAACAGGGATCTCTTTTTCCATTTTACTCGTCCTATTTAGTGGTGGAATAAAAAGCCATTCCTTCACTAGGTCCTGGGCTGGATAGGGCTGGTGCAGGCAGCAGCCTCCCCTGCTCTGCTCTTCTGGCTGCTACTTCTGTACTGTGGTGATGCAAGTGTACTGCAGCAAACTTGCAGTAGCTGAACAAAGAGTATGTATCCGTTTGTGGTTTTCAACATTTTCTTGTGGTAACAGGGAAGGCTGTGAACCATGCACTAAAATAAGACTGTCGGTCCCTGAAGTGTACACGCTTTGAAAGCCACGGTAATTGAGACTCTGGGTCACAAGCGTGCTGGCAATTGGAATGACCTTGCCAAATCCAAGTAAGGATATGAAACGCAGTATGTAGGATCCCATCCTGTGTGACTGTGGTGCTAGCACTGGAGTAGGAGGGCTTGTGGATAGCTGTATCCATCACCAGTCCCATGACCTACTGACCCACTTACATGCACCCAAAGGATGCAATCCACAAGCTGATGCAGTGTTCAGATTACAGCATGGACTACCTTGCTACAGCAGTCTGTCA
The DNA here is from genome assembly GCF_963921805.1 of Phalacrocorax carbo. Lineage (NCBI taxonomy): Eukaryota > Metazoa > Chordata > Aves > Suliformes > Phalacrocoracidae > Phalacrocorax > Phalacrocorax carbo. Next base: position 192,490,702 of record NC_087513.1, on the reverse strand, counting down.
CCCCTGACTCTCCGCTAAGCCCTGTTACTGATCCCCTTTCTCTTTCACCTTTTCTGTCAAAATTGCTGGTATACTGGCTTCCCTGGGGTGCTGGAGAAGCAGCTCTCTGGAAGGAGAAATTCATAAAGGAGAACAAATAATGAAAAGGCATTGAGAAGACAGGGAGAAGAGGGAATTCCTGAAGGTCGCTCTAGGGTCAGAGTGTGAGGATCTTCATTTTCTGACAAGAAGGTGGCTTGTTGTTCCAGTCCAGGATGAATATAACAAGAGAAGCTGATTTTTATCAATGAATATGTTCCTTGAGAAATGCAGTTATCTTGGGACAATTCATGTGAGATTTTAAGCAGGAAGGGAGGTGATGGGGAGGGAAAACTCCCAGGAGGAAGTATTGCTACCTTCTCTCTCACCTCTTCCTTATCGACAAGGATAGGAACTCTGTGAGACAAAAGGAGAACCAGGTTCAATGCAACATTGCATCCTTTTTGGTGACATAATGCTTGACTTCAATCCAAACGCCTGGGTGGCTCACATGGCCAGAGGAGCTTTAGCAACCAGAAGTGAGAGGCTAGGAGTATTGTGCAGGATGAGGACCTGAGGAAGGTAAGATGCTGATAGAGCTATTTACTTTCTGCTGAGAGGGTAACCTAGTTATGACTATTCAGTGCATGTCTGCCCACATCCACGTCAAACAACTTGCTGCTTGCCTGACTGTTCCCATGAGTAAAAGACCATTTAGTTGTTTGTAACTCTGCCCTCTGACTTCTCAGCTTTTTTTTTTTTACCTCCACCCTGGGCCAAAATTTCAAAGGAGAAACATATGGCTTAGCAAAGAAGAGCTGTTAGCAACCAGTGAATTATTCTTGGTGATAACCTGGGAAATGACGTCCCCAAATCAGCCAAGAAACTGCTTTTCTATAAGTTGAACTCCAATTAAACTGGTAAGGGAGAAATAACAAAGCTACTCATCTTCAGATGGAGACCTTGAGAACCACTACATCCTGGGCCCTCATGAGGACGTCCTGGAAGCTGTTAAAGGGCAAGATCCCTTTTTGACAGGGATCATAGGTAGGACTTCTTTGTGCCCATTTCAGTCCATTTAGCCACAGGTTTGCCTGCCTCTTGTGGTCTAGCTATGTGCTACATGGGTTTGGATGTTCCAGACACATCAGTGGATAATTTGCAGCTGCCCTCATGCGTTTCTGCAGGTGTCAGCTCCAACAGAGTGGGGTGTTTTGGAAAAAGATTATCTTGGTTACTGGAAGAGAGAGAGGGGAGAGAGAAAGGTGTTAAGCACCGATTCCAGGACAGCAGGGCATGGGGTTGCCCTCTTCTAGGAGAGGCTCAGTTATCATCCAAGGCCAGGGCGGGCAATCACTCTGACCTGAGCCATGTGTGGCCAGGGCATATAAGGGTAGGTGGAATTTCTAAAGAAAAGTTCAGCCTGGATGGTAGCTGTCGTACTGAGTAAGGATATGCAAAAATCTTACGCAAGTTTTTAACATTTACAAACCAGAGCATGTTTCTCAAAATCTCTCTCTTCCTTCAACTGATGCATGAAGTGAGGAAGATTCAACGTACCACGTTTTCCAAATGTACAATAAATAAAATGCTGGCGACTGCTAGAAAAGGCTGGAAAAAGTTCTCTTAAAATAGTTATCTAACCTGTGCCTTTTCCTTTCAGCTGCTATAATTTCTCTGCCACTCAGCAGCCCAGAGAGCACTGCTCAGCATGTTGTACAAGCGCTTTATGTAACTTGTGGAGAAGAATAAAAAGGTCATCTTTCTAATGCTATGTAATCCTGCACACTATTAAGTACCAAAGGTACTTCTCTTTTGTACCAATTGTACTGAAAAAAACAAGAGTGGAAGTCATGAGCATTTAGAAAGTGTTCTATTGGTCATATACGTGATCAAAGCCAGGAACAGTCCTTTGCTGAGAGAGACATACTATACATTTTCAAGTTGCAGCACTTCTGTAATCTTACCCAAGTGTTATAGCATATATCCTCAGCTGTGTCCAGTGGAGCTATGCAATGGATTTGCCTTCTTTTCTGTATGTCTGCTGTGTGTATTGATTATCTGAGCAAATGATGCTAAAGCAGCTAAGTGATGTTTACCTGAATTGAAAAGATAATTGGCCAGATTCATCCCTGAGGTAACTGTTCCAATCAGTGAAGTTCTGTCAAGGACAAATTTGTCTCAAGAGAAGGAGAATTCCCCACAACGTGCCTGTTAAACCAAAGAAGTTGCCAAAAATAAATTAGAAGAAACATAACAGCTCTCGCAGAAAAAGCACATCTTATCCAAATCCATGCTTCCCTGCTGAGATCCAGAAAGATGTTGGAGGATGAGTTCCTACAGCATGATGTTGCTGCAGGGCTCTTGTGCCCAGTCTTTGCCCAAGTGGTTGGGCTGCAGAGGTTGCTCTGGTCAGGTTGGCCTGGGTCTCCTCCCCAGCAGGTCTCCACCATGGGGTGGGGACAGGCAAGTGCAGGGGGGAGCCAGTGGAAGCCTTTTCCACAGCTATACCTCTAAATAAAGCAGAAGCACACATCTGGACCTGATAGCCCCAGCAGGCTTGTGCCCACCGTGCCTATGGCTAGTACCTGTTAGAGTGGGTGTGAATGGGAGACAGCTAGTTAGCAAGGTCAAAACAGACCCCGTTTTATTTATCAGGATAAACATCCCTGGAGGGAGCTGGATTAAATGTTCACATGCTGGGGAAAACACACTGTGCCAGCAGAAAGGATGAGTCAGTTGTAAAGACAGATGCATCTTGCATTCAGCTTCTGTGCCTGCCAAACTGTCCTGCACCCTATTAGCAGGGAGGCTTAAGCCTGTAGTGTGATTTTCTAGTACTAGTGGATATTTTTAGTCAAGTTTTCTCTCATGTTCACGCTCCTTAATGGCTAGCCATTAATGCAATGCACATTTTCTTCGTGGCATTTTATGCTTTGAGTTTTCTCAATGGATGGATTGTTCTGTAATGCAGGTAACTCTAATGAATAAATAAATGCCACCTCGATATTTCATAAAGTAAAACACTATAGCTGTTCTTGGTAATCACTAAAGTAATTTTACCTTTGCAGCAATTCTGATCTCAATTTCAGTGTGTTTTCAAATCTATCCAATATAAATCTGAACAAACAATTCATTATGAATAATTTATGTGGCAGATTTGACCCACTTTTCTGTTTGAAAATGACTATAATTCCTCTGTAATGGTTGTGTTTTCCCCTCCAGTTTTTGCCCTCCAAACCTAGATTGAGGCCATGTAAGGCTATTCTAAATAAATGGTAATTTAACTCTACATACTGCTTTCTTCCAGGCTGTGGATTCAACTCCTCTATGAGCAAATATGATATCGAAAACACATTGTGATTATTTAAATTTTGTATTATTCCTCTTTGAGGAGAAAGGATAGAGGTAATTGGTTGTTTGCTGAGAGTTTTATGTGGTTGTCACTGGCACATTTATAGAATTTTCATCTTGTAATTGGTCATCTCTGTATTAGTATTGTTGCTAATTAGTTAATAAAGTTAATTTTGCAAAGAATCTCTGAAAAAAATTTGGTAATGGCCATAGAAAGATCAGTGGAAACTGCAAAATACTGTATTTTCTTCCTCTTCCCAGAGCTTTGTCTTTAAGCTTCAGTTCTAAAAAAAATATCTGGCTTCATTCCCGATTGATGAAATACAAAGACATGGCAAGCACATTTATCTGTGGCTGTTAAGAAGGCTTTATATTCTTCCTTTTCCTGACATACTTTAAACAATGAAATTGTATTTGCACAGTGTTTCTCATGAGCTATGTAGTGATAATTTTTCCTCTTTTTTTTTTGATGAATTGTTATAGCACCTAAGTACTGTCCTGAGATGTTGTGGAGCTCACGCAAGTTGTACTCTGTATACAGTTCAGGAAAGGAGTTTCTAATTGGAATGAAGCCATATGCATTCACATTTAGTAATCCCAGTGGTTCTGATACAGAGAGACAGTTTACCTGCCAAACAGCTCTTTTGAAATCTTACGTCTCTTCAATTTGTTCTTTTGTTTGCTTTTCAAAATACAGTGTGGCAGCAGGTATTTCAACCTCAATAAAGCACAGCATTTGGCACTCATCCTCTTTAAAAGAATTCTTATCCCTTTATAAAGATGGATACCCTGGTCATGGAAACCAGAATATAGGCTCTGCAAGAAATGGGAACAAGATACAAATGAGGCAGTAAAAATAAATGACACATTAGATTCACTAGCCAAGCAAGATGCTACAGTCTACAGAAAGGCAAAGATGCTGACTTCACAGGACCCTATGAGCAGAGCTTCTGCAGGCAGCAGCAATTTACAATTACTGGTACATTAATGATAGTATGTGATAAGTGAATTACTGGGACGTTGTTAAATTCTATCCTCATTAAAAGTCAATCTATTGTTGGCACTAAACCCATAGTTTTCAGAGATGCCTACATATTGAACCATAAAAAGAAAGTAATTCTGAGCTATCATCTGGCAAGGAGTGAAACCTTGTTTTAGTAGGTACTGTAGAGGAAATCCTTTTAAGCCATTGAAAAGCCATACATGTGTAAGAAAGTAGGTTAAAAATCTTTGAGTTACAGGTTCATCAAAGCTGTCAAAGTGCAGCTAATTTTTAAAAATGAAGAAGTGCCCTGGCAAGAGGTTTTGGGTTATTTTGTTTTTCAGTTGTAGGAAAGAGATTCCTAGAATCACATCAAGATCTGACTTGCTTTGTCATGGAGTGGGTGGCCTTTTACCTATTATCCCCATGGTGTTCTTGGTTACTTATATAGAAGTTGGTAAACAGGTTTAAGCTTCCATTTGGTTTAGGTGATGTGGTGATGGTTGCTGGGAGGAGTATCTTTCTAAAAGAGATCCTAGGGAAGGGGACTGATGAGGATGCCTCCTTTAGAAGATATTGAGCTAGCAAAAATGTGGGGAAAATGGGGAAATACCTGTGTGTGGGAATTGCTGAACTTCTCTCCTCACATTCAGCTGAAGAGGTAGGCATGTGCTCCTAGATTTTTTGTGGTTTTAAACAATTGTGTGGAAGGTTACTGTAGTTCTTATCAAGGGGTCCAGTCTAGAAAGTCCGATTAGGCAAGTAGACCACTTAGTTTTCTCAGGTTGGAGCTGAACAAGGATTCTAATTTGGGGTGACCCTTGGAAAGCATTATTTGATCAAATGCTGGATCAAAATGCATTCTATCTGACTTCTTGCTTATGCATGCACCTGTCAGCAAAGGTTTGTCTCAGCAGTTTGACTGAAGTGCTAAGTCTCTGTAAAATGTGAAGGGTTCCCAGAAGATGTGAATAGCGACACTAAGGTGCGTACACCCCAGAAAAGGGATTTGTGGCTGGGGAACAGACCAGTGGGACATGCAGAACAACAGGAAAGAAGAATTGCAGAGTCAGCCAAGAGGTTCCATTCACATTATTCTGGCTATGTAACATGGGACACATGACATTTTTGGGTAAACATCCTTTCTGATTCCCAAATTGTTCTGAACTAAGATCAGACCTGACTGAAGGGAAGTTGTTGAAGTGGTAGTGTAGCACTGTTGCCTCAGAAGCCTACCAGCTGCACAAGCATTTCCAAGAACTCATAGGCCCAAGTAAAAGAAGGACAATAGTATTTGTATGACTGTAATCTTGAGGTGATGCATTACGTTCCTTAGGGCATTACACTAAAGAAATGGGTGCTGTGCCCCTGCTGACAGGCTGTAAAAAGAGGGTCTGGTACTGCTCAAGTCTCAGTGTCTTATGATGAAGCTTATTAGACCTAAAGGCTTCTTCCTGTACTGCCATTTGGAAAACATAACTTCAGTGAAGAGCATGCTCATTCAGGGTTTTAGCAAACTCCTCAGGGGGACTTTTTTCCTGGAATAATTTCCATCTTCTTGGATTATTCTTCAATCACGCTTTCTGCAATAGCCTCATGCTTCTCATTGACATGTTGACATAATTGTAGTAAGCTATCATGTAAAGAGGTACTGCACGCAGATTGGAAGCATTGGATGTCTTATGATTCATCAAGAATCTCTTAGGAATGTTAATGAATCCCATTGTTACTCATTCCTTCAACCGCCATAAGAAAAAGATGAAGTGCAAAATATTTTAAAATGCTTGTTGTAAAGTGCTGAAAGTAGAGCCTTAAAATGAGAACAATACTCTTCACAGTGCAAGTTCAAAAGATAAAAGATAGTTTGAAATGCAACTTCAGTTTTCTTAACCAGTGATCCTTATTCTGAACTCATGTTAGAATCAACTGAATTTTTCTCCATTATGTGCAACAGTATTGCTGTAAAAAGACTTATTTTTACTGATATCCCCATATACCTTTTTTGTGGTCATATTGCAGACAAACAAGATTGCCACAAACCTGTAATACAAAAATGTTGGAAGCTGGAAGATGTGTTTCATCCCTAAGGATGTATGTTTTACCCCATGTAATAAGATAGATTAAAATTTGGTTTAGGGTTTTTGAATGGCACATCATTCAAATCAAGAAATATTGTGTTGTTCTGTACTTGAAAGGTGGCCTTACATGTTTATAACCAATAATATGATAACCTGAAACTTAAAGTAATGGTAAATGGAATAGGAAAATAAATTATCCCCAATTCACATATTATACATGTACATACATAAAATTTCTAAATATTTTATTTATACATATATATATAAATGCACACACACAAATGCACAATATGCTTTATGATTAGACTTCAAAGACATATTTCAGGAATCGGTCTGACAACTGGTTAAATAATAGTTTGTATATTGATAAGTATTCATTCATATTTAACCTCCTTTGATGAGTTTTTAAGTACATATGGCCCAAGAAGACTTTTGTCACTCCCATTCCTTTGGCAGGAGCTTTAATTCTGCCCCTCTGGCTTTTAAATAGAAAACTACTTAAAATGATTTCATTTTTTAAAACTTAAAATTTAAAGCACAAGTCTCTGAATGTACATATATATTGTCCCATTGGGGCACAACTGGATTTCATTCCCAATTGTCATCTGCTTGCAAGCTGTTGCATGTTTGGAAGTCGTCATCTGGAGCACACTTACTGCTCACTAGTATGAGCTGATCTGAAGTGTGTGTGTGGTTTCAACCGAGTACTGCCTGCTCACACAGAGATCTCCAAAGGTACCCTTGCGATTCCTCCAGCCCTTACACTGCTCATCCTCTTCCCTCTTCATATATACATTGTACCTTTAACTGTACACTCTTAAAAGCTGTTTCTGATGGAAAGCCATCAATGGCCTCTGCTTTCAGACTTCCCTCAGTCCTGGACCCAAACCCAGTAAGCATCCAGGCTAAAGTCCAGAAAGCCCTAGAGAACGTGTAGTCTATACAGAGTGGCTTTAGCAGCAATAACCGGAACTTCTGGCCCAGGTGCAGGAGGACACCATTAGCTATTAGTTCACATGTAGCATAAAAACCATGGTACGAGTTGTGTGAGGAGAGGACTCAGTAGGTGCTCTGTGTGTCTGTTTTCAAGTGGATTGGATTGAAACCTCAAGCATTATATTTTGCTTTTTATTGCTTTCTTTTTTAAAAGCCTTTTTAATTACAAATAAAAAGCTTCACAGAAATAAAACACATTCTAGTAAACCGTGAAAGCTGTTCAAATTCTGTAAATACTGTCCCTCCTTTCCCTTTTTTTATAGGGGTGGAACAGGGCAACTGTACTCATGGCCCACAGGAGCAGCCTGGCATGGTCACCCTGCTGGGCCAGGGTGGCAGAGGTCGCTAGTCCAGCCAAAAGCTGTGTGGGCTAAGCCAGAGCCAATACAATAGGGAAGGATTCAAGGACTGGTCACTTGCCTTTCAGAGCTATTGCAGCTTGCCTTTATGTGGTAAACCACACGATGCATTGAAAACATTCCCTCAACTCTGTAAGTGTGCCTACTGCCCACAGTGGTGTCAGGCTGGAGAACAATCCAGAGGCTCCTCTCTTTCTGTGCCAAAAAAAAAAGTTTCCAGAAGCTGTGATTCAAAGTGCAGCTATTCTGACAGCACTTGGGATGCTCTCAGTGTCAACACCAATGGTACCTGTCTTGGTGACAGCCACTCTAAAGTACATATGTTCCTTCATTAAATAGTTGGTGCTGAAGCCATTATTCAACTTGTTATGGTAAATACTGTGTGATCTCAGCCAGCAGGAGGTAGGTATGATCACCTACAGTGCAGATGGAAAAAGGTGTTTGGTGTTTCATTCCAGTGATGAGGACAGGGTGCCAACCTACACACTACCAGGTGGCGTGAGCACGTTCTCTAGGTCTGGTCACAGTGCCAGTGAAGTGGTTTCTGGATAGCAATATTCTGCCTAATGACGAGGAGATAAGTTGTTCCTTATGGTTCCTGCCCTCAGTAAGTGTTGTACATGGAGGAGGATGGTAACTCAAGGCTCTGTCAAGGAAACTGTATCATCAAAAACTCTGTAATGATGATCAAGCAGAGAAGCAGAATGTTTTAGATGACTTCACATACTTGTTTGAATGGAGCACAGCAAGCACATATCCAGGTCCTTTCAAAGACAGCTAACACTTCTCTTCAGTAGGCATCAGCAGAAATGTTCCTGAGTTTACACAGTGGTATACACACGTGTGGGGGTTTTCATGAAAGACTCTGCAATTTTAACTCCAGATAATTGTGATGACTTCTTCAGTGTTTCACCAACACCATACTGAGTAATGATAATAATGTTTATACTAGTAGCTTTCAGTGTTCTCTACATATTTTCCACATGTGCTATCTTTTTTGTACTGTGTCTTCAGATAATAGTTTTTTCTATGTTACCTCATCAAATTTCCCTGTCAGTACAGGAAACGAGGAAGTATTTTTGTAAACCACGTGCAATATAAGAAAGCATCTGACTTTTTCTCTAGTGAAAAAAGAAGGTGTAGGAGAGAAGAGGCATGGAGTGGATGTTTTGGTCCCAGAGTGGAAGCTGAAAAGCATATGTAGCACATCATATGCATACACCCAATGGAGTCTGGGAACTCAAAACCCCACACTGAGTAGGACGCTGTCTAGAGCTAGCTCACAGGTAACACTAAGAAAGGCTGAGCTGAAACTCTTGTCCATCTCCAGATGCCAGAAACTGAAGTGAGGGTTGCAGGGAAGTGCCTTTATTCACTCTGGCTGCAAAACATATTCCTGAACATACTCTTCTGAAGAACCAAAACATTCAAGTGGATAACAGATGTGCAACCCTATGCCTTTTATACAGCAATTTAGATGCTAGTACCCACCCATGGAGCGGGAGACCTGGGCCCAAGTTGTTCTTTGCCTTGAGGGAACTCTGTTACATCCCATCTTACAACAGAGGGTCTTCACCCTGCCCAAGACTGCAGAGGGCAGGATGAACGAATCTTGTATTCCTCCTTGTTATTTCCCTTGTTTCAGAAGGCAGTGCAGAAAGGGATGCTATCCCAGGGTTTGGATTATTTCCTGGGATGGTGAGTTTGAACATTCCCAGGCTGCAGGGGACCTGGGCCATTCCCTTGCTGAACAGAGTCTCTATTTAATTCATTTTCTGGACAAGAAATGAACAACGCTGCCTTGTCTTGTATGACAAAGCAGTCATACGGCTTATATGACTCAGCAGTCATATTTTAAGATAAAGCATGGTTTTCACGATTATTTTAGACTGTAGAACCAATTCTCAACCAAGTGACTAAGTTAAAAATTGAAGTATGTTCTTTAAAGACAAGAGATTTCAGGCACTCTTTCTGCATTTCCTTCTGGTTGGACTAGATGTCCTAGATGTCACACAGCATGCTGACTTCTGTGACTCCTTTTTAAAGCTGATTAGCTATCCTAGACATCATACAGGAACCTGGATTTTTAACTCACATTTGTGATCAACATTTTCACCCCTGGATGCCTCTGTAGTTATAGTGAGGAGTGAAAACAGGATTGAGAAGGTGGCACATCTTCTGGTGCGTGGGTCATCACTGATGACAAATGTGACCTCATATTATCCGTTGCTTACCATATTTCCTGTGAAGGAAACCTAAAGTGAGATTTGCTGAGAGATATTTCAGTATCTCTTGTATTTATTTACACTGGAACAGTAAGAAAAAACAATAAAATAAACTTTCTCACTTTGTCCCTCGGCATCACTGCTCTGATGTTGTCTTTATACAACAGCTTTCATGTGGATTCCAGTGAGACTGACCATAGTCAGGAGAACAAAGAAATGTTCTTTTTACAAATGATAAACATCTGCTTAATGCTGTCAACAGGTCCACCATGTGAAAGCTTCACTTTTTACCAGCTGATGCCTCCACAGCCTGTGCCTCTTTTCCAGAAATGTTACAGTTCTGGGGATCAAACGGCAAATATTTTGTGGTAGCCATAGGCTCCCTGACAAGTTACTTAGATCAGAGCAAAGGTTCAGTGGTCCTAGTTTAAGACAGTGAAGTAGCTGGTATTTTGGATAAACTAAAGCAAAGCTGCCAGTAAGATCAGGCATCACAGCCTGGCTCCTCATTGTCCAGGAAAGCAGAATGCTCCCTTGTTGACCAGGAAAGCAAGCTTTGACAGGCTCTGGAATAGGTTTAGGAAAGAGCTGCCAACTCTAGAGGAGATTTAAAATGACCATAGCCAAATTAGTAATTAGAGAAACAAGGTCCTTGGGATTCACGGTGACACCCTCTGACCTCCACATATCTTAAGTCACTGAGATAAATGAGTCTATTGAGCATCTGCAGTAACTCCGTTTCAGTGGGTACAAACACTTTATGATTAAATCCAGCAGCACAGAGTGCCAGGAGATGGCTCATATGGAGCTTAACACAATCAGAAAATTGTATCTATTAAACACACTCTCTGGCCAGCTCAGCCATTTACAGTTAAACTATAAAAGCATTGGCCTGAAATGCTGAATCTAAACAAAATGCAGAAGATGAAACACATTACTTTATGTGATTATTATAGTCCTAAATATAAGACCTTGCAGCCAAACCTCAAAGTTTTTTCTCCCTTAGTGATTTGCTGCTAAAGGAAAGGAAGGGTTCCAGAACACTGACTGAAGGTAATGCTTTAAGTACACTGACCACACCAGCTACTGAAAATAATGATGATCTACAGCTTACACGATAGCAACATACTTCCTCCATTTCTTGTTTTAATTCAAACTGATAGAGGCATAGAACTGGCTGAGTTTTGCATAAATCACCAATGGAAATACTCTTTCAAGGGTAATCACAACATTAATATCCTGGGCAGGGCAAGAAATAATTAAAATGTAGTAGAATCCAGATAGAGGTTTCCAATATTAATGCGAAGCACCTTTAGTCAATAAAAATGAACAGTGGCTTTAGTTCATAGAAATTAATATTTAAAAACAATACTGTAATGCATTTTCTTTCAACTACTTTTTTTTTTTCCCTTGCAATCTTTATTCTTCTTGGTAATAATGGCATTTTTTTTTCTCCAACTAATACCTTTCATTTTTCTTTTGTAAGAGCTGAAATAATGATACATCTCCCACATCTTTCTCCCATCACTGGGCAGCAACATATAGCTCCATCTCAAAAGTATTGGGTGGCAGATTGCTCTTTCCACAAAAAGAATCTGCCTTCAAACCCTTTTATTATGGGCCCAGGTCAGTTGTCCCTGGTCATGCTGAAGAGTTTATATAAGAAAACTGAGGCTTCCGGCAGGAGGTGGCAATCTTTGGTACATGTCTGCAGCTGTCGAACAGAGAAGCACTTCAGAGAACTGCTTTCACATCCTCCAAGATTTTTTTCTAATTAGCTTTGATATATAGCCACCTCTGAGCCTGACCCTATTAATGCACAAGTCACTGTGAAATTTCTTTGCTGTTTACAGACATCCAAAATAAATTCGCAAACACAAAAGCAGACTAGGGAGAGCTTGCCAAATTCCTTATGGATCGAGGTATTTGTATTCAATAACAGGATTAGTGATTTTAGGTTACTAAGGAAGAGTAGTTAACTAACCATATATTTGATCTGTCATAGTTTAAAAAAAAAAAGATGACGTTACAGATTCTTGGCCACTTGAAATTTGCTGAGGCTACAAAATGGCTATTTTGCAAATAATTGAATTGAATGCAGAGAGACAATGAAGCTAACTCAACAGCTTTACTATTTTAAAATAAGTAATAGGCTGCCCATGAATAAGCCAATGGCACAGCCAAATGCCAGTGTTGGAGAGTTACAGTCAAAGCCAGGCTTTGACATCTGGCCCCTGTGATTGCCAAGTTTATTCAGTGAGGGATTGCGTCAAAAAAGAGAGAAAGCGAGCTGAGTAGGGATGCAAAACGACCACCTTTCCCTCCCATCTCTCCTCCTCCACCCCCATATGTCACACTGCTAGTGAAAAGAATGATATCCTGCCAAATTAACAGTTCAATCCCATGCCTGCGACAACATTTTTGGAAAGCGAAAGCTGTTCTAAAACCTAAGCTTGTGTCAAAGTCTAATCTGTGACCTATGAGATTGGACGTGTTTGGAGTGGAGCTTGGCAAACTGGCCTTTTCAAGCCCTACAGAATCAGGTCATGCAAATGCAGTGTGATCATGATACTTCAAAAATGACGTTTTCCACCACTTTGTTATCACATGACAATGCATTGTGTCAGCCAACTGCTAGTAAAGCACAGTATGCCTAATGATGCTGGCCATCATTAATGGCTTACTGAGAACTGCTACATTTCATCTTGTGGTTCTCTGGCAACTGAAGTTAACTATTTTTTACTTTTTAAAGAGTATTCTTAATCCATTCTTAAGGGCTTATGCGCTATAGCAAATAACTACCATTTAGAGCCTGTCTGCATTTTGATGCTGAGAGAAAACGATCTGAATTAAACATAGTGATTTCGAAATTGATTATTGAAGTTGTATTAATCTCCCATGCCAGTGAAAACTATTATGCAAAATGAAACTTACTTTCAGTCACTGTAATTTACTTCCCTTTGGACTTTAGAAGTGATGTAAATGAAATTGAATTTAGCCCTGTTTCTTTCCAAGTAACAGTGTCCATGTAAGAGGTTTAGTCTGGTTTTACAGATATTTAGATTAACTTTACTCAGAAAGATGATAGAAATTATAAAGGAGACAGTAAATAGAGACTAGAGAAAAGCCCTTTAGAGTATGTAAATTCTTTCTTGTTTCCCAACCCTTATTTTAGCCTTTCAACAGAAACTGCAGATTCAGTGGCTGTTTTCTGTAATTAAACTGTCATGGGAATATTGAAATAACTTGAGTGTAGGCCTTAATCATGTTAAAATGTGCACATATGCATTTCTACCTTTAAAATCAGTGGCTTACTTAAACTGTGACAGCCAGCCACCTGTGCTAATGTTCATAAGATATGGGCCTTGAAGTACAAAGCAGGAAATGGCAGAAGGAGAGGCCTAATAACTCTGTTGTTTATCCATTTTTGGGCTCATAAGAGTGTAAAGAGTAACTTTTTCTTTTTTCCCTTCACCCAGGGTTGTATGCCACAATTCCCCTACTGCAGACTTCATTAGACTAGCTGTGGGCATCTACAGGGTGGACATCTATATCTGAGTTTACCATCTAGAGCTTCTTTATGGTGAATGGAAAGAAACAAGAGCTTCTAAGATGCTCTTCTTCTCATCCTCGAGTAGCTACAAGTCATGCTCTAAAAGTATCTGTTTCCCTCCTTACCAAAGGAGCTCTCAGCTAGGTCAGGTGCTTAGATACCTACAGTTAGGAGAGATCAGTTTGTCTTCCCAGAGACTCAGAAGGATATTATAGTGCAGTTCCTGTTCTCTGGTAACGAAAATGCTTTCTCAGTCCAAGATGGACGTGTGGGTTTCTGAGAAAAGTAATACAAAAAAGGTGCTGTTGTTTTCAGTTAAAAATTTATAGGTATGTAAATGGGCAATGTAATATTTAACGAAATCTGGGTAATTTTAAGATGTGGAGAGAGAAAGCAGGCTTTATTTGTGCCTCTTCTGTCTGTTTGCTCTCTCAGTACAAAATACCTCAGGAATTTTAATATTCTGGTGAAGACCACTTTACTTTCACAGACCCAAGGTAAATGGCTTTTCTCCAACTGCTTGATTAATAAACTGTACTGAGCAGATTTCTTCATTCAGTAGATCATTATAATTCACCACTTGGTTCTAAGCTTTATTTTTAACTTTATTCTTTCATCAAAAACTAATTTAAAATAATTTTACTTTGCATATAAAGTTAATAGAAAGAACAATATCAGGTATTTTAAAACTGGTTTATTCCAGCTACCTGCTTAAATGCATTTCACTCACCTTTTTTAACAGTGTGTCTATGTGAGGTATACAGACTAGGCTGTCTCCCACTGGCCATATCAGAGGGTTGTTTAAGGATATCTTCATATTAATATCTCTCTCACAATTTTTGCAAAGGGCTTTGCAGAAGACAGCTGTAATGTTCCTTGTTTGTGGAGGACTATGCAAACTGCCATATATAAGTAGCCTCTGCTGCCTGATTATCATGGATGCTCCAGAAATTATGCATGAGCTCCTGTAGAATGAGCGGTGATTCCACCATGCTTCAAAAAGCCCTTGGTTTTAAGGGAAGAAAAAGGATAGTGCCATGGTCTGAATCATCTCCCTTTTTTTCTCCCTTTTGAAAGGACTGGATCAAAATGCAAAGTGCACTTTTTCCCTCATAAAACAGGTAGGAATTTGATTAACTCCAAGCAGTGCCTGGAACTGGAGTCAAGTGTGTGCTGCCAGTTCAGGCCTTGACCCTTCCAAATATGAAACCCAGTTCTCCAAGCTGGTCAATCAGTAACACACTACTGCAGAAACCCTAAGTTAAGCCATTCCAGGTGATATCTCTGCCACACTTGAGTATAGCTCTGACATCAATGGGATGACAAATTTGTGTAACTGCCTACATGTTCGCCATCTGCATTGTACAAAGATGCAAGATTTCAAATAAACTACTGTATGCATTCAGTGCCACTGGGCTTTCAGCCCTGGAGCAATTTATTAACCTTGTCATCAAGTTGCCCTGTGGTGCATCATTAAGTGGAACCGTTCAGAAGCCATGCGGGGATTCCCTCTCTGAAAATATAGTACTACAGCATTTTGAAAAGCATCCTAGTCTCTCTAATAGAGAAAGGGCCAGATACAGTTCTCCAAGGAGCGTCACTGCCAGGCAGTCTGGCAGTCTAGCCTGACCTCCTGAGTGTAGTTCAACTGTTGCAGTGAGAGCCCGAAGAGTAACTGGACTCATGGCCAAAATTAGAGCCATCTGGAGAAAATAAAAGTGTGGTGAAGGTAGGGCAGCAAGCAAAGGATCACCTCTATAGCTCTACACACAGCTCCAGATATAAAGAATTTTATTGCATTACCAATGACACACTTTTATTCTGTCCAAGGAATCAGCCAGCCAGATTTCATGCAGTAACTAGAGAGTTGTCCCCATATCCAGATGTGCTTATATGTCACTAGATTGGAAACACCTGGAAGCTGTGTGAGCTGCATCCATATATTCCAGAAGCTGATGGCTGATGATCACAGCCTAGGATCAATTTTTTCTGGCCTTCCTGCTGGGGATTTGACTCATCAGTATTTAGCCTGGGTCTGGAACAGCACATCATCATGTAAAACAAGATCAAGGCACAGTTAAGAAGTTCCTGAATGCTGATTGCAAAAGCCTCATGCTGCTGCTCTTTGCCCAGTTTCACTTTCAAGGATACTGGGAACAAACGGTATTTAAGAACTTTAGATACAGGCTACATGTAATTTGGTACAAGAGAACACTTCTGCTTTTCCTCCCCATGGTGCCTATCTTGCTGAAGCAGCTTAAAGACTTGAGTTTTAGTGACAAAATATTCTCAAGTGCCCAAAGTCATGTTTGAGTGCAAGGCTGGAAATGTTACCCCTTAGTCTGAACTGAGCATCCAGCTGTTTATTTCTCCCAGAAAACTTGACAATTCACTTTCAAACATATGGCTGAAGAAGGAGGTCCTCCTCTGTACAGTGACGGCTGGCGCAGTCTCTCGGGACCAGGGCCACCAGCACTCCCATTCAGCAAGTTTGGCTATACTTTAACTCCAGCAGATCACTGTGTGGCTCTGCAGTATGTCATGCTGGGACTTGTAGGGACAAAAATGCAAGCTTCATGAGCCAGAAGGGCAGGAACAGGGATCAGTCTTCCTCTGTAATGATGGTGCCTTCTGGAGGGCAGGACAGATATGGTATCAGTTATCTGGCTGTTTATTCATTTGGGTAAAACCCTGGAAAGGATCCTGGATATTAAGATCAGAGCCTGAGACTTCTGTTTTGCATGTAAGTGCCCTGACTACCACACTTTCTGAAATGCGTGTGCTCTCTGATTTTGCCCAGAGTCTGAAGAGCTTTGCTATGTAGTGTGATCAAATCAAGAAGCAGCATGGACACTGTCCACATCCAGATTATGCTTCTTGCTTGTAGACTTAGAAGAAGCTACTAGAAGGTGTTGTTTGCAACCACAGAAGCTGAAGAAGGAAGTGGCCTTTGTTTCCTACCTTCTACATCATCACCTTGCCACCTTCAACTCTGCTTACTGAAAAAAAGGGACTGTCTCCATCCTTGCAAAGACTGATGTAGCTTTCTGTCCAGTGAGCAGGACACTATGCTGTGGATCCAGACTGTATGCATGCAAATATATACATGTATGTGTATGCATGTATGTACATGAAAAGATATGTGAAGGTATATTCCTTTGGTCTTGCCTTGGTTAAACTTTGTTGAGGGACAGGCTTTAAGACCTTCCATTGTGCTTAGGGTTTCCTAATGACAAGACTTAGATGACTACTGCTGAAGGTATCATGCCTCTTTTATAAGTACGCTTCTGAAGCCAAATCTCAGCTCTGGGTTTCACCCCAAGAGTCAGAACCCCCGGCAGAGGCCTTGCAGAGCTTTATTTTCAAGTACCCACACCTTTTATTGGATCCAGACCTCAGATATCAAAACAGACTTATTATCTGCTTCTCTGGTAACCTAATGCTACAAAGAACGTGGAGTTAATTCATGTGTACTGTGACAGAGGGAATTGGTTATGTACCAAAAGGAGCTGAAGAGCTCAAAAGGTTAAAGGAAAGATGTGTTTCAAGTTTTGTGCAGTGTTATTGTGTGCACCTGCATTGGAGAGGGGAAAGGGGATTAAAGGTTTCTCACAGTTGGGCCACATTCTTTCCATGATTATTTAAGCATTACTCGAAGCAGATTCTAGCTCACACATATATCCGATTAGTGCAGCTAAGACTGGCATGGAGCAGGCGTTCAGTGTGTGAGGTCAGATTTGTTTTGCAGGAATCAAATGTGCTTATGAAAAGAGTTCTGGTCCACCAGGGGAAGGTTTAGGTACTTTGATTCCTTCCTGGATTTTTTTTCTTGGTTCAGAATGGTGTAGACTTTGCAGAGTTTATGAAATGTCTAAATGAAAAATTCTTGCTAAAGTAGCTATATTAGTGCAGAGTTTATTCTGGTAAAGGATGCCAATAAAAAGGCTGGTGTTTGGAGTAATGCTGCCTATAAAATAGCTCCTTTTTTTGGGTATGAGCTGCATGTTTGTTAGGTAGCTTTGACAATCTAATTTCAGTAGTACAGACTAAGCCACAGAAAGTCAACCGCCCAGCCATTCAGTTTTTGTTTGCCAGCAAGTCCTTGAAAACAATGCCTACTAGTGAATCTAGATCAGTTCTTTAGTGCAGACTGAAGACATGTTTTGAAAAAAATCTCCTACTTGTCCCTGTGTACCTTGCTCTGGGCCATGGAGCAGTCTCTGAGCATGCCAGCTGGACTGTTCTTGGTTGAACTAAACAAAATGATGGCTTCAGGAGAGCCTTTAGTATGTTCCAGCCAGTTGTGGGCATTCAGTCCATGGGCTGAGACTAGAGCTACCTGAAGTACTCATCCCTGAAATAGGGATAGTGTGACCTGCAGATCCTTATCACCAGCTGTTCCACTCTACCATTTCACTCTTATTGCATGTGTCTTCTTACTAATGCAGATATGAACCAGTTTCTCGAACCAAGACTTTGGAACTGAAGGGAAAAACAAGGCATATTAAAGCATTTCTATTTCTCATCCCCACTTGGCTTCAGCATTGGCTTTTGTCACTGAGCAGCACATGCATTTTTGGCACTTAAGATCAAGGTTTGCAGACTGATTAGACTGGCATTAGGTTTTTCATACTTAATTTATTATTTCATAACAGATTTTCATTTCCTTTGCAGTTTCCTTTGCATGAGTAAGCAGAACAGCATGACTCCTTGTCTCCCTTCAGGACTCACAGCATGAGCTAGAGAAAGGTTGATGCAACTGAAACAACAATATTTTGACTTTACTGAAGAGTCCTCTCTGTGTGGGAACAGAGATCTATGATGTATGTGGTTTGCAATTTCTGTGTTGGTCTTCTCTTGTGGGTAGCACATGCTGTCCCTGAAAAATAAATGCAGAGTAAATGCTGTAGAAGTCCCCAGAGGAGACTACAGAGCAGAATGCTCTAACCTGCTAGCTTTTCTGCCATGGCAAGACATTTTATTTTGGTTATGTTCAGGAATATTTGCCTATTCTCTGAAATAGTGTATTGTATCCTGATGAGCAAAATAGTTTTGGTTTAAAACAGAACACAATGGCTGGTCATGTCATGGTTGCTGCTTCTTTCTTTCTTTTTTTTTTTTTTTTTTTTAAATAAACTGCCTGGAGAAATTACTTAGGCTACACAAGCAAGGCACCTTAATGGGTAGGTACTCCCATGGTCATCTTGGAAGCAGCAGTACTAAAGGTAAGACTTCATGCTTCAGCTGTCAGAGGCTGACCGATCGGGCTGGCTGAGCTCCTGTCAGGACCAGTGGGGAGAGACATCTTCAGAGGGCTGTATGCTCCAGCCATCTATCTTAGCATGTGATGTACTATGCTCAGGAGATGTCTTTCTTGCTCTCTCAGAGATGATTTTAGACTGGACATTTAACGTTTGAAGTGCTGAGATCAATTCCACCCTAAATTTCCATTCCCTGTTCTGCCTTCTCCTCCCCAGTGTGCCAAAGCAAGATTTATATCCGTTTGTCTGCAAGACAGACTCCCATTTATAAAACTGAGATAAAATACCTTCTCTACCTCACAGAAACTTTTTTGCAGTTAGCTTCAATAAATATTGTTGGTGATCAGGTTCTTTGGTATTGGAGACAGAAGATCTTAAAAGATCCTAAAAACTGTCATTATGAGTTACATAATTGGAAGTATTTTCATATCTCATATGACACTACACTGAAAACAGGATTTTGATAATTCAATGAGAATAATATCTCAAGTATGTTCTTGTAAATGTCTTAAAAAATCTGGCAAACATAAATTACACCTAACAGCTTTCCTGCGAGGTACTGAAAAATCTATATCTTTGGGCTGATTTTACACAAGGGTTAACTAACTCACAGGGCACTAAATGACTTTGTTAGAGAGAGACCAGACTACAATGTAACATAGTGCATCCTGATACAAAAGCCATTACTGGCTAGATTGCTTGTTCAGACCACCAAGGTGAAAGAATGTCCTAGTGCAAAGAGCAGTGTGGCACCCTCAGCCTGTCCTTTTCTCTCCATCTTCTCTTTTTCTCTTGAAACAGAAAGAGAGTTTGCAGTGAATTGCTTTTGAAAAATCAAAGATCTACAGAAGACTATAAGCTGAGGGGAGCAATTCATGCTGTAAATGGAAAAGGATCTGATAAGTGTAGTGTATTTTCTATTTGAAAAACCCAGGGAGCTGAAAAAAAGTGTTCTTGGGTGCATTGTATCTGTACTTGATGGGACTGTCTCAGATCTCACAGGTAGTTCGTATGCCATCCAAAGTAAGTTTTCTTATGCTAATCACACTGTTTTTCTCTATAGTGAACTACTCACAGCAAAAGCAAATCCAGTCAGCATATGAAATAATTCTGCTCTGAGCTACTAGGAGCTTGAGATCTCTCCTTTCTTTCTGTAGGGTTGTTTCTGTACAAAACCTAGTTTAAATATTTGCATCTATTCATTTGTACATGTACTGCTGTAATATCAGTCAGGATAGCATCTGAGGACCTTCACCTTAATGTAGGTGTGTTCGCTTTCAGTGCAAACTGTTTTTACCACTCTAGATATGTGCTTTAGCAATGCACAAATGAGACAGACCCTTGCACATTGAAATAAAGCTGTTTGATCATTTTCAACATTTGTTCTGAAAAAAAGTAAAGCACAGAGGATTATTACCATGAAAGACATCTGCTAGGTAAGTGGCACAGCCAACATGCAGCACTGCATAACTATGGCAAAGGCAAAGTTCAAACAGAAAGATGATGGCTGCTGCCATCCCATTTCCCAAGCTGTCTCTAGCTGGTGGAACTGCCTGGGAGTCCTATAGACACCTAGGGCAAATAATTATAATTTATTCCAATCTGAGGTAGTGAATGAAGGCTTGAGAAGCTAAATATACTCAAATAAGATGTACTCAGCTGAAAAAATGTCAGCCTGCAATTCCTTATTCCTTGGAGAACACAGGGAGAGAGCATCTAATAATTTGATTGCTCCAGGGATCTCCAAACATGTATGATGTTGAATGATGCTTGGAAAAAGGAGGCAGTAGACCTGGTTATGGATGGGGCTCACAAATAAATAGGAATTATATTTCTATATAATGCTTTCTACTGCTGTCCTTAGTTTCCTCTGGTTGGTAATATTGTTTTGGACATTGCCAGTACGACTAATAAGTTGTTTCTGGAGAAAGGACACAGACAAATCCTGAGCCTGACACTAGTCTCCCTTGTGGCCTTCTGGAAGGGAACAGCCTTGTCATCAAGAGGCCACTGTCAGAGGTACAATTCCTGGATGCTTTTCCCTGACTGTTTCTTATTTCAAGAGCCTTGGCTTCTCCTGGCTCTGGAGCTGGCATTCAGACATGAGTAATGACAGTCAGGCATTTGCTTTTCAGGTGATCATCCATATATCTCAGGCAAGGGACAAAAGAGCAGCTGAGGGAAATGGGATATGTGAATATTTACAGGCACATAGAACACATGATTTCCTCTTTAATGCTAATCACAAGCTTGAAAAAACTGACAGGGTTGGCAAAGGAGAAGCATTAGTCCAGGTTTAGTATTTGGCTGACAAACAAATAGGAGGTGTATTTCCATTCTAATGCTTTCACTGACATTTTTAGTATCATCTATTTAGTGTTATCCTTTTTTGATTCATAAATATTTGCTGACATATATTAGAGCTGCAAAATATATTCTCTGTGTATTTTTAGAACAAAGTGACCCCTACCCTATTTCTTCCACAGGGGAACAGCAAAACATGGAACAGTAATTGAGCTTTGAGTTTTGTATTTACAGGGAGCTTTGAATATATTAATGAGTTTACAACTAACTACAATAAACCAGAATCACAGAATCACAGAATCACAGAACCACAGAATCACAGAATCCCAGGCTGGAAGGGACCTCAGGGATCATCTAGTCCAACCTTTCTAGGAAGAGCACAGTCTAGACAAGATGGCCCAGCACCCTGTCCAGCCGAATCTTAAAGGTGTCCAACGTGGCCGAGTCAACCATTACCCTGGGGAGATTATTCCAACGGTTGACTGTTTTCAGTGTGAAAAACTTTCCTCTTATGTTCAGTCAGAATCTCCCCAAGAGCAACTAGTGTCCGTTCCCCCTTGTCCTCTCAAAGTGACTCCATGTAAAAAGGGAGTCTCCATCTTCTTTGTAGCTACTCCTTAAGTACTGGTACTCTAAAAAACTAAAGCAAATACAGGATGACCAACTCTTCTTTTAAAATTGTCAGAACCTGTGAAACACGATGATCTGAGAATCATCAATGTTTAAAATACATGTTAATGAGGATTACAAAAGCATGCCTATGATTAAAAAAATCTAATCATTAAAATAAAAATAGCATTTTTCTTATGTATTTCCAGTTTGGAAATACTCTCATAGAACAGTTTACTAACTGGCTTGCTTGAGATTAGACTAGTCAGCTGGCACTGAAAGAGGTGGCATTTGGTCTTACTGATGCATTACAAAAGTACACTGTTGCATTCCCTGCTCCTGTAAGCTTCGATTAAGGTCTTACATTGCTGTTAGAAAAACCCTTGTTGCAGCAGTGAGGAAATTTACCTTCTCCAGGTCCTTGTGTTTGGATGTTACAAATGGAAAGGATTGTGTAAGAAGGTTTGTGATCTGGATTAAAACAGGGAGTCTTCTGCTTGCCAGCTTTAACAGCAGAGCAGAGTGCTATTTACCTTGTGCTTAGTAAGTCGTTAACATAAAAACAAATGGGATCTAGGAAAAAGGAGGTGATGAAAAGAGAGAAGAGACTGCCTAGAGAAATTGGTGAAGTTTTGCAGCTGACACCCAAGTGTGGGTGCAGTCAGCATGCTCAAGGGCAGGGCTACTTTCAGAGGGACCTGGGAAGCTCTGCTGTAGGTGTTCTTTGAGTTTGGTAGGTGGTAAGCTGGGCGTAAGCCAGCAGTGGGCCTGGCAGCAATAAGGGGCAACAGTATCCCGGCCAGAGCCAGCAGAGCAAGAGAAGTGATTACACTCTCTGCTCACCACTTGTTAGACTACAACTAGGCTACTAGATCCAGTTTTGGGGTCCCCAGTTCAATAAAGGCATAGATGAACTGGAGGGAGTTCAGTAGTGGCCACTACAATGGGAGGGGGAAGAGCACCTGTCCTATGAGGAGAAGCTGAGGGACCTGAACTTGTTCAGCCTGGAGAAAACAGAGCCTTGGGGACACCCAACAGCAGCCCCCCAGCACCTACAGTGAGGATGGAGCCAGACTTCTCAACATGGTGTGTGGTGGGAGGACACTAAGCTTGAAGCTGACCCTGGTAGGGGCAGGAGGTTGCCCTAGAAATATGAAGTCCCTTGCAAACTGAGCTATCCTGTGGTCCTATAAATAGCAAGAAAGTCGAATAGGTCAGGTATCTAAAATATTGGAGCAATTTGTCTGCCAGAGATTCCCATGTAGAAAAGTCTTTCTTGATCTGGGTCACAATTGGTTTTTATGCACCAGTGTGGTAGCACAAAAAGGCAGCGTAGTAGATCAGCAGATAGATTTCCTGGTGGATAAGCATTCAAAAAATACTGCCGTTCCACTCCGCGAGGAAAGCAAGGCTTCTGAAGTCTTAAAAGTGAAGCAAAAACTGCAGAGAGGAAGTGAGAGACTCTGAAACTGGTTGACTTGGTAGGGCAGTTGGCAAAGCTATGAGAGGTGCTCAGGGAGGCACAAGTACTCAGTCTGGGGCAGGATGTTGGATCTCTTGAGTCCTGATGAATAATAAGAAATGAAACCAACCAAAACAGCCTTAGAAACATGCCAGCTCATTTTTTGTTGGGAGTGAGTGAGCTCTTTGAGGGTAAAAACTAAAATCAGAAGAAATTATAAAATGCATAATTCAAAGTTATAAGAGAACATGAGTCACATGTTGATCACCACAAAATCAAGTCTCAGGCTCAGAGATACCATTAAAATACAGTAGTTAAAAATCAGCATTCTGTTTCTGAAGGAAGTTGCAGCCAATTTGCTGATTAATCCTCCTTCAATCCTGTAGAACAAGTACTCTTTGGCCTACATAAAAAGCATCAGAGGCTAAAACTCCAGGGCCCTTGAATACACTTTTTATTGAAGCTATTTTAATCAGTGTTGAAGAATTAAATATAGTCAGGGAGACTGTACGTTTTGGGTGATTGGTAATGGGTGACTGAGCTTTCGTTTTGTGTCACTGACTTGAATACTGCCCAGCACTGAAGTGGTTGGGAATTGTGATTACTATCTGCTGGTTTCAGTCCAGTTTCTAGTGGACAGGTGTCTATACTATGAAAAAACATCATCACCATTGACACTATTTTGTATCTTTATTAAGAATCACAGTAGAGAGGCAAATATTCAAATATGCATGACTCCTGAAGAGCTTTCTCAGAGACAGGAAGGGAGTACTAGAATAAGATGGAGGCATCACTGCAAAACACTCATGGCCTGTATTTGTATGTATATATACTGTACTTATAATCCACTGAGAGAAACATGGTTTCCAATCCTTTAACTTTTACTGTTCTCCAGAAATTCACATTGAAAAGAAGACCACATAAAGTTTACCTTCCAATCAAACTGCCTTTCTGAAGTTCACTTCATTATGTTTGCTTTATCCAGTGTTATTCTCAAACTGTTTTCTTGCACAAGAACTTTTCCAAAGCAAAATCAGATCGGAGAGGTGCATCCCCACCCCTTAATTCATCTCCGTGCAGTCACAAAAGGTGGCATCTCCAGAGTCCCACTAATGCTCACAGCTTCCCCCATCATCTGGCTGCTGCTTTGCATAGGAAAGGTGTTTCAGAAGAAGGTCGTTGAGTAGGGGCCTGGTTATTGGATTGATTTCAGGCTTTGTCAGTCTTTCTGTATCTGAAACTGCAGGGATATACCTGCCTCCTGGACTAGCAATAGAAAGGGAAGCCAGACGAAATCCTAACTGGCCTCCCAGCCTCAGGTAGAGCAACTGGCAGAGGGGTTTATGAGAAGGACAATAAAGCCTTATGGCAAAGAGAGTTATAAGGATAGATTTCTTCCTCTTCTTCAAATGAAGTAGAGTAGTTGTTGGGGCATTAGAATGAATGATGCAGCCTAACATTTCATGATGTGGTCCATGCCAGAAATAGAAATGTTTCTTTTGTTCTTCTCATCTCCATGAAAGTGATACACTCACCTACTCAACCCACTTGTCACCCTTTTGGTTGTGATGATAAAAATTTTTTATATGGTCTGATGTTAATATAGAGATAGTTGGCAGAGAAGGTAGTAGAAAAAATGTGGGTACATGTAGCCAAAGGGGGACATGTAGCATTATGTATGTTAAAATGGGTTTGGGCTTTTTTCTGAAGGTACAAAGATTCCATTAGAATTGATAGAACTTCTTAATGATTTTCCATTAATTAACATAATAAAGGTGTATCCAATTAAGCCAATAAATATAAATATCTCCAGCCTAAGGAGATGACTTGCCTTATCCATCTCTTTTTTGGCAGACTTTCTTCCTGTGGTTACCTTCTAAATGTGGCACTTGAGGGTGCCTACAGCTTATGGACCCCGAAGAGGTCTTTTGTAGAATTCAATTTCTGTCTGCTGCTGGATGTTGATTGAATAAAAACAATTTGGTATTTAGCCTTGCAGGCCCAGCCAAGTCTGCGGAAAATGAAGCTTGTACTCTTTCTGCTTTGTCACCTGCCATAAACACCTAACTCTCATCAATTCATGCAACAGCAACACTGTTGTCTGGCTTTGTCACTTGCTGTTAAAAACATGGCTTGGAAAATAAATGCATTGTTACATTTTTTTTCATCATTATATCAGTTGATTCCCAAATGAATGAGAAGTGTATTCAGAATTGTTCTGAGCTGGTTTAACAGCTGTCAAGAAATTTAATTGGACTTCTGTTGAGTAGTTTTGAAGACTAGCTCCCTTGTGCCTCTATAAACACTCTCACAGTCCTTACACCAGTGTCAAAAAGTACGCATGAAGTGACTGTGCTGCCAAGGGGACAGGGAGTAGAAATAGTATAAGAGTTTGAACACTTCTTTTTTGCTATTGTTTCTCAATGTCTCTTTTGGCTGTTCTGAATGTCCATGTTGCAATGTCATGGATTTGGGAGAGTTCTATAAAAGTAACAAAGACAGCTCATACACAGCCCTCACAACTTGTGAAAGTTAGGCACCTCAAAGAGATCGACAGTTTCCAAGACAGCATGGACAGAGGCACCAACCATCTTCACTGGTAAAGCTGGGCTGTTTTCAGTCAGAAGTGCAAGAGCTCTAGGCCAGAAGAAAAAGGAAGTGAAAATTAATTTTATAGCCTGGTCATGAGTGTGCCCAGAGAACAAAAGGGAAGACCCTGACTTCTATGGTTACTGACATTCTCAATGTTTGTGAACAATTACATGACATTTGCCTTTTTCTTTTTTTTTTTTTTTTTTTATAAAAATGTTCTCAGATTGGTTTAAAATTAGTGCTTCATTTTAGCTGAGAGAAACCATTAGCACCAAATCACATAATTAGCAAAAAACATTTTAGGAATGAAGGGTTTCATTTGTATGCCCTGAGAAGTCTTCCGAGTCAGCTATGATACATCAAAAGGAGAATTCTGTTTAGGAACCTAGAAGAAACTTGCTTTATGTGGACAACAAAGGAGATATGAGACAGTTATTCAAGATTGGCCCATTTCTACTTTGTAATAGCTGTAAGCAGAGCAGCATTATTTTCCTTGCTCATGTAGTTCAAGTCATGAATGTACAAACTTGGGGTTGTAAAAATTCTGTAGCTCCTAATAAATCATACCCTGGGCTCAATAAGAATGTAATCCATCACCCACAGAATTAAATGGACAGATAGCCGTGGTCTACTGGGTTTTGTTTCAAGCCACCCCACCACAAGACTAAGCAGATGTTTAACCCCAAGTCATGGCAAGAATCAAATTTAGCAAAGGGCCCTTTCTCATTCAGTATGAGACTTTTATGCCTTCTCTTCTTACCTTTGAGTTAGTCCAGTCTCCCACATTCTCTACCTTTTTCTTTAACTACCTGAATTATGGTTCAAACTGAACAGCACTTCCCAGTGATTTCATTAAAGTGAAAGAGTTTATGAATCAAATCACTTTTATATTCTACAAGTACAGAAGATCATTGTAATTGTTACATCTTTGGGGTTGCTTAGAGCTCCAAAACCTCAGAAGAGAGTCCCTTTTCTAAGCTGGTGAAAAGAACACCCTCTACAAAATGAAGGCCTTCCCATATGCTGACTTTTTGTAGAGAATAGCTTTCTTACTGTTAAAATGACAAACAGAAAGCATAATAAAGATAGACCTGACAATAACTTGATTACAGCATCTCTTGGTTGACACTTTAATGAAAGTGGCATTAAAATAGTATTGGATATAAAATTGTAAGACGAAAATAAATGGGATTTTTGGACTCTAGGATTTTTTTAATAACATTGAGTTACTTTGCAATGTTCATATCTTTATCTGCTGATATGATTCAAGGAGTGATCACAGCTCAGTGCCAGGAAAAATGTTGAATGGAGAAAGGAAAGACATAATGCATGTAAGAAGAAAGATTTCTCCTCACTGTAAATACAGTTTTCCTAGCCTTTTGTTTTACAACAAAATACAACCATGCCAGCATTATGAGAGTATTAGCAGGCCCAAAGTTGTCAGTTAAATCACTTGTTTACTATTCAAAATTCTGATCTTCCCAAAGAAGGGTTTTTTAAAATATATATCTTTTTTCTTTGTGGAAAGGACAGAAATTTCTCAACACTGTGAAATGTTTATAGTAGCTTTTATTATTAATGTCTACAGACATTAAAAGAAAATACTACAAACATGGTATTTTCGGGGCTTTGTTTCAGAATCCAAAGGCCTCTAAAATCCCAAAGCTGGCCAGTGGGTAGTGGACAAAAAGCACAGAGATTTAAGGGAGATTAGGCTGCCCTCTTACTTAAAATCTCTTGTTAGTTTTCAGTCTTCCTGGCCCATTAAAGAATTTTTCCCTGTATTTATGTCATGCACATTTTCTTCAGCATTCACCTACCTGAGCCCCTCAGATTTTTCTAATGCATTAATTGAAGGAAAGTTGCTAGGGAAATGGGCAGAGCAGCAAAAATGGTGCCAGAGATGTCACTGATTTCCAGCTGCTCCATGACTGTGTGTATATCTTTGTGAGCTCACCAAAAGGAGCAGGGACAAAAAATGAGGTTTGGAAAGACCTTCAGAAAAAAGATATCATGCTGCACAGAGAAGGGAAGACTCAACCTGATTTTGATATCTGAAACTTCGTCCCAACTCCAGTCACCAGAAAAAAGCACCAGTTCACGTTCTCTGTTCACATTGACTTTTCAGTGTGTTACTTAAAATACAAGGCTGTTTCAATTCTTCTGAAAAGAAAATAACTGAAAGTGTGAAGTACTATCGTGGTGCTCTGTCCTATATCTTAAGGTCTTCCCAATGTTCTACTGACAAAAATTTATTATAATTACCAGCCTTGTAAGTCCAACCTAATTCTGAAAAATGAGATTTCTTTTTACCTCTTCCTCAATAAGTTACACTGTTCAAATCATGACTTCACTGAGAACATCACTGTCTGTAAATAAAACCTGCCCTGAAATTTGTTCATCTACTGCCTTCGGTGGCTTTGTGGATCTCAGATTGTAATTAGAATTTTCAAATTAGAATTTACAATTGGATTCATGACTGATTGTTAATAAATTGTTCTCACACAGCTCAGAAGAAATAAAATCTAGTGCAATGTTTTAGCTGTATTGGCTCCACAGAGTTAACAGAGGCAAAAAGTAGTGAAAACTTACTTTTGCCATTAAAGTTAACAGATCTGCTTCTGAACACATTAAAGTGACAAATCTGATGAGTAAGGTGACATTTTTACAGTTACCTTTCAGAATAGAGCTGCACTTTAAATCATGATGTTAAAAGTGAAGGTTTCTTGTCCTGGTTGAGAACATATTCCACCCAAGGAGAAGAAGGGGTCACAGTCACAGTTCAAAGGGGTTGAAGGGAGCCAACCAGCATCACTGAGCTGACAGCCTTTAGGAGTTGTTCCCTGTTTTGGTGTGAGATCACCAGCAGCTCATGCTAAAAACATCCCTGACAGTGACATTTTCCCTCCATTTATCAGGGCAGCACTCTCTTTTTTCCAGAGAAACTGTAATACCCAGAAGTATTAAGGAATAATGGTTTGCATGTGATTAATAAATGGCATTTTTTCTTGAGGCAGAAGGGAGCAAGCTTAGTGCCGTGGATTTCTAGTGATCGTACTGTAAATACATGTCCATGTGTGGATGTCTGGGGTTGTACTGTACCCCTCTCCCTTCCCGGTTAGCACCCATTGCCTTGCTTCATCCTGAGTCTAAGGTGCATTCAAGGAAATGTTGAAAAGAAATTTCCACCCCCCCTTCCTATGTCACATATTGCGGCTGCATCCAGCCCTCCGGCCTCCTAATTTTCAAACAGACTTCCCATCTGTTAAAATTGTTTTCCCACAGGAGAATTTGCATATGTCCCCACTTAGCACACAAACAGAGTAAAGAATTGAAAGTCACACTAAAAGTCATTGAAATAATGCTTTGAAATCACATGAATACTTTAAATTGCATTTTGGAGAAGAAGAAGGGAAAAGTTGAACGTTTTCAGCAGCTAAAATGTCTCTCCCCTTGAAGGAACTGATTACATCTCCTGTCCCACCTCAAAAATATCCAGATAAGTTGAATAGAACTAAGAATAAGATTGATTTTAGCATCTCACATGCAATATTTGCAGGAAATCAGGAGCAGAAAAGCTGAGTACGGTTTATGTGTGGCAGTCATAAAGGTAGCTAAGGATGTTCAAGGCAGAATTACCAGTAGATACCCGTAGGGATAAATCCAGTTTGCCATCTTCATGATAATAATCCTGTTGATAGGGCCTGTAAATCAACATACGGCAAGCAATGTGTTTTTCTTAGAAACTGCTTACTGCATACCTGATATATCTGCAGGAGAAAGACGCCTAATGTCGTGTGCTCTTGGGTACCGTGACTGTTCATTATCAGATCAGAAATATATTTCATAGGCCAAACTTCATCTGAAACAAATCACTTTAGCTTCATAGGTTCTCCTGGGGCAAGACCAGCCAAGGATATTGCAGGATATCTGCAATCTGCAGAACTATTGCCTGATGCTTGAGTGCTGGATTCTCATTCTCCCAAATGCCAAATTGGTATTTTGAAATAGAAGCAATACAAAACAAATTACTGAAACTACATGAGGACCAGCAAGCCTAGTTTCTCATTATGTTTCTTCAGTCGTCTGATGTGCACTAACATGGAGGTGAATGAGGCTCTCAAAGCATGTGTTGTGGTTTAACCCCAGCTGGCAATTAAGAACCACACAGCCACTCACTCACTCTCCCCTGCTGGGATGGGAGAGAGAATCAGAGGAGTAAAAGTGAGGGAACTCATGGGTTGAGATAAAGGCAGTTTAACAGGTAAAGCAAAAGCCACGCACACAAGCAAAGCAAAACAAGGAATTCATTCACTGCTTCCCATGGGCAGGCAGGTGTTCAGCCATCTCCAGGAAAGCAGGGGTCCATCATGTATAAAGGTTACTTGGAAAGACAAATGCCATAACTCTGAATGTCTCCCCCTTCATTCTTCCGCCCCCAGCTTTATGTACCGAGCATGACACCATACGGTATGGAATATCCCTGTGGTCAGTTGGGGTCAGCTGTCCCAGCTGTGTCCCCTCCCAGCTTCTTGTGCACCCCCAGCCCACTCGCTGGTGGGGTGGGGAGAGGAGCAAAAAGACCTTGGCTCTGTGTAAGCACTTGCTCAGCAGTAACTAAAACATCCCTCGTGTTACCAACACTGCTTCCAGCACAAATCCAAAACACAGCCTCATACTAGGTACTATGAAGAAAATTAACTCTATCCCAGCCAAAACCAGCACAGCATGCTACAGTGCAGAGCATGAGTTTATAAGCACATTTACCAGGCAGACTTGTTTTCTTGAACAAACTGGAAAATCTAAGTAGGGAAAAGCAGTAGATGTGTAGAACTGAGTCATGCATGCTTCCTACTGCATTTCATTAAACTTATTCTTTATAATGTATTCACACTCTCAGGACTCACAATCCATGTGATTTTGCTATCGTGTAGAAATAAAGCTAACTAAACAGTATTTGAAAAAGGAACATTAAGTAGCACAGTGTCTTGAGGGCTAATTATTTGGTAAGTTAAGAGCTGGAAAAGAAAACAAACAGCACAAACAAAACTAACAGATGATATTTTATAAGAACTTCACCACACTTGAGTGAATGGAAAAATAATTTCTTGAAGAGTTCAGAACAAAAGTAAGATATAGTAACATAGGATCCACTTCAGAAAATGGGAAAAATGCCTAAGACAGATTTTAAAATCTGAGAGAAAACTGGAAAATAATAGTGGTAAAATACGTTTAAGAATGACTTATCTTTATCTGCTTATTAGCTGGCCTCCAACAATGTGTTCTTCATTGTGCTAAACCAGTGTATTTAGTTAGTCACTGATGGCCGTGAAGACATGTACACTCACATGGGAACATACTTGTGGACACACAGACATGGGAGTTGCTCTCTGTCCTGAACCAAGTTCTAGCTAATTACCCTAAGGGGTTTTTTCTGTCACTCTACGCTCTTTCCATGGTCTGTGGATAGACTGGCCACTTCAGGGGACAATTAATCTCATCCTAAATTGTTTATCTAAGTGGGATGATCCATAGCAGAAAGTCTAGTTGGATACCAGCAACCAGTAGTGTACCCAAGGGGTTAATACTGGGTGCAGTCCTGTTTAACATCTTAATTAATGACTGGGATGATGATGATGGGGCAGAGTGTAACCTCAGAAAGTGTGCTGATAACACAAAACCAGAAGGACTGGCTGATATACCAGGGGGATCATGCTGCCACCCAGAGGGACCCTGACAGGCTGGAGAAATGTGTTGACAGGAACATCATGAAGTTCAACAAGGAGAAGCACAAAGTCTTGCACCTGAGGAGGAACAAGCCGAGGCACCAGTATACACTGGGGGCCACCTGGCTGGAAAGCAGCTTTTCAGAAAAGGGCCTGTGGGTTCTGGTAGACACCAAATTGAACACAAGCCAGAAATGTGCTCTTGCAGTAAAGAAGGTGAATGTTATCCTGGGCTGCATTGGGCAAAGTAATGCCAGCAGGTCAAGGGAGTTGATCCTTCTCCTCTACTCAGCACTGGTAAGGCCACACCTGGAGTGCTGTGTCCAGTGCTAAGCTCCCCAGTACAAGAAGGGTATGGACATACTTGAAAGGCCACGAAGATTATTAAAGGATTGGAGCATGCCACATTGTCCAGAAGAGGGCAACAAAGCCAGTGAAAGGGCTGAAAGGCATGTCCTATAAGGAGTGGCTATGGACACTGGGTTTGTCTAGTTTGGCGAAAAGAAGGCTGAGGAGTGACCTCATTGCTCTCTACAGCTTCCTGAGGAGGGGAATTGGAGAGGGGGGTGCTGATCTCTTCTCCTTGGTATCCAGTGACAGGATGTGTGGGAATGGTTCAAAGCTGCGTCAGGGGAGGTTCAGACTTGACGTTAAGAAATACTTCTTTACTGAGAGGGTGGTCAAATACTGGAACAGGCTTTTTACAGAGGTGGTTGATGCTCTGAGCCTGTCAGTGTTTAAGAGACATTTGGACAATGCCCTCATTAACATGCTTTAACTTTTGGTCAGTCCAGAAGTGGTCAGACAATTGGACTAGATGATCATTCAGGTCCCTTCCAGCTGAACTATTCTATTCTATTCTATTCTATTCTATTCTATTCTATTCTATTCTATTCTATTCTATTCTATTCTATTCTATTCTATTCTATTCTATTCTATTCTAGCCTAGCCTAGTCTAGTCTAGTCTACATCAGAAAAGTCTCAGATAGCTGGGACTATTCAGCCTGGAGAAGAGAAGGCTCAGGGAGGATTTTATTAATGTATATATATAGCTGAAGGGAGTGCGCAAAGAGGGCAGAGCCAGGCTTTGTTCAGTGATGCCCAGGGACAGAACCAGAGGCAATGGACACAAAGTGAAACACAGGAGATTCCCTCTGAATGTTGGGAAACTCTTTTTTACTGTGAGGGTGACTGAGCACTGGCAGAGGTCACCCAGGGAGCTTGTGCGTCCTTGGGGGATGCACACAGTCCTGGGCAACCAGCTCTAGGTGGTCCTGCTTGAGCAGAGGTGTTGGACAAGGTGACCTCCAGAGGTGTCTTTCAATCTCAACCATTCTGTGATTCTGAGATTCTGTGATTGTGAATCTCCCCGTGGTTTCTGTGTTACTCCATGGAAACAGTGGTAGCCAGCTGAGGTGAAGGATACGTATAGTTGTTTAGGGCTATTTGAGATGCTTCAGAGAATCCCTCCTTGTTCCTAAATGTTGTAGAGAAGGACACATGTAGGTGCTAGATTGTATCTTCAAGTGTTATAGTGATAACTCAGGTTTACCCTACAACATCTCAAAAGGCACTGGTCACCTCTAATTTTTCTGTTAGAGCTGAATCAAGCCCTGAATGCTAATTACATCACTGAAGCAAGGTAAGGTGAATGTTACTCTTCCTTAGGAACTTCGGAAAGGTAGGAACAGTAGAGTGTTCAGAAGGATAGTTGCCATGAATAGATACCTACTGCCATGAAACATGCCCTAGCATATCCAAGATATCCACTTGACAGTGGTCTTACAGGAAAGACACACCACGATGGCCTGGCAGCCAGAGGACAGGCAAGATACACTGCAGTACTGAAAGACATACTTAATGCCTGTGTTTATGCAACTGAATCCCATCCAGCTGAGATCTTTGCCATCCTTTGTTTACATAGCAAATGAGATATTGACTCGCTGTGCAATATGGCAGCAATTGGCCTATGTGCTTTTGGCTTATGCGTTCAGAGGCATTATACAATGAATGGTGTTTAGCTCCAGATTCAGTAAAATGTAGGTGTCTACATGTAAGCCATCTGAGCTCCATTATAGTGAATGAAGATCTAGCTGCTACATTCAAAAGAGTCTTGACGCCATCAACTAGAAACCTGCATTTGGGCAGCTGAATAACCCTTGAGGCTTCACTGACTCATGAAGGTAGGAAATGATTGGTATGAGCATTGCTCTGAGCTTTGGGAACCACATGAATGTTCAAAGCAGTGCAGTGAGGGCTGCAAAAACTGTCAAGGAAGTATTGGGGGATAATGAAACTCAGAGACAGGGGAAAGATCCTGACTACTCGGTGTCTGAGATGAAGCATTTGTTTCAAAAAGCTACTTGAGTGGGACATGATATGGTCAGGACTCAAAAGATCTTTATCCTGAGGGATTCACAGCAACAACCAAGTCAAAAGTCACTCCAGAAGAAGCTGTTTGTCAACAACAGAGGTAATGGCTGAAAGAGAAAGCAGAGAACAGTAATTAGCTCTGCCTATCCACTCTGGGAAAGGCACAATATATTGTATATCTTCAAGCAGGGATGAGAAACTATTAAACTGTCATGAATATTTATGCTAATCTTTAATTCTTGACAAGCATTTTGTGGGGGCGAAGGACAGTGTGATTTGAGCCTTCAGGCTTATTGGCTTGAAAATGAATGGAAAAATAAAATTCAAGTAATGAATTATAGCCACAGGTCTATTTTAAAAAATGCCAAGTCAGAAGAATGCCCCCTCTGATACATGGAGGAAGCCGAGTGGACAAAAGAAAGAGAAGACCTTCCAAAGCTTGCACTGTACTCCTGGAGACAACTTTCACTTTTGTCTCATGAGCATTCTGAGAACAAAGCAGCACTTTCTTGAAAAAGTGACAAGGTCACTACCTACATTATAATCATGAAATGCAGTAATATCCCCCCAAAGCCTTCACCTTAATATTAAAATGAATATACGTTAGGTAACAGGAAAATGTTCAGCAGCATTTTGCCTTAGTGTCTGATCCTTGTAATACATTGATTTGATGGTGGGGGGAGATAATTTCTAACATGGAAATTATTTCAATGCAATCTACTTTAGGCTGAGGGTTGCACTATTTGAACCTGTTGTTTTCTTTTTTGTACTTATTTAGCCCATTCATGATCATTTTCACATACTCCACTTTTGAAAAACTTATGGAAGTGTTTCCTACCACATGCATCTTCCTACTTCAGGGTGGTTTCTTATAAAAAACAAGATGTTTTTAGAATTTGGGACATCCTTAGCAACCTTTCTAACACCTCCCTTGACTATGCTCTTAGGTAGTCTCCAAATGCTTTTTGCCTAAATACTCATTTGCTACCTAAAGATATTCTTCAAAGACTTTTTGCATATGATGTTCTTGTATTGTCTGTTGTACTTTACATGATTATCATGCTCCATATATTGCAGTCTGATTATTTTCAAGGCAAGACAGAGTGGTAGAAATTTATCATCATGATCCTTTTTGTGCTGATATGTCAATAACAGGAAGGATTTCCTGGGTCAGATCTGTCTCTCCACCCATCTTTTTTTTTTTTTTTTTCCTTCTGGAGCCCCATGCTGCAATGCAAAAGGGCATTTTACCACTAGGGATTTAAAAAAAAAAGGTTTTCTAGCTTCTTTTTTCTTATCCATTTAATTACCCATTTTCTTATTTTGTATGGGATCCTAATGACAAAATTATAAGTTTTGAAATATGGGTAGATAGATTTCTATCACCCCAAGGAGTGATAGGGGTGTCAATGACCTAATTAGAGTTCATTGATGCATTTCCTTCTATTCAGAATCATCCCATATAAACTTTCTGAATGTTTTTCTTGGCAAAACCACATAAATAAATATATTTCCTGAGGGCATTTATTAGTCAGGAAATAGAATGTTTCAGGGCACACTCCTGGCAGTTAGGATAATGAAATATGAGATTCTATGCAGTTTGTAATTTTTCTGCAATGTCTCTAGGTTAATTTGAATGTGCCAGGGCTATAGATATGGAATGCTTGATCTTACACTTTTTCATGCCTTGTACAGTATTAAGCTGTGTTCAAAATGGGATGATATGTCATATGGACTCTATATCATAACAACACTTCTCCAAACATCAAAGGTACATGTTGAAGTTTTCTGGGCATGGGTT
Source organism: Phalacrocorax carbo (assembly GCF_963921805.1). NCBI lineage: Eukaryota > Metazoa > Chordata > Aves > Suliformes > Phalacrocoracidae > Phalacrocorax > Phalacrocorax carbo. Next base: position 192,455,009 of record NC_087513.1, on the reverse strand, counting down.
GCAAGATGAATAGGCTTCAGGACTTTCAGACATCCAGTTTGGCAGTCATATTTGAATCTGTACAAACTGAGTGTCATGCATGTCACCAAGGTTAAATACATTATGAATTCTCACTTGGAGACATTTTGTGTCCAATTTAAACAGCTTTAATTTTTCAGTGACCATCAGTAACATCCAGTTAGGGAAGAAATAGATCAACAAAACATAAAAGACTTAAGTTTTATTATGTGATTTGTTCCATATACTCTGGAGTTTAAGCCTTAATTATGCCCCACCTCCTTGCTCCTTTTTTTTTTTATTATTCATTACTTCTTATGATTTATTTTGCCTTCATTTTATTTGTCTGATCCATAACCGACCATCATCAGAGAAAGTCCTGAATACAAACTGAAGGACAAGCCAGACATTTTTCCTTCTCTGTCACCTATCAAAAGAGGAAAGAAGTTAAAAGAAACAGGGAAAATCATAAGAGGACCCAATTAATATACCTGTCCCCCCAGTTTACACTCCTTATTGCTTTCATATAACTCGTAAGAAAACTTGTTGGGCTCCACTTGAGAATTATTCAGAGTGTGATGTAGTTGACCTAGTGTGATGCAAATTACCTATATTAAGGCAACTGAATACCATCCTCAGAGCCTGGGGGCTTGGCTTGGTTGCCCTTACATAGATGTGGAGTTTCAGTTGCCATAGTACAGCCAGGATAGCTAAAGAGTACAAGCAGTTCTGACACTAGACTTATAGGAAAAATATACCTTCAAGATCAGCAGCTGGAGACCAACTGAGTTCCCTGAAGACATCTCGAATAGTTTCTCAACTTCCATGTCTAAAATCAAGCCATATTTTCTTTCATCTACTGCACAAGAGGTGGGATTCGTCTGCCTAATGTAGCTGGTTTTACCATTTTATCTGCCCTAAAGCAACCTGCCTAGCTTCTAGTTCCCATGGAGGAACATGGGTATCCCATAGAGCCTTTGTCAAGTCTGCAAGTCCTTGTAAGATGTCTTGGTTTCCACAAGATATCCAAGAAGTCATTAGAAACTCATGTTTAGGCAATCTAATGCTGCCCTAGGGAGTCTAATGAGACTGGTTTCTTACCATAGGGACCTCTGATGGGTGTCTAAAACTAGGTGGTACAAATCCCATTAACTCAGTTCTGTTGCCCATTGACTTTATGTCAATGTCATACATCTGGTTCTTTTGAGATACCTCCAGGTATCCCCACTTGCCTCTAGCAACTCTTCCAGATGATCATCAGTCTCTCATGGATCCTGTGTTGTGGTGGTTTTCTTCCAGGCATCCTAGGGTATCTCAAATGGCAGTGGATGGTTCAGCTTAAGCAACCTAATCAAAGTCTCTTATCCAGTAGGTATGGGAGAAGCCACAATGTTCCCAGCATCTCAAATGGTGTCTTATGTATGTCAAGCTAGTGCCATAAACCATGCTTAAAATGGCAGTATGGTCTTACACCCACAATGACCAGAATCATGGAGGGCAAAGCTGAGTCATGTCTGGGAAATACTGATGTTTTAACACCTTTTCTTGTTCTGAATTTGAGTATAAACATCTTTATGAAAAAGACCATATGGAATACATAAGATATAAAAATACATTAATAAAAAAATAATCACGACATTTACTGTCACTTCCTCCTGGGACATGTAGCTGTGATGTCTTTCATTCCCATCATGCTAAGCACTCTAGACCCCCTGACAGGTATTGTGGTCTCTTTTCATAACATACGCTGAACCTAGTGTGCAAAGTTCTGCTTGCAAATGGTAACTTGGCCATGCATATTTTGTCTTCATTAAATCTTTAAGTTTCTTGTAGAGTGACACCTAGGAAAAATTAGGAAGTTTATCTTGGCAGGCATGAAATAATAGAGTGAATGGAGGAGGAAAAGAACCTGGTTACATTGTGAAGTGACCTTCAGCAGTACACAATTAAAAGTACATTAAAATAAAAAGGAAAGAAAAATTACTAGTTAAATACACTTTAGAGTGTTTTAATAATTCAATCATGGATAATAGTATTCATTCATACATTGTCTTCTGAGAAAGAAGAGCACCTTTTGACTACATCCTCATTTTCCTTAGATTCATGCAATGAATCACATTTGCCTTTCACACCCACATAATCATTTGGTAATCACTGGATTTCATAATCTTCTGGACCACTAGTTAGCTGCCATGCCATGTGCAATGTTTGAACTTAGAAGAAATTTTGCTAGTTTCAAAAGCACGCTGCCAGTCATGTGAGCCTGGTAGCAGTGGGTGAGTAACAAGGAAAAAGAGGAATGTGTGCTTAAAGCCCTGCTTCTCAACACTGCTCGTATCAACCCTCTGTTTCCTTTCCCAAAGTAGATACAGATCCCTATTGCATTTCCCCATTTGTCAGAAGACCTCTCCTTGAGTTAGAGCAAGGAAGCCCTTCTTCTCGTCCAGTGGTGAACAGCTGTTTTAGGATTCTTCTCAGGCTAGTGTGCTACTTTGCCATCCTAAACAAGAATAGAGATCATATGTTCCAAAAACATGGAAAAAATTCTGGCAAACATAGTTCCATAGAAATCAGACAACAGTGGCTGGCATGTCGTCTCAATGACCTGAGAAGCTAAATCCCCTCTGTAAACCACCCCGTTGACTTTGGTGTGACTAAGTAGGTAAAATCCCACTGCACGATACGTATGTTGCTTCCAAATCCAGGCAAAGATTTCTGCCTGTTTGAACTTCAAGTCATGCTCTTTCACTAGTGAAAATAGTAATAGAACAGAGGTCTGCATTCCTATGACAAGTGAAAAGAAATTGATGAAGATTTGTAATAACCTAAAAGAAATTTCATACATCACTGAAGACAAAGAAAACTGAAAATAAAAGAGATTGGGGTTATATTTCTTTTTAATAATGTCAGTCAAAAATGTTCCAGTCAGTAGTCTGAACACCATGGATGAGGACAGATTTACCACTTCACTTCACTGAATAACAATTTTAAAGCTTAGCAAAATCTTCGTAAGAGGAGATGGTGAAGCTTAAACTTCCTGTCAACAAAACACCCCAGACAAATAATGCATTTTGATAAAATAGCTGCATGATCCTTGAACTGGAATATCTAAATGAGACAAAAGGCTTTAGAGGAAGGATGAAAGGAATTTGTAAAGAATCAGTGATACTAAATGGACTCATATCCAGTTTTGCTGTCACACAAAAGAGCAGGGGCAAAGCTGGGTGACACAGACAGCCTTTTAAACTCTATGTAATAGGCATAGTGGTAAACTGTATGAGAGATGTGGGTAGATTTCTGACTTGGGGAAAAAGTCAAGAGAATGCAATCTACACTGTAACATAACGTGATGCCCAAATGATTGCTTAGAAATGAATTAGAGTAATGCTTAGATTGTAATAGAGGCCTGATTTCTTTTAATTCAGAGCGAGCTTTTACTGTTAGCTTATGCAAAACTACTGAAGCTTATGTTGCTACTGAAAGGGGGATCCCTCTTTCCTCCAGCACCATATTTGATCATACCTGCACCACATTGTGCTGTCAGGTGTCAATCAGTTCCGCTCAGTTCCTTGAACCTGCTCACAACCAGTCCTAAAAAAAAAAAAGACCCATTGTCTCATGGGTCTACTATTGGATCTGATACACTGAGCAGCTTTGTGATTGCTGGTGGATAAAAGGGAGGACAACCTCCTGAGTGGGAATATGGTCTCAAACTGTGAAACCACATTTTATTTCAGAACTAATTTATCATCAACAGTTATATGCTGCAGCAACAGAGAGACATTTCCATATTTGGATTCTTAACATTATGCTGGATTTGATTGCTTTTCTTTCACCCCAATTGATAACTTATTGGCTAGGTGAGTTACTGAATCCTATTTCTGTTTCCAGATTGAACAAAAAAACTTACAAAGGTGGAGGTAACAGATGTACAACATTGAAAAAGCATTTTATATTAGATTTCATATTGTTTTAGGTTTTACAAACTTTTTCATAAAAATGGTGAATGCCTAAATATTTGTGAATTACAGTATTAAGACAGAGCAGAATGAATGCAATTTTATATATTTGTGTTCATTTATTTCTCCAGTCCTCTTATTTTTTCACATTGTCCTTACTGTTTATGTTACACAAACATGCTCTGCAGAAATGTGAAATGACTAATGTAAGTAGTTAGTGACAATACCAGGGATGAAGTTTTACATCACCTGAGGGCTACAAGAACAAATAAAAATAAGCATGAGTACACAATTCTAAAACAATTTTAAATTTAATGAAGAATACACTATGGACATTCTTGTCATTTTTAAGTATACCTTAACTAACATATTGCACAAATCTGCTAAGATAGAAGGTCAAAAGTGTGCTTAATGCTGGGTATTACAGGGATTTACATGGACATACTACAAGAAATGGGTACCTAAGACAATAAAAATACAGTAAATAATAGTAGATTATTATTGGCATTTGGAGTTGTTCTTGCAAAACTGGATGCGCAAAGTCACCTTGCAGAACTTGCACAATATTTGTTGAGTGCTTCAAACTTTCAATGCATTCCAGAGATCCATTTGTGCTGCAGAAGTGTATTGTGAGGTACCTGGTTTGGAATGCTATGCCCTTTTTAAATGTAAATATAGTGTCAGTGCAATAAAGTCTTCTGCTGTACCAACGAGAACCAGAGCTTTCCTCTTTGAACAACAAAGAAAGTTTTAAAATATCTCCCAATGGCACAAGATGGAATAAATTTTGATTAATATTTTAATTCCGTTTTTCATCTGTTTTGAATTCCTAGTAATATGAAGTTGAGAGTGTCTGAAGTGAGCAGAGCTATCCCAGTGTAAGACCAGCTTGAGTTGTGTTGTTAACCCATTTTAACCCTGATTTCCTCATTTCATTTATTTGCTTTCAGTAATTTTCCTTGGCTTGACAGACTTAAGTATGTCTGTATGTATAGCATATACATATACATACACATGTATATACATAGTGTATATATATACAGAATATATGTATATACTATATAGAGTAGCATACATAGTATGTCCATAACTTGTATGTGGTTACTTTAATACAATAAAGTAATAGAATTTCAGATGTTCAAGGACTATTTCTTGCCCTATCAACACCTTCCCATCTATGGACATATATGCACAGACATGCATTCATGTGTATATGCATATGTGCAAGAGAGATGAAGATGAGGGATTAAGATGGTTCACTTTAAACTTTCATAGACCTAATTATTCCCAACAGTCATTTATGTACCTGGCAGACCTAATGAGGTTAAGTGGGAAGGTTCATCTCAAAAGTTGTCTTCCTAAAAATAAACTTTGAAAGGCTGAACAGTTGTAAGGACAGAGGAAATCGTCCCTGCCACTGCCACAGAGCAGCAACAGTAGTCTTAGAAAGCTAAAGATAGGTGCACTGACCATGGCAGCAAGCTGCCTCAGGTCCCAAGCAAAGAAAGAGGGCAGCCCCAGAGGTGGCCACAGGCAGCAGTAGTACCACTGGTGCTAAAAAAAATATTAAAACATTCTTTATTAAAGTTCTTACTTAAAAGCCAGACTCTTTAAAGGGTCTGTTTAACAGGAAAATAGCAGAAAGAGGTCATGGTACACCTGGAAAAATGAAGTAGATGGCAGGGTTTCTTTTTTTAAATGAGAACGGAATACATAGAATTGCATCAGACACTCTGTCAGAGAAATAGTCCTCAGGATAGCCTCGGGCAGTGGCAGTACAGACAAATAGTAATGGGTGAGGTGTGTGGGTGTTTGTGCTTTAAAGGAGTCATACCTAGTAATGGTGACCCCCAGAGCGGCTAATTAGACCAGGTGAAGAGAGGGGAAAGGGGGGGCGGGGGAAATTAAGCCCAGACATCCTTTCTATTGCTGTGAGAGAGCAAAGGAGGAAGGTGTTGCTAGAGGCATGTAAAGCATTATGCAAGCACTTACAGCTGTCCAGCTCCTACAGCTCCTCAGTATGGTTAGCACCAGTGTAGCTAATGATGCCAAATGTATAATGAGTGGGTGAGGGACGAGGAGCAGGCTTAACCACTGAGAGATCGAGAGTATTAAAGAGCTTTTCTACAGAATCAGAATGGGTAACCAGAGAAGCACCTATACGCACACTGAAAGGTGCAAATCTGCTTGCTGAGACTTTCAGCCAGCAACTCCAGGGAGCTGTTCCCTGCTGGACCACAGCACTGACGTGAGCCAAGCTCCCCATGTTTGGGGAGCCACGGAGGCCCAGAGGCGGGAGGGATGGCAGGGCATTAAGGGAGTGGTGCCTGATGTGTAGCTGCATGATGACATGGGGGTGTGACGTTTCTGAAGGGCAGTCATGGAGTGCTGAGGAGGGCTCAGACTCATGCAGTAAAGCCTAATGCTGAAACCGTGTGCATTTCCCAAAAAGCCTCTAAGGCAGTCCCCAGCCACTTCTCCCTGGGCATGTTTGAAGAACTGCCTTGCGCTACACGGCCCAGTGGACAACTCCTTCACCTCTTCTCCATTCCTCCTCCAGCCAGGCTAATAAATCCTCACCCGTGGAGGTGAGGCCTTGACAGTGCCATGGAGCAGCCTCCACGCTCTCTGCCCCTCCTTATCCTACCTCCCAAACCACGATTTATTTTCCCATGTCCCTATGCCCCCCAAATCATTCTGACAGGATGACAAGGCATCAGTGTTAAATTCCACAAGGGCTTGAAAGGTCTACCTGGTACTACAGAGAGTGATGTTTTTGACAGACAGAAGTCTGCTTTGGTATCAGTAAAAACAATCTAACCAAGGTAAACAGGAATCTGCTAGCAGGCATTCACCTTATCTGCAACTGGTGATATAGCTCAAGAACGATACCTTCTATGTGATCTATTTTCCATATAAATACTGAAAATGCATTATGACAAACACATTCTGTTTGCAGAAAACTGCTTTAGGTTAAGAACTTGCTTTTCCACAACTCTAATTGCATGAAACATCACCAACTAATATATGTAAGTGGGATAATTTGGGAAGAATTGGCCACAGCAGGATCTTTGCTGTTGTCCAATTTCTCCACTACTAACAGCTTCCTGCTCTAAAGTACTTCTGCTCCACTGTCTTTCTCAGCAGCTTCCCAAGTTTCCATGATGCCAAAATAATCTGCCAGATGACAACTAACCATTTCAAAGACATATGAAAAAAAAAGAAAATTATTTCCATCCCCCAGAACCAATTGCCTTTGTAGCTCTGATTTCTGTGGTGATCGAAGTGGACTTGGTGCCTCAGAGCAAAGTAAACACATATGTTTGAGAAGGCTTTTAAACTACTTGGCACCAAATCACCTCGTGCCACCCAGAGAATATTTTTTCAGCCTTACAGGCTTCTGATGTGTATGAAGCACTGGCTTTCAGATTCCATGTGTCTTTTTGAGATACAGTTGGTGGTGTGGTGGTACGTGTGACCTCAGACATCTGGACTAGCTGTCAGCCAGAACCTTAGTGTTTGCAGCACCATACTGAAGCTCTTTCACATCAGATGGAGAGCAAAATATTCCCAGATATTAACTTTCTCCCAGAAACAGTGCTTACCTTGGATCACACCTCATGCGAAGCTCTCTATGAACTGAAGAGAGAGAGGGGTTATTGGCATATTTTGCACAGGCTGTCTGTTGGCTTTATTGTAACTGGCGACAGCTCCAGCCTGGAGGATGTATGACTGCATGTTGCTTTGTGCATATATATACTATTTTGCCTGCTGTTTCAATCTGATTTTGTGTTTTCTCATTGAATAAGATGAGACAAATAAAAAATATCTCACTTCTATAGCAAAAAGTGTATGTCAGTTGCAGGCACTCCTGCAAAAAAGATAAAAGTGTGCACATAAAGCAAAAAAGAAATATGGTTTTTGTATATATACTAGCAAACCAGAATGCTATTTGAAGGCAAAAATCTATTTAATCCCTCTTCCATCCACAGCTGCTGGAAAAAGAAGCTGCAAATTGGTGCTAACATTGAACGATATCACTGAGATTACTCTACAAAATGTCCTCATTAGAAACTAGCATCTAGATCCTGTGGGCTTTTGAAGGCATTGCTGCAGAAGTGAGACAGGGATGTAATTTGTCAAGTAATTCTTTGGGATAAAATTCTCAGATGCCAGATGACTTTAAGCAAGCAGCGAGCAACATCCCGTTAGGCAGCTTGCTAGTAAGCCCTCTAATGGTGCTGCTGAGCAGCCACAAAAGATCCCAATGAGGGGACTGCAAAAGTTAAGTAGGGGTCAAGCAGAAACTGAGTACTTGGATGGAAGTTAAACATGAAACTTGCAGTGTCTGGTTCATCACAGTGCTGTAGCAGGGAGAGAGTGGTCTTTTCCTGCATTGGAGCTCAGCCATGGCAGACCAAGTATGGTACCCACCTCTCTCAGTTGAAGGACTGATGGGAACCTGGGGCAGTGGGATTGCTGAGTCACTAATCACAAGTCACTCCTGATCTTAAACACCACTGGAAGTTTCAAATCTGTCTTATGCACCCTGGTGAAGTTGGTAAGAATTTCCAGACAGATGACCAAAAGTCAGTGTCCTGAGCAGCTAAGAGTAGCCCCATAACCCAATAGATATAAATTGTAATTGCTAATAACATACCAGAAGCTTCACACTAACTCCATTAGGCCTCTGGAATTGTCACTCTTTGACTGGGTTTGTCCTGTGCTGCCCACAACTTAGCTTTATCTTGTTTTAGCTGTTAACAGCAGTTTCCTAACAACCAGGTGGCTATTGGCTAATTTGATTTATTTTTGCTAAGTTTTGTAAAATCATCTGGTGTATCCATGATTTTCATATGGATAGCATTTAACAAGCTGTTATTTTGTGTAGAACTAAATATTTTTGACCCTAGCAAAAAGATGCGGTGTAAAGGAATGGTATCATAGCAGAAAGCCTTTGCCACGGATGATGGAGAGTGCTGTGTGGAAAAGTACAGGCATGGAGTGATAACAGAAGTAGACTGCTATAAAGAGATCATCAGTGGTCAACCACTGGTAGTTAAAGAAATGCAGTCCTGAGAACTGGGTAAACTGGTTTTAGGGTTAACAAAGAGAATAAAGAAGTATCCTGCATATATAAAGTCTCATGTATCTGAAACCTCACATTTACAATGAAAAAAAGAGAAAGTAGTACAGTGGGATAGAAGATATATAACAATAGCCCCATGTGGTGACCAAGGAGAAAGAAGCTCCCATCATCAGCATCATACTCCTCTTGGCAAAGGACCTGGGATGCTGATGACCTTTGACACTGAAGCACAGAATATTTGCATGCAGGGGAGGAGTGGAAGGGAGAGCATAGCAGTGGAAAAGGGTGAAGTCATTAGGAAGGGGGTGTAAAACATTTAAAACCGCGTTATAGTAGAAATCCATTTTATATTAGTATACCATTTTCTATGTTTTTATGTAATAATTACATTGATATTAATAATAACTCTCTGATTAATAGTTAAGATTTCAATTACACTAGCAATAAATCCTTGGCTTTGTTTAAAAGTAATGTATCTTTCTGCCCGTAGCAAGATTTTGAGTGCAGCAGTGACTACAGTGCAGGAATGGAGTTGGTATGTAGTAGCTGATAAGTGAAGAACTAGATCACAAGCCAAAGAAGGACTGTGGGTAGGATTTGCACCCACAAAGGTGCAAATCTAGGTGGGCTTGGTACAACGGCTTGGTGCAGCTTAACAGTGGAAAAAGAACCTTTGCTCTACAAGACTTTCTGGAGATAGCTCTGAAAAACTACTCTCTTGTGTCCCTGAGAGCAGCATTGCTTAGTGCAGAACGCTTCGGTAATGTAGAGCAATGAAAATTAAGAAAAAGAGGAACAATAAAATGACCTTGATCATGCTGTTCATTTCCTGCTTAGGGACTAGACTGTGATTTGTGCAGACAACTGCATTGGGGTCCACAGAACCCTCTACTCCCAGCACAGCCAATTGCCCCTAATCAACAGCATCATTAGCTCTAGGACTGCTCTAAGAGGTGAGATTGGAAAGGGAACTTTCCCATCTCAGGTGAGTTCTGTGATCCCAGACTATTGGCTATTCTTGAATATTTCTGTTTTACTTTTCCATAATTTTTTTCCAGGTTTTTTTTTTTCATTTTTCCATCCTTACTGAAATCCAGTGCCAACTTCAGTTTTCTGCCACATGTTGACTAACTCACAATGAGGAACAAAATTGTAGAAATGAGACATTATTATGGGAGGGGCAGGGTACGACAAAAGAGTTAATTTCTTAGTCCAGGGACTCCACGTCAGAGGTACGTTGGCTATGAGGCCATTATTAGCAGCTCTTCTTCTGAACACAGTTTCCCCTTGGGTAGTAAACCTTCCCTCCAGAACTGGAAGCATAGGTTGCTGCCATTTGGGCTGATGGGGTGGAATTATTAGTTGGCGAATATCAAAAACATTCAGGTGGAAAGCTGCTCTAGCAGCCAAGAGTCTTTTTCTGGGCCTACAATCTTTTTCTTCATTTGTTCTCATGTTTTACTGATCATATTGAAGACTCTATGCTATTGATACATATATACACTAGCATAATTTCATAGAATCATAGAATCATAGAATGGTTTGGGCTGGAAGGGACCTTTAAAGGTCATCTAGAGCAACCCCTCTGCAATGAACAGGGACATCTTCAACTAGATCAGGTTGCTCTGAGTCCTGTCCAAACTGACCTTGAATGTTTCTAGGGATGGGACATCTATCACATCTCTGGGCGACCCATTCCAGTGTTTCACCAACCTCACTGTAAAAATTTCCTCCTTATATTAAATCTGAATCTACCCTCTTTTAGTTTAAAACTGTTAATCCTTGTCCTATTGCAACAGACACTGCTAAAAGGTCTGTCCCCATCTTTCTTATAAGCCCCCCCTTTAAGTACTGAAAGGCTGCAATAAGATCTCCCACAGCCTTCTCTTCTCCAGCCTAAATAACCCCAAGTGTCTCAGCCTTTCTTCATAGGAGAGATGTTCCATCCCTCGGATCATTTTTGTGGCTCTCCTCTTGACCTGCTCCAACACATCCATGTCTTTCCTGTGCTGAGGGCTCCAGAGCTGGCTGTAGTACTCCAAGTGAGGTCTCACCAGAGCAGAGTAGAGGGGCAGAATCACCTCTCTCAACCTTCTGGCCGTGCTGCTTTTGATGCAGAACTAGGATATGGTTGTCTTTCTGGGCTGTGAGTGCAAATTGTTGGCTCATGTCCAGCTTTTCATCCACCAGTACCCCCAAGTCCTTCTCTGCAGGTCTGCTCTCAGTCCCTTCATCCCCCAGCCTGTATTGATACTGGGTGTTGACCCAACCCAGATGCAGGACCCTGCACTTGACCTGGTTGAACCTCATGAGATTCACATGAGCCCACTTCTTGGGCTTCTCTGGGTGGCATCCCATCCCTCAGGCATGTCAACTGCACTGCTCAGCTTGGTGTCATATGCAAACTTGCTGAGGGTGCACTCAATCCCACTGTCTGTGTCACTGGTGAAGATACTAATCAGTACTAGTCCCAGTACAGACCCGTGAGGGACACCACTTGTCACCGATCTCCATCTGGACATTGAGCCATTGACCACTACCCTCTGGATACGACCATCGAACCAACCCATAAAATCCATATCTCTCCAAATTAGAGAGAAGGATGCTGTGGGGTACCATGCCAAAAGCCTTACAGAAGTCCAGGCAGATGGCACCCATAACTCTTCGCTTGTCCACTGATGTAGTCACTCAATCATAGAAGGCCACTAGGTTGGTCAGGCAGGACTTGCCCTTGGTGAAGCCATGCTGGCTGTCTTGAATCACTCCCTGTCCTCCACATACCTTAGCATAGCTTCTAGGAGGATCTGTTCTATGACCTTCCCAGGCACAGAGGTGAGGCTGACAGGTTGGTGGTTCCCTGGGTCCTCCTTTCTACTGTTTTTAAAAATGGGTTCAATGTTTCCCTTTTCCCAGTCACCAGGGACTTCACCTGACTTCCATGGCGATTCAGATATCATGGAGCATGGCTTGGTAACTACATCAGCCAGTTCCCTCAGGACTCTGGGATGCATCTCATCAGGTCCCATAGACTTGTATATATCCGGGTTCCTCAGGTGGTCACGAACCTGATCACCTCTTACAGTGGCAGGGACTTTGCTCCTCCAGTCCCTGTCTTGTGGTCCATCCACTCAAGAGGTGTGGGAAGAGAGGTTGCCAGCGAGGACTGAGGCAAAGCCTTCTCCTCATCCATCATTACCAGTTTGCCAGTCTTGCTTATTGGGGAGGTATACTATCTTTGACCTTCTTGGGAAGGGCCAGCTTTCTTTGACCAATTTGGCTGTTGTCAGAAGAGATAATGTCGATGACAATGTGAAATCTTTTTTGTTATGTACTTTAGCATAGGCTTAATGAATGTTTCTTTCCTGGCAGTACCACTTAGCAGGAAGAAGAATACACGTGAGAACGACAACAGTAATCTCTGGCAAAGATAAGTGGCTTTCAAAATGTCCTTCAGGTAATGCACATTCAGAGGGATTATTCTGTACTACAAACAATGTGCTTGCAAGCACACTTTTGCTATGAACAATAGCTTTGCTGAGTGCCCTTCTTCTGCAGTGGCAGAAGGATGTATGAGGTCATGGATAATTACCTGTCATCCCACTAGCTGCCCACTACCAGAAATTCTAGTTGCACCCATGTGCACTATGGCCAGTCTGTAACATAACACATAGTAGAAAAAAAAATCTTATTGCCTTTTTATAAGTCTTTTACTTTGTGTGGCAGCAGATGTCCAAGTTTTTAAATAAGTGCACTGTGAAAACAGAAAATGAATACAGCTTGGATGACTTCATAAGAGGTTATGGGATGAAGTGTCTTTATTTCCTTTCATGACAATGTATATATAGTAAGTATATTAAGTATATTTCCTAAAGGGCTAATTTTTAACATATTGCTGTCTAGTAGGGACATTAAATTTCTAGTAACAAATCCTTGCATGCCTAGGACCAAAGCATATAGAAATAATTATGATTGACTGGACATTTACTGCAGTAGTGAACCTAAAAAAAGGTACAAGTTGTCTTGGAGACAAACACCTGAAATATACTAAAAAAGGGGGAGAAGTAAGGGGAAGGTTTTGAAATTCTGAAAATCCCTAGGGTGATACTAAAACCCATCTAAGAACTAAAGTGCAGAAGCCATCACCTCAGATCAGCAGAGTGGTGGAATTCCAGTTTCAGCACCCATGGGCACATCTGCATGGGCGAGCACACAGCCCTAGTACAGTTTGTACAGGGATGGATCAGCCTGAATACTCAGAAGACCAGCCTGGACACTCAGAAAGCATGTTTGCATGGTCCTAGGTCCAGCTTACAAAACCATAACTTGCCTTTTCAGCAGGGTGTATTAGCACAGCATTTCAGGACCAGCTCTGAGCATGGGAAAAGTGAACTCAAATCTCTGTGCATGTACGCATTTAGACATATCCTCATAGTTCTCAAACATATTTTTGCTGTGCTTGCCAAATTCCCAGTGGCAACAGTTTTGACAGTCACAGTCAAAATATAACTGGGTAATAATAAGTTTTCATGTGGCATCTGCTCATAAGGTCCTTGGTGACTACATGTAGATTTCAAGAGACATTGAGAACTGCTGCTTTAAGGATGGCATGACTTTGGTAAAAGCTTTCTGGACTAACTAATAATATCATGTTATACAGTTCTGGAGGTTTGCTACAAAGACAAGAATTACCTTTTCTGTGTTTTGTTTCTTTCCTGTGAAATATTAGGAATCTGATTGCCATGAACTTCCGAGCAGAGACCATGTAATCAAATTTAATGATGTTTGTCTTAGAATAGTTAAGAGGACTGCTCAAGACAGGCTGATACATCCCCACCATGAAACTCCCATGCTAAAGAGAAAGTTAAAATCAATGGAATTTAAGATAAGCTTTAAGTATGATTCTAATAATTCTTCTTTCCTTTCCTTTAATTAAGTGGTTAAAAACAATGGTTGCTACAGTAGAAATAAGGTGTTGCTACACATGCATAGCTGTGCACCACAGTGAATACTTTACACGTCATAATTCTCATCCTCATTTGGACTTGAGAATCTCCCCTTCTCAACACAGCAAGCCATGATCTATGCAGTTAGCTGAAAACATTTCTTAGCCTGATCTTCCCTTTCCTTCTGCTTCCTCAGTGGCTGCATATTCCTTCTTCTTCATTAGCTGTATCTATAGGTACTTGTTTGTCTCACCTACCTTTTGAAGAATAAGATGTCTTAGACCTGTATCATCACTGACTATTTTAATGTCATCAGTTAGATGGCATTTAAGAGCCTTTTGGATGAAGAAACATAAATATGAGTCACTGTGCTCTTTTTTATTCATGGTAAGTCTGGTTCTACAGAAAATTTCCTGATAAACTTACCAAACTATTGATGCCTTCCCCTCTGTTTGTGTCAGCCTGAGATGGTACAGATCTGCATTGCCTCTGGAGGGGCAACCACTTTGTACAAGGGTGCCATCCATCCCAGTGTTGGACTGCTCCAACAAGCTCTCTCAAAACCAGTGCTCAGATACAAGTAGACAAGTACTTCAGTTCAGGGACCAATTCCAAAAGTCAGTATTGATGACCCTGTATAAGATCTGGCTCCCTCCATCCTGCACAGTCCTAGGGATCCCAGAAGGCTCTTCATTCTCACAAACACCCACATGTTTTCATCTCAGTACAGGCAACAAAAGCCTCAGTTTCTTATTGATGGACTGCAACATGGCACTTATGTATTTCTGCACTTAGAGATGAGAAAAAAACACTTGCAGTAATAATTATACCCTAGATCCCAGAGGAGTTGCTATGACATTCATGACAGCATTATATGCCGATGTACTATGATATAACTCTTATCTGAAAATCTACTGCTATGCAACGTCAACGTGGCCAGTCTGCTCTAGGTCAGGCTAGCCCTGAAGGGTGTAAAGGCCCTCTCTACTCTCTCCACCACTTGACCATAGAGTGACAAAAAATTTGCTGGAGTGGATGCGCTTAAGAGAACAGATGTGACCCTTGTGAAGGTTCTAAGCAGGAACTCAGGACCATCTTTTGATGTCCTCCTCTATTGCTATTGATTTAATAAAGGAGGTTGAAAGTACCCTTTACCTAAAGCAAGCATCTCATACTCCTGTTTGGAGCTCTAAATCTGCCTTACTGATGACACTAATTATATGCCCACATCACCTCTAAACCCAGCACTCATGCAATTAATCTTTCCTATATTACAAGTAGATCCTTCAGTGAAAATCTGTTTTGTTTTTGGGATGGTAAGACTGTAATTTTGAACATAATTTACTGATGTGGAAGGAGGAAAATATGCTACAAAAACCTGTAGAAAGTCAGGTAGAGAAAAACATGTGCCAAACACTCAAGAATTTAGGGCAGTAGATAGCAGCATTCTTGGATAGGCTGAGGTTGTCTTTCATAAAACATTCTAAGCATATTCAGTGGTATTTTTTGGCATTTTCTCATCTAGACTGTGCCACGTTATTTTTAATTGTGCAATTCTCCAGAAGCTTGCAAACGTAAAACTTTCATTTTTTATTAAGACGTTCTCTTCAGTTGCTCTGCTATGATAGAAAACGAAATTTCTATGTGAGCCAGCCACTACAGAGTCTGAGGGAAGCAATATCTGGGTTAACAGACTGTTTTAAACACATTCTCTCAGGACCTTTCTCTTCCCCTTCAGCATTTTCAGCCTGTCTGCCTCTTCTTCCCTGCTTGTTTCTTCAGTGTTCCAGCCAATTGTGATCTACTTGAAAAGGTAGACTGCATGTATTAAAGAATGCCTTTTCATAACAACTGAGGAATCAAAATAATCCGACAGTAACAGAAACGTGTTGGAGAACAGTACCAAGGGCAGACTGGAGGGATGGTGGATGGATCAAGGCACACTGCACAGGACAAATAAGCAGCACACTAGCTAACAACTAACTTTTATCTCATTAGTTGCCCTTGAGGTAGCTGTATTGCTTTGATCTTAATTTGCAACAGCAACAGCAAAAATAAAGAGACATCTTTAATCTTCTAAGTGCAGTAACCCCATATTTACTCACATTTATCAGCCTCAGAGATATACTACTAGTGCATTCTTGAGTTGGACTGCTTCTGTGCAGTCTATCTGTGACATAAAGGTATAGGGACAGTTTGCACAGTTGAAAAAAAAAGGTTTCTTAGAACCAAAGCTATATGAACATGCACATGTATTTGATTTTGCATATTACAAAATAAAGTTTCCATAGACTGTTCTCCATTCTGAAACCTCCAGACTTCCATTTGCAAACTTACGTTATAAAATACTCAGGGCCTAAGCCAATGCTGTGCACTGCTTTTGATATCAGTAGCCTCTATTTTTCCTCCCAGCTGGAATGCTAGAGTTCACTGCCAATAGCTTGGAGGTAGGCTGATGGTATCCAAAGTAAAGGAGTGCAGAAAGAATAGTTATTTTGTGCCTGAAAAGCATTAGCAGGTCCAGTGAAAAAGAAATCTGAGTCAAAATACCCTCAGGACTTTGAAATAACAATTGTGACAACATTACATTGTATTCTGATGCACTATGATTTAACTCTTATCTGAAGAACAGGCATTTTGGACTCCACAGAGACAGAATGTGGTATTTTGTAATGACATGACAGACTGAAGTCCTACAGGACTGTGTAAAGATCATCAGTTTCACTCAGAACTTTAGGCTAAATTATCAGCCGCAGCACAAATAACATAAAATCCCTTCAGCTCAATTATTTGACTTAGTCTGGGAGATCAGTGCCTCCAGTTCTTACTCCACATTTAACTGCCTTGTGATGGCTATAAGAATAGAGACTTTCCATCAAGATAATTTTGGAAAGCATGTGAGAAGCCATGTGTTGGGGTTTTCATATTAAATCCATTTAATCCATAAACATTAGACATTAGATTGCCTAAAAAAATATTTACTCTTAATTCACTGAAACAGTGATAAGGAAAAAACATACCTACATTTTGTTTCAGGAGCTGAAAAAAGTAGTTATTGTTTTAAGATATAAAATTACCAAATGTGGTTATTTAGTAAAAACTAATTTTTGAAGTTATCTTTTCTCTTCCAAAATAATAGGCTGATCACATTAATCTAGTCTTCAACCCCATATCAGACTGATTTTTATCATCTCAGTATTACTTTGGCATTTCAAGTGTAACTGAGATGCCAAGACAGCTTTGTTGATAACGATTAACAAAAGAACAGCAGCCATAATCTCTTATTAATCTAGTGGATGTATCACATGATAACAATACCATACTGAGATTCTGGAAACTGGGGATTCTCTTTCACAGGTTACATGTGACTTTGAGTAAATTACTTAGTGGATTGCTCAACCCTGAAAAATGATACCAGCCCAGTCCTACTTAACATATCAGTTTCTTATAGTGTTCATAATTACCTCTGCTTGTGTTAGAGGGAAAAACATGTTTCTGCTGTTAACTCCTCTAAGTGACGCAGATAAATGAATGTAAGCTGGAGTCCATTCTTGCTTATGTAGTGCCAAGACAGGTCCCTGCATTTCTAGGGACCCATCAGCGCTGCAAAAACAAGAGTCCCTGACACACTACGTGAAGCCACTAAGTGAGGCAGGATAACTCAGGTCCTAGTACTGTCCTAAAGAATTTGTGCTACTCTTTCTTCTGCACAAAATGGAAAAAGTCAAATTCACTGCAGGACCCCAGATGGAAATTGCAAGGGTAACATTGGTGGAAAACAAAGCTGATACTCTCATCTCTCACATTCGTGCTGGGAATCATTGAGAAAATACGGAACTATTGTTACAGGCTTAGAGTTCAGAGTAAGCATGCATTGCAATTGTGGGTGAGCTGAGCTCTGTAGCGACTACTAAATGATGCCCAAAGAAGAAAAGTGCAATGGACATTCAAAGTTACCTCTAATTGAGTGATACTGTTGCTGAGCTCTGGCTCCTGTTGGAAAGATGTACAGAGCATTGCACAAAAGCCATGATGTAGGAACAGGACTGTGTTTTAGAGAAGAGTGGGCATATTTGGCAGTGAAAGCATCTTGTCTGGAAGATTGCCACACTGCACAATTCCCGCACATGAGTCAAGGTAGGGAGCTTTTGCTGGGGTATAGGTGTTGGAGACCTTGAAAGCAGAGTAGACCCCATTCACCATTACAAATTTGGACATTTTTTGCCTTGAAAAATGAGTCACAGAAAAGCTGACAAAATAACCATGACAAATTTTATTGTGAAAAAGGATAACTTGGCCAATCTTATGTCATGCTGCTTTCATGCAGAAAGACAGTTCTTGCATTAATTCTTGGGAGTCATCAGGTAATGCAAGGAGATTAGGTTCCCCAGGTAAAGGCAAAGACATGGCTGAGGTTGTGGACTCCAGAGCTATATCCACAGAAACAGCCTTCCACAACCTGGTGTCCTATTATCTGAAAGCCATTGGCTATGGGCCAAAACAGGCATAAGTAAATTAAGGCTCATACATTAAACCATTCAAATGTAGATAATGGCATTACACCATGACAAAACCAGTTTCAGAGATCAGTCCCAAGCCCTTTGGGTAAAGACACAAGAAGACCCAAATATATTCACTCACTTCACACATATTCATGCTGAATGTGTCAGCAACATGCAGTTTATCTCAACCCACAGAAATCTATCCATAAGGCATGTACAGAAACACATCCCAACATAGTGACTAATCCTGCACCAGCAGCACTGTTTTCTTAGTCACTTGGTGGCTTGGAAGATACCCACATTTAGAACTGAGCTGACAATTGGAAGTGAATAGTTTAATGGCTGAAATCAACGTTTTCCTAATTATTTGTCTGCAATCTCATGAAAATTTCCTTCCATACTGTAATTATCCAAAACTAATCCCATTTTATCAGTGTACACATTTGTAGGATTATGGGTTTATTGAGAGGTGTATAACACAGTATTCAATGTCTTTGAGTGACAACTGATTATACAAGTAACATGGTTCTGTCTCTTTTCCTTCACTGGCTGAGTGTAACTGTTGACTTTCGGACTTGAAGAAGCCAGTGCAGGGCTGAACACCCCAGAGGAGAGTGGTGTTTTAGGGATAGGTTATAGCTAGGAGAGATAAGAGCTACTTGAAACATTTATAAATCATCCTTTTCAAACTACATAAGACATCACTTGGGCAGGATCCTAAAAAATCCACAACCTCCTACACTCTCTATTGGTATAAGTGCAGAATTTGAACTTAATTTTGGCTCATACTACTCATACAAATGAATCATCTGTGGAAATGCTCAGTGTGCTAGCAAAAATTATCCAAACTTGATACTTCTTCTTTGGGTCTGGAAGGTTCGACAGATCTAATATTAGTCCCAGTAATGGTGTTTCTAAACTTCCCACTGCCACACTTGAGGCCATCAGTATGTCCTAGGCAACAGCAGGGTAGCACTTGATCTAGGGTATGACACAGAATAAGTGTCTGCTGTGCTTTTTTTAGTGTTGTCATTTATGTGGTTGATTAGCATCAGCCTGATGTAGGGACATAACTGGAACCCGAAGGATGGGGTTATGAAGCAACGGCACAAAGCTGGACAGAAGCAAGGAACTGCCCAAGTTGGCCTCGTTACCTCCCACAGGGGGTGCCTGCCTCTTGCACTGTGCTGCCAAGGGTTAAATAAAGTTCATATAATTTGGCAGTACTTACCTAGTGTCCTTTCTGCCTCCATTCTCTTTTACAGATATATTGTTCAAATAGACTCCACACGTAATGTAAGTTTATCGCTCATTTTTGGCAGGATATTTTGACCTTTGAACTGAAATATCCACAGCCTGCTATTGTAACAGAGCTGCTGACATATCAGTATAAACTGGTTTGGCAGGCATCCCTGCAAACACTATAAAAAGTTTTATTACTTAAAAAGTGCAGCTATTCCCTACGTCGCACTCTTTTAAAGGAGCAGGGCTCATGTATACCATGAGGAACGGAACTGCTGTGAGCATGTGGAGGCTGCTGAGGCTGTACTTTTGAGGCTATGTCTCATTGTTCTCTCCTAAGGAACAAGAGAAAGGGGGAGGGGATGGGGAATGGCTCCAGGTAAAATAATGGATAGAGAAATGGTGAGACACTTAGCCAAACAAAGAGCAGGATTGGTCGCTGATGGTGTTAAAAAGATAGCACAGGACCTGTGTAGTTCTTCCTTGGGTAGAGGGACAAATGCATAAGAAGCAAAGCAAAGACAAATCAGGAAGAGAGGATATTGCCCGGAAAGATCACCCAGGTGGCTATTGAGGTCCACATGTGAAATCAAAGGAGGAGTAAGGGATGGTTTCTGTTAAGAGTACTTCAGTGCCATAATGAAAAGCTGATGGTAGCTAATCTAGGAATACATGAGTTAGCTCCTGATTAACTAACCCATGTCCTGAGAACAGTGGACTTGATCAGCAATTACAACAATGCATAGTCCAGGGCAAGATTTATAATCTATGCTGACTGCTGTGTTACTGCAGTTAAGAACTGTCAATATGTATACTTGCAAGGTACATAGCCTTCATATCTTAGATAACCTATATATCTTGAATATTTCACTTGAGCATTACAAATATTTTTCTATTTATGAGGAGTCAGGGTATGGTAGGTAACATCATACCATGCCATGGACCCTCTTCCAGCAAAGATGCAAACTGAGCCTTACCTCCTGATTTCCCGGTTTATGTCTTAGCTGTGGTAGCAAATATCTTATTAATTTCAAATTAATGCAAATATTACAACAAGAAAAAGATATGTTGCTAAGCAGTATTACCAAGTGGGCTGCAAAGTACTGGAAGTTATGATGACAGGGAACAGGTTAGGAAGGCTCTGAATACATTGGTCAGCCATTCGCTGTGACTGGGAAGGCACTGCTAAAACATGTGTCTGTTTTTTTGAAGCCTTGGGTCACACTGGCTCTATAGGTCCTCGATGAAACCTTGCAGTTCAACCACTCTTGTACTGACTGTGTTTCAAACTCTCTTTTCGCTAGTGCCGGCTTCTGGTTTCTGACTGATCCAAGTGGGCTTGGTCTCTGGAGGCGATTATCCTTTCAAAGCTGCCAGCAGCAGCTGCTAACGGTGATCCAAAACAACTTTCTAAAGCACAGTTTAGTACTTTTTTCTGCAAGTTTAACTAAGTGGGAAACACAGTTAAACTAACACTCAGGTTTACCCACACCTCAGCTTATTTTCTAGGCTTTATTACATTTTGTTTAGTTTATGCACCTATCACATTTTGACTGAGGTGGACAGGATCACCTACAGTTACTGCCTTACTATCTCCCCACGTTGCCTTCCCTCAGGTTTCTTTTCTTTCTGCTTTTCCTCTCCAGGAAGATTTTAAAATAGATAGATGTCCTTTGATCTCAAGCCATAGAAGTGGGACAATAAGCTTGTTAACCTTAGCCTGAACCAGGCAGGTAGGCACTTTCAGATTAATAGCCTACCCATTGTTCTCTGAAGGACTCTTGGTATCTTCCCTGGAGATATCTTATCTCAATCACTGAGCAAGCAGGAAATGAAACATAGATTCATAAAGTGTAAACCCAGAAGGGACCATTAGAAGAGCTATTCTGATCTTATATATATCAGAGGCCCTTTAATTTCACCCATTTATCCTTGTAGTGAGTTCAATAACTTCTATTTGACTAAAGCGAATGCTTCTCTTAGCAGATGCTCCAAATTTAAATTCATGCACTCAAACAAGAAAGTATCAAGCACATAAGCTGAGACAGGTAAAACAGCCATTGAAAAATAATACAGATGTCTCCCTTATTCCCTGTAGCACTGCCTGGCTGTGTTTTGATACAGACCTGACATGTTTTAGTATGTCTGCACAAGTCACTCTAAAATTCACCCATCCCCAGCATAAGAGATCCTGAAAATTAAGACATACATAGCACACAGATTAGGCACCATTACAACCTTGTTATGTAGGCCGCACGCTATAGTATATTGAGATCAGTAACAAAGTAACATAATACCCTATGCAGGACTATGAATGTAATCAGTTTTTAAGTCTAGACTGACAAATGAAAGAGGGCTACCCTGACAACTCTCTGTTTGTTAGCTCATTCCCTAGCTCAGTTTTTGCTCATACCATCTTTCTCTGTCCAAGACATATTTACTGTAGTCTTATACTAAGCATCATCAATGCAAGACAGTTAGTCCCATATGCTCACAGGGTGAGAGGTCAATCAGCTCCCAGCCCTCTTTTATTTAGCTGTGTATACGTTGTCAGTGAGTCTAGGTAACATATAAAGAACTAAGTCCAGCAAAGAAGTCATTACAGTAAGTACAAAAGAGTGATCTACTTTATGGTGCTTTGCAGCAGAGCAGGGAACTCTCCAAATCATCATTAACGAAATTAACCAAACCATCTAGCAAAACTGATCTTATTGTCAAATCTAAAACAATTCAGTACGGTAGCATCTTTGGACTTTTGTAAAATCTGCTGAGATGAGGAAGAGTTTTTTATTTTTATGTATTACAGTCATGCACCTTCCTGAACGCATGATCATACCAGCACTCCTTTGTAGTGTTTATGAGCATACATTGAAAATGGGGAGGTTTTGAATGATAACGCACTCCCTGGTGGGGTATCATCTCAAGGAAGTTAATAAGGAATGTAAATGTGGTTATAACATTCCTTTTTCTAAAGACATTGCAACATTTGAAGTTGACTTTAGTCCAAGAGGTTGAGAAAGATCTTATTTACATACCACTATTCTCTTGATAGATTTTATACAAATATTGGCCTCCAAAAGTTATGAACATGGTTCTATCCAGGTCAGAAAATTTCAGGACTGTGATACGTAGATTTATTTTCTGAGGGATGTAATCTGCACTATGCTCAATCATACAACATTTCAGTCTGGGGCATACTTAACCATGTAAGTCCAAAAGGCCAAATAGGAGATTTTGAGCAGTCAGTTTCCATCAGTTTCTGAATTTGAAAATATGCTCATATGTAATTCAGTGAAGTCTGGTTTCTCGCTTTCGGTGTATTCTATATCTCTGGCTCTAGGAGCCAAGACAGAATATGCTATTACTCCTGTGAAATCTCTGCACTTCTTATTACTACCTGAATGAAATTATAAAGCCCACAATGCCATGAGGGTATGCAGTTAAGACAATGTGTCCATCCAAGGAGAACATTTTGCTGACACAGATCGTAATTTCATGACAAGCCTGGTCTAACAAGAATTTTACTTCATCTGTACCAATGCAACTGTTGGAAGAGGATTCTGCAAAGTCCATGAACTAATTTATGGGACAAAACTAGGGGAGAATATGTTTAAAAAAAAGGAAGGTAAATGAGGAGACTATAAAATTCAATCAATTTTCTATGGTATTTCTTTAATTTTAAAAAGGGGAAGTCCATTAAGGTCTCGTTTAAAAATTGCCCAATCAATTAATTAATACAACAACATTTTACTAGAATGCATATGGTTTGATTCCAGCACTATAGATTACCACAAGGAAATAATTTGAAGGACACTGCACAACGTTCACCCTGATAAACAGAGATTTCAGTGATGTCTCTAATTTTCAGCATCTTGTCCAGGAATAAATCAGATGCTAGTGTACATTTTGTATTTTATACTTATGGTTTTTTTAGAGTAATTCCTGCTGATAAGAATGCGTCTTAATCTAGCTCAGCAACCAGCCTATCAGTATTAATAGCTATCAACCGACTAATTAATGTGTGCCCACTGTGTGTGTTTCAACAATATAAATGTCTTGCTACGCAAAAGGTGTCAGATAGTAATGTAATTTTTTTATAAGTGGGCTCTGTGTCCTGATTATCATAGAAAGCTGAAACATTTTGTTGTCTTAGTGTAAGTCAGGAAACAGAACAATACTTTCAACATCTTGTTCTGAATGTAGTCTACAATTTTCAAAAAGGTAACTGACACTCAAATTTGTATATTTCTGTCTTTTGTTCTCCTTAACTTCAGTACATATTGAGAATATCTACTTTTTACAAGCAAGAGGCCTCATTCCTTTAATTTATGCTAGTTTTATGCTGAAATATCTTCAATAATGCTGGTTTTTACCAGTGTGGCTGAGAACAGAATGAGGTCCAGTGACAAAAGAAAAAACCATATAGAACTAAATTTCAGTCTGCAGCCATAATAATAGACAGTCCAGCCATTTAGAGAATCTCATCTTGTCCATGATAGCCTCTTTACAACAGTGAACCACTGAAGCTTTCACCTCACTACCAGTGTTTGCATACAAGTGCAAATTCATGTTTTACTATGAATATGAAGGAATCAATGGGGTAATGGCAGGCCTCCATTTGCTTTACTACATGCATTTTTTGTCCTTATTGCTTATTTAATTTCATCATATCCAACAATAAAGGTCATACAATCTTCAACAGCCCTGCTGCTACTGGTCATGTGTGAGGAGTTAGAATAGGTTTTGAGAGAATGTTATGAGGCATATTACAAAACTCAATCAAGTCATTAAAGTTGTAGCTTACTTTCCTGTAATGTTCTTGCCGTAGTATCCAATAAACATTATGGAGTCAATTTTGACTGACAAGAAGACAAAGATTTTCTTATGAAGTGTACGGGCACTTGGAGCCTCTTCCAGGTTTGGGAAACACTGCACACTTTTTTCCTTCACCGAGTGTGTGATAGATATTTACAGAAATTATTTAGGTTTCCAGTACTTCTTTGAAAATATATAATTTTAAATTGATGTCATTTGCTGGGCTTATTAAAAGTGGTAAGTGCTGTAGTGGTCTTCACTGATAAGCAAACCAGTCATGAGTGCGAGTCTCAGCTCACAGACAGCTCCCAGATCCTCTGTCCCTGATGCCCAGGAGGCTGAATGTTGCCTTACCCAGGAGCTGGGGCCTGGGTATGGATCTGGCAGGCTGCAAAGCTGAAGGGACCTGTGGGAAGCCCACAGCAGCCACAGCAGAGAGACAGAGGAGGTTGAGCAGGACCCTTGCTGCATGTAGAGCACTGCCCTGAGCAGGCTCCCTGGGACAGGCTGCAGACTACCCCATTAGTTTCTTTTGGTGTTGAAGGCACTATGGTAAATGTCCTTAGGCATTTACAATGTCTGAGGTATGGAGCTGTTCTTGTGAGGCTGCTGCTTGTGAGTGAGTGGAAGGGAGCTTGGCACTGAGGGTACCTATCCCCACGCTCAGCAGCTTCTGAGACATGGTGGGCTGCAGTCCTGCCCACAGTCCTGCCTGCCTGCACCTGCATGGCGATAGATGCTCCATTATATTTTCCCCTTCGGAGCAAATATAAGACCATGGGCAACATCTCCCTCTCACTGCAGTTACAGGGGAGCCGGAGCTAGGGAAAGCCCTTGCAGGAGCAGTGCTGGTGGCTAGGATAGGTGGGTGAGTTGCCCTGCCATGCTGGAAAGGTGACCTGGGGAAACTTGTGCAGTGGGGACTGTGTTGCAAGCACTGAGCAGCTGCTGTCAGGGTCCCTGCTGTGATGCTGAGAAGAGTCAGTTCTGTACCTGGAACTGATGATTTTGAAATGTGACAGATATATTGATGCCCTGAGAGCCTACAGCCTCTGAGGGTGTTCATAGTTTACCTAATAATATCCTGAGTTGCTAAGACAGATGTAGTTGCTGCCAACAACAGGGAAGAAAATGGAGCCAATGATGAACGCAATAATGCTTCCCCACATTTGGAGCAAGGCAGCTGCTATGGACTGCATAACAGCATTTTTTTTTTCCTTAAAGGGTCTAATACATGCTTTCTGTACATTGCAGGGTTTGCTGATGCTTTGTTAAAAATCTGAAGTCTCCTGTTACCATGTTTCTAACAGACTGGTAGCATCCTTACCATGTATATTAAACAGGTTTTGTGGCGGATTTGCATTATGATAACTGGCTTGAATTAAAGATACTGTCTGAACCTGGACCCCACTTAGTCAGCTTTTCCTCATACTGTACTCAACAGTAGATCAGTGTGACTGTGGCACCTGTGTGAGACTTATAATATCTACATCGCCGTATACAATGTATATAATGCCTCTGTGGCCATATCGCATTTGCCATGATGGTTGTTTCTTTAAAAAGCTCTTTACAAGTTTGATCTTTTTTTCAGTAAGAGTAATTAATACTGGGAGTGGTTAATTAATACAGAGTTCAGTGTTCTTGCTTTGACTTCATTAATATGCTCCTTTGTACTCCATTCAATTTTTGCAAGCATTGTTTGCAATGTGCTGTCTTCCTGCCAGGCAATGAGCTGTACTGCCTTTCATTGTTTCTGTTGGTTTACCTGCACTGTACGTGCTATCAAGGACTGCTTTGCATTAGCTTTTTTTTTTTTTTTTCTTTAAGTAAACAGTGGTGTTAAAAAAATTCTGTGGCACAAAGTTTTGATTACAAAGAATTAGATCCACATCTTTAAAATCCTGGCTATACTTGCATTGAAGTACAATTTAAGCATCTCTGCCTTGACAGCAGTGCAGCATTGTATAATGCTTGCCTCCTCAAAATCAACAGGCACCTTGTGGCTAACCTGAAAGCTTCCTAGGCACTGAAGTTAGGCACTCTACATGCTAACTTGAAATTTTCAGAGAAGCTGGTATCAGTGCACAACTTACGCACAAGTTTTGCATTTGGGGCATTCATCCAGAGGCAAGGAACCAGAAATGCAGAGTGTGCTATTTGAACAGAAATCTTGCAGTTATACTCTTTTCCACCTGCTTTTCTTTTAACTATGTGGAACTTGCATGCCAGGCTGAGGTATGGCCAGACAAATAGTCTCTGTCTTCCTTCCCTCCCTCACCCTACAGGAAAGGTCTGTAATGTTTTCTACAGGACAACCTCCAGGAACGTGGATCCGAGCCATCTCCATCTAAAGGAGGTTTCAAACCCAGACCACTCCTTTTTGCACAAGTGTCCTAATATCATTAGTCTATCATAAAAAAATGGCATAAGAGCATAGGCAGCTGGCAGCCTTCAAAAAGCAGGAGTTCAGCCCACCTAGGCAGCTGTGCAGAAAGGCAAAATATTTTCAGCCTGGATCAGAAACTGAAGTTCCATGGAGAGTGGGAAGGTCTTTGATCTCTGAAGATTTTCTGGCTATCCCTACCTGGTATCCTATTTAGTGTCTGTTTGCAGGGGCAGTAGCTCTCTCTACAAACCTCTACATGACCTAGACATCTAAAGTGGGTTGTGTGGGCCACCCTTTGGAAAGCAGGGGGAAGTGGCTAAAACCTCAAGTTTTGGATACCTCTGCTAAAAACTCAAACACTCAAAGTAAACCATCTTGCACATTTTTTTCCTTACATTCATTTCCCCACCATCTCCAGAGGACTGTCTGCCAGGTGCAGAGGGATTGAGGGAGGTGGCTGCTGAAGTGGATCCCACTTTGTTTTCCTGGGACTTCTGCATAGAAGTCAACGGATATTAATTGTCCTAACGGCAACTCTGACCAAACGGATTCTATTTTAGACCAAGTTTTAGTTTCAATTTAATATTAAATATCTTAGAGAATACTAAATTCCTCACCACATCCAAGCTTTCAACCTCTGAATGCCATGACTTCAAAGGCAATTTCACCATGTTTTTTGAAGATTCCAAGTACATTAGCAGTAACTGAAACTTAATCTCATATTCTGTACTGATGCTCTCATTTGCCTGAAGTTAAAAAAGTGCAGAGTCCTTACTAAACAAAGTTAGATACTACTTAGTGCCAATAATGTCAGCCTTTTGCTTCACTCAGGCAAACAAGATGACTACCCACCCCATCACAATGATGGATACACAGAGTATATACTGACATAAAAAATTTTGCTTAAACAGTTTTTGAAGCGTGAGGGCAATTTCACCATTTTAGATAACCTTAGAAACAAATATGCTTCTACCAGAAATTTGATCCAACTTTCTCCATCTCCTGGTGGGTTCTTGGAAGATTTTCAGAAATCTTAAAAACTCCAGTGACTGTCTGTGCAATTTTTACTTTTGTTTTAGTTTATAAGGGAAGTATTGGCACTCTTCCTGACACTCCAAGGAGAAGTCTTAGCTCTGATAATTTTATAGTGGTCAGGCTGTGATTCTGTGATATTGTTCCATAAAAATGCCACCCACTAAGAATAAGATTCAGCTCCAGAATCTTAACCTTAGGGTCTGGTTCAATGATCATTCAAAGGCTTCTGTAGCCATTTGGGATGCTCTGAGATGTAGCAGCTGGCCCCCATCTGCAGTTCTAGAGGGCACGTATTCTTCAAGTTCTCTGCCATATCCTCCAGCCCTGTGTGAATCTTGGATGCGCTAGGCTGCTTCATATCACAAAAGATACTATGAGCTATATGTATAAGCTTCTGTCATAGTCTAGAGAACTATTGATCTCACCATAAGGTAGACACATTCATTTGGTCAGCTGAATAACTTTTCAGATTCCACTGGCTCTTAACCCAAATAATTTCTTTCAAATGTTACCGTAGTTTTGCAGATTATCCTCACCAAAATGCTTAGTACCGACAGAGATGAAATGAAGAAAATTGCCATGCATGCCTAAAAAAAAGAGTTCTGTGTGCCTTAAGCCTGTAACTCTTGTGCATATGAATGGCTACATATCCCACAGCTTTGGAGCATTCACAGGGAGAAAACACAAGGATGTGGGCGCACATTTGGGAGCTGAGAAAAGGTACTTCCAAGAATGTCTTTTGATTCAGTATGTGACAAGCTGTAAGTTTCTACTGTTTATTCTCAATTAACATATGTTGATAACTATTTTTCAGTCTCATATATGCCTTACCTACTGACAGTGTAATGGGTTATAGCAAAAATAATGGTACCCCTCATTTAGGATGGTCTGATCGTTTGTAACCAGACTCTTGATAGAACATGTGTCTTCCCATTCTTTGCAGCCATTACTGTGTGAAAATACACTTTTAACTTTCTGATGCTTTGTATAATGTTTATAACTTTGTATCTAACTGACCATATAGACCTTCTGTTTATTTTCTTGTTAACCCAGGGCATGATGGACAGGAAAATGCAAAAGCAGCAATACAGTAATCTGGAAAATAACCTGAAAATTAGGAGGTGCAGATCAGTCACTCATATGTATCTTGCTCTGCCTTGTGGCATATCATAATACAATTTCAAGACTTGTCACAAGACTCTGCAAAATAAGTGTTTACCTTGTCCTCACGTTTGCAAAGGGGTCTGAAAATACTGTGGGCAGATACACAACTTGATGAAATCAGGGTCAAAGACAAAGGGTAAAGACTTTTCCTTTGACAGCAAATGTCCCACTGATCTCAGTGGGGAAAGGTTTTTGTTCGAAGGAGTTGCATGTTCTTAGGCAGACACTATAATGCCTAAGTGAAGGTGCTGCTATTAAGTCCCTATTGAAACAGACTCCTTGGAAGGATGAGAAATATGTACTTGGTAAACAAATTGAGAGCTGTAGCAACTGCCTAAACACACCCACTACATGAATGAAACCGCCTCAGTGGTGTGATCTCATCATTCAATCTCTGCTTGATAAATCTATGCACAGAATAGCCAAGAGGAGTTTGCACACTGTTAGAAGAATAGAGTGGGAGAAGTCAGGGCCAAAGGCAGTATATTTTCTTGCTACCTAGCCATCGAATTCCTCTAATTCCTCTGAAAATTACAATGCAAAACATTGCTATTCTTGGCAGTGGTCACCCCTGAAAGCGAACCTCACCCCTCACAATTGGCTCAGTTTGACACTAGATAGACCAGTGGGAATTTGTTGATCAATTCACCTGGACAGTGCCTGAACTCTGCTTTAGCATGTAACGATGTTTCCCTGTGGTGTAAGATCTACCTGTACATATGTATTTACATAGATGTATGTATTTAGTCATTCACCTTCTCTGAATTTAACATTTCTAAGTATATAAAACGTAAAATAATAAAAAAAAAAGTTGTGGGTTTTTTTCTTAATGGAGTACATCAGACAGTATTAGAGTTGTAATTAATAACCATTCGCTCAGGAGATGAAATTTTCCTTTTAGTTAGTTGGAAATTTTTATAAAGGAATCTTACAGAATAACCACTCTCACTTGATCAATCAGGAAAGTGAAGCACAAGAAAGGGGACGGATCTGGCTGTGGCACTGGCGTTTCAGGTCACTGACAGCTGGAAATCAAAACTTCTGAGCTTTAACCTGGTGCCAGTTCAGCTGGATCGTGGCTCTCTCCAAGTAGGCAGGTGTAAGGACTGAGCTGAATAGCTCTACTGGCCACCTGTCCTTTCTACAAAACCAATCTGATATGGAGATAGGAAAGCTTTCAGTTACTTTCAATGATTCTCCATTTAATACTCTCAGAAACCTTTGCTGTGCTGTTAGTTGTCTCTGCTTCCTTTTAACTCCCTTTATTTAATTTGTTCCCTTCAGTTTTATTCCCACCCCCTGCCAAGAAGATACCAGTTTCCAAAGGCTGTATTTCATGATCACCTGTCAGCAGCTATACTAAAAGTGGAGAGTCCTCACAATACACATTGCTTCATCCCTGTGCTTTGCTCAGGGTGTCGGTGGCTGGCACCTGCCCCATTCCCATGTGCTTGCCAGCTGAGGTGCTGTGGCCATCCCACTTGCCCTTTGAGCCCAGAGTTGTGGAGTGGGGTCCCCTGTTCAGCTCAATAATTGACTCCCCAGTGGTAACTCATGTATGAAATCATCTCACCTAATTTTAGACATCTAAAAGGGAGCTGTTCGGTTAAAGGTTTGGTGTCAAGTGTCCTTGTGCAGTCAATGAATACAAACAGCAAGTTCCAGAGGACATTTCATCCCAAAGGTTGGAGTCCAGAAAATGTATGACAAGTAGTCCTCTGGAGGTGCCTATGTCTCTTTCTATAAGCTAAAGACAGAACTTATCTAAGTAAAGTAGACAGGTGTCTTATATTTAGATAGCTGCCATTAGGTGAGGTAAAATCTACCTTTAATATCTTCACACCCTGATTTCCCCATCTGTTAACTGGGACCAATACAGCCATCAGTGGAATGCCAGGTGTCCACATTTATTATTATCTGCAATTATGGGGAGTTCTTTGAATGCATAACTCTGTGGAAGCACAAAGAACTCATTATTCACAACAGTGACAGATGGCAGAACTGGTTTTGGGCACAGGTTACTGTAAATATTCTGTATATTATGTTTTGCTAGGAGGTGTAACTAGGCAGCAGGGAGGTAAGATGACTGCTTACACTGTCCTGACTACAGCAAAGAGGGTCCAGCAGCTGGTCCAACAAGGAGGAGGAGACTGGTCTAGACTTTCCCATGAGCAGCTGGGTAGGCTTGGCTAGGAGCATCTCCCACAGGGCTCTGTGAGGCAATAGAGTAGCTAGAGATGCTGTCAGCAAGGGATGGCTGCATCCCTTGGGACAACCCGGGAGATCACAAGAGGAGCAGAGGACTGGTTTGTAGAGCAGGATACAGACCAAAAGCAATGCCTCTGGCTTTCCTGGGGAGCCAGAGGAAACTATGTAACAGAGTAGCCCAGAAAGATGCTGAAAATTAGTGGACTAGAAAGCAAAATTGGAAGATGCTTCTTGGAAGGGCATGGCGGTGAGAGGCATTTATCTTCGAAACTTTGAATTTAGTCTGTCTCACGCAGCAATACTGAGTGCATGCCATTAAAGGAGATATTTTGCTCTTATTTATCGGTTTTTCACTCTGAAAAATCTTGCTTTTGAACCACTGGACTCTAAAGATGTCTTTCTGTGTGCCTCCTCTAAAGAAAAAGCAAGGTAATTTCACCTCTGGCTCACACAGAGTTATGTCACAACCATCTACTTTCCTGTCACGCTATTCACACTGGCACGTGTGGATCCCTACTACAAGTGGGTACAGTATCTGATTCAATTTTAGTGAAGTCCCACATAAAACAAGTATTTAGTCCTTTGCAGGGGTTACTGGGCCTGGAAACTTTACATGAATTTACAATTATTTTGAAAAATTTGTTTACAATTTGATTTACAAATGTAAAGTTACATTTCAAAGTAAACAAAATACTATTGAAATAAGGCAGCTACAGAGCTGAATAAGCTACAGAGGCAGCTACCGCAGAGTAAAGCATTTGCTGTAAATCAATACTCTCACTTAACTCATGATAACTTCTTCAGAAATGTATGACTGATAGATGTGCACACAAGTGCCTTGAAGCTGATGGAACTGGAATGCCTTAGGCCAGTAGGGAATTTGGCCCATCACTTGCAATTGATATGAATTACGTTGAAATAAGAGACTATTTTACTAATCAAAAAGGTTCTTTGCTTGATGTCAAATTACAGTCAGAAGGCCAGTTTTCCTGCTCTGTCATACCTAGCTCAAGCCATTTCGACCTTGGCAAAAACAATAGAAAACTGAGTATTTGGGATGTAAGAGCGGCAGAAATAGACATCAGAGCAGCTGAAAACATTCATGAAAACATTCACAGATATGCAGAGGGCCAGGCCAGGGAGCAAACTTAATAAAGACGTATTTTTTACATTTACTTGGTCTGAAATGAGATACTGATGTGCTGAAATAAGACAACTCTTTGAAGTTCGGCGTTTTTGACAGATATTTTGGCTCTGCTTTTCCATTATATACTCATTTCAGTGGAATTTTTCAGTCTGAGGATTGTTTGTGCACAATGTAAAGCAGTGGAGAATAGGACTCATCATTGTGCCACCCTACGCTCTTGAGTTCTTATAAACTTGATGAATTAAGTAGACTTACACCATTCTTTACTTTAGATTTTCTAAGTAATAAATCCCATTCATGCTCTTCTACTTGTATTGGGTTCCCTTCACTTTATCTTGCAGGCACAACACACCATTTGCACCATAATATATGGAAACTCACTGCTCACACTTCTGTTGCAAATGTCAGTGTAATGTGCAGCATCTGTTTACAGCTCTCATGAACAATTATGCTGAGGCACAGCCTCAGTCTGGTGTGAAGAATTATTCGGGTGTTCATAACAGTTTCTTTGACTGAACTGATGTCCTGCCACATACACACAGCAAACTATGACAGACTGAAAATTTCAAGAAAAGGGTTTGTGTAGAGCAACTTCATTGCTTATATTTTTTAATTTCTTTTTTTTTTTTTACAGCAATATCTTCAAGCAGAGCAAATACTGAATATTCAAATTATTTACCTAATAAGATTTCATATAGGCAGATGTTTGCCCCTAGGAACTACTCAAACAAGAGAATTTCTGTAAGAAGCGCACTTAAGATCATGAGCACCAGAAGCAGAGTACAGCTTGCGTTCGCAAGCATTTGCTTTCTGAAGACATATTAGTTTTTCTTACATATAACCATCTGAAAAGTGGGAATTGACTTCTGACAAGTATTTCACTGAAAGGACCTGAAACCCCCTAAAATATTACTCTGAAAATCCACCTGAGAATATGAAGTTTTAAAACATGTTAATTTATACAGATCTGAACTGTTCACTTAAGCTCATGCTCAAAATGGTTTCCTCTGACAGGAGCTGCCTGCCATCTGTTAAGTCAACTATTTCTATTGCCAATGATCTTAAGTTCATCATCTATGCTAGATAGGGATTGAGATTCTTAATCATAAATATCATCTGTTCTTTTCCCTCTCTTTTCTCCCTTTCTTCATTTGGGTCATGATTTTTTGGGGGCTCTCTTAATCAGCAGTTTCTGAAAGTGAAACTGCAGGAAGAGAGAAAACACAGCCTGGGCAGGGGAATGGGAGTGGTTGTTATTGTTGCCTACTGGTTTACAGTGATTTTTTATTGACCACGGCACTATCAGTTTGTGTGCATTTTCCTTGCATTTGATACACTGCCACAATTAGAAGAGATGGTGACTACAGCTTCAGGTCATCTATTCACTCCCTTTCTGCATGTCAGTATTTTCCACACAGATGAGAACCTTTTAATTTTCTTAAAAGGGCCAGGTCCCTGAGGAAGTGTGAAAGACATCTGAATCAGCGATATTTGCTTCAATAGCCCCAAGAAGCTTCCTTATACAGTTCCTGCTGGCCAATCTTTGTATCTGGAGCTCTCATATCCTGAGAGTAGCATATTTTTCCAGACAAACATTTATGTTTAAATGAAATTAAGGACAATGTCAAATAAATGAAGAGGAAAGGATTGTTGTGGTGTCATGATAGTGGTTTTTGGAGATGTGCAATAAAGTAGAAGACAAAAGATTTGCTGCTATCTTGTTCCATTTAACAAATAATTTGCTGTTTCCACATTTCTGGAACTCATATGCACTTATCTATTGCTTTTTCTGGCTGTGTATCCCTAGCTCGTTCCCTCTCCCCTGTCTTTGCAAATATACAGCTTTGCCAAGGCTCTGCCGTCAGGAAGAAAGCAAGGAAAGGAGCGGTGAGGATCACACCCTCCTAACCCCACCTTACTGCTCAGATGCTGAATGTATCCTTCATGCTACATAGCAGCATGGGGCACAGAAATGTATGCTTAAATTCTTGCTGTTGGATCTAGAGTCCACTGGGTTGTACGTTCATACTGAAATGGTATATGCATTGGCTGCATGATGCTCACAAAGGCATGCTGGTGCAGATTCTCCAGGGCTGCAGAGGAGTCAATGAGCACCTGCCACCTGAGAGACATCATGCTTGCATGAACAGCATGGTTTGTAAGAACTTCTCATGGCTCCTTCCACCCCCACCCTCTCTCCTACTGTGTATTTTGACCTAATGCAGCAACTCAGGCTTTGTACTGCAATAAAAGATAGCAGGGAATAAGAATAAATTAATTATTGACTTTTTAACCATCTATTTCAGGGTTGCTCTATTTCTTTTTGCCTTTTCGCTGTGGGTAGTAGGCACCTTATCTGACTGTATGAACAGCTGAGTGAAATTCAGCATTGAAGACAAAAGGGTTTTATCAGCTGGGGAGCAGTGAGGGTGCTATTACTTTTGCACTACCAGCTGCTTACTACATGAATGATTTATGAAAGTGTGACTGACTTCACATTAGCTTCTGCTGTTTCAACACCCCTATTAACAAGGATATTAGCAAAAATTATCATTCTCTTGTGTTTGAACAAGAATTTATAACTTTATCTTATTCTTGTAAAGCAAACAACAACAACAAAAACTTAAATAGGTTGCATTAAGAACAAGATACAATGATGTACTGAACTTCCACAACTCCCGCTGAGACAATGGAGTGAAGGCACTAGGCATTTCCTGGGATGGGGAAATCTAGTTCACTCTGTACTCTGATAAATTATAAATACACAGTTGATTTTACAGCTAGGTCTTGATGAAAAGCATATAGTGCTGGAACAATCAAAGAGGAATCAGAGTGGACATTTAAATTCTGCAATATTCAGTTGATATGCAAAAATGAACCCACATGGTATGATTTTTCTAAGCTACTTGGAATCTGTTTTGAAGTGTGTTACCATGTTACATTTCCAGGAAGAAATACACCCTTTTGATTGTAATGCACAATATACCACAGTAATTTCTTCACTGACACATAGCTTATTTACTTAAAATATGTGTTGAAGCTCCAAAGCTAGATTCAAGCTCCCTAGCAATGTGATTTGAACTCTGAAGAACTAAGACATAACAGAGGAGAAAAGCTGCTATTTTAACATGAAATGTGAATACCCTTGGCTAAAAAGTAAAGGCAATATTACTTTGCTGTTCTGACACCAAGGAATTGCAAGGTAATTAAGCCTGATTTGTTTTCTATTGCAAGCCCTGCTATTTAATTTTGTATCTACTTTGTTATCAGATTTAACATCATCATAATAATATAACTTAAATCCCACAGATAGTAGGTCTTTAACCTGATCCTCCACAAGAAACTAGTCTGAATTTCATAATATGCCATTACTGCAAGAAAAGCGCATGCTTATGACTTCCATGACAAAGATCTCAAAGCAAACAGAAACGCTGTATTTTAATGAACAACCATATGATACCGTGAAATGGATGTTTTCTTCCCTCTAACTTTGGATCTTGAAAACTAGTGTGTGGTTATTAGAAATGCCTTTTTAAAGTCACTGGTAATCCACAACTCCCTTGGAACTTGTGAGTGTGTTCATTGCAGTGACAGCCATTCCATGTGACTGCAGGGTGAAGCTACAGTGGTATGTATTATTATGAGGAAAGAACTGCAATTGAGGATCAGATCCCCATAGTTATTTAGGTGCCTAAGGCTAATGCTGCCATTTCCAAATCTGCAGCTGAATTTCTGCTCTTCCCGAAGGTGACTAAGTTTCCCCCCTTCAGTATCTGTAAAGCTGACTAAAGCAGCAAAGCTGTTTCACTGTTGACTAATTGCTCAGAGACCAAGGTCAAGCTGAGACCCAGAAGATTCCCAGCAGTGAAGTTATCAAGAAAATGTAAATTTGCTACAAAGAGGAAAATATCTAGGGTTTTGTAACTTTCCTCTCTTGCCCCTTTTTAGTCCTATTTCCCATGACATGTGCTAGGAATATGGATGGTGCCTGTCTAGGGGCAGGGGAGGGTGGCAAAGCCCTCCCTGTGGCTATGGCTGACAGGGAAGGTGATGCCTTCCATGGGGGATGTGGCAGGAGGACAGAGCTGTGTATGTCACAGGGCATATCACGGAGGCCAAGTCTGTGCTAATAGCAGCCCCACAGCTGGGGCCAACCAGCTGCCACTGGGCTGGTCATGTCCTACTCCTCTCTGATGACATCTCTGGGGTTTGAGGAAGAGGGGTAGGATGTCATCCCACAACTTATGCTCTGGCTATGTCCACTTGTTCTGGTTTGTTTTGCCTGCCTGACGAGACCTGTTGGTACCCTCCAAGCTTAGCTGATCTTTTGTATGGGATGTAGTTGACAGTCCTAATTGGCAGAGGAGGAACAGAGCAATATCATCACAATGACTATCGGAGAAATGACACATGTGATTTTGCTGCCAGGGCTTGAGCTACCTAAGCAGAAGATTTTATATGTGACTGAAGTTAGGGGGTTTTGGTTGAGGACTGTAAGCAGAAGACCCCTATCAATCCACTGGCTCCACCACTTTCCTCACCGAGGCTGCCCCTTTCTCTTCCCCTCTTCTTGGGATTTTGCTCCTGGCTATGTGGCGCCATGCAGCACTTAAAAGTGGATGGGGAACCTGACAGCTCAGCTCATGGCTCTGAGCACTGAGAGCTTGGGAAGTGCAAGCCATAGCAAAGCAGGCGTTGGGCAGGAGGTAGAAATAAAGCAGTATCCCCATGTCAAAATAAGAATGCTCTTGTTAAGTGAAGTAAGCAAAGCAGTATCCCCATATAGAAACAAAGCAGTTTCCCCATGTCAAAATAAGAACTATCTTACTTATTAAGCCTGGTAGTCCTATGAAATACTGAGTATCCTCAAGTCCCAGAGAAGTGTCTCCACACAGCTTTCACCCTGTAAAGTTATTAAAATATGATCTTATCTTTTTTCCCCCATTATTATTACTTACTGAGAGAATGAAAGCACCCGTATAAGTAAATAAGGATTGTCTTCACTTGCCACTTGACATGCTGGAACCCCCTTAAAACTGTTCTTATTTATTGTTAGGAAAAAAAAGATTTTTTCTTGTGCGGAATTCAGATGATGAAATTGGTCAGCAGAGGTTTATTTGTGGCTGGATTAAGGAAACAGTTTTATAATAGAAATACAAATTGGACTGTAATCACATTGATTTTGGTAAACATTGCCATCCTCTTCTCTGTATGCATGTATGTGCAGGTTAATAGGAAAGTTCATAGCCTTGCCTGTGAAAATCCACCTTTTAAAAAATGTAGATTTGAATCTGGAAGCTTAATGAGATCTACAGAAATCTTCAGTCTTTTCTGTTCAAAGTCAGAAGGCAGAAGAAGTAACACAACAGCCTGTTTCCTGACCTTTTCTTGAGCAAATTGGCTTGCTTGGATATGCAAGGCAATTATTAACTCCATAGACAGTAATTACATCCATATAATATTTATTGCACACCAAAAGAAAAAAAGGAAATTAAAATTCCCTGGTCGAGTATTCAACACACAAACACCACCAACATAAGCATTGCTTGTGCTTTACTTCCAAAGCCCAGGATCGTGCTTTTCAGAGAACAAGCATCCTGCAGGGTAAAGCTTTAGGAACCATTGCAGAGAGCTCCACCACTCAAGGTCAGGGAGCAGCCGATAGCAGTAGCAGGGGATCATTTTTATGGGGATAAACAGAATATAGGGTGGCATAGTTTCCCACTGAGTGTACAGCCAGTACTGGAGGAGAGGCCAACACCAGGAGCCTTGGGCTCCACTCCCAGGCCTGGAGAGGAGTCTGAGTAACCGTATCTGCCTTTCTCACACCTATGTGATCTTTTCTGTTCAGATACGTCTCAGTCCTGTCTTCTGCATCCCTCGCCTGAGTCTCAGTCTCTGTGTTCATCTAATCTACGTCTATATGCCTGGGCTTCACTCCCTAAAAGTAGCTTTCCTACATGGCTATTTTCAGTCCTTTAGTTTCTTTCCTTCAGTCTACTTATCCATAACTCCATGATCCTTCCCTCTCTTTACTTTTGTCAGCCTTTTTTCCCTGCTTTGCCTCTAGTCATCCGTTCCCCACAGATTCCTTGACCTCATCTCTCTAGTGTGACTACTGCAGCAATTTCTGACATCACCAGTTCTCCTACAGCTTGTGACATGTTTTCAAAGGTTGCCTGCTACTCTGTGAAGATCGAAGTCCCTTACCAGATTCCATACCATTTTCTTTTAAAAGCTGGCATGAGAAAGAGGCATTGTCTTTCCTCCTTCCCCAAATTTTATACAATAGCCTGGTCTGTAGACCTCTCAAACAGGAAGTAAACTCAACTTCATTTTCAGACTGAAGCACCCAGATACACATGTTTTATCACTTCAGCAACATGATTCAAAATACAATTTCACTGGGTAGAAATGTGATACAAAACCTGGGCTGTCTAATCTGCTGGTTGGACCACTGGGCTGAGGCTTAATTCTTGTCTTTGCTACCAAGAATGTATCTGCATTTGACATTAAAAGTCATGAAAATAAAATACAGAAAGACTTCTTGAGGCTCAGGGATCCTTTCTTTCCATCTAGTAGAAATGCTTCAGCTATCATGCTAATAAATAAGACTGTTTTCTCTATATACCCTGTCCAATGTACCTGGTCAGTACTTCAGTATGGTCCCAGAGCTCATACCGGACTTTCACATGAGATGGTAAGCCTTCTATTTTGCAGCAAACACGTGGGCTAAACTGTCTGAGTGGCAATAATAGTCCTGTCCCATACCTCAGGTTTTCCTGTGACCCTAAGACAGTGTCGCAAATCTCTGAATAGCTCAGTTTGGTGGTGCATCTCCAACATTTCCAGCAATTTTTGTAAGTGAATACAACAATGAGCAGGACAAAGTTGCAATCACACTGTAAAGTGTCTGGTGCAACACTCAGAAGACCTAATTTGCTTAGAATTGTCTTGTGACTCCCCTCAAGAGTATTCCTGAGGGAACTGGGAGCCAGGAGAGTGCAGAAGGTGATACAATAGGAAAACTCGGGTAACACCCAGCCCTGGGAACATCTTCTAAGAAACCTTTCCATCTTGGACTATTTTCACTGAGATGGTCCCCAGAAAGCACTAGGAGAGTTTTTGCAATGTGCGTGTTCCCCACCAAAATTTACCAATCTTTCCAACAATGTCCATCAGAGCTATCACAGCTGTGTTCTTTTTATTAGCCAGATTAAGTCATTATTATATTTGTGGGTGGCTTTTTTTTTTTTTAGTTTAAGAAAGATAAACTATCATTTGCACATCAAACTGTGAAGAAGTGAGTTTGATTGGTCAGAAAATTTCCCCAGCTTGATAAATTTGGCATAATATTACAATAACTATAACTACTACACAATCAAGGACATAAAGCAAATCATGGCCAAAATGCAATGAGGAGATAACTCATATTTTGCGGAAATTAATATTAGAGAGTTGTTCTAAAACCTTATCACAATGTTTAAGTGTGGATGATAAGCATCTAAATATTATATTAATATTAAAGCCTGCCACTTTGTAACCTATTCCAATGATTAATTATTAGGAGAGGGTAATAAAGAGGTGATATTTCATTAGTGAATTATACTGTCGATATGACATGGCTTATCATCATGATATTAACAAATCCTTGCCAGTAATTATGAATTCACTAGAGCAAGTCCTTAATGAGAATTTTTAGTGGTTTCAAAGCAGAAGTCTTCTTATGGAGAAACTCTGGCCTCTCTGCTGCTCTTATGAAGGTGAAGACAGAAGTCCTTTGCCTTTAGCAGATGTTAATCCACCTCTTCTTGCTTTTCCTACAAGACAGACAGAGGTTTCTAATAGGCAACCTTCTACATTTTTCTGCCCTAGGAACAGTTACAGTCACTCTGATTGAAACTGCCCGCTCTGCATAGCTGCTAGATCTTGGATTCCTATGAAAATAGGTAAATATTACACCTGAAGTATGTACTGGTGATCTGAATACCCTGTTGAGACGCTTCCGTAAAAGAGTGAAGAAAGTTTTACTTTTCCAAATAAAACTTTTGAAAAGGATGCATCTGTTCCACAACAGTAACAAGAAAATAAATTTATCTGAAAAAAGTATAGTAAAGGAAGTAAAGACATGTCATGTATTCCTTCCGTCTAACATTAAAAACAGATTTTGAGCTAGAATTTTGTTAGAAGACACCAGTCTTTCTATACACATACTGGTCAAACAGCCAGCTTGCTTTCTTGATGCAATGTATATCAAAGGTTATGTATCTTCATAATTATTTTCTTTGCAAAACAAGATTGCTAATAGTAACTGATTACTTAAGCAATGGCGCTGGTTTCTCACTGGTTAACAAGAGCCTTTGTACACACAAGGTCTCATGCATTTTTCAATGGCAGGAATAACAATTTTCTTGTTTGGCAGCTCCCAAATGTCATTTTGCCATAGCACCTATGTTAGGAACGGATACAATTTCTGTTAGTGTCTTGGAGGTTTTCCAATTAAATGAGTTGGAGCTGACAGGACTTGAATGAGTTATTGTGTGTTTTTATGTCTTTTTAGAATTTGACTGCTTGAGTGTTTTAGCACTTCAGCTGGGTTGTTAGCATAACTTAGACTTTTGTTAACTTCCCCAAAGTGACCTATAAGGTTCCAATTTTATATGCAGCCTTCAGTT
Organism: Phalacrocorax carbo; assembly: GCF_963921805.1. NCBI lineage: Eukaryota > Metazoa > Chordata > Aves > Suliformes > Phalacrocoracidae > Phalacrocorax > Phalacrocorax carbo. Next base: position 192,413,847 of record NC_087513.1, on the reverse strand, counting down.
AATGTGATTTCAATAGCAGCTTGATTCCTCAACAGGAATACTTGTATAACTGAGCCTCTGCTCCTATATATCTCCTATAATTCCCATTTAGTGAGTCAGATTCTTTTATTTTAATGAGATAATATTTTAACTTAGATAAAATCCTAAAAGAGTGGCTTGGTCTTTCCACTTCAGCAAGAAAAAAATACGTTATATTTGGCTAGAAATAAATAGAATAACGAACTATCATTAATAAATTATTAAATGCATCTTAATGAATTATTTAAAGTTACAAAGGAACAAGTACTTAGTGCTAGCTATTAATCACATTTTAAAATAATCTCTGATTTTCTTAAAACAGCATCTGCTTTAGTTACAGATGTCACAATTTCTTATACCAGTTTGCAATGTGTCCATTGTGTCATATGCTCTTCAGAAAATAAAAATTTTGTTTGTAAAGATAATTCCTTTTACAAAATGACACCAAATATTTCTCATTTTTCTACCCAACAGCAAAAGTGTCTTTTACCTTTCTTATGCACTTTATTTCTGTCAATTATTTATTTCATGCAAGTTTTCATAACCTAATCAATTTTCACACATTTTTTTTCCACAGTCAGGCTTGGAAAGTATAGAAAATCCAGTTAGCTGAGGTGATTATGTTAGTTAAACAGAATAAGGAAATTTGATATGCTTTGATTTGTTTTATCAAATGCCTACCGAATACTGAGGAAAGTTCTGTGTGCCTGATCTCTGTGCAATCTACATGTCCATCACATTGGGCATTTGGTATTATTAATGCTTTTTGAAGTCAGGCCTTTGTTCTTTATCTGTTGTATATGAGTGATGTTTTTTCTTTTCAGTTGCCAAACCAAGAATCCCAGTTTTATATACTGTTGTTTAACACTATGAACAAAGGCCAACTAACCTGGATAGGAATATTTAAGGATACCAGTTGAAGGCAGAAGCTCAGCAGCCAGATGCCAGACGGGATATTCCCCTAGATGCCAAAATGCTATAGCTTTCCATTTGATGCGTTGAAATCCATGATGAAGACCCAGGACCCCCTGCCTGCACAGTGCAGTGGTTTTGCAGCTTGCTTGCTGGATACCAGGTACATATGACCACACCTCACAGCAGAGGTTTTCTCACTTTTATCCTTCTGATTCTCTCCGCCATTCTGCCAGTTGGGGAGTGAGCGAGCAGCTGTGTGGGGCTGAGCTGCCGGCTAAACCACAACAGTCTCTTTTGGTGCACAATGTGAGGGCTCAGAAGGTTTGAGATGACAGCTTCTGGTCACAGCACAATGTTCTGATTTTTGCAGTACGCGCTAAGGATTGGTGTTGGTTTGTTTAGTCTGCTGTGTTCTGCCGTGATCAATGATGTGTTGCTTAAGAGATTTATTATGCAAACCCTGGTTTTCAGCTTCATCTGGTATTTGGGTTTTGTGTTGGAACTGTTACTGTACTTTGGATGCCCCCTCACTGAGGCAATTAGCAAATATACCTCCTTCTTTGAGAGGTTTTATATGGAGGAAATACAGAATGGTATCTTTGCTGCTTTCTTCTATGATGTCTCCACCTTTATTGCAACAACTTTTTTGGATGTTGAGCATCCTTGGGTAGTTAAGATATACTCATTGTTAGTTTTTGGGCATGTTGTTTTGGTTTTGGCTAAGGTTAGAGAGCAATTTAAGAATATTATCCAGAGATCTGCCCCAAGGTTTGACAGTGGCAGGGTATGAGGGATAGCATGGGCAAATACCTAGGGCAGTGGGCACCCCCAGTGTTTTGGAGATTTACCTCTGACAAATGCAGAATCTGGAAAAACTAGTAGAATATTTGGAGAAAGTGTGTTGTTACCCTGGGAACTCCAGAGAGACACAGATAACTGCAATGTGCTGGGGCCTGGCCCATGTGTACTGAGCCCTGTTCAACAGTATTCAGTGCTCCCAAGGGGAAGAGAAGGTCTCTGGATTGAAAGACAAAGTGACAGGCACTGTGGTCACTCCAACCCTGACGACAGGCACTGTGGCTACTCAAACCCCTTGGTAGGCACTGCAGCTGAACCAGAGAATCAACCTGTGCCAGTATCAGTCGCCCCCATACACAAGACAAAATACTGGAAGCGGAAGTCAACTTGTTTAGAACGGGATGATAAAAAAGCAGGGCCATCATGAGGAGAAGAGGAGGAAGAAGTTATAAATGAAACGTGGACCACCCAATCGCTGTCCTTGAGTGAGTTGCAAGATACATGAAAACATTTTGGCCGCTGTCTAGGTGAGCAAATTGCCACCTGGCTGCTCCGATGCTGGAATAATGAGGCCAGTAGCCTGGAATTAGAAGGGAAGGAAGCCAAAAAACTGGGTTCCCTTTCTGGGGAAGGGAGCATTGACAAAGCAATTGGAAAAGGGACACAAACCCTCAGCCTCTGGAGGCGACTCCTGGCTGGAGTGAAGGAAAGGTATCCCTTCAAAGATGATGTTACATATTGCCTAGGAGAATGGAAAACCATGGAGAAAGGTATCCAGTATCCAAGGGAATTAGCTGTGCTTGAGGTGATTTATGGTGACCTGGACGATCAAGAGTCAATCAAAGATCCAGATTAAGCCCAGTTGCACATGACCCATGTGGCAGAAGTTTGTATGGAGCGCACCATCCTCATATGCAGACTCATTGGCAGTAATGTCCTGGAAAGATAACAGGGCACCAACAGTGGCAGATGTGATTAATCAACTCTGGGATTATGAAGCAAATCTCTCATCTTCCCTTGTCTCTGCTGTGGAGAATCTATCCCGAGAGGTCCAGCAACTCAAAGAAGATATGTCCTTCTCCCCACCTCTATGGACTAGTGTTTCAGCTGTTAGGAATAAGCAGCCTTTGGCTCAGAGGGGAGGATACACACCACAGGCCACTCTATGGTTCTACCTGCGTGACCACGGAAAGGACATGATGAGGTGGGATGGCAAGCCTACCTCGACCATAGAGGCACGGGTATGTGAACTGTAAGGAAGAACAATCACTCAGGGAGGTTCTTCCAGGAAATCTGCTGCTCCAGTTTCCAGTGAGCAGGTCCTCAGACAGAGGAGCAGAAGTGCTGATTTTATTTCTGAGCTTAATAGAGAGGCTCTTGATTTACATTTACAGGAAGTGAGTTGCGAATGCCATGATCAGGACTAGAGGGGCCCTGCCTCCAGCCAGGTGGAGGCAAGAGATAACCGGGTTTACTGGACTGTGTGGATCCAATGGCCTGGCACTTCCACCCAGAGGAGTATAAGCCTTTAGTGGACACCAGTGCACAGTGCACCTTAATGCCATCAAACTATATAGGGGCAGAACCCATCAGCATTGCTGGAGTGACAGGGGGATCCCAAGAGCTAACTGTATTGGAGGCCAAAGTAAGCCTAACTGGGAATGAGTGGGAAAAGCACCCCATTGTGACTGGCCCAGAGGCTCCGTGCATCCTTGGCATAGACTACCTCAGGAGAGGGTATTTCAAGAACCCAAAAGGGGACAGGTGGGCTTTTGGTGTAGCTGCCTTGGAGACGGAGGAAATTAAACAGCTGTCTACCTTGCCTGGCCTCTCGAAGGACCCTTTTGTTGTGGGATTGCTGAGGGTCAAAGAACAACAGGTGCTGATCGCCACCACAACAGTGCACTGGCGGCAATATCGCGCCAACAGAGAATCCCTGATTCTCATCTGTGATTAGCATGGCCCTTGCACAAGAATGACATGCAAATTTGTGAAGTGTTCCATATAAATTTAAAAGAGACTGTTGTGGTTTAGCCGGCAGCTCAGCCCCACACAGCTGCTCGCTCACTCCCCAACTGGCAGAATGGCGGAGAGAATCAGAAGGATAAAAGTGAGAAAACTTGTGGGTTGAGATAAGAACAGTTTAATAATTCAAGTAAAACAATAACAACAGCAGTAATGCAATGAAAAGGAAAATAACAAGAGAGGCAAAAACCGAGGCGGAGAGGGGGAACAAACAACCAAAGCAAACAGCACATGACGCAGCTACTCACCACCCACTGACCAAACACCACCAGTCCCAGAGCCACCACCACCCCCCCATGCACCAACTGCCCCGGTTAATGTACTGGTCATGGTGTCACATTGTATGGAATGAGCACCCCACCGGCCAGTCGGGGTCAGCTGTCTGGGCTGTGGCCCTGCCCCTGCCGGCCTCTCGCCCGCGTGGCAGAGCGCGGGAAGCCGGAAAGGTCCCTGACTACTACAGGCGCTGCTTAGCGATGCTGAGCTGCTACTTAACGGCAACTAAAGCATCAATGTGCCATTGTCACTTTACCAGCTACAGTGAAGAAAATTAACTCTATCCCAGACAAAACCAGCACAATATCTATGCAAGGGCAACCTCAAATCTCAAGCTAAATTCCTCCAAATCTTGACTAAAATGGTTATTTTAGCTGCAGTGGGTATCCTTTCTACACTTGGTACCTCCAGATGATATCAGATGATATCTTTTTGTCAAGACACTGCACTAACAGCAGTAAGCATGCAAGGAGATGGGCAGCCTTTGCTAGGGAGAGCATGTATTTGAGTAGATATCACAGACAGATATGGGTAGATGGGAAAACATGTAATGTATAAATGGAGTGACAGTTTGCAGCTCTCAGAATTACCTCCACAATACCTTTTTTTTCTAGAGTTGTAAAGGGTTCTTGCATTATTTTTGTTGCATTTTTTTAAAGCCTGCTGTTGTGAAACTCCAAAAGAAGAGGGTCCAGCAAGGAGGCAATAGATAGGCAATAAGCAACAGCAAAGGACTTGGTTTTCTCTTCAGATATACAAGACTTTAAAGCATTTTTGTTAAACTGCAGTCACAGTTGGAATCTGGAGGTTATAAATTACTATTATCCCTGATGTAATTTCTTTCCTATAATTATCCAGCAAACATGACTAGAATAATGAGTATCTTATTGTCAGTGAAATTGAGCAGATGCTGATATTTAAGCAGAACAAAACTTCTAGTTCACTCACAACATATCTTGTTGTCTTCAGTGTTGCTTACCTCAGTTTGCTTCCCCACCTTAAATAACCAGTCTTACTATTCATCCAGATAAGTCTGAAGTACCTGACTATTTGCTATTTTCTTCAGTGTTGTTTTAAATATTTTTTTCTCTTGGTGACATTGGGGAAGAGATTTGGAAGGGTTGTCTACTTTTCCAGTATTTGTAAAGCAGCCGAATGTTGAATTATAGCCATCTCACTGGGAATTTTAGAAAAAATTTCAAAGGATCTTAGCCCTCAGTTACTGATAAAACTTAATAGACATTGTTTTACATTTTTATTGCAGTGATTATGGTCTTTTTATAATGTTAAATTTTCACATTCACACTCACATTTCACAATCAGTTTCACATTCAATCACAACAAATTTTGAAACTTGGTTGGCTAAAATGAAAGACATTTATCTATACATAAACACCTGTGATGCGAAACAGTCTTCTGTTGGATATTTATGGACTTCCTATATTAGGTCTGTAGGTAGTGGATTTGTCTCCCCTTTTCCAAATGAAAATAATCTGATTTTCAATGGAAGTTAAGGCTGTGCTTAAATATTGTGTTGAACTAGGCAATGATTACTTGCTTGTTAAAAATAAATTATTGCTTTCTGTTTTGATTTGGTTCCTTAAAATACAAAGGAGATGTCTAGATCTGCTAACACGTTACTTGCACAACAGCAAAATCACCTGGTCAACTTTCTTACTCAATGATTCCTTTATACTTTTCATATTTTGTATAAACTAGGATTTAAGCAACTGTGAATATATGTGGGAAAATATAAATCACCCGCTACACTGCACATCATTATAAATTCGTGCCCCCATCTAATACCCATGCCTAGCAGCCCTGAGCTGGCCCAGCTTCTGCTAGCCAAGACAGATGAAGATAAACCCTCTTTAAAGCAGGTATTCTCAAACGTCTAACATACAAGTCATTAACTGCAGGATGTAAGACAATAGAAATGACGCCTTGCAGAGAAGATACAAGAAGGTATAGCAGAAAGATACCTCTGCAATATGCAGGTATGCAATAACAGCCCTGTTTTGCATGAGGCTGCATACCTCATCCCTGTAGTTCTAAAGCAAATGAAAGGAGCAGAACTAACTTTTGTGGGAGCTTCATTCTGGGATGAAGCTTCATGCCCTGTAGTGCATTGGGAACGTTACTTATTGATGGAAGTGAAGCATGGGATAAAAATGTTGAGTAACACTGGTTAGGGGATAACCCTCCTAGTATATCAGTAAAATTTCATACATTCATTGATCTCAGTGATCGTCTAAGGGGTTCTGAGATAATAATTTAAGGGCACGGAACATTTCTCCAAAATAAGGTATTTTTGAGGAAATGTGAAGGAAGATTTCAATAGCCTATGAATCCTAACCCCTTGGAATGATCTGTCAAACATAAATTACTGTTAACTTTTACCTATTACACAGTATATTTGTTAACATTTCCATAATCAACAAGGTGTTTATTTATACCAAAAGACTGTAGCCTGATTTTTCTAGTTATTCAAAGCTGAGCTCTAATGCTCCATTCCCAAAGGACATATCTTCAGTGCTCACTCTGCATCAACTTAAGAAGTGCTTCTTCTACAAATGAGAGCAGTGTTCTCCTACCACTGATCCTCTGTCACTGTTTCCTCTTCAAGATTTTTCTTTTATTTTTTCCAAGTGAGAGACTTTGAATAGCCCTTTCCATTTCTGGCATAGCTGGGTATGCTGGCTTTGGCTGGGATAGAGTTAATTTTCTTCATTGTAGCTGGTGTAGTGCTGTGTTTTGGATTAGTATGAGAGTAGTGCTGATGGTACATTGATGTTTTAGTTGTTGTTAAGTAGCGGTTCAGTGTTGCTAAGCAGTGCCTATACTAGTTAAGAACTTTTCCAGCTTCCCATGCTCTGCCACGTGCACAAGAAGCCGGGAGGGGAGGGGCCACAGCCAAGACAGCTGATCCAAGCTGGCCAAAAGGATATTCCATATCATATGATGTCATGCCCAGTATATTAACTGGGGGAGTTGGCCAGGAGAAGGAGCGAGCGCGGCTTGTGGACTGGTGGCATTGGTCAGTGGGTGGTGAGCGGTTGCATCCCTTGTGTTGGTTTTCATTGTTTTTTCCCTTCCACACCGCCCATCTTCAAATGGCTTTCACCTCTCTCTCTTTTTTCCGTTTATTACATTATTATTATTGTTGTTGTTATTATTATTGCTTTATTTTAATTATTAAACTGTTCTTATCTCAACCCATGAGTTTTCTCACTTACATTTCCAATTCTCTCCCCCATCCCACCGGTAGGGGAGTGAGCGAGTGGCTGACTGGGGCTGAGCTGCTGACTGGGGCTAAACCACAACACTGGGCCACTACGTAAGTGAGTAGCTTCAAGAAACAGTCTCATCGACATTATTATTCAAAATATCCAGGTAACATGGTCCTGACCTACACAAAAAATGTCAGGGGTGAACAACAAAGTATTGTTCAGTCCTCAGTAGTCAGCTAAGTACAACCTCACCTGAAAATTGAGAGTTCAGAAGTTCAACATGAGTTCAAATGTTATTAAGTTCACATTTCACTAGAGAGAGAGAATGAGTGATATATGTTTATGCTAGGGTATTGGATTTAAAAATACATGTTATGACTCCTATATCAATTTTAAATTATATCCGAATAAATTGTACTATTGTGACTGGCCAAACAATTCAAGGCCATGACCAGTTAAACATGAACAGACAGGAGCAGGCTTATATCAATGAACCAGTTGTACTTAAAAGATGCAGGTGACTATGCACCAAGGACTTGGAATCAGGATTTGCAGTTGGAAAATGCTACAAACTAATCCAAAATAAAAACCAGTCACATTAGTGACACAGATCATAGATATTGACAAATGGGCACTGCACATTTGTTCTAGCTGTATCTGATCTTTCTTAAATTTTTGGTTGACTGTTGAAATGACCAATGAAATGACTGAGGTATCCGGTAGTACTTGTAGGTTTCATTAAGCCTTGAAAGAAGTAATGGACTCCATTGAAACAAAGAGTTAGAAGGAGACCTCAGAAGGTCATTGACTTCATTCCTTACCTCCAAAACAAGGTCAAACACAGATTCTGGGCTACTTCTAACAGATACTTCTCTAACTGGATCTGTTCAAAATCTCCAGTGCTAGGAATTCCATAACCTTCAGAGATAACTATATCCAGTATTCAAATATCTTGACAACTAAGAAGTTTCTGTAATATCTAATTTAAACATCTCTTGTTATAAATTAGGCCAATTTCCTATTGTCTTGTTGATCACTGCCATTGAGAACAGTTGATTACTGTTCTAACAGACTCAAATCTCTCAACATGGTTATACTGTCCTGTCTTCATCTTCTCTTTTCTGGACTGAACATTTCCTTCAGCTTTTTCTATAGATTTTTTAGATTACTTATTACTTTTGTTCATCACTTGGGGTTTCCCTCCAGTTTAACCATAACCTTTTTTAACGATGGTTTTCAAAATGGGACAGAATGTTGTCGTTGAGTCTCTACCATTTGTTCCAAGGAGTATAATAGCTATGTAGCACATTAATAATTACTTGCATGTTAATATTTAACTAGCAATAAGTCTTGTATGTAATGAGATTTCAGAATGAGACTTGTCTCTTTTGTGACAGCAACTCAAACACTGACTCATTTCATGTGAACCCCCTTGAGCCTTGCTTGTGGTGTTGCCAACTAACCAGTTACTCTGTTTTTTTCTCATTTTACATTTATGAATTTAATTTTTGCTTTCTTCCTGGAGAATTTTTCACTTGGCCTTATTAAATATCATTATATTGATTTCAGACCAGTCCTCTAATTTATCGAGTTCATTCTTAATTCTTCTTCTAACCATCAAAACACCTGTTGTACTTCTCAAATTTCTGTCAGCTGCAAATTTTATGGGATTACACCCTATTTCATCTTCACAATATTAAAAGTTTATATTGAATATTAATGGGGAGGCACCTTTTGCAGGACCTCCCGATTTGTCAGGGCCTTCCATTTTGAAAGCATATTCTTCATAAAACCACTTAATTAATATTTCCCAAATTTGCATATGAAAATGTTTCAGGAACTGTGCCACAAACTTTACTAAAGTCAAGATGTACCATATCTACTATTTCTATCCTATCCACTGGGCCTTGTCACCCCACTGAAAGAGGGAACTAGGGTGACTCTGTGACTAGTGTGTCACACTGTCACTAGTGTGACTGGCCTCGACAGTTTTATTACTGCATTATCCTTCAAGTGCTTACAATCTGAGAGGTTTAGGAATTTGTTCCAGTAGCTTTCCAGGTAACAAATTTAGGCTAGCTGGCTCATAGCTACCCTTTGCAAAGGTTGAGGCCATATTTGGGGTTGGTATTCTGGGAAGCAAGTTAAGGAAAATTATGTCATAACTCTGAGTTTAGCTCCAAAAAGAATGACAACTCTGTCACTTGGATTTCTGTCAAAATTTAGATTTTGGGATGGAGGAGCTGTAATACTATTACAGTCATGCTATTATTTTCCTGTGCTGATAGCCTATGCAAATGGTATCTACTTGTTCCATATTGACACAGCAAAATAGAAAATATATGAATTAGAGTACTGTTAGCATTCCAGAGGATGTATTTATATATCCACTAACATTTACAGCTGGTTGTGCTAGCAGTATAGACAGTTTCTGCAGGCAGAGGCTAGAGGGAAAGCAAATAACTTCTTGACCTCAAGGGAAGTGGAGCAAGAGATATACAAGAGGTATGATGAAATCACTCTTTCAGCAGAGAAGTAGGTCATATTCAGAAAACAGATATTCCCATATTTCTTGTGAGTCACTTTTGATAGTCCCACAAGCTGATTATCTGTAGGTGTCTGAATATTTCCATTCTTTTTTTCACTCTCCATATGTAAAATGAAAACATTAGAACTCCCTTTCTTATACAGTTTATCTATGTACTAAATAGCTTAGTATAGAGATCTATATGCTTTCTGACGATAAGGACACTATGCACTCATAAAACAGAAAAATAATAATGTGAATGTCAATACTGAGCCAAAGGGGAGGAAATTGTTTCTGCCCTCCTCAGATGATTGTACATGAAATCCAGACTAAGCTAGTTGGAGCATGTAGAGAACTAAATTATCTGAGGGGTGCCAAGTATGATTATACTGTCAAAAAAAGTATATAGAGGGAGTATGCATGTGAAAAACAAATACAAAGAGACGTGGGAGCAGTGTGAGAAAAGGACACAACATGGCATATAGAGGACAATGAACAAGCTAATAAGAGACAGAGAACACTGAACCTAAGCAGGTAAACCATCCCTTTAAGATGGGATATACTGTGTTCCAGTCTCTGTTCAGTGATTCTGTTGCTTGTCTCTTAGTAAAATGTTATTTACTACTGGATCCTTTCTTGCGAGTGGAAGAGCTGGCAGGTCTGCGATAAAAATGTGGACACCTTGTCTTGACTGCTTCACTGCCAGAGGCTCAGACACAATCTGGGTGGGATCAGGATATGCTCTCAGCACATGCAGCAGCCAGTGGGCTGGGGCAGGCTGCTGCCAGGGAGCTAGGAAAGGGGAGGCTGAAGCCCATAGGGTGGAAAAAAGGGCCAAATCTCATTTCCTATTATTTTGTTGTTAGTTCTCAAAAAATTAAATGTGAACTTACAGAGGACATCCCCACACTTGCAGAGTAACACCTAGCGACATCTCAAATGACATTAGACGTCAGTGTTTAGGCAACTGAATAAACCCCTAAATTCCTCTTGGTTTAATAAGAGTAAGGCAACATGTTTTAAGCATCTGAACTGGTGTGTCAACAATCTGAATAGAAAGTGAAATGCTGTATAAGAGGTGCTGAGCAGCACAGGTCTGGTCTGCAGGGACGGCTTCCAAAGGCACTCAGTCTTGTCGGTGCAGGCAGGGGAGATTTGGACCCTCTTCACCTGATTCACCCGTCAGGCAATACAGGTTGACAACAGCACTGCTGTTGGTAGAGCTACAACCTGAAAATAAATGCACTGGAGGAATTATGGTACTTCCTGAATTAGGAGAGATTTAAAGGTGTCTGACAGCAGTGCCATGCTTTGGTGTGCACATCTGTGTGCAGGCGAAGCACCCTTGCTCCTGCACAGCCTGAGCTGCCCTTCTAGGGAACACACCAAGACGTCCATCCTCCCAGGCTACATGGTAGCCGGAAGCAAAACAGTTAATGCTCTCTGAACAAAATACCCAACACAGGTGCTCACATGCTGGGATTGCAAAAGAAGCTGGACAGGAGGGAGTGTGACTGAATTCAGATGCTGTAAATTACTGTAAGAAAAAAAGCAAAGAAAGAAAAAACCCACAACTATATGCATTCAGCAAAGCTTTCCTCCCTAGGTTTTGGGCTGAGTGAAATTTAGGAACTATCAGGAGAGAGTTAGGTAGTAAGAAGCTTCTTTGGACTTAAATTTTTAGTCCTGGATATAGGAAGAATGTTTGCTCTCATTTATCTCAGCCCGGGGCCCCAGGTAATTCTAAATTTAGCCAACCTATTGCCAATCTGCAGAGCAAATACTACACATTTTATCTGAATATTTGTCTGAATGTCCAGTAAATTCTGTGATCTGATAGTATAATTTACTTTTTAAATTGCAAATGAAGTATTAATATATACTAAAATCTGTAGAAGACTAAGACAACAGTACCTGTTATGACACAATCATGTCTAAAGAAGTATATAACAAATGACCTTGATAAACAGAACCAGATTATGAGGTGTTAGCTGGAATCTGGATGTTGAAGCACTATCAAGAACCACACAGTAAATAGGCTGTCTAGCCTGGAAACGTGATGAGACAGAACTTGGTAGGAATTAAGCCTGATAAGCCTGAATTTAATGCAAAAAGAAATTGTGTTTCTGTAAGATAAAAATAAATAAATAAGTAATATATTGTACAGTTAACATCTTTCCGTAAGAAACTTATTTCTATAATAACACCATGTTTGATATTTAGTGAGACTGAAAACAAAAATAAGTGAATATAAACTAGTAGAGTAATGATAGTTGAAACAAAGCACTCTTGCTACATATATATATATATATATATATATATATAAATGCATACTATATATTTGAGAGAGAACAAGAGATCCAGCTAATGTCAACCTGTGAAGACTTTACAAACTTCTGGGGAGGAGACTATTGTATTAATTGTTTGCTACATTTTAATATAAAATCTCTGATCGCTGTGAGAGACAAAATATGAGAAGAAAAGCTGATATGATCTGGTTTTCCATTTCTGTGTGCCTGTTAGTGCACTAATCTGACCATTCTGGACAATCTGTCTCTTGAGGTTACCTAATTCATAGACGGTGATTGGCTAATAGTCATTTGAGTAAATTTTTAGAATGACCTAACAAAAAAAAAAAGGCAACCACTACATCTCTGGGCTAAATGTACATTTAGGTATTCATTATATATGCTTGTATAATGTGTATGTATTATAAACCCCACCAAATGTAAACAGGAGATTCAAAACTGGCAGACTGGTTAGAACTGAGATGTACTGCAGGCTTTCTTTGTCGCAAAGCACTCCACACACCAGCATTACTGCTCTTCTAATATGCTAAGTATGCAGTTCACTCAAACTGAGACTTTAGTAATGTATTTTTCTGCTAGAAACAAAACACAGTTTTGAGGTGTTTACCACAAAATAATGGTGTTTGAGAGAAATGGATTTTATACAACTAAGGTTTTACAGTGCTTGCCTAGATTCAGTAGTGAAGATTTAATTGGGATTAGTGATGTTTTACCTCGCAGAAATCCATTAAGTCTTGTTTAAAGCAAGAAATTCATAAATTCACAAAGGTAAAATTGCATTATGCATTTTTGCGGTAAGTTCTCCCTTAATCAAAACATGATATTGGTCCCAGTATCCTTAAATTAAGCAATTTCCTTCATATTTTATTACTGTATGTGCTACCATTCTTTCATTTAGCCTCAACATGGCTTGCAAATAATGGAAACAATATTAACTTCATTTTTCATAAGGGGAATTTTTCATAAAGAGGATTGAATTACAGAGAAAATAAGTATTTTGTCCAATCTGGCACTGGAAGGCCATGCCAGGGTCAAGGATCAATCCTGAACTTTCTGCTGTGTAAGATCAGAGCATGCAGCAAGTCAAGGAAAATGTGACCATTTGCAGTGGAATGAGTGATGTGAAATTACTAAGGCAATGATGTTGCAGACCAGCATACTTCTTCAGATTTTGAACTTAATTCTGTCTTTTTGCAAGTGGGTATTTCAACTTAGAAACATGGAAATCAAATTCCTCTGGGAGGAGAAGGGAAATCAGGTTGGGTATAGCTCATGGTATATGTTGGGTAGCTGTTTTAACTTACAGCTGTATATACTCTTTGGACCTCCTGTGCTTAAATCTGACTTCTTTCATGTATGGCAAGCGTTGTTCCTGTGATCTTGGCTGTAAGGCATAGTATCTTCCCCCTCAGTATCCACTGCCCTCTGCTTTTTATTGTTTATTTATAAGCTTGAGGAACAGAATAGTTGTCCACACCAAAATTTAAATGATCAAAAGGCAGCTGACTAGAGACTTGCTGAGATGAATGGAGAAATTAAAATCTCAGAGTTATTCTTCTTGCTTTCAACCAGCTCGTGTAGTCATGTCTGGTTTGAATGAGTCATGGGTGAGTTTTTTCAGAACTGTGACAACTGGAGACCTATTTTCATAACTTTTTTTTGGTTAAAAAAAAAAATTAGATCATTTAGTCTGACTGACCTGCCTCTTACTGTGCATCAGCTATAAAACTCCCCTGCCCCATTAGGTGGCTGTACCAGTCCTTGTAGATAATTAAATTTGAAAGTCTAAAGTTGGGAGTGAAACCTTGACCTCCAAAGTGAATACTGTAGGTAAAAGATATGGACATTCTGACTTAGGTGATACAGAAACAAATTACATTGTTTCTTGTCTTGTCACAATCATAGGTCTTCACATGAATCATAAAAACTACTTAAACCTCCTCCCCTAATAAAAATAATTAACAAAACTGTCAGATCTATAGCAGTCCCATTTCCACTGTGCATATTCTGTCATTCATTTTATAAAGTGGTTGTGGAAGTTTATGTAGCTTTAACCTGGAATGACAGTTCTTTAATGTCTCACTTGTTTGTTTTCAAAATGCAACCAGAGAAGACAATGTGCCTGGGTTGATGGCTTTTACCCTTCGCATCACACCCTTTTGGTGAGTACCCTTTCCTAAGAAGTGCAAGATCTTGATGCAAGTTTACAATCTGACCCTACTTCTCTTCTTAGATTACTGTCATCTCCAGTTGAAGGCAAACTCTGTAGAGATACCCTCGGTCATTCTGTTATAGCCAGTTATACAGCCAAAACCACGGTGTTTGTGAACCAGAAAGGGACAGAAGAGACCATCTGTGACTTTGTAACTGGCTTGTTATGGCACTCACTCAGGACATGTAAATGCCAGTTTAGTTTCTTTGCTCACAAGGCTGTTTTTGTATTTTGTATCTGATAAAAGCCAGCAATGATCCTAGAAGTAGAGGTTGCAATTTCTCCTGTGTGTTTGGCCTGCCCAGAACACCCAGAGCACTGGTTTCTCATGGAGCATGGCAGCACCCATTTGTGTTTTTGGACCCTGCTGGGGCTTTGGTCAATGTTACATGCCTGCCCACTCGTGCCCACATGCAAATGCTCATAGTCAGAAGCAGTGCCAGTGTCCAGGCACCCTGGACACTGCAGGTCCAACAGGGACCAATCAATAACGTCAGCTGTCTGCAGAGGCGAGGTAAAGGCTGAGAAGTAATTCAAACATATCTATCCGAAGTCTTGCCTCAGGTATATGCAGTATCCACAAGGGTCCCTGGCATTGTAATGCTTATCACCACAACACCTAGGAGCTCCTGAGAGAATATTTACACAAAAAAGCCCTTTAAATAGAAGAATAAAGCCTTCAGAATTAGGCACCTTCTCTCTGGATGGCCCAGCAGTCTTTCAGCATCCTACAAGTGCTAAATCTCTACGTAGAGACTATCAGAAGGTTTGACCTTTAGGCCATTGCCTCATTGTACTACCTAGAACTCTTGCTATGGATAGAATGAAAAGAAGCCGATTCTTCACATTTTTTTTCAGAATATCAGGCTATTAATAAATGTATCTGTCACTGCTATGAATTCATTTTTCAGTTTGATTACCAGTACTGCAATAATTTTTATGAACATGGTGATTTAAAATGTGAAACTTTCACTAATTGATTCAATGTCAGTTGTTCTTAACTTGGTCTCTCTTTTAATTTGCTTGGCAAAATTGTACTAGAAGATAAGCTAAGCATAAAGCCTAATTTAACACTAAATTTTAGCTTAGAAAAGTCCTTCTTTTGATGTACATTTGCTTGCTCATCCTTTGTAGTAATAACCATGAAAACACACAGCAGGTTTATTCCATCAGATTGAAATGGTGAAAGTAATTCAGTATATTATAATTCCAGACTATTACTCAAACAGGGTTTTGCGGAGGCGGGGGGAGGTAGATGGTTTGGATTTTCTTTAGTCAGGGAGCATGGCTAATCAGAAAATTAAGCCTCTTTAATAGCATTTTCTACATGTTCTTCCATGTCTGAGATGAGTTGACCCACAAGCCTAAATATGCTCCAAGTCACACCCTATAAATTAAGGAAACTCCAGTAATGAGAAGAGGATATGTGAGCCCAGCTTGCTTGAAGCTTGGAAATTACGGTTCTATTTCTACAGGGCAAGTCAAATATTTGGATTGTCCCTGTATAGGAAAACTTAAAAAACTAAAAACAATTTAATCCATATAATAACAGTATTAGATAATCTAGATGTTCTAACCTTATGCACCTTATGCCTTCCTACTGCCCAGGCTGCCACAAGGGAACACAGCTGATGGATCCTATCTTTTCAAGCCTTTTGGGTCTCAATACCTTTTTTAGATCTTGACCTGGGGGCACCCTGTGAAGCTCCAACCCTGGCATCCTCTGTTGATGGCAGAACACAGTCAACATAGAAACTGAAACATCATTTCTTTCTTAGTGCGATCGTCTCTTAAGGCTCTTGAAGGTACCTGCATGGGCTTGCTTGTACACGGCTGTAGAATTAGACAAGAATCACGTTTCCAAGTCTTTGCTGGCTGAAGAAATTACCAGCAGCCCTTACTGCCACCTTTGCCCTGGAGATTCTGCTCACTCAGATCTGGTGGTACATTGCACACATTAGGTCTCTGTGATTCATTTCCATCTGAATGAGGTGGGCAGTTCAAATAGTTCATCTTTGCTAAGTGTCCTCATTTTGATGGGAATGATTTCATGTATGGCTCTGAGGAAACAGTAGTTGACAGCAGGGGCCACCAACAAACAGCTGAGAGTGCAGGCGAAGGGAATGGTGATTTCTTTAGCTCAGCCAGCCAGAAATGGGCATAATCAAGAACTAACACTGCAGAACTAATTGAATCTGAAGTGCCCTGTCACCAGGTTGGTGGTTTCTCACCTCTCCAGGCCAAGGCAGCTGTCAGGAGCACAGTTCAACAGGCGTACCTTTGGCAAGTTAAGACATGCAACCAAAATGCAACTCATAATTTGTCACTGTCTCTGTTGCCATTGCAGCAGTCTGTATTCTGGTTGAATGCTGCCTTCTTTTTGATTGATTATAATACAGGAGAAAAAAACCTGAACAGTTTGAAAATGAGTAAGGGAAATTTGAGAATTTCATGTTTCAGATGGAAAAAGAAAGAGAACTGTATTAATTTGAACTTAGTCTTCATGCAAGTAGAAACAAGGTTTGTGGGTACTGATAATTCAAAACATGAGGGGATTAGTCCTAGAAAAGGAATTAGAATTAAATCATATTGATCATTCAAAACAGGGCATAGAAGAAGTTTAAAAGTACATTTAATTATCCAGACTTCATGGATTATATAGTAAAATTAACATGTAATCATATTCAAAGGTTGTGTTTCAAATTAACAAATTAAGTTATATTTGAAAAAGTGATAAATAGATTACAGTTCTACTGACAGAAAATTATAACATGCAGCACTTTTGCTCTTTGATAGTCCCTTTTAATGCAGCAGAGGGATGGGAACCTGCCCACACATGAATGAGCTGAGTCCCACAAGGAAAATCAACTACAGGAGGCAGCTCTTCTCTGACTCGCCCCTTAGTGACTGCCTGGGGCTGATCCAGGAGGTTGCTCAGAGCATCTTGAGTCGGGCTCCCACACTGAATCATCCATGGGGAAAACCTCTCCCTTGGTTACAGAAGGAGCTTTAAGAGATTAGACCCTCACAGCTAAATATAGACTTCATCAACAACCTTCTTAATTTCCTTTTGTTTTTCCTGACTACTGATCGTGTCTTACCCTCCACTGTTCAAGCACATTCATATGTCTCCCTACACATCCAGAGATGCAAATATCTCACATAAGTTGTGATGTACTGTGCATTTAGAAAATGAAACACTTGTATCTTGGGATATCTGTTGTAGATAGACATTTAATTCAGTGTATTAAATAAGGAGAAATCACAACAGGCTATCCTGTTGCTATCCATCTGAACTATTTCTGGCATGACACTTGTCTCCCTTCTAGTTCTTCTTGGATGAGACTCCAATTGCAGAGCAGATGGGAACAGACAGCTCTGTTATTTAACTCCAATCCCACCTTGCTCAAGAAAGAAAATAAGTGAACCACAATTACTGACCAACTCTTTTTTTCTGTAGTCCTTGAACTTTAATGAACTAGAAGGAAGAGTAGGAAAAGAAAGGAGTAAGGAAAATAAGGTCATCTACCCAACTGATCATATATACTGTTTTTCTTTCTTCTGCTTTTAATTTTGTTGCTAAAAGAAAAATGTTTCCATCAGTACAAAGGGCAATAAGCTATTTGAACAGTGACAAATCAGAAATATGGAGTGTGATACATCCTAAACTCAAATAAAGAAATTTGATTCTTCTTTTTCTTTGTATGACATCTTCCTTCACTTCCCATTTATCTCTCTTCCTGTACTCTGCTCCACCTTCAGGAGTTTCCTTTTAATAAAGGGGCAGAATATTTCAGAAGCAGAGGTTATGTTCTGTCATGTCATTTATCTGTGAGTCCAAAAGCTTGATGTTCTCTCTTGAGAATGAGTTATAAAACACTTGCAGAGCTGGACATGCATCTGAAACCAATTTGAAGGTTCCAGAATGTTTTTCTTTGATGCCACCAATTACTCCTGCATTTCATTATGTCTTTGTTGCCCTTCACTTTCTTAATTCCCATAGGCATTAGGAAATAAGGTTTAAATTGAAATGTATTTGCCTAAACAGATATTTTCTATCTCAATTTACTTGTGACAAGCTTAATGAAATCATATTGACAACATGTATTTGTATACCAATTAGCTTTCAGGAAATGCCTGCTTATGTCCAAAAGAAGTTAGGTAGTAGGCTTCTGAGGTGTCAAAATATCTGGACAATATATGATTTGCAGCATCATTAGCTATCTGCATATTCACATTATAGGACTTCTTTCTGTTTCTTTGCTTCCCTGCATTAGCAGTCCCACAGTATCACTCAGAGAACAAAAGAAAAGCAAGAAAGTGGGCTTCATTGCCTGCTGCCTTGAAGAAACTGTAGAAGGAACAGAGCATCACATGTAGTATTTATACCACGTGTCGATGTATGCAAAAAAATGGCCATGTCCTCTACCAGCAACAAAAAACAATTGACAATGTAAGAAAAAATTAAGAATATACTTTTGGCATGACCTTTGTGTTCGAAAGTAAAACAAAGCACAGGGTGGAGGGAAGGAATTAAGCTAGAGGGAAGGGTACAGTTTCTACATAAGCAAATATGGTATGCTAGCTAATAATTCCCAGAAACATATAAAGCATTTGAGCATAGGCTGTTCTTCCTGCATGTAACATTTCCTGATGCCTTGAAGAATATCTCATGCCCGATACAGAGGAGATATTTTTCTAAGTAAGACAAAGAGATGGCTGTACAGAAGATGGCCAGACAGAATAATACAAGGATCCAAGGCAGATCCAGTTTTTAAATATGCATACTTGCTGCATACCCACTGTTTCAAATTCATACAATAGAGTGATCTAATAATACACCCTTTCTAGTCATCTGCCTTTTTCTGCTCAGTGTTGCCAAAATTCTCATCAGCCAAACTTTATTTCTTTTCCCTTAACTATTTTGTAACTAGATAACATTTTAAATGCCACAGACATTTTTTTTACAGTGTATGTTTGTAATTGATTTTTTTGTTTGCAAGGCAAAGGTCTAGACAGGTCTATATATCCATGAGTTATTCATGCAAAAAATACTATTTAGAGAGCAAGCCTGTAATGTCAAGGGATTTTAAAAATTGTATACATTCGTACAGTGATCCTGGGGCTGTGAGTAGGTCAAGCTGAAGAGAAAAAAGTAAAAGTGAAAGGTCAGGATTCAAGTTAATTTTGCCACAAGGTTTTCTATTATATGACACAGTGTTCAAGACAGAAAATGTATGTTATAAATTGTTTACTTGCAAAGGAGAGCTTTTGTCCAAGAACTCCCAAAGAATTCCCATTTCAGAATACTTTCACTTCCGCTGCAAGCAAGGCCATTGTTTATGAGTTACATAGTAAAATATTTTTTCTTGCTGACTGTAAGAAGAATGTTTCTGCATGATCAGCTGGCAATCAGTAACCTTTACATGATCATTCTACACTCTAATTATTGCTTCATCATATGCCTGGAAAAAAGGGATGAATAGAGCACTGATGTGAAGATAACACATTCTCTAAACAGGAACCTATGTGTTAGTTTCTAACTCCATTTACATCCATTTAAACCAGACTCAGTCCTGTAACTTCAGAGGAGTATTACAAATTCACAGTGGTGTAGCTGAGCATCTGGCACTGAGCTTTTAGAAATAAATGGACTCCATTTGTGTGATATAATGACCAGAATTTTCTGATATTGAGGGGACTTGAGAGTTAACAGCCTAAAGCAAAATCTGAAAGGTAATGTGTTTTGGCTTATGGAAATAATAGAGCACACATGCTGGAAGGAATCCTAGGGACCGCACATACTCTGCCCTTCTTAATTTTTCACGGCATTTTGCATACAAAAGTACACATACATCTCACTGGGTGAGAATTGTTTGTGTGCGTAGAAATGGCATTTCAGCCTGGAAGCCTTTGTAAGCCTTCACTTTTCTTTAAATCCAAAACTACTATTCATTGGAGTTGAGAAGAGCACATTACACAACATCTGTGGCCAGCCTGCGGGTTACTAGTGCAGCAATCTCTCCTCAGATGCTCTCAGCCGATGCAGGTGGGCTGCTTATTTCAGAAGAGGTGGCTTGCACACTGGGGGATGCTTTTAGGCTGTTCAGGCGGTTGCTCCTTTAGGCTATGTTAGAGGTAGCAAAGGGTACTGTCTTGGCTACATAGGCAGCACTGTGTACTTACTGGTCACTCATCCAGGTTCCAAGAAGGGGACTTTTCTGACCACATGTAGACATTTCTTACATGTATGGCCTAATGGGAACTAGTTAGATTCATTCTGGTGAGTGGACAGAACAAGCACTTCCAGTGTGTTAGGAGCTGCTGAACCCAGCAGCCTGACAGAGGTGAGGCTGCTGCAGCTCCCTGTCCCCAAGTCCAGCCAGTAGTGAGGATGAGCGTGTGTTCCCAATAGGCATGTGTGCACACATACACAAAATATGTGTGCTTACATTCATTGGAAGCCACATAAATCAGTAGAGACATAAACTACAGAACCCACACAACACAAACAGCACTAAAGGCCTGATCTTGTTTCCCTCAGCCAATGCCCAGACCCTAGTGTCTCCAGAAGCCAGGACCTTCTCTGGTTTCTCCAGTCCCCTTTGACTCTCCCATATACTTATGATTGCCACAGCCTTTTCTACTCTGAAGCAAGTCTACCTTGATGTTCACAAGTGCCTACACACACTGACACACCCACACAACACGCATGCACCCCATTCTCCCCCATCGCTGACACCTGAGGCATGTGGAACACCACATGTGACTTGTTGTCCCCCCTCCAGTTGCTGGCACTCAGACCTCCATACACAAACATGCACACAGAGCCCCCTTGCCCAGAAAAGTAGTTAGAAATGGAGATAAAGGAGAAAACAGAACACACAGTGGCTATCAGACAAGATTGGTACATGTGGCTGGGCAAGTGTACTAGTCAGCAACCTGTTTACACATGACCTACACCTTTTATTCCCTTATTCCTTCTATTTTCACACTCTGGTGGCTCCCCAAATCACTTTGACCCCCCCATTTCCCCACCTTTTGTCCTTCCCCTAAACAGCTCATACCAAGTCTTGTACAATTCCAAGAGGTTTTTCCCTTACACCCCTTAATGCACCCCAGGCTCCCTTAGGCAGTAACCCCCCCCCAGTCTGTAAGGTGGTCGAGAGAGCATCTCCTGTTCACTCACTGATTGGTATCATCTCAGGACCATCAGGCTGATGGCTCCTCTGTGACAGCCCTGGCATGAGCCATTTTCACTAACTGGGTTATTGGGGCTCCTCTGCCTGACACTGTTCAGGTATATACTTTTTTGCTCAGGGAGATAAGCTTTTTGACAGAAAGGGCAAAAGCCATTTCAGATTCAATGTGAATATCTGAAAAAGTTCCCATTCTCCCTATTGGCTGCTTATGTAGCTTAGGCAGTCAGGCCTGGTGGTTATATTAAATATGAGGAACCATATTTAGTAGGGAAGAACATGAACATTTTCCTCGACATTAATATAGATCGTCCTCTAAGACTTCAATTCACTTTTATTACCTTAAGCCACCCCATGCTAGCTCAAAGGCAGTCTACCTTCATGTGTCCATCCCGTGTGTTTTTACAGATTCCGTACAATAAGTAAGCTGCACCAGCTTAGGTTTCCTTACATATCAGAAAAGGTTCCAGCACTTAAACGAACATGAAGAACTGCACATGACTATAGGCAATTCTAATAAATTGTCTAAAAGACAATAAAAATACTTCTATAAATACATTAGCAGCAAAAGGAGGGCTAAGGGGAATCTCGAGCTTTTATTAGATGTGGGAGGAAACGTAGTGACAAAGGATGAGGAAAAGGCTGAGGTACTTAATGACTTCTTTGCCTCAGTCTTTAATAGTAAGACCAATTGTTCTCCAGGTACCCAGCACCCTGAGCTGGAAGACAGGGATGGGGAGCAGAATGGAGCCCACATAATCCAAGGGGAAATTAGTAGCAACCTGGTACACCACTTAGACACATACAAGTCTGTTGCGCTAGATGAGATCCACCCAAGAGTACTAAGGGAACTGGTAGAAGTGCTCACCAAGCCACTTTCCATCAGTTATCAGCAGTCCTGGCTAACTGTGGAGGTCCCAGTTGACTGGAGATTAGTAAGTGTGATGTCCATCTACAAGAAGGGCTGGAAGGAGAATCTGGGGATCTATAGGCCTGTCACCCTGGTCTGGGTGCTTGAGAAGGTTATAGAGCAGATCATCTTGAGTGCCATCACACGGCATGTACAAGACAACCAGGGGATCAGGCATAGCCAGCATGGGTTTATGAAAGACAGGTTCTGCTTAACTAACCTGATCTTCTTCTATGACAAGGTGAAGCACTTAGTAGGTGAGGGAAAGGCTGTGGATGCTGTCTGCGTAGACTTTAGTCAAGGCTTTGAAACCATTTCCCACAGTGTTCTCCTGGAAAAAAACTGGCTGCTCCTGGCTTGGTCAGCTGTACTCTTCACTGCATAAAAAACTGGCTGCATGGCTGGGCCCAAAGGGTAGTGGTGAATGGAGTTAAATCTAGTTGGTGGCCAGTCACAAGTGGTGTTCCCCACAGCTCAGTGTTGGGGACAGTTTTGTTTAATATCTTTGTCAATGATCTGGACTAGGGGATTGAGTGCACCTCAGTAAGTTTGTAGATGACACCATATTGGGCAGGAGCGTTGGTCTGCTTCAGGGAAGGAAGGCTCTGCAGAGCAATGTGGACAGGCTGGATCTATGGGCCAAGGCCAACTGCTGGGTTCTGCACTTGGGTCATAACCTCATAAAATGCTCCAGGCTTGGGGAAGAGTGGCTGGAAAGCTGCCTGACAGAAAGGGACCTGGAGGTGTTATCTGACAACTGTCTGAATAAGAGCCAGCAGTGTGCCCAGGTGGCCGAGAAGGCCAACAGCATCCTGGCTTGTGTCAGAAATAGCGTGGCCAGCAGGAGTAGGGAAGTGATCATTCCCCTGTACTTGTTGCTGGTGAGGCCACATCTTGAATGCTGTGTTCAGTTTTGGGCTCCTCAGTACAAGAAACACAGTGAGTTGCTGGAGCATGTGCAAAGAAGAGCAACAAGGCTGGTGGAAAGGTAGAGAACAAGTCTTATGAGGAGCGACTGAGGGAACTGAGGTTGTTTAGTCTGGAGAAGAGGAGGCTGAGGTGAGACCTTATCGCTCTCTACAACTACCTGAAAGGCGGTTGTAGCGAAGTGGCTGGTGGTCTCTTCTCCCAAGTTACTAGTGATGGGACAAAAGGAAATGGCCTCAAGCTGCACCAGGTGAGGTTTAGATTGGATATTAGGAAATAGTACTTTACTGAAAGGGTTGTCAGTGTTTGGAACAGGCTGCCGAGGGAAGTGGTTGAGTCACCATCCCTGAAGGTATTTAAAAGATGTGAAGAGGTGGCACTTAGGAACATGATTTAGTGGCAAACTGGCAGCATTAGGTTTACGGTTGGACTCAATGATCCTCAAAGTCTTTTCCAACATATATAATTCTGTGTATCCTGTGTAATCCATACAAACTAGCTGAATAAAGATAACAGGAAAGAAGTATTATTAATGCTGCTATATCTGTAGAGGCAAGGATTTATTATTCTGTACTGCTGATTTATATTAATTAACCTAAATGCAGTCTGAAAACTTGTAGTAAATACATAATCAGGACATTTCAGATGTACAAATCCATCAAAATACCACAGAATGTACAAGAAATATTTCAAAGCCATGTCTTTGTTACAGACAATGGTGTTTTTTCATCAGAATTGTAGAAATCATTCCTGATGGACATTTGGGCAAATAAAATTCCCACCACAATTTTAAAAGAACATACTGTGTTTAATCTTTCCACATGTAGATGAATATAGATGATTACAGAATACAATTTATAAACATCAGGGAATCTTTTAAGTACAACAGTGTGTTCTTCTAAGGACTAATTGTCATAAAATTGTGACCAGAAAGCAGGAGAGCCTCCTACTACACAGCAATCTATACTGCACAGAATGTGAAGCAAGTCAATGCATGCATATATCTGCCTCATGATATGCCAACCCCCCCCCCAAAAAAAAAAAGATTGAAGGCAGAACTTAAAGATGAGTTCAAGAGAAATCAAGGCCTTGTTACCAAATCTCAAGAATTCTCTGTTAGTTGTCTCATTGCAGCTAACCCTGATCCAGGAGAAGCAACACCTTCTGAATCTGTATAGCTGAAGAAGGAAAAAATATGTACTTGGATTTGCTGTACTTTTACAACGATGGAATGAGTTTTCATTTATATCAGTACTGGTAATAAGAAAATAAGCCTCATTGTTCTGGTGGCATTGGAATTGGTGAGAGCTCATCTGAATAGTCCAAAAGAGAGCAAGGGCCATGGTAATAATTAAGCAACGTAGATGTTGATGGGTTCCAGCACTCAAGCTCATTTTCTGACCCTCTTTCTCTTCCCAGTACAGAGAAAGTTTTCTCTCCTTGCTTCTGAATTGCATAAGACAAAATTCCAGCCACTATCTGCCTTACACTTATCTTTCCTTTCTGAACAAACCATTGGTGTGTCTGTGGTTTGTAAGTTACAGGGTCACCTTCTACACACTAATTACATTGGATCCCAACATACAACTAAGTGAGCACTTCTACTTGTGGTCATCTTGAGGACAGACCCATTGGCAGGAGGTGAGAAAGCGGGGATTGTACTGAATAAACTGAGAGAACTGAAGATTAAGAAGACAGGAAATAGCTTTTCAACTGTTATTTGTAGGATGACACTGAAACAGTTCAGATTAGATGTGATCCTCCTCCTGCTAGAGATAGAACACTGCTTAGAAGGAGCTATTCAAAAAAAGGTATAATTTCCTCCCTCACAAATCCTGAAACCCTGTCCCATCCATTCTGAGAAGAGGGCAACAGAAACAGTTCTCCGGCAAGGAATAAAGAACAGATGATGCTTTCCTAGTAAGAAAAATGTTTCTAGGCAGTTCATTGTTGAACAGTTTCCAAATGTTGCAGATGAATTAAGTGGCAAAACTTCCCTTGACTTCCATGGCAACAGGAGCATTGAATGACAAATGGAAGGGCAGGTAAATCCAGAAAGGATATTATATCATGTCTTGCTGTGATGGAAAGAACATTGGCATCTGCCACCCTGCCTGGTTCTGAGTCTTAACAGCGTGTTTTAAAATATGGATTTAACTGAAAATGCTTCTATGGTGTTGTATAAATAATTAAACAAACTTTGTTCCTCTCTAAATCCAAAGGCTATTTACAGAGGTGTTTGTGTTGGTACTGAACAGCGTTCTGCAGGAGGACAACCACACCCACATCAGTACCTGGATAATTATACTTTAGAAGCCCAGAGATCTGTCTGGTTTTAATGTGGTCAAAGTCTATGGTTTTAGTAAGTCTGCAGGAATGGAAACAACACAGTGGAGCTGCCAGGATCTGGTTCATATGGAAAGTTTGATTACTGTGTTAGTGGGGAAGGTCACAGTAACATTCATCTGAAGAGAGTGCCAGCATTTTGTTAGGAACTGCCAAATCCATTACACCCATAGTTGTGGGTGACTCATGTCCTCAGTCCAACCAGTAGTGAAGCTGGACATGTATCCCATTAGGCACACGGGTACGCATACACAGATAGATTTATGCATGGCTGGCCACACAGATCAACACAGGCAGGAAACACACAGCATCACCATAGACAGCCTCATCCCATTCCTCCTCTTCTGCTGATCAGGAGGGAAGTCTGCTAGTGGACCCCAGATCCCTGGGTTCTCCCCCAGGTGCTGGCCTCTGCCCATGCCAAACACCAAGGCTAGCTGCCTCAATCCCTTTGCTGGTACTCAGACCTCCTCTTACTACCACACACAGGCTGGTCCATACCAAATGTCTCCCCAGTGGTTGGCCTTTAGGCCCCTGGGTTCTCCAGTAACCAAGCCCCAGGCCTGGGTCTGTCTGGTAGCTGGTCCCCCAGACCTCTTATCCTTCTTGCTGTCGGTCTGGCTTGAAGTTCACATATGAGTTATCTGTATTTATACTCACACACACACACAGAGAAGATTGAAGTTCCCCAGGGAAATGCCCTTCTCTACTTGCTGGTGCTTAAATTTCCCATACACAAACACACACTGAGCTGAGATCCCACCTCAGTCAGTCAGTCCTTAATCACAGCACCTAACAGATTCCTATTTGGGGATGCTATTTCTGGTTCCTCATCTGAAAGCTTTGGTAAGACAGTAGAATAAAGCACTTTTTGTGTCAGGAAGCTACCTTAAAATTTATTCCTGAATCACAATCTCCACAGGTTAGAAAAGAAGCACATTATGTAGGAGAGGAGGAAATATTATCTTCTGAAGATCTTCCTTGAGTTTTTCCCTTTTTCTTGTATATTATATGATTCATGTACATCACAGGAGACTGTAAAGATATCTGGCATTTCTTTTTACTGTCAATCTCATGTTCAAAGGAGTTATTTCAGTTATATCTTAATACGGGTAAGGAGAGTGATGTAAGACACAGAGACTTAAGATTCGAAAATGAGGCTGAAAATAACAAAATAACATCCATCTTAGAAGTAATATACATTAAATTAGCTAGGGAAAAATGGCACCAGACACAGCTTCTTTGGGAGTGCAGCCTCAGGAAAAGAGGTGTAAAGGATCTGAGCTTTACTACCAACCTGTCAACCTCACCTCTAGGCCTGGCACAAATCCTCAGAGAAGCCATACTAAGGTACATGGAGGACAGGGAGGTCATTCAAGGCAGCCAGGTTCACTTCTGTAAGGCTGTGTCACGGTCCCCCCCCAACATCCTTCTCTCTAACCTGGGGAGATATGGATTTGATGAGTGGACTGTTTGGTGGTTGAGGAGTGGGTTGGATGGTCACATCCAGAGGGTAGTGGTCAATGGCTCAATGTCTAGATGGAGACTGATGACAAGTGGTATACCTCAGGGGTCCGTACTGGGACCAGTACTGTTTAATATCTTCATCAGTGACATAGACAGTGGGATCAAGTGCACCCTCAGCAAGTTTGCATATGACACCAAGCTGAGCAGTGCAGCTGACACTCCAGAAGATTGGGATGTCATCCATCCAGAGACACCTGGATAAGCTGGAGAAGTGGGCCCATGTGAACATCATGAGGTTCCACCAGGTCAAGTGCAGGGTCCTACACATGGGCTGGGGCAATCCCCAATATCAGTACAGGTTGGGGGATGGAGGGATTGAGAGCAGCCCTGCAGAGAAGGACTTGGGGGTACTGGTGGATGAAAAGCTGAACATGAGTCAACAATGTATGCTTGTAGTCCAGAAAGCCAACTGTATCCAGGTTCTGCATCAAAAGAAATGTGGCCAGCACCTTGAGGGAGGTGACTGCACTGATGAGATCTCACCTGGAGTACTGTATCCAGCTCTGGAACCCTCAACACAAGAAGGACATGGACCTGTTGGAGCAGGTCCAGAGGAGGGCCACAAAAATGATCTAAGGGCTGGAGCACCTCTCCTACAAGGACAGGCTGTGAGAGTTGGGGTAGTTCAGCCTGGAGAAGAGAAGGCTGCGAGGAGACCTTATTGAGGCCTTTCAGTACTTATAGTGGGACTTTAGGAATGATGGAGGCAATCTCTTTGGCAAGGCCTGCTGTGACAGGACAAGAGGTGATGGTTTTAAACTAAAGGAGGGTAGATTTAGACTGGATATGATGAAAAAATTTTTTACAATGAGGGTGGTGAAACACTGGCACAGGTTGCCCAGAGAAGTTGAGGAGGCCCCATCCCTAGAAATATTCGAGGCCAGGTTGGATGGGCCTCTGAGCAACCTGATCTAGTTGAAGATGTCCCTGCTCACTGCAGGGTGGTTGGACTAGATAACCTCTAAAGGTCCCTTCCAACCCAAACTATTCTATGATTCTATGTGTCTTAGAGCAGAGCTTGGCTCTGACCAGCACAGGAGACAATTGGGATTGTTCTGTGTCTTTATGCAGCATAGTGCTGGCAGAGTCTTAAAAGATCCCATTGTCCCAGCAAATTAGAGATAAACTTAAAAGCTGTTTTAATTTATGATAACTTAGAGATGGTCCTACAGGATTCTTTTCGTCCAGGATGCACAAAACTATGAAGATTTTTTTGTCCTTCTTTTTACTCTTTTTCTGAGTTTTTTTTTGTTTGTTTGTTTGTTTACTTGTTTTTCTTCTTCTACAGATGCAACCTGTTCCCCAGAGTTATAGGAGCTGGTCTATCCAGCCTAGAGCAAATAAACCTTTTCATTCCCTTCCCTTCCTTAAGTATAGAGTCCCTTTTGAAGTAAAGAGAGGGGAAATGCTGAGATTTGTATATCATTAATGTCTGCAATAAATATTCACAGATTTGTTAAGCTATTTAGAAACCCCAGAGATACTGAACATTCATTTTCTGTGAAGGGAAAAGTGACCAGTCAATTTTGTCGGGACCTTCTGTGCAGAAAATATTCCAGTCTTTCACATAAGAAGTTTTGTGACAGACCAGTGAGTTTCACTTTAAAAAGTCAGCCATCTAGAGGTTACTAGGTTAACTCTCTTCACCTGAGAGACAATAAAGCTATCCTAGTATGTATTATATCTGGAAACATGTAGAGGCCAATAATTGACCTTTGGAATCCATACTTACCTCTTTCTTGGACTGTAATATAGTGTATCCTTGATTACAAATATAAAGTCTTCAGGTAATTAATTACATGGTTAAGCAGATGAGCTATTACTTTTTAAAAAAAATCTGTGAGAGACCAGATTCAGCCCTTACAGAATCATTGCTGTTCACCTGGAGGACAATGCTGTCAATGGAGAAATTCCAAAGGTACATGAGTGTAATTGAGATTAGGATCTCGTTTAACTCACATAGCTGAGGGCAGAATGCATTGACGCTGTATTTAAAGACAGGGCAGGTCCTGTACTGTCACTTGACTCATGTAACCTGGTAGAGGGAAGTGCTAAATGGTGGACTTAATACCACTCTCACTATTCACTGATAATAATTTGTATGTGAAGAAAAGGATAGCTTTCATCATTTGTGCTAAACCGTCTTTATTTAAATCATTAGCATTCTTGAAGTTAAAAAAAGGGATGAGTGAAGTAGTCCAGGGCAACCATATATTCATTGTTGCCTTCAGGTGAATTGTCTTTGTGTGGCTCCATAAAATTCCCTTGTCTCAGCAAGAGAAAGTGACAATGAGATAATTCTGAATCTTGCCTGTAGAATCCAAATCTATACAAAGAGTATAACACGACATTTTAAAAAGGTATTTGATACATTTAGATATATGTAAGAAGAATTTGATGTATGTTGTTTGAACATATTCATCACTACAGACAGGTTCTGGTCCTTAATTAGTTGTCTGTTTTATTGTTTGAAAGCTGTGCTTAAAAAGGAGTAGGTACTGTGGACTGGGTTTACTACTTCCCAAATTATTCTTTGGTGGCATTTCTATTTTAATCTCACTTGCTTTTAAAGTTTCTTAAGCTAGAATATACTATAGTTCTAAACTTGGAAATCACTAAATGCTCAGGAAAGCTCTTGTTCCAATTAAATTTAAGAACAATTCTCCACTCCTCAAGACATAGCATGGACTAATATGTTCAAAATCATGAAGCATTCAGATGCTGTATTTACAGTGTTTGTATGTTCACTTAAAGCATTTGAGGGAAATATTGGATGCCAATTCAGCCACACTACTACCATCAAAGGTAATTCCCTTTGTGCCTTACCATTAAGGGTAATTCCCTGCATGTGCATCCCAGCTCCCTTCCATCCCCATAGCAAGATGAGACTGGTGCACAGTAGTGTACTCAATTTTCCAGGTATCAGGTCAGCTGAAGCAAACTAAGCAAATTATTTGGGTGCCAGAGAGCCAGGACCCCAAGGTATCCTATGTAAGAAGGTGAAAGCCAGCAATGGTGTTTCATAACTGGTTATATCACACATGGTTTATACAGAAAGTTTTAATTGTTTGACACCGGTGGATGCAAAATTGGTCACAATATGGATGAAATCACCAGGAAAAAATATGACTAATGGATTTTAGTGTTGCAGTATGGGGACTTTAAGACCTAACTTTTAAGCATCTGATTTTCACTGCAAAGTCTAAAACCCTGCTTTAGGTAAATGGGTTCCTCTTATAACAACAGAAAGGAATTAGTGACTCAGACTGGGACTCCCAAAATCATTTGCACTGAATTGATTAAGATTATGTGGATGGAGGCAGTGAGAAAAGAGTGGATCTCAGCACCCTAAAAATGTGGTTTATTCTGTCAGTGTTTAACAACCCAGGAGTCTCTCTTACAAAAACACATATCCATGCTTTTTCTTTCTTCTAAAATGAAATATAGATCACTGTTCAGGCAGAGGAGATAATGGGCAGGCCTTGCTGGAGGACTGATCAGTATGCATACTCATCTAACAGCTTCACTGAAACACCACTCAGAGCAGTCCTCAGAGACAGCTGTGATTGATAGACACGTTGCCTAGTCAGGATTGTGCTAACTGAGTTGGAAGGGTGCAACAATATGCATGGTCCTGCAAAAAAAATGTATTCACTGAACAGAGGGTAAAACGTAAACATCCAGACTGGGAGGTAGTAGCAGTCTGAAATCAAGGGGAGTCAGAAATAATGCAACTTAGGTTTTGGACATGGAGACATGGTAAAGCTTTATCATGGGCATAGGTGTGTTAACACCTTGCTGAACAAAGTATTTTTGTTTTGGCTATGCCTTGATGACAGAATATCAGGTTATGACCTTGCTGAACCTACAGCTATGTTTTATGAGACAAGATTAGCACTGGAGGAGCTTCCAGACAGTTAGTAAGCTGCCACCAAGATTACAATGCCAACACTGCACATCTACTAACAACAGACAACAACAGCTGGAGAGAACATTTTTATAAAATAGCTTGACCAAGTTAATTTGCCTATTTTGCCTCAAGAAAGATCTAGCCTGCAAGAGTACATTGAAAAGTGCTCCACACCAGTTTCCCCTGTGGCTAGGCTACAGACTGCTGGTTAGGGTACACTCCCAGCAGACACGAATTTGGATCCCTTTTAGCTGTAGAAGTATCCTCCACTCTATGTGAGAGTCCTCAAACCAGCTGGGTCTTCTGTGAGGAAAGCACTACCTCCTGTTCCCAAAGGATTTCCAGAGAAAGCAATTTCCACCACTGTGTCTTGTAAGGATCAAAATCTTGCATGCTCCAACAGGCTGCCTGGCTCAAGCTGTTATAGGAAGGCCTAGGCTGATGCATAAAACAGGGTTATGTGAAAGAATGAGCTCAGACGATGACCATCCACCCTGCCTAATTCCTGTCTTTGATTTAAACTGCTTCAGCTAGCTCTCTCCATGAGAGATCTGCTGTAAAATGGCTTGTTCTCAGCAACAGCAACATGAGCCAGAGGTGGCATGACTTCGTTCAGGCCACAATAGTCTACTGTTAACCTCACTGTCTGTGAGACTTTTGCACTGGCTATATGGGACTATGAAAAGGTAAGTGAGTCTTGCTGATGACTCCTTGGCCTTCCAGTTGATGAATCACTCATGGATGGGAGCCAGGGAGTCCAGTTTGTGCGATATTGCGGCACATGCACCATCCTGATAACAATTGATGCCTGCTCTTTTTCAACTTGCAGCAATCCCACAATGAAGGGGATCTTCTGAGATGCTAGGCAGGGTAGATAACTGTTTGATCTTCTCTGTGTTCACAGTGGCTACACCAAAAGCCTATCAATACCCCTTTGTGTCCTTGAAGTATCGTCTCCTGAGGCAGTTTATACCAAGGATACAAGGGGCCTCTGGGCTGGTCACAATGGTGTGCTTTTCCCAGTTGTCCCCTGTTAAGCTCATCTTAGCCTCCAATACAGACAATTCTTGGCATTCCCCTGGACACTTCAGAGATCCAGATGGGTTCTGTGGCCCTATACCCTGATGGCACCAGTGTACACTGTACACCAGTGTCTACCAAAGCCTTCTACTTCTGCAGGTCTGATGTGCCAGGCCATTGAATCCACACAGTCCAGTGTACCTGGTCATACCTTTCCTGGTCCCTCCTGGCTGAAGGATCCTCTATTCCTGTTCCTCATCAGAGTATTCACTGTCTGACCCTTGCAGTGCGAGACCAGAAGTCCTATCACCAGAATCAGTTCTATGTCTGGGAGATCACTGATTGCCT
Source organism: Phalacrocorax carbo (assembly GCF_963921805.1). Taxonomy (NCBI): domain Eukaryota; kingdom Metazoa; phylum Chordata; class Aves; order Suliformes; family Phalacrocoracidae; genus Phalacrocorax; species Phalacrocorax carbo. The sequence goes on along the minus strand of NC_087513.1, from coordinate 192,381,350 downwards.
TCTTATGTCACTACATGCACTAAGCTGACAGCTTTCTTGGGTGACCCCTTCTTAACAGCTGTCTTCCCTCTCAGTTTGCATACGCAGGCTTCCAGCTTAAAGATGGGTTCACCATTCCACTTCCTCACGTCCACGCCCTGGTCATGCAGGAAGAACCAGAGTGCACCATCCGACATGCACCGGGGGCTCCCTTTCCCTCTGACTGGGGCAAGAGAGGACTGATTTCTTGGGGGGTCCCTGACAGCCAAGGCGCTGGCCCATAGGGATGAGGAGGTACAGAGATTTTCCTCAAAGTTTTGGAGCCAAGAAGACACTCTCTCCACAGCTGTCATATCCATATCCAACAATATATCACTGCCAAGCTGTTAGAATATGATGCTGGGGTACTTTGAATCACCTTCCTCCTCATGGCCTATGTGCACAGGACATCATCTAGACCTTTGGAGACCTCAACATTGTCTAGAACACTGTAGATGACTTCCAGCACCACTAATTCTCTCAGGTACTGGATGCATTCATCTGCAGTAGTCCACTTTCCTGGGGAGTTCACAAGATCTTCCCTGAATGAATATCTTTCCCTCACACTTGAGAGGACCCATATCTAGAGACTGACAATGGCTGCCTTTTTTCCAATTTCTCTCTCAATTCCCCAGTTTCTAGAAAGGGATGCCACCTATTGGGCTTCCTTACCTTCCTATTACTGACTGTTGGCCCCATCATACTAGCATTTGAGCAGCCAGGCAGTAAACCACTTGCCTGGCTGGTGGCTGTAATATTTCCATGTCTCGAAGTTCTGATGAGGTCAAGGACTGGGTAGTTTCCCCTTCCTGTGTGAATTCTCTCACTCCTTCCTCCAATTTCTGTGTTGAAGGACCAGCTTCTTGATCAAACCTTTCCTCTTCTTCCTCTGTTACTAATCAATGATACAGATGCATTGTTCTTTTTGTCCACTGTTTCTTTTTCACTGGTGGGGCAATTTCTGTAGTTGTTGTTTGGGTCCCTATCTCAACCATGGTGTCCTCAGATGCAGTTTGTGTCCCTGCTTCAACCAGTCCTCTGAGAGTACTGAACTGTGGCTTCTTAGGCACAGGCCAAGCCCCAGTACAGTGCTAGCAGCTCCTAGTTTTCTTTGGGGTAGGAAAGGCACCCTTCTATCAGGTAGCGCATTAGTTTGCCGGGGTGCTTGCCTGTTCAGGTGTAAAATCTCAGGTTATGGGAGGTGATAGGAATCTGCCAAAATTGCCTGGTTGACATGGGGCGGGCAGTGGACATTGTCTACCTGGACTTCTCCAAGGCCTTTGATACAGTCCCCCACAGCCTCCTCCTGGAGAAATTAATGTGTTATGGCCTAGACAAGTGGTGAGTGCAGTGGGTGGGGAACTGGCTGACAGGCCACACCCAAAGGGTGGTGGTAAATAGCTCCTTTTCCAAGTGGCAACCTGTCACAAGTGGAGTCCCCCAGGGATCGATATTGGGCCCAATGTTATTCAATATCTTTATAAGTGATCTGGATAACGGCATCAAATGTAGCCTGATGAACTTTGCTGATGACACCAAGGTGAGTGGGGAAGTAGACACTCCAGAAGGGAGAGCTGCTCTGCGAGAAGGTCTGGATAGGCTGGAAGAGTGGGCCAGCAAGAACCTTATGAAGTTCAACACGGAGAAGTGTAAGGACATGCACCTGGGAAAATATAATCCAGGAGTGCAGCACAGACTGGGATCCACCTGGCTGGAGAGCAGCTCTGTGGAAAGGGAGCTGGGGGTCCTGGTGGACAGAAAGCTCAACATGAGTGAACAGTGTGCTGCTGCGGACAAGAAGGCCAACAGGATGCTGGGTTGCATCAAAAAGGGCATCACCAGCAGAGATAAAGAAGTCATCATCCCACTCTACTCAGTGCTTGTCAGGCCACACCTGGAGTACTGGGTACAGTTCTGGTCCCCGCTATACAAAAAGGATGTGGACAGGCTGGAAGGGGTCCAGAGAAGGGCCACCAAGATGATCAAAGGACTGGGAAGCCTGCCATATGAGGATAGGCTGGGAGAACTAGGTTTGTTCAGCCTTGAGAAAAGGAGGCTCAGAGGGGATCTCATCACCATGTACCAGTACTTAATGGGTAGCTACAAAGAAGATGGAGACTCCCTTTTTACACGGAGTCACATGGAGAGCACAAAGGGGAATGGGCACAAGTTGCTCTTGGGAAGATTCTGACTGAACATAAGAGAGAAGTTTTTAACAATGAGAACAGTCAACCGTTGGAATAATCTCCCCAGGGAAGTGGTTGCCTCGGCCATGTTGGACACCTTCAAGATTCGGCCGGACAGGGTGCTGGGCCATCTTGTCTAGACTGTGCTCTTCCTAGAAAGGTTGGACTAGATGATCCCTGAGGTCCCTTCCAACCTGTGATTCTGTGATTCTGTGAAAATCATTCCACACACCCTGCCACCCAGGTTCAGGCTGCCTCAGGGCATATTTCAGTACCACCTCACCCAATAGTTTTCTTGTCTTACACCAGGACAAGACCAGATTCCACAAACCCCATAATATGCCAACAGTATTAAGTAGTGGTATTAAACATCTCACATAAGGGTGAACAAAGACCTTGGGACCCTGCATAATAAAACCATGCACATCAATCCCGGGTAGGGAGTGGGAGGTGTATTCCCTCATCTTCTCCACAAGATAGTTCCCCCAGCACAGCAAGGCCATTAATGGCAGGGCAAAGCACATAGCTGTTGTTTGTACTAACATGTTCCCGAGTTCCTTCATCCTTACCACAAAATAGCTCCCCCAGCACAGTAAGGCCATCAGTGTCAAGGCAAAGCACATAGCCATTATTTGTATTAACATTTTCCCAAGCTCAGCAGAATAAAGGGATAAGCAGTACAGCCAGTAAACTCTTTGACCCACACAGGACCTTGCCACTAAATAAGTACTATAGCTACAGCACACTTAATACAAAACTGCTGTTGTCTCATGGCCCATGTTGGGTGCCAAAAAAGTCTGTGGTGGGTTGACCTTGGCTGGATGCCAGGTGCCACCAAGTCGCTCTATCACTCACCTCCTCAGCAGGATGCGGGGGGGAGAGAAAAAAAAAAGACAGAAAAAAACTCTCATGGGTCAAGATAAAGGCAGTTTAATAAAAACAAAAGCAAAGACCATGCATGGATGCAAAATGAAAACAAAAATTTTATTCTCTACTTCCCATCAGCAGACAATGCCTGGCCACCTCGCAGGAAGCAGGGCTTCAGTACACGTAGTAGTTACTCCAAAAAACAAACACCATAAATAATGAATGACCTCCCTTTGTCCTCTGAGCCTAGTGGTGTGTGTGGGAGAAATGTTGGAGACACAGCCTTGATGCTGTTCAAGCACTGCTCAGCAATAGCCAAAACACTGGTGTGTTATCAACACCTTTCTAGCCACAAATACAAAGCACAGCACTATAAGGGTTGTGATGGGGAGAATTAACTCCATCTCAGCCAGACCCAATACAGTGGCCCAGCCATCCTATGTCATACTGCTTTGCACACAGCACATTCAGCAAGTTTTACATAATGAAACAAGCCCCCTGATTATTTTGACCACTTGGAACTGAATCCCACTCCTCAGAACATTATTTTATGGGGCACCACAAAAGGCCTAGAGAAAATCTGGCCCAACTAGGATGTGGGCAGCTTTCATGGAAGGGTGGCAGTGATGTGGACATCAGATAGTCAGCAACATCTGGTTCAGGGTTCTCTCCCTAGTGTGGTGGCAGGGGCAGTGCAAAGCTGTCCTAAAAGGTATGTCCTAAAAGGTATGTCCTAAGGCTTGCCCTCTTGAGTGCCTGTTTCTTTGTACAAGGGGAATCTAGGGTGACATGCTCAGATTCAGAGATCTAACTTTTACGTTATTACAGTTAAGCCTTGAAAGGGATTTTTCAGGACAAGAGTGTTAAAGGGGCTCGGGAGGAGATAATTTCCAATATAATAAACAAACACATTAATCCTTATCAAGCACCACAACATTTCTACCCATAATGCCCATGCATTACTGACTATTTGAAGAAAGGTTCTTTTGCTGAAGAGCTCAACGTATTAAAATTACTCTGAAAAACTGGTTAATATTTATTATGCTAGTGACACCCTGAGAGTTTGAACGACTGATTTGACAGCTACAGTTGATGGTAATAGACTTAGAAGCCATTAAAGATTTGATAGCACAAAATAAGTCCTTCCATTCATCACCTAGTACTGATACTTGATGCATCTATACTCAATGAAAAGCCCAGGCTCCAAGCATACTCTTGATCCCTAAATCATGTTACATTTACAGAATATGGAGGAAATCTGTATTACCATGTGATGACCATCAGTTCATGTGTTCCTTTCAATGGCTGGACACACCAGGTCTGTTCTGGTCAACTATAAACAAACACCTGCCCTTGTGGCCCCATCACACAGCTGCTCTCTGGTGGACTAATTACATCTGGGCTCTATTTTAAAAGGGCCTGATATCATAGGATGCAAGAATAAATATGACTTTAAGAGAGTGGGATTTGTTAGTACTGGGAACACACCTAGTCTAACTACCATTGCCCTGAACCCTGGTTATGTGGAACTGCAGAACTGTCTTAGGGGTATATGGAAGTGTTGCACATCTCAGCATAGAGATTACAGATTGCATAGATAACTGTATTCCCATGGACTTTATTCAGTCTGTACACTCTGGTTTTGTCTCACTTCCTCAAAAGAATGGCTTTAGAAATCATATAAATTCCAGGGGGCTTTGTATGCAGACTGAATGCTACAGTTTAGCTTGCAGTGTCTGCAAATGAAACAGTCCCTTCAAGCTCATGATTAGGTTTGTGTTGCAAGAACTCACTGCACCATCACCTGAACATTACTGTCATCTCTGGATGATAAAACAAACATTTCCTGCACCTTCAGAATTCAGACTGAATTAGACAATCTCAAGCTTTTTTACAATTCCTTGTGAAAAAAACCCTACTAACAATTTCTTCTTCCAGAGAAAAAGCAGATCCCCTTCATACGCTTAGATGTTGTTTGAATCTTTAAGTTTTTGGGAGGCAAAAGCTAGGTTCTGTTGGAAAACTGAGAGCATTTGATTTGAGGCAGTAAGCCTTTACAGAAATGCAGTTTGGTTGTGTTCTCTAAACATTCAGGTGAAAGAGTTTGGTTTGCAAATCATAGAAAATAAGATAGGAAATGATCTCAGAAAATCATTGGGTCCCTCACCCTGCCTACGCTGGATATGCAATACTGAGCTAACAGCCACCTGTACAATTATTTTTATTTTTTTAAATGTGAAGGGATTCTCTTAGTAAAAGTTCCTAGCTAACATATATTTAGCTTGTTTTTCTTTCTCTTTTACTATAAAAATGGCCACTTTTTACATCTGTCACTTAGATCTGCTCTTCACTTTCTAATTGATTCAGGGTCACAATGGATACCTTATCTGTAAATGTCTGTTAAATCTAAGGGGCAAATCTTCAATATTTTTAATGACATTCCTCCCTCTACTTAGTTCTTGGCATTAATTATAATCAAAAGTTTTCTACCAGACAAGAAGGACAGAATTTGTTAACCCATATATAAACAGTGATGCTGAGGCCAAGACTTTTCTCATTAGTCCTCAGTTTACTGTGCTTTAGCAGGGTTCACTCCAGTGGTAACTGGAAGGCAACAGCAACCCAGATTATGAAACTAATGTGAAGTATAAACCAGATAATTCTGGTAGCATTCAGCATGTCATGACCTCTTCAGCCATCCCATCACACCAATTCCAGAGGACCGAGATGTAAAAATATCTATATGTACCCATTTTCAACAATGCATATCAGGAAACATATACCAATAACATGTTCAAAGAACAGCTTGTATTATCCTATTTACAGATCAGGCAGATCATAAAGAACATTGTAAAAAAAATCTCTGATAACTAATTAATTAATAAAGAGTGAAAAATTACAAAGAACTATGTTGCTGTTATCCTTGGAAGTTGACAGAGCTTTACAAATAAAATATAAAGAGGCAGAACAAACATCAGCAGCTGGAATTACAAGTAGACTAAAGGAGACTGTAACAGCCATAAAACGCAGAAATAATAATGTGCTTGAGGTCTGTTAAAATTACCTCCATTTCTCCCTCAAGACATCATTTATTTTTTTCTTAGTGGGAATAGTACAAGGTTGGCAGGTCTGCATCCAACCCACAATACCATAGCCAGGGAGGAAAGCATCCCTAAAAAACTCAACACAAAAGAAACAGCTGCCTGAAAAGATAAATCACTGCCAAAATACTCAGACAGCCTATTCAAACACAAGCAAAGAAGGTAAATACTAGCAGTTGATAAACACACAAAATGAAGCAGTTGATGCTCAGCTCTTGTGGTACAAGGTAATAACAGCCCGTGCACATATTTACGCAAATGTTCTCCTTTCTGAAAGGCAGAGATTGGCAAGGGATTGCTTTGGTTTCAAAAGTCCTTGCAGTGACACTTGAGCAAAATAAAAGATAGTCAACACATTTTTAATTTCAGGAATTCAAGATTTATAATCAATACCTTATTTGTGCTACATCCTTGACGTCAGTTGACCTGCTCCACTGGGCTGTCTAAGAGGGGAGTGTAACACATACACTGCTTTCAAAGGAACAGCGCTCAGTCATTTTTTTCTTCTTAATAGCTCTGTACTATACCTGCACTCAAGTTGACAGCACCCTCCACTGCAAGAAGGGCTACATCTTGTCTGTAACTTAGGAAGGGAGTGACGTTTGAGCTAAGCCTCAGTGCACTCCCTGAGCTGTGTCCATGCCCTGGGTGGCACATATAGCTTTTCATTCACATGTCCATCACATGCAAGGCCAGCTTGGGCACAAAAAATTTACAAATCTGGGTTGCCTTTGTTGCAGTCTGTGGTGGACCCCATCTAAGAAAGCTCCTATGAACGACATATATCCAATATCAGCTATGCGAAGGCACTACGAGTGCCAATGGGTCCATGTGGTACATATGCAAGACATTGTTTGACTGGTTTGTCTGCACTGGAGGTAGGTGGTATGACACTGAAGGGTAATAGAGGACTGAGTCTTTCTCCTGGGAATGGGTCTCTGTTGAAATGTCTAAAGCATGGTCTGAGCACAGGCTTGAACCCAAACAGTAGCTTGGTATGCAGCAGCAGTGAGGTCAACAAGATATTAGGCTTCTTTAAGAAGAGTATTGAGAACAAATTAGAAGACAACATCTCACTGTTATGAAAAAAACTGGTGCAGCCATATCCTGAGAAGTATGTGGAAGTATGTATATTTCTAGTGTTCAACTCAAGAAAAAATAAAGTAGAAGCAACTAACAGATCAAGAGGACAGAGCAGCTGCCTTATGAGAAGAGACCAAGAAGGCCAGGACTTACAAGAGGAGACTAAAAAGGCCATGAAGACATCCTTGGTCTCTTAGTCTCTGGAGAGGAGAAAGCTGGATGGGATATGACTAATGTCTGTAAAGCAATAAAAACAGTGGATACAATAATGTAGAACTGTTATTCACCAAACTCTGCAATCTTTGAATTACAGACAGGTTTTTAAACCAGTAGGAGTTTGATTTAAAAAATATAAAAGAAAGTACCTCTCTCCAGTGGGTAGCGAACTCCTACAATTTACAGTCATAAGAGTTTGTGGACACAGATCATACCAGCAGGTTCAAAAAGTATTAGACAACTCATGCACAATAGGTCCATCAACAGATACTAAAGGGAGAAGAAGGACATGTACTTTCTAACATCCCTGACACACCAGCTGGCGTTTTGGGGAGTACAAGGAGAAGGGACAGCAGAAAAAGGTGGGGCTTGTGTGCCCTGCTGAAACAGCAACTCCTGTTCTCAATGGAGAGACAGAACACTGAGCTGGATGGACCCCTCCCTGGTCTGACAGACAGACATTTTTTCTGTTCTTATCTACACTCTGACGTGAATACAGCTATGTGCTGGGCAATTCATATTCTGTTGACTTCAACTAGTTCATTACAAATGATCAAAAAAAGAAAAAAAGAGTCTTGTCTAACAGTGATCACACTGAGTGGGAATCTGAATTCTCTTCCAATTCATGAAGTAGAGCTTGAATAAAAATGTAGTTCATCAAAAGGTGAAGAAAAAAAGAAAACTGGAAAAGTATTCTGCTATATTAATGTGTTTAGTTCTTTATGCAAGCTTTTGTTAGTCAAGCCCACACAACTGCTGCAGTAAAATGATACAGTTGTTTCTGACATGATATAGAGACTAAAGGTGGAAAATGACCAGGTAGGAATATGATTATCTAGTATTCAATTTGTGTGTGACATTCAGAAAGCAGCAGGAAGTGAATAAGGATAATTCCATCATTATCGCATAGTGCTCACACTTTAATGCTTTTATAATGTACAGTAGCCTTTCTGGGCCTTTCCGCAGTAATTGCTGGGTAGACTCAGAGTACCATCAATATTCTGCAACTGCATTATATTGCATAATGCTAATGGTATTAAAGAATGATAGCAGGCAAATAATTACACATGAAGCAGAGGAAGATCAGGGAAGGGACAGAAGCATTGGGTAGACTGTATGGTGTGGCTCCAGATGAGGTGGGAAGGGAGGTGGAGACATTTTGCATAGCTGATATTCCCACCTGTAGGGTTGTAGCTGATGGGTTCAAAAAACTATTCTATCCAGTCCACCAAGAAGTCTTGATTCAGTGTGTATGTAAACATATGCTTCTCCTGAGCACATGAACAAGCCCACTGAAGTGCAGGTTACTATTAATTTCTTCAACAAGAAGACAGATGGTTTTATGGATTTCTAGATCATGGCCTTTGACAGTTGTATTTCCAGAAGCTGAAAAAGAATATCTGTCCTCAGGTTTCAGATACAATGCCTAAACTGTCTTGACTCAACAAGGACTACATAGCATTTCACAATATGAACAACTAGTGTTACATACTTAATGTGGATGCTTCTTTTCTGTAGGATATCAGCTGCATCCTGGACACAAGGTGACATATGCAGTGAAAAATAAAATCCTGAGTCATAACTGGGCATATTAACTGCAAAGTGGAAAAGATATCATACCTAAAATGAAATGTTCCCTTCACCCATCAGTGGGGAAAAAGCAGCAGGGAATTTCTATACTCTTTTCTAATCTTTTTTCCTTACAGTTAATAAAAATTATTGAAGCTAAAACATATCTTAGTCTCTCTGCAAACAAAGCATGAACTATAAATGTAAAATATTTAAACCTTTTTTGTGAAAAGTTGATTTTGTGCTATTATTATTTTGCTCTCTACTAAGAGTAGAATAAATTGAAAGATTATTATCATGAAAGGGGTGTCAAAGTCCCCTGAAGATTTTTTATCTTTAAAAAGGTTTATTTTAAGCTACCAAAGGTATAAATGTTTAACTATTGACCACAGCTATATATTCTTGTATTTCACAGAATCACAGTGGTTGGTGGACACCTCTGGAGACCATCTAGTCCAATCTTGCTGCTCAGAGCAGGGCCAGCTACAGCATGTTGATCAGGACTGTGGCCAGTCAGCATCTGAATATCTCCATGGATGGAGACTCCACAGACTGCTGGGCAACTTCTTCCAGCATTCAATCACTCCCACAGTGACTTGCTTTTCCTTCTGTTTAAACTGAATTTCCTATATTTCAATTTGTGCCCTTTACCTCTTGTCCCTTTACTGGCACCACTGGGTAGTGTCTGGCTGTACCTTCTTAATTCCCTCCCTTCAGGCATTCATACATAGTGATGAAATCCCCTTTTACCTTTTTCTCCAGGCTGAACTGTGCCAGCACTCTCAGCCTCTCCTTGTATGTCAGATGCTCCAGTTCCTTAATCATCTCAGTGGCCCTTCACTGGACTCCCCCCAGTAACTCCATCTCTCTCTTGTTCTGTGGATCCCAGAACTGGACACAGCACTGCAGAGGCAGCTTCACCAGTGCTGGGTAGAGGGGAGGGATCACCTCCCTTGACCTACTGGCAATGATCTTCCTAATACAGCCTGGGAGGCTGTTGGCCTTTGCTGCAATGGAGCATTGCATTTTTGTCCAGCAGGGTCCCCAAATCCTTTTCTGCAAAGGTGCTCTCCAGCTGCTCAGTAGCCAGTGTGCACTGGTGCACAGGGTTATTCCTCCCCATGCACAGGCAGTATTTGACATTTCTCTTTGCTGAACTTGATGAGATTCTTGTTAGCCCATTTCTCCAGATTATCGAGGTCCCTCTGAAGGGCAACACACCCTTCTGGTATATTAGCCACTACTTTCAGTTTTGCATCTTCAGCAAACTTGCTGAGGGTGCCCCTTGTCCCCTCATTCCAGGTCATTAACAGAGTTGTTAAACTGTACTGGACCTAGTATCAACCCTTAGGATCCTCCACTTGCGACTGATCTCCAGCTAGACTTTGTGCAACTGATTGCAATCCTCTGAGCCCGGCGGTTCAGCCAGATTTCAGCCCACCTCACTCAACTTCCACTTCATTAGCTTTTCTATTAAGATGTTATGGGAAACAGCATGAAAAGCCTTACTAAAGTAAAGGTAAACAACATCCACTGCTTTCCTCATGTCCACCAAGACAGTTTTTTCATCCTATAAGCTATCAAATTGATCAACCATTATTCTCCCTTTGTATATCCATGCTGACTTCTCCCAGTCACCTTGACCTTGACATATTTGGAAATGGCTTTCAGAATTATTTACTCCATTACCTTTCAGGGATTGAGGTGAGGCTGGCCAGGCTGAAGTTCCCCAAATTGTCATTCTTGCCTTTCAAAGGGCTTTTCAAAGATGATCAGTGACCTTTCAGTGATGTCTGCCACCTCCCTCAAAACTTGTGGGTACCTCCCATAGGGTCCCAAAGACCGTGTGCATATCCAGTATGTTCAGATATTCCCTAACCTCAGCCTCCTCCACCAAGGTTAAGTCTTTCTTGCTTCAGACCTTCCTCCTACTCTCAGATGCCTGGGATTTCTGAAGTAAAGACTGAGATGGAGAACACACTGAGTGTCTCAGCCTTTTCCAAGTCCTTTGTCACCATCTCCTCCCATTCTTCAACAGGCCCACATTTTCACCAGCCTTCCTCTTGCTGCTGAGAAAACCTGAAGAAGCCCTTCTTGGTGCTTTGCACATCTCTTTCCAGATTCTACTCCAGGTGAGCTTTGGCTTCCCTGACCCCATTACTGCACTCTTGGACAGTTTCTCTATATTCTGAGTGCCCACCTGTTGTGTGTTTCCTTGTTATGTCTGAGTATTGTCAGGAGCTCCTTGCTCATCCATGCAGACCTGCCACACCTGTTTGATTTCCTGTATGTGGGAACAACCACTTTGGAGCTTGGAGGAGGTGATCCTTGAAAGTCAACCAGCACGATCCCTGAAAATTAACCATAATAACAGGATTGGTTACTTTTCTTTGTTTTGGCAGTTTTCCTATCTTTTCCCATTTGTGTCTATTTAGTGCTTTAATTTGCCTTGGATGTTTTCTACAAAAATAACATTTCCAAATGAAACCTCTAGTACTGAGTTTATTAACATTCTGAAATCCTTTCTGGTCTTTGTTGAATCAAGAGTTTTGGGTTGTCTGTATGAATCTGAGCATAATATTTGTTTCCAGTCTACTTCTGGAGAAATAAAGCTTCAGCAGAGTAACTTATGTCACAGACTTCTTGCCATACTGTATTGGAGAAGGAAAAATAAATCAAGAATGATTACTTAGTAAGCTAAAATGAATTATTAATTAGTAGGTTAAATAATTAGTAAGCTAATAACTAATTTTAATATACAGATGCTCATATACGTGTCTAAGTAGTACACTTAGATGCTCATAAGTATACTACTTATACTACAGTAATATACTACTTACACTACAGTAAGTAGTATGTCAAACTTTATACTTACAATCAACAGAATTTGGTACGTAGTGTTTTTCTCTGAATCTCAAGGTGATGTGGTAGGGCCTGTGTTTTCTCTTTTCCCACCTGTTTTAATCTGCTTTATTTTTACAATACACTAGAAATAAAAGTTTGAAGAGATGAAATTTTTTCAGATTTCAGACCTGAAGAAAGGTTGTGTGGCCAAAAACCTGTGAGTAGTTTTTTCTCCAGTGATGTATATTGGTCTTCTACCAGCTGTTTCTTTTCCCTACAAACCTTCTTGCTTTAGTTCCATTCTGTCATTGCAGAACACCATCACTGCAAAAAGAGTTAAGCAATTTGCTCTGCATCAGTTAGTTGGAGGAAATATTAAATAATTGTTCTAAACATATGGAAAGTAATTTATGACTCTGTCGGAAATATTGTTCTGAGGCTGCTTTCCTTTCCTGAAATGATGCTAAACTTCAGAATTCCTGAAGCCATTATGTACAGCACCATACATGGCTGGAACTTTATATAGCTATACCACTAACAGAAGTGATACTTTGCAGCAGAAAAGACAGAGGTGTACTTGTTAAGAACAAAGAGTCTGCTTTTGCACTGAATATTCTTGCTTCATGTGTTCTGTGAATATACTTTAAAACATTATGTTTTTAGGCAATTTTTAACACCCCTTTTTACCACTTCATAGTGATGGTACTGCAGTTTTTTATTAACTTTTTTCCTTCCTCCAGGATTTTTGTGAACTATAGGCTCCTAAAGTTATTCCTAAAAGGACTAACTTGATGTAAGAGAGAGAACTTGCCACTTTTGTATAATAATAGGCCTTTCTGTTCCCTAAACACACACTGAGTCTGCATTTCTGCTAACAGTGGTCACCAGTGGCAGTATTCTTGCTGACTGTATTCTGCTTGCAAAAGTTATGGTTAAATGCAGCCACTTTCACTCTGACACAGAAACAGAACATCTAAGTCATGCTGCTGTTAGCAATTAAAAACAAACAAACAAAGAAAAATCTCACCTGATTTTATGGCAGTAAAATTACTTACATATGAACTAAGAGTTTGGTTCTCAATAGAAAATACTAGTCCCCAGACACACTCCTTGAAAAATAACTGAGAACAGTAGTTATAATAGTGGTGTTAGTTAAACTATGCTTCTTACATTGCTACAGGAGGATTAGCAAGAAACCCCATGATCTTGTAGCACAACAATTCCTCCCTTGCCCTGGGTGTGTGAGAAAGCCTTGAAAGGGTTAGTCCACATACATCCCGCTTATGCATTTGTTCCTGGGAAGTCGCAATAAACTTTGAGTTTTGATCTGTGTTGCACATGGAACTCTAAACTGAGCAGCCTGTGCTGGAGGGGAAAGGTGGGAGATTTTGTTTTTTCTTCCCTGCAGCAGATCTGTGCTCTTGTTGCTCAAAGATGAGTAAAATGAAATGTCGGTAACAACATGACAGTCCTGGCTGATAGTGGCACCTGTAGCAGTGCTCCAGATAATGACTTGGCTTGGTATCTCAGAAAAAGGAGAGAGAAAACATTTATCAGTTTCTTTTACTCTCTGTATTTGGAACATTGAACATATTGTGCATTTTAGAGAGGCAGCTGAACTCTGACAGGTTCTCTAAGATGCTTTTTGTGGGTAGCCTTTTATACTTAAATGAAACCTGTAAATTCATTTGAATTTCCAACAGGCCTACAAACTGATCCACAGGGATGCACTGACATAATTGAAAAAGCTCTGGTGAGGTCTCATCTGGTATAGACTGTACAGAAATATTTGTCCACAAGAAGAATATGGAGCCTCATTTGTGTTGGGTCTGGAAAAATTAAATTATAAGTGGAAATATAAAATAGCAGTCATTTGGGGAGAAGAATTTATTAAAGTTAATTATGAGTTCCTACTGTTTTCCTAAGTCTTTTTTAGTAAAAAGTTCAAGTGTTTCATGAAAGGGTGGCGCCATCACTGTGAAAGGAGTGTATGCAAGCAATGAATCCATTTGACTGGTGGATGGGAATTTTAAAATGAAATAGAATCATAAAATATTGGAAGAAACATTTAAATATCTTCTAGTCCAATCTCTGCCACAGGTAGGGACATCTTTAACTAGATCATGTTGCTCAAAACCCTGTCCAACATGACCTTGAACACTTCCAATTATGGGGCATCCACAACTCTGGGCAACCTGTTCCAGTGTCTCACCACCCTTATCATAAAGCTTTTATTTCGTAAGTCCAACATAAATCTACCCTTTTTCTACTTAAAACGATTATCCCTTGTCCTAACAAGATGATGTCTGTACTCTTCCCCATTGCCTCAGCTGGAGAACTGGCACTGGAGCTTAGGCTGACCCAAGCTAGT